>NW_027142012.1:0-2617702 GCF_036365525.1 Heterodontus francisci
TCCCCTCCCCCACACCCCACCCCCCCACACCCACTCCCCACTCCACATTCCCTCCCCGACTCCTCACTCCCCTCCCCCCACTCCACACTCCCATCTCACAACCCACTCCCCTTTCCCCTCCATCTCCCCCACTCCAAGCCCCCATTCCCCACCCCCTCCCCCACTCCACCACTTTCCTCCTCACTCCCATCCGCCACCACACTCACCCACTCCTCTCCCCTCACCTACACCCCTTCACTCACCACCCTCTCCCCCTCACATACCCTCTCTCTCACCCTCACATCCCCTCTCCCTCCCACAACCCTCTCTCTGCCCCACTCACCCTCCCCCACTCCCCTAACTCCCCTCCCCGTTCCCTACACCCCACCCCACTGCCCTCCCTTGTTCCCTTCCTGCTTTCCCTCTACCGCTCCCATCCCCCTCCCCCACTACCCTCCCCCATTCCCTTCCCCTCCCCCTCCCCCACTCCCCACCACCACGCCCTTCCCCCTCCCATGCCCACTCTATTCCCCCACTCCCTTCCCTCTCCCCTTCCCCTTCCCCCTTCCCTCTTACCCCTCCCCAATCCCCTCCACAACACCCACCCCCTACTTCTCATCGGCCTCCCCCACTCCCCTCCGCCACTCCATCTTTCACTACCCTCTCCAACTACCCTCCCCCACTACCCTACACCTCCCCCACTACCCTCCTCGAGTCCCCTTCTCCACTGCCCTGTCCACTCGCCTCCTTTCCATACTCCACTCCCGTTTCCCCTCCCCACCACACTCTGCACACTCACTTGCGTCTCCCACTTCCCTCCCCTCCCCACTCACCTACTCACCCTACCCTGCCCACTCCCCTTCCCGTCCCACATCCCCCTCCCCCACTCGCCTCCCCCACTCCCTTCCCCCATTCCCCTTTCCCCTCCATCTCCCCCACTCCAAGCCCCCATTCCCCACCCCCTCCCCCACTCCACCACTTTCCTCCCTCACTCCCATCCGCCAGCACACTCCCCACTCCTCTCCCCTCACCTACACCCTTCACTCACCACCCTCTCCCCCTCACATACCCTCTCTCTCACCCTCACATCCCCTCTCCCTCCCCACAACCCTCTCTCTGCCCCACTCACCCTCCCCCACTCCCCTAACTGCCCTCCCCGTTCCCTACACCCCACCCCACTGCCCTCCCTTATTCCCTTCCTGCTCTCCCTCTACCACTCCCATCTCCCTCCCCGCCCTTCCCCCTCCCTCCCCACTCTATTCCCCCACTCCCTTTCATCTCCCCTTCCCCCTTCCGCCCTACCCCCTCCACAATCCCTTCCACAACACCCACCCCATACTTCTCATCGGCCTCCCCACTCATCTCCGCCATTCCCATCTTTCACTACCCTCCCCCACTACCCTCACCCACTACCCTCCACCATTACCCTACACCTCCCCCACTACCCTCCGCGAGTCCCCTTCTCCAGTGCCCTGTCCACTCCCCTCCTCCTCCCCACCACACTCTGCACACTCACTCCCATCTACCACTTCCCTACCCCTCCCCACTCCCCCTCTCCCCTACTCCCTTTCCCCTGCATCGCTTCCCTTACCTTCCCACATCCCCCTCCTCCACTCGCCTCCCCCACTCCCTCCCCCACTCCACTACTCTCCTGCCTCACTCCCATCCGCCACTCCACTCATAACTCCTCTCTCCCCTCCCCTACACCCCTTCATTCAATACCCTCTCCCCTTCACATTCCCTCTCCCTCCACACAACCCTCCCCCTGCCCCACTCACTATCCCTCACTCCCCTAACTCTGCACCCCCACTCCCCTAACTCCCCTCCCTGTTCCTGCACCCCACCCCACTGCCCTCCCTTATTCCCTTCCTGCATCCCTCTACCACTCCCATCCCCCTCCCTGCCCTTCCCCGTCCCCCTTCCCCACTCTATTCCCCCACTCCCTTCCCTCTCCCCTTCTCCCCCTCCCCATCCCCTCCCCCACTCACCTACCCTACTCCTCATTGGCTTACCCCATTCCCCTCCGCCACTCTCCTCCCCCACGAGCATCCACCTACCCCCGTTACCCTCCACGAGTCCCCTTCCCCACATCCCTACTCCACTGCCCTCCCAACACCCCTCTTTTCCCCACTCCCCTCTCCCTCCCCTCCCCAACTCCGCACACTCACTCCCATTTCCCACTCCACTCTCACTGCCACCTCTCCCATTCCTCTCCCTGCTCCCCTCCCCCTCCCCTGCCCAGTCCCCTCCCCCACTCCCTTCCCCAACCCCCTGCACTCCCCTCCCACACTCCCCCCTCTCCTCCCTCACTCGCATCCTCCATTCCAGTTCCCACTCCTCTCTCCCCTCCCCGATACCCCCCACTCACAACCCTCTCTTCCTCACTCTCCCTCTCCCTCCCCACTACCCTCCCCAATCCCACTCACCCTCCCCCACTCTCCCTCCCCCGTGTCCCTTCTGCTCTGCCCTCCCCCTCCCCCACGCCCCATCCCCAATCCCTTCCCCCACACCTTTCCCCCAGTCCCTTCAACCCTCCCCTCCAACTGCCCCCTCACGCAACACCCCCTCCTACACTCCCCAGCACCTCCCCACTCCTCTTCTGCCTCCCTTCCCCTACCCCCAACCTCCACCCACCTCCCCCACTCCCCTCCCCACTCCCCTCCCCCACTGCCCACCCCCATTCCATTCCCCACACCCTTCCCTCCTCCCCTCCCATCTCCCACTCCCCTTCCCCTCCCCCACTCCCCTCCCACACTTCCGTCCCCTATTACCCTCACCCACACCCCTCCCCCGAACGCCTCTTCTTCACCGCTCCCCCTCCCCCTCCTTCACTCTGCTTCACCACTCCCACACTCTCCTCCATCACTACCATCCTACACTCCACTCCCAACTCCACTTTCCGTACCCTACACTTCCCACTCACCTCCTTCTCCCCTCACACTCCTTCTCCTTCCCCACTCCCATCCCCGAATCCCACTGCCCCTCTCCCACTCACATCACCCTCCCCTCCCTCACTCCCTTCTCCACTTCTGCACATCCCTCCCCCTCTCCCCTTCTCAACTCTCCTCCCGCAATCCCATCCTTCACTCCCCTCCCCACTCCCCTCCCCCACAACCCTCACCCACTCCGCTCACCCTTCCCCCACTCCTCACTCTCCACTCCCCTCCCCCACTCGCCTATCTGCCTCGCCCACTCCGTCTCCCCCACTTCCCTCCACAACTCCCCCTCCCTCACTCCCCTCCCCACTCCCCTCCTCACCACCCTCCCCCACGCCTCTCCCACAATCCGCTCACCCCTACCCCACTCCTCACTCACCAATTGCCTCCCCAACTCCGCACTCCTCACTCCCCTCCCTCACTCCCCTCCCTAACACCTCTCCCACTCTCCCTCCCCACTCCCCTCCCGCACACCACGGTCCCCTCCCCCACTCCCCACCCCTCACTCCCCACCCCTCACTCCCCACTCCCCACTCCTCACTCTCCATTCCCCTCACCTCCCCCTCCACTCCCCCACTCCCAACAACCCTTGCCTACCACCCTCCCTAACTCCTCTCCCCCACACTTCTCCCCCACTCCCCTCCCCCACTCCCCCTCCCCGACTCAGCCCTGATCCTCTATCACTGCCCTTCCCCACACCCCACTCCGCACTCCTCACTCCCTACTCCACTCCACACTCCCCCCTTCCACTCCGCCACTCCCCCACTCCCCACTCTCCCACTCCACTCCTCACTCCCCACCCACTCCTCACTCACAACTCCACTCCCCCACTCCTCACTCCTCTCCCCCACTCCCCTCCCCCACTAACCACTCCCCTCCCCAACTACCCACTCCCCAATCCCCTCCCCCACTCCTACCACCCACACCCCCTCCACACTCACTCCAACCCACTCCCCTCCCCCACCAACCCCACTCCCCTCACCCCTCCCCACTCCACCCCACTCCACCTCCCCACTCCCCACTCCCACACCCCCCTCCTCCCACTCCCACTCCTCACTTCCCACTCCACTCCCCCACTTCTCCACTCCCCACTTCTCACTCCCTACTCAACTCCACACTCCCCCACTCCCCACTCCCCTCCCCCACTCCCCACTCTCCCACTCCCCACTCCTCACTCCCCTCTCCACTCCTCACTCCCCGACTCCTCACTCCCTACTCCCCCTCTCACCTCTCTCCCACACTCCACTCCTCACTCCACATTCCCCTCCCCCACTCCCCTCCCCCACTCCCCACTCAACTCCACACTCCCCCACTCCCCTCCCCCACTCCCCTCCCCCACTCCCCTCCCCCACTCCCCTCCCCCACTCCCCTCCCCCACTCCCCACTCTCCCACTCCCCACTCTCCCACTCCCCACTCCTCACTCCCCACTCCACTCCTCACTCTGCCACTCCCCACTCCTCACTCCCCGCTCCAGTCCCCCACTCCCCACTACCCACTTCTCAATCCACTCCCCCACTCCCCACTTCCCACTCCCCACTCAACTCCACACTCCCCCACTCCCCTCCCCCACTCCCCTCCCCCACTCCCCTCCCCCACTCCCCTCCCCCACTCCCCTCCCCCACTCCCCTCCCCCACTCCCCACTCTCCCACTCCCCACTCTCCCACTCCCCACTCCTCACTCCCCACTCCACTCCTCACTCTGCCACTCCCCACTCCTCACTCCCCGCTCCAGTCCCCCACTCCTCGCTACCCACTTCTCACTCCTCTCCCCCATTCCCCACTTGTCACTCCCCACTCAACTCCCCACTGCCCACTCCCCACTCCCCCTCCACATTCCCCACTCCACTCCTCACTCACCCACTCGCCACTCCTCACTCCCCACACCTCTCCGCACTCCCCCACTGCCCACTACTCACTCCCCACTCTACTCCTCACTCTCCACTCCCCTCACCCACTCCCCTCTCAACCAACCCTTCCCCAACCCCACTCCCCACTCCTCACTCCACTCCCCACTCCCCCACTCCCCACTCCTCACTCCCCACAACACTCCCCACTACCCCACTGCCCACTCCTCACTCCCAACTCCACACCCAACTCCACAGTCCCCTCCCTACTCCTCATTCACGTCACCCACTCACCACTCCCCTTCCCCACTCCCCACTCCACTATCCCCTCCCCGACTCCTCACTCCCCTCCCTCACTCCACACTCCCATCCCGCAAACCCCACTCCCCTCCCCCACCCCTGTCCCCACCCTCTCCCCCACTCCCCACATGACTCCTCCACACCCCACTCCTCACTCCCCACTCCACTCCCCCACTCCCCACTCCCCCCTTCCCTCCCCCAGTCCTCACTCCACTCCCCCCTCCCCCACTCTCTACTCCCGACTCAATTCCCCCACTACCCACTCCCCTATCCCACTCTACACTCCCGTCCCCCACTCCCCTCTCCCACTCTACACTCCTGTCCCCACTCCCCTCTCCCCACTCACCACTCCTCTCCCCCACTTCCCTCCCCCACTTCCACCCCTCTACTCTTGCCCTCCTTCCCTCTCCCCACAACCACACCCACACCCAATCCTTTCCCCACTCTCACTCCTGCGCTCCCAACTCACCTCCCCACAAAACCACCCCCACTCCCCCTCCTCACTCCCCTCCCAACTCACCTCCCCATTCCCCCAACCCAACTCCTCCTCCTCACTCCCCTCCCGCACTCTCCACTCCCCTCACCACTCCCCCACCCACACTCCCCTTCCTCACTCCCCTCCTAACTCACCTCCCCACTACCCCACCCCCACTCCTCCTCCTCACTCCCCTCCCGCACCCTCCACGCCCCTCCCCCACTCCCCCACCCCCACTCCCCCTCCTCACTCCCCTCCCGCACTCCCCACTCCCCTCCCCCACTCCCTTCCCCCACACGACTCCCCCACTCCCCACTCCAGTTTTCACCTCTGCCCTCCTCCACTCCCCTTCCCTCCCCCAATCCTCTCCCCCGCTCCCCACTCCACTCCTCTACTCCCCCCCTGCACGCCTCCACTCCCAACTCACCTCCCGCATGCCCCACACCCCTCCCCCAAAGCCCTCCCACTCCCCCTCTCTTCTCCCACTCTACACCTCTCCCCTCCCATCCCTCATTCGCCTCCTCTTCCCTCCCCTCCCCCACTCCCCACTCCTGACTCAATTCCCCCACATCCCACTCTCCACTCCGGGACAACCCTCCCCCACTCCTTTCACCATTCCACTTCCCACTCCCCTATCCCTCACACCTCCTCCACTCACCTCGACCTCTCCCCTCCACTCCCCTCCCCTCTCCCCTCCACTCCCCTCCCCTCTCCCCTCCCCACTCCACTTCCCACTCCCCTATTCCTCACCCCTCCCCCACTCCCCTCGCCTCTCTTCTCCTCTCCCCTCTCCACTACTCTTCAAACTTCGCAACCCCACTCTCCACCCCCTCTCCCATCTTCTCCCATCCCCCACTTCCCTCCCCAACTCCCCTCTCTCCACTCTCACTCCAACTCCCCTTCGCCACAAGTCTGGATTGAATTGGCTCTTTCCTGGTGCGTGAGTGGGACTCAATACCACTCCAGCTGGTATTAATAGTTGTATGGTTTGAATTGGCTCATTCCTGGTGTGTGAGTGGGACTCAGTACCACTCCAGCTGGTATTAATAGAGGTCTGGATTGAATTGGCTCTTTCCTCGTGAGTTAGTGGGACTCAGTACCACTCCAGCTGGTATTGATAGAGGCCTGGATTGAATTGGCTCGTTCCTGGTGAGTGAGTGGGGCTCAGTACCACTCCAGCTGGTATTAATAGAGGTCTGGATGGAATTGGCTCTTTCCTGGTGTGTGAGTGGGGCTCAGTACCACTCCAGCTGGTATTAATAGAGACCTGGATTGAATTGGCTCTTTCCTGGTGTGTGAGTGGGACTCAGTACCACTCCAGCTGGTATTAATAGTTGTCCGGTTTGAATTGGCTCTTTCCTGGTGTGTGATTGGGACTCAGTACCACTCCAGCTGGTATTAATAGTTGTCCGGTTTGAATTGGCTCTTTCCTGGTGTGTGAGTGGTACTCAGTACCATTCCAGCTGGTATTAATTGAGGTCTGGATTGAATTGGCTCTTTCCTGGTGTGTGAGTGGGACTCAGTACCATTCCAGCTGGTATTAATAGAGGTCTGGATGGAATTGGCTCTTTCCTGGTGTGTGAGTGGGGCTCAGTACCATTCCAGCTGGTATTAATAGTTGTCCGGTTTGAATTGGCTCTTTCCTGGTGAGTGAGTGGGACTCAGTACCACTCCAGCTGGTATTAATAGAGGTCTGGATTGAATTTGCTCTTCCTGGTGTGTGAGTGGGACTCAGTACCTCTCCAGCTGGTATGAATAGAGACCTGGATTGAATTGGCTCTTTCCTGGTGTGTGAGTGGGGCTCAGTACCACTCCAGCTGGTATTAATAGTGTTCTGTATTGAATTGGCTCTTTCATGGTGTGTGAGTGGGGCTCAGTACCACTCCAGCTGGTATTAATAGTGTTCTGTATTGAATTGGCTCTTTCCTGGTGTGTGAGTGGGACTCAGTACCACTCCAGCTGGTATTAATAGAGGCCTGGATTGAATTTGCTCTTTCTGGTGTGTGAGTGGGACTCAGTACCTCTCCAGCTGGTATGAATAGAGGCCTGGATTGAATTGGCTCTTTCCTGGTGACTGAGTTGGACTCAGTACCACTACAGCTGGTATTAATAGAGGTCTGGATTGAATTGGCTCATTCCTGGTGTCTGAGTGGGACTCAGCACCACTCCAGCTGGTATTAATAGAAGCCTGGATTGAATTGCCTCTTTCCTGGTGTGTGAGTGAGACTCAGTACCACTCCAGCTGGTTTCAAGAGAAACCTGGTTTGAATTGACTCTTTCCTGGTGAGTGAGTGGGACTCAGTCCCACTCCAGCTGATATTAATAGAGACCTGGATTGAATTGCCTCTGATCTGGCGTGTGAGTGGGGCTCAGTACCACTGCAGCTGGTATGAATAGAGGCCTGGTTTGACTTGGCTTTTACCAGGTGGGTGAGTGGGGCTCAGTACAACTCCAGCTGGTATCAACAGAGACCTGGATTCAATTGGCTGTTTCCTGGTGTGTGAGTGGGACTCAGTGCCATCCAGCTGGTATTAATAGAAGCCTGGATTGAATTGCCTCTTTCCTGGTGTGTGAGTGGGACTCAGTACCACACCAGCTGGTATTAATAGTGGTCTGGATTGAATTGGCTCATTCCTGGTATGTGAGTGGGACTCAGTACCACTCCAGCTGGTACTAATAGAAGCCTGGATTGAATTGCCTCTTTCCTGGTGTGTGAGTGGGACTCAGTACCACTCCAGCTGGTATTAATAGAAGCCTGGATTGAATTGCCTCTTTCCTGGTGTCTGAGTGGGACTCAGTACCACTCCAGCTGGTATTAATAGAGGTCTGGATTGTATTAGCTCCATCCTGGTGAGTGAGTGGGGCTCAGTACCACTCCAGCTGGTATTAATAGAGGTCTGGATTGAATTGGCTCTTTCCTGGTGCGTGAGTGGGGCTCAGTACCACTCCAGCTGGTATTAATAGATGTCTGGTTTGAATTGGCTCCTTCCAGGTGTGTGAGTGGGACTCAGTCCCAGTCCAGCTGGTATTAATGGAGGACTGGATTGAATTGCCTCTGATCTGGTGTGTGAGTGGGGCTCAGTACCACTGCAGCTGGTATTAATAGAGGCCTGGTTTGACTTGGCTTTTATCAGGTGGGTGAGTCGGACCCAGCACAACTCCAGCTGGTATTAATAGTGTTCTGTATTGATTTGGCTCTTTCCTGGTGTGTGAGTGGGACTCAGTACCACACCAGCTGGTATTAATAGTGGTCTGGATTGAATTGGCTCATTCCTGGTATGTGAGTGGGACTCAGTACCACTCCAGCTGGTACTAATAGAAGCCTGGATTGAATTGCCTCTTTCCTGGTGTGTGAGTGGGACTCAGTACCACTCCAGCTGGTATTAATAGAAGCCTTGATTGAATTGCCTCTTTCCTGGTGTGAGTGGGACTCAGTACCACTCCAGCTGGTATTAATAGAAGCCTGGATTGAATTGCCTCTTTCCTGGTGTGTGAGTGGGACTCAGTACCACTCCAGCTGGTACTAATAGAAGCCTGGATTGAATTGCCTCTTTTCTGGTGTGTGAGTGGGACTCAGTGCCACTCCAACTGGTTGTAAAAGAGGTCTGGATTGAATTGGCTCTTTCCTGGTGTTTCAGTGAGACTCAGTACCACTCCAGCTGATATTAATAGAGACCTGGATTGAATTGCCTCTGACCTGGCATGGGAGTGGGACTCAGTACCACTGAGCTGGTATTAATAGAAACCTGGATTGAATTGGCTCTTCCCTGGTGAGTGAGTGGGGCTCAGTACCACTCCAGCTGGTATTAATAGAGGCCTCGTTTAAATTGACTCTTTCTTGTGTGTGAGTGGGACTCAGCACCACTCCAGCTGGTATTAATAGAAATTTGGTTTCAATTGGCACTTTCCTGGGGGTGAGTGGGGCTCAGTACCACTGCAGCTGGTATGAATAGAGGCCTGGATTGAATTGGCTCATTCTGGTGTGTGGGGGACTCAGTACCTCTCCAGCTGTTATGAATAGAGGCCTGGATTGAATTGGTTTTTTCCTGGTGTGTCAGTGGTGCTCAGTACGACTCCAGATGGTATGAAAAGTGGCCTGGATTGACTTGGCTCTTTCCTGGTGAGTGAGTGGGATTCAGTACCACTCCAGCTGGTATTAATATAGGCCTGGTTTCAATTGTCTCTTTCCTGGTGTGTAAGAGGGACTCAGTACCACACCAGCTGGGATTACTGGAGGCCTGGATTGAATTGGCTCTTTCCTGGAGTGTGAGTGGAGCTCAGTACCACTCCAGCTGGTATTAATAGAGGCCTGGGTTGAATTGGCTCCTTCTGGTGTGTGAGTGGGACTCAGTACCACTCCAGCTGGTATTAATAGAGGCCTGGATTGAATGGGTTCCTTCAGGAGTTTGAGTGGGGCTCAGTACCTCTCCAGCTGGTAATAATAGAAATTTTGTTTCAATTGGCACTTTCCTTGTGTGTGAGTGGGGCTCAGTACCACTCCAGCTGGTATTAATAGAAGCCCAGATTGAATTGCCTCTTTCCTGGTGTGTGAGTGGGACTCAGTACCACTCCAGCTGGTATTAATAGAAGCCCAGATTGAATTGCCTCTTTCCTGGTGTGTGAGTGGAACTCAGTACCACTCCAGCTGGTATTAATAGAAACCTGGATTGAATTGGCTCCTTACTGGTGAGTAAGTGGGGCTCAGTACCACTCCAGCTGATATTAATAGAGACCTGGATTGAATTGCCTCTGACCTGGCATGGGAGTGGGACTCAGTACCACTGCAGCTGGTATGAATAGAGACCTGGATTGAATTGGCTCCTTCCAGGTGTGTGACTGTGGCTCAGTACCACTCCAGCTGGTATTAATAGAAACCTGGATTGAATTGGCTCCTTCCTGGTGAGTGAGTGGGGCTCAGTACCACTCCAGCTGGTATGAATAGAGGCCTGGGATGAATTGGCTCTTTCCTGGAGGGTGAGTGGAGCTCAGTTCCACTCCAGCTGGTATTAATAGAGGCCTGGTTTGAATTGACTCTTTCCTGGAGTGTGAGTGGGGCTCAGTACCACTCCAGCTGGTATTAATAGAAATTTGGTTTCAATTGGCACCTTCCTGGGTGTGAGTGGGGCTCAGTACCACTCCAGCTGGTACGAATAGAGGCCTGGAATGAATTGGCTCTTTCCTGGAGGGTGAGTGGAGCTCAGTACCACTCCAGCTGGAATTAATAGAGGCCTGGATTGAACTGGCTCCTTACTGGTGAGTGAGTGGGGCTCAGTACTACTCCAGCTGGTATTAATAGAGGCCTGGATTGAATTGGCTCTTTCCTGGTGGGTGAGTGAGACTCAGTACCAGTCCAGCTGGTATTAATATAGGCCTGGTTTCAATTGTCTCTTTCCTGGTGTGTAAGAGGGACTCAGTACCACTCCAGCTGGTATTAATAGAGGCCTGGATTGAATTGGCTCCTTCTGGTGTGTGAGTGGGACTCAGTACCACTCCAGCTGGTATTAATAGAGGCCTGGATTGAATTGGCTCTTTCCTGGAGTGTGAGTGGAGCTCAGTACCACTCCAGCTGTTATTAATAGAGGCCTGGATTGAATTGGCTCCTTCTGGTGTGTGAGTGGGACTCAGTACCACTCCAGCTGTTATTAATAGAGGCCTGGATTGAATTGGCTCTTTCCTGGAGTATGAGTGGAGCTCAGTACCACTCCAGCTGGTATTAATAGAGGCCTGGATTGAATTGGCTCCTTCTGGTGTGTGAGTGGGACTCAGTACCACTCCAGCTGGTATTAATGGAGGTCTGGTTGGAATTTGCTCTTTCCTGGTGGGAGAGTGAGACTCAGCACCACTCCAGCTGGTATTAATATAGGCCTGGTTTCAATTGTCTCTTTCCTGGTGTGTAAGAGGGACTCAGTACCACACCAGCTGGGATTACTGGAGGCCTGGATTGAATTGGCTCCTTCTGGTGTGTGAGTGGGACTCAGTACCACTCCAGCTGGTATTAATAGAGGCCTGGATTGAATGGGCTCCTTCAGGAGTGTGAGTGGGGCTCAGTACCTCTCCAGCTGGTAATAATAGAAATTTGGTTTCAATTGGCACTTTCCTTGTGTGTGAGTGGGGCTCAGTACCACTCCAGCTGGTATTAATAGAAGCCCAGATTGAATTGCCTCTTTCCTGGTGTGTGAGTGGGACTCAGTACCACTCCAGCTGGTATTAATAGAAACCTGGATTGAATTGGCTCCTTCTGGTGTGTGAGTGGGACTCAGTACCACTCCAGCTGATATTAATAGAGACCTGGATTGAATTGCCTCTGACCTGGCATGGGAGTGGGACTCAGTACCACTGCAGCTGGTATGAATAGAGACCTGGATTGAATTGGCTCCTTCCAGGTGTGTGACTGGGGCTCAGTACCACTCCAGCTGGTATTAATAGAAACCTGGGATGAATTGGCTCTTTCCTGGAGGGTGAGTGGAGCTCAGTTCCACTCCAGCTGGTATTAATAGAGGCCTGGTTTGAATTGACTCTTTCCTGGAGTGTGAGTGGGGCTCAGTACCACTCCAGCTGGTATTAATAGAAATTTGGTTTCAATTGGCACTTTCCTGGGTGTGAGTGGGGCTCAGTACCACTCCAGCTGGTACGAATAGAGGCCTGGAATGAATTGGCTCTTTCCTGGAGGGTGAGTGGAGCTCAGTACCACTCCAGCTGGAATTAACAGAGGCCTGGATTGAACTGGCTCCTTACTGGTGAGTGAGTGGGGCTCAGTACCACTCCAGCTGGTATTAATAGAGGCCTGGATTGAATTGGCTCTTTCCTGGTGGGTGAGTGAGACTCAGTACCAGTCCAGCTGGTATTAATATAGGCCTGGTTTCAATTGTCTCTTTCCTGGTGTGTAAGAGGGACTCAGTACCACTCCAGCTGGTATTAATAGAGGCCTGGATTGAATTGGCTCCTTCTGGTGTGTGAGTGGGACTCAGTACCACTCCAGCTGGTATTAATAGAGGCCTGGATTGAATTGGCTCTTTCCTGGAGTGTGAGTGGAGCTCAGTACCACTCCAGCTGGTATTAATAGAGGCCTGGATTGAATTGGCTCCTTCTGGTGTGTGAGTGGGACTCAGTACCACTCCAGCTGGTATTAATAGAGGCCTGGATTGAATTGGCTCCTTCTGGTGTGTGAGTGGGACTCAGTACCACTCCAGCTGGTATTAATAGAGGCCTGGATTGAATTGGCTCTTTCCTGGAATGTGAGTGGAGCTCAGTACCACTCCAGCTGGTATTAATAGAGGCCTGGATTGAATTGGCTCCTTCTGGTGTGTGAGTGGGACTCAGTACCACTCCAGCTGGTATTAATAGAGGCCTGGATTGAATTGGCGCTTTCCTGGAGTGTGAGTGGAGCTCGGTACCACTCCAGCTGGTATTAATAGAGGCCTGGATTGAATTGGCTCCTTCTGGTGTGTGAGTGGGACTCAGTACCACTCCAGCTGGGATTAATAGAGGCCTGGATTGAATTGGCTCCTTCTGATGTGTGAGTGGGACTCAGTTCCACTCCAGCTGGTATTAATAGAGGCCTGGTTTGAATTGACTCTTTCCTGGTGTGTGAGTGGGGCTCAGTACCACTCCAGCTGATATTAATAGAGGCCTGGATTGAATTGGCTCTGTCCTGGTGTGTGAGTGTGGCTCAGTACTACTCCAGTTGCTGTTACTAAGAGTTCTGGATTGAATTCCCTCTTTCCTGCTGTGTGAGTGGGGCTCAGTACCACTGCGGCTCGTATTAATAGAGGCCTGGATTGAATTGGCTCTTTCGAGGTGTGTGAGTTGGACTCAGTACCACTCCAGCTGGTATTAATAGAGGTCTGGATTGAATTGTCTCGTTCCTGAGTTGTGAGTGGGACTCAGTACCACTCCAGCTGGTATTAAATTAGCCTGGATTGATTTTGCTCTTTCCTGGTGTGTGAGTGGGTCTAAGTGCCACTCCAGCTGGTATTAGTAGAGATCTGGATTGAATTGGCTCTTTGCTGGTGTGTGAGTGGGACTCAGTAACACTCCAGATGGTATTAATAGAGGCCTGGATTGAATTGGCTCTCTCCTGGTGAGTGAGTGGGGCTCAGTACCACTCCAGCTGGTATTAATAGAGGCCTGGATTGAATTGGCTCTTTGCTGGTGTGTGAGTGGGACTCAGTACCACTCCATCTGGTATTAATACAGGTCTGGATTGAATAGGTGCTTTCCTGGTGTGTGAGTGGGACTCAGTCCCACTCCAGCTGGTATTAAATTAGCCTGGTTTGAATTGACTCTTTCCTGGAGTGTGAGTGGGGCTCAGTACCACTCCAGCTGGTATTAATAGAGGCCTGGATTGAATTGGCTCTTTCCTGGAGCGTGAGTGGGGCTCAGTACCTCTCCAGCTGGTATTAATAGAGGTCAGGATTGAATTGCCTCTTTCCTGGTGTGTGAGTGGGACTCAGTACCACTCCAGCTGGTATTAATAGAGGCCTGGATTGAATTGGCTCTTTCTGTTGTGTGTGTGGGATTCAGTACCTCTCCAGCTGGTATTAATAGAGACCTGGATTGAATTGGCTCTTTCCTGGTGTGTCAGCGGTGCTCAGTACCACTCCAGCTGGTATGAATAGAGGCCTGGATTGTCTTGGCTCTTTCCTGGTGAGTCAGTACCACTCCAGCTGCTATTAATGGAGGTCTGGTTGGAATTTGCTCTTTCCTGGTGTGTGAGTGAGACTCAGTACCACTCCAGCTGGTATTAATAGAAGCCTGGATTGAATTGCCTCTTTCCTGGTGTGTGAGTGGGATTCAGTACCACTCCAGCTGGTATTAATACAGGTCTGGATTGAATAGGCGCTTTACTGGTGTTAGAGTGGGACTCAGTACCACTCCAGCTGGTATTAATACAGGTCTGGATTGAATAGGCGCTTTCCTGGTGTGTGAGTGGGACTCAGTCCCACTCCAGCTGGTATTAAATTAGCCTGGATTGATTTTGCTCTTTCCTGGTGTGTGAGTTTGTCTAAGTTCCACTCCAGCTGGTATTAGTAGAGGTCTGGACTGAATTGGCTCTTTCCTGGTGCGTGAGTGGGGCTCAGTACCACTGCAGCTGCTGTTAATAGAGGTCTGGATTGAATTGGCTCTTTCCTGGTGTTTCAGTGAGACTCAGTACCACTCCAGCTGATATTAATAGAGACGTGGATTGAATTGCCTATGACCTGGTGTATGAGTGGGACTCAGTACCACTCCAGCTGGTAATAATAGAAATGTGGTTGCAATTGGCACTTTCCTGGGTTTGAGTGGGGCTCAGTACCACTTCAGCTGGTATTTATAGAGGCCTGGATTGAATTGGCTCTTTCCTGGAGGGTGAGTGGAGCTCAGTACCACTCCAGCTGGTATGAATAGAGGCCTGGATTGAATTGGCTCCTTCCTGGTGTGTGTGGGGGACTCAGTACCACTCCAGCTGGAATTAATAGAGGCCTGGATTGAATTGGCTCTTTCCTAGTGTGTGAGTGGGACTCAGGTCCACTCCAGCTGGTATGAATAGAGGCCTGGATTGACTTGGCTCTTTCCTGGTGTGTGAGTGGTGCTCAGTACCACTCTAACTGGTATTAATAGAGGCCTGGATTGACTTGGCTCTTTCCTGGTGAGTCAGTACCACTCCAGCTGCTATTAATGGAGGTCTGGTTGGAATTTGCTCTTTCCTGGTGTGTGAGTGAGACTCAGTACCACTCCAGCTTGCATTATAGAGGTCTGGATTGAATTGGCACTGTTCTGGTGTCTGAGTGGGACTCAGTGCTTCTCCAACTGGTTATAATAGAGGTGTGGATTGAATTGGCTCTTTCCTGGTGTGTACGTGGGGCTCAGTACCACTCCAGCTGGTATTAATAGAAACCTGGATTGAATTGGCTCTTTCCTGGTGAGTGAGTGGGGCTCAGTACCACTCCAGCTGGTATTAATAGAAACCTGGATTGAATTGGATCTTTCCTGGTGAGTGAGTGGGGCTCAGTACCACTCCAGCTGGTATTAATAGAGGCCTGGTTTAAATTGACTCTTTCTGGTGCGTGAGTGGGACTCAGTACCTCTCCAGCTGGTATTAATAGAGGCCTCGTTTAAATTGACTCTTTCTGGTGTGTGAGTGGGACTCAGTACCACTCCAGCTGGTATTAATAGAAATTTGGTTTCAATTGGCACTTTCCTGGGGGTGAATGGGGCTCAGTACCACTGCAGCTGGTATGAATAGAGGCCTGGATTGAATTGGCTCATTCTGGTGAGTGGGGGACTCAGTGCCTCTCCAGCTGTTATGAATAGAGGCCTGGATTGAATTGGCTTTTTCCTGGTGTGTCAGTGGTGCTCAGTCCGACTCCAGATGGTATGAAAAGTGGCCTGGATTGACTTGGCTCTTTCCTGGTGAGTGAGTGTGATTCAGTACCACTCCAGCTGGTATTAATGGATGTCTGGTTGGAATTTGCTCTTTCCTGGTGTGTGAGTGGGCCTCAGTGCCACGCCAGCTGGTATTAATAAAAGCCTTGCTTGAGTTGGCTTTCTGCTAGTGTGTGACTTGTGACCCAATTCCACTCCAGCTGATATTAATAGAAACCTGGTTCGAATTGGCTTTTTCCTGGTGTGTGAGTGGGACTCAGTACCTCTCCAGCTGGTATTAATCGAGGCCTGGATGGGATTGGCTCTTTCCTGGGGAGTGAGTGGGATTCAGTACCACTCCAGCGGGTATTAATGGAGGTCTGGTTGGAATTTGCTCTTTCCTGGTGTGTGAGTGAGACTCAGTACCACTCCAGCTGGTATTAATAGAAGCCCAGATTGAATTGCCTCTTTCCTGGTGTGTGAGTGGGACTCAGTACCACTCCAGCTGGTATTAATAGAAGCCTGGATTGAATTGCCTCTTTCCTGGTGTGTGAGTGGGACTCAGTACCACTCCAGCTGGTATTAATACAGGTCTGGATTGAATAGGCGCTTTCCTGGTGTGTGAGTGGGACTCAGTCCCACTCCAGCTGGTAATAAATTAGCCTGGATTGATTTTGCTCTTTCCTGGTGTGTGAGTGGGTCTAAGTTCCACTCCAGCTGGTATTAGTAGAGGTCTGGATTGAATTGGCTCTTTCCTGGTGCGTGAGTGGGGATCAGTGCCACTGCAGCTGATATTGATAGAGGCCTGGATTGAATTGGCTCTTTCTGGTGGGTGATTGGGACTCAGTACCACTCCAGCTGGTAATAATAGAAATTTGGTTTCAATTTGCACTTTCCTTGTGTGTGAGTGGGGCTCAGTACCACTGCAGCTGCTGTTAATAGAGGTCTGGATTGAATTGGCTCTTTCCTGGTGTTTCAGTGAGACTCAGTACCACTCCAGCTGATATTAATAGAGACCTGGATTGAATTGCCTATGACCTGGTGTACGAGTGGGACTCAGTACCACTCCAGCTGGTAATAATAGAAATTTGGTTGCAATTCGCACTTTCCTGGGTTTGAGTGGGGCTCAGTACCACTTCAGCTGGTATTTATAGAGGCCTGGATTGAATTGGCTCTTTCCTGGAGGGTGAGTGGAGCTCAGTACCACTCCAGCTGGTATTAATAGAGGTCTGGATTGAATTGGCTCCTTCCTGGTGTGTGTGGGGGACTCAGTACCACTCCAGCTGGAATTAATAGAGGCATGGATTGAATTGGCTCTTTCCTGGAGTGTGAGTGGTGCTCAGTACCACTCCAGCTGGTATGAATAGAGGCCTGGATTGAATTGACTCTTTCCTAGTGTGTGAGTGGGACTCAGGTCCACTCCAGCTGGTATGAATAGAGGCCTGGATTGACTTGGCTCTTTCCTGGTGTGTGAGTGGTGCTCAGTACCACTCTAGCAGGTATTAATAGAGGCCTGGATTGACTTGGCTCTTTCCTGGTGAGTCAGTACCACTCCAGCTGCTATTAATGGAGGTCTGGTTGGAATTTGCTCTTTCCTGGTGTGTGAGTGAGACTCAGTACCACTCCAGCTTGCATTATAGAGGTCTGGATTGAATTGGCACTGTTCTGGTGTCTGAGTGGGACTCAGTGCTTCTCCAACTGGTTATAATAGAGGTGTGGATTGAATTGGCTCTTTCCTGGTGTGTACGTGGGGCTCAGTACCACTCCAGCTGGTATTAATAGGAACCTGGATTGAATTGGCTCTTTCCTGGTGAGTGAGTGGGGCTCAGTACCACTCCAGCTGGTATTAATAGAGGCCTGGTTTAAATTGACTCTTTCTGGTGTGTGAGTGGGACTCAGTACCTCTCCAGCTGGTATTAATAGAGGCCTCGTTTAAATTGACTCTTTCTGGTGTGTGAGTGGGACTCAGTACCACTCCAGCTGGTATTAATAGAAATTTGGTTTCAATTGGCACTTTCCTGGGGGTGAGTGGGGCTCAGTACCACTGCAGCTGGTATGAATAGAGGCCTGGATTGAATTGGCTCATTCTGGTGTGTGGGGGACTCAGTACCTCTCCAGCTGTTATGAATAGAGGCCTGGATTGAATTGGCTTTTTCCTGGTGTGTCAGTGGTGCTCAGTCCGACTCCAGATGGTATGAAAAGTGGCCTGGATTGAATTGGCTCTTTCCTGGTGAGTGAGTGTGATTCAGTACCACTCCAGCTGGTATTAATGGAGGTCTGGTTGGAATTTGCTCTTTCCTGGTGTGTGAGTGGGCCTCAGTGCCACGCCAGCTGGTATTAATAAAAGCCTTGCTTGAGTTGGCTTTCTGCTAGTGTGACTTGTGACCCAATTCCACTCCAGCTGATATTAATAGAAACCTGGTTTGAATTGGCTTTTTCCTGGTGTGTGAGTGGGACTCAGTACCTCTCCAGCTGGAATTAATCGAGGCCTGGATGGGATTGGCTCTTGCCTGGGGAGTGAGTGGGATTCAGTATATCTCCAGCTGGTATTAATGGAGGTCTGGTTGGAATTTGCTATTTCCTGGTGTGTGAGTGAGACTCAGTACCACACCAGCTGGTATTAATAGAGGCCTGGATTGAATTGGCTCCTTCTGGTGTGTGAGTGGGACTCAGTACCACTCCAGCTGGTTTCAAGAGAAACCTGGTTTGAATTGACTCTTTCCTGATGCGTGAGTGAGACTCAGTACCACTCCAGCTGATATTTATAGAGGCCTGGATTGAATTGGCTCTTTCTGATGTGTGAGTGGGACTCAGTACCTCTCCAGCTGGTTTCAAGAGAAACCTGGTTTGAATTGACTCTTTCCTGGTGTGTGAGTGGGGCTCAGTGCCACTCCAGCTGATATTAATAGAGACCTGGGTTGAATTGCCTCTGACCTGGCGTGTGAGTGGGACTCAGTACCTCTCCAGCTGGTATTAATAGAAGCCCAGATTGAATTGCCTCTTTCCTGGCATGGGAGTGGGACTCAGTACCACTGCAGCTGGAATGAATAGAGGCCTGGATTGATTTGGCTGTTTCCTGGTGTGTGAGTGGAAGTCAGTACCACTCCAGCTGGTATTAATAGAGGTCTGGATTGAATTGGCTCCTTCCTGGTGAGTGAGTGGGGCTCAGTACCACTCCAGCTGGTATTAATAGAAGCCCAGATTGAATTGCCTCTTTCCTGGTGTGTGAGTGGGACTCAGTACCACTCCAGCTGGTATTAATAGAAACCTGGATTGAATTGGCTCCCTACTGGTGAGTGAGTGGGGCTCAGTACCACTCCAGCTGGTATTAATAGAATCCTGGATTGAATTGGCTCCTTCCTGGTGAGTGAGTGGGGCTCAGTACCACTTCAGCTGCTGTTAATAGAGGTCTGGATTGAATTGGCTCTTTCCTGGTGTTTCAGTGAGGCTCAGTACCACTCCAGCTGATATTAATAGAGACCTGGATTGAATTGCCTCTGACCTGGTGTGTGAGTGGGACTCAGTACCACTGCAGCTGGAATGAATAGAGGCCTGGATTGAATTGGCTCTTTCCAGGTGTGTGAGTGGGGCTCAGTACCACTCCAGCTGGTATCAATAGAAACCTGGATTGAATTGGCTCCTTCCAGGTGTGTGAGTGGGGCTCAGTATCACTCCAGCTGGTATTAATAGAAACCTGGATTGAATTGGCTCCTTCCTGGTGAGTGAGTGGGGCTCAGTACCACTCCAGCTGGTATTAATAGAAACCTGGATTGAATTGGCTCCTTCCTGGTGAGTGAGTGGGGCTCAGTACCACGCCAGCTGGTATTAATAGAGGCCTGATTTGAATTGACTATTTCCTGGAGTGTGAGTGGGGCTCAGTACCACTCCAGCTGGTATTAATAGAGGCCTGGATTGAATTGGCTCTTTCTGTTGTGTGAGTTGGATTCAGTACCTCTCCAGCTGGTATTAATAGAGACCTTGATTGAATTGGCTCTTTCCTGGTGTGTCAGTGGTGCTCAGTACCACTCCAGCTGGTATGAATAGAGGCCTGAATTGACTTGGCTCTTTCCTGGTGAGTCAGTACCACTCCAGCTGCTATTAATGGAGGTCTGGTTGGAATTTGCTCTTTCCTGGTGTGTGAGTGAGACTCAGTACCACTCCAGCTGGTATTAATAAAAGCCCAGATTGAATTGCCTCTTTCCTGCTGTGCGAGTGGGGCTCAGTACCACTCCAGCTGGTATTAATAGAGGCCTGGATTGAATTGCCTCTTTCCTGGTGTGTGAGTGAGTGTCAGTACCACTCCAGCTGGTATTAATAGAGGCCTGGATTGAATTGCCACTTTCCTGGTATGTGAGTGGGACTCAGTGCCACTCCAGCTGGTATTAATAGAAGCCTGGATTGAATTGCCTCTTCCCTGGTGTTTCAGTGAGACTCAGTACTACTCCAGCTGGTTTCAAGAGAAACCTGATTTGAGTTGACTCTTTCCTGGTGTTTGAGTGGGACTCAGTACCACTCCAGCTGGTGTTAATAGAGGTCTGGATTGAATTGGCTCCTTCCTGGTGATTGAGTGGGGCTCAGTACCACACCAGCTGGAATTAATAGAGGTCTGGATTGAATTGGCTCCTTCCTGGTGAGTGAGTGGGGCTCAGTACCACTCCAGCTGGTATTAAGAGGTCTGGATTGAATTGGCTCCATCGTGGTGAGTGAGTGGGGCTCAGTACCACTCCAGCTGGTATTAATAGAGGTCTGGATTGAATTGGCCCCACCCTGGTGAGTGAGTGGGGCTCAGTACCACACCAGCTTGTACTCATAGAGGTCTGGATTGAATTGGCTCTTTCCTGGTGAGTGAGTGGGGCTCAGTACCACTCCTGCTGTTATTAATAGAGGTCTGGATTGAATTGACTCTTTCCTGGTGTGTGAGAGAGACTCAGTACCACTCCAGCTGGTATTAATAGAGGTCTGGATTGAATTGGCTCTTTCCTGGTGTGTGCGTCGGACTCAGTTCCACTCCAGCTGTTATTAATAGAGACCTGGTTTGAATTGACTCTTTCCTGGTGTGTCAGTGGGACTCAGGTCCACTCCAGCCGGTATTAATAGAGTTCTGGATTGAATTGACTCTTTTCTGGTGTGTGTGTGGGACTCAGTTCCACTCCAGCTGGTATTAATAGAGACCTGGTTTGAATTGACTCTTTCCTGGTGTGTCAGTGGGACTCAGGTCCACTCCAGCTGGTATTAATAGAGTTCTGCATTGACTTGGCTCTTTCCTGGTGTGTGAGTGGGACTCAGTACCTCTCCAGCTGGTATTAATAGAGACCTGGTTTGAATTGACTCTTTCCTGGTGTGTCAGTGGGACTCAGTTCCACTCCAGCTGGTATTAATAGAGGTCTGGATTGAATTGGCTCTTTCCTGGTGAGTGAGTGGGGCTCAGTACCACACCAGCTGGTATTAATAGATTTCTGGATTGAATTGGCTTCATCCTGGTGTGTGAGTGGGGCTCAGTACCACTCCAGCTGGTATTAATAGAGGTCTGGATTGAATTGACTCTTTCCTGGTGTGTGCTTGGGGCTCAGTACCACTCCAGCTGGTATTAATAGAGGTCTGGATTGAATTGGCTCTTTCCTGGTGTTTGAGTGGGACTCAGTACCACTCCAGCTGATATGAAGACGTCTGGATTGTATTGCCACTTTCCTGGTGTGTGAGTGGGACTCAGTTCCGCTCCAGCTGGTGTTGAAAGAGGATTGGATTGAATTGGCTCTTTCCTGGTGTGTGAGTGGGGCTCAGTACCACTCCAGCTGGTATTAATAGAGGTCTGGATTGAATTGGCTCTTTCCTGGTGAGTGAGTGGGGATCAGTACCTCTCCAGCTGGTATTAAGAGAGGTCTGGATTGAATTGGCTCTTTTCTGGTGAGTGAGTGGGGATCAGTACCTCTCCAGCTGGTATTAATAGAGGTCTGGATTGAATTGGCTCCTTCCTGGTGAGTCAGTGGGGCTCAGTACCACTCCAGCTGGTATTAATAGAGGTCTGGATTGAATTGGCTCTTTCCTGGTGAGTCAGTGGGGATCAGGTCCACTCCAGCTGGTATTAATAGAGGTCTGGATTGAATTGACTCTTTCCTGGTGTGTGACAGGGGCTCAGTACCACTTCAGCTTGGATCAAAAGGGGATTGGTTTGAATTGGCTCTTTCCTGCTGTGTGAGTGGGGATCAGTACCAGTCCAGCTGGTATTAATAGAGGCCTGGATTGAATTGCCTCTTTCCTGGCGTGTGATTCGGACTAAGTGCCACTCCAGCTGGTTTTTATCGAGGCCTGGATTGGAATGGCTCTTCCCTGGTGTGTGAGTGGGGCTTAGTCCCACTCCAGCTGGTATTAATAGAGACCTGGATTTAATTGCGTCTTTCCTAGTTTGTGACTGGGACTCTGTAACACTCCAGCTGGTATTTATAGAGGTGTGGATTGATAGTTGTCTTTACTGGTGTGTGAGTGGGACTCAGTGCCACTCCAGCTGGTATTAATAGAGACCTGGATTGAATTGCCTCTTTCTTGGTGTGTGAGTGGGACTCAGTACCACTCCAGCTGGTATTAATAGAGGTCTGGATTGAATTGCCTCTTTCCTGCTGTGTGAGTGGGACTCGGTACTACTCCAGCTGGTATTAATAGAGACCTGGATTTAATTGCCTCATTCCTGCTGTGTGAGTGGGAATCAGTACCATTCCAGCTGGTATTCATAGAGGTCTGGATGGAATTGGCTCTTTCCTGGTGTGTGAGTGGGGCTTAGTACCACTCCAGCTGGTATTAATAGTTGTCCGGTTTGAATTGGCTCTTTCCTGGTGAGTGAGTGGGAGAGAGTACCACTCCAGCTGGTATTAATAGAGGTCTGGATTGAACTGGCTGTTTCCTGGTGAGTGAGTGGGACTGAGTACCAGTCCAGCTGGTATTTATCAACGTGTGGATTGATATTTCTCTTTCCTGATGCATGAGCGGGACTCAGCACCACTCCAGCTGGTACTAGTAATGGTCTGGATTGAATTGCCTCTTTCCTGCTGTGTGAGTGGGACTCAGTACCACTCCAGCTGGTATTAATAGAGGTCTGGATTGATTTGGCTCTTTCCTGGTGTGTGTGTGGGACTCAGTACCACTCCAGCTGGTATTAATAGCGGTATGGATTGAATTGACTCTTTTCTGGTGTGTGTGTGGGACCCAGTACCACTCCAGCTGGTATTCATAGAGACCTGGATTGAATTGCCTCTTAGCTGGTGTGTAAGTGGGACTCAGTACCACTCCAGCTGGTATTAATAGAGGTCTGGATTGATTTGGCTCTTTCCTGGTGTTTGAGTGAGACTCAGTACCACTCCAGCTGGTATTCGTAGAGGTCTGGATTGAATTGGCTCTTTCCTGGTGAGTGAGTGGGGCTCAGTATTACTCCCGCTGGTATTAATAGAGGTCTGGATTGAATTGGCTCCATCCTGGTGAGTGAGTGGGGCTCAGTACCACTTCAGCTGGTATTAATAGAGGTCTGGATTGAATTGGCTCTTTCCTGGTGTGTGAGTGGGGCTCAGTACACTCCAGCTGGTATTAATAGAGGTCTGGTTTGAATTGGCTCCTTCCTGATGAGTGAGTGGGGCTCAGTCCCACTCCAGCTGGTATTAATAGAGGCCTGGATTGAATTGGCTCCTTCCTGGTGAGTCAGTGGGGCTCAGTCCCACTCCAGCTGGTATTAATAGAGGTCTGGTTTGAATTGGCTCCTTCCTGGTGAGTGAGTGGAGCTCAGTACCACTCCAGCTGGTATTAATAGAGGTGTGGATTGAATTGGCTCTTTCCTGGTGTGTGAGTGGGGTTCAGTCCCACTCCAGCTGGTATTCATAGAGGTCTGGTTTGAATTGGCTCCTTCCTGGTGTGTGTGTGGGACTTAGTCCCACTCCAGCTGGTTTTCATAGAGACCTGGATTGAATTGCCTCTTAGCTGGTGTGTAAGTGGGGCTCAGTACCACTCCAGCTGGTATTAATAGAGGTCTGGATTGATTTGGCTCTTTCCTGGTGTTTGAGTGAGACTCAGTACCACTCCAGCTGGTATTCATAGAGACCTGGATTGAATTGGCTCTTTCCTGGTGTGTCAGTGGTGCTCAGTCCCACTCCAGCTGGTATTAATAGAGGTCTGGATTGAATTGGCTCTTTCCTGGTGTGTGAGTGGGGCTCAGTACCACTCCAGCTGCTATTAATGGAGGTCTGGTTGGAATTTGCTCTTTCCTGGTGTGTGAGTGAGACTCAGTACCACTCCAGCTGGTATTATAGAGGTCTGGATTGAATTGGCACTGTTCTGGTGTGTGAGTGAGTGTCAGTACCACTCCAGCTGGTATTAATAGAGGCCTGGATTGAATTGCCACTTTCCTGGTATGTGAGTGGGACTCAGTGCCACTCCAGCTGGTATTAATAGAAGCCTGGATTGAATTGCCTCTTTCCTGGTGTGTGAGTGGGACACAGTACCACTTCAGCTGGTATTAATAGAGATCTGGATTGAATTGGCTCCTTCCTGGTGAGTGAGTGGGGCTCAGTACCACTCCAGCTGGTATTAATAGAAACCTGGATTGAATTGGCTCCTTCCTGGTGGGTGAGAGGGGCTCAGTACCACTCCAGCTGGTATTAATAGAAGCCTGGATTGAATTGCCTCTTCCCTGGAGTTTCAGTGAGACTCAGTACCACTCCAGCTGGTTTCAAGAGAAACCTGATTTGAGTTGACTCTTTCCTGGTGTTTGAGTGGGACTCAGTACCACTCCAGCTGGTGTTAATAGAGGTCTGGATTGAATTGGCTCCTTCCTGGTGAGTGAGTGGGGCTCAGTACCACTCCAGCTGGTATTAATAGAGGTCTGGATTGAATTGGCTCCTTCCTGGTGAGTGAGTGGGGCTCAGTACCACTCCAGCTGGTATTAAGAGGTCTGGATTGAATTGGCTCCTTCGTGGTGAGTGAGTGGGGCTCAGTACCACTCCAGCTGGTATTAATAGAGGTCTGGATTGAATTGGCCCCACCCTGGAAGTGAGTGGGGCTCAGTGCCACACCAGCTTGTACTCATAGAGGTCTGGATTGAATTGGCTCTTTCCTGGTGAGTGAGTGGGGCTCAGTACCACTCCTGCTGGTATTAATAGAGGTCTGGATTGAATTGACTCTTTCCTGGTGTGTGAGAGAGACGCAGTACCACTCCAGCTGGTATTAATAGAGGTCTGGATTGAATTGGCTCTTTCCTGGTGTGTGCGTCGGACTCAGTTCCACTCCAGCTGGTATTAATAGATACCTGGTTTGAATTGACTCTTTCCTGGTGTGTCAGTGGGACTCAGGTCCACACCAGCTGGTATTAATAGAGTTCTGGATTGAATTGACTCTTTCCTGGTGTGTGTGTGGGACTCAGTTCCACTCCAGCTGGTATTAATAGAGACCTGGTTTGAATTGACTCTTTCCTGGTGTGTCAGTGGGACTCAGGTCCGCTCCAGCTGGTATTAATAGAGTTCTGCATTGACTTGGCTCTTTCCTGGTGTGTGAGTGGGACTCAGTACCTCTCCAGCTGGTATTAATAGAGACCTGGTTTGAATTGACTCTTTCCTGGTGTGTCAGTGGGACTCAGTTCCACTCCAGCTGGTATTAATAGAGACCTGGTTTGAATTGACTCTTTCCTGGTGTGTGAGTGGGACTCAGTACCACTCCAGCTGGTATTAATAGAGACCTGGTTTGAATTGAATCTTTCCTGGTGTGTGAATGGGACTCAGTACCTCTCCAGCTGGTATTAATAGAGGCCTGGTTTGAATTGGCTCCTTCCTGGTGTGAGTGTGGATCAGTACCACTCCAGCTGGTATTAATAGAGGTCTGGATTTAATTGGCTCTTTCCTGGTGTTTGAGTGGGACTCAGTACCACTCCAGCTGATATTCATAGAGACCTGGATAGAATTGCCTCTTTGCTGGTGTGTGATAGGGACTCAGTACCACTCCAGCTTGGACTCATAGAGGTCTGGATTGAATTGGCTCTTTCCTGGTGAGTGAGTGGGGCTCAGTACCACTCCAGCTGGTATTAATAGATTTCTGGATTGAATTGGCTTCATCCTGGTGTATGAGTGGGGCTCAGTACCACTCCAGCTGGTATTAATAGAGGTCTGGATTGAATTGGCTCTTTCCTGGTGTGTGCCTGGGGCTCAGTACCACCCCAGCTGATATGAAGACGTCTGGATTGAATTGCCACTTTCCTGGTGTGTGAGTGGGACTCAGTTCCGCTCCAGCTGGCGTTGGAAGAGGATTGGATTGAATTGGCTCTTTCCTGGTGTGTGAGTGGGGCTCAGTACCACTCCAGCTGGTATTAATAGAGGTCTTGATTGAATTGGCTCTTTCCTGGTGAGTGAGTGGGGATCAGTACCTCTCCACCTGGTATTAATAGAGGTCTGGATTGAATTGGCTCTTTGCTGGTGAGTGGCTTTCAGTGCAGCAGCTTTTTCGGGAGCAGCGTGTGAGCGAGTGAGCAGCTGGGAAAGTCCGTTTGAAAGTAAATTTAATTTCCTTTTGTTTTTCGGCGGAGGCCAGGGGGCTGCTGGGTAAGTAAAACACTATATATTTGGGCGGTTTCTGAACCCGAGACACCACACTTGTAGTGTCTCCCACCCGCCCTCCTCCTCAAACCAAAAAAAAAAGGCCTCGGTGGGGTGTTTATAAGGTAAGGCTTTTTCGATTTCTCTGGTTTTATTGTGATTGGTAAAATCTTTTCGTTCCTTTTTCATTTAACTAAGTTTAAACTTAAGATTAAAAATGGCAGGAGATCTCAGACCCGTATCATGCTCCTCTTGCTCAATGTGGGAGCTCAGGGACATGGCTGATGACCCTGGCTCCTTCACGTGCAGGAGGTGTGTCCAGCTGCAGCTCTTGTTAGACCGCATGACGGCTCTCGAGCTGCGGATGGAATCACTTTGGAGCATGCGCGATGCTGAGGAGTTCGTGGATAGCACGTTTAGTGAATTGGTCACACCGCAGATTAGGATTGCTGAGGGAGAAAGGGAATGGGTGACCAAAAGGCAGAGAAAGAGCAGGAAGGCAGCGCAGGAGTCCCCTGCGGTCATCTCCCTCCAAAACAAGTATACCGTTTTGGATACTGTTGAGGGAGATGGCTCACCAGGGGAAGGCAGCAGTAGCTAGGTCCATGGCACCGTGGCTGGCTCTGCTGTTCCGAAGGGCGGGAAAAAGAGTGGAAGGGCTATAGTCGTAGGGGATTCGATTGTAAGGGGAGTAGATAGGCGGTTCTGTGGTCGAAAACGAGGCTCCCGAATGGTATGTTGCCTCCCAGGTGCACGGGTCAGGGACGTCTCAGATCGGCTGCAGAACATTCTAAAGGGGGAGGGTGAACAGCCAGTTGTCATTGTGCACATAGGCACTAATGATATAGGTAAAAAACGGGATGAGGTCCTACATGCAGAGTTTAGGGAGTTAGGAGCCAAGTTAAAAAGTAGGACCTCAAAGGTAGTAATCTCAGGATTACTACCAGTGCCACGTGATAGTCAGAGTAAAAATGAAAGAATAGTCAGGATGAATGCGTGGCTTGAGAGATGGTGCAGGAAGGAGGGGTTCAGATTTTTGGGACATTGGGACCGGTTCTGGGGGAGGTGGGACTATTACAAATTGGACGGTCTACACTTGGGCCGGAGTGGAACCAATGTCCTTGGAGGTGCTTTTGCTAACGCTGTTGGGGAGGGTTTAAACTAATGTGGCAGGGGGATGGGAACCAATTGAGGTCAGTTGACAGTAAGGAGGTAGTAACAAAAGCCTGTAAGGAACTAGATAATGAAGTCAGTGTGACTAAGGGGAAGAGCAGGCAGGGAGCAGATGATGAATATAAAGGGACTGGTGGTCTGAGGTGCATTTGTTTTAATGCAAGAAGTGTAGTAGGTAAGGCAGATGAACTTAGGGCTTGGATTAGTACCTGGGAGTATGATGTTATTGCTATTACTGAGACTTGGTTGAGGGAAGGGCATGATTGGCAACTAAATATCCCAGGATATCGATGCTTCAGGTGGGATAGAGAGGGAGGTAAAAGGGGTGGAGGAGTTGCATTACTGGTCAAAGAGGATATCACAGCTGTGCTGAAGGAGGGCACTATGGAGGACTCGAGCAGTGAGGCAATATGGACAGAACTCAAAATTGGAAGGGTGCGGTAACAATGTTGGGGCTGTACTACAGGCCTCCCAACAGCGAGCGTGAGATTGAGGTACAAATATGTAAACAGATTATGGAAAGATGTAGGAGCAACAGGGTGGTGCTGATAGGAGATTTTAATTTTCACAACATTGACTGGGATTCGCTTAGTGTTAGAGGTCCAGATGGAGCAGAATTTGTAAGGAGCATCCAGGAGGGTTTTCTAGAGCAGTATGTAAATAGTCCAACTCGGGAAGGGGCCATACTGGACCTGGTGTTGGGGAATGAGCCCGGCCAGGTTGTTGAAGTTTCAGTAGGGGACTACTTTGGGAATAGTGATCACAATTCCGTAAGCTTTAAAATACTCATGGACAAAGACGAGAGTGGTCCAAAAGGGAGAGTGCTAAATTGGGGGAAGGCCAACTACACCAAAATTCGGCAGGAGCTGGGAAATGTAGATTGGGAGCAGCTGTTTGAAGGTAAATCCACATGTGATATGTGGGAGGCTTTTAAAGAGAGGTTGATTAGCGTGCAGGAGAGACATGTTCCTGTGAAAATGAGGGATAGAAATGGCAAGATTAGGGAACCATGGATGACAGGTGAAATTGTGAGACTAGCTAAGAGGAAAAAGGAAGCATACATAAGGTCTAGGCGGCTGATGAAAGACGAAGCTTTGAAAGAATATCGGGAATGTAGGACCAATCTGAAACGAGGAATTAAGAGGGCTAAAAGGGGTCATGAAATATCTTTAGCAAACAGGATTAAGGAAAATCCCAAAGCCTTTTATTCATATATAAGGAGAAAGAGGGTAACTAGAGAAAGGATTGGCCCACTAAAGGACAAAGGAGGAATGTTATGCTTGGACATAGAGAAAATGGGTGAGATTCTAAACGAGTACTTTGCATCGGTATTCACCGAGGAGAGGGACATGACGTATGTTGAGGTTAGGAACAGATGTTTGATTACTCTAGGTCAGGTCGGCATAAGGAGGGAGGAAGTGTTGGGTATTCTAAAGGGCATTAAGGTGGACAAGTCCCCACGTCCGGATGGGATCTATCCCAGGTTACTGAGGGAAGCGAGATAGGAAATAGCTGGGGCCTTAACAGATATCTTTGCAGCATCCTTAAACACGGGTGAGGTCCCGGAGGACTGGAGAATTGCTAATGTTGTCCCCTTGTTTAAGAAGGGTAGCAGGGATAATCCAGGTAATTATAGACCGGTGAGCCTGACGTCAGTGGTAGGGAAGCTCATGGAGAAGATACTGAGGGATAGGATCTATTCCCATTTGGAAGAAAATGGGCTCATCAGTGATAGGCAACATGGTTTTGTGCAGGGAAGGTCATGTCTTACCAACTTAATAGAATTCTTTGAGGAAGTGACAAAGTTGATTGATGAGGGAAGGGCTGTCGATGTCATATACATGGACTTCAGTAAGGCGTTTGATAAGGTTCCCCATGGCAGGCTGATGGAGAAAGTGAAGGCGCTTGGGGTCCAAGGTGTACTAACTAGATGGATAAAGAACTGGCTGGGCAACAGGAGACAGCGAGTAGCAGTAGAAGGGAGTTTCTCAAAATGGAGACGTGTGACCAGTGGTGTTCCACAGGGATCCGTGCTGGGACCACTGTTGTTTGTGATATACATTAATGATTTGGAGGAAAGTATAGGTGGACTGATTAGCAAATTTGCAGACAACACTAAGATTGGTGGAGTAGCAGATAGTGAAGGGGACTGTCAGAGAATACAGCAGAATATAGATAGATTGGAGAGTTGGGCAGAGAAATGGCAGATGGAGTTCAATCAGGGCAAATGCGAGGTGATGCATTTTGGAAGATCCAATTCAAGAGTGAACTATACAGTAAATGGAAAAGTCCTGGGGAAAATTGATGTCCAGAGAGATTTGGGTGTTCAGGTCCACTGTTCCCTGAAGGTGGCAACGCAGGTAAATAGAGTGGTCAAGAAGGCATACGGCATGCTTTCCTTCATCGGACGGAGCATTGAGTACAAGAGTTGGCAGGTCATGTTACAGTTGTATAGGACTTTGGTTCGGCCACATTTGGAATACTGCGTACAGTTCTGGTCGCCACATTATCAAAAGGATGTGGATGCTTTGGAGAGGGTGCAGAGGAGGTTCACCAGGATGTTGCCTGGTATGGAGGGCGCTAGCTATGAAGAGAGGTTGAGCAGATTAGGATTATTTTCATTAGAAAGACGGAGGTTGAAGGGGGACCTGATTGAGGTGCACAAAATCATGAGAGGTATAGACAGGGTGGATAGCAATAGGCTTTTTCCCAGAGTGGGGGTTTCAATTACTAGAGGACACGAGTTCAAAGTGAAAGGGGAAAAGTTTAGGGGGGGATATGCGTGGAAAGTTCTTTCCGCAGAGGGTGGTGGGCACCTGGAACGCATTGCCAGCGGAGGTGGTAGATGCGGGCACGATGGAGTCTTTTAAGATGTATCTAGACAGATACATGAATGGGCAGGAAGAAAAGAGATACAGAACCTTAGAAAATAGGCGACATGTTTAGAGAGAGGATCTGGATCGGCGCAGGCTTGGAGGGCCGAAGGGCCTGTTCCTGTGCTGTAATTATCTTTGTTCTTTGTTCTTGTTCAGAGAAAGATGCAGAAAGCAGAGAAAGAGGCCGACAGCAGAGAAAGAGGCCGACAGCAGAGAAAGAGGCCGACAGCAGAGAAAGAGCCTGAAAGCAGAGAAAGTGCCTGAAAGCAGAGAAAGTGCCTGAAAGCAGAGAAAGAGGCAGAAAGCAGAGAAAGAGGCCGACAGCAGAGAAAGAGGCAGAAATCAGAGAAAGAGGCAGAAATCAGAGAAAGTGGCAGAAATCAGAGAAAGAGGCAGACAGCAGAGAAAGAGGCAGACAGCAGAGAAAGTGCCAGAAAGCAGAGATTTTAGATTAGATTAGAGATACAGCACTGAAACAGGCCCTTCGGCCCACCGAGTCTGTGACGAACATCAACCACCCATTTATACTAATCCTACGCTAATCCCATATTCGTACCAAACATCCCCACCTGTCCCTATATTTCCCTACCACCTACCTATACTAGTGACAATTTATAATGGCCAATTTACCTATCAACCTGCAAGTCTTTTGGCTTGTGGGAGGAAACCGGAGCACCCGGAGAAAACCCACGCAGACACAGGGAGAACTTGCAAACTCCACACAGGCAGTACCCGGAATCGAACCCGGGTCCCTGGAGCTGTGAGGCTGCGGTGCTAACCACTGCGCCACTGTGCCGCCCCACAAGAGAAAGTGCCATAAAGCAGAGAAAGAGACAGATTGCAGAGAAAGAGACAGATTGCAGAGAAAGAGACAGATAGCAGAAAAAGAGACAGAAAGCAGAAAAAGAGACAGAAAGCAGAAAAAGAGACAGAAAGCAGAGAAAGAGACAGAAAGCAGAGAAAGAGACAGAAAGCAGAGAAAGAGACAGAAAGCAGAGAAAGAGACAGAAAGCAGAGAAAGAGACAGAAAGCAGAGAAAGAGACAGAAAGCAGAGAAAGAGACAGATTGCAGAGAAAGAGACAGATTGCAGAGAAAGAGACAGATTGCAGAGAAAGAGACAGATTGCAGAGAAAGAGACAGATTGCAGAGAAAGAGACAGATTGCAGAGAAAGAGACAGATTGCAGAGAAAGAGACAGATTGCAGAGAAAGAGACAGATTGCAGAGAAAGAGACAGATTGCAGAGAAAGAGACAGAAAGCAGAAAAAGAGACAGAAAGCAGAGAAAGTGCCATAAAGCAGAGAAAGAGACAGATTGCAGAGAAAGAGACAGATTGCAGAGAAAGAGACAGATTGCAGAGAAAGAGACAGAAAGCAGAAAAAGAGACAGAAAGCAGAGAAAGTGCCATAAAGCAGAGAAAGTGCCATAAAGCAGAGAAAGTGCCATAAAGCAGAGAAAGTGCCATAAAGCAGAGAAAGTGCCATAAAGCAGAGAAAGAGACGGGAAGCAGAGAAAGAGGCGGGAAGCAGAGAAAGAGGCGGGAAGCAGAGAAAGAGGCGGGAAGCAGAGAAAGAGGCGGGAAGCAGAGAAAGAGGCGGGAAGCAGAGAAAGAGGCGGGAAGCAGAGAAAGAGGCGGGAAGCAGAGAAAGAGGCGGGAAGCAGAGAAAGAGGCGGGAAGCAGAGAAAGAGGCGGGAAGCAGAGAAAGAGGCGGGAAGCAGAGAAAGAGGCGGGAAGCAGAGAAAGAGGCGGGAAGCAGGGAAAGAGGCGGGAAGCAGGGAAAGAGGCGGAAAGCAGGGAAAGAGGCGGAAAGCAGGGAAAGAGGCGGAAAGCAGGGAAAGAGACGGATTGCAGAGAGAGCGACATAAAACAGAGAGAGAGACAGAAAGCAGAGAGAGAGACAGAAAGCAGAGAGAGAGACAGAAAGCAGAGAGAGAGACAGAAAGCAGAGAGAGCGACAGAAAGCAGAGAGAGCGACAGAAAACAGAAAAAGAGACGGAAAGCAGAGAAAGAGACAGAAAGCAGGGAAATAGACAGAAAGCAGAGAACGCGACAGAAAGCAGAGAAAGCGCCAGAAAGCAGAGAAAGAGACAGATTGCAGAGAAAGAGACAGATTGCAGAGAGAGCGACAGAAAGCAGAGAGAGCGACATAAAACAGAGAGAGCGACATAAAACAGAGAGAGCGACATAAAACAGAGAGAGAGACAGAAAGCAGAGAGAGAGACAGAAAGCAGAGAGAGAGACAGAAAGCAGAGAGAGAGACAGAAAGCAGAGAGAGAGACAGAAAGCAGAGAGAGAGACAGAAAGCAGAGAGAGAGACAGAAAGCAGAGAGAGAGACAGAAAGCAGAGAGAGAGACAGAAAGCAGAGAGAGAGACAGAAAGCAGAGAGAGAGACAGAAAGCAGAGAGAGAGACAGAAAGCAGAGAGAGAGACAGAAAGCAGAGAGAGAGACAGAAAGCAGAGAGAGAGACAGAAAGCAGAGAGAGAGACAGAAAGCAGAGAGAGAGACAGAAAGCAGAGAGAGAGACAGAAAGCAGAGAGAGCGACAGAAAGCAGAGAGAGCGACAGAAAGCAGAGAGAGCGACAGAAAACAGAAAAAGAGACGGAAAGCAGGGAAAGAGACGGAAAGCAGGGAAAGAGACGGAAAGCAGAGAACGCGACAGAAAGCAGAGAACGCGACAGAAAGCAGAGAAAGTGCCAGAAAGCAGAGAAAGAGACAGATTGCAGAGAGAGAGGCAGAAAGCAGAGAAAGAGACAGAAAGCAGAGAGAGCGACAGAAAGCAGAGAGAGCGACATAAAACAGAGAGAGAGACAGAAAGCAGAGAGAGAGACAGAAAGCAGAGAGAGAGACAGAAAGCAGAGAGAGAGACAGAAAGCAGAGAGAGAGACAGAAAGCAGAGAGAGCGACAGAAAGCAGAGAGAGCGACAGAAAGCAGAGAGAGCGACAGAAAGCAGAGAGAGCGACAGAAAGCAGAGAGAGCGACAGAAAGCAGAGAGAGCGACAGAAAGCAGAGAGAGCGACAGAAAGCAGAGAGAGCGACAGAAAGCAGAGAGAGCGACAGAAAGCAGAGAGAGCGACAGAAAGCAGAGAGAGCGACAGAAAGCAGAGAGAGCGACAGAAAGCAGAGAGAGCGACAGAAAGCAGAGAGAGCGACAGAAAGCAGAGAGAGCGACAGAAAGCAGAGAGAGCGACAGAAAGCAGAGAGAGCGCCATAAAGCAGAGAAAGTGCCATAAAGCAGAGAAAGAGACAGATTGCAGAGAAAGAGACAGATTGCAGAGAAAGAGACAGATTGCAGAGAAAGAGACAGATTGCAGAGAAAGAGACAGAAAGCAGAGAAAGAGACAGAAAGCAGAGAAAGAGACAGAAAGCAGAGAAAGAGACAGAAAGCAGAGAAAGAGACAGAAAGCAAAGAAAGCGCCAGAAAGCAGAGAAAGAGACAGAAAGCAGAGAAAGTGCCAGAAAGCAGAGAAAGAGACAGAAAGCAGAGAAAGTGCCATAAAGCAGAGAAAGTGCCATAAAGCAGAGAAAGAGACAGATTGCAGAGAAAGAGACAGATTGCAGAGAAAGAGACAGATTGCAGAGAAAGAGACAGATTGCAGAGAAAGAGACAGAAAGCAGAGAAAGAGACAGAAAGCAGAGAAAGAGACAGAAAGCAGAGAAAGAGACAGAAAGCCGAGAAAGTGACAGAAAGCAGAGTATGATTCAGAAAGCAGAGAAAGAGACAGAAAGCAGGGAAATAGACGGAAAGCAGAGAATGCGACAGAAAGCAGAGAAAGAGGCGGAAAGCAGAGAAAGAGGCAGAAAGCAGAGAAAGAGGCAGAAAGCAGAGAAAGAGGCAGAAAGCAGAGAAAGAGGCAGAAAGCAGAGAAAGAGGCAGAAAGCAGAGAAAGAGGCAGAAAGCAGAGAAAGAGGCAGAAAGCCGAGAAAGAGACAGAAAGCAGAGAAAGTGCCAGAAAGGAGAGAACGAGACATATTGCAGAGAAAGATACAGAAAGCAGAGAAAGTGACAGAAAGCAGAGAAAGTGACAGAAAGCAGAGAAAGTGCCAGAAAGCAGAGAAAGAGACGGAAAGCAGAGAAAGAGACAGAAAGCAGAGAAAGAGGCAGAAAGCAGAGAAAGAGGCAGAAAGCCGAGAAAGAGACAGAAAGCAGAGAAAGCGTCAGATTGCAGAGAAAGAGACAGAAATCAGAGAAAGTGCCAGAAAGCAGAGAAAGAGACAGAAAGCAGAGAAAGAGAAAGAAAGCAGAGAAAGTGGATGAAAGCAGAGAAAGAGACAGAAAGCAGAGAAAGAGAAAGAAAGCAGAGAAAGAAGCAGAAAGCAGAGAAAGAGACAGAAAGCAGAGAAAGAGACAGAAAGCAGAGAAAGTGCCAGAAAGCAGAGAAAGAGACAGAAAGCAGAGAAAGAGACAGAAAGCAGAGAAAGAGACAGAAAGCAGGGAAATAGACAGAAAGCAGATAATGCGACAGAAAGCAGAGCAAGAATGGAAAGCAGAGATAGAGGCAGAAAGCAGAGAAAGAGGCAGAATGCAGAGAAAGAGACAGAAAGCAGAGAAAGAGACAGAAAGCAGAGAAAGAGACAGAAAGCAGAGAAAGAGACAGAAAGCAGAGAAAGAGACAGAAAGCAGAGAAAGAGACAGAAAGCAGAGAAAGAGACAGAAAGCAGAGAAAGAGACAGAAAGCAGAGAAAGAGACAGAAAGCAGGGAACGCGACAGAAAGCAGAGAAAGACATGGAAAGCAGAGAAGGAGACAGAAAGCAGAGAAAGAGGCAGAAAGCAGAGAAAGAGGCAGAAAGCAGAGAAAGAGGCAGAAAGCAGAGAAAGAGGCAGAAAGCAGAGAAAGAGGCAGAAAGCAGAGAAAGAGGCAGAAAGCAGAGAAAGAGGCAGAAAGCAGAGAAAGAGGCAGAAAGCAGAGAAAGAGTCAGAACGCAGAGAAAGAGACAGAAAGCGGTGAAAGAGACAGAAAGCGGAGAAAGAGTCAGAAAACAGAGAAGGAGACAGATTGCTGAGTAAAAGACTGAAGCGGAGAAAGAGACAGAAAGTGGAGAAAGAGACAGAAAGTGGAGAAAGAGACAGAAAGTGGAGAAAGAGACAGAAAGTGGGGAAAGAGACTGAAAGCAGAGAAGGAGACGGAAAGCAGAGAAACAGACAGAAAGCAGAGAAAGATACAGAAAGCAGAGAAAGATACAGAAAGCAGAGAAAGATACAGAAAGCAGAGAAAGATACAGAAAGCAGAGAAAGAGACTGAAAGCAGAGAAAGAGACTGAAAGCAGAGAAAGAGACTGAAAGCAGAGAAAGAGACTGAAAGCAGAGAAAGAGACTGAAAGCGGAGAAAGAGACAGAAAGCGGAGAAAGAGACAGAAAGCGGAGAAAGAGACAGAAGGCGGAGAAAGAGACAGAAGGCGGAGAAAGAGACAGAAGGCGGAGAAAGAGACAGAAGGCGGAGAAAGAGACAGAAGGCGGAGAAAGAGACAGAAGGCGGAGAAAGAGACAGAAGGCGGAGAAAGAGACAGAAGGCGGAGAAAGAGACAGAAAGCGGAGAAAGGGACAGAAAGCGGATACAGGGTCATAAAGCAGAGAAAGAGGCAGAAAACAAAGAAGGAGGCAGATTACAGAGAAAGAGACTGAAGCGGAGAAAGAGACTGAAGCGGAGAAAGAGACTGAAGCGGAGAAAGAGACTGAAGCGGAGAAAGAGACTGAAGCGGAGAAAGAGACTGAAGCGGAGAAAGAGACTGAAGCGGAGAAAGAGACTGAAGCGGAGAAAGAGACTGAAGCGGAGAAAGAGACTGAAGCGGAGAAAGAGACTGAAGCGGAGAAAGAGACTGAAGCGGAGAAAGAGACTGAAGCGGAGAAAGAGACTGAAGCGGAGAAAGAGACTGAAGCGGAGAAAGAGACTGAAGCGGAGAAAGAGACTGAAGCGGAGAAAGAGACTGAAGCGGAGAAAGAGACTGAAGCGGAGAAAGAGACTGAAGCGGAGAAAGAGACTGAAGCGGAGAAAGAGACAGAAAGCGGAGAAAGAGACAGAAAGCGGAGAAAGAGACAGAAAGCGGAGAAAGAGACAGAAAGCGGAGAAAGAGACAGAAAGCGGAGAAAGAGACAGAAAGCGGAGAAAGAGACAGAAAGCGGAGAAAGAGACAGAAAGCGGCGAAAGAGACAGAAAGCGGAGAAAGAGACAAAAAGCAGGGAAAGAGACAGAAAGCAGGGTAAGTGCCAGAAAGCAGAGAAAGTGCCAGAAAGCAGAGAAAGTGCCAGAAAGCAGAGAAAGTGCCAGAAAGCAGAGAAAGTGCCAGAAAGCAGAGAAAGTGCCAGAAAGCAGAGAAAGTGCCAGAAAGCAGAGAAAGAGCCAGAAAGCAGAGAAAGAGGCAGAAAGCAGAGAAAGAGGCAGAAAGCAGAGAAAGAGGCAGAAAGCAGAGAAAGAGGCAGAAAGCAGAGAAAGAGGCAGAAAGCAGAGAAAGAGGCAGAAAGCAGAGAAAGAGGCAGAAAGCAGAGAAAGAGGCAGAAAGCAGAGAAAGAGGCAGAAAGCAGAGAAAGAGGCAGAAAGCAGAGAAAGAGGCAGAAAGCAGAGAAAGAGGCAGAAAGCAGAGAAAGAGGCAGAAAGCAGAGAAAGAGGCAGAAAGCAGAGAAAGAGGCAGAAAGCAGAGAAAGAGGCAGAAAGCAGAGAAAGAGGCAGAAAGCAGAGAAAGAGGCAGAAAGCAGAGAAAGAGGCAGAAAGCAGAGAAAGAGACAGAAAGCAGAGAAAGCAGAGAAAGCGACAGAAAGCAGAGAAAGTGGCAGAAAGCAGAGAGAGCGACATAGAACAGAGAAAATAGACAGAAAGCAGAGAAAGAGACAGATTGCAGAGAAAGAGACAGAAAGCAGAAAAAGAGACAGAAAGCAGAGAAAGTGCCAGAAAGAAGAGAAAGAGACAGATTGCAGAGAAAGAGACAGAAAGCAGAGAAAGAGACAGAAAGCCGAGAAAGTGACAGAAAGCAGAGAATGATTCAGAAAGCAGAGAAAGTGCCAGAAAGCAGAGAAAGAGACAGAAAGCAGAGAAAGAGACAGAAAGCAGGAAAAGAGACAGAAAGCAGGAAAAGAGACAGAAAGCAGGAAAAGAGACAGAAAGCAGAGAAAGAGACAGAAAGCAGAGAAAGAGACAGAAAGCAGAAAAAGAGACAGAAAGAAGAGAAAGTGCCAGAAAGAAGAGAAAGTGCCAGAAAGAAGAGAAAGAGACAGATTGCAGAGAAAGAGACAGAAAGCAGAGAAAGAGACAGAAAGCCGAGAAAGTGACAGAAAGCAGAGAATGATTCAGAAAGCAGAGAAAGTGCCAGAAAGCAGAGAAAGAGACAGAAAGCAGAGAATGCGACAGAAAGCAGAGAATGCGACAGAAAGCAGAGAAAGCGTCAGATTGCAGAGAAAGAGACAGAAATCAGAGAAAGTGCCATAAAGCAGAGAATGCGACAGAAAGCAGAGAAAGAATGGAAAGCAGAGATAGAGACAGAAAGCAGAGAAAGAGGCAGAAAGCAGAGAAAGAGACAGAAAGCAGAGAAAGAGACAGAAAGCAGAGAAAGCGTCAGATTGCAGAGAAAGAGACAGAAATCAGAGAAAGTGCCATAAAGCAGAGAAAGTGCCATAAAGCAGAGAAAGTGCCATAAAGCAGAGAAAGTGCCATAAAGCAGAGAAAGTGCCAGAAAGCAGAGAAAGAGACAAAGCAGAGAAAGAGACAAAGCAGAGAAAGAGACAGAAAGCAGAGAAAGAGACAGAAAGCAGAGAAAGAGACAGAAAGCAGAGAAAGAGACAGAAAGCAGAGAAAGAGACAGAAAGCAGAGAAAGAGACAGAAAGCAGAGAAAGAGACAGAAAGCAGAGAAAGAGACAGAAAGCAGAGAAAGAGACAGAAAGCAGAGAAAGAGACAGAAAGCAGAGAAAGAGACAGAAAGCAGAGAAAGAGACGGAAAGCAGAGAAAGAGACGGAAAGCAGAGAAAGAGACGGAAAGCAGAGAAAGAGACGGAAAGCAGAGAAAGAGACGGAAAGCAGAGAAAGAGACGGAAAGCAGAGAAAGAGACGGAAAGCAGAGAAAGAGACGGAAAGCAGAGAAAGAGACGGAAAGCAGAGAAAGAGGCAGAAAGCAGAGAAAGAGGCAGAAAGCAGAGAAAGAGGCAGAAAGCAGAGAAAGAGGCAGAAAGCAGAGAAAGAGGCAGAAAGCAGAGAAAGAGGCAGAAAGCAGAGAAAGAGACAGAAAGCAGGGAAAGAGAAAGAAAGCAGAGTTAGTGCCAGAAAGCGGAGAAAGAGACAGAAAGCGGAGAAAGAGACAGAAAGCGGCGAAAGAGACAGAAAGAAGAGAAAGAGACAGAAAGCAGGGAAAGAGAAAGAAAGCAGAGTAAGTGCCAGAAAGCAGAGAATGAGAGAGATTGCAGAGAAAGTGACAGAAAGCAGAGAAAGAGACAGATTGCAGAGAAAGAGACAGAAATCCGAAAAAGAGACAGAAGGCAGAGAAAGTGCCAGAAAGAAGAGAAAGAGGCAGAAAGCAGAAAAAGAGACTGAAAGCAGAGAAAGCGCCAGAAAGCAGAGAAAGAGACAGAAAGCAGAGAAAGAGACAGAAAGCAGAGAAAGAGACAGAAAGCAGAGAAAGAGACAGATTGCAGAGAAAGAGACAGATTGCAGAGAAAGAGACAGAAAGCAGAAAAAGAGACAGAAAGCAGAAAAAGAGACAGATTGCAGAGAAAGAGACAGATTGCAGAGAAAGAGACAGATTGCAGAGAAAGAGACAGATTGCAGAGAAAGAGACAGAAAGCAGAGAAAGAGACAGAAAGCAGAGAAAGAGACAGAAAGCAGAGAAAGAGACAGAAAGCAGAGAAAGAGACAGAAAGCAGAGAAAGAGAAAGAAAGCAGAGAAAGTGCCATACAGCAGAGAAAGAGACAGAAAGCAGAGAAAGAGACAGAAAGCAGAGAAAGAGAAAGAAAGCAGAGAAAGTGGCAGAAATCAGAGAAAGAGAAAGAAAGCAGAGAAAGAGAAAGAAAGCAGAGAAAGAGAAAGAAAGCAGAGAAAGAGGCCAAAAGCAGAGAAAGAGGCCAAAAGCAGAGAAAGAGGCCAAAAGCAGAGAAAGCGACAGAAAGCAGAGAAAGTGGCAGAAAGCAGAGAAAGAGGCAGAAAGCAGAGAGAGCGACATAGAACAGAGAAAAAAGACAGAAAGCAGAGAAAGAGACAGATTGCAGAGAAAGAGAAAGAAAGCAGAGAAAGTGGCAGAAATCAGAGAAAGAGACAGAAAGCAGAGAAAGAGAAAGAAAGCAGAGAAAGAGAAAGAAAGCAGAGAAAGAGAAAGAAAGCAGAGAAAGAGGCCGAAAGCAGAGAAAGAGACAGAAAGCAGAGAAAGACATGGAAAGCAGAGAAGGAGACAGAAAGCAGGGAAAGAGGCAGAAAGCAGGGAAAGAGGCAGAAAGCAGAGAAAGAGGCAGAAAGCAGAGAAAGAGGCAGAAAGCAGAGAAAGAGGCAGAAAGCAGAGAAAGAGGCAGAAAGCAGAGAAAGAGGCAGAAAGCAGAGAAAGAGGCAGAAAGCAGAGAAAGAGGCAGAAAGCAGAGAAAGAGGCAGAAAGCAGAGAAAGAGGCAGAAAGCAGAGAAAGAGGCAGAAAGCAGAGAAAGAGGCAGAAAGCAGAGAAAGAGGCAGAAAGCAGAGAAAGAGGCAGAAAGCAGAGAAAGAGGCAGAAAGCAGAGAAAGAGGCAGAAAGCAGAGAAAGAGGCAGAAAGCAGAAAATGAGTCTGAACGCAGAGAAAGAGACTGAAGCGGAGAAAGAGACTGAAGCGGAGAAAGAGACTGAAGCGGAGAAAGAGACTGAAGCGGAGAAAGAGACTGAAGCGGAGAAAGAGACTGAAGCGGAGAAAGAGACTGAAGCGGAGAAAGAGACTGAAGCGGAGAAAGAGACTGAAAGCGGAGAAAGAGACTGAAAGCGGAGAAAGAGACTGAAAGCGGAGAAAGAGACTGAAAGCGGAGAAAGAGACTGAAAGCGGAGAAAGAGACTGAAAGCGGAGAAAGAGACAGAAAGCGGAGAAAGAGACAGAAAGCGGAGAAAGAGACAGAAAGCGGAGAAAGAGACAGAAAGCGGAGAAAGAGACAGAAAGCGGAGAAAGAGACAGAAAGCGGAGAAAGAGACAGAAAGCGGAGAAAGAGACAGAAAGAGGAGAAAGAGTCAGAAAACAGAGAAAGAGACTGAAAACAGAGAATGAGACAGAAAGCAGAGAAAGAGACAGAAAGCAGAGACAGAAAGCGGAGAAAGAGACAGAAAGCAGCGAAAGAGACAGAAAGCAGGGACAGAGACAGAAAGCAGAGAAATGGTCAGAAAGCAGAGAAAGAGACAGAAAGCAGAGAAAGAGACAGAAAGCAGAGAAAGAGACAGAAAGCAGAGAAAGAGACAGAAAGCAGAGAAAGAGACAGAAAGCAGAGAAAGAGACAGAAAGCTGAGAAAGATACAGAAAGCTGAGAAAGATACAGAAAGCAGAGATAGAGGCAGAAAGCAGAGATAGAGGCAGAAAGCCGAGAAAGACACAGAAAGCAGAGAAAGCGTCAGATTGCAGAGAAAGAGACAGAAATCAGAGAAAGTGCCATACAGCAGAGAAAGAGACAGAAAGCAGAGAAAGAGACAGAAAGCAGAGAAAGAGAAAGAAAGCAGAGAAAGTGGCAGAAATCAGAGAAAGAGAAAGAAAGCAGAGAAAGAGGCCAAAAGCAGAGAAAGAGGCCAAAAGCAGAGAAAGAGGCCAAAAGCAGAGAAAGAGACAAAAAGCAGAGAAAGCGACAGAAAGCAGAGAAAGTGGCAGAAAGCAGAGAAAGAGGCAGAAAGCAGAGAGAGCGACATAGAACAGAGAAAAAAGACAGAAAGCAGAGAAAGAGACAGATTGCAGAGAAAGAGAAAGAAAGCAGAGAAAGTGGCAGAAATCAGAGAAAGAGACAGAAAGCAGAGAAAGAGAAAGAAAGCAGAGAAAGAGAAAGAAAGCAGAGAAAGAGGCCGAAAGCAGAGAAAGAGACAGAAAGCAGAGAAAGCGACAGAAAGCAGAGAAAGTGGCAGAAAGCAGAGAAAGAGGCAGAAAGCAGAGAGAGCGACAGAGAACAGAGAAAAAAGACAGAAAGCAGAGAAAGAGACAGATTGCAGAGAAAGAGACAGAAAGCAGAAAAAGAGACAGAAAGCAGAGAAAGTGCCAGAAAGCAGAGAAAGTGCCAGAAAGAAGAGAAAGTGCCAGAAAGAAGAGAAAGAGACAGATTGCAGAGAAAGAGACAGAAAGCCGAGAAAGTGACAGAAAGCAGAGAATGATTCAGAAAGCAGAGAAAGTGCCAGAAAGCAGAGAAAGAGACAGAAAGCAGGGAAATAGACAGAAAGCAGAGAATGCGACAGAAAGCAGAGAAAGCGTCAGATTGCAGAGAAAGAGACAGAAATCAGAGAAAGTGCCATAAAGCAGAGAATGCGACAGAAAGCAGAGAAAGAATGGAAAGCAGAGATAGAGACAGAAAGCAGAGAAAGAGGCAGAATGCAGAGAAAGAGACAGAAAGCAGAGAAAGAGACAGAAAGCAGAGAAAGAGACAGAAAGCAGAGAAAGAGACAGAAAGCAGAGAAAGAGACAGAAAGCAGAGAAAGAGACAGAAAGCAGAGAAAGAGACAGAAAGCAGAGAAAGCGTCAGATTGCAGAGAAAGAGACAGAAAGCAGAGAAAGTGCCATAAAGCAGAGAAAGAAAGCAGAGAAAGAGGCAGAAAGCAGAGAAAGAGGCAGACAGCAGAGAAAGAGGCAGAAAGCAGAGAAAGAGACAGAAAGCAGAGAAAGAGACAGAAAGCAGAGAAAGAGAAAGAAAGCAGAGAAAGAGGCAGAAAGCAGAGAAAGAGGCAGAAAGCAGAGAAAGAGGCAGAAAGCAGAGAAAGAGGCAGAAAGCAGAGAAAGAGGCAGAAAGCAGAGAAAGAGACAGAAAGCAGAGAAAGAGACAGAAAGCAGAGAAAGAGGCAGAAAGCAGGGAAAGAGACAGAAAGCAGAGAAAGACATGGAAAGCAGAGAAGGAGACAGAAAGCAGAGAAAGAGGCAGAAAGCAGAGGAAGAGGCAGAAAGCAGAGAAAGAGACAGAAAGCAGACAAAGCGTCAGATTGCAGAGAAAGAGACAGAAATCAGAGAATGTGCCAGAAAGCAGAGAAAGAGACAGAAAGCAGAGAAAGAGAAAGAAAGCAGAGAAAGAGACAGAAAGCAGAGAAAGCGACAGGAGGCAGAGAAAGAGGCAGAAAGCAGAGAAAGAGACAGAAAGCAGAGAAAGAGACAGAAAGCAGAGAAAGAGACAGAAAGCAGAGAAAGAGACAGAAAGCAGAGAAAGAGACAGAAAGCAGAGAAAGCGACAGAAAACAGAGAAAGTGGCAGAAAGCAGAGTAAGTGCCAGAAAGCAGATATAGAAACAGAAAGCAGAGAAAGAGGCAGAAAGGAGAGAAAGACACAGAAAGCAGAGAAAGTGACAGAAAGCAGAGAAAGCGACAGATTGCAGGGAAAGAGACTGAAGCGGAGAAAGAGACAGAAAGCGGAGAAAGAGACAGAAAGCGGAGAAAGAGACAGAAAGCGGAGAAAGAGACAGAAAGCGGAGAAAGAGACAGAAAGCAGAGAAAGGGACAGAAAGCAGAGAAAGGGACAGAAAGCAGGGAAAGAGACAGAAAGCAGAGAAAGAGACAGAAAGCAGAGAAAGAGACAGAAAGCAGGGAAAGAGACAGAAAGCTGAGAAAGATACAGAAAGCAGAAAAAGATTCAGAACGCAGAGAAAGAGACTGAAGCGGAGAAAGAGACTGAAGCGGAGAAAGAGACTGAAGCGGAGAAAGAGACTGAAGCGGAGAAAGAGACTGAAGCGGAGAAAGAGACTGAAGCGGAGAAAGAGACTGAAGCGGAGAAAGAGACTGAAGCGGAGAAAGAGACTGAAGCGGAGAAAGAGACTGAAGCGGAGAAAGAGACTGAAGCGGAGAAAGAGACTGAAGCGGAGAAAGAGACTGAAGCGGAGAAAGAGACTGAAGCGGAGAAAGAGACTGAAGCGGAGAAAGAGACTGAAGCGGAGAAAGAGACTGAAGCGGAGAAAGAGACTGAAGCGGAGAAAGAGACTGAAGCGGAGAAAGAGACTGAAGCGGAGAAAGAGACTGAAGCGGAGAAAGAGACTGAAGCGGAGAAAGAGACTGAAGCGGAGAAAGAGACTGAAGCGGAGAAAGAGACTGAAGCGGAGAAAGAGACTGAAGCGGAGAAAGAGACTGAAGCGGAGAAAGAGACTGAAGCGGAGAAAGAGACTGAAGCGGAGAAAGAGACTGAAGCGGAGAAAGAGACTGAAGCGGAGAAAGAGACTGAAGCGGAGAAAGAGACAGAAAGCGGAGAAAGAGACAGAAAACAGAGAAAGGGACAGAAAGCAGTGAAAGAGACAGAAAGCAGAGAAAGAGACTGAAGCGGAGAAAGAGACTGAAGCGGAGAAAGAGACTGAAGCGGAGAAAGAGACTGAAGCGGAGAAAGCGACAGATAGCAGAGAAAGCGACAGATAGCAGAGAAAGCGACAGATAGCAGAGAAAGAGACAGAAAGCAGAGAAAGTGCCTGAAAGCAGAGAAAGAGGCAGAAAGCAGAGAAAGCGAAAGATTGCAGAGAAAGTGCCTGAAAGCAGAGAAAGAGGCAGAAAGCAGAGAAAGAGGGAGAAAGCAGAGAAAGAGACATAAAGCAGAGAAAGTGCCAGAAAGGAGAGAAAGCGACAGAAGGCAGAGAAAGAGGCAGAAAGCAGAGAAGGAGACAGAAAGCAGAGAAAGCGGCAGAAAACAGAGAAAGAGGCATAAAGCAGAGAAAGAGGCATAAAGCAGAGAAAGAGGCAGAAAGCAGAGAAAGAGGCAGAAACCAGAGAAAGAGGCAGAAAGCAGAGAAAGAGACAGTCAGCGGATCCAGGGTCAGAAAACAGAGAAAGAGGCAGAAAACAGATAAGGGGGCAGATTACAGAGAAAGAGACTGAAGCGGAGAAAGAAATAGAAAGTGGAGAAAGAGACAGAAAGCGGAGAAAGAGACAGAAAGCAGAGAAGGTGACAGATTGCAGAGAAAGAGACAGAAAGCAGAGAAAGAGACAGAAAGCAGAGAAAGAGACAGAAAGCAGAGAAAGAGACAGAAAGCAGAGAAAGAGACAGAAAGCAGAGAAAGTGCCAGAAAGCAGAGAAAGTGCCAGAAAGCAGAGAAAGTGCCAGAAAGCAGAGAAAGAGACAGAAAGCAGAGAAAGTGCCAGAAAGCAGAGAAAGAGACAGATTGCAGAGAAAGAGAAAGGAAGCAGAGAAAGAGTCAGAAAACAGAGAAATAGACAGAAAGCAGATAAAGTGCCTGGAAGCAGAGAAAGAGGCAGAAAGCAGAGAAAGAGACAGAATGCAGAGAAAGCGAAAGATTGCAGAGAAAGAGACAGAAAGCAGAGGAAGTGCCTGAAAGCAGAGGAAGTGCCTGAAAGCAGAGGAAGTGCCTGAAAGCAGAGAAAGAGGCAGAAAGCAGAGAAAGAGGCAGAAAGCAGAGAAAGAGGCAGAAAGCAGAGAAAGAGGCAGAAAGCAGAGAAAGAGGGAGAAAGCAGAGAAAGAGGGAGAAAGCAGAGAAAGACACAGAAAGCAGAGAAAGAGACAGAAAACAGACAAAGAGGCAGAGAACAGAGGAAGAAGCAGAAAGCAGAGAAAGAGCAGAAAACAGAGAAAGAGACAGAAAGGAGAGAACGAGACAGATTGCAGAAAAAGAGACAGAAAGCAGAGAAAGTGACAGAAAGCAGAGAAAGAGCCAGAAAGCAGAGAAAGAGACAGAAAGCAGGGAAAGAGGCAGAAAGCAGAGAAAGAGACAGATTGCAGAGAAAGAGACAGAAAGCAGAGAAAGAGACAGAAAGCAGAGCAGGAGACAGAAAGCAGAGGAAGAGTCAGAAAACAGAGAAATAGACAGAAAGCAGATAAAGTGCCTGGAAGCAGAGAAAGAGACAGAATGCAGAGAAAGCGAAAGATTGCAGAGAAAGAGACAGAAAGCAGAGGAAGTGCCTGAAAGCAGAGAAAGAGACAGAAAGCAGAGCAGGAGACAGAAAGCAGAGAAAGAGTCAGAAAACAGAGAAATAGACAGAAAGCAGATAAAGTGCCTGGAAGCAGAGAAAGAGGCAGAAAGCAGAGAAAGCGAAAGATTGCAGAGAAAGCGAAAGATTGCAGAGAAAGAGATAGAAAGCAGAGGAAGTGCCTGAAAGCAGAGAAAGAGGCAGAAAGCAGAGAAAGACACAGAAAGCAGAGAAAGACACAGAAAGCAGAGAAAGACACAGAAAGCAGAGAAAGACACAGAAAGCAGAGAAAGAGACAGAAAACAGAGAAAGAGGCAGAGAACAGAGGAAGAGGCAGAAAGCAGAGAAAGAGCAGAAAACAGAGAAAGAGGCAGAGAACAGAGGAAGAGACAGAAAGCAGAGAAAGAGCCAGAAAGGAGAGAAAGAGACAGATTGCAGAGAAAGAGACAGATTGCAGAGAAAGAGACAGAAAGCAGAGAAAGTGACAGAAAGCAGAGAAAGTGACAGAAAGCAGAGAAAGTGACAGAAAGCAGAGAAAGAGCCAGAAAGCAGAGAAAGAGCCAGAAAGCAGAGAAAGAGCCAGAAAGCAGAGAAAGAGACAGAAAGCAGAGAAAGAGACAGAAAGCAGAGAAAGAGAAAGAATGCAGAGAAAGTGCCAGATTGCAGAGAAAGAGACAGAAAGCAGAGAAAGAGACAGAGAGTAAAGAAAGCGCCAGAAAGCAGAGAAAGTGCCAGAAAGCAGAGAAAGTGCCAGAAAGCAGAGAAAGTGCCAGAAAGCAGAGAAAGTGCCAGAAAGCAGAGAAAGTGCCAGAAAGCAGAGAAAGAGACAGAAAGCAGAGAAAGAGACAGAAAGCAGAAAAAGAGACAGAAAGCAGAAAAAGAGACAGAAAGCAGAAAAAGAGACAGAAAGCAGAGAAAGTGCCATAAAGCAGAGAAAGAGACAGATTGCAGAGAAAGAGACAGAAAGCAGAGAAAGAGACAGAAAGTGACAGAAAGCAGAGAAAGTGCCAGAAAGCAGAGAAAGTGCCAGAAAGCAGAGAAAGTGCCAGAAAGCAGAGAAAGTGCCAGAAAGCAGAGAAAGTGCCAGAAAGCAGAGAAAGAGACAGAAAGCAGAGAAAGAGACAGAAAGCAGAGAAAGAGAAAGAAAGGAGAGAAGGTGACAGATTGCAGAGAAAGAGACGGAAAGCAGAGAAAGAGACGGAAAGCAGAGAAAGAGACAGAAAGCAGAGAAAGAGACAGAAAGCAGAGAAAGAGACAGAAAGCAGAGAAAGAGACAGAAAGCAGAGAAAGAGACAGAAAGCAGAGAAAGAGACAGAAAGCAGAGAAAGAGACAGAATGCAGAGAAAGTGCCAGAAAGCAGAGAAAGAGACAGATTGCAGAGAAAGAGAAAGAAAGCAGAGAAAGAGGCAGAAAGTAGAGGAAGAGGCAGAAAGTAGAGGAAGAGACAGAAAGCAGAGAAAGAGAAAGAAAGCAGAGAAGAGGCAGAAAACAGAGAAAGAGGCAGAAAGCAGAGGAAGAGGCAGAAAGCAGAGGAAGAGACAGAAAGCAGAGGAAGAGACAGAAAGCAGAGAAAGAGACAGAAAGCATAGAAACAGATAGAAAGCAGAGAACGAGGCAGAAAGCAGAGAACGAGGCAGAAAGCAGAGAAAGAGGCAGAAAGCAGAGAAAGAGGCAGAAAACAGAGAAAGAGGCAGAAAACAGAGAAGGAGGCAGATTACAGAGAAGGAGGCAGATTACAGAGAAGGAGGCAGATTACAGAGAAGGAGGCAGATTACAGAGAAAGAGACAAAGTGGAGAAAGAGACAGAAAGCAGAGAAAGAGACAGAAAGCAGAGAAAGAGACAGAAAGCAGAGAAAGAGACAGAGCAGAGAAAGAGACAGAAAGCAGAGAAAGAGACAGAAAGCAGAGAAAGAGACAGAAAGCAGAGAAAGAGGCAGAAAGCAGAGAAGGAGACAGAAAGCAGAGAAAGCGGCAGAAAACAGAGAAAGAGGCAGAAAACAGAGAAAGAGACAGAAAGCAGAGGAAGTGCCTGAAAGCAGAGAAAGAGGCAGAAAGCAGAGAAAGAGGGAGAAAGCAGAGAAAGACACAGAAAGCAGAGCAAGAGACAGAAAACAGAGAAAGAGGTAGAAAGCAGAGTAAGAGGCAGAAAGCAGAGAAAGAGCAGAAAACAGAGAAAGAGACAGATAGCAGAGAAAGTGCCAGAAAGGAGAGAACGAGACAGATTGCAGAGAAAGAGACAGAAAGCAGAGAAAGAGACAGATTGCAGAGAAAGAGACAGAAAGCAGAGAAAGAGACAGAGAGCAAAGAAAGCGCCAGAAAGCAGAGCAAGAGACAGAAAACAGAGAAAGAGGTAGAAAGCAGAGTAAGAGGCAGAAAGCAGAGAAAGTGCCAAAAAGCAGAGAAAGTGCCAAAAAGCAGAGAAAGAGACAGATTGCAGAGAAAGAGACAGATTGCAGAGAAAGAGACAGATTGCAGAGAAAGAGACAGATTGCAGAGAAAGAGACAGATTGCAGAGAAAGAGACAGATTGCAGAGAAAGAGACAGATTGCAGAGAAAGAGACAGATTGCAGAGAAAGAGACAGATTGCAGAGAAAGAGACAGAAAGCAGAGAAAGAGACAGAAAGCAGAGAATGATTCAGAAAGCAGAGAAAGTGCCAGAAAGCAGAGAAGGAGACAGAAAGCAGAGAAAGTGACAGAAAGCAGAGAAAGTGCCAGAAAGCAGAGAAAGAGACAGAAAGCAGAGAAAGAGACAGAAAACAGAGAAAGAGGCAGAAAGCAGAGAAAGAGACAGAAAACAGAGAAAGAGGCAGAAAGCAGAGTAAGAGGCAGAAAGTAGAGAAAGAGACAGAAAACAGAGAAAGATGCAGAACGCAGAGAAAGAGGCAGAAAGCAGAGAAAGAGACAGAAAGGAGAGAAAGAGACAGAAAGGAGAGAAAGAGACAGAAAGCAGAGAAAGACACAGAAAGCAGAGAAAGAGGCAGAAAGCAGAGTAAGAGGCAGAAAGCAGAGAAAGAGACAGAAAACAGAGAAAGATGCAGAACGCAGAGAAAGACACAGAAAGCAGAGAAAGAGACAGAAAGCAGAGAAAGTGCCAGAAAGGAGAGAACGAGACAGATTGCAGAGAAAGAGACAGAAAGCAGAGAGAGTGACAGAAAGCAGAGAGAGTGACAGAAAGCAGAGAGAGTGACAGAAAGCAGAGAAAGTGACAGAAAGCAGAGAAAGTGACCGAAAGCAGAGAAAGTGACCGAAAGCAGAGAAAGTGACCGAAAGCAGAGAAAGTGCCAGAAAGCAGAGAAAGAGACAGAAAGCAGAGAAAGAGACTGAAAGCGGAGAAAGAGACAGAAAGCAGAGAAAGCGCCAGAAAGCAGAGAAAGCGCCAGAAAGCAGAGATAGAGACAGAAAGCAGAGAAAGTGCCAGAAAGCAGAGAAAGAGACAGATTGCAGAGAAAGAGACAGATTGCAGAGAAAGAGACAGAAAGCAGAAAAAGAGACAGAAAGCAGAAAAAGAGACAGAAAGCAGAAAAAGAGACAGAAAGCAGAAAAAGAGACAGAAAGCAGAGAAAGTGCCAGAAAGCAGAGAAAGAGACAGATTGCAGAGAAAGAGACAGAAAGCAGAGAAAGAGACAGAAAGCCGAGAAAGTGACAGAAAGCAGAGAATGATTCAGAAAGCGGAGAAAGTGCCAGAAAGCAGAGAAAGAGACAGAAAGCGGAGAAACAGACAGAAAGCGGAGAAAGAGACAGAAAGCGGAGAAAGAGACAGAAAGCGGAGAAAGAGACAGAAAGCAGAGAAAGAGACAGAAAGCAGAGAAAGAGACAGAAAGCAGAGAAAGAGACAGAAAGCAGAGAAAGTGCCTGAAAGCAGGGAAAGAGGCAGAAAGCGGAGAAAGAGACAGAAAGCGGAGAAAGAGACAGAAAGCGGAGAAAGAGACAGAAAGCGGAGAAAGAGACAGAAAGCGGAGAAAGAGACAGAAAGCGGAGAAAGAGACAGAAAGCGGAGAAAGAGACAGAAAGCGAAGAAAGATACAGAAAGCAGAGAAAGTGCCTGAAAGCAGGGAAAGAGGCAGAAATCAGAGAAAGAGACAGAAAGCAGAGAAAGAGACAGAAAGCAGAGAAAGAGACAGAAAGCAGAGCAGGAGACAGAAAGCAGAGAATGAGTCAGAAAACAGAGAAATAGAACGATTGCAGAGAAAGAGACTGAAGCGGACATGGTGACAGAAAGCGGAGAAAGAGACAGAAAGCGGAGAAAGCGACAGATTGCAGCGAAAGAGACAGAAAGCAGATAAAGTGCCGGAAAGGAGAGAACGAGGCAGAAAGCAGAGAACGAGGCAGAAAGCAGAGAAAGAGGCAGAAAGCAGAGAAAGAGACAGAAAGCAGAGAAAGTGCCAGAAAGCAGAGAAAGAGACAGAAAGCGGAGAAAGAGACAGAAAGGAGAGAACGAGACAGATTGCAGAGAAAGAGACAGAAAGCAGAGAAAGAGACAGAAAGCAGAGAAAGAGACAGAAAGCAGAGAAAGTGCCAGAAAGCAGAGAAAGAGACAGAAAGCGGAGAAAGAGACAGAAAGCGGAGAAAGAGACAGAAAGCGGAGAAAGAGACAGAAAGCGGAGAAAGAGACAGAAAGCGGAGAAAGAGACAGAAAGCGGAGAAAGAGACAGAAAGCGGAGAAAGAGACAGAAAGCGGAGAAAGAGACAGAAAGCGGAGAAAGAGACAGAAAGCGGAGAAAGAGACAGAAAGCAGAGACAGCGCCAGAAAGCAGAGATAGAGACAGAAAGCAGAGAAAGTGCCAGAAAGCAGAGAAAGAGACAGATTGCAGAGAAAGAGACAGAAAGCAGAAAAAGAGACAGAAAGCAGAGAAAGTGCCAGAAAGCAGAGAAAGAGACAGATTGCAGTGAAAGAGACAGAAAGCCGAGAAAGTGACAGAAAGCAGAGAATGATTCAGAAAGCGGAGAAAGTGCCAGAAAGCAGAGAAAGAGACGGAAAGCAGAGAAAGAGACGGAAAGCAGAGAAAGAGACAGAAAGCAGAGAAAGAGGCAGAAAGCAGAGAAAGAGACAGAAAGCAGAGCAAGAGACAAAAAGCAGAGAAAGAGTCAGATTGCAGAGAAAGAGACAGGAATCAGAGGAAGTGCCAGAAAGCAGAGTATGAGACAGAAAGCAGAGAAAGAGACAGAACGCAGAGAAGTAGACAGAAAGCAGAGAAAGAGTCAGAAAACAGAGGAAGAGACAAATTGCACAGAAAGAGACTGAAGCGGAGAAAGAGACAGAAAGCGGAGAAACAGACAGAAAGCAGAGAAAGAGACAGAAAGCGGAGAAAGAGACAGAAAGCGGAGAAAGAGACAGAAAGCAGAGAAAGAGACAGAAAGCAGAGAAAGTGCCTGAAAGCAGAGAAAGTGCCTGAAAGCAGAGAAAGAGACAGAAAGCGGAGAAAGAGACAGAAAGCGAAGAAAGATACAGAAAGCAGAGAAAGTGCCTGAAAGCAGGGAAAGAGGCAGAAATCAGAGAAAGAGACACATTGCAGAGAAAGAGACAGAAAGCAGAGAAAGAGACAGAAAGCAGAGCAGGAGACAGAAAGCAGAGAATGAGTCAGAAAACAGAGAAATAGAACGATTGCAGAGAAAGAGACTGAAGCGGACATGGTGACAGAAAGCGGAGAAAGAGACAGAAAGCGGAGAAAGCGACAGATTGCAGCGAAAGAGACAGAAAGCAGATAAAGTGCCTGGAAGCAGAGAAAGAGGCAGAAAGCAGAGAAAGAGACAGAATGCAGAGAAAGAGACAGAAAACAGAGAAAGAGGCAGAAAGCAGAGAAAGTGCCGGAAAGGAGAGAACGAGACACGTTGCAGAGAAAGTGACAGAAAGCAGAGAAAGTGACAGAAAGCAGAGAAAGAGACAGAAAGCAGAGAAAGAGACAGAAAGCAGAGAAAGAGACAGAAAGCAGAGAAAGAGACAGAAAGCGGAGAAAGAGACAGAAAGGAGAGAACGAGACAGATTGCAGAGAAAGAGACAGAAAGCAGAGAAAGTGCCAGAAAGCAGAGAAAGTGCCAGAAAGCAGAGAAAGAGACAGAAAGCGGAGAAAGAGACAGAAAGCGGAGAAAGAGACAGAAAGCAGAGAAAGAGACAGAAAGCGGAGAAAGAGACAGAAAGCAGAGACAGCGCCAGAAAGCAGAGATAGAGACAGAAAGCAGAGAAAGTGCCAGAAAGCAGAGAAAGAGACAGATTGCAGAGAAAGAGACAGATTGCAGAGAAAGAGACAGAAAGCAGAAAAAGAGACAGAAAGCAGAAAAAGAGACAGAAAGCAGAAAAAGAGACAGAAAGCAGAAAAAGAGACAGAAAGCAGAAAAAGAGACAGAAAGCAGAAAAAGAGACAGAAAGCAGAAAAAGAGACAGAAAGCAGAGAAAGTGCCAGAAAGCAGAGAAAGAGACAGATTGCAGTGAAAGAGACAGAAAGCCGAGAATGATTCAGAAAGCGGAGAAAGAGACAGAAAGCAGGGAAAGAGATGGAAAGCAGAGAAAGAGACGGAAAGCAGAGAAAGAGACAGAAAGCAGAGAAAGAGGCAGAAAGCAGAGAAAGAGACAGAAAGCAGAGCAAGAGACAAAAAGCAGAGAAAGAGTCAGATTGCAGAGAAAGAGACAGAAATCAGAGGAAGTGCCAGAAAGCAGAGTATGAGACAGAAAGCAGAGAAAGAGACAGAACGCAGAGAAAGAGACAGAAAGCGGAGAAAGAGACAGAAAGCGGAGAAAGAGACAGAAAGCAGAGAAAGAGACAGAAAGCGGAGAAAGAGACAGAAAGAAGAGAAAGAGAGAGAAAGCAGAGAAAGTGCCAGAAAGCAGAGAAAGAGACAGAAAGCAGAGAAAGAGACAGAATGCAGAGAAAGAGTCACAAAGCAGAGAAAGACACAGAAAGCAGAGAAAGCGAAAGATTGCAGAGAAAGTGACAGAAAGCAGAGAAAATGCCTGAAGGCAGAGAAAGGGGCAGAAAGCAGAGAAAGAGACAGAAAGCAGAGAAAGACACAGAAAGCAGAGGAAGAGACAGAAAGCAGAGAAAGAGACAAAAAGCGGAGAAAGAGACAGAAAGCGGAGAAAGTGCCCGAAAGCAGAGAAAGTGCCCGAAAGCAGAGAAAGTGCCCGAAAGCAGAGAAAGAGACAGAAAGCAGAGAAAGAGACAGAAAGCAGAGAAAGAGACAGAAAGCAGAGAAAGAGACAGAAAGCAGAGAAAGAGACAGAAAGCAGAGAAAGAGACAGAAAGCAGAGAAAGAGACAGAAAGCAGAGAAAGAGACAGAAAGCAGAGAAAGAGACAGAAAGCAGAGAAAGAGACAGAAAGCAGAGAAAGTGCCTGAAAGCGGAGAAAGTGCCTGAAAGCGGAGAAAGAGGCAGAAAGCAGAGAAAGAGGCAGAAAGCAGAGAAAGAGGCAGAAAGCAGAGAAAGAGGCAGAAAGCAGAGAAAGAGACAGAATGCAGAGAAAGAGACAGAAAGCAGAGAAAGTGCCGGAAAGGAGAGAACGAGACACGTTGCAGAGAAAGAGACAGAAAGCAGAGAAAGTGACAGAAAGCAGAGAAAGTGACAGAAAGCAGAGAAAGTGACAGAAAGCAGAGAAAGTGACAGAAAGCAGAGAAAGTGACAGAAAGCAGAGAAAGTGCCAGAAAGCAGAGAAAGTGCCAGAAAGCAGAGAAAGAGACAGAAAGCGGAGAAAGAGACAGAAAGCGGAGAAAGAGACAGAAAGCGGAGAAAGAGACAGAAAGCGGAGAAAGAGACAGAAAGCGGAGAAAGAGACAGAAAGCGGAGAAAGAGACAGAAAGCGGAGAAAGAGACAGAAAGCGGAGAAAGAGACAGAAAGCGGAGAAAGAGACAGAAAGCGGAGAAAGAGACAGAAAGCAGAGAAAGAGACAGAAAGCAGAGAAAGAGACAGAAAGCAGAGAAAGAGACAGAAAGCAGAGAAAGAGACAGAAAGCAGAGAAAGAGACAGAAAGCAGAGAAAGTGCCAGAAAGCAGAGAAAGTGCCAGAAAGCGGAGACAGCGCCAGAAAGCAGAGATAGAGACAGAAAGCAGAGAAAGAGACAGAAAGCAGAGAAAGAGACAGAAAGCAGAGAAAGAGACTGAAAGCAGGGAAAGAGGCAGAAAGCAGGGAAAGAGACAGAAAGCAGAGAAAGAGACAGAAAGCGGAGAAAGAGACAGAAAGCGGAGAAAGAGACAGAAAGCGGAGAAAGAGACAGAAAGCGGAGAAAGAGACAGAAAGCGGAGAAAGATACAGAAAGCAGAGAAAGTGCCTGAAAGCAGGGAAAGAGGCAGAAAGCAGAGAAAGAGACACATTGCAGAGAAAGAGACAGAAAGCAGAGAAAGAGACAGAAAGCAGAGCAGGAGACAGAAAGCAGAGAAAGTGTCAGAAAACAGAGAAATAGACCGATTGCAGAGAAAGAGACTGAAGCGGAGATGGAGACAGAAAGCGGAGAAAGAGGCAGAAAGCGGAGAAAGCGACAGATTGCAGAGAAAGCGACAGATTGCAGAGAAAGAGACAGAAAGCAGAGAAAGAGACAGAATGCAGAGAAAGAGTCACAAAGCAGAGAAAGACACAGAAAGCAGAGAAAGCGAAAGATTGCAGAGAAAGAGACAGAAAGCAGAGAAAATGCCTGAAGGCAGAGAAAGGGGCAGAAAGCAGAGAAAGACACAGAAAGCAGAGGAAGAGACAGAAAGCAGAGAAAGAGACAAAAAGCGGAGAAAGGGACAGAAAGCAGAGAAAGTGCCCGAAAGCAGAGAAAGAGGCAGAAAGCAGAGAGAGACAGAAAGCAGAGAAAGAGACAGAAAGCAGAGAAAGAGACAGAAAGCAGAGAAAGAGACAGAAAGCAGAGAAAGAGACAGAAAGCAGAGAAAGAGACAAAAAGAAGAGAAAGAGACAAAAAGAAGAGAAAGAGACAAAAAGAAGAGAAAGAGACAGAAAGAAGAGAAAGAGACAGAAAGCAGAGAAAGTGCCTGAAAGTGGAGAAAGAGGCAGAAAGCAGAGAAAGAGACAGAAAGCACAGAAAGTGACAGAAAGCAGAGAAAGTGCGAGAAAGCAGAGACAGAGACAGAAAGCAGAGAAAGAGACAGAAAGCAGAGAAAGAGACAGAAAGCAGAGAAAGAGACAGGTAGCAGAGAAAGAGACAGGTAGCAGAGAAAGAGACAGGTAGCAGAGAAAGAGACAGGTAGCAGAGAAAGAGAAAGAAAGCAGAGAATGAGACAGAAAGCATAGAAAGTGCCAGAAAGCAGAGAAAGAGACAGAAAGCAGGGTAATAGACAGAAAGCAGAGAATGCGACAGAAAGCAGAGAGAGATGGAAAGCAGAGAAAGAGACAGAAAGCAGAGAAAGAGGCAGAAAGCAGAGAAAGAAACAGAAAGCAGAGAAAGAGACAGAAAGCAGAGAAAGAGTCAGATTGCAGAGAAAGAGACAGAAATCAGAGAAAGAGACAGAAAGCGGAGAAAGATACAGAAAGCAGAGAAAGTGCCTGAAAGCAGGGAAGAGGCAGAAAGCAGAGAAAGAGACACATTGCAGAGAAAGAGACAGAAAGCAGAGAAAGAGACAGAACGCAGAGAAGTAGACAGAAAGCAGAGAAAGAGTCAGAAAACAGAGGAAGAGACAAATTGCACAGAAAGAGACTGAAGCGGAGAAACAGACAGAAAGCAGAGAAAGAGACAGAAAGCGGAGAAAGAGACAGAAAGCAGAGAAAGAAACAGAAAGCAGAGAAAGTGCCTGAAAGCAGGGAAAGAGGCAGAAAGCAGAGAAAGAGGCAGAAAGCAGAGAAAGAGGCAGAAAGCAGAGAAAGAGACAGAAAGCGGAGAAAGAGACAGAAAGCGGAGAAAGAGACAGAAAGCGGAGAAAGAGACAGAAAGCGGAGAAAGAGACAGAAAGCGGAGAAAGAGACAGAAAGCGGAGAAAGAGACAGAAAGCGGAGAAAGAGACAGAAAGCGGAGAAAGAGACAGAAAGCGGAGAAAGTGCCTGAAAGCAGGGAAAGAGGCAGAAAGCAGAGAAAGAGACACATTGCAGAGAAAGAGACAGAAAGCAGAGAAAGAGACAGAAAGCAGAGCAGGAGACAGAAAGCAGAGAAAGAGTCAGAAAACAGAGAAATAGACCGATTGCAGAGAAAGAGACTGAAGCGGAGAAAGAGACAGAAAGCGGAGAAAGAGACAGAAAGCGGAGAAAGCGACAGATTGCAGCGAAAGAGACAGAAAGCAGATAAAGTGCCTGGAAGCAGAGAAAGAGGCAGAAAGCAGAGAAAGAGGCAGAAAGGAGAGAACGAGACAGATTGCAGAGAAAGAGACAGATTGCAGAGAAAGAGACAGAAAGCAGAGAAAGTGACAGAAAGCAGAGAAAGTGACAGAAAGCAGAGAAAGTGACAGAAAGCAGAGAAAGTGACAGAAAGCGGAGAAAGAGACAGAAAGCGGAGAAAGAGACAGAAAGCGGAGAAAGAGACAGAAAGCGGAGAAAGAGACAGAAAGCGGAGAAAGAGACAGAAAGCGGAGAAAGAGACAGAAAGCGGAGAAAGAGACAGAAAGCGGAGAAAGAGACAGAAAGCGGAGAAAGAGCCAGAAAGCAGAGAAAGCGCCAGAAAGCAGAGAAAGTGCCAGAAAGCAGAGAAAGAGACAGATTGCAGAGAAAGAGACAGAAAAAAGAAAAAGTGACAGAAAGCAGAAAAAGTGACAGAAAGCAGAAAAAGTGACAGAAAGCAGAGAAAGTGACAGAAAGCAGAGAAAGTGACAGAAAGCAGAGAAAGAGACAGATTGCAGAGAAAGAGACAGATTGCAGAGAAAGAGACAGAAAGCAGAGAATGATTCAGAAAGCGGAGAAAGAGACAGAAAGCAGAAAAAGTGACAGAAAGCAGAAAAAGTGACAGAAAGCGGAGAAAGTGACAGAAAGCAGGGAAATAGACAGAAAGCAGAGAATGCGACAGAAAGCAGAGAAAGAGACAGCAAGCAGAGAAAGAGACAGCAAGCAGAGAAAGAGGCAGAAAGCAGAGAAAGAGACAGAAAGCAGAGAAAGAGACAGAAAGCAGAGAAAGAGACAGAAAGCGGAGAAAGATACAGAAAGCAGAGAAAGTGCCTGAAAGCAGGGAAGAGGCAGAAAGCAGAGAAAGAGACACATTGCAGAGAAAGAGACAGAAAGCAGAGAAAGAGACAGAAAGCAGAGCAGGAGACAGAAAGCGGAGAAAGAGGCAGAAAGCGGAGAAAGCGACAGATTGCAGAGAAAGAGACAGAAAGCAGAGAAAGAGACAGAATGCAGAGAAAGAGTCACAAAGCAGAGAAAGACACAGAAAGCAGAGAAAGCGACAGATTGCAGAGAAAGAGACAGAAAGCAGAGAAAATGTCTGAAAGCAGAGAAAGAGGCAGAAAGCAGAGAAAGAGACAGAAAGCAGAGAAAGACACAGAAAGCAGAGGAAGAGACAGAAAGCGGAGAAAGAGACAAAAAGCGGAGAAAGAGACAAAAAGCGGAGAAAGAGACAGAAAGCGGAGAAAGAGACAGAAAGCGGAGAAAGAGTCAGAAAGCAGAGAAAGAGACAGAAAGCAGAGAACGTGCCTGAAAGTAGTGAAAAAGGCAGAAAGCAGAGAAAGAGACAGAAAGCAGAGAAAGAGACAGAAAGCACAGAAAGTGACAAACAGCAGGGAAAGTGCGAGAAAGCAGAGACAGAGACAGAAAGCAGATAAAGAGACAGGTAGCAGAGAAAGAGAAAGAAAGCAGAGTAAGAGACAGAAAGCATAGCAAGTGCCAGAAAGCAGAGAAAGAGACAGATTGCAGAGAAAGAGACAGAAAGCAGAGAAAGAGACAGAAAGCAGAGTAAGTGCCAGAAAGCAGAGAAAGAGACAGAAAGCAGAGAAAGAGACAGAAAGCAGAGAAAGTGACAGAAAGCAGAGAAAGAGACAGAAAGCAGAGAAAGAGACAGATTGCAGAGAAAGAGACAGATTGCAGAGAAAGAGAAAGAAAGCAGAGAAAGAGGCAGAAAGCAGAGGAAGAGACAGAAAGCAGAGAAAGAGAAAGAAAGCAGAGAAAGAGACAGAAAGCTGAGAAAGAGACAGAAAGCAGAGAATGTGGCTGAAAGCAGAGAAAGAGGCTGAAAGCAGAGAAAGAGACTGAAAGCAGAGAAAGAGACAGAAAGCATAGAAACAGACAGAAAGCAGGGAAAGAGGCAGAAAGCAGAGAAAGAGGCAGAAAACAGAGAAGGAGGCAGATTACTGAGAAAGAGACTGAAGTGGAGAAAGAGACAGGAAGTGGAGAAAGAGACAGAAAGCGGAGAAAGCGACAGATTGCAGAGAAAGAGACAGAAAGCAGAGAAAGAGACAGAAAGCAGAGAAAGAGGCAGAAAGCAGAGTAAGAGACAGAAAGCATAGCAAGTGCCAGAAAGCAGAGAAAGAGACAGATTGCAGAGAAAGAGACAGAAAGCAGAGAAAGAGACAGAAAGCAGAGTAAGTGCCAGAAAGCAGAGAAAGAGACAGAAAGCAGAGAAAGAGACAGAAAGCAGAGAAAGTGACAGAAAGCAGAGAAAGAGACAGAAAGCAGAGAAAGAGACAGATTGCAGAGAAAGAGACAGATTGCAGAGAAAGAGAAAGAAAGCAGAGAAAGAGGCAGAAAGCAGAGGAAGAGACAGAAAGCAGAGAAAGAGAAAGAAAGCAGAGAAAGAGACAGAAAGCTGAGAAAGAGACAGAAAGCAGAGAATGTGGCTGAAAGCAGAGAAAGAGGCTGAAAGCAGAGAAAGAGACTGAAAGCAGAGAAAGAGACAGAAAGCATAGAAACAGACAGAAAGCAGGGAAAGAGGCAGAAAGCAGAGAAAGAGGCAGAAAACAGAGAAGGAGGCAGATTACTGAGAAAGAGACTGAAGTGGAGAAAGAGACAGGAAGTGGAGAAAGAGACAGAAAGCGGAGAAAGCGACAGATTGCAGAGAAAGAGACAGAAAGCAGAGAAAGAGACAGAAAGCAGAGAAAGAGGCAGAAAGCAGAGAAAGAGGCAGAAAGCAGAGAAAGAGACAGAAAGCAGAGAAAGCGACAGATTGCAGAGAAAGAGACAGAAAGCAGAGGAAGTGCCGGAAAGCAGAGAAAGAGGCAGAAAGCAGAGAAAAAGACAGAAAGCAGAGAAAGACACAGAAAACAGAGAAAGAGACAGAAAGCAGAGTAAGAGACAGAAAGCAGAGTAAGAGACAGAAAGCAGAGTAAGAGACAGAAAGCAGAGTAAGAGGCAGAAAGCAGAGAAAGAGACAGAAAACAGAGAAAGATGCAGAACGCAGAGAAATACACAGAAAGCAGAGAAAGAGACAGAAAGCAGAGAAAGTGCCAGAAAGGAGAGAACGAGACAGATTGCAGAGAAAGAGAAAGAAAGCGGAGAAAGAGAAAGAATGCAGAGAAAGTGCCAGAAAGCAGAGAAAGAGACAGATTGCAGAGAAAGAGAAAGAAAGCAGAGAAAGTGACAGAAAGGAGAGAAAGTGACAGACTGCAGAGAAAGAGACAGAAAGCAGAGAAAGAGACAGAAAGCAGAGAAAGCGCCAGAAAGCAGAGAAAGAGACAGATTGCAGAGACAGAGACAGAAAGCAGAAAAAGAGACAGAAAGCAGAGAAAGTGCCAGAAAGCAGAGAAAGTGCCAGAAAGCAGAGAAAGAGACAGATTGCAGAGAAAGAGACAGATTGCAGAGAAAGAGAAAGAAAGCAGAGAAAGAGGCAGAAAGCAGAGGAAGAGACAGAAAGCAGAGAAAGAGAAAGAAAGCAGAGAAAGAGACAGAAAGCTGAGAAAGAGACAGAAAGCAGAGAATGTGGCTGAAAGCAGAGAATGTGGCTGAAAGCAGAGAAAGAGGCTGAAAGCAGAGAAAGAGACTGAAAGCAGAGAAAGAGACAGAAAGCATAGAAACAGACAGAAAGCAGGGAAAGAGGCAGAAAGCAGAGAAAGAGGCAGAAAACAGAGAAGGAGGCAGATTACTGAGAAAGAGACTGAAGCGGAGAAAGAAACAGGAAGTGGAGAAAGAGACAGAAAGCGGAGAAAGCGACAGATTGCAGAGAAAGAGACAGAAAGCAGAGAAAGAGACAGAAAGCAGAGAAAGAGGCAGAAAGCAGAGAAAGAGACAGAAAGCAGAGAAAGCGACAGATTGCAGAGAAAGAGACAGAAAGCAGAGGAAGTGCCGGAAAGCAGAGAAAGAGGCAGAAAGCAGAGAAAAAGACAGAAAGCAGAGAAAGACACAGAAAACAGAGAAAGACACAGAAAACAGAGAAAGACACAGAAAACAGAGAAAGAGACAGAAAACAGAGAAAGAGACAGAAAGCAGAGTAAGAGACAGAAAACAGAGAAAGATGCAGAACGCAGAGAAATACACAGAAAGCAGAGAAAGAGACAGAAAGCAGAGAAAGTGCCAGAAAGGAGAGAAAGAGAAAGAAAGCAGAGAAAGAGAAAGAAAGCAGAGAAAGAGACAGAAAGCTGAGAAAGAGACAGAAAGCAGAGAATATGGCTGAAAGCAGAGAATGTGGCTGAAAGCAGAGAAAGAGGCTGAAAGCAGAGAAAGAGACTGAAAGCAGAGAAAGAGGCAGAAAGCAGAGAAAGAGGCAGAAAACAGAGAAGGAGGCAGATTACTGAGAAAGAGACTGAAGCGGAGAAAGAAACAGGAAGTGGAGAAAGAGACAGAAAGCGGAGAAAGCGACAGATTGCAGAGAAAGAGACAGAAAGCAGAGAAAGAGACAGAAAGCAGAGAAAGAGGCAGAAAGCAGAGAAAGAGGCAGAAAGCAGAGAAAGAGGCAGAAAGCAGAGAAAGAGACAGAAAGCAGAGAAAGCGACAGATTGCAGAGAAAGAGACAGAAAGCAGAGGAAGTGCCGGAAAGCAGAGAAAGAGGCAGAAAGCAGAGAAAAAGACAGAAAGCAGAGAAAGACACAGAAAACAGAGAAAGACACAGAAAACAGAGAAAGAGACAGAAAACAGAGAAAGAGACAGAAAGCAGAGTAAGAGACAGAAAACAGAGAAAGATGCAGAACGCAGAGAAATACACAGAAAGCAGAGAAAGAGACAGAAAGCAGAGAAAGTGCCAGAAAGGAGAGAACGAGACAGATTGCAGAGAAAGAGAAAGAAAGCGGAGAAAGAGAAAGAATGCAGAGAAAGTGCCAGAAAGCAGAGAAAGAGACAGATTGCAGAGAAAGAGAAAGAAAGCAGAGAAAGTGACAGAAAGGAGAGAAAGTGACAGACTGCAGAGAAAGAGACAGAAAGCAGAGAAAGAGACAGAAAGCAGAGAAAGCGCCAGAAAGCAGAGAAAGAGACAGATTGCAGAGACAGAGACAGAAAGCAGAAAAAGAGACAGAAAGCAGAGAAAGTGCCAGAAAGCAGAGAAAGAGACAGATTGCAGAGAAAGAGACAGAAAGCAGAGAAAGAGACAGAAAGCCGAGCAAGTGACAGAAAGCAGAGAATGATTCAGAAAGCGGAGAAAGTGCCAGAAAGCAGAGAAAGAGACAGAAAGCAGGGAAATAGACAGAAAGCAGAGAATGTGACAGAAAGCAGAGAAAGAGATGGAAAGCAGAGAAAGAGGCAGAAAGCAGAGAAAGAGACAGAAAGCAGAGAAAGAGACAGAAATCAGAGAAAGTGCCAGAAAGCAGAGTAAGAGACAGAAAGCAGAGAAAGAGACAGAAAGCAGAGAAGTAGACAGAAAGCAGAGAAAGAGTCAGAAAACAGAGCAAGAGACAAATTGCACAGAAAGAGACTGAAGCGGAGAAAGAGACAGAAAGCGGAGAAAGAGACAGAAAGCAGAGAAAGAGACAGAAAGCGGAGAAAGAGACAGAAAGCAGAGAAAGAGTCAGAAAACAGTGGAAGAGGCAGATTGCAGAGATAGAGACTGAAGCGGAGAAAGAGACAGAAAGCGGAGAAAGAGACAGAAAGCAGAGAAAGAGTCAGATTGCAGAGAAAGAGACTGAAAGCGGAGAAAGTGACGGAAAACAGAAAAAGAGTCACAAAGCAGAAAAAGAGACTGAGCGCAGAGAATGATTCTGAAAACAGAGAAACATTCAAAAGCAGAGAAAGTGACAGAATGCAGGGAAGGATACAGAAGTAGGGAAAGAGTTAGAAAGCAACGAAAGAAGCAAAGTTCGAGAGGATAGAAAATCATAAAGAGCCAACGAAAGAGACAGAATAAGTCATAGAGATGGTGAAGGACAGAATGAATTTAGAGCAATAGAGAAAAGACAGCAAGAGATTAGAGATTAGATTAGAGATACAGCACTGAAACAGGCCCTTCGGCCCACCGAGTCTGTGCCGACCATCAACCACCCATTTATACTAATCCTACACTAATCCCATATTCCTACCAAACATCCCCACCTGCCCCTGTATTTCCCTACCACCTACCTATTCTAGTGACAATTTATAATGGCCAATTTACCTACCAACCTGCAAGTCTTTTGGCTTGTGGGAGGAAACCGGAGCACCCGGAGAAAACCCACGCAGACACAGGGAGAACTTGCAAACTCCACACAGGCAGTACCCAGAATCGAACCCGGGTCCCTGGAGCTGTGAGGCTGCGGTGCTAACCACTGCGCCACAGAAAGAAAAACTGGAGGAATAAAGCGGAGGGAAAGAATGGAGGCATTAAGAAATTGCAGGCACCAGAGGGACCGCCAGAAAGCCAGAGAGAGAGAAAGACACACAAAAATATCACAGAGAGAGAGAGAAACACACAAAAAAAGAAAAAAAGAGGGACAGAGAGAGGGAGACAGATTGAGAGAGAGAGGTTGAACAAGAGAAAACCAGAGAAGGAGAAAAACACACAGAGAATCAAACAGAGAGAAACACGGAGAGAGAGAAAGAAAGATAGAGAGAGAAGGAACACAAAGAGGCAGAAAGGTAGAGAGTTAGAGATTGATATTGAGAGAATTTGAAAGAAAACCAGTGAGAGAGAAAAACACAGATAGAGAGATTGAGCGAGAGATTGAGTCAGAATGAGGGAGAAAGACAGAGGGAGACAACAAACATGTGATACTCACCATCCCACATTGTTTTCGCTCCATTGTTGGACTCTAGCACCTTCCCTCCATCAGCTCGCCAATGGGGAAAAAATCCTGTACAGGGGCAGTGGGATGGAATTGTAGAAAAGAGTCAGGACTGGGACAGAGAGAGGGGGATTCAGGCTGGAATCTCTCTCTCTCTCTCTCTCTCTCTAATACACACACACACAGTGTAATCAGATCGAATTCACCAGGGCACAGAGATACAGAGACTGAGACACAGACACTCACCTTCAGATACTAGCCGCATGGAAAGAAAGAATGGTGGATGACGTTGTCCCAATATATCCCAGAATCGGTCACTCATATAGCTAATCCACCCAAAATGCTGCACATCCAACTCGCTCTCAGCTTCCTCTATCTGGCCACTCCCTCCCAGGTATGGGACAGCCCAAGGTGAGTCTTTGTGTAAGTAGGGAATGAGGGAGTGAGGGTTCATTAGAGCCAGATCCCAAATGGACAATTCCAGACAGAAACCTGTCTGCCTGTCTGGCTCTCTCCCTCCCCAAAAACATCATTAACAGTGCAGAAAAACTGCTTTAATTTTAAAGCTGGAGGGGCTGCTTTTGATAATGGTCATTTGACACAAATTGCTTTAATGTCTGTCAATTTTCATCTCCAGTGAACAGAAATCTCATAATATGACTGAAAATGTCTCATTGTATTTACCTTGAAATTCTAACAGTTTTTTCTTGAGAGGCCTGTTTGACTGCAGCACAAACAGGCAGTTTTTAATCGGTTAATGATGCAGCCAAGAGAACTTTTCCAACTGCTGAAATTTCACACAAAATGTTGACCCCTTTTTGCAATTATATTTGTCAATGATTATTTGTACTTTATTTGATAATGCTGTATTTATATATTGTCTTGTAATCAATTGAATAAACTTTCTTAACATTTATCGCTTGAATGTTACAGGTGTTACACAGCTGGAAAATGGCCATTTAGCACACATTGTATGAAAGATGTTCCACTTTTCACCGCCTGTTAATATAAAGCTTAGCAATAAAGACCTCCACATTCTGATGAAGAGTTTTTGCTGTTGCAATAAAGTGTCACTTGTTTCCATTTGCTTCATTTCTGTTTATTTCCTCTGCTATCCTGGGGGATTGAGAAGGATTTTTGATCATCGCTTGTCCACATTCGGGAGGTTCCAGTTCCTCTGCAGCTGCTGTACTGGAGAAATAAATTGCATTCAATATATTTCCCTCAGTTTGGAAACATGAGGAGAGACTGTTTACACAAGCAGAGAGAAGAAACAAATAGTCAGGGGGTTATTATGGTCTGGAATTCACTCTCTGACAGGTTCCTGAAAGCAGATTAAATACTAACTTTCAATAAACAATTGGATCAAAACTTCAATTACTCGTAGTTACAGTAGAGATGATACCAGCATAAAAGAGATGTGAAAGAGAAAGATGCCATAACGTTAGTGATGAAGAACTCAACAGAACTTATTTAGAGAGTTTTTATTTGTAAGTGATTGAGTTTTATTTGATGCAGTTGTTAATTTATGCATCACCCTGAATCGCTCAAAATAATTATCCAAACAGGAACCAGCAAAATGTCACAGATTTTTAGAGAGTGGCAAAACATCCATTTAACACAAATTGTTTTTTTTTTTATTCAGCATCTCAAGTTTACATAAAATACATTGCACAACCATGTGGAAACTTCCAAACCCTCAGCAACAAAGAATGGCCCATCAGAAATAGCTCAGCATCTCCAGCTGCTGGTGTTCCTGTCTCACTGCAGTTACTGCACCCTCACCATCTCCATCTTCTGGTGTCCCTGTCGCACTGCAGTTACTGTCCCCCTCTCACCATCTCCATCTGCTGGTGCCCCTCTCTCACTGCAGTTACTGTTCTCCCTCTCACCAACAACAAAGAACAAAGAAAATTGCACCACAGGAACAGGCCCTTCTGCCCTCCAAGCCTGCGCTGATCCAGATACTCTATCTAAACATGTCGCCTATTTTCTAAGGGTCTGTATCTCTTTGCTTCCTGCCCATTCATGTATCTGTCTAGATACATCTTAAAAGACTCTATCGTGCCCGCGTCTACCACCTACGCTCGCAATGCGTTCCAGGCACCCACCACCCTCTGCATAAAGAACTTTCCACGCATATCCCCCCTAAACTTTTACCCTCTCACTTTGAACTCGTGACGCCTCGTAACTGAATCCCCCACTCTGGGAAAAATCTTCTTGCTATCCACCCTCTCTATACCTCTCATGATTTTGTACACATCAATCAGGTCCCCCCTCAACCTCCGTCTTTCTAATGAAAATAATCCTAATCTACTCAACCTCTCTTCATAGCTAGCGCCCTCCATACCAGGCAACATCCTGGTGAACCTCCTCTGCACCCTCTCCAAAGCATCCACATCCTTTTGGTAATGTGGCGACCAGAACTGCACGCAGTATTCCAAATGTGGTCGAACCAAAGTTAGATACAACTGTAACATGACCTGCCAACCCTTGTACTCAATACCCCGTCCGATGAATGAAAGCATGCCGTATGCCTTCTTGACCACTCTATTGACCTGCGTTGCCACCTTCAGGGAACAATGGACCTGAACACCCAAATCTCACTGTACATCAATTTTCCCCAGGACTTTTTCATTTATTGTATAGTTCACTCTTGAATTGGATCTTCCAAAATGCATCACCTCGCATTTGCCCTGATTGAACTCCATCTGCCATTTCTCTGCCCAACTCTCCAGTCTATCTATATTCTGCTGTATTCTCTGACAGTCCCCTTCACTATCTGCTACTCCGCAAATCTTAGTGTCGTCTGCAAACTTGCTAATCAGACCACCTATACTTTCCTCCAAATCATTTATGTATATCACAAACAACAGTGGTCCCAGCACGGATCCCTGTGGAACACCACTGATCACACGTCTCCATTTTGAGAAACTCCCTTCCACTACTACTCTCCGTCTCCTGTTGCCCAGCCAGTTCTTTATCCATCTAGCTAGTACACCCTGGACCCCATGCGACTTCACTTTCTCCATCAGCCTACCATGGGGAACCTTATCAAACGCCTTACTGAAGTCCATGTATATGACATCTACAGCCCTTCCCTCATCAATCAACTTTGTAACTTCCTCAAAGAATTCTATTTACTTGGTAAGACATGACCTTCCCTGCACAAAACCATGTTGCCTATCACTGATAAGCCCATTTTCTTCCAAATGGGAATAGATCCGATCCCTCAGTATCTTCTCCAGCAGTTTCCCTACCACTGACGTCAGGCTCACCGGTCTGTAATTACCTGGATTTTCCCTGCTACCCTTCTTAATCAAGGGGACAACATTAGCAATTGTCCAGTCCTCCGGGACCTCACCTGTGTTTAAGGATGCTGCAAAGATATCTGTTAAGGCCCCAGCTATTTCCTCTCTTGCTTCCCTCAGTAACCTGGGATAGATCCCATCCGGACCTGGGGACTTGTCCACCTTAATGCCTTTTAGAATACCCAACACTTCCTCCCTCCTTATGCCGACTTGACCTCGAGTAATCAAATATCTGTCCCGAATGTCGCTAACCTCACTATCTCCATCTGATGGTGTCCCCGTCTCACTGTATTACTGTCCCCTCTCACCATATTCATCTGCTGGTGGCCCTGTCTCACTGCAGGTACTAAGTCTGTTTGCACCTCCAGTGTTTCTAGTTTTTCAGCATTTAGAAAGTACTCTGTTCTGTTCTTTTTTCCCCTAACATTTAAATCCATCCACCACTGTTTTGCCCATTCACTTAAGGTATTAATATCTCTGTAAATGTATGCTTCCAGCTACACTGCTCACAATGCTGCCTATTATTGTGTCATTGGCGAACTTGGGTATGTGGCATTCAACCCTTCATCTTCAATCATTAATAAATATCGAAAAACTATGACGCAGACGGGTTTTGCACTAGCAGACAGGAGTGAATCATTCCATCCTGGAGTTTACTTTGATTCCTGATTTATGTTTTAGTTTTTTTTTAAAAAAGCAGAATTCAAATTCACAACAGCCCAGTGTGATTTGAACTGTGGCTTTTCCAATCATCAGCTCAGGCCTTCAAATTAAAACCGTTAAAAAGAGACTGAATCTCCTACTGCTATTGTCTGACTGTCTCTGGTTTTGTATATTGTTTCCTTCATGTGGTGCGCCATAAATACCCTCAATTCTCTGCATTTTCAAGGGACACAAATCAAATTCTCATCTGACACCATGAACCTGTACGTTCAAGTCCATTAAAACACCCCTTTTCCCTGGTTCTACAGCTCCAGCACCCGGGTTTCGTTCTGGGTACTGTTTGTGTGGAGTTTGCAAGTTCGCCCTGTGTCCACGTGGCTTTCCACCGGGTACTCTGGTTTCCTCCCACAGCCAAAGACTTTCAGGTTGATAAGTAAATTGGCCATTGTAAATTGCACCTCGTGTAGGGAGGAGAATGGTGAGGATGTGGTAGTGAAAATGGGATTAATACAGGATTAGTATAATTGGCTGATTGTTACTCAGCACAGAGTCGGTGGGCCGAAGAGCCTGTTTAAGTGCTGCATCTCCCTATGACTTCCTCAATGCAGGACTGTCTGAATGGAACAAACTTATAACACATTACCTCAAACGTTTGCTAACACTGGATTAAGCTGAGAAATCCAAGCCCCAAATTGAATCTTTAAGACAGAAAAAAGTCTGTCCCTGCACTCATTTTAACATTGTATCATTTAAGTTATATAACTTCTCCTCAGCCTTCCATCAAAAATGCTTCATTTCACATTTCTTAGCATTGAAGTTATCCTGCCATGGGTCTGTCCATTTCACCAGACTGCCTCTATCCTCCTGAAGTCTGCAACTCTTCCCTATTCTGCTTAATACATTGCAGATGGCACAATATTGAAGTTATGCCCCGTAAACTCAAGTCCAAGTTATTACTATATGTCAAAAATATCATTCGTCCTGATCCAAACCCCTGGGAATACCACTGTACCGCAGTGTACACTGTATGCAGAGATTACAAAAGCAGGGAGGTTATGTTGAACGTTTATAAAGCTCTGGTTTGGCCACAACTGGAGTATTGTGTCCAGTTCTGTTTCCCAAACCTTAGAAAGGAGATGTGGATCCTTGTGAGAGGGCGCAGAGGTGATTTACCACAATGATTCCAGGGATGAGGTATTTTAGCTACAAGGTTAGTTTGGCAAAGCTGAGTGTGTTCTCGTTGGAACAAAGGAGGTTGAGGGATTATTCAATAGACGTGTACAAGATTATGTCAGGTAAAGATACCGTCCTCCATTCTGAAACAGCCATTCAAAACTACTCTCTGTGTACTGTACCTTAGCCAATGTCGTATCCACTCTGTGGATGTCCCGTTCATTCTTTGAGCTTTTATTTTGCGAACCAGTCAATTATGAGGCAACATTATGACCTCCTCATGAGCTAGTTGGTCCCAGAATTCTGCATTTACACCGTCACTTCAAAATTCCCAGGGCTGGTAAAGCACAAGTTGTGGTACAGAGTAAAGTTTCATCTAGTATGCTCCGTCAAATATGCACAGGGCAGCTGAAGTACACAATAAGTACAGAGCAAAGCTCTGTCTACCCTTTCCCGAAAACTCCCAGTGCAGGTACAACACGGGTTAGCTGGAGTTACGATCAGTTGACATATACCACCTTCTCGCCTCCTCAGTCTACACCTCTCCCTGTCGATCACTTACTGTGTCACACTGTCTCTCTCTCTCTCTTGCTCTTTCTTACTCACCCTTATCTCACTGCAGTCAATGCTCCCTCTCATCATCTCCATCTGCTGGTGTCCCTGTTTCACTGCAGTTACTACCCATCTCACAATCTCCATTTGCTCGTCTCCATGTCTCACTGCAGTTACAACTCCCTCTCATCATTCCATCTGCTGTTGCCCTGTCTCACTGTACTTACTGTCCCCTCTCACCATCTCCATGTGCTGGTGGCCCTATCTCGCTGCCATAACTGTCCTTTTCACCATTTCCATCTGCTGGTGTCCCTGTTTCACACCATTTACTACCCCCTCCCAGCATCTCCAACTGCTGGTGTCCGTTTCTAACTGAGGTTACTGCCCCCTCTCACAAACTCCATCTGCTGGTGTCCCTGTCTCACTGCAGTTACGGTCCCGTCTCAGCATCTCCATTTGCTGGTGTCCCTGTCTTACTGCAGTTACTGACCCCTCTCACCACCTCAATCTGATGGTTTCCCTGTCTCAGTGCAGTTACTTCCTCCCGCTGACCTCCTCCAACAGCTGCTGTCTCTGCCTCATTGCAGGCACTGCCCGTTCTCACCCTCTCCATCTCCTGGTGTTCCTGTCTCACTGACGTTTCTTCCCTGCTCACCATGTCCATGTGCTGGTGCCCCCGTCTCACTGCAGTTACTGTCCCTCTCACCATCTCCATCTGCTGGTGTCCCTGTCTCACTGCAGTTACTTCCCACTCTCACCATCTCCATCTGCTCGTGTCCCTGACTCACTGCAGTTACTGCCCACACTCACCATCTCCATCTGCTGGTGTCCATGATTCACTACAGTTTCTGCCCTTCTCACCATCTCCATCTGCTGGTGTCCCTGATTCACAGCGTTGCTGCCCCTCACCATCTCCATCTGCTGGTGTCCCTGTCTCACTGCAGCTACTACCCACTCTCACCATCTCCATCTGCTGGTGTCCCAGATTCACTGCAGTTACTGCCCCCTCTCAACATCTGCATCTGCTGGTGTCCCTGTCTCACAGCAGTTGCTGTCCCCCCCTCACCATCTCCATCTGCTGGTGTCCTTGATTCACTGCAGTTTCTGCCCCTCTCACCATCTCCATCTGCTGGCGTCCCTGATTCACTGCAGTTTCTGCACTCTCCACATCTCCATCTGCTGGTGTCCCTGATTCACTGCAGTTACTGCCCGCTCTCAGCCTCTCCATCTGCTGGTGTCCCTGTCTCAGTGCAGTTACTTCCTCCCGCTGACCTCCTCCAACAGCTGCTGTCTCTGCCTCACTGCAGGCACTGCCTGTTCTCACCCTCTCCATCTCCTGGTGTTCCTGTCTCACTGACGTTTCTTCCCTGCTCACCTTGTCCATGTGCTGGTGCCCCCGTCTCACTGCAGTTACTGTCCCTCTCACCATCTCCATCTGCTGGTGTCCCTGTCTCACTGCAGTTACTGCCCACTCTCACCATCTCCATCTGCTCGTGTCCCTGACTCGCTGCAGTTATTGCCCACTCTCACCATCCCCATCTGCTGGTATCCCTGTCTCACTGCAGTTACTGCCCACACTCACCATCTCCATCTGCTGGTGTCCCTGATTCACTGCAGTTACTCCCCACACTCACCATCTCCATCTGCTGGTGTCCATGATTCACTACAGTTTCTGCCCCTCTCACCATCTCCATCTGCTAGTGTCTTTGATTCACTGCGTTGCTGCCCCTCACCATCTCCATCTGCTGGTGTCCATGATTCACTACAGTTTCTGCCCCTCTCACCATCTCCATCTGCTGGTGTCCCTGATTCACTGCGTCGCTGCCCCTCACCATCTCCATCTGCTGGTGTCCCTGTCTCAATGCAGCAACTGCCCACTCTCACCATCTCCATCTGCTGGTGTCCCACATTCACTGCAGTTACTGCCCACTCTCAACATCTCCATCTGCTGATGTCCCTGATTCACTGCAGTTTTTGCCCCTCACCATCTCCATCTGCTGCAGTCCCAGATTCACTGCAGTTACTGCCCCCTCTCACCATCTGCATCTGCTAGTGCCCTTGTCTCACTGCAGTTACTGCCCACTATCACCATCTACATTTGCTGGTGTCCCTTTCTCACTGCAGTTACTTCCTCCCTCTGTCCTCCTCCATCTGCTGGTCTCCCTGCCTCACTGCAGGCACTGCGCCCTCTCAGCATGTCCATCTGCTCGTGTCCCTGACGCACTGCAGTTACTGCCCCTCTCACCAGCTCCATCAGCTGGTGTCCCTGACTCACTGCAGTTACCGCCCCCTCTCACTATCTCCATCTGCTGGTGTCCCTGTCTCACTGCAGCTACTGCCCACTCTCACAATCTCCATCTGCTGGTGTCCCAGATTCACTGCTGTTACTGCCCACTCTCACCATCTCCATCCGCTGGTGTCTCTGATTCACTGAAGTTTCTGCCCCTCACCATCTCCATCTGCTGGCGTCTCTGTCTCACTGCAGCTACTACCCACACTCACCATCTCCATCTGCTGGTGTCCCAGTTTCACTGCAGTTGGGGCCCACTCTCACCATCTCCATCTGCTGGTGTCCCTGATTCACTGCAGTTTCTGCCCCTCACCATCTCCATCTGCTGGTGTCCCTGTCTCACTGCAGCTACTACCCACTCTCACCATCTCCATCTGCTGGTGTCCCAGATTCACTGCATTACTGCCCCCTCTCAACATCTGCATCTGCTGGTGTCCCTGTCTCACAGCAGTTACTGTCCCCCCCCCCTCACCATCTCCATCTGCTGGTGTCCTTGATTCACTGCAGTTTCTGCCCCTCTCACCATCTCCATCTGCTGGCGTCCCTGATTCACTGCAGTTTCTGCACTCTCCACATCTCCATCTGCTGGTGTCCCTGATTCACTGCAGTTACTGCCCGCTCTCAGCATCTCCATCTGCTGGTGTCCCTGTCTCACTGCAGTTACGGTCCCGTCTCAGCATCTCCATTTGCTGGTGTCCCTGTCTTACTGCAGTTACTGACCCCTCTCACCACCTCAATCTGATGGTTTCCCTGTCTCAGTGCAGTTACTTCCTCCCGCTGACCTCCTCCAACAGCTGCTGTCTCTGCCTCACTGCAGGCACTGCCCGTTCTCACCCTCTCCATCTCCTGGTGTTCCTGTCTCACTGACGTTTCTTCCCTGCTCACCATGTCCATGTGCTGGTGCCCCCGTCTCACTGCAGTTACTGTCCCTCTCACCATCTCCATCTGCTGGTGTCCCTGTCTCACTGCAGTTACTTCCCACTCTCACCATCTCCATCTGCTCGTGTCCCTGACTCACTGCAGTTACTGCCCACACTCACCATCTCCATCTGCTGGTGTCCATGATTCACTACAGTTTCTGCCCTTCTCACCATCTCCATCTGCTGGTGTCCCTGATTCACAGCGTTGCTGCCCCTCACCATCTCCATCTGCTGGTGTCCCTGTCTCACTGCAGCTACTACCCACTCTCACCATCTCCATCTGCTGGTGTCCCAGATTCACTGCAGTTACTGCCCCCTCTCAACATCTGCATCTGCTGGTGTCCCTGTCTCACAGCAGTTGCTGTCCCCCCCTCACCATCTCCATCTGCTGGTGTCCTTGATTCACTGCAGTTTCTGCCCCTCTCACCATCTCCATCTGCTGGCGCCCCTGATTCACTGCAGTTTCTGCACTCTCCACATCTCCATCTGCTGGTGTCCCTGATTCACTGCAGTTACTGCCCGCTCTCAGCCTCTCCATCTGCTGGTGTCCCTGTCTCAGTGCAGTTACTTCCTCCCGCTGACCTCCTCCAACAGCTGCTGTCTCTGCCTCACTGCAGGCACTGCCCGTTCTCACCCTCTCCATCTCCTGGTGTTCCTGTCTCACTGACGTTTCTTCCCTGCTCACCTTGTCCATGTGCTGGTGCCCCCGTCTCACTGCAGTTACTGTCCCTCTCACCATCTCCATCTGCTGGTGTCCCTGTCTCACTGCAGTTACTGCCCACTCTCACCATCTCCATCTGCTCGTGTCCCTGACTCACTGCAGTTATTGCCCACTCTCACCATCCCCATCTGCTGGTATCCCTGTCTCACTGCAGTTACTGCCCACACTCACCATCTCCATCTGCTGGTGTCCCTGATTCACTGCAGTTACTCCCCACACTCACCATCTCCATCTGCTGGTGTCCATGATTCACTACAGTTTCTGCCCCTCTCACCATCTCCATCTGCTGGTGTCTTTGATTCACTGCGTTGCTGCCCCTCACCATCTCCATCTGCTGGTGTCCATGATTCACTACAGTTTCTGCCCCTCTCACCATCTCCATCTGCTGGTGTCCCTGATTCACTGCGTCGCTGCCCCTCACCATCTCCATCTGCTGGTGTCCCTGTCTCAATGCAGCAACTGCCCACTCTCACCATCTCCATCTGCTGGTGTCCCACATTCACTGCAGTTACTGCCCACTCTCAACATCTCCATCTGCTGATGTCCCTGATTCACTGCAGTTTTTGCCCCTCACCATCTCCATCTGCTGCAGTCCCAGATTCACTGCAGTTACTGCCCCCTCTCACCATCTGCATCTGCTAGTGCCCTTGTCTCACTGCAGTTACTGCCCACTATCACCATCTACATTTGCTGGTGTCCCTTTCTCACTGCAGTTACTTCCTCCCTCTGTCCTCCTCCATCTGCTGGTCTCCCTGCCTCACTGCAGGCACTGCGCCCTCTCAGCATGTCCATCTGCTCGTGTCCCTGACGCACTGCAGTTACTGCCCCTCTCACCAGCTCCATCAGCTGGTGTCCCTGACTCACTGCAGTTACCGCCCCCTCTCACTATCTCCATCTGCTGGTGTCCCTGTCTCACTGCAGCTACTGCCCACTCTCACAATCTCCATCTGCTGGTGTCCCAGATTCACTGCTGTTACTGCCCACTCTCACCATCTCCATCCGCTGGTGTCTCTGATTCACTGAAGTTTCTGCCCCTCACCATCTCCATCTGCTGGCGTCTCTGTCTCACTGCAGCTACTACCCACACTCACCATCTCCATCTGCTGGTGTCCCAGTTTCACTGCAGTTGGGGCCCACTCTCACCATCTCCATCTGCTGGTGTCCCTGATTCACTGCAGTTTCTGCCCCTCACCATCTCCATCTGCTGGTGTCCCTGTCTCACTGCAGCTACTACCCACTCTCACCGTCTCCATCTGCTGGTGTCCCAGATTCACTGCAGTTACTGCCCCCTCTCAACATCTGCATCTGCTGGTGTCCCTGTCTCACAGCAGTTACTGTCCCCCCCCCCTCACCATCTCCATCTGCTGGTGTCCTTGATTCACTGCAGTTTCTGCCCCTCTCACCATCTCCATCTGCTGGCGTCCCTGATTCACTGCAGTTTCTGCACTCTCCACATCTCCATCTGCTGGTGTCCCTGATTCACTGCAGTTACTGCCCGCTCTCAGCATCTCCATCTGCTGGTGTCCCTGTCTCACTGCAGTTACGGTCCCGTCTCAGCATCTCCATTTGCTGGTGTCCCTGTCTTCCTGCAGTTACTGACCCCTCTCACCACCTCAATCTGATGGTTTCCCTGTCTCAGTGCAGTTACTTCCTCCCGCTGACCTCCTCCAACAGCTGCTGTCTCTGCCTCACTGCAGGCACTGCCCGTTTTCACCCTCTCCATCTCCTGGTGTTCCTGTCTCACTGACGTTTCTTCCCTGCTCACCATGTCCATGTGCTGGTGCCCCCGTCTCACTGCAGTTACTGCCCCTCTCACCATCTCCATCTGCTGGTGTCCCTGTCTCACTGCAGTTACTTCCCACTCTCACCATCTCCATCTGCTCGTGTCCCTGTCTCACTGCAGCTACTACCCACTCTCACCATCTCCATCTGCTGGTGTCCCAGATTCACTGCAGTTACTGCCCCCTCTCAACATCTGCATCTGCTGGTGTCCCTGTCTCACAGCAGTTGCTGTCCCCCCCTCACCATCTCCATCTGCTGGTGTCCTTGATTCACTGCAGTTTCTGCCCCTCTCACCATCTCCATCTGCTGGCGTCCCTGATTCACTGCAGTTTCTGCACTCTCCACATCTCCATCTGCTGGTGTCCCTAATTCACTGCAGTTACTGCCCGCTCTCAGCCTCTCCATCTGCTGGTGTCCCTGCCTCAGTGCAGTTACTTCCTCCCGCTGACCTCCTCCAACAGCTGCTGTCTCTGCCTCACTGCAGGCACTGCCCGTTCTCACCCTCTCCATCTCCTGGTGTCCTTGATTCACTGCAGTTTCTGCCCCTCTCACCATCTCCATCTGCTGGCGTCCCTGATTCACTGCAGTTTCTGCACTCTCCACATCTCCATCTGCTGGTGTCCCTGATTCACTGCAGTTACTGCCCGCTCTCAGCATCTCCATCTGCTGGTGTCCCTGACTCACTGCAGTTACTGTCCCCCCTCTCACCATCTCCATTTGCTGGTGTTCCTGATTCACTGCAGTTTCTGCACCTGTCACCATCTCCATCTGCTGGCGTCCTGAATCACTGCAGTTACTGCCCACTTTCACCATATCCATTTGCTGGAGCCCCTGTCTCACTGCAGTTACTGCCCGCTCTCATCTTCTCCATCTGCTGGTGTCCCTGTCTCACTGCAGTTACTGCCCACTCTCACTATTTCCATCTTCTGGTGTCCCTGATTCACTGCAGCTTCTGCCCCCCTCTCACCATCACCGTCTGCTGGTGTCCCTGTCTCACTGCAGTTATTGCCCACTCTCACCATTTCCATCTTCTGGTGTCCCTGTCTCACTGCAGTTACTGCCCACTCTCACCATCTCCATCTGCTGGTGTCCATGATTCACTGCCGTTTCTGCCCCTCTCACCATCTCCATCTGCTGGTGTCCCTGATTCACTGCAGTGTCTGCCCCTCTCACCATCTCCATCTGCTGGCGTCCCTGATTCACTGCAGTTTCTGCACTCTCCACATCTCCATCTGCTGGTGTCCCTGATTCACTGCAGTTACTGCCCGCTCTCAGCATCTCCATCTGCTGGTGTCCCTGTCTCACTGCAGTTACGGTCCCGTCTCAGCATCTCCATTTGCTGGTGTCCCTGTCTTACTGCAGTTACTGACCCCTCTCACCACCTCAATCTGATGGTTTCCCTGTCTCAGTGCAGTTACTTCCTCTCGCTGACCTCCTCCAACAGCTGCTGTCTCTGCCTCACTGCAGGCACTGCCCGTTCTCACCCTCTCCATCTCCTGGTGTTCCTGTCTCACTGACGTTTCTTCCCTGCTCACCATGTCCATGTGCTGGTGCCCCCGTCTCACTGCAGTTACTGTCCCTCTCACCATCTCCATCTGCTGGTGTCCCTGTCTCACTGCAGTTACTTCCCACTCTCACCATCTCCATCTGCTCGTGTCCCTGACTCACTGCAGTTACTGCCCACACTCACCATCTCCATCTGCTGGTGTCCATGATTCACTACAGTTTCTGCCCCTCTCACCATCTCCATCTGCTGGTGTCCCTGATTCACAGCGTTGCTGCCCCTCACCATCTCCATCTGCTGGTGTCCCTGTCTCACTGCAGCTACTACCCACTCTCACCATCTCCATCTGCTGGTGTCCCAGATTCACTGCAGTTACTGCCCCCTCTCAACATCTGCATCTGCTGGTGTCCCTGTCTCACAGCAGTTGCTGTCCCCCCCTCACCATCTCCTTCTGCTGGTGTCCTTGATTCACTGCAGTTTCTGCCCCTCTCACCATCTCCATCTGCTGGCGTCCCTGATTCACTGCAGTTTCTGCACTCTCCACATCTCCATCTGCTGGTGTCCCTAATTCACTGCAGTTACTGCCCGCTCTCAGCCTCTCCATCTGCTGGTGTCCCTGCCTCAGTGCAGTTACTTCCTCCCGCTGACCTCCTCCAACAGCTGCTGTCTCTGCCTCACTGCAGGCACTGCCCGTTCTCACCCTCTCCATCTCCTGGTGTCCTTGATTCACTGCAGTTTCTGCCCCTCTCACCATCTCCATCTGCTGGCGTCCCTGATTCACTGCAGTTTCTGCACTCTCCACATCTCCATCTGCTGGTGTCCCTGATTCACTGCAGTTACTGCCCGCTCTCAGCATCTCCATCTGCTGGTGTCCCTGACTCACTGCAGTTACTGTCCCCCCTCTCACCATCTCCATTTGCTGGTGTTCCTGATTCACTGCAGTTTCTGCACCTGTCACCATCTCCATCTGCTGGCGTCCTGAATCACTGCAGTTACTGCCCACTTTCACCATATCGATTTGCTGGAGCCCCTGTCTCACTGCAGTTACTGCCCGCTCTCATCCTCTCCATCTGCTGGTGTCCCTGATTCACTGCAGTGTCTGCCTCTCTCACCATCTCCATCTGCTGGTGTCCATGATTCACTGCAGCTTCTGCCCCTCACCATCTCACAATCACTGTGAATTGCAACTTTGTCCATTTTGCTGTGGGTCCAGGGGAGGCTCAGTTGAATTCAGCTGTGCATTCCAGTGACACTTTTTCAAAACAATTCATGAATCATCTGCAGAGGAAATCCCACCTCAAACGGTCAGATTATCAGTAAAATGTGATCTCAGAATCAAATTTAAGATCATTTCAGGGCTCAGTGCTGCGAATATAAAATGTACTTTCTGTCCTGTGGAAAGTTTAGTGAATGGGATTTAGTTTCAGAGTTTGAAACCCTTCAGCTCTTTCTATGATTTCATTAATTTAACAATGAGATTGACAGGATATTTCACCACGTATTTCAGCTCCTGTCTGAATTTAGTCTGGGTCACAACGTAAATACATGTGTTGGTGCAGGAACTGAGCATCTGCAGCATCATTGATGTGTAATTTGCGGTATCGTGAGGCTCAGTGTCAGAGAAAGTATCCCGAATATCTACAATTCGCTTATAAATGACATACACAACCCGGGTCAGCCACAACAATATAAAACTGCCGGATATACTGAGGAGTAAAACAATTGATTTTCTCCGATTGTCCATCTCTAGGTCCTTGTTATTCTCTACATTTCTGTGGCTCCGGAATCCCCTGCGGACTTTACTGGACAATAAAATACGTCTGACCGTCAGAATATTGAGCAGCAAAATCAGAAATACCGGGACACAAGGGATTAAAATGAGGTTAAATAATTCAAATGCCCCCCATGTGGGGGAAGTGAAGAAGCTCGGTTTATAAACACAAAGCATGGGAACGTTATCAATAAAGTACCTTGGTTTAAGTGCAAAGTAAACTGGGACATTCTCTAAACAGCCCAGCACACTCACTGTTCCTGCAACCACAGCCGCCATTTTCTTGGTGCAATAATTTGTTTTCAGCTTCTCACAGCAAATGGCCACAAATCGATCAAAGGTGAAAAAGACTGTGAGCCAGACAGAAATAAATGTGGCTGCAAAAAACAGAACGGACATGAGACAACATATGGGAGTAATGTTCAGGAATGAATCTGGGAAATACATGAAAACAATCCACAACAATATGGGACCACAGATAACGACCAGGAGATCAGCCACTGCCATTGCCACCAGGTAGACAGTGATACATTTGGAGAGACCGCACTTTCCTCGGGACAGGATCACAATCGTCACCAAGTTAACTGGAAGAGAGAGAAAAGGAAACAGAGAAATTACTGATCAGACCTGGAGACAAAGAAGCAGTTTGACAGGATCTGGGCTGAAATTTCCAGCTTTGTTGCTGCATCAAACAATGAAAACTGTTTCATTGACCTGGGCAGTGCTTTGCCACAGTGAAATGTTTGAAACACAATTGTTATTAATGAATTGGGAAGTTGATCTGGAAAGCGAATAAAGTCAGCACTGGAACTACTGAAAGTACTGAGTGAGGATGCAGTACCGGTCGGGAAATGAGAAGGGGTTTTACAGAGATGGAATCCAATGGGTTAAATGGGGATTTATCTCCAGACTGTCGGTCGGAAAGGTTTGAGAACAGCGGGATGTGCAGCTGGTTGGTTTCTGTGGGTTCAGAGAGCCAATAGGGGCCAGTACAAGGTGGGAAAAGTCTGAGAGCAGCTGCGGTGAGTTTGAGGGTTGGAACTTATATGGAAAAGGCAGCTGGAGGTGGAACAAGTGAGTGAGATTGGGAGACAGAGAAGGAAAAGGACATGTTAGAGCTGGAGAGGAGACAGGAGCAGATGGTCTGGGAAAGTGGATAAAAAGAAGCAATGAACAGAGGATTCAACACAGTGAGAGAACAGGCTGAGATTCACAGGGAGAGACTGCTGCAAAGTGATAGTGCACAGCTAATTTATCGATCCCAGTAACATAACTCAATTAATACATTCAAACAATAATACCTGTAGTTATTGGTGCTGTAGAACATTTCATTGGTTATACAATTTAGTCAATACATTTAAATTTGCACAGTCAGTTAAATGTCAATTTAAATATATTTCTGACATCAGCCTCGCTCTTTATTGAATTCAATGGTCACAGAGATTTTAAAGTGCAGTATTTAAATAATGAACTACCATCAGTGAAGAACTGATTTTATTATGTTTATTCAGCCAGTAAGTAAGCAATTGGAACTTTCTACAAAACAAAATGAGGAGCTGACTGAAATAAACACTGAGGGAACAAGTCCAACAGTAAAATTAACACAATCCGACAACTGACAACTTCAACTCTCAGTTTCTCTCACTAATTACTCTGGATATTCCAACACTTTATGTTAGTGATTTATTCACACCTCTGCTTATTCCTCTTTCACTTTCCTTCTGGTTAATTGTTTCCCTCTGTTTCATTCTCACTGCTCCTTTTCTAAGTTGCTCACCCTGGCTCATTGGACTCCTCACACCTTGCAAACTGGTACTTAATGCCACTTTTCACATGCGATGTATTCCTCACATTCTGTGCCTGTGTTCTGTTCACCAGCCCCATCTTCAATGATTCTATTCTCAGAGTCAGTTTTCTCAATGGTGAAACCTCAGTGAATAGTTTAATGTCTCAACAGAGCGCACAAATCTCCATCTGTTCACCTACACTCTTCATTTCATCCACAATGCATGGAATTAACAGAATCTAAAGCTTCTTCCAGACAAACTTCACAATCATTGAAATTCATTCTCCTGGAATTATAAAGTACACCGTTAGAATGTGGGGTTGTTAAATTAATAAAACACCATCGGCGCTGCTGCTGATAATATGCAGAAAAATGGAAAGACTCTTGATTCCAACTGATACAGTGTAAACCAATAAAACATCACATCAGTACTTTCTGTTTTCCAATGTAGTTTAGTGACAGTGAAGGCTCCACGGTGAAGCAGGGAAGGAGATGTGAAAGAGGAAGCAGCAAACTCAGTTCAGTAGCCAGACCTCTGAAGCAGCGTCAGACATACATAGTATATTTTATAACAGTGATCACCAATAAATACATTGAAATCCCTGTTAAACTGAACCATGTTATTGGGTTTGGGAGAATATTGTGGTGCCTCCTTGTCGCATTGATACCGTGGGAGGTCTTGTTATCAAAGGGCGAAAATTAATATCATAAAAACATTGCACGATTGCTTAGTTGCACATCACGAAAGTGTGAAAATCTCCTGATGCTCTTTTTCTTGATCTTAACCGAGACATCTGATTCAAATATATTAAATAAACACAATAATCCAGTAACTATTCCAGGGTTACTAAAACCAATACCATTAAATATAATGCAGCTCCTGCAAGACCGAAAGAGTAGACAATGAGGAGATTCCAGCAGTAAATTGTTGGTAAAGAACAGGTGGCTGTGTGAAACACAAAGTGATAAATAATACCGAGTACAGCAGCACAGTTAACATCGAGTTACACCGTTATGAACTGATATACAGGCTTACCAGGAACTCCAATTGCAGCAAGTACAGGGTAATAAATCGATGCGATCTGAAGAAGTACTGAATATCCCATTTCTGTGAGAAGCAGAGACTTCTGTTAGTCTGGAACCCACAGCTCCAGCACTATGAGCTGATCCATTCCAACGGGTGCTGATTTATACAGGATATACGTCTCCACTGACACTGTTATACCCCTGATTATTGCTATTATTTACACTCACCTGAACAAATATATTACATCAGCAGATTTACTCTGATGCAAATAATGTGTTGAATAAAACACAATCATTTCAATGTCAATAACCTTTTCTTTCAGCCAATCTGAATACCAGACTTTTCACCACAGTATATTCCATCAGCCACTTTCTTGCCCACTCACTGAAGAAGTCCATACTCCATACTCGATATCCTCTCTGTGTCCTCCTCACAGCTTAATGTCTCACCTCAGTTTGTGTTATAAGCTAATAGGATACATTACACTCCATCCCTTCATCCCCAATCAAATATCCCCATGATTAGCGACCCTGTCTTCATCTGTTTAAGACCAACGAACTATTTCAGTTATTACTGCACTAGATCCTGCGTCTGCTCATAAAGCGCGAGACCCTGCCTCCATTATTACTGCACTAGACAACGTCTCGGTTTGTTACACTCGGCCATGTCTCTGGTTCTGCTGTGTTTCACCCAGTCTCAGTTTGTACTGCATAAGACCATTTCTATGTTCATAATACAATAGGCCCTGTCTTTACCCTGTATCTCGCCCCAGGTTTCCCCTCTCTGTGTTCCCTTTGTGCTTGGCTTGGGAGTGTTTACTGGGACATTGCCGGTGGAGATTTACTCTGTATCCCTGGAATTTAGAAGGTTAAGGGGTGATTTGATTAATGTTTTAAAGATAATAAGGGAAAATGATGAGGTATGCAGAAAGTAACTATTCCCACTGGCTGCGGAGTCAGGAACTTTGGGGCATAGTCTAAAAATCGAAACATAGCCTAAAACCATTCAGGAGTGATATGAAGAAAGCTATCAACACACCAGGTGTGATATTTGTTTGGAACTTTCTGACACAAATGGTTATTGATGCTGAGCCACAGTTTTCATTTACTTTTACATATAATGTTGTTGAAAACATATTATTAAAAACAACTGATACACTTTATAAGCAGGGCAGAAGGGAGACAGGGTGTAAGGAGTGCTTGGCAGAACCTTAGTAATAATCCCCACGTTCTGTTCAGTTTATTATTGGGGCTTTCGGGTGAGTGTTTTAGGGTGAGTATTGGATATTGAGTGTTTGATATTTTCAAACTACAGTGACTTTCCCGCAAAGGGCAAGAGTTAAAGGTTCGAAATTAACCACGACATGACTGAAAGCATGGTTGTCCAAGGGGAGAGGGAAGGAGAGAGTGATTAAAAGAGGGAGAGGGAGAGATAGTGTGAGATAGACTCGGATTAAGTCATGGAAACTCGCTGCCTTGGTGTTGTACAGGGTGATTGTGAGCCTGGATCCTGCTTTCCATCTCTGCCAAGTTTTGTTCCCATTGAGGTAAAAACAGGGGAGAGATGCTGAACAGGCAGCCGATTCACAGCCACCCTCCTCCCCTCCACCTGGTTTGCACCATTGGTACCAAGTCCGAGTCCAACCCAGTGTTTCTTTCCCTTTCTGTGTATCTGCTCCCCGACTGTCTCTGCCTGCCTCCTTGTGGCCCGATGGGGGAAGGGACAGATCAGCCATGATCTCACATGGGGTGGGACAGGATCAAAGGGTTGAATGGCATCCTCCCGTCCCGGTGCCAGTCAGTGTGTGTGTGTTTGTGTGTGTCTCCCTCTGTTTGATTCCCTGAAGCAGATGAGGAGAACAGGTGAAACACCTTTCTGCAGAGAGGGATGTGTCTGGAGCTGGGATCTTCCTGTGCGTTAAAGGATCAGAATGCCAGTTAGCTTCTGGAGGTCCTTGCTCAACGCCCGGCCCTGTGTCTGGCCGGACATGAGTTAAAGGTGCCGGGGGGTCTGGGAGCCAGTTGATGGAATTCCAGTGGCTTATCCAGACCAGGGATTAAAGTGAATTAAAGACTGTCGGGAGATAGAGGCAAACCGAGGAAAGTGATGGAGGTGGGAATTACACAGTGGGGGAGAGGGGGATGGTGACTGGGACAGGAGTTACACGGGGGGGGGGGCGAGTGGGGGCAGCTGTTCACGGGGGGGATGATACAGAGTAGGAATGAGTAGAGCTTTTGTAGGACAGGGAGGGTATTTAGAAAGGGGGCTGTTTACAGTGGGGGCAGCGGGGTGACAGATTGGGGTCAGTTAACGGAGGGGGGGTTATTAAAATGGGGATCTGTTCCCGTGGGGGCGGTATTTTAGATTAGATTAGAGATACAGCACTGAAACAGGCCCTTCGGCCCACCGAGTCTGTGCCGACCATCAACCACCCATTTATACTAATCCTACACTAATCCCATATTCCTACCAAACATCCCCACCTGTTCCTATATTTCCCTACCACCTACCTATACTAGTGACAATTTATAATGGCCAATTTACCTATCAACCTGCAAGTCTTTTGGCTTGTGGGAGGAAACCGGAGCACCCGGAGAAAACCCACGCAGACACAGGGAGAACTTGCAAACTCCACACAGGCAGTACCCAGAATCGAACCCGGGTCCCTGGAGCTGTGAGGCTGCAGTGCTAACCACTGCGCCACTGTGCCGCTGTGTGAGTCTGTTCCCGGGTGGGGGGTATTCAGATGGGAGTCTGTTCCTGGGGAGTGGAGTATTTAGATGGGGGTCTGCCACCGGGGTGGGGTATTTAGATGGGAGTCTGTCCCCGAGGGGGGAGGTATTTAAATGGGAGTCTGTACCTGGGGGGGATGTTTAGATGGAAGTCTATTCCCGGGGGTGGAGGTATTTAAATGGGAGTCTGTTCACGGGGGTGTATTTAGATGGGAGTCTGTTCACAGAGGTGTATTTAGAAGTGAGTCTGTTCACGGGGGTTTATTTAGATGACAGTCTGTTCACGGGGGTGTATTTAAATGAGACTCTTTTCACAGGGGTGTATTTAGATAGGAGTTCGTTCACGGGGGTGCATTTAGATGGGGGTCTGTTCCCAGGGGTGTATTTAGCTGGGAGACTGTTCACGGGGGTGTATTTAGATGACAGCTTGTTCACGGGGCTGTATTTAGATTGCCGTCTGTTCCTGGGTTGCGGGGGCATTGTAGCAGGGGTATTATAAGGGGATAATTAGATGGGGGTCTGTACAAGGGTGCAAAAATTTGTGTGGTGGATAAAAATTGCAGGGGGGATGATATTGTGGGGTGGCAAAATATTGCGGGCAGGGAAAAATTGTGGGGGGAGAAATTGCGGGGGATAAATTGCGCGGGGGGTAATTGAGGGGGAAATTGAGGGGGGTTGCGGGGGTGGAAATTGAAAGGGAGAAATTGCGGGGGGGGTGAAATTGAGAGTAGGGGATATTGTGGGGAGGGGGAAATTGCAGGGTGGGAATTGCGGGGGGGGAAATATTGCAGGGGGAAATTTCAGGGGATGAAATTGCGGGGGTTAATATTGTGGGAGGGGGAAATTGCGGTGGTGTAGAAATTGTGCGGGGAGTTGAGGGTGGTGGGAACATGAGGGTGGGGGAAATATTGTGGGAGAGGAAATTGCGGCAGGAAAATAATTGCTGGTGGGAGAAATTGCGGGGGGGAATTATTGCTGTGGAATAAATTGCGGGGATAAAGTGAGGGGGGAGTATTGTGGGGGGATGTTGTGGGGGTTGAACATTGCAGGGTGCAAATTGAGTGGGGCAATATTGCGGGGGGGAAATTGCAGGAGAAGTAACTTGCGGGGGGAGCATTGCTGGGTGGGAAATTGAGCGGGGGAGTATTGCTGGGTTGAAATAGTAGGGGGAAAAACTGCAGGGGGAGAAATTGAGGGGGGAATATTGTGGTGGGGGAAATTATGGCGGGAAAAAATTGCGGGGGGAAATGAATTCCGGGGTGACTAAATTGACAGGAGGAAATTGAGTGGGGGGCATATTTCCTGGGGGAAATTACGGGGTGGGGGAATGGGGTTAGCAAAAGAAAGAGAGAGAAAAAGAAAGAGAGAAATGAAGGAGAGAGAAAGAAGGAGAGAAAAGTTAGAAAGAGAAAGAGAGAAGATAGAAAGAGACAAATAAAGAGAGAGAAAAAGAGAGAGACAAAGAAGGGAGAGAAAAAGAATGAGAGAAAAGATAGAAACAGACAGAGAAATGGAGAGAAGACAGAAATAGAGAAAAGACAGAAAGAAAGAAAAGACAGAAAGTCAGAAAAGACAGAAAGTCAGAAATAGAGAAAATACAGAAATAGAGAAAAGACAGAAATAGAGAAAAGACAGAAATAGAGAAAAGTCAGAAAGAGAAAAGACAGAAATAGAGAAAAGACAGAAATAGAGAAAAGTCAGAAAGACAGAAAAGTCAGAAATAGAGAAAAGACAGAAATAGAGAAAAGACAGAAATAAGGAAAAGACAGAAAGAGCAATACAGAAAAGTCTGAAAGTGAGAAAGACAGAAAGTCAGAAATAGAGAAAAGGCAGAAATAGAGAAAAGTCAGAAATAGAGAAAAGTCAGAAATAGAGAAAAGACAGAAATAGAGAAAAGACAGAATTAGAGAAAAGACAGAACAGACAGAAAGTTAGAAATAGAGAAAAGACAGAAAGACAGAAAAGACAGAAAGTCAAATATAGAAATAAGTAAGAAATAGAGAAAAGTCAGAAATACAGAAAAGTCAGAAATAGAAAAAAGACAGAAAAGACAGAAAGTCAAATATAGAAATAAGTCAGAAATAGAGAAAAGTCAGAAATAGAGAAAAGACAGAAAAGACGGAAAGTCAGAAATAGAGAAAAGACAGAAAGTCAAATATAGAAATAAGTCAGAAATAGAGAAAAGTCAGAAATAGAGAAAAGACAGAAAAGACGGAAAGTCAGAAATAGAGAAAAGACAGAAAGACAGAAAGTCAAATATATAAATAAGTCAGAAATAGAGAAAAGTCAGAAATAGAGAAAAGTCAGAAATAGAGAAAAGACAGAAAAGATAGAAAGTCAGAAATAGAGAAAAGACAGAAAGACAGAAAAGACAGAAAGTCAAATATAGAAATAAGTCAGAAATAGAGAAAAGTCAGAAATACAGAAAAGTCAGAAATACAGAAAAGTCAGAAATAGAAAAAAGACAGAAAAGACAGAAAGTCAGAAATAGAGAAAAGACCGAAAGTCAAATATAGAAATAAGTCAGAAATAGAGAAAAGTCAGAAATAGAGAAAAGACAGAAAAGACAGAAAGTCAGAAATAGTGAAAAGACAGAAAGACAGAAAAGACAGAAAGTCAAATATGGAAATAAGTCAGAAATGGAGAAAAGTCAGAAATAGAGAAAAGACAGAAAAGACAGAAAGTCAGAAATAGAGAAAAGACAGAAAGACAGAAAAGACAAAAAGTCAAATATAGAAATGTCAGAAATAGAGAAAAGTCAGAAATAGAGAAAAGTCAGAAATAGAGAAAAGACAGAAAAGACAGAAAGACAGAAATAGAGAAAAGTCAGAAGTAGAGAAAAGACAGAAAGTCAGAAATAGAGAAAAGACAGAAAGAGCAATACAGAAAAGTCTGAAAGTGAGAGAGACAGAAAGTCAGAAATAGAGAAAAGGCAGAAATAGAGAAAAGTCAGAAATAGAGAAAAGTCAGAAATACAGAAAAGTCAGAAATAGAAAAAAGACAGAAAAGACAGAAAGTCAAATATAGAAATAAGTCAGAAATAGAGAAAAGTCAGAAATAGAGAAAAGACAGAAAAGACGGAAAGTCAGAAATAGAGAAAAGTCAGAAATAGAAAAAAGACAGAAAAGACAGGAAGTCAGAAATAGAGAAAAGACAGAAAGTCAAATATAGAAATAAGTCAGAAATAGAGAAAAGTCAGAAATAGAGAAAAGACAGAAAAGACGGAAAGTCAGAAATAGAGAAAAGACAGAAAGACAGAAAGTCAAATATATAAATAAGTCAGAAATAGAGAAAAGTCAGAAATAGAGAAAAGTCAGAAATAGAGAAAAGACAGAAAAGATAGAAAGTCAGAAATAGAGAAAAGACAGAAAGACAGAAAAGACAGAAAGTCAAATATAGAAATAAGTCAGAAATAGAGAAAAGTCAGAAATACAGAAAAGTCAGAAATACAGAAAAGTCAGAAATAGAAAAAAGACAGAAAAGACAGAAAGTCAGAAATAGAGAAAAGACCGAAAGTCAAATATAGAAATAAGTCAGAAATAGAGAAAAGTCAGAAATAGAGAAAAGACAGAAAAGACAGAAAGTCAGAAATAGTGAAAAGACAGAAAGACAGAAAAGACAGAAAGTCAAATATGGAAATAAGTCAGAAATGGAGAAAAGTCAGAAATAGAGAAAAGACAGAAAAGACAGAAAGTCAGAAATAGAGAAAAGACAGAAAGACAGAAAAGACAAAAAGTCAAATATAGAAATGTCAGAAATAGAGAAAAGTCAGAAATAGAGAAAAGTCAGAAATAGAGAAAAGACAGAAAAGACAGAAAGACAGAAATAGAGAAAAGTCAGAAGTAGAGAAAAGACAGAAAGTCAGAAATAGAGAAAAGACAGAAAGAGCAATACAGAAAAGTCTGAAAGTGAGAGAGACAGAAAGTCAGAAATAGAGAAAAGGCAGAAATAGAGAAAAGTCAGAAATAGAGAAAAGTCAGAAATACAGAAAAGTCAGAAATAGAAAAAAGACAGAAAAGACAGAAAGTCAAATATAGAAATAAGTCAGAAATAGAGAAAAGTCAGAAATAGAGAAAAGACAGAAAAGACGGAAAGTCAGAAATAGAGAAAAGTCAGAAATAGAAAAAAGACAGAAAAGACAGGAAGTCAGAAATAGAGAAAAGACAGAAAGTCAAATATAGAAATAAGTCAGAAATAGAGAAAAGTCAGAAATAGAGAAAAGACAGAAAAGACGGAAAGTCAGAAATAGAGAAAAGACAGAAAGACAGAAAGTCAAATATATAAATAAGTCAGAAATAGAGAAAAGTCAGAAATAGAGAAAAGTCAGAAATAGAGAAAAGACAGAAAAGATAGAAAGTCAGAAATAGAGAAAAGACAGAAAGACAGAAAAGACAGAAAGTCAAATATAGAAATAAGTCAGAAATAGAGAAAAGTCAGAAATACAGAAAAGTCAGAAATACAGAAAAGTCAGAAATAGAAAAAAGACAGAAAAGACAGAAAGTCAGAAATAGAGAAAAGACCGAAAGTCAAATATAGAAATAAGTCAGAAATAGAGAAAAGTCAGAAATAGAGAAAAGACAGAAAAGACAGAAAGTCAGAAATAGTGAAAAGACAGAAAGACAGAAAAGACAGAAAGTCAAATATGGAAATAAGTCAGAAATGGAGAAAAGTCAGAAATAGAGAAAAGACAGAAAAGACAGAAAGTCAGAAATAGAGAAAAGACAGAAAGACAGAAAAGACAAAAAGTCAAATATAGAAATGTCAGAAATAGAGAAAAGTCAGAAATAGAGAAAAGTCAGAAATAGAGAAAAGACAGAAAAGACAGAAAGACAGAAATAGAGAAAAGTCAGAAGTAGAGAAAAGACAGAAAGTCAGAAATAGAGAAAAGACAGAAAGAGCAATACAGAAAAGTCTGAAAGTGAGAGAGACAGAAAGTCAGAAATAGAGAAAAGGCAGAAATAGAGAAAAGTCAGAAATAGAGAAAAGTCAGAAATAGAGAAAAGACAGAAATAGAGAAAAGACAGAATTAGAGAAAAGACAGAACAGACAGAAAGTTAGAAATAGAGAAAAGACAGAAATAGAGAAAAGACAGAAAAGACGGAAAGTCAGAAATAGAGAAAAGTCAGAAATAGAAAAAAGACAGAAAAGACAGGAAGTCAGAAATAGAGAAAAGACAGAAAGTCAAATATAGAAATAAGTCAGAAATAGAGAAAAGTCAGAAATAGAGAAAAGACAGAAAAGACGGAAAGTCAGAAATAGAGAAAAGACAGAAAGACAGAAAGTCAAATATATAAATAAGTCAGAAATAGAGAAAAGTCAGAAATAGAGAAAAGTCAGAAATAGAGAAAAGACAGAAAAGACGGAAAGTCAGAAATAGAGAAAAGACAGAAAGACAGAAAGTCAAATATATAAATAAGTCAGAAATAGAGAAAAGTCAGAAATAGAGAAAAGTCAGAAATAGAGAAAAGACAGAAAAGATAGAAAGTCAGAAATAGAGAAAAGACAGAAAGACAGAAAAGACAGAAAGTCAAATATAGAAATAAGTCAGAAATAGAGAAAAGTCAGAAATACAGAAAAGTCAGAAATACAGAAAAGTCAGAAATAGAAAAAAGACAGAAAAGACAGAAAGTCAGAAATAGAGAAAAGACCGAAAGTCAAATATAGAAATAAGTCAGAAATAGAGAAAAGTCAGAAATAGAGAAAAGACAGAAAAGACAGAAAGTCAGAAATAGTGAAAAGACAGAAAGACAGAAAAGACAGAAAGTCAAATATGGAAATAAGTCAGAAATGGAGAAAAGTCAGAAATAGAGAAAAGACAGAAAAGACAGAAAGTCAGAAATAGAGAAAAGACAGAAAGACAGAAAAGACAAAAAGTCAAATATAGAAATGTCAGAAATAGAGAAAAGTCAGAAATAGAGAAAAGTCAGAAATAGAGAAAAGACAGAAAAGACAGAAAGACAGAAATAGAGAAAAGTCAGAAGTAGAGAAAAGACAGAAAGTCAGAAATAGAGAAAAGACAGAAAGAGCAATACAGAAAAGTCTGAAAGTGAGAGAGACAGAAAGTCAGAAATAGAGAAAAGGCAGAAATAGAGAAAAGTCAGAAATAGAGAAAAGTCAGAAATAGAGAAAAGACAGAAATAGAGAAAAGACAGAATTAGAGAAAAGACAGAACAGACAGAAAGTTAGAAATAGAGAAAAGACAGAAAGACAGAAAAGACCGAAAGTCAAATATAGAAATAAGTAAGAAATAGAGAAAAGTCAGAAATACAGAAAAGTCAGAAATAGAAAAAAGACAGAAAAGACAGAAAGTCAAATATAGAAATAAGTCAGAAATAGAGAAAAGTCAGAAATAGAGAAAAGACAGAAAAGACGGAAAGTCAGAAATAGAGAAAAGTCAGAAATAGAAAAAAGACAGAAAAGACAGGAAGTCAGAAATAGAGAAAAGACAGAAAGTCAAATATAGAAATAAGTCAGAAATAGAGAAAAGTCAGAAATAGAGAAAAGACAGAAAAGACGGAAAGTCAGAAATAGAGAAAAGACAGAAAGACAGAAAGTCAAATATATAAATAAGTCAGAAATAGAGAAAAGTCAGAAATAGAGAAAAGTCAGAAATAGAGAAAAGACAGAAAAGATAGAAAGTCAGAAATAGAGAAAAGACAGAAAGACAGAAAAGACAGAAAGTCAAATATAGAAATAAGTCAGAAATAGAGAAAAGTCAGAAATACAGAAAAGTCAGAAATACAGAAAAGTCAGAAATAGAAAAAAGACAGAAAAGACAGAAAGTCAGAAATAGAGAAAAGACTGAAAGTCAAATATAGAAATAAGTCAGAAATAGAGAAAAGTCAGAAATAGAGAAAAGACAGAAAAGACAGAAAGTCAGAAATAGTGAAAAGACAGAAAGACAGAAAAGACAGAAAGTCAAATATGGAAATAAGTCAGAAATGGAGAAAAGTCAGAAATAGAGAAAAGACAGAAAAGACAGAAAGTCAGAAATAGAGAAAAGACAGAAAGACAGAAAAGACAAAAAGTCAAATATAGAAATGTCAGAAATAGAGAAAAGTCAGAAATAGAGAAAAGTCAGAAATAGAGAAAAGACAGAAAAGACAGAAAGACAGAAATAGAGAAAAGTCAGAAGTAGAGAAAAGACAGAAAGTCAGAAATAGAGAAAAGACAGAAAGTCAGAAATAGAGAAAAGTCAGAAAGAAAGAAATTACAGAAATAGAGAAAAGACAGAAAGTCAGAAATAGGGAAAAGTCAGAAAGAAAGAAATGACAGAAAGTCAGAAATAGAGAAAAGTCAGAAAGAAAGAAATGACAGAAATAGAGAAAAGACAGAAAGTCAGAAATACAGAAAAGACAGAAAGTCAGAAATAGAGAAAAGTCAGAAAGAAAGAAATGACAGAAAGTCAGAAATAGAGAAAAGACAGAAAGAGAGAAAAGTCAGAAATAGAGAAAAGACGGAAAGACAGAAAAGACAAAAAGTCAGAAATAGAGAAAAGGCAGAAATCGAGAAAAGTCAGAAAGAGAGAAAAGACAGAAATAGAGAAAAGACAAAGTCAGAAATAGAGAAAAGGCAGAAAGTCAAAAATACTGAATAGACAAACTCAGAGAAATAGAGAAAAGACAAAGTTAGAAATAGAGTAGACAGCAAGTCAGAGAAATCGAGAAAAGGCAGAAAGAGACACAGAAAAAGAGGAGGGAATAAAGAGGAGGGAAAAAAGTGGAGGGAAAGAACTGAGACACAATGTAATTGCAGGCAGACAGAAAGCCACTGAGAAAGGCACACAGAAAATCACAGAGAGACTGAGAGAAAGAAGGAATTAGAAATGCATTGATACAGAAAGATACACAATCACTCAGAGAGAAACAGAGAGAGAGTGAAACACAAATTGAGAGAGAGAGAGAGAGAGAGAGAAGGAGGAACATAGAGGGAGGGAGCGAAACAGAGAGAGAGAGAAACACAGACAGGGAGAAACAGAGACGGAGAAACAGAGAGAGAGAGAGAGAAAAACACACAGTGAGAAACAGAGAGAGAGAGGAACACAGAGAGAGAGAGATTGAGAGAGAGAGAGAAACAGAGAGTGAGATTGATAGAGAGAGAGACAGAGAGATAGATTGAGAGAGAGAGATTGAGGAAAAGAGAGAGCGAAACAGAGAGAGAGAGTGAAACAGAGAGTGAGAGAGAGAAACAAAGAGAAATAGACACAGAGAGATTGAGAAAGAGATTGAAAGAGAGAGATTGAAAGAGAGAGATTGAGAACACATTGGGGAGAGAGATTGAGGGAGAGAGATTGAGGCAAAAGGATAGAGAAAGGCAGAGAGAGACAATAAAGTTGTGGTACTCACCATCCCACATGGTCTGCGCTCCATCGTTGGACTCTAATACCTTCCCTCCATCAGCTCAGCCATTGGGAAAAGATTCTGGAGCCGGAAATTGGGGTGGGAATTGGAGACAAGGGTCAGGACTGGGACAGAGAGAAGGGGATTCAGACTGGACTCTCTCACACACATACACTGTATTCAGCTTACAATTCACCTGGGCGCAGAGACACAGAGACTGAGACACAGAAACTCACCTTCACGAACCAGCCGCATGGAAAGAAAGGATGGAGCCTGATGTTGTCCTAACATATCCCAGAACCTGTCACTCAAAACAGACAGTTCACCCAAAATACAGCTCATCCAACCAGCTCTCAGCTTCCTCCATCTGGACACTGCTTCCCAGGTATGGGACAGTCCAAGGTGAGTCTCTGTGTAAACAGGGAGTGGGGGAGAGAGGGATATTCCAGCCATATCTCAAATGGACCATCCCAGACAGAAACCTGTCAGACTGTCTGTCTCTCTCTCCCTCCCCCAAAAACCTCATGAACAGAGCAGAAAAGCTGCTGTCATTTAAAACCTGGAGGGGCCGGTTTGGATAATGGCCATTTAACACTAATTGTATTAAATGTCTTTCACTCTTCACCTCCAGTTAACAGAAAGTTCAGAAAATGACTGAAAATGTCTCACTGCAGTTATCTTGAAATTCTGGCAATGAGTTTTTGCTGGAGAGGCCGGATTGACTGCAGTATAAACAGGCAGTTTTTATTCAGATTTACATTTGCACTGTGTGGGGGTCAGTTCATGGGGGGTATTTTAGGGGTGTCTGGTTTTAGTGAGGATATTAGATGGGGGTCAGTTCATCGGGGTATTTGAGGGGTGTCTGGTCATAATGAGGATATTAGATGTGGGTCTATTCATGGGGGTATTTGTGGGATGTCTGGTCATAGTGAGGATATTAGATGGGGTCTATTCATGGGGGTACCTGAGGGGTGTCCGGTCATAATGAGGATATTAGATGGGGTCTATTCATGGGGGTATTTGAGGGATGTCTGGTAATAGTGAGGATATTAGATGGGGGTCAGTTCATGGGAGTATTTGAGGGGTGTCTGGTCATAGTGAGGATATTAGATGGGGGTCAGTTCATGGGAGTATTTGAGGGGTGTCTAGTCATAGTGAGGATATTAGATGGGGGTCAGTTCATGGCGGTATTTGAGGGGTGTCTGGTAATAGTGAGGATATTAGATGGGGGTCAGTTCATGGGGTACTTGAGGGGTGTCTGGACATAGTGAGGATATTAAATGGGGGTCTATTCATGGGGGCATTTGAGGGGTGTCCGGTCGTAATGAGGATATTAGATGGGGTCTATTCATGGGGGTATTTGAGGGGTGTCTGGTAATAGAGAGGATATTAGATGGGGATCAGTTCATGGGGGATATTAGAGGGGTGTCTAGCCATAGTGTGCATATTACATGGGGCTCAATTCATGGGGTACTTCAGGGGTGTCTGGTCATAGTGAGGACATTAGATGGGGTCTATTCATGTGGGTATTAGAGGGGTGTCCGGTCATAGTGAGGACATTAGATGGGGGTCTATGCATGGGGGTACCTGAGGGGTGTCCGGTCATAATGAGGATATTAGATGGGGGTCTGTTCATGGGGGTACCTGAGGGGTGTCCGGTCATAATGAGGATATTAGATGGGGGTCAGTTCATGGGGGTATTTGAGGGGTGTCTGGTCATAGTGAGGATATGAGATGGGGGTCAGTTCATGGGGGTATTACAGGGGTGTCTGGTCATAGTGAGGACATTAGATGGGGGTCTATTCATGGGGGTACTTGAGGGGTGTCCGGTCATAATGAGGATATTAGATGGGGGTCAGTTCATGGGGGTATTTGAGGGGTGTCTGGTCAGAGTGAGGACATTAGATGGGGGTCTATGCATGGGGGTACCTGAGGGGTGTCTGGTCATAATGAACATATTAGATGGGCGTCAGTTCATGGGGGTATTAGAGGGGTGTCTGGTCATAGTGAGGACATCAGATGGGGGTCTGTTCATGGGGGTACCTGAGGGGTGTCCGGTCATAATGAGGATATTAGATGGGGGTCAGTTCATGGGGGTATTTGAGGGGTGTCTGGTCATAGTGAGGATATTAGATGGGGGTCAGTTCATGGGGGGATTAGAGGGGTGTCTGGTCATAGTGAGGACATCAGATGGGGGTCTGTTCATGGGGGTACCTGAGGGGTGTCCGGTCATAATGAGGATATTAGATGGGGGTCAGTTCATGGGGGTATTTGAGGGGTGTCTGGTCATAGTGAGGATATTAGATGGGGGTCAGTTCATGGGGGTATTAGAGGGGTGTCTGGTCATAGTGAGGACATCAGATGGGGGTCTGTTCATGGGGGTACCTGAGGGGTGTCCGGTCATAATGAGGATATTAGATGGGGGTCAGTTCATGGGGGTATTTGAGGGGTGTCTGGTCATAGTGAGGATATTAGATGGGGGTCAGTTCATGGGGGTATTAGAGGGGTGACTGGTCATAGTGAGGACATTAGATGGGGGTATATTCATGGGGGTACTTGAGGGGTGTCCGGTCATAATGAGGATATTAGATAGGGGTCAGTTCAAAGGGTGAAATCAGAACGGGGTCTGTAGATGACGGATATCAGATGGGGGGTCTATTCAAGGGGGAGGGAAGATTTTGGAGGGGGGACTTTGCCAGAAAATTTTAGGGAGAGATTTGTGGGGGGAATCCGCGGGGGCAGGGGTAAAAATTGCAGTGTGTGATAATGTAGGGGCATAAATTCACGGGGGCCAGGCGGTCTACTCCATGTTGGAAATGGGAGGAGCGTTCGCCAGGATGAAAATGGGAGGGGGATTTCTCCAAGTTTAAAATGGGAGGGGGAATTCTCCAGGTTTAAAATGGGAGGAGGGTTCTATTCCAGGTTTAAAATGGGATGGGGGTCTTCACCAGGGTTAAAATGGGAGGTGGGTTCTACTCCAGGTTTAAAATGGGAGGGGGGATTCTCCAGTCGATTCATGGGGCCTTTAGATGGGGGACTGCTTATGGGGAGGGTGGGTGGGAGGGTCATAAGATGGGGGCCTGTTCAAGTGGGGAGGCATAATTTGAAGGGGTTTTATGGGGGTTATTGGATAGAGACTTGGGCAGGGGGAACGTAGTAGAGGGGATACGTTCTCTGGGGGCTAATTCGATAGGGTATTTACACGGGGAGAGGTAATTCGATGGGATTCGTTCACGGGTGGCGGGTGTGTCAATGTGGGAGGAGTGGGGTGAGGTAATCCTGTGGAAATTCACAGAGGGAAGTCGCTAATGTTTAAAATGGAAGGGGTTGTCATTTCTGCAGGTTTAAAATGGGAGGTGATGTGGATGAGTGCGTATTTATGCAAAGGGTCAGGGAGCGAGAGAGGGCAAGGGGGACAGAGGACAAAGAGAGGGGAAGGAGACAGAGGAAGAGGGAAAAGGAATTTACTGGGAGTTGCTCAGGGGACAGGGGTAATAGATGGGGACGAGGCTATTGGAGTGAGGGAAATTTGCAGGGGGTGAATTTGCAGCGGGGGGAATTTGTGTCAGAAATATTGGCGAGGGGGCAAAATTGGTGGCGTTTGCGGTGGGGGGGGGCGGTGGTGGGGAATGGGGACATTTGCAGCAGGGAAATTTGAAGGGGAGAGTTTGCCCAGGGGGCGCCAAAATTTATTGGTGGGGGCAAAAGAAATCCAGAAAGAGGGAAAAAGCCAGAGAGCGAGAGAGATCGAAAGAGAGATAGCCAGAGAGTGAGAGTGAAAAAGCCAAAGAAAGAGATGTCAGAGAAACAGCTGAAGAGAAAGCCATTGAGAGAGAGAGAGTCAAGCAGATAGAACCAAAGAAAGACAGGGCATTAAAAAGAGAAAGAGCCAGAGAGAGAGAAAGAGAAAACCAGAGAGAGCGAGAAAGACAAAGCTAGAGAGTAATCTATGGCCAAAGCCAGTGAGCGAGAGTCAAAGACAAAGAGCCAAGAGAGAGAGAGAAAGTTAAAGAGGAAGAGCCAGAGAAATAGAGAGAAAGATAGAAAGTTAAAGAGGAAGAGCCAGAGAAAGAGAGAGAAAGAGAGAAAGTTAAAGATGAACATCCAGAGAAAGAGAGAGAAAGAGAGACAGTTAAAGAGGAATAGCCAGAGAAAGAGAGAGAAAGAATATAAGCCAGAGAAAGGGAGAGAGAGAGAAAGCATCAAAGAGAGAATCAGAGAAGAGAGAGAAACAGCCAACGCAGCAGAGAGGGAGAGATAGAGAGAGAGAGACAGAGGCTGAGAAAGAAATATAGAGAACGTGAAAGAGAGAAATGTTCATCATTATGTGTAGCTTTTTTACTCTATGCCTCCCATCCATAAAGCCTCTATAACTTATTAACTGCTTTTTCAACCTGCCCTGTCACCTTCAACGATTTATGTACATATACACAAAGGTGCCAGGCTCTTGCATCACATTGAGAATTGAATCCTTTATTTAATTTATGTTTCCTCGTTTTTCCCACTCAACTGTATCACTAAACATTACATTGTATGAAATTTCATCTGCTGCGTGCCTCCCTATTCCGTCAATCTGACTAGATTTTACATAATAAAAGCAAAATACTGCGGATGCTGGAAATCTGAAACAAAAACAAGAAATGCTGGAATCACTCAGCAGGTCTGGCAGCATCTGTGGAAAGAGAAGCAGAGTTAACGTTTCGGGTCAGTGACCCTTCTTCGGAACTCTATCCTCATTACAATGTTGTGACATTTCAAACAGTATAGTTGTGCGCTTCACAAGTCTTTTTCTTTTTTTTCTTTTTGGGCCTCCTTATCTCGAGAGACAATGGATACGCGCCTGGAGGTGGTCAGTGGTTTGTGAAGCAGCGTCTGGAGTGGCTATAAAGGCCAATTCTGGAGTGACAGGCTCTTCCACAGGTGCTGCAGAGAAATTTGTTTGTTGGGGCTGTTGCACAGTTGGCTCTCCCCTTGCGCCTCTGTCTTTTTTCCTGCCAACTACTAAGTCTCTTCGACTCGCCACAATTTAGCCCTGTCTTTATGGCTGCCCGCCAGCTCTGGCGAATGCTGGCAACTGACTCCCACGACTTGTGATCAATGTCACACGATTTCATGTCGCGTTTGCAGACGTCTTTATAACGGAGACATGGACGGCCGGTGGGTCTGATACCAGTGGCGAGCTCGCTGTACAATGTGTCTTTGGGGATCCTGCCATCTTCCATGCGGCTCACATGGCCAAGCCATCTCAAGCGCCGCTGACTCAGTAGTGTGTATAAGCTGGGGGTGTTGGCCGCTTCAAGGACTTCTGTGTTGGAGATATAGTCCTGCCACCTGATGCCAAGTATTCTCCGAAGGCAGCGAAGAGGGAATGAATTGAGACGTCGCTCTTGGCTGGCATACGTTGTCCAGGCCTCGCTGCCGTAGAGCAAGGTACTGAGGACACAGGCCTGATACACTCGGACTTTTGTGTTCCGTGTCAGTGCGCCATTTTCCCACACTCTCTTGGCCAGTCTGGACATAGCAGTGGAAGCCTTACCCATGCGCTTGTTGATTTCTGCATCTAGAGACAGGTTACTGGTGATAGTTGAGCCTAGGTAGGTGAACTCATGAACCACTTCCAGAGCGTGGTCGCCAATATTGATGGATGGAGCATTTCTGACATCCTGCCCCATGATGTTCGTTTTCTTGAGGCTGATGGTTAGGCCAAATTCATTGCAGGCAGACGCAAACCTGTCGATGAGACTCTGCAGGCATTCTTCAGTGTGAGATGTTAAAGAAGCATCGTCAGCAAAGAGGAGTTCTCTGATGAGCACTTTCCGTACTTTGGACTTCGCTCTTAGACGGGCAAGGTTGAACAACCTGCCCCCTGATCTTGTGTGGAGGAAAATTCCTTCTTCAGAGGATTTGAACGCATGTGAAAGCAGCAGGGAGAAGAAAATCCCAAAAAGTGTCAGTGCGAGAACACAGCCCTGTTTCACACCACTCAGGATAGGAAAGGGCTCTGATGAGGAGCCACCATGTTGAATTGTGCCTTTCATATTGTCATGGAATGAGGTGATGATACTTAGTAGCTTTGGTGGACATCCGATCTTTTCTAGTAGTCTGAAGAGACCACGTCTGCTGACGAGGTCAAAGGCTTTGGTGAGATCAATGAAAGCAATGTAGAGGGGCATCTGTTGTTCACGGCATTTCTCCTGTATCTGACGAAGGGAGAACAGCATGTCAATAGTCGATCTCTCTGCACGAAAGCCACACTGTGCCTCAGGGTAGACGCGCTCGGCCAGCTTCTGGAGCCTGTTCAGAGCGACTCGAGCAAAGACTTTCCCCACTATGCTGAGCAGGGAGATTCCACGGTAGTTGTTGCAGTCACCGCGGTCACCTTTGTTTTTATAGAGGGTGATGATGTTGGCATCGCGCATGTCCTGGGGTACTGCTCCCTCGTCCCAGCACAGGCATAGCAGTTCATGTAGTGCTGAGAGTATAGCAGGCTTGGCACTCTTGATTATTTCAGGGGTAATGCTGTCCTTCCCAGGGGCTTTTCCGCTGGCTAGGGAATCAATGGCATCACTGAGTTCCGATTTGGTTGGCTGTATGTCCAGCTCATCCATGACTGGTAGAGGCTGGGCTGCATTGAGGGCAGTCTCAGTGACAGCATTCTCCCTAGAGTACAGTTCTAGGTAGTGCTCAACCCAGCGGTCCATCTGTTTGCGTTGGTCAGTGATTATGTCCCCCGATTTAGATTTGAGGGGGGTGATCTTCTTGATGGTTGGCCCAAGAGCTCTCTTCATGCCATCATACATTCCTCTGATGTTTCCGGTGTCTGAGGCCAGCTGAATATGACTGCATAGGTGTTGCCAGTAGTCGTTTGCGCAACGCCTAGCTGTTCTTTGTGCAGTACTTCTGGCTGCTTTAAGTGCTGCGGATGTTAAATCGCTGGGGGCTTTCTTGTAATTCAAAAGTGCAATGCGCTTAGCGGCTATGACAGGTTCCAGCTCTTCATTATGAGATTGAAACCAGTCTGCATTTCTCTTCGCACTTTTGCCGTAGGTGGTCAAAGCTGACTCATAGATGGCGTCTCTGATGTGGGCCCACTTGGTCTCAGCATCCCCTGTGGGAGTGTTTTGAAGGGCTGTTACAAGTGAATTTAGAAATTTTTGTAACAGCTGTGGGTGAGAAATTCTGCTCGTGTTGATGCGCGGGTGGCCCTTCTGCTTGGAATGATGCAACTTCTTTGGTCTGAGTCTAACCTTGCTGCACACCAGGGAGTGGTCGGTGTCGCAGTCCGCACTGTGGAAGCTGCGTGTGATTTGAACACTGTTTAAGGCAGCTCGCCTTGTGACAATGAGGTCTAGCTGGTGCCAACGACGTGATCTTGGGTGCCTCCATGAAACCTGGTGACAGGGTTTAGTGTGAAAGAACGAGTTGGTGATGCAGAGGTTATGATAGGTACACAACTCAAGCAGTCTCTGCCCGTTCTCATTCATCCTTCCAACGCCATAGCGCCCAAGGCAGGAGGGCCATGAGTCATGGTCGGCCCCAACCCTGGCATTAAAGTCCCCCAGCAGGAATAGGTGTTCGGTGTTGTGGATGCTGCTAATGATGTTATGGAGTTGTTCATAGAACTGGTCTTTAGCTTCAGGTGCGGAACAGAGTGTTGGAGCATAGATGCTGAGTAGGTGTACTGGACCAGAGGTGGTGAGCAGTCGGATGGACAGTATGCGTTCCGAGCCATTTGAGGTAGGCTCTATCATGCTGAGCAAGGAGTTTCTGATGGCGAAGCCCACTCCATGCTGTCTTGGTTCTTCAGGATCCCTGCCCTGCCAGAAGAAGGTGTAGTCTTGCTCTGCTAGAGAGCCACTCGCGGGGAGGCGAGTCTCCTGAAGTGCTGCAATGTCCACATTGAGTCTACTGAGCTCGTTGTTAATGATGGCGGTCTTCCGAGAATCGTTGATTTGTGTAAGGTCTTCCGACAGGCCAGGAAACATAGTTCTGACGTTCCAGCTTGCAAAGCGAAGGGCTGGTACCTTCTTTCCTTTTTTCATGTTGTTTGGTGCGGTGTATCAGGTCAGTAATATAGACCAGGAAATCAGTAGTTTTTGTACTGACCCCTGGTAAACTTCCCTATATAAATCCTTGCAGTTAAAAAAAAACTATTCTTCACCACTGCTTTCCATTTCCTGTCACTTAACGTGATTGCTTTTTTCAAGGCGGTGACTGCATGTGTAGATGAGGGTAAAGTAGTTGTTGCAGTCTACATGGACTTCAGTAAGGCTTTTGATAAGATACCACATAGGAGATTGGTTAAGAAGGTAGGAGCCCATGGGATTCAGGGCAATTTGGCAAATTGTATCCAAAATTGGCTTAGTGGCAGGAGGCAGCGGGTGATGGTCGAGGGTTGTTTTTGTGAGTGGCAACCTGTGGCCAGTGGTGTACCGCAGGGATTAATGCTCGGACACTTGCTGTTTGTAGTGTAAATTAATAATTTATACGTGAATATAGGAGGTATGATCAGTAAGCTCACAGATGATGAAAAAATTGTTGGAGTCGTAAATAGTGAGGAGGAAAGCCTCAGATTACTGGACGATCTCGACGGGCTGGCAAGATGGGTACAGCAGTAGCAACTGGAATTTAAACCTGAGAAGTGCGAGGTGATGCATTTTGGGAGTACTAACAAGGCAAGGGAACGTACAATGGATGGTAGGACCCCAGGAAGTACAGAGGGTCAGCAGGACATTGGTGCACTTGTTCATAGATCACTGAAGGCAGCAGCACAGGTAGATAAGGTTGTTAGGAAGGCTTATGGGATACTTGCCTTTATTAGCCGAGGCAAAGAATATAAGAGCAGGGAGATTATGATGGAGCTGTATAAAATGCTAGTTAGGCCACAGCTGGAGCATTGTGTACAGTTCATGTCACCACATTATAGGAAGGATGTGACTGCACTGGAGAGGGTGCAGAGGAGATCCCCGAGGATATTGCCTGAGCTTGAGCATTTCAGCTATGAAGAGAGACTGGATAGGCTAGGATTGTTTTCCTTAGAGACTGAGGTGTACAAAATTATGCGGGGCATTGGTAGGATAGAGAGGAAGCAAAGTTGTCTTTTAGCAGCGGGATCGATAACTGGGGGCATAGATTTAAGGTAAAGGGCAGGAGGTTCAGAGGGGATTTGAGGAACAAAATCACCCAGAGGGTAGTTGGAATCTGGAATACACTACCTGAAAGGGCGGTAGAGGCAGAAGCCCTCACAATATTTAAGAAGTATTTAGATGAGCATTTGAAATGCCGTAGCATACAAGGCTACGGGCCACGTGCTGGAAAATGGGATTAGGTTAAATAGGTGCTTGATGGCAGGCACAGATACGATGGGCCGAAGGGCCTGTTTCTGTGCTGTTTAACTCGATGACTGTCTGACTCTTACCCAGCTCCACACCCATGCTGCCAATGTCCGTTTTATTCCCTAAGCTTCACATTTGCTGACAAGGCTGTTATGCATCACTTTATCAAACCACTTTTGGACGTCCGTGTCCACAACATCAACTGAATTATCCTCCTCAATGTTCTCCGTGAACTCATAAAATTAGTTAAACATGATTTGCACTGACCAAATCCATGTTCAGTATGAATTCTTAATTAACCCACATTTATCCAGGCAACTGTTAATTTTGTCTCACAATATGATACCTTAAAGAAAGATCCTGCCACTGATATTAAACTGACTGGCCTCTAATTACAATGCATTTCATTTAGTTTTTGTTTCAGTCTCTCATGGAATATGGACGTCACTGGCAAGGCCAGAACTTTCTGCCCTTTCAAATTGCCCTGAGGGGTTGTGGGGTATTGGGGAGCGGGGTTTGGGGGGTAGTGGGGGTTGGGGTGTTGGGGATGTTGGGCGTCGGGATTGGAGGGTTTGTGGGGTGTTGGTGAGCTGCCTGCTTGAACTGCCGCAGTCCATGTGGTGCAGAGAAAGCAAAAGTGCAGTTTGGAAGAGATTTTCACGTTTTGGACCTGACATGAAGGAACTGCGCTATCGTCCCAAGTCAGGATGGTGTGCGCCTTGAAGGGGAATTTACAGCTGGTGGTGTTCCCATGCATCAGCTGTCTTTGTCCTTGGTGGTGGAGGTCACGGGTTTGGAAGGTGCTGTCGACGGAGACTTGACGAGTTGTTGCAGTGCATCTTGCAGAAAGTACGTTTGATGTTTTATAGAGTCCGTCCAGTTAATTGGTTCAAGTTTCCATGTGTGAGGACTGAGTACAGCCCTGAAAAGTGTATCGAAATTCTGTGCAATTAAAGACTAGCACAGGATCACAAAAGTAATTTGAAATGAGTAAATGAATCAGCTCCTGCTTCATTTCATTCTTGTTAGATAAAGCAATTAGCATCAGCTGTTCCCCAAAGTTCTTAAAAAGATCATATTCACATTTTCATTCTTCTTTCGGAGCTGTGGGCATCGCTGACAAGGCTCGCATTTATTGCCAATCCGTCATTGCCCTTGAGAAGGTAGTGGTGAGCTGCCATCTTGAACCACTGCAGTCCTCGTAACGGTGTGAAACAGCTGAGGGCCTTGCTAGGCCATTTCAGAGGGCATTTTGGAGTCAACTACATTGCTGTGGGTCTGGAGTCACATGGAGGCCAGACTGGATAAGGACTACAAATTTCCTTCCCTGAAGGACATTAGTGAACCAGATGGGTTTTTACAGCAATCCCATATCTGGTTTGAAATATATTGTCTAAAAAGACTTAGATTGTAAAGTGTTAATGCTGCTGTTCAGTGACTGGTATTAATTAGATTCAGCTGGAAACCAGATCTCCCTGCTTCTTTAATAAAAGCAAAATACTGCGGATGCTGGAAATCTGAAACAAAAACAAGAAATGCTGGAATCACTCAGCAGGTCTGGCAGCATCTGTGGAAAGAGAAGCAGAGTTAACGTTTCGGATCAGTGACCCTTCTTCTCCCTGCTTCTTATTACTTATAGTAAGATAATGACAACAGATTTGCACAATTCCACCATTAACATTTCTTATGTCACAGAATATATTTTACCATATTTTCTAAACTAATACAAGGCTCAATTCAACAATTTAATACCTACCAATTCAATCCTTATATTTACTAATTTTATAATGTGAGAGATTTAACCATGGCTGGGAATGTAACCTGTCCTGTAGCTTCACACTTCTGGGGGAAATTTCCAAGGGATGTTGTGTTGGACAGTGTCAGGTCAGTATCAGTAAATTAGGAACAAAAAGAAAATTTGTACCAGATTGTCAGAGAACACTCCCCTGCCTCACCTACCCTCTCCACCCGGATGTGGGACCATCCATATTGTCTGGTTTGTTCCTTATTCGGACGGCTGGGCATTTACACAATGATTCTGTATCGAGTAACAGTTAAAGAGAGCAATTGAGAATACGTGAAAGGTGCTGCTTACAATTGTGAGACTATGTAAGCGTATTTTTTCACCCCTGATATAAAACTAGCACTTTCCACCCAAAAGGACTGTATTATCAATGCAACACAGTGAGCTGATTCCTAAAGTTAAACTTCACTGAGAGAGACGAGTATCTTTTTGTTTTGTACTGAGTATTTAATCAGAACATGCTATGAAGTGAATTATTGATGGAGCAAATCCAGGTCTGTAAAATATTTTGAATATATTCCATAATATTGAGTACTTGAAATAATACTGTGTGAATCTTCTGTGTTCAAATGACTGGAATTAACTAGAAACAGACAATTCGTTCCCAAGCAGACTGGTGTTAATTACAATCATTTCACAACTGAAATTGACTCATTTTACTCATGTGTTTTACATATAGAATAGAAAGTGTACATGTATATTTATACAATATAATCTAACATTTGACAGGTATTTCGATTCTTTAAAGTGAGTTTCCCAGAGAGCCGACAATTATTTATTTAACTCTTTTGAAGGAAAGATAATATGCGACCCATGGTCTGATCGCACTGCTTGGAAATGGGAACAACTTTTCTGTTACCGATTTCAGATCATTTCAGTTGTAAATTGTCATGTCAGTCACTGTCTATTGAATTTGCACAGATCAATTTACACTGAAAACAGGGTCCCTGGACCAGGGAGCAGGTTAGGACTCAATTAAACTTTCTGGAATGGTATGATCCAATGATCAACTTGTCTTGGCAAAAGTGGAATGTTCAAGAACTGATCTTTGAGCAAATTGAATTTGCTCCTTAATGTTGAGATTTAAATAGATTCACTCTGCAAGAAGCATAAATACATAGAAACATAGAAAAAGTGCAGCACAGAAGGAGGCCATTCAGCCCATCGTGTCCACGCTGACCGAATAAACTAGCCACCCAAACTAATCTCACATTCCAGCTCATGGTCCATAGTCCTGCAGGTTACAGCAGTTCAGGGACATGTCCAAGTACATTTTAGAATTGGAATTAGAATTAGAACATTACAGCGCAGTACAGGCCCTTCGGCCCTCGATGTTGCGCTGACCTGTGAAACCATCTGACCTACACTATTCCATTCTCATCCATATGTCTATCCAATGACCACTTAAATGCCCTTAAAGTTGGCGAGTCCACTACTGCTGCAGGCAGGGCGTTCCACGCCCCTACAACTCTATGAGTAAAGAAACTACCTCTGTCATCTGTCCTATATCTATCACCCCTCAACTTAAAGCTATGTACCCTCGTGTTTGCCATCACCATCCGAGGAAAAAGACTCTCACTATCCACCCTATCTAACCCTCTGATTATCTTATATGTCTCTATTAAGTCACCTCTCCTCCTCCTTCTCTCCAACGACAACAACCTCAAGTCCCTCAGCCTTTCCTCGGAAGACCTTCCCTCCATACCCGGCAACATCCTAGTAAATCTCCTCTGCACCCTTTCCATAGCTTCCACATCCTTCCTATAATGCGGTGACCAGAAATGCACGCAATACTCCAGGTGCGGTCTCACCAGAGTTTTGTACAGCTGCAGCATGACCTCGTGGCTCCGAAACTCGATCCCACTACTAAGAAAAACTAACACACCATATGCCTTCTTAACAGCCCTATTAACCTGGTTAGCAACCTTCATGGATTTATGCACCTGGACACCAAGATCTCTCTGTTCATCTACACTACCATGAATCTTCCCATTAGCCCAGTACTCTGCATTCCTGTTACTCCTTCCAAAGTGAATCACCTCGCACTTTTCCGCATTAAACTCCATTTGCCATCTCTCAGCCCAGCTCTGCAGCCTATCTATGTCCCTCTGTACCCTACAACATCCTTCGGCACTATCCACACCTCCACCGACCTTAGTGTCATTCGCAAATTTACTAACCCACCCTTCCACACCCTCTTCCAGGTCATTTATAAAACTAACAAACAGCAGTGGCCCCAAAACATATCCTTGCGGTACACCACTAGTCAATAAACTCCAGGAAGAACATTTGCCATCAACCACCACCCTCTGTCTTCTTTCAGCTCGCCAATTTCTGATCCAAAGCTCCAAATCACCTTCAACCCAATACTTCCGTATTTTCTGCAATAGCCTACCACGGGGAACCTTATCAATCGCCTTACTGAAATCCATATACACCACATCCACTGCTTTACCCTCATCCACCTGTTTGGTCACCTTCTCGAAAAACTCAATAAGGTTTGTGAGGAACGACCTACCCGTCACAAAACCGTGCTGACTATCGCGAATGAACTTATTCTTTTCAAGATGATTATAAATCCTGTCTCTTATAACCTCTTCCAACATTTTACCCACAACCAAAGTAAGGCTCACAGGTCTATAATTACCAAGGCGGTCTCTACTCCCCTTCTTGAACAAGGGGACAACATTTGCTATCCTCCAGTCTTCCGGAACTATTCCTGTCGACAATGATGACATAAAGATCAAGGACAAAGGCTTTGCAATCTCCTCCCTTGCTTCCCAGAGAATCCTAGGATAAATCCCATCTGGCCCAGGGGACTTATCTATTTCCACACTTTCCAAAATTGATAACTTGTGAACCTCAATCCCATCTAGCCTAGTAGCCTGAATCTCAGTATTCTCCTCGGCAACATTTTCGTTCTCTTCTGTAAATACTGACGAAAAATATTCATTTAACACTTCCCCTACCAGATCTGATTCCACACACAACTTCCCACTACTTTCCTTGATTAGCCCTAATCTAACTCTAGTTATTTTTTTATTCCTGATATACCTATAGAAAGCCTTAGGGTCTTCCCTGATCCTATCCGCCAATGACTTCTCGTGTCCTCTCCTTGCTCTTCTTAGCTCTCCCTTTAGATCCTTCCTGGCTAGCTTGTAACTGTCAAGCGCCCTAACTGAGCCTTCACGTCTCATCCTAACATAAGCCTTCTTCTTCCTCTTGACAAGCACTTCAAATTCTTTAGTAAACCACGGCTCCCTCGCTCGACAACTTCCTCCCTGCCTCACAGGTACATACTTATCAAGGACACGCAGTAGCTGCTCCTTGAATAAGCTCCACATTTCGATTGTTCCCATCCCCTGCAGTTTCCTTCCCCATCCTACGCATCCTAAATCTTGCCTAATCGCATCATAATTTCCTTTCCCCCAGCTATAATTTTTGCCCTGCGGTATATACCTGTCCCTGCCCATCGCTAAGGTAAACCTAACCGAATTGTGATCACTATCACCAAAGTGTTCACCTACATCTAAATCTAACACCTGGCCGGGTTCATTACCCAGTACCAAATCCAATGTGGCATCGCCCCTGGTTGGCCTGTCTACATACTGTGTCAGAAAACCCTCCTGCATACACGGGACAAAAACTGACCCATCTAAAGTACTCGAACTATAGTATTTCCAGTCAATATTTGGAAAGTTAAAGTCCCCCATAACAACGACCCTGTTCCTCTCGCCCCTGTCGAGCATCATCTTCGCTATCCTTTCCTCTACATCTCTGGAACTATTTGGAGGTCTATTAAAGACTCCCAACAGGGTGACCTCACCTCTCCTGTTTCTAACCTCGGCCCAGACTACCTCAGTAGACGTGTCCTCAAACGTCCTTTCTGTCGCTGTAAGGCTCTCCTTGATTAACAATGCCACACCCCCCACCCCACCCTCTTTTACCATCATCTCTGTTCTTACTGAAACATCTAAATCCCGGAACCAGCAACATCCATTCCTGCCCCTGCTCTACCCATGTCTCCGAAATGGCCACTGCATCGAGATCCCAGGTACCAACCCATGCTGCAAGCTCACCCACCTTATTCCGGATGCTCCTGGCGTTGAAGTAGATACACTTTAAACCAGGTTCTTGCTTGCCAGTACCCTCTTGCGTCCTTGTAACCTTATCCCTGACCTCACTACTCTCAACATCCTGTACACTGGCACTACATTTTAGGTTCCCATTCCCCTGCTGAATTAGTTTAAACCCCCCCCCCCCCGAAGAGCACTAGCAAACCTCCCCCCAGGGTATTGGTACCCCTCTGGTTCAGGTGAAGACCATCCTGTTTGTAGAGGTCCCACCTATCCCAGAAAGAGCCCCAATTATCCAGGAAACCAAAACCCTCCCTCCTGCACCATCCCTGCAGCCACGTGTTCAACTCCTCTCTCTCCCTATTCCTCGCTTCGCTATCACGTGGCACGGGCAACAACCCAGAGATAACAACTCTATTGTTCTCGCTCTAAGCTTCCACCCTAGCTCCCTGAATTTCTGTCTTAAACCCCATCTCTCTTCCTACCTATGTCGTTGGTGCCTATGTGGACCACGACTTGGGGCTGCTCCCCCTCCCCCTTAAGGATCCCAAAAACACAATCCGAGACATCACGAACCCTGGCACCTGGGAGGCAACATACCAACCGTGAGTCACTCTCGTTCCCACAGAACCTCCTATCTGTTCCCCTAACTATGGAGTCCCCAATGACTAATGCTCTGCTCCTCTTCCCCCTTCCCTCCTGAGAAACATTTTAAATGAGTTGAGGGTTTCTGCCTCCACCACCGTTCCTGGCAGTGAATTCCAGAAACACACCACCCTCTGGGTGAAAAGGTTTCACCTCTTGTACCCTCTAATCCTTCTACCAATCACCTTAAATCTGTGTCCCCTGGTAACTGACCTCCCTGCCAGGGCAAACATGTCCTTCCTGTCCACTCTATCTAGGCCCTTCATAATTTTGTACACCTCAATCAATTCACCCCTCAGCTTCCTCAGATCCAGGGAAAACAATCCTCGCCTGTCCAATCTTTCCTCATAGCTGCAACTTTAAAAGCCTGGCAACATTCTTGTGAATCTCCTCTGTCCTCTCTTCAGAGCAATTATGTCCCTTCTGTAATGTGGTGACCAGAGCTGCACATAATACTCCAGCTGTGGCCTAACCAGCGCGCTGTACAGGTCCAGCATGAGATCCCTACTTCTGTCCTCTACACCTCGGTCAACAAAGGAAAGCAATCCATATGCCTACTTCACCACTATATCCATCTGTCCTGCCACCTTCAGGGACCTGTGCACATGCACGACACGGTCTCTCGCTTCTTCTACCACTCTCAATATCCTCCAGTTTATTCTATATTTCCTTGCTTTATTTGCCCTCCCCAAATGCAATACCTCACACGTCTCTGGATTGAATTCCCACATTTAAGTCCAAATAGTTAATATATATACCACAAATAGCAAGGGACCCAAACTGAGCCCTTTGGAACGCCACTGGAAACAGCTTTCCATTCGCAGAAACACCCATCGACTACTACACTTTGTTTCCTGGCCCTGAGCCAATTCTGAATTCAACCTGCCATCATCCCCTGGATCCCATGGGCTTTCATTTTTCTGGCCAGCCTGCCATGCGGGCCCTTGTTAAATACCTTACTAAAACATGTAGCCCCCCACCCACGGCACTTCCATCATCAATCCTCCTTGTTACTTCATCAAAAATCTCAATTAAGTTGGCAAAGCATGACCTTCCCCAAACAAATCCATGCTGACTATCCCTGATTAATCCGTGCCTTTCTACGAGACAGTTTATCCTATTCCTCAGAATAGATTCTAACAATATACCGACCACTGAGATCAGACTGACAGGCCTATAATTATTTGGCCTATCTCTCGCACCCTTTTTAAACAATGGGACAACGTTCACAGGCCTCCAATTAGCTGGTATCACGCCTGTATCGAGTGAAGTTTTGAAAAATATCCTCAGCGCTTCCACTACTTTCTCTCTGGCTTCCTTGATCAACCTGGGATGCAGTCCATCAGGTCCTGGTTATTTACCGACTTTCAGGGATGTCAGACCTTCGAGCACTTCCTCTCTCATTATGCTTATCATATCTAATATTTGACACTCCTCCTCTTTAACTACAATGTCTGCATCAACCCTCTCCTTTGTAAAGTCAGAGACAAAAAACTCATCAATTATCCTGCCCACATTTTCTGCATAAGTTCCCGGGTTCATCCCTGATAGGCCCTACACTTTCCTTAGTTATCCTCTTGCTCTTAATGTACTGATAGAACATCTTTGGAATTTCCTTGATTTAACCTGTCAATAATTTTCATGTACTCTCTTTGCATTACTAATTTCCTTTTTCACTTCACCCCTGCACTTTTTATATGCCTCTCGGCTTTCTGAAGTATTAAGGCGGTTGTGAACTCACTTTTCCTGCCAATTATAATCACGGACCTCACGCTTACTCTAAATACTCACCCAGATGCATTCGCGATCTCACGTTTACTGTACATACCAATCCAAATATATCACTGACCTCACTTGTATTGTAAATACCATCCAGATATATCATTGACGTCACTTGTATTGTAAATACGAAACAGAAATATCATTGACTTCACTTGCATTGTAAATCCCATCCAGATATATCATTGACCTCATTTGTAATGTAAATACCATCCAGAAATATCGTTGACTTCACTTGTATTTCAAATACCATCCAGAGATATCATTGACTTCACTTGCAATGTAAATACCATCCAGATATATCATTGACTTCACTTGTATTGTAAATACCATCCAGAAATATCGTTGACTTCACTTGTATTGCAAATACCATCCAGATATATCATTAACTCCACTTGTATTGTAAATACCATCCAGAAATATCACTGACCTCGCTTGTATTGGAAATACCATCACTTGTATTCTAAACTGGTGATGTAATTTCTTGTTTTGATGCAGGCTGACCCAGTAGAATAAATACAACAGCTTGGGTCAGGTCGTGCATGTTGTAAAGCTTTATATATATCATTGACTTCACTTGTATTGTAAATACCATCCAGATATAACATTGACCTCACATTTACTGTAAATACCATCCAGATACATCATTGACCTCACTTGTAATGTAGATAACATCCAGATATATCATTGACCTCAGTTGTATTGTAAATGCCATCCAGATATATCATTGACCTCACTTGTAATGTAAATACCATCCAGATATATCATTGACCTCAATTGTATTGCAATACGATCCAGATATATCATTGACTTCACTTACATTGTAAATACCATCCAGATATATCATTGAGTTCACTTGCATTGCAAATACCATCCATAAATACCATTGACCTCACTTGTATTGTCAGTACCATCCAGATATATCATTGCCCTCACTCGTATTGTAAATACGAAACAGAAATATCATTGACTTCACTTGCATTGTAAATCCCATCCAGATATATCATTGACCTCACTTGTAATGTAAATGCCATCCAGATATATCATTGACCTCAATTGTATTGTAAATACCATGCAGAAATATGATTGACTTCACTTGTAATTTAAATACCATCCAGATATATCACTGACTTCACTTGTATTGTAAATACCATCCAGATATATCATTGCCCTCACTTGTATTGTAAATACCATCCAGAAATATCATTGACTTCAATTGTAATTTAAATACCATCCAGATATATCATTGACCTCACTTGTAATGTAAATGCCATCCAGATATATCATTGACCTCAATTGTATTGTAAATACCATGCAGAAATATGATTGACTTCACTTGTAATTTAAATACCATCCAGATATATCATTGACTTCACTTACATTGTAAATACCATCCAGATATATCATTGAGTTCACTTGCATTGCAAATACCATCCAGAAATACCATTGACCTCACTTGTATTGTCAGTACCATCCAGATATATCATTGCCCTCACTCGTATTGTAAATACGAAACAGAAATATCATTGACTTCACTTGCATTGTAAATCCCATCCAGATATATCATTGACCTCACTTGTAATGTAAATGCCATCCAGATATATCATTGACCTCAATTGTATTGTAAATACCATGCAGAAATATGATTGACTTCACTTGTAATTTAAATACCATCCAGATATATCACTGACTTCACTTGTATTGTAAATACCATCCAGATATATCATTGCCCTCACTTGTATTGTAAATACCATCCAGAAATATCATTGACTTCAATTGTAATTTAAATACCATCCAGATATATCATTGAACTCACTTGTAATGTCAATACCATCCAGATATATCATTGACCTCAATTGTATTGTAATCCATCCAGATATATCATTGACTTCAATTGTAATTTAAATACCATCCAGATATATCATTGAACTCACTTGTAATGTCAATACCATCCAGATATATCATTGACCTCTATTGTATTGTAATCCATCCAGATATATCATTGACTTCAATTGCATTGTAAATACCATCCAGATATATCATTTCCCTCACTTGTAATGTAAATACCATCCAGATATATCATTGCCCTCACTTGTAATGTAAATAGCATCCAGATATATCATTGACCTCAGTTGTATTGTAAATACCATCCAGATATATCATTGACCTCAGTTGTATTGTAAATACCATCCAGATATATCTTTGAACTCACTTGTATTGTAAATAACATCCAGATATATCATTGACCTCACTTGTATTGTAAATAACATCCAGATATATCATTGCCCTCACTTGTAATGTAAATACCATCCAGATATATCATTGACTTCACTTGCATTGTAAATAGCATCCAGAAATACCATTGCCCTCACTTGTACTGTAAATACCATCCAGATATATCATTGACTTCACTTGTAATTTAAATACCATCCAGATGTATCATTGACTTCACTTGCATTGCAAATACCATCCAGATATATCATTGACTTCACTTGTATTGTCGATACCATCCAGATATATCATTGACTTCACTTGTGTTGTAAAAGCCATACAGATATATAACTGACCATAAATGTATTGTAAATAAAATGTGGATATATCACTGACCTCACCTTTATTTAAATACCAATCTCGATGTATCACCAACTTCACCTTTACTGTAAATACCCATCCTGATAGATCACAAACCTGACTTATAATTTAAATACCCATCCATATATATCATGGACCTCATTTATATTGTAACTACCCATCCATATATATCAACGGCCGCATTGTTACGCTTACTGCCCATCCAGATTTACACTTACCTAACTTCTGCTGTAAATACCCATCAGATATATGACGGATCTCACTTGTACTGTAACTATACATCCAGGTTTTCCTGTGCCCCCACTTTTACAGTAAATAACCATCGAGCTGGATCACTGATCTCACTTTTTCTGCTGCTGGTCGGCCAGATTTTTGGTGCATCGCTATTATACTGTTATTACTCATCCAGATGCAGTACAGGCAGCAAACGTATTGACACAACCCTTCCAGTTATATCACTGACTTTAATTTACAATTTCTGTCCAGCCAGGTAGATCACTGCCATCGCTTCTCCTGTCTTAAGCCATCCCGGTGCAACACTGGTGTCTCTTGCAAGATGTCGCTGCCTGTGGAAAAAAGACTCTCTTTCAGTGTACCTTAATTATTTTTATTCTTTCACTGGATGTGAGCGCCGCTGGCTCGACCTGCAATTATTGTCCATATCTAATTTCCCTTGAGAAGGCGATGGTGAGAACTGCAGTCCATGAAGGGTCGGTACACTTCACTGCGCTGTTCGGAAGGGAGTTCCAGGACCTTGACCCAGTGACAGGGAAGGAACAGCGATATAGTTCCAGGTCAGGATGACGTGTGGTTTTGAGGGGAACATGCAGATGTTGATGTTCCCACGACCATGAGTTCGCTGATCAGAGGTAGTTTTGTACAATAGAGGGAGAGTTAGCATGTTCAGTAAATATATCTGTGCTGACCATTGCTTTAATTACATACTGAGAATAGAACATATTTCAGATTTTTCCAAAGATCCTTGGAAGGAACCATGATGTTAAAGCAATAGAAATGTCTGATTCCCCTTGTCAAATACTTTTTCGGATCCAACCTGTTAATTGGGTCAGTGTCCATGTGTGAGTCCTGAGCTTAATCCTGAGAAGTGTACTTAAAATCTATCCCCTAGAATGAAAAGATTACATCAGAGCATGGAAATAATTCAAAATCTGTAAAGAAATCAGTTCCCACTTCATATTGTTCTTGTCAGATTGAGAGATTGGTTTCAGCTGTTATTTCTAATAGTCATTCAAATGATTATATTCAATTGTTTGTGTGGGTATTAATTTACATCTATCCAATACCTGGTTTAAAATATACAATCGTTTAAAAATACCTAGATTTTAAAGAGTTAATGCTGCTGCTCAATGACTGGAATTAATATTACTCTGTTGGAAAATACATCTCTGCTTTTTATTAGTTACAGTAAGTTGAGAACAACAATTTTACGCAATTCTCCACGAACATTTCTTCGGTCACAGAATATAATTTCATAGATTCTCCAAACTCACACGCAGCTCAATTAAACATATTCAATCCCAATCACTTGTCACATTATATTCACTGATTGCTAAACGTTGGAGGCATCACAGTGTTAGAAATTTGAAAATCAAATATTCTTTCCCAAAATCATGCGAGTGTTGCCCTGGAAATGCTGGACAGATAGTGTTCAGACAGTCTGTACCTGCCCTGGGAATAGACATAGACATAGACATAGAACAGTACAGCACAGTACAGGCCCTTCGGCCCACGATGTTGTGCCGAACCTTCAACCTACTCTAAGATCAAACTAACTCCCTACCCTTCATTCTACTATCATTCATGTACCTATCCAAGAGTCGCTTAAATGCCCCGAATGTATCTGCTACTACTACCACCGCTGGCAGCACATTCCACGCACCCACCACTCTCTGTGTAAAGAACCTACCTCTGACATCTCCCCGAAACCTTCCTCCAATCACCTTAAAATTATGCCGCCTGGTGATAGCCCTTTCCACCCTGGGAAAAAGTCTCTGACTATCGACACTATCTATGCCTCTCATCATCTTGTACCCCTCTATCAAGTCACCTCTCATCCTTCTTCGCTCCAATGAGAAAAGCCCGAGTTCCCTCAATCTTTCTTCGTAAGAAATGCCCTCCACTCCAGGCGGCATCCTGGTAAAGCTCCTCTGCACCCTCTCTAAAGCTTTCACATCCTCCCTATAATGAGGCGACCAGAACTGAACACAATATTCCAAGTGTGGTCGAACCAGGGCCTTATAGAGCTGCAGCATAACCTCGCAGCTCTTAAACTCAATCCCCCTGTTAATGAAAGCCAACACACCATACGCCTTCTTAACAACCCTATCAACTTAGGTGGCAACTTTGAGCGATCTATGGACATGGACCCCAAGATCCCTCTGTTCCTCCACACTACCAAGAATCCTGTCTTTAAGCCAGTATTCCGCATTCAAATGCGACCTTCCAAAATGTATCACTTCACACTTTTCCAGGTTGAACTCCATCTGCCACTTCTCAGCCCAGTTCTGCATCCTGTCAACGTCCCGTTGCAACCTGCAACACCCTTCCACACTATCCACAACTCTAGCAACCTTCGTGCCATCGGCAAACGTACTAACCCAGCCTTCCACTTCTTCATCCAAGTCATTTATGAAAATCAGAAAAGTTTAATGAAGCAGTATTAATTGGTAGTTTGATCTGCACCTCATCTGCTCAGCACATTCCACTCTCAGGTTTAAGGGGACAGTGTAGATGGCGCTTTACCCTCTATTTAATGTGACAGATAAATAAAACATAATTCAGTCGAAAGCTGGCCACTACCTCCCAGTTATGGGCCTATCCAAGGTGACTCTCTGTGTAAACAGGGAATGGGGGAGGCAGGTATATTCTAGCCAATGTTCAAATGGATCATTCCAGAAACCTATCTGTATGTTTGTGTCTCTCTCCCTGAAGAAAAACCTTATTAACAGAGCAGGAAAAGCACTGCAATTTAAAACCTGGAGCAGCCGGTTTGGATAATGGCCATTTAACACAAATTGCATTAAATGCCTTTCACTATTCAACCTCCAGTTTATAGAAAGTTCGGAAAAGCACGACCTTGAAATTCTGACAAAGAGTATTTTTTTTCTTCAGACGCCTGTTTGACTGCAGTTTGAGGAAAAGACAGTTTTAATTTGGTTTTTCAATTCCACTTGTGTGACAACGCCTGAAACTAGAGCAAGGTTAATATTGCAGCCAGGAGAAGTCTGACAACTGCTGACATTTCACACAATTCCGACCCATATTTACAGTTACATTTGTCAACGAATCCTCTTGTTCTTGGCCTCCATGTCTCGAGAGACAATGGGTAAGCGCCTAGAGGTGGTCAGTGGTTTGTGAAGCAGTGCCTGGAGTGGCTAAAAAGGCCAATTCTTGAGTGACAGGCGCTGCCGATAAATTTGGTTGTCGGAGCTGTTACACAGTTGGCTCTCTCCTTGTGTTTCTGTCTTTTTTCCTGCCAACTGCTAAGTCTCTTCGACTCGCCACTCTTTCGCCCCGCCTTTATGGCTGTCCACCAGCAAATGACTTGTGGTCAATGTAACAGTGTAACTTCATGTCGCATTTGTAGATGATTTTAAAGTGGAGACATGGACGGTCAGTGAGTCTGATACCAGTGACGAGCTCTCTGTGCAATGCATCCATGGGGATCCTGCCATCTTCCATGCGGCTCACATAGCCAAGCCATCCCAATCGCCATTGGCTCATTAGGGTGCATATGCTGGGGATGTTGGGCGCCTCGAGGACTTCTGCATTGGAGATACGGTCCTGCAACCTGATGCCAAGGATTCTCATGAGGCAGCGAAGATGGAATGAGTTGAGATGTCACTCTTGGCTGACATACGTTATCCAGGCCTCACTGCTGGAGAGCAAAGTACTGAGGACACAGGCTTGAAACACTCGGACTTTTGTGTTCTGTGTCAGTGTGCTATTTTCCCACACTCTCTTGGCCAGTCTGGACATAGCATCAGACGCCTTTCTCATGCGGTTGTCAATTTCTGCATCGAGAGACAGGTTACTGGTGATAGTTGAGCCTAGGCAAGTTGACTCTTGAAGCACTTCCAGAGCGTGGTCGCCGATATTGATAGATGCAGCATTTCTGATGTCCTGTCCGATGATGTTCATTTTTTTGAGGCTGATTGTTCGGCCAAATTCGTTGCAGGCAGCCACAATCCGGTCGATGCGTCTCTGCAGACACTCCTCTGTGTGGGATGTTAATGCAGATTCGTCAGCAAAGAGGAGTTCCCGGATGAAGCCCTTCCATACTTTGGTTCGGCCACATTTGGAATACTGCGTGAAGTTCTGGTCGCCACATTACCAAAAGGATGTGGATGCTTTGGAGAGGGTGCAGAGGAGGTTCACCAGGATGTTGCCTTATATGGAGAGCGCTAGCTATGAAGAGAGGTTGAGTAGATTAGGATTATTTTCATTAGAAAGACGGAGGTTGAGGGGGGACCTGATTGAGGTGTACAAAATCATGAGAGGTATAGACAGGGTGGATAGCAAGAAGCTTTTTCTCAGAGTGGGGGATTCAATTACATGGGGACACGAGTTCAAAGTGAAAGGGAAAAGTTTAGGGGGGGATATGCGTGGAAATTTATTTACGCAGAGGGTGGTGGGTGCATGGAATGCATTGTCAGTGGAGGTGGTAGACGCGGGCACGATAGCATCTTTTAAGATGTATCTGGACAGATACATGAATGGGCAGGAAGTAAAGAGATACAGACCCTTAGAAAATAGGCGACAGGTTTCGATAGAGGATTTGGATCGGCGTAGGCTTGGAGGGCCGAAGGGCCTGTTCCTGTGCTGTAATTTTCTTTGTTCTTTGTTCTTTGTTCTAAGACAGCTTAATATTCTCCGCCAAAAGTGCTGCATTCAGGCCAGTTTTCACCCGGAAAGAGGAGCTTGTGCGCCTCATTAAAATTCACCTTCTGGTACAGAACCCACAGATCTGCCTTCACCACATGGGATGAGGTCCGATTATTGAACCCAATAACACTCAGGTCGCTAATGATTTCAGTGATGTGACAGCTGTCACCTTGTAAATTGATGTCTTTGTATAAATCCATTTCTGGGTCCAGTAAGTTTTCCTTCACCAGGCGCAATCATTGAATCTTTTTATCCATTTCACCAAGATTTGCATGATCTCCTGCACCATAAACAGTGATCTCCCCGGTGTAGTTTGTGCCTGCATAGGCGACCCAGTGTTTCCCCTCCACTTTCAGGGAGGAGAAGCAGGCAGAAACAAGGTCAGGTCCACTGACAATAAACTCATTCCCTTGGCCAGAGTATTGTGTCCAATCAAACAGGATAATCTTGTTCATCCTGAGTGCGATGTTGTAGATGTTCTGAGATTTTAATGTGAACAGCAGCAGTGAAATCACTCCATGGTTTCCTAGCTCCTGGAGTGAGTTTGTATACACATTGAAACATCCTTCCTGATAACTCATCAAATTATAATCGATGCTGGACAGCCACGGGGCAAGTGGTAGCTAACTCCGCCCAGAATTGTGCAAGCACCGAATGGTGAAAGGCAACACAGCAGGAAAGACACTGACAAAAATTTCACAACTTCGTGGAAACAGCATTTCGACAATTCTACACAAGGTGTCACAAAGATTCGGCTTCTCATGTTCCAGTAATTGTACACACTGTGTCCTTCAATTTCACACTCCATGTTCCAGAAATTGTACACACTGTGTCCCTCATACCATCACCATCCATGTTCCAGTAAATGTACACACTGTGTCCTTCAATTTCACACTCCATGTTCCAGTAATTGTACACACTGTGTACCTCACTCTCACTCTCCATGTTCCAGTAATTGTACACACAGTGTCCCTCACACACTAACACTCCATGTTCCAGTAATTGTACACACTGTGTCCCTCACACACACACACTCCATGTTCCAGTAATTGTACACACTGTGTCCTTCACTCTCACACTCCATGTTCTAGTAATTGTACACACTGTGTCCCTCACACACTCACTCTCCATGTTCCAGTAATTGTACACACTGTGTCCATCACACACTCACTCTCCATGTTCCAGTATTAGTAAACACTGTGTCCCTCACACACTCACTCTCCATGTTCCAGTAATTGTACACACTGTGTCCATCACACACTCACTCTCCATGTTCCAGTATTAGTAAACACTGTGTCCCTCACACACTCACTCTTCATGTTCCAGTAATTGCACACATTGTGTCCCTCACACACTCACTCGCCATGTTCCAGTAACTGTACACAATGTATCCCTCACACTCTCAGTCTCCATGTTCCAGTATTAGTACACACAGTGTCGCTCACATGCTCACTCTCCATGTTCGAGTAACTGTACACGCTGTGGCCCTCACACACATTCACTCTCCATTTTCCAGTAATTGTACACACTGTGTCCCTCACACTCTCAGTCTCCACGTTCCAGTAATTGTCGACACTGTGTCCCTCACACTTTCACTCTCCATGTTCTGGTAATTATACACATTGTCTCCCTCACGCTCTCACTCTCCATATTACAGTAATTGTACACACTGTGACCCTCACACTTTCACTCTCCATGTTCTAGTAATTTTACACACTGTGTCCCTCACACTCTGACTCACCATGTTTCAGTAACTGTAGACACTGCATCCCTCACTCTCACACTCCATGTTCCAGAAATCGTACACACTGTGTCCCTTACTCTCACACTCCATGTTCCAATAATTGTACACACTGTGTCCCTCACACTCTGACTCACCATGTTTCAGTAACTGTAGACACTGTATCCCTCACTCTCACACTCCATGTTCCAGAAATCGTACACACTGTGTCCCTTACTCTCACACTCCATGTTCCAATAATTGTACACACTGTGTTCCTCACACACTCACTCTCCATGTTTAGGTAGTTATGCACACTCTGGGGGCATAGAGTAGAAAAACAAGGAAGTCGTGTTCAACCTTGATAAAACACTGGTTAGGCTCAACTCGAGTACCGTGTCCTCTTGTGAGGGCACCGCACTTTGCAAAGGACATGAAGACTTTCGTCGAGTTCAGAGGAGATTGACTAGAATGGTCCCAGGGATGAGGGAATTCAGTTAATGTGGAGAGACTGGAGAAACTGGGATTGTTCTCCTTAGAGCAGAGAAGGTTACGACGGAGATTTAATCAAGATTTTCACAATGATGATGAGTTTTGATGGAGTAAATAAGGAGAAACTGTTTCCAGTGTCAGGAGAGTCAGGAACCAAAAGGGCACAGATTTAAGATAATCGGTAAAAGAAGCAGACGGGAAGAATGAGGAGAAATATTGAGTGGTTGTGATCTGGAACGCGCTGCCTGAAAGGGCAGCAGAGCAGATTTAATAGGACATTTTAAAAGGTGAATTAAGTGGAATGTCACAACTGAGTTTATGTTGCAACTGGTGTTTCTGTATTGTGGTGAGGCATTTCACTCATTCTCTCCCTCTCTGTCCCCCTCTTTCTCTCTCTCTCTCTGCCTTACTTTCTCTCTCACCAAGGCTCTCCAATTGCAGCAAGACTTCTTTACTCCTGTACTCAAAATCCCTTGCGACGAAGGCCAACATACCTGTCTAGAACAAGCAGACACAGTGTAAGAATAAGTGGTCTCCCTTTTAAAATGGAGATGAGGAGAAATGTTTTTCCTCAGAGGGACGTTAGTCTGTGGAATCCCTTTCCCTAGAGAGCAGCGGAGGCTGTGTCATCGAACATCTTCCAGGCTGAGGTGGATGGGATTTTTAGTCAACAAGGGAGTCGAGGGTTCTGGGGGTCAGGCAAGAATGTAGACTTAAGGCCACAATCATATCAGCCATGATCTGACTGGACGGTGGAGCAGGCACGGGGGCTGAATGGCCTACTCCTGTTCCTCTGCAACAGGCTTGAGGAGGGGCAGAATGGCCTTCTCTTGTTCATGTCTATCTCTGCAAACTGTGAATTAAATTGATGAGTGAAAGATTGACAATGCTTTGGGTGTTAAATGAGACATGTTGGTATAAATCTATCTTAATATTTACCAATGTATTCTTGTAATTTTTTCCACACAGGTAAAATTTCAAGAAATGCTCTCTTAGAATTTTCCAAATATCTCACCAGATAGATTAACTTACTGGAATCTTGCTATGCACATTTTATACAGCTAACCTGTGAAATGGGCAGGCAGATGACGAATGAAGTTTAATGCAGAGAAGTGTGAAGTGATACATTTTGGTAGGAACAATGAGGAGAGACAATATCAAATAAAGGGTACAATACTAAACGGGGAGCAGGAGCAGAAGGACCTGGGGGTACATATACCCAAAGCATTGAAAGTGGTAGGACAGGTAGAGACACTGGGTAATAGAGCATACGGGATGCAGGGATTTATAAGTAGGGGCATAGAATACAACAACCTTTCTGAAACACTGATTCGGCCTCAACTGGAGCACAGTGTCCAGTTGTGGGGGCACCTCTCTTTACAAAGGACATGAAGACTTTCGAAGAGTTCAGAAGAGATTGACTAGAATTGTCCCAGGGATGAGGGACTTCAGTTAATGTGGAGAGACTGGAGAAACTGGGATTGTTCTCCTCAGAGCAGGGAAGGTTAAGAGGAAGATTTAATCAAGATGTAAACAACGACGATGGGTTTCGATGGAGTAAATAAGGAGAAACTGTTGCCAGTGGCAGGCGAGTCAGTAACCAGAGGGACACAGATCTGAGATAATCGGTCAAACAAATACCAGAGAGGGAGATGAGGAGAAATGTTTTTTCACACAGTGAGTTGTTGTGATCTGGAACACGCTGCCTGAGAGGGCAGTGGAAGCAGATTCAATGGGGAACTTTCAAAAAGGGAATTTATTGGAATGTCACAACTGAGTTTATAGGAAGGATGTGGAAGCTTTAGAGAGGGTGCAGAGGAGATTTACTAGGATGCTGCCTGGACTGGAGGGCATGTCTTACGAAGAAAGGTTGAGGGAGCTAGAGCTTTTCTCATTGGAGCGAAGAAGGATGAGAGGTGACTTGATATAGGGGTACAAGATGATGAGAGGCATCGATAGAGTGACAGCCAGAGACTTTTTCCCAGGGCGGAAAGGGCTATCACCAGGGGGCATAATTTTAAGGTGATTGGAGGAAGGTTTCGGGAAGATGTCAGAGGTAGGTTCTTTACACAGAGAGTGGTGGGTGCGTGGTGCCAGCGGTGATAGTAGAAGCAGATACATTAGGGACATTTAAGCGACTCTTGGATGATAGTAGAATGAAGGGTAGGTAGGTCGTTTGATCTTCGAGTAGGTTAACTGTTCGGCACAACATCGTGGGCCGAAGGGCCTGTACTGCGCTGCACTGTTCTATGTTCTATGTTCTATGAGTTTATATTGGATCTGGTGTTGCTATTTGTGATGAGGCATTTCACAACGTCTCTCTCTCTCTGGCTTTGTCTCTCTCACTGCCTGTCTCTGCCTCTCCCTCTCTCATCAAGGCTCTATACAATTGCAGCAAGAATTATTTACTCCTGTACTCAAAACCCATTGTACCGAAGGCCAACATGCCTGACGAGAACAAGGGGACACAGTCTAAGAATCAGCCGCCGTGGTGGTGAAAGTGGGGACACACAGCTGAGAGGAGCTGGGAGATAATAGAGCCGAGGCCCGATACCAGAAATCGCTCTGCTCTGTTCAGTGGACCCGCTTGACCAGCAAAAATTAAAGTGTGATGTCACAGGAGAGCTGGTAAGTGATTGGTGGATATTTCTTTCTTCTGTGTCTCTTTTTGTGTTTTTTTTTTTTGTTTTAGCCAAGTGATTAAATCTGGAGACGTCATTACAGTTTAAGAGCACACATAAATAATTCTTTTTTTTTAAATACTGAGATTCAAGTTAATTAATTAAATAGAATGGAGATGGCTGGGTAGGTGATATGTTGTATCCGTAGTATGTGGGATTTGGTGGACGTCTGTGCAATCCACGGTGACCATTCTACAGCAAGTGTTGGCTGCTCAAGGACCTTCGGCTCAGATTTTATGAGCTGGAGTCTGAGCTGCGGACACTGCGACACATCAGGGAGGGGGAGAGTTACCTGGACACTGTGTTTCAGGAGGCAGTCACAGTTGTTAGATTAATTACATCAAATTTGGACCGTGGTCTATGACTGGAGGGTGTGACTGCGAGTGAGGAGGTATGGGATCCAGAGTTTAGCTTCGGAAGAGCCTCAGTCAGTGCCCTTATCCAACAGGTACGAGGTTCTTGCTTCCAGTGTGGACAAGGGCACAGACTGCAGGGAGGATGAGCGAACTGACCACAGTACCATGGTTCAGAGCGTCATTCAAGTTGGGGGAGAACAGAGAAATTTAGTTGTAATAGGGGAGAGCATTATTAGTGGAATAGGTACTGTTCTCTGTCGCAAAGATAGAGTGTCCAGAAGGCTGTGTTGCCTACCTGGTGCTGTATATCTGAGTTCTTTTTGCCCTCAGTCTGGTTTAGTAAATATACCGAGTCGGATGTTTGGTTAAAATCAATTACTTTATTTGCGCATTAGCCGGCGGACTTACTCTAACACAGCGGCACTGACTCCACCAGAGTCTGTCGGGTCCACCAGAGTAAGTGACCGTTCGTGATACAGATACTACTGTTTATACATTAAGATTCATGCTACACCTCCTTGTTTAACCAATCAGTGTGATACAATTCAACTTCAACCACGTGATAACGTGCAGTTCATCTGTTATTGAGGTTAACAATACACTCCATTCTCAATACATACTTGTTACTAATATAATATGGTTCTGCACAAGCAAGATAAAAAGCAGACAAGCAAGATAAAATAGCAGGAGCAGTGGAGTCAGCAACGAACATTCGGGTCTCACTCCCCACATCTGTCAGGGTTCTGCTGATACCTTGTGACTGATGGTTGTGGTTAGATTAGCTGCAAGCTGCATTCTGTTATGGCTGTTTCGTAACAATTAAGTCATACTAGCAAAGCTCAGCAAACTTCTCCTATTATTCCTAACTTGGCTAAATTTCTCATGAAGCATAGTGCCATAGTGGCTCACTTCCACAGTGCCACGGTTAAGGACATCCCCTCGGGATGAGAGAGGAACTTGGAGTGGGTGGGAAATGATCCAGTTGTCGTGGTCCACGTAGGTACCGATGAAATAGGTAGCACGAGGAAATAGGTTCTGCTGTGTGACTATGAGCAGCTCGAGGCTAAACTAAAAAAGCAGAACAACAAAGCTAATAATTTCTGGATTACTACCTGAGCCACGTGCAAATTGGCATAGGGTAGATAGGATTAGAGAGGTACATACGTGGCTCAAAGATTGTTGTGGGAGAAATGAGTTCCGATTCATGGGTACGAGTACTGGGGAAGCAGAGAGCTGTTCCATTGGGATGGGCTTCCTTTGAACCATGCTGGGACCAGTGTCCTGGCGAATCATATATCTGGGGCTGTGGATAAGACTTTAAACTAAATAACTGGAGGCGGGAGGGTTTAATTGAAAGGAAGCTTAAAAAATCGAAAGGTAATGAGAAAGCAGAGGTGCAGGGTAGTGAAGGGGCAGACATTAATCAGAGTGGGCAGTGATCAGGATCAGGAACCCTGGCTGCTTTCCTCTCTCTCTCTCTCTAACCCAGGGGTCACTGGACAGTGATCAGGATCAGGAACCCTGGCTGATGTCTCATATCTCTAACTCAGGGGTCACTGGATAGTAATCAGGAGCAGGAACCCTGGCTGATGTTGCGGAAGTGAGCAGAAAGGCATGGCACTTAATGGGAAATATAGCCAAGTTAGGAATAGTAGCTCTGCTGAGCTTTGGCTTTAAGTGGCAGAAACCACAATGTAACCCATTACAGAAATCAATTTTCGAAGTTGTTTGGAATTGAATGAGTGTAAAAAGTCGTTGTTGAGTGTGTTCATTTCGATTTAGTGTTGTTCACCCAGGAATGGGATATAAAATTGAATTATATTTTAAGTTAAAATTTTATTTTTTTTAAAAGTTGGTTTTGCAACTGTGAAAAGGCAATGAACAATTTTCTAAGAGATAAGCTTCAGCCTTGAAGGTCTGAAGATGTTTGGCAGAAATCCAATTTGAAGTTTACAACTCCTGCTTTAATTGGAGTTCCAGTTTAAAATATGTTCTAGTTTTCTTTTGGAGTTTAAATTAAAGACATGTTTTACTGACTGTTTTAAGGAGCAAATGTTAGGAATTGGATATTGGTCCAAGGGAGAGAAGGATAAACAAAGGAGATATAGGAAAGATTCTGTCTGTTTAAAGTTTGTTTAAGAAGCTGCTGTTAAATATTTTGTGTTAAGAATGTTAAATAACTTTTTCTTTAGTTTTTGGTTTTATTACAGTCATTTCAAAGGCGCCTGAAGAATGAACAAGAAAATGACGTAATTTACCTATGTTTTAAAATAAGCACGTGCTATTCTGTTCTGTGTGTAGTTAATAAGTAGTATAAGTTAATAAGTCTGAATTGAATTAATACTGTTAAGGTTAATTGACCTGTTTAAGTTGAAGAACTGGAAATTTCATTTGTTGCCACAATGAACTTTCAAGTTTATTATGTCATGTTTTGGAGGAGTCTTCGGTTCCGGACAGAGGACTCACTCATATAACATTGTCAGATTTGATTTTAAATATTATTGCAGTGAATTGGAATTTGGAATCATCTTTGGTAAAAGAAAAATAATAATCCTTGGATTAAAAACCTCTTATAAAAGATACAAAAATAAAGAGTTTGGAAACAATTGGAGTTTAATCTAAAATGCTGTCTTTCCTGATGAAGATGGTTTCCTTTGAGTTGATAATGTTACTGAAGATTTTGTTGTTTGAAAATCCTAAGGATACAAAAAAAACATTTAAAATGGAGTTTAGTTCTTTTCCATTAAAACAAAAGGGTTACGTAAAGTGACGCAGCAGAGAATCCTTTGCTCCGCCCCCTTGGAGACAAGCAAGAAGTTAACCCTGCTGCAACCATCCTTATCAATGAGACAAAGTGCTTGAGAAGGAGAGATAGTTTCAAGCACTTCTGTCTTTAACGTACAAAAAGTACATCCAAGTCTGGGCATAAGAAATTGGAATCGATAAACAACATTAATTTGATATGGGTGGTTATTCAAAGCATTCAAAGGGAAATTTACTGTTATTTGAATTTGGAATAATCTGAGATGTCGAAAATCCAGTTTAATTTGGCAAGTTATTTAAGGGATTAAAATGTCATCTAAGGTAAAAAAAATACATAAACAATATACACTAATGTCTGGAATCAAATGGAAATGTTTGATTTCTGTTTTAAGGAATTATGAATATTAATTGCAAAGGTTCACCAGGGCTCAAAATGAAATAGAATTATAATTAATAGGAATTGGCAATCAGATCTGGCTGATGCAAGCAATAATAAAGGAATTCTGGGGATAAACAAATAGTGAAATAAACAGCTAATTTCCAAGAAGCCTCGAATTTCCCAGTGGAAGTCAGGAAAGTGTAGATAAGATGAGCAATTGATAGTTTTCTCTTGGAGATATGAGTTTTTAAAAGAGCTACATTTGAAAGTCTGGCCATAACCTGAGACATCAGGACCCTGCAGGGAGAGGTAAGCAAAGATCTCAGATAGACACCACCAGCGCCCCCCCCCTTTTTCATCACCGCTGATATTTGATCTTTTGATAAGATCACCTGAGATTTCAGAATATGTGGCATGACAGTGGAATACCAGTGTAAGTGTGCAGATGTGATTTGTTATTTGGAAAGCAACAAAAACATTTGTGGCATTTTCAACTTCAAAGGAGAGCAACCCGAAGGATACCAAAAGGATTGAAAAAAAAAGATTAAAATGGAGTGTGGTTTTTTTTCGATCAGAGAAAAAAAAGGTTTTGTAAAGTGACGCAGCTGAGACGATTTTGCTCCGCCCCTTGAGAAAAAAACCCCGCTGCAGCTGCTGTTTTTCCTTTAACCCCCACACAATTTTGCATTGCTGAGAGTAAAATTTATACATATTGGACAATGTTAAATTTTAAATTTCTAAATTGACAGATATAAATGGACAAATTAACCCATTGGGCTCAGGGGCAGAGCCACAATAGATTCTTTGTGTTTTTTAAGCAGGTGACAGCAGGTTCCAAGGCCATGTGAGAATTGATGCCACAGCAAGAGATCCAGCAGCTTTGAGAATTTAAGACCTTAATTGCAGACATCAAATATCACAGCATCTTTATCAATGAGACAATTTTCAGCATCTGCAGTATTTTGCTTTTATTTTAGTGGACAATTTAATCTACCAGATGTGTCAGATTTTGACAGCAAAAGCCCTCCAGGGACCTTTTGTGTCAAAATATTTGGGAGGTATATAAGAGAAGGAGCCAGCAATCAAACCAGCACTCAAAATTTATTAAACGGACAACAAGCTCCAATCACCACGATTACCCCCACATCCGAATTACCGACGAGAAACGTTACGACCCAACAGCCACAAGTGACTGGTCTCCCTTGCCTGGTCTTGACTACAGGACCAGAAAATGGACTTGCGATAATAAAAACTAATAAAATTGTATATGATAACACAAAGCTTGAGTTGGTACCGGTAATATTGAATATCTCAGATTTCCAGCCACCTGGCTGGTGCCCTGAGAAGACCCAAGAGTTGTACAAGGTATTACTGTAACAGTTGCTGAGACAGGAATTTGGTAATGAGGGAATAATGGTCGTATTGATAGGCATTTGGATTATTATTAGATGGGTTACTAACTGGGCAAGGATTGTGGGGAACAAAACCCGAGCACAACGGGACCATATAGATAATTTTGAAAGAGTAGAGATGATAAGAATATAAATTAACTCCTGGATTCCCCAGGACATGTTTGGTCCCCACAGGTAGACATGTATCTCTCATCGGAGGATACTCACATCATGGACAAGTACTAACACCTGGTGACCACCAGGGCAGTTTGTTTAAATTAAAGATATAACCACTAGTGGCGAACGGGAAAGAACCGGACTGCAGTGGCTGTGGGGCCTGATGCTAATATCCGGAGAGGAGAAACAAAGACCCGGTAATGGATGCACAACGGATTAATGAAAGGAGTATTAATATGGACTATGTGAACTATGGGACATGGCACAACATGTTGGATGGGAAGTGTATAACGGCGAGTAAACCTATTTGAATGCATGGCTTATGGTGAATCCGGGCAAAGATGCAGTATGTGGACGGTGTTCCACAGATGACCATGCTAACTGCGTGACCAGATAGAAAGGGGAAGGGGTAACTGAGTGCTGTGTCTTTGATATTGTTTGTGCCCCTCCCATTGGGCAACAGATGATAAGGAAAGTTGAAAGGAACGTGGATAGTGTGTGGGTACATCGAGCCCAGGGGAAGCATTGTATGAGAATGTTAAACATGAGATTGTGCCTGTCCTGGTCAATATCTCAGGGATGCAAATGCTGGGATATTGTACGGAACAGGCAATACATCTGTAGAGTGTATAAAGTAAGATTGTAATGCTGCAGGCTGCCGATGCCATGGGTGCCACTAGATGTAGAGGCCAGGATCAGCTTTATAGTACAAAGTAGAAAATATAGGAATGACAAGGGGAAAAGATTACATAAAATACAATGATATTTTACCCTATGTTATGGAAATTGGAACAGAGGTAATTGGAACAAAATTGTCCATTGTCTGATTGTAGTCTGGAAAACCAGGTGGTCATATATCCTCATCCTATAAATAAAATGGCAGAATCAAAATGTGGATTTAATGCCACTGTAAATTACACCATGCAGACTAGGAAAGCAATTAGTGTTCGAACTTGCTCTGTCAAAGGAGAGACAATTAGTTATGCCATAAAAGGATAATTGTATAACCTTTTCATATATACTTAAAATGAGTTAATGAATGATCAATGTACTTTAATAATGGAATAGTATTAAGTTTGTACAATCGATGATGCAACAGTGATGCTTAAATGAAATTGTAATTGCACAGGTGTACCACCTTTTATGTTTTTGCTCATTAAATGCTGTTGTAGACAAGTAACTGAAACTCCTGCAAAAATTATGCCTTTACAGAGTTCCTGCAGTCCCCGCTTGAGGCACAAGTAGGCAACGTATTGAGTGCGACCCCTCCGGGTGTTGAAGGCTGTTTCTAGACAAATAGAGACCATCAAAGGCACCTAGGTGGGATCAAGGGAAGGATTTTTAAAAGGGTTTTGAAGAATCAAAGGAGGGACTGTGAGAACAGAACTTAGGTTTTAGAATTTTTAAGAACAGAATTATATGGGAACATTTAAGATGAAACAATTAATCAATTATGTCTTGCTAACAAGCTAGCTTCAGTGCTGCAGGGAGGGACATCTTATCAGAAATGACTTCATAACTTCAGGGCTGCAGAGGCAACTTGGCCTTGCAGCTGGTACAGCGCGAGAGAGAGAGAGAGATTGTGCTTCAACAGCACTCTTCTTATTTCATCACCCAGACATGGCACAATCCTAAGGAACAGTTCATGTGAGAAACATACTGACCCGGCCACCCCACGGCCCTTGTCCGAGTGTGGCTCAGACTACCCTTCTGATTCAGCAGTTTGCTGAGCTTTTTGCTTCTATATTATACTGTTTAAATGATATTTGAGTACATAGATCCATATAATCCAAGTGAATATATATACATTCATATATAAGTTGATCAGTAGAGAGAAGGTTATCATAGAATGATAAAAGGGGGGAATGTGGAAATGAGCAGAAAGGCATGGCACAATGCTTAATGGGAAATTTAGCCAAGTTAGGAATAGTAGCTTTGCTGAGCTTTGATAGCATGAATTAAGGTTGCAGAAACCGCAATTAAATAGTTAAAAGTAAAAGCTGAAGGTGTGAAATTGTATAGACGAGCTAACGCCGGTAATTATAAGGACATCTGTTCCTTTATGGCATGAATGTGTAACACTGCAGAAAGAGTGATAACAGGACGCAGCTTGTAGCTAATATACAAGTTGAAAGTACAGCCACATATTGTACCAAATGGAGTATTTACGCAAGGCATTGTGGGACAAGTTAGTTCGCTGGCAGTCCTGAGCATGGTATGGCTTAGCACAAACACCAAGCAGGGCCCCTCTTCTCAGTGCAATTGCAGACTTCACGAAGCACTCAGGAATGCAACTTGATAAAGATGACAGGATCAACTGTCACAAGGTAGAGACAGAACTCATGATAAATGTTAGGACTGAGACCAGAATGTTTGTTTCTGACTCCTCTGCTTTTGCTAATTATCTTGCTTGTCTGCTTTCCATAATCTTGCTTGTGCAAAACGATATTATGTTAGTAACAAGTATGTATTGAGAATGGAGTGTATTGTTAACCTCAGCAACAGATGTACTGCACGTTACCTCGTGGTTGAAGATGAATTGTACTGCACTGATTGGTTAAACAAGGAGGCAGCATGAATCTTAATGCATAAACAGTAGTATCTGCATCACGAACGGTCACTTACTCTGGTGGACCCGACAGACTCTGTTGGAGTCAGTGCCACTGTATCAGAGTACTTCCGCCGGCTAATGCGCAAATAAAGTAATTGATTTTACCTACAAATCCGACTCGGTATATTTACTGAACCAGACTGAGGGCAAAAAGAACTCAGATTGTCAGGGGCACCAGCAGATGGCGATGGCGAGAGGGGGCAGTAACTGCAGTGAGGCAGGGAAACCAGCAGATGGAGGTGGTGAGAATGAGACAGTAACTGCATTGAGAGAAGGTCACCAACAGATGGACATCGTGAGCGGCGGCAGTAACTGCCATGAGACCGGGACACCAGCCGATGGAGATCGTGAGAGGGGGCAGGAATTGCAGTGAGAGAGGGACACCAGCAGATGGAGATACTGAAAGGGAGTACGAACTGCAGTGAGATCGGCACACCAGCAGATGGTGATAGTGAGAGTCGTCAGCAACTGCAATGAGGCAGGGAACCAGTAGATGGGGATGGCGAGATATGGGGTTGGGGGGGGGGCAGCAAATGCAGTGAGACAGGGCACCAGCAGATGGCGATGGTGAGAGGGAGCAGTAACTGCAGTGAGGCAGGGCAACCAGCAGATGGAGGTGGTGAGAAGGGGACATTAACTGCAGTGAGACAGGGCACCAGCAGATGGAGATGGTGAGAGTGAGCAGTAATTGCAGTGAGAGAGCGACCCCAGCAGATGGAGACAGTGAAAGGGAGTACTAACTGCAGTGAGATAGGGACACAAGCAGATGGAGATGGTGAAAGGGGGCAGTAACTGCAGTGAGACAGGGGCACCAGCAGATGTAAAAGGTGAGATGGTGCAGTAACTGCAGTGAGACAGTGACACCAGCAGATTATAATGGTGACATGGGGCAGTAACTGAAATGAGACAGAGAGAACAGCAGATGGAGATGGTGGGGGGTGGGGTGGGGGTGGTGGAGGGCAGTAACGGCAGTCTGACAGGGACACCAGCAGATGGAAATGATGAGAGGGGGCAGTAACTGCAGTGAGACAGCGACACCAGCAGATTAAAAAGGTGAGATGGGGCAGTAACTGCCGTGAGGCAGGGACACCAGAAGATGGAGAAATGAGAGTGGTCAGTAACTGCAGTGAGGCAGGGAACCAGCAGATGGGGATGGCGAGAGGGGCGGGGCAGCAACTGTGTGAGACAGGGACACCAGCAGATGGAGATGGTGAGAGCGGTCATTAACTGCAGTGAGGCAGGGAAACCAGCAGATGGAGGTGATGATAAGGGGACAGTAAATGCAGTGAGACCAGCGCACCAGCAGATGGACATGGTGAGATGGGACAGTAACTGCAGTGAGACAAGGACACTAACAGATGTAAATGGTGAGCGGGGGCAGTACCTGCAGTGAGACAGAGACACCAGCAGATGGAGATGGTGAAAGAATGCAGTAACTGCAATGAATCAGGGACACCAGCAGATGGAGATGGTGAGAGGGGGACAGTAACTGCAGTGAGACAGGGACACCAGCAGAAGGGGATGGTGAGAGGGGGACAGTAACTGCAGTGAGACAGGGACAGCAGCATATTGAGATGTTGAGAGTGGGCAGTAACTGCTGTGAGATAGGGACACAAGCAGATGGAGATGGTGAACGGGGGCAGTAACGGCAGTGAGACAGGGACAACAGCAGATGGAGATGGAGAGATGGGACAGTAACTGCATTGAGACAAGGCCACCAACAGATGGAGATGGTGAGCGGTGGCAGTAACTGCAGTCAGACAGGTAGACCAGCCGATGGAGATATTGAGAGGGGGAAGTAATTGCAGTGAGAGAGGGACACCAGCAGAAGTCGATAGTGATAGCGAATACTAAAGGCAGTGAGATAGGGACAGCAGCAGATGGAGGTGGTGAGAGTGGGCAGTAACTGCAGTCAGGCAGTGAAACCAGCAGTGGAGGTGGTGAGAAGGGGACAGTAACTGCAGTGAGACAGGAACACCAGTAGATGGAGATGGTGAAAGTGGGCTGGAACGGCAGTGTGACAGGGACACAAGCAGATGGAGATGATGAGAGGCGGCTATAATTGCAGTCAGACAGGACATACAGCAGTTGGAGATGTTAAGAGGGGGCAGTAACTGCAGTGAGACAGGGACACAAGCAGATGGAAATGGTGAAAGGGGGCAGTAACTGCAGTGGGACAGGGCCACCAGCAGTTGGAGATGGTGAGATGTTGCAGTAACTGCAGTGAGACAGGGACACCAGCAGATGAAAAAGGTGAGATGGGGAAGTAACTGTAGTGAGGCAGTGACACCAGCAGATGGAGATGGGGAAAGGCGGACAGTAACTGCAGTGAGTCAGGGACACCAGCAAATGGCGATGTAGAGAGGGGGACAGTAACAGCAGTGAGGCAGGGACACCAGCAGATGGAGATGGTGAGAGGGGGACAGTAACTGCAGTGAGACAGGGACACCACCAGATGGAGATGGTGAAAGAGGGACAGTAATTGCAGTGAGACAGGGTCTCCACCAGATGGTGATGGTGAGCGAGGGCAGTAGCTGCAGTGAGGCAGTGACTCCAGCAGATGGAGATGGTGAGAGGGGGCAGTAACTGCAGTGAGACAGGGACACCAGCAGATGGAGATGGTGAGAGGGGGCATTAGCTGCAGTGAGACAGGTACACCAGTAGATGGAGATGTTGATATGGGGCAGTTACTACAGTGAGACAGGGACACATGCAGATGGAGATGGTGAAAGGGGGCAGTAACTGCAGTGGGACAGTGACTCCAGCAGATGCAAAAGGTAAGATGGGGCAGTAACTACAGTGAGACAGGGACACCAGCAGATGAAAAAGTTGAGATTGGGCAGGAACTGCAGTGAGACAGAGACACTAGCAGATGGATTTGGTGAGGGGGGGTGGTGTTGGTGGGTGGCAGTAACGGCAGTGAGACAGGGACACAAGCAGATGGTAAATGTGAAAGCGGGCAGTAACTGCAGTGAGGCAGAGAAACTAGCAGATGGAGCTGGAGAAAAGGGGACAGTAACTGCAGTGAGAAACGGACACCAGCAGATGGCGAAGGTGAGTGGGGACAGTAACTGCAGTGAGACAGGGAGACCAACAGATGGAGATGGTGAGAGGGGACTGTACCTGCAGTGAGACAGAGATAACAGCAGATGGAGATGGTGAGAGGGTGCAGTCACTGCTGTGAATCAGGGACACCAGCAGATGTCGACGATGACAGGGCACAGTAACTGCAGTGAGATAGGGACACCAGCAGATAGAGATGGTGAGAGGGGGACAGTAACTGCAGTGAAACAGGGTCACCAGCAGATGGAGATGGTGAGAGGGGGCAGTAACTGCAGTGAGTCAGGGATAACAGCAGATGGAGGTGGTGGGAGGGGGACTGTAACTGCAGTGAGACAGGGACATCAGCAGATGGAGATGGTGAGTGGGGGACATTAACTGCAGTGAGACTGGGACACCACCAGATGGAGATGGTGAGAGAGGCGAGTAACTGCAGTGAGGCAGGGACACCAGCCGATGGAGATTGTGAGAGGGGGCAGTAATTGCAGTGAGATGGGGACACTAGCAGATGGAGATGTTGACTGTAGGCAGTAAATGCAGTGAATCAGGGAAACCAGCAGATGGAGATGGTGAGAAGGGGTCAGAAACTGCAGTGAGACAGGGACACCAGCAGATGGAGATGGTGAGAGAGGGACAGTAACTGCAGTGACAGAGGCACACTAGCTGATGGAGATAATAAAAGGGAGTAGTAACTGCAGTGAGATAGGGGCACCAGTAGACGGAGATGTTGAGAGGGGGGACAGCAACTGCAGTGAGACAGGGACATCACCAGATGGAGATGGTGAGAGAGGGACAGTAACTGCAGTGACAGACGGTCAGCACCAGATGGAGATGTAGAGAGAGGGCTGTAACTGCACTGAGACAGGGACTCCAGCAGATGGAGATGGTGAGAGGGTACAGTAACTGCAGTGAGACAGAAACATCAGCAGATGGAGGTGGTGAGAAGGCGACAGTAACTGCAGTGAGAAAGGGACAAAAGCAGATGGAGATGGTGAAAGGGGGACAGTAACTGAAGTGAGACAGGGTCACCAGCAGATGGCTAGGGTGTGCGGGGGACTTTAACAGCAGTGAGACAGGGACACCAGCAGATGGAGATGTAGAGAGGGGGACAGTAACTGCAGTGAGACATGGACACCAGCAGAAGGAGATGGTGAGAGGGGGACAGTAACTGCAGTGAGACAGGGTCACCACCAGATGGAGATGATGAGAGAGGGACAGTAACTGCAGTGAGACAGGGTCACCACCAGATGGTGATGGTGAGCGAGGGCAGTAGCTGAAGTGAGACAGTGACTCCAGCAGATGGAGATGGTGAGAGGGGGCAGTAACTGCAGTGTGACAGGGACACCAGCAGATGGAGATGGTGAGAGGGTGCAGTAACTGCTGTGAATCAGGGACACCAGCAGATGTAGATGATGAGAGGGCACAGTAACTGCAGTGAGATAGGGACACCAGCAGATGGAGATGGTGAGAGTGGGACAGTAACTGCAGTGAGACAGGGACACCAGCAGATGGAGATGGTGAGAGGGGGACAGTAACTGCAGTGAGCCAGGGACACCAGCAGATGGAGATGGTGAGAGGGGGACAGTAACTGCAGTGAGACAGGGACATCAGCAGATGGAGATGGTGAGTGGGGGCAGTAACTGAAGTGAGACTGGGACACCACCAGATGGAGATGGTGAGAGAGGCCAGTAACTACAGTGAGACAGGGATACCAGCCGATGGAGATTGTGAGATGGGGCAGTAATTGCAGTGAGTCAGGGACACCAGCAGATGGCGATGTTGAGAGGGGGACAGTAACTGCAGTGAGATAGGGACTCCAGCCGAATGAGTTTGTGAGAGGGGGGAGTAATTGCAGTGACAGAAGGTCACCTCCAGATGGCGATGGAGAGAGAGGGCTAAAACTGCAGTGAGACAGGGACTCCAGCAGATGGAGATGATGAGAGGCGACAGTAACTGCGGTGAGACAAGGACACCAACAGATGGAGATGGTAAGCGGGGGCAGGAACTGAAGTGAGAAACGGACACCAGCAGATGGAGATGGTGAAAGGGGGACAGTAACTGCAGTGAGACAGGGACACCAGCAGATGGCGATGCAGAGAGGGGGACAGTAACTGCAGTGAGACAGGGACACCAGCAGATGGAGAGGGTGAGAGAGGGACAGTAACTGCAGTGAGACAGGGTCACCACCAGATGGTGATGGTGAGCGAGGGCAGTAGCTGCAGTGAGACAGTGACTCCAGCAGATGGAGATGGTGAGAAGGGGCATTAGCTGCAGTGAGACAGTTACACCAGTAGATGGAGAGGGTGAGATGGGGCCGTTACTACAGTGAGACAGGGACACAGGCAGATGGAGATGGTGTAAGGGTGCAGTAACTGCAGTGAGACAGTGACTCCAGCAGATACAAAAGGTAAGATGGGGCAGTAACTGCAGTGAGAAAGGGACACCAGCAGACGAAAAAGTTGAGATGGGGCAGTGACTGCAGTGAGACAGAGACACTAGCAGATGGATTTGGTGAGGGGGTGGGGTGGTGGTGGGTGGCAGTAACGGCAGTGAGACAGGGACACCAGCAGATGGAGATGGTGTAAGGGTGCAGTAACTGCAGTGAGACAGTGACTCCAGCAGATACAAAAGGTAAGATGGGGCAGTAACTGCAGTGAGACAGGAACACCAGCAGATGAAAAAGTTGAGATGGGGCAGTGACTGCAGTGAGACAGAGACACTAGCAGATGGATTTGGTGAGGGGGTGGGGTGGTGGTGGGTGGCAGTAACGGCAGTGAGACAGGGCCACCAGCAGATGGCAGTGGTGAGAGCAGGCAGTAACTGCAGAGAGGCAGAGAAACCAGCAGATGGAGCTGGAGAAAAGGGGACAGTACCTGCAGTGAGACAGAGACACCAGCAGATGGAGGTGGTGAGAGGGTGCAGTAACTGCTGTGAATCAGAGGACGCCAGCAGATGTCGATGATGAGAGGGCACATTAACTGCAGTGAGACAGGCACACCAGCAGATGGAGATGGTGAGAGGGGGGCAGTAACTGCGGTGAGACAGAGACACCACCAGATGGAGATGTTCAGAGGGGTCGGTAAGTGCAGTGCACAGGGACACCAGCAGATGGAGATGGTGAGAGGGGGCGGTAACTACAGTGAGACAGGGACACCAGCAGATGGAAATGGTGAGAGGGGGCGGTAACTACAGTGAGACAGGGACACCAGCAGATGGAGATGGTGAGAGGAGGCAGTAACGGCAGTGAGACAGGGACACAAGCAGATGGTGATGGTGAAAGTGGGCAGTACCTGCAGTGAGACAGGGACACCAGCAGATGATAAACGTGACATGGGGCAGAAAAGCAGTGAGCCAGTGGCACCAGAAGATGGAGATTCTGACAGTGGTCAGTAACTGCAGTGGGGCAGGGAACCAGCAGATGGCGATGGTGGTAGGGGACATTAACTGCAGTGATGCAGGGAATCCAGTTGATTAGGGTGGTGAGAATGGGACAGTCACTGCAGTGAGACAGGGGCACCAGCAGATGGAGATGTTGAGATGGGACATTAATTGCAGTGAGACAAGGAAACCAACAGATGGAGATGGTGAACGGAGGCAGTAACTGCAGTGAGACAGGGACTCCAGCCGATGGAGATGGTGAGAGGGGGACAGTAACTGCGGTTAAACAGGGACACCACCAGATGGAGATGGTGAGAGCGGGCAGTAACTACAGTGAAACAGAGACACCAGACGTTGAAGACTGTTAGAGGGGGCAGTAATTGCATTGACATAGGGACACCAGCAGATGGAGATGGTGAGAGTGGGACACTAACTGCAGTGTGACAGGGTCACCACCAGATGGAGACGGTGAGAGGGTGCAGTAACTGTAGTTAGACAGGGGCACCAGCAGATGCAGATGCTGAGTTGGGACAGTAACTGCAGTGAGACAAGGAAACCAACAGATGGAGATGGTGAACGGAGACAGTAACTGCAGTGAGACAGGGACTCCAGCCGATGGAGATGGTGAGAGGGGGACAGTAACTGCGGTTAGACAGGGACACCACCAGATGGAGATGGTGAGAGTAGGCAGTAACTGCAGTGAAGCAGAGAAACCAGCAGATAGAGGTGGTAAGAAGGGGACAGTAACGGCAGTGAGAAAGGGACACCAGCAGATCGAAATGGTGAGAGGGGCCGGTAACTACAGTGAGACAGGGACACCAGCAGATGGAGATGGTGAGAGGGGGCAGTAACGGCAGTGAGACAGGAACACAAGCAGATGGTGATGGTGAAAGTGGGCAGTACCTGCAGTGAGACAGGGACACCAGCAGATGATAAACGTGACATGGGGCAGAAAAGCAGTGAGCCAGTGGCACCAGAAGATGGAGATTCTGACAGTGGTCAGTAACTGCAGTGGGGCAGGGAACCAGCAGATGGCGATGGTGGTAGGGGACATTAACTGCAGTGATGCAGGGAATCCAGTTGATTGAGGTGGTGAGAATGGGACAGTCACTGCAGTGAGACAGGGGCACCAGCAGATGGAGATGTTGAGATGGGCCATTAACTGCAGTGAGACAAGGAAACCAACAGATGGAGATGGTGAACGGAGGCAGTAACTGCAGTGAGACAGGGACTCCAGCCGATGGAGATGGTGAGAGGGGGACAGTAACTGCGGTTAAACAGGGACACCACCAGATGGAGATGGTGAGAGCGGGCAGTAACTACAGTGAAACAGAGACACCAGACGTTGAAGACTGTTAGAGGGGGCAGTAATTGCATTGACATAGGGACACCAGCAGATGGAGATGGTGAGAGTGGGACACTAACTGCAGTGTGACAGGGTCACCACCAGATGGAGACGGTGAGAGGGTGCAGTAACTGTAGTTAGACAGGGGCACCAGCAGATGCAGATGCTGAGTTGGGACAGTAACTGCAGTGAGACAAGGAAACCAACAGATGGAGATGGTGAACGGAGACAGTAACTGCAGTGAGACAGGGACTCCAGCCGATGGAGATGGTGAGAGGGGGACAGTAACTGCGGTTAGACAGGGACACCACCAGATGGAGATGGTGAGAGTAGGCAGTAACTGCAGTGAAGCAGAGAAACCAGCAGATAGAGGTGGTGAGAAGGGGACAGTAACGGCAGTGAGTCAGGGACACCAGCAGATGGCGATGTTGAGAGGGGGGAAGAAACTGTAGTGAGACAGGGACTCCATCCGATGGAGATTGTGAAAGGGGGCAGTAATTGCAGTGACAGAGGGGCACCAGCTGATGGAGATAATGAAAGTGAATAGGAACTGCAGTGAGATAGGGCCACCATCAGACGGAGATGTTGAGAGGGGGGACAGTAACTGCCGTGAGACAGGGACACCACCAGATGGGGAAGGTGAGAGAGGAACAGTAATTGCAGTGAGACAGGGTCCCCACCAGATGGAGATGGTGAGAGAGAGCAGTAACTGCAGTGCACAGGGACACCAGCAGATAGAGATGGTGAGAGGGGGGTCAGTAACTGCAGTGAGACAGGGGCACCACCAGATGGGGATGGTGAGAGTAGGCAGTAACTGCAGTGAAGCAGAGAAACCAGCAGATAGAGGTGGTGAGAAGGGGACAGTAACGGCAGTGAGACAGGGACACCAGCAGATGGAAATGGTGAGAGGGGGCAGTAACTGCAGTGAGACAGGGCCACAAGCAGATGGTGATGGTGAAAGTGGGCAGTAACAGCAGTGAGACAGGGACACCAGCAGATGAAAAACGTGACATGGGACAGAAAAGCAGTGAGCCAGTGGCACCAGAAGATGGAGATTCTGACAGTGGTCAGTAACTGCAGTGCGGCAGGAAACCAGCAGATGGCGATGGTGGTAGGGGACATTAACTGCAGTGATGCAGGGAATCCAGTAGATTGAGGTGGTGAGAATGGGACAGTCACTGCAGTGAGACAGGGGCACCAGCAGATGGAGATGTTGAGATGGGACAGTAACTGTAGTGAGACAAGGAAACCAACAGATGGAGATGGTGAACGGAGGCAGTAACTGCAGTGAGACAGGGACTCCAGCCGATGGAGATGGTGAGAGGGGGACAGTAACTGCGGTTAAACAGGGACACCACCAGATGGAGATGGTGAGAGCGGGCAGTAACTACAGTGAAACAGAGGCACCAGACGTTGAAGACTGTTAGAGGGGGCAGTAATTGCATTGACATAGGGACACCAGCAGATGGAGATGGTGAGAGTGGGACACTAACTGCAGTGTGACAGGGTCACCACCAGATGGAGACGGTGAGAGGGTGCAGTAACTGTAGTTAGACAGGGGCACCAGCAGATGCAGATGCTGAGTTGGGACAGTAACTGCAGTGAGACAAGGAAACCAACAGATGGAGATGGTGAACGGAGACAGTAACTGCAGTGAGACAGGGACTCCAGCCGATGGAGATGGTGAGAGGGGGACAGTAACTGCGGTTAGACAGGGACACCACCAGATGGAGATGGTGAGAGTAGGCAGTAACTGCAGTGAAGCAGAGAAACCAGCAGATAGAGGTGGTGAGAAGGGGACAGTAACGGCAGTGAGTCAGGGACACCAGCAGATGGCGATGTTGAGAGGGGGGAAGAAACTGTAGTGAGACAGGGACTCCATCCGATGGAGATTGTGAAAGGGGGCAGTAATTGCAATGACAGAGGGGCACCAGCTGATGGAGATAATGAAAGTGAATAGGAACTGCAGTGAGATAGGGCCACCATCAGACGGAGATGTTGAGAGGGGGGACAGTAACTGCCGTGAGACAGGGACACCACCAGATGGGGAAGGTGAGAGAGGAACAGTAATTGCAGTGAGACAGGGTCCCCACCAGATGGAGATGGTGAGAGAGAGCAGTAACTGCAGTGCACAGGGACACCAGCAGATAGAGATGGTGAGAGGGGGGTCAGTAACTGCAGTGAGACAGGGGCACCACCAGATGGGGATGGTGAGAGTGGGACAGTAACTGCAGTGAGACAGGGTCACCACCAGATGGAGATGGTGAGAGGGTGCAGTAACTGCAGTTAGACAGGGACACCAGCAGATGGAGATGATGAGAGACGGCAGTAACTGCAGTGAGACAAGGACACCAAAAGATGGAGATGGTGACCGGGGGCAGAAACTGCAGTGAGAAACGGACACCAGCAGATGGCGATGGTGAGAGTGGGCAGTTGCAGCAGTGAGACAGAAACATCAGCAGATGGAGGTGGATAGAAGGCGACAGTAACTGCAGTGAGACAGGGACAAAAGCAGATGTCTATGGTGAGCGGGGGACTGTAACAGCATTGAGACAGGGACATCAGCAGATGGAGATGGTGAGTGGGGGACAGTAACTGCAGTGAGGCAGGGACACCAGCCGATGGAGATTGTGAGAGAGGGCAGTAATTGCAGTGAGATAGGGAAACCAGCAGATGGAGATGGTTAGAGTGGGCAGTAACTGCAGTGAAGCAGAGAAAGCAGCACATGGAGGTGGTGAGAAGGGTACAGTAACCGCAGTGAGACAAGGACAACAGCAGAAGGAGATGGTGAAAGGGGGACAGTGACTGCAGTGAGTCAGGGACACCGGCAGATGGCGATGTTGAGAGGGGGACAGTAACTGCAGTGCACAGTGACACCAGCAGATGGAGCTGGTGAGAGGGGGACAGTAAGTGCAGTGAGACAGGGACACCACCAGATGGAGATGGTGAGAGAGGGACAGTAACTGCCGTGAGAAGCGGACACCAGCAAATGGCGATGGTGAGAGGGGACAGTAAATGCAGTGAGGCAGGGACACCAACAGACGGAGATGGTGAGAGGGGACAATAACTGCAGTGAGACATGAGCACCAGCAGATGGAGATGGTCAGAGGGGGCATTAGCTGCAGTGAGACAGGTACGCCAGTAGATGCAGATGGTGAGATGGGGCAGTTACTACAGTGAGACAGGGACACAAGCAGATGGAGATGGTGTAAGGGGGCAGTAACTGCAGTGAGACAGGGACACCAGCAGATGCAAAAGGTGAGATGGGGCAGTAACTGCAGTGAGACAGGGACACCAGCAGATGAAAAAGTTGAGATGGGGCAGTAACTGCAGTGAGACAGGCACACTAGCAGATGGATTTGGTGGGGGGGTGGGTGGTGGGTGGCAGTAACGGCAGTGAGACAGGGACACCCAGCAGATGGCAATGGTGAGAGTCGGCAGTAACTGCAGTGAGGCTGAAAAACCAGCAGATGGTGTTGGAGAGAAGGGGATAGTAACTGCAGTGAGAAGCGGACACCAGCAGATGTAGATGGTGAGAGGCGACAGTAACTGCAGTGAGACAGAGACACCAGCAGATGGAGATGGTGAGAGGGGGACAGTAACTGCAGTGAGACAGGGACACCAGCAGATGGAGATGGTGAGAGGGGGACAGTTACTGCTGTGAATCAGAGTCACCAGCAGATGTAGATGATGAGAGGGGACAGTAACTGCAGTGAGATAGGGACACCAGCAGATGGAGATGGTGAGAGGGGGACAGTAACTGCAGTGAGACAGGGACACCAGCAGATGGTGATGGTGAGAGGGGGACAGTAACTGCACTGAGACATAGACACCACCAGATGGAGATGGTCAGAGGAGGACAGTAAGTGCAGTGCACAGGGACACCAGCAGATGGAGATGTTGAGAGGGTGCAGTAACAGCAGTTAGAAAGGGATACCAGCAGATGGAGATGGTGAGAGGGGGCTGTAACTACAGTGAGACAGGGACACCAGCAGATGGAAATGGTGAGAGGGGGCAGTAACGGCATTGAGACAGGGACACAAGCAGATGCTGATGGTGAAAGGGGGCAGCAACTGCAGTGAGACAGGGACACCAGCAGATGAAAAACGTGAGATGGGGCAGTAAGTGCACTGAGACAGTGGCACCAGAAGATGGAGATGCGGAGAGTGGTCAGTAACTGCAGTGAGGCAGGGAACCAGCAGATGGCGATGGTGGCAGCGGACATTAACTGCAGTGAAGCAGAGAAACCAGCAGATGGAGGTGATGAGAAGGGGACAGTCACTGCAGTGAGACTGGGGCACCAGCAGATGGAGATGCTGAGATGGGACAGTAACTGCAGTGAGACAAGGAAACCAACAGATGGAGATGGTGAGCGGTGGCTGTAACTGCAGTGAGACAGGGACTCCAGCCGATGGTGATCGTGAGAGGGGGCAGTAATTGCAGTGAGACAGGGACTCCAGCAGATGGAGATGGTGAAAGGGGGCAGTAATTGCAGTGAGACAGGCACTCCAGCAGATGGAGATGGTGAAAGGGGGCAGTAACTGCAGTGAGACAGGGACACCACCAGATGGAGATGGTGAGAGCGGGCCGTAACTACAGTGAAACAGGGACACCAGCAGATGGAGATGGTGAGGCGGTGCAGTAACTGCTGTGAATCAGTGTCACCAGCGGATGTAGATGATGAGAGGGGGACAGTAACTGCAGTGAGACAGGGACACCAGCAGATGGAGATGGTGAGAGGGGGACAGTAACTGCAGTGAGACAGGGACACCAGCAGATGGAGATGGTGAGAGGGGGACAGTTACTGCACTGATACAGAGACACCACCAGATGTAGATGGTCAGAAGGGGACAGTAAGTGCAGTGCACAGGGACACCAGCAGATGGAGATGTTGAGAGGGTGCAGCAACAGCAGTTAGAAAGGGACACCAGCAGATGGAGATGGTGAGAGGGGGCGGTAACTACAGTGAGACAGGGACACCAGCAGATGGTGATGGTGAGAGGGGGCAGTAACGGCAGTGAGACAGGGACACAAGCAGATGGTGATGGTGAAAGGGGGCAGTAACTGCAGTGAGACAGGGGCACCAGCAGATGAAAAACGTGAGATGGGGCAATAAGTGCAGTGAGAAAGTCGCACCAGAAGATGGAGATGCTGAGAGTGGCCAGTAACTGCAGTGAGGAAGGGAACCAGCAGATGGCGATGGTGGTAGGGGACATTAAGTGCAGTGAAGCAGGGAAACCAGCAGATGGAGGTGGTGAGAAGGGGACAGTCACTGCAGTGAGACAGGAGCACCAGCAGATGGAGATGCTAAGATGGAACAGTCACTGCAGTGAGACAAGGATTCCAACAGATGGAGATGGTGAGCGGGTGCAGTAACTGCAGTGAGACAGGGACTCCAGCCGATGGAGATCGTGAGAGTGGGCAGTAATTGCAGTGAGACAGGGACACCAGCAGATGGAGATGGTGAGAGTGGGACAGTAACTGCGGTGAGATAGGGACACCACCAGATGGAGATGGTGAGAGCCGGCAGTAACTACAGTGAAACAGGGACACCAGCAGATGGAGATGGTGAAGCGGTGCAGTAACTGCTGTGAATCAGTGTCACCAGCAGATGAAGATGATGAGAGGGGACAGTAACTGCAGTGAGATAGGGACACCAGCAGATGTAGATGGTGAGAGGGGGACAGTAACTGCAGTGATATAGGGACACCAGCAGATGGAGATGGTGAGAGGGGGACAGTAACTGCACTGAGACAGAGACACCACCAGATGGAGATGGTCAGAGGGGGCCAGTAAGTGCAGAGCACTGGGACACCAGCAGATGTAGATTGTGAGAGGGTGCAGTAACTGCAGTTAGAAAGGGACACCAGCAGATGGAGATGGTGAGAGGAGGCGGTAAATACAGTGAGACAGGGACAGCAGCAGATGGAGATGGTGAGAGGGGGCAGTAACGGCAGTGAGACAGGGACACAAGCAGATGCTGATTGTGAAAAAGGCAGTAACTGCACTGAGACAGGGACACCAGCAGATGAAAAACGTGAGATGGGGCAGTAAGTGCAGTGAGACAGTGGCACAAGAAGATGGAGATACTGAGAGTGGTCAGTAACTGCAGTGAGGCAGGGTACCAGCAGATGGCGATGGTGGTCGGGGACATTAAGTGCAGTGAAGCAGGGAAACCAGCAGATGGAGGTGGTGAGAAGGGGACAGTCACTGCAGTGAGACAGGAGCACCAGAAGATGGAGATGCTAAGATGGAACGGTCACTGCAGTGAGACAAGGATTCCAACAGATGGAGATGGTGAGCGGGTGCAGTAACTGCAGTGAGACAGGGACTCCAGCCGATGGAGATCGTGAGAGTGGGCAGTAATTGCAGTGAGACAGGGACACCAGCAGATGGAGATGGTGAGAGTGGGACAGGAAGTGCGGTGTGACAGGGAGACCACCAGATGGAGATGGTGAGAGATGGCAGTAACTGCAGTGAAACAGGGACAACAGCTGATGGAGATGGTGAGAGTAGGCAGTAACTGCAGTGAAGCAGAGAAACCAGCAGATAGAAATGGTGAGAAGGGGACAGTAACTGCAGTGAGACAGGTACACCAGCAGATGGAGATGATGAAAGGGAGACAGTAAATGCAGTGAGTCAGGGACACCAGCAGATGGCGATGTTGAGAGGGGGACAGTAACTGCAGTGAGACAGGGACACCAGCAGATGGAGATGGTGAGAGGGGGCAGAAACTGCAGTGAGACAGGACTCCAGCCGATGGAGATTGTGAGAGGGGGCAGTAATTGCAGTGACAGAAGCACACCAGCTAATGGAGATAATGAAAGGGATTAGTAACTGCAGTGACGTAGGGCCACCAGCAGACGGAGATGTTGAGAGGGGGGACAGTAACTGCAGTGAGACAGAGACACCACCAGATGGGGATGAAAAGAGAGGAACAGTAACTGCAGTGAGACAGGGTCCCCACCAGATGGAGATGGTGTGAGAGGGCAGTAACTGCAGTGCACAGAGACACCAGCAGATGGAGATGTTGAGAGGGTGCAGAAACTGCAGTGAGACAGGGACTCCAGCCGATGGAGATCGTGAGAGTGGGCAGTAATTGCAGTGAGACAGGGACACCAGCAGATGGAGATGGTGAGAGTGGGACAGGAAGTGCGGTGTGACAGGGAGACCACCAGATGGAGATGGTGAGAGATGGCAGTAACTGCAGTGAAACAGGGACAACAGCTGATGGAGATGGTGAGAGTAGGCAGTAACTGCAGTGAAGCAGAGAAACCAGCAGATAGAAATGGTGAGAAGGGGACAGTAACTGCAGTGAGACAGGTACACCAGCAGATGGAGATGATGAAAGGGAGACAGTAAATGCAGTGAGTCAGGGACACCAGCAGATGGCGATGTTGAGAGGGGGACAGTAACTGCAGTGAGACAGGGACACCAGCAGATGGAGATGGTGAGAGGGGGCAGAAACTGCAGTGAGACAGGACTCCAGCCGATGGAGATTGTGAGAGGGGGCAGTAATTGCAGTGACAGAAGCACACCAGCTAATGGAGATAATGAAAGGGATTAGTAACTGCAGTGACGTAGGGCCACCAGCAGACGGAGATGTTGAGAGGGGGGACAGTAACTGCAGTGAGACAGAGACACCACCAGATGGGGATGAAAAGAGAGGAACAGTAACTGCAGTGAGACAGGGTCCCCACCAGATGGAGATGGTGAGAGAGGGCAGTAACTGCAGTGCACAGGGACACCAGCAGATGGAGATGTTGAGAGGGTGCAGAAACTGCAGTGAGACAGGGACACCAGCAGATGGAGATCGTGAAATGGGGACAGTAAATGCTGTGAGTCCAGGACACCAGCAGATGGCGATGTTGAGAGGGGGACAGTAACTGCAGTGAGACAGGGACACCATGGGATGGAGATGGTGAGAGGGTGGCAGTAACTGCAGTGAGACAGGGACTCCAGCCGAATGAGATTGTGAGAGGGGGCAGTAATTGCAGTGACAGAGGCACACCAGCTGATGGAGATAATAAAAGGGAGCAGTAACTGCAGTGAGATAGGGACACCACCAGATGGGGATGGTGAGAGTGGGACAGGAACTGCAGTGTGACAGGGTCACCACCAGATGGAGACGGTGAGAGGGAGCAGTAACTGTAGGTAGACAGGGGCACCAGCAGATGCAGATGCTGAGATGGGACAGTAACTGCAGTGAGACAAGGAAACCAACAGATGGAGATGGTAAGCGGGGGCAGTAATTGCAGTGAGACAGGGACACCAGCAGATGGAGATGGTGAGAAGGGGCATTAGCTGCAGTGAGACAGTTACACCAGTAGATGGAGATGGTGAGATGGGGCAGTTACTACAGTGAGACAGGGACACTGGCAGATGGAGATGGTGCAAGGGTGCAGTAACTGCAGTGAGACAGTGACTCCAGCAGATACAAAAGGTAAGATGGGGCAGTAACTGCAGTGAGACAGGGACACCAGCAGATGAAAAAGTTGAGATGGGGCAGTTACTGCAGTGAGACAGAGACACTAGCAGATGGATTTGGTGAGGGGGTGGGGTGGTGGTGGGTGGCAGTAACGGCAGTGAGACAGGGCCACCAGCAGATGGCAGTGGTGAGAGCAGGCAGTAACTGCAGTGAGGCAGAGAAACCAGCAGATGGAGCTGGAGAAAAGGGGACAGTACCTGCAGTGAGACAGAGACACCAGCAGATGGAGGTGGTGAGAGGGTGCAGTAACTGCTGTGAATCAGAGGACGCCAGCAGATGTCGATGATGAGAGGGCACAGTAACTGCAGTGAGATGGGGACACCAGTAGATGGAGATGGTGAGAGGGGAACAGTAACTGCAGTGAGACAGGGACACCAGTAGATGGAGATGGTGAGAGGGGGACAGTAACTGCGGTGAGACAGAGACACCACCAGGTGGAGATGTTCAGAGGGGTCGGTAAGTGCAGTGCACATTGACACCAGCAGATGGAGATGGTGAGAGGGGGCGGTAACTACAGTGAGACAGGGACACCAGCAGATGGAGATGGTGAGAGGGGGCAGTAACGGCAGTGAGACAGGGACACAAGCAGATGGTGATGGTGAAAGTGGGCAGTACCTGCAGTGAGACAGGGACACCAGCAGATGATAAACGTGACATGGGGCAGAAAAGCAGTGAGCCAGTGGCACCAGAAGATGGAGATTCTGACAGTGGTCAGTAACTGCAGTGGGGCAGGGAACCAGCAGATGGCGATGGTGGTAGGGGACATTAACTGCAGTGATGCAGGGAATCCAGTTGATTGAGGTGGTGAGAATGGGACAGTCACTGCAGTGAGACAGGGGCACCAGCAGATGGAGATGTTGAGATGGGACATTAACTGCAGTGAGACAAGGAAACCAACAGATGGAGATGGTGAACGGAGGCAGTAACTGCAGTGAGACAGGGATTCCAGCCGATGGAGATGGTGAGAGGGGGACAGTAACTGCGGTTAGACAGGGACACCACCAGATGGAGATGGTGAGAGCGGGCATTAACTACAGTGAAACAGAGACACCAGACGTTGAAGACTGTTAGAGGGGGCAGTAATTGCATTGACATAGGGACACCAGCAGATGGAGATGGTGAGAGTGGGACACTAACTGCAGTGTGACAGGGTCACCACCGGATGGAGACGGTGAGAGGGTGCAGTAACTCTAGTTAGACAGGGGCACCAGCAGATGCAGATGCTGAGATGGGACAGTAACTGCAGTGAGACAAGGAAACCAACAGATGGAGATGGTGAACGGAGGCAGTAACTGCAGTGAGACAGGGACTCCTGCCGATTGAGATGGTGAGAGGGGGACAGTAACTGCGGTTAGACAGGGACACCACCAGATGGAGATGGTGAGAGCAGGCAGTAACTGCAGTGAAGCAGAGAAACCAGCAGATAGAGGTGGTGAGAAGGGGACAGTAACGGCAGTGAGACAGGGACACCAGCAGATGGAAATGGTGAGAGTGGGCGGTAACTACAGTGAGACAGGGACACCAGCAGATGGAGATGGTGAGAGGGGGCAGTAACGGCAGTGAGACAGGGCCACAAGCAGATGGTGATGGTGAAAGTGGGCAGTAACTGCAGTGAGACAGGGACACCAGCAGATCAAAAACGTGACATGGGGCAGAAAAGCAGTGAGCCAGTGGCACCAGAAGATGGAGATTCTGACAGTGGTCAGTAACTGCAGTGCGGCAGGGAATCAGCAGATGGCGATGGCGGTAGGGGACATTAACTGCAGTGATGCAGGCAATCCAGTAGATTGAGGTGGTGAGAATGGGACAGTCACTGCAGTGAGACAGGGGCACCAGCAGATGGAGATGTTGAGATGGGACAGTAACTGCAGTGAGACAAGGAAACCAACAGATGGAGATGGTGAATGGAGGCAGTAACTGCAGTGAGACAGGGACTCCAGCCGATGGAGATGGTGAGAGGGGGACAGTAACTCCGGTTAAACAGGGACACCACCAGATGGAGATGGTGAGAGCGGGCAGTAACTACAGTGAAACAGAGACACCAGACGTTGAAGACTGTGAGAGGGGGCAGTAATTGCATTGACATAGGGACACCAGCAGATGGAGATGGTGAGAGTGGGACACTAACTGCAGTGTGACAGGGTCACCACCTGATGGAGACGGTGAGAGGGTGCAGTAACTTTAGTTAGACAGGGGCACCAGCAGATGCAGATGCTGAGATGGGACAGTATCTTCAGTGAGACAAGGAAACCAACAGATGGAGATGGTGAACGGAGACAGTAACTGCAGTGAGACAGGGACTCCAGCCGATGGAGATGGTGAGAGGGGGACAGTAACTGCGGTTAGACAGGGACACCACCAGATGGAGATGGTGAGAGTAGGCAGTAACTGCAGTGAAGCAGAGAAACCAGCAGATAGAGGTGGTGAGAAGGGGACAGTAACTGCAGTGAGTCAGGGACACCAGCAGATGGCGATGTTGAGAGGGGGGCAGAAACTGTAGTGAGACAGGGACTCCATCCGATGGAGATTGTGAAAGGGGGCAGTAATTGCAGTGACAGAGGGGCACCAGCTGATGGAGATAATGAAAGTGAGTAGGAACTGCAGTGAGATAGGGCCACCAGCAGACGGAGATGTTGAGAGGGGGGACAGTAACTGCCGTGTGACAGGGACACCACCAGATGGGGAAGGTGAGAGAGGAACAGCAATTGCAGTGAGACAGGGTCCCCAAGAGATGGAGATGGTGAGAGAGGCCAGTAACTGCAGTGCACAGGGACACCAGCAGATAGAGATGGTGAGAGGGGGGTCAGTAACTGCAGTGAGACAGGGGCACCACCAGATGGGGATGGTGAGAGTGGGACAGTAACTGCAGTGAGACAGGGTCACCACCAGATGGAGATGGTGAGAGGGTGCAGTAACTGCAGTTAGACAGGGACACCAGCAGATGGAGATGATGAGAGACGGCAGTAACTGCAGTGAGACAAGGACACCAAAAGATGGAGATGGTGACCGGGGGCAGAAACTGCAGTGAGAAACGGACACCAGCAGATGGCGATGGTGAGAGTGGGCAGTTGCAGCAGTGAGACAGAAACATCAGCAGATGGAGGTGGATAGAAGGCGACAGTAACTGCAGTGAGACAGGGACAAAAGCAGATGTCTATGGTGAGCGGGGGACTGTAACAGCATTGAGACAGGGACATCAGCAGATGGAGATGGTGAGTGGGGGACAGTAACTGCAGTGAGGCAGGGACACCAGCCGATGGAGATTGTGAGAGAGGGCAGTAATTGCAGTGAGATAGGGAAACCAGCAGATGGAGATGGTTAGAGTGGGCAGTAACTGCAGTGAAGCAGAGAAAGCAGCACATGGAGGTGGTGAGAAGGGTACAGTAACCGCAGTGAGACAGGGACAACAGCAGAAGGAGATGGTGAAAGGGGGACAGTAACTGCAGTGAGTCAGGGACACCGGCAGATGGCGATGTTGAGAGGGGGACAGTAACTGCAGTGCACAGTGACACCAGCAGATGGAGCCGGTGAGAGGGGGACAGTAAGTGCAGTGAGACAGGGACACCACCAGATGGAGATGGTGAGAGAGGGACAGTAACTGCAGTGAGAAGCGGACACCAGCAAATGGCGATGGTGAGAGGGGACAGAAATGCAGTGAGGCAGGGACACCAACAGACGGAGATGGTGAGAGGGGACAATAACTGCAGTGAGACATGAGCACCAGCAGATGGAGATGGTCAGAGGGGGCATTAGCTGCAGTGAGACAGGTACGCCAGTAGATGCAGATAGTGAGATGGGGCAGTTACTACAGTGAGACAGGGACACAAGCAGATGGAGATGGTGTAAGGGGGCAGTAACTGCAGTGAGACAGGGACACCAGCAGATGCAAAAGGTGAGATGGGGCAGTAACTGCAGTGAGACAGGGACACCAGCAGATGAAAAAGTTGAGATGGGGCAGTAACTGCAGTGAGACAGGCACACTAGCAGATGGATTTGGTGGGGGGGTGGGTGGTGGGTGGCAGTAACGGCAGTGAGACAGGGACACCCAGCAGATGGCAATGGTGAGAGTCGGCAGTAACTGCAGTGAGGCAGAAAAACCAGCAGATGGTGTTGGAGAGAAGGGGATAGTAACTGCAGTGAGAAGCGGACACCAGCAGATGTAGATGGTGAGAGGCGACAGTAACTGCAGTGAGACAGAGACACCAGCAGATGGAGATGGTGAGAGGGGGACAGTAACTGCAGTGAGACAGGGACACCAGCAGATGGAGATGGTGAGAGGGGGACAGTTACTGCTGTGAATCAGAGTCACCAGCAGATGTAGATGACGAGAGGGGACAGTAACTGCAGTGAGATAGGGACACCAGCAGATGGAGATGGTGAGAGGGGGACAGTAACTGCAGTGAGACAGGGACACCAGCAGATGGTGATGGTGAGAGGGGGACAGTAACTGCACTGAGACATAGACACCACCAGATGGAGATGGTCAGAGGAGGACAGTAAGTGCAGTGCACAGGGACACCAGCAGATGAAGATGTTGAGAGGGTGCAGTAACAGCAGTTAGAAAGGGACACCAGCAGATGGAGATGGTGAGATGGGGCGGTAACTACAGTGAGACAGGGACACCAGCAGATGGAAATGGTGAGAGGGGGCCGTAACGGCAGTGAGACAGGGACACCAGCAGATGAAAAACGTGAGATGGGGCAGTAAGTGCACTGAGACAGTGGCACCAGAAGATGGAGATGCGGAGAGTGGTCAGTAACTGCAGTGAGGCAGGGAACCAGCAGATGGCGATGGTGGCAGCGGACATTAACTGTAGTGAAGCAGGGAAACCAGCAGATGGAGGTGGTGAGAAGGGGACAGTCACTGCAGTGAGACTGGGGCACCAGCAGATGGAGATGCTGAGATGGGACAGTAACTGCAGTGAGACAAGGAAAGCAACAGATGGAGATGGTGAGCGGTGGCTGTAACTGCAGTGAGACAGGGACTCCAGCCGATGGAGATCGTGAGAGGGGGCAGTAATTGCAGTGAGACAGGGACTCCAGCAGATGGAGATGGTGAGGCTGTGCAGTAACTGCTGTGAATCAGTGTCACCAGCAGATGTAGATGATGAGAGGGGGACAGTAACTGCAGTGAGACAGGGGCACCAGCAGATGGAGATGGTGAGAGGGGGACAGTAACTCCAGTGAGACAGGGACACCAGCAGATGGAGATGGTGAGAGGGGGACAGTTACTGCACTGAGACAGAGACACCACCAGATGTCGATGGTCAGAAGGGGACAGTAAGTGCAGTGCACAGGGACACCAGCAGATGGAGATGGTGAGAGGGTGCAGTAACAGCAGTTAGTAAGGGACACCTGCAGATGGAGATGGTGAGAGGGGGCGGTAACTACAGTGAGACAGGGACACCAGCAGATGGTGATGGTGAGAGGGGGCAGTAACGGCAGTGAGACAGGGACACAAGCAAATGGTGATGGTGAAAGGGGGCAGTAACTGCAGTGAGACTGGGGCACCAGCAGATGGAGATGCTGAGATGGGACAGTAACTGCAGTGAGACAAGGAAACCAACAGATGGAGATGGTGAGCGGTGGCTGTAACTGCAGTGAGACAGGGACTCCAGCCGATGGAGATCGTGAGAGGGGGCAGTAATTGCAGTGAGACAGGGATTCCAGCAGATGGAGATGGTGAAAGGGGGCAGTAATTGCAGTGAGACAGGGACTCCAGCAGATGGAGATGGTGAAAGGGGGCAGTAACTGCAGTGAGACAGGGACACCACCAGATGGAGCTGGTGAGAGCGGGCAGTAACTACAGTGAAACAGGGACACCAGCAGATGGAGATGGTGAGGCGGTGCAGTAACTGCTGTGAATCAGTGCCACCAGCAGATGTCGATGATGAGAGGGGGACAGTAACTGCAGTGAGACAGGGGCACCAGCAGATGGAGATGGTGAGAGGGGGACAGTAACTCCAGTGAGACAGGGACACCAGCAGATGGAGATGGTGAGAGGGGGACAGTTACTGCACTGAGACAGAGACACCACCAGATGTAGATGGTCAGAAGGGGACAGTAAGTGCAGTGCACAGGGACACCAGCAGATGGAGATGTTGAGAGGGTGCAGTAACAGCAGTTAGAAAGGGACACCTGCAGATGGAGATGGTGAGAGAGGGCGGTAACTACAGTGAGACAGGGACACCAGCAGATGGTGATGGTGAGAGGGGGCTGTAACGGCAGTGAGACAGGGACACAAGCAGATGGTGATGGTGAAAGGGGGCAGTAACTGCAGTGAGACAGGGGCACCAGCAGATGAAAAACGTGAGATGGGGCAGTAAGTGCAGTGAGAAAGTCGCACCAGAAGATGGAGATGCTGAGAGTGGCCAGTAACTGCAGTGAGGAAGGGAACCAGCAGATGGCGATGGTGGTAGGGGACATTAACTGCAGTGAAGCAGCGAAACAAGCAGATGGAGGTGGTGAGAAGGGGACAGTCACTGCAGTGAGACAGGGGCACCAGCAGATGGAGATGCTGAGATGGGACAGTAACTGCAGTGAGACAAGGAAACCAACAGATGGAGGTGGTGAGCGGCGGCAGTAACTGCAGTGAAACAGGGACTCCAGCTGATGGAGATGGTGAGAGGGGGACAGTAACTGCGGTGAGACAGGGACACCATCAGATGGAGATGGTGAGAGCCGGCAGTAACTACAGTGAAACAGGGACACCAGCAGATGGAGATGGTGAGGCGGTGCAGTAACTGCTGTGAATCAGTGTCACCAGCAGATGAAGATGATGAGAGGGGACAGTAACTGCACTGAGACAGAGACACCACCAGATGGAGATGGTCAGAGGGGGCCAGTAAGTGCAGAGCACTGGGACACCAGCAGATGTAGATTGTGAGAGGGTGCAGTAACTGCAGTTAGAAAGGGACACCAGCAGATGGAGATGGTGAGAGGAGGCGGTAAATACAGTGAGACAGGGACAGCAGCTGATGGAGATGGTGAGAGGGGGCAGTAACGGCAGTGAGACAGGGACACAAGCAGATGCTGATTGTGAAAAAAGGCAGTAACTGCACTGAGACAGGGACACCAGCAGATGAAAAACGTGAGATGGGGCAGTAAGTGCAGTGAGACAGTGGCACAAGAAGATGGAGATACTGAGAGTGGTCAGTAACTGCAGTGAGGCAGGGAACCAGCAGATGGCGATGGTGGTAGGGGACATTAAGTGCAGTGAAGCAGGGAAACCAGCAGATGGAGGTGGTGAGAAGGGGACAGTCACTGCAGTGAGACAGGAGCACCAGCAAATGGAGATGCTAAGATGGGACATTAACTGCAGTGAGACAAGGATTCCAACAGATGGAGATGGTGAGCGGGTGCAGTAACTGCAGTGAGACAGGGACTCCAGCCGATGGAGATCGTGGGAGTGGGCAGTAATTGCAGTGAGACAGGGACACCAGCAGATGGAGATGGTGAGAGTGGGACAGGAAGTGCGGTGTGACAGGGAGACCACCAGATGGAGATGGTGAGAGATGGCAGTAACTGCAGTGAAACAGGAACAACAGCAGATGGAGATGGTGAGAGTAGGCAGTAACTGCAGTGAAGAAGAGAAACCAGCAGATAGAGATGGTGAGAAGGGGACAGTAACTGCAGTGAGACAGGTACACCAGCAGATGGAGATGATGAAAGGGAGACAGTAAATGCAGTGAGTCAGGGACACCAGCAGATGGCGATGTTGAGAGGGGGACAGTAACTGCAGTGAGACAGGGACACCAGCAGATGGAGATGGTGAGAGGGGGCAGAAACTGCAGTGAGACAGGACTCCAGCCGATGGAGATTGTGAGAGGGGGCAGTAATTGCAGTGACAGAAGCACACCAGCTAATGGAGATAATGAAAGGGATTAGTAACTGCAGTGACGTAGGGCCACCAGCAGACGGAGATGTTGAGAGGGGGGACAGTAACTGCAGTGAGACAGAGACACCACCAGATGGGGATGGAAAGAGAGGAACAGTAACGGCAGTGAGACAGGGTCCCCACCAGATGGAGATGGTGAGAGAGGGCAGTAACTGCAGTGCACAGGGACACCAGCAGATGGAGATGTTGAGAGGGTGCAGAAACTGCAGTGAGACAGGGACACCAGCAGATGGAGATCGTGAAATGGGGACAGTAAATGCTGTGAGTCCAGGACACCAGCAGATGGCGATGTTGAGAGGGGGACAGTAACTGCAGTGAGACAGGGACACCATGGGATGGAGATGGTGAGAGGGTGGCAGTAACTGCAGTGAGACAGGGACTCCAGCCGAATGAGATTGTGAGAGGGGGCAGTAATTGCAGTGACAGAGGCACACCAGCTGATGGAGATAATAAAAGGGAGTAGTAACTGCAGTGAGATAGGGACACCACCAGATGGGGATGGTGAGAGTGGGACAGTAACTGCAGTGTGACAGGGTCACCACCAGATGGAGACGGTGAGAGGGAGCAGTAACTGTAGTTAGAAAGGGGCACCAGCAGATGCAGATGCTGAGATGGGACAGTAACTGCAGTGAGACAAGGAAACCAACAGATGGGGATGGTGAGCGGGGGCAGTAACTGCAGTGAGACAGGGACTCCAGCCGATGCAGATCGTGAGAGGGGGCAGTAATTGCAGTGAGACTGGGACCCCACCAGATCGGGATGGTGAGAGTGGACAGTAACTGCAGTGCGACAGGGTCACCACCAGATGGAGATGGTGAGAGGGTGTAGTTACTGCAGTTAGACAGGGACACCAGCAGATGGAGATGATGAGAGTAGGCAGTAACTGCAGTGAGACAAGGAGACCAAAAGGTGGAGATAGTGAGCGGGAACAGAAACTGCAGTGAGAAATGGACACCAGCAGAAGGCGATGGTGAGAGTGGGCAGTTGCAGCAGTGAGACAGAAACATCAGCAGATGGAGGTGGTGAGAAGGCGACAGTAACTGCAGTGAGACAGGGACAAAAGCAGATGGAGATGGTGTAAGTGGGACAGTAACTGCAGTGAGACAGGGACCCCAGCAAATGTCTATGGTGAGAGTGGGACTGTAACAGCATTGAGACAGGGACATCAGCAGATGGAGATGGTGAGTCGGGGACAGTAACTGCAGTGAGACAGGGACACCACCACATGGAGATAGTGAGAGCGGGCAGTAACTCCAGTGAGCCTGGGACACCAGCCGATGGAGGTGGTGAGAGTGGGCAGTAACGGCAGTGAGACAGGGACACATGCAGACGGTGATGGTGAGAGGGGGACAGTAACTGCGGTGAGACAGGGACACCACCAGATGGAGATGGTGAGAGCCGGCAGTAACTACAGTGAAACAGGGACACCAGCAGATGGAGATGGTGAGGCGGTGCAGTAACTGCTGTGAATCAGTGTCACCAGCAGATGAAGATGATGAGAGGGACAGTAACTGCAGTGAGATAGGGACACCAGCAGCTGTAGATGGTGAGAGGGGGACAGTAACTGCAGTGAGACAGGGACACCAGCAGATGGAGATGTTGAGAGGGGGGACAGTAACTGCAGTGAGACAGAGACACCACCAGATGGAGATGGTGAGAGAGGGCAGTAACTGCAGTGCACAGGGACACCAGCAGATGGAGATGTTGAGAGGGTGCAGAAACTGCAGTGAGACAGGGACACCAGCAGATGGAGATCGTGAAATGGGGACAGTAAATGCTGTGAGTCCAGGACACCAGCAGATGGCGATGTTGAGAGGGGGACAGTAACTGCAGTGAGACAGGGACACCATGGGATGGAGATGGTGAGAGGGTGGCAGTAACTGCAGTGAGACAGGGACTCCAGCCGAATGAGATTGTGAGAGGGGGCAGTAATTGCAGTGACAGAGGCACACCAGCTGATGGAGATAATAAAAGGGAGTAGTAACTGCAGTGAGATAGGGACACCACCAGATGGGGATGGTGAGAGTGGGACAGTAACTGCAGTGTGACAGGGTCACCACCAGATGGAGACGGTGAGAGGGAGCAGTAACTGTAGTTAGACAGGGGCACCAGCAGATGCAGATGCTGAGATGGGGCAGTAACTGCAGTGAGACAAGGAAACCAACAGATGGAGATGGTGAGCGGGGGCTGTAACTGCAGTGAGACAGGGACACCAGCCGATGGAGATCGTGAGAGGGGGCAGTAATTGCAGTTAGACTGGGACCCCACCAGATCGGGATGGTGAGAGTGGACAGTAACTGCAGTGCGACAGGGACACCACCAGATGGAGATGATGAGAGTAGGCAGTAACTGCAGTGAGACAAGGAGACCAAAAGGTGGAGATGGTGAGCGGGGACAGAAACTGCAGTGAGAAATGGACACCAGCAGAAGGCGATGGTGAGAGTGGGCAGTTGCAGCAGTGAGACAGAAACATCAGCAGATGGAGGTGGTCAGAAGGCGACAGTAACTGCAGTGAGACAGGGACCCCAGCAAATGTCTATGGTGAGAGTGGGACTGTAACAGCATTGAGACAGGGACATCAGCAGATGGAGATGGTGAGTGGGGGACAGTAACTGCAGTGAGACTGGGACACCACCAGATGGAGATAGTGAGAGCGGGCAGTAACTCCAGTGAGACTGGGACACCAGCCGATGGAGGTGGTGAGAGGGGGCAGTAACGGCAGTGAGACAGGGACACATGCAGACGGTGATGGTTAGAGTGGGCAGTAACTGCAGGGAAGCAGAGAAACCAGCAGATGGAGGTGGTGAGAAGGGTACAGTAACCGCAGTGAGACAGGGACACCAGCAGATGGAGATGGTGAATGGGGGACAGAAACTGCAGTGAGTCAGGGACAACAGCAGATGGCGATGTTGAGAGTGGGACAGTAACAGCAGTGAGACAGGGACACCACCAGATGGGGATGGTGAGAGAGGGCAGAATCTGCAGTGAGACAGGGACACCAGCAGATGGAGGTGGTGAGAGGGGGCAGTAACGGCAGTGAGACAGGGACACATGCAGACGGTGATGGTGAAAGGGGGCAGTAAGCTCAGTGAGACAGGGGTACCAGCAGATGGAGATGGTGAGAGGGGGTATTAGCTGCAGTGCGAAAGGTACACCTTTAGATGTAAATCGAGAGAACAGGCAGTCAATGCAGTGAGACAGGGACACATGCTATTGGAGATGGTGAAAGGGGGCAGTAACTGCAGTGAGACAGGGACGCCAGCAGATGAAAAAGGTGAGATGGGGCACTAACTGCAATGAGCCAGAGAGACTAGCAGATGGATTTGGTGATGGGGGTGGGGTGGCAGTAACGGCAGTGAGGCAGGGACACCAGCCGATGGAAATGATGAGAGGGGGGCAGTAACTGCAGTGAGACAGGGACTCCAGCCGATGGAGATTGTGAGAGGGGTCAGTAGCTGCTGTGACGGAGGGACACCAGCTGCATGAGATAATGAAAGGGAGTAGTAACTGCAGTGAGATAGGGACACCACCAGATGTGGATGGTGAGAGTGGGACAGTAACTGCAGTGTGACAGTGTCACCACCAGATGGAGACGGAGAGAGGGAGCAGTAACTGTAGTTAGACAGGGGCACCAGCAGATGCAGATGCTGAGATGGGACAGTAACTGCAGTGAGACAAGGAAACCAACAGATGGAGATGGTGAGCGGGGGCAGTAACTGCAGTGAGACAGGGACTCCAGCCGATGGAGATCGTGAGTGGGGGCAGTAATTGCAGTGAGACTGGGACCCCACCAGATCTGGATGGTGAGAGTGGACAGTAACTGCAGTGCGACAGGGTCACCACCAGATGGAGATGGTGAGAGGGTGTAGTTACTGCAGTTAGACAGGGACTCCAGCAGATGGCGATGATGAGAGTAGGCAGTAACTGCAGTGAGACAAGGAGACCAAAAGTTGGAGATGGTGAGCGGGGACAGAAACTGCAGTGAGAAATGGACACCAGCAGAAGGCGATGGTGAGAGTGGGCAGTTGCAGCAGTGAGACAGAAACATCAGCAGATGGAGGTGGTGAGAAGGCGACAGTAACTGCAGTGAGACAGGGACAAAAGCAGATGGAGATGGTGAGTGGGGGACAGTAACTTCAGTGAGACAGGGACCCCAGCAAATGTCTATGGTGAGAGTGGGACTGTAACAGCATTGAGACAGGGACATCAGCAGATGGAGATAGTGAGTGGGGGACAGTAACTCCAGTGAGACTGGGACACCAGCCGATGAAGATTGTGAGAGAGGGCAGTAATTGCAGTGAGAAAGGGACACCAGCAGACGGAGATGGTTAGAGTGGGCAGTAACTGAAGGGAAGCAGAGAAACCAGCAGATGGAGGTGGTGAGAAGGGTTCAGTAACCGCAGTGAGACAGGGACACCAGCAGATGGAGATGGTGAATGGGGGACAGAAACAGCAATGAGTCAGGGACAACAGCAGATGGCGATGTTGAGAGTGGGACAGTAACTGCAGTGAGACAGGGACACCACCAGATGGAGATGGTGAGAGAGGGCAGTAACTGCAGTGAGACAGGGACACCAGCAGATGGAGGTGGTGAGAGGGGGCAGTAACGGCAGTGATACAGGGACACATGCAGACGGTGATGGTGAAAGGGGGCCGTAATTGCAGTGAGACAGGGACACCAGCAGATGAAATTCTTGAGTTGGGGCAGAAACTGCAGTTAGACAGGGACAGCAGCAGATGGAGCTGGTGACAGGGGGCAGTAAGCGCAGTGAGACAGGGGTACCAGCAGATGGCCATGGTGAGAGGGAGCATTAGCTGCAGTGCGAAAGGTACACCTTTAGATGTAAATCGTGAGAACAGGCAGTCACTGCAGTGAGACAGGGACACATGCTATTGGAGATGTTGAAAGGGGGCAGTAACTGCAGTGAGACAGTGACGCCAGCAGATGAAAAAGGTGAAATGGGGCAGTAACTGCAATGAGCCAGAGAGACTAGCAGATGGATTTGGTGATGGGGGTGGGGTGGCAGCAACGGCAGTGAGACAGGGACACCACCAGATGGAGATGGTGAGAGAGGGCAGTAACTGCAGTGAGACAGGGACACCAGCAGATGGAGGTGGTGAGAGGGGGCAGTAACGGCAGTGATACAGGGACACATGCAGACGGTGATGGTGAAAGGGGGCCGTAATTGCAGTGAGACAGGGACACCAGCAGATGAAATTCTTGAGTTGGGGCAGAAACTGCAGTTAGACAGGGACAGCAGCAGATGGAGCTGGTGACAGGGGGCAGTAAGCGCAGTGAGACAGGGGTACCAGCAGATGGCGATGGTGAGAGGGGGCATTAGCTGCAGTGCGAAAGGTACACCTTTAGATGTAAATCGTGAGAACAGGCAGTCACTGCAGTGAGACAGGGACACATGCTATTGGAGATGTTGAAAGGGGGCAGTAACTGCAGTGAGACAGTGACGCCAGCAGATGAAAAAGGTGAAATGGGGCAGTAACTGCAATGAGCCAGAGAGACTAGCAGATGGATTTGGTGATGGGGGTGGGGTGGCAGCAACGGCAGTGAGACAGGGACACCACCAGATGGAGATGGTGAGAGAGGGCAGTAACTGCAGTGAGACAGGGACACCAGCAGATGGAGGTGGTGAGAGGGGGCAGTAACGGCAGTGATACAGGGACACATGCAGACGGTGATGGTGAAGGGGGCAGTAATTGCAGTGAGACAGGGACTCCAGCAGATGAAATTCTTGAGTTGGGGCAGAAACTGCAGTTAGACAGGGACAGCAGCAGATGGAGATGGTGAGAGGGGGCAGTAAGCACAGTGAGACAGGGGTACCATAGATGGAGATGGTGAGAGGGGGCATTAGCTGCAGTGCGAAAGGTGCTCCTTTAGATGTAAATCGTGAGAACAGGCAGTCACTGCAGTGAGACAGGGACACATGCTATTGGAGATGTTGAAAGGGGGCAGTAACTGCAGTGAGACAGTGACGCCAGCAGATGAAAAAGGTGAGATGGGGCAGTAACTGCAATGAGCCAGAGAGACTAGCAGATGGATTTGGTGATGGGGGTGGGGTGGCAGTAACGGCAGTGAGACAGGGACATCAGCCGATGTAAATGATGAGAAGGGGGCAGCAACTGCAGTGAGACAGGGACTCCAGCCGATGGAGATTGTGAGAGGGGTCAGTAATTGCTGTGACAGAGGGACACCAGCTGCTGGAGATAATGAAAGGGAGTAGTAAATGCAGTGAGACAGGGACACCACCAGATGGAGATGGTGAGAGGGGGACCGTAACTGCAGTGAGACAGGGTCACCAACAGATGGAGATGGTGAGCGGGGGCATGAAATGCAGAGAGAAACGGACACCAGCAGATGGCTTTGGTGAGAGTGGGCAGTAGCATCAGTGAGACAGAGATATCAGCAGATGGAGGTGGTGAGATGGCGACAGTAATTGCAGTGAGGCAGCGAAAGCAGCAGATGTCGATGCTGAGCGGGGGACTGGAACTGCAGTGAGACAGGGACATTTGCAGATGTAGATGGTGAGTGGGGGACAGTAACTGCAGTGAGCCAGGGACACCACTAGATGGAGATGGTGAGAGGCGGCAGTAACTGCAGTGAGACAAGGACACCAAGAGATGGAGATGGTGAGCGGGGGGCAGTAACTGCAGTGAGAAACGGACACCAGCAGATGGAGATTGTGAGAGAGAGCAGTAATTGCAGTGAGATAGGGACACTAGCAGATGGAGATGGTTAGAGTGGGAAGTAACTGCAGTGAGACATAGATATAAGCAGATAGAGGTGGTTAGAAAGCTACAGTAACTGCAGTGGGACAGGGACATCAGCAGATGGAGATGGTGAATGGGGGACAGTCACTGCAGTGAGACAGGGACACCAGCCGATGGCGATGTAGAGAGGGGGACAGTAATTGCAGTGAGATTGGGACACCAGCAGATGGAGATGGTGAGATGGGGGCAGTAACTGCAGTGAAGCAGGGAAACCAGCCGAATGAGATTGTGAGAGGGGTCAATAATTGCAGTTCCAGAGGCACACCAGCTGATGGAGATAATGAAAGGGAGTAGTAACTGCAGTGAGACAGGGACACCAGCAGACGGAGATGTTGAGAGGGGGGACAGTAACTGCAGGGAGACAGGGACACCACCAGATGGAGATGGTGTAGAGAGGGATAGTAACTGCAGTGAGACAGGGTCACCACCAGATGGTGATGGTGAGCGAGGGCAGTAACAGCAGCGAGACCGGGACTCCAGCAGAAAGAGATGGTGACCGGGGGCAGGAACTGCAGTGAGAAACGGACACCAGCAGACGGCGATGGTGGTAGTGGGCAGTAGCAGCAGTGAGACAGAAACATCTGCAGATGGAGGTGGTGAGAAGGCTACAGTAACTGCAGTGAGACAGGGACAAAAGCAGATGGAGGTGGTGAAATGGGGACAGTAACTGCAGTGAGACAGGGACACCAGAAGATGGCTATGGTGAGTGGGGGACTGTAACAGAAGTGAGACAGGGACATCAGCAGATGGAGATAGTGAGTGGGGGTCAGTAACTGCAGTGAGACAGGGAAACCACCAGATGGAGATGGTGAGAGCGGGCAGTAACTGCAATGAGACAGGGACACCAGCCGATGGAGAATGTAAGAGAGGGCGGTAATTGCACTGAGATGGGGACACCAGCAGATGGAGATGGTGAGCTGGAGCCGTTACTATACTGAGACAGGGACAAAAGCAGATGGAGATGGTGAATGGGGGCAGTAACTGCAGTGTGACAGGGACACCAGCAGATGAAAAAGTTGAGATGGGGCAGTAACTGCAGTGAGACAGAGACACTAGCAGATGGAGATGGTGAGGGGGGTTGGTGGGTGGCAGTAACGGCAGTGAGACAGGGACACCAGCAGATGGCAATGGTGATTGTGGGCAGTAACTGCAGTGAGGCGGATTAACCAGCAGATGGAGCTGGAGAGAAGGGGACAGTAACTGCAGTGAGAAACGGACACCAGCAGATGGCAATGGTGAGTGGGGACAGTAACTACAGTGAGACAGAGACACCAGCAGATGGAGATGGTGAGAGGGTGCAGTAACTGCTGTGAATCAGGGACACCAGCAGATGTAAATGATGAGAGGGGACAGTAACTGCAGTGAGATAGGGACACCAGCAGATGGAGATGGTGAGAGGGGGCCAGTAACTGCAGTGAGACAGGGAAACCAGCAGATGGAGATGGTGAGAGGGAGACAGCAACTGCAGTGAGACAGAGACACCAGCAGATGGAGATGGTGAGAGGTTGCAGTAACTGCTGTGAATCAGGGACACCAGCAGATGTCGATGATGAGAGGGGACAGTAACTGCAGTGAGATCGGCACGCCAGCAGATAGAGATGGTGAGAGGGGGACAGTAACTGCAGTGCAAAGGGACACCAGCAGATGGAGATGATGGAGGGTGCAGTAACAGCAGTGAGATCGGCACGCCAGCAGATGGAGATGGTAAAGGGGGACAGTAACTGCAGTGAGACAGAGACACCAGCAGATGGAGATGGTGAGAGGTTGCAGTAACTGCTTTGAATCAGGGACACCAGCAGATGTCGATGATGAGAGGGGACAGTAACTGCAGTGAGATCGGCACGCCAGCAGATGGAGATGGTGAGACGGGGACAGTAACTGCAGTGCAAAGGGACACCAGCAGATGGAGATGTTGAGAGGGTGCAGTAACAGCAGTGAGATCGGCACGCCAGCAGATGGAGATAGTGAAAGGGGGCAGTAACTGCAGTGAGACAGGGACACCAGCAGATGAAAAACGTGAGATGGGGCAGTAAGTGCAGTGAGACAGAGACACCAGCAGATGGAGATGGTGAGGGAGGCAGTAACGGCAGTGAGGCAGTTTCACCAGTAGATGGAGATGCTGAGAGTGGTCAGTAACTGCAGAGAGGCAGGGAAACAGCTGATGGCGATGGCGGTAGTGGACAATAACTGCAGTGAAGCAGGCAAACCAGCAGATGGAGGTGGTGAGAAGGGGACAGTCACTGTAATAAGACAGGGGCACCAGCAGATGGAGAAGCTGAGATGGGACAGTAACTGCAGTGAGACAGGGACTCCAGCCGATGTAGATCGCGAGAGGGGGCAGTAATTGCAGTGAGACAGGGACACCACCAGATGGAGATGGTGACTGCGGGCAGTAACTGCAGTGAGACAGGGACACCAGCAGATGCGAAAGGTGAGATGGTGCAGTAACTGCAGTGAGACAGGGACACCAGCAGATGAAAATGTTGAGATGGGGCAGTAACTGCAGTGAGTCAGAGACACTAGCAGATGGATTTGGTGAGGGGGGTTGGTGGGTGGTAGTAACCGCAGTGAGACAGGGACACCAGCAGATAGCAATGTTGAGAGTGGGCAGTAACTGCATTGAGGCAGAGAAACCAGCAGGTGGAGCTGGAGAGAAGGGGTCAGTAACTGCAGTGAGAAACGGACACCAGCAGATGGCGATGGTGAGAGGGGACAGTAAGTGCAGTGAGACATCGACACCAACAGATGGAGATGGTGAGAGGGGACAGTAACTGCAGTGAGACAGAGACACCAGCAGATGGAGATGGTGAGAGGTTGCATTAACTGCTGTGAATCAGGGACACCAGCAGATGTCGATGATGAGAGGGGACAGTAACTGCAGTGAGATAGGCACGCCAGCAGATGGAGATGGTGAGATGGGGACAATAACTGCAGTGAGACAGGGAAACCAGCAGATGGAGATGGTGAGAGGTGGACAGTAACTGCAGTGAGACAGAGACACCGGCAGATGGAGATGGTCAGAGGGGGACAGTAAGTGCAGTGCACAGGGACACCAGCAGATGGAGATGCTGAGAGGGTGCAGTAACTGCAGTTAGACAGGGACACCAGTTGATGGAGATGGTGAGATGGGCCCGTTACTATAATGAGACAGGGACACAAGCAGATGGAGATGGTGAATGGGGGCAGTAACTGCAGTGTGACAGGGACACCAGCAGATGAAAAAGTTGAGATGGGGCAGTAACTGCAGTTAGACAGAGACACTAGCAGATGGATTTGGTGAGTGTTTGGTGGGTGGCAGTAACGGCAGTGAGACAGGGACACCAGCAGATGGCAATGGTGAGAGTGGGCAGTAACTGCAGTGAGGCGGATTAACCAGCAGATGGAGCTGGAGAGAAGGGGACAGTAACTGCAGTGAGAAACGGACACCAGCAGATGGCAATGGTGAGTGGGGTCAGTAACTACAGTGGGACAGAGACACCAGCAGATGGAGATGGTGAGAGGGTGCAACAACTGCTGTGAATCAGTGACACCAGCAGATGCAGATGATGAGAGGGGACAGTAACTACAGTGAGATAGGGACACCAGCAGACGGAGATGGTGAGAGGGGGCCAGTAACTGCAGTGAGACAGGGACACCAGCAGATGGAGATGGTGAGAGGGGACAGTAACTGCAGTGAGACAGAGACACCAGCAGATGGCGATGGTGAGAGGTTGCAGTAACTGCAGTGAGTTCGGCACGCCAGCAGATGGAGATGGTGAGAGGGGGGCAGTAACTGCAGTGCAAAGGGACACCAGCAGATGGAGATGTTGAGAGGGTGCAGTAACAGCAGTGAGATCGGCACGCCAACAGATGGAGATGGTGAAAGGGGACAGTAACTGCAGTGAGACAGAGACACCAGCAGATGGAGATGGTGAGAGGTTGCAGTAACTGCTGTGAATCAGGGACACCAGCAGATGTCGATGATGAGAGGGGACAGTAACTGCACTGAGTTCGGCACGGCAGCAGATGGAGATGGTGAGAGGGGGACAGTAACTGCAGTGCAAAGGGACACCAGCAGATCTCGATGATGAGAGGGGACAGTAACTGCAGTGAGATCGGCACGCCAGCAGATGGAGATGGTGAAAGGGGGCAGTAAGTGCAGTGAGACAGAGACACCAGCAGATGGAGATGGTGAGAGTGGTCAGTAACTGCAGAGAGGCGGGGAAACAGCTGATGGCGATGGCGGTAGTGGGCAATAACTGCAGTGAAGCAGCGAAACCAGCAGATGGAGGTGGTGAGAAGGGGACAGTCACTGTAATAAGACAGGGGCACCAGCAGATGGAGAAGCTGAGATGGGACAGTAACTGCAGTGAGACAGGGACTCCAGCCGATGGAGATCGCGAGAGGGGGCAGTAATTGCAGTGAGACAGGGACACCACCAGATGGAGATGGTGACTGCGGGCAGTAACTGCAGTGAGACAGGGACACCAGCAGATGCAAAAGGTGAGATGGGGCAGTAACTGCAGTTAGACAGGGACACCAGCAGATGAAAATGTTGAGATGGGGCAGTACCTGCAGTGAGTCAGAGACACTAGCAGATGGATTTGCTGAGGGGGGTTGGTGGGTGGTAGTAACCGCAGTGAGGCAGGGACACCAGCAGATAGCAATGTTGAGAGTGGTCTGTAACTGCATAGAGTCAGAGAAACCAGCAGATGGAGCTGGAGATAAGGGGACAGTAACTGCAGTGAGAAACGGACACCAGCAGATGGCGATGGTGAGAGGGGACAGTAAGTGCAGTGAGACATCGACACCAACAGATGGCGATGGTGAGAGGGGACAGTAAGTGCAGTGAGACATCGACACCAGCAGATGGAGATGGTGAGAGGGGACGGTAACTGCAGTGAGATAGGCACGCCAGCAGATGGAGATGGTGAGAGGGGGACAGTAACTGCAGTGAGACAGGGAAACCAGCAGATGGAGATGGTGAGAGGTGGACAGTAACTGCAGTGAGACAGAGACACCAGCAGATGGAGATGGTCAGAGGGGGACAGTAAGTGCAGTGCACAGGGACACCAGCAGATGGAGATGCTGAGAAGGTGCAGTAACTGCAGTTAGACAGGGACACCAGCAGATGGAGGTGGTGAGAGGGGGCGGTAACTGCAGTGAGACAGGGACACCAGCAGATGAAAAACTTGAGATGGGGCAGTAAGTGCTATGAGACAGAGACACGAGCAGATGGAGATGGTGAGGTGGACAGGAACGGCAGTGAAACAGTGGCACCAGCAGATGGAGATGCTGAGAGTGGTCAGTAACTGCAGTGAGGCAGGGAACCAGCAGATGGCGAGGGAGGTAGTGGACAATAACTGCAGTGAAGCAGGGAAACCAGTAGATGGAGGTGGGGTGCGGGGGCAGGAACTGCAGTGAGAAACGGACAGCAGCAGTTGGAGATGGTGAAAGTGGGCAGTAGCAGCAGTGAGACTGACACATCAGCAGATGGAGGTGGTGAGAGGGGGCAGTAACGGCAGTGAGACAGGGAAACTAGCAGATGAAAAAGGTGACATGTGGCAGTAACTGCAGTTAGACAGGGACACCAGCAGATGGAGATGCTGAGCCGGGGCATTAACTGCAGTGAGACAGGGACTCCACCCGATGGAGATTGTGAGAGGGGGCAGTAATTGCAGTGAGACATGGACACCAGCAGTTGGAGATGGTGAGAGCGGGACAGTAACTCCGGTGAGACAGCGACACCACCAGATGGAGATGGTGAGAGCGGGCAGTAACTACAGTGATAATGGGACACCAGCCGATGAAGATTGTGTGAGGGGGCCGTAGTTGCAGTGAGATAGGGACACCAACAGATGGAGATGGTGAGAGGTTGCAGTAACTGCTTTGAATCAGGGACACCAGCAGATGTCGATGATGAGAGGGGACAGTAACTGCAGTGAGATAGGCACACCAGCAGATGGAGACGGTGAGAGGGGGACAGTTAATGCAGTGAGACAGGGACACCAGCAAATGGAGATGGTGAGAGGGGACAGTAACTGCAGTGAGATAGGCACACCAGCAGATGGAGACGGTGAGAGGGGGACAGTAACTGCAGTGCGACAGAGACACCAGCAGATGGAGATGGTCAGAGGGGGACAGTAAGTGCAGTGCACAGGGACACCAGCAGATGGAGATGTTGAGAGGGTGCAGTAACTGCAGTTAGACAGGGACACCAGCAGATTAAAATCTTGATATGGGGTAGTAAGTGCAATGAGACAGGGACACCAGCAGATGGCAATGGTGAGAGTGGGCAGTAACTGCAGTGAGGCGGATTAACCAGCAGATGGAGCTGGAGAGAAGGGGACAGTAACTGCAGTGAGAAACGGACACCAGCAGATGGCAATGGTGAGTGGGGTCAGTAACTACAGTGGGACAGAGACACCAGCAGATGGAGATGGTGAGAGGGTGCAACAACTGCTGTGAATCAGTGACACCAGCAGATGCAGATGATGAGAGGGGACAGTAACTACAGTGAGATAGGGACACCAGCAGACGGAGATGGTGAGAGGGGGCCAGTAACTGCAGTGAGACAGGGACACCAGCAGATGGAGATGGTGAGAGGGGACAGTAACTGCAGTGAGACAGAGACACCAGCAGATGGCGATGGTGAGAGGTTGCAGTAACTGCAGTGAGTTCGGCACGCCAGCAGATGGAGATGGTGAGAGGGGGGCAGTAACTGCAGTGCAAAGGGACACCAGCAGATGGAGATGTTGAGAGGGTGCAGTAACAGCAGTGAGATCGGCACGCCAACAGATGGAGATGGTGAAAGGGGACAGTAACTGCAGTGAGACAGAGACACCAGCAGATGGAGATGGTGAGAGGTTGCAGTAACTGCTGTGAATCAGGGACACCAGCAGATGTCGATGATGAGAGGGGACAGTAACTGCACTGAGTTCGGCACGGCAGCAGATGGAGATGGTGAGAGGGGGACAGTAACTGCAGTGCAAAGGGACACCAGCAGATCTCGATGATGAGAGGGGACAGTAACTGCAGTGAGATCGGCACGCCAGCAGATGGAGATGGTGAAAGGGGGCAGTAAGTGCAGTGAGACAGAGACACCAGCAGATGGAGATGGTGAGAGTGGTCAGTAACTGCAGAGAGGCGGGGAAACAGCTGATGGCGATGGCGGTAGTGGGCAATAACTGCAGTGAAGCAGCGAAACCAGCAGATGGAGGTGGTGAGAAGGGGACAGTCACTGTAATAAGACAGGGGCACCAGCAGATGGAGAAGCTGAGATGGGACAGTAACTGCAGTGAGACAGGGACTCCAGCCGATGGAGATCGCGAGAGGGGGCAGTAATTGCAGTGAGACAGGGACACCACCAGATGGAGATGGTGACTGCGGGCAGTAACTGCAGTGAGACAGGGACACCAGCAGATGCAAAAGGTGAGATGGGGCAGTAACTGCAGTTAGACAGGGACACCAGCAGATGAAAATGTTGAGATGGGGCAGTACCTGCAGTGAGTCAGAGACACTAGCAGATGGATTTGCTGAGGGGGGTTGGTGGGTGGTAGTAACCGCAGTGAGGCAGGGACACCAGCAGATAGCAATGTTGAGAGTGGTCTGTAACTGCATAGAGTCAGAGAAACCAGCAGATGGAGCTGGAGATAAGGGGACAGTAACTGCAGTGAGAAACGGACACCAGCAGATGGCGATGGTGAGAGGGGACAGTAAGTGCAGTGAGACATCGACACCAACAGATGGCGATGGTGAGAGGGGACAGTAACTGCAGTGAGACAGAGACACCAGCAGATGGAGATGGTGAGAGGTTGCAGTAACTGCTGTGAATCAGGGACACCAGCAGATGTCGATGATGAGAGGGGACGGTAACTGCAGTGAGATAGGCACGCCAGCAGATGGAGATGGTGAGAGGGGGACAGTAACTGCAGTGAGACAGGGAAACCAGCAGATGGAGATGGTGAGAGGTGGACAGTAACTGCAGTGAGACAGAGACACCAGCAGATGGAGATGGTCAGAGGGGGACAGTAAGTGCAGTGCACAGGGACACCAGCAGATGGAGATGCTGAGAAGGTGCAGTAACTGCAGTTAGACAGGGACACCAGCAGATGGAGGTGGTGAGAGGGGGCGGTAACTGCAGTGAGACAGGGACACCAGCAGATGAAAAACTTGAGATGGGGCAGTAAGTGCTATGAGACAGAGACACGAGCAGATGGAGATGGTGAGGTGGACAGGAACGGCAGTGAAACAGTGGCACCAGCAGATGGAGATGCTGAGAGTGGTCAGTAACTGCAGTGAGGCAGGGAACCAGCAGATGGCGAGGGAGGTAGTGGACAATAACTGCAGTGAAGCAGGGAAACCAGTAGATGGAGGTGGGGTGCGGGGGCAGGAACTGCAGTGAGAAACGGACAGCAGCAGTTGGAGATGGTGAAAGTGGGCAGTAGCAGCAGTGAGACTGACACATCAGCAGATGGAGGTGGTGAGAGGGGGCAGTAACGGCAGTGAGACAGGGAAACTAGCAGATGAAAAAGGTGACATGTGGCAGTAACTGCAGTTAGACAGGGACACCAGCAGATGGAGATGCTGAGCCGGGGCATTAACTGCAGTGAGACAGGGACTCCACCCGATGGAGATTGTGAGAGGGGGCAGTAATTGCAGTGAGACATGGACACCAGCAGTTGGAGATGGTGAGAGCGGGACAGTAACTCCGGTGAGACAGCGACACCACCAGATGGAGATGGTGAGAGCGGGCAGTAACTACAGTGATAATGGGACACCAGCCGATGAAGATTGTGTGAGGGGGCAGTAGTTGCAGTGAGATAGGGACACCAACAGATGGAGATGGTGAGAGGTTGCAGTAACTGCTTTGAATCAGGGACACCAGCAGATGTCGATGATGAGAGGGGACAGTAACTGCAGTGAGATAGGCACACCAGCAGATGGAGACGGTGAGAGGGGGACAGTTAATGCAGTGAGACAGGGACACCAGCAAATGGAGATGGTGAGAGGGGACAGTAACTGCAGTGAGATAGGCACACCAGCAGATGGAGACGGTGAGAGGGGGACAGTAACTGCAGTGCGACAGAGACACCAGCAGATGGAGATGGTCAGAGGGGGACAGTAAGTGCAGTGCACAGGGACACCAGCAGATGGAGATGTTGAGAGGGTGCAGTAACTGCAGTTAGACAGGGACACCAGCAGATTAAAATCTTGATATGGGGTAGTAAGTGCAATGAGACAGGGACACCAGCAGATGGCAATGGTGAGAGTGGGCAGTAACTGCGGTGAGGCGGATTAACCAGCAGATGGAGCTGGAGAGAAGGGGACAGTAACTGCAGTGAGAAACGGACACCAGCAGATGGCAATGGTGAGTGGGGTCAGTAACTACAGTGGGACAGAGACACCAGCAGATGGAGATGGTGAGAGGGTGCAACAACTGCTGTGAATCAGTGACACCAGCAGATGCAGATGATGAGAGGGGACAGTAACTACAGTGAGATAGGGACACCAGCAGACGGAGATGGTGAGAGGGGGCCAGTAACTGCAGTGAGACAGGGACACCAGCAGATGGAGATGGTGAGAGGGGACAGTAACTGCAGTGAGACAGAGACACCAGCAGATGGCGATGGTGAGAGGTTGCAGTAACTGCAGTGAGTTCGGCACGCCAGCAGATGGAGATGGTGAGAGGGGGGCAGTAACTGCAGTGCAAAGGGACACCAGCAGATGGAGATGTTGAGAGGGTGCAGTAACAGCAGTGAGATCGGCACGCCAACAGATGGAGATGGTGAAAGGGGACAGTAACTGCAGTGAGACAGAGACACCAGCAGATGGAGATGGTGAGAGGTTGCAGTAACTGCTGTGAATCAGGGACACCAGCAGATGTCGATGATGAGAGGGGACAGTAACTGCACTGAGTTCGGCACGGCAGCAGATGGAGATGGTGAGAGGGGGACAGTAACTGCAGTGCAAAGGGACACCAGCAGATCTCGATGATGAGAGGGGACAGTAACTGCAGTGAGATCGGCACGCCAGCAGATGGAGATGGTGAAAGGGGGCAGTAAGTGCAGTGAGACAGAGACACCAGCAGATGGAGATGGTGAGAGTGGTCAGTAACTGCAGAGAGGCGGGGAAACAGCTGATGGCGATGGCGGTAGTGGGCAATAACTGCAGTGAAGCAGCGAAACCAGCAGATGGAGGTGGTGAGAAGGGGACAGTCACTGTAATAAGACAGGGGCACCAGCAGATGGAGAAGCTGAGATGGGACAGTAACTGCAGTGAGACAGGGACTCCAGCCGATGGAGATCGCGAGAGGGGGCAGTAATTGCAGTGAGACAGGGACACCACCAGATGGAGATGGTGACTGCGGGCAGTAACTGCAGTGAGACAGGGACACCAGCAGATGCAAAAGGTGAGATGGGGCAGTAACTGCAGTTAGACAGGGACACCAGCAGATGAAAATGTTGAGATGGGGCAGTACCTGCAGTGAGTCAGAGACACTAGCAGATGGATTTGCTGAGGGGGGTTGGTGGGTGGTAGTAACCGCAGTGAGGCAGGGACACCAGCAGATAGCAATGTTGAGAGTGGTCTGTAACTGCATAGAGTCAGAGAAACCAGCAGATGGAGCTGGAGATAAGGGGACAGTAACTGCAGTGAGAAACGGACACCAGCAGATGGCGATGGTGAGAGGGGACAGTAAGTGCAGTGAGACATCGACACCAACAGATGGCGATGGTGAGAGGGGACAGTAACTGCAGTGAGACAGAGACACCAGCAGATGGAGATGGTGAGAGGTTGCAGTAACTGCTGTGAATCAGGGACACCAGCAGATGTCGATGATGAGAGGGGACGGTAACTGCAGTGAGATAGGCACGCCAGCAGATGGAGATGGTGAGAGGGGGACAGTAACTGCAGTGAGACAGGGAAACCAGCAGATGGAGATGGTGAGAGGTGGACAGTAACTGCAGTGAGACAGAGACACCAGCAGATGGAGATGGTCAGAGGGGGACAGTAAGTGCAGTGCACAGGGACACCAGCAGATGGAGATGCTGAGAAGGTGCAGTAACTGCAGTTAGACAGGGACACCAGCAGATGGAGGTGGTGAGAGGGGGCGGTAACTGCAGTGAGACAGGGACACCAGCAGATGAAAAACTTGAGATGGGGCAGTAAGTGCTATGAGACAGAGACACGAGCAGATGGAGATGGTGAGGTGGACAGGAACGGCAGTGAAACAGTGGCACCAGCAGATGGAGATGCTGAGAGTGGTCAGTAACTGCAGTGAGGCAGGGAACCAGCAGATGGCGAGGGAGGTAGTGGACAATAACTGCAGTGAAGCAGGGAAACCAGTAGATGGAGGTGGGGTGCGGGGGCAGGAACTGCAGTGAGAAACGGACAGCAGCAGTTGGAGATGGTGAAAGTGGGCAGTAGCAGCAGTGAGACTGACACATCAGCAGATGGAGGTGGTGAGAGGGGGCAGTAACGGCAGTGAGACAGGGAAACTAGCAGATGAAAAAGGTGACATGTGGCAGTAACTGCAGTTAGACAGGGACACCAGCAGATGGAGATGCTGAGCCGGGGCATTAACTGCAGTGAGACAGGGACTCCACCCGATGGAGATTGTGAGAGGGGGCAGTAATTGCAGTGAGACATGGACACCAGCAGTTGGAGATGGTGAGAGCGGGACAGTAACTCCGGTGAGACAGCGACACCACCAGATGGAGATGGTGAGAGCGGGCAGTAACTACAGTGATAATGGGACACCAGCCGATGAAGATTGTGTGAGGGGGCAGTAGTTGCAGTGAGATAGGGACACCAACAGATGGAGATGGTGAGAGGTTGCAGTAACTGCTTTGAATCAGGGACACCAGCAGATGTCGATGATGAGAGGGGACAGTAACTGCAGTGAGATAGGCACACCAGCAGATGGAGACGGTGAGAGGGGGACAGTTAATGCAGTGAGACAGGGACACCAGCAAATGGAGATGGTGAGAGGGGACAGTAACTGCAGTGAGATAGGCACACCAGCAGATGGAGACGGTGAGAGGGGGACAGTAACTGCAGTGCGACAGAGACACCAGCAGATGGAGATGGTCAGAGGGGGACAGTAAGTGCAGTGCACAGGGACACCAGCAGATGGAGATGTTGAGAGGGTGCAGTAACTGCAGTTAGACAGGGACACCAGCAGATTAAAATCTTGATATGGGGTAGTAAGTGCAATGAGACAGAGACACCAGCAGATGGAGATGGTGAGGGGGACAGTAAGTGCAGTGCACAGGGACACCAGCAGATGGAGATGTTGAGAGGGTGCAGTAACTGCAGTTAGACAGGGACACCAGCAGATTAAAATCTTGATATGGGGTAGTAAGTGCAATGAGACAGAGACACCAGCAGATGGAGATGGTGAGGGGGACAGTAAAGGCAGTGAGACACTGGCACCAGCAGATGGAGATGCTGAATGTGGTCAGTAACTGCAGTGAGGCAGGGAACCAGCAGATGGCGATGGTGGTTGGGGACAATAACTGCAGTGAAGCAGCGAAACCAGTAGATGGAGGTGGTGAGAAGGGGACAGTCACTGCAGTGAGACAAGGAAACCAACAGATGGGGATGGTGAGCGGGGGCGGGAACTGCAGTGAGAAACGGACACCAGCAGATGGGGATGGTGATAGTGGGCAGTTGCAGCAGTGAGACTGAGACATCAGCAGATGGAGATGGTGAGAGCGGGACAGTAACTCCGTTGAGACAGGGACACCACCAGATGGAGATGTTGAGAGTGGTCAGTAACTACAGTGAAAAAGGGACACCAGCCGATGAAGATTGTGTGAGGGGGCAGTAATTGCAGTGAGACAGGGACACCAGCAGATGGAGATGGTGAGATGGGGACAGTAACTGCAGTGAGACAGGGACACCAGCAGATGGAGTTGGTGAGAGGGGTCAGTAACTGCAGTGAGACAGGGACACCAGCTGATGGCGGTAATGAAAGGGAGTAGCAACTGCAGTGAGATAGGGACACCAGAAGACGGAGATGTTGACAGGGGGGTCAGTAATTGCAGTGAGACAGGGACACCACCAAATGGCTATGGTGAGAGAGGGACAGTAACTGCATTGAGACAGGGTCACCACCTGATGGAGAAGGTGAGAGAGGGCAGTAACTGCAGTGACACAGGGACTCCAGCATATGGAGTTGGTGAGAGGGTGCAGTAACTGCAGTTAGACAGGGACACCAGCATATGGAGATGGTGAGAGGCGGCAGTAACTGCAGTGAGGCAAGGACACCAACAGATGGGGATGGTGAGCGGGGGCAGGAACTGCAGTGAGAAACGGACACCAGCAGATGGAGATGGTGAGAGTGGGCAGTAGCAGCAGTGAGACAGAGACATCAGCAGATGGAGGTGGTGAGAGTGGGCAGTAACGGCAGTGAGACAGGGACACCAGCAGAGGCAAAAGGTGAGATGGGGCAGTAACTGCAGTTAGACAGGGACACCAGCAGATGGAGATGGTGAGAGGGGGCAGTATCTGCAGTGAGACAGGGGCACCAGCAGATGGAGAAGGTGAGAGGGGGCATTTGCTGCCGTGAAACAGGTACACCAGTAGATGGAGATGGTGAGATTGGGCAGTCGGTGTAGTGAGACAGGGAAACAAGCAGATGGAGATGGTGAAAGGGGGTCGTTACTACAGTGAGACAGGGACACGGGCATATGAAAGATGTGAGGTGGGGCAGTAACTGCAGTGAGACAGGGACACCAGCAGATGAAAAATGTGAGATGGGGCAGTAATTGCAGTGAGACAGAGACACTAGCAGATGGATTTGGAAAGATGTAGGAGCAGCAGGTTGGTGGTGATAGGAGATTTTAATTTTCCATCATTGACTGGGATTCACTTAGTTTTAGAGGTCTAGATGGAGCAGAATGTGTAGGGAGCATCCATGAGGGTTTTCTCGAGCAGTATGTAAATAGTCCAACTCGGGAAGGGACCATACTGGACTTCGTGTTGGGGAATGCGCCCGGCCAGGCGGTTGACGTTTCAGCAGGGGAATAGTGATCACAATTCCGTAGGTTTTAGATTACTCATGGACAAAGACGAGAGTGTTCCAAAAGGAAGAGTGCTAAATTGGGGGAAGGCGAACTATACCAAAATTCGTTAGGAGATGGGGAATGTAGATTGGGAGCAGCTGTTTGAAGGTAAATTCACATTTGATATGTGGGAGGCTTTTAAAGAGAGGTTGATTAGCGTGCAGGAGAGACATGTTCCTGTGAAAATGAGGGATAGAAATGGCAAGATTAGGGAACCATGGATGACAGGTGAAATTGTGAGACGAGCAAAGAGGAAAAAGGAAGCATACATAAGGTCTAGGAGGCTGAAGAATGACGAAGCTTTGAAAGAATATCGGGAATGTAGGACCAATCTGAAATGAGGAATTAAGAGGGCTAAAACGGGTCATGAAATATCTTCAGCAAACAGGGTTAAGGAAAATCCTAAAGACTTTTATTCATATTTTTGGTGCAAGAGGGTAACTAGAGAAAGGATTGGCCCACTCAAGGACAAAGGAGGAAAGTTATGCGTGGAGTCAGAGAAAATGGGTGAGATTTTAAATGAGTACTTTGCATCGGTATTCACTGAGGAGAGGGACATGATGGATGTTGAGGCTAGGGACAGATGTTTGATTACTCTCGGTCAAGTCGGCATAAGGAGGGAGGAACTGTTGGGTATTCTAAAAGGCATTAAGGTGGACAAGTCCCCAGGTCCGGATGGGATCTATCCCAGGTTACTGAGGGAAGTGAGAGAGGAAATAGCTGGGGCCTTAACAGATATCTTTGCTACATCCTTAAACACAGGCGAGGTCCCGGAGGACTGGAGAATTGCTAATGTTGTCCCCTTGTTTAAGAAGGGTAGCAGGGATAATCCAGGTAATTATAGACCGGTGAGCCTGACGTCAGTGGTAGGGAAGCCGCTGGAGAAGATACTGAGGGATAGGATCTATTCACATTTGGAAGTAAATGAGCTTATCAGTGATAGGCAACATGGTTTTGTGCAGGGAAGGTCTTGTCTTACCAACGTAATAGAATTATTTGAGGAAGTGACAAAGTTGATTGATGAGGGAAGGGCTGTAGATGTCATATACATGGACTTCAGTAAGGCGTTTGATAAGGTTCCCCATGGTAAGCTGATGGAGAAAGTGAAATCGCATGGGGTCCAGGGTGTACTAACTAGATTTATAAAGAACTGGCTGGGCAACAGGAGACAGAGGGCAGCAGTAGAAGGGAGTTTCTCAAAATGGAGACGTGTGACCAGTGGTGTTCCACAGGGATCCGTGCTGGGACCACTGTCGTTTGTGATATACATAAATGATTTGGACGAAAGTATATGTGGTCTGATTAGCAAGTTTGCAGACGACACTAAGATTGGTGGAGTAGCAGATAGTGAAGGGGACTGTCAGAGAATACAGCAGAATATATATAGATTGGTGAGTTGGGCAGAGAAATGGCAGATGGAGTTCAATCAGGGCAAATGCGAGGTGATGTATTTTGGAAGATCCAATTCAAGAGTGAACTATACAGTAAATGGAAAAGTCCTGGGGAAAATTGATGTACAGAGAGATTTGGGTGTTCAGGTCCATTGTTCCCTGAAGGTGGCAACGCAGGTCAATAGAGTGGTCAAGAAGGCATACGGCATGCTTTCCTTCATCGGACGGGGTATTGAGTACAAGGGTTGGCAGGTCATGTTACAGTTGTATCTAACTTTGTTTCGGCCACATTTGGAATACTGCGTGCAGTTCTGGTCGCCACATTACCAAAAGGATGTGGATGCTTTGGAGAGGGTGCAGAGGAGGTTCACCAGGATGTTGCCTGGTATGGAGGACGCTAGCTATCAAGAGAGGTGGAGTAGATTAGGATTATTTTCATTAGAAAGACGTAGGTTGAGGGGGGACCTGATTGAGGTGTATAAAATCATGAGAGGGACAGACAGGGTGGATAGCAAGAAGCTTTTTATCAGAGTGGGGGATTCAATTACGAGGGGTCACAAGTTCAAAGTGAGAGGGCAAAAGTTTAGGGGGATATGCGTGGAAGGTTCTTTACGCACAGGGTGATGGTTGCCTGGAATGCGTTGCCAGCGGAGGTGGTAGACCAGGGCACGATAGCGTCTTTTAAGATGTATCTAGACAGGTACATGAATGGGCAGGAAGCAAATAGATACACACCCTTAGGAAACTGGTGACATGTTTAGATAGAGGATCTGGGTCGGCGCAAGCTTGGAGGGCAGAAGGGCCTGTTCCTGTGCTGTAATTTTCTTTGTTCTTTGATTTGGTGATGGGGTGGGGTGGCAGTAACGTCAGTGGGACAGGGACACCACTGATGGCAAATGTTCATCCTGGAGTTTAGTTACTAGTGGTGTACCGCAAGGATCTGTTTTGGGGCCACTGCTGTTTGTCATTTTTATAAATGACCTGGAAGATGGTGTAGAAGGGTGGGTTAGTACATTTGCAGATGACACTAAGGTCGGTGGAGTTGTGGATAGTGCCGAAGGATGTTGTAGGGTACAGAGAGACATAGATAGGCTGCAGAGCTGGGCTGAGAGATGGCAAATGGAGTTTAATGCGGAAAAGTGTGAGGTGATTCACTTTGGAAGGAGTAACAGGAATGCAGAGTACTGGGCTAATGGGAAGATTCTTGGTAGTGCAGATGAACAGAGAGATCTTGGTGTCCAGGTGCATAAATCCCTGAAGGTTGCTAACCAGGTTAATAGGGCTGTTCAGAAGGCATATGGTGTGTTAGCTTTTATTAGTAGGGGGGGTCGAGTTTCGGAGCCACGAGGTTATGCTGCAGCTGTACAAAACTCTGGTGAGACCGCACCTGGAGTATTGCATGCAGTTCTGGTCACCGCATTATAGGAAGGATGTGGAAGCTATGGAAAGGGTGCAGAGGAGATTTACTAGGATGTTGCCTGGTATGGAGGGAAGGTCTTACGAGGAAAGGCTGAGGGACTTGAGGTTGTTTTCGTTGGAGAGCAGGAGGAGGAGAGGTGACTTAATAGAGACATATAAGATAATCAGAGGGTTAGATAGGGTGGATAGTGAGCGTCTTTTTCCTCGGATGGTGATGGCAAACACGAGGGGACATAGCTTCAAGTTGAGGGGTGATAGATATAGGACAGATGTGAGAGGTAGTTTCTTTACTCAGAGAGTAGTAAGGGCGTGGAACGCCCTGCCTGCAGCAGTAGTAGATTCGCCAACTTTAAGGGCATTTAAGTGGACATTGGATAGACACATGGATGAAAATGGAATAGTGGAGGTCAGATGGTTTCACAGGTCGGCGCAACATCTAGGGCCGAAGGGCCTGTACTGCGCTGTAATTTTCTAATTCTAATTCTACCAGCAGATGGAAATGATGAGAGGCGGGCCATAACTGCAGTGAGACAGGGACTCCAGCTGAAGTAGATTGTGAGAAGCGGCAGTAATTGCAGTGACAGAGGGACATCGGCTGATGGAGGTAATGAAAGGGAGTAGTAACTGCAGTGAGATAGGGACAACAGCAGACGGAGATGTTGAGAGGGGGGACAGTAACTGCAGTGAGACAGGGACACCACCAGATGGAGATGGTGAGAGAGGGACCGTATCTGCATTGAGACAGGGTCACCAACAGATGCAGATGGTGAACGGGGGCAGAAACTGCAGTGAGAAACGGACACCAGCAGATGGCGATGACGAGTGAGGGCAGTAGCAGCAGTGAGACAGAGACATCAGCAGATGGAGGTGGTGAGAAGGCGACAGTAACTGCAGTGTGACAGGGACAAAAACAGATCGAGATGGTGAAAGGGGGACCGAAACTGCAGTGAGACGGAGACACCAGCAGATGGCGATGCTGAGCGGGGGGCACCGTAACTGCAGTGAGACAGGGACATCAGCAGATGGAGATGGTGAGTGGGGGACAATAACTGCAGTGAGACAGGGACACCACCAGATGGAGATTGTGAGAGGGGGCAGTAATTGCAGTGAGATAGGGGCACCAGCAGATGGAGATAGTGAGCGTGGGCAGTAACTGCAGTGATGCAGAGAAACCAGCAGATGGAGTTGGAAAGAAGGGGACAGTAACTGCAGTGAGTCAGGGACACCAGCAGATGGAGGTGGTGAAAGGGGGACACTAACTGCAGTGAGTCAGGGACAACAGCAGATGGCGATGTTGAGAGGGGGACAGTAACTGCAGTGAGAAAGGGACATCAGCAGATGGAGATGGTGAGATGGGGACTGTAACTGCAGTGAGACAGGGACACCACCAGATGGAGATGGTGAGAGAGGGCAGTAACTGCAGTGAGACAGGGACACCGGCAGATGGAGATTGTGAGAGGGGGCAGTAACTGCAGTGAGACAGGGACACCGGCAGATGGAGATTGTGAGAGGGGGCATTAGCTGCAGTGAGACAGATACACCAGTAGATGGAGATTATCAGATGGGGCAGTTACTGCAGTGAGACAGGGGCACAAGAAGATGGAGATGGTGAAAGGATGCCGTAACTGCAGTGAGACAGGGACACCAGCAGATGCAAAGGGTGAGATGGAGCAGTAACTGCAGTGAGACAGGGACACCAGCAGATGAAAAAGGTGAGATGCAGCAGTAAATGCAGTGAGACAGAGACACTGGCAGATGGATTTGGTGAGGGGGGCGTTGGTGGGTGGCAGTAAGGGAAGTGAGACAGGGACATCAGCAGATGGAAATGGTGAGAGGGGACAGTAACTGCAGTGAGATAGGGACACCAGCAGATGGAGATAATTCGAGGGAGACAGCAACTGCAGTGAGACAGGTATACCAGCAGATGGAGATGGTGAGAGGGTGACAGTAACTGCGTTGAGACAGAGAAACCACCAGATGGAGATGGTCAGAGAGGGACAGTAACTGCAGTGCACAGTGACACCAGCAGATGGGTATGTTTAGAGGGTGCAGTAACTGTAGTTAGACAGGGACACCAGCAGATGGAGATGGTGAAAGGGGGCCGTAACTGCACTGAGCCAGGGACACCAGCAAATGGAGATGGTGAGAAGGGGCAGTAACGGCACTTAGATAGGGACACCAGCAGATGGAGATGTTGAGAACGGGCTGTAACTGCATTGAGACAGGGACACCAGCAGATGGAGATGGTGAGAGGGGGCAGTAGCTGCAGTGAGACAAGGACCCCAGTAGATGGAGATTGTGAGATGGGGCAGTTACTGCAATGAGACAGGGACACCAGCAGATGGCGATGGAGACAGTGGGACAGTAACTGCAATGAGACATGGACACCAGCAGATGGAGATGGTCTGAGGTGGACAGTAACTGCAGTGAGAGAGGGACACCAGGAGATGGAGATGGTGAGAGGGGTACAGTAATCGCAGTGAGACAGGGGCACCAGCAGATGGAAATGGTGAAATGGGACAGTAACTGCGGTGAGACAAGGACATGAACAGATGGAGATGGTGAGCGGGGGCAGTAGCTGCAGTGAGACGGGGAGACCAGACTATGGAGATTCTGAGAGGGGGCAGTAATTGCAGTGAGAGAGGGACAGCAGCAGATGGAGATAGTGAAAGGGAGTAGTAACTGCAATGAGATAGGAACACCAGCAGATGGAGATGTTGAGTGGGGGCTGTAACTGCTGTGAATCAGGGACACCAGCAGATGGAGATGGTGAGAGGGGGCAGTAGCTGCAGTGAGACAAGGACACCAGTAGATGGAGATGGTGAATGGGGACAGTATCTGCAGTGAGATAGGGACACCAGCAGATGGAGATGTTGAGAAGGTTCAGTAACTGCAGTTAGACAGGGACACCAGCAGATGGAGATGGTTAGAGGCGGCGATAACTGCAGTTAGACAGAGACACCAGCAGATGGAGATGGTGAGAGGGTGACAGTAACTGCAGTGAGACAGAGACACCACCAGATGGAGTTGGTCAGAGGGGGACACTAACTGCAGTGCACAGTGACATCAGCAGATGGGGATGTTGAGTGGGTGCAGTAACTGTAGTTAGACAGGGACACCAGCCGATGGAGATTGTGAGAGGGTATAGTAATTGCAGTGAGATAGGGGCACCAGCAGATGGGGATGGTGAGAGTGGGCAGTAACTTCAGTGGAGGAGAGAAACCAGCAGATGGATTTGGTGAGAAGGGTACAGTAACTGCAGTGAGTCAGAGACACCAGCAGATGGAGATGGTGAAAGGGGGACAGTAACTGCAGTGAGTCAGGGACACCAGCAGATGAAAAAAGTGAGACGCGGCAGTAACTGCAGTGAGACAGGGACACCAGCCGATGGAGATTTTGAGAGGGGGCAGTAATTGCAGTGAGATAGGGGCACCAGCAGATTGAGATGGTGAGAGAGGACAGTACCTGCAGTGACATTGGGTCACCAGCAGATGGAGATGGTGAGAGGGGACGGTAACTGCAGTGAGACAGGGACACCAGCAGATGTAAAAAGTGAGACGCGGCAGTAACTGGAGTGAGACAGGGACACCAGCAGATGGAGATGGTGAGAGAGGTACAGTAATCGCAGTGAGACAGGGGCACCAGCAGATGGAAATGGTGAAATGGGACAGTAACTGCGGTGAGACAAGGACATCAACAGATGGAGATGGTGAGCGGGGGCAGTAGCTGCAGTGAGACGGGGAGACCAGACTATGGAGATTCTGAGAGGGGGCAGTAATTGCAGTGAGAGAGGGACAGCAGCAGATGGAGAAAGTGAAAGGGAGTAGTAACTGCAATGAGATTGGAACACCAGCAGATGGAGATGTTGAGTGGGGGCTGTAACTGCTGTGAATCAGGGACACCAGCAGATGGAGATGGTGAGAGTGGGCAGTAGCTGCAGTGAGATAGGGACACCAGCAGATGGAGATGTTGAGAAGGTTCAGTAACTGCAGTTAGACAGGGACACCAGCAGATGGAGATGGTGAGAGGCGGCGATAATTGCAGTTAGACAGAGACACCAGCAGATGGAGAAGGTGAGAGGGTGACAGTAACTGTAGTGAGACAGAGACACCACCAGATGGAGATGGTCAGAGGGGGACACTAACTGCAGTGCACAGTGACACCAGCAGATGGGGATGTTGAGAGGGTGCAGTAACTGTAGTTAGACAGGGACACCAGCAGATGGAGATGGTGAGAGGGGGCGGTAACGGCAGTGAGACAGGGACACCAGCCGATGGAGATTGTGAGAGGGTACAGTAATTGCAGTGAGATAGGGGCACCAGCAGATGGGGATGGTGAGAGTGGGCAGTAACTTCAGTGGAGGAGAGAAACCAGCAGATGGATTTGGTGAGAAGGGGACAGTAACTGCAGTGAGTCAGAGACACCAGCAGATGAAAAAAGTGAGACGCGGCAGTAACTGCAGTGAGACAGGGACACCAGCAGATGGAGATGGTGAGCGGGGACAGTAAGTGCAGTGAGAAAGAGACACCAGCAGATGGAGATGGTGAGAGGGGGCAGTAGCTGCAGTGAGACAAGGACACCAGTAGATGGAGATTGTGAGATGGGGCAGTTACTGCAGTGAGACAGGGACACCAGCAGATGGCGATGGGGAGAGTGGGACAGTAACTGCAATGAGACATGGACACCAGCAGATGGTGATGGTCTGAGGTGGACAGTAACTGCAGTGAGACAGGGACACCACAAGATGGAGGTGGTGAGAGGGAGACAGTAACCGCAGTGAGAGAGGGACTCCAGGAGATGGAGATGGTGAGAGAGGTACAGTAATCGCAGTGAGACAGGGGCACCAGCAGATGGAAATGGTGAAATGGAACAGTAACTGCGGTGAGACAAGGACATCAACAGATGGAGATGGTGAGCGGGGGCAGTTGCTGCAGTGAGACGGGGAGACCAGACTCTGGAGATTCTGAGAGGGGGCAGTAATTGCAGTGAGAGAGGGACAGCAGCAGATGGAGATAGTGAAAGGGAGTAGTAACTGCAGTGTGATAGGAACACCAGCAGATGGAGAAGGTGAGAGGGTGCAGTAACTGCTGTGAATCAGGGACACCAGCAGATGGAGATGGTGAGTGGGGACAGTATCTGCAGTGAGATAGGCACACCAGCAGATGGAGATGTTGAGATGGTTCAGTAACTGCAGTTAGACAGGGACACCAGCAGATGGAGATGCTTAGAGGCGGCGTAAACTGCAGTTAGACAGAGACACCAGCAGATGGAGATGGTGAGAGGGTGACAGTAACTGCAGTGAGACAGAGACACCACCGGACGGAGATGGTCAGAGGGGGACAGTAACTGCAGTGCACAGTGACAGCAGCAGATGGGGATGTTGAGAGGGTGCAGTAACTGTAGTTAGACAGGGACACCAGCAGATGGAGATGGTGAGATTGGGCGGTAACGGCAGTGAGACAGGGACACCAGCCGCTGGAGATTTTGAGAGGGGGCAGTAATTGCAGTGAGATAGGGGCACCAGCAGATGGGGATGGTGAGAGTGGGCAGTAACTTCAGTGGAGCAGAGAAACCAGCTGATGGATTTGGTGAGAAGGGTACAGTAACTGCAGTGAGTCAGAGACACCAGCAGATGGAGATGGCGAAAGGGGGACAGTAACTGAAGTGAGACAGGGACACCAGCAGATGGAGATGGTGAGCGGGGACAGTAACTGCAGTGAGACAGAGACACCAGCAGATGGCGATGGTGAGAGGATGCAGTAACTGCTGTGAATCAGGGACACCAGCAGATTGAGATGGTGAGAGAGGACAGTACCTGCAGTGAGATTGGGTCAACAGCAGATGGAGATGGTGAGAGGGGACGGTAATTGCAGTGAGACAGGGACACCAGCAGATGGAGATGGTGAGAGGGAGCAGCAACGGCAGTGAGACAGGGACACAAGCAGATGGAGATGGTGAAAGGGGTCAGTAACTGAAGTGAGACAGGGACAGTAGCAGATGAAAAACGTGAGATGGGGCGGTAAGTGCAGTGAGACAGAGATACCAGCAGATGGAGATGGTGAGGTGCTGGTAACGGCAGTGACACAGTGGCACCAGAAGATGGAGATGCTGAGGGTGGTCAGTAACTGCAGTGAGGCAGGGTTCAGCAGCTGGCGATGGTGGTAGGGGACAATAACTGTAGTGAAGCAGGGAAACCAGCAGATGGAGGTGGTGAGAAGGGGACAGTAACTGCAGTGAGACAGGGACACCAGCAGATGGAGATGTTGAGAGGATGCAGTAACTGCAGTTAGACAGGGACACCAGTAGATGGAGATGGTGAGATGGGTCAATAACTGCAGTGAGACAGGGACACCAGCCGATTGCGATGATGAGAGGGCGACAGTAACTGCAGTGAGACAGGGACACCAGTAGATGGAGTTGGTGAGATGGGGCAGTAACTGCAGTGAGACAGGGACACAAGCAGATGTGGATGGTGAGTGGGGGCAGTAACTGCAGTGAGACAGGGACACCAGTAGATGGAGATGGTGAGATGGGGCATGAACTGCAGTGAGACAGGGACACCAGCAGATGGCGATGATGAGAGGGGACAATAACTGCAGTGAAGCAGGGAAACCAGCAGATGGAGGTGGTGAGAATGGACAGTCACTGCAGTGAGACAGGGACACCAGCAGATGAAAAAGGTGAGATGGGGCAGTACATGTCGTCAGACAGGGACACCAGATGATGGAGATGCTGAGAGTGGTCAGTAACTGCAGTGAGGCCGGGAAACCAGCAGATGGGGATGGCGAGAGTGGGGCATCAACTGCAGTGAGGCAGGGAAACCAGCACATGATAATGAGAGGAGGCCGCACTGCAGTGAGACAGGGGCAGCAGCAGATGGCGATGATGACAGGAGGCAGTAACTGCAGTGAGGCAGGGACACCAGCAGATGGCGATGTTGAGAGGGGGACAGTAACTGCAGTGAGAAAGGGACATCAGCAGATGGAGATGGTGAGATGGGGACTGTAACTGCAGTGAGACAGGGACACCACCAGATGGAGTTGGTGAGAGAGGGCAGTAACTGCAGTGAGACAGGGACTCCAGCAGATGGAGATTGTGAGAGGGGGCAGTAACTGCAGTGAGACAGGGACACCGGCAGATGGAGATGGTAAGATGGGGCAGTTACTGCAGTGAGACAGGGGCACAAGAAGATGGAGATGGTGAAAGGATGCCGTAACTGCAGTGAGACAGGGACACCAGCAGATGCAAAGGGTGAGATGGAGCAGTAACTGCAGTGAGACAGGGACACTAGCAGATGAAAAAGGTGAGATGCAGCAGTAAATGCAGTGAGACAGAGACACTAGCAGATGGATTTGGTGAGGGTGGGCAGTAACTGCAGTGAGGCAGAGAAACCAGAAGATGGAGCTGGAGAGAAGGGGACAGTAACTGCAGTGAGGAACGGACACCAGCAGATGGCGATGGTGAGAGAGTTAGTTAGTGCAGTGAGACAGCGACACCAACAGATGGAGATGGTGAGAGGGTACAGTAACTGCAGTGAGACAGAGACACCAGCAGAAGGAGATGGTAGAGGGCGCTTTAACAGCTGTGAATCAGGGACACCAGCAGAGGTGGAAAATGAGAGGGGACAGTAACTGCATTGAGATAGGGACAACAGCAGATGGCGATGGTGAGCGGGGGACATTAACTGCAGTGAGACAGGTACACCAGCAGATGGAGATGGTGAGAGAGGGACAGTCACTGCATTGAGACAGGGGCAACACCAGATGGAGATGGTGAGAGCGGGCAGCAACAGCAGTGAGACAGGGAAACCAGCCGATGGAGATTGTGAGAGGGGCAGTAATTGCAGTGAGATAGGGGCACCAGCAGATGGGGATGGTGAGAGTGGGCAGTAATTTCAATGGAGCAGAGAAACCAGCAGATGGATTTGGTGAAAAGGGTACAGTAACTGCAGTGAGTCAGAGACACCAGCAGATGGAGATGGTGAAAGGGGGACAGTAACTGCAGTGAGTCAGGGACACCAGCAGATGGCGATGTTGAGAGGGGGCAGTAACTGCCGTGAGACAGGGACGCCGGAAGATGAAAAAGATGAGATGGGGCAGTAAATGTCGTGAAAAAGGGACACCAGAGGATGGAGATGCTGAGAGTTGTCAGTAACTGCAGTGAGGCCGGGACACCAGCAGATGGGGATGGCGAGAGTGGGGCAGCAACAGCAGTGAGGCAGGGAAACCAGCAGATGATAATGAGAGGGGACAGCATCTGCAGTGAGACAGGGGCAGCAGCAGATGGCGACGATGAGAGGGGGCAGTAACTGCAGTGAGGCAGGGAAACAAGCAGATGGGGAGGGCGAGAGTGGGGCAGCAACTGCAGTGAGGCAGCGAAACCAGCAGATGGAGATGGCGAGAGGGGGACAGCAACTGCAGTGAGACTGGGACACCACCAGATGGAGATGGTGAGAGGTTGCAGTAATTGCAGTTAGATAGGGACACCAGCAGATGGAGATGTTGAGAGAGGGCTGTAACTGCATTGAGACAGGGACACCAGCAGATGGAGATGGTGAGATGGGGCAGTAGCTGCAGTGAGACAAGGACACCAGTAGATGGAGATTGTGAGATTGGGCAGTTACTGCAGTGAGACAGGGACACCAGCAGATGGCGATGGAGAGAGTCGGACAGTAACTGCAGTGAGAGAGGGTCACCAGGAGATGGAGATGGTGAGAGGGGTACAGTAATCGCAGTGAGACATGGACACCAGCAGATGGAATTCGTGAAATGGGACAGTAACTGCTGTGAGACAAGGACATCAGCAGATGGAGGTGGTGAGCAGGGGCAGTAGCTGCAGTGAGACGGGGAGACCAGTCTATGGAGATTCTGAGAGGGGGCAGTAATTGCAGTGAGAGAGGGACACCACAGGATGGAGGTGGTGAGAGGGGGACAGTAACTACAGTGAGAGAGGGACACCAGGAGATGGAGATGGTGAGAGGGGTACAGTAATCGCAGTGAGACAGGGGCACCAGCAGATGGAATTCGTGAAATGGGACAGTAACTGCTGTGAGACAAGGACATCAGCAGATGGAGGTGGTGAGAGGGGCAGTAACTGCAGCGAGGCAGGGAAACCAGCAGATGGAGATGTTGAGAAGGGGACAATATCTGCAGTGAAGCAGGGAAAACAGCAGATGGAGGTGGTGAGAAGGGGACAGTCACTGCAGTGAGACAGGGAGACCAGCAGATGTAAAAGATGAGATGGGGCAGTAAATGTCGTGAAACAGGGACACCAGAGGATGGAGATGCTGCGAGTTGTCAGTATCTGCAGTGAGGCCGGGACACTAGCAGATGGGGATGGCGAGAGTGGGACAGCAACAGCGGTGAGGCAGGGAAACCAGCAGATGATAATGAGAGGAGACAGCATCTGCAGTGAGACAGGGGCAGCAGCAGATGGCGACGATGAGAGGAGGCAGTAACTGCAGTGAGGCAGGGAAACAAGCAGATGGGGAGGGCGAGAGTGGGGCAGCAACTGCAGTGAGGCAGGGAAACCAGCAGATGTGGAGGCAGCATCTGCAGTGAGACAGGGGCAGCAGCAGATGGCGACGATGAGAGGGGGCAGTAACTGCAGTGAGGCAGGGAAACCAGCAGATGGAGATGGTAAGAGGGTGCAGTAACTGCAGTTAGATAGGGACACCAGCAGATGGAGATGTTGAGAGGGGGCTGTAACTGCATTGAGACAGGGACACCAGCAGATGGAGATGGTGAGAGCGGGCAGTAGCTGCAGTGAGACAAGGACACCTGTAGAATGGAGATTGTGAGAAGGGGCAGTTACTGCAGTAAGACAGGGACACCAGCAGATGGCGATGGAGAGTGTGGGACAGTAACTGCAATGAGACATGGACACCAGCAGATGGTGATGGTCTGAGGTGGACAGTAACTGCAGTGAGACAGGGACACCACAAGATGGAGGTGGTGAGAGGTGGACAGTATCTGCAGTGAGATAGGGACACCAGCAGATGGAGATGTTGAGATGGTTCAGTAACTGCAGTTAGACAGGGACACTAGCAGATGGAGATGGTGAGAGGCGGCGGTAACTGCAGTTAGACAGAGACACCTGCAGATGGAGATGGTGAGAGGGTGCAGTAACTGCTGTGAATCAAGGACACCATCAGATGGAGATGGTGAGAGGGGACAGTAACTGCAGTGAGACAGGGACACCAGCAGATGGAGATGGTTCGAGCAAGACAGCAACTGCAGTGAGACAGGTACACCAGCAGATTGAGATGGTGAGAGGGTGACAGTCACTGCAGTGAGACAGAGACACCACCAGATGGAGATGGTCAGAGGGGGACATTAACTGCAGTGCAATGTGACACCAGCAGATGGGGATGTTGAGAGGCTGCAGTAACTGTAGTTAGACAGGGAAACCAGCAGATGGAGATGGTGAGAGGGTGCAGTAACTGCAGTTAGATAGGGACACCAGCAGATGGAGATGTCGAGAGGGGGCTGTAACTGCATTGAGACAGCGACACCAGCAGATGGAGATGGTGAGAGGGGGCAGTAGCTACAGTGAGACAAGGACACCAGTAGATGGAGATTGTGAGAAGGGGCAGTTACTGCAGTGAGACAGGGACACCAGCAGATGGCGATGTTGAGATGGTTCAGTAACTGCAGTTAGACAGGGACACCAGCAGATGGAGATGGTGAGAGGCGGCGGTAACTGCAGTTCGACAGAGACACCAGCAGATGGAGATGGTGAGAGGGTGCAGTAACTGCTGTGAATCAGGGACACCAGCAGATGGAGGTGGTGAGAGGGGACAGTAACTGCAGTGAGATAGGGACACCAGCAGATGCAGATGGTTCGAGGGAGACAGCAACTGCAGTGAGACAGAGAAACCACCAGATGGAGATGATCAGAGAGGGACAGTAACTGCAGTGCACAGTGCCACCAACAGATGGGGATGTTGAGAGTGTGCAGTAACCGCAGTTAGACAGGGACACCAGCAGATGGAGATGGTGAGAGGCGGCGGTAACTGCAGTTCGACAGAGACACCAGCAGATGGAGATGGTGAGAGGGGGCCGTACCTGCACTGAGCCAGGGTCACCAGCATATGGAGATAGTGAGAAGGGGCAGTAACGGCACTTAGATAGGGACACCAGCAGATGGAGATGTTGAGAGGGGGCTGTAACTGCATTGAGACAGGGACACCAGCAGATGGCGATGGTGAGAGGGGGCAGTAGCTGCAGTGAGACAAGGTCACCAGTAGATGGAGATTGTGAGATGGGGCAGTTACTGCAGTGAGACAGGGACACCAGCACATGGCGATGGAGAGAGTGGGACAGTAACTGCAATGAGACATGGACACCAGCAGATGGTGATGGTCTGAGGGGGACAGTAACTGCAGTGAGAGAGGGACACCAGGAGATGGAGATGGTGAGAGGGGGACAGTAATCGCAGTGAGACAGGGGCACCAGCAGATGGAAATGGTGAAATGGGACAGTAACTGCGGTGAGACAAGGACATCAACAGATGGAGATGGTGAATGGGGGCAGTAGCTGCAGTGAGACGGGGAGACCAGACTATGGAGATTCTGAGAGGGGGCAGTAATTGCAGTGAGAGAGGGACAGCAGCAGATGGAGATAGTGAAAGGGAGTAGTAACTGCAATGAGATAAAAACACCAGCAGATGGAGATGTTGAGTGGGGGCTGTAACTGCTGTGAATCAGGGACACCAGCAGTTGGAGATGGTGAGAGGGGGCAGTATCTGCAGTGAGATAGGCACACCAGCAGATGGAGATGTTGAGATGGTTCAGTAACTGCAGTTAGACAGGGACACCAGCAGATGGAGATGGTTAGAGGCGGCGGTAACTGCAGTTAGACAGAGACACCAGCAGATGGAGATGGTGAGAGGGTGACAGTAACTGCAGTGAGACAGAGACACCACCAGATGGAGATGGTCAGAGGGGGACACTAACTGCAGTGCACAGTGACACCAGCAGATGGGGATGTTGAGAGGGTGCAGTAACTGCAGTTAGACATGGACACCAGCAGATGGAGATGGTGCGAAGGGTACAGTAATTGCAGTGAGATAGGGGCACCAGCAGATGGGGATGGTGAGAGTGGGCAGTAACTTCAGTGGAGGAGAGAAACCAGCAGATGGATTTGGTGAGAAGGGTACAGTAACTGCAGTGAGTCAGAGACACCAGCAGATGGAGATGGTGAAAGGGGGACAGTAACTGCAGTGAGTCAGGGACACCAGCAGATGAAAACAGTGAGACGGGGCAGTAACTGCAGTGAGACAGGGACACCAGCAGATGGAGATGGTGAGCGGGGACAGTAACTGCAGTGAGACAGAGACACCAGCAGATGGAGATGGTGAGAGGGGGCAGTAGCTGCAGTGAGACAAGGACACCAGTAGATGGAGATTGTGAGATGGGGCAGTTACTGCAGTGAGACAGGGACACCAGCAGATGGCGATGGAGAGAGTGGGACAGTAACTGCAATGAGACATGGACACCAGCAGATGGTGATGGTCTGAGGTGGACAGTAACTGCAGTGAGACAGGGACACCACAAGATGGAGGTGGTGAGAGGGGGACAGTAACTGCAGTGAGAGAGGGACACCAGGAGATGGAGATGGTGAGAGGGGTACAGTAGTCGCAGTGAGACAGGGGCACCAGCAAATGGAAATGGTGAAATGGGACAGTAACTGCGGTGAGACAAGGACATTAACAGATGGAGATGGTGAGCGGGGGCAGTAGCTGCAGCGAGACGGGAAGACCAGGCTATGGAGATTCTGAGAGGGGGCAGTAATTGCAGTGAGAGAGGGACAGCAGCAGATGGAGATAGTGAAAGGGAGTAGTAACTGCAGTGTGATAGGAACACCACCAGATGGAGAAGGTGAGAGGGTGCAGTAACTGCTGTGAATCAAGGACACCAGCAGATGGAGATGGTGAGTGGGGACAGTACCTGCAGTGAGATAGGCACACCAGCAGATGGAGATGTTGAGATGGTTCAGTAACTGCAGTTAGACAGGGACACCAGCAGATGGAGATGGTGAGAGGGTGACAGTAACTGCAGTGAGACAGAGACACCACCGGATGGAGATGGTCAGAGGGTGACAGTAACTGCAGTGAGACAGAGACACCACCGGATGGAGATGGTCAGAGGGGGACAGTAACTGCAGTGCACAGTGACAGCAGCAGATGGGGATGTTGAGAGGGTGCAGTAACTGTAGTTAGACAGGGACACCAGCAGATGGAGATGGTGAGAGGGGGCGGTTACGGCAGTGAGACAGGGACACCAGCCGATGGAGATTTTGAGAGGGGGCAGTAATTGCAGTGAGATAGGGGCACCAGCAGATGGGGATGGTGAGAGTGGGCAGTAACTTCAGTGGAGCAGAGAAACCAGCTGATGGATTTGGTGAGAAGGGTACAGTAACTGCAGTGAGTCAGAGACACCAGCAGATGGAGATGGTGAAAGGGGGACAGTAACTGCAGTGAGACAGGGACACCAGCAGATGGAGATGGTGAGCGGGGACAGTAACTGCAGTGAGACAGAGACACCAGCAGATGGCGATGGTGACAGGATGCAGTAACTGCTGTGAATCAGGGACACCAGCAGATTGAGATGGTGAGAGAGGACAGTACCTGCAGTGAGATTGGGTCACCAGCAGATGGAGCTGGTGAGAGGGGACGGTCACTGCAGTGAGACAGGGACACCAGCAGATGGAGACGGTGAGAGGGGGCAGCAATGGCAGTGAGACAGGGACACAAGCAGATGGAGATGGTGAAAGGGGTCAGTAACTGAAGTGAGACAGGGACAGTAGCAGATGAAAAACGTGAGATGGGACAGTAACTGCAGTGAGACAGAGACACCAGCAGATGGAGATGGTGAGAGGGGGCAGTAGCTGCAGTGAGACAAGGACACCAGTAGATGGAGATTGTGAGATGGGGCAGTTACTGCAGTGAGACAGGGACACCAGCAGATGGCGATGGAGATAGTGGGACAGTAACTGCAATGAGACATGGACACCAGCAGATGGTGATGGTCTGAGGTGGACAGTAACTGCAGTGAGACAGGGACACCACAAGATGGAGGTGGTGAGAGGGGGACAGTAACTGCAGTGAGAGAGGGACACCAGGGGATGGAGATGGTGAGAGGGGTACAGTAGTCGCAGTGAGACAGGGGCACCAGCAGATGGAAATGGTGAAATGGGACAGTAACTGCGGTGAGACCAGGACATCAACAGATGGAGATGGTGAGCGGGGGCAGTAGCTGCAGCGAGACAGGAAGACCAGACTATGGAGATTCTGAGAGGGGGCAGTAATTGCAGTGAGAGAGGGACAGCAGCAGATGGAGATAGAGAAAGGGAGTAGTAACTGCAGTGTGAAGGAACACCAGCAGATGGCGAAGGTGAGAGGGTGCCGTAACTGCTGTGAATCAGGGAAACCAGCAGATGGGGATGGTGAGTGGGGACAGTATCTGCAGTGAGATAGGCACACCAGCAGATGGAGATGTTGAGATGGTTCAGTAACTGCAGTTAGACAGGGACACCAGCAGATGGAGATGGTTAGAGGCGGCGCTAACTGCAGTTAGACAGAGACACCACCGGATGGAGATGGTCAGAGGGGGACAGTAACTGCAGTGCACAGTGACAGCAGCAGATGGGGATGTTGAGAGGGTGCAGTAACTGTAGTTAGACAGGGACACCAGCAGATGGAGATGGTGAGAGGGGGCGGTAACGGCAGTGAGACAGGGACACCAGCCGATGGAGATTTTGAGAGGGGGCAGTAATTGCAGTGAGATAGGGGCACCAGCAGATGGGGATGGTGAGAGTGGGCAGTAACTTCAGTGGAGCAGAGAAACCAGCTGATGGATTTGGTGAGAAGGGTACAGTAACTGCAGTGAGTCAGAGACACCAGCAGATGGAGATGGTGTAATTGGGACAGTAACTGCAGTGAGACAGGGACACCTGCAGATGGAGATGGTGAGCGGGGACAGTAACTGCAGTGAGACAGAGACACCAGCAGATGGCGATGGTGAGAGGATGCAGTAACTGCTGTGAATTAGGGACACCAGCAGATTGAGATGGTGAGAGAGGACAGTACCTTCAGTGAGATTGGGTCACCAGCAGATGGAGATGGTGAGAGGGGACGGTAACTGCAGTGAGACAGGGACACCAGCAGATGGAGATAGTGAGAGGGGGCAGCAACGGCAGTGAGACAGGGACACAAGGAGATGGAGATGGTGAAAGGGGTCAGTAACTGAAGTGAGACAGGGACACTAGCAGATGAAAAACGTGAGATGGGGCGGTAAGTGCAGTGAGACAGAGATATCAGCAGATGGAGATGGTGAGGAGCTGGTAACGGCAGTGACACAGTGGCACCAGACGATGGATATGCTGAGGGTGGTCAGCAACTGCAGTGAGGCAGGGTTCAGCAGCTGGCGATGGTTTTAGGGGACAATAACTGCAGTGAAGCAGGGAAACCAGCAGATGGAGGTGGTGAGAAGGGGACAGTAACTGCAGTGAGACAGGGACACCAGTAGATGGAGATGGTGAGATGGGGAAGGAACTACAGTGAGACAGGGACACCAGCAGATGGCGATGATGAGAGGGCGACAGTAACTGCAGTGAGACAGGGACACCAGTAGATGGAGATGGTGAGATGGGGCAGTAACTGCAGTGAGACAGGGACACAAGCAGATGGACATGGTGAGTGGGGGCAGTTACTGCAGTGAGACAGGGACACCAGTAGATGGAGACGGTGAGATGCGGCATTAACTGCAGTGAGACAAGGACACCAGCAGATGGCGATGATGAGAGGGCGACAGTAACTGCAGTGAGACAGGGACACCAGTAGATGGAGATGGTGAGACGGGGCAGTAACTGTAGTGAGACAGGAAACCAGCAGATGGCGATGGTGGTGAGAAGGGGACAGTCACTGCAGTGAGACAAGGACACCAGCAGATGCAAAAGGTGAGATGGGGCAGTACATTTCGTCAGACAGGGACACCAGATGATGGAGATGCTGAGAGTGGTCAGTAACTGCAGTGAGGCCGGGACACCAGCAGATGGGGATGGCGAGAGTGGGGCAGCAACTGCAGTGAGTAAGGGAAACCAGCACATGATAATGAGAGGACGCCGCACTGCAGTGAGACAGGGGCAGCAGCAGATGGCGATGATGAGAGGAGGCAGTAACTGCAGTGAGGCAGGGACACCAGCAGATGGAAATGGTGAGAGGGAGCGGTCACTACAGTGAGACAGAAACACCACCAGATCGAGATGGTGAGAGGGCGACAGTAACTGCAGTGAGACAGCGGCACCAGCAGATGGAGATGGTGCGAGGGGGACAGTAACTGCAGTGAGACAAAGACACCACCAGATGGAAATGGTAAGAGGGGGACAGTAACTGCAGTGCACAGGCACAGCATCAGATGGAGTTGTTGAGAGGGTGCACTAACTGCAGTTAGGCAGGGACACCAGCAGATGGAGATGGTGAGAGGGGGCGGTAACTGCAGTGAGACAGGGACTCCAGCAGATGGAGATGGTGAGAGGGGACAGTAACTGCAGTGAGACAGAGACACCAGCAGATGGAGATGGTGAGAGAGGACAGTAACTGCAGTGAGGCCGGGACACCAGCAGATGGGGATGGCGAGAGTGGGGCAGCAACTGCAGTGAGTAAGGGAAACCAGCACATGATAATGAGAGGACGCCGCACTGCAGTGAGACGGGGGCAGCAGCAGATGGCGATGATGAGAGGAGGCAGTAACTGCAGTGAGGCAGGGACACCAGCAGATGGAAATGGTGAGAGGGAGCGGTCACTACAGTGAGACAGAAACACCACCAGATCGAGATGGTGAGAGGGCGACAGTAACTGCAGTGAGACAGCGGCACCAGCAGATGGAGATGGTGCGAGGGGGAAAGTAACTGCAGTGAGACAAAGACACCACCAGATGGAAATGGTAAGAGGGGGACAGTAACTGCAGTGCACAGGCACAGCATCAGATGGAGTTGTTGAGAGGGTGCACTAACTGCAGTTAGGCAGGGACACCAGCAGATGGAGATGGTGAGAGGGGGCGGTAACTGCAGTGAGACAGGGACTGCAGCAGATGGAGATGGTGAGAGGGGACAGTAACTGCAGTGAGACAGAGACACCAGCAGATGGAGATGGTGAGAGAGGACAGTAACTGCAGTGAGGTTGGGTCACCAGCAGATGGAGATGGTGAGAGGGGCGGTAGCTGCAATGAGCCAGGGACACCAGCAGATGGATATGGTGAGAGGGGGCAGGAATGGCAGTGAGACAGGGACACAAGCAGTTGGAGATGGTGAGAGGGGGCAGTAACTGCAGTGAGACAGGGACACCAGCAAATGGATATCGTAAACCTGTGCAGTACCTGCAGTGAGTCAGGGACACCAGCAGATGGAGATGGTGAGATGGGGCTGGAACTGCAGTGAGACAGGGACACCAGCAGATGAAAAAGGTGAGATGAGGCAGTAACTGCAGTGAGACAGAGACACTAGCAGATGGATTTGGTGATTGGGGGTGCGCGTGGCAGTTATGGCAGTTAGACAGGGACACCAGCAGATGAAAATGGTGAGATGGGGCAGTAACAGCAGTGAGACAGAGACACTAGCAGTTGGATTTGGTGATGGGGGGAGGGGGGGGGGGTGGTGGCAGCAACGGCAGTGAGACTGGGACGCCTGAAGACGGAGATGCTGAAAGTAGTCAGCCACTGCAGTGAGGCAGGGGCACCAGCAGATGGCGATGGTGAGAGGGGCAGTAACTGCAGCGAGGCAGGGAAACCAGCAGATGGAGGTGGTGAGAAGGCGACAGTAATAGCAGTGAGACAGGGGCAACAGCAGATGGAAATGGTGAGATGGGACAGTAACTGAAGTGAGACTAGGACAACAGCATATGGAGATGGTGAGAGGGAGACAGCAACTGCTGTGAGACAGAGACATCACCAGATGGAGATGGTGAGAGGGGGACAGTAACTGCAGTGAGACAGGGACTCCAGCAGATGGAGATGTTGAGAGGATGCAGCAACTGCAGTTAGACAGGGACATCAGCAGAAATTGATGTTGAGAGGGTGCAGTAAATGCAATGAGACAGGGACACCAACAGATGGCGATGATGAGTAGGGGACAGTAACTGCAGTGAGATAGGGACACCAGCAGATGGAGATGGTCAGAGGGGGACAGTAACTGTAGTGCACAGGGACACCAGCAGATGGAGATTTAGAGAGGGTGCAATAACTGCAGTTAGACAGGGACACAGCAGATGGAGATGGTGAGAGAGGGCGGTAACTGCAGTGAATCAGGGACACCCGCAGATGGAGATGGTGAGAGGGGGCAGTAACTGCAGTGATACAGAGACACCAGCAAATGGAGATGGTGAGAGGGGACAGTAACTGCAGTGAGATATGGACACCAGCAGATGGAGATGGTGAGAGTGGGACTGTAACTGCAGTGCACAGGCACAGCAGCAGATGGAGTTGTTGAGAGGGTGCAGTAACTGCAGTTATGCAGGGACGCCTGCAGATGGAGATGGTGAGTGGGGGAAGTAAATGCTGTGAATCAGGGACACCAGCAGATGGAGATGGTGAAAGAGGACAGTAACTGCAGTGAGATTGGGTCACCAGCAGATGGAGATGGTGAGAGAAGTCTGTAACTGCAGTGAGACAGGGACACCAGCAGATGGAGATGATTGGAGGGTGCAGTAACTGCTGTGAATCAGGGACACCAGCCGATGGAGATGGTCAGAGGGGGACAGTAACTGCAGTGCACAGGGACACCAGCAGATGGAGATTTAGAGAGGGTGCAATAACTGCAGTGAGACAGGGACACAGCAGATGGAGATGGTGAGAGAGGGCGGTAACTGCAGTGAATCAGGGACACCCGCAGATGGAGATGGTGAGAGGGGGCAGTAACTGCAGTGATACAGAGACACCAGCAAATGGAGATGGTGAGAGGGGACAGTAACTGCAGTGAGATATGGACACCAGCAGATGGAGATGGTGAGAGTGGGACTGTAACTGCAGTGCACAGGCACAGCAGCAGATGGAGTTGTTGAGAGGGTGCAGTAACTGCAGTTATGCAGGGACGCCTGCAGATGGAGATGGTGAGTGGGGGAAGTAAATGCTGTGAATCAGGGACACCAGCAGATGGAGATGGTGAAAGAGGACAGTAACTGCAGTGAGATTGGGTCACCAGCAGATGGAGATGGTAAGAGAAGTCTGTAACTGCAGTGAGACAGGGACACCAGCAGATGGAGATGGTTGGAGGGTGCAGTAACTGCTGTGAATCAGGGACACCAGCAAATGGAGATGGTGAAAGAGGACAGTAACTGCAGTGAGATTTGTTCACCAGCAGATGGAGATGGTGAGAGGGGACGGTAACTGCAGTGAGAAAGGGACACCAGCAGATGGAGATGGTGAGAGGGGGCAGCAACGGCAGTGAGACAGGGACACAAGCAGATGGAGATGGTGAAAGGGGTCAGTAACTGCTGTGAGACAGGGACACTAGCAGATGAAAAACGTGAGATGGGGAGGTAAGTGCAGTGAGACAGAGATACCAGCAGATGGAGATGGTGAGTGGGGGAAAGACGGCAGTGACACAGTTGCACCAGAAGATGGAGATGCTGAGGGTGGTCAGTAACTGCAGTGAGGCAGGGAACCAGCAGATGGCGATGGTGGTAGGGGACAATAACTGCAGTGAAGCAGGGAAACCAGCAGATGGAGGTGGTGAGAAGGGGACAGTAACTGCAGTGAGACATGGACACCAGCAGATGGAGATGTTGAGAGGATGCAGTAACTGCAGTTAGACAGGGACACCAGTAGATGTTGATGGTGAGAGGATGCAGTAACTGCTCTGAATCAGAGACACCAGAAGATGGAGATGATGAGAGGGGGACAGTAACTGCAGTGAGACAGACACACCAGCAGATGGAGAGGGTGAGAGAGGGACAGTAACTACAGTGAGACAGGCACACCAGCAGCTGGCGATGGTGAGATGGGGACAGTAACTGCAGTGAGACAGGGACACCAGCAGATGGAGCTGTTGAGATGGGGACAGTAACTGCAGTGAGACAGTGACACCAGCAGATGGAGATGGTGAAAGGGGCACCATAACTGCAGTGAGACGGGGACACCAGCAGAAGGAGGTGGAGAGATGGGGCCAGTAACTGCAGTGAGACAGGGACACCAGCAGATGGAGATGGTGAGAGGGGGCAGTAATTTCAGTGAGTCAGGACACCAGCAGATGTGAATGTTGAGAGGCGAGAGTAACTGCAGTGAGACAGGGACACCAGCAGATGGAGATGGTGAGAGGGGGCAGGAACTGCTGTGTGACAGGGACACCAGCAGATGGGGATGATGAGAGGGGGCAGTAATTGCAGTGAGACAGGACACCAGCAGAATTGATTGTTGAGAGGGCACAGTAACTGCAGTGAGACAGGGACACCAGCAGATGGTGATAGTGAGACGGGGCAAGAAATGCAGTGAGACAGGGACACCAGCAGATAGAGATGGTGAGAGGGGAACAGTAACTACACTGAGACAGGGACACCAGCAGATGGAGATGGTGAGAGTCAGGACATTAACTACAGGTAGACAGGGCCACCAGCAGATGGAGATGGTGAGAGGGGGCAGTAATTGAAGAGAGACAGGGACACCAGCAGATGGAGATGGTGAGATGGGGCCAGTAGCTGCTGTGAGACAGGGACACAAGCAGATGGAGATGGTGAGAGGGGTCAGTAATTTCAGTGAGACAGGACACCAGCAGAAATGAATGGTGAGAGGGGACAGCAACTGCAGTGCGACAGGGGCACCAGCAGATGGAGATGACGAGAGGGTGCAGAAACTGCAGTGAGACAGGGACACCAGCAGGTAGAGATGGTGAGAGGGGGTCAGTAACGACAGTGAGACAGGGACACAAGCAGATGGAGATGGTGAGAGTCAGGACATTAACTGCAGGGAGACAGGGCCACCAGCAGATGGAGATGGAGAGAGGGGGACAGTAACTGCAATGAGATAGGGACACCAGCAGATGGAGATGGTGAGAGGGTGCATTAACTGCAGTGATACAGGGACACCAGCAGATGGAGATGGTGAAAGGGGGACTGTAACTGCAGTGAGACAGGGACACCAGCAGATGGAGATGGTGAGAGCTGGCAGTAATTGCAGTGAGACAGGACACCAGCAGATGTGAATGGTGAGAGGCGACAGTAACTGCAGTGAGACAGGGACACCAGCAGATGGAGATTCTGAGAGGGGCCAGGAGCTGCAGTAAGACAGGGACACCAGCAGATGGAGATGGTGAGAGGGAGCAGTAATTGCAGTGAGTCAGGGCAACAGCAGATGTGAATGGTGAGAGAGGACAGTAACTGCAGTGAGACAGGGACACCGGCAGATGGAGATGGTGAGAGGGGGCAGGAATTGCTGTGAGACAGGGACACCAGCAGATAGAGATGGTGAGAGGTGTCAGTAACTGCAGGGAGACAGGGACACCAGCAGATGGAGTAGGTGAGAGTCAGGACATTAACTGCAGGGTGACAGGGCCACCAGCAGATGGAGATGGTGAGAGGGGGACAGTAACTGCAGTAAGACAGGGACACCAGCAGCTGGAGATGGTGAGAGGGGCACTGTAACTGCAGTGTGACAGGGACACCAGCAGATGGGGATGCAGAGATGGGGCAGTAATTGCAGTGAGACAGGACACCAGCCGATGTGAATGGTGAGAGGCGAGAGTAACTGCAGTGAGACAGGGACACCAGCAGATGGAGATGTTGAGAGGGGGCAGTAATTGCAGTGAGACAGGACACCAGCAGAAGTGATTGGTGAGAGGGGACAGTAACTGCAGTGAGACAGGGACACCAGCAGATGTAAATAGTGAGAGGGGGCAAGAAATGAAGTGAGACAGGGACACCAGCAGATAGAGATGGTGAGAGTCAGGACATTAACTGCAGGTAGATAGGGCCAGCAGCGGATGGAGATGGTGAGAGGGGGACAGTAACTGCAGTCAGACAGGGACATCAGCAGCTGGAGATGGTGAGAGGGTGCAGTAAATGCAGTGAGATATGGACACCAGCAGATGGAGATGGTGAGAGTGGCAGTAACTGCAGTGAGACTGGGACACCAGCAGATAGAGATGTTGAGAGGGGGACTGTGACTGCAGTGAGACAGGGACACCAGCAGAGGGAGATGGTGAGAGGGGGCAGTAACTGCAGAGGGACAGGGACACCAGCAGATAGAGATCGTGAGAGGGTGACAGTAACTGCAGTGATACAGAGACACCACCAGATGGATGTGGTCAGAGGGGGCATGAACTGCAGTGAGACAGTGGCACCAGCAGATAGAGATGGTGAGAGGGGCGTCAGTAACTACAGTGAGGCAGGGTCACCAGCAGATGGAGATGGTGAGAGTCAGGACATTAAGTGCAGGGAGACAGGGCCACCAGTAGATGGAGATGGTGAGAGGGGGACAGTAACTTCACTGAGGGAGGGACACCAGCAGCTGGAGATGGGGAGAGGGTGCAGTAACTGCAGTGATACAGGGACACCAGCAGATGGAGATGTTGAGAGGGTGCAGTAACTGCAGTGAGACAGGGACACGAGCAGATGGAGATGGTTAAAGGGGGACTGTAACAGCAGTGGGACTCTAGCAGATGGAGATGGAGAGATGGGGCCAGAAACTGCAGTGAGACAGGGACACCAGAAGATGGAGATGGTGAGAGGGGGCAGTAATTGCAGTGAGACAGGACACCAGCAGATTGAATGGTGAGAGGGGGCAGGAGCTGCAGTGAGACAGGGACACCAGTAGATGGAGATGTGGGAGGGTGCAGTAACTGCATTGAGACAGGGACACCGGCAGATGGTGATGATAAGAGGGGGACAGTAACTTCACTGAGACAGGGACACCAGCAGCTGGAGATGGTGAGAGGGTGCAGTAACTGCAGTGAGACAGGGACACGAGCAGATGGAGATGGTTAAAGGGGGACTGTAACAGCAGTGGGACTCTAGCAGATGGAGGTGGAGAGATGGGGCCAGAAACTGCAGTGAGACAGGGACACCAGAAGATGGAGATGGTGAGAGGGGGCAGTAATTGCAGTGAGACAGGACACCAGCAGATTGAATGGTGAGAGGGGGCAGGAGCTGCAGTGAGACAGGGACACCAGTAGATGGAGATTGTGGGAGGGTGCAGTAACTGCATTGAGACAGGGACACCGGCAGATGGTGATGGTGAGATGGGCAGTAACTGCAGTGAGACTGGGACTCCAGCAGATAGAGATGGTGAGAGGGGGAAGGAACTGCAGTGAGACAGAGACAGCAGCAGATAGAGATGGTGAGAGGGGGGTCAAAAATTACAGTGAGACAGGGACACCAGCAGATGGAGATGGTGAGAGGGGCAGTAACTGCTGTGAGACTGGGACACCAGCAGATAGAGATGTTGAGAGGGGGACAGTGACTGCTGTGAGACAGGGACATCAGCAGAGGTAGTTGGTTAGAGGGGGCAGTAACTGCAGTGAGACAGGGACACCAGCAGATAGAGATGGTGAGAGGGGGCAGTAACGGCAGTGAGACAGGGACACCAGCAGATGCAGATGGTGGGAGGGGGCAGTAACTGCACCGAGACAGGGACACCAGCAGATAGAGATGGTGAGAGGGGGACAGTAACTGCAGTGATACAGAGAGAACACCAGATGGAGATGGTGAGAGGAGGCATTAACTGCAGTGAGACAGGGACACCAGCAGATGGAGATGGTGAGAGTCAGGACATAAACTGCAGGGAGACAGGACCACCAGCAGATGGAGATGGCGAGAGGGGGACAGTAACTTCAATGAGACAGGGACACCAGCAGCTGGAGATGGTGAGAGGGGGACAGTAACTGCAGTGAGACAGGGACACCAGCAGCTGGATATGGTGAGAGGGTGCAGCAACTGCAGTGACACAGGGACAGAAGATGGAGATGGTGAGAGGGGCAGTAACTGCAGAGAAACTGGGACACCAGCAGATAGAGATTTTGAGAGTGGGACAGGACCTGCTGTGACACAGGAACATCAGCAGAGGGAGATATTTAGAGGGGGCAGTAACTGCAGTGAGATAGGGACACCAGCAGATAGAGATGGTGAGAGGGGGCAGTAGCTGCAGTGAGACAGGGACACCAGCAGAGGGAGATGGTGTGAGGGGGAAGTAACTGCAGCGATCAGGGACACCAGCAGATAGATATGGTGAGAGGGGGACTTAACTGCATTGAGACAGGGCACCAGCAGAGGGAGATGGTGAGAGGGGTCATTAACTGCAGTGAGACAGGGACACCAGCAGATAGAGATGGTGAGAGGGGGCATTAACTGCTGTGAGATAGGGACACCAGCAGATAGAGATGGTGAGAGGGGGACTTAACTGCATTGAGACAGGGCACCAGCAGAGGGAGATGGTGAGAGGGGTCTGTAACTGCAGTGAGACAGGGACACGAGCAGATGGAGATGGTTGGAGGCTGCAGTAACCGCTGTGAATCAGGGACACCAGCAAATGGAGATGGTGAAAGAGGACATTAACTGCAGTGAGATTTGTTCATCAGCAGATGGAGATGGTGAGAGGGGACGGTAACTGCAGTGAGAAAGGGACACCAGCAGATGGAGATGGTGAGAGGGGGCAGCAACGGCAGTGAGACAGGGACACAAGCAGGTGGAGATGGTGAAAGGGGTCAGTAACTGTAGTGAGACAGGGACACTAGCAGATGAAAAACGTGAGATGGGGCGGTAAGTGCAGTGAGACAGAGATACCAGCAGATGGAGATGGTGAGGGGGGGGAGGTGGGTGTAACGGCAGTGACACAGTTGCACATGAAGATGGAGATGCTGAGGGTGGTCAGTAACTGCAGTGAGGCAGGGAACCAGCAGATGGCGATGGTGGTAGGGGACAATAACTGCAGTGAAGCAGGGAAATCAGCAGATGGAGGTGGTGAGAAGGGGACAGTAACTGCAGTGAGACATGGACACCAGCAGATGGAGATGTTGAGAGGATTCAGTAACTGCAGTTAGACAGGGACACCTGTAGATGTTGATGCTGAGAGGATGCAGTAACTGCTCTGAATCAGGGACACCAGCAGATGGAGATGATGAGAGGGGGACAGTAACTGCAGTCAGACAGGGACACCAGCAGATGGAGATGGTGAGAGGGGGACAGTAACCGCAGTGAGACAGACACACCAGCAGATGGAGATGGTGAGAGGGGGCAGTAACTGCAGTTAGACAGGGACACCTGTAGATGTTGATGCTGAGAGGATGCAGTAACTGCTCTGAATCAGGGACACCAGCAGATGGAGATGATGAGAGGGGGACAGTAACTGCAGTCAGACAGGGACACCAGCAGATGGAGATGGTGAGAGGGGGACAGTAACCGCAGTGAGACAGACACACCAGCAGATAGATATGGTGAGAGGGGGACTTAACTGCATTGAGACAGGGCACCAGCAGAGGGAGATGGTGAGAGGGGTCATTAACTGCAGTGAGACAGGGACACCAGCAGATAGAGATGGTGAGAGGGGGCATTAACTGCTGTGAGATAGGGACACCAGCAGATAGAGATGGTGAGAGGGGGACTTAACTGCATTGAGACAGGGCACCAGCAGAGGGAGATGGTAAGAGGGGTCTGTAACTGCAGTGAGACAGGGACACCAGCAGATGGAGATGGTTGGAGGCTGCAGTAACCGCTGTGAATCAGGGACACCAGCAAATGGAGATGGTGAAAGAGGACAGTAACTGCAGTGAGATTTGTTCATCAGCAGATGGAGATGGTGAGAGGGGACGGTAACTGCAGTGAGAAAGGGACACCAGCAGATGGAGATGGTGAGAGGGGGCAGCAACGGCAGTGAGACAGGGACACAAGCAGATGGAGATGGTGAAAGGGGTCAGTAACTGCAGTGAGACAGGGACACTAGCAGATGAAAAACGTGAGATGGGGCGGTAAGTGCAGTGAGACAGAGATACCAGCAGATGGAGATGGTGAGGGGGGGGGGTGGGTGTAACGGCAGTGACACAGTTGCACCAGAAGATGGAGATGCTGAGGGTGGTCAGTAACTGCAGTGAGGCAGGGAACCAGCAGATGGCGATGGTGGTAGGGGACAATAAATGCAGTGAAGCAGGGAAACCAGCAGATGGAGGTGGTGAGACGGGGACAGTTACTGCAGTGAGACATGGACACCAGCAGATGGAGATGTTGAGAGGATTCAGTAACTGCAGTTAGACAGGGACACCTGGAGATGTTGATGCTGAGACGATGCAGTAACTGCTCTGAATCAGAGACACCAGCAGATGGAGATGATGAGAGGGGGACAGTAACTGCAGTCAGACAGGGACACCAGCAGATGGAGATGGTGAGAGGGGGACAGTAACCGCAGTGAGACAGACACACCAGCAGATGGAGATGGTGAGAGAGGGGCAGTAACTGCAGTGAGACAGGCACACCAGCAGCTGGCGATGGTGAGAATGGGACAGTAACTGCAGTGAGACAGGGACACCAGCAGATGGAGATGTTGAGATGGGGACAGTAACTGCAGTGAGACAGTGACACCAGCAGATGGAGATGGTGAAAGGGGCACCATAACTGCAGTGAGACGGGGACACCAGCAGAAGGAGGTGGAGAGATGGGGCCAGTAACTGCAGTGAGACAGGGACACCAGCAGATGGAGATGGTGAGAGGGGGCAGGAATTGCTGTGAGACAGGGACACCAGCAGATAGAGATGGTGAGAGGTGTCTGTCACTGCAGGGAGACAGGGACACCAGCAGATGGGGATGGTGAGAGTCAGGACATTAACTGCAGTGCGACAGGGCCACCAGCAGATGGAGATGGTGAGAGGGGGACAGTAACTGCAGTGAGACAGGGACACCAGCAGCTGGAGATGGTGAGAGGGGCACTGTAACTGCAGTGTGACAGGGACACCGGCAGATGGAGATGGAGAAATGGGGCAGTAATTGCAGTGAGACAGGACACCAGCCGATGTGAATGGTGAGAGGCGAGAGTAACTGCAGTGAGACAGGGACACCAGCAGATGGAGATGGTGAGAGGGGGCAGGAACTGCAGTGAGACAGGGACACCAGCAGATGGAGATGTTGAGAGGGGGCAGTAATTGCAGTGAGACAGGACACCAGCAGAAGTGATTGGTGAGAGGGGACAGTAACTGCAGTGAGACAGGGACACCAGCAGATGTAAATAGTGAGAGGGGGCAAGAAATGAAGTGAGACAGGGACACCAGCAGATAGAGATGGTGAGAGTCAGGACATTAACTGCAGGTAGATAGGGCCAGCAGCAGATGGAGATGGTGAGAGGGGGACAGTAACTGCAGTCAGACAGGGACATCAGCAGCTGGAGATGGTGAGAGGGTGCAGTAACTGCAGTGAGATATGGACACCAGCAGATGGAGATGGTGAGAGGGGCAGTAACTGCAGTGAGACTGGGACACCAGCAGATAGAGATGTTGAGAGGGGGACTGTGACTGCAGTGAGACAGGGACACCAGCAGAGGGAGATGGTGAGAGGGGGCAGTAACTGCAGAGAGACAGGGACACCAGCAGATAGAGATCGTGAGAGGGGGACAGTAACTGCAGTGATACAGAGACACCACCAGATTGATGTGGTGAGAGGCGGCATGAACTGCAGTGAGACAGTGGCACCAGCAGATAGAGATGGTGAGAGGGGCGTCAGTAACTACAGTGAGGCAGGGACACCAGCAGAGGGAGATGGTGAGAGGGGGACAGTAACTTCACTGAGACAGGGACACCAGAAGATGGAGATGGTGAGAGGGGGCAGTAATTGCAGTGAGACAGGACACCAGCAGATTGAATGGTGAGAGGGGGCAGGAGCTGCTGTGAGACAGGGACACCAGTAGATGGAGATTGCGAGAGGGTGCAGTAACTGCATTGAGACAGGGACACCGGCAGATGGTGATGGTGAGATGGGCAGTAACTGCAGTGAGACTGGGACTCCAGCAGATAGAGATGGTGAGAGGGGGGTCAAAAACTACAGTGAGACAGGGACACCAGCAGATGGAGATGGTGAGAGGGGCAGTAACTGCTGTGAGACTGGGACACCAGCAGATAGAGATGTTGAGAAGGGGACAGTAACTGCAGTGATACAGAGAGACCACCAGATGGAGATGGTGAGAGGGGGCATTAACTGCAGTGAGACAGGGACACCAGCAGATAGAGATGGTGAGAGGGGGCAGTAACGGCAGTGAGACAGGGACACCAGCAGATAGAGATGGTGAGAGGGGGCAGTAACGGCAGTGAGACAGGGACACCAGCAGATAGAGATGGTGAGAGGGGGCAGTAACGGCAGTGAGACAGGGACACCAGCAGATGCAGATGGTGGGAGGGGGCAGTAACTGCAGCGAGACAGGGACACCAGCAGTTAGAGATGGTGAGAGGGGGACAGTAACTGCAGTGATACAGAGAGACCACCAGATGGAGATGGTGAGAGGGGGCATTAACTGCAGTGAGACAGGGACACCAGCAGATGGAGATGGTGAGAGTCAGGACATTAACTGCAGGGAGACAGGACCACCAGCAGATGGAGATGGCGAGAGGGGGACAGTAACTTCAATGAGACAGGGACACCAGCAGCTGGAGATGGTGAGAGGGGGACAGTAACTGCAGTGAGACAGGGACACCAGCAGCTGGATATGGTGAGAGGGTGCAGCAACTGCAGTGACACAGGGACAGAAGATGGAGATGGTGAGAGGGGCAGTAACTGCAGAGAAACTGGGACACCAGCAGATAGAGATTTTGAGAGTGGGACAGGACCTGCTGTGACACAGGAACATCAGCAGAGGGAGTTGTTTAGAGGGGGCAGTAACTGCAGTGAGATAGGGACACCAGCAGATAGAGAAGGTGAGAGGGGGCAGTAACTGCAGTGAGACAGGGACACCAGCAGAGGGAGATGGTGTGAGGGGGAAGTAAATGCAGCGATCAGGGACACCAGCAGATAGATATGGTGAGAGGGGGACTTAACTGCATTGAGACAGGGCATCAGCAGAGGAAGATGGTGAGAGGGGTCATTAACTGCAGTGAGACAGGGACACCAGCAGATAGAGATGGTGAGAGGGGGCATTAACTGCTGTGAGATAGGGACACCAGCAGATAGAGATGGTGAGAGGGGGACTTAACTGCATTGAGACAGGGCACCAGCAGAGGGAGATGGTGAGAGAGGTCTGTAACTGCAGTGAGACAGGGACACCAGCAGATGGAGATGGTTGGAGGGTGCAGTAACTGCTGTGAATCAGGGACACCAGCAAATGGAGATGGTGAAAGAGGACAGTAACTGCAGTGAGATTTGTTCATCAGCAGATGGAGATGGTGAGAGGGGACGGTAACTGCAGTGAGAAAGGGACACCGGCAGATGGAGATGGTGAGAGGGGGCAGCAACGGCAGTGAGACAGGGACACAAGCAGATGGAGATGGTGAAAGGGGTCAGTAACTGCAGTGAGACAGGGACACTAGCAGATGAAAAACGTGAGATGGGGCGGTAAGTGCAGTGAGACAGAGATACCAGCAGATGGAGATGGTGAGGGGGGGTCGGTGTAACGGCAGTGACACAGTTGCACATGAAGATGGAGATGCTGAGGGTGGTCAGTAACTGCAGTGAGGCAGGGAACCAGCAGATGGCGATGGTGGTAGGGGACAATAACTGCAGTGAAGCAGGGAAATCAGCAGATGGAGGTGGTGAGAAGGGGACAGTAACTGCAGTGAGACATGAACACCAGCAGATGGAGATGTTGAGAGGATTCAGTAACTGCAGTTAGACATGGACACCTGCAGATGTTGATGCTGAGAGGATGCAGTAACTGCTCTGAATCAGGGACACCAGCAGATGGAGATGATGAGAGGGGGACAGTAACTGCAGTCAGACAGGGACACCAGCAGATGGAGATGGTGAGAGGGGGACAGTAACCGCAGTAAGACAGACACAGCAGCAGATGGAGATGGTGAGAGGGGGCAGTAACTGCAGTGAGACAGGGACACCAGCAGAGGGAGATGGTGTGAGGGGGAAGTAACTGCAGCGATCAGGGACACCAGCAGATAGATATGGTGAGAGGGGGACTTAACTGCATTGAGACAGGGCACCAGCAGAGGGAGATGGTGAGAGGGGTCATTAACTGCAGTGAGACAGGGACACCAGCAGTTAGAGATGGTGAGAGGGGGCATTAAGTGCTGTGAGATAGGGACACCAGCAGATAGAGATGGTGAGAGGGGGACTTAACTGCATTGAGACAGGGCACCAGCAGAGGGAGATGGTGAGAGGGGTCTGTAACTGCAGTGAGACAGGGACACCAGCAGATGGAGATGGTTGGAGGCTGCAGTCACCGCTGTGAATCAGGGACACCAGCAAATGGAGATGGTGAAAGAGGACAGTAACTGCAGTGAGATTTGTTCATCAGCAGATGGAGATGGTGAGAGGGGACGGTAACTGCAGTGAGAAAGGGACACCAGCAGATGGAGATGGTGAGAGGGGGCAGCAACGGCAGTGAGACAGGGACACAAGCAGATGGAGATGGTGAAATGGGTCAGTAACTGCAGTGAGACAGGGACACGAGCAGATGAAAAACGTGAGATGGGGCGGTAAGTGCAGTGAGACAGAGATACCAGCAGATGGAGATGGTGAGGGGGGGGGTGGTGTAACGGCAGTGACACAGTTGCACCAGAAGATGGAGATGCTGAGGGTGGTCAGTAACTGCAGTGAGGCAGGGAACCAGCAGATGGCGATGGTGGTAGGGGACAATAACTGCAGTGAAGCAGGGAAACCAGCAGATGGAGGTGGTGAGAAGGGGACAGTAACTGCAGTGAGACATGGACACCAGCAGATGGAGATGTTGAGAGGATTCAGTAACTGCAGTTAGACAGGGACACCTGTAGATGTTGATGCTGAGAGGATGCAGTAACTGCTCTGAATCCGGGACACCAGCAGATGGAGATGATGAGAGGGGGACAGTAACTGCAGTCAGACAGGGACACCAGCAGATGGAGATGGTGAGAGGGGGACAGTAACCGCAGTGAGACAGACACACCAGCAGATGGAGATGGTGAGAGAGGGGCAGTAACTACAGTGAGACAGGCACACCAGCAGCTGGCGATGGTGAGATGGGGACAGTAACTGCAGTGAGACAGGGACACCAGCAGATGGAGATGTTGAGATGGGGACAGTAACTGCAGTGAGACAGTGACACCAGCAGATGGAGATGGTGAAAGGGGCACCATAACTGCAGTGAGACGGGGACACCAGCAGAAGGAGGTGGAGAGATGGGGCGATTAACTGCAGTGAGACAGGGACACCAGCAGATGGAGATGGTGAGAGGGGGCAGGAATTGCTGTGAGACAGGGACACCAGCAGATAGAGATGGTGAGAGGTGTCAGTCACTGCAGGGAGACAGGGACACCAGCAGATGGGGATGGTGAGAGTCAGGACATTAACTGCAGTGTGACAGGGCCACCAGCAGATGGAGATGGTGAGAGGGGGTCAGTAACTGCAGTGAGACTGGGACACCAGCAGCTGGAGATGGTGAGAGGGGCACTGTAACTGCAGTGTGACAGGGACACCAGCAGATGGAGATGGAGAGATGGGGCAGTAATTGCAGTGAGACAGGACACCAGCCGATGTGAATGGTGAGAGGCGAGAGTAACTGCAGTGAGACAGGGACACCAGCAGATGGAGATGGTGAGAGGGGGCAGGAACTGCAGTGAGACAGGGACACCAGCAGATGGAGATGTTGAGAGGGGGCAGTAATTGCAGTGAGACAGGACGCCAGCAGAAGTGATTGGTGAGAGGGGACAGTAACTGCAGTGAGACAGGGACACCAGCAGATGTAAATAGTGAGAGGGGGCAAGAAATGAAGTGAGACAGGGACACCAGCAGATAGAGATGGTGAGAGTCAGGACATTAACTGCAGGTAGATAGGGCCAGCAGCAGATGGAGATGGTGAGAGGGGGACAGTAACTGCAGTCAGACAGGGACATCAGCAGCTGGAGATGGTGAGAGGGTGCAGTAACTGCAGTGAGATATGGACACCAGCTGATGGAGATGGTGAGAGGGGCAGTAACTGCAGTGAGACTGGGACACCAGCAGATAGAGATGTTGAGAGGGGGACTGTGACTGCAGTGAGACAGGGACACCAGCAGAGGGAGATGGTGTGAGGGGGAAGTAACTGCAGCGATCAGGGACACCAGCAGATAGAGATGGTGAGAGGGGGACTTAACTGCATTGAGACAGGGCACCAGCAGAGGGAGATGGTGAGAGGGGTCATTAACTGCAGTGAGACAGGGACACCAGCAGATGGAGATGGTGAGAGGGGGCATTAACTGCTGTGAGATAGGGACACCAGCAGATAGAGATGGTGAGAGGGGGCAGTAACTGAACTGAGACTGGGCACCAGCAGAGGGAGATGATGAGAGGGGTCATTAACTGCAGTGAGACAGGGAAACCAGCAGATAGAGATGGTGAGAGGGGGACATAACTGCATTGAGTCAGGGCAACAGCAGATGCGAATGGTGAGAGGGGACAGTAACTGCAGTGAGACAGGGACAGCGGCAGATGGAGATGGTGAGACGGGGGCAGGAACTGCTGTGAGACAGGGACACCGGCAGATAGAGATGGTGAGAGGTGTCAGTAACTGCAGGGAGACAGGGACACCAGCAGATGGAGATGGTGAGAGTCAAGACATTAACTGCAGGGTGACAGGGGCACCAGCAGATGGAGATGGTGAGAGGGGGACAGTAACTGCAGTGAGACAGGGACACCAGCAGCTGGAGATGGTGAGAGGGGCACTGTAACTGCAGTGTGACAGGGACACCAGCAGATGGAGATGGAGAGATGGGGCAGTAATTGCAGTGAGACTGGACACCAGCCGATGTGAATGGTGAGAGGCGAGAGTAACTGCAGTGAGACAGGGACACCAGCAGATGGAGATGGTGAGAGGGGGCAGGAACTGCAGTGAGACAGGGACACCAGCAGATGGAGATGGTGAGAGGGGGCAGTAATTGCAGTGAGACAGGACACCAGCAGAAGTGATTGTTGAGAGGGGACAGTAACTGCAGTGAGACAGGGACACCAGCAGATGTAAATAGTGAGAGGGGGCAAGAAATGAAGTGAGAGAGGGACACAAGCAGATAGAGATGGTGAGAGTCAGGACATTAACTGCAGGTAGACAGGGCTACCAGCAGATGGAGATGGTGAGAGGGGGACAGTAACTGCAGTCAGAAAGGGACATCAGCAGCTGGAGATGGTGAGAGGGGCAGTAACTGCAGTGAGACAGGGAAACCAGCAGAAAGAGATGGTGAGAGGGGGACTTAACTGCATTGAGTCAGGGCAACAGCAGATGTGAATGGTGAGAGGGGACAGTAACTGCAGTGAGACAGGGACACCGGCAGATGGAGATGGTGAGAGGGGGCAGGAACTGCTGTGAGACAGGGACACCAGCAGATCGGGATGGTGAGAGGTGTCAGTAACTGCAGGGAGACAGGGACACCAGCAGATGGAGATGGTGAGAGTCAGGACATTAACTGCAGGGTGACAGGGCCACCAGCAGATGGAGATGGTGAGAGGGGGCAGTAACTGCAGTGAGATATGGACACCAGCAGATGGAGATGGTGAGAGGGGCAGTAACTGCAGTGAGACAGGGAAACCAGCAGATAGAGATGTTGAGAGGGGGACTGTGACTGCAGTGAGACAGGGACATCAGCAGAGGGAGTTGGTTAGAGGGGGCAGTAACTGCAGTGAGACTGGGACACCAGCAGAGGGAGATGGTGAGAGGGGGCAGCAACTGCAGAGAGACAGGGACACCAGCAGATAGAGATCGTGAGAGGGGGACAGTAACTGCAGTGATACAGATACACCACCAGATGGATGTGGTGAGAGGGGGCATGAACTGCAGTGAGACAGTGACACCAGCAGATAGAGATGGTGAGAGGGGCGTCAGTAACTACAGTGAGGCAGGGACACCAGCAGATGGAGATGGTGAGAGTCAGGACATTCAGAGCAGGGAGACAGGGCCACCAGCAGATGGAGATAGTCAGAGGGGGACAGTAACTTCCCTGAGACAGGGACACCAGCAGCTGGAGATGGTGAGAGGGTGCAGTAACTGCAGTGAGACAGGGACACTAGCAGATGGAGATGGTTAAAGGGGGACTGTAACAGCAGTGGGACAGGGACACTAGCAGATGGAGATGGAGAGATGGGGCCAGAATCGGCAGTGAGACAGGGACACCAGAAGATGGAGATGGTGAGAGGGGGCAGCAATTGCAGTGAGACAGGACACCAGCAGATTGAATGGTGAGAGGGGGCAGGAGCTGCAGTGAGACAGGGACACCAGTAGATGGAGATTGTGAGAGGGTGCAGTAACTGCATTGAGACAGGGACACCGGCAGATGGTGATGGTGAGATGAGCAGTAACTGCAGTGAGACTGGGACTCCAGCAGATAGAGAAGGTGAGAGGGGGAAGGAACTGCAGTCAGACAGAGACAGCAGCAGATAGAGATGGTGAGAGGGGGGTCAAAAACTACAGTGAGACAGGAACACCAGCAGATGGAGATGGTGAGAGGGGCAGTAACTGCTGTGAGACTGGGGCACCAGCAAATAGAGATGTTGAGAGGGGGACAGGGACTGCAGAGAGACAGGGGCATCAGCAGAGGGAGTTGGTTAGAGGGGGCAGTAACTGCAGTGAGACAGGGACACCAGCAGATAGAGATGGTGAGAGGGGGCAGTAACGGCAGTGAGACAGGGACACCAGCAGATGCAGATGGTGGGAGGGGGCAGTAACTGCAGCGAGACAGGGACACCAGCAGATAGAGATGGTGAGAGGGGGACAGTAACTGCAGTGATACAGAGAGACCACCAGATGGATATGGTGAGAGGGGGCAATAACTGCAGTGAGACAGGGACACCAGCAGATGGAGATGGTGAGAGTCAGGACATTAACTGCAGTGAGACAGGGACACCAGCAGCTGGATATGGTGAGAGGGTGCAGCAACTGCAGTGACACAGGGACCGAAGATGGAGATGGTGAGAGGGGCAGTAACTGCAGAGAAACTGGGACACCAGCAGATAGAGATTTTGAGAGTGGGACAGGACCTGCTGTGACACAGGATCATCAGCACAGGGATTTGTTTAGAGGGGGCTGTAACTGCAGTGAGATAGGGACACCAGCAGATAGAGATGGTGAGAGGGGGCAGTAACTGCAGTGAGACAGGGACACCAGCAGAGGGAGATGGTGAGAGGGGTCATTAACTGCAGTGAGACAGGGGCACCAGCAGATAGAGATGGTGAGAGGGGGCATTAACTGCTGTGAGATAGGGACTCCAGCAGATAGAGATGGTGAGAGGGGGCAGTAACTGAACTGAGACTGGGCACCAGCAGAGGGAGATGGTGAGAGGGGTCATTAACTGCAGTGAGACAGGGAAACCAGCAGATAGAGATGGTGAGAGGGGGCATTAACTGCACTGAGACAGGGCACCAGCAGAGGGAGATGGTGAGAGGGGTCATTAACTGCAGTGAGACAGGGACACCAGCAGATAGAGATGGTGAGAGTCAGGACAGTAACTGCACTGAGACAGGGCACCAGCAGAGGGAGATGGTGAGTGGGGTCATTAACTGCAGTGAGACAGGGACACCAGCAGATGGATCTGGTGAGCGGGTGCAGTAACTGCAGTGAGACAGGGACACCAGCAGATGGTGATGTTGAGAGCGGGCAGTAACTGCAGCGAGACAGGGACACCAGCAGATGGAGATGGTGAGAGGGGGCATTAACTGCTGTGAGATAGGGACACCAGCAGATAGAGATGGTGAGAGGGGGCATAAACTGCTGTGAGATAGGGACACCAGCAGATAGAGATGGTGAGAGGGGGCAGCAACTGCACTGAGACTGGGCACCAGCAGAGGGAGATGGTGAGAGGGGTCATTAACTGCAGTGAGACAGGGACACCAGCAGATAGAGAAGGTGAGAGGGGGCATTAACTGCACTGAGTCAGGGCACCAGCAGAGGGAGATGGTGAGAGGGGTCATTAACTGCAGTGAGACAGGGACACCAGCAGATAGAGATGCTGAGAGGGGTCAGTAACTGCACTGAAACAGGGCACCAGCAGAGGGAGATGGTGAGAGGGGCAGTAACTGCAGTGAGACAGGGACACCAGCAGATGGAGATGGTGAGAGTGGGCCAGTAACTGCAGTGAGACAGGGACAGCAGCAGATGGAGATGGTGAGACTGGGACAGAGCAACTCCCAACTCAATCGGTCAGATTCTCAGCAAAATATAATCTCTAATCAGGTTTAATATAATTTCTGTGCTCAGAGCTGTGAATATAATATGGTATTTCTGTCCTGTGGGGAGTGTAGTGAATGGAATATGAAATGGGATTTAGTTCCAGTATTTATCTCTTTCTATGATTTCACTAATTTAACAATGATATTGAAAGGGTATTTCACCCCCTTCTTCAGCTCCTGTCTGAATTTAGTCTGGGTCACAGTATAAATACACGTGTTGGTGCAGGAACTGAGAAGCTGCAGCATCTTTGATGTTTCTTGTGTAATAAAGACAGGGTCAGTGTAGGAAGAATAATACTGAATATCTGCAAATCGCTTATAAATGACGAACACTACCCGGGTCACCCATAACAATATAAAACTGCCGGATATACTGAAGAGTAAAATAATTGATTTTCTCCGATTCTCCATCTCTGGGTCCTTGTGATTTTCTCCATTGCTGTGGCTCCGGAATCCCCTGCGGACTTTACTGGAGAATAAAATACGTCTGACCGTCAGAATATTGAGCAGCAAAATCAGAAATACCGGGACACAAGGGGTTAAAATGTAATTAAACAATTCAAATGCCCCCCATGTGGGGGAAGTAAAATAACTCAGTTTGTAAAGACAACCCATGGGAACATTATCAATCATGTAATCTTGTTCCTGTGTAAAGTACCAGGGGAGAGACTCTAAACAGCCCAGCGCTCTCACTGTTCCTACAACCACAGCCGCTGTTTTCTCGGTGCAATATTTTGTTTTCAGCTTCTCACAACAAATGGCTACAAATCGATCAAAGGTGAAAATGACTGTGAGCCAAACAGAAATATCTGTGGCTGCAGAAAACAGAAAGAAAGTAAGAGAACACACAGGAGTAATTCTCAGGAATGAATATAGGAAGTACATTATAACAATTATGTACAATATGGGCTCAGTGATAACGAGCAGGAGATCAGACACTGCCATTCCCACCAGGTAGACAGTGATACATCTGGAGAGACCGCACCTTCCTCGGGACAGGATCACAATCGCCACCAAGTTGACTGGAAGACAGGGAAAAGGAAGCAGAGAAATTACTGATCAGACCTGGAGACAAAGCAGCAGTTTGACAGGATCTGGGCTGAAATTTCCAGCTTTGTTGCTGCATCTAATAGTGAAAACTGATTCATTGACCTGGGCAGTGCTTTGTCACAGTGAAATGTTTGAAACACAATTATTAATAATGAATTGGGAAATTGATACAAAAAGTGAATAAAGCCAGCACCGGATCTACTGGAAATACTGAGTGAGGATGCAGTACCGGTGTGGAAATGAGGAGGAGTTCTACAGAGATGGAATCCAATGTGTTAAATGGGAGTTTAGCTCCAGACTGCTGGTCGGGAAGGATTGAGGACAGCAGCATGTGCAGATAGTTTATTGCTGTGGGTTCAGAGAGCCGACAGGGAATGGTACAAAATGGGAAAACACTGAAAACTGTTGCGGTGAGTTTGAGGTTGTGATTTATTTGGAGGTGGAGCCAGTGAGTGTGATTGGGAGGGAGAGAAGGAAAGGAACATGTTGGAGCTGGAGGAGAGACAGGAGCAGACGGTTTGGGAAAATGGATAAACTGAAGCAATGGATGAGGAGACAGAAAATTCAAAACAGTGAGAGGAGAGGGTGAGATTCACAGGGAGAGACTGCAGCAGAATGTTAGAGGAAATCTAATCTTTAGATCCAAGTAACACAACGCAATTAATACATTCAAACAATAATACATGTGGTTATTGGTGTTGGAGAACCGCTCATTGTTTATACAATATAGTCAATATATTTAGTTTGTACAGGCAATTAAATATAAATTTAAATATATTACTGATATCAACCTCATTCTTTATTGAATTCAGCAGTCACAGAGATTTTGAATTGCAGTATTTAAAAAAGAATTACCATCAGTGAGGAACTGAATCTGTTATGTGTATTCAGTCAGTAAGTGAGGAGTAGGAATTTTCCACAGAACAAAAAGGGAACCTGACAGAAATAAACGTAGAGGATCAAGTCCAGCAGTAAAATGAACACAATCTGACAACAGACACCTTCAACTCACAGTTTCTCTCACTAATTGTTCTGGATATTCCAGCACTTAATGATAGTGTATTATTCACACCACTGGTTTTTTTTCATTTTCTTTCCTTCTGGTTATCATTTTCCCTGCTCCTTTTTCATTCCTTCTCTCAGTCGCCCTCCCTATCTCTCTGGAGCACTCATACCCTGCAAACTGTTACATAATGCTGCGTTTCACATACGATTTATTCCTAACATTCTGCACCTGTGTTCTGTTCACCAGCCCCATGTTCAATGATTCTATTCTCAGAGTCAGTTTGTTCAATGGTGCAACTTCTGTGAATAATTTAATGTGTCTACAGAACACCAAAGTCTCCACCTGTTCACCCACACTCATCACTTCATGCACAATACATGGAGTAAACAGAATCGACAGCTTCTTCTAGACAAACCTCTCAATCATTGAAATTCCTTCGCCTGGAATTATAAAGTACACCGTTAGAATGTGGGATTGTTAAATTAATAAAACACCAACATCAGCACTGTAGATGATAATCTACAGATAAATGGAAAGACTCTTGATTCCAACTGATAAGAGTGTAAACCAATAAAACATCACATCAATACTTTCCATTTTACAATGTGTTCCAGTGACAGTGAAGACTCCACAGTGAAGCAGAGAAGGAGATGTGAAAGAGGCAGCAGCAAACTCAGTTCAGTACCCAGACCTCTGAAGCAGCATCAGACAAACACAGAATGAAATAATGTTTTTTCAGAGTGATAACCAATAAATACATTGAAATCCCAGTTAAAATAAAACATGTTATTGGGGAGGGAAGACATTTTTCTGTCCCCTTGCAATACTGAGACTGTGAGAAGTCTCATTATCAATCACTGAAAATAAATAATGCATAGAAATATTCCAGGACCAGTTAGATCCACATAATGAATCTATTAATAGTCCTCATGGTTTGGTTCTTGATCCTAACTGAGCTACCTCATTCAAATACATACAAAATGCAGAATAATCCGGTAAGAATTCCAGGGTTACTTAAACCAATGCCATTCAAGATATAATGGGACTCCTGCAAAACGGAAAGAGTAGACAATGAGCAGATTCCATCAGTAAATTGCTGGAAAAGAACAGGCGGCTGTGTAACACACACAGTGAGAAATAATACCGAGTACAGCAGCACAGTTAACATCGAGTTACACCATTATCAACTGATATACTGGCTTACCAGGAACTCCAATTGCTGCAAGTACAGGATAATAAATGCTTTCTATCTGATAGATTAATGAATGTCCCATTTCTGTGAGAAGCAGAGACTTCTGTTAGCCTGAAACCATGAGCACAGCAGGCACTCTGAGCTGATCCATTCCAGTGGGTCCTGATTTATACAGGGGATACGTCTCCACTGACATGGTTGAACCCATGATCATTGTTATTAGTTACACTCACCTGAACAAACACATTACATCTGCAGCTTTGACTCTGATGTATATAATGTGGTGGATAAAACACAACCATTTCAATCTCAATGACATTTTCTTAGGAAGACCTCTCTCGGGAATAAATATGAAATCTGTACTCATACTGGATGGATGCTACAATTATGAGTGGCGGCATTTACAATTTCCATATTATTGTGTTGACCTTGTTCACCCTTGGCGTTTCTTTTGTGACTGATCTGTCTGCAGTGGACACTGAATCCAGGGACAAAAGCAATCCAGTTTCACTCTGTTCCTGCCTTTTCCCAGTTAAAATGTGAACTTTGAGTCTCTGGTTTTGGACCACGTTCAGGGTTACTGCCATAAACTAGGGGGGAGATACTGTACACATCCATTGGGGAGGCTGTCACGTCGTGAAAATATCACTGAGCTAGTAATCCAGAGGCCCAACTTAATGGCCTGGGGACAAGGGTTAAAATCCAACCATGACATCTGCTACAATAGAAATTCAATCAATTACCAAAATTGTGCAATTGAAAGCTAGTTTCTGTATTGGTGCCATGAAACTATCACAGATTGCTGTGAAAACCCATTTGGATCGCTAATTGCTTTCTGGGAAGTAAATCTGCCATCCTTATCTGGTCTGGCCTATATGTGGCTACAGACCCAGAGCAATGTGGCTGACTCTTAAATGCCCTCTGAAATGGCCCAGCAAGTTGTTAAGGGCAACAAATGCTAATCATGCCAGCGGAGCTCACATCACATGAAGGAATACAAGAAAATCTTCTCTCCGCTCTCTCACTGCAGATATTCCCGCTTATTCTATCATGGTTAATAGCTCCAGTAAAATTGGATCTTTGCCAACTCCTGACTCCTTTACAGCAGTTCACTGCTGACCAGACCCCCAAATTCCACCTTCCCTCACTATCAACTTCTCCAAATCCCTGCTTCCATGTCCAACCCTCACCAAGTCCATCTCACCCAAAATCTTCATCCTAACTGACCTGTATTGGCTCCCAGTCCTCTAAGTACTACAATTTATAATTCTTACCACTGGGTTAAAATTCTTTCATGTCCTCACCACTCCTCATCTCCAGCCACTCCTCCAAACCTCCATCCGTGATCTCCCCATACTTCTGACATTGGTATCTTTTAGTGGTACTGCCCCCGTCTACAGTGTGCACAGAATCCAGGGACAAAAACAATCCCATCTTAGTCTGTTCCTGTCTTTTCCCAGTTAAACTGTGAACTTTGAGATTCTGATTCGGGACCACCTTCAGGGTTACAGTCTATAAACTACTGTGGGTGATATTAGGGGGCAAACACTGTACACGTCCATTGGGAGACAGTCATGGCGTGATAATGTCACTGGGCTAGAAATATATCTAACAATTGACGTTTATTGTGAACTAACATTTAGCTTCCTTCAACCCCTTCGTTGCAGTCTGGTAAAGTGGGAAAATTTAGGAAATAGGGCACAGTATAGGAAAAAACTAAGGGAGAGGGATTCTGGGAGATTATGCCAAGTTTTAAATTGCTTATTTGCAGAAAAAGAGTGAGACATTGAGAGCAGACAGTGAAAACAGCCTGCGTAGATTTGTCTCGTCACGAGATTTTAAAAAACCTCAAAACTTAATAGCCTTGCAATAAAGTGGTCAACACAAAGGGATACTAATTGCACAAATTCAAAAGGTTAGCATCCATCACAAAATTATTCTTGGTTCGTTCAGAAAGGCATTCTTTAATACAAGACTAATCACTGATTGGGAGAGGGGAGGGTTAACTGGAAAGCTGCCAGGCTAAAAGGAGTCATGTCTTTGATATTGTATGGCAGAGAATTTTCGAACAACAATGATACAAGAGAGAGAGACCGACAAATAACCTGAATGGCAAAACCTAAAAGAGAAATAGTTCTGCGCTCTGCTGTCCAATCTCTAATTTGGGGACTAGGAGCAGGGGTCACTGTTTAAAAATAAGGCAGAGACATTTTTTTTTCTCAGAGGGTCGTGAGTCTTTGGAATTCTCTTCCTCAATTCGTAATCTGGTGGACGCTGAGTCTTTGAATATTTTAAGGCAGAGATAGATAGATTCTTGATAAGCAAGGGGATCGAAGGTGATCGGGGGCAGGTGGAAATCTGGAGTAATCACTTTAGCCATGAACTTATTGAATGGCAGAGCAGGCTCGAAGGGCCGAATGGCCTAATCTTGCCCCTAATTCGCATGTTTGTATGTCGTATCTGTGTTAGACTGTTAATTACTGCCTGAGCTTGTGAATGTGGTTAATCTAAAAACTGAACAAACTTGTCTTTCCCTTTATCTCTCAATAAAGTCGATTTACAACATGCTTTGTGCTGTCAAGTCTGTTACCACCTTAGATGCGGGTAAAACCACCCCTATCTTATTGATTGTTAGATTATAACACCCCAGATGGGACTTGGCACATTGTGAATGCTTTCTGAGAGGAAAGAAGGATCTCGTGTTCATGAGACTGGCCAATTCGCATCTTGGGAGGAAAACCCTTTTGGCGAATGTAGAGAAATTAATGGACCCACCAGTGATCAAAGGTACGAAAATATGTAAAGAGAATAAATGAATTCATGTTGTTAAAAATGTTAAAGGAGTCTTCGAGGAGAAATACAAGGAAGTTATAAACGTCATTTAAGATATGGTAGGGCAGAAGAAATCTTTCAATTGAGATTTTTTTCAACGATGTTATATAATGTGATGCATCTGAGAATGTTTTGCTCCGCCCCCTTTGGAGTCAAGCAAATAAATTAACCCGACTGCAGCTGTATTATTCATTTAATTCACCACACATCATTTGCATCGCTGAGAGTAAAATTTATATATTGGACATTAGTAGACTTTCAATTTCGAAATTGACAAATAAAATTGGACAAATTAATTCATTGGGTTTTGGGGCAGAGCTACAAGGGCTCTTTGTGTTTTTTTACACAGGTGACAACAGTTTCCAGGGTCACATGAGAACTGATACCACAGCAAGGGATCCAGCAGCTTTAAAAATTACAGAACCTATTTGTCGACATCAAATGTCACAGAATTGTCACAATTTAGTTTCAAGGCTTTGCCTTCTCAAAAACGTTGGCTTTTTTTTATCTTCTGTGACAAAGTTATTGAGAAGGAGAGATAGTTTCAAGCATTTCTGCCTTTAATGTAAAACTCCACGCAATAACACCCAGCCTGCGCATAAGAAATAGGAATCCGTCAGCAAAATTAAATTGATAAGAGAACTTATCTCAAGCAATCAAAGAAGAATTCATTTGAAGGACAAGGAGATCCACAAAAACCTGGTAATTTATGGGCCTGTATTCTCTGGAGTAGGGTCGGAACAGTGGCTCAGTGGTTAGCACCGCAGCTTCAGAGCTCCAGCGACCCCGGTTCAGTTCTGGTTACTGCCTGTGCGGAGGTTGCAAGTTCTCCCTGTGACCGCATGGGTTTCCGCTGGGTGGTCTGGTTTCCTCCCACTGCCAAAGACTTGTAGGCTGATAGGTAAATTGGCCATTGTAAATTACCCCTAGTGTAGGTAAGTGGTAGGAGAATGGTGGGGATGTGGTAGGGCACATGGGTTAATGTAGGATTAGTATAAATGGGTGGTTGCTGTCTGGCACATACTCGGTGGGCCGAAGGGTCTGTTTCAGTGCTGTATCTCTCAATAAATTCATTTGAAATACAAGGAGATCCACAAAAACCTGGTGATTTGCAGATAAGCAGTGGGAGAGGAGTGCATTTAAAATGCATCAACACCTAGTGAATAAGAGAGGAGCAGCGGGAGAGGAGTGGATTTAAAATGCCCCAAAACCTGGTGAATAAGAGATGAGCAGCAGGAGAGGAGTGGATATAAAATGACCCAGAACCTGGTGAATAAGAGTTGAGCAAAGGGAGAGGAGTGGATTGAAAAAGCACCAAAACCTGGCAACTAAGAGAGGAGGAGCGGGCGAGGAGTGGATTTAAAAAGCACCAACACCTGGCAAATAAGAGAGGAGCAGTGGAGGAGGAATGGATTTAAAAAGCACCACCACATGGCGAAAAAGCACAAAACATTTTGAATAAGAGAGGAGCAGTGGGAGAGGAGTGGATTTAAAAACAATTAAAATCTGGTGAATAAGAGAGGGGCAGTGGGAGAGGAGTGGATTGAACAAGAACAAAAACTGGTGAGTGAGAGAGGAGTAGTGGGAGAGGAGTGGATGTAAAAAGCACAAAAGATTTTGAATAAGAGAGGAGCAGTGGGAGAGGAGTGGATTTAAAAAGGATTAAAACCTGGTGAATAAGAGAGGGGCAGTGGGAGAGGAGAGGATTTAAAAATAACTAAAACCACGTTTATAAGAGAGGAGCAACGGGAGAGTAGTGGATTTAAAGAGCACCAAAACCTGGTGAATAAGAGAGGAGCAGCGGGAGAGGAGAGGATTAAAAAATAACTAAAACCTCGTTTCTAAGAGAGGAGCAGCGGGAGAGGAGTGGATTTAAAAAGCACCAAAACCTGGTGAATAAGAGAGGAGCAGTGGGAGAGGAGTTTTTCTTTTGTTCATTCATGGATGTGGGCGTCGCTGGCCAGGCCAGCATTTATTGCCCATCCCTATTTGCCCTTGAGAAGGTGGTGGTGAGCTGCCTTCTTGAACTGCTGCAGTCCATGTGGGGTAGGTATACCGACAGTGCTGTTAGGAAGGGAGTTCCAGGATTTTGACCCAGCGACAGAGAAGGATCGGCGATATAGTTCCAAGTCAGGGTGGTTTGTGACTTGGAGTGGAACTTGCAGGTGGTGTGTTCCCATATATTTGCTGCCATTGCCCTTCTAGTTGGTAGAGGTCGCGGGTTTGGAAGGTGCTGTCGAAGGAGCCTTGGTGCATTGCTACAGTGCATCTTGTAGATGGCACACACTGCTGCCACTGTGCATCAGTGGTGGAGGGAGTGAAAGTTTGTAGATGGGGTGCCAATCAAGCAGGCCGTTTTGTCCTGGATCGTGTTGAGCTTCTTGAGTGTTGTTGGAGCTGCACCCATCCAGGCAAGTGAAGAGTATTCCTTCACACTCCTGACTTGTGCCTTGTAGATTGTGGACAGGCTTTGGGGTGACAGGAGGTGAGTTACCCACCTCACGATTCCTAGCCTCTGACCTGCTCTTGTAGCCACGGTATTTATATGGCTACTCCAGTTCAGTTTTCGGTCAATGGTAGCCCCAAGGATGTTGATAGTGGGGGATTCAGCGATGGTAATGCCGTTGAATGTCAAGGGGAGATGGTTAGATTCTCTTTTGTTGGAGATGGTCATTGCCTGGCACTTGTGTGGTGCGAATGTTACTTGCCACTTACCAGCCCAAGCCTGGATGTTGTCCAGGTCTTGCTGCATTTCTACACGGACTGCTTCAGTATCTGAGGAGTTGCGAATGGTGCTGAACATTGTGCAATCATCAGCGAACATCCCCACTTCTGACCTTATGATTGAAGGAAGGTCATTGATGAAGCAGCTGAAGATGGTTGGGCCTAGGACACCACCCTGAGGTACACTTGCAGTGATGTACTGGAGCTCAGATGACTGAAAAGAGATTAAAAAGAACCAAAACCTGGTGAATAAGAGAGGAGCAGTGGGAAATGTGTGGAATTAAAAAGAACTAAATGCTGGTGAATAAGAGAGGAGCAGCGGGAGAGGAGAGGATTTAAAAAGCATCAAAATCTGGTGAATAAGAGAGGAGAAGTGGGAGAGGAGTGGATTTAAAAAGCACCAGAACCTGGTGCGTAAGAGAGTAGCGGTGGGAGAGGAGTGGATTTAAAAAACACCAAAACCTGGTGAATAAGAGAGGAGCAGTGGGAGAGGAGTGGATTTAAAAAACACCAAAACCTGGTGAATAAGAGAGGAGCGGTGGGTGAGGAGTGGATTTAAAAAGCACCAAAACCTGGTGAATAAGAGAGGAGCAGTGGGAGAGGAGTGGATTTAAAAAGCACCAAAACCTGGTGAATAGGAGAGGAGCAGTGGCAGAAGAGTGGATTTAAAAAAGCACCAAAACCTGCTGAATGAGAGAGGAGCAGCGGAAGAGGAGTGCATTTAAAAAGCTCCAAAACCTGGTGAATAAGAGAGGAACAGTGGGAGAGGAGTGGATTTAAAAAGCACCAAAGCCTGGTGAATAAGAGAGGAGCAGTGGGAGAGGAGTGAGTTTTATAAGCACCAAAAACATTTGATTAAGACAGGAGCAGCGGGAGAGGAATGGATTTAAAAATAATTAAAACCTGGTGAATAAGAGAGGAGCAGTGGGAGAGGAGTGAATTTATAAAGCACCAACAACTTTTGTGTAAGAGAGGAGCAGAGGGAGAGGAGTGGATTTAAAAATAACTAAAACCTTGTGAATAAGAGAGCAGCAGCGGGAGAGGAGTGGAATTAAGAAACACCAAAACCTGGTGAATAAGAGAGGAGCAGTGGGAGAGGAGTGAATTTATAAAGCACCAAAACCTTTTGAATAAGAAAGGAGCAGTTGGAGAGGATTGGATTTAAAAGGAATTAAAACCTGGTGAATAAGAGAGGATCAGTGGGAGAGGAGTGGATTTAAAAAGCACCAAAACCTTTTGAATAAGAAAGGAGCAGTGGGAGAGGAGTGGATTTCAAAAGAACTAAAACCTGGTGAATAAGAGAGGCGCAGTGGGAGAGGAGTGGATTGAAAAAGCACCTGAACCTGGTGAATAAGAGAGGAGCAGCGATGAAGTAAACAGGAAAGGGACCACTAGCAGTCTTCAGGAGGAGAAAGGCAGTCTGGTGTAATGGAACACACAAGAACAAATGAATTAGAAGCAGGAGTAGGCCATTCGGCCCATCGAGCCTGCTCCGCCATTCGATGGCTGACCTGATTGTGAACTCAACTCCACTTTCCTGTCTGCCCCCCATAATCCTAGACTCCATTGTTGATCAAAAATGTATCTAACTCAACCTTGAATATATTCAATGATCCAGCCTCTGCTGCTCTCTGGGGAAGAGAATTCCACCAACTAACCAGCCTCCGAGAGAAAAACATTTCTCCTCACCTCAGTCTTAAATGGGAGAGCCTTCATTTTAAACTGTGTCTCCTCGTTCTAGACTCCCCAACAAGGGAAACACCCTCTCAGCATCCACCCTGTCCAGTCCCCTCAGGGCCTGAAATGTTTCAGTAAGATCACCTCTCATTCTTCTAAGTTCCAGTGGGTATCGGCCCAACCTGTTCAACCTTTTCTCATAAGATAAGCCCTTCATCCCAGGTATCAGTCGAGTGAACCTTCTCTGAACTGCTTCTAATGCAGTTCTATCCTTGATTAAGTAAGGAGACCAAAACAGTCCACATTACTCCAGATGTTTAGAGATACAGCACTGAAACAGGCCCTTCGGCCCACCGAGTCTGTGCCGACCATCAACCACCCATTTATACTCATCCAACACTAATCCCATATTCCTATCACATCCCCACCTGTCCCTATATATTTCCCTACCACCTACCTATACTGGGGGCAATTTATAATGGCCAATTAACCTATCAACCTGCAAGTCTTTGGCATGTGGGAGGAAACCAGAGCACCCGGAAGAAACCCACGCAGACACAGGGAGAACTTGCAAACTCCGCACAGGCAGTACCCAGAATCGAACCCGTGTCCCTGGAGCTGTGAGGCTGCGGTGCTAACCACTGCGCCACTGTGCCACTGTCTAGCAAAGGTCCTGTACAGCTGTAGCAACACTTCCCTACTTTTATATTCTATTCCCCTTTTAATAAATAACACTGTTCCATTTACCTTCTAATCACTCGCTGAACCTGCATAGTAACATTTAATGATTCATGTACCATGACCCCCAGATCCCTCTGTCCCGTAGAGTTCTGCAGTCTCTCTGCATTTCAATAATATACTGCTGTTTATTCTTCCTGACACATTCTACTCCATCTGCCAAATGTTTGTCCATTCACTTAACCTATGGAAATCTCTTTGCAGATTCTTTTTGTCCTCCTGACAGTTTACTTTCCAACCTGTCATTGGACAGACACAGCGCAGGTGAACTTCAATGCTGAGAAATGTGAAGTGATGGATTTTGGAAGGAAGACTGTGGGAGAGGCAATCTAAACTAAATGGTACAATGTTAAAATGGGTGCAGGAACAGAGAGGCCTTACACATCCAGGAGCTGACTGTCTCTCTCCCTCTCTCTCTCTCTCTCCCCATTTCACCTCCTCTCTTTCTCTTTCAATACTGATCCTGACTTTTCTCGGAATCCTTCTTGGTTGAATAGTACCCTGAAATATTTCAGTCTCACTGTTACACGCACTTTGCGGGATTTTCTTCTCCCTGCTGCTTTCACATGCGTTCAAGTCCTCCGAAGAAGGAAATTTCCTCCACACAAGATCAGGGGGCAGGTTGTTCAACCTTGCCCGCCTAAGTGCGAAGACCAAAGTATGGAAAGTCCTCATCAGGGAACTCCTCTTTGCTAACGATGCTGCTTTAACATCTCACACTGAAGAGTGCCTGCAGAGTCTCATCGACAAGTTTGCGGCTGCCTGCAATGAATTTGGCCTAACCATCAGCCTCAAGAAAACGAACATCATGGGGCAGGACGTCAGAAATGCTCCATCCATCAATATTGGCGACCACGCTCTGGAAGTGGTTCAAGAGTTCACCTACCTAGGCTCAACTATCACCAGTAACCTGTCTCTAGATACAGACATCAACAAGCGCATGGGAAAGGCTTCCACTGCTATGTCCAGACTGGCCAAGAGAGTGTGGGAAAATCGCGCACTGACACGGAACACAAAAGTCCGAGTGTATCAGGCCTGTGTCCTCAGTACATTGCTCCATGGCAGCGAGGCCTGGACAATGTATGTCAGCCAAGAGCGACGTCTCAATTCATTCCATCTTCGCTGCCTTCGGAGAATACTTGGCATCAGGTGGCAGGCCCGTATCTCCAACGCAGAATTCCTCGAGGCGGCCAACATCCCCAGCTTATACACACTACTGAGTCAGCGGTGCTTAAGATGGTTTGGCCATGTGAGCCGCATGGAAGATGGCAGGATCCCCAAAGACCCATTGTACAGCGAGCTTGCCACTGGTTTCAGACCCACCGGCCGTCCATGTCTCCGCTTTAAAGACGTCTGCAAACGTGACATGAAATCCTGTGACATTGATCACAAGTTGTGGGAGTCAGTTGCCAGCGTTCGCCACATCTGGCAGGCAGCCATAAATACGGGGCTAAAGTGTGGCGAATCGAAGAGACTTAGTAGTTGGCAGGAAAAAAGCCAGAGGCGCAAGGGGAGACCCAACTGTGTAACAGCCCCGACAAACAAATTTCTCTGCAGCACCTGTGGAAGAGCCTGTCACTCCAGAATTGGCCTTTATAGCCACTCCAGGCGCTGCTTCACAGACCACTGACCACCTCCAGGCGCTTATCCATTGTCTCTCGAGATAAGGAGGCCAAAGAAGAAGAAGATTGTTAGTAGGAACAAGTCACATTTCTGTGATATTTTCGTTATTTTCTTGATTCAGTTTGGAGCTTGGATTGTGTCAGGTAAATGTGGTTTCTCATTCAGACATTCCTACTTTGTGGAACGGTCAGTTATCTGTGCAGGGACAGGATATCGGGCTGTTTGAATGCAGTTGAAATTTTGGTTGCTTGAATAGGGTATGAATTAGATTGTGGATTGTGTCCCTGAACGTCTTTAAGCCGATGTCCTGCGAGAATGAAGTGGTTTACCATTGTCTGAATAACAGCAAAGTCTTTAGACCAATGAAAGAACAAGATTGGGGACAATATACAAAAGATGAGACAGTCAGGCAACAACAGGAGGAAGATGAATGTCTTTTACAGTTTGTAATCTGAAAACCTGAGCTAATGACTGAAAAAGCAGGAGTTCAAATCCCACATTGGGCTCTTGTGAATTTGAATTTCTCTGAAAATAAAAAATAACTCTGGAATAATAAATCCTCCGAGATTAATTGATTTCCTCTCACTGTTCTGACACTGATTTCCCTTCAAGTAGTTTTTTCCAGTCCGCTTTCTCTAAATCGCCTTCCACTGGTTCAAATTCATTCCCTAAAACTAAGTGTCAAACTGACCCATCTCTTGTTGACCTTGCTGCGTACTGGTCTAAAAAGGTTCCCCTGAATGTATATTTAGAATTCTGTATCCTTGATACCTTTTACACTAGTCTCAGTTATCAATGCACTAGTTCGGTCTGCACTGGACCCTGTCTCTGTTTATATTACACATGGCCCAGTCTCTGCTATAAAAATGGCTTAAAAAGTGGAGAGAAAACCCTCCATTTTGTACACTAGATCATAAGAAATAGGAGCAGGAGTAGGCCATTCAGCCCATCGACCTTGCTCTGCCATTCAATACTATCATGACTGATCTGATAGTGACCATAACACCACTTTCCTGTCTGCCCCCCCATGACCCTTGACTACCTTGCCGATCATAAATCTGTCTAACTCAGCCTTGAATATATTCAATGACCCAACCTCCACTGCTCTCTGGGGAAGATAATTCCAAAGTCTGGCCAAGTCTAGCTTCTCATCCTGAAAAGTGTGAGCAAACGTGTTTTTCAAATCAATTCAGCAACAACCTCAACAGGAGAAATAACACCAACAAATACAACAACAACCTCAACAGGAGAAAAAACTCCAACAAATGTAACAACAACCTCAACAGGTGAAAAAACACCAACAAATGTAACAACAACCTCAACAGGAGAAAATCACCAACGAATGCAACAACAACCTCAACAGGATAAAAACACCAACAAATGGTACAACAACCTCAACAGGAGAAAAAACATCAACAAATGCAACAATAATCTCAACAGGAGAAAAAACACCAACAAATGTAACAACAACCTCAACAGGAGAAAAACCAACAACAAATGCAACTATTTCAACAGGAAAAGAACAGCTTTCTGCGGACAAAAAAAACAAATACAACAACAACCTCTGTAGGAGAAAAGCCACTAACAAATTCATCATCATCAGAAGGGAAAACACACCGATAAATAGGGCAGTGGCACAAGCTGTTGGAGGGACAGAAAATCACTTACGAATGGACAGAGTATCTGATCACACTCGGGATGGTGTAATTGTTACCAACAAAGCCCATTTCTGCCTGCAATCTGAAAAGGAGGGACAGAGAGGTGAGAGGGAATGAGTTGATTTTGACTGAGTTAATTAGGGGGCAATGGCGTTATGTGGCTCCCACAATGCCCCGTGACTGGGAAAGGCCCCTATCTGTGGGACAGACCGCGCTGCACTCTGGGAGAAGGCACCGCACATGCGCACCACCACAACCGCGTTAACAAGCGCTTTTTTTAATCCTCTGGCGGCTCAGACATTCAAGTTTCCTCCTTTGAGATCGACAACTGAAGCCGCATCTTTTTTCTTTCAGCTGCTTTTTTACGGAAATAAACGGCCGGCGTGTGATGTCACGCAAACATTGCGGCTGATGACGCCTCCCTCCCGCCAGGGCGTCAGTGAGCTCTGATCGGCTGCCTCGCCCCACGTGTCTGCAGGTCAAGGGGTCAAAAGCTGCTGCCAGCTCCCGCGCAGCCGCGGTTTGGGAGACATGTGACCAACCCGGAGTGGGGGTGGGGCCTGCACCAGACTCCAAAAGAGACCCAACATGGACAGACAGAGCAAGAGAGTTAGAGTGCAAGTAATAGAGAGGGAAGTAGAAAAGAGAGAGTGATGGAGAGAGGGAGATGAGATTGAAAGAATAATAGAGAGATGGAGAGACTGAAAGAAAATAGGTGAGAGGGAGAGAATGAGAGAGCAAGAGATGGTGAGAAATGGAGGGAGAATTTCCTCAATTGGACAGAGATGGAGAGAGAGAGATGGAGAGACTGAGAGAAAATAGGTGAGAGGGAGAGAGCAATAGATGGTGAGAAATGGAGGAAAATGTGCTCAATTGGACAGAGATGGAGAGAGAGTGATAGAGAGACTGAGGGAAAATAGGTGAGAGGGAGAGAGCATGAGATGGTGAGAAATGTAGGGAGAATTTCCTCAATTGGACAGAGATGGAGAGAGAGTGACAGAGAGATGGAGAGACTGAGAGAATATAGGTGAGAGGGAGAGAGCATGAGATGGTGAGAAATGAAGGGAGAATTTCCTGAATTGGACAGAGATGGAGAGAGAGTGACAGAGAGATGGAGAGACTGAGAGAATATAGGTGAGAGGGAGAGAGTAAGAGAGCAAGAGATGGTGAGAATGGAGGAAGAATTTCCTCAATTGGACAGAGATGGAGAGAGAGTGATAGAGAGATGGAGAGACTGACAGAAAATAGGTGAGAGGGAGAGAGTAATAGATGGGGAGAAATGGAGGGAGAATTTCCTCAATTGGACAGAGATGGAGAGAGAGTGACAGAGAGATGAAGAGACTGAAATTAAATAGGTGAGAGGGAGAGAGTAATAGAGCAAAAGATGTTGAGAAATGGAGGAAGAATTTCCTCAATTGGACAAAGATGGAGAGAGAGTGATAGAGAGATGGTGAGACTGAGAGAAAATAGGTGATAGGGAGAGAGTAAGAGAGCAAGAGATGGTGAGAAATGGAGGGAGAATTTCCTCAATTGGACAGAGATGGAGAGAGAGTGATAGAGAGATGTGAAGAGAGATCAAAGAGAAAGGAAGGTGCAGCGTGAGGGAGAGGTAGAGTTTGAGAGTGAGGAGCAGACAAATGGAGAGATAAAGGTGAGGAGAGAGTAACAGAGCGAAACAGAGAGAGAGAGAGAGATGGAGAGAGAGTGGGAAGGAAAATGAGAAAGTGGGGTTGAATCCTAAGATCAACCACGCTGGTATTGAATGGTGGAGCAGGCTCGATGGGCCATCTGGTCTAATCCTGTTCCTATTTCTCCTCATCTTGTTTTCAACGATTCTAATCTAAGAGCCAGTTTGTTCAATGATGACACCTCTGTGAATATTTTAATGTATTTACAGATTACCAAGTCTCCACCTGCTCATCTATATTCTTCACTTCATCTACAATGCATCAAATAAACAGAATCGAAAGCTTCTTCCAGACAAACCTCACAAACCTTCTCCTGGAATTATAAAGTACACCGTTTGAATGTGAGATTGTTTAATTAATTAAACACCAACATCAGCGCTGCAACTGATAATCTACAGATAAATGGAAAGCTTTCGATTCCAAGTGATAGAGTGTAAACCATAAAACATCACATCACATTCTATTTAACAATGTAGTCCAGTGACAATGAAGGCTCCACAGTGAAGCAGAGAAGGAGATGTGAAAGAGTCAGCAGCAAACTCAGTTCAGTAGCCAGACCTCTGAAGCAGTGTCAGACACACACAGAATGAAATAACATTTTATAACAGTGATAATCAACAAATGTATTGCAATCCCAGTTAAACTGAACCATGTCATTGGGGAGGGAGGACATTGTTCTGAGCCCTTGTGGCACAAAGTCCATGAGTTGTCTCATTATCAGTCACTGGAAACACATTCATAAAAACATTGCAGGATAGGTTAGATCCAGAACATGAAACTGTTAAAAGCTCCTGATAATCTGATTCCTTCTCTGAGCCGAGACACCTGATTCAAATGCATTCATTACACAGAATAATCTAGTAATAATACCAGATTTGGATAAACAAAGGTCATTACTGAAATCATGTCGCTCCTACAAGACTGAACGTGCTGAAAATTAGGAGATACCATCAGTGAACTGCTGGAACAGGCAGCTGTGCAAAACGCACAGTGAGAAATAATACCAAGTACAGCAGCACAGTTAACATGGATTTACATCATTAACAGTTAATATATAGGCTTACCAGGAACACCAATTGCAGCAAGTACAGGATAATAAATGGATAGGATCTGAAGGATGACTGGATATCCCATTTCTGTGAAAAGCAGAGACTTCTGTTCGCCTGGAACCCACAGCTCCAGCAGACGCTCTGAGCTGGTCCATTCCAGTGGGTGCTAATTTATACAGGGGATAAGTCTCCACTGACACAGTTATACCCCTGATCATTACTATTAGTTACACTCACCTGAACAAATACATTACATCAGCAGCTTTGAATGTATTAGAGGCGGTTCAAAGGAGGTTAACTAGATTAATACCTAGAATGGGCAGGTTGTCTTATGAGGAAGGTTGGACAGACTGGTCTTGTTTTCAGTGGAGTATAGAAGAGAGAGGGGAGACTTGATTAAAGTATATAGAATCCTGAACAGTCTTGACAAGGTGGATGTGGAAAGGATGTTTCCTCTTGTGGGGGAGTCCTGAATTAGGGGCAACAGTTTTAAAATTAGGGACCGCCATTTTAGGACAGTGATGAGGAGATTGTCTTTCACTCAGAGGATTGTACGACATTGGAATTCTTTGCTTTTGAAGGTGGTGGTGGCGGGGTCATTGAATTTTTTTAAGGTGCAGGTGAATAGATTCATGTTAGGCAAGGGAATCAATGGTTATCGGGGCAGATGGGAGTGTGGAATTCAAGACATGAACAGATCAGCCATGATCTTATTGAATGGTGGAGGAGGCTCGATGGGCCGAATGGCCTACTTCTGCTCCTAATTCATATGTCTTTCTGCTCGTATTTACCTGTTTATTCGACATTGGTCAATGTCTCCAGTAAAATTAGAACGGTGCCACCTCCTGACTCCATTCCTCCAGTTCAATTCCGATCAGCATCACATCAATATCAACTGGTCCAAAACTCTGCTGCTGATGTCCAGTCCTTACCAAGTCCCACTCGTCCATCACCCTCACCTTCACTACCCACATTGGCTCCCATTTCCCTAACCCCTTATAATTAAAATTGTTTTCATTGAGTTAAATCACTCCATGTCCTCACCCCTCCCCATCTCTAGCCTTTTCCCAAACCTGCAGCAAACTTATCCGTGATCTCTCCATACCTCTGACATTGGCCTCTTTCACTGCAACTGATATCAATTGGTTCCATTAGAACCATAGAACCATCAAAAAATTATGGCACAGAAGGAAGCCAGTCAGCCCTTCATCTACGTGCTGGCCGAAAAAACTAGTTGCGCAATCTAATCCCACTTTCCAGCAACTGGTCCATAGTCATGCTGGTGACAGCAGTTCAGGTGCATGTCCAGGTACCTCTAAAAGAATTGAGGGTTTCTGTCTCCACCAGCATTCCTGGCAGTGAATTCCAGACACCCATCACCCTTTGGGTGAAAAAGATTTCCCTCATGTCTCCTCTAACGACCTTAAATCTGTGCCCCCGGTAATAGATTTCTCCGCGAGGGGAAACAGATCCTGCCTGACGACTCGATCTTGGCGCCTCATAATTTTGTATACCTCAATTAATTCACCTCTCAGCCTGCTCTGCTGTAAGGAAAACGACTCTATCTAATCTTTCCTCATAACTGCAACTTTCGTGCCCTGCAGCATTCTTGTAAATCTCTTCTGTACCCTCTCGACAACAATTATGTCCTTTCTGTAATGTGGCGATCAGATCTGAACACAATACTCCAACTGTGGCCGATCCAGTGTTTCATGCAGTTCCAGCATTGCAATCCTGCTTCAGATTCTATAACTCGGCCATTAAAGGAATGCATTCCATATACCTTCTACATATCTACCTGTCTTGCCACCTTCAGGGACCTGTGGACATGCACTCCAAGGTCTCTCACTTCTTCTACCCCTCTCAATATCCTCCCGTTTTTTGTGTATTCCCCTGCTTTGATTGCCCTCCCCAATTGCAGTGCCTCAGATTAATCCAGAATGTAATACCATTGACCATTTTACTGCCACTCAACAAAACCATTGATATAATTCTGGAGTCTACAGCTATCCTCTCACTATCAACTGCACGGCCAATTTTTGTGTCATCTGAAAATTTCCCAATCTTGCCTCCCACATTTACGTCTCAAATCATTAATTTCTACCACAAACAGCAAGGAACCCAACACTGAGCCCTGTGGAGCGTCCACTGGAAACTGCTTTCAATAAGCAAAATCATACATCGCCCTTTGTTTCCTGTCACTGAGCCAATTGTGGAACCAACTCAATCTTTTTTGACCAGTTGCCATGTGGGAACTTGTCAAATGCCTTCGTAAAATCCATGGAGACAACATCCACTGAACAAGCCTCATCAATCGTCCTTGTTACTTACTCAAAAAAAATCAGTTAAGTTAGGAAGACACGACTTTCCCTGAACAATTGCATACTGACCATCCCTGAGTAATCCGAGCCTTTATAAACAACAGTTTTTCCTATCTTTGAGAATTGTCTCTAATTATTTGCCCACCACTGAGGTCTGACTGACTGGCCTGTAATTATTTGGACTATCTATTGCACCCCTGTTAAAGAATGATACAACCTTTGCAGACCTACGATCCTCTGGTACATCACATGCATGCAGTGAGGATTTGCAGATGATCCTCAGCGCATCCGTTAATTCCTCACTGACTTCCTTTAATAGTCTGGGAAATTCCATCCAGCCCTGGTGATTTATCCATTTTCAAGGATGTCAGACACTCGATCACTTCCTCCCTCCTTAAGCTTATCGTAACTACTCCAATCTATCTTCATGATTGACGTTCCTCATCCCTGGAGCCACTCTCGTGAATCTTTTCAGGACCCTCGACAATGCCCTCACATATTTCCTGCAATGACCTCTAAAGAACCTTCCTGTCTAATTTCCACTGTGAACACCATCCTGTCTAATTCCCCTGTGAACACCTTCCTGTCTAATTCCCCCTGTGAACACAGTCCTGCCTAATTCCCACTGTGAACACCATCCTGTCTAATTCCCCCTGTGAACACCCTCCCGTCTAATTCCCTTGTGAATACCTCCTGTCTAATTCCCCATGTGAACGCCCTCCTGCCAAATTCCCCCTGTGAACACCGTCCTGTCTAATTCACCCTGCGAACACCGCATGTCTAATTCCCCCTGTGAACACCCTCCAGTCTAATTCCACCTGTGAAAACACTCCTGTCAAATTTCAACTGTGAACACCCACCTGTCCAACACCCCCTGTGATGACCCTTCTGTCGAATTCGCCTGTGAACACCCTCCTGTCAAATTCTCCCTCTGAACACCCTCCTGTGTAATTCTCCCTTTGAAAACACCCCAGTCCAATTCCTCCTATGATGACCCTCCTGTCTAATTCCCCCTGTGAACACGTTCCTGTCTAATTCTCCCTGTGAACGTCCTCCTGTCTAATTCCTCCTGTGAAATCCCTCCTGTCAAATTCCCCCTCTGAACACCCTCCTGTCTAATTCTCCCTGTGAATATCCTCCTGTCTAATTCTCCCTGTGAACAGCCTCCTGTCTAATATCCCCTGTGATCACCCTCCTGTCTAACTTACTCTCTGAAAACACTCCAGTCTAACTCACCCTGTGAACACCCTCCAGTCTAATTTCTCCTCTGAAACCCCTCCAGTCTAATTCCACCTGTGAACACCCTAATGTCTAATTGCCCCTGTGAACACCTTGCTCTCAAATTCGCTCTGTGAACACCCTCCTGTCTAATTCCTCCTGTGGTAACCCTCCTGTCTAATTCCCGCTGTAAACAACCTCCTGACTAATTGCCCCTGTGAACGCCCTCCTGTCTAATTCCCCCTGTGAACACCCTCCAGTCCAATTCCTCCTGTGGTAACCCTCCTGTCTAATTCCCGCTGTGAACAACCTCCTGACTAATTTCCCCTGTGAACACCCTCCTGTCTAATTCCCCCTGTGAACACCTTCCTGTCAAATTCCCCCTGTGAACACCCTCCTGCTAATTCCTCCTGTGAAAATCCTCTTGTCAAATTCCCCGTGTGAACGCCCTCTTTGGAATTCTCCCTGTGAAAACCCTCGAGTCAAATTCCCCCTGCCAACACCCTCCTGTCTATTTCTCCCTCTGAACTCCCTCCTGTCTAATTCCCCCTGTGAACACCCTCCTGCTAATTCCTCCTGTGAAAATCCTCTTGTGAAATTGCCCGTGTGAATGCCCTCCTTTGTAATTCTCCCTGTGAAAACCCTCGAGTCAAATTCCCCCTGCCATCACCCTCCTGTCCATTTCTCCCTCTGAACTCCCTCCTGTCTAATTGTCCCTGTGAACACCCTCCTGCTAATTTCTCCTGTGAAAATCCTCTTGTCAAATTGCCCGTGTGAACGCCCTCCTTTGTAATTCTCCCTGTGAAAACCCTCGAGTCAAATTCCCCCTGCAACACCCTCCTGTCCATTTCTCCCTCTGAACTCCCTCCTGTCTAATTCCCCCTGTGAACACCCTCCTGCTAATTCCTCATGTGAAAATCCTCTTGTCAAATTGCCCGTGTGAACTCCCTCCTTTGTAATTCTCCCTGTGAAAACCCTCGGGTCAAATTCCCCCTGCCAACACCCTCCTGTCCATTTCTCCCTCTGAACTCCCTTCTGTCGAATTAGCCCTTTGAACACCCTCCTGCTAATTCCTCCTGTGAAAATCCGCTTGTCAAATTGCCCGTGTGAATGCCCTCCTTTGTAATTCTCCCTGTGAAAACCCTCGATGTCAAATTCCCCCTGCCAACACCCTCCTGTCCATTTCTCCCTCTGAACTCCTTCCTCTCTAATTCCCCCTGTGAACGCCCTCCTGCTAATTCCTCCTGTGAAAATCCGCTTGTCAAATTGCCTGTGTGAACGCCATCCTTTGTAATTCTCCCTGTGAAAACCCTCCTGTCTAATTCCCCCTGTGAACACCTTCCTGTCTAATTCCCCCTGTGATCACCCTCCTGTCTATTTCCCCCTATGATCACCCTGCTGACTATTTCCCCCTGTGAAAATCCTCTTGTCAAATTCCCCGTGTGAACACCCTGCTTTGTAATTCTCCCTGTGAAAACCCTCCTGTCAAATTCCCAGTGCAAACACTCTGCTTTGTAATTCTCCCTGTGAAAACCCTCGAGTCAAATTCCCCCAGCCAACACCCTCCTGTCCATTTCTCCCTCTGAACTCCCTCCTGTCTAATTCCCCCTGTGAACACCCTCCTGTCTAATTCCCCCTGTGATGACCCTCCTGTCTAATCTCCCCTGTGAACACCCTCCTCTCTACTCCGCTGTGAACATTCTCCGGTCTAATTCCCCCTGTCAACACCCTCCTGTCTAATTTCCCCCGTGATCAGCCTCCTGTCTAATTCCCACTGTGTTCACCCTCGTGTCTAATTCCCCCTGTGATTACCCTCCTGTCTAATTCACCCTGTGAAACCCTCCTCTATACTCCCCTGTGAACACTCTCCTGTCTAATTTCCCCTGTGAACACCCTCCTGTCTTATTCACCCTGTGAACACCATCCTGTCTAATTCCCCCTGTGAACACCCACGTCTAATTTCACCTGTGAACACCCTCCTGTCCAATTTCCACTGGGAACACCCTCCTGTCAAATTCCCCATGATCATTCTCTTATCTAATTCCCGCTGTGAACACCCTCCTGTCTATTTCCCCCTGTGAACACCCTCTTGTCTAACTCCACCTGTGAACACCCTCCTGTCTAATTCCCCCTGTGAACACTCTCCTGTCTAATTCCCCCTGGGATGACCCTTCCATCTAATTCTCCCTGTGAACATCCTCCTGTCTAATTCTCGCTGTGAACATCCTCCTGTCTAATTCTCCCTTTGAATATCCTCCTGTCTAATTCTCCCTGTGAACCTCCCCCTGTCTAATTCCCCCTGTGAGCACCCTCCTGTCTGATTCCTGCTGTGATCACCCTCCTGACTAATTTCCCCTGTGAAAATCCACCTGTCATATTCCCCCGGTGAACACCGTCCTGTCAAATTCCCCCTGTGATCACCCTCCTGTCTAATTTACTCTCTGAAAGCCCTCCAGTCGAATTCACCCTGGGAACACCCTACTGTCTAATTCCTCCTGTGATAACCCTACTGTCTAATTTCCCCTGTGAACACCCTCCTTTCTAATTCCCCCAGTGGACACCTTCCTGTCTAATTCCCCCTGTGAACACCCTCCTGCCTAATTCTAACTGTGAACATGCTCCTGTATGATTCCCCCTGTGAACACACTCCTGCAGAATTCCCACTGTGAGCACCTTCCTGTCTAATTCCCCCTGTGAACACCCTCCTGCCTAATTCCCACTGTGACCACCCTCCTGTCAAATTCCCTTTGTGAACACACTCCTGACTAATTTCCCCTGTGAACACCCTCCTGTCTCATTTCCCCTGTGAACACCCTCCTGTCAAATTCCCCCTGTGAACACCCTCCTGACTAATTCCCCCTGTGAAAATCTACCTGTCATATTCCCCCGGTGAACACCGTCCTGTCAAATTCCAACTTTGAACACTCTCCTGTCAAATTCCCCATGTGAAAACCATACTTTGTAATTCTCCCTGTGAAAACCCTCCTGTCAAATTCCCACTGTGAACACCCTCCTGTCAAATTACCCCTGTGAACACCATCTTGTCTAATTCCACTTGTGATCACCCTCATGTCTAATTCACCCTTTGAACACCCTCCTGTCTAATTCCCCATGTGAACTCCCTCCTGTCTAATTCCACCTGTGAGCACTCTCCTGTCAATTTCCCCCTGTGAACACGATCCTGTCAAATTCCCACTGTGAAAACCCTCCTGCAAATTCCCCCTGTGATCACCATCCTGTCTAATCCCGCTTGTGATCACCCTCATGTCTAATTTACCCTGTGAACACCTTTCTGTCAAATTCCTCCTGTGAACACCATCATGTCTAAATCACCCTGTGAACACCCTCCTGTGTTATTCCCTCTGTGATCACCCTCCTGTCTAATTTTCCCTATGAACAACCTCCAGTCAAAATCTCCCTGTGATCACACTCCTGACTAATTTTCCCTGCGAAAACCCAACTGTATAATTCCCCCTGTGAACATCCTCCTGTCGCATTCCACCTGTGACCACCCTCCTGGCTAATTCCACCTGTGAAAATCTTCTTGTCTAATTCCCCTGTGAACTCCCTCCTGTCTATTTCCCCCTGTGAACAACCTCCTGTCTAATTCCACCTCTGAACATCCTCCTGTCTAATTCCCCCTTTGAACTCCCTCCTGTCTAATTCCACTGTGATCTTCCTCCTGTCGAATTCTCCCTGTGAACATCCTCCTGTCTAATTCCCCCTGTGAACACATCTTCTGTCTAATTCCCCCTATGAAAACTCTCCTGTCCAATTCCCCATGTGAACACCCTCCTGTCCAACTCCCCCTGTGCACACCCTCCTATCTAATCCCGACTGTGTGCACCCTCCTGTCTAATTCCTCCTGTGATGATCCTCCTGCCGAATTCCCCCTGTAAGCACCCTCCTCTCTAATCCCCTGTGAACACCCTCCTGTCTAATTCACCCTGTGAACACCGCCCTGTCTAATTCCCCCTGTGAACACCCCCCAGTCTAATTCCACCTTTGAACACCATCCTGTCCAATTTTCACTGTGAACACCCTGCTGTCAAATTCCCCCGTGAACACTCTCCTGTCTAATTCCCGCTGTAAACACCTTCCTGTCTATTTCCACTTTGAACACCCTCCTGTCTGTTTCCCCCTGTGAAAACCCTCCTGACCTATTCCACCTCTGAACACCCTCCTGTCTAATTCCCCCTATGAACACTCTCCTGTCTAATTCCCCCTTGAACACCCTCCTGTCTAAATCCCCTGTGAACACCTTCCTGACTATTTCCCCCTGTAAACATCCAGTCAGTTTAATATCAGTGGCAGGATCTTTCTTTTAGGTACCATATTATGGGACAAAATTAATAGTTGCCTGGATAAATGGGGGTTAATTAAGAATTAAAACTGAACATAGATTTGGTAAGGGCAAATCGTGTTTAACTAATTTTATGAGTTCACGGAGAACATTGATGCGGATAATTCAGTTGATGAGGTGGAAACGGACGTCCAAAACTGGTTTGATAAAGTGTCGCATAACAGCCTTGTCAGCAAATTTGAAGAAACAGGCCCTTCGCCCCTTCGTGTCCATGCCGACCATCAAGCACCTATTTATCCTAATCCCATTTTCCAGGACTTGGCCCGTTGCCTTGTATGCGACGGTGTTTCAAATGCTCATCTAAATATTTCTTAAATGTTGTGAGGGCTCCTCCCTCTACCACCCCTTCAGGTCATGTATTCCAGATTCCAACTACCCTCTGGGTGACTTTTCTTCCTCAAATCCCCTCTAAACCTCCTGGCTCTGACATTAATACTATGCCCCCTGGTTATCGATCCCGCTGCTAAAATAAAATGTTGCTTCCTCTCTATCCTACCAATGCCCCGCATATTTTTGTATGCCTCAATCAGGTCCATCCTCAGCATTCTCTTCTCTAAGGAAAACAACCTGAGACTAACCAGTCTCTCTTCATAGCTGAAATGCTCAAGCCCAGGCAATATCCTGGTGGATCTCCACTGCACCCTCTCCAGTGCAATCACGTCCTTCCTATAATGTGGTGACCAGAACTGTACACAGTACTCCAGCTTTGGCCTAACCTGCGTTTTATACAGCTCCATCATAACCTCCCTGCTCTTATATTCTATGCCTCGGCTAATAAAGGCAAGTATTCCATAAGCCTTCCTAGAAACCTTATTTACCTGTGCTGCTGCCTTCAGTGATCTATGGACCAAGGTCCCACTGACCTTCTGTACTTCCTGGGGTCCTATCATCCATTGTACGTTCCCATGCCTTGTTAGTCCTACCAAAATGCATCACCTGGCACTTCTCAGGTTTAAATTCCAATTGCTACTGCTCTGCACATCATACCAGCCCATCTATATCGTCCAGTAATCTGAGGCTTTCCTCCTCACTATTAATGACTCCACCAATGCTTTTGTCATCTGTGAACTTACTGAACATACCTCCTATATTCATGTCTAAATTATTAATTTACACTACAAACAGCAAGGGTCCCAGAACTAATCCCTGCGGTAGACCACTGGTCACAGGTTGCCACTCACAAAAACAACAATCGACCGTCACCCTCTGCCTCCTGCCACTAAGCCCATTTTGGATCCAATTTGCCAAATTGCCCTGAATCCCATGGGCTCCTACCTTCTTAACGAATGTCCCATGCGGGCCCTTATCAAAAGCCTTACTGAAATTCATGTAGACGACATCAACTGCCTTACTCTCATTTACACATCAAGTCACCTCCTCGAAAAATTCAATCAAGCTAAGTGACAGGAAATGGAAAGTAGTGGTGAAGAAGAGTTTTTTTTTAACTGGAAGGACTTATATAGAGGGGTTTACCAGGGGTCAATACAAGGACTGCTGATTTCCTGGTCTATATTACTGATCTAAATTTGTGAAGCGCACAATTTTACCTTTTGAAAATGATGCACCATTGTAATGAGGATTGTGATAGACTTCTATCGGACATTGACAGATTGATGGAATAGGGAGATACATAACAGATGAAATTTAATGCAATCGAATGTTTAGTGATGCAGTTCAGTGGGAAGAAGGAGGAAACATAACATAAAATAAAGGATTCAATTCGAAAGGTGATGCAGGAGTCGGGTAACTTTGTGTATGTGTACTCAAATTGTAGAAGGTGACAGGGCAGATTCAGAAAGCAGTTAATAAGCTATAGAGGCTTTATGGATGGGAGGCATAGAGTAAAAAAGAGACACATAATGATGAATCTTTCTCTGTCTCACGTTCTCTTCATTTCTTTCTCACTCTCTGTATCTCTGTCCCGTTGGCTGTTTCTCTCTCTTCTCTGGTTCTCTCTTTGGCGCCCTTTCTCTCTCTCTCTTTTTCTGGCTTTCTTTCGTTCTTTTGCTTTCTCTCTTTCTCTGGCTCTTCCTCTTTAACTTTCTCTCTCTCTATATATATATCTTGGCTCTTTCTCTTTGGCTCTCGCCCTGTGAATCTGTTTATCGATTACTCTCCAGCTTTCTCTTTCTTGCTGTCTCTTGTTTCCTCTTTCTGTCTCTCTGGCTCTTTCTCTTTTTCTTTTCCCTCTCTTTCTTTGGTTCTTTCTGCTTGACTCTCTCTCTCTCTGGCTTTGTCTTTTTTCTCTCTCTCTGGCTTTGCTTTCTCTCGCTCTCTCTCTTTCTGGCTATCACTCTTGTTCGATCTCTCTCGCTCTCTGTCTTTTTTCTCTCAGTCTGGATTTCTTTCGCCCCCACCAATAAATTGTGGCGCCCCTGGGCAAACTCTCCCCTTCAGGTTTCACTGCTGCAAATGTCCATGTACACACCCCACCCCCGCCACCAATTCTGCCCCCTCACCAAACTTTCCGACGCAAAGCTCCCCCTCCGCTAATTCTACCCATGCAAATTTCCCTCCCAACAATAGCCCCCTCCCCATCTATTACCCCTGTCTCCTGAACAACTCCCAGTAAATTCCTTTTCCCGCTTTCTCTGTCTCCTTCTCCTTCTCTTTGTCCTCTCTCCCCTTTACCCTCTCTCGCTCCCCGAGCCTTTGCATAAATCCGCACTCATCCACATCCCCTCCCATTGTAAACTTGGAGAAATGACACCCCCTCCCATATTAAACATTAGCGACTTCCTTCTGTGAATATCCACAGGATTACCTCCCCCCCGTCACACACACACCCGCCACCCGTGAATGGATCCCATCGAATCACCTCCCCCAGTGAAAATACCCCATAACTTTAGCCCCCAGAGAACGGACACCATCTACTACGCCCTCCTCCCCACTGTGACCAGACCGCTATCTAATTTCCTTCGTGAAGACCTCTTCAAATTACCTGGAGTAGAACCCTCCTCCCATTTTAAACCTGGAGAATTCCTTCTCCCATTTTAAACTTGGAGAATCCCACCTCCCATTTTAAACCTGGAGTAGAGCCCTCTTCCCACTTTAAACCTGGAGAATTCCCCCTCCCATTTTAAATTGGAGAATTCCCCCTCCCATTTTAAACCTGGAAAATCCCACCTCCTATTTTAAACTTGGAGAATTCCCCCTCCCATTTTAAACCTGGAGAATTCCCCCTCCCATTTTAAGCCTGGAGAATCCCACGACCCATTTTAAACCTGGAGAATTCCCGTCCCATTTTAAATCTGGAGAACGCTCCTCCCATTTTAAACCTGGAGAATACCCCCTCCCATTTTCAACTAGGAGAATTCCCCCTCCCATTTTAAAACTGGAGAATTCATCCTCCCATTTTAAACTTGGAGAACGCTCCTCCTATCTTCAACCTGGAGAATTCCCCCTCGCATTTTCAACTAGGAGAATTCCCCCTCCCATTTCAAACCTGGAGAATTCATCCTCCCATTTTAAACTTGGAGAACGCTCCTCCCATTTTAAATCTGGTGAATTCCCCCTCCCATTTTAAACCTGGAGAATTCCCCCTCCCATTTTAAGCCTAGAGAATCCCACCTCACATTTTAAACCTGGAGAATTCCCCCCCCCATTTTAAACCTGGAGAATTCCCCCTCCCATTGTAAACCTGGAGAATTCACCCACCAATTTTAAACTTGGAGAACGCTCCTCCCATTTTCAACCTGGAGAATTCCCCCTCCCATTTTAAACCTGGAGAATTCCCCCTCCCATTTTAAGCCTGGAGAATCCCTCCTCCCATTTTAAACCTGGAGAATTCCCCCTCGCATTTTAACCTGGAGAATCCCACCACCCATTTTAAACCTGGAGAATTCCCGTCCCACTTTAAATCTGGAGAATTCCCCCTCCCATTTTATATTGGAGAATTCCCCCTCCCATTTTAAACCTGGAGAATCCCACCTCCTATTTTAAACTTGGAGAATTCCCCCTCCCATTATAAACCTGGAGAATTCCCCCTCCCATTTTAAGCCTGGAGAATCCCACTACCCATTTTAAACCTGGAGAATTCCCGTCCCATTTTACATCTGGAGAACGCTCCTCCCATTTTAAACCTGGAGAATTCCCCCTCCCATTTTCAACTAGGAGAATTCCCCCTCCCATTTTAAAACTGGAGAATTCATCCTCCCATTTTAAACTTGGAGAACGCTCCTCCTATTTTCAACCTGGAGAATTCCCCCTCGCATTTTCAACTAGGAGAATTCCCCCTCCCATTTCAAACCTGGAGAATTCATCCTCCCATTTTAAACTTGGAGAACGCTCCTCCCATTTTAAATCTGGTGAATTCCCCCTCCCATTTTAAACCTGGAGAATTCCCCCTCCCATTTTAAGCCTGGAGAATCCCACCTCCCATTTTAAACCTGGAGAATTCCCCCCCCATTTTAAACCTGAGGAATTCCCCCTCCCATTGTAAACCTGGAGAATTCACCCACCAATTTTAAACTTGGAGAACGCTCCTCCCATTTTCAACCTGGAGAATTCCCCCTCCCATTTTAAACCTGGAGAATTCCCCCTCCCATTTTAAGCCTGGAGAATCCCACCTCCCATTTTAAACCTGGAGAATTCCCCCTCGCATTTTAACCTGGAGAATCCCACCACCCATTTTAAACCTGGAGAATTCCCGTCCCACTTTAAATCTGGAGAATTCCCCCTCCCATTTTATATTGGAGAATTCCCCCTCCCATTTTAAACCTGGAGAATCCCACCTCCTATTTTAAACTTGGAGAATTACCCCTCCCATTATAAACCTGGAGAATTCCCCTCCCATTTTAAGCCTGGAGAATCCCTCCTCCCATTTTAAACCTGGAGAATTCCCCCTCGCATTTTAACCTGGAGAATCCCACCACCCATTTTAAACCTGGAGAATTCCCGTCCCACTTTAAATCTGGAGAATTCCCCCTCCCATTTTATATTGGAGAATTCCCCCTCCCATTTTAAACCTGGAGAATCCCACCTCCTATTTTAAACTTGGAGAATTCCCCCTCCCATTATAAACCTGGAGAATTCCCCCTCCCATTTTAAGCCTGGAGAATCCCACTACCCATTTTAAACCTGGAGAATTCCCGTCCCATTTTAAATCTGGAGAACGCTCCTCCCATTTTAAACCTGGAGAATTCCCCCTCCCATTTTCAACTAGGAGAATTCCCCCTCCCATTTTAAAACTGGAGAATTCATCCTCCCATTTTAAACTTGGAGAACGCTCCTCCTATTTTCAACCTGGAGAATTCCCCCTCGCATTTTCAACTAGGAGAATTCCCCCTCCCATTTTAAGCCTGAAGAATCCCACCTCCCATTTTAAACCTGGAGAATTCCCCCCCCCCCCCATTTTAAACCTGAGGAATTCCCCCTCCCATTGTAAACCTGGAGAATTCACCCACCAATTTTAAACTTGGAGAACGCTCCTCCCATTTTCAACCTGGAGAATTCCCCCTCCCATTTTAAACCTGGAGAATTCCCCCTCCCATTTTAAGCCTGGAGAATCCCTCCTCCCATTTTAAACCTGGAGAATTCCCCCTCGCATTTTAACCTGGAGAATCCCACCACCCATTTTAAACCTGGAGAATTCCCGTCCCACTTTAAATCTGGAGAATTCCCCCTCCCATTTTATATTGGAGAATTCCCCCTCCCATTTTAAACCTGGAGAATCCCACCTCCTATTTTAAACTTGGAGAATTCCCCCTCCCATTATAAACCTGGAGAATTCCCCCTCCCATTTTAAGTCTGGAGAATCCCACTACCCATTTTAAACCTGGAGAATTCCCGTCCCATTTTAAATCTGGAGAACGCTCCTCCCATTTTAAACCTGGAGAATTCCCCCTCCCATTTTCAACTAGGAGAATTCCCCCTCCCATTTTAAAACTGGAGAATTCATCCTCCCATTTTAAACTTGGAGAACGCTCCTCCCATTTTAAATCTGGTGAATTCCCCCACCCATTTTAAACCTGGAGAATTCCCCCTCCCATTTTAAGCCTGGAGAATCCCACCTCCCATTTTAAACCTGGAGAATTCCCCCCCATTTTAAACCTGGAGAATTCCCCCTCCCATTGTAAACCTGGAGAATTCACCCACCAATTTTAAACTTGGAGAACGCTCCTCCCATTTTAAACCTGGTGAATTCCCCCTCCCATTTTAAACCTGGAGAACTCCCCCTCCCATTTTAAGCCTGGAGAATCCCTCCTCCCATTTTAAACTTGGAGAATTCCCCCTCGCATTTTAAACCTGGAGAATTCCCGTCCCATTTTAAATCTGGAGAACGCTCCTCCCATTTTAAACCTGGTGAATTGCCCCTGCCATTTTAAACCTGGAGAACGACCTCCTATTTTAAACCTGGAGAATACCCCCTCCCATTTTCAACTAGGAGAATTCCCCCTCCCATTTTAAACCTGGAGAATTCATCCTCCCATTTTAAACCTGGAGAACGTACCTCCTATTTTAAACCTGGAGAATTCCCGTCCCATTTTAAACCTGGAGAACGCTCCTCCTATTTTAAACCTGGAGAATTTCGCCTCCCATTTTCAACTAGGAGAATTCCCCCTCCCATTTTAAACCTGGAGAATTACCGTCCCATTTTAAATCTGGAGAACGCTCCTCCCATTTTAAACCTGGAGAATTCCCCCTCCCATTTTCAACTAGGAGAATTCCCCCTCCCATTTTAAATCTGGAGAACGCTTCTCCCATTTTAAACCTGGAGAACGCTCCTCCTATTTTAAACCTGGTGAATTCCCCCTCCCATTTTCAACTAGGAGAATTCCCCCTCTCTTTTTCAACCTGGAGAATTCATCCTCCCATTTTAAATTTGGAGTACGCTCCTCCCATTTTAAATCTGGTGAATTCCCCTTCCCATTTTAAACCTGGAGAATTCCCCCTTCCATTTTAAACCTGGGGAATTCCCGCTCCCATTTTCAAACTGGAGAAAGATCCTCCCATTTTGCAACTGGAGAATTTTCTCTCCCATTTTAAACCTGGAGAATCCCAGCTCCCATTTTAAACCTGGAGAATCCTACCTCCCATATTGAACCTGGAGAATCCTACCTCCCATTTTAAACCTGGAGAATTCCCCCTCCCATTTTAAACGTGGAGAATTCCCCCTCCCATTTTAAATCTGGAGAACGCTTCTCCCATTTTAAACCTGGAGAACGCTCCTCCTATTTTAAACCTGGTGAATTCCCCCTCCCATTTTCAACTAGGAGAATTCCCCCTCTCTTTTTCAACCTGGAGAATTCATCCTCCCATTTTAAATTTGGAGTACGCTCCTCCCATTTTAAATCTGGTGAATTCCCCTTCCCATTTTAAACCTGGAGAATTCCCCCTTCCATTTTAAACCTGGGGAATTCCCGCTCCCATTTTCAAACTGGAGAAAGATCCTCCCATTTTGCAACTGGAGAATTTTCTCTCCCATTTTAAACCTGGAGAATCCCAGCTCCCATTTTAAACCTGGAGAATCCTACCTCCCATATTGAACCTGGAGAATCCTACCTCCCATTTTAAACCTGGAGAATTCCCCCTCCCATTTTAAACGTGGAGAATTCCCCCTCCCATTTTAAACCTGGAGAATTCCTCCTCCCATTTTAAAACTGGAGAATTTTCTCTCCCATTTTAAACCTGGAGAATCCCAGCTCCCATTTTAAACCTGGAGAATCCTACCTCCCATATTAAACCTGGAGAATCCTACCTCCCATTTTAAACCTGGAGAATCCTACCTCCCATTGTAAACCTGGAGAATCCTACCTCCCATTTTAAACCTGGAGAATTCCCCCTCCCATTTTAAACCTGGAGAATCCTACCTCCCATTTTAAACCTGGAGAATTCCCCCTCCCATTTTAAACCTGGAGAATCCTACCTCCCATTTTAAACCTGGAGAATTCCCGTCCCATTTTAAATCTGGAGAACGCTCCTCCCATTTTAAACCTGGAGAATTGCCACTGCCATTTTAAACCTGGAGAACGACCTCCTATTTTAAACCTGGAGAATACCCCCTCCCATTTTCAACTAGGAGAATTCCCCCTCCCATTTTAAACCTGGAGAATTCATCCTCCCATTTCAAACTTGGAGAACGCTCCTCCCACTTTACATCTGGTGAATTCCCCCTCCCATTTTAAACCTGGAGAATTCCCCCTCCCATTTTAAACATGGAGAACGCTCCTCCCATTATAAACCTGGCGAATTCCCCCTCCCATTTTAAACCTGCAGAATTCCCACTCCCATTTTAACCCTGGAGAACGCTCCTCCCATTTTCAACCTGGAGCACGCTCCTCCCATTTTAAACCTGGAGAATTCCCCCTTCCATTTTAAACCTGGAGAATTCCCTCTCACATTTTAAACCTGGAGAATTCACCCTCCAATTTTAAACTTGGAGAACGATCCTTCCATTTTAAAACTGGAGAATTTTCTCTCCCATTTTAAACCTGGAGAATCCCACCTCCCATTTTAAACCTGGAGAATCCTACCTCCCATCTTAAACCTGGAGAATCCCCCCTCCCATTTTAAACCTCGTGAATTCCCCCTTCCATTTTAAGCCTGGAGAATGCTCCTCCCATTTTAAACATGGATTAGACCGCCTTGCCCCCACGATTGTATGCCCCGACATAACCACACCCTGCAATTTTCGTCCCCGACCCGGCGAATTCCCCCCAACAATTCTTACTCTAAAATTTGCCAGCAAAATCCACCTCCCCACCAAATCTTTCCTTCCCTGTGAACAGATCCCTCCATCTAATATCCGTCATCTACAGACCCCGCTCTGATATGACCATTTGAACTGACCCCCATCTAATATCCTCACTATGACCAGGCACCCCTCTAATACCCCCTATGAACTGACACCATCCAATATCCTCACTATGAACAGACACCCCTCTAATACCCCCCATACATAGACCCCCATCCAATATGCTCAATATGACCAGACAGCCCTCTAATACCCCCATGAAAAGATGCCCCTCTAATATCCGCACTCTGACCAGACACCCCTTTAATACCCCCCATGAACTGACCACCATCTAATACCCTCATTCTGACCAGAAACCCCTCTAATTCCTCCCATGCATAGACACCCATCTAATATCTTCACCATGACCAGACACCCCTCTAACACCCCCATGAATAGACCCCCATCTAATATCTTCACTATGACCAGACACCCCTCTAACACCCCCATGAATAGATCCCCATCTAATATCTGCACTATGAGTGGACACTCCTCTAATACCCCCCATGCACTGATCCTCATCTAATATTCTCACTATGACCAAACACCCCTCTAATACCACCCATGGAAAGACCCCATCTAACATGCTAAATATGACCAGACACCCCTCTAATAACCCAAGAATAGACCCCCATCTAATATCCTCACCATGACCAGACTCCCCTCTCATACCCCCCATGAATAGACCCCCATGTTATATCCTCACGATGACCAGACACCCCTCCAATACCCCCCAGGCACTGATCCCCATCTAATATCCTCAGTATGACCAGACATCACTCTAACACCCCCCATGAATAGACCACCATCTAATATCCTCACGATGACCAGACACCCCTCGAATACTCCCATGAAGAGACCCCCATCTAATATCCTCACTATGACCAGACACCCCTCTAATATCCCCCATGCACTGATCCTCAACTAATATCCTCACTATTACCAGAAACCCCTCTAATATCCCCATGAACAGACCCCCATCTAATTTGCTCCCGATGACCAGACACCCCTCTAATACCCGCCATGAATAGACCCCCATATAATATCCTCACTATGACCAGACACCCTTCTAATACCCACCATGAATAGAACACCATCTAATATCCTCACTATGACCAGACACCTTTCTAATACCCCCCATGCACTGATCCCCATCTTATATCCTCAAGATGACCAGACATCCCTCTAATACTGCCCATGAATAGACCCACATCTAATATCCTCACTATGACCAGACACTCCTCTAACACCCCCATGCACTGATCCCCATCTGATTTCCTCACTATGACCAGACACTCCTCAAATATCCCCCATGAATAGACCCCCATCTAATATCGTCACTATGACCAGACACCCCTCTAATACACCCCATGAATAGATCCCCATCTACTATCCTCACTATGACCAGACACCCCTCTAATACCCCCCATGAATAGACCACAATCTAATATCCTCACTATGACCGGACACCCCTCTAATACACCCCATGCACTGATCCCCATCTGATATCCTCACTACGACCAGACACTCCTCTAATACCCCCCATGAATAGAGCCCCATCTAATATCCTCACTGTGACCAGACACCCCTCTAATAACCCCCATGAACTGATTCCCGTCGAAATTAATCACTATGACCACAACCCCTCATTTTCCCCCATGAATACACCCCCATCATATTAACCCGCACACTGGAACAGGTCTCCATCTAATTCAACGCCCCCCCCCCCACCCCGGGAATAGACACCCATCTTATTATCTCCTGTTAGCAGACCTTATCCCATCTCACACCATTTGGGAACAGGCCCCAATCTAACTACTCTCCCCCAAACACGCCCCCATCCAATTACACACTTGTAAATAGGCCCCCGTGTAATTACCACATTCCCCCCACCCTCCCCGTGAACAGTCCCACATTTAAACCCCCCATGAACAAACCGGAGAATTCCCCCACCCACCGAATATATTATACTTGGAGGATACTCCCTCTCCCATTTTAAGTTGGACATTCCTCCCTCCTCCCATTTTAAACATAACTAATTCCCTCACTGATTATCGCCCTCTGATTCTCCCCCTGACCCCACGTTAAACACCCCTCTTCCAAATACCCCTCTGCCCTGTAAAAGCCCCCTCTGCTATTTCTCACTCTTTATCATCTCACCTGTGAAACGACCCCCTCCCTGTGTAAATCTCATCCCAGTGAACACCACACACGCCCCCCCCCCACCCGCCTGTGTAATTCCAACCTTCAGCACTTTCGTGTGTGTGGCTCCATCTCCCAAGAAAGAGAGGCACTGATTCAGAAACCAGTGAGAAAAACTAAGAGAAGAGAGCAGGAAAACCAAGAAGCGCAGAAAGAGAGAGAGAGAAAGATAGAGAAATACACAGAGAGAGCTGGAGTGGTAGAGAGAGAACGCAGCAGCGATGCAGATAGTGAGAAAGATCCCAGACGAAGAGAGATGCGAGAGACAGAAAGATGTCGAGGGGCAGAGATTCAAAGTAAGATGCACATTCAGAATAGAGTTGGGTGTCTCGCGGAGGGGGGTGGGAGCTGCAGAGATAATCTTGGAGGAAAGGAGTTGTGGAAATGAGAGCGAGGAATGGACAGAGAGACAGATAAAGATGCAGAGAATCGCAGAAAGAGAATGAAAAGGGAAACGTGTGAGACTCTGGAGAGAGGCAGAGATGGAAAGGATGTTCAGAGATACAGAGATAGGGATTTAAAGATGTGAAGAAACAGAGCGAGGAACAAGGAGGGAAGAGGGAGAGAACAAGTTGTAGCAAGAGATGGAGAGAGGGAAATCTACAGGATTACATTGACAGTTCTGGAGCAGCTCTTCCCAAACTATTCCCTTCAGAGCACCCTCAAGCCCCGTCCCTTGTGGTAAAAAGCCCCTTCCACCCCACGCTAAACTACTATAAATGCTGGAAATATGAAATAAAAACTCTGCTGGAAATACTGACCATTTCCAGCACTTTCTTTTTCTATCAGCCCTGAAAACACATCGTCTTCTTTCCAGTGTATAGAAATGAATTTGACAATAACACATATATATTTATTATTATTTTCCTCTCTGGTTAAACCTCTTGTCTGAGAATTCCACGTGGCCAAATGATTCTCCCTCTGTTTCATCAAAGCTGCAGCTTCTGAAAAGATTCTCCTTGGGAATAAGAGAAATAAAATTGATTCAAACAAAGCAAAGCATTTTTGAACATAAAACAAGCTCTCAATGACTCCCCATCTTACAAAGGCATCCCCGATACAGAGCAAGAGAATGGGAAGTGATTGGAGACACGGTTTTGGGAGCTGAGTACCTGCCCATTGTTCTGTTAATCCAGGTAACAAAGCCAGGTCTGAGCAGAAACATGACAAGGAGCTGCTTCCTGATGACCTGCAAACTTTTCAATCCAAACCCCATTGTGAAGAACATTGCTGCAATTTACATACAGACATTTGCAGCAATCAGCTCCATTCTGTTCCCAGAAACTGTGACATTTGCTCTTTAAACTGAGAAGACTGTGCCAACACATTATCACTGCCCCAGCATTTAATTTAACTCAAAATCAAGACACCCTCGAGTGGGAGATGTGCTTTGAAGGCGGGGGGCTGGGGGGAATGTGGGGAGGAGGAGAGAACTTCTCCACAGGGGCTGGGAGCTGGGCTGTGACTAAACACTGCAAATCCCCCGGAGCCTCTGTGTCTCCTTCTGTGTTTACCCGTTTCTTTCCATCTCTCACTCTCTTTCTCTCTCCTTCCCTTTCTCTGTGTGTCTCGCTACATCTGTTTCTGCCTCATTACAAAAACACACAAACACCCCCATTCCATCTCCTGTAGAAGGATAGAGAGAGAACTCCACATTACCATCCCTGAAAATCTGAGTTGAAATGGCCCCCTGGCATTTCATTTCACTGGCAAATTCAGCCCACAGCCTCAAACACCAGCATTGTTCGGGAATGATAACAAGCCTTTCCAAACCTTCTCATTTCAGTTATTTAATTGCGGATTCTAAGAAGCATTTGACAATCAATGATTTAATTTTTAAAGTGGTCACCACTGTAGCAATGTTGGAAATGATGCAGGCCATTTATGCACAGCATGATCCAACAGGCAGCTGTTTGATAACAGCCGGCTACCTCTCCTCTTCTCCTCTGAATCCCTCCATGTTTCGCTCACTCTTTGCGACTCTTTCCCACCTGTTCCTCGAATTCAGACAGAAAGATGGAGAGTGAGAGACAGGGAAATCCACTTTCAGAACACCACTCTCAAATTCAAATGGCTACTGCACATTTCATTAAACCCTCAAATTCACAGCACTGCCCAAAACACCAGCATTATTCCGGAATTATACAGGCTTCAAGCTCAGGACTTTAATTCCAGACCTTCGGGAGAGCTTTACACACAAAGAATTAACTTCTAAAATGCAGTCACAGTTACAATGCAGGGAACTCTGTAGGCATGGTGCGCACAGCAAGATCCCACGGGGAGCTTTGATAGTCTGTATATAATCTATTTTAGTGATGTTATTAAAATATAACAGTGTTGACCCCACTCACAGACTCTGCATTAAACCACGGCGGCAAGAACAGCCCCCAGTCAAGCTGATTAATAGGCAAGAACAAAATGGCACAGCAAGAGCCCAGGATTTTCCCTAAGTGACACAGACAATCTCTCAGCAAAACCCAAATGCAGACAAATCACAGTTATAAACCAGAGGCTAAAAGGATTGAGACAGCAACCTCCGCCTTTGTATGCGTGTGTGTGTGTGTGTCAACATCTCACTCCCTGTCTCTGAGTATCTCTCTCCCTTTCTCTGAATCTCTCTCTGTTTCTATCTCATTCGGCCCCCTCTCTCGCGCTCTCTGACCAGATCTCTGTTTTCTTCCCTCTTTCTCATATGTCACCTTGATTGAAATGAGCTATGAAATATTTACGTCTCACCATTTAAAACAACTACAATTCACATTGTTGTGCATGTTTTTAGCGACTAAAGATTTAAATCGAGAGACAGAGGGAAAGAAAGCTAGATAGAGACAGAAAGAAAAATCTAAACTCAGAACATCAGTAAAATGAATTGAATTGAATCAGGAGCATTTGACACTATATTAATTGAGTGTTAAAGTGCTTGTCACTATTGCAAAGTTGGAAACAGTGCAGGCCATTTGTGCACAGCAGATCCCACAGTAGCAGTGTGACAGTGTACAGATAATCTGTTTATTGATATTTGCTGAGGGATCCCAGAGAGAAGAAAATTCCTACCGTTTGAAAATCTCAAACGCCCCTCTCCCTGTCTTCCTCCTGCTCCCCCCACACCATCCACATCCGTTCCTGTTTCTGTCGATCTCTAATTTAATCTGGATTGAAACGTCCTCTGAAGTGTTTCTGTCACCGTTTAAAATAACCACACGTCAAATTGTGGCACCTATTGATTAATGGTTAAAATAGAGAAAGTGTGGGGGAGATAAAAGCAGAGGAAGATGGAGAGAAAACACAGAGAAATCCGTACTCAGACCCTCAGGAAGCTTGAATTTCAAAGTGTCCTCATTCTTGTCATGTAGGAAATGCTGCAGGGCTTTTTATGCACATCAAGATCCCACAAGTAGCAATGCGATTACAGACAAAAATCCCCTCCGTCAGAAAGGGCAAAACTCCCTCTTTAAATTCCTTCCGGGAACTTTTTATTTTTCAAAATTACGGTCCCAGGAATGATTTATGGAAATCAGACCTTTGTGGAAGGGTGTGACTGAGAAGATTGACTCCATAGGCTGAGAGCTGGGCAGTAACTACATCCTGGAGAGCTCCAGATCCTGCATCTCTTGAACCCGAAATGCTCCCAGACTCCACCACAATCCCCGACCCCCCCCCCCACACCTTCCCCTCACCCCATCAGAGAGGAACATTACTGCAGTTTGATACTAGAATAATGCAGCAGATGGCGATGGTGAGAGGGGGACAATAACAGCAGTGAGAAAGGGACACCAACAGCTGGAGATGGTGAGAGGGGGACAGTAACTGCAGTGAGACAGGGACACCAGCAGATGGAGATGGTTAGAGTTGGGACAGGAGCTACAGTGCGGCAGGGACACCAGCAGATGGAGATGGTGAGGGGTCAGTAACTGCAGTGAGACAGGGAAACCAGCAGATGGAGATGGTGAGCGGGGGACAGTAACTGCAGTGAGACAGGGACACCAGCGGCTGGAGATGGTGAGAGGGGGACATTAACTGCAGTGAGACAGGGACACCAGCAGCCGGAGATGATGATAGGGGGACAGTAACTGCTGTGAGAAAGGGACACCAACAGCTGGAGATGGTGAGAGGGGGACAGTAACTGCAGAGAGACAGGGGCACCAGAAGATGGACACGGTGAGAGGGGGCATCAACTGAAGTGAGACAGAGACACTAGCAGATGGAGATTGTTCGAGTTGGGACAGTAGCTGCAGTGAGACAGGGACACCAGCAGATGGAGATGGTGAGAGGGGGCTGTAAATGCAGTGAGACAGGGACACCAGTAGATGGAAATGGTGAGAAGGGGCAGGAACTGAAGTGAGACAGGACACCACCAGATGGGTATTGTGAGAGGAGGGGCAGTAACAGCAGTGAGACAGGGACACCAGCAGATGGATATGGTGAGAGGGGGCAGTAACTGAAGTGAGACAGGGACAGCAGCACATGGAGATGCTGAGCGGGGGACAGTAACTGCAGTGAGACAGGGACACCAGCAGATGGAGATCGTGAGGGGAACAGAAACTGCAGTCAGACAGACACACCAGCAGATGGAGATGGTGAGATCGCGGCAGTAATAGCAGTGAGACACGGACAACAGCAGAAGGCGATGGTGAGATCGGGGCAGTAACTGCAGTGGAACAGCGACACCAGCAGATAGCGATGGTGAGAGGGAGGCAGTAACTGCAGTGAGGCAGAGAAACCAGCAGATGGAGATGGTGAGATCGGGGCAGTAACTGAAGTGAGACAGGAACACCAGCAGATGATAAGGGTGAGAATGGGCAGTAACTGCCGTGAGGCAGGGGCACCAGAAGTTGGAGATGCTCAGAGTGGTCAGTAACTGCACTGAGGCAGGGAACCAGCATATGGGGAGGGCGAGAGTGGGCAGTAACTGCAGCGAGGCAGCGAGATCAGCAGATGGAGGTGGTGAGAAGGGGACAGTAACTGCAGTGAGGCAGGGGCACCAGCAGAGGGCGATGATGAGAGGAGGCAGGATCTGCAGTGAGACAGGGGCACCAGCAGATGGCGCTGGCGATGGCGATGGCGAGAGGGAGCAGGAACTGCAGTGCGACAAGGATAACCAACGGATGGAGATGGTGAGCGGGGGCAGTATCTGCAGTGAGAGAGGGACACCAGCAGATGGAGATGGTGAGAGGGAGCAGTAACTGCAGTGAGGCAGCGAAACCAGCGGTTGGCGATGGCGAGAGGGGACAGGAACTGCAGTGAATATGAGACACCAGCAGATGGAGATGGTGAGAGTTGACAGGAACTGAAGTGAGTCAGGGACAGCAGCAGATGGTGATGGCGAGGGGGGACAGGAACTGCAGTGAATCAGGGACACCAGGAGATGGAGATGGTGAGAGGGGGGACAGTAACTGCAGTGAGACAGGGACACCAGCAGATGGAGATGGTGAGATGGGGGCCAGTAACTGCAGTGAGACAGGAACACCAGCAGATGGGGATGGTGAGATGAAGCAGTAACTGCAGTGAGACAGGGACACCAGCAGATAGAGTTGGTGAGAGTGGGACAGTGACTGCAGTGAGACTGGGACTCCAGTAGATGGCGAATGTGAGAGCGGGCAGAGCATGTCCCACCTCAATCGTTCTGATTCTCAACAAAATATAATCTCAAAATCAGATTTAAACTCATTTCAGGACTCAGTGCTGTGAATATTCCCCACTCCTGTGGGGAGTGTAGTGAATGGAATATGAAAAGGGATTTAGTTCCAGTGTTTATCTCTTTCTATGATTTCGCTAATTTAACAATGAGATTGAAAGGGTGTTTCACCCCCTTCTTCAGCTCCTCTCTGAATTTACTCTGGGTCACAGTGGAAATACATGTGTTGGCGCAGGAACAGAGAATCTGCAGCATCTCTGATGTCTTTTCTGTGATATAGGCAGGGTCAGTGTAGGATGAATAATAATGAATGTGTGCAATTCGCCTCTCAATGATAAACACAATCTGGGTCACCCATAACAATATAAAACTGCCGGATATACTGAAGAGTAAAATAATTGATTTTCTCCGATTCTCCATTTCTGGGTCTTTGTGATGCTCTCCATTTGTGTGACCCCAGAATCCGCTGCGGTCTTTACTGGAGAATAAAATCCGTCTGACCGTCAGAACATTGAGCAGCAAAATCAGAAAGCCGGGACACAAGGGGTTAAAATATAATAAAACAATTCAAATGTGACCCATGTGGGGGAAGTGAAGAAGCTCGGTTTATAATCAATACCCATGGGAACATTATCAATAAAGTACTTTGGTTTATATACAAAGTAAACTGAGGCATTCAGTAAACAGCCCAGCACACTCACTGTTCCGGCAACCACTGCCGCTGTTTACTCGGTGCTATATTGTGTCTTCAGCATCTCACAGCAAATGGCCACAAATCGATCTAAGGTGAAAGTGACTGTGAGCCAGACAGAAATAAATGTGACTGTCGAGCGCAGAAAGTTAATGAGAGAACAGACAGGAGTAATGTCCAGGAATGAATCTGGGAAATAAATTAAAACAATCCAGTTCAATATGGGATCAATGATAACATGCAGGAGATCAGACACTGCCATTCCCACCAGGTAGACAGTGATACATCTGGAGAGACCGCACTTTCCTCGGGACAGAATCACAATCGCCACCAAGTTAACTGGAAGAGAGAGAAAAGGAAGCAGAGAAATTACTGATCAGACCTGGAGACAAAGCAGCAGTTTGACAGGATCTGGGCTGAAATTTCCAGCTTTGTTGCTGCATCTAACAGTGAAAACTGATTCATTGACCTGGGCAGTGCTTTGTCACAGTGAAATGTTTGAAACACAATTATTAATTAAGAATTGGGAAATTGATACAAAAAGTGAATAAAGTCAACACCAGATCTACTGGAAGTAATGAGTGAGGATGCAGTGCCAGTGGGGAAATGAGAAGAGGTTTTACAGAGATGGAATCCAATGGATTAAATGGGGATTTGTCTCCAGACTGTTGATCCAGAAGGTTTGGAGACAGCGGAAGGTGCCGATTGTTTGTTGCTGTGGGTTCAGAGAACCGACAGAGGCTGGTACAACATGGGAAAAGACTGAGAGTTGCTGCAGTAAGTTTGAGGGTTAGGATTTATTTGGAAGAGGAAGCTGGAGGATGAGACAGTGAGCGAGATTGGGAGTGGGAGAAGGAAAATGAAATGTTGGAGCTGGAGGGGAGACAGGAGCAGATGGTTTGTGCAGGCACTTAAATTTCAATTTAAATATATGTCTGATATCAACCTCACTCTCTATTGCATGCAGCAGTCACAGAGATTTTAAAGTGCAGTATTTAAATAATGATTTACCAATCGTGAACACCAGATTCTATCATGATTGTTGAGTCAGGAAATTTCTGCAAAACATGATAATTACCAGACAGAAATAAACACAGAGGATCAATTCCAACAGTATAATGAACACAATCTGACAGCAAACAACTTCAACTCACAGTTTCTCTCACTAACTGTTCTGGATATTTTAGCACTTTATGATAGTGAATTATTCACACTGCTGCTTCTTTCTCTTTACTTCTAATTATCACTTTCCCTCACTTTCATTCTCCCTGCTCTGTTTCTCCTTCCCTATGTCCCCGATGTGCTCACACCCTGCAAGCTGTTACTTAAAGCCGTTTTTCATATGCGATTTATTCCAAACATTCTGTGCCTGTGTTCTGTTCACCAGCCCCGTGTTCATTGACTCTATTCTCAGAGTCAGTTTGTTCAATGGTGAAACTTGTGTGAATAATTTAATGTGTCTACAGAACACCCAAGTCTCCACCTGTTCACCTACATTCTTCACTTCATCCAACAATACATGGATTAAACAGGATTTAAAGCTTCTTCCACACAAACTTCACAATCATTGAAATTCCTTCTCCTGGATTTATAAAGGACACCGTTAGAATGTGGGATTGTTTAATTAATAAAACACAAACATCAGCGCTGCAGCTGATAATCTACAGATAAATGGAAAGGCTTTTGTGATTCCAACTGATAGAGTGTAAACCAATAAAACATCAGAACAATGCATCCTCTTTTACAATGTATTCCAGTGACAGTGAAGGCTCCACAGTGAAGCAGAGAAGGAGATGTGAAAGTGGCAGCAACAAACTCAGTTCAGTAGCCAGACATATGAAGCAACTTCAGACACACACAGAATGAAATACTATTTTATGACAGTGATAACGAATAAATACATTGAAATCCCAGTTCAACTGTACCATATTAATGGGAATGGAGGATATTGTTCTGTCCCCTTGTAACACTGAGACTGTGAGTTGTCTCATTATCAATCAGTGAAGAAACAATCATAAAAGTATTCCAGGACCAGTTAGTTGCACATCTTGAAACTATGAAAATCTCCTGATGATCTGATTCTTGATCCTAACCGAGACATCTGATTCAAATACATTCAATACACACAATAATCCAGCAGCAATGCCAGGGTTACTTCAACCAATACAATTTAATACAGCTCCTGCAAGATGGAAAGAGTAAACAATGAGGAGATTCCATCAGTAAATTGCTGGAAACACACACTGTGAAATAATACTGAGTGCTGCAGCACAGTTAATATCGATTTACACCATTAACAGCTGAGATACTGGCTTACCAGGAACTCCAATTGCTGCAAGTACAGGATAATAAATGCCTTCTATCTGATAGATTACTGGATATCCCATTTCTGTGAGAAATTGAGGCTTCTGTTAGCCTGGAACCCACAGCGCCAGCAGGCACTCTGAGCTAATCCATTTCAATGAGTCCTGATTTATACAGGGGATAAGTCTCCACTGACACGGTTATACCCCTGATCTTTGCTATTAGTTACACTCACCTGAACAAACACATTACATCAGCAGCTTTGACTCTGTTGTAAATAATGTGACGGAGAAAACACAATAATTTCAATGGTAATAATATTTTCTTAGTAAGACCTCTCTCGGGACTGAATCTGTAAACTGTACTCATACTGGACAGATGATACAATTATGAGTGGAGTCATTTACATTTCGCATATTATTATATTGACCTTGTTCACTCCTGGCATTTCTATTGTAAATGTAACCAGTTGTCTGCAGTGTGCACTGAATCCAGGGACAAAAACAATCCCGTCTTAGTCTGTTTGTACCTTTTCCCAGTTAAACTGTGAACTTTGAGTCTCTGATTCGGGACCACGTTCAGGGTTACAGTCTAGAAACTACTGTGGGTGATATTAGGGGACAGACACTGTACACGTCCATTGGGAGGCAGTCATCGAGTGACAATATACTGGGCAAGAAATCCAGAGGTCAAACCCAAGGGCCTGGGGACAGGGGCTCAAATCGTACCATGGCAGCTGCTGTAATTTAAATCCAATCAATTAACAAAAGTCTGTAATTGAAAGCTGGTTTCTGTAATGGTGCCATGACACTATCGCAGATTGCTGCAAAACCTCATTTGACTCGCTAATTCCTTTCAGGTATGGAAATCTGCCATCCTTACCTGGCCTGACCTACATGTGGCTGCTGACCCAGAGCTATGTGGCTGACTATTAACTGCTCTCTGAAACGGCCCAGGAAGTTGTCAAGGACAACAATGGCTGACCTTGTCAGCGGAGCTCACATCACATGAAAGAATAAAAGAGAATCTTCTCTCCACTATTTAACTGCAGATATTTCCCTGTTTATTCTATAGTGGTTAATGCTTGCAGTAAAATAACAACTGCACCAACTCCTGACTCCTTTCCCCCAGTTCACTTCTCACTGGACCCCCAAATTCCACCTTCCCTCACTATCAACTGCTCTAAATGCCTGCGTCAATATCCAACCCTCACCAAGTCCATCTCACCCAACAGCTTCAGCCAAACTGACCTGCATTGGCTCCCAGTCCTCTAAGTATTTAAATTTATAATTCTAAACATTGGGTTAAAATTCTTCCACGTCCTCACCAATCCTCATCTCCAGCCACTCCTCTGAGCCTGCGGCCATCCCATCTGTGATCTCCCCATACCTCTGACATTGGTATTTTTCAGTGGGACTGTCCCTGCCTGGTTCCAATATTACTGATCTGATTGGAACCAGAGCATCTCCAGCAATGGCCTCTCTTCCCACGCCAGTACTGTTACCTCTGGAGTCCTGGAACTTTCTATTCTTGTTCCATCCTCTTCCTCATCTACACACTGCCCTCTGGCCACATCATTTACAGATATGGGGTCAGCTTCCAAATGTGTGCTGACAAGACCCATCTCCAGCTCTCTCAACCCTCCACTGCCTCTGTGTTATCAGACTGTAAAAGTCTGTTTCCCATGAGCTGCAATTTCCTCCAATAAAACGCAGAGCAAAGCGTCCACCTTTGGTTCCACCACAAACTCCACTCCCTTGTCATTGATTCCATCACCATTCCTGGCTGTTGTATCAGACTAAACATGATGTTGTGTAAAATATGCTCCCTACTCATCCCTGACCTGAGCTTCTGACCTGATGTTGTCTCCATCAGAAATGACATCTCCTTCCACCTCTGTAACATCCTCGGCCTCTGTCCCTGCCTCAGCATATCAGGCACTGAAGAGGCTCAATCGCACGTCTGTGTAAGATTATTAGGTTACGAAATACTACTAACTAGATTACTAATTGTTAAAAATTGCGAATCTACCTATTATATCAAACAATTGACGTTTATTGTAAAGTAAAATTTAGCTTCATTCGAAGCCTTTAATGCAGTATGGTAAAGTGGGGAAACTGATGAAATTGGGCGCAGTATAGGAAAGATGTCAAGGGAGAGGGATTCTGGGAGATTATGTCAAGTTTTAAATTGCTTATTTGCAGCAAAAGGGTGAGACATTGAGAGCAGACAGTGAAAACAGCCTGTGTAGATTTGTCTCGTATTGGGATAAAAAAAACAACTCAAAATGTAAAAGCATTGCAATAAAGTAGTCAACACAAAAGGGATACTAATTGCACAAATTCAAAAGGTTAGCAACCATCACAAAATTATTCTTGGTTCGTTCAGAAAGGCATCCTTTAATACAAGACTAATCACTGATTGGGAGAGGGGAGGGTTAACTGGAAAGCTGCCATGATAAAAGGAGTCATGTCTTTGATATTGTATGGCAGAGAATTTTCGAACAACAATGAGACAAGAGAGAGAGACCGACCAATAACCTGAATGGCAAAAACTGAAAGGGAAAGAATTCTGCGCTCTGCTGTCCAATCTCTAATATGGGGACCAGGAGTAGGGGTCACTGTTTAAAAATAAGCCAGAGACATCTTTTTCTCAGAGGGTCGTGAGTCTTTGGAATTGTCTTCCTCAATTCGTAATCTGGTGGAAGCAGAGTCTTTGAATATATTTAAGGCAGATATAGATAGATTCTTGATAAGCAAGGGGATCGAATGTTATCGGGGGCAGGTGGAAATCTGGTGTAATCAGTTTCGCCATGAACTTATTGAATGGCAGAGCAGGCTCGAAGGGCCGAATGGCCTAATACTGCCCCTAATTCGCATGTTTGTATATAGTATCTGTGTTCGACTGTTAATTACTGCCTGACTGGTTAACCTGAAAACTCAAGAAACTTGTCTTTCCTTTCATCTCTCAATAAAGTCGATTTACAACATGCTTTGTGCTGTCAAGTCTGTTACCACCTTGGAAGAGGGCAGAAACCACCCCTATCTGATTGAATTTTACATTATGACACCCCAGATGGGACTTGGCACATTGTGAATGCTTTTTGAGAGGAAAGAAGGATCTGGAGTTTGTGAGACTGCTCAAGTCGCATCTTGGGAGGAAAAACACTTTTGGCGAATGTCGAGAAATTAACGGTCACACCAGTGATCAAAGGCATTTTAAAAAAATATATATAAAGAGAATAAATGAATTCATGTTGTTAAAGGTGGTAAAGGAGCCTTCGAGGACAAATTCAAGGTAGTTATAAACTTCATTCAAGATATGGTAGGGCAGAAGAAATCTTTCAATTGAGATTTTTTTCAACGAAGTTAAATAAAGTGATGCATCTGAGAATGTTTTGCTCCGCCCCCTGTGGGGACAAGCAAATAAATTGCAACTGTATCATTCATTTAATTCACCACACAATATCTGCATTGCTGAGAGGAAAATTTATATATTGAATATTATTAAACTTTCAATTTCTAAATTGACAAATAAAATTTGGCAAATTAATTCATTCGGCTTTGGGGCTGAGCTAGAAGGGCTCCTTGTGTTTTTTTTAAACAGGTGACAACAGTTTCCAGGGTCACATGAGAACTGATAGCACAGCAAGAGATCCAGCAGCTTTAAAAATTACAGAAGTTATCTGTTAACATCAAAAGTCGCATAATTGTCACAATTTTGTTTAAAGGCTTTGCTTTCTCAAAAGCTTTGGCCATTTTTTATCTTCTGTGACAAAGTGATTGAGAAGGAGAGATTGTTTCAAGCATTTCTGTCATTAATGTAAAACTCCATGCAATAATAACACCGACCTTGGCAGAAGAAATAGGAATTCATTAGCAAAATTATATTGATATGAGTACTTATTTCAAGCAATCAAAGGAGAATTCATTTGAAGGACAAGGAGATCCATGAAAACCTGGTGATTTATGGGCCTGTATTCCCTGGAGTAGGGGCGGTGGAGTGGTGCCGTGTTTAGCACCGCAGCTTCATAGCTCCTGCGATCCCGGTTCAGTTCTGGTTACTACCTATGTGGAGTTTGCAAGTTTTCCCTGTGACCGTGTGGGTTTCCGCTGCGTGGTCCGGTTTCCTCCCACTGCCAAAGACTTGTAGGTTGACAGGTAAATTGGCCATTGTAAATGATCCCTAGTGCAGGGAAGTGGTAGGAGAATGGTGGATATGTGGCAGGTAACATGGGGTTAATGTAGGATGAGTATAAATGGGTGGTTGCTGGCCGGCACAGACACGGTGGGCCGAAGGGCCTGTTTCAGTGCTGTATCTCTAAATACATTCATTTGAAGCACAAGGAGCTCCACAAAAACCAGGTGATTTACAGAGAAGGAGCGGGAGAGGAGTGGATTTAAAAAGCACCAAAACCTGGTGAATAAGAGGAGGAGCAGCGGGAGAGGAGTGGATTTAAAATGCTCCAAAAACTGATGAATAAGAGATGAGAAGCAGGAGAGGAGTGGATCTAAAATGTATTAACACCTCTTGAATAAGTGAGGAGCAGCGGGAGAGGAGTGGATTTAAAAAGCACCGAAACCTGGTGAACAAGATGAGCAGAAGGAGAGGAGTGGATTTAAAAAGCACCAAAATCTGGCGAATAAGAGAGGAGCAGCGGGAGAGGAGTCGATTTGAAATGCCCCAAAACCTGATGAATAAGAGATGAGCAGAGGGAGAGGAGTGGATTGAAAAAGCATCAAAAACCCGGTGAATAAGAGAGGAGCAGTGGGAGAGGAGTGGATGTAAACATCACCAAAACCTGGCAAATAAGAGAGGATCAGTGGGAGAGGAGTGGATTTAAACATCAACAAAACCTTGCGAATACGGGATGAGCAGCAGCTGGAGAGGAGTGGATATAAAAAGCACGAAAACCCGGTGAATTAGAGAGAAATAGGACCTCTAGGGTTGTAATCTCTGGATTACTCCCTGTGTCACGAGCCAGTGAGGCACAAAATAGGAAGATAGTGCAGCGAAACACGTGGCTGAGCAGCTGGTGTGGAAGGGAGGGTTTCAGATATCAGGACCATTGGGCTCTCTTCTGGGAAAGATGGGACCTGTACAAGGAGGACGGGTTGCATCTAAACTGGAGGGGCACTAATATCCTGGCTGCAAGGTTTGCTAGCGTCACTAGGGAGGGTTTAAACTAGTGTGGCAGGTGGTTGGGAACCAGAGCAGTAGGACAGCTAGTGAAATAAATGAGGAGGACATGGTAAATAAGGCCAGTAGGACAAAGAGGAAGAGCAGGCAGGGAGATGTTGCTGAGCATAGCGGGACTGGTGGTCAGAAGTGCATTTGTTTCAATGCGAGAACTATAACAGGTAAGGCAGATGAACTTAGAGCTTGGATTAGTACTTGAAAATATGATGTTGTTGCTATTACAGAGACTTGGTTGAGGGAAGGGCAGGATTGGCAGATAAACGTTCCAGGCTTTAGAAGCTTCAGGCAGGATACAGGGGGATGTAAAAGGGGTGGGGGAGTTGCATTACCGGTTAAGGAGAATATCACAGCTGTACTGCGGGAGGACATGTCAGAGGGGTCATGCAGCGAGGCAATATGGGTGGAACTCAGGAATAGGAAAGGTGCAGTCGCGATGTTAGGGGTTCACTACAGGCCTTCCATCGTCCAGCGGGAGGAAGAGGAGCAGATATGTAGACAGATTTTGGAAAGATGTAAAGGTAACAGGGTTGTGGTGGTGGGTGATTTTAACTTCCCCTATATTGACTGGGACTCACTTAGTGCTAGGGGCTTGGATGGGGCAGAATTTGTGAGGAGCATCCAGTAGGGCTTCTTGAAACAGTATGTAGATAGTCCAACGAGGGATGGGGCCATTCTGGATCTGGTATTGGGGAATGAGCCCGGCCAGGTGGTCGAAGTTTCAGTGGGGGAGCATTTTGGGAGCAGTGACCATAATTCCATAAGTTTTAAGGTACTTGTGGATAAGGATAGGAGTAGTCCTCAGGTGAAGGTGCTAAATTGGAGGAAGGCTAATTATAACAATATTAGGCAGGAACTGAAGAATTTAGATTGTGGGCGGCTGTTTGAGGGTAAATCAACATCTGACATGTGGGAGTCTTTCAAATGTCAGATGATTATAAGCCAGGACCAGCATGTTCCTGTGAAGAAGAAAGACAAGTTTGGCAAGTTTCGGGAAGCCTGGATAACACGGGATATTGTGAGCCTAGTCAAAAAGTAAAAGGAAGCATTCGTAAGCGCTGGAAGGCTAGGAACAGATGAAGCACTTGAGGAATATCAAGACAGTAGGAAGGAACTTAAGCAAGGAGTTAGGAAGGCTAAAAGGGGTCATGAAAAGTCATTGGCAAAAAGGATTAAGGAGAATCCCAAGGCTTTTTATACATGTTCTTTGGGCCTCCTTATCTCGAGAGACAATGGATACGCGCCTAGAGGTGGTCAGTGGTTTGTGAAGCAGCGCCTGGAGTTGCAAAAAAGGCCAATTCGAGAGTGACAGGCTTTTCCACAAGTGCTGCAGAGAAATTTGTTTGTCGGGGCTGTTGCACAGTTGGCTCTCCCCTTGCGGCTCTGTCTTTTTTCCTTTTTCTGTTTATGGCTGCCCGCCAGCTCTGGCGAACGCTGGAAACTGACTCCCACGACTTGTGATCAATGTCACAGGATTTCATGTCGCATTTGCAGACGTCTTGAAAGTGGAGACATGGACGGCCGGTGGGTCTGATACCAGTGGCGAGCTCGCTGCACAATGTGTCTTTGGGGATCCTGCCATCTTCCATGCGGCTCACATGGCCAAGCCATCTCAAGCGCCGCTGACTCAGTAGCGTGCACAAGCTGGGGATGTTGGCCGCCTCGAGGACTTCTGTGTTGGAGATACGGTCCTGCCACCTGATGCCAAGTATTCTCCGGAGGCAGCGAAGATGGAATGAATTGAGACGTCGCTCTTGGCTGACATAAGTTGTCCAGGCCTCGCTGCCATAGAGCAAGGTACTGAGGACACAGGCCTGATACACTCGGACTTTTGTGTTCCGTGTCAGTGCGCCATTTTCCCACACTCTCTTGGCCAGTCTGGACATAGCAGTGGAAGCCTTTCCCATGCGCTTGTTGATTTCTGCATCGAGAGACTGGTGATAGTTGAGCCTAGGTAGGTGAACTCTTGAACCACTTCCAGAGCGTGGTCGCCAATATTGATGGATGGAGCATTTCTGACATCCTGCCCCATGATGTTTGTTTTCTTGAGGCTGATGGTTAGGCCAAATTCATTGCAGGCAGGGGCAAACCTGTCGATGAGACTCTGCAGGCACTCTTCAGTGTGAGATGTTAAAGCAGCATCGTCAGCAAAGAGGAGATCCCTGATGAGGACTTTCCGTACTTTGGACTTCGCTCTTCGACGGGCAAGGTTGAACAACCTGCCCCCTGATCTTGTGTGGAGGAAATTTCCTTCTTCAGAGGACTTGAACGCATGTGAAAGCAGCAGGGAGAAGTAAATCCCACAAAGTGCGCCTAACAGTGAGACTGAAACATTTCAGGGTAACTCTCAACCAAGAAGGATTCCGAGAAAAGTCAGGATCAGTATTGAAAGAGAAAGAGAGGGAGTGAAATGGGGAGAGAGAGAGAGAGAGAGAGAGAGAGAGAGAGAGACTGTCAGTTCCTGGATGTGTAAGGCCTCTCTGTTGATGCACCCATTTTAACATTGTACCATTTAGTTTAGATTGCCTCTCCCACAGTCTTCCTTCCAAAATCCATCACTTCACATTTCTCAGCATTGAAGTTAACCCGCCCTGTGTTTGTCCAATGACAGGTTGGAAAGTAAACTGTCAGGAGGACAAAAAGAATCTACAAAGAGATTTCCATAGGTAAAGTGAGTGGACAAACATTTGGCAGATGGAGTAGAATGTGTCAGGAAGAATATATAGCAGTATATTATTGAAATGCAGAGAGACTGCAGAACTCTACGGGACAGAGGGATCTGGGGGTCCTGCAGCATCGTCAGCAAAGAGGAGTTCCCTGATGAGGACTTTCCGTACTTTGGACTTCGCTCTTCGACGGGCAAGGTTGAACAACCTGCCCCCTGATCTTGTGTGGAGGAAAATTTCTTCTTCAGTGGACTTGAATGCAAGTGAAAGCAGCAGGGAGAAGAAAATCCTAAAAAGTGTGGGTGCGAGACCAAAGCCCCCAAGGCTTTTTATACATATATCAAGAGCAAGAGGGGAACCACAGAAAGGGTTGGCCCACTCAAGGACTGAGATGGGAATCTATGTGTGGAGCCAGAGGAAATGGGCGAGGTGCAAAATGAGTACTTTGCTTCAGTATTCACCTAGGAGAAGGACTTGGTGGATGATGAGCCTGGGGAAGGGAGTGCAGATAGTTTCAGTCATCTCATTATCTAAATGGAGGAGATGTTGGATGTCTTGCAAAGCATTGAGGTAGATAAGTCCCCAGCGCCTGATGGGATCTACCTGAGAATACTGAGGGAGGGAAGGGAAGAAATTGCTGGGGCCTTGACAGAAATCTTTGCATCCTCATTGGCTACAGATGAAGTCCCAGAGGACTGGAAAATAGCCAATGTTGTTCCTTTGTTTAAGAAGGGTGGAAGGATAATCCAGGAAATTATAGGCTGGTGAGCCTTACGTCAGTGGTCGGGAAACTATTAGAGAGGATTCTACGCGACAGGATTTACTCCCATTTGGAAACAAACAAACCAATTAGCGAGAGACAGCATGGTTTTGTAAAGGGGAGGTCGTGTCTTATTAATTTGAGTTTTTTGAGGAAGTGACGAAGATGATTGATGAGGGAAGGGCGGTGGATGTTGTCTATATGGACTTTAGTAAAGCCTTTGACAAGGTCCGGCATGACAAACTGGTGCAACAGGTGAAGGCACATAGGAGCAGAGGTGAGCTGGCAAGATGGATACAGAACTCGCTCATGCAAGACAGAGGGTAACAGTTGATGGGTGTTTTTCTGAATGGCGGGATGTGACTAGCGCTGTTCTGCAGGGATCAGTGCTGGGACCTTTGCTGTTTGTAGTATACATAAATGATTTGGAGGAAAATGTAGCTGCTCTGATTAGTAAGTTTGCAGACGACACAAAGGTTGGTGGACTTGTGGATAATGATGAGGATTGTCAGAGGATACAGCAGGGTATAGATCGGTTGGAGATTTGGGTGGAGAAATTGCAGATGGAGTTTAATCTGGACAAATGTAAGGTAATGCATTTTGGAACTTCTAATGCAGGTGGGAGGTATAAAGTAAATTGCAGAACCCTTAGGAGTATTGACAGGCAGAGAGATCTGGGCGTACAGGTCCACAGGTCACTGAAAGTGGCAACGCAGGTGGATAAGGTAGTCAAGAAGGCATACGGCATGCTTGCCTTCATCGGTCGGGGCATTGAGTAAAAAAATTGGCAAGTCATGTTGCAGCTGTACAGAACCTTAGTTAGGCCACACTTAGAATATTGCGTGCAATTCTGGTCGCCACACTACCAGAAGGACGTGGAGGCTTTGGAGAGGGTACAGAGGAGGTTTACCAGGATGTTGCCTGGTCTGGAGGGCATTAGCTTTGAGGAGAGGTTGGAAAAACTCGGATTGTTTTCACTGGAACAACGGAGGTGGAGGGGCGACATGATAGACGTTTACAAAGTTATGAGTGGCATGGACAGAGTGAATAGTCAGAAGCTTTTTTCCAGGGTGGAAGAGTCAGTTACGAGGGGACATAGGTTTAAGATGCGAGGGGCAAAATTTAAAGGGGATGTGCGGGGCATGTTTTTCACACAGAGGGTGGTGAGTGCCTGGAACTTGCTGCCAGGGGAGGTCGTGGAAGCAGATATGATAGCGACGTTTCAGAGTCATCTTGATAAATATATGAATAGGAAGGGAATAGAGAGATATGGGCCCCAGAAGTGCAGAAGGTGTTAGTTTCTGCAGGCATCAAGATCAGCGCAGGCTTGGAGGGCCGAATGGCTTGTTCCTGTGATGTACTGTTCTTTGTTCTTTGTTCTTTGATTCGGAACCCATTTCTCCCACACCAATCTTTGAGCCACGTATGTACCTCTATAATCTTATCGACCCTATACCAATTTGCACGTGGCTCAGGTAGTAATCCGGAGATTATTAGCTTTGTTGTTCTGCTTTTTTATTTTCTACTCGAGCTGCTCATAGTCCCACAGCAGAACCTATTTCCTAGTCCTACCAATTTCATTGGTGCCTACGTGGACCACGACAACTGGATCATTTCCCACCCACTCCAAGTTCCTCTCTAATCCTGAAGGGATGTCCTTAACCGTGGCACCAGGTAGGCAACACAGCCTTCTGGACTCTCTATCTTTGCAACAGAGAGCAGTATCTATTCCAGTAGTTATGCTCTCCCCTATTACAACTACATTTCCTCTGTTCTACCCCAATTTCAATGATGCTCTGAACCATGGTACTGTGGTGAGTTCGGTCATCCTCCCTGCAGTCTGTGCCCTTGTCCACACTGGGAGCAAGAACCTCGGACCTGTTGGATAAGGGCACTGACTAAGGCTTTTCCGAAGCAAAATTCTGGATCCCATACCTGCGTCACTCACAGCCGCACCCTCCAGTCCCTGACCACAGTCCAAATTTGATGTAAGTAATCTAACAACTGTGACTGCCTCCTGAAACACAGTATCCAGGTAACTCTCCCCCTACCTGATGTGTCGCAATGTCCGCAGCTCAGACTCCAGCTCATCAACTCTGAGCCGAAGGTCCTTGAATAGCCAACACTTGCTGTAGAATGGTCACCGTGGATCGCACAGACGTCCACCAACTCCCATATACTACAGATACAACACATCACCTACACAGCCATCTCTATTCTATTTGATTAATTAATTTGGATCTCAGTATTTTAAAATGAAGAATTATTTATGTGTACTCTTAACCAGTAATGACGTCTCCAGATTTACTCACTTGGCTAAAATTAAAAAAAAACACAAAAAGAGACATGGAAGAAAGAAATATCCACCAATCACGTACCAGCTCTCCTGTGATATCACACTTTAATTTCTGCTGGTCAAGCAGGTACACTGAACAGAACAGAGCGATTTCACCAACGTCACTGCTTCTGGTATCGGGCCTCGGCTCTTTTATCTCCCGGCTCCTCTCACCTGTTCCCACTGTCACCACCACGGCGGCTGATTCTTCAAATGTGTAACCTTGCTCTCGTCAGGTATGTTGGCCTTCGGTACAAGGGGTTTTGAGTACAGGAGCAAAGAAGTCTTGCTGCAATTGTATAGAGCCTTGATGAGAGAGGGAGAGGGAGAGACACGCTGTGAGAGAGAGAAAGCGAGAGAGAGAGAGAATTTGTGAAAAGGCTCTTCACAAATAGCAACACCAGATCCAACATAAACTCATAGAACATAGAACATCGAACAATACAGCACAGTGCAGCTCCTTTGGCCCACGATGTTGTGCCGAACCTTTAACCTACTCTAAGATCAAACTACCTACCTACCCTTCATTCTACTATCATCCATGTACCTATCCAAGAGTCGCTTAAATGTCCCTAATATATCTGCTTCTACTCCCACCGCTGGCAGTGCATTCCAGGCACCCACCACTCTGTGTGTAAAGAACCTACCTCTGATATCTCGCCGAAACCTTCCTCCAATCACCTTAAAATTATGCCCCCTGATGATAGCCCTTTCCTTCCTGGGAAACAGTCTCTTGCAATCCACTTTATCTATGCCTCTCATCATCTTGTACCCCTGTATCAAGTCAGCTCTCATCCTTCTTCGCTCCAATGAGAAAAGCAATAGCTCCCTCAACCTTTCTTCGTATGACATGCCCTCCAGTCCAGGCAGCATCCTGGTAAATCTCCTCTGCCCCCTCCCTAAAACTCAGTTGTGACATTCCAATGAATTCCCTTTTTGAAATTTCCCCATTGAATCTGCTTCCACTGCCCTCTCAGGCAGCGTGTTCCGGATCACAACAACTCACTGTGTGAAAAAACATTTCTCCTCATCTCCCTCTCTGTTTTTTTTTTACCGATTATCTCAAATCTGTGTCCCTCTGATTACTGACTCTCCTGCCACTGCTGACAGTTTCTCCTTATTTACTCCATCGAAAACCATCGTCATTGTGAACATCTTGATTAAATCTTCCTCTTAACCGTCTTTGCTCGAAGGAGAACTATCCCAGTTTCCCCAGTCTCTCCTCTTTAACTGAAGTCCCACATCCCTGGGACAATTCTAGTCAATCTCCTCTGAACTCTTCAAAAGTCTTCATGTCCTTTGTAAAGTGCGGTGCCCCCACAACTGGACACAATACTCCAGTTGAGGCCGAACCAGTGTTTTACAAAAGTTTTTGTATTCTATGCCCCTACTTATAAATCCCTGCATCCCGTATGCTCTATTAACCAGTTTCTCAACCTGTCCTACCATCTTCAATGGTTGGTGTACATATACCCCCAGGTCCCTCTGCTCCTGCTCCCGTTTGGTATTGTAACCTTTATTGTATATTGTCTCTCCTCATTGTTCCTACCAAAACGTATCACTTCACATTTCTCTGCATTAAACTTCATTCGTCATCTGCCTGCCCATTTCACAGGTTAGCTGTATAAAATGTGCATAGCAAGATTCCACTAAGTTACTCTATCTGGTGAGATATTTGGAAAATTCTACGAGAGCATTTCTTGAAATTTTACTCGTGTGGAATAAATTACAAGAATACATTGGGAAATATTACAGATAGATTTACACCAACATGTCTCATTAAACACCCAAAGCATTGTCAATCTTTCACTCATCAATTTAATTCACAGTTTGCAGAGATAGACATGAACAAGAGGAGGCCATTCTGCCCCTCCTCGAGCCTGTTACAGAGGAACAGGAGTAGGCCATTCAGCCACCGAGCCTGCTCCACCATACAGTAAGATCATGGCTGATATGATTGTGGCCTTAACTCTACATTCTTGTCTGACCGACAGAACCCTCGACTCCCTTGTTGATTAAAAATCCCATTCACCTCAGCCTGGAAGATGTTCGATGACACAGCCTCCACTGCTCTCTGGTGAAGAGAATTCCACAGACGAACTTCCCTCTGAGGGAAAACATTTCCCCTCGTCTCCATTTTAAAAGGGAGACCACTTATTCTTAAACTGTGTTCCCTTGTTCGAGTCAGGTATGTTGGCCTTCGTCACAAGGGGTTTTGAGTCCAGGAGTAAAGAAGTCTTGCTGCAATTGTATAGAGCCTTGGTGAGAGAGAAAGTAAGGCAGAGACAGAGAGAGAGAGAGAGAAGGAGGGGGACAGAGAGAGAAAGAATGTGTGAAATGCCTCACCACAATACAGAAATACCAGTTACAATGTAAACTCAGTTGTGACATTCCACTAAATTCACCTTTTAAAATATCCTATAAAATCTGCTCTGCTGCCCTTTCAGGAAGCGCATTCCAGATCACAACAACTCAATATTTCTGCTCATTCTTCCTGTCTGGTTCTTTTACCGATTATCTTAAATCTGTGTCCCTCTGGTTACTGACTCTCCTGACACTGGAAACAGTTTCTCCTTATTTACTCCGACAAAACTCATCAGATGGTTTCACAGGGCGGCGCAACATCGAGGGCCGAAGGGCCTGTACTGCGCTGTAATGTTCTAAATTCTAAATTCTAAATTCTAAATCATTGTGAACATCGTGATTAAATCTCCCTCGTAACCTTCTCTGCTCTCAGGAGAACAATCCCAGTTTCTCCAGTCTCTCCACATTAACTGAGGTCCCTCATCCCCCAGACCATTCTCGTCAATCTCCTCTGAACTCTTCGAAAGTCTTCATGTCCTTTGCAAAGTGCGGTGCCATCACAACTGGTCATGTTGAGGCCGAATCAGTGTTTTATCAAGGTTGAACATGACTTCCTTGTTTTTCTACTCTTTGCCCCCACAGTGGGCACAATTACCTAAACATGGAGTGTGAGAGTGTGAGGGACACAGTGTGTACAATTACTGGAACATGGAGCGTGAGAGCATGTGGGACACAATGTGTACAATTACAAGAACATGGGGAGTGAAAGTGTGAGGGACACAGGGCGTACAATTACTCGAACATGGAGACTGAGAGTGTGAGGGACACAGTGTGTACAATTGAACTTGGAGAGTGAAGGTGTGTGAGGGACACAGCGTGTCCAGTTCCTCGAACATGGAGAGTGAAAATGTAAGGGCCACAGTGTGTACAATTACTGGAACATGCAGAGTAACAATGTGAGGGACACAGTGTGTACAATTACTGGAACATGGAGTGTGAGTGTGTGAGGGGCACAGTGTGTACAATTACTGGAACATGGAGTGTGAGAGTGAGGGACACTGTGTGTACAATTACTGGAACATGGCTTGTGATAGTGTGAGGGACACAGCGTGTATAATTACTGGAACATGGCTTGTGAGAGTGTGAGGGACTCAGTGTGTACAATTACTAGAACATGAGAAGTAGAATCTTTGTGACACCTTCTGTAGAATTGCCGAATTGCTGTTTACACGAAGTTGTGTAATTTTTGTCAGTGTCTTTCCTGCTGTGTTGCCTTTCAGCATTCGGTGTTTGCACAATTCTCGGCACAGATAGCTGCCACTTGCCCCGTGGCTGTCCAGCATCTATTATAATTTGCTGAGTTATCAGGAAGGATGTTTCAATGTGTATGTAAACTCACTTCGGGAGCTAGGAAACCATGGAGTGATTTCACTGCTGCTGTTCACATTGAAATCTCAGAACATCTACAACATCGCAGTCAGGATGAACAAGATTATCCTGTTTGATTAGACAGAATTCTCTGGCCAAGGGAATGAGTTTATTGTCAGTGTACCTGACCTTGATTCTGCCTCCTTCTCCTCCCTGAAAGTGGAGGGGAAACACTGGGCCGCTTATGCCGGCACAAACTACCCCAGAGAGTTCACTGTTTATGGTGCAGGAGTTCATGCAAATCTTGGTGAAATGGATGAAAAGATTCAATCATTGCGCCTGATGAAGGTAAAAGTACTGGACCCAGAAATCGATTTATACAAAGACATCAATTTTCAAGGTGACAGCTGAAATCATTAGCGACCTGAGTGTTATTGGGTTTAATAATCGGACCACATCCCATGTGGTGAAGGCAGATCTGTGGGTTCTGTACCAAGAGGTGAATTTTAATGGGGCGCACAAGCTCCTCTTTCTGGGTGAATACTGGTCTGATTACAGCACTTTTGGAGGAGTATAATAAGCTGTCTTGTGTCAGAGACTTACAGAACAGTGATCACAAAGTGTGAAAATTCAGTTGGAGAAGAGTTGGAGCAGGTCGCTGCCCAGGCTGATCCGCTCTGAATGCTTCGTGCCATCTGCTGATAGACTGTCCTCCCCTTTACTAAACTTACTGTCTGCAAGATAGATAGTCTGCACCGAACATCTTTCACAAAATACGGAAGCAGCTCCGTGCAAACTGATTCCAAAATCTGTGTCAGTCTTTAAAGCTCCACATTTTCTGTTCCTTGGTGCAGGTTGGAATTGTAACTTTGCTTTTCCTCAGTCAGTTCATATCCAATCAAATAAAATTCAAATGCTGCAAAGTCATCACCAATATTTCCGTCTGAGTTTCTCTGTCATTATTTGAAATATCTGTCATTTAAAACAACAGGAAATGTTTGCAAGTATACCTTTAGATTTTTGCAGTGACACAGCGCATCTTAACTTACCAGGTACAGGTGAGAGTCGAAGAAGGAGAATTAAATCCCTGGAAATTCAGGGAAGGTGACTCTCTGAGCTGTTTCGACACATTCCTGAGACATTGTCTCACAAGATTGGTCTCACAAAACAGATTCTGCTTCTAAATTTGAACACGTTTCAGAGCTGCAGTCTCTACAATTATATTCAAACTACCTCCGACAGAACCGAACAGAAGGCTGAAATGGAGACTGTTTCCACAGGAGCACAGGAAGCTGAGAGATGATTTAATAAAACTTTTTAAAACAGCAAGGAATTTTCTCAGTGAATAAAGAAAGATTGGATTCGTGAGTTCGTGATAAAGGGTCATCAATATTAAATTTTCTTCATGAATGAAGATGGATATTGGGAGCATTATCCACACCACGTTCACTAATTTATTATTTTTATTCGTGGGATGTGAGCATCACTGGCAAGGCCAGCATTTGTTACCCAACCCGAATTACCCTTGATAACTGAGTGGAGATTTCAAATGGCATTTAACAATCAACCACATTACTGTGGGCCTGGAGTCACATGCAGGCCAGACCAGGTAAGGACGGCTGATTTCCTTCCCTAAAGGACATTAGTGAACCAGACGGGGTATTTACAACAACCAATGATAGTTTTGTGACACCATCACTGAGACTAGCTTTCAATTCCATATATTTATTAATTAATTAAATTGAAATTCCACTAGCTGTCGTGGTAGGAATTGAACCGGTGTCCCCAGGGTATCCCTTCCCTTCCTCGACTTCTCTGTCTCCATCTCTGGGGATAGGTTGTCTACTAATTTCCATTAGAAACCCACCGACTCCCACAGCTACCTCGACTACACTTCTTCACACCCTACCTCCTGTAAGGACTCCATTCCCTTCTCCCAGTTTCTCCATCTCCGATGCATCTGTTTTGATGATGGTACCTTCCATGACGGTGCTTCTGGTATGACCTCCTTTTTCCTCAACCGAGGATTCCCCCCACTGTTGTTGACAGGGCCCTCAACAGTGTCCGGCCCATTTCCCGTACCTCTACCCTCAACCCTTCCCCTCCCTCCCAGAACCGTGACAGGGTTCCCCTTGTCCTCACTTTCCACCCCATCAGCCTCCATGTCCAAAGGATCATCCTCCGCCATTTCTGCCACCTCCAGCGTGATGCCACTACCAAACGCATCTTCCCCTCTCTTCCCCTGTCAGAATTTCGAAGGGATCATTCCCTCTGCTAAACCCTGGTCCACTCCTCCATTACCCCCACCACCTCGGCCCCTTCTCGTGACACCTTCTCCTGCAATCACAGGAGGTGTAATACCAGCCCATTTACCTCCTCTCTCCTCACTATCCTAGGCCCCAAGCACTCCTTTCAGGTGGCGCAGCGATTTACTTGTACTTCTTTCAATGTAGTATACTGTATTCGCTGCTCACAATGTGGTCTCCTCTACATTAGGGAGACCAAGCGCAGACTGAGTGACCGTTTTGTGGAACACCTCCTCTCGGTTCGCAAGCAGGACCCTGAGCTTCCGGTTGCTTGCCATTTCAACACTCACCCCCCTGCTCTCATGCTCACATCTCTGTCCTGGGATTGCTGCAGTGTTCCAGTGAACATCAACACAAGCTCGAGGAACAGCATCTCATCTACCGATTAGGCACACTACAGCCTGCCGGACTGAACATTGAGATCAATAATTTCAGAGCATGACACCCCCCATTTTACTTTTATTTTTAGTTATTTTTTCTTCCTTTTTTTTACATTCTTTTTTACATTTTTACAACTTTTTTTTGCATTTATTTCATTTCATCTTAGTTTGTTCAGCTTGCTTACCCACTGTTTTTTCATGTTTGCACTTGCTGCTGTTCAATATTCTGTCCAGTAATACCTATTCTGTACCAATGCTTTGTCTTTCAACACACCATTAACGTATTGTTTGCCTTTGCTCCATGACCTTTTGGTCAGCTATGCGGCCTTGTCCAATCTACCCCCTCTCCTTTGCTATCTCTTGCCCCACCCCCACCTCACTTGCTTATAATCTGTGACATTTTAAATATTTGTCAGTTCCGAAGAAGGGTCACTGACCCGAAACATTAACTCTGCTTCTTTTTCCACAGATGCTGCCAGACCTGCTGAGTGGTTCCAGCATTTCCTGTTTTTATTTCAGATTTCCAGCATCCGCAGTATTTTGCTTTTATTTCTCCCCAGGGTATCAGCTTGGAAATCTGGATTACTAGTTCAGTGACATTACCACTCTGCCATCATCTCACCTCCAACAGTAAGTGTGAGGAGCTCATGAACTTCCTCACTAAGGTTCAGACCATGTGATCATCTTCCCCTGCTGCTTCCCTCCCTTCCCCTTGCCCACAAAGATAAACTCCCCTAAGACACCCCACCCTCCTCCCCGTCCTGGACCTGAACTTGTATCCTTCTCTAGCTTCTCTCCTATCTCCCCTTGTGCTCTTTCTCAGCTCATCTTGTACAGTAGGCCCGCCTCCTGCTCTCTCACCCCCTATTCCCACTAAACTGCTCACCACCCAAAGTCCTGGGGAAAATTGATGTCCAGAGAGATTTGGGTGTTCAGGTCCACTGTTCCCTGAAGGTGGCAACGCAGGTAAATAGAGTGGTCAAGAAGGCATACGGCATGCTTTCCTTCATCGGACGGGGCATTGAGTACAAGAGTTGGCAGGTCATGTTACAGTTGTATAGGACTTTGGTTCGGCCACATTTGGAATACTGCGTACAGTTCTGGTCGCCACATTATCAAAAGGATGTGGATGCTTTGGAGAGGGTGCAGAGGAGGTTCACCAGGATGTTGCCTGGTATGGAGGGCGCTAGCTATGAAGAGAGGTTGAGTAGATTAGGATTATTTTCATTAGAAAGACGGAGGTTGAGGGGGGACCTGATTGAGGTGTACAAAATCATGAGAGGTATAGACAGGGTGGACAGCAAGAGGCTTTTTCCCAGAGTGGGGGTTTCAATTACTAGAGGACACGAGTTCAAAGTGAAAGGGGAAATGTTTAGGGGGGATAGGCGTGGAAAGTTCTTTATGCAGAGGGTGGTGGGCACCTGGAACGCGTTGCCAGCGGAGGTGGTAGACGCGGGCACGATGGAGTCTTTTAAGATGTATCTAGACAGATACATGAATGGGCAGGAAGAAAAGAGATACAGAACCTTAGAAACTAGGCGACATGTTTAGAGAGAGGATCTGATTCGGCGCAGGCTTGGAGGGCTGAAGGGCCTGTTCCTGTGCTGTAATTATCTTTGTTCTTTGTTCTTTGTTCTCCAACTGGTCCCCATGTGAGCAGGGGTCGGCAAAGTGTCCGGACACGGACTCCAGAGTCAGTGGTAAAAGTGTTGAGGTCTGGTTTGTTAATTTCAGAGATGAGAAATTTCCCATTGGCTTCTGCTTTCCCACCAGAGCGGCTTCAAAAAAGAATGCATCTGTCAGTTTCACAGCTGAATTAGAATTTCTAAGTTCAGATCATTATTTAATTCTCATTAACACTCCTTCCCAAATTCAGAGCTAAGAGCAGGAACAGCAGCTTCCAAACTCTGGACGTATTCGGGGCTTTGTGGCAGGTTCTGATTTTTTTGAAAGCCCTCTGGAAAACCATGAATCTGTCCGAAGTTTAGAAACTGCCACTCCTACTCTCAGCATCAGTCAGAGAGAGAGGAGGGTGCAAATAAAGAGAGGGGGGACAGTGAAGAGAGAGAGGGGGCAGAGAGGGAGGAGAGAATGAGGGGGAGAGAGTGAGGGAGAGACAGGGAGAGAGGGGGTGCAACGAGAAAAGAGGTGACAGTGAGAGAGTGAGAGAGGGGAACAAAAAGTTAGGGACAGAGAGAGGGGGGAAGGCGACAGAGGGGAAGCAGTGAAAAAGAGGGACAGAGAGATAGAGTGGCCGAGACAGAGAATCGCAGAGGGACAGTTGTCAGATTGGGAGGAGGAAAGAGACAAACTTAGAGAAAGAGAGGGGGACACAGCCAGAGTGGGACAGAGAGAGTGGAGGGAAACAGAGAGAAGGGGTAAAGAGAAAGAGGGAGCAGGGTGACAGAGGGGCAGAGAGAGGGGGACAGAGACGGAGGTGACAGAAAAGGGAATGATACGGGGCATGACACAAATTGAGGGGACAACACAGAGAGGGGGTGCAACAGAGAAGGGGGAACAGAAAGAGGGTTAACAGATTGGGAGAGGGAGAGAGACAGACAAGAGAAAGAGAGGGGGCACCAGAAAATGGGGATCGTGAGAGGAGGGAAGTAACTGCAGTGAGACAGTGATATCTGCAGAGGGAGATACAGAGCTATTGCTGATGGGAGATTCTGTGTTGCTCAGAGTTTGAAAGTTTCCACAAGTTTGAGCAATTTCCTTTACATGAACTTGAGATGTTTAATCAAATAATTTCAATACAATTTGTGTTAAAAGGCTATTTTCTGCAATGTAAACACTTGTAGCATTAAACTGTTCCCTGTTTGGACAATAATTCTGAGTGACGAAAGATAATGCATAAATAAAACAACTTTCTCAAATAAAACTCAAAACAATCATTTACAAATAAAAACTCTCTGAATAAGTTGTGTTGAGTTCTTCATCACAAAAGTTATGACATATCTCTCTCTCTCTCTCACTTCTCTTTCTGTGCTGATATCCAATTGTCTTTTGAAAGTTAATATTGAATCTGCTTTCAGAAACCTGTCAGACAGTGAATTCCAGAACATAACAACTCCCTGCCTATTCGTTTTTCTCCTCTGCGAGTGTAAACAGTCTCACCTCATGACTCCAAACTGAGGGGAAGTTTTTGAATGCAATTTACTTCTCCAGGACAGCAGCTGCAGAGGAACTGGAACCTCCTGAATGTGGACAAGCGATGATCAAAAATCCCTCTGAATCCCAGGAGAGAAGAGGAAAGATACAGACAAGAAGTAAAGGAAAACAAGTGGCATTTTATTGCTGCAGCAAAAACTCTTTGTCAGAATGTGGAGTTCTTTATCGTTAAGCTTTATATAAACTGAAGGTGAAAAGTGGAAGATCTTGAATACAATCTGTGTTAAATCGCCTTTATAAACCCTTGTAACATTAAAGTAGTAAATGTTAAGAAACTATTTTTGCCAATGATTACACTGACCAACACAAGCAAATGGACCACTAGGTGGAGCACGACCTGGAAATGGACTCCAGGGAAAACGTAGTCACTGAGACCACACTCAATGCAGCCCAGTCTCTGCCAGTCATGGATGTGCTAGACAAACAGCCAACAAAATCGGCACACAGTGAAGCCATTGATTCTCTAGCCAGTGGAAAAGCCCTTGGGAAAGACGGCATTACAGCTGAAATAATCAAGAGTGCCAGGCTTGAACAAAGAACAAAGAAAACTACAGCACAGGAACAGGCCCTTCAGCCCTCCAAGCCTGCGCCAATCCAGATCCTCTATCGAAACATGTCGCCTATTTTCTAAGGGTCTGTATCTCTTTGCTGCCTGCCCACTCATGTATCAGTCTAGATACATCTTAAAAGATGTTATCGTGCCCGCGTCTACCACCTCCACCGGCAACGTGTTCCAGGCACCCACCACCCTCTGCATAAAGAACATTCCACGCATATCCCCCCTAAACTTTTCCCCTCTCACTTTGAACTCGTGACCCCCAGTAATTGAATCCCCCACTGTAGGAAAAAGCTTCTTGCTATCCACCCTGTCTATACCTCTCATGATTTTGTACACTTCAATCAGGTCCCCACTCAACCTCCGTCTTTCTAATGAAAATAATCTTACTCTACTCAACCTCTCTTCATAGCTAGCGCCCTCCATACCAGGCAACATCCCGGTGAACCTCCTCTGCACCCTCTCCATATATACTTTCAGCACTCGACGAACTGCATTGCCTGTGCTGGGATGTGGGAGCAGTACCACAGGACATACACGATGCCAATATCATCACCCTCTACAAGAACAAGGGTGACCGCAGTGACTGCAATAACTACTGTGGAATCTCCGTGCTCAGCATAATGGGGAAAGTCTTTGCTCGAGTTGTTTTAAACAGACTCCAGAAGCTGGCTGAGCGTCTCCACCCTGAGGCCCAAGGCGGCTTTTGAGTACAGAGATCTACCATTGACATGCTGTTCTCCCTTTGCCAGCTGCAGGACAAATACCGTGAGCAACATATGCCCCTCTATGTTGCTTTCATAGATCTCACCAAAGCATTTGGCCTCCTCAGCAGACGTTGTTTCTTCAGACTACTAGCAAAGTTTGGTTGTCCACAAAAACTGATAAGTATAATCACCTCATTCCATGGCAATATGAAAGGCACGATTCAGCATAGCGTTGCCTCATCAGACCACTTTCCTATCCTGAGTGGCGTGAAACAGGACTGTGTTCTCGCACCAACATTGTTTGGATCTTCTTCTCATTGCTGCTCTCACATGCGTTTAAGTCTTCAGAAGAAGGGATTTTCCTCCACACAAGATCAGATGGCAGGTTATTCAATCTTGCTCATCTTAGAGCGAAGACCAAAGTACAGAAGGGCTTCATCAGGGAACTCCGCTTTGCTGACGATGCTGCATTAACATCCCACAGAGTAGAGTGTCTGCAGCGACTCATCGACAGGTTTGCGGCTGCCTGCAACGAATTTGGCCTGTCCATCAGCATCAAGAAAGCGAACATCATGGGACAGAAATGCCGCATCCATCAATATTGGCTGATCCAGATCCTCTATCTAAACCTGTCACCTGTTTTCTAAGGGTCTGTATCTCTTGACTTCCTGCCCATTCATGTATCTGTCCAGATACATTTTAAAAGACGCTATCGTGTCCACATCAACCACCTCCGTGAAGAAAAAGATGATTCATTGACAAATATAACAGCAAATATGGGGCGGAATTGTTGTCTGAAATGTCAGCAATTGTTAGCCTTCTCCTGGCTGCATCATTAACCTGGCTCTAGTTTCAGGCTATGTCACACAAGTGGAAGTGAAAATCCAAATGAAAACTGGTTGTTCCTCAACCTGCAGTCAAACAGGCCTCTCAAAAAAAAAACTCTTTGCCAGAATTCCAGGGTCGTGCTTTTCAGAACTTCCTATAAACTGGAGGTTGAATAGTGAAAGACATTTAATGCAATTTGTGTTAAATGGCTATTATCCAAACCGGCTGCTCCAGGTTTTAAATTGCAGTGTTTTTTCTGCTCTTTTAATAAGGTTTTTGCGGAGGGAGAGAGACACAAACACACAGACAGATTTCTGGAATGATCCATTTGAACATTGGCTAGAATGTACCTGCCTCTCCCATTCCCTGTTGACACAGAGAATCACCTTGGACAGGCCCAGACCTGGGAGGGAGTGGCCAGCTTTCGACTGAATTATGATTTATTGATCTGTCACATTAGATAGAGAGTAAAGCGCGCTCTGCACTGTCCCCTTAAACCTGAGGGTGGAATGTGCTGAGCAGTTGAGGTACAGATCAAGCTACCAATTAAGACTGTTTCATTAAACATTCCCAGGGCAGGGACAGACTGTCTGAACACTATCTTCCCAGCATTTCCAGGGCGGCCCTCGTATGCTTTTGGGGCAGAATATTTGCTTTTCAATTTTCTTGTACTGTGACGCCTCTAACGTTTCACAATCAGTGAATATAATGCGACTAGTGACTGGGATTGAATATGTTTAATTGGGCTGAGTGCGAGTTTGGAGAATCTCTTAAATGATATTCTGTGACCTAAGAAATGTTCCTGGGGATTTGCATAAAATTGTTGTTCTTAACTTACTGTAACTAATAAAAAGCAGAGATGTATTTTCCAACTGAGTAATATTAATTCCAGTCATTGAGCAGCAGCATTAACCCTTTACAATCTAGCTATTTTTAAACGATTGTATATTTTAAACCAGGTATTGGACAGATGTAAATTAATACCCACACAAACAATTGAATATAATCATTTGAATGACTATTAGAAATAACAGCTGAAACCAATCTTTCAATCTGACAAGAGCAATGTGAAGTGGGAACTGATTTCTTTACAGATTTTGAATTATGTCCATGATCTGATGTAATCTTTTCATTCTGGGGGATAGATTTTAAATCCACTTCTCAGGATGAAGCTCAGGACTTACACATGGACACTGATCCAATTAACAGGTTAGATCTGAAATCGTATTTGACATGGGAAATCAGACATTTCTATTGCTTTAACATCATGGTATCTTCCCAGGATCCTTGGAATAAGCTGAAACATGTTCTATACTCAGTATTTAATTAAAACCATAGTTTGTGCAGATAAATTTACTGAACATGCTCACTCTCCCTCTATTGTACAACACTACCTCTCATGGTCATGGGAACATCAACATCTGCATGTGCCCCCCCAAACCACACACCATCCTGACCTGGAACGAAATCGCTGTTCCTTCCCTGTCACTGGGTCAAGGTCCTGGAACTCCCTTCCTTAACAGCACTATGAGTGTACCTACCCATCATGGACTGCAGTTCTCACCATCAACTTCTCAAGGGAAATTAGATATGGGCAATAATTGCAGGTCCAGCCAGTGGCGCTCACATCCAGTGAAAGAATAAAAATAATTCAGGTACACTGAAATAGAGTTTTTTTTTCTGAGGCAGCGACGACATGCAATATGTACTAGTGTTGCAACAGGATGGTTAACGACAATACAAACGAGGGGGTTGATATACCTGGCTGGGTAGTAACTGTAAATTTAAGTCAGTGATATAACTGGAAGGATAGTGGCAACACGTTTGATGAGTGTACTGCATCTGGATGATTAATAACAGTATAATAGCGATGCATCATACATCTGGCCAACCAGCAACAGAAAAAGTGAGATCAGTGATATTGCTCGTTGGGTATTTACTGTAAAATCGAGATCACAGGAAAACCTGGTTGTATAGTTACAGCACAAGTGAGATCCGTCATATATCTTATGGGTATGTGCAGTTGAAGTGAGGTCAGTGATAATATCACTGGATGGGAGGTAACAGTAAAAATGTGGCCAGTGATATGTATGGATGGGTATTTACAATACAGCTGAGGCCAATGATACGTATGAATGGGTATTTGTATTATAAGTCAGGTTTGTGATCTATCAGGACTGATACTTACATAAAAGGTGAGGTTGGTAATACGTCTAGATTGGTATTTAGGTATAAGTGAGGTTAGTGAAATATCAACATTTTATTTATAATACATTTGTGGCCAGTGATATATCTGTATGGTATTTATAGTAAATGTGAGGTCAATAATATATGTGGATGGTATTTACAATACAAGTGAGGTGAATGATATATCAGGATGAGATTTAAAGTAAATGTGAGGTCAATGATATATCTGGGTGGTATTTACAACACAAGCGAGGTCAAGGATATATCTGGATGGTGTTTACAGTGAATGTGAGTTCAATGATAAATCTGGATTGTGTTTACAGTAACCTGTCTCGAGATGCAGAAATCAACAAGCGCATGGGAAAGACTTCCACTGCGATGTCCAGACTGGCCAAGAGAGTGTGGGAAAATGGCGCACTGACACAGAACACAAAAGTCCGAGTGTATCAAGCCTGTGTCCTCAGTACCTTGCTCGATGGCAGCAAGGCCTGGACAACGTATGTCAGCCAAGAGTGACGTCTCAATTCATTCTATCTTCATCTGCCTCCGGAGAATACTTGGCATCAGGTGGCTGGACCGTATCTCCAACACAGAAGTCCTCGAGGCAGCCAACACCCCCAGCTCATACACACTACTGAGTCAGCGGCCCTTGAGATAGCTTGGACATGTGAGCCGCATGGAAGATGGCAGGATCCCCAAAGACATATTGGACAGCGAGCTCGCCACTGGTATCAGACCCACCGGCCGTCCATGTCTCCGCTTCAAAGACGTCTGCAAACGCGACATGAAGTCCTGTGACATTGATTACAAGTCGTGGGAGTCAGTTGCCAGCGTTCGCCAGAGCAGGCGTGCAGTCATAAAGGCGGGGCTAAAGTGTGGCGTGTCGAAGAGACTTAGTAGTTGGCAGGAAAAAAGACAAAAGCGCAAGGGGAGAGCCAACTGTGCAACAGCCCCGACAAACAAATTTTTCTGCAGCACCTGTGGAAGAGCCTGTCACTCCAGAATTGGCCTTTATCGCCACTCCAGGCGCTGCTCCACACACCACTGACCACTTCCAGGCGTTTACCCATTGTCTCACGAGATAAGGAGGGCAACGAAAAGGAAAAAGATTTACAGGAAATGTCAGGTCAATGATATATCTGGATGGTATTTTCAATACACGTGAGGTCAATGACATATCTGCATGGTATTTACAGTAAATATGAGGCCAATGATATATCTGGATGGTATTTACAGTGAATGTGAGGTCAATGAGAAATCGGGGTGATATTGACAATACAAGTGAGGTCAAAGATATATCAGGATCGTATTTACAGTAAATGTGAGGTCAATGATACATCTGGAGGGTATTTACAATACAAGTGAGGTTAATGATATATCTGCATGGTATTTACAGTAAATGTGAGGTCACTGAAATATTTGGATGGTATTTTCAATACAGGTGAGGTCAATGATATAGCTGGATGGTATTAACAATACAAGTGAGATCAATGATATATCAGGATGGTATTTACAATCCAAGTGAGGTCAATATATGTGAGAAACGTAGCCCACTTGATAATAATTTACACCAAGTCAAACTCTGAAGAAGTAAGTGTATTTAATGTTCTTGCAAGATCGGGTGTCCAACAAGCAGGCACACCGATCAACATATTCAGTTCATGTTTATACAATACAAATCCATTTGTCCACGCCTTTATTTTACATTATTGGTTATAACGTATTATGACACTAACCTATCCTATGGTTGCTGCAGTCTCCTCCTCTGTTTACTTCTCCCCCTACTCTAACTTTCTAGCCCCTAACTCTTGTTTTTGTTTTACCTTATTTGGCTCTCCAATGTGTGTTTTAACTTGCAGCTGCCAGCCTTTATCTTAGTGGGGCAGTTTCTTATTCACGACATCCTTTGTTCTAACTCTTGCTGTTTCTCTGTTATCTGCCTAAGCACAATTTTTAAGTGATGTACTGTCCCAAGGTCTGTACTTACATACCCTTATCAATTCTCTTTTTCAGTGATGTACTGTCTTAAGGTCTCCACTTATAGACCCTTATCAGTTCTCTTTTTCAGTGATTTCATTATGTTGTGTCCAAATGACTTCTTGGTAACTTTCCACAAGCTGTAGAAACAACATTTCAGTATTTCTTATTCTCACAATATATATCTGCATGGTACTAACAGTAAATGTGAGGTCAATGATATATCTGGATGGTATTTACAATACAATAAATTTCAATGATATATCTGCATGGTATTTACAGTAAATGTGAGGTCAATGATATATCAGGATGGTATTTACAATACAAGTGAGATCAATGATATATCTGGATGGTATTTACAATACAAGTGAGATCAATGATATATCTGCATGGTATTTACAGTAAATGAAATGTCAGTGATATATCTGGATGGTATTTACATAACAAGTGAGCTCAATGATATATCTGCATGGTATTTACAGTAAATGTGATGTCAATGATATATCCGGATGGTATTTACAATCCAAGTGAGGTCAATGATATATCCGGATGGTATTTACAATACAAGTGAGGTCCAATGATATATCTGGATGATATTTACAGCAAATGTGATGTCAATAATATATCTCGATGGTATTTTCAATGCAAGTGAGGTCAATGATATATCCGGATGGTATTTACTGTACAAGGGAGGTCAATGATACAGCTGGATGGTATTTACAGTAAATGTGAGGTCAATGATATATCCGGATGGTATTTACAATAGAAGTGAGGTCAATGATATATTCGGATGGTATTTACGATACAAGTGAGGTCAATGATATATCTGGATGGCATTTACTGTAAATGTGAGGTTAATGATATATATCTGAGTTATTTACAATACAAATGAGGTCAAAGATATATCGGGGTGGTATTTACAGTAAATATGAGGTCAATCACATATCTGGATTGTATTTACAATACAAGTGAGGTCAATGATATATCTGGATGGTATTTAAAGTAAATGTGAGGTCAATGATATATCTGGATGCTATTAACAATACAAGTGAGGTCAATGAAATTTCTGGATGGTACTTACAATACAAGTGAGGTCAAAGATATATCTGGATGGTATTTACAAAATGTGAGGTCAATGATATATCTGGATGGTATTTACAATACAAGTGAGGTCAATGATATATCTGGAGGGTATTTACAGTAAATGTGAGGTCAATGATGTATTTGGTTGGCATTTAAAAAGAAAAAAGAACAAAGAAAATTACAACACAGGAACAGGCCCTTCGGCCTTCCAAGCCTACGCCGATCCAAATCCTCTATCTAAACCTGTCGCCTATTTTCTAAGGGTCTGTATCTCTTTACTTCCTTCCCATTCATGTATCTGTCTAGATACATCTTAAAAGACGCTATCGTGCCCGCGTCTACCACCTCCGCTGGTAATGTGTTCCATGCACCCACCACCCTCTGCATAAAGAACTTTCCACGCATATCCCCCCTAAACTTTTCCCCTTTCACTTTGAACTCGTGTCCCCTTGTAATTGAATCCCCCACTCTGGGAAAAAGCTTCATGCTATCCACCCTGTCTATACCTCTCATGATTTTGTACACCTCAATCAGGTCCCCCCTCAACCTCCGTCTTTCTAATGAAAATAATCCTAATCTACTCAACCTCTCTTACAATACAAGCAAGGTCAAAGATATATCTGGATGTTATTTACAGTAAATGTGAGGTCAATGATCAATCTGGATGGTATTTACAGTAACCTGTCTCGAGATGCAGAAATCAACAAGTGCATGGGAAAGGCTTCCACTGCAATGTCCAGACTGCCAAGAGAGTGTGGGAAAATGGCGCACTTGCACGGAACACAAAAGTCCGAGTGTATCAAGCCTGTGTCCTCAGTGCCTTGCTCGATGGCAGCGAGGCCTGGACAACGTATGTCAGCCAAGAGTGACGTCTCAATTCATTCTACCTTCTCTGCCTCCGGAGAATACTTGGCATCAGGTGGCTGGACCGTATCTCCAACACCGAAGTTCTCGAGACGGCCAACACCCCCAGCTCATACACACTACTGAGTCAGCGGCCCTTGAGATGGCTTGGACATGTGAGCCGCATGGAAGATGGCAGGATCCCCAAAGACACATTGGACAGCGAGCTCGCCATTGGTATCCGGCCCACCGGCCGTCCATGTCTCCGCTTCAAAGACGTCTGCAAACGCGACAAGAAGTCCTTAGACATTGATTACAAGTCGTGGGAGTCAGTTGCCAGCGTTCGCCAGAGCAGGCGTGCAGTCATAAAGGCGGGGCTAAAGTGTGGCGAGTCGAAGAGACTTAATATTTGGCAGGAAACAAGACAAAGGCGCAAGGGGAGAGCCAACTCTGCAACAGCCACGACAAACAAATTTTTCTGCAGCACCTGTGGAACAGCCTGTCACTCGAGAATTGGCCTTTATCGCCACTCCAGGCGCTGCTCCACTCACCAGTGACCCTCTCCAGGCGCTTACCCATTGTCTCACGAGATAAGGAGTGCAACGAAAAGGAAAAAGATTTACAGGAAATGACAGGTCAATGATATATCTGGATGGTATTTTCAATACACGTGAGGTCAATGACATATCTGCATGGTATTTACAGTAAATATGAGGCCAATGATGTACCTGGATGGTATTTACAGTAAATGTGAGGTCAATGCGAAATCGGGCAGATATTTACAATACAAGTGAGGTCAAAGATATATCTGGAAGGTATTTACAATACAAGTGAGATCAATGATATATCTGCATGGTATTTACAGTAAATGTGATGTCAATGATATATCCGGATGGTATTAACAATACAAGTGAGGTCAATGATATATCCGGATGGTATTTACGATACAGGTGAGGTCAGTGATATAGCTGGATGATATTTACAGTAAATATAAGGTTAATGATATATCTGGATGGTATTTACAGTAAATGTAATATCAATGATATATCTGGATGGTATTTACAATACAGGTGAGGTCAGTGACATATCCGGATGGTATTTACAATACAAGTGAGGTCAATGATATAGCTGGATGATATTTACAGTAAATGTGAGGTCAATGATATATCTGGATGGTATTTACAGTAAATAAGATGTCAATGATATATCTGGATGATATTTTCAATATAAGTGAAGTCAATGAGATATCTGGATGTTAATTACAGTAAATGTGAGGTTAATGATACATCTGGATGGTATTGACAATACAAGTGAGGTCAATGATATATCCGGATGGTATTTACTACACAAGTGAAGTCAATGATGCAGCTGGATGATATTTACAGTAAATGTGAGGTCAATGATACATCCGGATGGTATTTACAATACAAGTGAGGTCAATTCTATATCTGGATGGTATTTACAACACAAGTGAGGTCAATGATATATCTGGATGGTATTTACAGTAAATGTGAGGTCAATGACATATCTGGATTGTATTTACAATACAATTGAGGTAAATGATTTGTCTGGATGCTATTGACAATACAAGTGAGGTCAAAGATATATCTGGATTGTATTTACGGTAAATGTGAGGTCAATAATACATCTGTATCGTATTTACAATACAAGTGAGGTCAATGATATATCTGGAGGGTATTTACAGTCAATGAGGGGTCAATGATACAGCTGGATGGTAATCAAAGTAAATGTGAGGTCAATGATATATCTAGTAGTTATTTACAATACAAGTGAGGCCAAAGATATATCGGGGTGGTATTTACAGTAAATGTGAGGTCAATGATATATGTGGTTGGTATTAACAATACAAGTGTGGTCAATGATATATCTGGATGGTAATTACAATACAAGTGAGGTCAGAGATATACCTGGATGGTATTTAATGTAAATGTGTGGTCAATGATATATGTGGATGGTATTTACAATGCAAGTGAGGTCAATGATATATATGGAAGGTACTTACAGTGAATGTGAGGTCAATGATATATCTGGATGGCATTTCAATTAAATGTGAGGTCAATGATATAGCTGGATGACATTTGCAGTAAATGTGAGGTCAATGAAATATCTGGATGGTATTGACAATGCAAGTGAGATCAATGATATATTCGGAAGGTATTTACAGTAAATGTGAGGTCAATTATATATCCGGATGCTATTTACAACACAAGTGAGGTCAATGATATAGCTGGATGGTATTTACAGTAAATGTGAGGTCAATGATATATCTGGATGGTATTTACAATAAACTGAGATCAATGATATATCTGGATGGTATTTACTATACAAGTGAGGTCAATGATATATCTGGATGGTATTTACAATAAATGTGTGGTAAATGATATATCTGGATGGTATTTACAATACAAGTGAGGTCAATGATATATCTGAATATTATGTACAGTAAATGTGAGGTTAATGATATATCTGGATGGTATTTACAATACAATTGAGGTCAATGACCTATCTGGATGTTATTTACAGTAAATGTGATGTCAATGATATATCCAGATGGTATTTAAAATACAAGTGAGGGCAATTACGTATCAAGATTTTCTTTACAATACAAGTGAGGTCAATTATATATCTGGATGGTATTTACAGTAAATGTTAGGTCAATGATATATCCGGATGATTTTGCAACACATGTGAGGTCAATAATATATCTGGATGGTATTTGAAATACAAGTGAGGTCAATGATATATCTGCATGGTATTTGCAGTAAATGTTAGATCAATGATATATCCGGATGGTTTTTCCAACTCAAGTGAGGTCAATAATATATCTGGATGGTATTTACAATACAAGTGAGGTCAATGATATATCTGGATGGTATTTTCAATACAAGTGAGGTCAATGATATATCAGGATGGTATTTACAATGAAAGTGCGGTCAATGATTTATCTGGATGGTATTTACAATACAAGTGAGGTCAATGATACAGCTGGATGGTTTTTACAGTAAATGTGAGGTCAATGATATATCTGAATGTTATTTACAATACAGGTGAGGTCAATGATATATCGTAATGGTATTTACAGTAAATGTGAAGTCAATGATATATCTGGATGGTGTTTACAGCAGATGGGAGGTTGATTATATATGTGAATGGTATTTACAATACAAGTGACGTCAATTAATTATCTTGCTGGTATTTACAATGCAAGTGATGTCAATGATATATCTGGATGGTGTTTACAGTAAATGAGAGGTCAATGATATATCCGAATCGTATTTACAATAAAAGTGAGGTCAATGATATATCTGGATGGTATTTACATTAAATGTGAGGTCAATGATTTATCTGGATGGCATTTCCAGTAAATGTGAGGTCAATGATATATCCGGATGTTATTTACAATAAAACTGAGATCAATTATATATCTGGATGGTATTTACAGTAAATGTGAGGTTAATGAAATATCTGAATGGTATTGACAGTAAATGTAATTTTAATGATATGTCTCGGTGGCATTTACAATACAAGTGAGGTCAAAGATATACCTGGATGGTATTTACATTACAGGTGAGGTCAATGATATATCAGGATGGTATTTACAATGCAAGTGAGGTCGATAATATAAATGGATGGTATTTAGAATACAAGTGAGGTCAATGATATTTTCGGGTGGTATCTACAATGCAAGTGAGGTCAATGATATATCTGGATGGTATTTACAATACAAGTGAGGTCAATGATATATCCGGATGGTATTTACAATACAAGTGAGGTCAATGATATATGTGGATGGTATTTACAATACAAGTAAGGTCAATGATATATTCGGATGGTATCTACAATACAAGTGTGGTCAATGATATATCTGGATGGTATTTACAATACAAGTGAGGTCAATGATATATCTGGATGGTATTTACAATACAAGTGAGGTCAATGATATATGTGGATGGTATTTGCAAAACAAGTAAGGTCAATGATATATTCGGATGGTATCTAAAATACAAGTGAGGTCAATGATATATCTGGATGGTATTTACAATACAAGTGATGTCAGTGATATATATGGATGGTATTTACAATACAAGTGAGTCAATTATGTATCTGGTTGGTATTTGCAGTAAATGTGAGGTCAATGATATATCTGGATGCTATTGTCAATACAAGTGAGGTCAATGATATACCTGGATGGCATCCACAATCCAAGCGACGTCATTGATATATCTGCATGCTATTTTCAATACAAGTGAGGGCAATTATATACCTGGATGGTATCTACAATATAACTGAGGTCAATGACATATCTGGATGGTGACGACAGTCCAAGTGAGGTCAATGACATATCTGGATGTTATGTCCAATAAAAGTGAGGTCATTTATATGTCTCATTGCTATTTGCAATGCAAGTGAGGTCAATAATATACCTGGATGGTTTCGACAATACAAGTAAGTTCATTGATACATCTGTACGCTATTTTCAATACAGGTGAGGTCAATGATATTTCTGGAAGGTATCTACAATACAAGGGAGGTCATTGATATATCTGGACGCGATTTTCAATGCAAGTGTGGTCAATGATATATCTCGATGGCATCTACAATACAAGTGAGGTCATTGATGTATCTGGATGGTATCTACAATGCAAATGAGTCAATGATGTAGCTGTATGGTATTTACAGTAAAAGTGAGGCCAGCACTATATCCGTATGGTATTTACAATACAAGTGAGGTCAATGATATATCTGGGTGGTATTTACAGTAAATGTGATGTCAATGATACATCCGGATGGTATTTACAATACAAGTGAGGTCAGTGATATATCCGGATGGTGATTACAATACAAGTGAGGTCAATTATATATCTGGATGGTATTTACAATACAAGTGAGGTCGATGACATATCTGCATGGTATTTGCAATACAAGTGAGGTCAGTGATATATCCGGATGATATTTACAATACAAGTGAGGTCGTTGATATATCTGGATGGTATTTGCAATGCAATTGATTCAATGATATACCTGGGTGGTATTTGCATTACAAGTGACGTCAGTGATATATTTGGATTGGTATGTACAGTAAACGTGAGATCACTAATGCATCTGGGTGAGTATTTACAGTAAGTGTGATGTCCGTGATGATAATTTACAGGAAAAGTAAGATCAGAAACGCCTTAATAGTTCTGAAAGCTTCGATGCATATAGAAAGTGCAGGGGTGAAGTAAAAATGGAAATTAGCAATGCAAAGAGAGGACATGAAAATTATTGGCAGAGGAAATCAAGGAAATCCCGAAGATGTTTTATCAGTACATTAAGAGCAAGTGGATAACAAAGGAAAGGGTAGGGACTATCCAGGATGAACAGGGGAAATTATGCGTGGATGCAGAGGATGCGGGGGGGGGGGGGATAGTTAATGGGTTGTTTTGTCTCTGTCTTCCCAAAGGAGAGGGTTGATACAGACATTGTAGTTAAAGAGGAGGAGTGTCAAATATTAGATATGATAAGCATAATGAGGGAGGAAGCACTCGAAGGTCTGACATCCCTGAAAGTCGATAAATCACCAGGACCAGATGGACTGCATCCCAGGTTGATCAAGGAAGCCAGAGAGGAATTAGTGGATGCGCTAAGGATATTTTTCAAAACCTCACTAGATACGGCGAGATACCAGATGATTGGAGGCCTGTGAACGTTGTACCATTGTTTAAAAAGGGTGCGAGGGATAGGCCAAATAATTATAGGACTTTCAGTCTGACCTCAGTGGAGGGTATATTGTTAGAATCTATTCTGAGGAATAGGATAAACTGTCTCTTAGAAAGGCACGGATTAATCAGGTATAGTCAGCATGGATTTGTTTGGGGAAGGTCATGATTTACCACCTTAATTGAGTTTTTTGACGAAGTAACAAGGAGGATTGCTGAGGGTAGTGCAGTGGGTGGGAGCTACATGGATTTTAGTAAGGTATTTGACAAGGGCCCGCATGGCAGACTGGCAAGAAAAATGAAAGCCCATGGGATACAGGGGAAGGTGGCAGGTTGGATTCAGAATTAGCTCAGGGTCAGGAAACATAGGGTAGTTGTCGATGGGTGTTTCTGCGAAATGGAAAGCTGCTTCCAGTGACGTTCCATAGGGCTCAGTTTGGGTTCCTTGCTATTTGTGGTACATATTAACTAATTGGACTTAAATGTGGGAGGCATGATGGGAACTTTGCTGATGACACAAAAATTGGCCATGTAGTTAATAGGGAAGAATTGTGTCAATATTTTGGTTGAGTGAGCAGAAAAGTGGCATACGGAATTCAATCCAGAGATGTGTGAGGTATTGCATTTGGGGAGGGCAAATAAAGCAAGGAAACATACAATACACTGGAGGATATTGAGAGGGGTAGAAGAAGTGAGAGACCGTGCAGTGCATGTGCACAGGTCCCTGAAGGTGGCAGGACAGGTGGATACAGTGATGAAGTAGGCATATGGATTGTTTTCCTTTGTTGGCCGAGGTGTAGAATACAGAAGCAAGGATGTTATGCTGGACCTGCACTGCGCGCTGGTTGGGCCGCTGCTAGAGTATTGCATGCAGTCTGGTCAGCACACTACTCTTTTCTCTCTGGCCTTCTTGTCTCGACAGACAATGGGTAAGCGCCTGGAGGTTGTCAATGGTTTGTGAAGCAGCGCCTGGAGTGGCTATAAAGGTCAAGTCTGTTACCACCTGAGAAGAGGGCATAATCCACCCCTATCTTCTTGATTGTTACATTATGACACCCCAGATGGGACTTGGCACATTGTGAATGCTTTTTGAGGGAAAAGAAGGACTCGTGTTCGTCAGACTGGCCATCCTGGGAGGAAAACCTTTTGGCGAATGTGGAGAAATTATTGGACCCACCAGTGATCAAAGGCACTTATATGAAAATATATAAAGAGAATAAATGAACTCATGTTCATTTATGCTCATATAGCTGGGGGAAAAGAAACTATGATGCGATTAGGCAAGATTTAGGATGCGTAGGATGGGGAAGGAAACTGCAGGGGATGGGAACAATCGAAATGTGGAGCTTATTCAAGGAGCAGCTACTGCTTGTCCTTGATAAGTATGTACTGTGAGGCAGGGAGGAAGTTGTCGAGCGAGTGAGCCGTGGTTTACTGAAGAAGTTGAAGCGCTTGTCAAGAGGAAGAAGAAGGCTTATGTTCGGATGAGACGTGAAGGCTCAGTTAGGGCGCTTGAGAGTTACAAGCTAGCCAGGAAGGATCGAAAGGGAGAGCGAAGAAGAGAAAGGAGAGGACACGAGAAGTCATTGGCGGATAGGATCAGGGAAAACCCTAAGGCTTTCAATAGGTATATCAGGAATAAAAGAATGACTAGAGTTAGATTAGGGCCAATCAAGGATAGTAGTGGGAAGTTGTGTGTGGAATCAGAGGAGAGAGGGGAAGTGTTAAATGAATATTTTGCGTCTGTATTTACAGTAGAGAAAGAAAGTGTTGTCGAGGAGAATACTGAGATTCAGGCTACTAGGCTAGATGGGATTGAGGTTCACAAGGAGGAGGTGTTATCAATTTTGGAAAGTGTGAAAATAGATAGGTCCCCTGGGCCAGATGGGATTTATCCGAGGATTCTCTGGGAAGCTAGGGAGGAGATTTCACAGCCTTTGTCCTTGATCTTTATGTCGTCATTGTCGACAGGAATAGTGCCGGAAGACTGGAGGATAGCAAATGTTGTCCCCTTGTTCAAGAAGGGGAGTAGAGACAGCCCTGGTAATTATAGACCTGTGAGCCTTACTTCGGTTGTGGGTAAAATGTTGGAAAAGGTTATAAGAGACAGGATTTATAATCATCTTTAAAACAATATGTTCATTAGCGATAGCCAGCACGGTATTGTGACTGGTTGGTCGTGCCTCACAAACCTTATTGAGTTTTTCAAGAAGGTGACCAAACAGGTGGATGAGGGTAAAGCAGTGGATGTGGTGTATATGGATTTCAGTAAGGCGTTTGATTAGGTTCCCCATGGTAGGCTATTGCAGAAAATACGGAAGTATGGGGTTGAAGGTGATTCAGAGCTTTGGATCAGAAATTGGCTAGCTGAAAGAAGACAGAGGGCGGTGGTTGATGGCAAATGTTCATCCTGCAGTTTAGTTAGCAATGGTGCACCGCAATGATCTGTTTTGGGGCCACTGCCGTTTGTCATTTTTATAATTGACCTGGAAGAGGGTGTAGAAGAGTGGGTTAGTAAATTTGCGGATGACACGAAGGTCGGTGGAGTTGTGGATAGTGCTGAAGGATGTTGTAGGGTACAGAGGGACATAGATAGGCTGAAGAGCTGGGCTGAGAGATGGCAAATGGAGTTTAATGCGGAAAAGTGTGAGGTGATTCACTTTGGAAGGAGTAACAGGAATGCAGAGTACTGGGCTAATGGGAAGATTCTTGGTAGTGTAGATGAGCAGAGAGATCTTGGTGTCCAGGTACATAAATCCCTGAAAGTTGCTACCCAGGTTAATAGGGCTGTTAAGAAGGCATATGGTGTGTTAGATTTTATTAGTCGGGGGATCGAGTTTCGGAGCCACGAGGTCATGCTGCAGCTGTACAAAACTCTGGTGAGACCGCACCTGGAGTACTGCTTGCAGTTCTGGTCACCGCATTATAGGAAGGATGTGGAAGCTTTGGAAAGGGTGCAGAGGAGATTTACTAGGATGTTGCCTGGTATGGAGGGAAGGTCTTCCGAGGAAAGGCTGAGGGACCTGAGGTTGTTTTCGTTGGAGAGTAGGAGGAGGAGAGGTGACTTAATAGAGACATATAAGATAATTAGAGGTTTAGATAGGGTGGATAGTGAGAGTCTTTTTCCTCGGATGGTGATGGCAAACACGAGGGGACATAGCTTTAAGTTGAGGGGTGATAGATATTGGACAGATGTTGGAGGTAGTTTCTTTACTCAGAGTAGTAGGGGCGTGAAACGCCCTGCCTGCAACAGTAGTAGACTCGCCAACTTTAAGGGCATTTAAATGGTCATTGGATAGACATATGGATGAAAATGGAATAGTGTCGGTCAGATGGTTTCACAGGTGGGCGCAACATCGAGGGCCGAAGGGCCTGTACTGCACTGTAATGTTCTAATGTACAATTCTAATGTTGTTAAAGATGATAAAGTTTTAAACTTCATTCAAGATATGGTAGGGCAGAAGAAATCTTGCACTTCAGCGCCTGGAGAGGCTATAAATGCCAATTCTTGAGTGACAGACTCGTCCACAGATGGTGCAGATAAAATTGGTTGACGGGGCTGCTACACAGTTGGTTTGGTTGCTTTTTAAATCCACTCCTCTCCCACTGCTCCTCTCTTATTCACCAGATTTCGGTGCTTTTTAAATCCACTCCTCTCCCGCTGCTTCTCTTATTCACCAGATTTCGCTGCTTTTTAAATCCACTCCTCTCCCACTGCTCCTCTCTTATTCACCAGGTTTCGGTGCTTTTTAAATCCACTCCTCTTCCTCTGCTCATCTCTTATTCACCAGATTTTGGTGTTTGTTTAAATCCACTCCTCTCCCGCTGCTCCTCTCTTATTCACCAGGTTTTGGTGCACTTTAAATCCACTCCTCTCCCGCTGCTTCTCTGTAAATCACCAGGTTTTTGTGGATCTCCTTGTACTTCAAATGAATTCTTATATGATTGCTTGAAATAAGTTCTCATATTAATTTAATGTTGATGATGGATTCCTATTTCCTATGCCCAGGCTCGGTGTTATTGTGTGGAGTTTTACATTAATGACAGAAATGCTTGAAACTATCTGTCCTTCGCAATCACTGTCACAGAAGATAAAAAATTGCCAAAGTTTTTGAGAAGGCAAATCCTTTAAACTAAATTGTGACAATTCTGTGACATTTGATGTCTGCAGTTAAGTTCTGTAATTTTTAAAGCTGCTGGATCTCTTGCTGTGGTATCAGCTTTCATGTGACCCTGGAAACTGTTGTCACCTGTTTAAAAAAATCAGAAATAACCCATTGTTGCTCTGCCCCAAAACCCAATGAATTAATTTGTCCATTTTTATTTGACAATTTAGAAATTGAAAGTGTATTAATATTCAATGTATATATTTTACTCTCAGCAATGCAAATGTTGTCTGGTGAATTAAATGAATGATACAGCTGCAGTAGGGTTAATTTATTTGCTTGACTCCAAAGGGGGCAGAGCAAAACATTCTCAGATGCATAACTTTATACAACTTCGTTGAAAAAAATCTCAATTGAAAGATTTATTCTCCCCAACCATATTTGAATGAAGTTTCTAAGTGCCTTGAATTTCTCCTCGAAGGCTCCTTTACCATCTTTAACAACATGAATTCATTTATTCTCTTTATATATTTCTGTATAAGTGCCTTTGATCACTGGTGGGTCCATTAATTTCTCTACATTCACCAAAAGGGATTTCCTCCCAAGTTGGCCAGTCTTACGAACACGAGATCCTTCTTTTCCCTCAAAAAGCATTCACATTGTGCCAAGTCCCATTTGGGGTGTCATAATGTAACAGTCAATAAGATAGTGGTTTATGCCCTCTTCTAAGGTGATAACAGACTTGACAGCACAAAGCTTGTTGTAAATCAGATTAAACATAGTCAGGCAGTAATTAACAGTCCAACACAGATACTGCATACGAACATGCGAATTAGGGGCAGGTTTAGGCCATTCGGCTCTTCGTTCCTGCTCTGCCATTCAATAAGTTCATGGCTAAATTGATTACTCCATATTTCCAGCTGCCCCCGATAACCTTCGATCCTCTTGCTTATCACGAATCTATCTATCTCTGCCTTAAAAATATTCAAAGACTCTGCTTCCACCAGATTACGATTTGAAGACGAGAATTCCAAAGACTCAAGGCCTTCTGAGAAAAAAAAATGTCTCTGCCTTATTTTTAAAATGTGACCCCGGCTCCGAGTCCCCATATTAGAGATTGGACAGCAGAGCGCAGAACTCTTTCTCTTTTAGGTTTTGCCCTTCAGGTTATTGGTTGGTCTCTCTCTCTTGTCTCATTGTTGTTCGAAAATTCTCGGCTAACCAGTATCAAAGACATGACTTCTTTTATCATGGCAGCTATCTAGCTCACCCTCCCCTCTTCCAATCAGTGATTAGTCTTGTATTAAAGGATGCCTTTCAGAACGAACCAAGAATAATTTTGTGATGGTTGCTAAACTTTTGAATTTGTGAAATTAGTATCCCCTTGTGTTGACTACTTTATTACAATACTTTTACATTTTGAGTTGTTCTTTTATCTCATTACGAGACAAATCTACACAGGCTGTTTTCACTGTCTGCTCTCAATGTCTCAACCTTTGACTGCAAATAAGCAATTTAAAACTTGGCATAATCTCCCAGAATCCCTCTCCCTTGACATCTTTCCTATACTGTGCCCTATTTCCTAAGTTTACCCACTTTAACACACGTCAATGAAGGGTTCGAATGAAGCTAAATGTTAGTTAACAATAAACGTCAATTGTTAGATATAGTAGGTAGATACGCAATTTTTAACAATTAGTTATCTGGTTAGTAGCATTTAGTAACATAATAATCTTACACAGGTGAGTGATTGAGCCTTTTAAGTGCCTGATGCGCTGAGGCAGGGACAGAGGCTGGAGATGTTACAGAGGTGGAAGCAGGTGTCATTTCTGATGGAGACAACATCAGGTCAGAAGTTCATGTCAGGGATGAATAGGGAGCATAATTTACACAACATCATATTTAGTCTGATACAACAGCTAGGAATGGTGATGGAATCAATGACAAGGGAGTGGAGTTTGTGGTGGAACCAAAGCTGGAGGTTTCGCTCTGTTGGATGAAATTGCAGCTCATGGGAAACAGACTTTTACAGTCTGATGACACAGAGGCAGTGGACGGTCGAGCGAGCTGGCGATGGGTGCTGTCAGCACACATTTGGAAGCTGACCCCACATCTGGAGATGATGTGGACAGCAGGAAGTGAGTACATGAGGAAGAGGATGGAACAGGAATAGAAAGTTTCGGGACTCCAGAGGTAACAGTGCTGGTGTGGGAAGAGAGGCCGTTGCTGGAGTTGCTCTGGTTACAATCAGATCAGTAATATTGGAACCAGGCGGGGGCAGTCCCACTGAAAAATACCAATGTCAGATGTATGGGGAGATCACAAATGGGATGGCGGCAGGCTTGGAGGAGTGGCCGGAGATGAGGAGTGGTGAGGACATGGAAGAAGTTTAACCCAATCTTTAGAATTATAAATTTAAATACTTCGAGGACTGGGAGCCAATGCAGGTCAGTTCAGCTGAAGCTGTTGGATGAGATGGACTTGGAGAGGGTTGGACATTGACGCAGGGATTTGGAGCAGTTGATAGTGAGGGAAGGTGGAATTTGGGGGTCCGGTTAGCAGTAAGGTGGAGGAACGGAGTCAGGAGTTGGTGCAGTTGTAATTTTACTGTCGGCATTAACCACTATGGAATAAACAGGGAAATATCTGCAGTGAAATAGCGGAGACAAGATTCTCTTTTATTCTTCCATGTGATGTGAGCTGCACTGACAAGGTCAGCATTTGTTGCCCTTGACAACTTGCTGGGCCATTTCAGAGAGCAGTTAAGAGTCAGCCACATTGCTCTGGGTCTGTAACCACATGTAGGCCAGACCAGGTAAGGATGGCAGATTTCCATACCTGAAAGGAATTCGGAAACCAAATGAGTTTTTACAGCAATCTATGATAGTATCATGGCATCATTACAGAAACTAGCTTTCAATTGCAGACTTTTGTTAATTGATTGGATTTAAATTACGATTTGAACCCCTGTCACCAGGCCCTTGGGTTGGACCTCTGGACTACTAGCCCAGTAATATTGTCACTCCATGACTGCCTCCCAATGGACGTGTACAGTGTCTGTCCCCTAATATCACCCACAGTAGTTTCTAGAGTGTAACCCTGAACGTGGTCCCGAATCAGAGACTCAAAGTTCACAGTTTAACTGGGAAAAGGCAGGAACAGACAAAGGCGGGATTGTTTTTGTCCCTGGATTCAGTGCACACTGCAGACAGTTAGTTACATTTACAATAGAAATGCCAGGAGTGAACAAGGTCAATACAATAATATGGAAAATGTAAATGACTCCACTCATAATTGTAGCATCCGTCCAGGAGAAGTACAGATTTCAGGTTTGGTCCTGAGATAGGTCTCACTAAGCAAATATCATTGCCATTGAAATTATTGTGTTTTATCCACCACAATATTTACATTAGAGTCAAAGCTGCTGATGTAATGTGTTTGTTCAGGTGACTGTTATAATAACAATGATCTGGGGTATAACCGTGTCAGTGGAGACTTATCCCCTGTATAAATCAACACCCATTGGGATGGATCAGCTCAGAGTGTCTGTTGGAGCTGTGGGTTCCAGAATAACAGAAGCCTCAATTTCTCACAGAAATGGGATATCCAGTAATCTATCAGATAGAAGGCATTTATTATCCTGTACTTGCAGCAATTGGAGTTCCTGGTAAGCCAGTATCTCAGCTGTTAATGGCGTAAATCGATATTAACTGTGCTGCTGCACTCAGTATTATTTCACAGTGTGTGTTCCCAGCAAATTACTGATGGAATCTCCTCATTATTTACTCTTTCCATCTTGCAGGAGCTGTATTCAATTGTATTGGTTTAGGTAACCCTGGCATTGTTGCTGGATTATTGTGTGTTTTGAATATATTTGAATCAGATGACTCGGTTAGGATCAAGAATCAGATCATCAGGAGATTGTCATAGTTTCACAATGTGCAACTGACTGGTCTTGGAATATTTTTATGATTGATTTTTCACTGATTGATAATGAGTCAACTCACAGTCTCAGTGTTACAAGCGGACAGAACAATGTCCTCCATGCCCATTAATATGGTACAGTTCAACTTGGATTTCAATGTATGTATTCGTTATCACTGTCATAAAATATTATTTCATTCTGTGTGTGTCTGACGTTACTTCAGAGGTCTGGCTACTGAACGGATCTTGCTGCTGCCTCTTTCACATCTCCTTCTCTACGTCACTGTGGAGTCTTCATTCTCACTGGAAGACATTGTAAAAGAGAATGTATTGATGTGATGTTTTATTGGTTTACACAGTTGAATCAAAAGCCTTTCCATTTATCTGTAGATTATCATCAACAGCGCTGATGTTTGTGTTTTATTAATTAAACAATCCCACATTCTAATGGTGTACTTCATAAATCCAGGAGAAGGAATTTCAATGATTGTGAAGTTTGTGCAGAAGAAGCTTTAAATCTTGTTTTATCCATGTATTGTAGATGAAGTGGAGAGTGCAGGTGAACAGGTGGAGACTTGGGTGCTCTGTAGATACATGAAATTATTCACACAAGTTTCACCATTTAACAAACTGACTCTGAGAATAGAATCAATGAACACAGGGCTGGTGAACAGAACACAGCACAGAATGTTAGGAATAAATCGGATGTGGAAAACAGCTTTAAGTAACAGTTTGCAGGGCGTGAGCACACCGGAGAGATCGGGAAGGAGAAAAGGAGCAGGGAGAATGAAAGCGAGAGAAAGAGATAATTAGAAGTAAAGAGAAAGAAGCAGCAGTGTGAATAATTCACTATCATAAAGTGCTGAAATATCCAGAACAGATCGTGAGAGAAACTGTGAGTTGAAGTTGTTTGCTGTCAGATTGTGTTCATTTTACTGTTGGAATTGATCCTCTGTGTTTGTTTCTGTCTGGTTCCGATCATGTTTTGTAGAAATTTCCTGTTCCTTACTTAGTGACTGAATAATCATCATCGAATCATTTGTTCACTGATGGTAAATCATTATTTAAATACTGCACTATAAAATCTCTGTGACTGCTGAATGCAATAAAGAGCGAGGTTGATATCAGAAATATATTTAAATTTATATTTAATTGCCTGTACAAACCATTGGCTCATGACTCCCCTCCAGCTCCAACATGTCCTTTTCCTTCTCTGCCTCCCAATCTCACTCACTGGTTCCACCTTCAGCTGCCTCTTCCAAATAAATCCCAACCCTCAAACTCACCGCAGCAGCTCTCAGCCTTTTCCCATTTTGTACCAGCCTCTGTCGGCTCTCTGAACCCACAGCAACAAACCCGCTGCAACTTTCATTGTTTCCAAACCTTCCTGACCAACAGTCTGGAGACAAATCCCCATTTAACCCATTGGATTCCATCTCTGTAAAACTACTTCTCATTTCCCCACCAGTACTGCATCCTCACTCAGTACTTTCAGTAGATCTGGTGCTGGCTTTATTCACTTTCTGTATCAATTTCCCAATTCATTATTAATAATTGTGTTTTCAAACATTTCACTGTGACAAAGCACTGCCCAGGTCAATGAATCAGTTTTCACTGTTCGATGCAGCACCAAAGCTGGAAATTTCAGCCCAGATCTTGTCAAACTGCTGCTTTGTCTCCAGGTTTGATTAGTAATTTCTCTGCTTCCTTTTCTCTCTCTTACAGTTAACTTGGTGGCGATTGTGATCCTGTCCCGAGGGAAGTGCGGTCTCTCCAAATGTATCAGTGTCTACATGGTGGGAATGGCAGTGTCTGATCTCCTGGTCATTGTCATTGATCCCATATTGATCAGAATTGTTTTAATTTATTTCCCAGATTCATTCCTGAACATTACTCCTGTCTGTTCTATTTTTATCGTTCTGCTTTCTGCATCCACAGTTGTTTCTGTCTGGCTCACAGTCACTTTCACCTTTGATCGATTTGTGGCTATTTGTTGTGAGAAGCTGAAAACAAAATATTGCACCATGAAAACGGCGGATGTGGTTGTAGGAACAGTGATTGTGCTGGGCTGTTTACTGAATGTCCCAGTTTACTTTGTCCATAAAGAAGATTACTTTATTGATAATGTTCCCTTGGGATGTGTTTATAAACCGAGTTTCTTTACTTCCCCCACATGGGGGGCACTGGAATTGTCTCACTACATTTTAACCCCTTGTCTCCCGTTTTTTTCTGATTTTGCTGCTCAATGTTCTGACTGTCAGACGGATTTTATTCTCCAGTGAAGTCCGCAGGGAATTTCGGCGCCACAGCAATGGAGAGAATCAAAAGGACCCAGAGATGGAGAATCGGAGAAAATCAATTATTTTACTCTTCAGTATATCCAGCAGTTTTATATTGTTATGGGTTACTCAGGTTGTGTTTATCATTTATAGGCGATTTGCAGATATTCAGGATTATTATTCCTCCAACACTAACCCTGTCTATATCACAGATCACACATCAAAGATGCTGCAGCTTCTCAGTTCCTGCACCAACACATGTATTTACACTGTGACCCAGACTAAATTCAGAGAGGAGCTGAAGAAGGCGCTGAAATGCCCTCTCAATATCATTGTTAAATTAGTGAAATCATAGAAAGAGATAAACACTGGAACTAAATCCCATTTCATATTCCATTCACTGCACTCCCCACAGGACAGAAAGTACTTTTTATATTTACAGCACTGAGCCCTGAAATGATTTTATATCTGATTCTCAGATAATTTTTATAAAGAATCTGAGCTATTGAGTTGGGACTTGCTCTGCCCCCCTCTCACCATCTCCATCTGCTGGTGTCTCTGTCTCAATGCAGTTACTCCGCCTCGGCCCCTCTCACCATCTCCATCTGATGGTGTCTGCTGCTGGGGATGATTTTGGGGGGGGGGGTGATTTTGCCGGCAAATTTTAGAAGGAGATTTGTGGGCGGAATTCGTGGGGGCGGGGTTTGTTTTTAGATTAGAACATTACAGCGCAGTACAGGCCCTTCGGCCCTCGATGTTGCGCCAACCTGTGAAACCATCTGACCGACACTATTCCATTTTCATCCATATGTCTATCCAATGACCATTTAAATGCCCTTAAAGTTGGCGAGTCTACTACTGTTGCAGGCAGGGCGTTTCACGCCCCTACTACTCTGAGTAAAGAAACTACCTCCAACATCTGTCCTATATCTATCACCCCTCAACTTAAAGCTATGTCCCCTCGTGTTTGACATCACCATCCGAGGAAAAAGACTCTCACTATCCACCCTATCTAACCCTCTGATTATCTTATATGTCTCTATTAAGTCACCTCTCCTCCTCCTACTCTCCAACGAAAACAACCTCAGGTCCCTCAGCCTTTCCTCGGAAGACCTTCCCTCCATACCAGGCAACATCCTAGTAAATCTCCTCTGCACCCTTTCCAAAGCTTCCACATCCTTCCTATAATGCGGTGACCAGAACTGCAAGCAATACTCCAGGTGCGGTCTCACCAGAGTTTTGTACAGCTGCAGCATGACCTCGTGGCTCCGAAACTCGATCCCCCGACTAATAAAATCTAACACACCATATGCCTTCTTAACAGCCCTATTAACCTGGGTAGCAACTTTCAGAGATTTATGTACCTGGACACCAAGATCTCTCTGCTCATCTACACTACCAAGAATCTTCCCATTAGCCCAGTACTCTGCATTCCTGTTACTCCTTCCAAAGTGAATCACCTCACACTTTTCCGCATTAAACTCCATTTGCCATCTCTCAGCCCAGCTCTTCAGCCTATCTATGTCCCTCTGTACCCTACAACATCCTTCAGCACTATCCACAACTCCACCGACCTTCGTGTCATCCGCAAATTTACTAACCCACTCTTCTACACCCTCTTCCAGGTCAATTATAAAAATGACAAACGGAAGTGGCCCCAAAACAGATCATTGCGGTGCACCATTGCTAACTAAACTGCAGGATGAACATTTGCCATCAACCACCACCCTCTGTCTTCTTTCAGCTAGCCAATTTCTGATCCAAAGCTCTAAATCACCTTCAACCCCATACTTCCGTATTTTCTGCAATAGCCTACCATGGGGAACCTTATCAAACGCCTTACTGAAATCCATATACACCACATCCACTTCTTTACCCTCATCCACCTGTTTGGTCACCCTCTCGAAAAACTCAATAAGGTTTATGAGGCACGACCTCCCCTTCACAAAACCGTGCTGACTATCGCTAATGAACTTATTCTTTTCAAGATGATTATAAATCCTGTCTCTTATAACCTTTTCCAACATTTTACCCACAACCGAAGTAAGGCTCACAGGTCCATAATTACCAGGGCTGTCTCTACTCCCCTTCTTGAACAAGGAAACAACATTTGCTATCCTCCAATCTTCCGGCATTATTCCTGTCGACAATGACGACATAAAGATCAAGGACAAAGGCTCTGCAATCTCCTCCCTAGCTTCCCAGAGAATCCTAGGATAAATCCCAACTGGCCCAGGGGACTTATCTAGTTTCACACTTTCCAAAATTGATAACACCTCCTCCTTGTGAACCTCAATCCCATTTCGCCTAGTCGCCTGAATCTCATTATTCTCCTCGACAACATTTTCTTTCTCTACTGTAAATACGAACGAATAATATTCATTTAACGCTTCCCCTATCTCCTCGGATTCCACACACAACTTCCCACTACTATCCTTGATTGGCCCTAATCTAACTCTAGTCATTCTTTTATTCCTGATATACCTATAGAAAGCCTTAGGGTTTTATTTGATCCTATCCGCCAATGACTTCTCGTGTCCTCTCCTTTCTCTTCTTCGCTCTCCCTTTAGATCTTTCCTGGCTCGCTTGTAACTCTCAGGCGCCCTAACTGAGCCTTCACGTCTCATCCTAACATAAGCCTTCTTCTTCCTTTTGACAAGCGCTTCAACTTCCTCCCTGCCTCACAGTACATACTTATCAAGGACAAGCAGTAGCTGCTCCTTGAATAAGCTCCACATTTCGATTGTGCCCATCCCCTGCAGTTTCCTTCCCCATCCTACGCATCCTAAATCTTGCCTAATCGCATCATAATTTCCTTTCCCCCAGCTATAATTCTTGCCCTGCGGTATATACCTGTCCCTTCCCATCGCTCAGGTAAACCTAACCGAATTGTGATCACTATCACCAAAGTGCTCACCTACATCTAAATCTAACACCTGGTCGGGTTCATTACCCAGTACCAAATCCAATGTGGCATCGCCCCTGTTTGCCTTTCTACATACTGTGTCAGAAAACCCTCCTGCTCACACTGGACAAAAACTGACCCATCTCAAGTACTCGAACTATAGTATTTCCAGTCAATATTTGGGAAGGTAAAGTCCCCCATAACAACGACCCTGTTACTCTCGCCCCTGTCGCGAATCATCTTCGCTATCCTTTCCTCTACATCTCTGGAACTATTTGGAGGTCCATAGAAGACTCCCAACAGGGTGACCTCTCCTCTCCTGTTTCTAACCTCGGCCCATACTACCTCAGTAGACGAGTCATAAAACGTCCTTTCTGCTGCTGTAATACTCTCCTTGAATAACAATGCCACACACCCTCCTCTTTTACCATCTTCTCTGTTCTTACGGAAACATCTAAATCCCAGAACCTGCAACATCCATTCCTGCCTCTGCTCTACCCATGTCTCCGAAATGGCCACTACATCGAGATCCCAGGTACCAACCCATTCTGCAAGCTCACCCACCTTATTCTGGATGCTCCTGGCGTTCAAGTAGACACACTTTAAACCAAGTTCTTGCTTGCCAGTGCCCTCTTGCGCCCTTGTAACCTTATCCCTGACCTCACTACTCTCAACATCCTGTACACTGGCGCTACATTTTAGGTTCCCATTCCCCTGCTGACTTAGTTTAAACCCCCCCGAAGAGCACTAGCAAATCTCCCCCCCAGGATATTGGTACCCCTCTGGTTCAGGTAAAGACCATCTTATTTGTAGAGGTCCCACCTACCCCAGAAAGAGCCCCAATTATCCAGGAAACCAAATCCCTCCCTCCTACACCATCCCTGCAGCCACGTGTTCAACTCCTCTCTCTCCCTATTCCTCGCTTTGCGAGGACGAGGCACGGGCAACAACCCAGAGATAACAACTCTGTTTGTTCTCGCTCTAAGCTTCCACCCTAGCTCCCTGAATTTCTGCCTTAAATCCCCATCTCTCTTTCTACCTATGTCGTTGGTGTCTATGTGGACCACGACTTGGGGCTGCTCCCCCTCCCCCTTAAGGATCCCAAAAACATGATCCGAGACATCATGAACCCTGGGAGGCAACACACCAACCGTGAGTCTCTCTGTTTTCCACAGAACCTCCTATCTGTTCCCCTAACTATGGAGTCCCCAATGACTAACGCACTGCTCCTCTTCCCCCTTCCCTTCTGAGCAACAGGGACAGACTCTGTGTCAGAGACCTGTACCACATTGCTTACCCCTGGTAAGTCGACCCCGCAACAGTATCCAAAACGGTATACCTGTTGTTGAGGGAAACGGCCACAGGGGATCCCTGCACTGCCTGCTGGTTCTCTCTCCTTCCCCTGACGGTAACCCATCTACCTACGTCATTTACCTGCGGTGTGACTACCTCCCCATAACTCCTCTCAATAACCCCCTCCACCTCCCGAATGATCCGAAGTTCATCCAGCTCCAGCTCCAGTTCACTAACACGGTTCTCGAGGAGCTGGAGTTGGGTGCACTTCCCGCAGATGCAGTAGACAGGGACACTCTTGGCGACCCTTTCCACCCACATTCTGCAGGAGCAACATACAACTGCCTTCACCTCCATTCTAAATTCCCAACAAATCTACTGAAAAACCCCCACCAAAAAATCAAAACATGTTAGCTTAGCAATCCGACGGACAGAACTTTTTAAATAAAAAGCTTACCTTATCAACACACCAGAGTCCTTTTTTTTGGTTTGAGGATGAGGGTGGGTGGGAGACACGACACGTGTAGTGTCTCGGGTACAGCCACTGCACAAATATATAGTTTTCACTTACCCAGCAGTCCCCTGGTCCTCCAAAAACAAAAGGGAATTCACTTTTAACTTCCACTGAAATTGACCTCCCAGCTGTAAGTGTGCTCCGTACCTCTGCTTCTGTCCAAGCTGCTGCAACCAAAACTAAAATAAATTGATTTTAAACCGCCCAAATATATAGTTTTCACTTCCCAGCAGTCCCCTGCTCCTCCGAAAACAAAAGGGAATTAACTTTTAACTTACACTGAAATTGACCTCCCAGCTGTAAGTTTGCTCTGTACCTCTGCTTCTGTCCAAGCTGCGGCAGCCAAAACTAAAAGAAATTGATTTTAAACCGCCCAAATATATAGTTTTCACTTACGCAGCAGTCCTCTGGTCCTCCGAAAACAAAAGGGAATTAACTTTTAACTTACACTGAAATTGACCTCCGAGCTGTAAGTTCGCTCCGTACCTCTTCTTCTGTGCAAGCTGCTGCAACCGAAAGTAAAAGAAATTGATTTTAAACTGCCCAAATATATAGTTTTCACTTACGCAGCAGTCCTCTGGTCCTCCGAAAACAAAAGGGAATTAACTTTTAACTTACACTGAAATTGACCTTCGAGCTGTAAGTTCGCTCCATACCTCTTCTTTGTGCAAGCTGCTGCAACCAAAAGTAAAATAAATTGATTTTACAACGCCCAAATATATTGTTTTTTTTACCCAGCAGTCCCCTGGTGCTCTGAAAACAAAAGGGAATTAACTTTTAACTTACACTGAAATTGACCTGCCAGCTGTAATTTCGCTCTGTACCGCTGCTTCTGTCCAAGCTGCTGCAACCAAAAGTGAAAGAAATTCATTTTAAACCGCCCAAATATATAGTTTTCACTTACCCAGCTGTCCCCTGGTCCTCTGAAAACAAAAGGGAATTAACTTTTAACTTACACTGAAATTGACCTGCCAGCTGTAATTTCGCTCTGTACCGCTGCTTCTGTCCAAGCTGCTGCAACCAAAAGTAAAAGAAATTCATTTTAAACCGCCCAAATATATAGTTTTCACTTACCCAGCTGTCCCCTGGTCCTCTGAAAACAAAAGGGAATTAACTTTTAACTTACACTGAAATTGACCTCCCAGCTGTAAGTTCGCTCCGTACCTCTGCTTCTGTCCTAGCTGCTGCAACCAAAGCTAAAAGAAATTGATTTTACAACGCCCAAATATATAGTTTTCACTTACCCAGCAGTCCCCTGGTCCTCCGAAAACAAAAGGGACTTAACGTTTAACTTGCACTGAAATTGACCTCCCAGCTGTAAGTTCGCTCCGTACCTCTGCTTCTGTCCAAGCTGCTGCAACCAAAACTAAAAGAAATTGATTTTAAACCGCCCAAATATATAGTTTTCACTTACCCAGCAGTCCCCTGGTCCTCCGAAAACAAAAGGGAATTAACTTTTAACTTACACTGAAATTGACCTCCCAGCTGTAGGTTCGCTCCATACCTCTTCTTCTGTGCAAGCTGCTGCAACCAAAAGTAAAAGAAGTTGATTTTACACCATCCAAATATATAGATTTTACTTATCCAGGAGTCCCCTGGTTCTCCGAAATCAAAAGGGAATTAACTTTTAACTTACACTGAAATTGACCTCCCAGCTGTAAGTTCGCTCCATACCTCTTCTTCTGTCCAAGCTGCTGCAACCAGTTGCAGGGGGTGGTTCTGTGGCGTCATAAATTCGAGGGGGCAAGGCGGTCTACTCAATGTTTAAAATGGGAGGGGTATTCTCCAGGTTTAAAATGGGAGGGGGGATTCTCCAGGTTTGAAATGGGAGGGGGGATGCTCCAGTTGATTCATGGGGCCTTTTGATGGGGATGGGTGTTGGGGTGGGAGGGTCATTAGATAGGGGTCTGTTCAAGGGGGGAGGCATAATTTGAAGTGCTCTCATGGGGGATATTATATAGAGGTTTGGGGAGGGGGCGCTGGGGGTGGAGGGAAGCGTATTAGATGGGGCCCGTTCTCTGGGGGCTAATTTTATGGGGTATTTTCACGGGGGGAGGTAATTCGATGGGGTCCATTCACGGGTGGCGGGTGTGTGTGTGTGTGGGAGGGGGGGGAGGTGAGGTCATCCTGTGGATATTCACAGACGGAAGTCACTAATGTTTAAAATGGAAGGGGGTGTCATTTCTCCAGGTTTTGAATGGAGGGGAGGTGGATGAGTGCGGATTTATGCAAAGGATCAGAGAGCGGGAGAGGGCAAGAGGGAGAGAGGAGAAAGAGAGGGAGAAGGAGACAGAGAAAGAGGGAAAATGAATTTACTGGGAGTGGTTCAGGGGACAGGGGTAACAGATGGGGAGGGGGGCTATTGTCGGGAGGGAAGTTTTCAGGAGGTGCATTTGCAGAGGGGGGAATTTGCGACCGAAATATTGGCGAGGGGGTCAAATTGGTGGTGGCGGTGGGTGGGGGTGGGGCGGTGGTGGGAACGGGGACATTTACAGCAGAGAATTCTGAAGGGAAGAGCTTGCTCAGGGGGCGCCAAAATTTATTGGTGGGGGGTGAAAGAAATCCAGAAAGACAGAAAAAGACAGAGAGAGAGAGAGAGAGATCGAAAGAGAGATAGCCAGAGAGAGAGATTGAAAAAGCAAAGCCAGAGAGAGAGAGAGTGAAACAGCCAAAGAAAGGGATGTGAGAGAAACAGCTGAAGAGAAAGCCATAGAGAGAGAGAAAGCAAAGCCAGAGAGAGAGAGAGTCAAGCAGAAAGAACCAAAGAAGGAGAGGGAATGGAAAAGAGAAAGAGCCAGAGAGAGAGAAAGAGAAAACCAGAGACAGAGAGAGTTAAGCAGAAAGAACCAAAGAAGGAGAGGCAATGGAAAAGAGAAAGAGCCAGAGAGAGGGAAAGAGAAAACCAGAGAGCGAGATACAAAGCTGGAGAGTAATCGATAGACAACGCCAGAGTGCGAAAGTCAAAGACATAGAGCCAAGAGAGAGAGAGAGAGAGAGAGAGAGAGAAAGTTAAAGAGGAAGAGAAAGAGAGATCAAGTGAATAAGTTAAAGAGGAAGAGCCAGAGAAAGAGAGAGAAAGAGAGAAAGTTAAAGAGGAAGAGCCAGAGAAAGAGAGAGAAAGAGAGAAAGTTAAAGAGGAAGAGCCAGAGAAAGAGAGAAAGGGACAAAGCCAGAGAAAGGGAGAGAGAGAAAAAGCGTCAAAGAGAAAATCAGAGAAGAGAGAGAAACAGCCAACGCGGCAGAGAGAGAGAGAGAGAGAGAGAGACAGAGAGTGAGAAAGAAATATAGAGAACGTGAAAGAGAGAAATGTTCATCATTATGTGTCGCTTTTTTACTCTATGCCTCCCATCCAAAAAGCCTCTATAACTTATTAACTGCTTTCTCAATCAGCCCTGTCACCTTCAACGATTTATGCACATATACACAAAGGTGCCCGGCTCTTGCATCACCTTTAGAATTGAATCCTTTATTTCATATTACGTTTCCTCGTTTTCCCACTAAACTGTATCACTAAACATTTCATTGTATTAAATTTCATTTGCTGCGTGTCTCCCTATTCCGTCAATCTGTCTAGATCCTATAGAAGTCTGTCACTATCCTCATTACAATGTTGAGTCATTTTGAAACGGTATAATTGCGCACTTCACAAGTCCAGGTCAGTAATATAGACCAGGAAATCAGTAGTTATTGTACTGACCCCTGGTAAGCCCCACTATATAATTCCTTCCAGTTAAAAAAAAATATTCTTCACCACTACTTTCCATTTCCTGAGACTTAACTTGATTGAATTTTTCGTGGTGGTGACTGGATGTGTAGATGAGAGTAAAGTAGTTGATGTAGTCTGCATGGACTTCCGTAAGGCTTTTGATAAGGTCCCACATGGGAGATTGGTTAAGAAGGTAGGAGCCTATGGGATTCAGGGCAATTTGGCAAATTGGATCCAAAATTGGCTTAGTGGCAGGAGGTGATGGTCAAGGGTTGTTTTTGTGAGTGGCAACCTGTGACCAGTGGTGTATCGCAGGGATCAGTGCTGGGACCCTTGATATTTGTAGTGTAAATTAATAATTTAGACGTCAATATAGGAGGTATGATCAGTAAGTTCACAAATGTCGCAAAAATTGGTGCAGTTGTAAATAGTGAGGAGGAAAGCCTCTGATTACTGGACGATATAGACGGGCTGGTAAGATGGGCACCGCAGTAGCAACTGGAATTTAAACCTGAGAAGTGCGAGGTGATGTATTTTGGGAGTACTAACAAGGCATGGGAACGTACAATGGATGGTAGGACCCCAGGAAGTACAGAGGGCCTGTGGGACCTTGGTGTATCTGTCAATAGATCACTGAACGAAGGCAGCAGCACAGGTAGATAAGGTTGTTTGGACGGCATAGGGGATACTTGCCTTTATTAGCCGAGGCATAGAAGAGAAGAGCAGGGAGGTTATGATGGAGCTGTATAAAACGCTAGTTAGGCCACAGCTGGAGTACTGTGTACAGTTCTGGTCACCACATTATAGGAAGGATGTGATTGCTCTGGAGAGGCTGCAGAAGATATCCACCAGGATATTGCCTGGGCTTGAGCATTTCAGCTATGAAGGGAGAGTGGATAGGCGAGGATTGTTTTCCTTAGAGAAGAGAGGCTGAGGGTGGACCTGATTGAGGTGTACAAAATTATGTGGGGCATTGGTAGGATAGAGAGGAAGCAACCTTTTCCTTTAGCAGCGGGATCGATAAACAGGGGGAATAGATTTAAGGTAAGGGGCCGGAGGTTTAGAGGGGATTTGAGGAAAAAAATCACCCAGAGGGTAGTTGGAATCTGGAATACACTAACTAAAGGGGTGGTAGAGGTAGGAGCACTCACAACATTTAAGAAGTATTTAGATGAGCATTTGAAACGCTGTAACATACAAAGCTGCGGGCCAAGTGCTGGAAAATGGGATTCGGATAAATAGGTGATTGATGGCAGGCACAGATACGATGGGCCGAAGAGCCTGTTTCTGTGCTGTTTAACTCGATGACCTGTATGACTTAGCCAGCTCCACACCCATGCTGCCAGTGTCCGTTTTATTCCCTAAGGTTCAAATATGATGACAAGGCTGTTATGCGTCACTTTATCAAACCTCTTTTGGACGTCGTGTCCACCACATCAACTGAATTATCCTCATCAATGCTCTCCGTGAACTCATAAAATTAGTTAAACACGATTTGCCCTGACCAAATCCATGTTCCGTTTGAATTCTAAATTAACCCACATTTATTCATACAACTGTTAATTTTGTTCCACAATATGGTACCTTAATGAAAGATCCTGCCACTGATATTAAACTGACTGGCCTGTAATTACAATGCATGTCATTTAGTTTTTGTTTCGATCTCTCATGGAATGCGGGCGTCACTGGCAAGGCCAGAACTTTCTGCCCTTTCAAATCGCCCTGTGGAGTTGGGGGCTTGTGGGGGCGGGTAGTTGGGGGTGGTGGGCGGCGGGGTTGGGTGGAGGGGTTGGTGGGGTGTTGGTGAGCTGCCTGCTTGAACTGCTGCTGTCCATGTGGTGCAGGTAAAGCAAAAGTGCAGTTAGGAAGAGATTTTCATGTTTTGAACCTGACATGAAGGAACAGCGCTCTCATCCCAAGTCAGGATGGTGTGCGCCTTGAAGGGGAATTTACAGCTGGTGGTGTTCCCATGCATGTGCTGTCTTTGTCCTTGGCGGTGGAGGTCACAGGTTTGAAAGGTGCTGTCGAAGGAGACTTGGCGAGTTGTTGCAGTGCATCTTGCAGAAGGAACTTTTGATGTTTTGTAGAATCTGTCCAGTTAATTGGATCAGTTTCCAAGTGTGAGGACTGACTCCTGCCCTGAAAAGTGGATCGAAATTCTGTGCAATTAAAGACTAGCACAGGATCACAAAAGTAATTTGAAATCAGTAAACGAATCAGCTCCTACTTCATTTCATTCTTGTTAGATAAAGAGATTCGCGCCAGCTGTTCCCCAAAGTTATGAAAATGATCATATTCACATTTTTATTCTTCTTTCGGGGATGTGGGCTTCGCTGAAAAGGCCAGCATTTATTGCCAATCCGTAATTGCCCTTGAGAAGGTAGTGGTGAGCTGCCACCTTGAACCACTGCAGTCCTCGTAACGGTGTGCTACAGCTGAGTGTATTGCTCGGCCATTTCGGAGGGCATTTTAGAGTCAACTACATTGCTGTGGGTCTGGAGTCACATGCAGGCCAGACTGGATAAGGACTGCAAATTTCCTTCCCTGTCGGACATTAGTGAACCAGATGGGTTTTTACAGCAATCGGCAATGGTTTCATGATCTCTCCCATATCTGGTTTTAAGTATATTGTTGTCTGACAAGATTTAGATTGTAAAGTGTTAATGCTGCTGTTCAGTGACTGGTACTAACTTTACTCAGTGAGAGACCAAATCTCCCTGCTTCTTATTGCTTACAGCAAGATACTGACAACATATTTGCACAATTCTGCCATTAACATTTCTTATGTCACAGAATATATTTTACCATATTTTCTAAACTGATACAAGGCTCAATTCAGCAATTTAATACCGACCAATTCAATCCTTATATTTTAATAATTTTATAATGTGAGAGATTTAACCATGGCTGAGAATATAACCTGTCCTGTAGCTTCACTCTTCTGGAGGACATTTCGAAGGGATGTTGTGTTGGACAGTGTCAGCTCAGTATCAATGCATTGGGAGCAAAAAGAAAATGTGTCCCAGATTGTCAGCGAACTCTCCCCTGCCTCACCTACCCTCTCCACCCCAATGTGGGACCATCCTTATTGTGTGGTTTGTTCCCTATTCAGACGGCTGGGCATTTACACAATGATTCTGTATAAAGTAACAGTTAAAGAGAGGAATTGAGAATACGTGAAAAATGCTGCTTACAATTGTGAGACTATGCTGGCGTATTTTTTCAGCCCTGATAATAAACTAGCACTTTCCACCCAAAAAACTGTATTTTCAATCCAACACGGTGAAGCTGATGCCTCAAGTTAAACTTCACTGAGTGAGATGAACATCTTTTTGTTTTGAACTGAGCATTTAATCATAACATGCTATGAAGTGATGGGAGCAAATCCAGACCTGTAAAATACTTAGAATATATTCCATTATAATTTTACTCAAAATAATACTGTGTGAATTTTCTGTGTTCAAATGACTGGAATTAACAAGAAACAGACAATTAGTTCCCAAGGAGACTGGTGTTAATTACAGTCATTTAACAACTGAAATTGACTCCTTTTACTCAGGAACTATACATGCAGAATAGAAAGTGCATATGTATATTTTTTTTAAATCTAACATTTGATAGATATTTCGATTCTTTAAAGTATGTTTGCCAGATAGCTGACAATTATTTCTTTAACTCTTCGGAAGGACAGATAATATGCGGCCCGCAGTTTGATAGCACTGCAAGGAATTGGGAACAACTTTTCAGTTACAGATTTCAGATCATTTCAGCTGTAAATTGTCATGTCAGTGACTGTCTATAGAATTCTCACAGATGAATTTACACTGAAGACAGGGTCCCTGGACCAGGAAGCAGGTTTGGACTCAATTAAACTTTCTGGAACAGTATGATCCAATGATTAAGTAGTATTGGAAGAAGTGGATTGTTCAAGAACTGATCTCTGTGCAAATTGAATTGAGCTGAATGCTGCTCCTTAATGTTTTCATTGAAATAGATTCACTCTGTAATAAACATGGAGACATAGAACCATAGAAAAAGTGCAGCACAGGAGGCCATTCAGTCCATCGTATCCGCATGGACTGAATAAACTAGCCACACAAACTAATCTCACGTTCCAGCACATGGTCCATAGCCCTGCAGGCTACATCACTTCAGGTACATGTCCAGATACCTTTTAAACGAGTTGAGGGTATTTGCCTCCACCACCGTTCCTGGCAGTGAATTTCAGACACCCACCACCATCTGGGTGAAAAGGCTTCACCACTTGGCCTCTCTAATCCTTCTGCCAATCACCTTAAATCTGTGTTGCCTGGTAACAGAGCTCCCTGTCAAGGGAAACATGTCCTTCCTGTGCACTCTATCTAGGCCCTTGATAATTTTGTACACCTCAAACAATTCGCCCCTCAGCTTCCTCAGTTCCAGGGAAAACAATCCTCGCCGGTCGAATGTTTTCTCACAGCTGCAACTTTAAAGGCCTGGCAACATTTTTCTAAGTCTCCTCTGTTCTCTCTCCAGCGCAATTAATTTCCTTCTGTAATGTGGTGACCAGAACTGCTTGTAATACTCCAGCTTTGTACTAACCAGCACGCTGTACAGGACAAGCATGACATCCCAGCTTCTGTTCTCTAGACCAATCCAAAAACATCACTGACCTTACTTTTATTGTAATTACCATCCAGATATATCATTGACCTCACTTGTAAATGTCAACCAGATATATCATTAACCTCACTTGTATTGCAATTACCATGCAGATATATCATTGACTTCACTTGCATTGTAAATACAATCCAGATATACCATTGACCTCACTTGTAAATGCCATCCAGATATAGAACATAGAACATAGAACAGTACAGCACAGTCCAGGCCCTTCGGCCCACGATGTTGTGCCGAACCTTTAACCTACTCGAAGATCAAACTAACTACCTATCCTTCATTCTACTATCATCCATGTACCTATCCAAGCGTCGCTTAAATGCCTCTAATGTATCTGCTTCTACTACCACCGCTGGCAGCGCATTCCACGCACCTACCACTCTCTGTGTAAAGAGCCTACCTCTGACATCTCCCCAAAACCTTCCTCCAATCACCTTAAAATTATGTCCCCTGGTGATAGCCCTTTCCACCCTGGGAAAATGTCTCTGGCTATCCACTCTATCTATGCCTCTCATCATCTTGTACACCTCTATCAAGACACCTCTCATCCTTCTTCGCTCCAATGAGAAAAGCCCTCGCTCCCTCAATCTTTCTTCGTAGGACAGGCCCTCCAGTCCAGGCAGCATCCTGGTAAATCTCCTGTGTACCCTCTCTAAACCTTCCACATCCTTCCTATAATGAGGCGACCAGAACTGAACACAATATTCCACGTGTGGTCGAACCAGGGCCTTGTAGAGCTGCAGCATAACCTCGCAGCTCTTAAACTCAATCCCCTGTTAATGAAAGCCAAAACACCATCCGCCTTCTTAACAACCTTATCAACTTGGGTGGCAACTTTGAGCGATCTATGGACATGGACCCCAAGATCCCTCTGTTCCTTCCAACTACCAAGAATCCAGTCTTTAAGCCTGTATTCCGCATTCAAATTCGACCTTCCAAAATGAATCACTTCACACTTTTCCAGGTTGAACTCCATCTGCAACTTCTCAGCCCAGCTCTGCATCCTGTCTATGTCCCGTTGCAACCGACAACAGCCTTCCACACTATCCACAACTCCAGCAACCTTCGTGTCATCGGCAAACTTGCTAACCCAGCCTTCCACTTCCTCATCCAAGTCATTTATAAAAATCACAAAGAGCAGAGATCCCAGAACAGATCCTTGTGTAATACCACTGGTCACCGAGCTCCAGGCTGAATACTTTCCATCTACTACCACCCTCTGACTTCTATGGGCCAGCTAGTTTTGTATGCAGACAGCCAACTTTCCCTGAATCCCATGCCTCCTTACGTTCCGAATGAGCCAACCATGGGGAACCTTATCAAACGCCTTGCTAAAATCCATATACACCACATCCACTGCTCTTCCTTCATCAATGTGTTTTGTCACAACTTCAAAGAATTCAATAAGTCTTGTGAGGCATGACCTGCCCCTTATAAAGCCATGCTGACTGTCTCTAATCAAACCATGCTTTTCCAAATAATCGTAAATCCTGTCTCTCAGAATCCTCTCCAATAATTTGTCCACGACTGACGTACGACTGACTGGTTTATAATTCCCAGGATTATCCCTATTCCCTTTCTTGATCAAGGGAATAACATTTGCCACCCTCCAAACGTCCGGTACTACTCCAGTGGACAGTGAAGATGCAAAGATCATCGCCAAAGGCGCAGGAATCTCTTCCCTCGCTTCCCATAATATCCTTGGGTATATCCCATCTGGCCCCGGCGACTTATCTGTCCTCATATCATTCAAAATTTCCAGCACATCCTCCCTCTTAACCTCAACCTGTTCGAGCATATCAGCCTGTTCCACGCTGTCCTCACAAACGACCAGGTCCCTTTCACTGGTGAATTCTGAAGCAAAGTATTCATTTAGGACCGCCCCTACCTCCTCCGACTCCAGGCACAAGTTCCCTCCACTATCTTTGGTTCGGCCACGTTTGGAATACTGCGTGCAGTTCTGGTCGCCACATTACCAAAAGCATGTGGATGCTTTGGAGAGGGTGCAGAGGAGGTTCACCAGGATGTTGCCTGGTATGGAGGGCGCTAGCTATGAAGATAGGTTGAGTAGATTAGGATTATTTTCATTAGAAAGACGGAGGTTGAGGGGGGACCTGATTGAGGTGTACAAAATCATGAGAGGTATAGACAGGGTGGATAGCAAGAGGCTTTTTCCCAGAGTGGGGGATTCAATTATGAGAGGACACGAGTTCAAAGTGAAAGGGGAAATTTTTAGGGGGGATATGCATGGAAAGTTCTTTACGCAGAGGGTGGTGGGTGCATGGAACGCGTTGCCAGCGGAGGTGGTAGATGCGGGCACGATGGCGTCTTTTAAGATGTATCTAGACAGATACATGAATGGGCAGGAAGAAAAGAGATACAGACCCTCAGAAAATAGGCGACATGTTTAGATAGAGGATCTGGATCGGCGCAGGCTTGGAGGGCAGAAGGGCCTGTTCCTGTGCTGTAATTTTCTTTGTTCTTTGTATCCTTGATCGACCCTACGCTCACTCTGGCCATCCTCTTGTTTCTCACATAAGTGTCGAACGCCTTGGGATTTTCCTGAATCCTACCCACCAAGACTTTTTAATGTCACCTTCTAGCTCTCCTAAGTCCATTCTTCAGCTCTTTAATGGCTACCTTGTAACCCTCTAGAGCCCTGTCTGATCCTTGCTTCCTCGACGTTAAGTAAGCTTCCTTCTTCCTCTTGACTAGCTGTTCCACATCTCTTGTCATCAAAGGTTCCTTCACCCTACCATCCCTTCCCTGCCTCATCGGGACAAACCTACCCAGCAGTCGCAGTAAGTGCTCCCTGAACAACCTCCACATTTCTGTCGTGCATTTCCCTGAGAACATCTGTTCCCAATTTATGCTCCCCAGTGTCTGCATTGTAATTTCCCCTCCTCCTATTAAATATGTTCCCATCCCATCTGCTCCTGTCCCTCTCCATGACTATAGTAAAGGTCAGGGAGTTGTGATCACTCTCAGCGAAATGTTCTCCCACCAATAGATCTGCCACCTGGCCTGGTTCGTTGCCAAGCACCAAGTCCAACATAGTCTCCCCTCTAGTCGGCCTATCTACATATTGAGTCAGGAAACCTTCCTGGTCAAACCTGACAAAAACAGCTCCATCCAAACTATTTGCACGAAGGAGGTTCCAATCAATATTCGGGAAGTTGAAGTCACCCATGACAACAACCCTGTTACTTCTGCACCTTTCCAAAATCTGCCTCCCAATCTGTTCCTCCGTGTCTCTGTTGCTGTTGGGGTGTCTATAGTAAACTCCCAGTAAAGTGACTACTCCTTTCCTGTTTCTGACTTGAACCTATAATGGCTCAGTAGACAAACCCTCCACGACGACCTCCCTTTCTGCAGCTGTGATATTATCCGTGATTGGCAATGCCACTCCCCCACCTCTTTTACCTCCCTCACAATACCTTTTGAAACATCTAAAACCCGGAACATCCAACATCCATATACCATTAACCTCACTTGTATTGTAAATACCATACAGATACATCATTCACCTAACTTGTATTGTAAATACAATCCAGATATATCATTGACTTCACTTGTATTCCAAATAACATCTGGATATAATATTGACCTCACATTTACTGTAAATAACATCCAGATAAATCGTTGACCTCACAATTACTGTAAATACCATCCAGATATATCATTGACCTCACTTCTATTGTAAATACCACCCAGTTATATCATTGACCTCACTTGGACTGTAAATACCATCCGGATATATAATTTTCATCACATTTACTGTAAATACCATCCGAATATATCATTGACATCACTTGTATTGTAAATACCATCCATATATATCATTGACCGCACATGTATTGTAAATACCATCCAGATATATCATTGACCTCACATGTATTGCAAAATCCATCCGGATATATCATTGACCTCACATTTACTGTAAATACCATCCAGATATATCATTGACCTCACATTTACTGTAAATACCATGCAGATATATCATTGACCTCAACAGTTTTGTAAATACCATCCGGATATATCATTGACATCACTTGTATTGAAATACCATCCAGCTATATCATTGAAGTCACTTGCATTGTAAATACCATCCGGATATATCATTGATCTCACATTTACTGTAAATACCATCCAGCTATATCGTTGACCTCACTTTATTGTAAATACCACCCGGATATATCATTGACCTCAATTGTATTGTCAATACCATCCAGATACATCACTGACCTCACATTTACTGTAAATACCATCCAGATATCTCATTGACCTCACTTTTATTGTAAATACCATCCGGATATATCATTGACATCACTTCTATTTTAATTACCATCCAGATAGATCACTGACTTCTCTTGTATTGGAAATACCATCCAGATACATCATTGACCTCACATTTACTGTAAATACCATCCAGATATATCATTGACCTCACTTGTGTTGTAAATACCATCCGGATATATCACAGATATCATTAGTATTGCAAATACCATCCAGATATATCATTGACCTCAATTGTGTTGTAAATACCATCCGGAAATATCACTGATATCATTAGTATTGCAAATACCATCCACATATATCATTGTCCTCACTTGTTTTGTAAATACCATCCAGATATATCATTGACCTCACTTTTACTGTAAATACCATCCAGTGAAATGGTTGACCTCACGTGTGTTGTAAATATCATCCGGATACAGAATTTACCGCACTTGTATTGAAAGTACCATGCAGATATATCATTGACCTCAATTGCATTGTAAATACCACCCAAATATATCATTGATCTCACTTGTAATGAAAGTACCATCCAGATATATCATTGACCTCAATTGTATTGTAAAGACCACCCAAATATATCATTGACTTCACTTGTATTGCAAATACCATCTGGATATAATATTGACCTCACATTTTATATAAATAACATCCAGATAAATCACTAACCTCACATTTACTGTAAATACCATCCAGATATAGCATTGACCTCACTTCTATTGTAAATGCCACCCAAATATATCATTGACCACACTTCTACTGTAAATACCACCCAGTTATATCATTGACCTCACGTGTACAGTAAATATCATCCGGATATATCATTTTCATCACATTTACCGCAAATACGATCCGAATATATCATTGACATCACTTGTATTGTAAATACCATCCAGCAATATCTTTGACCTCACTTGTATTGGAAATATCATTCAGATCTGTCATTGACCTCACATTTACTGTAATTACCATCCAGATATATCATTGGCCTCACTTGTATTGTAAATACCATCCAGATATATCATTGACCTCATATTTACTGTAAATACCATCCAGATACATCATTGACCTCACATTTACTGCAAACACAATCCAGACATATCATTGACCTCACATTTACTGTAAACACCATCCAGATATATCACTGACCTCACGTGTATTGTAAATACCATTCCGATATATCACTGACATCACTTGTATTGAAAATACCATCCAGATATATCATTGATCTCACTTGTATCGAAAGTACCATCCAGATATATCATTGACCTCACTTGGACTGTAAATACCATCCAGATATATCATTGACATCACATTTACTGTAAATACCATCCGAATATATCATTGACAAAACATGTATTGTAAATACCATCCATATATTTCATTGACCGCACATGTGTTGTAAATACCATCCAGCTATATCATTGACCTCACGTGTAATGTAAATACCATCCGGATATATCATTTACATCACATTTACTGTCAGTACCATCCAGATGTATCATTGACCTCACATGTATTGCAAAATCCATCCGGATATATCATTGACCTCACATTTACTGTAAATACCATCCAGATATATCATTGACCTCACATTTACTGTAAATACCATGCAGATATATCATTGACCTCAATAGTTTTGTAAATACCATCCGGATATATCATTGACATCACTTGTATTGAAATACCATCCAGCTATATCATTGAAGTCACTTGCATTGTAAATACCATCCGGATATATCATTGATCTCACATTTACTGTAAATACCATCCAGCTATATCGTTGACCTCACTTTATTGTAAATACCACCCGGATATATCATTGACCTCAATTGTATTGTCAATACCATCCAGATACATCACTGACCTCACATTTACTGTAAATACCATCCAGATATCTCATTGACCTCACTTTTATTGTAAATACCATCCGGCTATATCATTGACATCACTTCTATTTTAATTACCATCCAGATAGATCACTGACTTCTCTTGTATTGGAAATACCATCCAGATACATCATTGACCTCACATTTACTGTAAATACCATCCAGATATATCATTGACCTCACTTGTGTTGTAAATACCATCCGGATATATCACAGATATCATTAGTATTGCAAATACCATCCAGATATATCATTGACCTCAATTGTGTTGTAAATACCATCCGGAAATATCACTGATATCATTAGTATTGCAAATACCATCCACATATATCATTGTCCTCACTTGTTTTGTAAAGACCATCCAGATATATCATTGACCTCAGTTTTACTGTAAATACCATCCAGTGAAATGGTTGACCTCACGTGTGTTGTAAATATCATCCGGATACAGAATTTACCGCACTTGTATTGAAAGTACCATGCAGATATATCATTGACCTCAATTGCATTGTAAATACCACCCAAATATATCATTGATCTCACTTGTAATGAAAGTACCATCCAGATATATCATTGACCTCAATTGTATTGTAAAGACCACCCAAATATATCATTGACTTCACTTGTATTGCAAATACCATCTGGATATAATATTGACCTCACATTTTATATAAATAACATCCAGATAAATCACTGACCTCACATTTACTGTAAATACCATCCAGATATAGCATTGACCTCACTTCTATTGTAAATGCCACCCAAATATATCATTGACGACACTTCTACTGTAAATACCACCCAGTTATATCATTGACCTCACGTGTACAGTAAATATCATCCGGATATATCATTTTCATCACATTTACCGCAAATACGATCCGAATATATCATTGACATCACTTGTATTGTAAATACCATCCAGCAATATCTTTGACCTCACTTGTATTGGAAATATCATTCAGATCTGTCATTGACCTCACATTTACTGTAATTACCATCCAGATATATCATTGGCCTCACTTGTATTGTAAATACCATCCAGATATATCATTGACCTCATATTTACTGTAAATACCATCCAGATACATCATTGACCTCACATTTACTGCAAACACAATCCAGACATATCATTGACCTCACATTTAAAGTAAACACCATCCAGATATATCATTGGCCTCACTTGTATTGTAAATACCATCCAGATATATCATTGACCTCATATTTACTGTAAATACCATCCAGATACATCATTGACCTCACATTTACTGCAAACACAATCCAGACATATCATTGACCTCACATTTACTGTAAACACCATCCAGATATATCACTGACCTCACGTGTATTGTAAATACCATTCCGATATATCACTGACATCACTTGTATTGAAAATACCATCCAGATATATCATTGATCTCACTTGTATCGAAAGTACCATCCAGATATATCATTGACCTCACTTGGACTGTAAATACCATCCAGATATATCATTGACATCACATTTACTGTAAATACCATCCGAATATATCATTGACAAAACATGTATTGTAAATACCATCCATATATTTCATTGACCGCACATGTGTTGTAAATACCATCCAGCTATATCATTGACCTCACGTGTAATGTAAATACCATCCGGATATATCATTTACATCACATTTACTGTCAGTACCATCCAGATGTATCATTGACCTCACATGTATTGCAAAATCCATCCGGATATATCATTGACCTCACATTTACTGTAAATACCATCCAGATATATCATTGACCTCACATTTACTGTAAATACCATGCAGATATATCATTGACCTCAATAGTTTTGTAAATACCATCCGGATATATCATTGACATCACTTGTATTGAAATACCATCCAGCTATATCATTGAAGTCACTTGCATTGTAAATACCATCCGGATATATCATTGATCTCACATTTACTGTAAATACCATCCAGCTATATCGTTGACCTCACTTTATTGTAAATACCACCCGGATATATCATTGACCTCAATTGTATTGTCAATACCATCCAGATACATCACTGACCTCACATTTACTGTAAATACCATCCAGATATCTCATTGACCTCACTTTTATTGTAAATACCATCCGGATATATCATTGACATCACTTCTATTTTAATTACCATCCAGATAGATCACTGACTTCTCTTGTATTGGAAATACCATCCAGATACATCATTGACCTCACATTTACTGTAAATACCATCCAGATATATCATTGACCTCACTTGTGTTGTAAATACCATCCGGATATATCACAGATATCATTAGTATTGCAAATACCATCCAGATATATCATTGACCTCAATTGTGTTGTAAATACCATCCGGAAATATCACTGATATCATTAGTATTGCAAATACCATCCACATATATCATTGTCCTCACTTGTTTTGTAAAGACCATCCAGATATATCATTGACCTCAGTTTTACTGTAAATACCATCCAGTGAAATGGTTGACCTCACGTGTGTTGTAAATATCATCCGGATACAGAATTTACCGCACTTGTATTGAAAGTACCATGCAGATATATCATTGACCTCAATTGCATTGTAAATACCACCCAAATATATCATTGATCTCACTTGTAATGAAAGTACCATCCAGATATATCATTGACCTCAATTGTATTGTAAAGACCACCCAAATATATCATTGACTTCACTTGTATTGCAAATACCATCTGGATATAATATTGACCTCACATTTTATATAAATAACATCCAGATAAATCACTGACCTCACATTTACTGTAAATACCATCCAGATATAGCATTGACCTCACTTCTATTGTAAATGCCACCCAAATATATCATTGACCACACTTCTACTGTAAATACCACCCAGTTATATCATTGACCTCACGTGTACAGTAAATATCATCCGGATATATCATTTTCATCACATTTACCGCAAATACGATCCGAATATATCATTGACATCACTTGTATTGTAAATACCATCCAGCAATATCTTTGACCTCACTTGTATTGGAAATATCATTCAGATCTGTCATTGACCTCACATTTACTGTAATTACCATCCAGATATATCATTGGCCTCACTTGTATTGTAAATACCATCCAGATATATCATTGACCTCATATTTACTGTAAATACCATCCAGATACATCATTGACCTCACATTTACTGCAAACACAATCCAGACATATCATTGACCTCACATTTACTGTAAACACCATCCAGATATATCACTGACCTCACGTGTATTGTAAATACCATTCCGATATATCACTGACATCACTTGTATTGAAAATACCATCCAGATATATCATTGATCTCACTTGTATCGAAAGTACCATCCAGATATATCATTGACCTCACTTGGACTGTAAATACCATCCAGATATATCATTGACATCACATTTACTGTAAATACCATCCGAATATATCATTGACAAAACATGTATTGTAAATACCATCCATATATTTCATTGACCGCACATGTGTTGTAAATACCATCCAGCTATATCATTGACCTCACGTGTAATGTAAATACCATCTGGATATATCATTTACATCACATTTACTGTCAGTACCATCCAGATGTATCATTGACCTCACATGTATTGTAAAATCCATCCGGATATATCATTGACCTCACATTTACTGTAAATACCATCCAGATTTATCATTGACCTCACATTTACTGTAAATACCATGCAGATATATCATTGACCTCACTTGTTTTGTAAATACAATCCGGATATATCATTGACATCACTTGTATTGAAATACAATCAGCTATATCATTGAACTCACTTGCATTGTAAATACCATCCGGATATATCACTGACCTCACATTTACTGTAAAAACCATCCAGCTATATCGTTGACCTCACTTTATTGTAAATACCATTCAGATACATCATTGACCTCACATTTACTGTAAATACCATCCAGATATATCATTGACCTCACTTGTAATGTCGATACCATCCAGATACATCACTGACCTCACATTTACTGTAAATACCATCCAGATATCTCATTGACCTCACTTTTATTGTAAATACCATCCAGATATATCACTGACCTCACTTGTATTGTAAATAGCATTCGGATATATCATTGACATCACTTGTATTGAAATACCATCCAGCTATATCATTGAACTCACTTGTATTGTAAATACCATCCAGATATATCATTGACCTCACATTTACTGTGAATACCATCCAGATATCTCATTGACCTCACTTTTATTGTAAATACCATCCGGAAATATCATTGACCTCACTTCTATTTTAATTACCATCCAGATAGACCATTGACTTCTCTTGTATTGGAAATACCATCCAGATACATCAAGGACCTTAGATTTACTGATACTACCATCCAGATATATCATTGACCTCACTTATGTTGTAAATACCATCCGGATATATCACTGATATCATTAGTATTGCAAATACCATCCAGGTATATCATTGACCTCAATTGTGTTGTAAATACCATCCGGATACATCACTGATATCAATAGTATTGCAAATACCATCCACATACATCATTGACCTCAGTTGTTTTGTGAATACCATCCAGATATATCATTGACCTCACATTTACTGTAAATACCATCCAACGAAATCGTTGACCTCACGTGTATTGTAAATATCATCTGGATACATAATTTACCGCACTTGTATTGAAAGTTCCATGCAGATATATCATTGATCTCACTTTTATTGAAGTCCCATCCAGATATATCATTGACCTCAATTGTATTGTAAATAGCATCCTGCTATATCATTGACCTCACTAGTATTGTAAATACCATCCAGATACATCACTGACCTCACATTTACTAGAAATACCATCCAGATATCTCATTGACTCGCCTTTTTGCAAATACCATCCAGATATATCATTGACCTCAATTGTATTGGAAATACCATCCAAATATATCATTGACCTCACATTCACTGTAACTACCATGCATATATCATTGACCTCACTTGCAATGTAAATACGATGCAGATACATCATTGACCTAACTTGTATTTTAAATACCATCCAGATACAAATCTTGACCTCTCTTGCACTGTAAATACTATCCAGATATATCATTGACGTCACTTGTATTAGAAGTACCATGCTGATTTATCATGGAGATCACCTGGATTGTAAATACCACCCAGATATATCAATGACCTCACTTGTATTGTTAATACCATCCGGATCTTTCATTGACCACACTTGTATTGTAAATACCATCCAGATATATCATTAACGTCACTTGTATTCTAAGTACCATGCTGATTTATCATGGACCTCACCTGTATTGTCAATACCATCCAGATATATCAATGACCTCACTTGTATTGTCAATACCATCCAGATATATCATTGACCTCGCTTGTATTGTTAATACTACAAGGAAATATCATTGACCTCACTTGTATTGTAAATACCATCCGGATATATCATTGAAACTCACATTTACTGAAAATACCTTCCAGATATATCATTGACCTCACTTGTATTGTAAACAACATCAAGATATATCATTGACCTCACATGTACAGTAAAGAGCATCGAGATATATCATTGACCTCACTTGTATTGTAAATAGCATCCAGATATAGCATTGATCTCACATTTACTGTAAATACCATCCAGATATATCATTGACCTCACTTGTATTGTAAATACCATTCAGATATATCATTGACCTCACATTTACTGTAAATACCATCCAGATATATCATTGACCTCACTTGTATTGTAAATAGCATCCAGATATATCATTGATCTCACTTGTATTGGAAATCACATCCAGATAAATGATGGACCTCACATTTACTGTAAATACCATCCAGATATATCATTGACCTCACTTGTATTGTAAATACCATCCAGATACATCATTGACCTCACTTGTATTGTAAATACCATTCAGATATATCATTGACCTCACATTTACTGCAAAAACCATCCAGATATATAACTGACCTCACATTTACTGCAGGTACAACGCAGATATATCATTGATCACACCTGCATTGTCAATACCATCCAGATATATCATTGAACTCACTTATATTGTAAATACCATCCGGATATATCATTGACCTCACATTGACTGTAAATACCATCCAGATATATCATTGACCTCACTTGTTTTGTAAATGCAATCTAGCTATGTCATTAAACTCACTTGTATTGTAAATACCATCCGGATATATCAATTACCTCACATTTACTGTAAATACCATCGAGATATATCATTGACCTCAATTGTATTGTAAATACCATCCAAATATATCATTGACCTCACATGTACAGTAAATAGCATCCAGATATATCATTGACCTCACTTGTATTGTAAATACCATTCAGATATATCATTGACCTCACATTTACTGTAAATACCATCCAGATATATCATTGACCTCACTTGTATTGTAAATACCATTCAGATGTATCATTGACCTCACATTTAAGGTAAATACCATCCAGATATATCATTGACCTCACTTGTATTGCAAATAGCATCCAGATATATCATTGATCTCACTAATATTGGAAATCACATCCAGACATATGATTGACCTCACATTTACTGTAAATACCATCCAGATATATCATTGACCTCACTTGTATTGTAAATACCATTCAGATATATCATTGACCTCACATTTACTGCAAATACCATCCAGATATATAACTGACCACACATTTACTGCAGGTACCACGCAGATATATCATTGACCTCACATTTCCTGTAAATACCATCCAGATATATCATTGACCATACTTTTATTGTAAATACCAAACAGATATATCATTGACCTCACAGTTAATGTAAATATCATCCAGATATATCTTTGACCTCACTTGTATTGTAAATACCATTCAGATATTTCAGTAACCTCACATTTCCTGTAAATACCATCCAGATATATCATTGACCTCACTTGTATTGTAAATGCCACCGAGATATATCATGAACCTCACATTTACTGGAAATACCACCCAGATATGTCATTGACCTCAATAGGATTGTAAATACCATCCAGATATATCATTGACCTCATCTTTACTGTAAATACCACCCAGATATATCTTTGACCTCACTTGTATTGTAAATACCATTCGGACATATCATTGACCTCACATTTACTGTCAATACCATCCAGATATATCATTGACCTCACATTTACTGTAAGTATCATCCAGATATACCATTGAACTCACTTGTATTGTAAATAACATCCAGATATATCATTGACCTCACTTGTATCGTAAATGCCACCGAGATAGATCATTAACCTCACATTTACTGTAAGTAACATGCAGATATATCATTGACCTCACTTGTAATGTAAATAACATCCAGATATATCATTGACCATACTTTTATTGTAAATACCAAACAGATATATCATTGAGCTCACATTTAATGTAAATATCATCCAGATGTATCATTGACCTCACTTGTATTGCAAATACCATTCAGATATTTCATTAACCTCACATTTCCTGTAAACACCATCCAGATATATCATTGACCTCACTTGTATTGTAAATGCCACTGAGATATATCATGAACCTCACATTAACTGTAAATATCACCCAGATATGTCATTGATGTCACTAGTATTGTAAATACCATCCAGATATATCATTGACCTCATATTTACTGTAAATACCACTTAGATATATCTTTGACCTCACTTGTATTCGAAATACCATTCAGATATTTCATTAACATCACATTTCCTATAAATACCACCCAGATATATCATTGACCTCACTTGTACCGTAAATGCCACCGAAATATATAATTAACCTCACATTTACTGTAAATACCACCCAGATATATCATTGACCTCACTTGTATTGTAAATACCTCCCAGACATATCATTTACTTCACATCTACAGTAAATACCATCCAGATATATCATTGACCTCACTTGTATAGTAAATACCATCCAGATATATCATTGATCTCAGTTTTATTGTAAATATCATCCGGATATATCATTGACCTCACATTTCCTGCAAATACCGTCCTGATATGTCATTGACCTCAATAGTATTGTAAATACCACCCAGATATATCTTTGACCTCACTTGTATTGTAAATACCATTCGGATATATCATTGACCTCACATTTACTGTAAGTATCATCCAGATATACCATTGAACTCACTTGTATTGTAAATAACATCCAGATATATCATTGACCTCACTTGTATCGTAAATGCCACCGAGATAGATCATTAACCTCACATTTACTGTAAGTAACATGCACATATATCATTGACCTCACTTGTAATGTAAATACCATCCAGATATATCATTGACCATACTTTTATTGTAAATACCAAACAGATAGATCATTGACCTCACATTTAATGTAAATATCATCCAGATATATCTTTGATCTCACTTGTATAGTAAATACCATCCAGATCTATTACTGATCTCAGTTTTGTTGTAAGTATCATCCGGATATATCATTGACCTCACATTTACCGTAAATACCATCCAGATGTATCATGGACCTCACATTTCATGTAAATACCATCCAGATATATCATTGACCTCACTTGTATTGTAAATGCCACCGAGATATATCATGAACCTCACATTTACTGGAAATACCACCCAGATATGTCATTGACCTCAATAGGATTGTAAATACCATCCAGATATATCATTGACCTCATCTTTACTGTAAATACCACCCAGATATATCTTTGACCTCACTTGTATTGTAAATACCATTCGGACATATCATTGACCTCACATTTACTGTCAATACCATCCAGATATATCATTGACCTCACATTTACTGTAAGTATCATCCAGATATACCATTGAACTCACTTGTATTGTAAATAACATCCAGATATATCATTGACCTCACTTGTATCGTAAATGCCACCGAGATAGATCATTAACCTCACATTTACTGTAAGTAACATGCAGATATATCATTGACCTCACTTGTAATGTAAATAACATCCAGATATATCATTGACCATACTTTTATTGTAAATACCAAACAGATATATCATTGAGCTCACATTTAATGTAAATATCATCCAGATGTATCATTGACCTCACTTGTATTGCAAATACCATTCAGATATTTCATTAACCTCACATTTCCTGTAAACACCATCCAGATATATCATTGACCTCACTTGTATTGTAAATGCCACTGAGATATATCATGAACCTCACATTAACTGTAAATATCACCCAGATATGTCATTGATGTCACTAGTATTGTAAATACCATCCAGATATATCATTGACCTCATATTTACTGTAAATACCACTTAGATATATCTTTGACCTCACTTGTATTCGAAATACCATTCAGATATTTCATTAACATCACATTTCCTATAAATACCACCCAGATATATCATTGACCTCACTTGTACCGTAAATGCCACCGAAATATATAATTAACCTCACATTTACTGTAAATACCACCCAGATATATCATTGACCTCACTTGTATTGTAAATACCTCCCAGACATATCATTTACTTCACATCTACAGTAAATACCATCCAGATATATCATTGACCTCACTTGTATAGTAAATACCATCCAGATATATCATTGATCTCAGTTTTATTGTAAATATCATCCGGATATATCATTGACCTCACATTTCCTGCAAATACCGTCCTGATATGTCATTGACCTCAATAGTATTGTAAATACCACCCAGATATATCTTTGACCTCACTTGTATTGTAAATACCATTCGGATATATCATTGACCTCACATTTACTGTAAGTATCATCCAGATATACCATTGAACTCACTTGTATTGTAAATAACATCCAGATATATCATTGACCTCACTTGTATCGTAAATGCCACCGAGATAGATCATTAACCTCACATTTACTGTAAGTAACATGCACATATATCATTAACCTCACTTGTAATGTAAATACCATCCAGATATATCATTGACCATACTTTTATTGTAAATACCAAACAGATAGATCATTGACCTCACATTTAATGTAAATATCATCCAGATATATCTTTGACCTCACTTGTATAGTAAATACCATCCAGATCTATTACTGATCTCAGTTTTGTTGTAAGTATCATCCGGATATATCATTGACCTCACATTTACCGTAAATACCATCCAGATATATCATGGACCTCACATTTCATGTAAATACCATCCAGATATATCATTGACCTCACTTGTATTGTAAATGCCACCGAGATATATCATGAACCTCACATTTACTGGAAATACCACCCAGATATGTCATTGACCTCAATAGTATTGTAAATACCATTCGGATATATCATTGACCTCACATTTACTGTCAAAACCATCCAGATATATCATTGACCTCACATTTACTGTAAGTAGCATCCAGATATACCATTGAACTCACTTGTATTGTAAATACCTCCCAGACATATCATTTACTTCACATTTACAGTTAATGCCACCCAGATATATCATTGACCTCACTTGTATTGTAAATACCTCCCAGACATATCATTTACTTCACAGTTACAGTAAATACCATCCAGATATATCATTGACCTCACTTGTATTGTAAATACCATCCAGATATATCAGAGATTTCTGTTTTTTTGTAAATGCCATCCAGATATATCATTGACCTCACATTTACTGTCAATACCATCCAGCTATATCATTGACCTGACTTGTATAGTAAATACCATCCAGATATATCACTGATCTCAGCTTTATTGTAAATATCATCCGGATATATCATTGACCTCACATTTCCTGCAAATACCGTCCAGATATGTCATTGACCTCAATAGTATTGTAAATACCATCCAGATATATCATTGACCTCATATTTACTGTAAATACCACTCAGATATATCTTTGACCTCACTTGCATTGTCAATACCATTCGGATATATCATTGACCTCACATTTACTGTAAGTATCATCCAGATATACCATTGAACTCACTTGTATTGTAAATAACATCCAGATATATCATAGACCTCACTTGTATTGTAAATGCCACCGAGATAGATCATTAACCTCACATTTACTGTAATCAGAGACGCCATCTATGAGTCACCTTTGACCACCTACGTCAAAAGTGCGAAGAGAAATGCAGACTGGTTTCAATCTCATAATGAAGAGCTGGAACCTGTCATAGCCGCTAAGCGCATTGCACTTTTGAACTACAAGAAAGCCCCCAGCGATTTAACATCCGCAGCACTTAAAGCAGCCAGAAGTACTGCACAAAGAACAGCTCGGCGTTGCGCAAACGACTACTGGCAACACCTATGCAGTCATATTCAGCTGGCCTCAGACACCGGAAACATCAGAGGAATGTATGATGGCGTGAAGAGAGCTCTTGGGCCAACCATCAAGAAGATCACCCCCCTCAAATCTAAATCGGGGGACATAATCACTGACCAACGCAAACAGATGGACCGCTGGGTTGAGCACTACCTAGAACTGTACTCCAGGGAGAATGCTGTCACTGAGACTGCCCTCAATGCAGCCCAGCCTCTACCAGTCATGGATGAGCTGGACATACAGCCAACCAAATCGGAACTCAGTGATGCCATTGATTCCCTAGCCAGCGGAAAAGCCCCTGGGAAGGACAGCATTACCCCTGAAATAATCAAGAGTGCCAAGCCTGCTATACTCTCAGCACTACATGAACTGCTATGCCTGTGCTGGGACGAGGGAGCAGTACCCCAGGACATGCGCGATGCCAACATCATCACCCTCTATAAAAACAAAGGTGACCGCGGTGACTGCAACAACTACCGTGGAATCTCCCTGCTCAGCATAGTGGGGAAAGTCTTTGCTCGAGTCGCTCTGAACAGGCTCCAGAAGCTGGCCGAGCGCGTCTACCCTGAGGCACAGTGTGGCTTTCGTGCAGAGAGATCGACTATTGACATGCTGTTCTCCCTTCATCAGATACAGGAGAAATGCCGTGAACAACAGATGCCCCTCTACATTGCTTTCATTGATCTCACCAAAGCCTTTGACCTCGTCAGCAGACGTGGTCTCTTCAGACTACTAGAAAAGATCGGATGTCCACCAAAGCTACTAAGTATCATCACCTCATTCCATGACAATATGAAAGGCACAATTCAACATGGTGGCTCCTCATCAGAGCCCTTTCCTATCCTGAGTGGTGTGAAACAGGGCTGTGTTCTCGCACCGACACTTTTTGGGATTTTCTTCTCCCTGCTGCTTTCACATGCGTTCAAATCCTCTGAAGAAGGAATTTTCCTCCACACAAGATCAGGGGGCAGGTTGTTCAACCTTGCCCGTCTAAGAGCGAAGTCCAAAGTACGGAAAGTCCTCATCAGAGAACTCCTCTTTGCTGACGATGCTGCTTTAACATCTCACACTGAAGAATGCCTGCAGAGTCTCATCGACAGGTTTGCGTCTGCCTGCAATGAATTTGGCCTAACCATCAGCCTCAAGAAAACGAACATCATGGGGCAGGATGTCAGAAATGCTCCATCCATCAATATTGGCGACCACGCTCTGGAAGTGGTTCAAGAGTTCACCTACCTAGGCTCAACTATCACCAGTAACCTGTCTCTAGATGCAGAAATCAACAAGCGCATGGGTAAGGCTTCCACTGCTATGTTCAGACTGGCCAAGAGAGTGTGGGAAAATGGCGCACTGACACGGAACACAAAAGTCCGAGTGTATCAGGCCTGTGTCTTCAGTACCTTGCTCTACGGCAGCGAGGCCTGGACAACGTATGCCAGCCAAGAGCGACGTCTCAATTCATTCCATCTTCGCTGCCTTCGGAGAATACTTGGCATCAGGTGGCAGGACTATATCTCCAACACAGAAGTCCTTGAAGCGGCCAACACCCCCAGCTTATACACACTACTGAGTCAGCGGCGCTTGAGATGGTTTGGCCATGTGAGCCGCATGGAAGATGGCAGGATCCCCAAAGACACATTGTACAGCGAGCTCGCCACTGGTATCAGACCCACCGGCCGTCCATGTCTCCGTAATAAAGACGTCTGCAAACGCGACATGAAATCGTGTGACATTGATCACAAGTCGTGGGAGTCAGTTGCCAGCATTCGCCAGAGCTGGCGGGCAGCCATAAAGACAGGGCTAAATTGTGGCGAGTCGAAGAGACTTAGTAGTTGGCAGGAAAAAAGACAGAGGCGCAAGGGGAGAGCCAACTGTGCAACAGCCCCAACAAACAAGTTTCTCTGCAGCACCTGTGGAAGAGCCTGTCACTCCAGAATTGGCCTTTATAGCCACTCCAGGCGCTGCTTCACAAACCACTGACCACCTCCAGGCGCGTATCCATTGTCTCTCGAGATAAGGAGGCCCAAAAGAACATGCAGATATATCATTGACCTAACTTGTAATGTAAATACCATCCAGATATATCATTGTCCATACTTTTATTGTAAATACCAAACAGATAGATCATTGTCCTCGCACTTAATGTAAATACCATCCAGATATATCATTGACCTCACATTTATTGTAAATACCATCCAGATATATCATTGACGTCACTTGCATTGTAAATACCATCCGGATATATCATTGACCTCACATTTATTGAAAATATCATTCAGATATTTCATTAACCTCACATTTCCTGTAAATAACATCCAGATATTTCATTGACCTCACTTGCATTGTAAATGCCACCGAGATATATCATGAACCTCACATTTACTGTAAATACCACCCAGATATGTCATTGACGTCACTAGTATTGTAAATACCATCCAGATATATCATGTACCTCATATTTACTGTAAATACCACCCAGATATATCTTTGATCTCACTTGTATTGTAAATACCATTCAGATATTTCATTAACCTCACATTTCCTGTAAATACCATCCAGATATATCATTGACCTCACTTGTATCGTAAATGCCACCGAGATATATCATTAACCTCACATTTACTGTAAATTCCACCCAGCTATATCATTGACCTCACTTGTATTATAAATACCTCCCAGACATATCATTTACGTCACATTTACTGTAAATACCATCCAGATATATCATTGACCTCACTTGTATTGTAAATACCATCCAGATATATCATTGACCTCAGTTTTATTGTAAATGCCATCCAGATAGATCATTGACCTCACTTTTACTGTCAATACCATCCAGCTATATAAATGACCTGACTTGGATAGTAAATACCATCCAGATATATCATTGATCTCAGTTTTATTGTAAATAACATCCGGAAAGATCATTGACCTCACATTTTCCGTAAATACCATCCAGATATATCATTGACCTCGCACTTAATGTAAATACCATCCAGATATATCATTGACCTCACTTTTATTGTAAATACCATCCGGATATATCATTGTAATCACATTTATTGTAAATACCATCCAGATATATAATTGACGTCACTTGCATTGTAAATACCAGCAAGATATATCATTGAGCTCACTTGTATTGTAAATACCATTCAGATATATAATCAGCCTCCCATCTAGTGTAAACACCATTCAGATATATCATTGACTTCACATTTGCTGTAAATACGATCCAGATATATCATTGACCTCACATTTACTGTAAGTACCATGCAGATATATCATTGACCTCACTTGTATTGTAAATACCATCCAGATATATCATTGACCTCATATTTACTGTAAATACCACCCAGATATATCTCTGACCTCACTTGTATTGTAAATACCATTTGGATATATCATTGACCTCACATTTACTGTCAATACCATCCAGATATATCATTGACCTCACATTTACTGTAAGTATCATCCAGATATACCATTGAACTCACAGTTAATGTAAAGATCATCCAGATATATCTTGGACCTCACATTTAATGTAAATACCATCCAGATATATCATTGACCTCACATTTCCTGCAAATACCATCCAGATATATCATTGACCATACTTTTATTGTAAATACCAAACAGATATATCATTGACCTCACATTTAATGTAAAGATCATCCAGATATATCTTTGACCTCACTTGTATTGTAAATACCATTCAGATATTTCAGTAACCTCACATTTCCTTTAAATATCATCCAGATATATCATTGACCTCACTTGTATTGTAAATGCCACCGAGATATATCATGAACCTCACATTTACTGGAAATACCACCCAGATATGTCATTGACCTCAATAGTATTGTAAATACCATCCAGATATATCATTGACCTCATCTTTACTGTAAATACCACCCAGATATATCTTTGACCTCACTTGTATTGTAAATACCATTCGGATATATCATTGACCTCACATTTACTGTCAATACCATCCAGATATATCATTGACCTCACATTTACTGTAAGTATCATCCAGATATACCATTGAACTCACTTGTATTGTAAATAACATCCAGATATATCATTGACCTCACTTGTATCGTAAATGCCACCGAGATAGATCATTAACCTCACATTTACTGTAAGTAACATGCAGATATATCATTGACCTCACTTGTAATGTAAATACCATCCAGATATATCATTGACCATACTTTTATTGTCAATACCAAACAGATAGATCATTGACCTCACATTTAATGTAAATATCATCCAGATATATCTTTGACCTCACTTGTATTGTAAATACCATTCAGATATTTCATTAACCTCACATTTCCTGTAAATGCCATCCAGATATATCATTGACCTCACTTGTATTGTAAATGCCACCGAGATATATCATGAACCTCACATTTACTGTAAATACCACCCAGATGTGTCATTGACCTCACTTGTATTGTAAATACCATCCAGATATATCATGTACCTCATATTTACTGTAAATGCCACCCAGATATATCTTTGACCTCACTTGTATTGTAAATACCATTCAGATATTTCATTAACCTCACATTTCCTGTAAATACCATCCAGATATATCATTGACCTCACTTTTATTGTAAATACCATCCGGATGTATCATTGACCTCACATTTATTGTAAATACCATCCAGATATATCATTGAACTCACTTGTATTGTAAATACCATTCAGATATATAATCAGCCTCCCATCTAGTGTAAACACCATCCAGATATATCATTGACTTCACATTTGCTGTAAATACGATCCAGATACTTCATTGACCTCACATTTACTGTAAGTACCATGCAGATATATCATTGACCTCAATGTATTGTAAATACCATCCAGATATCTCATTGACCTCAATTGTATTGTAAATACCATCCAAATATATCATTGACCTCACATTTACTGTAAGAACCATGCAGATATATCATTGACCTCACTTGCAATGTAAATACGATGCAGATACATCATTGACCTAACTTGTATTTTAAAAACCATCCAGATACAAATCTTGACCCCTCTTGCACTGTAAATACCATCCAGATATATCATTGACGTCACTTGGATTCTAAGTACCATGCTGATTTATCATGGACCTCACCTGTATTGTAAATACCATCCAGATGTATCAATGACCTCACCTGTATTGTCAATACCATCCAGATATATCATTGACCTCACTTGTATTGTTAATACCATTCGGATATATCAATGACTTCACATTTACTGAAAATACCTTCCAGATATATCATTGACCTCAGTTGTTTTGTAAATACCATTCAGATATATCATTGACCTCACTTGTATTGTAAATAGCATCCAGATCTCTCATTGATCTCGCTTATATTGGAAATCACATCCAGACATATGATTGACCTCACATTTACTGTAAATACCATCCAGATATATCATTGACCTCACTTATATTGTAAACACCATCCAGATATATCATTAACCTCACTTGTATTGTCAATACCATTCAGATATATCATTGAACTCACATTTACTGTAAATACCATCCAGATATATCATTGACCTCACTTGTATTGTAAATAGCATCCAGATATATCATTGACCTCACTTGTATTGTAAATACCATTCAGATATATAATTGACCTCACATTTACTGTAAATACCATCCGGATATAACATTGACCTCACATTTACTGCAAATACCATCCAGATCTATAACTGACCTCACATTTACTGATGGTACCACGCAGATATATCATTGATCACACCTGCATTGTCAATACCATCCAGATATATCATTGAACTCACTTATATTGCAAATACCATTCGGATATACCAATGACCTCACATTTACTGAAAATACCTTCCAGATATATCATTCACCTCACTTGTATTGCAAACAACATCAAGATCTTTCATTGACCTCACATGTACAGTAAATAGCATCCAGATATATCATTGACCTCACTTGTATTGTAAATACCATTCAGATATATCATTGACCTCACATTTACTGTAAATACCATCCAGATATATCATTGACCTCACTTGTATTGTAAATACCATTCAGATATATCATTGATCTCACTTGTATTGTAAATAGCATCCAGATATATCATTGACCTCACTTGTATTGCAAATAACATCAAGATCTTTCATTGACCTCACATGTACAGTAAATAGCATCCAGATATATCATTGACCTCACTTGTATTGTAAATACCATTCAGATATATCATTGACCTCACATTGACTGCAAATACCATCCAGATATATAACTGACCTCACATTTACTGCAGGTACCACGCAGATATATCATTGATCACACCTGCATTGTCAAATCCATCCAGATATATCATTGAACTCACTTATATTGCAAATACCATCCGGATATAACATTGACCTCACATTGACTGTAAATACCATCCAGATATATCATTGACCTCAATGTATTGTAAATACCATCCAGATATATCATTGACCTCAATTGTATTGTAAATACCATCCAAATATATCATTGACCTCACATTTACTGTAAGTACCATGCAGATATATCATTGACCTCACTTGCAATGTAAATACGATGCAGATACATCATTGACCGAACTTGTATTTTAAATACCATCCAGATCCAAATCTTGACCTCTCTTGCACTGTAAATACTATCCAGATATATCATTGACGTCACTTGTATTCTAAGTACCATGCTGATTTATCATGGACCTCACCTGTATTATAAATACCATTCAGATGTATCAATGACCTCACCTGTACTGTCAATACCATCAAGATATATCATTGACCTCGCTTGGATTGTAAATACCACAAGGAAATATCACTGACCTCACTTGTGTTGTTAATACCATCCGGATATATCAATGACCTCACATTTACTGAAAATACCTTCCAGATATATCATTGACCTCACTTGTATTGTAAAAAACATCAAGATATATCATTGACCTCACATTTACTCTCAATACCATCCAGCTATATCATTGACCTCACTTGTATTGTAAATAGCGTCCAGATATATCATTGATCTCAGTTTTATTGTAAATGACATCCGGATATATCATTGACCTCACATTTACTGTAAGTACCATCCAGATATATCATTGACCTCACTTGTATTGTAAATACCATTCAGATATATCATTGACCTCACATTTGCTGCAAATACCATCCAGATATATACCTGACCTCACATTTACTGCAGATACCACGCAGATATATCATTGATCACACCTGCATTGTCAAATCCATCCAGGTATATCACTGAACTCACTTATATTGTAAACACCATCCGGATATATCATTGACCTCACATTGACTGTAAATACCATCCAGATATATCATTGACCTCAATGTATTGTAAATACCATCCAGATATATCATTGACCTCAATTGTATTGTAAATACCATCCAAATATATCAATGACCTCACATTTACTGTAAGTACCATGCAGATATATCATTGACCTCACTTGCAATGTAAATACGATGCAGATACATCATGGACCTAACTTGTATCTTAAATACCGTCCAGATACAAATCATGACCTCTCTTGCACTGTAAATACCATCCAGATATATCATTGACGTCACTTGTATTCTAAGTACCATGCTGATTTATCATGGACCTCACCTGTATTGTAAATACCATCCAGATGTTTCAATGACCTCACCTGTATTGTCAATACCATCCAGATATATCATTGACCTCGCTTGTATTGTAAATACCACAAGGAAATATCATTGACCTCACTTGTATTGTTAATACCATTCGGATATACCAATGACCTCACATTTACTGAAAATACCTTCCAGATATATCATTGACCTCACTTGTATTGCAAACAACATCAAGATCTTTCATTGACCTCACATGTACAGTAAATAGCATCCAGATATATCATTGACCTCACTTGTATTGTAAATACCATTCAGATATATCATTGACCTCACATTTACTGCAAATACCATCCAGATATATCATTGACCTCACTTGTATTGTAAATACCATTCAGATATATCATTGACCTCACATTTACTGTAAATACCATCCAGATATATCATTGACGTCACTTGTATTCTAAGTACCATGCTGATTTATCATGGACCTCACCTGTATTGTAAATACCATCCAGATGTATCAATGACCTCACCTGTACTGTCAATACCATCCAGATATATCATTGACCTCGCTTGTATTGTAAATACCACAAGGAAATATCACTGACCTCACTTGTGTTGTTAATACCATCCGGATATATCAATGACCTCACATTTACTGAAAATACCTTCCAGATATATCATTGACCTCACTTGTATTGTAAACAACATCAAGATATATCATTGACCTCACATTTACTCTCAATACCATCCAGCTATATCATTGACCTCACTTGTATTGTAAATAGCATCCAGATATATCATTGATCTCAGTTTTATTGTAAATGACATACGGATATATCATTGACCTCACATTTACTGTAAGTACCATCCAGATATATCATTGACCTCACTTGTATTGTAAATACCATTCAGATATATCATTGACCTCACATTTACTGTAAGTACCATCCAGATATATCATTGACCTCACTTGTATTGTAAATACCATTCAGATATATCATTGACCTCACATTTACTGTAAATACCATCCAGATATATCATTGACCTCACTTGTATTGTAAATACCATTCAGATATATCATTGACCTCACATTTACTGTAAATACCATTCAGATATATCATTGACCTCACATTTCCTGCAAATACCATCCAGATCGATAACTGACCTCACATTTACTGATGGTACCACGCAGATATATCATTGATCACACCTGCATTGTCAATACCATCCAGATATATCATTGAACTCACTTATATTGCAAATACCATCCGGATATAACATTGACCTCACATTGACTGTAAATACCATCCAGATATATCATTGACCTCAATGTATTGTAAATACCATCCAGATATATCATTGACCTCAACTGTATTGTAAATACCATCCAAATATATCATTGACCTCACATTTACTGCAAGTACCATGCAGATATATCATTGACCTCACTTGCAATGTAAATACGATGCAGATACATCATTGACCTAACTTGTATTTTAAATACCGTCCAGATACAAATCTTGACCTCTCTTGCACTGTAAATACCATCCAGATATATCATTGACGTCACTTGTATTCTAAGTACCATGCTGATTTATCATGGACCTCACCTGTATTGTAAATACCATTCAGATGTATCAATGACCTCACCTGTACTGTCAATACCATCAAGATATATCATTGACCTCGCTTGTATTGTAAATACCACAAGGAAATATCATTGACCTCACTTGTGTTGTTAATACCATCCGGATAGATCAATGACCTCACATTTACTGAAAATACCTTCCAGATATATCATTGACCTCACTTGTATTGTAAATAGCATCCAGATACATCATTGATCTCAGTTTTATTGTAAATAACATCCGGATATATCATTGACATCACATTTACAGAAAGTACCATCCAGATATATCATTGACCTCACACTTAATGTAAATACCATCCGGATATATCATTGACCTCACATTTACTGTAAATACCATCCAGATATATCATTGACCTCACATTTACTGTAAGTACCATCCAGATATATCATTGACCTCACTTGTATTGTAAATACCATTCAGATATATCATTGACCTCACATTTGCTGCAAATACCATCCAGATATATACCTGACCTCACATTTACTGCAGATACCACGCAGATATATCATTGATCACACCTGCATTGTCAAATCCATCCAGATATATCACTGAACTCACTTATATTGTAAACACCATCCGGATATATCATTGACCTCACATTGACTGTAAATACCATCCAGATATATCATTGACCTCAATGTATTGTAAATACCATCCAGATATATCATTGACCTCAATTGTATTGTAAATACCATCCAAATATATCAATGACCTCACATTTACTGTAAGTACCATGCAGATATATCATTGACCTCACTTGCAATGTAAATACGATGCAGATACATCATGGACCTAACTTGTATCTTAAATACCGTCCAGATACAAATCATGACCTCTCTTGCACTGTAAATACCATCCAGATATATCATTGACGTCACTTGTATTCTAAGTACCATGCTGATTTATCATGGACCTCACCTGTATTGTAAATACCATCCAGATGTTTCAATGACCTCACCTGTATTGTCAATACCATCCAAATATATCATTGACCTCGCTTGTATTGTAAATACCACAAGGAAATATGATTGACCTCACTTGTATTGTTAATACCATTCGGATATACCAATGACCTCACATTTACTGAAAATACCTTCCAGATATATCATTGACCTCACTTGTATTGCAAACAACATCAAGATCTTTAATTGACCTCACATGTACAGTAAATAGCATCCAGATATATCATTGACCTCACTTGTATTGTAAATACCATTCAGATATATCATTGACCTCACATTTACTGCAAATACCATCCAGATATATCATTGACCTCACTTGTATTGTAAATACCATTCAGATATATCATTGACCTCACATTTACTGTAAATACCATCCAGATATATCATTGACGTCACTTGTATTCTAAGTACCATGCTGATTTATCATGGACCTCACCTGTATTGTAAATACCATCCAGATGTATCAATGACCTCACCTGTACTGTCAATACCATCCAGATATATCATTGACCTCGCTTGTATTGTAAATACCACAAGGAAATATCACTGACCTCACTTGTGTTGTTAATACCATCCGGATATATCAATGACCTCACATTTACTGAAAATACCTTCCAGATATATCATTGACCTCACTTGTATTGTAAACAACATCAAGATATATCATTGACCTCACATTTACTCTCAATACCATCCAGCTATATCATTGACCTCACTTGTATTGTAAATAGCATCCAGATATATCATTGATCTCAGTTTTATTGTAAATGACATACGGATATATCATTGACCTCACATTTACTGTAAGTACCATCCAGATATATCATTGACCTCACTTGTATTGTAAATACCATTCAGATATATCATTGACCTCACATTTACTGTAAGTACCATCCAGATATATCATTGACCTCACTTGTATTGTAAATACCATTCAGATATATCATTGACCTCACATTTACTGTAAATACCATCCAGATATATCATTGACCTCACTTGTATTGTAAATACCATTCAGATATATCATTGACCTCACATTTACTGTAAATACCATTCAGATATATCATTGACCTCACATTTCCTGCAAATACCATCCAGATCGATAACTGACCTCACATTTACTGATGGTACCACGCAGATATATCATTGATCACACCTGCATTGTCAATACCATCCAGATATATCATTGAACTCACTTATATTGCAAATACCATCCGGATATAACATTGACCTCACATTGACTGTAAATACCATCCAGATATATCATTGACCTCAATGTATTGTAAATACCATCCAGATATATCATTGACCTCAACTGTATTGTAAATACCATCCAAATATATCATTGACCTCACATTTACTGCAAGTACCATGCAGATATATCATTGACCTCACTTGCAATGTAAATACGATGCAGATACATCATTGACCTAACTTGTATTTTAAATACCGTCCAGATACAAATCTTGACCTCTCTTGCACTGTAAATACCATCCAGATATATCATTGACGTCACTTGTATTCTAAGTACCATGCTGATTTATCATGGACCTCACCTGTATTGTAAATACCATTCAGATGTATCAATGACCTCACCTGTACTGTCAATACCATCAAGATATATCATTGACCTCGCTTGTATTGTAAATACCACAAGGAAATATCATTGACCTCACTTGTGTTGTTAATACCATCCGGATAGATCAATGACCTCACATTTACTGAAAATACCTTCCAGATATATCATTGACCTCACTTGTATTGTAAATAGCATCCAGATACATCATTGATCTCAGTTTTATTGTAAATAACATCCGGATATATCATTGACATCACATTTACAGAAAGTACCATCCAGATATATCATTGACCTCACACTTAATGTAAATACCATCCGGATATATCATTGACCTCACATTTACTGTAAATAGCATCCAGATATATCATTGACGTCACTTGCATTGTAAATACCAGCAAGGTATCTCATTGAGCTCACTTGCATTGTAAATACCATTCAGATATATAAATAGCCTCCCATCCAGTCTAAACACCATCCAGATGTATCATTGACTTCACATTTGCTGTAAAAACGATACAGATATATCATTGACCTCACATTTACTGTACGTACCGTGCAGATATATCATTGACCTCACTTGTAATGCAAATACCATCCAGATATATCATTGACCTCACATTTCCTGTAAATACCATCCAGATATATAATTGACCATACTTTTATTGTAAATACCAAACAGATATATCATTGACATCACAGTTAATGTAAAGATCATCCAGATATATCTTTGACCTCACTTGTATTGTGAATACCATTCAGATATTTCAGTAACCTCACATTTCCTGTAAATACCATCCAGATATATCATTGACCTCACTTGTACTGTAAAAGCCACCGAGATATATCATGAACCTCACATTTACTGGAAATACCACCCAGATATGTCATTGACCTCAATAGTATTGTAAATACCATCCAGATATATCATTGACCTCATATTTACTGTAAATACCACCCAGATATATCTTTGACCTCACTTGCATTTTAAATGCCATTCGTTAATGTCATTGACCTCACATTTACTGTCAATACCATCCAGATATATCATTGACCTCACATTTACTGTAAGTATCATCCAGATATACCATTGAACTCACTTGTATTGCAAATAACATCCGGATATATCATTGACCTCACTTGTATCGTAAATGCCAACGAGATAGATCATTAACCTCACATTTACTGTCAGTAACATGCAGATATATCATTGACCTCACTTGTAATGTAAATACCATCCAGATATATCATTGACCATAATTTTATTGTAAAGACCAAACAGATAGATCATTGACCTCACATTTAATGTAAATATCATCCAGATATATCTTTGACCTCACTTGTATTGTAAATACCATTCAGATATTTCATTAACCTCACATTTCCTGTAAATGCCATCCAGATATATCATTGACCTCACTTGTATTGTAAATGCCACCGAGATATATCATGAACCTCACACTTACTGTAAATACCACCCAGATATGTCATTGACCTCACTAGTATTGTAAATGCCATCCAGATATATCATTGATCTCAGTTTTATTGTAAATGCCATCCAGATATATCATTGACCTCACATTTACTGTCGATACCATCCAGCTATATCATTGACCTGACTTGTATAGTAAATACCATCCAGATATATCACTGATCTCAGTTTTATTGTAAATATCATCCAGATATATCATTGACCTCACATTTCCTGCAAATACCATCCAGATATATCATTGACCTTACTTGTATTGCAAATGCCACCGAGATATATCATTGACCTCACAGTTAATGTAAAGATCATCCAGATATATCGTGGACCTCACATTTAATGTAAATACCATCCAGATATATCTTGGACCTCACATTTCCTGTAAATACAATCCAGATACATCATTGACCATACTTCTATTGTAAATAACAAACAGATATATCATTGACCTCACAGTTAATGTAAAGATCATCCAGATATATCTTTGACCTCACTTGTATTGTAAATACCATCCAGATATATCATTGACCTCACATTTACTGTCAATACCATCCAGATATATCATTTACCTCACATTTACTGTAAGTATAATCCAGATATACCATTGAACTCACTTGTATTGTAAATAACATCCAGATATATCATTGACCTCACTTGTATTGTAAATGCCACCGAGATATATCAAGAATCTCACATTTACTGTAAATACCACCCAGATATGTCATTGACCTCACTAGTATTGTAAATACCATCCAGATAAATCATTGATCTCAGTTTTATTGTAAATGCCATCCAGATATATCATTGACCTCACACTTACTGTCAATACCATCCAGCTATATCATTGACCTGACTTGTATAGTAAATACCATCCAGATATATCACTGATCTCAGTTTTATTGTAAATATCATCCGGATATATCATTGACCTCACATTTCCTGTAAATACCATCCAGATATATCATTGACCTCACTTGTATTGTAAATGCCACCGAGATATATCATTGACCTCACAGTTAATGTAAAGATCATCCAGATATATCTTGGACCTCACATTTAATGTAAATACCATCCAGATATATCATTGACCTCACATTTCCTGTAAATACCATCCAGATATATCATTGACCATACTTTTATTGTAAATAGCAAACAGATATATCATTGACCTCACAGTTAATGGAAAGATCATCCAGATATATCTTTGACCTCACTTGTATTGTAAATACCATTCAGATATTTCAGTAACCTCACATTTCCTGTAAATACCATCCAGATATATCATTGACCTCACTTGTATTGTAAATGCCACCGAGATATATCATGAACCTCACATTTACTGGAAATACCACCCAGATATGTCATTGACATCAATAGGATTGGAAATACCATCCAGATATATCATTGACCTCATATTTACTGTATATACCACCCAGATATATCTTTGACCTCACTTGTATTGTAAATACCATTCGGATATATCATTGACCTCACATTTACTGTCAATACCATCCAGATATATCATTGACCTCACATTTACTGCAAGTATCATCCAGATATACCATTGAACTCACTTGTTTTGTAAATAACATCCAGATATATCATTGACCTCACTTGTATCGTAAATGCCACCGAGATAGTTCATTAACTTCACATTTACTGTAAGTAACATGCAGATATATCATTGACCTCACTTGTAATGCAAATACCATCCAGATATATCATTGACCATACTTTTATTGTAAATACCAAACAGATAGATCATTGACCTCATATTTAATGTAAATATCGTCCAGATATATCTTTGACCTCACTTGTACAGTAAATACCATCCAGATCTATCACTGATCTCAGTTTTATTGCAAATATCATCCGGATATATCACTGACCTCACATTTACCGTAAATACCATCCAGATGTATCATGGACCTCACATTTAATGTAAATACCATCCAGATATATCATTGACCTCACATTTCCTGTAAATACCATCCAGATATATCATTGACCTCACTTGTATTGTAAATAGCATCCAGATACATCATTGATCTCAGTTTTATTGTAAATAACATCCGGATATATCATTGACATCACATTTACAGAAAGTACCATCCAGATATATCATTGACCTCACACTTAATGTAAATACCATCCGGATATATCATTGACCTCACATTTACTGTAAATAGCATCCAGATATATCATTGACGTCACTTGCATTGTAAATACCAGCAAGGTATCTCATTGAGCTCACTTGCATTGTAAATACCATTCAGATATATAAATAGCCTCCCATCTAGTCTAAACACCATCCAGATGTATCATTGACTTCACATTTGCTGTAAAAACGATACAGATATATCATTGACCTCACATTTACTGTACGTACCGTGCAGATATATCATTGACCTCACTTGTAATGCAAATACCATCCAGATATATCATTGACCTCACATTTCCTGTAAATACCATCCAGATATATAATTGACCATACTTTTATTGTAAATACCAAACAGATATATCATTGACCTCACAGTTAATGTAAAGATCATCCAGATATATCTTTGACCTCACTTGTATTGTGAATACCATTCAGATATTTCAGTAACCTCACATTTCCTGTAAATACCATCCAGATATATCATTGACCTCACTTGTACTGTAAAAGCCACCGAGATATATCATGAACCTCACATTTACTGGAAATACCACCCGGATATGTCATTGACCTCAATAGTATTGTAAATACCATCCAGATATATCATTGACCTCATATTTACTGTAAATACCACCCAGATATATCTTTGACCTCACTTGCATTTTAAATGCCATTCGGAAATGTCATTGACCTCACATTTACTGTCAATACCATCCAGATATATCATTGACCTCACATTTACTGTAAGTATCATCCAGATATACCATTGAACTCACTTGTATTGCAAATAACATCCGGATATATCATTGACCTCACTTGTATCGTAAATGCCAACGAGATAGATCATTAACCTCACATTTACTGTCAGTAACATGCAGATATATCATTGACCTCACTTGTAATGTAAATACCATCCAGATATATCATTGACCATAATTTTATTGTAAAGACCAAACAGATAGATCATTGACCTCACATTTAATGTAAATATCATCCAGATATATCTTTGACCTCACTTGTATTGTAAATACCATTCAGATATTTCATTAACCTCACATTTCCTGTAAATGCCATCCAGATATATCATTGACCTCACTTGTATTGTAAATGCCACCGAGATATATCATGAACCTCACATTTACTGTAAATACCACCCAGATATGTCATTGACCTCACCAGTATTGTAAATGCCATCCAGATATATCATTGATCTCAGTTTTATTGTAAATGCCATCCAGATATATCATTGACCTCACATTTACTGTCGATACCATCCAGCTATATCATTGACCTGACTTGTATAGTAAATACCATCCAGATATATCACTGATCTCAGTTTTATTGTAAATATCATCCAGATATATCATTGACCTCACATTTCCTGCAAATACCATCCAGATATATCATTGACCATACTTGTATTGCAAATGCCACCGAGATATATCATTGACCTCACAGTTAATGTAAAGATCATCCAGATATATCTTGGACCTCACATTTAATGTAAATACCATCCAGATATATCTTGGACCTCACATTTCCTGTAAATACAATCCAGATACATCATTGACCATACTTCTATTGTAAATAACAAACAGATATATCATTGACCTCACAGTTAATGTAAAGATCATCCAGATATATCTTTGACCTCACTTGTATTGTAAATACCATCCAGATATATCATTGACCTCACATTTACTGTCAATACCATCCAGATATATCATTTACCTCACATTTACTGTAAGTATAATCCAGATATACCATTGAACTCACTTGTATTGTAAATAACATCCAGATATATCATTGACCTCACTTGTATTGTAAATGCCACCGAGATATATCAAGAATCTCACATTTACTGTAAATACCACCCAGATATGTCATTGACCTCACTAGTATTGTAAATACCATCCAGATAAATCATTGATCTCAGTTTTATTGTAAATGCCATCCAGATGTATCATTGACCTCACACTTACTGTCAATACCATCCAGCTATATCATTGACCTGACTTGTATAGTAAATACCATCCAGATATATCACTGATCTCAGTTTTATTGTAAATATCATCCGGATATATCATTGACCTCACATTTCCTGTAAATACCATCCAGATATATCATTGACCTCACTTGTATTGTAAATGCCACCGAGATATATCATTGACCTCACAGTTAATGTAAAGATCATCCAGATATATCTTGGACCTCACATTTAATGTAAATACCATCCAGATATATCATTGACCTCACATTTCCTGTAAATACCATCCAGATATATCATTGACCATACTTTTATTGTAAATAGCAAACAGATATATCATTGACCTCACAGTTAATGGAAAGATCATCCAGATATATCTTTGACCTCACTTGTATTGTAAATACCATTCAGATATTTCAGTAACCTCACATTTCCTGTAAATACCATCCAGATATATCATTGACCTCACTTGTATTGTAAATGCCACCGAGATATATCATGAACCTCACATTTACTGGAAATACCACCCAGATATGTCATTGACATCAATAGGATTGGAAATACCATCCAGATATATCATTGACCTCATATTTACTGTATATACCACCCAGATATATCTTTGACCTCACTTGTATTGTAAATACCATTCGGATATATCATTGACCTCACATTTACTGTCAATACCATCCAGATATATCATTGACCTCACATTTACTGCAAGTATCATCCAGATATACCATTGAACTCACTTGTATTGTAAATAACATCCAGATATATCATTGACCTCACTTGTATCGTAAATGCCACCGAGATCGTTCATTAACCTCACATTTACTGTAAGTAACATGCAGATATATCATTGACCTCACTTGTAATGCAAATACCATCCAGATATATCATTGACCATACTTTTATTGTAAATACCAAACAGATAGATCATTGACCTCACATTTAATGTAAATATCGTCCAGATATATCTTTGACCTCACTTGTACAGTAAATACCATCCAGATCTATCACTGATCTCAGTTTTATTGCAAATATCATCCGGATATATCACTGACCTCACATTTACCGTAAATACCATCCAGATGTATCATGGACCTCACATTTAATGTAAATACCATCCAGATATATCATTGACCTCACATTTCCTGTAAATACCATCCAGATATATCATTGACCACACTTGCATTGTAAATGCCACCGAGATATATCATTGACCTCACAGTTAATGTAAAGATCATCCAGATATATCTTGGACCTCACATTTAATGTAAATACCATCCAGATATATCATTGACCTCACATTTCCTGTAAATACCATCCAGATATATCATTGACCATACTTTTATTGTAAATACCAAACAGATATATCATTGACCTCACAGTTAATGTAAAGATCATCCAGATATATCTTTGACCTCACTTGTATTGTAAATACCATTCAGATATTTCAGTAACCTCACATTTCCTGTAAATACCATCCAGATATATCATTGTCCTTACTTGTATTCTAAATGCCACCGAGATATATCATGAACCTCACATTTACTGGAAATACCACCCAGATATGTCATTGACCTCAATAGTATTGTAAATACCATCCAGATATATCATTGACCTCATATTTACTGTAAATACCATCCAGATATATCTTTGACCTCACTTGTATTGTAAATACCATTCGGATATATCATTGACCTCACATTTACTGTCAATACCATCCAGATATATCATTGACCTCACATTTACTGTCAATACCATCCAGATATATCATTGACCTCACTTGTATTGTAAATACCATCCAGATATATCATTGACCTCACATTTACTGTCAATACCATCCAGATATATCATTGACCTCACATTTACTGTAAGTATCATCCAGATATCCCATTGAACTCACTTGTATTGCAAACAACATCCAGATATATCATTGACCTCACTTGTATCGTAAATGCCACCGAGATAGATCATTAACCTCACATTTACTGTAAGTAACATGCAGATATATCATTGACCTCACTTGTAATGTAAATACCATCCAGATATATCATTTCCCTCATATTTACTGTAAATACCACCCAGATATATCTTTGACCTCACTTGTATTGTAAATACCATTCGGATATATCATTGACCTCACTTGTATCGTAAATGCCAACGAGATAGATCGTTAACCTCACATTTACTGTAAGTAACATGCAGATATATCATTGACCTCACTTGTAATGTAAATACCATCCAGATATATCATTGACCATCCTTGTATTGTAAATACCATTCAGATATTTCATTAACCTCACATTTCCTGTGAATACCATCCAGATATATCATTGACCTCACTAGTATTGTAAATGCCACCGAGATATATCATGGACCTCACATTTACTGTAAATACCACCCAGATATGTCATTGACCTCACTAGTATTGTAAATACCATCCAGATATATCATTGATCTCAGTTTTATTGTAAATGCCATCCAGATATATCATTGACCTCACATTTACTGTCAATACCATCCAGCTATATCATTGACCTGACTTGTATAGTAAATACCATCCAGATATATCACTGATCTCAATTTTATTGTAAATATCATCCGGATATATCATTGACCTCACATTTCCTGCAAATACCATCCAGATATATCATTGACCTCACTTGTATTGTAAATGCCACCGAGACATATCATTGACCTCACAGTTAATGTAAAGATCATCCAGATATATCTTGGACCTCACATTTAATGTAAATACCATCCAGATATATCATTGACCTCACATTTCCTGTAAATACCATCCAGATATATCATTGACCATACTTTCATTGTAAATACCAAACAGATATATCATTGACCTCACAGTTAATGTAAAGATCATGCAGATATATCTTTGACCTCACTTGTATTGTAAATACCATTCAGATATTTCATTAACCTCACATTTCCTGTAAATACCATCCAGATATGTCATTGACCTCACTAGTATTGTAAATACCATCCAGATATTTCATTGATCTCAGTTTTATTGTAAATGCCATCCAGATATATCACTGACCTCACATTTACTGTAAATACCATCCAGCAATATCATTGACCTGACTTGCATAGTAAATACCATCCAGATATATCACTGATCTCAGTTTTATTGTAAATATCATCCGGATATATCATTGACCTCACATTTCCCGCAAATACCATCCAGATATATCATTGACCTCACTTGTATTGTAAATGCCACCGAGATATATCATTGACCTCACAGTTAATGTAAAGATCATCCAGATATATCTTGGACCTCACATTTAATGTAAATACCATCCAGATATATCATTGACCTCACATTTCCTGTAAATACCATCCAGATATATCATTGACCATACTTTTATTGTAAATAGCAAACAGATATATCATTGACCTCACAGTTAATGGAAAGATCATCCAGATATATCTTTGACCTCACTTGTATTGTAAATACCATTCAGATATTTCAGTAACCTCACATTTCCTGTAAATACCATCCAGATATATCATTGACCTCACTTGTATTGTAAATGCCACCGAGATATATCATGAACCTCACATTTACTGGAAATACCACCCAGATATGTCATTGACATCAATAGGATTGGAAATACCATCCAGATATATCATTGATCTCAGTTTTATTGTAAATGCCATCCAGATATATTATTGACCTCACATTTACTGTCAATACCATCCAGCTATATCATTGACCTGACTTGTATAGTAAATACCATCCAGATATATCACTGATCTCAGTTTTATTTTAAATATCATCCGGATATATCATTGACCTCACATTTCCTGCAAATACCATCCAGATATATCATTGACCTCACTTGAATTGTAAATGCCACCGAGATATATCATTGACCTCACAGTTAATGTAAAGATCATCCAGATATATCTTGGACCTCACATTTAATGTAAATACCATCCAGATATATCATTGACCTCACATTTCCTGGAAATACCATCCAGATATATCATTGACCATTCTTTTATTGTAAATACCAAACAGATATATCATTGACCTCACAGTTAATGTAAAGATCATCCAGATATATCTTTGACCTCACTTGTATTGTAAATACCATTCAGATATTTCAGTAACCTCACATTTCCTGCAAATACCATCCAGATATATCATTGACCTCACTAGTATTGTAAATGCCACCGAGATATATCATGAACCTCACATTTACTGTAAATACCACCCAGATATGTCATTGACCTCACTTGTATTGTAAATACCATCCAGATATATCATTGACCTCATATTTACTGTAAATACCACCCAGATATATATTTGACCTCACTTGTATTGTAAATACCATTCGGATATATCATTGACCTCACATTTACTGTCAATACCATCCAGATATATCATTCACCTCACATTGACTGTAAGTATCATCCAGAAAAACCATTGAACTCACTTGGATTGTAAATAACATCCAGATATATCATTGACCTCACTTGTATCGTAAATGCCACCGAGATAGATCATTAACCTCACATTTACTGTAAGCAACATGCAGATATATCATTGACCTAACTTGTAATGTAAATACCATGCAGATATATCATTGACCATACTTTTATTGTAAATACCAAACAGATATATCATTGACCTGAAATTTAATGTAAATATCATCCAGATCTATCATTGACCTCACTTGTATAGTAAATACCATCCAGATCTATCACTGATCTCAGTTTTATTGTAAATATCATCCGGATATATCATTGACCTCACATTTACCGTAAATACCTTCCAGATATATCATGGACCTCACATTTAATGTAAATACCATCCAGATATATCATTGACCTCACATTTCCTGTAAATACCATCCAGATATATCATTGACCTCACTTGTATTGTAAATGCCACCGAGATATATCATTGACCTCACAGTTAATGTAAAGATCATCCAGATATATCTTGGACCTCACATTTAATGTAAATACCATCCAGATATATCATTGACCTCACATTTCCTGTAAATACCATCCAGATATATCATTGACCATACTTTTATTGTCAATACCAAACAGATATATCATTGACCTCACAGTTAATGTAAAGATCATCCAGATATATCTTTGACCTCACGTGTATTGTAAATACCATTCAGATACTTCAGTAACCTCACATTTCCTGTAAATACCATCCAGATATATCATTGACCTCACTTGTATTGTAAATGCCACCGGAACATATCAGGAACCTCACATTAACTGGAAATACCACCCAGATATGTCATTGACCTCAATAGTATTGTAAATACCATCCAGATATATCATTGACCTCACATTTACTGTAAGTATCATCCAGATATCCCATTGAACTCACTTGTACTGTAAATACCATCCAGATATATCATTTACCTCATATTTACTGTAAATACCACCCAGATATATCTTTGACCTCACTTGTATTGTAAATACCATTCAGATATTTCATTAACCTCACATTTCTTGTAAATACCATCCAGATATATCATTGACCTCACTTGTATCGTAAATGCCACCGAGATATATCATTAACCTCACATTTACTGTAAATACCACCCAGATATATCATTGACCTCACTTGTATTGTAAATACCTCCCAGACATATCATTTACATCGCATTTACTGTAAATACCATCCAGTTATGTCATTGACCTCACTAGTATTGTAAATACCATCCAGATATATCATTGATCTCAGTTTTATTGTAAATACCATCCAGATATATCATTGACCTCACCTGTATTGTAAATACCACCCAGATATATCATTGACCTCAGTTCTATTGTAAATGCCATCCAGATATATCATTGACCTCACTTTTACTGTCAATACCATCCAGCTATATAATTGACCTGACTTTTATAGTAAATACCGTCCAGATATATCATTGATCACAGTTTTATTGTAAATAACATCCGGAAAGATCATTGACCTCACATTTACCGTAAATACCATCCAGATATATCATTGACCTCACATTTAATGTAAATACCATCCAGATATACCATTGACCTCACTTTTATTGTCAATACCATCCGGATATATCATTGACCTCACATTTATTGTAAATACCATCCAGATATATAATTGACGTCACTTGCATTGTAAATACCAGCAAGATATATCATTGAGCTCACTTGTATTGTAAATATCATTCAGATATATAATCAGCCTCCCATCTAGTGTAAACACCATCCAGATATATCATTGTCTTCACATTTGCTGTAAATACGATCCAGATATATCATTGACCTCACATTTACTGTAAGTACCATGCAGATATATCATTGACTTCACTTCTAATGTAAATACCATCCAGATATTTCAGTGGTCTCACTTGTATTGTAAATACCATCCAGATATATCATTGACCTCACTTGTATTGTAAATACCATCCAGATATATCATTGACCTCACATTTACTGTACGTAACATGCAGATATGTCATTGACCTCACTTGTAATGTAAATACCATCCAGATATATCATTGACCATACTTTTATTGTAAATACCAAACAGATATATCATTGACCTCACAGTTAACGTAAAGATCATCCAGATATATCTTTGACCTCACTTGTATTGTAAATACCATTCAGATATTTCATTAACCTCACATTTCCTGTAAATACCATCCAGATATATCATTGACCTCACTTGTATTGTAAATGCCACCGAGATATATCATGAACCTCACATTTACTGTAAATACCACCCAGATATGTCATTGACCTCAATAGGATTGTAAATACCATACAGATATATCATTGACATCATATTTACTGTAAATACCACCCAGATATATCTTTGACCTCACTTGTATTGTAAATACCATTCCGATATATCATTGACCTTACATTTACTGTCAATACCATCCAGATATATCATTGACCTCACATTTACTGTAAGTATCATCCAGATATACCATTGAACTCACTTGCATTGTAAATACCATCCAGATATATCATTGACCTCACATTTACTGCAAGTACCATGCAGATATATCATTGACCTCACTTGTATTGTAAATACCATCCATATATTTCATTGACCTCACTTGCATTGTAAATACCATCGAGATATATCATTGACCTCACATTTACTGTAAGTACCATGCAGATATATCATTGACATCACTTGTAATGTAAATACCATCCAGATATATCATTGACCTCACTTGTATTGTAAATGCCATCCAGATGTATCATTGACCTCAATTGTATTGTTAATACCTCCCAGATATATCATTTAGGTCACATTTACTGTAGATACCATCCAGATATAACATTGACATCACTTCTATTGTAAATACCATCCAGATATATCATAGATCTCAGTTTTATTGTAAATGCCATCCAGATATATTTTTGACCTAACATTTACTGTAAATACCATCCAGATATATCATTGACATCACTTGTACAGTAAATACCATCCAGATATATCATTGATCTCAGTTTTATTGAGAATAACATCCGGATATATCATTGACCTTACATTTACTGTAAATATAACCCAGTTATATCTTTGACCTCACTGGCATTCTAAATAGCATCCACGTATATCATTGACCTCACTTGCATTGTAAATATCATCCGCATATATCATTGACCTCACTTGTACTGTAAGTACCATCCAGATCTAGTATTGACTACACTTGTGTTGGACAAACCATCCGGATATATCATTGACCTAACATTTACTGTTAATACCATACAGATATATCATTGACCTCACTTGTATTGCAAATACCATCCAGATATATAATTGACCTCACTTGTATTGGAAATACCATCCAGGTATATCATTGACCTCACATTTACTGTAAATAATATTCAGATATATCATTGACCTCACTTGTTTTTTTTTAGATTAGAGATACAGCACTGAAACAGGCCCTTCGGCCCACCGAGTCTGTGCCGACCATCAACCACCCATTTTATACTAATCCTACACTAATCCCATATTCCCAACAAACATCCCCACCTGTCCCTATATTTCCCTACCACCTACCTATACTAGTGACAATTTATAATGGCCAATTTACCTATCAACCTGCAAGTCTTTTGGCTTGTGGGAGGAAACCGGAGCACCCGGAGAAAACCCACGCAGACACAGGGAGAACTTGCAAACTCCACACAGGCAGTACCCGGAATCGAACCCGGGTCCCTGGAGCTATGAGGCTGCGGTGCTAACCACTGCGCCACTGTGCCGCCCCATTTACCTCACAATTATTGTAAATACCATTAAGATATATCATTGACCTCACTTGTGTTGTAAATACCATCCAGATATGTAATTGCCCTCACTTGTATTGTAAATACCATCTGGATATATCATTGACATCACATTTACTGTAAATAACATCCAGATATATCATCGACCTCAATTGTATTGGAAATACCATCCAGATATATCATTAACCTCACATTTACTGTAAATAATATTCAGATATATCATTGACCTCACTTGTATTGTAAGTACCATCCAGCTATATCTTTTACCTCACATTTAGTGTAAATATCATCCAGATATATCATTTACCTCACAATTATTGTAAATACCATTAAGATATATCATTGACCTCACTTGTATTGTAAATACCATCCAGAAATATCATTGACCTCACATCTACTGTAAATGCCATGAAGATATATCACTGACTTCACTTGTATAATAAATACCATCCAGAAATATCATTGACCTCAGTTTTATTATAAATACCATCCAGATATATCATTGACCTCACATGAACTGTAAATACCATCCAGCTATATCATTGACCTCACTTGTATTGTAAATAGCATCCGGATATATAATTGACCTCACATTTACTGTAAATACCATCCATATATATCATTGACCTCACTTTTATTGGAAATACCATCCAGATATTTTATTGATCTCACTTGTATTGTAAATACCATCCAGATATTTCATTGACCTCACATTTACTGCAAATGTCATCCAGCTATATCATTGACCTCACATTTAATTGAAATGCCATCCAGATATATCATTGACCTCACATTTACTGTAAATACCTTCCATAGATATCATTGACCTCACTTGCATTGTAAATACCATCCACATATATCATTGACCACACATTTATATTAAATAACATCCAGATATATCTCTGACCTCACTTGTATTGTAATTACCAACCAGATATATCATTGACCTCACTTGTATTGTAAACACCATCCAGATATATAATTGATCTCTTTCTTTTGGGCCTCCTTATCTCGAGAGACAATGGATACGCGCCTGGAGGTGGTCAGTGGTTTGTGAAGCAGCGCCTGGAGTGGCTATAAAGGCCAATTCTGGAGTGACAGGCTCTTCCACAGGTGCTGCAGAGAAATTTGTTTGTTGATCTCAATTGTATTATAAATACCATCCAGATATATCATTGACCACACTTGTATTGTTAATACCATCCATTTATATCTTTGACCTCACATTTACTGTAAATGCCACCCCGATAAATCTTTGGCCTCACTTGTCTTGTAAATAACTACCAGATACATCATTGACCTCACATTTACTTTACATACCATCCAGCTATATCATTGACCCCTCATTTACTGTTAATACCCTCCAGATATATCATTGACCTCAATTGTATTGTAAATGCCATCCAGATATATCATTGACCTCACTTTTACTATAAATACCCTCCAGATATATCATTGACCTCACTTGTATTGTAAATACCATCCAGATGTATTATTGACCTCACATTTACCGAAAATACAATCCAGATATATCTTTGACCTCACTTGTATTGTAAGTCCCATCCAGATCTTTCTTTGACGTCACTTGTATTGTAAATAGCATCCAGACATATCATTGACATCAATTGTATTGTACATAGAATCCAGATATGCCATTGACCTCTCATTTACTGTAAATAGCATCCAGATTTCTCATTGACCTCACTTGTGTTGTAAATACCATCCAGATATAGAATAGACCGCACTTGTATTGTAAATACCATCCGGATATATCATTGACCTCACATTTACTGTAAATATCATCCAGCTGTATCATTGACTTCTTTTCTTTCTTTTCTTTTGGGCCTCCTTATCTCGAGAGACAATGGATACGCGCCTGGAGGTGGTCAGTGGTTTGTGAAGCAGCGCCTGGATTGGCTATAAAGGCCAATTCTGGAGTGACAGGCTCTTCCACAGGTGCTGCAGAGAAATTTGTTTGTTGGGGCTGTTGCACAGTTGGCTCTCCCCTTGCGCCTCTGTCTTTTTTCCTGCCAACTACTAAGTCTCTTCGACTCGCCACAATTTAGCCCTGTCTTTATGGCTGCCCGCCTGCTCTGGCGAATGCTGGCAACTGACTCCCACGACTTGTGATCAATGTCACACGATTTCATGTCGCGTTTGCAGACGTCTTTATAACGGAGACATGGACGGCCGGTGGATCTGATACCAGTGGCGAGCTCGCTGTACAATGTGTCTTTGGGGATCCTGCCATCTTCCATGCGGCTCACATGGCCAAGCCATCTCAAGCGCCGCTGACTCAGTAGTGTGTATAAGCTGGGGGTGTTGGCCACTTCAAGGACTTCTGTGTTGGAGATATCGTCCTGCCACCTGATGCCAAGTATTCTCCGAAGGCAGCGAAGATGGAATGAATTGAGACGTCGCTCTTGGCTGGCATACGTTGTCCAGGCCTCGCTGCCGTAGAGCAAGGTACTGAGGACACAGGCCTGATACACTCGGACTTTTGTGTTCCGTGTCAGTGCGCCATTTTCCCACACTCTCTTGGCCAGTCTGGACATAGCAGTGGAAGCCTTACCCATGCGCTTGTTGATTTCTGCATCTAGAGACAGGTTACTAGTGATAGTTGAGCCTAGGTAGGTGAACTCTTGAATCACTTCCAGAGCGTGGTCGCCAATATTGATGGATGGAGCATTTCTGACATCCTGCCCCATGATGTTCGTTTTCTTGAGGCTGATGGTTCGGCCAAATTCATTGCAGGCAGACGCAAACCTGTCGATGAGACTCTGCAGGCATTCTTCAGTGTGAGATGTTAAAGCAGCATCGTCAGCAAAGAGGAGTTCTCTGATGAGGACTTTCCGTACTTTGGACTTCGCTCTTAGACGGGCAAGGTTGAACAACCTGCCCCCTGATCTTGTGTGGAGGAAAATTCCTTCTTCAGAGGATTTGAACGCATGTGAAAGCAGCAGGGAGAAGAAAATCCCAAAAAGTGTGGGTGCGAGAACACAGCCCTGTTTCACACCACTCAGGATAGGAAAGGGCTCTGATGAGGAGCCACCATGTTGAATTGTGCCTTTCATATTGTCATGGAATGAGGTGATGATACTTCACTTGTATAGTAAATACCATCCGGATATATCATTGACCTCACTTCTATTGTAAATACCATCCAGATATATCATTAACCAAACATTTACTGTAACTAACATCCAGATATATCTTTGACCTCACTGTTATTGTAAATACCATCCAGATATATCATTGACATCTTATTTACTGTAAATACCATCCAGATATATCATTGACCTCACATTTACTGAAAATATCATCCAGATATATCATTGACCTCACATGTATCGTAAATACTATCCGGATATATCATTGACCTCAATTGTATTGCAAATACCATCCGGATATGTCATTGACATCACATTTACTGTAAATACCATCCAGATCTATCATTAACCTCACCTGTATTGTAAATACCATCCAGACATATCATTCACCTCACATTGACTGTAAGTATCATCCAGAAAAACCATTGAACTCACTTGGATTGTAAATAACATCCAGATATATCACTGACCTCACTTGTATCGTAAATGCCACCGAGATAGATCATTAACCTCACATTTACTGTAAGCAACATGCAGATATATCATTGACCTAACTTGTAATGTAAATACCATGCAGATATATCATTGACCATACTTTTATTGTAAATACCAAACAGATAGATCATTGACCTGAAATTTAATGTAAATATCATCCAGATCTATCTTTGACCTCACTTGTATAGTAAATACCATCCAGATCTATCACTGATCTCAGTTTTATTGTAAATATCATTCGGGAGGCGGAGGGGATTATTGACAGGAGTTATAGGGAGGCAGTCACACCTCAGGTAAAAGAAGTAGGTAGATGGGTTACCGTCAGGGGAAGGAAAGGGAACCAGCAGGCAGTGCAGGGATCCCCTGTGGCCGTTTCCCTCAACAACAGGTATACCGTTTTGGATACTGTTGGGGGGGACGACTTACCAGGGGTAAGCAATGGGGTGCAGGTCTCTGGCACAGAGTCTGTCCCTGTTGCTCAGAAGGGAAAAGGGAAGAGGAGCAGAGCATTAGTCATTGGGGACTCCATCGTTAGGGGAACAGATAGGAGGTTCTGTGGGAACGAGAGAGACTCACGGTTGGTGTGTTGCCTCCCAGGTGCCAGGGTACGTGATGTCTCCGATCGTGTTTTTGGGATCCTTAAGGGGGAGGGGGAGCACCCCCAAGTCGTGGTCCACATAGGCACCAACGACATAGGTAGGAAGAGAGATGGGGATTTAAGGCAGAAATTCAGGGAGCTAGGGTGGAAGCTTAGAGCGAGAACAACCAGAGTTGTTATCTCTGGGTTGTTGCCTGTGCCACGTGCTAGCGAAGAGAGGAATAGGGAGAGAGAGGAGTTGAACACGTGGCTGCAGGGATGGTGTAGGAGGGAGGGTTTTGGTTTCCTGGATAATTGGGGCTCTTTCTGGGGTAGGTGGGACCTCTACAAACAGGATGGTCTTCACCTGAACCAGAGGGGTACCAATATCCTGGGGGGGGAGATTTGTTAGTGCTCTTCGGGGGGGTTTAAACTAAATCAGCAGGGGAATGGGAACCTAAATTGCAGTGCCAGTGTACAGGCTGTTGAGAGTAGTGAGGTAGGGGATAAGGTTACAGGGACGCAAGAGGGCACTGGCAAGCAAGAACTTGGTTTAAAGTGTGTCTACTTCAACGCCAGGAGCATCCGGAATAAGGTGGGTGAGCTTGCAGCATGGGTTGGTACCTGGGATCCTGATGTTGTGGCCATTTCGGAGACATGGGTAGAGCAGGGGCAGGAATGGATGTTGCAGGTTCCGGGATTTAGATGTTTCAGAAAGAACAGAGAAGATGGTAAAAGAGGGGGAGGTGTGGCATTGTTAATCAAGGAAAGTATTACAGCGGCAGAAAGGACGTTTGAGGACTCGTCTACTGAGGTAGTATGGGCCGAGGTTAGAAACAGGAGAGGAGAGGTCACCCTGTTGGGAGTTTTCTATAGACCTCCGAATAGTTCCAGAGATGGAGAGGAAAGGATAGCGAAGATGATTCTCGACAGGAGCGAGAGTAACAGGGTAGTGGTTATGGGGGACTTTAACTTTCCAAATATTGACTGGAAATACTATAGTTCGAGTACTTTAGATGGGTCTGTTTTTGTCCAGTGTGTGCAGGAGGGTTTTCTGACACAGTATGTGGACAGGCCAACCAGGGGCGATGCCACATTGGATTTGGTACTGGGTAATGAACCCGGCCAGGTGTTTGATTTAGATGTAGGTGAGCACTTTGGCGATAGTGATCACAATTCGGTTAGGTTTACCTTAGCGATGGGCAGGGACAGGTATATACCGCAGGGCAAGAATTATAGCTGGGGGAAAGGAAATTATGATGCGATTAGGCAAGATTTAGGATGTGTAGGATGGGGAAGGAAACTGCAGGGGATGGGCACAAACGAAATGTGGAGCTTATTCAAGGAGCAGCTAATGCGTGTCCTTGATAAGTATGTACCGGTCAGGCAGGGAAGAAGTTGTCGAGCAAGGGAGCCGTGGTTTACTCAAGAAGTTGAAGCGCTTGTCAAGAGGAAGAGGGCGGCTTATGTTAGGATGAGACGTGAAGGCTCAGTTAGGGCGCTTGAGAGTTACAAGCTAGCCAGGAAGGATCTAAAGGGAGGGCTAAGAAGAGCAAGGAGAGGACACGAGAAGTCATTGGCGGATAGGATCAAAGAAAACCCTAAGGCTTTCTATAGGTATATCAGGAATAAACGAATGATAAGAGTTAGAACAGGGCCAATCAAGGATAGTAGTGGGAAGTTGTGTGCGGAATCAGAGGAGATAGGGGAAGCGTTAAATGAATATTTTTCGTCAGTATTTACAGTAGAGAAAGAAAATGTTGCCGAGGAGATTACTGAGATACAGCCTACTAGGCTAGATGGGATTGAGATTCACAAGGAGGAGGTGTTAGCAATTTTGGAAAGAGTGAAAATAGATAAGTCCCCTGGGCCAGATGGGATTTATCCTAGGATTCTCTGGGAAGCCAGGGAGGAGATTGCAGAGCCGTTGTTGTTGATCTTTAAGTCGTCATTGTCGACAGGAGTAGTGCCGGAGGACTGGAGGATAGCAAATGTTGTCCCCTTGTTCAAGAAGGGGAGTAGAGACAGCCCTGGTAATTATAGACCTGTGAGCCTTACTTCGGTTGTGGGTAAAATGTTGGAAAAGGTTATAAGAGACAGGATTTATAATCATCTTGAAAAGAATAAGTTCATTTGCGATAGTCAGCACGGTTTTGTGAAAGGTAGGTCGTGCCTCACAAACCTTATTGAGTTTTTCGAGAAGGTGACCAAACAGGTGGATGAGGGTAAAGCCGTGGATGTGGTGTATATGGATTTCAGTAAGGCGTTTGATAAGGTTCCCCACGGTAGGCTATTGCAGAAAATACGCAAGTATGGGGTTGAAGGTGATTTAGAGCTTTGGATCAGAAATTGGCTAGCTGAAAGAAGACAGAGGGTGGTGGTTGATGGCAAATGTTCATCCTGGAGTTTAGTTACTAGTGGTGTACCGCAAGGTTCTGTTTTGGGGCCACTGCTGTTTGTCATTTTTATAAACGACCTGGATGAGGGTGTAGAAGGGTGGGTTAGTAAATCTGCGGATGACACGAAGGTCGGTGGAGTTGTGGATAGTGTCGAAGGGTGTTGTAGGGTACAGAGGGACATAGATAGGCTGCAGAGCTGGGCTGAGAGATGGCAAATGGAGTTTAATGCGGAGAAGTGTGAGGTGATTCACTTTGGAAGGAGTAACAGCAATGCAGAGTACTGGGCTAATGGGAAGATTCTTGGTAGTGTAGATGAGCAGAGAGATCTTGGTATCCAGGTACATAAATCCCTGAAAGTTGCTACCCAGGTTAATAGGGCTGTTAAGAAGGCATATGGTGTGTTAGCCTTTATTAGTAGGGGGATCGAGTTTCAGAGCCACGGGGTCATGATGCAGCTGTACAAAACTCTGGTGAGGCCGCACCTGGAGTATTGCGTGCAGTTCTGGTCACCGCATTATAGGAAGGATGTCGAAGCTTTGGAAAGGGTGCAGAGGAGATTTACTAGGATGTTGCCTGGTATGGAAGGAAGGTCTTACGAGGAAAGGCTGAGGGACTTGGGGTTGTTTTCGTTAGAGAGAAGGAGGAGGAGAGGTGACTTAATAGAGACATACAAGATAATCAGAGGGTTAGATAGGGTGGATAGTGAGAGTCTTTTTCCTCGGATGAGGATGGCAAACACGAGGGGACATAGCTTTAAGTTGAGGGGTGAAAGATATAGGACAGATGTCAGAGGTAGTTTCTTTACGCAGAGAGTAGTAGGGGCGTGGAACGCCCTGCCTGCAACAGTAGTAGACTCGCCAACTTTAAGGGCATTTAAGTGGTCATTGGATAGACATATGGATGTAAATGGAATAGTGTAGGTCAGATGATCGGCGCAACATCGAGGGCCGAAGGGCCTGTACTGCGCTGTAATATTCTAATTCTAATTCTAATTCTAATATCATCCGGATATATCATTGACCTCACATTTACCGTAAATACCATCCAGATATATCATGGACCTCACATTTAATGTAAATACCATCCAGATATATCATTGACCTCACATTTCCTGTAAATACCATCCAGATATATCATTGACCTCACTTGTATTGTAAATGCCACCGAGATATATCATTGACCTCACAGTTAATGTAAAGATCATCCAGATATATCTTGGACCTCACATTTAATGTAAATACCATCCAGATATATCATTGACCTCACATTTCCTGTAAATACCATCCAGATATATCATTAACCATACTTTTATTGTAAATACCAAACAGATATATCATTGACCTCACAGTTAATGTAAAGATCAGCCAGATATATATTTGACCTCACGTGTATTGTAAATACCATTCAGATACTTTAGTAACCTCACATTTCCTGTAAATACCATCCAGATATATCATTGACCTCACTTGTATTGTAAATGCCACCGGAACATATCAGGAACCTCACATTAACTGGAAATACCACCCAGATATGTCATTGACCTCACATTTACTGTAAGTATCATCCAGATATCCCATTGAACTCACTTGTACTGTAAATACCATCCAGATATATCATTTACCTCATATTTACTGTAAATACCACCCAGATATATCATTGACCTCACTTGTATTGTAAATACCATTCAGATATTTCATTAACCTCACATTTCTTGTAAATACCATCCAGATATATCATTGACCTCACTTGTATCGTAAATGCCACCGAGATATATCATTAACCTCACATTTACTGTAAATACCACCCAGATATATCATTGACCTCACTTGTATCGTAAATGCCACCGAGATATATCATTAACCTCTCATTTACTGTAAATACCATCCAGATATATCATTGACCTCACTTGTAATGTAAATACCTCCCAGACATATCATTTACATCGCATTTACTGTAAATACCATCCAGTTATGTCATTGACCTCACTAGTATTGTAAATACCATCCAGATATATCATTGATCTCAGTTTTATTGTAAATACCATCCAGATATATCATTGACCTCACTTGTATTGTAAATACCACCCAGATATATCATTGACCTCAGTTCTATTGTAAATGCCATCCAGATATATCATTGACCTCACTTTTACTGTCAATACCATCCAGCTATATAATTGACCTGACTTTTATAGTAAATACCATCCAGATATATCATTGATCACAGTTTTATTGTAAATAACATCCGGAAAGATCATTGACCTCACATTTACCGTAAATACCATCCAGATATATCATTGACCTCACATTTAATGTAAATACCATCCAGATATATCATTGACCTCACTTTTATTGTCAATACCATCCGGATATATCATTGACCTCACATTTATTGTAAATACCATCCAGATATATAATTGACGTCACTTGCATTGTAAATACCAGCAAGATATATCATTGAGCTCACTTGTATTGTAAATATCATTCAGATATATAATCAGCCTCCCATCTAGTGTAAACACCATCCAGATATATCATTGACTTCACATTTGCTGTAAATACGATCCAGATATATCATTGACCTCACATTTACTGTAAGTACCATGCAGATATATCATTGACTTCACTTCTAATGTAAATACCATCCAGATATTTCAGTGGTCTCACTTGTATTGTAAATACCATCCAGATATATCATTGACCTCACTTGTATTGTAAATACCATCCAGATATATCATTGACCTCACATTTACTGTACGTAACATGCAGATATGTCATTGACCTCACTTGTAATGTAAATACCATCCAGATATATCATTGACCATACTTTTATTGTAAATACCAAACAGATATATCATTGACCTCACAGTTAATGTAAAGATCATCCAGATATATCTTTGACCTCACTTGTATTGTAAATACCATTCAGATATTTCATTAACCTCACATTTACTGTAAATACCACCCAGATATGTCATTGACCTCAATAGGATTGTAAATACCATCCAGATATATCATTGACATCATATTTACTGTAAATACCACCCAGATATATCTTTGACCTCACTTGTATTGTAAATACCATTCCGATATATTACTGACCTTACATTTACTGTCAATACCATCCAGATATATCATTGACCTCACATTTACTGTAAGTATCATCCAGATATACCATTCAACTCACTTGTATTGTAAATACCATCCAGATATATCATTGACCTCACATTTACTGCAAGTACCATGCAGATATATCACTGACCTCACTTGCATTGTAAATACCATCCATATATTTCATTGACCTCACTTGCATTGTAAATACCATCGAGATATATCATTGACCTCACATTTACTGTAAGTACCATGCAGATATATCATTGACATCACTTTTAATGTAAATACCATCCAGATATATCATTGACCTCACTTGTATTGTAAATGCCATCCAGATGTATCATTGACCTCAATTGTATTGTTAATACCTCCCAGATATATCATTTAGGTCACATTTACTGTAGATACCATCCAGATATAACATTGACATCACTTCTATTGTAAATACCATCCAGATATATCATAGATCTCAGTTTTATTGTAAATGCCATCCAGATATATTTTTGACCTAACATTTACTGTAAATACCATCCAGATATATCATTGACATCACTTGTACAGTAAATACCATCCAGATATAGCATTGATCTCAGTTTTATTGAGAATAACATCCGGATATATCATTGACCTTACATTTACTGTAAATATAACCCAGTTATATCTTTGACCTCACTGGCATTCTAAATACCATCCACGTATATCATTGACCTCACTTGCATTGTAAATATCATCCGCATATATCATTGACCTCACTTGTACTGTAAGTACCATCCAGATCTAGTATTGACTACACTTGTGTTGTCCAAACCATCCGGATATATCATTGACCTAACATTTACTGGTAATGCCATACAGATATATCATTGACCTCACTTGTATTGCAAATACCATCCAGATATATAATTGACCTCACTTGTATTGGAAATACCATCCAGGTATATCATTGACCTCACATTTACTGTAAATAATATTCAGATATATCATTGACCTCACTTGTGTTGTAAATACCATCCAGATATGTAATTGCCCTCACTTGTATTGTAAATACCATCTGGATATATCATTGACATCACATTTACTGTAAATAACATCCAGATATATCATCGACCTCAATTGTATTGGAAATACCATCCAGATATATCATTAACCTCACATTTACTGTAAATAATATTCAGATATATCATTGACCTCACTTGTATTGTAAGTACCATCCAGCTATATCTTTTACCTCACATTTAGTGTAAATATCATCCAGATATATCATTTACCTCACAATTATTGTAAATACCATTAAGATATATCATTGACCTCACTTGTATTGTAAATACCATCCAGAAATATCATTGACCTCACATCTACTGTAAATGCCATGAAGATATATCACTGACTTCACTTGTATAATAAATACCATCCAGAAATATCATTGACCTCAGTTTTATTATAAATACCATCCAGATATATCATTGACCTCACATGAACTGTAAATACCATCCAGCTATATCATTGACCTCACTTGTATTGTAAATAGCATCCGGATATATAATTGACCTCACATTTACTGTAAATACCATCCATATATATCATTGACCTCACTTTTATTGGAAATACCATCCAGATATTTTATTGATCTCACTTGTATTGTAAATACCATCCAGATATTTCATTGACCTCACATTTACTGCAAATGTCATCCAGCTATATCATTGACCTCACATTTAATTGAAATGCCATCCAGATATATCATTGACCTCACATTTACTGTAAATACCTTCCATAGATATCATTGACCTCACTTGCATTGTAAATACCATCCACATATATCATTGACCACACATTTACATTAAATAACATCCAGATATATCTCTGACCTCACTTGTATTGTAATTACCAACCAGATATATCATTGACCTCACTTGTATTGTAAACACCATCCAGATATATAATTGATCTCAATTGTATTATAAATACCATCCAGATATATCATTGACCACACTTGTATTGTTAATACCATCCATTTATATCTTTGACCTCACATTTACTGTAAATGCCACCCCGATAAATCTTTGGCCTCACTTATCTTGTAAATAACTACCAGATACATCATTGACCTCACATTTACTTTACATACCATCCAGCTGTATCATTGACCCCTCATTTACTGTTAATACCCTCCAGATATATCATTGACCTCAATTGTATTGTAAATGCCATCCAGATATATCATTGACCTCACTTTTACTATAAATACCCTCCAGATATATCATTGACCTCACTTGTATTGTAAATACCATCCAGATGTATTATTGACCTCACATTTACCGAAAATACAATCCAGATATATCTTTGACCTCACTTGTATTGTAAGTCCCATCCAGATCTTTCTTTGACGTCACTTGTATTGTAAATAGCATCCAGACATATCATTGACATCAATTGTATTGTACATAGAATCCAGATATGCCATTGACCTCTCATTTACTGTAAATAGCATCCAGATTTCTCATTGACCTCACTTGTGTTGTAAATACCATCCAGATATAGAATAGACCTCACTTGTATTGTAAATACCATCCGGATATATCATTGACCTCACATTTACTGTAAATATCATCCAGCTGTATCATTGACTTCTTTTCTTTCTTTTCTTTTGGGCCTCCTTATCTCGAGAGACAATGGATACGCGCCTGGAGGTGGTCAGTGGTTTGTGAAGCAGCGCCTGGAGTGGCTATAAAGGCCAATTCTGGAGTGACAGGCTCTTCCACAGGTGCTGCAGAGAAATTTGTTTGTTGGGGCTGTTGCACAGTTGGCTCTCCCCTTGCGCCTCTGTCTTTTTTCCTGCCAACTACTAAGTCTCTTTGACTCGCCACAATTTAGCCCTGTCTTTATGGCTGCCCGCCAGCTCTGGCGAATGCTGGCAACTGACTCCCACGACTTGTGATCAATGTCACACGATTTCATGTCGCGTTTGCAGACGTCTTTATAACGGAGACATGGACGGCCGGTGGGTCTGATACCAGTGGCGAGCTCGCTGTACAATGTGTCTTTGGGGATCCTGCCATCTTCCATGCGGCTCACATGGCCAAGCCATCTCAAGCGCCGCTGACTCAGTAGTGTGTATAAGCTGGGGGTGTTGGCCGCTTCAAGGACTTCTGTGTTGGAGATATAGTCCTGCCACCTGATGCCAAGTATTCTCCGAAGGCAGCGAAGATGGAATGAATTGAGACGTCGCTCTTGGCTGGCATACGTTGTCCAGGCCTCGCTGCCGTAGAGCAAGGTACTGAGGACACAGGCCTGATACACTCGGACTTTTGTGTTCCGTGTCAGTGCGCCATTTTCCCACACTCTCTTGGCCAGTCTGGACATAGCAGTGGAAGCCTTACCCATGCGCTTGTTGATTTCTGCATCTAGAGACAGGTTACTGGTGATAGTTGAGCCTAGGTAGGTGAACTCTTGAACCACTTCCAGAGCGTGGTCGCCAATATTGAAGGATGGAGCATTTCTGACATCCTGCCCCATGATGTTCGTTTTCTTGAGGCTGATGGTTAGGCCAAATTCATTGCAGGCAGACGCAAACCTGTCGATGAGACTCTGCAGGCATTCTTCAGTGTGAGATGTTAAAGCAGCATCGTCAGCAAAGAGGAGTTCTCTGATGAGGACTTTCCGTACTTTGGACTTCGCTCTTAGACGGGCAAGGTTGAACAACCTGCCCCCTGATCTTGTGTGGAGGAAAATTCCTTCTTCAGAGGATTTGAACGCATGTGAAAGCAGCAGGGAGAAGAAAATCCCAAAAAGTGTGGGTGCGAGAACACAGCCCTGTTTCACACCACTCAGGATAGGAATGGGCTCTGATGAGGAGCCACCATGTTGAATTGTGCCTTTCATATTGTCATGGAATGAGGTGATGATACTTCACTTGTATAGTAAATACCATCCGGATATATCATTGACCTCACTTCTATTGTAAATACCATCCAGATATATCATTAACCAAACATTTACTGTAACTAACATCCAGATATATCTTTGACCTCACTGTTATTGTAAATACCATCCAGATATATCATTGACATCTTATTTACTGTAAATACCATCCAGATATATCATTGACCTCACATTTACTGAAAATATCATCCAGATATATCATTGACCTCACATGTATCGTAAATACTATCCGGATATATCATTGACCTCAATTGTATTGCAAATACCATCCGGATATGTCATTGACATCACATTTACTGTAAATACCATCCAGATCTATCATTAACCTCACCTGTATTGTAAATACCATCCAGACATATCATTGACCTCACTTGTATTGCAGATACCATCCAGATATATCATTGATATCACATTTACCGCAAATACAATCCAGATATATCTTTGACCTCACTTGTATTGGAAGTACCATCCAGATCTTTCTTTGACGTCACTTGTATTGTAAATAGCATCCAGATATATCATTGACCTCAATTGTATTGTAAATACAATCCAGATATGTCATTGACCTCACATTTACTGTAAATAGCATCCAGATTTCTCATTGACCTCACTTGTGTTGTAAATACCATCCAGATATATAATTGACCTCACTTGTATTGTAAATACCATCCGGATATATCATTGACCTCACATTTAACGTAAATATCATCCAGCTGTATCATTGACCTCACTTGTCTAGGAAATACCATCCGGATATACCATTGACATCACTTGTATTGTAAATACCATCCATATATAACATTAACCACACATTTACTGTAACTACCATCCAGATATATCATTGACCTCACTGGTATTGTAAATACCATCCAGATATATCATTGACATCTTATTTACTGTAAATGCCATCCAGATATATAATTGACCTCACATTTACTGTAAATAACATCCAGATATATCATTGACCTCATTTGTATCGTAAATACCTTCCGGATATATCATTGACCTCAATTGTATTGTAAATACCATCCGGATATATCATTGACCTCAATTGTATTGTAAATACCATCCAGACATATCATTGACCTCACTGGTATTGTAAATACCATCCAGATATATCATTGACATCTTATTTACTGTAAATACCATCCAGATATATAATTGACCTCACATTTACTGTAAATAACATCCAGATATATCATTGACCTCATTTGTATCGTAAATACCATCCGGATATATCATTGACCTCAATTGTATTGTAAATACCATCCGGATATATCATTGACATCACATTTATTGTAAATACCATCCAGATATATCATTGACCTCACTTGTATTGTAAATACCATCCAGATATATCATTGATATCACATTTACTGTAAATACCATCCAGATATATCATTGACCTCACTTGTATTGTAAATACCATCCAGAAATATCATTGATATCACATTTACTGTAAATACCATCCAGATATATAATTGACCTCACATTTACTGTAAATATCATCCAGCTATATCATTGACCTCACCTGTATCGTAAATACCATCCGGATATATCATTGACCTCACTTGTCTTGTAAATACCATCCGGATCTTTCATTGACATCACATTTACTGGAAATAACATCCAGATATATCATTGGCCTCATATTTACTGTAAATACCATGCAGATATGTCATTGACCTCACTTGTATTGTAAATACCATCCGGATATATCATTGGACCTCACTTGTATTGTAAATACCATCCGGATATATCATTGACCTCATTTGTATTGTAAATACCATCCAGATATATCATTGACATCACATTTACTGTAAATACCATGCAGATATGTCATTGACCTCACTTGTATTGTAAATACCATCCGGATATATCATTGGACCTCACTTGTATTGTAAATACCATCCAGATATATCATTGACATCACATTTACTGGAAATTCCATCCAGATATATCATTGATCTCACTTGTATTGTCAATACCATCCAGATATATCATTGACATCACATTTACTGCAAATACCATACAGATATATCATTGATCTCACTTGTATTGTAAATACCATCCAGATATATCATTGACCTCACTTGTATTGTAAATACCATCCAGATATATCATTGACATCACATTTACTGGAAATTCCATCCAGATATATCATTGATCTCACTTGTATTGTCAATACCATCCAGATATATCATTGACATCACATTTACTGCAAATACCATACCGATATATCTTTGACCTCACTTGTATTGTAAATATCAGCACGATACCATCCAGATATATAATTGGCCTCATATTTACTGTAAATACCATGCAGATATGTCATTGACCTCACGTGTATTGAAAATACCATCCAGATATATCATTGACCTGACATTTCCTGCAAATCTTTTTCCTTTTCGTTGCCCTCCTTATCTCGTGAGACAATGGGTAAGCGCCTGGAGAGGGTCTCTGGTGTGTGGAGCAGCGCCTGGAGTGGCGAGAAAGGCCAATTTTCGAGTGACAGGCTCTTCCACAGGTTCTGCAGAAAAATTTGTTTGTCGTGGCTGTTACACAGTTGGCTCTCCCCTTGCGCTTTTGTCTTGTTTCCTGCCAACTATTAAGTCTGTTCGACTCGCCACACTTTAGCCCCGCCTTTATGACTGCACGCCTGCTCTGGCGAATGCTGGCAACTGACTCCCACGACTTGTAATCAATGTCACAGGACTTCATGGCGCGTTTGCAGACGTCTTTGAAGCGGAGACATGGACGGCCGGTGGATCTGATACCAATGGCGAGCTCGCTGTCCAATGTGTCTTTGGGGATCCTGCCATCTTCCATGCGGCTCACATGTCCAAGCCATCTCAAGGGTCGCTGACTCAGTAAAGTGTATGAGCTGGGGGTGTTGGCCGCCTCGAGGACTTCTGTGTTGGAGATACGGTCCTGCCACTTGATGCCAAGTATTCTCCGGAGGCAGAGAAGGTCGAATGAATTGAGACGCCGCTCTTGGCTGACATACGTTGTCCAGGCCTCGCTGCAATCGAGGAAGGCACTGAGGACACAGGCTTGATGCACTCGGACTTTTGTGTTCCGTGTCAGTGCGCCATTTTCCCACACTCTCTTGGCAGTCTGGACATCGCAGTGGAAGCCTTTCCCATACACTTGTTGATTTCTGCATCTCGAGACAGGTTACTGTAAATGCCATCCAGATTTATCATTGACCTCACATTGACTGTAAATACCATCCAGATATATCTTTGACCTGGCTTGTATTGTAAGAGAGGTTGAGTAGATTAGGATTATTTTCATTAGAAAGACGAAGGTTGAGGGGGGACCTGATTGAGGTGTACAAAATCATGAGAGGTATAGACAGGGTGGATAGCAAGAAGCTTTTTCCCAAAGTGGGGGATTCAATTGCAAGGGGACACGAGTTCAAAGTGAAAGGGGAAAAGTTTAGGGGGGATATGCGTGGAAAGTTCTTTACGCAGAGGGTGGTGGGTGCATGGAACACATTACCAGCGGAGGTGGTAGACGCGGGCACGATAGCGTCTTTTAAGATATATCTAGAGAGATACATGAATGGGCAGGAAGTTAAGAGATACAGACCCTTAGAAAATAGGCGACATGTTTAGATAGATGATTTGGATTGGCGTCGGCTTGGATGGCCGAAGGGCCTGTTCCTGTGCTGTAATTTTCTTTCTTCTTTGTAAATGCCATCCAGATATATCATTGACCTCACATGTATTATAAATACCATCCAGATATATCACTGGCTACAAATGTATTATAAATAAAATGTTGATATTTCACTAACCTCACTTTTACCTAAATACCAATCTGGACGTATCACCAACCTCACCTTTTCTGTCAGTACCAGTCCTGATAGATCACAAACCTGACTTATAATACAAATACCCATTCATACGTATCATTGGCCTCAGTTTTATTGTAAATACCCATCCATACATATCACTGGCCACATTTGAACTGTTACCTCCCATCCAGTGATATTATCACTGACCTCACTTCAACTGCACATACCCATAAGATATATGACGGATCTCACTTGTGCTGTAACTATACAACCAGGTTTTCCTGTGATCTCGATTTTACAGTAAATACCAAACGAGCAATATCACTGATCTCACTTTTTCTGTTGCTGGTTGGCCAGATGTATGATGCATCGCTATTATACTGTTATTAATCATCCAGATGCAGTACACTCATCAAACGTGTTGCCACTACCCTTCCAGTTATATCACTGACTTAAATTTACAGTTACTACCCAGCCAGGTATATCAACCCCCTCGTTTGTATTGTCATTAACCATCCTGGTGCAACACTAGTGCATGTTGCATGTCGTCGCTGCCTCAGAAAAAAAAAACTCTCTTTCAGTGTACCTGAATTATTTTTATTCTTTCACTGGATGTGAGCGCCGCTGGCTGGACCTGCAATTATTGCCCATATCTAATTTCCCTTGAGAAGTTGATGGTGAGAACTGCAGTCCATGATGGGTAGGTACACTCACAGTGCTGTTAAGGAAGGGATTTCCAGGAACTTGACCCAGTGACAGGGAAGGAACAGCGATTTCGTTCCAGGTCAGGATGGTGTGTGGTTTGGGGGGGCACATGCAGATGTTGATGTTCCCACGACCATGAGAGGGAGTGTGGTACAATAGAGGGAGAGTTAGCAAGTTCAGTAAATTTATCTGCACTGACTATGGTTTTAATTAAATACTGAGTATCGAACATGTTTCAGCTTATTCCAAGGATCCTGGGAAGATACCATGATGTTAAAGCAATAGAAATGTCTGATTTCCCATGTCAAATACGTTTTCAGATCTAACCTGTTAATTGGATCAGTGGCCATGTGTAAGTCCTGAGCTTCATCCTGAGAAGTGGATTTAAAATCTATCCCCCAGAATGAAAAGATTACATCAGATCATGGACATAATTCAAAATCTGTAAAGAAATCAGTTCCCACTTCACATTGCTCTTGTCAGATTGAAAGATTGGTTTCAGCTGTTATTTCTAATAGTCATTCAAATGATTATATTCAATTGTTTGTGTGGGTATTAATTTACATCTGTCCAATACCTGGTTTAAAATATACAATCGTTTAAAAATAGCTAGATTGTAAAGGGTTAATGCTGCTGCTCAATGACTGGAATTAATATTACTCAGTTGGAAAATACATCTCTGCTTTTTATTAGTTACAGTAAGTTAAGAACAACAATTTTATGCAAATCCCCAGGAACATTTCTTAGGTCACAGAATATAATTTAATAGATTCTCCAAACTCGCACTCAGCTCAATTAAACATATTCAATCCCAGTCACTTGTCGCATTATATTCACTGATTGTGAAACGTTAGAGGCGTCACAGTACAAGAAAATTGAAAAGCAAATATTCTGCCCCAAAAGCATGCGAGGGCCGCCCTGGAAATGCTGGGAAGATAGTGTTAAGACAGTCTGTACCTGCCCTGGGAATGTTTAATGAAGCAGTCTTAATTGGTATCGTGATCTGTACATCATCTGCTCAGCACATTGCACCCTCAGGTTTAAGGGGACAGTGCAGAGCGCGCTTTACTCTCTATCTAATGTGACAGATCAATAAAACATAATTCAGTCGAAAGCTGGCCACTCCCTCCCAGGTCTGGGCCTGTCCAAGGTGAGTCTCTGTGTTAACAGGGAATGGGAGAGGCAGGTACATTCTAGCCAATGTTCAAATGGATCATTCCAGAAATCTGTCTGTGTGTTTGTGTCTCTCTCCCTCCGCAAAAACCTTATTAACAGAGCAGAAAAAACACTGCAATTTAAAACCTGGAGCAGCCGGTTTGGATAAAAGCCATTTAACACAAATTGCATTAAATGTCTTTCACTATTCAACCTCCAGTTTCTCGGCAGTTCTGAAAAGCACGACCCTGAAATTCTGGCAAAGAGTTTTTTTTTTTGAGAGGCCTGTTTGACTGCAGGTTGAGGAACAAACAGTTTTCATTTGGATTTTCACTTCCACTTGTGTGACATAGCCTGAAACTAGAGCCAGGTTAATGATGCAGCCAGGAGAAGGCTAACAATTGCTGACCTTTCAGACAACAATTCCGCCCCATATTTGCTGTTATATTTGTCAATGAATCATCTTCTTCTTCACGGAGGTGGTAGATGCGGGCACGATAGCGTCTTTTAAGATGTATCTAGACAGATCCATGAATGGGTAGGAAGTAAAGAGATACAGACCCTTAGAAAACAGGCGACAGGTTTAGATGGAGGATCTGGATCGGCGTAGGCTTGGAGGGCCGAAGGGCCTGTTCCTGTGCAGTAGTTTTCTTTGTTCTTTGTTCTTTGGCCTCAATGTCTCGAGAGACAATGGGTATACGCCTGGAGGTGGTCAGTGGTTTGTGAAGCAGCGCCTGGAGTGGATAAAAAGGACAATTCTGGAGGGACAGACTCTTCCAGAGGTGCTGCAGATAAAATTGGTTGTCGGGGCTGTTACACCGTTGGCTCTCTCCTTGCGTTTCTGACTTTTTCCCTGCCAACTGCTAAGTCTCTTCCACTCGCCACTCTTTAGCCCCGCCTTTATGTCTGTCCATCAGATCTGGTGAGTGCGAACAAATGACTCCCATGACTTGTGATCAATATCACAGGACTTCATGTCGCGGTTGCAGACGACTTTAAAGGGGAGACATAGACGGCCGGTGGGTCTGATACCAGTGACGAGCTCTCTGAGCAATGCATCCATGGGGATCCTGCCATCTTCCATGCGGTTCACATGGCCAAGCTATCTCAATCGCCATTGGCTCATGAGGGTGCATATGCTGGGGATGCTGGGAGCCTCGAGGACTTCTGCATTGGAGATACGGTCCTGCAACCTGATGCCAAAGATTTTCCGGAGGCAGTTAAGATGGAATGAGTTGAGACTTCACTCTTGGCTGACATATGTTATCCAGGCCTCAATGCAGGAGAGCAAGGGACTGAGGACACAGGCTTGAAGCACTCGGACTTTTGTGTTCTTTGTCAGTGGGCCATTTTCCCACATTCTCTTGGCCAGTCTGGATATAGCAGCAGACGCCTTTCTCATGCGCTTGTTGATTTCTGCATCGAGAGACATGTTACTGATGATAGTTGAGCCTAGGTAGGTGAACTCTTGAAGCACTTCCAGAGCGTGGTCGCCAATATTGATGGATGCGGCATTTCTGACTTCCTGTCCCATGATGTTCGCTTTCTTGAGGCTGATGGACAGGCCAAATTTGTTGCAGGCAGCCGCAATCCTGTCGATGAGTTGCTGCAGACACTCTTCTCTGTGGGATGTTAATGCAGCATCGTCAGCAATGCGGAGTTCCCTGATGAAGCCCTTCTGTACTTTGGTCTTCGCTCTGAGATGAGCAAGATTGCACAAGCTGCCATCTGATCTTGTGTGGAGGAAAATCCCTTCTTCTGAAGACTTAAATGCATGTGAGAGCAGCAATGAGAAGAAGATCCAAACAATGTAGGTGGGAGAACACAGTCCTGTTTCACGCCACTCAGGATAAGAAAGAGGTCTGATGAGGCAACGCTATGCTGAATTGTGCCTTTCATATTGTCACGGAATGAGGTGATTATACTTATCAGTTTCTGTGGACAACCAAACTTTGCTAGTAGTCTGAAGAAACCACGTCTGCTGACGAGGCCAAATGCTTTGGTGAGATCTATGAAAGCAACATAGAGGGGCATATGTTGCTCACGGTATTTGTCCTGCAGCTGGCAAAGGGAGAACAGCATGTCAATGGTAGATCTCTCTGCTCAAAAGCCGCCTTGGGCCTCAGGGTAGAGTAGCTCAGCCAGCTTCTGGAGTCTGTTAAAACAACTCGAGCAAAGACTTTCCCCATTATGCTGAGCACAGAGATTCCACAGTAGTTATTGCAGTCACTGCGGTCACCCTTGTGATGATACTGGCATCGTGTATGTCCTGTGGTACTGCTCCCTCATCCCAGCACAGGCAATGCAGTTCGTCGAGAGCTGAAAGTATATATGGAGAGGGTGCAGAGGAGGTTCACCAGGATGTTGCCTGGTATGGAGGGCGCTAGCTATGAAGAGAGGTTGAGTAGATTAAGATTATTTTCATTAGAAAGACGGAGGTTGAGGGGGGATCTGATTGAAGTGTACAAAATCATGAGAGGTATAGACAGGGTGGATAGCAAGAAACTTTTTCCCAGAGTGGGGGATTCAATTACTAGGGGTCACGAGTTCAAAGTGAGAGGGGAAATGTTTAGGGAGGATATGCGTGGAATGTCTTTTACGCAGAGGGTGGTGGGTGCCTGGAACATGTTGCCGGTGGAGGTGGTAGACGCGGGCACGATAAAATCTTTTAAGATGTATCTAGACAGATACATGAATGGGCAGGCAGCAAAGAGATACAGACCCTTAGAAAATAGGCGACATGTTTCGATAGAGGATCTGGATTGGCGCAGGCTTGGATGGCTGAAGGGCCTGTTCCTGTGCTGTAATTTTCTTTGTTCTTTATTCAAGCCTGGCACTCTTGATTATTTCAGGTGTAATGCCGTCCTTCCCAAGGGCTTTTCTACTGGCTAGAGAATCAATGGCATCACTGTGTTCCGATTTTGTTGGCTGTTTGTCTATCTCATCCATGACTGGCAGAGACTGGGCTGCATTGAGTGTGGTCTCAGTGACTACGTTTTCCCTGGAGTCCAGTTCCAGGTCGTGCTCCACCCAGTGGTCCATTTGCTTGTGTTGGTCAGTGTAATCATTGGCAAAAATAGTTTCTTAACATTTACTACTTTAATGTTACAAGGGTTTATAAAGGCGATTTAACACAGATTGTATTCAAGATCTTCCACTTTTCACCTTCAGTTTATATAAAGCTTAACGATAAAGACTTCCACATTCTGACAAAGAGTTTTTGCTGCAGCAATAAAATGTCACTTGTTTTCCTTTACTTCTTGACTGTATCTTTCCTCTTCTCTCCAGGGATTCAGAGGGATTTTTGATCATCGCTTGTCCACATTCAGGAGGTTCCAGTTTCTCTGCAGCTGCTGTCCTGGAGAAATAAATTGCATTCAAAAACTTCCCCTCAGTTTGGAGTCATGAGGTGAGACAGTTTACACTCGCAGAGGAGAAAAACGAATAGGCAGGGAGTTGTTATGTTCTGGAATTCACTGTCTGACAGGTTTCTGAAAGCAGATTCAATATTAACTTTCAAAAGACAATTGGATATCAGCACAGAAAGAGAAGTGAGAGAGAGAGAGAGATATGTCATAACTTTTGTGATGAAGAACTCAACACAACTTATTCAGAGAGTTTTTATTTGTAAATGATTGTTGTGAGTTTTATTTGAGAAAGTTGTTTTATTTATGCATTATCTTTCGTCACTCAGAATTATTGACCAAACAGGGAACAGTTTAATGCTACAAGTGTTTACATTGCAGAAAATAGCCTTTTAACACAAATTGTATTGAAATTATTTGATTAAACATCTCAAGTTTATGTAAAGGAAATTGCTCAAACTTGTGGAAACTTTCAAACTCTGAGCAACACAGAATCTCCTATCAGCAATAGCTCAGTATCTCCCTCTGCAGATATCACTGTCTCACTGCAGTTAGTTCCCTCCTCTCACCATCCCCATTTTCTGGTGCCCCCTCTCTTTCTCTATGTCTGTCTCTCTCCCTCTCCCAATCTGTTAACCCTCTCTCTGTTCCCCCTTCTCTGTTGCACCCCCTCTTTGTGTTGTCCCCTCACTTTGTGTCATGCCCCGTATCATTCCCTTTTCTGTCACCTCCGTCTCTGTCCCCCTCTCTCTGCCCCTCTGTCACTCTGCGCCTCCCTATCACCCTGCTCCCTCTTTATCTTTACCCCTTCTCCTGTTTCCCTCCCCTCTCTCTGTCCCTCTCTGGCTGTGTCCCCCTCTCTTTCTCTGTGTTTGTCTCTTTCCTCCTCCCAATCTGACAACTCTCCCTCTGCCATCCTCTGTCTCAGCCACTCTATCTCTCTGTCCCTCTTTTTCACTGCTTCCCCTCTCTCGCCTTCCCCCCTCTCTCTGTCCCTATCTTTCTGTTCGCCTCTCTCACTCTCTCACTGTCCCCTCTTTTCTCGTTGCACCCCCTCTCTCTCTGTCTCTCCCTCACTCTCTCCCCCTCATTCTCTCCTCCCTCTCTGCCCCCCCTCTCTCTTCACTGTCCCCCTCTCTCTATTTGCACCCTCCTCTCTCTGACTGATGCTGAGAGGAGGAGCAGCAGTTTCTAAACTTCGGACTGATTCATGTTTTTCCAGAGAGCTTTCAAAAAATTCAGAACCTGCCACAAAGCCCCGAATCCGTCCAGAGTTTGGAAGCTGCTGTTCCTGCTCTTAGCTGTGAATTTGGGAAGGAGTGTTAATGAGAATTAGATAATAATCTGAACTTAGAAATTCCAATTCAGCTGTGAAACTGACAGGTGCATTCTTTTTTGAAGCCGCTCTGGTGGGAAAGCAGAAGCCAATGGGAAATTTCTCATCTCTGAAATTAACAGTCCCAGACCTCAACACTTTTACCACTGACACTGGAGTCCGTGTACGGACACTTTGCCGACCCCTGCTCACATGGGGACCAGTTGGAGAAGTTGGGTGGTGAGCAGTTTAGTGGGGATTGGGGGTGAGAGAGCAGGAGGTGGGCCTACTGTACAAGATGAGCTGAGAAAGAGCACAAGGGCAGATAGGAGAGAAGCTAGAGAAGGATACAAGTTCAGGTCCAGGACGGGGAGGAGGGTGGGGTGTCTTAGGGGAGTTTATCTCGGTGGGCGAGGGGAAGGGAGGGAAGCAGCAGGGGAAGCTGATCACATGGTCTGAACCTTAGTGAGGAAGTTCATGAGCTCCTCACACTTACTGTTGGAGGTGAGACGGTGGCAGAGTGGTAATGTCACTGAACTAGTAATCCAGATTTCCAAGCTGATACCCTGGGGAGAAATAAAAGCAAAATACTGCGGATGCTGGAAATCTGAAATAAAAACAAGAAATGCTGGAACCACTCAGCAGGTCTGGCAGCATCTGTGGAAAAAGAAGCAGAGTTAATGTTTCGGGTCAGTGACCCTTCTTCGGAACTGACAAATATTTAAAATGTCACAGGTTATAAGCAAGTGAGGTGGGGTGGGGCAAGAGATAGCAAAGGAGAGGGGGTAGATTGGACAAGGCCACATAGCTGACCAAAAGGTCATGGAGCAAAGGCAAACAATACGTTAATGGTGTGTTGAAAGACAAAGCATTGGTACAGAATAGGTGTTACTGGACTGAATATTGAACAGCAGCAAGTGCAAACATGAAAAAAACAGTGGGTAAGCAAACTGAACAAACTAAGATGAAATGAAATAAATGCAAACAAAAGGTTGTAAAAAATGTAAAAAAGAATGTAACAAAAAGGAAGATAAAATAACTAAAAATAAAAGTAAAATGGGGGGTGTCATGCTCTGAAATTATTGATCTCAATGTTCAGTCCGGCAGGCTGTAGTGTGCCTAATCGGTAGATGAGATGCTGTTCCTCGAGCTTGTGTTGATGTTCACTGGAACACTGCAGCAATCCCAGGACAGAGATGTGAGCATGAGAGCAGGTGGGTGAGTGTTGAAATGGCAAGCAACCGGAAGCTCAGGGTCCTGCTTGCGGACCGAGAGGAGGTGTTCCGCAAAACGATCACCCAGTCTGCGCTTGGTCTCCCCAATGTAGAGGAGACCACATTGTGAGCAGCGAATACAGTATACTACTTTGAAAGAAGTACAAGTAAATCGCTGCGTCACCTGAAATAAGTGTTTGGGGCCTGGGATAGTGACGAGAGAGGAGGTAAATGGGCTCGTATTACATCTCCTGCGATTGCAGGAGAATGTGTCGTGAGAAGGGGCCGAGGTGGTGGGGGTAATGGAGGAGTGGACCAGGGTTTAGCGGAGGGAATGATCCCTTCGGAATTCTGTCAGGGGAAGAATGCGGAAGTTGCGTTTGGTAGTGGCATCACGCTGGAGGTGGCAGAAATGGCGGAGGATGATCCTTTGGACATGGAGGCTGATGGGGTGGAAAGTGAGGATAAGGGGAACCCTGTCACGGTTCTGGGAGGGAGGGGAAGGGTTGAGGGCAGAGGTACGGGAAATGGGCCGGACACGGTTGAGGGCCCTGTCAACAACAGTGGGGGGAATCCTCGGTTGAGGAAAAAGGAGGTCATACCAGAAGCACCGTCATGGAAGGTACCATCATCAAAGCAGATGCATCGGAGATGGAGAAACTGGGAGAAGGGAATGGAGTCCTTACAGGAGGTAGGGTGTGAAGAAATGTAGTCGTGGTAGCTGTGGGAGTCCTTGGGTTTATAATGGATATTAGTAGACAACCTATCCCCAGAGATGAAGGCAGAGAAGTCGAAGAAGGGAAGGGATACCCTGGGGACACCGGTTCAATTCCTACCACGACAGCGAGTGGAATTTCAATTTAATTAATTAATAAAAATAAGGAATTGAAAGCTAGTCTCAGTGATGGTGTTACAAAACTATCATTGGTTGTTGTAAATACCCCGTCTGGTTCACTAATGTCCTTTAGGGAAGGAAATCAGCCGTCCTTACCTTGTCTGGCCTACATGTGACTCCAGACAAACAGTAATGTGGTTGATTGTTAAATGCCATTTGAAATCTCCACTCAGTTATCAAGGGTAATTCGGGTTGGGTAACAAAAGCTGGCCTTGCCAGTGATGCTCACATCCCATGAATAAAAATTATAAATTAGTGAAGGTGGTGTGGATAATGCTCCCAATATCCCTCTTCATTCATGAAGAAAATTTAATATTGATGACCCCTTATCACGAACTCACGAACCCAATCTTTCTCTATTCACTGAGAAAAGTCCTTGCTGTTTTAAAAAGCTTTATTAAATCATCTCTCAGCTTCCTGTGCTCCTGTGGAAACAGTCTCCATTTCAGCCTTCTGCTCGGTTCTGTCGGAGGTAGTTTGAATATAATTGTAGAGACTGCAGCTCTGAAACGTTTTCAAATTTAGAAGCAGAATCAGTTTTGTGAGACCAGTCTTGTGAGACAATGTCTCAGGAATGTGTCGAAACAGCTCAGAGAGTCACCTTCCCTGAATTTCCAGGGATTTAATTCTCCATCTTCGACTCTCACCTGTACCTGGTTATTGAAAATGCGCTGTGTCACTGCAAAAATCTAAAGGTATACTTGCAAACATTTCCTGTTGTTTTAAATGACAAATATTTCAAATAATGACAGAGAAACCCATACGGAAATATTGGTGATGACTTTGCAGCATTTGAATTTTATTTGATTGGCTATGAACTGACTGAGCAAAAGAAAAGTTACAATTCCAACCTGCACCAAGGAACAGAAAATGTGGAGCTTTAAAGACTGACACAGATTTTGGAATCAGTTTGCGCGGAGCTGCTTCAGTATTTTGTGAAAGATGTTCGGTGCAGACTATGTATCTTGCAGACAGTAAGTTTAGTAAAGGGGAGGACAGTCTATCAGCAGAGGGCTCGAAGCATTCAGAGCGGATCATCCTGGGCAGCGACCTGCTCAAACTCTTCTCCAACTGAATTTTCACACTTTGTGATCACTGTTCTGTAAGTCTCTGACACAAGACAGCTTGTTATGCTCCTCCAAAAGTGCTGTAATCAGGCCAGTATTCACCCAGAAAGAGGAGCTTGTGCGCCCCATTAAAATTCACCTCCTGGTACAGAACCCACAGATCTGCCTTCACCACATGGGATGTGGTCCGATTATTAAACCCAATAACACTCAGGTCGCTAATGGTTTCAGCTGTCACCTTGAAAATTGATGTCTTTGTATAAATCGATTTCTGGGTCCAGTAAATTTACCTTCATCAGGCGCAATGATTGAATCTTTTCATCCATTTCACCAAGATTTGCATGAACTCCTGCACCATAAAAAGTGAACTCTCTGGGGTAGTTTGTGCCGGCATAAGCGACCCAGTGTTTCCTCTCCACTTTCAGGGAGGAGAAGGAGGCAGAATCAAGGTCAGGCACACTGACAATAAACTCATTCCCTTGACCAGAGAATTCTGTCTAATCAAACAAGATAATCTTGTTCATCCTGAGTGCGATGTTGTAGATGTTCTGAGATTTCAATGTGAACAGCAGCAGTGAAATCACTCCATGGTTTCCTAGCTCCCGAAGTGAGTTTACATACACATTGAAAAATCCTTCCTGATAACTCAGCAAATTATAATAGATGCTGGACAGCCACGGGGCAAGTGGCAGCTATCTGTGCCGAGAATTGTGCAAACACCGAATGCTGAAATGCAACACAGCAGGAAAGACACTGACAAAAATTTCACAACTTCGTGGAAACAGCAATTCGGCAATTCTACACAAGGTGTCACAAAGATTCGGCTTCTCATGTTCTAGTAATTGTACACACTGTGTCCCTCACACACTCACTCTCCATGTTCCAGTAACTGTACACACTGTGTCCTTCACACTCACACTCCATGTTCCAGTAATTGTACACACTGTGTCCCTCACACACTCACTCTCCATGTTCCAGCAATTGTACACAGTGTCCCTCACACTCTCACACGCCATGTTCCAGTAATTGTACACGCAGTGTCCCTCACTCTCACACTCCATGTTCCAGTAATTGTACACACTGTGTCCCTCACACACTCACACTCCATGTTCCAGTAATTGTACACACTGTGTCCCTCACATTGTTACTCTGCATGTTTCAGTAATTGTACACACTGTGGCCCTTACATGCTCACTCTGCATGTTCGAGTAACTGTACATGCTGTGTCCCTCACACACTTTCACTCTCCAAGTTCAAGTAATTGTACACACTGTGTCCCTCACACACTCAGTCTCCATGTTCGAGTAATTGTACGCCCTGTGTCCCTCACACTTTCACTCTCCATGTTCTAGTAATTGTACACCCTGTGTCCCTCACATTTTCACTCTCCATGTTCGAGTAATTGTACACATTATGTCCCTCACACTTTCACTCTCCATGTTGTTGTAATTGTACACATTGTGTCCCACATGCTCTCACTCTCCATGTTACAGTAATTGTACACACTGTGTCCCTCACACTTTTGCTCTCCATGTTCTAGTAACTATACACACTGTGTCCCTCACTCTCACGCTCCATGTTCCAGTAATTGTTCACACTGTGTCACTCACACTCTCACACTCCATGTTTAGGTAATTGTGCCCACTGTGGGGGCAAAGTGTAGAAAAACAAGGAAGTTATGTTCAACCTTGATAAAACACTGATTCAGCCTCAACTGGAGTGCCATGTCCAGTTGTGATGGCACCGCACTTTGCAAAGGAGATGAAGACTTTCGAAGAGTTCAGAGGAGATTGACTAGAATGGTCCCAGTGATGAGGGACCTCAGTTAATGTGGAGAGACTGGAGAAACTGGGATTGTTCTCCTTCGAGCAGAGAAGGTTACGAGGGAGATTTAATCACGATGTTCACAATGACGATGAGTTTTGTCGGAGTAAATAAGGAGAAACTGTTTCCAGTGTCAGGAGAGTCAGTAACCAGAGGGACACAGATTTAAGATAATCGGTTAAAGAACCAGACAGGAAGAATGAGCAGAAATATTGAGTTGTTGTGATCTGGAATGCGCTTCCTGAAAGGGCAGCAGAGCAGATTTAATAGGATATTTTAAAAAGTGAATTTAGTGGAATGTCACAACTGAGTTTATGTTGCAACTGGTGTTTCTGTATTGTGGTGAGGCATTTCACACATTCTTTCTCTCTCTGTCCCCCTCTTTTTCTCTCTCTCTCCCTCTGCCTTACTTTCTCTCCACCAAGGCTCTATACAATTGCAGCAAGACTTCTTTACTCTTGTACTCAAAACCCCTTGCGACGAAGGCCAACATACCTGACTCGAACAAGGGGACACAGTTTAAGAATAAGTGGTCTCACTTTTAAAATGGAGATGAGGGGAAATGTTTTCCCTCAGAGGGAAGTTCGTATGTGGAATTCTATTCCCCAGAGAGCAGTGGAGGCTGTGTCATCGAACATCTTCCAGGCTGAGGTGAATGGGATTTTTAATCAACAAGGGAGTCGAGGGTTCTGGCGGTCAGACAAGAATGTAGAGTTAAGGCCACAATCATATCAGCCATGATCTTACTGTCTGGTGGAGCAGGCTCGGGAGATGAATGGCCTACTCCTGTTCCTCTGTAACAGGCTCGAGGAGGGGCAGAATGGCCTCCTCTTGTTCATGTCTATCTCTGCAAACTGTGAATTAAATTGATGAGTGAAAGATTGACAATGCTTTGGGTGTTTAATGAGACATGTTGGTATAAATCTATCTTAATATTTACCAATGTATTCTTGTAATTTATTCCACACCAGCAAAATTTCAAGAAATGCTCTCGTAGAATTTTCCAAATATCTCACCAGATAGAGTAACTTAGTGGAATCTTGCTATGCACATTTTATACAGCTAACCTGTGAAATGGGCAGGCAGATGACGAATGAAGTTTAATGCAGAGAAATGTGAAGTGATGCGTTTTGGTTGGAACAATGAGGAGAGACAATGTACAATAAAGGTTACAATACCAAACGGGAGCAGAAGCAGAGGGACCTGGGGGTATATGTACACCAACCATTGAAGGTGGCAGAACAGGTTGAGAAACTGGTTAATAGAGCATACGGGATGCAGGGATTTATAAGTAGGGGCATAGAATACAAAAACTTTTGTCAAACACTGGTTCGGCCTCAACTGGAGTATTGTGTCCAGTTGTGGGGGCACCGCACTTTGCAAAGGACATGAAGACTTTTGAAGAGTTCAGAGGAGATTGACGAGAATTGTCCCAGGGACGTGGGACTTCAGTTAAAGAGGAGAGACTGGAGAAGCTGGGATAGTTCTCCTTCTAGCAAAGACGGTTAAGAGGAAGATTTAATCAAGATGTTCACATTGACGATGGTTTTCGATGGAGTAAATAAGGAGAAACTGTTAGCAGTGGCAGGAGAGTCAGTAACCAGAGGGACACAGATTTGAGATAATCGGTGCAGAGGAGATTTACTAGGATGCTGCCTGGACTGGAGGGCATGTCATACAAAGAAAGGTTGAGGGAGCTAGTGCTTTTCTCATTGGAGCGAAGAAGGATGAGAGGTGACTTGATAGAGGGGTACAAGATGATGAGAGGCATAGATAATGTGGATTGCCAGAGACTTTTTCCCAGGTGGGAAAGGGCTATCATCAGGGGGCATAATTTTAAGGTGATTGGAGAAAGGTTTCGGAGAGATGTCAGAGGTAGGTTCTTTACACAGAGAGTGGTGGGTGCCTGGAATGCACTTCCAGGGGTGGGAGTAGATGCAGATACATTAGGGACATTTAAGCGACTCTTGGATTGGTACATGGATGATAGTAGAATGAAGGGTAGGTAGTTAGTTTGATCTTAGAGTAGGTTAAAGGTTCGGCACAACATCGTGGGCCAAAGGACCCGCACTGTGCTGTATTGTTCGATGTTCTATGTTCTATGAGTTTATGTTGGATCTGGTGTAGCTATTTGTGAAGAGCCATTTCACAAATTCTCTCTCTATCTCGCTTTCTCTCTCTCACAGCGTGTCTCTCCCTCTCCCTCTCTCATCAAGGCTCTATACAATTGCAGCAAGACTTCTTTGCTCCTGTACTCAAAACCCCTTGTACCGAAGGCCAACATACCTGACGAGAACAAGGGGACACATTTTAAGAACCAGCCGCTGAGGTGGTGAAAGTGGGAACAGGTGAGAGGAGCCAGGAGATAAATGAGCCGAGGCCCGATACCAGAAGCAGTGACGGTGGTGAAATCGCTCTGTTCTGTCCAGTGGACCTACTTGACCAGCAGAAATTAAAGTGTGATATCACAGGAGAGCTGGTAAGTGATTGGTGGACATTTCTTTCTTCCGTGTCTCTTTTTGTGTTTTTTTTTGTTTTAGCCAAGTGAGTAAATCTGGAGTCGTCATTACTGGTTAAGAGTACACATAAATAATTCTTTATTTTAAAATACTGAGATCCAAATTAATTAATTAAATAGAATAGAGATGGCTGTGTAGGTGATGTGTTGTATCTGTAGTATATGGGAGTTGGTGGACGTCTGTGTGATCTACGGTGACCATTCTACAGCAAGTGTTGGCTACTCAAGGACCTTCGGCTCAGAGTTGATGAGCTGGAGTCTGAGCTCCGGACACTGCGACACATCAGGTAGGGGGAGAGTTACCTGGACACTGTGTTTCAGGAGGCAGTCACAGTTGTTAGATTACTTACATCAAATTTGGACTGTGGTCAGGGACTGGAGGGTGTGGCTGCGAGTGACGCAGGTATGGGATCCAGAATTTTGCTTCGGAAGAGCCTTAGTCAGTGCCCTTATCCAACAGGTACGAGGTTCTTGCTCCCAGCGTGGACAAGGGCACAGACTGCAGGGAGGATGAGCGAACTCACCACAGTACCATGGTTCAGAGCATCATTGAAATTGGGGTAGAACTGAGGAAATGTAGTTGTAATAGGGGAGAGCATAACTACTGGAATAGATACTGCTATCTGTTGCAAAGATAGAGAGTCCAGAAGGCTGTGTTGCCTACCTGGTGCCACGGTTAAGGACATCCCTTCAGGATTAGAGAGGAACTTGGAGTGGGTGGGAAATGATCCAGTTGTCGTGGTCCACGTAGGTACCAATGAAGTAGGTAGCACTGGGAAATAGGTTCTGCTGTGGGACTATGAGCAGCTCGAGTCGAAAATAAAAACGCAGAACAACAAAGCTAATAATCTCCGGATTGCTACCTGAGCCACGTGCAAATTGGTATAGGGTAGATAAGATTAGAGAGGTACATACGTGGCTCAAAGATTGGTGTGGGAGAAATGGTTTCCGATTCAAAGAACAAAGAACAAAGAGCAAAGAACAGTACATCACAGGAACAAGCGATTCGGCCCTCCAAGCCTGCGCTGATCTTGATGCCTGCTGAAACTAACACCCTCTGCACTTCTGGGGCCCATATCTCTCTATTCCCTTCCTATTCATATATTTATCAAGATGACTCTGAAACGTCGCTATCATATCTGCTTCCACCACCGCCCCTGGCAGCAAGTTCCAGGCACTCACCACCCTCTGTGTAAGAAACATGCCTCGCACATCCCCTTTAAATTTTGCCCCTCGCACCTTAAACCTATGTCCCCTAGTAACTGACTCTTCCACCCTGGAAAAAAGCTTCTGACTATCCACTCTGTCCATGTCACTCATAACTTTGTAAACCTCTATCATGTCGCCCCTCCACCTCCGTTGTTCCAGTGAAAACAATCCGAGTTTTTCCAACCTCTCCTCATAGCTAATGCCCTCCAGACCAGGCATCATCCTGGTAAACCTCTTCTGATTATGATTATGATTAGAGATACAGCACTGAAACAGGCCCTTCGGCCCACCGAGTCTGTGCCGACCATCAACCACCCATTTATACTAATCCTACACTAATCCCATATTCCTACCAAACATCCCCACCAGTCCCTATATTTCCCTACCACCTACCTATACTAGTGACAATTTATAATGGCCAATTTACCTATCAACCTGCAAGTCTTTTGGCTTGTGGGAGGAAACCGGAGCACCCGGAGAAAACCCACGCAGACACAGGGAGAACTTGCAAACTCCACACAGGCAGTACCCGGAATCGAAACCGGGTCCCTGGAGCTGTGAGGCTGCGGTGCTAACCACTGCGCCACTGTACCCTCTCCAAAGCCTCCACGTCCTTCTGGTAGTGTGGCGACCAGAATTGCACGCAATATTCTTAGTGTGGCCTAACTAAGGTTCTGTACAGCTGCAACATGACTTGCCAATTTTTTTACTCAATGCCCCGACCGATGAAGGCAAGCATGCCGTATGCCTTCTTGACTACCTTATCCACCTGCGTTGCCACTTTCAGTGACCTGTGGACCTGTACGCCCAGATCTCTCTGCCTGTCAATACTCCTAAGGGTACTGCAATTTGCTGTATACCTCCCACCTGCATTAGACCTTCCAAAGGTCATTACCTCACATTTGTCCAGATGAAATTCCATCTGCCATTTCTCTGCCCAAGTCTCCAACCGATCTATATCCTGCTGTATCCTCTGACAATCCTCATCATTATCCACAAGTCCACCAACCTTTGTGTCGTCTGCAAACTTACTAATCAGAGCAGCTATATTTTCCTACAAATCATTTATGTATACTACAAACAGCAAAGGTCCCAGCACTGATCCCTGCAGAACACCACTAGTCATATCCCTCCATTCTGAAAAACACCCATCCACTGTTACCCTGTGTCTTGCATGAGCGAGTCCTGCATCCATCTTGCCAGCTCACCTCTGATCCTATGTACCTTCACCTTTTCCACCAGTTTGTCATGCCGGACATGGTCAAAGGCTTTACTAAAGTCCATATAGACAACATCCACCGCCCTTCCCTCATCAATCATCTTCGTCACTTCCTCAAAAAACTCAAATTAATAAGACACGACATCCCCTTTACAAAACCATGCTGTCTCTCGCTAATTATTTGTTTGTTTCCAAATGGGAGTAAATCCTGTCGCGCAGAATCCTCTCTAATAATTTCCCGACCACTGACGTAAGACTCACCGGCCTATAATTTCCTGGATTATCCTTCCACCCTTCTTAAACAAAGGGACAACATTGGCTATTTTCCAGTCCTCTGGGACCTCATCTGTAGCCAATGAGGATGCAAAGATTTCTGTCAAGGCCCCAGCAATTTCTTCCCTTCCCTCCCTCAGTATTCTGGGGTAGATCCCATCAGGCGCTGGGGACTTATCTACCTTAATGCTTTGCCAGACACCCAACACCTCCTCCATTTAGATAATGAGATGACTGAAATTATCTGCACTCCCTTCCCTCGGCTCATCATCCACCAATTCCTTCTCCTTGGTGAATACTGATGCAAAGTACTCATTTAGCACCTCGCCCATTTCCTCTGGCTCCACACATAGATTCCCATCTCTGTCCTTGAGTGGGCCAACACATTCCCTGGTTCCCCTCTTGCTCTTGATATATGTATAAAAAGCATTGGGGGCTTTGTTCTCGCACCCACACTTTTTGGGATTTTCTTCTCCCTGCTGCTTTCACATGCATTCAAGTCCTCTGAAGAAGGAATTTTCCTCCACACAAGATCAGGGGGCAGGTTGTTCAACCTTGCCCGTCTAAGAGGGAAGTCCAAAGTACGGAAAGTCCTCATCAGGGAACTCCTCTTTGCTGACGATGCTGCAGGACCCCCAGATCCCTCTGTCCCGTAGAGTTCTGACGTCTCTCTGCATTTCAATAATATACTGCTATTTATTCTTCCTGACACATTCTACTCCATCTGCCAAATGTTTGTCCACTCACTTAACCTATGGAAATGTCTTTGCAGATTCTTTTTTCCTCCTGACAGTTTACTTTCCAACCTGTCATTGGACAGACACAGGGCAGGTTAACTTCAATGCTGAGAAATGTGAAGTGATGGATTTTGGAAGGAAGACTGTGGGAGAGGCAATCTAAACTAAATGGTACAATGTTAAAATGGGTGCAGGAACAGAGAGGCCTTACACATCCAGGAGCTGACAATCTCTCTCTCTCTCTCTCTCTCTCTCTCTCCCCATTTCACTCTCTCTCTTTCTCTTTCAATACTGATCCTGACTTTTCTCGGAATCCTTCATGGTTGAATAGTACACTGAAATGTTTCAGTCTCACTGTTACACTCACTTTGTGGGATTTCCTTCTCCCTGCTGCTTTCACATGCATTCAAGTCCTCTGAAGAAGGAAATTTCCTCCATACAAGATCAGGTGGCAGGTTGTTCAACCTTGCTCGTCTAAGAGCGAAGTCCAAAGTACGGAAAGTCCTCATCAGGGAACCCCTCTTTACTGACGATGCTGCTTTAACATCTCACACTGAAGAGTGCCTGCAGAGTCTCATCGACAGGTTTTCGGCTGCCTGAAATGAATTTGGCCTAACCATCAGCCTCAAGAAAACAAACATCATGGGTCAGGATGTCAGAAATGCTCCATCCATCAATATTGGCGACCACGCTCTGGAAGCGGTTCAAGAGTTCACCTACCCAGGCTCAACTATCACCAGTCTCTCGATGCAGAAATCAACAAGCGCATGGGAAAGGCTTCCACTGCTATGTCCAGACTGGCCAAGAGAGTGTGGGAAAATGGCGCACTGACACGGAACACAAAAGTCCTAGTGTATCAGGCCTGTGTCCTCAGTACCTTGCTCTGTGGCAGCGAGGCCTGGACAAGTTATGTCAGCCAAGAGCGATGTCTCAATTCATTCCATCTTCGCTGCCTCCGGAGAATACTTGGCATCAGGTGGCAGGACCGTATCTCCAACACAGAAGTCCTCGAGGCGGCCAACATCCCCAGCTTGTACACACTACTGAGTCAGCGGCGCTTGAGATGGCTTGGCCATGTGAGCCGCATGGAAGATGGCAGGATCCCCAAAGACACATTGTGCAGCGAGCTCGCCACTGGTATCAGACCCACCGGCCGTCAATGTATTCGCTTTCAAGACGTCTGCAAATGCGACATGAAATCCTGTGACATTAATCACAAGTCGTGGGAGTCAGTTGCCAGCGTTCGCCAGAGCTGGCGGGCAGCCATAAAGACGGGGCTAAAATGTGGCGAGACGAAGAGACTTAGTAGTTGGCAGGAAAAAAGACAGAAGGGCAAGGGGAGAGCTAACTGTGTAACAGCCCAGACAAACAAATTTCTCTGCAGCACCTGTGGAAGAGCCTGTCACTCTGGAATTGGCCTTTATAGCCACTCCAGGCCCTGCTGCACAAACCACTGACCACCTCCAGGCGCTTATCCATTGTCTCTCGAGATAAGGAGGCCCAAAGAACATGTATAAAAAGCCTTGGGATTCTCCTTAATCCTGTTTGCCAATGACTTTTCATGACCCCTTTTCGCCCTCCTAACTCCTTGCTTAAGTTCCTTCCTACTGTCTTGATATTCCTCAAGTGCTTCATCTGTTCCTAGCCTTCCAGCGCTTCTGAATGCTTCCTTTAACTTTTTGAGTAGGCTCACAATATCCCGTGTTATCCAAGATTCCCGAAACTTGCCAAACATGTCTTTCTTCCTCACAGGAACATGCTGGTCCTGGCTTCCAATCAGCTGACATTTGAAAGACTCCCACATGTCAGATGTTGATTTACCCTCAAACAGCTGCCCCCAATCTAAATTCTTCAGTTCCTGCCTAATATTGTTATAATTAGCCTTCCTCCAATTTAGCACCTTCACCGGAGGACTACTCTGATCCTTATCCACAAGTACCTTAAAACTTATGGAATTATGGTCTCTGCTCCCAAAATGCTCCCCCACTGAAGCTTCGACCACCTGGCCGGGCTCATTCCCCATTACCAGATCCAGAATGGCCCCATCCCTCGTTGGACTATCTACATACTGTTTCAAGAAGCCCAACTGGATGCTCCTCACAAATTCTGCCCCATCCAAGCCCCTAGCACTAAGTGAGTCCCAGTCAATATAGGGGAAGTTAAAATCACCCACCACCACAACCCTGTTACCTTTACATCTTTCCAAAATCTGTCTACATATCTGCTCCTCTACCTCCCGCTGGATGATGGGAGGCCTGCAGTGAACCCCCAACATCGTGACTGCACCCTTCCTATTCCTGAGTTCCACCCATATTGCCTCGCTGCATGACCCCTCTGACGTGTCCTCCCGCAGTACAGCTGTGATATTCTCCTTAACCGGTAATGCAACTCCCCCACCCCTTTTACATCCCCCTCTATCCCGCCTGAAGCTTCTAAAGCCTGGAACGTTTATCTGCCAATCCTGCCCTTCCCTCAACCAAGTCTCTGTAATAGCAACAACATCATACTTTCAAGTACGAATCCAAGCTCGAAGTTCATCTGCCTTCCCTGTTATTCTTCTCGCATTGAAACAAATGCACTTCCGAAAACGAGTCCCGCTATGCTCAGCAACATCGCCCTGCCTGCTCTTCCTCTTTGTCCTACTGGCCTTATTTACCAAGTCCTCCTCATTTATTTCACTAGCTGTCCTACTGCTCTGGTTCCCAACCACCTGCCACACTAGTTTAACCCCTCCCTCGTGACGCTAGCAAACCTTGAAGCCAGGATATTAGTGCCCCTCCAGTTTGGATGCCACCCGTCCTCCTTGTACAGGTCCCATCTTTCCCTGAAGAGAACCCAATGGTCCAGATATCTGAAACCCTCCCTTCTACACCAGCTGCTCAGCCACGTGTTTAGCTGCACTATCTTCCTATTTCTAGCCTCACTGGCTCGTGACACAGGGAGTAATCCAGAGGTTACAACCCTAGAGGTCCTATTTCTCTCTAATTCACCGGGTTTTAGTGCTTTTTATTTCCACTCCTCTCCAGCTGCTCCTGTTGTATTCTCCAGGTGTTGGTGCATTTTAAATCCACTCCTCTTCCGCTGCTCCTCTTATTCACCAGGTGTTCGTGCTTTTTATATCCACTCCTCTCCCTCTTCTCTCTTATTCCCCAGGTGTTGGTGCTTTAAATCCACTGCTCCTCCACTGCTCCTCCCGTATTCGCCAGGTTTTGTTGATGTTTAATTCCACTCCTCTCCCACTGATCCTCTCTTATTTGCCAGGTTTTGGTGATGTTTACATCCACTCCTCTCCCACTGCTCCTCTCTTATTCACCGGGTTTTTGCTGCTTTTTCAATCCACTCCTCTCCCTCTGCTCATCTCTTATTCATCAGGTTTTGGGGCATTTCAAATCGACTCCTCTCCCGCTGCTGCTCTCTTATTCGCCAGGTTTTGGTGCTTTTTAAATCCACTCCCCTCCTTCTGCTCATCTTATTCACCAGGTTTCGGTGCTTTTTAAATCCACTCCTCTCCCGCTGCTCCTCACTTATTCAATAGGTGTTAATACATTTTAGAACCACTCCTCTCCCGCTGCTCATCTCTTATTCATCAGGTTTTGGGGCATTTTAAATCCACTCCTCTCCCGCTGCTCCTCCTCTTATTCACCAGGTTTTGGTGCTTTTTAAATCCACTCCTCTCCCTCTCCTTCTCTGTAAATCACCTGGTTTTTGTGGAGCTCCTTGTGCTTCAAATGAATATATTTAGAGATACAGCACTGAAACAGGCCCTTCGGCCCACCGAGTCTGTGCCAGCCAGCAACCACCCATTTATACTCATCCTACATTAACCCCATGTTACCTACCACATACCCACCATTCTCCTACCACTTCCCTACACTAGGGATAATTTACAATGGCCAATTTACCTGTCAACCTACAATTCTTTGGCAGTGGGAGGAAACCAGACCACGTAGCGGAAACCCACACGGTCACAGGGAAAACTTGCAAACTCCACATAGGTAGTAACCAGAACTGAACCGGTGTCGCAGGAGCTCTGAAGCTGCGGTGCTAAACACGGCGCCACTCCACCGCCCCTACTCCAGGTAATACAGGCCCATAAATCACCAGGTTTTCATGGATCTCCTTGTCCTTCAAATGAATTCTCCTTTGATTGCTTGAAAGAAGTACTCATATCAATTTAATTTTGCTGATGAATTCCTATTTCTTATGCCCAGGCTCGGTGTTATTATTGCATGGAGTTTTTAATTAATGACAGAAATGCTTGAAACTATCTCTCCTTCTCAATCACTTTGTCACAGAAGATAAAAAATAGCCAAAGCTTTTGAGAAAGCAAAGCCTTTAAACAAAATTGTGACAATTATGCGACTTTTGATGTAAGCAGATAACTTCTGTAATTTTTAAAGCAGCTGGATCACTTGCTGTGCTATCAGTTCTCATGTGACCCTGGAAACTGTTGTCACCTGTTTAAAAAAAACACAAAGAGCCCTTCTAGCTCAGCCCCAAAGCCGAATGAATTAATTTGCCAAATTTTATTTGTCAGTTTAGAATTTGAAAGTTTAATAATATTCAATATATAAATTTTACTCTCAGCAATGCAGATATTGTGTGGTGAATTAAATGAATAATACAGTTGCAATTTATTTGCTTGCCCCACAGGGGGTGGAGCAAAACATTCTCAGATGCATCACTTTATATAACGTCGTTGAAAAAAATCTCAATTGAAAGATTTCTTCTGCCCTACCATATCTTGAATGAAGTTTATAACTACCTTGCATTTGTCCTCGAAGGCTCCTTTACCACCTTTAACAGCATGAATTCATTTATTCTCTTTATATATTTTCAAAAAAATGCCTTTGATCACTGTTGTGACCGTTAATTTCTCCACATTCGCCAAAATGGTTTTTCCTCCCAAGATGCGACTTGAGCAGTCTCACAAACGCCAGATCCTTCTTTCCTCTCAAAAAGCATTCACAATGTGCCAAGTCCCATCTGGGGTGTCATAATGTAAAAATCAATAAGATAGGGGTGGTTTATACCCTCTTGCAAGTTGGCAACAGACTTGACAGCACAAAGCATGTTGTAAATCGACTTTATTGAGAGATGAAAGGAAAGACAAGTTTGTTCAGTTTTCAGATTAACCACAGTGACAAACTCAGGCAGTAATTAACATTCGAACACAGATACTATATACAAACATGCGAATTAGGGGCAGTATTAGGCCATTCAGCCATTCGAGCCTGCTCTGCCATTCAATAAATTCATGGCTAAACAGATTACTCCAGGTTTCCACCTGCCCCCAATAACCTTCGATCCCCTTGCTTGTCAAGAATCTATCTATCTCTGCCTTAAAAATATTCATAGACTCTGCTTCCACCAGATTACGAATTGAGGAAGACAATTCCAAAGACTCACGACCCTCTGAGAAAAAAATATCTCTGGCTTATTTTTAAACAGTGACCCCTACTCCTAGTCCCCATATTAGAGATTGGACAGCAGAGCGCAGAATTCTTTCCCTTTCAGTTTTTGTCATTCAGATTATTGGTCGGTCTCTCTCTCTTGTCTCATTGTTGTTCGAAAATTCTCTGCCATACAATATCAAAGACATGACTCCTTTTATCATGGCAGCTTTCCAGTTAACCCTCCCCTCTCCCAATCAGTGATTAGTCTTGTATTAAAGGATGCCTTTCTGAACGAACCAAGAATAATTTTGTGATGGTTGCTAACCTTTTGAATTTGTGCAATTAGTATCCCTTTGTGTTGACTACTTTATTGCAATGCTTTTACATTTTGAGTTGTTTTTTTTATCCCAATACGAGACAAATCTACACAGGCTGTTTTCACTGTCTGCTCTCAATGTGTCACCCTTTTGCTGCAAATAAGCAATTTAAAACTTGACATAATCTCCCAGAATCCCTCTCCCTTGACATCTTTCCTAAACTGCGCACTATTTCATCAGTTTCCCCACTTTACCATACTGCATTAAAGGCTTCGAATGAAGCTAAATTTTAGTTTTCAATAAACGTCAATTGTGAGATATAATAGGTAGATTCGCAATTTTTAACAATTAGTAATCTAGTTAGTAGTATTTCGTAACCTAATAATCTTACACAGACGTGCGATTGAGCCTCTTCAGTGCCTGATACGCTGAGGCAGGGACAGAGGCCGAGGATGTTACAGAGGTGGAAGGAGATGTCATTTCTGATGGAGACAACATCAGGTCAGAAGCTCAGGTCAGGGATGAGTAGGGAGCATATTTTACACAACATCATGTTTAGTCTGATACAACAGCCAGGAATGGTGATGGAATCAATGACAAGGGAGTGGAGTTTGTGGTGGAACCAAAGGTGGACGCTTTGCTCTGCGTTTTATTGGAGGAAATTGCAGCTCATGGGAAACAGACTTTTACAGTCTGATAACACAGAGGCAGTGGAGGGTTGAGAGAGCTGGAGATGGGTCTTGTCAGCACACATTTGGAAGCTGACCCCATATCTGTAAATGATGTGGCCAGCGGGCAGTGTGTAGATGAGGAAGAGGATGGAACAAGAATAGAAAGTTCCAGGACTCCAGAGGTAACAGTACTGGTGTGAGAAGAGAGGCCATTGCTGGAGATGCTCTGGTTACAATCAGATCAGTAATATTGGAACCAGGCAGGGACAGTCCCACTGAAAAACACCAATGTCAGAGGTATGTGGAGATCACAGATGGGATGGCCCCAGGCTCAGAGGAGTGGCTGGAGATGAGGAGTGGTGAGGACGTGGAAGAATTTTAACCCAATGTTTAGAATTATAAATTTAAATATTTAGAGGACTGGGAGCCAATGCAGGTCAGTTTGGCTGAAGCTGTTGGGTGAGATGGACTTGGTGAGGGTTGGATATTGACGCAGGCAATTGGAGCAGTTGATAGTGAGGAAGGTGGAATTTGGGGGTCCAGTTAGCAGTGAACTGGAGGAAAGGAGTCAGGAGTTGGTGCAGTTGTAATTTTACTGCAAGCATTAACCACTATAGAATAAACAGGGAAATATCTGCAGTGAAATAGTGGAGAGAAGATTCTCTTTTATTCTTTCATGTGATGTGAGCTCCGCTGACAAGGTCAGCCATTGTTGTCCTTGACAACTTGCTGGGCCGTTTCAGAGAGCCGTTAAGAGTCAGCCACATTGCTCTGGGTCAGCAGTCACATGTAGGCCAGACCAGGTAAGGATGGCAGATTTCCATACCTGAAAGGAATTAGGGAGTCAAATGAGGTTTTGCAGCAATCTGCGATAGTGTCATGGCACCATTACAGAAACCAGCTTTCAATTACAGACTTTTGTTAATTGATTGATTTTAAATTACAGCAGCTGCCATGGTACGATTTGAGCCCCTGTCCCCAGGCCCTTGGGTTGGACCTCTGGATTTCTTGCCCAGTAATATTGTCACTCCATGACTGCCTCCCAATGGACGTGTACAGTGTCTGTCCCCTAATATCACCCACAGTAGTTTCTAGACTGTAACCCTGAAAGTGGTCCCGAATCAGAGACTCAAAGTTCACAGTTTAACTGGGAAAAGGTACAAACAGACTAAGACGGGATTGTTTTTGTCCCTGGATTCAGTGCACACTGCAGACAGCTGGTTACATTTAAAATAGAAATGCCAGGAGTGAACAAGGTCAATATAATAATATGCGAAATGTAAATGACTCCACTCATAATTGTATCATCTGTCCAGTTTGAGTACAGATTTCAGATTCAGTCCCGAGAGAGGTCTTACTAAGAAAATATCATTACCATTGAAATTATTGTGTTTTATCTGTCACATTATTTACAACAGAGTCAAAGCTGCTGATGTAATGTGTTTGTTCAGGTGAGTGTAACTAATAGCAATGATCAGGCGTATAACCGTGTCAGTGGAGAGTTATCCCCTGTATAAATCAGGACTCATTGAAATGGATCAGCTCAGAGTGCCTGCTGGAGCTATGGGTTCCAGGCTAACAGAAGCCTCAATTTCTCACAGAAATGGGATATCCAGTAATCTATCAGATAGAAGGCATTTATTATCCTGTACTTGCAGTAATTGGAGTTCCTGGTAAGCCAGTAGCTCAGCTGTTAATGGTGTAAATCGATATTAACTGTGCTGCGGCACTCAGTATTATTTCACAGTGTGTGTTTCCAGCAATTTACTGATGGAATCTCCTCATTGTTTACTCTTTCCATCTTGCAGGAGCTGTATTCAATTGTATTGGTTTAAGTAACCCTGGCATTGTTGCTGGATTATTGTGTGTATTGAATGTATTTGAATCAGATGTCTCGGTTAGGATCAAGAATCAGATCATCAGGAGATTTTCATAGTTTCAAGATGTGCAACTAACTGGTCCTGGAATACTTTTATGATTGTTTTTTCACTGATTGATAATGAGACAACTCACAGTCTCAGCGTTACAAGGGAACAGAACAATATCCTCCATGCCCATTAATATGGTACAGTTTAACTGGGATTTCAATGTATTTATTCGTTATCACTGTCATAAAATATTATTTCATTCTGTGTGTGTCTGAAGTTGCTTCATATGTCTGGCTACTGAACTGAGTTTGTTGCTGCCACTTTCACATCTCCTTCTCTGCTTCACTGTGGAGCCTTCACTGTCACTGGAATACATTGTAAAAGATCTGATCTGATGTTTTATTGGTTTACACTCTATCAGTTGGAATCACAAAAGCCTTTCCATTTATCTGTAGATTATCAGCTGCAGCGCTGATGTTTGTGTTTTATTAATTAAACAATCCCACATTCTAACGGTGTCCTTGAGAAATCCAGGAGAAGGAATTTCAATGATTGTGAAGTTTGCGTGGAAGAAGCTTTAAATCCTGTTTAATCCATGTATTGTTGGATGAAGTGAAGAATGTAGGTGAACAGGTGGAGACTTGGGTGTTCTGTAGACACATTAAATTATTCACACAAGTTTCACCATTGAACAAACTGACTCTGAGAATAGAGTCAATGAACACGGGGTTGGTGAACAGAACGCAGGCACAGAATGTTTGGAATAAATCGCATATGAAAAACGGCTTGAAGTGACAGATTGCAGGGTGTGAGCACATCGGAGACATAGGGAAGGAGAAGCGGAGCAGGGAGAATGAAAGCGAGGGAATGTGATAATTAGAAGTAAAGAGAAAGAAGCAGCAGTGTGAATAATTCACTATCATAAAGTGCTAAAATATCCAGAACAGTTAGTGAGAGAAACTGTGAGTTGAAGTTGTTTGCTGTCAGATTGTGTTCATTTTCTTTTCTTTTCTTTTGGGCCTCCTTATTTCGAGAGACAATGGATACGCGCCTGGAGGTGGTCAGTGGTTTGTGAAGCAGCGCCTGGAGTGGCTATAAAGGCCAATTCTGGAGTGACAGGCTCTTCCACAGGTGCTACAGAGAAATTTGTTTGTTGGGGCTGTTGCACAGTTGGCTCTCCCCTTGCGCCTCTGTCTTTTTTCCTGCCAACTACTAAGTCTCTTCGACTCGCCACAATTTAGCCCTGTCTTTATGGCTGCCCGCCAGCTCTGGCGAATGCTGGCAACTGACTCCCACGACTTGTGATCAATGTCACACGATTTCATGTCGCGTTTGCAGACGTCTTTATAACGGAGACATGGACGGCCGGTGGGTCTGATACCAGTGGCGAGCTCGCTGTACAATGTGTCTTTGGGGATCCTGCCATCTTCCATGCGGCTCACATGGCCAAGCCATCTCAAGCGCCGCTGACTCAGTAGTGTGTATAAGCTGGGGGTGTTGGCCGCTTCAAGGACTTCTGTGTTGGAGATATAGTCCTGCCACCTGATGCCAAGTATTCTCCGAAGGAAGCGAAGATGGAATGAATTGAGACGTCGCTCTTGGCTGGCATACGTTGTCCAGGCCTCGCTGCCGTAGAGCAAGGTACTGAGGACACAGGCCTGATACACTCGGACTTTTGTGTTCCGTGTCAGTGCGCCATTTTCCCACACTCTCTTGGCCAGTCTGGACATAGCAGTGGAAGCCTTACCCATGCGCTTGTTGATTTCTGCATCTAGAGACAGGTTACTGGTGATAGTTGAGCCTAGGTAGGTGAACTCTTGAACCACTTCCAGAGCGTGGTCGCCAATATTGAAGGATGGAGCATTTCTGACATCCTGCCCCATGATGTTCGTTTTCTTGAGGCTGATGGTTAGGCCAAATTCATTGCAGGCAGACGCAAACCTGTCGATGAGACTCTGCAGGCATTCTTCAGTGTGAGATGTTAAAGCAGCATCGTCAGCAAAGAGGAGTTCTCTGATGAGGACTTTCCGTACTTTGGACTTCGCTCTTAGACGGGCAAGGTTGAACAACCTGCCCCCTGATCTTGTGTGGAGGAAAATTCCTTCTTCAGAGGATTTGAACGCATGTGAAAGCAGCAGGGAGAAGAAAATCCCAAAAAGTGTGGGTGCGAGAACACAGCCCTGTTTCACACCACTCAGGATAGGAAAGGGCTCTGATGAGGAGCCACCATGTTGAATTGTGCCTTTCATATTGTCATGGAATGGGGTGATGATACTTAGTAGCTTTGGTGGACATCCGATCTTTTCTAGTAGTCTGAAGAGACCACGTCTGCTGACGAGGTCAAAGGCTTTGGTGAGATCAATGAAAGCAATGTAGAGGGGCATCTGTTGTTCATGGCATTTCTCCTGTATCTGACGAAGGGAGAACAGCATGTCAATAGTCGATCTCTCTGCACGAAAGCCACACTGTGCCTCAGGGTAGACGCGCTCGGCCAGCTTCTGGAGCCTGTTCAGAGCGACTCGAGCAAAGACTTTCCCCACTATGCTGAGCAGGGAGATTCCACGGTAGTTGTTGCAGTCACCGCGGTCACCTTTGTTTTTATAGAGGGTGATGATGTTGGCATCGCGCATGTCCTGGGGTACTGCTCCCTCGTCCCAGCACAGGCATAGCAGTTCATGTAGTGCTGAGAGTATAGCAGGCTTGGCACTCTTGATTATTTCAGGGGTAATGCTGTCCTTCCCAGGGGCTTTTCCGCTGGCTAGGGAATCAATGGCATCACTGAGTCCCGATTTGGTTGGCTGTATGTCCAGCTCATCCATGACTGGTAGAGGCTGGGCTGCATTGAGGGCAGTCTCAGTGACAGCATTCTCCCTGGAGTACAGTTCTAGGTAGTGCTCAACCCAGCGGTCCATCTGTTTGCGTTGGTCAGTGATTATGTCCCCCGATTTAGATTTGAGGGGGGTGATCTTCTTGATGGTTGGCCCAAGAGCTCTCTTCATGCCATCATACATTCCTCTGATGTTTCCGGTGTCTGAGGCCAGCTGAATATGACTGCATAGGTGTTGCCAGTAGTCGTTTGCGCAACGCCTTGCTGTTCTTTGTGCAGTACTTCTGGCTGCTTTAAGTGCTGCGGATGTTAAATCGCTGGGGGCTTTCTTGTAGTTCAAAAGTGCAATGCGCTTAGCGGCTATGACAGGTTCCAGCTCTTCATTATGAGATTGAAACCAGTCTGCATTTCTCTTCGCACTTTTGCCATAGGTGGTCAAAGCTGACTCATAGATGGCGTCTCTGATGTGGGCCCACTTGGTCTCAGCATCCCCTGTGGGAGTGTTTTGAAGGGCTGTTACAAGTGAATTTAGAAATTTTTGCAACAGCTGTGGGTGAGAAATTCTGCTCGTGTTGATGCGCGGGTGGCCCTTCTGCTTGGAATGATGCAACTTCTTTGGTCTGAGTCTAACCTTGCTGCACACCAGGGAGTGGTCGGTGTCGCAGTCCGCACTGTGGAAGCTGCGTGTGATTTGAACACTGTTTAAGGCGGCTCGCCTTGTGACAATGAGGTCTAGCTGGTGCCAACGACGTGATCTTGGGTGCCTCCATGAAACCTGGTGACAGGGTTTAGTGTGAAAGAACGAGTTGGTGATGCAGAGGTTATGATAGGTACACAACTCAAGCAGTCTCTGCCCGTTCTCATTCATCCTTCCAACGCCATAGCGCCCAAGGCAGGAGGGCCATGAGTCATGGTCGGCCCCAACCCTGGCATTAAAGTCCCCCAGCAGGAATAGGTGTTCGGTGTTGGGGATGCTGCTAATGATGTTATGGAGTTGTTCATAGAACTGGTCTTTAGCTTCAGGTGCGGAACAGAGTGTTGGAGCATAGATGCTGAGTAGGTGTACTGGACCAGAGGTGGTGAGCAGTCGGATGGACAGTATGCGTTCCGAGCCATTTGAGGGAGGCTCTATCATGCTGAGCAAGGAGTTTCTGATGGCGAAGCCCACTCCATGCTGTCTTGGTTCTTCAGGATCCCTGCCCTGCCAGAAGAAGGTGTAGTCTTGCTCTGCTAGAGAGCCACTCGCGGGGAGGCGAGTCTCCTGAAGTGCTGCAATGTCCACATTGAGTCTACTGATCTCGTTGTTAATGATGGCGGTCTTCCGAGAATCGTTGATTTGTGTAAGGTCTTCCGACAGGCCAGGACACATAGTTCTGACGTTCCAGCTTGCAAAGCGAAGGGCTGGTACCTTCTTTCCTTTTTTCATGTTGTTTGGTGCGGTGTATCAGTCCACCTTTCGGGCAATGACCCTGAGCTCCAAGCACCCATTGAAGCAGGCAGACTGTGGCGGGACAGAACCTTATTGACCGGGGGCTGCCCGGTTTGAGGCGGGCGGTAGCTGTCCAGTGAGGTGCAATGACCTCTCCCACCGACAAAGGCAACCCGTGGCGCCCAGTTTCTACGCCAATTTATCTGGACTTATAACCCGTAACTGCTGCCTTCCGTGTTGTTTCAGTCGCTGTGAGGCAACTATGGAGTGACCTCTCCATGGCGCATGCCTGGGCAAATTTATGGAGGTTGAGAGTTGCCCAGTCGTCAAAACCCCCCTCTCGGCCTTTCTGGTGGGGTCCAAAGGAGTGCAGGACACGACGTTTGGCACCAGTATGGCTGCAGGAACTGCCGGAAACATGCCAAAGGTGACACATGACCGCCTACGGGGTTCCGCTCCAGATTTTCTGTTAGGGTTTACTCCCTTAGCCTTGGTCTCTCCCGAGACGCCCACAAGGCAGTGGGGTTGTTGGGGCCCCTACACAGGTGTAGGATGGTGCCGGTGGGAGGAGGGGATGCAAGGGGGAGGGGTAGAGGGAGGGGGTGGGGGGGGTGCAGGGGAAGGGGGTGCGGGGTGAAGATGGTGCGAGGGGGGGCGGGCTGGGACGGGGTTGTGAGGGGGTGAGCTGAGAGGGTGGAGCAGGGAAGGGGACGGGTGTGGGGGAGGTGAAAGGGGGGGGAGGGGGGGGTGGAATCTGGTGCAGGTAATAAGCCATTTCCTTAATGCCCACCATCGACGTCCGGAAAGCTCATCCACGTCCTTCGGGAGGTGAAGCATCATTTGGCAGACTTAGAGGTGATTACATTTGCTAAGGGTTTTTTTTTTTGCAGTGGTTTAAATAAAGGCATGCAGCATTGCCGACAGTGCGCTGCAGATGCTCTCCGAGCCATCTCCCGCGGGCGCTTTGACGTTGCGGCCGGGGGGGCCGTTCGTGGATGTTTTGGGTGTTCGGGGCACCTTTTCACAGGACTTCTCTCGGGTCCCGCAGCTCCTTCTTCACCTCAATGGAATTACCGCATGCCGTGGCTGCAGACACTCTGGACTGTGAAGACAGCAGGATCGGAGATTAAAGTATTGGCAGCTGTGCTCGTCAGTTACATCCGGATCTATTTCATTGAGAAAACAACGAGCAGGTGTGGCTGGGGGAGGGCAGTGGGCCCAGGTAACATACACTAAACTAACTGTTAACTTTTAGATAGGGCTAAAATGAACTGATTTAAAGAGCCAGGGGAATTTAAACAGTTTAAGAGGGCAGATTGGGGGAGAAAACGTTAGGGATGGGAGCAGATGGCCATGGATAGAGTTGAACAGCAAGGGAGCTTCCTAGGGAGCTTCCAGCCCAGGAGCCATCTTGTACACATTTGTAATGTGTTCATTATACTGTTGGAATTGATCCTCTGTGTTTATTTCTGTCTGGTAATTATCATGTTTTGCAGAAATTTCCTGACTCAACAACCATTATACAATCAGGTGTTGACGATTGGTAAATCATTATTTAAATACTTCACTTTAAAATCTCTGTGACTGCTGCATGCAATAAAGTGTGAGGTTGATATCAGACATATATTTAAATTGAAATTTAAGTGCCTGCACAAACCATCTGCTCCTGTCTCCCCTCCAGCTCCAACATGTCCTTTTCCTTCTCCCACTCCCAATCTCGCTCACTGTCTCATCCTCCAGCTTCCTCTTCCAAATAAATCCTAACCCTCAAACTCACTGCAGCAACTCTCAGTCTTTTCCCATGTTGTACCAGCCTCTGTCGGTTCTCTGAACCCACAGCAACAAACAATCGGCACATTCCGCTGTCTCCAAACCTTCTGGATCAACAGTCTGGAGACAAATCCCCATTTAATCCATTGGATTCCATCTCTGTAAAACCTCTTCTCATTTCCCCACTGGCACTGCATCCTCACTCATTACTTCCGGTAGATCTGGTGTTGACTTTATTCACTTTTTGTATCAATTTCCTAATTCATTATTAATAATTGTGTTTCAAACATTTCACTGTGACAAAGCACTGCCCAGGTCAATGAATCAGTTTTCACTGTGAGATGCAGCAACAAAGCTGGAAATTTCAGCCCAGATCCTGTCAAACTGCTGCTTTGTCTCCAGGTCTGATCAGTCATTTCTCTGCTTCCTTTTCTCTCTCTTCCAGTTAACTTGGTGGCGATTGTGATCCTGTCCCGAGGAAAGTGCGGTCTCTCCAAATGTATCACTGTCTACCTGGTGGGAATGGCAGTGTCTGATCTCCTGGTCGTTATCACTTATCCCATATTGTTTTGGATTGTTTTAATTTATTTCCCAGATTCATTCCTGGACATTACTCCTGTCTGTTCTCTGATTGTTGTTCTGTCTTCTGCAGCCACAGTTATTTCTGTCTGGCTCACAGTCACTTTCACCTTCGATCGATTTGTGGCCATTTGCTGTGAGAAGCTGAAAACACAATACAGCACCGAGAAAACAGCGGCAGTGGTTGTCGGAACAGTGAGTGTGCTGGGCTGTTTACTGAATGCCCCAGTTTACTTTGTATATAAACCAAAGTACTTTATTGATAATGTTCCCATGGGTATTGATTATAAACCGAGCTTCTTCACTTCCCCCACATGGGTCACATTTGAATTGTTTTATTATATTTTAACCCCTTGTGTCCCAGCTTTCTGATTTTGCTGCTCAATGTTCTGACGGTCAGACGGATTTTATTCTCCAGTAAAGTCCGCAGCAGATTCTGGGGTCACACCAATGGAGAGCATCACAAAGACCCAGAGATGGAGAATCGGAGAAAATCAATTATTTTACTCTTCAGTATATCCGGCAGTTTTATATTGTTATGGGTGACCCAGATTGTGTGTATCATTAAGAGGCGAATTGCACACATTCATTATTATTCCTCCTACACTGACTCTGCCTACATCACAGATAAGACATCAGAGATGCTGCAGATTCTCTGTTCCTGCGCCAACACATGTATTTACACTGTGACACAGAGTAAATTCAGAGAGGAGCTGAAGAAGGGGGTGAAACACCCTTTCAATCTCATTGTTAAATTAGTGTAATCATAGAAAGAGATAAACACTGGAACTAAATCCCTTTTCATATTCCATTCACTACACTCCCCACAGGAGTGCAGTGTCTCACTGCAGATCCTGCCTCCTCTCATCATCGCCATCTGCTGATCTCGCTGCCTCGCTGCAGTTACTGCCCACTCTCGCCCTCCCCATATGCTGGTTCCCTGCCTCAGTGCAATTACTGACCACTCTGAGCATCTCCAACTTCTGGTGCCCCTGCATCACGGCAGTTACTGCCCCCTCTCACCCTTATCATCTGCAGGTGTTCCTGTCTCACTTCAGTTACTGCCCCGATCTCACCATCTCCATCTGCTGGTTTCTCTGCATCACTGCAGTTACTGCCTCCCTCTCACCATCGCTATCTGCTGGTGTCGCTGTTCCACTGCAGTTGCTGCCCCGATCTCACCATCTCCTTCTGCTGGTGTCCATGTCTCACTGCTATTACTGCCGCAATCTCACCATCTCCATCTGCTGGTGTGTCTGTCTCACTGCAGTTTCTGTTCCCCTCAACATCTCCATCTGCTGGTGTCCCTGTCTCACTGCAGTTACTGTCCCCCGCTCAGCATCTCCATGTGCTGCTGTCCCTGTCTCACTTCAGTTACTGCCCCCTCTCACCATATCCATCTGCTGGTGTCCCTGTCTCACTGCAGTTACTGTCCCTCCTCTCACAATACCCATCAGGTGGTGTCCTGAATCACTTCAGTTCCTGCCCGTTTTCACCATTTCCATCTACTGGTGTCCCTGTCTCACTGCATTTACAGCCCCCTCTCACCATCTCCATCTGCTGGTGTCCCTGTCTCACTGCAGCTACTGTCCCAACTCGAACCATCTCCATCTGCTGGTGTCTCTGTCTCACTTCAGTTGATGACCCCTCTCACCGTGTCCATCTTCTGGTGTCCCTGTCTCTCTGCAGTTACTGTCCCCCTCTCACCATCTCCAGCTGTTTTTGTCCCTTTCTCACAGCAGTTACTGTCCCCCTCTCATCATCTCCGGCTGCTGGTGTCCCTGTCTCACTGCAGTTACTGTCCCCCTCTCACTATCTCCAGCCGCTGGTGTCCCTGTCTCACTGCAGTTACAGTCCCCCGCTCACCATCTCCATCTGCTGGTTTCCCTGTCTCACTGCAGTTACTGACCCCTCACCATCTCCATCTGCTGGTGTCCCTGCCTCACTGCAGCTCCTGTCCCAACTCTAACTATCTCCATCTGCTGATGTCCCTGTCTCACTGCAGCTACTGTCCCAACTCTAACCATCTCCATCTGATGGTGTCCCTGCCTCACTTCAGTTAATGCCCCCTCTCACCATCTCCATCTTCTGGTGTCCCTGTCTCACTGCAGTTACTGTCCCCCTCTCACCATCTCCAGCTGTTGGTGTCCCTTTCTCACTGCTGTTACTGTCCCCCTCTCACCATCGCCATCTGCTGCATTATTCTGGTATCAAACTGCAGTAATGTTCCTCTCTGATGGGCTGAGGGGAAGGTTTGGGGGGGTGTCGGGGATTGTGGTGGAGTCTGGGGGCCTTTAGGGTTTAAGAGATGCAGGATCTGGAGCTCTCCAGGATGTAGTTACTGCCCAGCTCTCAGCCTCTGGAGTCAATCTTCTCAGTCACACCCTTCCACAAAGGTCTGATTTCCATAAATCATTCCTGGGACCGTAATTTTGAAAAATAAAAGGTTCCCGGAAGGAATTTAAAGAGGGAGTTTTGCCCTTTCTGACGGAGGGGATTTTTGTCCGTTATCGCATTGCTACTTGTGGGATCTTGATGTGCATAAAAAGCCCTGCAGCATTTCCTACATGACAAGAATAAGGACACTTTGAAATTCAAGCTTCCTGAGGGTCTGAGTACGGATTTCTCTGTGTTTTCTCTCCATCTTCCTCTGCTTTTCTCTCCCCCGCACTTTCTCTATTTTAACCATTAATCAATAGGTGCCACAATTTGACGTGTGGTTATTTTAAACGGTGACAGAAACACTTCAGAGGACGTTTCAATCCAGATTAAATTGGAGATCGACAGAAACAGGAACGGATGTGGATGGTGTGGGGGGAGCAGGAGAAAGACAGGGAGAGGGGCGTTTGAGATTTTCAAACTGTAGGAATTTTCTTCTCTCTGGGATCCCTCAGCAAATATCAATAAACAGATTATCTGTACACTATCACACTGCTCCTGTGGGATCTGCTGTGCACAAATGGCCTGCACTGTTTCCAACTTTGCAATAGTGACAAGCACTTTAACACTCAATTAATATAGTGTCAAATGCTCCTGATTCAATTCAATTCATTTTACTGATGTTCTATTTTTCTTTCTGTCTCTATCCAGCTTTCTTTCCCTCTGTCTCTCGATTTAAATCTTTAGTCGCTAAAAACATGCACAACAATGTGAATTGTTGTTGTTTTAAATGGTGAGACGTAAATATTTCATAGCTCATTTCAATCAAGGTTACATATGAGAAAGAGGGAAGAAAACAGAGATCTGGACTGAGAGAACGAGAGAGGGGGCCGAATGAGATAGAAACAGAGAGAGATTCAGAGAAAGGGAGAGAGATAGTCAGAGACGGGGAGAGAGATGCAGACACACACACAGACACACACACACACACATACAAAGGTGGAGGTTGCTGTCTCAATCCTTTTAGCCTCTGGTTTATAACTGTGATTTGTCTGCATTTGGATGTTGCTGAGAGATTGTCTGTGTAACTTAGGGAAAATCCTGGGCTCTTGCTGTGCCATTTTGTTCTTGCCTATTAATCAGCTTGACTGGGGGCTGTTCTTGCCGCCGTGGTTTAATGCAGAGTCTGTGAGTGGGGTCAACACTGTTATATTTTAATAACATCACCAAAAATAGATTATATACAGACTATCAAAGCTCCCCGTGGGATCTTGCTGTGCGCACCATGCCTACAGAGTTCCCTGCATTGTTCCTGTGATTGCATTTTAGAAGTGAATTCTTTGTGTGTAAAGCTCTCCCAAAGGTCTGGAATTAAAGTCCTGAGCTTGAAGCCGTTATCATTCCCGAACAATGCTGGTGTTTTGGGCAGTGCCGTGAATTTGAGGGTTTAATGAAATGTGCAGCAGCCATTTGAATTTGAGAGTGGTGTTCTGAAAGTGGATTTCCCTGTCTCTCACTCTCCATCTTTCTGTCTGAATTCGAGGAACAGGTGGGAAAGAGTCGCAAAGAGTGAGCGAAACATGGAGGGATTCAGAGCAGAAGAGGAGAGGTAGCCGGCTGTTATCAAACAGCTGCCTGTTGGATCATGCTGTGCATAAATGGCCTGCATCATTTCCAACATTGCTACAGTGGTGACCACTTTAAAAATTAAATCATTGATTGTCAAATGCTTCAGTGAATCCGCAATTAAATAACTGAAATGAGAAGGTTTGTAAAGGCTTGTTATCATTCCCGAACAATGCTGGTGTTTGAGGCTGTGGGCTGAATTTGACAGTGAAATGAAATGCCAGGGGGCCATTTGAACTCAGATTTTCAGGGATGGTAATGTGTATTTCTCTCTCTATCCTTCTGCAGGAGATGGAATGGGGTTGTTTGTGTGTTTTTGTAATGAGGCAGAAACAGATGTAGCGAGACACACAGAGAAAGGGAAGGAGAGAGAAAGAGAGTGAGAGATGGAAAGAAACGGGTAAACACAGAATGAGACACAGAGGCTCCGGGGGATTTGCAGTGTTTAGTCACAGCCCAGCTCCCAGCCCCTGTGGAGAAGCTCTCTCCTCCTCCCCACATTCCCCCCAGCCCCCCGCCCTCAAAGCACATCTCCCACTCGAGGGTTTCTTGATTTTGAGTTAAATTAAATGCTGGGGCAGTGATAATGTGTTGGCACAGTCTTCTCAGTTTAAAGAGAAAATTTCACAGTTTCTGGGAACAGAATGGAGCTGATTGCTGCAAATGTCTGTATGTAAATTGCAGCAATGTTCTTCACAATGGGGTTTGGAGTGAAAAGTTGCAGGTCATCAGGAAGCAGCTCCTTGTCATGTCTCTGCTCAGACCTGGATTTGTTACTTGGATTAACAGGACAATGGGCAGGTACTCAGCTCCCAAAACCGTGTCTCCAATCACTTCCCATTCTCTTGCTCTGTATCGGGGATGCCTTTGTAAGATGGGGAGTCATTGAGAGCTTGTTTTATGTTCAAAAATGCTTTGCTTTGTTTGAATCAATTTTATTTCTCTTATTCCCAAGGAGAATCTTTTCAGAAGCTGCAGCTTTGATGAAACAGAGGGAGAATCATTTGGCCACGTGGAATTCTCAGACAAGAGGTTTAACCAGAGAGGAAAATAATAATAAATATATATGTGTTATTGTCAAATTCATTTCTATACACTGGAAAGAAGACGATGTGTTTTCAGGGCTGATAGAAAAAGAAAGTGCTGGAAATGGTCAGTATTTCCAGCAGAGTTTTTATTTCATATTTCCAGCATTTATAGTAGTTTAGCGTGGGGTGGAAGGGGCTTTTTACCACAAGGGACGGGGCTTGAGGGTGCTCTGAAGATAATTGTTTGGAAAGAGCTGCTCCAGAACTGTCAATGTAATCCTGTAGATTTCCCTCTCTCCATCTCTTGCTACAACTTGTTCTCTCCCTCTTCCCTCCTTGTTCCTCGCTCTGTTTCTTCACATCTTTAATTCCCTATCTCTGTATCTCTGAACATCCTTTCCATCTCTGCCTCTCTCCAGAGTCTCACACGTTTCCCTTTTCATTCTCTTTCTGCGATTCTCTGCATCTTTATCTGTCTCTCTCTCCATTCCTCGCTCTCATTTCCACAACTCCTTTATTGCAAGATTATCTCTGCAGCTCCCACCCCCCTCCGTGAGTCACCCAACTCTATTCTGAATGTGCATCTTACTTTGAATCTCTGCCCCTCGACATCTTTCTGTCTCTCGCATCTCTCTTTGTCTGGGATCTTTCTCACTATCTGCATCGCTGCTGCATTCTCTCTCTACCACTCCAGCTCGCTCTGTGTATTTCACGATCTTTCTCTCTCTCTTTTTCTGCCCTTCTTGGTTTTCCTGCTCTCTTCTCTTAGATTTTCTCACTGGTTTCTGAATCCCTGCCTCTCTTTCTTGGGAGATGGAGCAACACACGGGAAAGTGCTCAAGGTTGGAATTACACAGGCGGGTGGGGCGGGTGTGGTGTTCACTGGGATGAGATTTACACAGGGAGGGGGTCCGTTCACAGGTGAGATGATAAGGAGTGGGAAATAGCAGAGTGGGCTTTTACAGGGCAGAGGGGTATTTTGAAGAGGGGTGTTTAACGTGGGGTCAGGGGGAGAATCAGAGGGCGATAACCAGTGAGGGAATTAGTTATGTTCAAAATGGGAGGAGGGAGGAATGTCCAACTTAAAATGGGAGAGGGAGGATCCTCCAAGTATAATATATTCGGTGGGTGGGGGAATTCTCCGGTTTGTTCATGGGGAGGTAGATGTGGGACTGTTCACGGGGAGGGTGGGGGGATTGTGGTAATTACACGGGGGCCTATTTACAAGGGTGTAATTGGATGGGGGCGTGTTTGGGGGGAGAATAGTTAGATTGGGGCCTGTTCCCAGATGGTGTGAGATGGGATAAGGTCTGCTAACAGGAGATAATAAGATGGGTGTCTATTCCGGGGTGGGGGGTCGTTGAATTAGATGGAAACCTGTTCCAGTGTGCGTGTTAATATGATGGGGGTGTATTCATGGGGGGAAATGAGGGGTTGTGGTCATAGTGATGAATTTCGACGGGAATCAGTTCATGGGGGGTATTAGAGGGGTGTCTGGTCACAGTGAGGATATTAGATGGGGGTCTATTCATGGGGGGTATTAGAGGAGTGTCTGGTCGTAGTGAGGATATCATATGGGGATCAGTGCATGGGGGGTATGAGAGGGGAGTCTGGTCATGGTGAGGATATTAGATGGCGGTCTATTCTTGGGGTATTACAGGGGTGTCTGGTCATATTTAGCATGTTAGATGGGGGTCTTTCCATGGGTGGTATTAGAAGGGTGTTTGGTCATAGTGAGAATATTAAATGAGGATCAGTGCATGTGGGGTATTAGAGGAGTGTCCACTCATAGTGCGGATATTAGATGGGGATCTTTTCATGGGGGGTATTAGAGGGGTGTCTGGTCATGGTGAGGATATTAGATGGGGGTCTATTCATGGGGGTATTAGAGGTGTGTCTGGTCATAGTGAAGATATTAAATGGGGGTCTATGCATGGGAGGAATTAGAGGGGTTTCTGGTCAGAATGAGGATATTAGATGGTGGTCAGTTCATGGGGGGTATTAAAGGGGTGTCTGGTCAGAGTGCGGATATTAGAGGGGCATCTTTTCATGGGGGTATTAGAGGGCTGTCTGGTCATATTGAGGATATTGGATGGGGGTCTATGTATGGGGGTATTAGAGGGGTGTCTGTTCATAGTGAGGATATTGGATGGTGTCAGTTCATAGGGGGTATTAGAGGGGTGCCTGGTCATAGTGAGGATATTAGATGTGGGTCAGTTCAAATGGTCATATCAGAGCGGGGTCTGTAGATGATGGATATTAGATGGAGGGATCTGTTCACAGGGAAGCAAAGATTTGGGGGGGAGGTGGATTTTGCCGGCAAATTTTAGGGGAAGAATTGTTGGGGGGAATTCGCCGGGTCGGGGACGAAAATTGCAGGGGGTGGTTATGTCGGGGCATACAATCGTGGGGGCAAGGCGGTCTAATCCATGTTTAAAATGGGAGGAGCATTCTCCAGGCTTAAAATGGAAGGGGGAATTCTCGAGGTTTAAAATGGGAGGGGGGATTCTCCAGGTTTAAGATGGGAGGTAGGATTCTCCAGGTTTAAAATGGGAGGTGGGATTCTCCAGGTTTAAAATGGGAGAGAAAATCCTCCAGTTTTAAAATGGGAGGATCGTTCTCCAAGTTTAAAATTGGAGGGTGAAATCTCCTGGTTTAAAATGGGAGGGGGAATTCTCCAGGTTTAAAATGGAAGCGGGAATTCTCCAGGTTTAAAATGGGAGGAGCGTGCTCCAGGTTGAAAATGGGAGGAGCGTTCTCCAGGGTTAAAATGGGAGTGGGAATTCTGCAGGTTTAAAATGGGAGGGTGAATTCTCCAGGTTTAAAATGGGAGGATGAATTCTCCAGGTTTAAAATGGGAGGGGGAATTCTCCTCGTTGAAAATGGGAGGGGGTATTCTCCAGGTTTAAAATAGGAGGCACATTCTCCAGGTTTAAAATGGCAGGGGCAATTCTCCAGGTTTAAAATGGGAGGAGCGTGCTCCAGATTTAAAATGGGACGGGAATTCTCCAGGTTTAAAATGGGAGGTAGGATTCTCCAGGTTTAAAATGGGAGGGGGATTTCTCCAGGTTTAAAATGGGAGGTAGGATTCTCCAGGTTTAAAATGGGAGGGGGAATTCTCCAGGTTTAAAATGGGAGGTAGGATTCTCCAGGTTTACAATGGGAGGTAGGATTCTCCAGGTTTAAGATGGGAGGTAGGATTCTCCAGGTTTAAAATGGGAGGTGGGATTCTCCAGGTTTAAAATGGGAGAGAAAATCCTCCAGTTTTAAAATGGGAGGATCGTTCTCCAAGTTTAAAATTGGAGGGTGAAATCTCCTGGTTTAAAATGGGAGGGGGAATTCTCCAGGTTTAAAATGGAAGGGGGAATTCTCCAGGTTTAAAATGGGAGGAGCGTGCTCCAGGTTGAAAATGGGAGGAGCGTTCTCCAGGGTTAAAATGGGAGTGGGAATTCTGCAGGTTTAAAATGGGAGGGTGAATTCTCCAGGTTTAAAATGGGAGGATGAATTCTCCAGGTTTAAAATGGGAGGGGGAATTCTCCTCGTTGAAAATGGGAGGGGGTATTCTCCAGGTTTAAAATAGGAGGCACATTCTCCAGGTTTAAAATGGCAGGGGCAATTCTCCAGGTTTAAAATGGGAGGAGCGTGCTCCAGATTTAAAATGGGACGGGAATTCTCCAGGTTTAAAATGGGAGGTAGGATTCTCCAGGTTTAAAATGGGAGGGGGATTTCTCCAGGTTTAAAATGGGAGGTAGGATTCTCCAGGTTTAAAATGGGAGGGGGAATTCTCCAGGTTTAAAATGGGAGGTAGGATTCTCCAGGTTTACAATGGGAGGTAGGATTCTCCAGGTTTAAAATGGGAGGTAGGATTGTCCAGGTTTAAAATGGGAGCTGGAATTCTCCAGGTTTAAAATGGGAGAGAAAATTCTCCAGTTTTAAAATGGGAGGAGGAATTCTTCAGCTTTAAAATGGGAGGGGGAATTCTACACGTTTAAAATGGGAGGGGGAATTCTCCAGGTTTAAAATGGGTGGGGGATTCTCCAGGTTTAAAATGGGAGCTGGGATTTTCCAGGTTTAAAATGGGAGAGAAAATTCTCCAGTTGTAAAATGGGAGGATCGTTCTCCAGGTTTAAAATGGAAGGGGGAATTCTCCAGGTTTAAAATGGGAAGGGGAATTCACCAGATTTAAAATGGGAGGCGTGTACTTCAAATTTAAAATGGGAGGATGAATTCTCCAGGTTTAAAATGGGAGGGGGAATTCTCCTAGTTGAAAATGGGAGGGGGAATTCTCCAGGTTTAAAATAGGAGGAGCGTTCTCCTGGTGTAAAATGGGAGGAGCGTTCTCCAGACTTAAAATGGGACGGGAATTCTCCAGGTTTAAAATGGGTGGTGGGATTCTCCAGGTAAAAATGCGAGGGGGAATTCTCCAGGTTTAAAATGGGAGGGGGAATTCTCCAGGTTTAAAATGGGAGGAGCGTTCTCCAAGTTTAAAATGAGGGGGTGTCATTTCTCCAAGTTTACAATGGGAGGGGATGTGGATGAGTGCGGATTTATGCAAAGGCTCGGGGAGCGAGAGAGGGTAAGGGGGAGAGAGGACAAAGAGAAGGAGAAGGAGACAGAGAAAGTGGGAAAAGGAATTTACTGGGAGTTGTTCAGGAGACAGGGGTAATAGATGGGGAGGGGGCTATTGTTGGGAGGGAAATTTGCATGGGTAGAATTAGCGGAGGGGGAGCTTTGCGTCGGAAAGTTTGGTGAGGGGGCAGAATTGGTGGCGGGGGTGGGGTGTGTACATGGACATTTGCAGCAGTGAAACCTGAAGGGGAGAGTTTGCCCAGGGGCGCCACAATTTATTGGTGGGGGCGAAAGAAATCCAGACTGAGAGAAAAAAGACAGAGAGCGAGAGAGATCGAACAAGAGTGATAGCCAGAAAGAGAGAGAGAGAGAAAGCAAAGCCAGAGAGAGAGAAAAAAGACAAAGCCAGAGAGAGAGAGAGTCAAGCAGAAAGAACCAAAGAAAGAGAGGGAAAAGAAAAAGAGAAAGAGCCAGAGAGAGAGAAAGAGGAAACAAGAGACAGCAAGAAAGAGAAAGCTGGAGAGTAATCGATAAACAGATTCACAGAGTGAGAGCCAAAGAGATAGAGCCAAGATATATATATATAGAGAGAGAAAGTTAAAGAGGAAGAGCCAGAGAAAGCGAGAAAGCAAAAGAAAGAAAGAAAGCCAGAAAAAGAGAGAGAGAGAAAGGGCGTCAATGAGAGAACCCGAGAAGAGAGAGAAACAGCCAACGGGACAGAGAGACAGAGAGTGAGAAATAAATGAAGAGAACGTGAGACAGAGAAAGGTTCATCATTATGTGTCTCTTTTTTACTCTATGCCTCCCATCCATAAAGCCTGGATAGCTTATTAACTGCTTTCTGAATCTGCCCTGTCACCTTCAACGATTTGAGTACACATACACAAAGTTACCCGACTCCTGCATCACCTTTAGAATTGAATCCTTTATTTTATGTTATGTTTCCTCCTTCTTCCCACTAAACTGCATCACTAAACATTCGATTGCACTAAATTTCATCTGCTACGTGTCTCCCTATTCCATCAATCTGTCAATGTCCGATCGAAGTCTATCACTATCCTCATTACAATGGTGCATCATTTTCAAATGGTAAAATTGTGCGCTTCACAAGTTTAGAGCAGTAATATAGACCAGGAAATCAGCAGTCCTTGTATTGACCCCTGGTAAACCCCTCTATATAAGTCCTTCCAGTTAAAAAAACTCTTCTTCACCACTACTTTCCATTTCCTGTCATTCAGCTTGATTGAATTTTTCGAGGAGGTGACTTGATGTGTAAATGAGAGTAAGGCAGCTGATGTCGTCTACATGAATTTCAGTAAGGCTTTTGATAAGGGCCCGCATGGGACATTCGTTAAGAAGGTAGGAGCCCATGGGATTCAGGGCAATTTGGCAAATTGGATCCAAAATGGGCTTAGTGGCAGGAGGCAGAGGGTGACGGTCGATTGTTGTTTTTGTGAGTGGCAACCTGTGACCACTGGTGTACCGCAGGGATTAGGTCTGGGACCCTTGCTGTTTGTAGTGTAAATTAATAATTTAGACATGAATATAGGAGGTATGTTCAGTAAGTTCACAAATGACGAAAACATTGGTGGACTCGTTAATAGTGAGGAGGAAAGCCTCAGATTACTGGACGATATAGATGGGCTGGTATGATGTGCAGAGCAGTAGTAATTGGAATTTAAACCTGAGAAGTGCCAGGTGATGCATTTTGGGAGTACTAACAAGGCATGGGAACGTACAATGGATGATAGGACCCCAGGAAGTACAGAAGGTCAGTGGGACCTTGGTCCATAGATCACTGAAGGCAGCAGCACAAGTAGATAAGGTTGCTAGGAAGGCTTATGGGATACTTGCCTTTATTAGCCGAGGCATAGAATATAAGAGCAGGGATGTTATGATGGAGCTGTATAAAACGCAGGTTAGGCCACAGCTGGAGTACTGTGTACAGTTCTGTTCACCACATTATAGGAAGGACGTGATTGCACTGGAGAGGGTGCAGAGGAGATCCACCAGGATATTACCTGGGCTTGAGCATTTCAGCTATGAAGAGAGACTGGTTAGGCTGGGGTTGTTTTCCTTAGAGAAGAGAAGGCTGAGGATGGACCTGATTGAGGCATAGAAAATTATGCAGGGCATTGGTAGGATAGAGAGGAAGCAACCTTTTCCTTTAGCAGCGGGATCGATAACCAGGGGACATAGTATTAAGGTTAGGGGCAGGAGGTTTAGAGGGGATTTGAGGAAAAAAAGTCACCCAGAGGGTAGTTGGAATCTGGAATACATGACCTGAAGGGGTGGTAGAGGGAGGAGCCCTCACAACATTTAATTATAATTAGAATTAGAATTAGAATATTACAGCGCAGTACAGGCCCTTCGGCCCTCGATGTTGCGCCGATCATCTGACCTACACTATTCCATTTACATCCATATGTCTATCCAATGACCACTTAAATGCCCTTAAAGTTGGCGAGTCTACTACTGTTGCAGGTAGGGCGTTCCACGCCCCTACTACTCTCTGCGTAAAGAAACTACCTCTGACATCTGTCCTATATCTTTCACCCCTCAACTTAAAGCTATGTCCCCTCGTGTTTGCCATCCTCATCCGAGGAAAAAGACTCTCACTATCCACCCTATCTAACCCTCTGATTATCTTGTATGTCTCTATTAAGTCACCTCTCCTCCTCCTTCTCTCTAACGAAAACAACCCCAAGTCCCTCAGCCTTTCCTCGTAAGACCTTCCTTCCATACCAGGCAACATCCTAGTAAATCTCCTCTGCATCCTTTCCAAAGCTTCGACATCCTTCCTATAATGCGGTGACCAGAACTGCACGCAATAGGAAATATTTAGATGAGCATTTGAAACGCCGTAGCATACAAGGCTACGGGCCAAGTCCTGGAAAATGGGATTAGGATAAATAGGTGCTTGATGGTTGGCACGGACACGAAGGGGCGAAGGGCCTGTTTCTGTGCTGTTTAACTCGGTGACTGTATGACTCTTAGCCAGCTCCACACCCTTGCTGCCAATATCCGTTTTGTTCCCGAAGCTTCAAATTTGCTGACAAGGCTGTTATGCGACACTTTATCAAACCAGTTTTGGACGTCCGTTTCCACCACATCAACTGAATTATCCGCATCAATATTCTCCGTGAACTCATAAAATTAGTTAAACACGATTTGCCCTTACCAAATCCATGTTCAGTTTTAATTCTTAATTAACCCCCATTTATCCAGGCAACCATTAATTTTGTCCCATAATATGGTACCTAAAAGAAAGATCCTGCCAATGATATTAAACTGACTGGGTGTTTACAGGGGGAATTAGTCAGGACGGTGTTTACAGGGGATTTAGACAGGAGGGTGTTCAAGGGGGAATTAGACAGGAGAGTGTTCATAGGGGGAATTAGACAGGAGGGTGTTCAGAGGTGGAATAGGTCAGGAGGGTTTTCACAGGGGGCAACAGACAGGAGGGTGTTCACAGTGGAAATAGACAGGAAGGTGTTTACAGCGGGAATTAGACAGGAGAGTTTTCACAGCGGAATTTGACAGGAGGGTGTTCACAGTGAAAATTGGATAGGATGGTGTTCAAAGGTGGAATTAGACTGGGGGGTGTTCACAGGGGGAATTAGACAGGGAGGTGTTCACAGGTTGAATTAGACAGGAGGGTTTTCACAGGGGATTAGAGAGGAGGGTGCTTACAGGGGAAATTCGGCAGGAGGATCATCACAGGAGGAATTAGACAGGAGGGTGCACACAGTCGGGATTAGATAGGAGGGTGTGCACAGGGGGAGTTGGACAGGAGGGTGTTCACATGGAGAATTGGACAGGAGAGTTTTCATAGGGGGAATTAGACAGAAGATGTGTTCACAGGGGGAATTTGACAGGAGGATGTTCACAGGGAGAATTCGACAGGAGGAAGATCACAGGGAAATTAGGCAGGGGGGAGTTCAAAGGGGGAATTAGACAGGAGGATGTTCAGAGGTGGAATTAGACAGTAGGTTATTCACAGGGGGAAATAGACAGGAGGGAGTTCACAGGGGAATTAGACAAGAAGATTTTCACAGGGGGAATTAGCCAGGAGGGTGGTCACAGGTGGAATTCGACAGGAGGGAGTGCACAGCGGGAATTAGACAGGAGGGTGTTCACAGGGGGAATTAGACAGTTGGGTTTTCGCAGGGAAAATTAGTCAGGAGTGTGATCACAGGGAGAATTTGACTGGAGGTTGTTCATATGGGAAATTAGACAGGAGGGTGATCACAGAGGGAATTACACAGGAGGGCGTTCACAGGGTGAATTAGACATGAGGGTGTTCACAGGAGGAATTTGACAGGAAGGTGTTCACAGGGTGAATTTGACATGAGGGTGTTCACAAGCGGGATTAGACAGGATGGTGATCACAGGGGGAATTTGCAGGAGGGTGTTCACAGTGGGAATTTGACATGAGGGTGTTCACAGGAGGAATTTGACAGGAAGGTGTTCACAGGGTGAATTTGACATGAGGGTGTTCACAAGCGGGATTAGACAGGATGGTGATCACAGGGGGAATTTGCAGGAGGGTGTTCACAGTGGGAATTTGACAGGATCGTGTTCACAAGGGGAAATTGACAGGAGAGTGCTCACAGGTGGAATTAGACAGGAGGGTGTTCACATGGGGAATTAGACAGGAGGGTGTTCAAAGGGTGAATTAGACATGAGGGTGATCACAAGTGGAATTAGACAAGATGGTGTTCACAGGGGGAATTTGACAGGAGGGTGGTCACAGTGGGAATTTGACAGGTGGAGTTTCACAGGGGGAATTAGTCAGGAGGGTGATCACAGGGGGAATTAGACAGGAGTGTGTTCACAGGGGGAATTTGACAGGAGGGTGCTCACAGGGGAAATGAGACAGGAGGGTGTTCACAGGGGAAATTAGTAAGGAGTGTGTTCACAGGGGGAATTTGACAGGAGGGTGGTCACAGTGGAAATTTGGCAGGAGGGTGTTCACAGGAGGAATTAGACAGGAAGGTGTTCACAGTGGGAATTCGGCAGGAGTGTGTTCACAGGGGGAATCAAACAGGAGCATGTTCACAGGTGGAATTAGGCAGGAGGGCGTTCACAGCGGGAATTAGACAGGAAGGTGTCCAATGGGGGAATTAGAAAGGAGGGCGTTCACAGGGGGAATTCGACTGGAGGGCTTTCCGAGAGTAAATTAGACAGGAGGGTGATCACAGGGGGAATACACAGGCGTGTGTTCACAGGGGGAATTAGACAGGAGGGTGTTCACAGGGGGAATTAGACAGCAGGGTGATCACAGCGGAAATTAGACAGGTGGAAGTTCACAGGAGAAAGTAGTCAGGAGGGTGATCACAGCAGGAATAAGACAGGAGGGTGTTCACAGGGGTAATTAGACAGGGGGATGTTCACAGGGAGAATTAGACAGGAGGATATTCAAAGGGAGAATTAGACAGGAGGATATTCACAGGGGGAATTTGACAGTCGGGTTTTCACAGGCAGAATTAGACAGGAGGATGTTCACAGCGAGAATTAGACAGGAGGATGTTCACAGGGAGAATTAGACAGCAGGGTGTTCACAGGGGGAATTAGATGGAAGGGTCATCCCAGGGGAAATTAGACAGGAGAGTGTTCACAGGGGGAATTAGACAGGAGGGTGTTCACAGGTGGAATTAGACAAGAGGGTGTGCACAGGGGGAAATAGACAGGAGGGTGTTCACAGCGGGAATTAGATAAGAGAATGATCACGGGGAATTTGACAGGATGGTGTTCACAGGGTGAATAAGACAGGAGGGTGTTCACAGGGGAAATTAGACAGGAGAGTGTTCACAGGGGAGTAGAGAGGAGGGTGTTCTCAGGGTGAATTAGACAGGAGGGTAATCACAGGGGGAATTAGACACGAGGGTGAACACAGTGGGAATTAGAGAGGAGGCTGATCACAGGGGGAATTAGACAGGAGGGGGTTCACAGGGGGAATTAGACAGCAGGGTGATCATAGGGGGAATTAGACAGGAGTGTGGTCACAGGGGGAATTAGACAGGAGGGTGTTCAATGGGAGAAATGGACAGGAGGGTGTTGGCAGGTGGAATTTGACAGGAGGGTTCTCACATGCAGAACTACAAAGCAGAGTGTTCACAGGGGGTAGTTGACAGTTTGATTTTCACAGGGGGAATTAGTCAGGAGGGTGTTCAAAGGGGAAATTAGACAGGAGAATGTTCACAGCGGAGTAGAGAGGAGGGTGCTCACAGGGGAGATTAGACAGGAGGGTCATCACAGGGGGAATTAGACACGAGGGTGAACACAGTGGGAATTAGACAGGAGGGTGTTCACAGGGGGAATTAGACAGGAGGGATTTCAGAGGGAGAAATGGACAGGAGGGTGTTGGCAGGGTGAATTTGACTCGAGGGTTTTCACAGGGAGAATTACAAAGCAGAGTGTTCGCACTGGGAATTTGACAGGAGGGTGATCACAGCGGAAATTACAAAGCAGGGTGTTCACACGGGGAATTTGACAAGAGGATTTTCACAGGGGGAAATAGTCAGCAGGGTGATCATAGGGGGAATTAGACAGGAGGGTGGTCACAGGGGGAATTAGACAGGAAGGTGTTCACAGGGGGAATTAGACAGGAGGGTTTTCACAGGGAGAATTACAAAGGATGGCGTTCACACGGGCAATTTGACAAGCGGATTTTCACAGGAGGAATTAGCAGGAGGGTGTTCACAGTGGGAATTAGACAGGAAGGAGTTCAGAGGGAGAAATGGACAGGAGGGTGTTGGCAGGGGGAATTTGACTCGAGGGTTTTCACAGGGAGAATTACCAAGGAGGGCGTTCACACGGGCAATTTGACAAGAGGATTTTCACAGGAGGAATTAGCAGGAGGGTGTTCACAGGGGGAATTAGAAAGGAGGGAGTTCAGAGGGAGAAATGGACAGGAGGGTGTTGGCAGGGGGAATTTGACTCGAGGGTTTTCACAGGGAGAATTACAAAGGAGGGTGTTCACACGGGCAATTTGACAAGAGGATTTTCACAGGAGGAATTAGCAGGAGGGTGTTCACAGGGAGAATTAGACAGAAGGCAGTTCAGAGGGAGAAATGGACAGGAGGGTGTTGGCAGGTGGAATTTGACTCGAGGGTTTTCACAGGGAGAATTACAAAGGAGGGCGTTCACACGGGCAATTTGACAAGAGGATTTTCACAGGAGGAATTAGCAGGAGGGTGTTCACAGGGAGAATTAGACAGAAGGCAGTTCAGAGGGAGAAATGGACAGGAGGGTGTTGGCATGGTGAATTTGACTCGAGGGTTTTCACAGGGAGATTTACAAAGGAGGGTATTCACACGGGCAATTTCACAAGAGGATTTTCACAGGAGGAATTAGCAGGAGGGTGTTCACAGGGGGAATTGGAACAGGAGAGATTTCAGAGGGATAAATGGACAGGAGGGTGTTGGCAGGGGGTATTTGACTCGAGGGTTTTCACAGGGAGAATTACAAAGGAGGGCGTTCACAAGGGCAATTTGACAAGAGTATTTTCACAGGAGGAATTAGCAGGAGGGTGTTCACAGGGGGAATTAGACAGGAGGGAATTCAGAGGGAGAAATGAACAAGAGGGTGTTGGCAGGGGGAATTTGACTCGAGGGTTTTCACAGGGAGAATTACAAAGGAGGGCGTTCACACGGGCAATTTGACAAGATGATTTTCACAGGAGGAATTAGCAGGAGGGTGTTCACAGGGGGAATTAGACAGGAGGGACTTCAGAGGGAGAAATGGACAGGAGGGTGTTGGCAGGGGGAATTTGACTCGAGGGTTTTCACAGGGAGAATTACAAAGGAGTGCGTTCACACGGGCAATTTGACAAGAGGATTTTCACAGGAGGAATTAGCAGGAGGGTGTTCACAGGGGGAATTAGATAGAAGGGAGTTCAGAGTGAGAAATGGACAGGAGGGTGTTGGTAGGGGGAATTTGACTCGAGGGTTTTCACGGGGAGAATGAGACAGGAAGGTGTTCATAGGGGGAATTAGACAGGAGGGTTTTCACAGGGAGAATTCCAAAGAGGGCGTTCACACGGGGAATTTGACAAGAGGATTTTCACAGGAGGAATTACCAGGAGGGTGTTCACAGGGGGAATTTGACAGGAAGGTGTTCACAGGGGGAATTAGACAGGAGGGTGTTCACAGGGGGAATTAGTCAGGAGGTTGTTCACAGCGGGAATTAGACAGGAGGGTTACCACAGGAGGAATTAGACAGGAGGGTGTTCACAGGGGGAATTAGACAGGAAGGTGTTCACAGGGGAATTAGACAGGATGGTGTTCACAGGGGGAATTAGACAGGAAGGTTCTTGACAGGTCATTGCATGAATTTTGTGAGGGCATTGACGAGGGTCCTGAAAAGATTCACGAGAGTGGCTGCAGGGATGAGGAACTTCAATCATGAAGATAGATTGGCGTAGTTACAATAAGCTTAAGGAGGGAGGAAGTGCTCGAGTGTCTGACATCCTTGAAAATGGATAAATCACCAGGGCTGGATGGAATATATCCCAGACTATTAAAGGAAGTCAGTGAGGAAATAACGGGTGCTCTGAGGATCATCTGCAAATCCTCACGACATGCATGTGAGGTACCAGAGGATCGTGGGTCTGCAAAGGTTGTCCCATTCTTTAACAGGGCTGCAATAGATAGTCCAAATAATTACAGGCCAGTCAGTCAGACCTCAGTGGTGGGCAAATAATCAGAGTCAATTCTCAAAGATAGGATAAACTGTTGTTTATAAAGGCTCGGATTACTCAGGGATGGTCAGTATGCAATGTTTAAGGGAAGGTCGTGTCTTCCTAACTTAACTGATTTTTTTTTGAGTAAGTAACAAGGACGATTGATCAGGCTCGTTCAGTGGATGTTGTCTCCATGGATTTTACGAAGGTATTTGACAAGTTCCCACATGGCAACTGGTCAAAAAAGATTGAGTTGGTTCCACAATTGGCTCAGTGACAGGAAACAAAGGGCGATGTATGATTTTGCTTATTGAAAGCAGTTTCCAGTGGACGCTCCACAGGGCTCAGTGTTGGGTTCCTTGCTGTTTGTGGTAAAACTTAATGATTTGAGACGTAAATGTGGGAGGCAAGATTGGGAAATTTTCAGATGACACAAAAATTGGCCGTGCAGTTGATAGTGAGAGGATAGCTGTAGACTCCAGAATTATATCAATGGTTTTGTTGAGTGGCAGTAAAATGGTCAATGGTATTACATTCTGGATTAATCTGAGGCACTGCAATTGGGGAGGGCAATCAAAGCAGGGGAATACACAACAAACGGGAGGATATTGAGAGGGGTAGAAGAAGTGAGAGACCTTGGAGTGCATGTCCACAGGTCCCTGAAGGTGGCAAGACAGGTAGATATGTAGAAGGCATATGGAATGCTTTCCTTTAATGGCCGAGATATAGAATCTAGAGCAGGATTGTAATGCTAGAACTGTATGAAACACTGGATAGGCCACAGTTGGAGTATTGTGTTCAGATCTGGTCGCCACATTACAGAAAGGACATAATTGTTATAGAGAGGGTACAGAAAAGATTTACAAGAATGCTGCAGGGCACGAAAGTTGCAGTTATGAGGAAAGATTGGATATAGTCGTTTTCCTTCCAGCAGAGCAGGCTGAGAGGTGAATTAATTGAGGTATACAAAATTATGAGGCGCCAAGATCGGGTCGTCAGGCAGGATCTGTTTCCCCTCGTGGAGAAATCCATTACCGGGGGCACAGATTTAAGGTGGTTAGAGGAGACATGAGGGAATTCTTTTTCACCCAAAGGGTGATGGGTGTCTGGAATTCACTGCCAGGAATGGTGGTGGAGACAGAAACCCTCAATTCTTTAGAGGTACCTGGACATGCACCTGAACTGCTGTCACCGGCATGACTATGGACCAGGTGCTGGAAAGTGGGATTAGATTGCGCAACCAGTTTTTTCGGCCAGCACGTAGATGAAACGCTGACTGGCTTCCTTCTGTGCCATAATTTTTTGATGGTTCTATGGTTCTAATGGAACCAAGTGATATCAGTTGCAGTGAAAGAGGCCAATGTCAGAGGTATGGAGAGATCACGGATAAGTTTGCTGCAGGTTTGGGAAAAGGCTAGAGATGGGGAGCGGTGAGGACATGGAGTGATTTAACTCAATGAAAACAATATTAATTGTAAGGGGTTAGGGAAATGGGAGCCAATGAGGGTAGTGAAGGTGAGGGTGATGGACGAGTGGGACTTGGTCAGGACTGGACATCAGCAGCAGAGTTTTGGACCAGTTGATATTGATGTGATGCCGATCAGAATTGAACTGGAGGAATGGGGTCAGGAGGTGGCACCCTTCTAATTTTATTGGCGACATTGACCAATGTCGAATAAACAGGTAAATACGAGCATAAAGACATATGAATTAGGAGCAGAAGTAAGCCATTCGGCCCATAGAGCCTCCTCCACCATTCAATAAGATCATGGCTGATCTGTTCATGTCTTGAATTCCACACTCCCATCTGCCCCGACAACCATTGATTCCCTTGCCTAACATGAATCTATTCACCTGCACCTTAAAAAAATTCAATGACCCCGCCACCACCACCTTCGAAAGCAATGAATTCCAATGTCGTACAATCCTCTGAGAGAAAGAAATTCTCCTCATCACTGTCCTAAAATGGATGTCCCTAATTTTAAAACTGTGCCCCCGAATTCAGGACTCCCCCACAAGAGGAAACATCCTTTCCACATCCACCTTGTCAAGACTGTTCAGTATTCTATATACTTTAATCAAGTCTCCCCTCTCTCTTCTATACTCCACTGAAAACAAGACCAGTCTGTCCAACCTTCCTCATAAGACAACCTGCCCATTCCAGGTATTAATCAAGTTAACCTCCTTTGAACCGCCTCTAATACATTCAAAGCTGCTGATGTAACGTATTTGTTCAGGTGAGTGTAACTAATAGTAATGATCAGGGGTATAACTGTGTCAGTGGAGACTTATCCCCTGTATAAATTAGCACCCACTGGAATGGACCAGCTCAGAGTGTCTGCTGGAGCTGTGGGTTCCAGGCGAACAGAAGTCTCTGCTTGTCACAGAAATGGGATATCCAGTAATCCTTCAGATCCTATCCATTTATTATCCTGTACTTGCTGCAATTGGTGTTCCTGGTAAGCCTATATATTAACTGTTAATGATGTAAATTCATGTTAACTGTGCTGCTGTACTTGGTATTATTTCTCACTGTGCGTTTTACACAGCTGCCTGTTCCAGCAGTTCACTGATGGTATCTCCTAATTTTCAGCACGTTCAGTCTTGTAGGAGCGACATGATTTCAGTAATGACCTTTGTTTATCCAAATCTGGTATTATTACGAGATTATTCTGTGTAATGAATGCATTTGAATCAGGTGTCTCGGCTCAGAGAAGGAATCAGATTATCAGGAGCTTTTAACAGTTTCATGTTCTGGATCTAACCTATCCTGCAATGTTTTTATGAATGTGTTTCCAGTGACTGATAATGAGACAACTCATGGACTTTGTGCCACAAGGGCTCAGGACAATGTCCTCCCTCCCCAATGACATGGTTCAGTTTAACAGGGATTGCAATGCATTTGTTGATTATCACTGTTATAAAATGTTATTTCATTCTGTGTGTGTCTGACACTGCTTCAGAGGTCTGGCTACTGAACTGAGTTTGCTGCTGACTCTTTCACATCTCCTTCTCTGCTTCACTGTGGAGCCTTCATTGTCACTGGACTACATTGTTAAATAGAATGTGATGTGATGTTTTATGGTTTACACTCTATCACTTGGAATCGAAAGCTTTCCATTTATCTGCAGAGTATCAGTTGCAGCGCTGATGTTGTTGTTTAATTAATTAAACAATCTCACATTCAAACGCTGTACTTTATAATTCCAGGAGAAGGTTTGTGAGGTTTGTCTGGAAGAAGCTTTCGATTCTGTTTATTTGATGCATTGTAGATGAAGTGAAGAATATAGATGAGCAGGTGGAGACTTGGTAATCTGTAAATACAATAAAATATTCACAGAGGTGTCTTCATTGAACAAACTGGCTCTTAGATTAGAATCGTTGAAAACAAGATGAGAAGAAATAGGAACAGGATGAGACCAGATGGCCCATCGAGCCTGCTCCACCATTCAATACCAGCGTGGTTGATCTTAGGATTCAACTCCACTTTCTCATTTTCCTTCCCACTCTCTCTCCATCTCTCTCTCTCTCTCTGTTTCGCTCTGTTACTCTCTCCTCACCTTTATCTCTCCATTTGTCTGTTCCTCACTCTCAAACTCTACCTCTCCCTCACGCTACACCTTCCTTTCTCTTTGATCTCTCTTCACATCTCTCTATCACTCTCTCTCCATCTCTGTCCAATTGAGGAAATTCTCCCTCCATTTCTCACCATCTATTACTCTCTCGCTCTCACCTATTTTCTCTCAGTCTCTCCATCTCTCTATCACTCTCTCTCCATCTCTGTCCAATTGAGGAAATTCTCCCTACATTTCCCACCATCTCTTGCTCTCTTACTCTCTCCCTATCACCTATTTTCTCTCAGTCTCACCATCTCTCTATCACTCTCTCTAGATCTCTGTCCAATTGAGGAAATTCTTCCTCCATTTCTCACCATCTTTTGCTCTCTTACTCTCTCCCTCTCACCTATTTAATTTCAGTCTCTTCATCTCTCTGTCACTCTCTCTCCATCTCTGTCCAATTGAGGAAATTCTCCCTCCGTTTCTCACCATCTCTTACTCTCTCCCTCTCACCTATATTCTCTCAGTCTCTCCATCTCTCTGTCACTCTCTCTCCATCTCTGTCCAATTGAGGAAATTCTCCCTACATTTCTCACCATCTCATGCTCTCTCCCTCTCACCTATATTCTCTCAGTCTCTCTGTCACTCTCTCTCCATCTCTGTCCAATTGAGGAAATTCTCCCTACATTTCTCACCATCTCATGCTCTCTCCCTCTCACCTATTTTCTCTCAGTCTCTCCATCTCTCTCTCTCCATCTCTGTCCAATTGAGGAAATTCTCCCTCCATTTCTCACCATCTCTTGCTCTCTCATTCTCTCCCTCTCACCTATTTTCTTTCAGTCTCTCCATCTCTCTATTATTCCTTCAATCTCATCTCTCTCTCTCCATCACTCTCTCTTTTCTATTTCCCTCTCTATTACTTGCTCTCTAACTCTCTTGCTCTGTCTGTCCATGTTGGGTCTCTTTTGGAGTCTGGTGCAGGCCCCACCCCCACTCCGGGTTGGTCACATGTCTCCCAAACCGCGGCTGCGCGGGAGCTGGCAGCAGCTTTTGACCCCTTGACCTGCAGACACGTGGGACGAGGCAGCCGATCAGAGCTCACTGACGCCCTGGCGGGAGGGAGGCGTCATCAGCCGCCATGTTTGCGTGACGTCACACGCCGGCCGTTTATTTCCGTAAAAAAGCAGCTGAAAGAAAAAAGATGCGGCTTCAGTTGTCGATCTCAAAGGAGGAAACTTGAATGGCTGAGCCGCCAGAGGATTAAAAAAAGCGGTTGTTAACGCGGTTGTGGTGGTGCGCATGTGCGGAGCCTCCTCCCAGAGTGCAGCGCGGTCTGTCCCACAGATAGGGGACTTTCCCAGTCGCGGGGCATTGTGGGAGCCACATAACGCCATTGCCCCCTAAATAACTCAGTCAAAATCAACTCATTCCCTCTCACCTCTCTGTCCCTCCTTTTCAGATTGCAGGCAGAAATGGGCTTTGTTGGTAACAATTACACCATCCCGGGTGTGATCAGATACTCTGTCCCTTCGTAAGCGATTTTCTGTCTCTCCAACAGCTTGTGCCACTGCCCTATTTATCGGTGCGTTTTCCCTTCTGATGATGATGAATTTGTTCGTGGCTTTTCTCCTACAGAGGCTGTTGTTGTATTTGGTTTTTTTTGTCCGCTGAAAGCTGTTCTTTTCCTGTTGAAATAGTTGCATTTGTTGTTGGTTTTTCTCCTGTTGAGGTTGTTGTTACATTTGTTGGTGTTTTTTCTCCTGTTGAGATTATTGTTGCACTTGTTGGTGTTTTTCTCCTGTTGAGGTTGTTGTTCCATTTGTTGGTGTTTTTGTCCTGTTGAGGTTGTTGTTGCATTTGTTGGTGATTTTCTCCTGTTGAGGTTGTTGTTACATTTGTTGGTGTTTTTTCTCCTGTTGAGGTTGTTGTTACATTTGTTGGTGTTAGTTCTCCTGTTGAGGTTGTTGCTGAATTGATTTGAAAAACACGTTTGCTAACACTTTTCAGGATGAGAAGCTAGACTTGGCCAGACTTTGGAATTATCTTCCCCAGACAGCAGTGGAGGTTGGGTCAATGAATATATTCAAGGCTGAGTTAGACAGATTTATGATCGACAAGGTAGTCAAGGGTTATGGGGGGGCAGACAGGAAAGTGGTGTTATGGTCACTATCAGATCAGTCATGATAGTATTGAATGGCGGAGCAAGGTCGATGGGCTGAATGGCCCACTCCTGCTCCTATTTCTTATGATCTAGTGTACAAAATGGAGGGTTTTCTCTCCACTTGTTAAGCCATTTTTATAGCAGAGACTGGGCCATGTGTAATATAAACAGAGACAGGGTCCAGTGCAGACCTAACTAGTGCATTGATAACTGAGACTAGTGTAATTCTAAATATACATTCAGGGGAACTTTTTTAGACCAGTACGTAGCAAGGTCAACAAGAGATGGGTCAGTTTGACACATAGTTTTAGGGAATGAATTTGAACCAGTGGAAGGCGATTTAGAGAAAGCGGACTGGAAAAAACTACTTGAAGGTAAATCAGTGTCAGAACAGTGAGAGGAAATCAATTCATCTCGGAGGATTTATTATTCCAGAGTTATTTTTTATTTTCAGAGAAATTCAAATTCACAAGAGCCCAATGTGGGATTTGAACTCCTGCTTTTTCAGTCATTAGCTCAGGTTTTCAGATTACAAACTGTAAAAGACATTCATCTTCCTCCTGTTGTTGCCTGACTGTCTCAGCTTTTATATATTGTCCCCAATCTTGTTCTTTCATGTGTCTAAAGACTTTGCTGTTATTCAGACAATGGTAAACCACTTCATTCTCGCAGGACATCGGCTGAAAGACGATCAGGGACACAATCCACAATCTAATTCATACCCTATTCAAGCAACCAAACATTTCAACTCCATTCAAACACCCCGATATCCTGTCCCTGCACAGATAACTGACCGTTCCACAAAGTAGGAATGTCTGAATGAGAAACCACATTTACCTGACACAATCCAAGCTCCAAACTGAATCAATAAAATATCGAAAATATCACAGAAATGTGACTTGTTCCTACTAACAGTCTTCTTCTTCTTTGGCCTCCTTATCTCGAGAGACAATGGATAAGCGCCTGGAGGTGGTCAGTGGTTTGTGAAGCAGCGCCTGGAGTGACTATAAAGGCCAATTCTGGAGTGACAGGCTCTTCCACAGGTGCTGCAGAGAAATTTGTTTGTCGGGGCTGTTACACAGTTGGGTCTCCCCTTGCGCCTCTGTCTTTTTTCCTGCCAACTACTAAGTCTCTTCGATTCGCCACACTTTAGCCCCGTATTTATGGCTGCCTGCCAGCTGTGGCGAACGCTGGCAACTGACTCCCACGACTTGTGATCAATGTCACAGGATTTCATGTCGCGTTTGCAGACGTCTTTAAAGCGGAGACATGGACGGCTGGTGGGTCTGATACCAGTGGCGAGCTCGCTGCACAATGGGTCTTTGGGGATCCTGCCATCTTCCATGCGGCTCAAATGGCCAAACTATCTTAAGCACCGCTGACTCAGTAGTGTGTATAAGCTGGGGATGTTGGCCGCCTCAAGGACTTCTGTGTTGGAGATACGGTCCTGCCACCTGATGCCAAGTATTCTCCGAAGGCAGCGAAGATGGAATGAATTGAGACGTCGCTCTTGGCTGACATACATTGTCCAGGCCTCGCTGCCATGGAGCAAGGTACTGAGGACACAGGCCTGATACACTCGGACTTTTGTGTTCCGTGTCAGTGTGCCATTTTCCCACACTCTCTTGGCCAGTCTGGACATAGCAGTGGAAGCCTTTCCCATGCGCTTGTTGATTTCTGCATCTAGAGACAGGTTACTGGTGATAGTTGAGCCTAGGTAGGTGAACTCTTGAACCACTTCCAGAGCGTGGTCGCCAATATTGATGGATGGAGCATTTCTGACGTCCTGCCCCATGATGTTCGTTTTCTTGAGGCTGATGGTTAGGCCAAATTCATTGCAGGCAGCCGCAAAACTGTCGATGAGACTCTGCAGGCACTCTTCAGTGTGAGATGTTAAAGCAGCATCGTCAGCAAAGAGGAGCTCCCTGATGAGGACTTTCCGTACTTTGGACTTCGCACTTAGACGGGCAAGGTTGAACAACCTGCCCCCTGATCTTGTGTGGAGGAAATTTCCTTCTTCGGAGGACTTGAACGCATGTGAAAGCAGCAGGGAGAAGTAAATCCCACAAAGTGCGTGTAACAATAAGACTGAAATATTTCAGGGTACTATTCAACCAAGAAGGATTCCGAGAAAAGTCAGGATCAGTATTGAAAGAGAAAGAGAGGGAGTGAAATGGGGAGAGAGAGAGAGAGAGAGAGAGAGACTGTCAGCTCCTGGATGTGTAAGGCCTCTCTGTTCCTGCACCCATTTTAACATTGTACCATTTAGTTTAGATTGCCTCTTCCACAGTCTTCCTTCCAAAATCCATCACTTCACATTTTTCAGCATTGAAGTTAACCTGCGCTGTGTCTATCCAATGACAGGTTGGAAAGTAAACTGGCAGGAGGACAAAAAGAATCTGCAAAGAGATTTCCATAGGTTAAGTGAGTGGACAAACATTTGGCAGATGGAGTAGATTGTGTCAGGAAGAATAAACAGCAGTATATTATTGAAATGCAGAGAGACTGCAGAACTCTACGGGACAGAGGGATCTGGGGGTCATGGTACATGAATCATTAAATTTTACTATGCAGGTTCAGCGAGTGATCAGAAGGTAAATGGAACAGTGTTATTTATTACAAGGGGAATAGAATATAAAAGTAGGGAAGTGTTGCTACAGCTGTACAGGACCTTTGTTAGGCAGTGGCACAGTGGCGCAGTGGTTAGCACCGCAGCCTCACAGCTCCAGGGACACGGGTTCGATTCTGGGTACTGCCTGTGCAGAGTTTGCAAGTTCTCCCTGTGTCTGCGTGGGTTTCCTCTGGGTGCTCCGGTTTCCTCCCACATGCCAAAGACTTGCAGGTTGATAGGTTAATTGGCCATTATAAATTACCCCGAGTGTAGGTAGGTGGTAGGGAAATATATAGGAACAAGTGGGGATGTGATAGGAATATGGGATTAGTGTAGGATTAGTATAAATGGGTGGTTGATGGTCGTAACAGACTCGGTGGGCCGAAGGGCCTGTTTCAGTGCTGTATCTCTGAACATCTGGAGTAATGTGGACTGTTTTAGTCTCCTTACTTAATCAAGGATAGAACTGCATTGGAAGAAGTTCAGAGAAGGTTCACTCGACTGATACCTGGGATGAAGGGTTTATCTTTTGAGAAAAGGTTGAACAGGTTGGGCCACTACCCACTGGAACTTAGAAGAATGAGAGTTGATCTTACTGAAACATCTCAGGCCCTGAGGGGACTGGACAGGGTGGATGCTGAGAGGGTGTTTCCCTTGTTGGGGAGTCTAGAACGAGGAGACACAGCTTAAAATGAGGGCTCTCCCATTTAAGACTGAGATGAGGAGAAATGTTTTTCTCTCGGAGGCTGGTTAGTTGGTGGAATTCTCTTCCCCAGAGAGCAGCGGAGGCTGGATCATTGAATATATTCTATTCTGAGTTAGATACATTTATGATCAGCAATGGAGTCCAGGATTATGGGGGGCAGACAGGAAAGTGGAGTTGAGTTCACAATCAGGTCAGCCATCGAATGGCGGAGCAGGCTCGATGGGCCGAATGGCCTACTCCTGCTAATAATTCATTTGTTCTTGTGTGTTCCATTTGACCAGACTGCCTTTCTCCTCCTGAAGTCTGCTACTAGTCCCTTTCCTGTTTACTTCATCGCTGCTCCTTTCTTATTCAAAAGGTTTTGGTGCTTTTTAAATCCACTCCTCTTCCACTGATCCTCTCTTATTCACCAGGTTTTAATTCCTTTTAAATCCACTCCTCTCCCACTGCAACTTTCTTATTCAAAAGGTTTTGGTGCATTATAAATTCACTCCTCTCCCACTGCTCCTCTCTTATTCACCAGGTTTTGGTGTTTCTTAATTCCACTCCTCTCCCGCTGCTGCTCTCTTATTCACAGGGTTTTAGTTCTTTTTAAATCCACTCCACTCCCACTGCTCCTCTCTTACACAAAAGTTGTTGGTGCTTTATAAATTCACTCCTCTCCCACTGCTCCTCTCTTATTCACCAGGTTTTAATTCTTTTTAAATCCATTTATCTCCCGCTGTTCCTGTCTTAATCAAAAGTTTTTGGTGCTCATAAAACTCACTCCTCTCCCACTGCTCCTCTCTTATTCACCAGGCTTTGGTGCTTTTTAAATCCACTCCTCTCCCACTGTTCCTCTCTTATTCACCAGGTTTTGGTGCTTTTTAAATGCACTCCTCTCCCGCTGCTCCTCTCTCATTCAGCAGGTTTTGGTGCTTTTTAAATCCACTCTTCTCCCACTGCTCCTCTCCTATTCACCAGGTTTTGGTGCTTTTTAAACTCACTCCTCTCCCACTGCTCCTCTCTTATTCACCAGGCTTTGGTGCTTTTTAAATCCACTCCTCTCCCACTGTTCCTCTCTTATTCACCAGGTTTTGGTGCTTTTTAAATGCACTCCTCTCCCGCTGCTCCTCTCTCATTCAGCAGGTTTTGGTGCTTTTTAAATCCACTCTTCTCCCACTGCTCCTCTCCTATTCACCAGGTTTTGGTGCTTTTTAAATCCACTCCTCTCCCACAGCTCCTCTCTTATTCACCAGGTTTTGGTGTTTTTAAATCCACTCCTCTCCCACCGCTCCTCTCTTATTCACCAGGTTTTGGTGTTTTTTTAAATCCACTCCACTCCCACTGCTACTCTCTTATTCACCATGTTCTGGTGCTTTTTCAATCCACTCCTCTCCCACTGCTCCTCTCCTATTCACCAGGTTTTGTTGCTTTTTAAATCCTGTCCTCTCCCACTGCTCCTCTCCTATTCACCAGGTTTTGGTGCTTTTTAAATCCACTCCTCTCCCACTGCTCCTCTCTTATTCACCAGGTTTTGGTGCTTTTTAAATCCACTGCTCACCCACTGCTCCTCTCTTATTCACCAGGTTTTGGTGTTTTTTAATTCCACTCCTCTCCCACTGCCCCTCTCTTATTCACCAGGTTTTGGTGTTTTTTAAATCCACTCCTCTCCCACCGCTACTCTCTTACTCACCAGGTTCTGGTGCTTTTTAAATCCACTCCTCTCCCACTGCTCCTCTCTTATTCACCAGGTTTTGATGCTTTTTAAATCCTCCCCACGCCCGCTGCTGCTCTCTTATTCACCAGTATTTAGTTCTTTTTAATTCCACACTTTTCCCACTGCTCCTCTCTTATTCACCAGGTTTTGGTTCCTTTTAATCTCTTTTCAGTCATCTGAGCTCCAGGACATCACTGCAAGTGTACCTCAGGGTAGTGTCCTAGGCCCAACCATCTTCAGCTGCTTCATCAATGACCTTCCTTCAATCATAAGGTCAGAAGTGGGGATGTTCGCTGATGATTGCACAATGTTCAGCACCATTCGCAACTCCTCAGATACTGAAGCAGTCCGTGTAGAAATGCAGCAAGACCTGGACAACATCCAGGCTTGGGCTGGTAAGTGGCAAGTAACATTCGCGCCACACAAGGGCCAGGCAATGACCATCTCCAACAAAAGAGAATTTAACCATCTCCCCTTGACATTCAACGGCATTACCATCGCTGAATCCCCCACTATCAACATCCTTGGGGCTACCATTGACCGAAAACTGAACTGGAGTAGCCATATAAATACCGTGGCTACAAGAGCAGTTCAGAGGCTAGGAATCGTGAGGTGGGTAACTCACCTCCTGACTCCCCAAAGCCTGTCCACAATCTACAAGGCACAAGTCGGGATTGTGATGGAATACTCTTCATTTGCCTGGATGGGTGCAGCTCCAACAACACTCAAGAAGCTCAACACCATCCAGGACAAAACGGCCTGTTTGATTGGCACCGCATCTACAAACTTTCATTCCCTCCACCACAGATGCACAGTGGCAGCAGTGTGTGCCATCTACAAGATGCACTGTAGCAATGCACCAAGGCTCCTTCGACAGGACCTTCCAAACCCACGACCTCTACCAACTAGAAGGACAAGGGCAGCAAATATTTGGGAACACCACCACCTGCAAGTTCCACTCCAAGTCACAAACCACCCTGACTTGGAACTATATCGCATATCCTTCACTGTCGCTGGGTCAAAATCCTGGAACTCCCTTCCTAACAGCACTGTTGGTCTTCCTACCTGACATGGACTGCAGCAGTTCAAGAAGGCAGCTCACCACCACCTTCTCAAGGGCAAATAGGGATGGGCAATAAATGCTGGCCTGGCCAGCGATGCCCACATCCATGAATGAACTAAAGAAAAACTCCTCTCCCACTGCTCCTCTCTTATTCACCAGGTTTTGGTGCTTTTTAAATCCACTCCTCTCCCGCTGCTCCTCTCTTATAAACGAGGTTTTAGTTATTTTTAAATCCTCTCCTCTCCCGCTGCTCCTCTCTTATTCACCAGGTTTTCGTGCTTTCTAAATCCACTCCTCTCCCGCTGCTCCTCTCTTATAAACGAGGTTTTAGTTATTTTTAAATCCTCTCCTCTCCCACTGCCCCTCTCTTATTCACCAGGTTTTAATCCTTTTTAAATCCACTCCTCTCCCACTGCTCCTCTCTTGTTCAAAATCTTTTGTGCTTTTTAAATCCACTCCTCTCCCACTACTCCTCTCTCACTCACCAGTTTTTGTTCTTGTTAAATCCACTCCTCTCCCACTGCCCCTCTCTTATTTGGCAGCTGTTGGTGCTTTTTAAATCCACTCCTCGCCCGCTGCTCCTCTCTTAGTTGCCAGGTTTTTGTGCTTTTTCAATCCACTCCTCTCCCTTTGCTCAACTCTTATTCACCAGGTTTTGGGTCATTTTAAATCCACTCCTCTCCCGCTGCTCCTCTCTGATTCACCAGGTTTCGGTGCTTTTTAAATCCACTCCTCTCCCGCTGCTCCTCTCTTATTCTCTAGGTGTTGATGCATTTTAAATCCACTCCTCTCCTGCTGCTCATCTCTTATTCACCAGGTTTTGGGGCATTTTAAATCCACTCCTCTCCCGCTGCTCCTCTCTTATTCTCTAGGTGTTGATGCATTTTAAATCCACTCCTCTCCTGCTGCTCATCTCTTATTCACCAGGTTTTGGGGCATTTTAAATCCACTCCTCTCCCGCTGCTCCTCTCTTATTCACTAGGTGTTGATGCATTTTAAATGCACTCCTCTCCCACTGCTTATCTGCAAATCACCAGGTTTTTGTGGATCTCTTTGTATTTCAAATGAATTTATTTAGAGATACAGCACTGAAACAGACCCTTCGGCCCACCGAGTATGTGCGAGACAGCAACCACCCATTTATACTAATCCTCCATTAACCCCATGTTCCCTACTACATCCCCACCATTCTCCTACCACTTACCTGCACTAGGGGTAATTTACAATGGCCAATTTACCTGTCAGCCTACAGGTCTTTGGCAGTGGGAGGAAACCAGACCACCCAACGGATACCCATGTGGTCACAGGGAGTACTTGCAACCTCCGCACAGGCAGTAACCAGAACTGAACCGGGGTCGCCGGAGCTCTGAAGCTGCGGTGCTAACCACTGAGCCACTGTTCCGACCCTACTCCAGAGAATACAGGCCCATAAATTACCAGGTTTTTGTGGATCTCCTTGTCCTTCAAATGAATTCTCCTTTGATTGCTTGAAATAAGTTCTCATATCAATTTAATTTTGCTGACGGATTCCTATTTCTTATGCGCAGGCTGGGTGTTATTGCGTGGAGTTTTACATTAAAGGCAGAAATGCTTGAAACTATCTCTCCTTCTCAATCACTTTGTCACAGAAGATAAAAAAAAGCCAAAGTTTTTGAGAAGGCAAAGCCTTTAAGCTAAATTGTGACAATTCTGTGACATTTGATGTCGACAAATAGGTTCTGTAATTTTTAAAGCTGCTGGATCCCTTGCTGTGGTATCAGTTCTCATGTGACCCTGGAAACTGTTGTCACCTGTTTAAAAAAACACAAAGAGCGCTTGCAGCTCTGCCCCAAAACCCAATGAATTAATTTGTCCAATTTTATTTGTCAATTTAGAAATTGAAAGTCTACTAATGTCCAATATATAAATTGTACTCTCAGCGATGCAAATATGGTGTGGTGAATTAAATGAATAATACAGCTGCAGTCGGATTAATTTATTTGCTTGACTCCAAAGGGGGCGGAGCAAAACATTCTCAGATGCATCACATTATATAACTTTGTTGAAAAAAATCTCAATTGAAAGATTTCTTCTGCCCTACCATATCTTAAATGACGTTTATAACTTCCTTGTATTTCTCCTCGAAGACTCCTTTAACATTTTTAACAACATGACTTCATTTATTCTCTTTACATATTTTCGTTCCTTTGATCACTGGTGGGTCCATTAATTTCTCTACATTCGCCAAAAGGGTTTTCCTCCCAAGATGCGACTTGGCCTGTCTCACGAACACGAGATCCTTCTTTCCTCTCAGAAAGCATTCACAATGTGCCAAGTCCCATCTGGGGTGTTATAATCTAACAATCAATAAGATAGGGGTGGTTTTACCCGCATCTAAGGTGGTAACAGACTTGACAGCACAAAGCATGTTGTAAATCGACTTTATTGAGAGATAAAGGGAAAGACAAGTTTGTTCAGTTTTTAGATTAACCACATTCACAAGCTCAGGCAGTAATTAACAGTCTAACACAGATACGACATACAAACATGCGAATTAGGGGCAAGATTAGGCCATTCGGCCCTTCGAGCCTGCTCTGCTATTCAACAAGTTCATGGCTAAAGTGATTACTCCAGATTTCCGCCTGCCCCCGATCACCTTCGATCCCCTTGCTTATCAAGAATCTATCTATCTCTGCCTTAAAAATATTCAAAGACTCTGCGTCCACCAGATTACGACTTGAGGAAGAGAATTCCAAAGACTCACGACCCTCTGAGAAAAAAAAATGTCTCTGCCTTATTTTTAAACAGTGACCCCTACTCCTCGTCCCCATATTAGAGATTGGACAGCAGAGCGCAAAACTATTTCTCTTTTAGGTTTTGCCATTCAGGTTATTTGTCGGTCTCTCTCTCTTGTATCATTGTTGTTCAAAAATTCTCTGCCATACAATATCAAAGACATGACTCCTTTTAGCCTGGCAGCTTTCCAGTTAACCCTCCCCTCTCCCAATCAGTGATTAGTCTTGTATTAAAGAATGCCTTTCTGAACGAACCAAGAATAATTTTGTGATGGATGCTAACCTTTTGAATTTGTGCAATTAGTTTCCCTTTGTGTTGACCACGTTATTGCAATGCTTTAAATTTTGAGGTTTTTTAAAATCTCATTACGAGACAAATCTACGCAGGCTGTTTTCACTGTCTGCTCTCAATGTCTCACTCTTTTTCTGCAAATAAGCAAGTTAAAACTTGGCATAATCTCCCAGAATCCCTCTCCCTTAGTTTTTTCCTATACTGTGCCCTATTTCCTAAATTTTCCCACTTTGCCATACTGCAACGAAGGGGTTGAAGGAAGCTAAATGTTAGTTCACAATAAACGTCAATTGTTCGATATATTTCGAGCCCAGTGACATTATCACGCCATGACTGTCTCCCAATGGACGTGTACAGTGTTTGCCCCCTAATATCACCCACAGTAGTTTATAGACTGTAACCCTGAAGGTGGTCCCGAATCAGAATCTCAAAGTTCACAGTTTAACTGGGAAAAGACAGGAACAGACTAAGATGGAATTGTTTTTGTCCCTGGATTCTGTGCACACTGTAGACGGGGGCAGTACCACTAAAAGATACCAATGTCAGAGGTATGGGGAGACCACGGATGGAGGTTTGGAGGAGTGGCTGGAGATGAGGAGCAGTGAGGACATGAAAGAATTTTAACCCAATGGTAAGAATTATAAATTGTAGTACTTAGAGGACTGGGAGCCAATACAGGTCAGTTAGGATGAAGATGTTGGGTGAGATGGACTTGGTGAGGGTTGGACATGGAAGCAGGGATTTGGAGAAGTTGATAGTGAGGGAAGGTGGAAATTTGGGGTCTGGTCAGCAGTGAACTGCAGTAAAGGAGTCAGGAGATGGCAAAGATCCAATTTTACTGGAGCTATTAACCATGATAGAATAAGCGGAAATATCTGCAGTGAGCGAGCGGAGAGAAGATTTTCTTGTATTCCTTCATGTGATGTGAGCTCCGCTGGCATGATTAGCATTTGTTGCCCTTGACAACTTGCTGGGCCATTTCAGAGTGCATTTAAGAGTCAGCCACATTGCTCTGGGTCTGTAGCCACATATAGGCCAGACCAGATAAGGATGGCAGATTTACTTCCCAGAAAGCAATTAGCGATCCAAATGGGTTTTCACAGCAATCTATGATAGTTTCATGGCACCAATACAGAAACTAGCTTTCAATTGCATAATTTTGGTAATTGATTGAATTTCGATTGTAGCAGATGTCATGGTAGGATTTTAACCCTTGTCCCCAGGCCATTAAGTTGGGCATCTGGGTTACTAGCCCAGTGATATTTTCACGACGTGACAGTCTCCCCAATGGATGTGTACAGTATCTCCCCCCTAGTTTATGGCAGTAACCCTGAACGTGGTCCAAAACCAGAGACTCAAAGTTCACATTTTAACTGGGAAAAGGCAGGAACAGAGTGAAACTGGATTGCTTTTGTCCCTGGATTCAGTGTCCACTGCAGACAGATCAGTCACAAAAGAAACGCCAAGGGTGAACAAGGTCAACACAATAATATGGAAATTGTAAATGCCGCCACTCATAATTGTAGCATCCATCCAGTATGAGTACAGATTTCATATTTATTCCCGAGAGAGGTCTTCCTAAGAAAATGTCATTGAGATTGAAATGGTTGTGTTTTATCCACCACATTATATACATCAGAGTCAAAGCTGCAGATGTAATGTGTTTGTTCAGGTGAGTGTAACTAATAACAATGATCATGGGTTCAACCATGTCAGTGGAGACGTATCCCCTGTATAAATCAGGACCCACTGGAATGGATCAGCTCAGAGTGCCTGCTGTGCTCAGGGTTTCAGGCTAACAGAAGTCTCTGCTTCTCACAGAAATGGGACATTCATTAATCTATCAGATAGAAAGCATTTATTATCTTGTACTTGCAGCAATTGGAGTTCCTGGTAAGCCAGTATATCAGTTGATAATGGTGTAACTCGATGTTAACTGTGCTGCTGTACTCAGTATTATTTCTCACTGTATGTGTTACACAGCCGCCTGTTCTTTACCAGCAATTTACTGATGGAGTCTGCTCATTGTCTACTCTTTCCGTTTTGCAGGAGTCCCATTATATCTTGAATGGCATTGGTTTCAGTAACCCTGGAATTCTTACCGGATTATTCTGCATTTTGTATGTATTTGAATGAGGTGGCTCAGTTAGGATCAAGAACCAAACCATGAGGACTATTAATAGATTCATTATGTGGATCTAACTGGTCCTGGAATATTTCTATGCATTATTTATTTTCAGTGATTGATAATGAGACTTCTCACAGTCTCAGTATTGCAAGGGGACAGAAAAATGTCTTCCCTCCACAATAACATGGTTTATTTTAACTGGGATTTCAATGTATTTATTGGTTGTCACTCTGAAAAAACATTATTTCATTCTGTGTTTGTCTGATGCTGCTTCAGAGGTCTGGGTACTGAACTGAGTTTGCTGCTGCCTCTTTCACATCTCCTTCTCTGCTTCACTGTGGAGTCTTCACTGTCACTGGAATACATTGTAAAATGGAAAGTATTGATGTGATGTTTTATTGGTTTACACTCTTATCAGTTGGAATCAAGAGTCTTTCCCTTTATCTGTAGATTATCATCTACAGTGCTGATGTTGGTGTTTTATTAATTTAACAATCCCACATTCTAACGGTGTACTTTATAATTCCAGGAGAAGGAATTTCAATGATTGAGAGGTTTGTCAGGAAGAATCTGTCGATTCTGTTTGCTCCATGCATTGTGCATGAAGTGATGAGTGTGGGTGAACAGGTGGAGACGTTGGTGTTCTGTAGACACATTAAATTATTCACAGAAGTTGCACCATTGAACAAACTGACTCTGAGAATAGAATCATTGAACATGGGGCTGGTGAACAGAACACAGGTGCAGAATGTTAGGAATAAATCGGATGTGAAACGCAGCATTAAGTAACAGTTTGCAGGGCATGAGTGCTCCAGAGAGATAGGGAGGGTGACTGAGAGAAGGAATGAAAAAGGAGCAGGGAAAAGGATAACCAGAAGGAAAGAAAATGAGAAAAAACCAGTGGTGTGAATAATACACTATCATTAAGTGCTGGAATATCCAGAACAATTAATGAGAGAAACTGTGAGTTGAAGGTGTCTGTTGTCAGATTGTGTTCATTTTACTGCTGGACTTGATCCTCTACGTTTCTTTCTGTCAGGTTCCCTTTTTGTTCTGTGGAAAATTCCTACTCCTCACTTACTGACTGAATACACATAACAGATTCAGTTCCTCACTGATGGTAATTCTTTTTTAAATACTGCAATTCAAAATCTCTGTGACTGCTGAATTCAATAAAGAATGAGGTTGATATCAGTAATATATTTAAATTTATATTTAATTGCCTGTACAAACTAAATATATTGACTATATTGTATAAACAATGAACGGTTCTCCAACACCAATAACCACATGTATTATTGTTTGAATGTATTAATTGCGTTGTGTTTCTGTGATCTATAGATTATATTTCCTCTAACATTCTGCTGCAGTCTCTCCCTGTGAATCTCAGCCTCTCCTCTCACTGTTTTGAATTCTCTGTCTCCTCATCCATTGCTTCAGTTTATCCATTTTCCCAAACCATCTGCTCCTGTCTCTCCTCCAGCTCCAACATGTTCTTTTCCTTCTCTCCCTCCCAATCACACTCACTTGCTCCACCTCCAAATAAATCACAACCTCAAACTTACCGCAACAGTTTTCAGTGTTTTTCCATTTTGTACCATCCCCTGTCGGCTCTCTGAACCCACAGCAATAAACTATCTGCACATGCTGCTGTCCTCAATCCTTCCCGACCAGCAGTCTGGAGCTAAATGGGCGGCACAGTGGCGCAGTGGTTAGCACCGCAGCCTCACAGCTCCAGGGACCCGGGTTCGATTCCGGGTACTGCCTGTGTGGAGTTTGCAAGTTCTCCCTGTGTCTGCGTGGGTTTCCTCCGGGTGCTCCGGTTTCCTCCCACAAGCCAAAAGACTTGCAGGTTGATAGGTAAATTGGCCATTACAAATTGTCACTAGTATAGGTAGGTGGTAGGGAAATATAGGGACAGGTGGGGATGTGGTAGGAATATGGGATTAGTGTAGGATTAGTATAAATGGGTGGTTGATGTTCGGCACAGACTCGGTGGGCCGAAGGGCCTGTTTCAGTGCTGTATCTCTAATCTAATCTAATCTAAACTCCCATTTAACACATTGGAATCCATCTCTGTAGAACTCCTCCTCATTTCCACACCGGTACTGCATCCTCACTCAGTATTTCCAGTAGATCCGGTGCTGGCTTTATTCACTTTTTGTATCAATTTCCCAATTCATTATTAATAATTGTGTTTCAAACATTTCACTGTGACAAAGCACTGCCCAGGTCAAGGAATCAGTTTTCACTGTTAGATGCAGCAACAAAGCTGGAAATTTCAGCCCAGATCCTGTCAAACTGCTGCTTTGTCTCCAGGTCTGATCAGTAATTTCTCTGCTTCCTTTTCCCTGTCTTCCAGTCAACTTGGTTTCGATTGTGATCCTGTCCCGAGGAAGGTGCGGTCTCTCCAGATGTATCACTGTCTACCTGGTGGGAATGGCAGTGTCTGATCTCCTGCTCGTTATCACTGAGCCCATATTGTACATAACTGTTATTATGTACTTCCCAGATTCATTCCTGAGAATTACTCCTGTGTGTTCTCTTACTTTCTTTCTGTTTTCTGCAGCCACAGATATTTCTGTTTGGCTCACAGTCATTTTCACCTTTGATCGATTTGTGGCCATTTGTTGTGAGAAGCTGAAAACAAAATATTGCACCGAGAAAACAGCGGCTGTGGTTGTAGGAACAGTGAGTGCGCTGGGCTGTTTAGAGTCTCTCCCCTGGTACTTTACACAGGAACAAGATTACATGATTGATAATGTTCCCATGGGTTGTCTTTACAAACTGAGTTATTTTACTTCCCCCACATGGGGGGCATTTGAATTGTTTAATTACATTTTAACCCCTTGTGTCCCGGTATTTCTGATTTTGCTGCTCAATATTCTGACGGTCAGACGTATTTTATTCTCCAGTAAAGTCCGCAGGGGATTCCGGAGCCACAGCAATGGAGTGAATCACAAGGACCCAGAGATGGAGAATCGGAGAAAATCAATTATTTTACTCTTCAGTATATCCGGCAGTTTTATATTGTTATGGGTGACCCGGTTTGTGTTTGTCATTTATAAACGATTTGCAGATATTCAGTATTATTCTTCCTACACTGACCCTGTCTTTATTACACAAGAAACATCAAAGATGCTGCAGCTTCTCAGTTCCTGCACCAACACGTGTATTTATACTGTGACCCAGACTAAATTCAGACAGGAGCTGAAGAAGGGGGTGAAATACCCTTTCAATATCATTGTTAAATTAGTGAAATCATAGAAAGAGATAATTACTGGAACTAAATCCCATTTCATATTCCATTCACTACACTCCCCACAGGACAGAAAGACCATATTATATTCACAGCTCTGAGCCCAGAAATTATATTAAACCTGTTTAGAGATTATATTTTGCTGTGAATCTGACCGATTGAGTTGGGACTAGCTCTGACGCCTCTCACCATCACCATCTGCTGGTATCCCTGTCTCGCTGCAGTTACTGCCCTCTCTCACCATCTCCATCTGGTGGGGACCCTGTCTCACTGCAATTACTGTTCCTCTCTCACCTTCCCCATCTGGTGTTGTCCCTGTCTCACAGCAGTTACTGTCCCCCCTCTCAACATCTCCGTCTGATGGTGGCCCTATCTCAATGCAGTTACTATTCACTTTCATTATCTCCATCAGCTGGTGCCCCTCTGTCACTGCAATTACTGCCCCCTTTCACAATCTCCATCGGCTGGAGTCCCTGTCTCACTGCAGTTTCTGCCCCCCTCTCAACATCGCCATCTGCTGGTGTCCTTGTCTCACTGCAGTTACTGTCCCCTTCTCACCACCTCTATCTGCTGGATTCTCTGCTTCACTGCAGTTACTGCCTACTCTCACATTCTCCATCTGGTGGTGTCCCTGTCTAACCGCAGTTACTGTCTCCGTTCACCATCTCCATCTGTTGGTTTCCTTGTCTCACTGAAGTTACTGTCCCATCTCAGCATCTGCATCTGCTGGTGCCCCTGTCTAACTAAAGTTACTGCACCCTCTCACCGTCTCCATCAGGTGGTGACCCTGTCACACTGCAGTTAGTGTCCCACTCTCACCATCTCCATCTGCTGGTGTCCCTATGTCAAAGCAATTACTGCCCCCTCTCACAGTCTTCAACGTCTGGTGTCTCTGTTTCACTGCAGTTACTGCCCGCTCTCACCATCTCCATCTGGTGGTGTCCCTGTCTAGCCGCAGTTACTGTCCCCCTCTCACCATCTCCATCGGCTGGAGTCCCTGTCTCACTGCAGTTACTGCCTCCGTTCACCATCTCCATCTGTTGGTTTCCTTGTCTGACTGCAGTTACTGTCCCATCTCAACATCTCCATCTGCTTGTGCCCCTGTCTCACTGCAGTTAATGTCCCATCTCAACATCTCCATCTGCTGGTGCCCCTGTCTCACTGCAGTTACTGTCCCATTCTCACCACCTCCATCTGCTGGATTCCCTGCATCACTGCAGTTAATGTCCCCTACCACCATCGCCATCTGCTGGTTCCCTGCCGCACTGCAGTTACTGAGCACTGCCAGAATTTCCATCTTCTGGTGCCACTGGCTCACTGCTTTTCTGCCCCATGTCACGTTTTTCATCAGCTGGTATCCCTGTCTCACTGCAGTTACTGCCCACTTTGACCATCACCATCTGCTTGTGTCCCTGTCTCACTGCCGTTACTGCCCCCTCTTACCATCTCCATCTGCTGGTGTCCCTGTCTCACTGTAGTTACCGCCCCCTCTCACCATCTCCATCTGCTGGTGTCCCTGTCTAACTGCTGTTACTGCACCCTCTCAACATCTCCATCTGCTGGTGTCCCTGTGCACTGCACCTACTGGCCCCCTCTGAACATCTCCATCTGGTGGTGTCTCTGTCTCACTGCAGTTACTGTCCCCCTCTCACCATCTCCATCTGCTGGTGTCCCTGTCTCACTGCAGTTACTGTTCCCCTCTCTCCATCTCCATCTGCTGGTGTCCCTATCTCACTGCAGTTACTGTGCCCTCTCATCATCTCCATCTGCTGGTGTCCGTGATTCACAGCAGTTACTGCACCCTCTCACCATCTCCATCTGCTGGTGTCCCTTTCTCACTGCAGCTACTGCCCTCGCTCACCATCACCATCTGCTGGTGACCCTGTCTCACTGCAGTTACTGTCCCTCTCTCATCATCTCCATCTGGTGGTGACTCTGTCTCACTGCAGTTACTGTCCCCCTCTCACCATCTCCATCTGCTGGCGTCCCTGTCTCACTGCAGTTACTGTCCCCCTCTCTACATCGCCATCTGCTGGTGTCCCTGACTCACTGCAGTTACTGTCTCCCTTTCACCATCGCCATCTTCTTTTGTCCCTTTCTCACTGCAGTTACTGTCACCTTCTCACCACCGTTATCTGCTGATGTTTCTGTCTCACTGTAGTTACTGCACCCTCCCACCATCTCCATCTGCTGGTGTCCCTATCTCACTTCAGTTACTGTGCCCGGTCATCATCTCCATCTGCTGGTGTCCCTGATTCACAGCAGTTACTGTCCCACTCTCACCATCTCCATCTGGTGGTGTCCCTGTCTCACTGCAGTTACTGTCCTCCCTCTCAACATCTCCGTCTACTGGTGCCCCTATCTCACTGCAGTTACTACTCCGTTTTATTATCTCCATCAGCTAGTGTGCCTCTGTCACTGCAGTTACTGTCCCTCTCTCACCATCTCCATCTGCTGGTGTCCCTGACTCACCACATTTACTGTCCCCCTTTCACCATCTCCATCTGCTGGTGTCCCTGTCTCACTGCAGTTACTGACCCCTTCTCACCATCTCCATCTGCTGGTTTCCCTGCTTCACTGCATTTACTGCCCACAGTCAACATCTCCATCTGCTGGTGTCCCCATCTCACTGCAATTACTGCCCCCTCTCGCAATCTCCATCGGCTGGTGTCCCTGCCTCACTGCAGTTACTGGCCTTTCTCACCATCTCCATCTGGTGGTGTCCCAGTCTCACTGCAGTTACTGTCCCCCACTCACCATCTCCATCTGCTGATGTCCCTGTCTCACTGCAGTTACTGTCCCCCTCTCACCATCTCCATCTGCTGGTGTCCCTGACTCACTGCAGTTACTGTCCCCCTCTCACCATCTCCATCTGGTGGTGTCCCTATCTCACTGCAGTTACTGTGCCCTGTCATCATCTACATCTGCTGGTGGCCCTGATTCACAGAAGTTACTGCACCCTCTCACAATCTCCATCTGCTGGTGTCTCTGTCTCACTGCAGGTACAGTCCCCTCTCACCATCTCCATCTGTTGGTCTCCCTGTCTCACTGCAGTTACTGTCCCCACTCACCATCGCCATCTGCTGGTGTCCGTTTCTCACTGCAGTTACTGTCCCCTTTTCTCCAGCTCCATCTGCTGGTTTCTCTGCCTCACTGCAGTTACTGCCCGCTTTCACCATTGCCATCTGCTTGTGTCCCTGTCTCACTGCCGTTCCTGCCACCCACCAACACCTCCCCCCTCACCAAATCCATCTGCTAGTGTCTCTGTCTCACTGCAGTTCCTGCCCAATCTCAACTTATTCACCTGCTGGTGTCCCTGTCTCACTGCAGTTACTGCCCCATCTTACCTTTTGCATCTGCTGGAGTCACTGTCCCACTGCAGTTACTGCCCCCTTTCGCCATCTCCATCTGCTTGTGTCCCTGTCTCACTGTCGTAACTGCCCCATCTCACCATCTCCATCTGCTGGTGTACCTGTCTCACTGCAGCTAATGCCCCCTCTCACCATCTCCATCTGCTGGTGTCCCTGTCTCACTGCAGTTACTGCCCCCTCTCACCATCTCCATCTGCTGGAGTCACTGCCTCACTGCAGCTACTGCCCTCGCTCACCATCACCATCTGGTGGTGACCCTGTCTCACTGCAGTTACTGTCCCCCTCTGACATTCTCCATCTGCTGGTGTCCCTGCCTCACTGCTGTTACTGTCCCCCTCCCTACATCGCCATCTGCTGGTGTCCCTGACTCACTGCAGTTACTGTCCGCCTTTCCCCATCTCTATCTGCTGGTGTCTCTGCCTCACTACAGTTACTTCCCCATCTCACCTTTTCATTCTGCTGGTGTCCCTGTCTCACTGCGGTTACTGCAACATCTCACCATCTCCAACTGCTGGTGGCCCTGTCCCACTGCAGTTACTGCCCCCTTTCACCATTTCCATCTGATTGTGTCCCTATCTCACTGCAGTTACTGCCCCTTCTTAACATCTCCAACTGCTGTATGTCCTGTCGGACTGCAATTACAGCCGCCTCTCATCATCTCCATCAGCTTGTGTCCCTGTCACACTGCCGTTCCAGCCCACTGTCACCATCTCTATCTACTGGTGTTCCTGTCTTACTGCAGTTACTGTCCCCATCTCACCACCTCCACTGCTGGTTTCACTGCCTGACTGCAGTTACTGCCCACTCTCACCATCTCCATCTGCTGCTGTCCCTATCTCACTGCCTTTAGTATTCGCTATCACTATCGACGTCTGCTGGTGTCCCTCTCTCACTGCAATTACTTCCCCCTCTCAATATCTCCATCGGCTGGTGTCCCTGTCTGACTGCAGTTACTGCCACCGCTCACCATCTCCATCTGTTGGTGGTCTTGTCTCAATGCAGTTACTGTCCCATCTCTCCATCTCCATCTGCTGGTGTCCCCGTCTCACTGCAGTTACTGCCCCCGTTCACCATCTCCATCAGCTTGTGTCCCTACCTCACTGCAGTTACTGCCCACTCTCAACATCTCAATATGCTGCTGTCCCTGTCTCACTGCAGTTACTGTCCCCCTCTCACCATCCCCTTCTGCTGGTGTCCCTGTCTCACTGCAGTTACTGTCCCCCTCTCACCATCTCCATCTGCTGGTGTCCCTATCTCACCGCAGTTACTGTCCCCCTCTCACCATCTCCATCTGCTGGTTTCCCTGATTCATTGCAGTTACTGCATTCTTTCACCATCTCCATCTGCTGGTGTCTCTGTCTCACTGCAGTTACTGCCCCCGCTCACCATTTACATCTGTTAGTGTCCTTGTCTCACTGCAGTTACTGTCCCATCTCAGCATGTCCATCTGCTGTGCGCTGGTCTCACTGCATTTACTGTCCCCTTCTCATCACCTCCATCTGCTGGTTTCCCTGCCTCACTGCAGTTAATGATCCCTCTCACCATCTCCATCTGCTGGTGTCCCTGTCTCACTCAGTTGCTGCCCCCCCCCCTCTCGCCATCCCCATCTGCTGGTTCCCTGCCTCACTGCAGTTACTGACCACTCTCATTTCTCCATCTTCTGGTGTCCCTGTCTCACGACAGTTCCTGCCCCATCTCACCTTTTTCATCTGCTGGTGTCGCTGTCTCACTGCAGTTACTGCCCCTCTCATTATTTCCATCTGCTGGTGTCCCTGTCTGACTGCCGTTACTGCCCTCCACCACCACCCCCCCTACACCCCCCCACCACCCACCATCTCCATCTGCTGGTCTCTCTGTCACATTTCAGTTACTGCCCCATGTCACCTTTATAATCTGCTGATGTCACTGTCTCACTGCAGTTACTGCACCATCTCACCTTTTACATCTGCTGGTGTCCCTGTCTCACTGCAGTTACTGCCCCCTTTCACCATCTCCATCTGCTGGTGTCCCTGTATCACTCAGTTGCTGCCCCCCCCCCTCTCGCCATCCCCATCTGCTGGTTCCCTGCCTCACTGCAGTTACTGACCACTCTCATTTCTCCATCTTCTGGTGTCCCTGTCTCACGACAGTTCCTGCCCCATCTCACCTTTTTCTTCTGCTGATGTCGCTGTCTCACTGCAGTTACTGCCCCCTCTCATCATTTCCATCTGCTGGTGTCCCTGTCTGACTGCCGTTACTGCCCTCCACCACCCCCCACCCCCACACCCCTCCCACCCACCATCTCCATCTGCTGGTCTCTCTGTCACATTTCAGTTACTGCCCCATGTCACCTTTATAATCTGCTGGTGTCACTGTCTCACTGCAGTTACTGCACCATCTTACCTTTTACATCTGCTGGTGTCCCTGTCTCACTGCAGTTACTGCCCCCTTTCACCATCTCCATCTGCTTGTGTCCCTATCTCACTGCAGTTAGTACTCCCTTTCACTGTCTCCATCTGCTGGGGTCGCTCTCTCACTGCAATTACTGCCCACTCTCACCATCTCCATCTTCTGGTGCCCTGTCTCACTGCAGTTACGGTCCCCTTCTCACCACGTCCATCTGCTGGTTGCCCTGCCTCACTGCAGTTACTGCTCCCTCTCACCATCGCCATCTGCTGGTGCCCTGTCTCACTGTATTTGCTGCCCCCCACCAACCCCATATCTCGCCATCCCCATCTGCTTGTTCCCTGCCTCATTGCAGTTGCTGACGACTCTCACCATCACCATCTGCTGGTGTCCCGATCTCACTGCAGTTCGTACTCCCTTTCAGTATCTCCATCTGCTGGTGTCCCGCTTTCACTGCAATTCCTGCCCCCTCTCACGATCTCCATCGGCTCGTGTCCCGGTCTCATGGCAGTTACTGCCTCCGCTCACGATCTCCATCTGCTGGTTTCCCTGCCTCACTTCAGTTACTGCCCCCTCTCGCCATCGCCATCTGCTGGTGCCCCTGACAATCTGAGTTCTTTTTGCCCTCAGTCTGGTTCAGTAAATATACCGAGTCGGATTTGTAGGTAAAATCAATTACTTTATTTGCGCATTGGCCGGCGGACATACTCTGATACAGTGGCACTGACTCCAACAGAGTCTGTCGGGTCCACCAGAGTAAGTGACCGTTCGTGATGCAGATACTACTGTTTATACATTAAGATTCATGCTGCCTCCTTTTTTAACCAATCAGTGGAGTACAATTCAACTTCAACCACGAGGTAACGTGCAGTACATCTGTTGCTGAGGTTAACAATACACTCCATTCTCAATACATACTTGTTACTAACATAATATCGTTTTGCACAAGCAAGATTATAGAAAGCAGACAAGCAAGATAATTAGCAAAAGCAGAGGAGTCAGAAACAAACATTCTGGTCTCAGTCCTAACATTTATCATGAGTTCTGTCTCCACCTTGTGACAGTTGATCCTGTCATCTTTATCAAGTTGCATTCCTGAGTGCTTCGTGAAGTCTGCAATTGCACTGAGAAGAGGGGCCCTGCTTGGTGTTTGTGCTAAGCCATGCCATGCTCAGGACTGCCAGCTAACTAACTTGTCCCACAATGCCTTGCGTAAATACTCCATTTGGTACAATATTTGGCTGTACTTTCAACTTGTATATTAGCTACAAGCTGCGTCCTGTTATCACTGTTTCTGCAGTGTTACACAATCATGCCATAAAGGAACAGATGTCCTTATAATTACCGGCTTTAGCTAGTCTATACAATTTCACACCTTCAGCTTTTACTTTTAACTATTTCATTGCGGTTTCGGCAACCTTAATTCATGCTATCAAAGCTCAGCAAAGCTACTATTCCTAACTTGGCTGAATTTCCCATTAAGCATTGTGCCATGCCTTTCTGCTCATTTCCACATTCCCCCCTTTTATCATTCTATGATAACCTTCTCTCTACTGATCAACTTATATATGAATGTATATATATTTACTTGGATTATATGGATCTATGTACTCAAATATCATTTAAACAGTATAATATAGAAGCAAAAAGCTCAGCAAACTGCTGAATCAGACGGGTAGGCTGAGCCACACTCGGACAAGGGCCGTGGGGTGGCCGGGTCAGTATGTTTCTCACACGAACTGTTCCTTAGGATTGTGTCATGTCTGGGTGATGAAATAAGAAGAGTGCTGTTGAAGCACAATCTCTCTCTCTCTCGCGCTGTACCAGCTGCAAGGCCAAGTTGCCTCTGCAGCCCTGAAGTTATGAAGTCATTTCTGAAAAGCTGTCCCTCCCTGCAGCACTGAAGCTTGCTTGTTCGCAATACATAATTGATTAATTGTTTCATCTTAAATGTTCCCATATAATTCTGTTCTTAAAAATTCTAAAATCTAAATTCTGTTCTCACAGTCCCTCCTTTGATTCTTCAAAACCCTTTTAAAAATCCTTCCCTTGATCCCACCTAGGTGCCTTTGATGGTCTCTATTTGTCTAGAAACAGCCTTCAACACCCGGAGGGGTCGCACTCAATACGTTGCCTACTTGTGCCACAAGCGGTGACTGCAGGAACTCTGTAAAGGCATAATTTTTGCAGGAGCTTCAGTTACTTGTCTACAACAACACTTAATGAGCAAAAACATAAAAGGTGGTACACCTGTACAATTACAATTTCATTTAAGCATCACTGTTGCATCATCGATTGTACAAACTTAATACTATTCCATTATTAAAGTACATTGATCATTCATTAACTCATTTTAAGTATATATGAAAAGGTTATACAATTATCCTTTTATGGCATAACTAATTGTCTCTCCTTTTATAGAGCAAGTTCGAACACTAATTGCTTTTTGTGTAGCTGTTCAACCTGTGTTCATACATCCTCTTACATTGCCTAATTCTAAAGTTGCCAAATTAAGTAGGTCACATATAACACCATGATACCCAGAACCACTATCAGGACATGGGAGATAATTCTAAACCAGGGGTGTATCTGCACATCTGACCCCCAGTTCCATAAGTTCTCCTGCCAGGTAGAGTCATTTATCTCGTCAATCTCATCTTGTAGCATCTTCGACTGTTGTTCCAAATTGTAGTACACTACAGCAATGACTTCTCGCTCCTGTCTATCTTTACCCAAGCGTGTGGGCAATGGCTGAATACTATATTCATAGTCCCGGAGGTAATATGACAAATACTCCTTAATACTTTCTGTCACAGTTATCGTTTCTGTCTTTTGTTTATGTATCTGTACCAACTCCATCTTCCCTACTCGGGTTGGTATTTGTGGGTTGAACCAAAATGTACTGTTGCTCACCGGCCAAGTCCGTTTATGTCCATACTGGTACTCCTTCGCTGTGGTAGTTAAGCAATATCTCCCCTTTTCCATATAGGCCACATGGGTTAGCCCTGGCAATGCTTTCCTACTCTGCATGGTGTAATTTACAGTGGCATTAAATCCACATTTTGATTCTGCCATTTTATTTATAGGATGAGGACATATGACCACCTGGTTTTCCAGACTACAATCAGACAATGGACAATTTTGTTCCAATTACCTCTGTTCCAATTTCCATAACATAGGGTAAAATATCATTGTATTTTATGTAATCTTTTCCCCTTAATATTCCTATATTTTCTACTTTGTTCTATAAAGCTGATCCTGGGCTCTACATCTAGTGGCACCCATGGCATCGGCAGCCTGCTGCATTACAATCTTACTTTATACACTATACAGATGTATTGCCTGTTCCGTACAATATCCCAGCATTTGCATCCCTGAGATATTGACCAGGACAGGCACAATCTCATGTTTAACATTCTCATATAATGCTTCCCCTGGGCTCGATGTACCCACACACTGTCCACGTTCCTTTCAACTTTCCTTATCATCTGTTGCCCAATGGGAGGGGCACAAACAATATCAAAGACACAGCACTCAGTTACCCCTTCCCCTTTCTATCTGGTCACGCAGTTAGCATGGTCATCTGTGGAACACCGTCCACATACTGCATCTTTGCCCGGATTCACCATAAGCCATGCATTCAAATAGGTTTACTCGCCGTTATACACTTCCCATCCAACATGTTGTGCCATGTCCCATAGTTCACATAGTCCATATTAATACTCCTTTCATTAATCCGTTGTGCATCCATTACCGGGTCTTTGTTTCTCCTCTCCGGATATTAGCATCAGGCCCCACAGCCACTGCAGTCCGGTTCTTTCCCGTTCGCCACTAGTGGTTATATCTTTAATTTAAACACACTGCCCTGGTGGTCACCAGGTGTTAGTACTTGTCCATGATGTGAGTATCCTCCGATGAGAGATACATGTCTACCTGTGGGGACCAAACATGTCCTGGGGAATCCAGGAGTTAATTTATATTCTTATCATCTCTACTCTTTCAAAATTATCTATATGGTCCCGTTGTGCTCGGGTTTTGTTCCCCACAATCCTTGCCCAGTTAGTAACCCATCTAATAATAATCCAAATGCCTATCAATACTACCATTATTCCCTCATTTCCAAATTCCTGTCTCAGCAACTGTTACAGTAATACCTTGTTCAACTCTTGGGTCTTCTCAGGGCACCAGCCAGGTGGCTGGAAATCTGAGATATTCAATATTACCGGTACCAACTCAAGCTTTGTATTATCATATACAATTTTATTAGTTTTTATTATCGCAAGTCCATTTTCTGGTCCTGTAGTCAAGACCAGGCAAGGGAGACCAGTCACTTGTGGCTGTTGGGTCGTAACCTTACTCGTCGGTAATTCGGATGTGGGGGTAATCGTGGTGATTGGAGCTTGTTGTCCGTTTAATAAATTTTGAGTGCTGGTTTGATTGCTGGTTCCTTCTCTTATCTACCTCCCAAATATTTTGACACAAAAGGTCCCTGGAGGGCTTTTGCTGTCAAAATCTGACACATCTGGTCGATTAAATTGTCCACTAAAATAAAAGCAAAATACTGCAGATGCTGAAAATTGTCTCATTGATAAAGATGCTGTGACATTTGATGTCTGCAATTAAGGTCTTAAATTCTCAAAGCTGCTGGATCTCTTGCTGTGGCATCAATTCTCACATGGCCTTGGAACCTGCTGTCACCTGCTTAAAAAACACAAAGAATCTATTGTGGCTCTGCCCATGAGCCCAACGGGTTAATTTGTCCATTTATATCTGTCAATTTAGAAATTTAACATTTAACGTTGTCCAATATGTATAAATTTTACTCTCAGCAATGCAAAATTGTGTGGTGGGTTAAATGGAAAAACAGCAGCTGCAGCGGGGTTTTTTTCTCAAGGGGCGGAGCAAAATCGTCTCAGCTGCGTTACTTTACAAAACCTTTTGTTTCTCTGATCGAAAAAAAAACCACACTCCATTTTAATCTTTTTTTTCAATCCTTTTGGTATCCTTAGGGTTGCTCTCCTTTGAAGTTGAAAATGCCACAAATGTTTTTGTTGCTTTCCAAATAATAAATCACATCTGCACACTTACACTGGTATTCCACTGTCATGCCACATATTCTGAACTCTCAGGTGATCTTATCAAAAGATCAAATAGCAGCGGTGATGAAAAAGGGCGGGGGGGGGCCCTGGTGGTGTCTATTTGAGATCTTTGCTTACCTCTCCCTGCAGGGTCCTGATGTCTCAGGTCATGGCCAGACTTTCAAATGTACCTCTTTTAAAAACTCATATCTCCAAGAGAAAACTATCAATTGCTCGTCTTATCTACACTTTCCTGACTTCCACTGGAAAATTCGAGGCTTCTTGGAAATTAGCTGTTTATTTCACTATTTGTTTATCCCCAGAATTCCTTTATTATTGCTTGCATCAGCCAGATCTGATTGCCAATTCCCATTAATTATAATGCTATTTCATTTTGAGCCCTGGTGAACCTTTGCAATTAATATTCATAATTCCTTAAAACAGAAATCAAACATTTCCATTTGATTCCAGACATTAGCGTATATTGTTCATATTTTTTTTACCTTAGATGACATTTTAATTCCTTAAATAACTTGCCAAATTAAACTGGATTTTCGACATCTCAGATTATTCCAAATTCAAATAACAGTAAATTTCCCTTTGAATGCTTTGAATAACCACCCATATCAAATTAATGTTGTTTATCGATTCCAATTTCTTATGCCCAGATTTGGATGTACTTTTTGTACGTTAAAGGCAGAAGTGCTTGAAACTATCTCTCCTTCTCAAGCACTTTGTCTCATTGATAAGGATGGTTACAGCAGGGTTAATTTCTTGCTTGTCTGCAAGGGGGCGGAGCAAAGGATTCTCTGCTGCGTCATTTTCCGTAACCCTTTTGTTTTAATGGAAAAGAACTAAACTCCATTTTAAATGTTTTTTTGTATCCATAGGATTTTCAAACAACAAAATCTTCAGTAACATTAGCAACTCAAAGGAAACCATCTCCATCAGGAAAGACAGCATTTTAGATTAAACTCCAATTGTTTCCAGACTCTTTTTTTTTTGTATCTTTTATGAGGTTTTTAATCCAAGGATTATTATTTTTCTTTTACCAAAGATGATTCCAAATTCCAATTCACTGCAATAATATTTAAAATCAAAACTGCCAATGTTATATGAGTGAGTCCTCTGTCCGGAACCGAAGACTCCTCCAAAACATGACATAATAAACTTGAAAGTTCATTGTGGCAACAAATGAAATTTCCAGTTATTCAACTTAAACAGGTCAATTAACCTTAACAGTATTAATTAAATTCAGACTTATTAACTTATAATACTTATTAACTACACACAGAACAGAATAGCCCGTGCTTATTTTAAAAGATAGGTAAATTACGTCATTTTCTTGTTCATTCTTCAGGCGCCTTTCAAATGACTGTAAGAAAACCAAAAACTAAAGAAGAAGTTACTTAACATTCTTAACACAAAATATTTAACACCAGCTTCTTAAACAAACTTTAAACAGACAGAATCTTTCCTATATCTCCTTTGTTTATCCTTCTCTCCCTTGGACCAATATCCAATTCCTAACATTTGCTACACAAAACCGTCAGTAAAACATGTCTTTAATTTAAACTCCAAAAGAAAACTAGAACATATTTTAAACTGGAACTCCAATTAAAGCAGGAGTTGTAAACTTCAAATTGGATTTCTGCCAAACATCTTCAGACCTTCAAGGCGGAAGCTTATCTCTTAGAAAATTGTTCATTGCCTTTTCACAGTTGCAAAACCAACTTTAAAAAAAAAAAAAATTTTAACTTAAAATATAATTCAATTTTATATCCCATTCCTGGGTGAACAACACTAAATCGAAATGAACACACTCAACAACGACTTTTTACACTCATTCAATTCCAAACAACTTCGAAAATTGATTTCTGTAATGGGTTACATTACACTGCTACTTAAAGCCAAAGCTCAGCAGAGCTACTATTCCTAACTTGGCTATATTTCCCATTAAGTGCCATGCCTTTCTGCTCACTTCCACAACATCAGCCAGGGTTCCTGCTCCTGATCACTATCCAGTGATCCCTGAGTTAGAGATAGGAGACATCAGCCAGGGTTCATGTTCCTGATCACTATCCAGTGACCCCTGAGTTAGAGATATGAGACATCAGCCAGGGTTCCTGTTCCTGATCATTGTCCAGTGACCCCTGGGTTAGAGAGAGAGAGAGAGGAAAGCAGCCAGGGGTCCTGATCCTGATCACTGTCCAGTGACCCCTGGGTTAGAGAGAGAGAGAGGAAAGCAGCCAGGGTTCCTGATCCTGACCACTGCCCACTCTGATTAATGTCTGCCCCTTCACTACCCTGCACCTCTGCTTTCTCATTACCTTTCGATTTTTTAAGCTTCCTTTCAATTAAACCCTCCCGCCTCCAGTTATTTAGTTTAAAGTCTTATCCACAGCCCTAGATATATGATTCACCAGGACACTGGTCCCAGCATGGTTCAAAGGAAGCCCATCCCAATGGAACAGATCTCTGCTTCCCCAGTACTCGTACCCATGAATCGGAACTCATTTCTCCCACAACAATCTTTGAGCCACGTATGTACCTCTCTAATCTTATCTACCCTATGCCAATTTGCACGTGGCTCAGGTAGTAATCCAGAAATTATTAGCTTTGTTGTTCTGCTTTTTTAGATTTGCCTCGAGCTGCTCATAGTCCCTCAGCAGAACCTATTTCCTAGTCCTACCTATTTCATTGGTACCTACGTGGACCACGACAACTGGATCATTTCCCACCCACTCCAAGTTCCTCTCTAATCCCGAGGGGATGTCCTTAATCGTGGCACTGTGGAAGTGAGAAGAAAGGCATGGCACTGTGCTTACTGAGAAATTTATCCAAGTTAGGAATAATAGGAGCAGTTTGCTGAGCTTTGCTAGTATGACTTAATTGTTACGAAACAGCCATAACAGAATGCAGCTTGCAGCTAATCTAACCACAACCATCAGTCACAAGGTATCAGCAGAACCCTGACAGATGTGGGGAGTGAGACCCGAATGTTCGTTGCTGACTCCTCTGCTCCTGCTATTTTATCTTGCTTGTCTGCTTTTTATCTTGCTTGTGCAGAACCATATTATATTAGTAACAAGTATGTATTGAGAATGGAGTGTATTGTTAACCTCAATAACAGATGAACTGCACGTTATCACGTGGTTGAAGTTGAATTCTCTCGCAACGATTGGTTAAACAAAGAGGTGTAGCATGAATCTTAATGTATAAACAGTAGTATCTGTATCACGAACGGTCACTTACTCTGGTGGACCCGACAGACTCTGGTGGAGTCAGTGCCGCTGTGTTCGAGTAAGTCCGCCGGCTAATGCGCAAATAAAGTAATTGATTTTACCTACAAATCCGACTCGGTATATTTACTGAACCAGACTGAGGGCAAAAAGAACTCAGATTTACAGCACCAGGTAGGCAACACAGCCTTCTGGACTCTCTATCTTTGCGACAGATAACAGTATCTATTCCACTAATAATGCTCTCCCCTATTACAACTACAGTTCTCTGTTCTCCCCCAACTTGAATGATGCTCTGAACCATGGTACTGTGGTCAGTTCGCTCATCCTCCCTGCAGTCTGTGCCCTTGTCCACACTGGAAGCAAGAACCTCGTACCTGTTGGATAAGGGCACTGACTGAGGCTCTTCCGAAGCTAAACTCTGGATCCCATACCTCCTCACTCGCAGTCACACCCTCCAGTACTAGACCACGGTCCAAATTTGATGTAATTAATCTAACAACTGTGACTGCCTCCTGAAACACAGTGTCCAGGTAACTCTCCCCCTCCCTGATGTGTCGCAGTGCCCGCAGCTCAGAATCCAGCTCATCAAATCTGAGCCGAAGGTCCTTGAGCAGCCAACACTTGCTGTGGAATGGTCACCTTGGATCGCACAGACGTCCACCAAATCCCACATACTACAGATACAACATATCACCTACCCAGCCATCTCTATTCTATTTAATTAATTAACTTGGATCTCAGTATTTAAAAAAACAGAATTATTTATGTGTACTCTTAAACTGTAATGACGTCTCCAGATTTAATCACTTGGCTAATACAAAAAAAACACAAATAGAGACACGGAAGAAAGAAATATCCACCAATCACTTACCAGCTCTCCTGTGACATCACACTTTAATTTTTGCTGGTCAAGCGGGTCCACTGAACAGAGCAGAGTGGTTTCTGGTATCGGGCCTCGGCTCTTTTATCTCCCGACTCCTCTCAACTGTGTGTTCCCACTTTCACCAGCACGGCGGCTGATCCTTGCTCTCGTCAGGAATGTTGGCCTTCGGTACAATGGGTTTTGAGTACAGGAGTAAAGAAGTCTTGCTGCAATTGTATAGAGCCTTGATGAGAGAGGGAGAGCCAGAGACAGGCAGTGAGAGAGACAAAGCCAGAGAGAGAGAGACGTTGTGAAATGCCTCATCACAAATAGCAACACCAGATCCAACATAAACTCATAGTACATAGAACATAGAACAGTACAGCGCAGTACAGGCCCTTCGGCCCACGATGTTGTGCCGAACATTTAACCTACTCTAAGATCAAACGACCTACCTACCCTTCATTCTACTATCATCCAAGAGTCGCTTAAATGTCCCTAATGTATCTGCTTCTACTATCACCGCTGGCACCACGCACCCACCACTCTCTGTGTAAAGAACCTACCTCTGACATCTTCCTGAAACCTTCCTCCAATCACCTTAAAATTATGCCCCCTGGTGATAGCCCTTTCCGCCCTGGGAAAAAGTCTCTGGCTGTCACTCTATCGATGCCTCTCATCATCTTGTACCCTATATCAAGTCACCTCTCATCCTTCTTCACTCCAATGAGAAAAGCCCTAGCTCCCTCAACCTTTCTTCGTAAGACATGCCCTCCAGTACAGGCAGCATCCTAGTAAATCTCCTCTGCACCCTCTCTAAAGCTTCCACATCCTTCCTATAAACTCAGTTGTGACATTCCAATAAATTCCCTTTTTGAAAGTTCCCCATTGAATCTGCTTCCACTGCCCTCTCAGGCAGCGTGTTCCAGATCACAACAACTCACTGTGTGAAAAAACATTTCTCCTCATCTCCCTCTCTGGTATTTGTTTGACCGATTATCTCAGATCTGTGTCCCTCTGGTTACTGACTCGCCTGCCACTGGCAACAGTTTCTCCTTATTTATTCCATCGAAACCCATCGTCGTTGTTCACATCTTGATTAAATCTTCCTCTTAACCTTCCCTGCTCTCAGGAGAACAATCCCAGTTTCTCCAGTCTCTCCACATTAACTGAAGTCCCTCATCCCTGGGACAATTCTAGTCAATCTCCTCTGAACTCTTCGAAAGTCATCATGTCCTTTGTGAAGTGCAGTGCCCCCACAACTGGACACAATGCTCCAGTTGAGGCCGAACCAGTGTTTTATAAAGGTTTATGCATTCTATGCCCCTACTTATAAATCCCTGCATCCCGTATGCTCTATTACCCAGTGTCTCTACCTGTCCTACAGCCTTCAATGCTTTGGGTATATGTACCCCCAGGTCCCTCTGCTCCTGCTCCCCGTTTAGTATTTTACCCTTTATTTGATATTGTCTCTCCTCATTGTCCCTACCAAAATGTATCACTTCACACTTCTCTGCATTCAACTTCATTCGTCATCTGCCTGCCCATTTCACAGGTTAGCTGTATAAAATGTGCAAAGCAAGATTCCAGTAAGTTAATCTATCTGGTGAGATATTTGGAAAATTCTCAGAGAGCATTTCTTGAAGTTTTACCCGTGTGGAAAAAATTACAAGAATACATTGGTAAATATTAAGATAGATTTATACCAACATGTCTCATTTAACACCCAAAGCATTGTCAATCTTTCACTCATCAATTTAATTCACAGTTTGCAGAGATAGACATGAACAAGAGGAGGCCGTTCTGCCCCTCCTCGAGCCTGTTACAGAGGAACAGGAGTAGGCCATTCAGCCCCCGTGCCTGCTCCACCATACAGTAAGATCATGGCTGATATGATTGCGGCCTTAACTCGACATTCTTGTCTGACCCCCAGAACCCTCGACTCCCTTGTTGACTAAAAATCCCATCCACCTCAGCCTGGAAGATGGTCGATGACACAGCCTCCGCTACTTTCTAGGGAAAGGAATTCCACAGACTAACTTCCCTCTGAGGGAAAACATTTCTCCTCATCTCCATTTTAAAAGGGAGACCACTTATTCTTAAACTGTGTCCCCTTGTTCTAGACAGGTATGTTGGCCTTCGTCGCAAGGGATTTTGAGTACAGGTGTAAAGAAGTCTTGCTGCAATTGGAGAGCCTTGGTGAGAGAGAAAGTAAGGCAGAGAGAGAGAGAGAAAGAGGGGGACAGAGAGGGAGAGAATGTGTGAAATGCCTCACCACAATACAGAAACACCAGTTGCAACAAAAACTCAGTTGTGACATTCCACTTAATTCACCTTTTAAAATGTCCTGTTAGGTCTGCTCTGCTGCCCTTTCAGGCAGCGCATTCCAGATCACAACAACTCAATATTTCTCCTCATTCTTCCCGTCTGGTTCTTTCACCGATTATCTTAAATCTGTGCCCTTTTGGTTACTGACTCTCCTGACACTGAAAACAGTTTCTCCTTATTTACTCCATCAAAACTCATCATCATTGTGAAAATCTTGATTAAATCTCCGTCGTAACCTTCTCTGCTCTAAGGAGAACAATCCCAGTTTCTCCAGTCTCTCCACATTAACTGAATTCCCTCATCCCTGGGACCATTCTAGTCAATCTCCTCTGAGCTCGACGAAAGTCTTCATGTCCTTTGCAAAGTGCGGTGCCCTCACAAGAGGACACGGTACTCCAGTTGAGCCTAACCAGTGTTTTATCAAGGTTGAACACGATTTCCTTGTTTTTCTACTTTATGCCCCCAGAGTGTGCACAATTACCTAAACATGGAGAGTGAGTGTGTGAGGAACACAGTGTGTACAATTATTGGAACATGGAGTGTGAGAGTAAGGGACACAGTGTGTACGATTTCTGGAACATGGAGTGTGAGAGTGAGGGATGCAGTGTCTACAGTTACTAAAACATGGTGAGTCAGAGTGTGAGGGACACAGTGTGTAAAATTACTAGAACATGGAGAGTGAAAGTGTGAGGGACACAGTGTGTACAATTACTGTAATATGGAGAGTGAGAGTGTGAGGTAGACAATGTGTATAATTACCAGAACATGGAGAGTGAACGTGTGAGGGACACAGTGTGTACAATTACTGTAATATGGAGAGTGAGAGTGTGAGGTAGACAATGTGTATAATTACCAGAACATGGAGAGTGAACGTGTGAGGGACACAGTGTGTACAATTACGAGAACATGGAGAGTGAAAATGTGAGGGACACAGGGTGTACAATTGCTAAATCATGGAGAGTGAAAATGTGAGGGACACAGTGTCTACAATTACTGGAACGTGGAGACTGAGAGTGTGAGGGACACAGTGTGTACAATTACTGGAACATGGAGAGTGAATGTGTGTGAGGGACACAGCGTGTACAGTTATTCGAACATGGAGAGTGAGCATGTGAGCGACACAGTGTGTACTAATACTGGAACATGGAGACTGAGAGTGTGAGGGATACATTGTGTACAGTTACTGGAACATGGAGAGTGAGTGTGTGAGAGACACAGTGTGTACAGTTACTGGAACATAGAGAGTGAGAGTGTGAGGGACACAATGTGTACAATTACTGGAACATGGAGAGTGAGTGTGTGAGGGACACAGTGTGTGCAATTACTGGAACATAGAGTGTGAGAGTGTGAGGGACGCAGTGTCTACAATTACTGGAACATGGAGAGTGAGTGTGTGAGGGGCACAGTGTTTACTAATACTGGAACATGGAGAGCGAGTGTGTGAGGGACACAGTGTGGACAATTACTGGAACATGGAGTGTAAAACTGAAGGACACAGTGTGTACATTTACGAGAACATGGAGAGTGAAAATGTGAGGGACACAGGGTGTACAATTGCTAAATCATGGAGAGTGAAAATGTGAGGGACACAGTGTCTACAATTACTGGAACGTGGAGACTGAGAGTGTGAGGGACACAGTGTGTACAATTACTGGAACATGGAGAGTGAATGTGTGTGAGGGACACAGCGTGTACAGTTACTCGAACATGGAGAGTGAGCATGTGAGCGACACAGTGTGTACTAATACTGGAACATGGAGACTGAGAGTGTGAGGGATACATTGTGTACAGTTACTGGAACATGGAGAGTGAGTGTGTGAGAGACACAGTGTGTACAGTTACTGGAACATAGAGAGTGAGAATGTGAGGGACACAATGTGTACAATTACTGGAACATGGAGAGTGAGTGTGTGAGGGACACAGTGTGTGCAATTACTGGAACATAGAGTGTGAGAGTGTGAGGGACGCAGTGTCTACAATTACTGGAACATGGAGAGTGAGTGTGTGAGGGGCACAGTGTTTACTAATACTGGAACATGGAGAGCGAGTGTGTGAGGGACACAGTGTGGACAATTACTGGAACATGGAGTGTAAAACTGAAGGACACAGTGTGTACATTTACCGGAACATGGAGACTGAGTGTGTGAGGGACACAGTGTGTACAATTACTGGAACATGAGAAGACAGTATCTTCGTGACAACTTGTGTAGAATTGCCGAATTGTTGTTTGCACGAAGTTGTGAATTTTTTTGTCAGTGTCTTTCCTGCTGTGTTGCCTTTCACCATTCGTTGTTTGCACATTTCTGGGTGGTGTTAGCTACCACTTGCCCCGTGGCTGTCCAGCATCGATTACAATTTGCTGAGTTATCAGGAAGGATGTTTCAATGTGTATATAAACTCACTCCAGGAGCTAGGAAACCATGGAGTGATTTCACTGCTACTGTTCACATTGAAATCTCAGAACATCGACAACATCGCACTCAGGACGAACAAGATTATCCTGTTTGATTGGACACAATACTCTGGCCAAGGGAATGAGTTTATTGTCAGTGTACCTGACCTTGTTTCTGCCTGCTTCTCCTCCCTGAAAGTGGAGGAGAAACACTGGGTCGCCTATACAGGCACAAACTACACCGGAGAGTTCACTGTTCATGGTGCAGGAGATCATGGTGAAATGGATAAAAAGATTCAATGATTGCGCCTGGTGAAGGAAAACCTACTGGACCCAGAAATGGATTTATACAAAGACATCAATTTACAAGGTGACAGCTGTCACATCACTGAAATCATTAGCGACCTGAGTGTTATTGGGTTCAATAATCGGACCTCATCCCATGTGGTGAAGGCAGATCTGTGGGTTCTGTACCAGGAGGTGAACTTTAATGGGGCGCGCAAGCTCCTCTTTCCGGGTGAAAACTGGCCTGAATGCAGCACTTTTGGCGGAGAATAATAAGCTGTCTCAGAACAAAGAACAAAGAACAAAGAAAATTACAGCACAGGAACCGGCCCTTCGGCCCTCCAAGCCTGCGCCGATCCAGATCCTCTATCGATACCTGTCGCCTATTTTCTAAGGGTCTGTATCTCTTTACTTCCTGCCCATTCATGTATCTGTCCAGATACATCTTAAAAGACGCTATCGTGCCCGCGTCCACCACCTCCACTGGCAATGCATTCCATGCACCCACCACCCTCTGCATAAAGAACTTTCCACGCATATCCCCCCTAACCTTTTCCCTTTCACTTTGAACTCGTGTCCCCTTGTAATTGAATCCCCCACTCTGGGAAAAAGCTTCTTGCTATCCACCCTGTCTATACCTCTCATGATTTTGTACACCTCAATAAGGTCCCCCCTCAACCTCCTTCTTTCTAATGAAAATAATCCTAATCTACTCAACCTCTCTACATAGCTAGCGCCCTCCATACCAGGCAACATCCTGGTGAACCTCCTCTGCACCCTTCTCCAAAGCATCCACATCCTTTTGGTAATGTGGCGACCAGAACTGCACGCAGTATTCCAAATGTGGCCGAACCAAAGTCCTATACAACTGTAACATGACCAACTCTTGTACTCAATACCCCGTCCGATGAAGGAAAGCATGCCGTATGCCTTCTTGACCACTCTATTGACCTGCGTTGCCACCTTCAGGGAACAATGGACCTGAACACCGAAATCTCTCTGTACATCAATTTTCCCCAGGACTTTTCCAATTACTGTATAGTTCACTGTTGAGTCAGAGACTTACAGAACAGTGATCGCAAAGTGTGAAAACTCAACTGGAGAAGAGTTTGAGCAGGTCGGTGTAAAGGCTGATCCGCTCTGAATGCTTCGTGCCCTCTGCTGGTAGACTGTGTTCCCCTTTACTAAACTCACTGTCTGCAAGATAGAGAGAGTCTGCACCGAACATCTTTCACCAAATACTGAAGCAGATCCACGCACACAGAATCCAAAATCTGTGTAACTCTGTAAAGCTCCACATATGCTGTTCCTCGGTGCAGATTGGCTTTGTAACTTTGCTTTTGCTCTGTCAGTTCATAGCCAATCAAATAAAATTCAAATGTTGCAAAGTCATCACCAATATTTCCGTGTGAGTTTCTCAGTCATTATTTGAAATATTTGTCATTTCAAACAACAGGAAATGTTTGCAATTATATCTTTAGATTTTTGTAGTGATGCAGCGCATCTTAAATAACCAGCTACAGGTGAGAGTCTAAGGAGGGGAATTAAATCCCTGGAAATTCAGGGAAGGTGACCCTCTGAGCTGTTCAGGCACATTCTCGAGACATTGTCTCACAAGACTGGTCTCACAAAACTGATTCTGCTTCAAAATTTGAGCACGTTTCAGTGCTGCAGTCTTGACAATTATATTCAAACTACCTCCTACAGAACTGAGTAGAGGACTGAAAGGGAGACTGTTTACACAGGAGCACAGGAAGCTGAGAGGTGATTCAATTAAACTTTTTAAAACAGCAAGTACTTTGTTCAGTGAATCGGGATGGATTGGGTACGTGATTTCGTGGATAAGGTGTCATCAACATAACATTTTCTTCATGAATGAAGACGGATATTGGGATCATTATCCACTCCACCTTCACTAATTTATTATTTTTATTCATGGGAGGTGAGCATCACTGGCAAGTCCAGCATTTGTTACCCAACCCGAATTACTCTTGATAACTGAGTGGAGATTTCAAATGGCATTTAACAATCAACCACATTGCTGTGGGTCTGGAGTCACATGTAGGCCAGACCAGGTAAGGACGGCAGATTTCCTTCCCCAAAGGACATTAGTGAACCAGATGGGGTTTTTACAACAACCAAAGATAGTTTTGCAACACCATTACTGAGACTAGCTTTCAATTCCATATTTTTATTAATTAATTAAATTGAAATTCCACCAGCTGTCGTGGTAGGAATTGAACCCGTTTCCCCAGCGTATCCCTTCCCTTCCTCGAGTTCTCTGTCTCCATCTCTGGGGATAGGTTGTCTACTAATATTCATTATAAGCCCACCGACTCCCACAGCTACCTCGACTACACTTCTTCACACCCTACCTCCTGTAAGAATTCCATTCCATTCTCCCAGTTTCTCCATCTTCGATGCATCTGCTCTGATGATGCTACCTTCCATGACGGTGCTTCTGGTATGACCTCCTTTTTCCTCAACCGAGGGTTCCCCCCCACACACAGTTGTTGACAGGGCCCTCAACCGTGTCCGGCCCATTTCCTGTACCTCTGCCCTCAACCCTTCCCCTCCCTCCCAGAACCGTGACAGGTTTCCCCTTGTCCTCACTTTCCACCCCATCAGCCTCCATATCCAAAGAATCATCCTCCGCCATTTCTGCCACCTCCAGCGTGATGCCACTACCAGTCGCATCTTCCCCTCCCTTACCCTGTCAGCATTCTGAAGGGATCATTCCCTCCGTAACACCCTGGTCCACTCCTCCAATACCCCTACCACCTCGTCCCCTTCCCCTGCAATCGCAGGAGGTGTCATACCTGCCCATTTTACTCCTCTCTCCTCACTATCCCAGGCCCCAAACACTCCTTTCAGGTCAAGCAGCGATTTACTTGCACTTCTTTCAATGTAGTATACTGTATTCGCTGCTCACAATGTGATGTTCTCTACATTGGGGAGACCAAGCGCAGACGGGGTGACCGTTTTGCAGAATATGTCCGCTCTGTCCGCAAGCAGGACCCTGAGCTTCCGTTTGCTTGCCATTTCAACACTCCCCCCTGCTCTCAAGCTCATATCTCTGTCCTGGGATTGCTGCAGTGTTCCAGTGAACATCAATGCAAGCTCGAGGAACCGCATCTCATCTCCCGATTAGGCACACTACAGCCTGCCGGACTGAACATTGAGTTCAATAATTTCAGAGCATGACAGCCCCCCATTTTACTTTCATTTTTAGTTTTTTTTTCTTTTTTCTTCTTTTTTTCCTTTTTACATTTTTTACAACATTTTTTTTTGCATTTATCTCATTTCATCTTAGTTTGTCCAGTTTGCTTACCCACTGTTTTTGTTTCATGTTTGCACTTGCTTCTGTTCAATATTCAGTCCGGTAACACCTATTCTGTACTAAAGGAAGCATACATAAGGTCTAGGCATCTGAAGAAAGACGAAGCTTTGGATGAATATCGGGAATGTAGGACCAGTCTGAAACGAGGAATTAAGAGGGCTAAGAGGGGTCATGAAATATCTTTAGCCAACAGGGTTAAGGAAAATCTTAAAGCCTTTTATTCATATATAAGGAGCAAGAGGGTAACTAGAGAAAGGACAAAGGAGGAAAGTTATGCGTGGAGTCAGAGAAAATGGGTGAGATTCTAAATGACTACTTTGCATCGGTATTCACCGAGGAGAGGGACATGACGGATGTTGAGGTTAGGGACAGATATTTGATTACTCTCGGTCAAGTCGGCATAAGGAGGGAGGAAGTGTTGGGTATTCTAAAAGGCATTAAGGTGGACAAGTCCCCAAGTCCGGATGGGATCTATCCCAGGTTTCTGAGGGAAGCGAGAGAGGAAGTAGCTGGGGCCTTAACAGATATCTTTGCAGCATCCTTAAACACGGGTGAGGTCCCGGAGGACTGGAGAATTGCTAATGTTGTCCCCTTGTTTAAGAAGGGTAGCAGGGATAATCCAGGTAATTATCGACCGGTGAGCCTGACGTCAGTGGTAGGGAAGCTGCTGGAGAAGATACTGAGGGATAGGATCTATTCCCATTTGTAAGAAAATGGGCTTATCAGAGATAGGCAACATGGTTTTGTGCAGGGAAGGTCACAGAGAGACAGAGAGTAGCAGTGTAAGGGGGTTTCTCAAAATGGAGACGTGGTGTTCCACAGCGATCCGTGCTGGGATCACTATTGTTTGTGATATACATAAATGATTTGGAGGAAAGTATAGGTGGTCTGATTAGCAGGTTTGCAGACGACACTAAGATTGGTGGAGTAGCAGATAGTGAAGGGGACTGTCAGAGAATACAGCAGAATATAGATAGATTGGAGAGTTGGGCAGGGAAATGGCCGATGGAGTTCAATCAGGGTAAATGCGAGGTGATGCATTTTGGAAGATCCAATTCAAGAGTGAATTACACAGTAAATGGAAAAGTCCTGGGGAAAATTGATGAACAGAGAGATTTGTGTGTTCAGGTCCATTGTTCCCTGAAGGTGGCAACGCAGGTAAATAGAGTGGTCAAGAAGGCATCCGGCATGCTTTCCTTCATCGGACGGGGTATTGAGTACAAGAGTTGGCAGGTCATGTTACAGTTGTATAGGACATTGGTTCGGCCACATTTGGAATACTGCGTGCAGTTCTTGTTGCCACATTACCAAAAGGATGTGAATGCTTTGGAGAGGGTGCAGAGGAGGTTCACCAGGATGTTGCCTGGTATGGAGGGCGCTGGCTATGAGGAGAGGTTGAGTAGATTAGGATTATTTTCATTAGAAAGGCGGAGGTTGAGGGGGGACCTTATTGAGGTGTACAAAATCATGAGAGGTATAGACAGGGTGGATAGCAAGAAGCTTTTTTCCCAGAGTGGGGGATTCAATTACAAGGGGCCACGAGTTCAAAGTGAGAGGGGAAAAGTTTAGGGGGGATATGCGTGGAAAGTTCTTTCTGCACAGGGTGGTGGGTGCATGGAATGCGTTGCCAGCGGAGGTGGTGGATGCGAACACGATAGCATCTTTTAAGATGTATCTGGACAGATACATGAATGGGCAGGAAGCAAAGAGATACAGACCCTTAGAAAATAGGCGACATGTTTAGGTAGATGATCTGATCGGCGCAGACTTGGAGGGCCGAAGGGCCTGTTCCTTTGCTGTAATTTTCTTTGTTCTTTGTTCTTTGTTCTCATGCTTTGTCTTTCAACACACCATTAACATATTGTTTGCCTTTGTTCCATGACCTTTTGGTCAGCTATGTGGCCTTGTCCAATCTGCACCTTCTCCTTTGTTATCTCTTGCCCCACCCTCACCTCACTTGCTTAAAACCTGTGACATTTTTAATGTTTGTCAGTTCTGAAGAAGGGTCACTGACCCGAAACGTTAACTCTGTTTCTCTTTCCACTGATGCTGCCAGACCTGCTGAGTGGTTCCAGCTTTTCTTGTTTTTATTTCAGATTTCCAGCATCCGCAGTATTTTGCTTTTATTTATCCCCAGGGTATCAGCTTTGAAAACTGGATTACTTGATCAGTGACATTACCACTCTGCCGCCGTCTCACCTCCAACAGTGTGTGTGAGGAGTTCATGAAGTTCCTCACTAAGATTCAGACCATGTGATCAGCTGCCTCTGCTGCTTCCCTCCCTTCCCCTCACCCACCGGAGCTAAACTCCCTCGAATACACCTCACCCTCCTCCCTGTCCTGGACCCGAACTTGTATCCTTCTCTAGCTTCTCTCCTATCTGCCCTTGTGCCCTTTCTCAGCTCATCTTGTACAGTAGGCCCACCTCCTGCTCTCTCACTCCCTCTTCCCACTAAACAGCTGACCACCCAACTTCCCCAACTTGTCCCCATGAGAACAGGGGTCGGCAAAGTGTCCGTACACGGACTCCAGTGTCAGTGGTAAAAGTGTTGAGGTCTGGGACTGTTAATTTCAGAGATGAGAAATTTCCCATTGGCTTCTGCTTTCCCACCAGAGAGACTTTAAAAAGGAATGCACCTGTCAGTTTCATAGCTGAATTGGAATTTCTTAGTTCAGATCTTTATCGAATGCTCATTAACACTCCTTTCCAAATTCACAACTGAGAGCAGGAACAGCAGCTTCCAAACTCTGGACGGATTCGAGGCTTTCTGGAAGGTTCTGATTTTTTTAAAGCCCTCTGGAAAACCATGAATCTGTCTGAAGTTCAGAAACTGTTGCTCCTGCTCTCAGCAACAGTCAGAGAGAGAGGAGGGTGCAAATAGAGAGAGGGGGACAGTGAAGAGAGAGAGAGAGAGGGCAGAGAGGGAGGGGAGAATTGGTGGGGGGGTGAGTGTGAGGGAGAGACACAGAGAGAGGGGTCCAACGAGAAAAGAGAGGACAGTGAGAGAGTGAGAGAGGGCAGAGAGGGAGGAGAGAATGGGGGGAGAGAGTAAGCAAGAGACAGAGAGAGAGGGGTGCAACGAGAAAAGAGGGGAATGTGAGACGTGAGAGAGGGGAACAGAAAGATAGGGACAGAGAGAGGGGGAAAGAGAGAGAGAGGAAGCAGTGAAAAAGAGGGTCAGAGATAGAGAGTGGCCAAGATAGAGTGTGGCAGAAGGAGGGTTGTCAGATTGGGAGGGAGAAAGAGACATACACAGAGAAAGAGAAAGGGACACAGCCAGCGAGGGGCAGAGAGAGGGGAGGGACACAGAGAGGAAGGGTAAAGAGAAAGAAGGAGCAGGTTGGTAGAGAGGCGTCGAGGGATAGAGGCGCAGCGAGAGGGGGGACAGAGACGGAGGTGACAGAGACGGGGAATGATACGGGGATGACACAGACTGAGGGGACAACACAGAGAGGGGGTGCAACAGAGATGGGGGAACAGAGAGAAGGTTAACTGATTGGGAGGGGGAGAGAGACAGACAAGAGAAAGAGAAGGGGACACCAGAAGATGGGGATGGTGAGAGGAGGGCAGTAACTGCAGTGAGACAAGGACACCTGCAGAGGGAGACACTGAGCCATTGCTGATGGGAGATTCTGTGTTCCTCAGAGTTTGAAAGTTTCCACAAGTTTGAGCAATTTCCTTTACATAAACTTGAGATGTTTAGTCAAATAATTTCAATATAATTTGTGTTAAAAGGCTATTTTCCTGCAATGTAAACACTTGTGACATTAAACTGTTTCCTGTTTGGATAATAATTCTGAGTGATTAAAGGCAATGCATAAGTAAAACAACTGCCTCAAATAAAACTCAAAACAATCATTTACAAATGAAAACTCTCTGAATAAGTTGTTTTGAGTTCTTCATCACAAATGTTGTGACATATCTCTCTCTCTCACTTCTCTTTCTGTGCTGATATCCAATTGTCTTCTGAAAGTTAATATTGAATCTGCACTCAGAAACCTGTCAGAGTGAATTCCAGACCATAACAACCCCCTGCCTATCTGTTTCTCTCCTCTGCCAGTGAAAACAGTCTCTCCTCATGTCTCCAAACTGAGGGGAAGATTTTGAACTCAATTTATTTCTCCAGGACAGCAGCTGCAGAGGAACTGGAACCTCCTGAATGTGGACAAGCGATGAACAAAAATCCCTCTGAATCCCAGGAGAGCAGAGGAAAGATACAGTCAGGAAGCAAAGGAAAACAAGTGACACTTTATTGCAGCAGCAAAAACTCTTTGTCAGAATGTGGAGGCCTTTATCGCTAAGAATTATATAAACTGAAGGTGAAAAATGGAAGATCTTGAATACAATCTGTGTTAAATCGCCTTTTTCCAACTTTATAAACACTTGTAACATTAACGTGGTAAATGATAAGAAAGTTTTTTTTCCAATGATTACACTGACCAACACAAGCAAATAGACCGCTGAGTGGAGCACGACCTAGAACTGTACTCCATGGAAAACGTTGTCACTGAGACCGCCCTCAATGCAGCCCAGTCTCTGCCAGTCATGGATGAAAAAAATCGGAACACAGTGATGCCATTGATTCTCTAGCCAGTGGAAAAGCCCTTGGGAAGGACGGCATTACACCTGAAATAATCAAGAGTGCCAAGCCTGCTATACTTTCAGCTCTCAACGAACTGCTTTACCTGTGCTGGGAGGAGGGAGCAGTACCACAGGACATGTGCGATGCCAATATCATCACCCTCTCCAAGAACAAGGGTGACCGCGGTGACTGCAGTAACTACCGTGGAATCTCCCTGCTCAGCAAAATGGGGAAAGTCTTTGCTCGAGTTGTTTTAAACAAACTCCAGAAGCTGTCTGAGCGTGTCTACCCTGAGGCCTAGCGCGGCTTTTGAGTACAGAGATCCACCATTGACATGCTGTTCTCCCTTTGCCAGCTACAGGAGAAATACCATGAGCAACATATACCCCTCTATGTTACTTTCATAGATTTCACCAAAGCCTTTGGCTTCATCAGCAGACGTGGTTTCTTCAGACTACCAGCAAAGATTGGTTGTCCTCAAAAACTAATAAGTATCATCACCTCATTCCATGACAATATGAAAGGCACAATTCAGCATCGCGTTGCCTCATCAGACCCCTTTCCGATCCTGAGTGGCGTGAAACAGGACTGTGTTCTCGCAACTACATTGTTTGGATCTTCTTCTCACTGCTGCTCTCACATGCGTTCAAGTCTTCACAAGAAGGGATTTTCTTCCACACAAGACCAGATGGCAGATTGTTCAATCTTGCCCGTCTTCGAGCGACGACCAAAGTATGGAAGGGCTTCATCCGGGAACTCCGCTTTGCTGATGAATCTGCATTAACATCCCACACAGAGGAGTGTCTGCAGAGACGCATCGACCGGATTGTGGCTACCTGCAACGAATTTGGCCGAACAATCAGCCTCAAAAAAATGAACATCATCAGACAGGACATCAGAAATGCTGCATCTATCAATATCGGCGACCACGCTCTGGAAGTGCTTCAAGAGTCAACTTGCCTCGGCTCAACTATCACCAGTAACCTGTCTCTCGATGCAGAAATCGACAACCGCATGAGAAAGGCGTCTGATGCTATGTCCAGACTGGCCAAGAGAGTGTGGGAAAATAGCACACTGTCACAGAACACAAAAGTCCGAGTGTTTCAAGCCTGTGTCCTTAGTACTTTGCTCTACAGCAGTGAGGCCTGGATAACGTATGTCAGCCAAGAGTGACGTCTCAACTCATTCCATCTTCGCTGCCTCTGGAGAATCCTTGGCATCAGGTTGCAGGACCGTATCTCCAATGCAGAAGTTCTCGAGGCGCCCAACATCCCCAGCATATGCACACTAACGAGCCAATGGCGATTGGGATGGCTTGCCTATGTGAGCCGCATGGAAGATGGCAGGATCCCCATGGATGCATTGCACAGAGAGCTCGTCACTGGTATCAGACCCACTGGCCGTCCATGTCTCCACTTTAAAATCATCTACAAATGCGACATGAAGTTACACTGTTACATTGACCACAAGTCATTTGCTAGTGATCGCCAGAGCTGGTGGACAGCCATAAAGGCGGGGCGAAAGAGTGGCGAGTCGAAGAGACTTAGCAGTTGGCAGGAAAAAAGACAGAAACACAAGGAGAGAGCCAACTGTGTAACAGCTCCGACAACCAAATTTATCGGCAGCGCCTGTCACTCAAGAATTGGCCTTTTTAACCACTCCAGACACTGCTTCACAAACCACTGACCACCTCTAGGCGCTTACCCATTATCTCTCGAGACATGGAGGCCAAGAAGAAGAGGATTAATTGACAAATATAACTGTAAATATGGGTCGGAATTGTGTGAAATGTCAGCAGTTGTCAGCGTTCTCCTGGCTGCAATATTAACCTTGCTCCAGTTTCAGGCTTTGTCACACAAGTGGAATTGAAAATCCAAACGAAAACTGTCTGTTCCTCAAACTGCAGTCAAACAGGCGTCTGAAGAAAAAAATACTCTTTGTCAGAATTTCAAGGTCGTGCTTTTCCGAACTTTCTATAAACTGGAGGTTGAATAGTGAAAGGCATTTAATGCAATTTGTGTTAAATGGCCATTATCCAAACCGGCTGCTCCAGGTTTTAAATTGCAGTGTTTTTCCTGCTCTGTTAATAAGGTTTTTCTGGAGGGAGAGAGACACAAACATACAGATAGGTTTCTGGAATGATCCATTTGAACATTGGCTAGAATATACCTGCCTCCCCCATTCCCTGTTTACACAGAGAGTCACCTTGGATAGGCCCATAACTGGGAGGTAGTGGCCAGCTTTCGACTGAATTATGCTTTATTTATCTGTCACATTACATAGAGGATAAAGCGCCATCTACACTGTCCCCTTAAACCTGAAGGTGATATGTGCTGAGCAGATGAAGTACAGATCAAACTACCAATTAATACTGCTTCATTAAACTTTTGTGATTTTCATAAATGACTTGGATGAAGAGGTGGAAGGCTGGGTTCGTACGTTTGCCGATGGCACGAAGGTTGCTGGAGTTGTGGATAGTGTGGAAGGCTGTTGAAGGTTGCAACAGGACATTGACAGGATGCAGGGCTGGGTTGAGAAGTGGCAGATGGAGTTCAACCTGGAAAAGTGTGAAGTGATTCATTTTGGAAGGTCGAATTTGAATGCGGAAGACAGGCTTAAAGACAGGATTCTTGGTAGTGTGGAGGAACAGAGGGATCTTGGGGTCCATGTCCATAGATCGCTCAAAGTTGCCACCCAAGTTGATAGGGTTGTTCAGAAGGCGTATGGTGTGTTGCCTTTCATTAACAGGGGGATTGAGTTTAAGAGCCGCGAGGTTATGCTGCAGCTCTATAAGGCCCTGGTTCGACCACACTTGGAATATTGTGTTCAGTTCTGGTCGCCTCATTATAGGAAGGATGTGGAAGCTTTAGAGAGGGTGCAGAGGAGATTTACCAGGATGCCGCCTGGAGTGGAGGGCATGTCTTACGAAGAAAGATTGAGGGAGCTCGGGCTTTTCTCATTGGAGCGAAGAAGGATGAGAGGTGACTTGATAGAGGGGTACAAGATGATGAGAGGCATAGATAGAGTGGATAGTCAGAGACATTTTCCCAGGGTGGAAAGGGCTATCACCAGGGGGCATAAATTTAAGGTGATTGGAGGAAGGTTTCGGGGAGATGTCAGAGGTAGGTTCTTTACACAGAGCGTGGTAGGTGCGTGGAATGTGCTGCCAGCGGTGGCAGTAGTAGCAGATACATTCGGGGCATTTAAGCGACTCTTGGATAGATACATGAATGATAGTAGAATGAAGGGTAGGTAGTTAGTTTGATCTTAGAGTAGGTTAAAGGTTCGGCACAACATCGTGGGCCGAAGGGCCTGCACTGTGCTGTACTGTTCTATGTCTATGTCTATGTCTATTCCCAGGGCAGGTACAGACTGTCTGAACACTATCTGTCCAGCATTTCCAGGGCTACACTAGCATGATTTTGGGAAAGAATATTTGATTTTCAAAATTCTTGGACTGTGATGCCTCTAACGTTTAACAATCAGTGAATATAATGTGACAAGTGATTGGGATTGAATATGTTTAATTGAGCTGCGTGTGAGTTTGGAGAATCTATTAAATTATATTCTGTGACCTCAGAAATGTTCGTGGAGAATTGCGTAAAATTGTTGTTCTTAACTTACTGTAACTAATAAAAAGCAGAGATGTATATTCCAACTGTGCAATATTAATTCCAGTCATTGAGCAGCAGCATTAACTCTTTAAAATCTAAGTATTTTTAAACGATTGTATATTTTAAACCAGGTATTGGACAGATGTAAATTAATACCCACACAAACAATTGAATATAATCATTTGAATGACTATTAGAAATAACAGCTGAAACCAATCTCTCAATCTGACAAGAACAATATGAAGTGGGAACTGATTTCTTTACAGATTTTGAATTATCTCCATGATCTGATGTAATCTTTTCATTCCAGGGGATAGATTTTAAGTACACTTCTCAGGATTAAGCTCAGGACTCACACATGGACACTGACCCAATTAACAGGTTGGATCCGAAAAAGTATTTGACAAGGGGAATCAGACATTTCTATTGCTTTAACATCATGGTTCCTTCCAAGGATCTTTGGAAAAATCTGAAATATGTTCTATTCTCAGTATGTAATTAAAGCAATGGTCAGCACAGATATATTTACTGAACATGTTAACTCTCCCTCTATTGTACAACACTACCTCTGATCAGCGAACTCATGGTCGTGGGAACATCAACATCTGCATGTTCCCCTCAAAACCACACGTCATCCTGACCTGGAACTATATCGCTGTTCCTTCCCTGTCACTGGGTCAAGGTCCTGGAACTCCCTTCCTAAAAGCGCAGTGAAGTGTACCTACCCCTCATGGACTGCAGTTCTCACCATCGCCTTCTCAAGGGAAATTAGATATGGACAAGAATTGCAGGTCGAGCCAGCGGCGCTCACATCCAGTGAAAGAATAAAAATAATGAAGGTACACTGAAAGAGAGTCTTTTTTCCTCAGGCAGCGACATCTTGCAACATGCACCAGTGTTGCACCGGGATGGCTTAAGACAGGAGAAGCGGTGGCAGTGATCTACCTGGCTGGACAGTAATTGTAAATTTAAGTCAGTGATATAACTGGAAGGGTTGTGTCAATACGTTTGATGCCTGTACTGCATCTGGATGAGTAATAACAGTATAATAGCGAAGCACCAAAAATGTGGCCGACCAGCAGCAGAAAAAGTGAGATCAGTGATATAGCTCGATGGTTATTTACTGTAAAAGTGGGGGCACAGGAAAACCTGGATGTATAGTTACAGTACAAGTGAGACCCGTCATATATCTGATGGGTATTTACAGCAGAAGTTAGGTAAGTGTAAATCTGGATGGGCAGTAAGCGTAAAAATGCGGCCGGTGATATATATGGATGGGTAGTTACAATATAAATGAGGTCCATGATATATATGGATGGGTATTTAAATTATAAGTCAGGTTTGTGGTCAATCAGGATGGGTATTTACAGTCAAGGTGAAGTTGGTGATACATCGAGATTGGTATTTAAATAAAGGTGAGGTCAGTGATATATCCACATTTTATTTACAATACATTTATGGTCAGTTATATATCTGTATGGCTTTTACAACACAAGTGAAGTCAATGATATATCTGGATGGTATTTACAATGCAACTGAAGTCAATGATACATCTGGATGGTATTTAAATTACAAGTGAAGTCAATGATATATCTGGATGGTATTTACAATTCAAGTGAAGTAAATGATATATAAAAAGCTTTACAACGTACACTACCTGTCCCAAGCTGTTGTCTTTACACTATTGGGTCAGCCGACATCCAAACAAGAAATGACATCACCAATTTACAATACAAGTGATGGTATTTACAATACAAGTGAGGTCAGTGATATATCTGGATGGTATTTACAATACAAGTGAGGGCAGTGATGTTTCTGGATGGTATTTACAATACAAGTGAAGTCAATGATATTTCTGGATGGTATTTACAATGCAAGTGAAGTCAATGATATATCTGGATGGTATTTACAATGCAATTGAGGTCAATGATATATCTGGATGGTATCTACAATACAAGTGAGGTCAATGATATATCTGGATGGTATTTACAATACAAGTGAGGTCAATGATATTTCTGGATGGTATCTACAATACAAGTGAGGTCAATGATATATCTGGATGGTATCTACAATACAACTGAGGTCAATGATATATCTGGATGGTGTCTACCTTACAAGTGAGGTCAATGATATATCTGGATGGTATCAATAATACATGTGTGTCATTGATGTATCTGGATGGTATTTACAGTAAATGTGAGTTCAATGTTGTATCTTGATGGTATTTACAATACAAGTGAAGTCATTGATATATAAAAAGCTTTACAACATTCACTACCTGACCCAACCTGTTGCACTTATGGTACTGGGTCAGCCAACATCCTAGCAAGAAATGACATCACCAGTTTAGAATACAAGTGATGGTATTTCCAATACAAGCGAGGTCAGTGATATATCTGGATGGTATTTACAATACAAGTGAAGTCAATGATATTTCTGGATGTTATTTACATTGCAAGTGAAGTCAATGATATTTCTGGATGGTATTTGCAATACAAGTGAAGTCAACGATATTTCTGGATGGTACTTACAATACAAGTGAAGTCGATGATATATCTGGATGGCATTTACAATACAAGTGAAGTCGATGATATATCTGGATGGTATTTACATTGCAAGTGAAGTCAATGATATATCTGGATGGGATTTAAAATGCAAGTGAAGTCAATGATATATCTGGATGGTATTTACAATACAAGTGAGGTCAACGATATATCTGGATGGTATCTACAATACAAGTGAGGTCAATGCTATATCTGGATGGTATCGACAATACAACTGAGGTCAATGATATATCTGGATGGTATCTACATTACAACTGAGGTCAATGATGTATCTGGATGGTATTGACAGCTAATGTGAGGTCAATGTTATATCTGGATGGTAGTTACAATACAACGGAGGGCAATGATATTTCTGGATGTTTTTTACAATACAAGTGAAGTCAATGATATATAAAACGCTTTACAACATGCACTACCTGACCCAACCTGTTGTATTTATACGACTGGGTCAGCCTACATCCAAACAAGAAATGACATCACCAATTTAGAATACAAGTGATAGCATTTACAAAACAAGCGAGGTCAGTGATATATCTGGATGGTAATTACAACAGAAGTGGAGTCAATGATATATCTGGATGCTGTTTACCATACAACTGAGGGCAGTGATATTTCTGGATGGTATTTACAATACAAGTGAGGTCAATGATATATCTGGATGGTATTTACAATGCAAGTGAAGTCAATGATATATCTGGATGGTATTTACAATACAAGTGACGTCAATGATATATCTGGATGGTAGCTACAATACAAGTGAGGTCAATGATATATCTGGATGGTATTTACAGTAAATGTGAGGTCAATGTTATATCTGGATGGTATTTACAATACAAGTGAGGTCAATGATATATCTGGATGGTATTTACATTACAAGTGAGGTCAATGATTTTTCTGGATGGTATTGACAACACAAGTGGATTCAATGATATATCTGGATGCTATTTACAATACAAGTGAGGGCAGTGATATTTCTGGATGGTATTTACAATGCAAGTGAGGTCAATGATATATCTGGATGGTATTTACAATACAAGTGAGGGCAGTGATATTTCTGGATGGTATTTACATTACAAGTGAGGTCAATGATATATCTGGATGGTATTTACAATACAAGTGAGGTCAATGATATATCTGGATGGTATTTACAAAGCAAGTGAAGTCAATGATATATCTGGATGGTATTTACAGTCAAATTGATGTCAATGAAATATCTGGATGGTATTTACATTACAAGTGAGGGCAGTGATATATCTGGATGGTATTTACAATACAAGTGAGGGCAGTCATATTTCTGGATGGTATTTACAATACAATTGATGTCAATGATATATCTGGATGGTCTTTACAATAAAAGGAAGGTCAATGATATATTTGGATGGTATTTACATTACAAGTGAGGGCAGTGATATTTCTGGATGGTATTTACAATACAAGTGAGGTCAATGATATATCTGGATGGTATTTACAATACAAGTGAGGGCAGTGATATTTCTGGATGGTATTTACATTACAAGTGAGTTCAATGATATATCTGGATGGTATTTACAATACAAGTGAGGGCAGTGATATTTCTGGATGGTATTTACAATACAAGTGAAGTCAATGATATATAAAACGCTTTACAACATGCACTACCTGACCCAACCTGTTGTATTTATACGACTGGGTCAGCCTACATCCAAACAAGAAATGACATCACCAATTTAGAATACAAGTGATAGCATTTACAAAACAAGCGAGGTCAGTGATATATCTGGATGGTAATTACAACAGAAGTGGAGTCAATGATATATCTGGATGCTGTTTACCATACAACTGAGGGCAGTGATATTTCTGGATGGTATTTACAATACAAGTGAGGTCAATGATATATCTGGATGGTATTTACAATGCAAGTGAAGTCAATGATATATCTGGATGGTATTTACAATACAAGTGACGTCAATGATATATCTGGATGGTAGCTACAATACAAGTGAGGTCAATGATATATCTGGATGGTATTTACAGTAAATGTGAGGTCAATGTTATATCTGGATGGTATTTACAATACAAGTGAGGTCAATGATATATCTGGATGGTATTTACATTACAAGTGAGGTCAATGATTTTTCTGGATGGTATTGACAACACAAGTGGATTCAATGATATATCTGGATGCTATTTACAATACAAGTGAGGGCAGTGATATTTCTGGATGGTATTTACAATGCAAGTGAGGTCAATGATATATCTGGATGGTATTTACAATACAAGTGAGGGCAGTGATATTTCTGGATGGTATTTACATTACAAGTGAGGTCAATGATATATCTGGATGGTATTTACTATACAAGTGAGGTCAATGATATATCTGGATGGTATTTACAAAGCAAGTGAAGTCAATGATATATCTGGATGGTATTTACAGTCAAATTGATGTCAATGAAATATCTGGATGGTATTTACATTACAAGTGAGGGCAGTGATATATCTGGATGGTATTTACAATACAAGTGAGGGCAGTCATATTTCTGGATGGTATTTACAATACAATTGATGTCAATGATATATCTGGATGGTCTTTACAATAAAAGGAAGGTCAATGATATATTTGGATGGTATTTACATTACAAGTGAGGGCAGTGATATTTCTGGATGGTATTTACAATACAAGTGAGGTCAATGATATATCTGGATGGTATTTACAATACAAGTGAGGGCAGTGATATTTCTGGATGGTATTTACATTACAAGTGAGTTCAATGATATATCTGGATGGTATTTACAATACAAGTGAGGGCAGTGATATTTCTGGATGGTATTTACAATACAAGTGAGGTCAATGTTAGATCTGGATGGTATTTACAATACAATTGAGGTCAATGATATATCTGGATGGTATCTACAATACAAGTGAGGTCAATGATATATCTAGATGGTATTTACAATACAAGTGAGGTCAATGATATTTCTGGATGGTATCTACAATACAAGTGAGGTCAATGATATATCTGGATGGTATCTACAATACAACTGAGGTCAATGATATATCTGGATGGTGTCTACCTTACAAGTGAGGTCAATGATATATCTGGATGGTATCAATAATACATGTGTGTCATTGATGTATCTGGATGGTATTTACAGTAAATGTGAGTTCAATGTTGTATCTTGATGGTATTTACAATACAAGTGAAGTCATTGATATATAAAAAGCTTTACAACATTCACTACCTGACCCACCCTGTTGCACTTATGGTACTGGGTCAGCCAACATCCTAGCAAGAAATGACATCACCAGTTTAGAATACAAGTGATGGTATTTCCAATACAAGCGAGGTCAGTGATATATCTGGATGGTATTTACAATACAAGTGAAGTCAATGATATTTCTGGATGTTATTTACATTGCAAGTGAAGTCAATGATATTTCTGGATGGTATTTGCAATACAAGTGAAGTCAACGATATTTCTGGATGGTATTTACAATACAAGTGAAGTCGATGATATATCTGGATGGTATTTACAATACAAGTGAAGTCGATGATATATCTGGATGGTATTTACATTGCAAGTGAAGTCAATGATATATCTGGATGGGATTTACAATGCAAGTGAAGTCAATGATATATCTGGATGGTATTTACAATACAAGTGAGGTCAACGATATATCTGGATGGTATCTACAATACAAGTGAGGTCAATGCTATATCTGGATGGTATCGACAATACAACTGAGGTCAATGATATATCTGGATGGTATCTATATTACAACTGAGGTCAATGATGTATCTGGATGGTATTGACAGTTGATGTGAGGTCAATGTTATATCTGGATGGTAGTTACAATACAACGGAGGGCAATGATATTTCTGGATGTTTTTTACAATACAAGTGAAGTCAATGATATATAAAAAGCTTTACAACATGCACTACCTGACCCAACCTGTTGTATTTATGCGACTGGGTCAGCCTACATCCAAACAAGAAATGACATCACCAATTTAGAATACAAGAGATAGCATTTACAATACAAGCGAGGTCAGTGATATATCTGGATGGTAATTACAACAGAAGTGGAGTCAATGATATATCTGGATGCTGTTTACCATACAACTGAGGGCAGTGATATTTCTGGATGGTATTTACAATACAAGTGAGGTCAATGATATATCTGGATGGTATTTACAATACAAGTGAGGTCAATGATATATCTGGATGGTATTTACAATGCAAGTGAAGTCAATGATATATCTGGATGGTATTTACAATGCAAGTGAAGTCAATGATATTTCTGGATGGTATTTACAATACAAGTGACGTCAATGATATATCTGGATGGTAGCGACAATACAAGTGAGGTCAATGATATATCTGGATGGTATTTACAGTAAATGTGAGGTCAATGTTATATCTGGATGGTACTTACAATACAAGTGAGGTCAATGATATATCTGGATGGTATTTACAATACAAGTGAGGTCAATGATATATCTGGATGGTATTGACAACACAAGTGGATTCAATGATATATCTGGATGCTATTTACAATACAAGTGAGGGCAGTGATATTTCTGGATGGTATTTACAATACAAGTGAAGTCAATGATATTTCTGGATGGTATTTACAATGCAAGTGAAGTCAGTCATATTTCTGGATGGTATTTACAATACAATTGATGTCAATGATATATCTGGATGGTCTTTACAATAAAAGTAAGGTCAATGATATATTTGGATGGTATTTACATTACAAGTGAGGGCAGTGATATTTCTGGATGGTATTTACAATACAAGTGAGGTCAATGATATATCTGGATGGTATTTACAATACAAGTGAGGGCAGTGATATTTCTGGATGGTATTTACATTACAAGTGAGGTCAATGATATATCTGGATGGTATTTACAATACAAGTGAGGTCAATGATATATCTGGATGGTATTTACAAAGCAAGTGAAGTCAATGATATATCTGGATGGTATTTACAGTCAAATTGATGTCAATGATATATCTGGATGGTATTTACATTACAAGTGAGGGCAGTGATATATCTGGATGGTATTTACAATACAAGTGAGGGCAGTGATATTTCTGGATGGTATTTACATTACAAGTGAGGTCAATGATATATCTGGATGGTATTTACAATACAATTGATGTCAATGATATATCTGGATGATATTTACAATAAAAGTGAGGTCAATGATATATTTGGATGGTATCGACGATACAAGTGAGGTCAATGATATATCTGGATGGTATTTACAGTAAATGTGAGGTCAATGTTATATCTGGATGGTATTTACTATACAATTGAGGTCAATGATATATCTGGATGGTATTTACAATACAATTGAGGTCAATGATATATCTGGATGGGATTTACAATGCAAGTGACGTCAATGATATTTCTGTTTCGTATTTCCAATACAAGTGACGTCAATGATATATGTGGATGGTATTTAAATTACAAGTGAAGTCAATCATATTTCTGGATGGTATTTAAAATACAAGTGAGGTCAATGATATATCTGGATGGGATTTACAATGCAAGTGAAGTCAATGATATTTCTGTTTCGTATTTACAATACAAGTGACGTCAATGATATGTCTGGATGGTATTTACAATACAAGTGAGGGCAATGATATATTTGGATTGGTATGTACAGTAAACGTGAGATTGCGAATGCATCTGGGTGAGTATTTACAGTAAGCGTGAGGTCCATGATTATAATTTGCAGGAAAAGTGAGTTCACAACCGCCTTAATACTTCAGAATGCCGAGAGGCATATAAAAAGTGCAGGGGTGAAGTGAAAAAGGAAATTAGTAATGCAAAGAGAGTTTCTTCTTTTTCTTTTGGGCCTCCTTTTCTCTAGAGACAATGGATATGCGCCTGGAGGTGGTCAGTGGTTTGTGAAGCAGCGCCTGGAGTGGCTATAAAGGCCTATTTTGGAGTGACAGGCTCTTCCACAGGTGCTGCAGAAAAAATTTGTTTGTCAGGGCTGTTGCACAGTTGGCATACCCCTTGCGCCTCTGTCGCTTTTCCTGCCAACTACTAAGTCTCTTCGACTCGCCACAATTTTGCCCTGTCTTTATGGCTGCCCGCCAGCTCTGGCGAATGCTGGCAACTGACTCCCATGACTTGTGATCAATGTCACACGATTTCATGTCGCGTTTGCAGACGTCTTTAAAGCGGAGACATGGACGGCCGGTGGGTCTGATACCAGTGTCGAGTTCGCTGTGCAATGTGTCTTTGGGGATCCTGCCATCTTCCATGCGGCTCACATGGCCAAGCCATCTCAAGCGCCGCTGACTCAGTAGTGTGTATAAGCTGGGGGTGTTGGCCGCTTCAAGTACTTCTGTGTTGGAGATATAGTCCTGCCACCTGATGCCAAGTATTCTCCGAAGGCAGCGAAGATGGAATGAATTGAGACATCACTCTTGGCTGGCATACGTTGTCCAGTCCTCGCTGCCATAGAGCAAGGTACTGAGGCCAAAGGCCTGATACACTCGGACTTTTGTGTTCCGTGTCAGTGCGCCATTTTCCCACACTCTCTTGGCCAGTCTGGACATAGCAGTGGAAGCCTTACCCATGCGCTTGTTGATTTCTGCATCTAGAGACAGGTTACTGGTGATAGTTGAGCCTAGGTAGGTGAACTCTTGAACCACTTCCAGAGCGTGGTCGCCAATATTGATGGATGGAGCATTTCTGACGTCCTGCCCCATGATGTTCGTTTTCTTGAGTCTGATGGTTAGGCCAAATTCATTGCAGGCAGACGCAAACCTGTCGATGAGACTCTGCAGGCACTCTTCAGTGTGAGATGTTAAAGCAGCATCGTCAGCAAAGAGGAGTTCTCTGATGAGGACTTTCCGTACTTTGGACTTCGCTCTTAGACGGGCAAGGTTGAACAACCTGCCCCCTGATCTTGTGTGGAGGAAAATTCCTTCTTCAGAGGATTTGAACGCATGTGAAAGCAGAAGAAAGAAGAAAATCCCAAAAGGTGTGGGTGCGAGAACACAGCCCTGTTTCACACCACTCAGGATAGGAAAGGGCTCTGATGAGGGGCCACCATGTTGAATTGTGCCTTTCATATTGTCATGGAATGAGGTGATGATACTTCGTAGCTTTGGTGGACATCTGATCTTTTCTAGTAGTCTGAAGAGATCATGTCTGCTGACGAGGTCAAAGGCTTTGGTGAGACCAATGAAAGCAATGTAGAGGGGCATCTGTTGTTCACAGCATTTCTCCTGTATCTGACGGAGGGAGAACAGCATGTCAATGGTCGATCTCTCTGCACGAAAGCCACACTGTGCCTCAGGGTAGACACACTCGGCCAGCTTCTGGAGCCTGTTCAGAGCGACTCGAGCAAAGATTTTCCCCACTTTGCTGAGCAGGGAGATTCCACGGTAGTTGTTGCAGTCACCGCGGTCACCTTTGTTTTTATAGAGGGTGATGATGTTGGCATCGCGCATGTCCTGGGGTACTGCTCCCTCGTCCCAGCACAGGCATAGCAGTTCATGTAGTGCTGAGAGTATAGCAGGCTTGGCACTCTTGATTATTTCAGGGGTAATGCTGTCCTTCCCAGGTGCTTTTCCGCTGGCTAGAGAATCAATGGCATCACTGAGTCCCGATTTGGTTGGCTGTATGTCCAGCTCATCCATGACTGGTAGAGGCTGGGCTGCATTGAGGGCAGTCTCAGTGACAGCATTCTCCTTGGAGTACAGTTCTAGGTAGTGCTCAACCCAGCGGTCCATCTGTTTGCGTTGGTCAGTGTTTATGTCCCCCGATTTAGATTTGAGGGGGGCGATCTTCTTGATGGTTGACCCAAGAGCTCTCATCATGCCATCATACATTCCTCTGATGTTTCCGGTGTCTGAGGCCAGCTGAATATGACTGCATAGGTGTTGCCAGTAGTCGTTTGCGCAACGCCTAGCTGTTCTTTGTGCGGTACTTCTGGCTGCTTTAAGTGCTGCGGATGTTAAATCGCTGGGGGCTTTCTTGTAGTTCAACAGTGCAATGCGCTTCGCGGCTATGACAGGTTCCAGCTCTTCATTATGAGATTGAAACCAGTCTGCATTTCTCTTCGCACTTTTGCCATAGGTGGTCAAAGCTGACTCATAGATGGCGTCTCTGATGTGGGCCCACTTGGTCTCAGCATCCCCTGTGGGAGTGTTTTGAAGGGCTGTTACAAGTGAATTTAGAAATTTTTGTAACAGCTGTGGGTGAGAAATTCTGCTCGTGTTGATGCGCGGGTGTCCCTTCTGCTTGGAATGATGCAACTTCTTTGGTCTGAGTCTAACCTTGCTGCACACCAGGGAGTGGTCGGTGTCGCAGTCCGCACTGTGGAAGCTGCGTGTGATTTGAACACTGTTTAAGGTGGCTCGCCTTGTGACAATGAGGTCTAGCTGGTGCCAACGACGTGATCTTGGGTGCCTCCATGAAACCTGGTCACAGGGTTTAATGTGAAAGAACGAGTTGGTGATGCAGAGGTTATGATAGGTACACAACTCAAGCAGTCTCTGCCCGTTCTCATTCATCCTTCCAACGCCATAGTGCCCAAGGCAGGAGGGCCATGAGTCATGGTCGGCCCCAACCCTGGCATTAAAGTCCCCCAGCAGAAATAGGAGTTCGGTGTTGGGGATGCTGCTCATGATGTTATGGAGTTGTTCATAGAACTGGTCTTTAGCTTCAAGTGGGGAGCAGAGTGTTGGAGCATAGATGCTGAGTAGGTGTACTGGACCAGAGGTTGTGAGCAGTCGGATGGACAGTATGCGTTCCGAGCCATTTGAGGGAGGCTCTATCATGCTGAGCAAGGAGTTTCTGATGGCGAAGCCCACTCCATGCTGTCTTGGTTCTTCAGGATCCCTGCCCTGCCAGAAGAAGGTGTAGTCTTGCTCTGCTAGAGAGCCACTCGCGGGGAGGCGAGTCTCCTGAAGTGCTGCAATGTCCACATTGAATCTACTGTGCTCGTTGTTAATGATGGCGGTCTTCCGAGAATCGACCTCACTGGACAGCTACCGCCCGCCTCAAACCGGGCAGCCCCCGGTCAATAAGTTTCTGTCCCGCCACAGTCTGCCTGCTTCAATGGGTGCTTGGAGCTCAGGGTCATTGCCCGAAAGGTGGACTGATACAATGCAAAGAGAGTACATGAAAATTATTGACAGGTTAAATCAAGGAAATTCCGAAGATGTTCTATCAGTACATTAAGAGCAAGAGGATAACTAAGGAAAGTGTAGGGCCTATCAGGGATGAACCCGGGAACTTATGCAGAAAATGTGGGCAGGATAATTGATGAGTTTTATTGTCTCTGACTTTACAAAGGAGAGGGTTGATGTAGCAATTGTAGTTAAAGAGGAGGAGTGTCAAATATTAGATATGATAAGCGGAATGGGAGAGGAAGTACTCGAAGGTCTGACATCCCTGAAAGTCGGTAAATCACCAGGACTGGATGGACTGCATCCCAGGTAGATCAAGGAAGCCAGAGAGGAAGTGGTGGATGCGCTGAGGATATTTTTCAAAACTTCACTCGAAACAGGCGTGATACCAGATAATTGGAGGCCTGTGAACGTTGTCCCATTGTTTAAAAAGGGTGAGAGAGATAGGCCAAATAATTATAGGCCTATCAGTCTGATCTCAGTGGTCGGTATAGTGTTAGAATCTATTCTGAGGAATAGGATAAACTGTCTCTTGGAAAGGCACGGATTAATCAGTGATAGTCAGCATGGATTTGTTTTGGGAAGGTCATGCTTTCCCAACTTAATTGAGTTTTTTGATGAAGTAACAAGGAGGATTGATGATGGCAGTGCCGTGGATGGGGGGCTACATGTTTTTTTAGTAAGGTATCTGACAAGGGCCTGCATGGCAGGCTGGCCAGAAAAATGAAAGCCCATGGGATCCAGGGGATGATGGCAGGTTGAATTCAGAATTGGCTCAGGGCCAGGAAACAAAGTGTCGAAGTCGATGGGTGTTTCTGCGAATGGAAAGCTGTTTCCAGTAACGTTCCAAAGGGCTCAGTTTGGGTCCCTTGCTGTGTGTGGTATATATATTAACTATTTGGACTTAAATGTGGGAATTCAATCCAGAGACGTGTGAGGTATTGCATTTGGGGAGGGCAAATAAAGCAAGGAAATATGCAATAAACTGGAGGATATTGAGAGGGGGAGAAGAAGCGAGAGACCGTGTCGTGCATGTGCACAGGTCCCTGAAGGTGGCAGGACAGATGGATATAGTGGTGAAGTAGGCATATGGATTGCTTTCCTTTGTTGACCGAGGTGTAGAGGACAGAAGTAGGGATGTCATGCTGGACCTGCACAGCGCGCTGGTTAGGCCACAGCTGGAGTATTATGTGCAGCTCTGGTCACCACATTACAGAAGGGACATAATTGATCTGAAGTGAGGACAGAGGAGATTCACAAGAATGTTGCCAGGCTTTTAAAGTTGCAGCTATGAGGAAAGATTGGACAGGCGAGTATTGTTTTCCCTGGATCTGAGGAAGCTGAGGGGTGAATTGATTGAGGTGTACAAAATTATGATGGGCCGAGATAGAGTGGACAGGAAGGACATGTTTGCCCTGGCAGGGAGGTCAGTTACCAGGGGACACAGATTTAAGGTGATTGGTAGAAGGATTAGAGGGGACAAGAGGTGAAACCTTTTCACCCAGTGGGTGGTGGGTTTCTGGAATTCACTGCCAGGAACGGTGGTGGAGGCAGAAACCCTCAACTCATTTAAAATGTTGTTCAGAAGGGAAGGGGAAAGAGGAGCAGAGCATTAGTCATTGGGGACTCCATAGTTAGGGGAACAGATAGGAGGTTCTGTGGGAACGAGAGTGACTCACGGTTGGTATGTTGCCTCCCAGGTGCCAGGGTACGTGATGTCTCGGATCGTGTTTTTGGGATCCTTAAGGGGAGGGGGAGCAGCCCCAAGTCGTGGTCCACATAGGCACCAACGACATAGGTAGGAAGAGAGATGGGGTTTAAGACAGAAATTCAGGGATCTAGGGTGGAAGCTTAGAGCGAGAACAATAGAGTTGTTATCTCTGGGTTGTTGCCCGTGCCACGTGATAGCGAAGCGAGGAATATGGAGAGAGAGGAGTTGAACACGTGGCTGCAGGGATGGTGCAGGAGGGAGTGTTTTGGTTTCCTGGATAATTGGGGCTCTTTCTGGGGTAGGTAAGACCTCTACAAACAGGATGGTCTTCACATGAACCAGAGGGGTACCAATATCCTGGGGGAGAGATTTGCTAGTGCTCTTCGGGCGGGGGTTGGGGGGGGGGTGTTTAAACTAATTCAGCAGGGGAATGGGAACCTAAAATTTAGTGCAAGTGTACAGGATGTTGAGAGTAGTGAGGTCAGGGATAAGGTTACAAGGACGCAAGAGGGCATTGGCAAGCAAGAACCTGGTTTAAAGTGTATCTACTTCAACGCCAGGAGCATCCGGAATAAGGTGGGTGAGCTTGCAGCATGGGTTGGTACCTGGGATCTCGATGTAGTGGCCATTTCGGAGACATGGGTAGAGCAGGGGCAGGAATGGATGTTGCAGATTCCGGGATTTAGATGTTTCAGTAAGAACAGAGATGATGGTAAAAGAGGGGGGGGGGTGGCATTGTTAATCAAGGAGAGTATTACAGCGACAGAAAGGACTTTTGAGGACACGTCTCCGGAGGTAGTATGGGCCGAGGTTAGAAACAGGAAAGGTGAGGTCACCCTGTTGGGAGTCTTTTATTGACCTCCAAATAGTTCCAGAGATGTAGAGGAAAGGGTAACGAAGATGATTCTAGACAGGGGCGAGAGTAACAGGGTCGTTGTTATGGGTGACTTTATCTTTCCAAATATCGACTGGAAATACTGTAGTTCGAGTACTTTAGATGGGTCAGTTTTTGTCCAGTGTGTGCAGGAGGGATTTCTGACACAGTATGTAGACAGGCCAACCAGGGGCGATGCCACATTGGATTTGGTACTGGGTAATGAACCCGGCCAGGTGTTAGATTTAGATGTAGGTGAGCACTTTGGTGATAGTGATCACAATTCGGCTAGGTTTACCTTAGCGATGGGCAGGGACAGGTATATACCGCAGGGCAAAAATTATAGCTCGGGGAAAGGAAATTATGATGCGATTAGGCAAGATTTAGGATGCGTAGGATGGGGAAGGAAACTGCAGGGGATGGGAACAATCGAAATGTGGAGCTTATTCAAGGAGCAGCTACTGCGTGTCCTTGATAAGTATGTACCTGTGAGGCAGGGAGGAAGTTGTCGAGCGAGGGAGCCGTGGTTTACTAAAGAAGTTGAAGCGCTTGTCAAGAGGAAGAAGAAGGCTTATGTTATGATGAGACGTGAAGGCTCAGTTAGGGCGCTTGAGAGTTACAAGCTAGCCAGGAAGAATCTAAAGGGAGAGCTAAGAAGAGCAAGGAGAGGACACGAGAAGTCATTGGCGGATAGGATCAGGGAAAATCCTAAGGCTTTCTATAGGTATATCAGGAATAAAAGAATAACTAGAGTTAGATTAGGGCTAATCAAGGAAAGTAGTGGGATGTTGTGTGTGGAATCAGAGGAGGTAGGTGAAGTGTTAAATGAATATTTTGCGTCAGTATTTACAGTAGAGAAAGAAAATGTTGCCGAGGAGAATACTGAGATTCAGGCTACTTGGCTAGATGGGATTGAGGTTCACAAGTTATCATTTTGGAAAGTGTGAAAATAGATAGGTCCCCTGGGCCAGATGGGATTTATCCTAGGATTCTCTGGGAAGCTAGGGAGGAGATTGCTAAGCCTTTGTCCTTGATCTTTATGTCGTCATTGTCGACAGGAATAGTGCCGGAAGACTGGAGGATAGCAAATGTTGTCCCCTTGTTCAAGAAGGGGAGTAGAGACAGCCCTGGTAATTATAGACCTGTGAGCCTTACTTTGGTTGCGGGTAAAATGTTGGAAAAGGTTATAAAAGACAGGATTTATAATCATCTTGAAAAGAATAAGTTCATTAGCGATAGTCAGCACGGTTTTGTGACGGGTAGGTCGTGCCTCACAAACCTTATTGAGTTTTTCGAGAAGGTGACCAAACAGGTGGATGAGGGTAAAGCAGTGGATGTGGTGCATATGGATTTCAGTAAGGCGTTTGATAAGGTTCCCCGTGGTAGGCTATTGCAGAAAATACGGAAGTATGGGGTTGAAGGTGATTTCGAGCTTTGGATCAGAAATTGGCGAGCTGAAAGAAGACAAAGGGTGGTGGTTGATGGTAAATGTTCATTCTGGAGTTTATTTACTAGTGGTTTACCGCAAGGATCTGTTTTGGGGCCACTGCTGTTTGTCATTTTTATAAATGACCTGGAAGAGGGTGTAGAAGGGTGGGTTAGTAAATTTGCGGATGACACTAAGGTCGGTGGAGTTGTGGATAGTGCCGAAGGATGTTGTAGGGTACAGAGGGACATAGATAGGCTGCAGAGCTGGGCTGAGAGATGGCAAATGGAGTTTAATGCAGAAAAGTGCGAGGTGATTCACTTTGGAAGGAGTAACAGGAATGCAGAGTACTGGGCTAATGGGAAGATTCTTGGTAGTGCAGATGAACAGAGAGATCTTGGTGTCCTGGTGCATAAATCCCTGAAGGTTGCTACCCAGGTTAATAGGGCTGTTAAGAAGGCATATGGTGTGTTAGCTTTTATTAGTCAGGGGATCGAGTTTCGGAGCCACGAGGTCATGCTGCAGCTGTACAAAACTCTTGGTGAGACCACACCTGGAGTATTGCGTGCAGTTCTGGTCACCGCATTATAGGAAGGATGTGGAAGCTATGGAAAGGGTGCAGAGGAGATTTACTGGGATGTTGCCGGGTATGGAGGGAAGGTCTTACGAGGAAAGGCTGAGGGACTTGAGGTTGTTTTCGTTAGAGAGAAGGAGGAGGAGAGGTGACTTAATAGAGACATACTAGATAATCAGAGGATTAGATAGGGTGGATAGTGAGAGTCTTTTTCCTCGGATGGTGATGGCAAACGGGAGGGGACATAGCTTTAAGTTGAGGGGTGATAGATATAGGACAGATGACAGAGGTAGTTTCTTTACTCAGAGAGTAGTAGGGGCGTGGAACGCCCTGCCTGCAACAGTAGTGGACTCGCCAACTTTAAGGGCATTTAAGTGGTCATTGGATAGACATATGGATGAGAATGGAATAGTGTAGGTCAGATGGTTTCACAGGTCGGCGCAACATCGAGGGCCGAAGGGCCTGTACTGCGCTGTAATGTTCTAATTCTAATTCTAATTCTAATTCTAAAATGTACTTGGACATGTCCCTGAACTGCTGTAACCTGCAGGACTATGGACCATGTGCTGGAATGTGAGATTAGTTTGGGTGGCTAGTTTATTCGGTCAGCGTGGACACGAAGGGCTGAATGGCCTCCTTCTGTGCTGCACTTTTTCTATGTTTCTATGTATTTATGCTTCTTACTGAGTGAATCTATTTAAATCACAACATTAAGGAGCAAATTCAATTTGCTCAAAGATCAGTTCTTGAACATTCCACTTTTGCCAATACAAGTTGATCATTGGATCATACCATTCCAGAAAGTTTAATTGAGTCCTAACCTGCTCCCTGGTCCAGGGACCCTGTCTTCAGTGTAAATTGATCTGTGCAAATTCTATAGACAGTGACTGACATGACAATTTGCAACTGAAATGATCTGAAATCGGTAACAGAAAAGTTGTTCCCATTTCCAAGCAGTGCGATCAGACCATGGGTCGCATATTATCTTTCCTTCAAAAGAGTTAAATAAATAATTGTCAGCTTTCTGGGAAACTCACTTTAAAGAATCGAAATATCTGTCAAATGTTAGATTATATTGTATAAATATACATATACACTCTCTATTCTATATGTAAAACACATGAGTAAAATGAGTCAATTTCAGTTGTGAAATGATTGTGATTAACACCAGTCTGCTTGGGAACTAATTGTCTGTTTCTCGTTAATCCCAGTCATTTGAACACAGAAGATTCACACAGTATTATTTCAAGTACTCAATATAATGGAATATATTCAAAATATTTTACAGACCTGGATTTGCTCCATCGCATGTTCTGATTAAATACTCAGTACAAAACAAAAAGATACTCGTCTCACTCAGTGAAGTTTAACTTTAGGAATCAGCTCACTGTTTTGCATTGATAATACAGTCTTTTTGGGTGGAAAGTGCTAGTTTTATATCAGGGCTGAAAAAATACGCTTACATAGCCTCACAATTGTCAGCAGCACCTTTCACGTATTCTCAATTGCTCTCTTTAACTGTTACTCTATACAGAATCATTGTGTAAATGCCCAGCCGTCCGAATAAGGAACAAACCATACAATATGGATGGTCCCACATCGGGGTGGAGAGGGTAGGTGAGGCAGGGGAGTGTTCTTTGATAATCTGGTACAAATTTTATTTTTGTTCCTAATTTACTGATACTGAGCTGACACTGTCCAACACAGTTGGGCGGCACAGTGGCGCAGTGGTTAGCACCGCAGCCTCACAGCTCCAGGGACCCGGGTTCGATTCAAGGTACTGCCTGTGTGGAGTTTGCAAGTTCTCCCTGTGTCTGCGTGGGTTTTCTCCGGGTGCTCCGGTTTCCTCCCACAAGCCAAAAGACTTGCAGGTTGATAGGTAAATTGGCCATAATAAATTGTCACTAGTGTAGGTAGGTGGTAGGGAAATGTAGGGACAGGTGGGGATGTTTGGTAGGAATATGGGATTAGTGTAGGATTAGTATAAATGGGTGGTTGATGTTCGGCACAGACTCGGTGGGCCGAAGGGCCTGTTTCAGTGCTGTATCTCTAATCTAATCTAATCTAACATCCCTTGGAAATTTCCCCCAGAAGTGTGAAGCAACAGGACAGGTTACATTCCCAGCCATGGTTAAATCTCTCACATTATAAAATTAGTAAATATAAGGATTGAATTGGTAGGTATTAAATTGCTGAATTGAGCCTTGTATTAGTTTAGAAAATATGGTAAAATATATTCTGTGACATAAGAAATGTTAATGGCAGAATTGTGCAAATCTGTTGTCATTATCTTACTATAAGTAATAAGAAGCAGGGAGAAGAAGGCTCACTGACCCGAAACGTTAACTCTGCTTCTCTTCCCACAGATGCTGCCAGACCTGCTGAGTGATTCCAGCATTTCTTGTTCTTGTTTCAGATTTCCAGCATTCGCAGTATTTTGCTTTTATTAAAGAAGCAGGGAGATCTGGTTTCCAGCTGAGTCTAATTAATACCAGTCACTGAACAGCAGCACTAACACTTTACAATCTAAGTCTTTTTAGACAATATATTTCAAACCAGATATGGGAGAGATCATGAAACCATTGCCGATTGCTGTAAAAACACATCTGGTTCACTAATGTCCTTCAGGGAAGGAAATTTGTAGTCCTTATCCAGTCTGGCCTCCATGTGACTCCAGACCCACAGCAATGTAGTTGACTCCAAAATGCCCTCTGAAATGGCCTAGCAAGACACTCAGCTGTTTCACAACGTTACGAGGACTGCAGTGGTTCAAGATGGCAGCTCACCACTACCTTGTCAAGGGCAATGACGGATTGGCAATAAATGCTAGCCTTGTCAGCGATGCCAACAGCTCCGAAAGAAGAATGAAAATGTGAATATGATCGTTTTAAGAACTTTGGGGAACAGCTGATGCGAATTGCTTTATCTAATAAGAATGAAATGAAGTAGGAGCTGATTCATTTACTCATTTCAAATTACTTTTGTGATCCTGTGCTAGTCTTTAATTGCACAGAATCTCGATCCACTTTTCAGGGCTGGACTCAGTCCTCACACATGGAAACTTGAACCAATTAACTGGACAGACTCCATAAAACATCAAACGTACTTTCTGCAAGATGCACTGCAACAACTCGTCAAGTCTCCTTCGACAGCACCTTCCAAACCCGTGACCTCCACCGCCAAGGACAAAGACAGCAGTTGCATGGGAACACCACCAACTGTAAATTCCCCTTCAAGGCGCACACCATCCTGACTTAGGACGATAGCGCTGTTCCTTCATGTCAGGTCCAAAACGTGAAAATCTCTTCCAAACTGCTCTTTTGCTTTCTCTGCACCACATGGACTGCAGCAGTTCAAGCAGGCAGCTCACCGACACCCCACAAACCCTCCAATCCCGCCGCCCAACACCCCCAACAACCCAACCGCCACTACCCACCAAACCCCCGCCCCCCAATACCCCACAATCCCTCAGGGCAATTTGAAAGGGCAGAAAGTTCTGGCCTTGCCAGTGACGTCCATATTCCATGAGAGATTGAAACAAAAACTAAATGATATGCATTGTAATTACAGGCCAGTCAGTTTAATATCAGTGGCAGGATCTTTCTTTGAGGGTTCATATTGTGAGACAAAATTAACAGTTGCCTGGATAAATGTGGGTTAATTAAGAATTCATACTGAACATGGATTTGGTCAGTGCAAATCATGTTTAACTAATTTTATGAGTTCACGGAGAACATTGAGGAGGATAATTCAGTTGATGTGGTGGACACGGACGTCCAAAAGTGGTTTGATAAAGTGACGCATAACAGCCTTGTCAGCAAATGTGAAGCTTAGGGAATAAAACGGACATTGGCAGCATGGGTGTGGAGCTGGGTAAGAGTCAGACAGTCATCGAGTTAAACAGCACAGAAACAGGCCCTTCGGCCCATCGTATCTGTGCCTGCCATCAAGCACCTATTTAACCTAATCCCATTTTCCAGCACTTGGCCCGGAGCCTTGCATGCTACGGCGTTTCAAATGCTCATCTAAATACTTCTTAAATATTGTGAGGGCTTCTGCCTCTACCACCCTTTCAGGTAGTGTATTCCAGATTCCAACTACCCTCTGGGTGATTTTGTTCCTCAAATCCCCTCTAAACCTCCTGCCCTTTACCTTAAATCTATGCCCCGGGTTATCAATCCCGCTGCAAAAAGAAAACGTTGCTTCCTCTCTATCCTACCAATGCCCCGCATAATTTTGTACACCTCAGTCTCTAAGGAAAACAATCCTAGCCTATCCAGTCTCTCCTCATAGCTGAAATGCTCAAGCTCAGGCAATATCCTCGTGGATCTCCTCTGCACCCTCTCCAGTGCAGTCACATCCTTCCTATAATGTGGTGACCAGAACTGTACACAATGCTCCAGCTGTGGCCTAACTGGCATTTTATACAGCTCCATCATAACCTCCCTGCTCTTATATTCAATGCATCGGCTAATAAAGGCAAGTATCCCATAAGCCTTCCTAACAACCTTATCTACCTGTGCTGCTGCCTTCAGTGATCTATGAACAAGTACACCAATGTCCTACTGACCCTCTGTACTTCCTGGGGTCCTACCATCCATTGTACGTTCCCTTGCCTTGTTAGTACTCCCAAAATGCATCACCTCGCACTTCTCAGGTTTAAATTCCAGTTGCTACTGCTGTGCCCATCTTGCCAGCCCGTCTATATCGTCCAGTAATCTGAGGCTTTCCTCCTCACTATTTACGACTCCAACAATTTTTTCATCATCTGTGAGCTTACTGATTATACCTCCTATATTCACGTCTAAATTATTAATTTACACTACAAACAGCAATTGTCCCAGCATTAATCACTGCGGTACACCACTGCTCACAGGTTGCCACTCACAAAAGCAACCCTCGACCATCACCCTCTGCCTCCTGCCACTAAGCCAATTTTGGATACAATTTGCCAAATTGCCCTGTATCCCATGGGCTCCTACCTTCTTAACCAATCTCCTATGTGGGACCTTATCAAAAGCCTTACTGATTTCCATGTAGACTACAACAACTACTTTACCCTCATCTACACATCCAGTCACCGCCTCGAAAAATGCAATCAGGTGAAGTGACAGGAAATGGAAAGCAGTGGTGAAGAATAGTTTTTTTTTAAACTGCAAGGACTTATATAGGGAAGTTTACCAGGGGTCAGTACAAAAACTACTGATTTCCTGGTCTATATTACTGACCTAGACTTGTGAAGCGCACAATTATACCGTTTGAAATGACACAACATTGTAATGAGGATATATAAAATCTAGTCAGATTGACAGAATAGGGAGACACGCAGCAGATGAAATTTAATACAATGTAATGTTTAGTGATACAGTTGAGTGGGAAAAACGAGGAAACATAAATGAAATAAAGGATTCAATTCTAAAGGCGATGCAAGAGCCTGGCACCTTTGTGTATATGTACATAAATCGTTGAAGGTGACAGGGCAGGTTGAAAAAGCAGTTAATAAGTTATAGAGGCTTTATGGATGGGAGGCATAGAGTAAAAAAGCTACACATAATGATGAACATTTCTCTCTTTCACGTTCTCTATATTTCTTTCTCAGCCTCTGTCTCTCTCTCTCTCTATCTCTCCCTCTCTGCCGCGTTGGCTGTTTCTCTCTCTTCTCTGATTCTCTCTTTGATGCTTTCTCTCTCTCTCCCTTTCTCTGGCTTATATTCTTTATCTCTCTTTCTCTGGCTATTCCTCTTTAACTGTCTCTCTTTATCTCTCTTCTCTGGCTCTTCACCTTTAACTTTCTCTCTTTCTCTCTCTTTCTCTGGCTCTTCCTCTTTAACTTTCTCTCTTTCTCTCTATTTCTCTGGCTCTTCCTCTTTAACTTTCTCTCTCTCTCTTGGCTCTTTGTCTTTGACTCTCGCTCACTGGCTTTGGCTATAGATTACTCTCCAGCTTTGTCTTTCTCGCTCTCTCTGGTTTTCTCTGTCTCTATCTCTGGCTCTTTCTCTATTCAATTCCCTGTCTTTCTTTGGTTCTATCTGCTTGACTCTCTCTCTCTCTATGGCTTTCTCTTCAGCTGTTTCTCTGACATCTCTTTCTTTGGCTTTTTCACTCTCACTCTCTGGCTATCTCTCTTTCGATCTCTCTCGCTCTCTGGCTTTTTCCCTCTTTCTGGATTTCTTTTGCCCCCACCAATAAATTTTGGCGCCCCCTGGGCAAACTCTCCCCTTCAAATTTCCCTGCTGCAAATGTCCCCATTCCCCGCTACCGCCCCCCGCCCCCCCCCACCGCAAACGCCACCAATTTTGCCCCCTCGCCAATATTTCTGACGCAAATTCCCCCCGCTGCAAATTCACCCCCTGCAAATTTCCCTCACTCCAATAGCCTCCTCCCCATCTATTACCCCTGTCCCCTGAGCAACTCCCAGTAAATTTATTTTCCCTCTTCCTCTGTCTCCTTCCCCCTCTCTTTGTCCTCTGTCTCCCTTGCCCTCTCTCGCTCCCTGACCCTTTGCATAAATACGCAGTCATCCACATCCCCTCCCATTTTAAACCTGCAGAAATGACAACCCCTTCCATTTTAAACATTAGCGACTTCCCTCTGTGAATATCCACAGGATTACCTCACCCCACTCCTCACACATTGACACACCCGCCACCCGTGAACGAACCCCATCGAATTACCTCTCCCCGTGAAAATATCCCATAAAATTAGCCCCCAGAGAACGGATCCCATCTACTACGTTCCCCCCCGCCCAAGTCTCTATCCAATAACCCCCATCAAACTTCTTCAAATTATGCCTCCCCACTTGAACATGCCCCCATCTTATGACCCTCCCACCCACCCTCCCCATAAGCAGTCCCCCATCTAAAGGCCCCATGAATCGACTGGAGAATCCCCCCTCCCATTTTAAACCTGGAGTAGAACCCACCTCCCATTTTAACCCTGGTGAAGACCCCCATCCCATTTTAAACCTGGAGTAGAACCCTCCTCCCATTTTAAAGCTGGAGAATATCCCCTCCCATTTTAAACTTGGAGAATTCCCCCTCCCACTTTCATCCTGGCGAACGCTCCTCCCTTTTCCAACATGGAGTAGACCGCCTGACCCCCGTGAATTTATGCCCCTACATTATCACACCCTGCAATTTTTACCCCTGCCCCCGCGAATTCCCCCCACAAATCTCTCCCTAAAATTATCTGTCAAAGTCCCCCCTCCCCCTTGAATAGACCCCCCATCTGTTATCCGTCATCTACGGACCCCGTTCTGATTTCACCCTTTGAACTGACCCCTATCTAATATCCTCATTATGAACAGACACCCCTCAAATACCCCCATGAATAGACCCCATCTAATATCCTCAGTATGACCAGACACCCCTCAAATACCCCCATGAACTGACCCCATCTAATATCCTCACTATGACCAGACACCCCTCAAATACTCCCATGAACTGACCCCCATCTAATATCCTCACTATTACCAGACACCCCTCAAATACCCCCATGAATAGACCCCATCTAATATCCTCATTATGACCAGACACCCCTCAAATACCCCGATGAACTGACCCCCATCTAATATACTCACTATGACCAGACACCCCTCAAATACCCCCATGAGCTGACCCCCATCTAATATCCTCAGTATGACCAGACACCCCTCAAATACCCCCATGAACTGACCCCCATCTAATATCCTCACTATGACCAGACACCCCTCAAATACTCCCATGAACTGACCCCATCTAATATCCTCACTATTACCAGACACCCCTCAAATACCCCCATGAAGAGACCCCATCTAATATCCTCATTATGACCGGACACCCCTCAGGTACCCCCATGAATAGACCCCATCTAATATCCTCATTATGACCAGACACCCCTGAAATACCCCGATGAACTGACCCCCATATAATATCCTCACTATGACCAGACACCCCTCAAATACCCCCCATGAACTGACCCCCACACAGTGCAAATGTAAATCTGAAAAAAAACTGCCTGTTTATACTGCAGTCAAACCGGCCTCTCCAGCAAAAACTCATTGCCAGAATTTCAAGATAACTGCAGTGAGCCATTTTCAGTCATTGTATGAACTTTCTGTTAACTGGAGGTGAAGAGTGAAAGACATTTAATACAATTAGTGTTAAATGGCCATTATCCAAACCGGCCCCTCCAGGTTTTAAATGACAGCAGCTTTTCTGCTCTCCTCATGAGGTTTTTGGGGGAGGGAGAGAGAGACAGACAGTCTGACAGGTTTCTGTCTGGGATGGTCCATTTGGGATATGGCTGGAATATCCCTCTCCCCCACTCCCTGTTTACACAGAGACTCACCTTGAACTGTCCCATACCAGGGAGGGAGTGTCCAGATGGAGGAAGCTGAGAGCTGGTTGGATGAGCTGTATTTTGGGTGGACTGTCTGTTTTGAGTGACAGGTTCTGGGATATGTTAGGACAACATCAGGCTCCATCCTTTCTTTCCATGCGGCTGGTTCGTGAAGGTGAGTTTCTGTGTCTCAGTCTCTGTGTCTCTGCGCCCAGGTGAATTGTAAACTGAATACAGTGTATGTGTGTGATCGAGTCCTGTCTGAATCCCATTCTCTCTGTCCCAGTCCTGACCCTTGTCTCCAATTCCCACCCCAATCTCCCTCTCCAGGATCTTTTCCCAATGGATGAGCTGATGGAGGGAAGGTGTTAGAGTCCAACGATGGAGCGCAGACCATATGGGATGGTGAGTATCACACCTTTATTGTCTCTCTCGGCCTTTCTCTATCCTTTTGCCTCAATCTCTCCCTCAATCTCTCTCCCCCAATGTGTCTCTCAATCTCTCTCTTTCAATCTCTCTCTTTCAATCTCTTTCTCAATCTCTCTGTGTCTATTCCTCTTCGTTTCTCTCTCTCACTCTCTGTTTCACTCTCTCTCTCTGTTTCTCTCTCTCTTTTCCTCATTCTCTCTCTCTCAATCTATCTCTCTGTTTCTCTCTCTCTCAATCTCACTCTCTGTTTCTCTCTCTCTCTCAATCTCTCTCTCTCTGTGTTCCTCTCTCTCTGTTTCTCTCTGTTTGTTTCTCACTGTGTGTTTCTCTCTCTCTCTCTCTCTGTTTCTCCCTCTCTGTTACTCTCTCTCTCTCTGTTTCTCTCTCTCTCTCTGTTTCTCTCCCTCCCTCTGTGTTCCACCTTCTCTCTCTCTCTCTCTCTCTCTCTCAATTTGTGTTTCACTCTCTCTCTGTTTCTCTCTGAGTGATTGTGTGTCTTTCTGTCTCAATGCATTTCTAATTCCTTCTTTCTCTCAGTCTCTCTGTGATTCTCTGTGTGCCTTTCTCAGTGGCTTTCTGTCTGCCTGCAATTACATTGTGTGTAAGTTCTTTCCCTCCACTTTTTTCTCTCCTCTTTCTTCCCTCCTCTTTTTCTGTGTCTCTTTCTGCCTTTTCTCGATTTCTCTGACTTGCTGTCTACTCTATTTGTAACTTTTTCTTTTCTCTATTTCTCTGAGTTTGTCTTTTCTGTATTTCTGACTTTCTGCCTTTTCTCTATTTCTGACTTTGTCTTTTCTCTATTTCTGACTTTTCTCGATTTCTGTCTTTTCTCTATTTCTGACTTTCTGTCTTTTCTCCATTTCTGACATTTCTCTATTTCTCACTTTTGTCTATTTCTGACTTATTTCCCTATTTGACTTTCTGTCTTTTCTGTCTTTCTGTCTTTTCTCTATTTCTGACTTTCTGTCTTTTCTGTCTTTTCTCTATTTCTGACTTTGTGTCTTTTCTGTCTTTTTTCTATTTCTGACTTTTCTGTATTTCTGACTTTTCTCTATTTCTGACTTATTTCTATATTTGACTTTCTGTCTTTTCTGTCTTTCTGTCTTTTCTCTATTTCTGACTTTCTGTCTTTTCTGTCTTCTCTCTATTTCTGACTTTTCTCTATTTCTGACTTTTCTCTATTTCTGACTTATTTCTATATTTGACTTTCTGTCTTCTCTGTCATTTCTCTATTTGTGACTTTTCTCTATCTCTGTCTTTTCTCGATTTCTGGCTTTCTGTCTTTTCTGTCTTTTCTCTATTTGTGACTTTTCTCTATTTCTGACTTTTCTCGATTTCTGACTTATTTCTATATTTGACATTCTGTCTTTTCTGTCTTTCTGTCTTTTCTCTATTTCTGACTTTCTGTCTTTTCTGACTTTTCTCTATTTGTGACTTTTCTCTATTTGTGACTTTTCTCTATTTCTGACTTATTTGTATATTTGGCTTTCTGCCTTCTCTGTCTTTTCTCTATCTGTGACTTTTCTCTATTTCTGTCTTTTCTCTACTTCTGACTTTTGTCTATTTCTGACTTTTTGTCTTTTCTGTATTTCTGACTTTTCTCTATTTCTGACTTTGCTCTATTTCTGAATTATTTCTATATTTGACTTTCTGTCTTTTCTGTCTTTCTGTCTTTTCTCTATTTCTGTCTTTCTGCCTTTTCTGACTTTCTGTCTTTTCTCTACTTCTGACTTTTCTCTATTTCTGTCTTGCTGCCTTTTCTGTATTTCTGACTTTTCTCTTTTCTGTCTTTTCTCTACTTCTGACTTTTGTCTATTTCTGACTTTCTGTCTTTTCTGTATTTCTGACTTTTCTCTATTTCTGACTTTTCTCTATTTCTGACATTTCTATATTTGACTTTCTGTCTTTTCTGTCTTACTGTCTTTTCTCCATTTCTGACTTTCTGTCTTTTCTGTCTTTCTGTCTTTTCTCTATTTCTGACTTTCTGTCTTTTCTGTCTTTTCTCTATTTCTGACTTATTTCTATATTTGACTGTCTGTCTTTTCTGTCTTTTCTCTATTTCTGACTTTCTGCCTTTTCTGTCTTTTTTCTATTTCTGACTTATTTCCATATTTGACTTTCTGTCTTTTCTGTCTTTTCTCTATTTCTGACTTTCTGTCTTTTCTCTATTTCTGACATTTCTCTATTTCTCACTTTTCTCTATTTCTGACTTATTTCTCTATTTGACTTTCTGTCTTTTCTGTCTTTCTGTCTTTTCTCTATTTCTGACTTTCTGTCTTTTCTGTCCTTTCTCTATTTGTGACTTTTCTCTATTTCTGACTTTTCTCTATTTCTGACTTATTTCTATATTTGACTTTCTGCCTTCTCTGTCTTTTCTCTATTTGTGACTTTTCTCTATTTCTGTCTTTTCTCTACTTCTGACTTTTGTCTATTTCTGACTTTTTGACTTTTCTGTATTTCTGACTTTTCTCTATTTCTGACTTTGCTCCATTTCTGACTTATTTCTATATTTGACTTTCTGTCTTTTCTGTCTTTCTGTCTTTTCTCTATTTCTGACTTGCTGCCTTTTCTGTCTTTCTGTCTTTTCTCTATTTCTGACTTTTTGTCTTTTCTGTCTCTTCTCTATTTCTGACTTATTTCTATATTTGACTTTCTGTCTTTTCTGTCTTTTCTCTATTTCTGACTTTGTGTCTTTTCTGTCTTTTTTCTATTTCTGACTTTTCTGTATTTCTGACTTTTCTCTATTTCTGTCTTATTTCTATATTTGACTTTCTGTCTTTTCTGTCTTTCTGTCTTTTCTCTATTTCTGACTTTCTGTCTTTTCTGTCTTCTCTCTATTTCTGACTTTTCTCTATTTCTGACTTTTCTCTATTTCTGACTTATTTCTATATTTGACTTTCTGTCTTCTCTGTCATTTCTCTATTTGTGACTTTTCTCTATCTCTGTCTTTTCTCGATTTCTGGCTTTCTGTCTTTTCTGTCTTTTCTCGATTTCTGACTTATTTCTATATTTGACATTCTGTCTTTTCTGTCTTTCTGTCTTTTCTCTATTTCTGACTTTCTGTCTTTTCTGACTTTTCTCTATTTGTGACTTTTCTCTATTTGTGACTTTTCTCTATTTCTGACTTATTTGTATATTTGGCTTTCTGCCTTCTCTGTCTTTTCTCTATCAGTGACTTTTCTCTATTTCTGTCTTTTCTCTACTTCTGACTTTTGTCTATTTCTGACTTTTTGTCTTTTCTGTATTTCTGACTTTTCTCTATTTCTGACTTTGCTCTATTTCTGACTTATTTCTATATTTGACTTTCTGTCTTTTCTGTCTTTCTGTCTTTTCTGTATTTCTGACTTATCTGTATTTCTGACTTTTCTCTATTTCTGTCTTTTCTCTATTTCTGTCTTTTCCTCCTTTCTGACTTTTCTCTATTTCTGACTTTCTGTCTTTTCTCTATTTCTGTAATTTCTTTCTTTCTGACTTTTCTCTATTTCTGACTTTCTGTCTTTTCTCTGTTCTGACTTTCTGTCTTTTCTCTACTTCTGACTTTTCTCTATTTCTGTCTTTCTGTCTTTTCTGACTTTCTGTCTTTTCTCTACTTCTGACTTTTCACTATTTCTGTCTTGCTATCTTTTCTGTATTTCTGACATTTCTCTATTTCTGTCTTTTCTCTACTTCTGACTTTCTGTCTTTTCTGTATTTCTGACATTTCTCTATTTCTCACTTTTCTCTATTTCTGACTTATTTCTATATTTGACTTTCTGCCTTCTCTGTCTATTCTCTATTTGTGACTTTTCTCTATTTCTGTCTTTTCTCTACTTCTGACTTTTGTCTATTTCTGACTTTTTGTCTTCTCTGTATTTCGGACTTTTCTCTATTTCTGACTTATTTCTATATTTGACTTTCTGCCTTCTCTGTCTTTTCTCTATTTGTGACTTTTCTCTATTTCTGTCTTCTCTCTACTTCTGACTTTTGTCTATTTCTGACTTTCTGTCTTTTCTGTATTTCTGACTTCTCTATTTCTGACTTTTCTCTATTTCTGACATATTTCTAAATTTGACTTTCTGTCTTTTCTGTCTTTCTGTCTTTTCTCTATTTCTGACTTTCTGTATTTTCTGTCTTTCTGTCTTTTCTCTATTTCTGACTTTCTGTCGTTTCTGTCTTTTCTCTATTTCTGACTTATTTCGATATTTGACTTTCTGTCTTTTCTGTCTTTTCTCTATTTCTGACTTTCTGCCTTTTCTGTATTTCTGACATTTCTCTATTTCTCAATTTTCTCTATTTCTGACTTATTTCTATATTTGACTTTCTGTCTTTTCTGTCTTTCTGTCTTTTCTCTATTTCTGACTTTCTGTCTTTTCTGTCTTTTCTCTACTTCTGACTTTTGTCTATTTCTGACTTTTTGTCTTTTCTGTATTTCTGTCTTTTCTCTATGTCTGACTTTTCTCTTTTTCTGACTTATTTCTATATTTCACTTTCTGTCTTTTCTGTCTTTCTGTCTATTCTTTATTTCTGACTTATATCTATATTTGACTTTCAGTCTTTTCTGTCTTTTCTCTATTTCTGACTTTGTGTCTTTTCTGTCTTTTTTCTATTTCTGACTCTTCTCTATTTCTGACTTTTATCTATTTCTGAATTATTTCTATATTTGACTTTCTGTCTTTTCTGTCTTTCTTTCTTTTCTCTATTTCTGACTTTCTGTCTTTTCTGTCTTCTCTCTATTTCTGACTTTTCTCTATTTCTGACTTTTCTCTATTTCTGACTTATTTCTATATTTGACTTTCTGTCTTCTCTGTCATTTCTCTATTTGTGACTTTTCTCTATCTCTGTCTTTTCTCGATTTCTGACTTTCTGTCTTTTCTGTCCTTTCTCTATTTGTGACTTTTCTCTATTTCTGACTTTTCTCGATTTCTGACATATTTCTATATTTGACTTTCTGTCTTTTCTGTCTTTCTGTCTTCTCTCTATTTCTGACTTTCTGTCCTTTCTGTATTTCTGACATTTCTCGATTTCTTACTTTTCTCTATTTCTGACTTATTTCTATATTTGAATTTCTGCCTTCTCTGTCTTTTCTCTATTTGTGACTTTTCTCTATTTCTGTCTTTTCTCTACTTCTGACTTTTGTCTATTTCTGACTTTCTGTCTTTTCTGTATTTCTGACTTCTCTATTTCTGACTTTTCTCTGTTTCTGACATATTTCTATATTTGACTTTCTGTCTTTTCTTTCTTTCTGTCTTTTCTCTATTTCTGACTTTCTGTCTTTTCTGTCTTTCTGTCTTTTCTCTATTTCTGACTTTCTGTCGTTTCTGTCTTTTCTCTATTTCTGACTTATTTCTATATTTGACTTTCTGTCTTTTCTGTCTTTTCTCTATTTCTGACTTTCTGCCTTTTCTGTCTTTTTTCTATTTCTGACTTATTTCTATATTTGACTTTCTGTCTTTTCTGTCTTCTCTCTATTTCTGACTTTCTGCCTTTTCTGTATTTCTGACATTTCTCTATTTCTCACTTTTCTCTATTTCTGACTTATTTCTATATTTGACTTTCTGTCTTTTCTGTCTTTCTGTCTTTTCTCTATTTCTGACTTTCTGTCTTTTCTGTATTTCTGTCTTTTCTCTATTTCTGACTTTCTGTCGTTTCTGTCTTTTCTCTATTTGTGACTTTTCTCTATTTGTGACTTTTCTCTATTTATGACTTATTTCTATATTTGACTTTCTGTCTTCTCTGTCTTTTCTCTATTTGTGACTTTTCTCTATTTCTGTCTTTTCTCTACTTCTGACTTTTGTCTATTTCTGACTTTTTGTCTTTTCTGTATTTCTGTCTTTTCTCTATTTCTGACTTTTCTCTATTTCTGACTTATTTCTATATTTGACTTTCTGTCTTTTCTGTCTTTCTGTCTTTTCTCTATTTCTGACTTATTTCTATATTTGACTTTCTGTCTTTTCTGTCTTTTCTCTATTTCTGACTTTGTGTCTTTTCTGTCTTTTTTCTATTTCTGACTTTTCTGTATTTCTGACTTTTCTCTATGTCTGACTTATTTCTATATTTGACTTTCTGTCTTTTCTGTCTTTCTGTCTTTTCTCTATTTCTGACTTTCTGTCTTTTCTGTCTTCTCTCTATTTCTGACTTTTCTCTATGTCTGACTTATTTCTATATTTGACTTTCTGTCTTCTCTGTCTTTTCTCTATTTGTGACTTTTCCCTATCTCTGTCTTTTCTCGATTTCTGACTTTCTGTCTTTTCTGTCCTTTCTCTATTTGTGACTTTTCTATATTTCTGACTTTTCTCGATTTCTGACTTATTTCTATATTTGACTTTCTGTCTTTTCTGTCTTTCTGTCTTTTCTCTATTTCTGACTTTCTGTCTTTTCTGTATTTCTGACATTTCTCTATTTCTCACTTTTCTCTATTTATGACTTATTTCTATATTTCACTTTCTGCCTTCTCTGCCTTTTCTCTATTTGTGACTTTTCTCTATTTCTGTCTTTTCTCTACTTCTGACTTTTGTCTATTTCTGACTTTTTGTCTTCTCTGTATTTCTGACTTTTCTCTATTTCTGACTTATTTCTATATTTGACTTTCTGTCTTTTCTGTCTTTCTGTCTTTTCTCTATTTCTGACTTTCTGTCTTTTCTGTCTTTCTGTCTTTTCTCTATTTCTGACTTTCTGTCGTTTCTGTCTTTTCTCTATTTCTGACTTATTTCTATATTTGACTTTCTGTCTTTTCTGTCTTTTCTCTATTTCTGACTTTCTGCCTTTTCTGACTTTTCTCTATTTCTGACTTATTTCTATATTTGACTTTCTGTCTTTTCTGTCTTTCTGTCTTTTCTCTATTTCTGACTTTCTGTCTTTTCTGTCTTTCTGTCTTTTCTCTATTTCTGACTTTCTGTCGTTTCTGTCTTTTCTCTATTTCTGACTTATTTCTATATTTGACTTTCTGTCTTTTCTGTCTTTTCTCTATTTCTGACTTTCTGCCTTTTCTGCCTTTTTTCTATTTCTGACTTATTTCTATATTTGACTTTCTGTCTTTTCTGTCTTCTCTTTATTTCTGACTTTCTGCCTTTTCTGTATTTCTGACATTTCTCTATTTCTCACTTTTCTCTATTTCTGACTTATTTCTATATTTGACTTTCTGTCTTTTCTTTCTTTCTGTCTTTTCTCTATTTCTGACTTTCTGTCTTTTCTGTATTTCTGACATTTCTCTATTTCTCACTTTTCTCTATTTATGACTTATTTCTATATTTGACTTTCTGCCTTCTCTGCCTTTTCTCTATTTATCACTTTTCTCTATTTCTGTCTTTTCTCTACTTCTGACTTTTGTCTATTTCTGACTTTTTGTCTTCTCTGTATTTCTGACTTTTCTCTATTTCTGACTTATTTCTATATTTGACTTTCTGTCTTTTCTGTCTTTCTGTCTTTTCTCTATTTCTGACTTTCTGTCGTTTCTGTCTTTTCTCTATTTCTGACTTATTTCTATATTTGACTTTCTGTCTTTTCTGTCTTTTCTCTATTTCTGACTTTCTGTCTTTTCTCTATTTGTGACTTTTCTCGATTTCTGACTTTTCTCTATTTCCAACTTATTTCTATATTTGACTTTCTGTCTTCTCTGTCTTTTCTCAATTTGTGACTTTTCTCTATGTCTGTCTTTTCTCTACTTCTGACTTTTGTCTATTTCTGACTTTTTGTCTTTTCTGTATTACTGTCTTTTCTCTATTTCTGACTTTTCTCTATTTCTGACTTATTTCTATATTTGACTTTCTGTCTTTTCTGTCTTTCTGTCTTTTCTCTATTTCTGACTTATTTCTATATTTGACTTTCTGTCTTTTCTGTCTTTTCTCTATTTCTGACTTTGTGTCTTTTCTGTCTTTTTTCTATTTCTGACATTTCTGCATTTCTGACTTTTCTCTATTTCTGACTTATTTCTATATGTGACTTTCTGTCTTTTCTGTCTTTCTGTCTTTTCTCTATTTCTGACTTTCTGTTTTTTCTGTCTTCTCTCTATTTCTGACTTTTCTCTATTTCTGACTTTTCTCTATTTCTGACTTATTTCTATATTTGACTTTCTGTCTTTTCTGTCTTTTCTCTATTTCTGACTTTCTGTCGCTTCTGTCTTTTCTCTATTTCTGACTTATTTCTATATTTGACTTTCTGTCTTTTCTGTCTTTTCTCTATTTCTGACTTTCTGCCTTTTCTGTCTTCTCTCTATTTCTGACTTTTCTCTATTTCTGACTTTTCTCTATTTCTGACTTATTTCTATATTTGACTTTCTGTCTTTTCTGTCTTTCTGTCTTTTCTCTATTTCTGACTTTCTGTCTTTTCTGTATTTCTGACATTTCTCTATTTCTCACTTTTCTCTATTTCTGACTTATTTCTATATTTGACTTTCTGCCTTCTCTGTCTTTTCTCTATTTGTGACTTTTCTCTATTTCTGTCTTTTCTCTACTTCTGACTTTTGTCTATTTCTGACTTTTTGTCTTCTCTGTATTTCTGACTTTTCTCTATTTCTGACTTATTTCTATATTTGACTTTCTGCCTTCTCTGTCTTTTCTCTACTTCTGAAATTTGTCTATTTCTGACTTTCTGTCTTTTCTGTATTTCTGACTTCTCTATTTCTGACTTTTCTCTATTTCTGACATATTTCTATATTTGACTTTCTGTCTTTTCTGTCTTTCTGTCTTTTCTCTATTTCTGACTTTCTGTCTTTTCTGTCTTTCTGTCTTTTCTCTATTTCTGACTTTCTGTCGTTTCTGTCTTTTCTCTATTTCTGAATTATTTCTATTTCTGACTTTCTGCCTTTTCTGTCTTTTTTCTATTTCTGACTTATTTCTATATTTGACTTTCCGTCTTTTCTGTCTTTCTGTCTTTTCTCTATTTGTGTCTTTTCTCTATTTCTGACTTTCCTCTATTTCCGACTTATTTCTATATTTGACTTTCTGTCTTCTCTGTCTTTTCTCTATTTCTGACATTTCTCTATTTCTCACTTTTCTCTATTTCTGACTTATTTCTATATTTGACTTTCTGTCTTTTCTGTCTTTCTGTCTTTTCTCTATTTCTGACTTTCTGTCTTTTCTGTCTTCTCTCTATTTCTGACATTCTGCCTTTTCTGTATTTCTGACATTTCTCTATTTCTCACTTTTCTCTATTTCTGACTTATTTCTATATTTGACTTTCTGTCTTTTCTGTCTTTCTGTCTTTTCTCTATTTCTGACTTTCTGTCTTTTATGTCTTTTCTCTATTTGTGACTTTTCTCTATTTCTGACTTTCCTCTATTTCCGACTTATTTCTATATTTGACTTTCTGTCTTCTCTGTCTTTTCTCTACTTCTGACTTTTGTCTATTTCTGACTTTTTGTCTTTTCTGTATTTCTGTCTTTTCTCTATTTCTGACTTATTTCTATATTTGACTTTCTGTCTTTTCTGTCTTTCTGTCTTTTCTCTATTTCTGACTTTCTGTCTTTTCTGTATTTCTGTCTTTTCTCTATTTCTGACTTTCTGTCGTTTCTGTCTTTTCTCTATTTGTGACTTTTCTCTATTTGTGACTTTTCTCTATTTATGACTTATTTCTATATTTGACTTTCTGTCTTCTCTGTCTTTTCTCCATTTGTGACTTTTCTCTATTTCTGTCTTTTCTCTACTTCTGACTTTTGTCTATTTCTGACTTTTTGTCTTTTCTGTATTTCTGTCTTTTCTCTATTTCTGACTTTTCTCTATTTCTGACTTATTTCTATATTTGACTTTCTGTCTTTTCTGTCTTTCTGTCTTTTCTCTATTTCTGACTTATTTCTATATTTGACTTTCTGTCTTTTCTGTCTTTTCTCTATTTCTGACTTTGTGTCTTTTCTGTCTTTTTTCTATTTCTGACTTTTCTGTATTTCTGACTTTTCTCTATGTCTGACTTATTTCTATATTTGACTTTCTGTCTTTTCTGTCTTTCTGTCTTTTCTCTATTTCTGACTTTCTGTCTTTTCTGTCTTCTCTCTATTTCTGACTTTTCTCTATGTCTGACTTATTTCTATATTTGACTTTCTGTCTTCTCTGTCTTTTCTCTATTTGTGACTTTTCCCTATCTCTGTCTTTTCTCGATTTCTGACTTTCTGTCTTTTCTGTCCTTTCTCTATTTGTGACTTTTCTATATTTCTGACTTTTCTCGATTTCTGACTTATTTCTATATTTGACTTTCTGTCTTTTCTGTCTTTCTGTCTTTTCTCTATTTCTGACTTTCTGTCTTTTCTGTATTTCTGACATTTCTCTATTTCTCACTTTTCTCTATTTATGACTTATTTCTATATTTCACTTTCTGCCTTCTCTGCCTTTTCTCTATTTGTGACTTTTCTCTATTTCTGTCTTTTCTCTACTTCTGACTTTTGTCTATTTCTGACTTTTTGTCTTCTCTGTATTTCTGACTTTTCTCTATTTCTGACTTATTTCTATATTTGACTTTCTGTCTTTTCTGTCTTTCTGTCTTTTCTCTATTTCTGACTTTCTGTCTTTTCTGTCTTTCTGTCTTTTCTCTATTTCTGACTTTCTGTCGTTTCTGTCTTTTCTCTATTTCTGACTTATTTCTATATTTGACTTTCTGTCTTTTCTGTCTTTTCTCTATTTCTGACTTTCTGCCTTTTCTGACTTTTCTCTATTTCTGACTTATTTCTATATTTGACTTTCTGTCTTTTCTGTCTTTCTGTCTTTTCTCTATTTCTGACTTTCTGTCTTTTCTGTCTTTCTGTCTTTTCTCTATTTCTGACTTTCTGTCGTTTCTGTCTTTTCTCTATTTCTGACTTATTTCTATATTTGACTTTCTGTCTTTTCTGTCTTTTCTCTATTTCTGACTTTCTGCCTTTTCTGCCTTTTTTCTATTTCTGACTTATTTCTATATTTGACTTTCTGTCTTTTCTGTCTTCTCTTTATTTCTGACTTTCTGCCTTTTCTGTATTTCTGACATTTCTCTATTTCTCACTTTTCTCTATTTCTGACTTATTTCTATATTTGACTTTCTGTCTTTTCTTTCTTTCTGTCTTTTCTCTATTTCTGACTTTCTGTCTTTTCTGTATTTCTGACATTTCTCTATTTCTCACTTTTCTCTATTTATGACTTATTTCTATATTTGACTTTCTGCCTTCTCTGCCTTTTCTCTATTTATCACTTTTCTCTATTTCTGTCTTTTCTCTACTTCTGACTTTTGTCTATTTCTGACTTTTTGTCTTCTCTGTATTTCTGACTTTTCTCTATTTCTGACTTATTTCTATATTTGACTTTCTGTCTTTTCTGTCTTTCTGTCTTTTCTCTATTTCTGACTTTCTGTCGTTTCTGTCTTTTCTCTATTTCTGACTTATTTCTATATTTGACTTTCTGTCTTTTCTGTCTTTTCTCTATTTCTGACTTTCTGTCTTTTCTCTATTTGTGACTTTTCTCGATTTCTGACTTTTCTCTATTTCCAACTTATTTCTATATTTGACTTTCTGTCTTCTCTGTCTTTTCTCAATTTGTGACTTTTCTCTATGTCTGTCTTTTCTCTACTTCTGACTTTTGTCTATTTCTGACTTTTTGTCTTTTCTGTATTACTGTCTTTTCTCTATTTCTGACTTTTCTCTATTTCTGACTTATTTCTATATTTGACTTTCTGTCTTTTCTGTCTTTCTGTCTTTTCTCTATTTCTGACTTATTTCTATATTTGACTTTCTGTCTTTTCTGTCTTTTCTCTATTTCTGACTTTGTGTCTTTTCTGTCTTTTTTCTATTTCTGACATTTCTGCATTTCTGACTTTTCTCTATTTCTGACTTATTTCTATATGTGACTTTCTGTCTTTTCTGTCTTTCTGTCTTTTCTCTATTTCTGACTTTCTGTTTTTTCTGTCTTCTCTCTATTTCTGACTTTTCTCTATTTCTGACTTTTCTCTATTTCTGACTTATTTCTATATTTGACTTTCTGTCTTTTCTGTCTTTTCTCTATTTCTGACTTTCTGTCGTTTCTGTCTTTTCTCTATTTCTGACTTATTTCTATATTTGACTTTCTGTCTTTTCTGTCTTTTCTCTATTTCTGACTTTCTGCCTTTTCTGTCTTCTCTCTATTTCTGACTTTTCTCTATTTCTGACTTTTCTCTATTTCTGACTTATTTCTATATTTGACTTTCTGTCTTCTCTGTCTTTTCTCTATTTGTGACTTTTCTCTATCTCTGTCTTTTCTCGATTTCTGACTTTCTGTCTTTTCTGTCCTTTCTCTATTTGTGACTTTTCTCTATTTCTGACTTTTCTCGATTTCTGACTTATTTCTATATTTGACTTTCTGTCTTTTCTGTCTTTCTGTCTTTTCTCTATTTCTGACTTTCTGTCTTTTCTGTATTTCTGACATTTCTCTATTTCTCACTTTTCTCTATTTCTGACTTATTTCTATATTTGACTTTCTGCCTTCTCTGTCTTTTCTCTATTTGTGACTTTTCTCTATTTCTGTCTTTTCTCTACTTCTGACTTTTGTCTATTTCTGACTTTTTGTCTTCTCTGTATTTCTGACTTTTCTCTATTTCTGACTTATTTCTATATTTGACTTTCTGCCTTCTCTGTCTTTTCTCTACTTCTGAAATTTGTCTATTTCTGACTTTCTGTCTTTTCTGTATTTCTGACTTCTCTATTTCTGACTTTTCTCTATTTCTGACATATTTCTATATTTGACTTTCTGTCTTTTCTGTCTTTCTGTCTTTTCTCTATTTCTGACTTTCTGTCTTTTCTGTCTTTCTGTCTTTTCTCTATTTCTGACTTTCTGTCGTTTCTGTCTTTTCTCTATTTCTGAATTATTTCTATTTCTGACTTTCTGCCTTTTCTGTCTTTTTTCTATTTCTGACTTATTTCTATATTTGACTTTCCGTCTTTTCTGTCTTTCTGTCTTTTCTCTATTTGTGTCTTTTCTCTATTTCTGACTTTCCTCTATTTCCGACTTATTTCTATATTTGACTTTCTGTCTTCTCTGTCTTTTCTCTATTTCTGACATTTCTCTATTTCTCACTTTTCTCTATTTCTGACTTATTTCTATATTTGACTTTCTGTCTTTTCTGTCTTTCTGTCTTTTCTCTATTTCTGACTTTCTGTCTTTTCTGTCTTCTCTCTATTTCTGACTTTCTGCCTTTTCTGTATTTCTGACATTTCTCTATTTCTCACTTTTCTCTATTTCTGACTTATTTCTATATTTGACTTTCTGTCTTTTCTGTCTTTCTGTCTTTTCTCTATTTCTGACTTTCTGTCTTTTATGTCTTTTCTCTATTTGTGACTTTTCTCTATTTCTGACTTTCCTCTATTTCCGACTTATTTCTATATTTGACTTTCTGTCTTCTCTGTCTTTTCTCTACTTCTGACTTTTGTCTATTTCTGACTTTTTGTCTTTTCTGTATTTCTGTCTTTTCTCTATTTCTGACTTATTTCTATATTTGACTTTCTGTCTTTTCTGTCTTTCTGTCTTTTCTCTATTTCTGACTTTTCTCTATTTCTGACTTTTCTCTATTTCTGACTTATTTCTATATTTGAATTTCTGTCTTCTCTGTCTTTTCTCTATTTGTGACTTTTCTCTATCTCTGTCTTTTCTCGATTTCTGACTTTCTGTCTTTTCTGTCTTTTCTCAATTTGTGACTTTTCTCTATTTCTGACTTTTCTCGATTTCTGACTTATTTCTATATTTGACTTTCTGTCTTTTCTGTCTTTCTGTCTTTTCTCTATTTCTGACTGTCTGTCTTTTCTGTATTTCTGACATTTCTCTATTTCTCACCTTTCTCTATTTCTGACTTATTTCTATATTTGACTTTCTGCCTTCTCTGTCTTTTCTCTATTTGTGACTTTTCTCTATTTCTGTCTTTTCTCTACTTCTGACTTTTGTCTATTTCTGACTTTTTGTCTTCTCTGTATTTCTGACTTTTCTCTATTTCTGACTTATTTCTATATTTGACTTTCTGTCTTTTCTGTCTTTCTGTCTTTTCTGTCTTCTCTCTATTTCTGACTTTTCTCTATTTCTGACTTTTCTCTATTTCTGACTTATTTCTATATTTGACTTTCTGTCTTCTCTGTCTTTTCTCTAATTGTGACTTTTCTCTATCTCTGTCTTTTCTCGATTTCTGACTTTCTGTCTTTTCTGTCCTTTCTCTATTTGTGACTTTTCTCTTTTTCTGACTTTTCTCGATTTCTGACTTATTTCTATATTTGACTTTCTGTCTTTTCCGTCTTTCTGTCTTTTCTCTATTTCTGACTTTCTGTCTTTTCTGTATTTCTGACATTTCTCTATTTCTCACTTTTCTCTATTTCTGACTTATTTCTATATTTGACTTTCTGCCTTCTCTGTCTTTTCTCTATTTGTGACTTTTCTCTATTTCTGTCTTTTCTCTACTTCTGACTTTTGTCTATTTCTGACTTTCTGTCTTTTCTGTATTTCTGACTTCTCTATTTCTGACTTTTCTCTATTTCTGACATATTTCTATATTTGACTTTCTGTCTTTTCTGTCTTTCTGTCTTTTCTCTATTTCTGACTTTCTGTCTTTTCTGTCTTTCTGTCTTTTCTCTATTTCTGACTTTCTGTCGTTTCTGTCTTTTCTCTATTTCTGACTTATTTCTATATTTGACTTTCTGTCTTTTCTGTCTTTTCTCTATTTCTGACTTTCTGCCTTTTCTGTCTTTTTTCTATTTCTGACTTATTTCCATATTTGACTTTCTGTCTTTTCTGTCTTCTCTCTATTTCTGACTTTCTGCCTTTTCTGTATTTCTGACATTTCTCTATTTCTCACTTTTCTCTATTTCTGACTTATTTCTATATTTGACTTTCTGTCTTTTCTGTCTTTCTGTCTTTTCTCTATTTCTGACTTTCTGTCTTTTCTGTCCTTTCTCTATTTGTGACTTTTCTCTATTTCTGACTTTTCTCTATTTCCGACTTATTTCTATATTTGACTTTCTGTCTTCTCTGTCTTTTCTCTATTTGTGACTTTTCTCTATTTCTGTCTTTTCTCTACTTCTGACTTTTGTCTATTTCTGACTTTTTGTCTTTTCTGTATTTCTGTCTTTTCTCTATTTCTGACTTTTCTCTATTTCTGACTTATTTCTATATTTGACTTTCTGTCTTTTCTGTCTTTCTGTCTTTTCTCTATTTCTGACTTTCTGTCTTTTCTGTCTTTCTGTCTTTTCTCTATTTCTGACTTTCTGTCGTTTCTGTCTTTTCTCTATTTCTGACTTATTTCTATATTTGACTTTCTGTCTTTTCTGTCTTTTCTCTATTTCTGACTTTCTGCCTTTTCTGTCTTTTTTCTATTTCTGACTTATTTCTATATTTGACTTTCTGTCTTTTCTGTCTTCTCTCTCCGTTTCTGACTTTCTGCCTTTTCTGTATTTCTGACATTTCTCTATTTCTCACTTTTCTCTATTTCTGACTTATTTCTATATTTGACTTTCTGTCTTTTCTGTCTTTTCTCTATTTCTGACTTTCTGCCTTTTCTGTCTTTTCTCTATTTCTGACTTTCTGTCTTTTCTGTCTTCTCTCTATTTCTGACTTTCTGCCTTTTCTGTATTTCTGACATTTCTCTATTTCTCACTTTTCTCTATTTCTGACTTATTTCGATATTTGACTTTCTGTCTTTTCTGTCTTTCTGTCTTTTCTCTATTTCTGACTTTCTGTCTTTTCTGTCTTTTCTCTATTTGTGACTTTTCTCTATTTCTGACTTTTCTCTATTTCCGACTTATTTCTACATTTGACTTTCTGTCTTCTCTGTCTTTTCTCTATTTGTGACTTTTCTCTATCTCTGTCTTTTCTCGATTTCTGACTTTCTGTCTTTTCTGTCCTTTCTCTATTTGTGACTTTTCTCTATTTGTGACTTTTCTCGATTTCTGACTTATTTCTATATTTGACTTTCTGTCTTTTCTGTCTTTCTGTCTTTTCTCTATTTCTGACCTTCTGTCTTTTCTGTATTTCTGACATTTCTCTATTTCTCACTTTTCTCTATTTCTGACTTATTTCTATATTTGACTTTCTGCCTTCTCTGTCTTTTCTCTATTTGTGACTTTTCTCTATTTCTGTCTTTTCTCTACTTCTGACTTTTGTCTATTTCTGACTTTTTGTCTTCTCTGTATTTCTGACTTTTCTCTATTTCTGACTTATTTCTATATTTGACTTTCTGTCTTTTCTGTCTTTCTGTCTTTTCTCTATTTCTGACTTGCTGTCTTTTCTGTCTTCTCTCTATTTCTGACTTTTCTCTATTTCTGACTTTTCTCTATTTCTGACTTATTTCTATATTTGTCTTTCTGTCTTCTCTGTCTTTTCTCTATTTGTGACTTTTCTCTATCTCTGTCTTTTCTCGGTTTCTGACTTTCTGTCTTTTCTGTCCTTTCTCTATTTGTGACTTTTCTCTATTTCTGACTTTTCTCGATTTCTGACTTATTTCTATATTTGACTTTCTGTCTTTTCTGTCTTTCTGTCTTTTCTCTATTTCTGACTTTTGTCTATTTCTGACTTTTTGTCTTCTCTGTATTTCTGACTTTTCTCTATTTCTGACTTATTTCTATATTTGACTTTCTGCCTTCTCTGTCTTTTCTCTACTTCTGACTTTTGTCTATTTCTGACTTTCTGTCTTTTCTGTATTTCTGACTTCTCTATTTCTGACTTTTATCTATTTCTAACATATTTCTATATTTGACTTTCTGTCTTTTCTGTCTTTCTGTCTTTTCTCCATTTCTGACTTTCTGTCTTTTCTGTCTTTCTGTCTTTTCGCTATTTCTGACTTTCTGTCTTTTCTGTCTTTTCTCTATTTCTGACTTATTTCGATATTTGACTTTCTGTCTTTTCTGTCTTTTCTCTATTTCTGACTTTCTGCCTTTTCTGTCTTTTTTCTATTTCTGACTTATTTCTATATTTGACTTTCTGTCTTTTCTGTCTTCTCTCTATTTCTGACTTTCTGCCTTTTCTGTATTTCTGACATTTCTCTATTTCTCACTTTTCTCTATTTCTGACTTATTTCTATATTTGACTTTCAGTCTTTTCTGTCTTTCTGTCTTTTCTCTATTTCTGACTTTCTGTCTTTTCTGTCCTTTCTCTATTTGTGACTTTTCTCTATTTCTGACTTTTCTCTATTTCCGACTTATTTCTATATTTGACTTTCTGTCTTCTCTGTCTTTTCTCTATTTGTGACTTTTCTCTATTTCTGTCTTTTCTCTATTTCTGACTTTTCTCTATTTCTGACTTATTTCTATATTTGACTTTCTGTCTTCTCTGTCTTTTCTCTATTTGTGACTTTTCTCTATCTCTGTCTTTTCTCGATTTCTGACTTTCTGTCTTTTCTGTCCTTTCTCTATTTGTGACTTTTCTCTATTTCTGACTTTTCTCGATTTCTGACTTATTTCTATATTTGACTTTCTGTCTTTTCTGTCTTTCTGTCTTTTCTCTATTTCTGACTTTCTGTCTTTTCTGTATTTCTGACATTTCTCTATTTCTCACTTTTCTCTATTTCTGACTTATTTCTATATTTGACTTTCTGCCTTCTCTGTCTTTTCTCTATTTGTGACTTTTCTCTATTTCTGTCTTTTCTCTACTTCTGACTTTTGTCTATTTCTGAATTTTTGTCTTCTCTGTATTTCTGACTTTTCTCTATTTCTGACTTATTTCTATATTTGACTTTCTGCCTTCTCTGTCTTTTCTCTACTTCTGACTTTTGTCTATTTCTGACTTTCTGTCTTTTCTGTATTTCTGACTTCTCTATTTCTGACTTTTCTCTATTTCTAACATATTTCTATATTTGACTTTCTGTCTTTTCTGTCTTTCTGTCTTTTCTCTATTTCTGACTTTCTGTATTTTCTGTCTTTCTGTCTTTTCTCTATTTCTGACTTTCTGTCTTTTCTGTCTTTTCTCTATTTCTGACTTATTTCTATATTTGACTTTCTGTCTTTTCTGTCTTTTCTCTATTTCTGACTTTCTGCCTTTTCTGTCTTTTTTCTATTTCTGACTTATTTCTATATTTGACTTTCTGTCTTTTCTGTCTTCTCTCTATTTCTGACTTTCTGCCTTTTCTGTATTTCTGACATTTCTCTATTTCTCACTTTTCTCTATTTCTGACTTATTTCTATATTTGACTTTCTGTCTTTTCTGTCTTTCTGTCTTTTCTCTATTTCTGACTTTCTGTCTTTTCAGTCCTTTCTCTATTTGTGACTTTTCTCTATTTCTGACTTTTCTCTATTTCCGACTTATTTCTATAATTGACTTTCTGTCTTCTCTGTCTTTTCTCTATTTGTGACTTTTCTCTATTTCTGTCTTTTCTCTACTTCTGACTTTTGTCTATTTCTGACTTTTTGTCTTTTCTGTATTTCTGTCTTTTCTCTATTTCTGACTTTTCTCTATTTCTGACTTATTTCTATATTTGACTTTCTGTCTTTTCTGTCTTTCTATCTTTTCTCTATTTCTGACTTATTTCTATATTTGACTTTCTGTCTTTTCTGTCTTTTCTCTATTTCTGACTTTGTGTCTTTTCTGTCTTTTTTCTATTTCTGACTTTTCTGTATTTCTGACTTTTCTCGATGTCTGACTTATTTCTATATTTGACTTTCTGTCTTTTCTGTCTTTTCTCTATTTCTGACTTTGTGTCTTTTCTGTCTTTTCTCTACTTCTGACTTTTGTCTATTTCTGACTTTTTGTCTTCTCTGTATTTTTGACTTTTCTCTATTTCTGACTTATTTCTATATTTGACTTTCTGTCTTTTCTGTCTTTCTGTCTTTTCTCTATTTCTGACTTTCTGTCTTTTCTGTCTTCTCTCTATTTCTGACTTTTCTCTATTTCTGACTTTTCTCTATTTCTGACTTATTTCTATATTTGACTTTCTGTCTTCTCTGTCTTTTCTCTATTTGTGACTTTTCTCTATCTCTGTCTTTTCTCGATTCCTGACTTTCTGTCTTTTCTGTCCTTTCTCTATTTGTGACTTTTCTCTATTTCTGACTTTTCTCTATTTCTGACTTATTTCTATATTTGACTTTCTGTCTTTTCTGTCTTTCTGTCTTTTCTCTATTTCTGACTTTCTGTCTTTTCTGTATTTCTGACATTTCTCTATTTCTCACTTTTCTCTATTTCTGACTTATTTCTATATTTGACTTTCTGCCTTCTCTGTCTTTTCTCTATTTGTGACTTTTCTCTATTTCTGTCTTTTCTCTACTTCTGACTTTTGTCTATTTCTGACTTTTTGTCTTCTCTGTATTTCTGACTTTTCTCTATTTCTGACTTATTTCTATATTTGACTTTCTGCCTTCTCTGTCTTTTCTCTACTTCTGACTTTTGTCTATTTCTGACTTTCTGTCTTTTCTGTATTTCTGACTTCTCTATTTCTGACTTTTCTCTATTTCTAACATATTTCTATATTTGACTTTCTGTCTTTTCTGTCTTTCTGTCTTTTCTCTATTTCTGACTTTCTGTCTTTTCTGTCTTTCTGTCTTTTCGCTATTTCTGACTTTCTGTCGTTTCTGTCTTTTCTCTATTTCTGACTTTCTGCCTTTTCTGTCTTTTTTCTATTTCTGACTTATTTCTATATTTGACTTTCTGTCTTTTCTGTCTTCTCTCTATTTCTGACTTTCTGCCTTTTCTGTATTTCTGACATTTCTCTATTTCTCACTTTTCTCTATTTCTGACTTATTTCTATATTTGACTTTCTGCCTTCTCTGTCTTTTCTCTATTTGTGACTTTTCTCTATTTCTCACTTTTCTCTATTTCTGACTTATTTCTATATCTGACTTATTTCTATATTTGACTTTCTGTCTTCTCTGTCTTTTCTCTATTTGTGACTTTTCCCTATCTCTGTCTTTTCTCGATTTCTGACTTTCTGTCTTTTCTGTCCTTTCTCTATTTGTGACTTTTCTATATTTCTGACTTTTCTCGATTTCTGACTTATTTCTATATTTGACTTTCTGTCTTTTCTGTCTTTCTGTCTTTTCTCTATTTCTGACTTTCTGTCTTTTCTGTATTTCTGACATTTCTCTATTTCTCACTTTTCTCTATTTATGACTTATTTCTATATTTCACTTTCTGCCTTCTCTGCCTTTTCTCTATTTGTGACTTTTCTCTATTTCTGTCTTTTCTCTACTTCTGACTTTTGTCTATTTCTGACTTTTTGTCTTCTCTGTATTTCTGACTTTTCTCTATTTCTGACTTATTTCTATATTTGACTTTCTGTCTTTTCTGTCTTTCTGTCTTTTCTCTATTTCTGACTTTCTGTCTTTTCTGTCTTTCTGTCTTTTCTCTATTTCTGACTTTCTGTCGTTTCTGTCTTTTCTCTATTTCTGAATTATTTCTATTTCTGACTTTCTGCCTTTTCTGTCTTTTTTCTATTTCTGACTTATTTCTATATTTGACTTTCCGTCTTTTCTGTCTTTCTGTCTTTTCTCTATTTGTGTCTTTTCTCTATTTCTGACTTTCCTCTATTTCCGACTTATTTCTATATTTGACATTCTGTCTTCTCTGTCTTTTCTCTATTTCTGACATTTCTCTATTTCTCACTTTTCTCTATTTCTGACTTATTTCTATATTTGACTTTCTGTCTTTTCTGTCTTTCTGTCTTTTCTCTATTTCTGACTTTCTGTCTTTTCTGTCTTCTCTCTATTTCTGACTTTCTGCCTTTTCTGTATTTCTGACATTTCTCTATTTCTCACTTTTCTCTATTTCTGACTTATTTCTATATTTGACTTTCTGTCTTTTCTGTCTTTCTGTCTTTTCTCTATTTCTGACTTTCTGTCTTTTATGTCTTTTCTCTATTTGTGACTTTTCTCTATTTCTGACTTTCCTCTATTTCCGACTTATTTCTATATTTGACTTTCTGTCTTCTCTGTCTTTTCTCTACTTCTGACTTTTGTCTATTTCTGACTTTTTGTCTTTTCTGTATTTCTGTCTTTTCTCTATTTCTGACTTATTTCTATATTTGACTTTCTGTCTTTTCTGTCTTTCTGTCTTTTCTCTATTTCTGACTTTTCTCTATTTCTGACTTTTCTCTATTTCTGACTTATTTCTATATTTGAATTTCTGTCTTCTCTGTCTTTTCTCTATTTGTGACTTTTCTCTATCTCTGTCTTTTCTCGATTTCTGACTTTCTGTCTTTTCTGTCCTTTCTCAATTTGTGACTTTTCTCTATTTCTGACTTTTCTCGATTTCTGACTTATTTCTATATTTGACTTTCTGTCTTTTCTGTCTTTCTGTCTTTTCTCTATTTCTGACTGTCTGTCTTTTCTGTATTTCTGACATTTCTCTATTTCTCACCTTTCTCTATTTCTGACTTATTTCTATATTTGACTTTCTGCCTTCTCTGTCTTTTCTCTATTTGTGACTTTTCTCTATTTCTGTCTTTTCTCTACTTCTGACTTTTGTCTATTTCTGACTTTTTGTCTTCTCTGTATTTCTGACTTTTCTCTATTTCTGACTTATTTCTATATTTGACTTTCTGTCTTTTCTGTCTTTCTGTCTTTTCTGTCTTCTCTCTATTTCTGACTTTTCTCTATTTCTGACTTTTCTCTATTTCTGACTTATTTCTATATTTGACTTTCTGTCTTCTCTGTCTTTTCTCTAATTGTGACTTTTCTCTATCTCTGTCTTTTCTCGATTTCTGACTTTCTGTCTTTTCTGTCCTTTCTCTATTTGTGACTTTTCTCTTTTTCTGACTTTTCTCGATTTCTGACTTATTTCTATATTTGACTTTCTGTCTTTTCCGTCTTTCTGTCTTTTCTCTATTTCTGACGTTCTGTCTTTTCTGTATTTCTGACATTTCTCTATTTCTCACTTTTCTCTATTTCTGACTTATTTCTATATTTGACTTTCTGCCTTCTCTGTCTTTTCTCTATTTGTGACTTTTCTCTATTTCTGTCTTTTCTCTACTTCTGACTTTTGTCTATTTCTGACTTTCTGTCTTTTCTGTATTTCTGACTTCTCTATTTCTGACTTTTCTCTATTTCTGACATATTTCTATATTTGACTTTCTGTCTTTTCTGTCTTTCTGTCTTTTCTCTATTTCTGACTTTCTGTCTTTTCTGTCTTTCTGTCTTTTCTCTATTTCTGACTTTCTGTCGTTTCTGTCTTTTCTCTATTTCTGACTTATTTCTATATTTGACTTTCTGTCTTTTCTGTCTTTTCTCTATTTCTGACTTTCTGCCTTTTCTGTCTTTTTTCTATTTCTGACTTATTTCCATATTTGACTTTCTGTCTTTTCTGTCTTCTCTCTATTTCTGACTTTCTGCCTTTTCTGTATTTCTGACATTTCTCTATTTCTCACTTTTCTCTATTTCTGACTTATTTCTATATTTGACTTTCTGTCTTTTCTGTCTTTCTGTCTTTTCTCTATTTCTGACTTTCTGTCTTTTCTGTCCTTTCTCTATTTGTGACTTTTCTCTATTTCTGACTTTTCTCTATTTCCGACTTATTTCTATATTTGACTTTCTGTCTTCTCTGTCTTTTCTCTATTTGTGACTTTTCTCTATTTCTGTCTTTTCTCTACTTCTGACTTTTGTCTATTTCTGACTTTTTGTCTTTTCTGTATTTCTGTCTTTTCTCTATTTCTGACTTTTCTCTATTTCTGACTTATTTCTATATTTGACTTTCTGTCTTTTCTGTCTTTCTGTCTTTTCTCTATTTCTGACTTTCTGTCTTTTCTGTCTTTCTGTCTTTTCTCTATTTCTGACTTTCTGTCGTTTCTGTCTTTTCTCTATTTCTGACTTATTTCTATATTTGACTTTCTGTCTTTTCTGTCTTTTCTCTATTTCTGACTTTCTGCCTTTTCTGTCTTTTTTCTATTTCTGACTTATTTCTATATTTGACTTTCTGTCTTTTCTGTCTTCTCTCTCCGTTTCTGACTTTCTGCCTTTTCTGTATTTCTGACATTTCTCTATTTCTCACTTTTCTCTATTTCTGACTTATTTCTATATTTGACTTTCTGTCTTTTCTGTCTTTTCTCTATTTCTGACTTTCTGCCTTTTCTGTCTTTTCTCTATTTCTGACTTTCTGTCTTTTCTGTCTTCTCTCTATTTCTGACTTTCTGCCTTTTCTGTATTTCTGACATTTCTCTATTTCTCACTTTTCTCTATTTCTGACTTATTTCGATATTTGACTTTCTGTCTTTTCTGTCTTTCTGTCTTTTCTCTATTTCTGACTTTCTGTCTTTTCTGTCTTTTCTCTATTTGTGACTTTTCTCTATTTCTGACTTTTCTCTATTTCCGACTTATTTCTACATTTGACTTTCTGTCTTCTCTGTCTTTTCTCTATTTGTGACTTTTCTCTATTTCTGTCTTTTCTCTACTTCTGACTTTTGTCTATTTCTGACTTATTTCTATATTTGACTTTCTGTCTTTTCTGTCTTTCTGTCTTTTCTCTATTTCTGACTTATTTCTATATTTGACTTTCTGTCTTTTCTGTCTTTTCTCTATTTCTGACTTTGTGTCTTTTCTGTCTTTTTTCTATTTCTGACTTTTCTGTATTTCTGACTTTTCTCGATGTCTGACTTATTTATATATTTGACTTTCTGTCTTTTCTGTCTTTCTGTCTTTTCTCTATTTCTGACCTTCTGTCTTTTCTGTCTTCTCTCTATTTCTGACTTTTCTCTATTTCTGACTTTTCTCTATTTCTGACTTATTTCTATATTTGACTTTCTGTCTTTTCTGTCTTTTCTCTATTTCTGACTTTCTGCCTTTTCTGTCTTTTCTCTATTTCTGACTTTCTGTCTTTTCTGTCTTCTCTCTATTTCTGACTTTCTGCCTTTTCTGTATTTCTGACATTTCTCTATTTCTCACTTTTCTCTATTTCTGACTTATTTCGATATTTGACTTTCTGTCTTTTCTGTCTTTCTGTCTTTTCTCTATTTCTGACTTTCTGTCTTTTCTGTCTTTTCTCTATTTGTGACTTTTCTCTATTTCTGACTTTTCTCTATTTCCGACTTATTTCTACATTTGACTTTCTGTCTTCTCTGTCTTTTCTCTATTTGTGACTTTTCTCTATTTCTGTCTTTTCTCTACTTCTGACTTTTGTCTATTTCTGACTTTTTGTCTTTTCTGTATTTCTGTCTTTTCTCTATTTCTGACTTTTCTCTATTTCTGACTTATTTCTATATTTGACTTTCTGTCTTTTCTGTCTTTCTGTCTTTTCTCTATTTCTGACTTATTTCTATATTTGACTTTCTGTCTTTTCTGTCTTTTCTCTATTTCTGACTTTGTGTCTTTTCTGTCTTTTTTCTATTTCTGACTTTTCTGTATTTCTGACTTTTCTCGATGTCTGACTTATTTATATATTTGACTTTCTGTCTTTTCTGTCTTTCTGTCTTTTCTCTATTTCTGACCTTCTGTCTTTTCTGTCTTCTCTCTATTTCTGACTTTTCTCTATTTCTGACTTTTCTCTATTTCTGACTTATTTCTATATTTGACTTTCTGTCTTCTCTGTCTATTCTCTATTTGTGACTTTTCTCTATCTCTGTCTTTTCTCGATTTCTGACTTTCTGTCTTTTCTGTCCTTTCTCTATTTGTGACTTTTCTCTATTTGTGACTTTTCTCGATTTCTGACTTATTTCTATATTTGACTTTCTGTCTTTTCTGTCTTTCTGTCTTTTCTCTATTTCTGACTTTCTGTCTTTTCTGTATTTCTGACATTTCTCTATTTCTCACTTTTCTCTATTTCTGACTTATTTCTATATTTGACTTTCTGCCTTCTCTGTCTTTTCTCTATTTGTGACTTTTCTCTATTTCTGTCTTTTCTCTACTTCTGACTTTTGTCTATTTCTGACTTTTTGTCTTCTCTGTATTTCTGACTTTTCTCTATTTCTGACTTATTTCTATATTTGACTTTCTGTCTTTTCTGTCTTTCTGTCTTTTCTCTATTTCTGACTTGCTGTCTTTTCTGTCTTCTCTCTATTTCTGACTTTTCTCTATTTCTGACTTTTCTCTATTTCTGACTTATTTCTATATTTGTCTTTCTGTCTTCTCTGTCTTTTCTCTATTTGTGACTTTTCTCTATCTCTGTCTTTTCTCGGTTTCTGACTTTCTGTCTTTTCTGTCCTTTCTGTATTTGTGACTTTTCTCTATTTCTGACTTTTCTCGATTTCTGACTTATTTCTATATTTGACTTTCTGTCTTTTCTGTCTTTCTGTCTTTTCTCTATTTCTGACTTTTGTCTATTTCTGACTTTTTGTCTTCTCTGTATTTCTGACTTTTCTCTATTTCTGACTTATTTCTATATTTGACTTTCTGCCTTCTCTGTCTTTTCTCTACTTCTGACTTTTGTCTATTTCTGACTTTCTGTCTTTTCTGTATTTCTGACTTCTCTATTTCTGACTTTTCTCTATTTCTAACATATTTCTATATTTGACTTTCTGTCTTTTCTGTCTTTCTGTCTTTTCTCCATTTCTGACTTTCTGTCTTTTCTGTCTTTCTGTCTTTTCTCTATTTCTGACTTATTTCGATATTTGACTTTCTGTCTTTTCTGTCTTTTCTCTATTTCTGACTTTCTGCCTTTTCTGTCTTTTTTCTATTTCTGACTTATTTCTATATTTGACTTTCTGTCTTTTCTGTCTTCTCTCTATTTCTGACTTTCTGCCTTTTCTGTATTTCTGACATTTCTCTATTTCTCACTTTTCTCTATTTCTGACTTATTTCTATATTTGACTTTCAGTCTTTTCTGTCTTTCTGTCTTTTCTCTATTTCTGACTTTCTGTCTTTTCTGTCCTTTCTCTATTTGTGACTTTTCTCTATTTCTGACTTTTCTCTATTTCCGACTTATTTCTATATTTGACTTTCTGTCTTCTCTGTCTTTTCTCTATTTGTGACTTTTCTCTATTTCTGTCTTTTCTCTATTTCTGACTTTTCTCTATTTCTCACTTATTTCTATATTTGACTTTCTGTCTTCTCTGTCTTTTCTCTATTTGTGACTTTTCTCTATCTCTGTCTTTTCTCGATTTCTGACTTTCTGTCTTTTCTGTCCTTTCTCTATTTGTGACTTTTCTCTATTTCTGACTTTTCTCGATTTCTGACTTATTTCTATATTTGACTTTCTGTCTTTTCTGTCTTTCTGTCTTTTCTCTATTTCTGACTTTCTGTCTTTTCTGTATTTCTGACATTTCTCTATTTCTCACTTTTCTCTATTTCTGACTTATTTCTATATTTGACTTTCTGCCTTCTCTGTCTTTTCTCTATTTGTGACTTTTCTCTATTTCTGTCTTTTCTCTACTTCTGACTTTTGTCTATTTCTGAATTTTTGTCTTCTCTGTATTTCTGACTTTTCTCTATTTCTGACTTATTTCTATATTTGACTTTCTGCCTTCTCTGTCTTTTCTCTACTTCTGACTTTTGTCTATTTCTGACTTTCTGTCTTTTCTGTATATCTGACTTCTCTATTTCTGACTTTTCTCTATTTCTAACATATTTCTATATTTGACTTTCTGTCTTTTCTGTCTTTCTGTCTTTTCTCTATTTCTGACTTTCTGTATTTTCTGTCTTTCTGTCTTTTCTCTATTTCTGACTTTCTGTCTTTTCTGTCTTTTCTCTATTTCTGACTTATTTCTATATTTGACTTTCTGTCTTTTCTGTCTTTTCTCTATTTCTGACTTTCTGCCTTTTCTGTCTTTTTTCTATTTCTGACTTATTTCTATATTTGACTTTCTGTCTTTTCTGTCTTCTCTCTATTTCTGACTTTCTGCCTTTTCTGTATTTCTGACATTTCTCTATTTCTCACTTTTCTCTATTTCTGACTTATTTCTATATTTGACTTTCTGTCTTTTCTGTCTTTCTGTCTTTTCTCTATTTCTGACTTTCTGTCTTTTCAGTCCTTTCTCTATTTGTGACTTTTCTCTATTTCTGACTTTTCTCTATTTCCGACTTATTTCTATAATTGACTTTCTGTCTTCTCTGTCTTTTCTCTATTTGTGACTTTTCTCTATTTCTGTCTTTTCTCTACTTCTGACTTTTGTCTATTTCTGACTTTTTGTCTTTTCTGTATTTCTGTCTTTTCTCTATTTCTGACTTTTCTATATTTCTGACTTATTTCTATATTTGACTTTCTGTCTTTTCTGTCTTTCTATCTTTTCTCTATTTCTGACTTATTTCTATATTTGACTTTCTGTCTTTTCTGTCTTTTCTCTATTTCTGACTTTGTGTCTTTTCTGTCTTTTTTCTATTTCTGACTTTTCTGTATTTCTGACTTTTCTCGATGTCTGACTTATTTCTATATTTGACTTTCTGTCTTTTCTGTCTTTTCTCTATTTCTGACTTTGTGTCTTTTCTGTCTTTTCTCTACTTCTGACTTTTGTCTATTTCTGACTTTTTGTCTTCTCTGTATTTTTGACTTTTCTCTATTTCTGACTTATTTCTATATTTGACTTTCTGTCTTTTCTGTCTTTCTGTCTTTTCTCTATTTCTGACTTTCTGTCTTTTCTGTCTTCTCTCTATTTCTGACTTTTCTCTATTTCTGACTTTTCTCTATTTCTGACTTATTTCTATATTTGACTTTCTGTCTTCTCTGTCTTTTCTCTATTTGTGACTTTTCTCTATCTCTGTCTTTTCTCGATTCCTGACTTTCTGTCTTTTCTGTCCTTTCTCTATTTGTGACTTTTCTCTATTTCTGACTTTTCTCTATTTCTGACTTATTTCTATATTTGACTTTCTGTCTTTTCTGTCTTTCTGTCTTTTCTCTATTTCTGACTTTCTGTCTTTTCTGTATTTCTGACATTTCTCTATTTCTCACTTTTCTCTATTTCTGACTTATTTCTATATTTGACTTTCTGCCTTCTCTGTCTTTTCTCTATTTGTGACTTTTCTCTATTTCTGTCTTTTCTCTACTTCTGACTTTTGTCTATTTCTGACTTTTTGTCTTCTCTGTATTTCTGACTTTTCTCTATTTCTGACTTATTTCTATATTTGACTTTCTGCCTTCTCTGTCTTTTCTCTACTTCTGACTTTTGTCTATTTCTGACTTTCTGTCTTTTCTGTATTTCTGACTTCTCTATTTCTGACTTTTCTCTATTTCTAACATATTTCTATATTTGACTTTCTGTCTTTTCTGTCTTTCTGTCTTTTCTCTATTTCTGACTTTCTGTCTTTTCTGTCTTTCTGTCTTTTCGCTATTTCTGACTTTCTGTCGTTTCTGTCTTTTCTCTATTTCTGACTTATTTCTATATTTGACTTTCTGTCTTTTCTGTCTTTTCTCTATTTCTGACTTTCTGCCTTTTCTGTCTTTTTTCTATTTCTGACTTATTTCTATATTTGACTTTCTGTCTTTTCTGTCTTCTCTCTATTTCTGACTTTCTGCCTTTTCTGTATTTCTGACATTTCTCTATTTCTCACTTTTCTCTATTTCTGACTTATTTCTATATTTGACTTTCAGTCTTTTCTGTCTTTCTGTCTTTTCTCTATTTCTGACTTTCTGTCTTTTCTGTCCTTTCTCTATTTGTGACTTTTCTCTATTTCTGACTTTTCTCTATTTCCGACTTATTTCTATATTTGACTTTCTGTCTTCTCTGTCTTTTCTCTATTTGTGACTTTTCTCTATTTCTGTCTTTTCTCTATTTCTGACTTTTCTCTATTTCTGACTTATTTCTATATTTGACTTTCTGTCTTCTCTGTCTTTTCTCTATTTGTGACTTTTCTCTTTCTCTGTCTTTTCTCGATTTCTGACTTCCTGTCTTTTCTGTCCTTTCTCATTTTGTGACTTTTCTCTATTTGTGACTTTTCTCTATTTCTAACATATTTCTATATTTGACTTTCTGTCTTTTCTGTCTTTCTGTCTTTTCTCCATTTCTGACTTTCTGTCTTTTCTGTCTTTCTGTCTTTTCGCTATTTCTGACTTTCTGTCTTTTCTCTATTTCTGACTTATTTCGATATTTGACTTTCTGTCTTTTCTGTCTTTTCTCTATTTCTGACTTTCTGCCTTTTCTGTCTTTTTTCTATTTCTGACTTATTTCTATATTTGACTTTCTGTCTTTTCTGTCTTCTCTCTATTTCTGACTTTCTGCATTTTCTGTATTTCTGACATTTCTCTATTTCTCACTTTTCTCTATTTCTGACTTATTTCTATATTTGACTTTCAGTCTTTTCTGTCTTTCTGTCTTTTCTCTATTTCTGACTTTCTGTCTTTTCTGTCCTTTCTCTATTTGTGACTTTTCTCTATTTCTGACTTTTCTCTATTTCCGACTTATTTCTATATTTGACTTTCATTCTTCTCTGTCTTTTCTCTATTTGTGACTTTTCTCTATTTCTGTCTTTTCTCTATTTCTGACTTTTCTCTATTTCTGACTTATTTCTATATTTGACTTTCTGTCTTCTCTGTCTTTTCTCTATTTGTGACTTTTCTCTATCTCTGTCTTTTCTCGATTTCTGACTTTCTGTCTTTTCTGTCCTTTCTCTATTTGTGACTTTTCTCTATTTCTGACTTTTCTCGATTTCTGACTTATTTCTATATTTGACTTTCTGTCTTTTCTGTCTTTCTGTCTTTTCTCTATTTCTGACTTTCTGTCTTTTCTGTATTTCTGACATTTCTCTATTTCTCACTTTTCTCTATTTCTGACTTATTTCTATATTTGACTTTCTGCCTTCTCTGTCTTTTCTCTATTTGTGACTTTTCTCTATTTCTGTCTTTTCTCTACTTCTGACTTTTGTCTATTTCTGAATTTTTGTCTTCTCTGTATTTCTGACTTTTCTCTATTTCTGACTTATTTCTATATTTGACTTTCTGCCTTCTCTGTCTTTTCGCTACTTCTGACTTTTGTCTATTTCTGACTTTCTGTCTTTTCTGTATTTCTGACTTCTCTATTTCTGACTTTTCTCTATTTCTAACATATTTCTATATTTGACTTTCTGTCTTTTCTGTCTTTCTGTCTTTTCTCTATTTCTGACTTTCTGTATTTTCTGTCTTTCTGTCTTTTCTCTATTTCTGACTTTCTGTCTTTTCTGTCTTTTCTCTATTTCTGACTTATTTCTATATTTGACTTTCTGTCTTTTCTCTATTTCTGACTTTCTGCCTTTTCTGTCTTTTTTCTATTTCTGACTTATTTCTATATTTGACTTTCTGTCTTTTCTGTCTTCTCTCTATTTCTGACTTTCTGCCTTTTCTGTATTTCTGACATTTCTCTATTTCTCACTTTTCTCTATTTCTGACTTATTTCTATATTTGACTTTCTGTCTTTTCAGTCCTTTCTCTATTTGTGACTTTTCTCTATTTCTGACTTTTCTCTATTTCCGACTTATTTCTATATTTGACTTTCTGTCTTCTCTGTCTTTTCTCTATTTGTGACTTTTCTCTATTTCTGTCTTTTCTCTACTTCTGACTTTTGTCTATTTCTGACTTTTTGTCTTTTCTGTATTTCTGTCTTTTCTCTATTTCTGACTTTTCTCTATTTCTGACTTATTTCTATATTTGACTTTCTGTCTTTTCTGTCTTTCTATCTTTTCTCTATTTCTGACTTATTTCTATATTTGACTTTCTGTCTTTTCTGTCTTTTCTCTATTTCTGACTTTGTGTCTTTTCTGTCTTTTTTCCATTTCTGACTTTTCTGTATTTCTGACTTTTCTCGATGTCTGACTTATTTCTATATTTGACTTTCTGTCTTTTCTGTCTTTTCTCTATTTCTGACTTTGTGTCTTTTCTGTCTTTTCTCTACTTCTGACTTTTGTCTATTTCTGACTATTTGTCTTCTCTGTATTTTTGACTTTTCTCTATTTCTGACTTATTTCTATATTTGACTTTCTGTCTTTTCTGTCTTTCTGTCTTTTCTCTATTTCTGACTTTCTGTCTTTTCTGTCTTCTCTCTATTTCTGACTTTTCTCTATTTCTGACTTTTCTCTATTTCTGACTTATTTCTATATTTGACTTTCTGTCTTCTCTGTCTTTTCTCTATTTGTGACTTTTCTCTATCTCTGTCTTTTCTCGATTCCTGACTTTCTGTCTTTTCTGTCCTTTCTCTATTTGTGACTTTTCTCTATTTCTGACTTTTCTCGATTTCTGTCTTATTTCTATATTTGACTTTCTGTCTTTTCTGTCTTTCTGTCTTTTCTCTATTTCTGACTTTCTGTCTTTTCTGTATTTCTGACATTTCTCTATTTCTCACTTTTCTCTATTTCTGACTTATTTCTATATTTGACTTTCTGCCTTCTCTGTCTTTTCTCTATTTGTGACTTTTCTCTATTTCTGTCTTTTCTCTACTTCTGACTTTTGTCTATTTCTGACTTTTTGTCTTCTCTGTATTTCTGACTTTTCTCTATTTCTGACTTATTTCTATATTTGACTTTCTGCCTTCTCTGTCTTTTCTCTACTTCTGACTTTTGTCTATTTCTGACTTTCTGTCTTTTCTGTATTTCTGACTTCTCTATTTCTGACTTTTCTCTATTTCTAACATATTTCTATATTTGACTTTCTGTCTTTTCTGTCTTTCTGTCTTTTCTCTATTTCTGACTTTCTGTCTTTTCTGTCTTTCTGTCTTTTCGCTATTTCTGACTTTCTGTCGTTTCTGTCTTTTCTCTATTTCTGACTTATTTCTATATTTGACTTTCTGTCTTTTCTGTCTTTTCTCTATTTCTGACTTTCTGCCTTTTCTGTATTTCTGACATTTCTCTATTTCTCACTTTTCTCTATTTCTGACTTATTTCTATATTTGACTTTCTGTCTTTTCTGTCTTTCTGTCTTTCTCTATTTCTGACTTTCTGTCTTTTCTGTCCTTTCTCTATTTGTGACTTTTCTCTATTTCTGACTTTTCTCTATTTCCGACTTATTTCTATATTTGACTTTCTGTCTTCTCTGTCTTTTCTCTATTTGTGACTTTTCTCTATTTCTGTCTTTTCTCTATTTCTGACTTATTTCTATATTTGGCTTTCTGTCTTCTCTGTCTTTTCTCTATTTGTGACTTTTCTCTTTCTCTGTCTTTTCTCGATTTCTGACTTCCTGTCTTTTCTGTCCTTTCTCTATTTGTGACTTTTCTCTATTTCAGACTTTTCTCTATTTCTAACATATTTCTATATTTGACTTTCTGTCTTTTCTGTCTTTCTGTCTTTTCTCCATTTCTGACTTTCTGTCTTTTCTGTCTTTCTGTCTTTTCGCTATTTCTGACTTTCTGTCTTTTCTGTCTTTTCTCTATTTCTGACTTATTTCGATATTTGACTTTCTGTCTTTTCTGTCTTTTCTCTATTTCTGACTTTCTGCCTTTTCTGTCTTTTTTCTATTTCTGACTTATTTCTATATTTGACTTTCTGTCTTTTCTGTCTTCTCTCTATTTCTGACTTTCTGCCTTTTCTGTATTTCTGACATTTCTCTATTTCTCACTTTTCTCTATTTCTGACTTATTTCTATATTTGACTTTCAGTCTTTTCTGTCTTTCTGTCTTTTCTCTATTTCTGACTTTCTGTCTTTTCTGTCCTTTCTCTATTTGTGACTTTTCTCTATTTCTGACTTTTCTCTATTTCCGACTTATTTCTATATTTGACTTTCTGTCTTCTCTGTCTTTTCTCTATTTGTGACTTTTCTCTATTTCTGTCTTTTCTCTATTTCTGACTTTTCTCTATTTCTGACTTATTTCTATATTTGACTTTCTGTCTTCTCTGTCTTTTCTCTATTTGTGACTTTTCTCTATCTCTGTCTTTTCTCGATTTCTGACTTTCTGTCTTTTCTGTCCTTTCTCTATTTGTGACTTTTCTCTATTTCTGACTTTTCTCGATTTCTGACTTATTTCTATATTTGACTTTCTGTCTTTTCTGTCTTTCTGTCTTTTCTCTATTTCTGACTTTCTGTCTTTTCTGTATTTCTGACATTTCTCTATTTCTCACTTTTCTCTATTTCTGACTTATTTCTATATTTGACTTTCTGCCTTCTCTGTCTTTTCATATTTGTGACTTTTCTCTATTTCTGTCTTTTCTCTACTTCTGACTTTTGTCTATTTCTGAATTTTTGTCTTCTCTGTATTTCTGACTTTTCTCTATTTCTGACTTATTTCTATATTTGACTTTCTGCCTTCTCTGTCTTTTCTCTACTTCTGACTTTTGTCTATTTCTGACTTTCTGTCTTTTCTGTATTTCTGACTTCTCTATTTCTGACTTTTCTCTATTTCTAACATATTTCTATATTTGACTTTCTGTCTTTTCTGTCTTTCTGTCTTTTCTCTATTTCTGACTTTCTGTATTTTCTGTCTTTCTGTCTTTTCTCTATTTCTGACTTTCTGTCTTTTCTGTCTTTTCTCTATTTCTGACTTATTTCTGTATTTGACTTTCTGTCTTTTCTGTCTTTTCTCTATTTCTGACTTTCTGCCTTTTCTGTCTTTTTTCTATTTCTGACTTATTTCTATATTTGACTTTCTGTCTTTTCTGTCTTCTCTCTATTTCTGACTTTCTGCCTTTTCTGTATTTCTGACATTTCTCTATTTCTCACTTTTCTCTATTTCTGACTTATTTCTATATTTGACTTTCTGTCTTTTCTGTCTTTCTGTCTTTTCTCTATTTCTGACTTTCTGTCTTTTCAGTCCTTTCTCTATTTGTGACTTTTCTCTATTTCTGACTTTTCTCTATTTCCGACTTATTTCTATATTTGACTTTCTGTCTTCTCTGTCTTTTCTCTATTTGTGACTTTTCTCTATTTCTGTCTTTTCTCTACTTCTGACTTTTGTCTATTTCTGACTTTTTGTCTTTTCTGTATTTCTGTCTTTTCTCTATTTCTGACTTTTCTCTATTTCTGACTTATTTCTATATTTGACTTTCTGTCTTTTCTGTCTTTCTATCTTTTCTCTATTTCTGACTTATTTCTATATTTGACTTTCTGTCTTTTCTGTCTTTTCTCTATTTCTGACTTTGTGTCTTTTCTGTCTTTTTTCTATTTCTGACTTTTCTGTATTTCTGACTTTTCTCGATGTCTGACTTATTTCTATATTTGACTTTCTGTCTTTTCTGTCTTTTCTCTATTTCTGACTTTGTGTCTTTTCTGTCTTTTCTCTACTTCTGACTTTTGTCTATTTCTGACTTTTTGTCTTCTCTGTATTTTTGACTTTTCTCTATTTCTGACTTATTTCTATATTTGACTTTCTGTCTTTTCTGTCTTTCTGTCTTTTCTCTATTTCTGACTTTCTGTCTTTTCTGTCTTCTCTCTATTTCTGACTTTTCTCTATTTCTGACTTTTCTCTATTTCTGACTTATTTCTATATTTGACTTTCTGTCTTCTCTGTCTTTTCTCTATTTGTGACTTTTCTCTATCTCTGTCTTTTCTCGATTCCTGACTTTCTGTCTTTTCTGTCCTTTCTCTATTTGTGACTTTTCTCTATTTCTGACTTTTCTCGATTTCTGACTTATTTCTATATTTGACTTTCTGTCTTTTCTGTCTTTCTGTCTTTTCTCTATTTCTGACTTTCTGTCTTTTCTGTATTTCTGACATTTCTCTATTTCTCACTTTTCTCTATTTCTGACTTATTTCTATATTTGACTTTCTGCCTTCTCTGTCTTTTCTCTATTTGTGACTTTTCTCTATTTCTGTCTTTTCTCTACTTCTGACTTTTGTCTATTTCTGACTTTTTGTCTTCTCTGTATTTCTGACTTTTCTCTATTTCTGACTTATTTCTATATTTGACTTTCTGCCTTCTCTGTCTTTTCTCTACTTCTGACTTTTGTCTATTTCTGACTTTCTGTCTTTTCTGTATTTCTGACTTCTCTATTTCTGACTTTTCTCTATTTCTAACATATTTCTATATTTGACTTTCTGTCTTTTCTGTCTTTCTGTCTTTTCTCTATTTCTGACTTTCTGTCTTTTCTGTCTTTCTATCTTTTCGCTATTTCTGACTTTCTGTCGTTTCTGTCTTTTCTCTATTTCTGACTTATTTCTATATTTGACTTTCTGTCTTTTCTGTCTTTTCTCTATTTCTGACTTTCTGCCTTTTCTGTCTTTTTTCTATTTCTGACTTATTTCTATATTTGACTTTCTGTCTTTTCTGTCTTCTCTCTATTTCTGACTTTCTGCCTTTTCTGTATTTCTGACATTTCTCTATTTCTCACTTTTCTCTATTTCTGACTTATTTCTATATTTGACTTTCAGTCTTTTCTGTCTTTCTGTCTTTTCTCTATTTCTGACTTTCTGTCTTTTCTGTCCTTTCTCTATTTGTGACTTTTCTCTATTTCTGACTTTTCTCTATTTCCGACTTATTTCTATATTTGACTTTCTGTCTTCTCTGTCTTTTCTCTATTTGTGACTTTTCTCTATTTCTGTCTTTTCTCTATTTCTGACTTTTCTCTATTTCTGACTTATTTCTATATTTGACTTTCTGTCTTCTCTGTCTTTTCTCTATTTGTGACTTTTCTCTATCTCTGTCTTTTCTCGATTTCTGACTTTCTGTCTTTTCTGTCCTTTCTCTATTTGTGACTTTTCTCTATTTCTGACTTTTCTCGATTTCTGACTTATTTCTATATTTGACTTTCTGTCTTTTCTGTCTTTCTGTCTTTTCTCTATTTCTGACTTTCTGTCTTTTCTGTATTTCTGACATTTCTCTATTTCTCACTTTTCTCTATTTCTGACTTATTTCTATATTTGACTTTCTGCCTTCTCTGTCTTTTCTCTATTTGTGACTTTTCTCTATTTCTGTCTTTTCTCTACTTCTGACTTTTGTCTATTTCTGAATTTTTGTCTTCTCTGTATTTCTGACTTTTCTCTATTTCTGACTTATTTCTATATTTGACTTTCTGCCTTCTCTGTCTTTTCTCTACTTCTGACTTTTGTCTATTTCTGACTTTCTGTCTTTTCTGTATTTCTGACTTCTCTATTTCTGACTTTTCTCTATTTCTAACATATTTCTATATTTGACTTTCTGTCTTTTCTGGCTTTCTGTCTTTTCTCTATTTCTGACTTTCAGTATTTTCTGTCTTTCTGTCTTTTCTCTATTTCTGACTTTCTGTCTTTTCTGTCTTTTCTCTATTTCTGACTTATTTCTATATTTGACTTTCTGTCTTTTCTCTATTTCTGACTTTCTGCCTTTTCTGTATTTCTGACATTTCTCTATTTCTCACTTTTCTCTATTTCTGACTTATTTCTATATTTGACTTTCTGTCTTTTCTGTCTTTCTGTCTTTTCTCTATTTCTGACTTTCTGTCTTTTCAGTCCTTTCTCTATTTGTGACTTTTCTCTATTTCTGACTTTTCTCTATTTCCGACTTATTTCTATATTTGACTTTATGTCTTCTCTGTCTTTTCTCTATTTGTGACTTTTCTCTATTTCTGTCTTTTCTCTACTTCTGACTTTTGTCTATTTCTGACTTTTTGTCTTTTCTGTATTTCTGTCTTTTCTCTATTTCTGACTTTTCTCTATTTCTGACTTATTTCTATATTTGACTTTCTGTCTTTTCTGTCTTTCTATCTTTTCTCTATTTCTGACTTATTTCTATATTTGACTTTGTGTCTTTTCTGTCTTTTCTCTATTTCTGACTTTGTGTCTTTTCTGTCTTTTTTCTATTTCTGACTTTTCTGTATTTCTGACTTTTCTCGATGTCTGACTTATTTCTATATTTGACTTTCTGTCTTTTCTGTCTTTTCTCTATTTCTGACTTTGTGTCTTTTCTGTCTTTTCTCTACTTCTGACTTTTGTCTATTTCTGACTTTTTGTCTTCTCTGTATTTTTGACTTTTCTCTATTTCTGACTTATTTCTATATTTGACTTTCTGTCTTTTCTGTCTTTCTGTCTTTTCTCTATTTCTGACTTTCTATCTTTTCTGTCTTCTCTCTATTTCTGACTTTTCTCTATTTCTGACTTTTCTCTATTTCTGACTTATTTCTATATTTGACTTTCTGTCTTCTCTGTCTTTTCTCTATTTGTGACTTTTCTCTATCTCTGTCTTTTCTCGATTCCTGACTTTCTGTCTTTTCTGTCCTTTCTCTATTTGTGACTTTTCTCTATTTCTGACTTTTCTCGATTTCTGACTTATTTCTATATTTGACTTTCTGTCTTCTCTGTCATTTCTCTATTTGTGACTTTTCTCTATCTCTGTCTTTTCTCGATTTCTGACTTTCTGTCTTTTCTGTCCTTTCTCTATTTGTGACTTTTCTCTATTTCTGACTTTTCTCGATTTCTGACTTATTTCTATATTTGACTTTCTGTCTTCTCTGTCATTTCTCTATTTGTGACTTTTCTCTATCTCTGTCTTTTCTCGATTTCTGACTTTCTGTCTTTTCTGTCCTTTCTCTATTTGTGACTTTTCTCTATTTCTGTCTTTTCTCTATTTCTGACTTTTCTCTATTTCTGACTTATTTCTATATTTGACTTTCTGTCTTCTCTGTCTTTTCTCTATTTGTGAATTTTCTCTTTCTCTGTCTTTTCTCGATTTCTGACTTCCTGTCTTTTCTGTCCTTTCTCTATTTGTGACTTTTCTCTATTTCTGACTTTTCTCGATTTCTAACATATTTCTATATTTGACTTTCTGTCTTTTCTGTCTTTCTGTCTTTTCTCCATTTCTGACTTTCTGTCTTTTCTGTCTTTCTGTCTTTTCGCTATTTCTGACTTTCTGTCTTTTCTGTCTTTTCTCTATTTCTGACTTATTTCGATATTTGACTTTCTGTCTTTTCTGTCTTTTCTCTATTTCTGACTTTCTGTCTTTTCTGTCTTTTTTCTATTTCTGACTTATTTCTATATTTGACTTTCTGTCTTTTCTGTCTTCTCTCTATTTCTGACTTTCTGCCTTTTCTGTATTTCTGACATTTCTCTATTTCTCACTTTTCTCTATTTCTGACTTATTTCTATATTTGACTTTCAGTCTTTTCTGTCTTTCTGTCTTTTCTCTATTTCTGACTTTCTGTCTTTTCTGTCCTTTCTCTATTTGTGACTTTTCTCTATTTCTGACTTTTCTCTATTTCCGACTTATTTCTATATTTGACTTTCTGTCTTCTCTGTCTTTTCTCTATTTGTGACTTTTCTCTATTTCTGTCTTTTCTCTATTTCTGACTTTTCTCTATTTCTGACTTATTTCTATATTTGACTTTCTGTCTTCTCTGTCTTTTCTCTATTTGTGACTTTTCTCTATCTCTGTCTTTTCTCGATTTCTGACTTTCTGTCTTTTCTGTCCTTTCTCTATTTGTGACTTTTCTCTATTTCTGACTTTTCTCGATTTCTGACTTATTTCTATATTTGACTTTCTGTCTTTTCTGTCTTTCTGTCTTTTCTCTATTTCTGACTTTCTGTCTTTTCTGTATTTCTGACATTTCTCTATTTCTCACTTTTCTCTATTTCTGACTTATTTCTATATTTGACTTTCTGCCTTCTCTGTCTTTTCTCTATTTGTGACTTTTCTCTATTTCTGTCTTTTCTCTACTTCTGACTTTTGTCTATTTCTGAATTTTTGTCTTCTCTGTATTTCTGACTTTTCTCTATTTCTGACTTATTTCTATATTTGACTTTCTGCCTTCTCTGTCTTTTCTCTACTTCTGACTTTTGTCTATTTCTGACTTTCTGTCTTTTCTGTATTTCTGACTTCTCTATTTCTGACTTTTCTCTATTTCTAACATATTTCTATATTTGACTTTCTGTCTTTTCTGTCTTTCTGTCTTTTCTCTATTTCTGACTTTCTGTATTTTCTGTCTTTCTGTCTTTTCTCTATTTCTGACTTTCTGTCTTTTCTGTCTTTTCTCTATTTCTGACTTATTTCTATATTTGACTTTCTGTCTTTTCTGTCTTTTCTCTATTTCTGACTTTCTGCCTTTTCTGTCTTTTTTCTATTTCTGACTTATTTCTATATTTGACTTTCTGTCTTTTCTGTCTTCTCTCTATTTCTGACTTTCTGCCTTTTCTGTATTTCTGACATTTCTCTATTTCTCACTTTTCTCTATTTCTGACTTATTTCTATATTTGACTTTCTGTCTTTTCTGTCTTTCTGTCTTTTCTCTATTTCTGACTTTCTGTCTTTTCAGTCCTTTCTCTATTTGTGACTTTTCTCTATTTCTGACTTTTCTCTATTTCCGACTTATTTCTATATTTGACTTTCTGTCTTCTCTGTCTTTTCTCTATTTGTGACTTTTCTCTATTTCTGTCTTTTCTCTACTTCTGACTTTTGTCTATTTCTGACTTTTTGTCTTTTCTGTATTTCTGTCTTTTCTCTATTTCTGACTTTTCTCTATTTCTGACTTATTTCTATATTTGACTTTCTGTCTTTTCTGTCTTTCTATCTTTTCTCTATTTCTGACTTATTTCTATATTTGACTTTCTGCCTTTTCTGTCTTTTCTCTATTTCTGACTTTGTGTCTTTTCTGTCTTTTTTCTATTTCTGACTTTTCTGTATTTCTGACTTTTCTCGATGTCTGACTTATTTCTATATTTGACTTTCTGTCTTTTCTGTCTTTTCTCTATTTCTGACTTTGTGTCTTTTCTGTCTTTTCTCTACTTCTGACTTTTGTCTATTTCTGACTTTTTGTCTTCTCTGTATTTTTGACTTTTCTCTATTTCTGACTTATTTCTATATTTGACTTTCTGTCTTTTCTGTCTTTCTGTCTTTTCTCTATTTCTGACTTTCTGTCTTTTCTGTCTTCTCTCTATTTCTGACTTTTCTCTATTTCTGACTTTTCTCTATTTCTGACTTATTTCTATATTTGACTTTCTGTCTTCTCTGTCTTTTCTCTATTTGTGACTTTTCTCTATCTCTGTCTTTTCTCGATTCCTGACTTTCTGTCTTTTCTGTCCTTTCTCTATTTGTGACTTTTCTCTATTTCTGACTTTTCTCGATTTCTGACTTATTTCTATATTTGACTTTCTGTCTTTTCTGTCTTTCTGTCTTTTCTCTATTTCTGACTTTCTGTCTTTTCTGTATTTCTGACATTTCTCTATTTCTCACTTTTCTCTATTTCTGACTTATTTCTATATTTGACTTTCTGCCTTCTCTGTCTTTTCTCTATTTGTGACTTTTCTCTATTTCTGTCTTTTCTCTACTTCTGACTTTTGTCTATTTCTGACTTTTTGTCTTCTCTGTATTTCTGACTTTTCTCTATTTCTGACTTATTTCTATATTTGACTTTCTGCCTTCTCTGTCTTTTCTCTACTTCTGACTTTTGTCTATTTCTGACTTTCTGTCTTTTCTGTATTTCTGAATTCTCTATTTCTGACTTTTCTCTATTTCTAACATATTTCTATATTTGACTTTCTGTCTTTTCTGTCTTTCTGTCTTTTCTCTATTTCTGACTTTCTGTCTTTTCTGTCTTTCTGTCTTTTCGCTATTTCTGACTTTCTGTCGTTTCTGTCTTTTCTCTATTTCTGACTTATTTCTATATTTGACTTTCTGTCTTTTCTGTCTTTTCTCTATTTCTGACTTTCTGCCTTTTCTGTCTTTTTTCTATTTCTGACTTATATCTAAATTTGCCTTTCTGTCTTTTCTGTCTTCTCTCTATTTCTGACTTTCTGCCTTTTCTGTATTTCTGACATTTCTCTATTTCTCACTTTTCTCTATTTCTGACTTATTTCTATATTTGACTTTCAGTCTTTTCTGTCTTTCTGTCTTTTCTCTATTTCTGACTTTCTGTCTTTTCTGTCCTTTCTCTATTTGTGACTTTTCTCTATTTCTGACTTTTCTCTATTTCCGACTTATTTCTATATTTGACTTTCTGTCTTCTCTGTCTTTTCTCTATTTGTGACTTTTCTCTATTTCTGTCTTTTCTCTATTTCTGACTTTTCTCTATTTCTGAATTTTTGTCTTTTCTGTATTTCTGTCTTTTCACTATTTCTGACTGTTCTCTATTTCTGACTTATTTCTATATTTGACTTTCTGTCTTCTCTGTCTTTTCTCTATTTGTGACTTTTCTCTATCTCTGTCTTTTCTCGATTTCTGACTTCCTGTCTTTTCTGTCCTTTCTCTATTTGTGACTTTTCTCTATTTCTGACTTTCTGTCTTTTCTGTCCTGTCTCTATTTGTGACTTTTCTCTATTTCTGTCTTTTTTCTATTTCTGACTTATTTCTATATTTGACTTTCTGTCTTTTCTATCTTCTCTCTCCGTTTCTGACTTTCTGCCTTTTCTGTATTTCTGACATTTCTCTATTTCTCACTTTTCTCTATTTCTGACTTATTTCTATATTTGACTTTCTGTCTTTTCTGTCTTTTCTCTATTTCTGACTTTCTGCCTTTTCTGTCTTTTCTCTATTTCTGACTTTCTGTCTTTTCTGTCTTCTCTCTATTTCTGACTTTCTGCCTTTTCTGTATTTCTGACATTTCTCTATTTCTCACTTTTCTCTATTTCTGACTTATTTCGATATTTGACTTTCTGTCTTTTCTGTCTTTTCTGTCTTTCTGTCTTTTCTCTATTTCTGACTTTCTGTCTTTTCTGTCTTTTCTCTATTTGTGACTTTTCTCTATTTCTGACTTTTCTCTATTTCCGACTTATTTCTTTATTTGACTTTCTGTCTTCTCTGTCTTTTCTCTATTTGTGACTTTTCTCTATTTCTGTCTTTTCTCTACTTCTGACTTTTGTCTATTTCTGACTTTTTGTCTTTTCTGTATTTCTGTCTTTTCTCTATTTCTGACTTTTCTCTATTTCTGACTTATTTCTATATTTGACTTTCTGTCTTTTCTGTCTTTCTGTCTTTTCTCTATTTCTGACTTATTTCTATATTTGACTTTCTGTCTTTTCTGTCTTTTCTCTATTTCTGACTTTGTGTCTTTTCTGTCTTTTTTCTATTTCTGACTTTTCTGTATTTCTGACTTTCTGTCTTTTCTGTCTTCTCTCTATTTCTGACTTTTCTCTATTTCTGACTTTTCTCTATTTCTGACTTATTTCTATATTTGACTTTCTGTCTTTTCTGTCTTTTCTCTATTTGTGACTTTTCTCTATCTCTGTCTTTTCTCGATTTCTGACTTTCTGTCTTTTCTGTCCTTTCTCTATTTGTGACTTTTCTCGATTTCTGACTTATTTCTATATTTGACTTTCTGTCTTTTCTGTCTTTCTGTCTTTTCTCTATTTCTGACTTTCTGTCTTTTCTGTATTTCTGACATTTCTCTATTTCTCACTTTTCTCGATTTCTGACTTATTTCTATATTTGACTTTCTGCCTTCTCTGTCTTTTCTCTATTTGTGACTTTTCTCTATTTCTGTCTTTTCTCTACTTCTGACTTTTGTCTATTTCTGACTTTTTGTCTTCTCTGTATTTCTGACTTTTCTCTATTTCTGACTTATTTCTATATTTGACTTTCTGTCTTTTCTGTCTTTCTGTCTTTTCTCTATTTCTGACTTTCTGTCTTTTCTGTCTTCTCTCTATTTCTGACTTTTCTCTATTTCTGACTTTTCTCTATTTCTGACTTATTTCTATATTTGACTTTCTGTCTTCTCTGTCTTTTCTCTATTTGTGACTTTTCTCTATCTCTGTCTTTTCTCGATTTCGGACTTTCTGTCTTTTCTGTCCTTTCTCTATTTGAGACTTTTCTCTATTTCTGACTTTTCTCGATTTCTGACTTATTTCTATATTTGACTTTCTGTCTTTTCTGTCTTTCTGTCTTTTCTCTATTTCTGAATTTCTGTCTTTTCTGCATTTCTGAAATTTCTCTATTTCTCACTTTTCTCTATTTCTGACTTATTTCTATATTTGACTTTCTGCCTTCTCTGTCTTTTCTCTATTTGTGACTTTTCTCTATTTCTGTCTTTTCTCTACTTCTGACTTTTGTCTATTTCTGACTTTTTGTCTTCTCTGTATTTCTGACTTTTCTCTATTTCTGACTTATTTCTATATTTGACTTTCTGCCTTCTCTGTCTTTTCTCTACTTCTGACTTTTGTCTATTTCTGACTTTCTGTCTTTTCTATATTTCTGACTTCTCTATTTCTGACTTTTCCCTATTTCTAACATATTTCTATATTTGACTTTCTGTCTTTTCTGTCTTTCTGTCTTTTCTCTATTTCTGACTTTCTGTCTTTTCTGTCTTTCTGTCTTTTCTCTATTTCTGACTTTCTGTCGTTTCTGTCTTTTCTCTATTTCTGACTTTCTGCCTTTTCTGTCTTTTTTCTATTTCTGACTTATTTCTATATTTGACTTTCTGTCTTTTCTGTCTTTTCTCTATTTCTGACTTTCTGCCTTTTCTGTCTTTTTTCTATTTCTGACTTATTTCTATATTTGACTTTCTGTCTTTTCTGTCTTCTCTCTATTTCTGACTTTCTGCCTTTTCTGTATTTCTGACATTTCTCTATTTCTCACTTTTCTCTATTTCTGACTTATTTCTATATTTGACTTTCTGTCTTTTCTGTCTTTCTGTCTTTTCTCTATTTCTGACTTTCTGTCTTTTCTGTCCTTTCTCTATTTGTGACTTTTCTCTATTTCTGACTTTTCTCTATTTCCGACTTATTTCTATATTTGACTTTCTGTCTTCTCTGTCTTTTCTCTATTTGTGACTTTTCTCTATTTCTGTCTTTTCTCTACTTCTGCCTTTTGTCTATTTCTGACTTTTTGTCTTTTCTGTATTTCCGTCTTTTCTCTATTTCTGACTTTTCTCTATTTCTGACTTATTTCTATATTTGACTTTCTGTCTTTTCTGTCTTTTCTCTATTTCTGACTTTCTGCCTTTTCTGTCTTTTTTCTATTTCTGACTTATTTCTATATTTGACTTTCTGTCTTTTCTGTCTTCTCTCTATTTCTGACATTTCTCTATTTCTCACTTTTCTCTATTTCTGACTTATTTCCATATTTGACTTTCTGTCTTGTCTGTCTTTCTGTCTTTTCTCTATTTCTGATTTTCTGTCTTTTCTGTCCTTTCTCTATTTATGACTTTTCTCTATTTCTGACTTTTCTCTATTTCCGACTTATTTCTATATTTGACTTTCTGTCTTCTCTGTCTTTTCTCTATTTGTGACTTTTCTCTATTTCTGTCTTTTCTCTACTTCTGACTTTTGTCTATTTCTGACTTTTTGTCTTTTCTGTATTTCTGTCTTTTCTCTATTTCTGACTTTTCTCTATTTCTGACTTATTTCTATATTTGACTTTCTGTCTTTTCTGTCTTTCTGTCTTTTCTCTATTTCTGACTTTCTGTCTTTTCTGTCTTTCTGTCTTTTCTCTATTTCTGACTTTCTGTCGTTTCTGTCTTTTCTCTATTTCTGACTTATTTCTATATTTGACTTTCTGTCTTTTCTGTCTTTTCTCTATTTCTGACTTTCTGCCTTTTCTGTCTTTCTTCTATTTCTGACTTATTTCTATATTTGACTTTCTGTCTTTTCTGTCTTCTCTCTCCGTTTCTGACTTTCTGCCTTTTCTGTATTTCTGACATTTCTCTATTTCTCACTTTTCTCTATTTCTGACTTATTTCTATATTTGACTTTCTGTCTTTTCTGTCTTTTCTCTATTTCTGACTTTTTGCCTTTTCTGTCTTTTCTCTATTTCTGACTTTCTGTCTTTTCTGTCTTCTCTCTATTTCTGACTTTCTGCCTTTTCTGTATTTCTGACATTTCTCTATTTCTCACTTTTCTCTATTTCTGACTTATTTCGATATTTGACTTTCTGTCTTTTCTGTCTTTCTGTCTTTTCTCTATTTCTGACTTTCTGTCTTTTCTGTCTTTTCTCTATTTGTGACTTTTCTCTATTTCTGACTTTTCTCTATTTCTGACTTTCTGCCTTTTCTGTCTTTTTTCTATTTCTGACTTATTTCTATATTTGACTTTCTGTCTTTTCTGTCTTTTCTCTATTTCTGACTTTCTGCCTTTTCTGTCTTTTTTCTATTTCTGACTTATTTCTATATTTGACTTTCTGTCTTTTCTGTCTTCTCTCTATTTCTGACTTTCTGCCTTTTCTGTATTTCTGACATTTCTCTATTTCTCACTTTTCTCTATTTCTGACTTATTTCTATATTTGACTTTCTGTCTTTTCTGTCTTTCTGTCTTTTCTCTATTTCTGACTTTCTGTCTTTTCTGTCCTTTCTCTATTTGTGACTTTTCTCTATTTCTGACTTTTCTCTATTTCCGACTTATTTCTATATTTGACTTTCTGTCTTCTCTGTCTTTTCTCTATTTGTGACTTTTCTCTACTTCTGTCTTTTCTCTACTTCTGACTTTTGTCTATTTCTGACTTTTTGTCTTTTCTGTATTTCTGTCTTTTCTCTATTTCTGACTTTTCTCTATTTCTGACTTATTTCTATATTTGACTTTCTGTCTTTTCTGTCTTTTCTCTATTTCTGACTTTCTGCCTTTTCTGTCTTTTTTCTATTTCTGACTTATTTCTATATTTGACTTTCTGTCTTTTCTGTCTTCTCTCTATTTCTGACTTTCTGCCTTTTCTGTATTTCTGACATTTCTCTATTTCTCACTTTTCTCTATTTCTGACTTATTTCCATATTTGACTTTCTGTCTTGTCTGTCTTTCTGTCTTTTCTCTATTTCTGACTTTCTGTCTTTTCTGTCCTTTCTCTATTTATGACTTTTCTCTATTTCTGACTTTTCTCTATTTCCGACTTATTTCTATATTTGACTTTGTGTCTTCTCTGTCTTTTCTCTATTTGTGACTTTTCTCTATTTCTGTCTTTTCTCTACTTCTGACTTTTGTCTATTTCTGACTTTTTGTCTTTTCTGTATTTCTGTCTTTTCTCTATTTCTGACTTTTCTCTATTTCTGACTTATTTCTATATTTGACTTTCTGTCTTTTCTGTCTTTCTGTCTTTTCTCTATTTCTGACTTTCTGTCTTTTCTGTCTTTCTGTCTTTTCTCTATTTCTGACTTTCTGTCGTTTCTGTCTTTTCTCTATTTCTGACTTATTTCTATATTTGACTTTCTGTCTTTTCTGTCTTTTCTCTATTTCTGACTTTCTGCCTTTTCTGTCTTTCTTCTATTTCTGACTTATTTCTATATTTGACTTTCTGTCTTTTCTGTCTTCTCTCTCCGTTTCTGACTTTCTGCCTTTTCTGTATTTCTGACATTTCTCTATTTCTCACTTTTCTCTATTTCTGACTTATTTCTATATTTGACTTTCTGTCTTTTCTGTCTTTTCTCTATTTCTGACTTTTTGCCTTTTCTGTCTTTTCTCTATTTCTGACTTTCTGTCTTTTCTGTCTTCTCTCTATTTCTGACTTTCTGCCTTTTCTGTATTTCTGACATTTCTCTATTTCTCACTTTTCTCTATTTCTGACTTATTTCGATATTTGACTTTCTGTCTTTTCTGTCTTTCTGTCTTTTCTCTATTTCTGACTTTCTGTCTTTTCTGTCTTTTCTCTATTTGTGACTTTTCTCTATTTCTGACTTTTCTCTATTTCTGACTTTCTGCCTTTTCTGTCTTTTTTCTATTTCTGACTTATTTCTATATTTGACTTTCTGTCTTTTCTGTCTTTTCTCTATTTCTGACTTTCTGCCTTTTCTGTCTTTTTTCTATTTCTGACTTATTTCTATATTTGACTTTCTGTCTTTTCTGTCTTCTCTCTATTTCTGACTTTCTGCCTTTTCTGTATTTCTGACATTTCTCTATTTCTCACTTTTCTCTATTTCTGACTTATTTCTATATTTGACTTTCTGTCTTTTCTGTCTTTCTGTCTTTTCTCTATTTCTGACTTTCTGTCTTTTCTGTCCTTTCTCTATTTGTGACTTTTCTCTATTTCTGACTTTTCTCTATTTCCGACTTATTTCTATATTTGACTTTCTGTCTTCTCTGTCTTTTCTCTATTTGTGACTTTTCTCTATTTCTGTCTTTTCTCTACTTCTGACTTTTGTCTATTTCTGACTTTTTGTCTTTTCTGTATTTCTGTCTTTTCTCTATTTCTGACTTTTCTCTATTTCTGACTTATTTCTATATTTGACTTTCTGTCTTTTCTGTCTTTTCTCTATTTCTGACTTTCTGCCTTTTCTGTCTTTTTTCTATTTCTGACTTATTTCTATATTTGACTTACTGTCTTTTCTGTCTTCTCTCTATTTCTGACTTTCTGCCTTTTCTGTATTTCTGACATTTCTCTATTTCTCACTTTTCTCTATTTCTGACTTATTTCCATATTTGACTTTCTGTCTTGTCTGTCTTTCTGTCTTTTCTCTATTTCTGACTTTCTGTCTTTTCTGTCCTTTCTCTATTTATGACTTTTCTCTATTTCTGACTTTTCTCTATTTCCGACTTATTTCTATATTTGACTTTCTGTCTTCTCTGTCTTTTCTCTATTTGTGACTTTTCTCTATTTCTGTCTTTTCTCTACTTCTGACTTTTGTCTATTTCTGACTTTTTGTCTTTTCTGTATTTCTGTCTTTTCTCTATTTCTGACTTTTCTCTATTTCTGACTTATTTCTATATTTGACTTTCTGTCTTTTCTGTCTTTCTGTCTTTTCTCTATTTCTGACTTTCTGTCTTTTCTGTCTTTCTGTCTTTTCTCTATTTCTGACTTTCTGTCGTTTCTGTCTTTTCTCTATTTCTGACTTTCTGCCTTTTCTGTCTTTCTTCTATTTCTGACTTATTTCTATATTTGACTTTCTGTCTTTTCTGTCTTCTCTCTCCGTTTCTGACTTTCTGCCTTTTCTGTATTTCTGACATTTCTCTATTTCTCACTTTTCTCTATTTCTGACTTATTTCTATATTTGACTTTCTGTCTTTTCTGTCTTTTCTCTATTTCTGACTTTTTGCCTTTTCTGTCTTTTCTGTATTTCTGACTTCTCTATTTCTGACTTTTCTCTATTTCTAACATATTTCTATATTTGACTTTCTGTCTTTTCTGTCTTTCTGTCTTTTCTCTATTTCTGACTTTCTGTCTTTTCTGTCTTTCTGTCTTTTCTCTATTTCTGACTTTCTGTCGTTTCTGTCTTTTCTCTATTTCTGACTTATTTCTATATTTGACTTTCTGTCTTTTCTGTCTTTTCTCTATTTCTGACTTTCTGCCTTTTCTGTCTTTTTTCTATTTCTGACTTATTTCTATATTTGACTTTCTGTCTTTTCTGTCTTCTCTCTATTTCTGACTTTCTGCCTTTTCTGTATTTCTGACATTTCTCTATTTCTCACTTTTCTCTATTTCTGACTTATTTCTATATTTGACTTTCTGTCTTTTCTGTCTTTCTGTCTTTTCTCTATTTCTGACTTTCTGTCTTTTCTGTCCTTTCTCTATTTGTGACTTTTCTCTAATTCTGACTTTTCTCTATTTCCGACTTATTTCTATATTTGACTTTCTGTCTTCTCTGTCTTTTCTCTATTTGTGACTTTTCTCTATTTCTGTCTTTTCTCTACTTCTGACTTTTGTCTATTTCTGACTTTTTGTCTTTTCTGTATTTCTGTCTTTTCACTATTTCTGACTTTTCTCTATTTCTGACTTATTTCTATATTTGACTTTCTGTCTTTTCTGTCTTTCTGTCTTTTCTCTATTTCTGACTTTCTGTCTTTTCTGTCTTTCTGTCTTTTCTCTATTTCTGACTTTCTGTCGTTTCTGTCTTTTCTCTATTTCTGACTTATTTCTATATTTGACTTTCTGTCTTTTCTGTCTTTTCTCTATTTCTGACTTTCTGCCTTTTCTGTCTTTCTTCTATTTCTGACTTATTTCTATATTTGACTTTCTGTCTTTTCTGTCTTCTCTCTCCGTTTCTGACTTTCTGTCTTTTCTGTATTTCTGACATTTCTCTATTTCTCACTTTTCTCTATTTCTGACTTATTTCTATATTTGACTTTCTGTCTTTTCTGTCTTTTCTCTATTTCTGACTTTCTGCCTTTTCTGCCTTTTCTCTATTTCTGACTTTCTGTCTTTTCTGTCTTCTCTCTATTTCTGACTTTCTGCCTTTTCTGTATTTCTGACATTTCTCTATTTCTCACTTTTCACTATTTCTGACTTATTTCTATATTTGACTTTCTGTCTTTTCTGTCTTTCTGTCTTTTCTCTATTTCTGACTTTCTGTCTTTTCTGTCCTTTCTCTATTTGTGACTTTTCTCTATTTCTGACTTTTCTCTATTTCCGACTTATTTCTATATTTGACTTTCTGTCTTCTCTGTCTTTTCTCTATTTGTGACTTTTCTCTTTTTATGTCTTTTCTCTACTTCTGACTTTTGTCTATTTCTGACATTTTGTCTTTTCTGTATTTCTGTCTTTTCTCTATTTCTGACTTTTCTCTATTTCTGACTTATTTCTATATTTGACTTTCTGTCATTTCTGTCTTTCTGTCTTTTCTCTATTTCTGACTTTCTGTCTTTTCTGTCCTTTCTCTATTTGTGACTTTTCTCTATTTGTGACTTTTCTCTATTTCCGACTTATTTCTATATTTGACTTTCTGTCTTCTCTGTCTTTTCTCTATTTGTGACTTTTCTCTTTTTATGTCTTTTCTCTCCTTCTGACTTTTGTCTATTTCTGACTTTTTGTCTTTTCTGTATTTCTGTCTTTTCTCTATTTCTGACTTTTCTCTATTTCTGACTTATTTCTATATTTGACTTTCTGTCTTTTCTGTCTTTTCTCTATTTCTGACTTTCTGCCTTTTCTGTCTTTTTTCTATTTCTGACTTATTTCTATATTTGACTTTCTGTCTTTTCTGTCTTTCTGTCTTTTCTCTATTTCTGACTTTCTGTCTTTTCTGTCTTTCTGTCTTTTCTCTATTTCTGACTTTCTGTCGTTTCTGTCTTTTCTCTATTTCTGACTTATTTCTATATTTGACTTTCTGTCTTTTCTGTCTTTTCTCTATTTCTGACTTTCTGCCTTTTCTGTCTTTTTTCTATTTCTGACGTATTTCTATATTTGACTTTCTGTCTTTTCTGTCTTCTCTCTATTTCTGACTTTCTGCCTTTTCTGTATTTCTGACATTTCTCTATTTCTCACTTTTCTCTATTTCTGACTTATTTCTATATTTGACTTTCTGTCTTTTCTGTCTTTCTGTCTTTTCTCTATTTCTGACTTTCTGTCTTTTCTGTCCTTTCTCTATTTGTGACTTTTCTCTAATTCTGACTTTTCTCTATTTCCGACTTATTTCTATATTTGACTTTCTGTCTTCTCTGTCTTTTCTCTATTTGTGACTTTTCTCTATTTCTGTCTTTTCTCTACTTCTGACTTTTGTCTATTTCTGACTTTTTGTCTTTTCTGTATTTCTGTCTTTTCACTATTTCTGACTTTTCTCTATTTCTGACTTATTTCTATATTTGACTTTCTGTCTTTTCTGTCTTTCTGTCTTTTCTCTATTTCTGACTTTCTGTCTTTTCTGTCTTTCTGTCTTTTCTCTATTTCTGACTTTCTGTCGTTTCTGTCTTTTCTCTATTTCTGACTTATTTCTATATTTGACTTTCTGTCTTTTCTGTCTTTTCTCTATTTCTGACTTTCTGCCTTTTCTGTCTTTCTTCTATTTCTGACTTATTTCTATATTTGACTTTCTGTCTTTTCTGTCTTCTCTCTCCGTTTCTGACTTTCTGTCTTTTCTGTATTTCTGACATTTCTCTATTTCTCACTTTTCTCTATTTCTGACTTATTTCTATATTTGACTTTCTGTCTTTTCTGTCTTTTCTCTATTTCTGACTTTCTGCCTTTTCTGCCTTTTCTCTATTTCTGACTTTCTGTCTTTTCTGTCTTCTCTCTATTTCTGACTTTCTGCCTTTTCTGTATTTCTGACATTTCTCTATTTCTCACTTTTCACTATTTCTGACTTATTTCTATATTTGACTTTCTGTCTTTTCTGTCTTTTCTCTATTTCTGACTTTCTGCCTTTTCTGCCTTTTCTCTATTTCTGACTTTCTGTCTTTTCTGTCTTCTCTCTATTTCTGACTTTCTGCCTTTTCTGTATTTCTGACATTTCTCTATTTCTCACTTTTCACTATTTCTGACTTATTTCTATATTTGACTTTCTGTCTTTTCTGTCTTTTCTCTATTTCTGACTTTCTGCCTTTTCTGTCTTTTTTCTATTTCTGACGTATTTCTATATTTGACTTTCTGTCTTTTCTGTCTTCTCTCTATTTCTGACTTTCTGCCTTTTCTGTATTTCTGACATTTCTCTATTTCTCACTTTTCTCTATTTCTGACTTATTTCTATATTTGACTTTCTGTCTTTTCTGTCTTTCTGTCTTTTCTCTATTTCTGACTTTCTGTCTTTTCTGTCCTTTCTCTATTTGTGACTTTTCTCTAATTCTGACTTTTCTCTATTTCCGACTTATTTCTATATTTGACTTTCTGTCTTCTCTGTCTTTTCTCTATTTGTGACTTTTCTCTATTTCTGACTTTTCTCTACTTCTGACTTTTGTCTATTTCTGACTTTTTGTCTTTTCTGTATTTCTGTCTTTTCACTATTTCTGACTTTTCTCTATTTCTGACTTATTTCTATATTTGACTTTCTGTCTTTTCTGTCTTTCTGTCTTTTCTCTATTTCTGACTTTCTGTCTTTTCTGTCTTTCTGTCTTTTCTCTATTTCTGACTTTCTGTCGTTTCTGTCTTTTCTCTATTTCTAACTTATTTCTATATTTGACTTTCTGTCTTTTCTGTCTTTTCTCTATTTCTGACTTTCTGCCTTTTCTGTCTTTCTTCTATTTCTGACTTATTTCTATATTTGACTTTCTGTCTTTTCTGTCTTCTCTCTCCGTTTCTGACTTTCTGTCTTTTCTGTATTTCTGACATTTCTCTATTTCTCACTTTTCTCTATTTCTGACTTATTTCTATATTTGACTTTCTGTCTTTTCTGTCTTTTCTCTATTTCTGACTTTCTGCCTTTTCTGCCTTTTCTCTATTTCTGACTTTCTGTCTTTTCTGTCTTCTCTCTATTTCTGACTTTCTGCCTTTTCTGTATTTCTGACATTTCTCTATTTCTCACTTTTCACTATTTCTGACTTATTTCTATATTTGACTTTCTGTCTTTTCTGTCTTTCTGTCTTTTCTCTATTTCTGACTTTCTGTCTTTTCTGTCCTTTCTCTATTTGTGACTTTTCTCTATTTCTGACTTTTCTCTATTTCCGACTTATTTCTATATTTGACTTTCTGTCTTCTCTGTCTTTTCTCTATTTGTGACTTTTCTCTTTTTATGTCTTTTCTCTACTTCTGACTTTTGTCTATTTCTGACTTTTTGTCTTTTCTGTATTTCTGTCTTTTCTCTATTTCTGACTTTTCTCTATTTCTGACTTATTTCTATATTTGACTTTCTGTCATTTCTGTCTTTCTGTCTTTTCTCTATTTCTGACTTTCTGTCTTTTCTGTCCTTTCTCTATTTGTGACTTTTCTCTATTTCTGACTTTTCTCTATTTCCGACTTATTTCTATATTTGACTTTCTGTCTTCTCTGTCTTTTCTCTATTTGTGACTTTTCTCTTTTTATGTCTTTTCTCTACTTCTGACTTTTGTCTATTTCTGACTTTTTGTCTTTTCTGTATTTCTGTCTTTTCTCTATTTCTGACTTTTCTCTATTTCTGACTTATTTCTATATTTGACTTTCTGTCTTTTCTGTCTTTTCTCTATTTCTGACTTTCTGCCTTTTCTGTCTTTTTTCTATTTCTGACTTATTTCTATATTTGACTTTCTGTCTTTTCTGTCTTTTCTCTATTTCTGACTTTCTGCCTTTTCTGCCTTTTCTCTATTTCTGACTTTCTGTCTTTTCTGTCTTCTCTCTATTTCTGACTTTCTGCCTTTTCTGTATTTCTGACATTTCTCTATTTCTCACTTTTCACTATTTCTGACTTATTTCTATATTTGACTTTCTGTCTTTTCTGTCTTTTTTCTATTTCTGACGTATTTCTATATTTGACTTTCTGTCTTTTCTGTCTTCTCTCTATTTCTGACTTTCTGCCTTTTCTGTATTTCTGACATTTCTCTATTTCTCACTTTTCTCTATTTCTGACTTATTTCTATATTTGACTTTCTGTCTTTTCTGTCTTTCTGTCTTTTCTCTATTTCTGACTTTCTGTCTTTTCTGTCCTTTCTCTATTTGTGACTTTTCTCTAATTCTGACTTTTCTCTATTTCCGACTTATTTCTATATTTGACTTTCTGTCTTCTCTGTCTTTTCTCTATTTGTGACTTTTCTCTATTTCTGTCTTTTCTCTACTTCTGACTTTTGTCTATTTCTGACTTTTTGTCTTTTCTGTATTTCTGTCTTTTCACTATTTCTGACTTTTCTCTATTTCTGACTTATTTCTATATTTGACTTTCTGTCTTTTCTGTCTTTCTGTCTTTTCTCTATTTCTGACTTTCTGTCTTTTCTGTCTTTCTGTCTTTTCTCTATTTCTGACTTTCTGTCGTTTCTGTCTTTTCTCTATTTCTGACTTATTTCTATATTTGGCTTTCTGTCTTTTCTGTCTTTTCTCTATTTCTGACTTTCTGCCTTTTCTGTCTTTCTTCTATTTCTGACTTATTTCTATATTTGACTTTCTGTCTTTTCTGTCTTCTCTCTCCGTTTCTGACTTTCTGTCTTTTCTGTATTTCTGACATTTCTCTATTTCTCACTTTTCTCTATTTCTGACTTATTTCTATATTTGACTTTCTGTCTTTTCTGTCTTTTCTCTATTTCTGACTTTCTGCCTTTTCTGCCTTTTCTCTATTTCTGACTTTCTGTCTTTTCTGTCTTCTCTCTATTTCTGACTTTCTGCCTTTTCTGTATTTCTGACATTTCTCTATTTCTCACTTTTCACTATTTCTGACTTATTTCTATATTTGACTTTCTGTCTTTTCTGTCTTTTCTCTATTTCTGACTTTCTGCCTTTTCTGCCTTTTCTCTATTTCTGACTTTCTGTCTTTTCTGTCTTCTCTCTATTTCTGACTTTCTGCCTTTTCTGTATTTCTGACATTTCTCTATTTCTCACTTTTCACTATTTCTGACTTATTTCTATATTTGACTTTCTGTCTTTTCTGTCTTTTCTCTATTTCTGACTTTCTGCCTTTTCTGTCTTTTTTCTATTTCTGACGTATTTCTATATTTGACTTTCTGTCTTTTCTGTCTTCTCTCTATTTCTGACTTTCTGCCTTTTCTGTATTTCTGACATTTCTCTATTTCTCACTTTTCTCTATTTCTGACTTATTTCTATATTTGACTTTCTGTCTTTTCTGTCTTTCTGTCTTTTCTCTATTTCTGACTTTCTGTCTTTTCTGTCCTTTCTCTATTTGTGACTTTTCTCTAATTCTGACTTTTCTCTATTTCCGACTTATTTCTATATTTGACTTTCTGTCTTCTCTGTCTTTTCTCTATTTGTGACTTTTCTCTATTTCTGACTTTTCTCTACTTCTGACTTTTGTCTATTTCTGACTTTTTGTCTTTTCTGTATTTCTGTCTTTTCACTATTTCTGACTTTTCTCTATTTCTGACTTATTTCTATATTTGACTTTCTGTCTTTTCTGTCTTTCTGTCTTTTCTCTATTTCTGACTTTCTGTCTTTTCTGTCTTTCTGTCTTTTCTCTATTTCTGACTTTCTGTCGTTTCTGTCTTTTCTCTATTTCTAACTTATTTCTATATTTGACTTTCTGTCTTTTCTGTCTTTTCTCTATTTCTGACTTTCTGCCTTTTCTGTCTTTCTTCTATTTCTGACTTATTTCTATATTTGACTTTCTGTCTTTTCTGTCTTCTCTCTCCGTTTCTGACTTTCTGTCTTTTCTGTATTTCTGACATTTCTCTATTTCTCACTTTTCTCTATTTCTGACTTATTTCTATATTTGACTTTCTGTCTTTTCTGTCTTTTCTCTATTTCTGACTTTCTGCCTTTTCTGCCTTTTCTCTATTTCTGACTTTCTGTCTTTTCTGTCTTCTCTCTATTTCTGACTTTCTGCCTTTTCTGTATTTCTGACATTTCTCTATTTCTCACTTTTCACTATTTCTGACTTATTTCTATATTTGACTTTCTGTCTTTTCTGTCTTTCTGTCTTTTCTCTATTTCTGACTTTCTGTCTTTTCTGTCCTTTCTCTATTTGTGACTTTTCTCTATTTCTGACTTTTCTCTATTTCCGACTTATTTCTATATTTGACTTTCTGTCTTCTCTGTCTTTTCTCTATTTGTGACTTTTCTCTTTTTATGTCTTTTCTCTACTTCTGACTTTTGTCTATTTCTGACTTTTTGTCTTTTCTGTATTTCTGTCTTTTCTCTATTTCTGACTTTTCTCTATTTCTGACTTATTTCTATATTTGACTTTCTGTCATTTCTGTCTTTCTGTCTTTTCTCTATTTCTGACTTTCTGTCTTTTCTGTCCTTTCTCTATTTGTGACTTTTCTCTATTTCTGACTTTTCTCTATTTCCGACTTATTTCTATATTTGACTTTCTGTCTTCTCTGTCTTTTCTCTATTTGTGACTTTTCTCTTTTTATGTCTTTTCTCTACTTCTGACTTTTGTCTATTTCTGACTTTTTGTCTTTTCTGTATTTCTGTCTTTTCTCTATTTCTGACTTTTCTCTATTTCTGACTTATTTCTATATTTGACTTTCTGTCTTTTCTGTCTTTTCTCTATTTCTGACTTTCTGCCTTTTCTGTCTTTTTTCTATTTCTGACTTATTTCTATATTTGACTTTCTGTCTTTTCTGTCTTCTCTCTATTTCTGACTTTCTGCCTTTTCTGTATTTCTGACATTTCTCTATTTCTCACTTTTCTCTATTTCTGACTTATTTCTATATTTGACTTTCTGTCTTTTCTGTCTTTCTGTCTTTTCTGTCTTCTCTCTATTTCTGACTTTCTGCCTTTTCTGTATTTCTGACATTTCTCTATTTCTCACTTTTCACTATTTCTGACTTATTTCTATATTTGACTTTCTGTCTTTTCTGTCTTTCTGTCTTTTCTCTATTTCTGACTTTCTGTCTTTTCTGTCCTTTCTCTATTTGTGACTTTTCTCTATTTCTGACTTTTCTCTATTTCCGACTTATTTCTATATTTGACTTTCTGTCTTCTCTGTCTTTTCTCTATTTGTGACTTTTCTCTTTTTATGTCTTTTCTCTACTTCTGACTTTTGTCTATTTCTGACTTTTTGTCTTTTCTGTATTTCTGTCTTTTCTCTATTTCTGACTTTTCTCTATTTCTGACTTATTTCTATATTTGACTTTCTGTCATTTCTGTCTTTCTGTCTTTTCTCTATTTCTGACTTTCTGTCTTTTCTGTCCTTTCTCTATTTGTGACTTTTCTCTATTTCTGACTTTTCTCTATTTCCGACTTATTTCTATATTTGACTTTCTGTCTTCTCTGTCTTTTCTCTATTTGTGACTTTTCTCTTTTTATGTCTTTTCTCTACTTCTGACTTTTGTCTATTTCTGACTTTTTGTCTTTTCTGTATTTCTGTCTTTTCTCTATTTCTGACTTTTCTCTATTTCTGACTTATTTCTATATTTGACTTTCTGTCTTTTCTGTCTTTTCTCTATTTCTGACTTTCTGCCTTTTCTGTCTTTTTTCTATTTCTGACTTATTTCTATATTTGACTTTCTGTCTTTTCTGTCTTCTCTCTATTTCTGACTTTCTGCCTTTTCTGTATTTCTGACATTTCTCTATTTCTCACTTTTCTCTATTTCTGACTTATTTCTATATTTGACTTTCTGTCTTTTCTGTCTTTCTGTCTTTTCTCTATTTCTGACTTTCTGTCTTTTCTGTCTTCTCTCTATTCCTGACTTTTCTCTATTTCTGACTTTTCTCTATTTCTGACTTATTTCTATATTTGACTTTCTGTCTTCTCTGTCTTTTCTCTATTTGTGACTTTTCTCTATCTCTGTCTTTTCTCGATTTCTGACTTTCTGTCTTTTCTGTCCTTTCTCTATTTGTGACTTTTCTCTATTTCTGACTTTTCTCTATTTCCGACTTATTTCTATATTTGACTTTCTGTCTTCTCTGTCTTTTCTCTATTTGTGACTTTTCTCTATTTCTGTCTTTTCTCTACTTCTGACTTTTGTCTATTTCTGACTTTTTGTCTTTTCTGTATTTCTGTCTTTTCTCTATTTCTGACTTTTCTCTATTTCTGACTTATTTCTATATTTGACTTTCTGTCTTTTCTGTCTTTCTGTCTTTTCTCTATTTCTGACTTTCTGACTTTTCTGTCTTTCTGTCTTTTCTCTATTTCTGACTTTCTGTCGTTTCTGTCTTTTCTCTATTTCTGACTAATTTCTATATTTGACTTTCTGTCTTTTCTGTCTTTTCTCTATTTCTGACTTTCTGCCTTTTCTGTCTTTCTTCTATTTCTGACTTATTTCTATATTTGACTTTCTGTCTTTTCTGTCTTCTCTCTCCGTTTCTGACTTTCTGCCTTTTCTGTATTTCTGACATTTCTCTATTTCTCACTTTTCTCTATTTCTGACTTATTTCTATATTTGACTTTCTGTCTTTTCTCTATTTCTGACTTTCTGTCTTTTCTGTCTTCTCTCTATTTCTGACTTTCTGCCTTTTCTGTATTTCTGACATTTCTCTATTTCTCACTTTTCTCTATTTCTGACTTATTTCTATATTTGACTTTCTGTCTTTTCTGTCTTTCTGTCTTTTCTCTATTTCTGACTTTCTGTCTTTTCTGTCCTTTCTCTATTTGTGACTTTTCTCTAATTCTGACTTTTCTCTATTTCCGACTTATTTCTATATTTGACTTTCTGTCTTCTCTGTCTTTTCTCTATTTGTGACTTTTCTCTATTTCTGACTTTTCTCTACTTCTGACTTTTGTCTATTTCTGACTTTTTGTCTTTTCTGTATTTCTGTCTTTTCACTATTTCTGACTTTTCTCTATTTCTGACTTATTTCTATATTTGACTTTCTGTCTTTTCTGTCTTTCTGTCTTTTCTCTATTTCTGACTTTCTGTCTTTTCTGTCTTTCTGTCTTTTCTCTATTTCTGACTTTCTGTCGTTTCTGTCTTTTCTCTATTTCTAACTTATTTCTATATTTGACTTTCTGTCTTTTCTGTCTTTTCTCTATTTCTGACTTTCTGCCTTTTCTGTCTTTCTTCTATTTCTGACTTATTTCTATATTTGACTTTCTGTCTTTTCTGTCTTCTCTCTCCGTTTCTGACTTTCTGTCTTTTCTGTATTTCTGACATTTCTCTATTTCTCACTTTTCTCTATTTCTGACTTATTTCTATATTTGACTTTCTGTCTTTTCTGTCTTTTCTCTATTTCTGACTTTCTGCCTTTTCTGCCTTTTCTCTATTTCTGACTTTCTGTCTTTTCTGTCTTCTCTCTATTTCTGACTTTCTGCCTTTTCTGTATTTCTGACATTTCTCTATTTCTCACTTTTCACTATTTCTGACTTATTTCTATATTTGACTTTCTGTCTTTTCTGTCTTTCTGTCTTTTCTCTATTTCTGACTTTCTGTCTTTTCTGTCCTTTCTCTATTTGTGACTTTTCTCTATTTCTGACTTTTCTCTATTTCCGACTTATTTCTATATTTGACTTTCTGTCTTCTCTGTCTTTTCTCTATTTGTGACTTTTCTCTTTTTATGTCTTTTCTCTACTTCTGACTTTTGTCTATTTCTGACTTTTTGTCTTTTCTGTATTTCTGTCTTTTCTCTATTTCTGACTTTTCTCTATTTCTGACTTATTTCTATATTTGACTTTCTGTCATTTCTGTCTTTCTGTCTTTTCTCTATTTCTGACTTTCTGTCTTTTCTGTCCTTTCTCTATTTGTGACTTTTCTCTATTTCTGACTTTTCTCTATTTCCGACTTATTTCTATATTTGACTTTCTGTCTTCTCTGTCTTTTCTCTATTTGTGACTTTTCTCTTTTTATGTCTTTTCTCTACTTCTGACTTTTGTCTATTTCTGACTTTTTGTCTTTTCTGTATTTCTGTCTTTTCTCTATTTCTGACTTTTCTCTATTTCTGACTTATTTCTATATTTGACTTTCTGTCTTTTCTGTCTTTTCTCTATTTCTGACTTTCTGCCTTTTCTGTCTTTTTTCTATTTCTGACTTATTTCTATATTTGACTTTCTGTCTTTTCTGTCTTCTCTCTATTTCTGACTTTCTGCCTTTTCTGTATTTCTGACATTTCTCTATTTCTCACTTTTCTCTATTTCTGACTTATTTCTATATTTGACTTTCTGTCTTTTCTGTCTTTCTGTCTTTTCTGTCTTCTCTCTATTTCTGACTTTCTGCCTTTTCTGTATTTCTGACATTTCTCTATTTCTCACTTTTCACTATTTCTGACTTATTTCTATATTTGACTTTCTGTCTTTTCTGTCTTTCTGTCTTTTCTCTATTTCTGACTTTCTGTCTTTTCTGTCCTTTCTCTATTTGTGACTTTTCTCTATTTCTGACTTTTCTCTATTTCCGACTTATTTCTATATTTGACTTTCTGTCTTCTCTGTCTTTTCTCTATTTGTGACTTTTCTCTTTTTATGTCTTTTCTCTACTTCTGACTTTTGTCTATTTCTGACTTTTTGTCTTTTCTGTATTTCTGTCTTTTCTCTATTTCTGACTTTTCTCTATTTCTGACTTATTTCTATATTTGACTTTCTGTCATTTCTGTCTTTCTGTCTTTTCTCTATTTCTGACTTTCTGTCTTTTCTGTCCTTTCTCTATTTGTGACTTTTCTCTATTTCTGACTTTTCTCTATTTCCGACTTATTTCTATATTTGACTTTCTGTCTTCTCTGTCTTTTCTCTATTTGTGACTTTTCTCTTTTTATGTCTTTTCTCTACTTCTGACTTTTGTCTATTTCTGACTTTTTGTCTTTTCTGTATTTCTGTCTTTTCTCTATTTCTGACTTTTCTCTATTTCTGACTTATTTCTATATTTGACTTTCTGTCTTTTCTGTCTTTTCTCTATTTCTGACTTTCTGCCTTTTCTGTCTTTTTTCTATTTCTGACTTATTTCTATATTTGACTTTCTGTCTTTTCTGTCTTCTCTCTATTTCTGACTTTCTGCCTTTTCTGTATTTCTGACATTTCTCTATTTCTCACTTTTCTCTATTTCTGACTTATTTCTATATTTGACTTTCTGTCTTTTCTGTCTTTCTGTCTTTTCTCTATTTCTGACTTTCTGTCTTTTCTGTCTTCTCTCTATTCCTGACTTTTCTCTATTTCTGACTTTTCTCTATTTCTGACTTATTTCTATATTTGACTTTCTGTCTTCTCTGTCTTTTCTCTATTTGTGACTTTTCTCTATCTCTGTCTTTTCTCGATTTCTGACTTTCTGTCTTTTCTGTCCTTTCTCTATTTGTGACTTTTCTCTATTTCTGACTTTTCTCTATTTCCGACTTATTTCTATATTTGACTTTCTGTCTTCTCTGTCTTTTCTCTATTTGTGACTTTTCTCTATTTCTGTCTTTTCTCTACTTCTGACTTTTGTCTATTTCTGACTTTTTGTCTTTTCTGTATTTCTGTCTTTTCTCTATTTCTGACTTTTCTCTATTTCTGACTTATTTCTATATTTGACTTTCTGTCTTTTCTGTCTTTCTGTCTTTTCTCTATTTCTGACTTTCTGACTTTTCTGTCTTTCTGTCTTTTCTCTATTTCTGACTTTCTGTCGTTTCTGTCTTTTCTCTATTTCTGACTAATTTCTATATTTGACTTTCTGTCTTTTCTGTCTTTTCTCTATTTCTGACTTTCTGCCTTTTCTGTCTTTCTTCTATTTCTGACTTATTTCTATATTTGACTTTCTGTCTTTTCTGTCTTCTCTCTCCGTTTCTGACTTTCTGCCTTTTCTGTATTTCTGACATTTCTCTATTTCTCACTTTTCTCTATTTCTGACTTATTTCTATATTTGACTTTCTGTCTTTTCTCTATTTCTGACTTTCTGTCTTTTCTGTCTTCTCTCTATTTCTGACTTTCTGCCTTTTCTGTATTTCTGACATTTCTCTATTTCTCACTTTTCTCTATTTCTGACTTATTTCGATATTTGACTTTCTGTCTTTTCTGTCTTTCTGTCTTTTCTCTATTTCTGACTTTCTGTCTTTTCTGTCTTTTCTCTATTTGTGACTTTTCTCTATTTCTGACTTTACTCTATTTCCGACTTATTTCTATATTTGACTTTCTGTCTTCTCTGTCTTTTCTCAATTTGTGACATTTCTCTATTTCTTTCTTTTCTCTACTTCTGACTTTTGTCTATTTCTGACTTTTTGTCTTTTCTCTATTTCTGACTTTTCTCTATTTCTGACTTATTTCTATATTTGACTTTCTGTCTTTTCTGTCTTTCTGTCTTTTCTCTATTTCTGACTTATTCCTATATTTGACTTTCTGTCTTTTCTGTCTTTTCTCTATTTCTGACTTTTCTGTATTTCTGACTTTTCTCTATGTCTGACTTATTTCTATATTTTACTTTCTGTCTTTTCTGTCTTTCTGTCTTTTCTCTATTTCTGACTTTCTGTCTTTTCTGTCTTCTCTCTATTTCTGACGTTTCTCTATTTCTGACTTTTCTCGATTTCTGACTTATTTCTATATTTGACTTTCTGTCTTTTCTGTCTTTCTGTCTTTTCTCTATTTCTGACTTTCTGTCTTTTCTGTATTTCTGACATTTCTCTATTTCTCACTTTTCTCTATTTCTGACTTATTTCTATATTTGACTTTCTGCCTTCTCTGTCTTTTCTCTATTTGTGACTTTTCTCTATTTCTGTCTTTTCTCTACTTCTGACTTTTGTCTATTTCTGACTTTTTGTCTTCTCTGTATTTCTGACTTTTCTCTATTTCTGACTTATTTCTATATTTGACTTTCTGTCTTTTCTGTCTTTCTGTATTTTCTCTATTTCTGACTTATTTCTATATTTGACTTTCTGTCTTTTCTGTCTTTCTGTCTTTTCTCTATTTCTGACTTTCTGACTTTTCTGTCTTTCTGTCTTTTCTCTATTTCTGACTTTCTGTCGTTTCTGTCTTTTCTCTATTTCTGACTTATTTCTATATTTGACTTTCTGTCTTTTCTGTCTTTTCTCTATTTCTGACTTTCTGCCTTTTCTGTCTTTCTTCTATTTCTGACTTATTTCTATATTTGACTTTCTGTCTTTTCTGTCTTCTCTCTCCGTTTCTGACTTTCTGCCTTTTCTGTATTTCTGACATTTCTCTATTTCTCACTTTTCTCTATTTCTGACTTATTTCTATATTTGACTTTCTGTCTTTTCTCTATTTCTGACTTTCTGTCTTTTCTGTCTTCTCTCTATTTCTGACTTTCTGCCTTTTCTGTATTTCTGACATTTCTCTATTTCTCACTTTTCTCTATTTCTGACTTATTTCGATATTTGACTTTCTGTCTTTCTGTCTTTTCTCTATTTCTGACTTTCTGTCTTTTCTGTCTTTTCTCTATTTGTGACTTTTCTCTATTTCTGACTTTACTCTATTTCCGACTTATTTCTATATTTGACTTTCTGTCTTCTCTGTCTTTTCTCAATTTGTGACATTTCTCTATTTCTTTCTTTTCTCTACTTCTGACTTTTGTCTATTTCTGACTTTTTGTCTTTTCTCTATTTCTGACTTTTCTCTATTTCTGACTTATTTCTATATTTGACTTTCTGTCTTTTCTGTCTTTCTGTCTTTTCTCTATTTCTGACTTATTCCTATATTTGACTTTCTGTCTTTTCTGTCTTTTCTCTATTTCTGACTTTTCTGTATTTCTGACTTTTCTCTATGTCTGACTTATTTCTATATTTTACTTTCTGTCTTTTCTGTCTTTCTGTCTTTTCTCTATTTCTGACTTTCTGTCTTTTCTGTCTTCTCTCTATTTCTGACGTTTCTCTATTTCTGACTTTTCTCGATTTCTGACTTATTTCTATATTTGACTTTCTGTCTTTTCTGTCTTTCTGTCCTTTCTCTATTTCTGACTTTCTGTCTTTTCTGTATTTCTGACATTTCTCTATTTCTCACTTTTCTCGATTTCTGACTTATTTCTATATTTGACTTTCTGCCTTCTCTGTCTTTTCTCTATTTGTGACTTTTCTCTATTTCTGTCTTTTCTCTACTTCTGACTTTTGTCTATTTCTGACTTTTTGTCTTCTCTGTATTTCTGACTTTTCTCTATTTCTGACTTATTTCTATATTTGACTTTCTGTCTTTTCTGTCTTTCTGTCTTTTCTCTATTTCTGACTTTCTGTCTTTTCTGTCTTCTCTCTATTTCTGACTTTTCTCTATTTCTGACTTTTCTCTATTTCTGACTTATTTCTATATTTGACTTTCTGTCTTCTCTGTCTTTTCTCTATTTGTGACTTTTCTCTATCTCTGTCTTTTCTCGATTTCTGACTTTCTGTCTTTTCTGTCCTTTCTCTATTTGTGACTTTTCTCTATTTCTGACTTTTCTCGATTTCTGACTTATTTCTAAATTTGACTTTCTGCCTTTTCTGTCTTTCTGTCTTTTCTCTATTTCTGACTTTCTGTCTTTTCTGTCCTTTCTCTATTTGTGACTTTTCTCTATTTCTGACTTTTCTCTATTTCCGACTTATTTCTATATTTGACTTTCTGTCTTCTCTGTCTTTTCTCTATTTGTGACTTTTCTCTTTTTATGTCTTTTCTCTACTTCTGACTTTTGTCTATTTCTGACTTTTTGTCTTTTCTGTATTTCTGTCTTTTCTCTATTTCTGACTTTTCTCTATTTCTGACTTATTTCTATATTTGACTTTCTGTCTTTTCTGTCTTTTCTCTATTTCTGACTTTCTGCCTTTTCTGTCTTTTTTCTATTTCTGACTTATTTCTATATTTGACTTTCTGTCTTTTCTGTCTTCTCTCTATTTCTGACTTTCTGCCTTTTCTGTATTTCTGACATTTCTCTATTTCTCACTTTTCTCTATTTCTGACTTATTTCTATATTTGACTTTCTGTCTTTTCTGTCTTTCTGTCTTTTCTCTATTTCTGACTTTCTGTCTTTTCTGTCTTCTCTCTATTCCTGACTTTTCTCTATTTCTGACTTTTCTCTATTTCTGACTTATTTCTATATTTGACTTTCTGTCTTCTCTGTCTTTTCTCTATTTGTGACTTTTCTCTATCTCTGTCTTTTCTCGATTTCTGACTTTCTGTCTTTTCTGTCCTTTCTCTATTTGTGACTTTTCTCTATTTCTGACTTTTCTCTATTTCCGACTTATTTCTATATTTGACTTTCTGTCTTCTCTGTCTTTTCTCTATTTGTGACTTTTCTCTATTTCTGTCTTTTCTCTACTTCTGACTTTTGTCTATTTCTGACTTTTTGTCTTTTCTGTATTTCTGTCTTTTCTCTATTTCTGACTTTTCTCTATTTCTGACTTATTTCTATATTTGACTTTCTGTCTTTTCTGTCTTTCTGTCTTTTCTCTATTTCTGACTTTCTGACTTTTCTGTCTTTCTGTCTTTTCTCTATTTCTGACTTTCTGTCGTTTCTGTCTTTTCTCTATTTCTGACTTATTTCTATATTTGACTTTCTGTCTTTTCTGTCTTTTCTCTATTTCTGACTTTCTGCCTTTTCTGTCTTTCTTCTATTTCTGACTTATTTCTATATTTGACTTACTGTCTTTTCTGTCTTCTCTCTCCGTTTCTGACTTTCTGCCTTTTCTGTATTTCTGACATTTCTCTATTTCTCACTTTTCTCTATTTCTGACTTATTTCTATATTTGACTTTCTGTCTTTTCTCTATTTCTGACTTTCTGTCTTTTCTGTCTTCTCTCTATTTCTGACTTTCTGCCTTTTCTGTATTTCTGACATTTCTCTATTTCTCACTTTTCTCTATTTCTGACTTATTTCGATATTTGACTTTCTGTCTTTTCTGTCTTTCTGTCTTTTCTCTATTTCTGACTTTCTGTCTTTTCTGTCTTTTCTCTATTTGTGACTTTTCTCTATTTCTGACTTTACTCTATTTCCGACTTATTTCTATATTTGACTTTCTGTCTTCTCTGTCTTTTCTCAATTTGTGACATTTCTCTATTTCTTTCTTTTCTCTACTTCTGACTTTTGTCTATTTCTGACTTTTTGTCTTTTCTCTATTTCTGACTTTTCTCTATTTCTGACTTATTTCTATATTTGACTTTCTGTCTTTTCTGTCTTTCTGTCTTTTCTCTATTTCTGACTTATTCCTATATTTGACTTTCTGTCTTTTCTGTCTTTTCTCTATTTCTGACTTTTCTGTATTTCTGACTTTTCTCTATGTCTGACTTATTTCTATATTTTACTTTCTGTCTTTTCTGTCTTTCTGTCTTTTCTCTATTTCTGACTTTCTGTCTTTTCTGTCTTCTCTCTATTTCTGACGTTTCTCTATTTCTGACTTTTCTCGATTTCTGACTTATTTCTATATTTGACTTTCTGTCTTTTCTGTCTTTCTGTCTTTTCTCTATTTCTGACTTTCTGTCTTTTCTGTATTTCTGACATTTCTCTATTTCTCACTTTTCTCGATTTCTGACTTATTTCTATATTTGACTTTCTGCCTTCTCTGTCTTTTCTCCATTTGTGACTTTTCTCTATTTCTGTCTTTTCTCTACTTCTGACTTTTGTCTATTTCTGACTTTTTGTCTTCTCTGTATTTCTGACTTTTCTCTATTTCTGACTTATTTCTATATTTGACTTTCTGTCTTTTCTGTCTTTCTGTCTTTTCTCTATTTCTGACTTTCTGTCTTTTCTGTCTTCTCTCTATTTCTGACTTTTCTCTATTTCTGACTTTTCTCTATTTCTGACTTATTTCTATATTTGACTTTCTGTCTTCTCTGTCTTTTCTCTATTTGTGACTTTTCTCTATCTCTGTCTTTTCTCGATTTCTGACTTTCTGTCTTTTCTGTCCTTTCTCTATTTGTGACTTTTCTCTATTTCTGACTTTTCTCGATTTCTGACTTATTTCTATATTTGACTTTCTGCCTTTTCTGTCTTTCTGTCTTTTCTCTATTTCTGACTTTCTGTCTTTTCTGTATTTCTGACATTTCTCTATTTCTCACTTTTCTCTATTTCTGACTTATTTCTATAATTGACTTTCTGCCTTCTCTGTCTTTTCTCTATTTGTGACTTTTCTCTATTTCTGTCTTTTCTCTACTTCTGACTTTTGTCTATTTCTGACTTTTTGTCTTCTCTGTATTTCTGACTTTCTGCCTTTTCTGTATTTCTGACATTTCTCTATTTCTCACTTTTCACTATTTCTGACTTATTTCTATATTTGACTTTCTGTCTTTTCTGTCTTTCTGTCTTTTCTCTATTTCTGACTTTCTGTCTTTTCTGTCCTTTCTCTATTTGTGACTTTTCTCTATTTCTGACTTTTCTCTATTTCCGACTTATTTCTATATTTGACTTTCTGTCTTCTCTGTCTTTTCTCTATTTGTGACTTTTCTCTTTTTATGTCTTTTCTCTACTTCTGACTTTTGTCTATTTCTGACTTTTTGTCTTTTCTGTATTTCTGTCTTTTCTCTATTTCTGACTTTTCTCTATTTCTGACTTATTTCTATATTTGACTTTCTGTCATTTCTGTCTTTCTGTCTTTTCTCTATTTCTGACTTTCTGTCTTTTCTGTCCTTTCTCTATTTGTGACTTTTCTCTATTTCTGACTTTTCTCTATTTCCGACTTATTTCTATATTTGACTTTCTGTCTTCTCTGTCTTTTCTCTATTTGTGACTTTTCTCTTTTTATGTCTTTTCTCTACTTCTGACTTTTGTCTATTTCTGACTTTTTGTCTTTTCTGTATTTCTGTCTTTTCTCTATTTCTGACTTTTCTCTATTTCTGACTTATTTCTATATTTGACTTTCTGTCTTTTCTGTCTTTTCTCTATTTCTGACTTTCTGCCTTTTCTGTCTTTTTTCTATTTCTGACTTATTTCTATATTTGACTTTCTGTCTTTTCTGTCTTCTCTCTATTTCTGACTTTCTGCCTTTTCTGTATTTCTGACATTTCTCTATTTCTCACTTTTCTCTATTTCTGACTTATTTCTATATTTGACTTTCTGTCTTTTCTGTCTTTCTGTCTTTTCTCTATTTCTGACTTTCTGTCTTTTCTGTCTTCTCTCTATTCCTGACTTTTCTCTATTTCTGACTTTTCTCTATTTCTGACTTATTTCTATATTTGACTTTCTGTCTTCTCTGTCTTTTCTCTATTTGTGACTTTTCTCTATCTCTGTCTTTTCTCGATTTCTGACTTTCTGTCTTTTCTGTCCTTTCTCTATTTGTGACTTTTCTCTATTTCTGACTTTTCTCTATTTCCGACTTATTTCTATATTTGACTTTCTGTCTTCTCTGTCTTTTCTCTATTTGTGACTTTTCTCTATTTCTGTCTTTTCTCTACTTCTGACTTTTGTCTATTTCTGACTTTTTGTCTTTTCTGTATTTCTGTCTTTTCTCTATTTCTGACTTTTCTCTATTTCTGACTTATTTCTATATTTGACTTTCTGTCTTTTCTGTCTTTCTGTCTTTTCTCTATTTCTGACTTTCTGACTTTTCTGTCTTTCTGTCTTTTCTCTATTTCTGACTTTCTGTCGTTTCTGTCTTTTCTCTATTTCTGACTTATTTCTATATTTGACTTTCTGTCTTTTCTGTCTTTTCTCTATTTCTGACTTTCTGCCTTTTCTGTCTTTCTTCTATTTCTGACTTATTTCTATATTTGACTTTCTGTCTTTTCTGTCTTCTCTCTCCGTTTGTGACTTTCTGCCTTTTCTGTATTTCTGACATTTCTCTATTTCTCACTTTTCTCTATTTCTGACTTATTTCTATATTTGACTTTCTGTCTTTTCTCTATTTCTGACTTTCTGTCTTTTCTGTCTTCTCTCTATTTCTGACTTTCTGCCTTTTCTGTATTTCTGACATTTCTCTATTTCTCACTTTTCTCTATTTCTGACTTATTTCGATATTTGACTTTCTGTCTTTTCTGTCTTTCTGTCTTTTCTCTATTTCTGACTTTCTGCCTTTTCTGTCTTTTCTCTATTTGTGACTTTTCTCTATTTCTGACTTTACTCTATTTCCGACTTATTTCTATATTTGACTTTCTGTCTTCTCTGTCTTTTCTCAATTTGTGACATTTCTCTATTTCTTTCTTTTCTCTACTTCTGACTTTTGTCTATTTCTGACTTTTTGTCTTTTCTCTATTTCTGACTTTCCTCTATTTCTGACTTATTTCTATATTTGACTTTCTGTCTTTTCTGTCTTTCTGTCTTTTCTCTATTTCTGACTTATTCCTATATTTGACTTTCTGTCTTTTCTGTCTTTTCTCTATTTCTGACTTTTCTGTATTTCTGACTTTTCTCTATGTCTGACTTATTTCTATATTTTACTTTCTGTCTTTTCTGTCTTTCTGTCTTTTCTCTATTTCTGACTTTCTGTCTTTTCTGTCTTCTCTCTATTTCTGACGTTTCTCTATTTCTGACTTTTCTCGATTTCTGACTTATTTCTATATTTGACTTTCTGTCTTTTCTGTCTTTCTGTCTTTTCTCTATTTCTGACTTTCTGTCTTTTCTGTATTTCTGACATTTCTCTATTTCTCACTTTTCTCGATTTCTGACTTATTTCTATATTTGACTTTCTGCCTTCTCTGTCTTTTCTCTATTTGTGACATTTCTCTATTTCTGTCTTTTCTCTACTTCTGACTTTTGTCTATTTCTGACTTTTTGTCTTCTCTGTATTTCTGACTTTTCTCTATTTCTGACTTATTTCTATATTTGACTTTCTGTCTTTTCTGTCTTTCTGTCTTTTCTCTATTTCTGACTTTCTGTCTTTTCTGTCTTCTCTCTATTTCTGACTTTTCTCTATTTCTGACTTTTCTCTATTTCTGACTTATTTCTATATTTGACTTTCTGTCTTCTCTGTCTTTTCTCTATTTGTGACTTTTCTCTATCTCTGTCTTTTCTCGATTTCTGACTTTCTGTCTTTTCTGTCCTTTCTCTATTTGTGACTTTTCTCTATTTCTGACTTTTCTCGATTTCTGACTTATTTCTATATTTGACTTTCTGCCTTTTCTGTCTTTCTGTCTTTTCTCTATTTCTGACTTTCTGTCTTTTCTGTATTTCTGACATTTCTCTATTTCTCACTTTTCTCTATTTCTGACTTATTTCTATATTTGACTTTCTGCCTTCTCTGTCTTTTCTCTATTTGTGACTTTTCTCTATTTCTGTCTTTTCTCTACTTCTGACTTTTGTCTATTTCTGACTTTTTGTCTTCTCTGTATTTCTGACTTTTCTCTATTTCTGACTTATTTCTATATTTGACTTTCTGCCTTCTCTGTCTTTTCTCTACTTCTGACTTTTGTCTATTTCTGACTTTCTGTCTTTTCTGTATTTCTGACTTCTCTATTTCTGTCTTTTCTCTATTTCTAACATATTTCTATATTTGACTTTCTGTCTTTTCTGTCTTTCTGTCTTTTCTCTATTTCTGACTTTCTGTCTTTTCTGTCTTTTCTGTCTTTTCTCTATTTCTGACTTTCTGTCGTTTCTGTCTTTTCTCTATTTCTGACTTATTTCTATATTTGACTTTCTGTCTTTTCTGTCTTTTCTCTATTTCTGACTTTCTGCCTTTTCTGTCTTTTTTCTATTTCTGACTTATTTCTATATTTGACTTTCTGTCTTTTCTGTCTTCTCTCTATTTCTGACTTTCTGCCTTTTCTGTATTTCTGACATTTCTCTATTTCTCACTTTTCTCTATTTCTGACTCATTTCTATATTTGACTTTCTGTCTTTTCTGTCTTTCTGTCTTTTCTCTATTTCTGACTTTCTGTCTTTTCTGTCCTTTCTCTATTTGTGACTTTTCTCTAATTCTGACTTTTCTCTATTTCCGACTTATTTCTATATTTGACTTTCTGTCTTCTCTGTCTTTTCTCTATTTGTGACTTTTCTCTATTTCTGTCTTTTCTCTACTTCTGACTTTTGTCTATTTCTGACTTTTTGCCTTTTCTGTATTTCTGTCTTTTCACTATTTCTGACTTTTCTCTATTTCTGACTTATTTCTATATTTGACTTTCTGTCTTTTCTGTCTTTCTGTCTTTTCTCTATTTCTGACTTTCTGTCTTTTCTGTCTTTCTGTCTTTTCTCTATTTCTGACTTTCTGTCGTTTCTGTCTTTTCTCTATTTCTGACTTATTTCTATATTTGACTTTCTGTCTTTTCTGTCTTTTCTCTATTTCTGACTTTCTGCCTTTTCTGTCTTTCTTCTATTTCTGACTTATTTCTATATTTGACTTTCTGTCTTTTCTGTCTTCTCTCTCCGTTTCTGACTTTCTGCCTTTTCTGTATTTCTGACATTTCTCTATTTCTGACTTTTCTCTATTTCTGACTTATTTCTATATTTGACTTTCTGTCTTTTCTGTCTTTCTGTCTTTTCTCTATTTCTGACTTATTCCTATATTTGACTTTCTGTCTTTTCTGTCTTTTCTCTATTTCTGACTTTTCTGTATTTCTGACTTTTCTCTATGTCTGACTTATTTCTATATTTGACTTTCTGTCTTTTCTGTCTTCTCTATTTGTGACTTTTCTCTATCTCTGTCTTTTCTCGATTTCTGACTTTCTGTCTTTTCTGTCCTTTCTCTATTTGTGACTTTTCTCTATTTCTGACTTTTATCGATTACTGACTTATTTCTATATTTGGCTTTCTGTCTTTTCTGTCTTTCTGTCTTTTCTCTATTCCTGACTTTCTGTCTTTTCTGTATTTCTGACATTTCTCTATTTCTCACTTTTCTCTATTTCTGACTTATTTCTATATTTGACTTTCTGCCTTCTCTGTCTTTTCTCTATTTGTGACTTTTCTCTATTTCTGTCTTTTCTCTACTTCTGACTTTTGTCTATTTCTGACTTTTTGTCTTCTCTGTATTTCTGACTTTTCTCTATTTCTGACTTATTTCTATATTTGACTTTCTGTCTTTTCTGTCTTTCTGTCTTTTCTCTATTTCTGACTTTCTGTCTTTTCTGTATTTCTGACATTTCTCTATTTCTCACTTTTCTCTATTTCTGACTTACTTCTATATTTGACTTTCTGCCTTCTCTGTCTTTTCTCTATTTGTGACTTTTCTCTATTTCTATCTTTCCTCTACTTCTGACTTTTGTCTATTTCTGACTTTTTGTCTTCTCTGTATTTCTGACTTTTCTCTATTTCTGACTTATTTCTATATTTGACTTTCTGTCTTTTCTGTCTTTCTGTCTTTTATCTATTTCTGACTTTCTGTCTTTTCTGTCTTCTCTCTATTTCTGACTTTTCTCTATTTCTGACTTTTCTCTATTTCTGACTTATTTCTATATTTGACTTTCTGTCTTCTCTGTCTTTTCTCTATTTGTGACTTTTCTCTATCTCTGTCTTTTCTCGATTTCTGACTTTCTGTCTTTTCTGTCCTTTCTCTATTTGTGACTTTTCTCTATTTCTGACTTTTCTCGATTTCTGACTTATTTCTATATTTGACTTTCTGCCTTTTCTGTCTTTCTGTCTTTTCTCTATTTCTGACTTTCTGTCTTTTCTGTATTTCTGACATTTCTCTATTTCTCACTTTTCTCTATTTCTGACTTATTTCTATATTTGACTTTCTGCCTTCTCTGTCTTTTCTCTATTTGTGACTTTTCTCTATTTCTGTCTTTTCTCTACTTCTGACTTTTGTCTATTTCTGACTTTTTGTCTTTTCTGTATTTCTGTCTTTTCACTATTTCTGACTTTTCTCTATTTCTGACTTATTTCTATATTTGACTTTCTGTCTTTTCTGTCTTTCTGTCTTTTCTCTATTTCTGACTTTCTGTCGTTTCTGTCTTTTCTCTATTTCTGACTTATTTCTATATTTGACTTTCTGTCTTTTCTGTCTTTTCTCTATTTCTGACTTTCTGCCTTTTCTGTCTTTCTTCTATTTCTGACTTATTTCTATATTTGACTTTCTGTCTTTTCTGTCTTCTCTCTCCGTTTCTGACTTTCTGCCTTTTCTGTATTTCTGACATTTCTCTATTTCTCACTTTTCTCTATTTCTGACTTATTTCTATATTTGACTTTCTGTCTTTTCTGTCTTTTCTCTATTTCTGACTTTCTGCCTTTTCTGTCTTTTCTCTATTTCTGACATTCTGTCTTTTCTGTCTTCTCTCTATTTCTGACTTTCTGCCTTTTCTGTATTTCTGACATTTCTCTATTTCTCGCTTTTCTCTATTTCTGACTTATTTCGATATTTGACATTCTGTCTTTTCTGTCTTTCTGTCTTTTCTCTATTTCTGACTTTCTGTCTTTTCTGTCTTTTCTCTATTTGTGACTTTTCTCTATTTCTGACTTTTCTCTATTTCCGACTTATTTCTATATTTGACTTTCTGTCTTCTCTCTATTTCTGACTTTCTGCCTTTTCTGTATTTCTGACATTTCTCTGTTTCTCGCTTTTCTCTATTTCTGACTTATTTCGATATTTGACATTCTGTCTTTTCTGTCTTTCTGTCTTTTCTCTATTTCTGACTTTCTGTCTTTTCTGTCTTTTCTCAATTTGTGACTTTTCTCTATTTCTGTCTTTTCTCTACTTCTGACTTTTGTCTATTTCTGACTTTTTGTCTTTTCTGTATTTCTGTCTTTTCTCTATTTCTGACTTATTTCTATATTTGACTTTCTGTCTTTTCTGTCTGTTCTCTATTTCTGACTTAGTGTCTTTTCTGTCTTTTTTCTATTTCTGACTTTTCTGTATTTCTGACTTTTCTCTGTGTCTGACTTATTTCTATATTTGACTTTCTGTCTTTTCTGTCTTTCTGTCTTTTCTCTATTTCTGACTTTCTGTCTTTTCTGTCTTTTCTCGATTTCTGACTTTTCTCTATTTCTGACTTTTCTCGATTTCTGACTTATTTCTATATTTGACTTTCTGCCTTCTCTGTCTTTTCTCTACTTCTGACTTTTGTCTATTTCTGACTTTCTGTCTTTTCTGTATTTCTGACTTCTCTATTTCTGACTTTTCTCTATTTCTAACATATTTCTATATTTGACTTTCTGTCTTTTCTGTCTTTCTGTCTTTTCTCTATTTCTGACTTTCTGTCTTTTCTGTCTTTCTGTCTTTTCTCTATTTCTGACTTTCTGTCGTTTCTGTCTTTTCTCTATTTCTGACTTATTTCTATATTTGACTTTCTGTCTTTTCTGTCTTTTCTCTATTTCTGACTTTCTGCCTTTTCTGTCTTTTTTCTATTTCTGACTTATTTCTATATTTGACTTTCTGTCTTTTCTGTCTTCTCTCTATTTCTGACTTTCTGCCTTTTCTGTATTTCTGACATTTCTCTATTTCTCACTTTTCTCTATTTCTGACGTATTTCTATATTTGACTTTCTGTCTTTTCTGTCTTTCTGTCTTTTCTCTATTTCTGACTTTCTGTCTTTTCTGTCCTTTCTCTATTTGTGACTTTTCTCTAATTCTGACTTTTCTCTATTTCCGACTTATTTCTATATTTGACTTTCTGTCTTCTCTGTCTTTTCTCTATTTGTGACTTTTCTCTATTTCTGTCTTTTCTCTACTTCTGACTTTTGTCTATTTCTGACTTTTTGTCTTTTCTGTATTTCTGTCTTTTCACTATTTCTGACTTTTCTCTATTTCTGACTTATTTCTATATTTGACTTTCTGTCTTTTCTGTCTTTCTGTCTTTTCTCTATTTCTGACTTTCTGTCTTTTCTGTCTTTCTGTCTTTTCTCTATTTCTGACTTTCTGTCGTTTCTGTCTTTTCTCTATTTCTGACTTATTTCTATATTTGACTTTCTGTCTTTTCTGTCTTTTCTCTATTTCTGACTTTCTGCCTTTTCTGTCTTTCTTCTATTTCTGACTTATTTCTATATTTGACTTTCTGTCTTTTCTGTCTTCTCTCTCCGTTTCTGACTTTCTGCCTTTTCTGTATTTCTGACATTTCTATGTTTCTCACTTTTCTCTATTTCTGACTTATTTCTATATTTGACTTTCTGTCTTTTCTGTCTTTCCTCTATTTCTGACTTTCTGCCTTTTCTGTCTTTTCTCTATTTCTGACTTTCTGTCTTTTCTGTCTTCTCTCTATTTCTGACTTTCTGCCTTTTCTGTATTTCTGACATTTCTCTATTTCTCACTTTTCTCTATTTCTGACTTATTTCGATATTTGACTTTCTGCCTGTTCTGTCTTTCTGTCTTTTCTCTATTTCTGACTTTCTGTCTTTTCTGTCTTTTCTCTATTTGTGACTTTTCTCTATTTCCGACTTATTTCTATATTTGACTTTCTGTCTTCTCTGTCTTTTCTCAATTTGTGACTTTTCTCTATTTCTGACTTTTCTCTATTTCTGACTTATTTCTATATTTGACTTTCTGTCTTTTCTGTCTTTCTGTCTTTTCTCTATTTCTGACTTATTTCTATATTTGACTTTCTGTCTTTTCTGTCTTTTCTCTATTTCTGACTTTGTGTCTTTTCTGTCTTTTTTCTATTTCTGACTTTTCTGTATTTCTGACTTTTCTCTGTGTCTGACTTATTTCTATATTTGACTTTCTGTCTTTTCTGTCTTTCTGTCTTTTCTCTATTTCTGACTTTCTGTCTTTTCTGTCTTCTCTCTATTTCTGACTTTTCTCTATTTCTGACTTTTCTCTATTTCTGACTTATTTCTATATTTGACTTTCTGTCTTTTCTGTCTTTCTGTCTTTTCTCTATTTCTGACTTTCTGTCTTTTCTGTCTTTCTGTCTTTTCTCTATTTCTGACTTTCTGTCGTTTCTGTCTTTTCTCTATTTCTGACTTATTTCTATATTTGACTTTCTGTCTTTTCTGTCTTTTCTCTATTTCTGACTTTCTGCCTTTTCTGTCTTTTTTCTATTTCTGACTTATTTCTATATTTGACTTTCTGTCTTTTCTGTCTTCTCTCTATTTCTGACTTTCTGCCTTTTCTGTATTTCTGACATTTCTTTATTTCTCACTTTTCTCTATTTCTGACTTATTTCTATATTTGACTTTCTGTCTTTTCTGTCTTTCTGTCTTTTCTCTATTTCTGACTTTCTGTCTTTTCTGTCTTTTCTGTCTTTCTGTCTTTTCTCTATTTCTGACTTATTTCTATATTTGACTTTCTGTCTTTTCTGTCTTTTCTCTATTTCTGACTTTGTGTCTTTTCTGTCTTTTTTCTATTTCTGACTTTTCTGTATTTCTGACTTTTCTCTATGTCTGACTTATTTCTATATCTGACTTTCTGTCTTTTCTGTCTTTCTGTCTTTTCTCTATTTCTAACTTTCTGTCTTTTCTGTCTTCTCTCTATTTCTGACTTTTCTCTATTTCTGACTTATTTCTGTATTTGACTTTCTGTCTTTTCTTTCTTTTCTCTATTTGTGACTTTTCTCTATCTCTGTCTTTTCTCGATTTCTGACTTTCTGTCTTTTCTGTCCTTTCTCTATTTGTGACTTTTCTCTATTCCTGACTTTTCTCGATTTCTGACTTATTTCTATATTTGACTTTCTGTCTTTTCTGTCTTTCTGTCTTTTCTCTATTTCTGACTTTCTGTCTTTTCTGTATTTCTGACATTTCTCTATTTCTCACTTTTCTCTATTTCTGACTTATTTCCATATTTGACTTTCTGCCTTCTCTGTCTTTTCTCTATTTGTGACTTTTCTCTATTTCTGTCTTTTCTCTACTTCTGACTTTTGTCTATTTCTGACTTTTTGTCTTCTCTGTATTTCTGACTTTTCTCTATTTCTGACTTATTTCTATATTTGACTTTCTGTCTTTTCTGTCTTTCTGTCTTTTCTCTATTTCTGACTTTCTGTCTTTTCTGTCTTCTCTCTATTTCTGACTATTCTCTATTTCTGACATTTCTATATTTGACTTTCTGTCTTCTCTGTCTTTCCTCTATTTGTGACTTTTCTCTATCTCTGTCTTTTCTCGATTTCTGACTTTCTGTCTTTTCTGTCCTTTCACTATTTGTGACTTTTCTCTATTTCTGACTTTTCTCGATTTCTGACTTATTTCTATATTTGACTTTCTGTCTTTTCTGTCTTTCTGTCTTTTCTCTATTTCTGACTTTCTGCCTTTTCTGTATTTCTGACATTTCTCTATTTCTCACTTTTCTCTATTTCTGACTTATTTCTATATTTGACTTTCTGTCTTTTCTGTCTTTTCTCTATTTCTGACTTTCTGCCTTTTCTGTCTTTTTTCTATTTCTGACTTATTTCTATATTTGACTTTCTGTCTTTTCTGTCTTCTCTCTCCGTTTCTGACTTTCTGCCTTTTCTGTATTTCTGACATTTCTCTATTTCTCACTTTTCTCTATTTCTGACTTATTTCTATATTTGACATTCTGTCTTTTCTGTCTTTTCTCTATTTCAGACTTTTTGCCTTTTCTGTCTTTTCTCTATTTCTGACTTTCTGTCTTTTCTGTCTTCTCTCTATTTCTGACTTTCTGCCTTTTCTGTATTTCTGACATTTCTCTATTTCTCACTTTTCTCTATTTCTGACTTATTTCGATATTTGACTTTCTGTCTTTTCTGTCTTTCTGTCTTTTCTCTATTTCTGACTTTCTGTCTTTTCTGTCTTTTCTCTATTTGTGACTTTTCTCTATTTCTGACTTTTCTCTATTTCCGACTTATTTCTATATTTGACTTTCAGTCTTCTCTGTCTTTTCTCAATTTGTGACTTTTCTCTATTTCTGTCTTTTCTCTACTTCTGACTTCTGTCTATTTCTGACTTTTTGTCTTTTCTGTATTTCTGTCTTTTCTCTATTTCTGACTTTTCTCTATTTCTGACTTATTTCTATATTTGACTTTCTGTCTTTTCTGTCTTTCTGTCTTTTCTCTATTTCTGACTTATTTCTATATTTGACTTTCTGTCTTTTCTTTCTTTCCTCTATTTCTGACTTTTCTGTATTTCTGACTTTTCTCTATGTCTGACTTATTTCTATATTTGACTTTCTGTCTTTTCTGTCTTTCTGTCTTTTCTCTATTTCTGACTTTCTGTCTTTTCTGTCTTCTCTCTATTTCTGACTTTTCTCTATTTCTGACTTTTCTCTATTTCTGACTTATTTCTATATTTGACTTTCTGTCTTTTCTGTCTTCTCTATTTGTGACTTTTCTCTATCTCTGTCTTTTCTCGATTTCTGACTTTCTGTCTTTTCTGTCCTTTCTCTATTTGTGACTTTTCTCTATTTCTGACTTTTCTAGATTACTGACTTATTTCTATATTTGGCTTTCTGTCTTTTCTGTCTTTCTGTCTTTTCTCTATTCCTGACTTTCTGTCTTTTCTGTATTTCTGACATTTCTCTATTTCTCACTTTTCTCTATTTCTGACTTATTTCTATATTTGACTTTCTGCCTTCTCTGTCTTTTCTCTATTTGTGACTTTTCTCTATTTCTGTCTTTTCTCTATTTCTGACTTTCTGTCTTTTCTGTCTTTTCTCTATTTGTGACTTTTCTCTATTTCTGACTTTTCTCTATTTCCGACTTATTTCTATATTTGACTTTCTGTCTTCTCTGTCTTTTCTCAATTTGTGACTTTTCTCTATTTCTGTCTTTTCTCTACTTCTGACTTTTGTCTATTTCTGACTTTTTGTCTTCTCTGTATTTCTGACTTTTCTCTATTTCTGACTTATTTCTATATTTGACTTTCTGTCTTTTCTGTCTTTCTGTCTTTTCTCTATTTCTGACTTTCTGTCTTTTCTGTCTTCTCTCTATTTCTGACTATTCTCTATTTCTGACATTTCTATATTTGACTTTCTGTCTTCTCTGTCTTTCCTCTATTTGTGACTTTTCTCTATCTCTGTCTTTTCTCGATTTCTGACTTTCTGTCTTTTCTGTCCTTTCACTATTTGTGACTTTTCTCTATTTCTGACTTTTCTCGATTTCTGACTTATTTCTATATTTGACTTTCTGTCTTTTCTGTCTTTCTGTCTTTTCTCTATTTCTGACTTTCTGCCTTTTCTGTATTTCTGACATTTCTCTATTTCTCACTTTTCTCTATTTCTGACTTATTTCTATATTTGACTTTCTGTCTTTTCTGTCTTTTCTCTATTTCTGACTTTCTGCCTTTTCTGTCTTTTTTCTATTTCTGACTTATTTCTATATTTGACTTTCTGTCTTTTCTGTCTTCTCTCTCCGTTTCTGACTTTCTGCCTTTTCTGTATTTCTGACATTTCTCTATTTCTCACTTTTCTCTATTTCTGACTTATTTCTATATTTGACATTCTGTCTTTTCTGTCTTTTCTCTATTTCTGACTTTTTGCCTTTTCTGTCTTTTCTCTATTTCTGACTTTCTGTCTTTTCTGTCTTCTCTCTATTTCTGACTTTCTGCCTTTTCTGTATTTCTGACATTTCTCTATTTCTCACTTTTCTCTATTTCTGACTTATTTCGATATTTGACTTTCTGTCTTTTCGGTCTTTCTGTCTTTTCTCTATTTCTGACTTTCTGTCTTTTCTGTCTTTTCTCTATTTGTGACTTTTCTCTATTTCTGACTTTTCTCTATTTCCGACTTATTTCTATATTTGACTTTCTGTCTTCTCTGTCTTTTCTCAATTTGTGACTTTTCTCTATTTCTGTCTTTTCTCTACTTCTGACTTTTGTCTATTTCTGACTTTTTGTCTTTTCTGTATTTCTGTCTTTTCTCTATTTCTGACTTTTCTCTATTTCTGACTTATTTCTATATTTGACTTTCTGTCTTTTCTGTCTTTCTGTCTTTTCTCTATTTCTGACTTATTTCTATATTTGACTTTCTGTCTTTTCTTTCTTTCCTCTATTTCTGACTTTTCTGTATTTCTGACTTTTCTCTATGTCTGACTTATTTCTATATTTGACTTTCTGTCTTTTCTGTCTTTCTGTCTTTTCTCTATTTCTGACTTTCTGTCTTTTCTGTCTTCTCTCTATTTCTGACTTTTCTCTATTTCTGACTTTTCTCTATTTCTGACTTATTTCTATATTTGACTTTCTGTCTTTTCTGTCTTCTCTATTTGTGACTTTTCTCTATCTCTGTCTTTTCTCGATTTCTGACTTTCTGTCTTTTCTGTCCTTTCTCTATTTGTGACTTTTCTCTATTTCTGACTTTTCTCGATTACTGACTTATTTCTATATTTGGCTTTCTGTCTTTTCTGTCTTTCTGTCTTTTCTCTATTCCTGACTTTCTGTCTTTTCTGTATTTCTGACATTTCTCTATTTCTCACTTTTCTCTATTTCTGACTTATTTCTATATTTGACTTTCTGCCTTCTCTGTCTTTTCTCTATTTGTGACTTTTCTCTATTTCTGACTTTTCTCGATTACTGACTTATTTCTATATTTGGCTTTCTGTCTTTTCTGTCTTTCTGTCTTTTCTCTATTCCTGACTTTCTGTCTTTTCTGTATTTCTGACATTTCTCTATTTCTCACTTTTCTCTATTTCTGACTTATTTCTATATTTGACTTTCTGCCTTCTCTGTCTTTTCTCTATTTGTGACTTTTCTCTATTTCTGTCTTTTCTCTACTTCTGACTTTTGTCTATTTCTGACTTTTTGTCTTCTCTGTATTTCTGACTTTTCTCTATTTCTGACTTATTTCTATATTTGACTTTCTGTCTTTTCTGTCTTTCTGTCTTTTCTCTATTTCTGACATTCTGTCTTTTCTGTCTTCTCTCTATTTCTGACTTTTCTCTATTTCTGACTTTTCTCTATTTCTGACTTATTTCTATATTTGACTTTCTGTCTTCTCTGTCTTTTCTCTATTTGTGACTTTTCTCTATCTCTGTCTTTTCTCGATTTCTGACTTTCTGTCTTTTCTGTCCTTTCTCTATTTGTGACTTTTCTCTATTTCTCACTTTTCTCTATTTCTGACTTATTTGTATATTTGACTTTCTGGCTTCTCTGTCTTTTCTCTATTTGTGACTTTTCTCTATTTCTGTCTTTTCTCTACTTCTGACTTTTGTCTATTTCTGACTTTTTGTCTTCTCTGTATTTCTGACTTTTCTCTATTTCTGACTTATTTCTATATTTGTCTTTCTGTTTTCTCTGTCTTTTCTCTATTTGTGACTTTTCTCTATCTCTGTCTTTTCTCGATTTCTGACTTTCTGTCTTTTCTGTCCTTTCTCTATTTGTGACTTTTCTCTATTTCTCACTTTTCTCTATTTCTGACTTATTTCTATATTTGACTTTCTGCCTTCTCTGTCTTTTCTCTATTTGTGACTTTTCTCTATTTCTGTCTTTTCTCTACTTCTGACTTTTGTCTATTTCTGACTGTTTGTCTTCTCTGTATTTCTGACTTATTTCTATATTTGACTTTCTGCCTTCTCTGTCTTTTCTCTACTTCTGACTTTTGTCTATTTCTGACTTTCTGTCTTTTCTGTATTTCTGACGTCTCTATTTCTGACTTTTCTCTATTTCTAACATATTTCTATATTTGACTTTCTGTCTTTTCTGTCTTTCTGTCTTTTCTCTATTTCTGACTTTCTGTCTTTTCTGTCTTTCTGTCTTTTCTCTATTTCTGACTTTCTGTCGTTTCTGTCTTTTCTCTATTTCTGACTTATTTCTATATTTCACTTTCTGTCTTTTCTGTCTTTTCTCTATTTCTGACTTTCTGCCTTTTCTGTCTTTTTTCTATTTCTGACTTATTTCTATATTTGACTTTCTGTCTTTTCTGTCTTCTCTCTATTTCTGACTTTCTGCCTTTTCTGTATTTCTGACATTTCTCTATTTCTCACTTTTCTCTATTTCTGACTTATTTCTATATTTGACTTTCTGTCTTTCTGTCTTTTCTCTATTTCTGACTTTCTGTCTTTTCTGTCCTTTCTCTATTTGTGCCTTTTCTCTAATTCTGACTTTTCTCTATTTCCGACTTATTTCTATATTTGACTTTCTGTCTTCTCTGTCTTTTCTCTATTTGTGACTTTTCTCTATTTCTGTCTTTTCTCTACTTCTGACTTTTGTCTATTTCTGACTTTTTGTCTTTTCTGCATTTCTGTCTTTTCACTATTACTGACTTTTCTCTATTTCTGACTTATTTCTATATTTGACTTTCTGTCTTTTCTGTCTTTCTGTCTTTTCTCCATTTCTGACTTTCTGTCTTTTCTGTCTTTCTGTCTTTTCTCTATTTCTGACTTTCTGTCGTTTCTGTCTTTTCTCTATTTCTGACTTATTTCTATATTTGACTTTCTGTCTTTTCCGTCTTTCTGTCTTTTCTCGATTTCTGACTTTCTGTCTTTTCTGTCCTTTCTCTATTTGTGACTTTTCTCTATTTCTGACTTTTCTCGATTTCTGACTTATTTCTATATTTGACTTTCTGCCTTTTCTGTCTTTCTGTCTTTTCTCTATTACTGACTTTCTGTCTTTTCTGTATTTCTGACATTTCTCCATTTCTCACTTTTCTCTATTTCTGACTTATTTGTATATTTGACTTTCTGCCTTCTCTGTCTTTTCTCTATTTGTGACTTTTCTCTATTTCTGTCTTTTCTCTACTTCTGACTTTTGTCTATTTCTGACTTTTTGTCTTCTCTGTATTTCTGACTTTTCTCTATTTCTGACTTATTTCTATATTTGACTTTCTGTTTTCTCTGTCTTTTCTCTACTTGTGACTTTTCTCTATCTCTGTCTTTTCTCGATTTCTGACTTTCTGTCTTTTCTGTCCTTTCTCTATTTGTGACTTTTCTCTATTTCTCACTTTTCTCTATTTCTGACTTATTTCTATATTTGACTTTCTGCCTTCTCTGTCTTTTCTCTATTTGTGACTTTTCTCTATTTCTGTCTTTTCTCTACTTCTGACTTTTGTCTATTTCTGACTTTTTGTCTTCTCTGTATTTCTGACTTATTTCTATATTTGACTTTCTGCCTTCTCTGTCTTTTCTCTACTTCTGACTTTTGTCTATTTCTGACTTTCTGTCTTTTCTGTATTTCTGACTTCTCTATTTCTGACTTTTCTCTATTTCTAACATATTTCTATATTTGACTTTCTGTCTTTTCTGTCTTTCTGTCTTTTCTCTATTTCTGACTTTCTGTCTTTTCTGTCTTTCTGTCTTTTCTCTATTTCTGACTTTCTGTCGTTTCTGTCTTTTCTCTATTTCTGACTTATTTCTATATTTGACTTTCTGTCTTTTCTGTCTTTTCTCTATTTCTGACTTTCTGCCTTTTCTGTCTTTTTTCTATTTCTGACTTATTTCTATATTTGACTTTCTGTCTTTTCTGTCTTCTCTCTATTTCTGACTTTCTGCCTTTTCTGTATTTCTGACATTTCTCTATTTCTCACTTTTCTCTATTTCTGACTTATTTCTATATTTGACTTTCTGTCTTTTCTGTCTTTTCTCTATTTCTGACTTTCTGCCTTTTCTGTCTTACTTCTATTTCTGACTTATTTCTATATTTTACTTTCTGTCTTTTCTGTCTTCTCTCTCCGTTTCTGACTTTCTGTCTTTTCTGTATTTCTGACATTTCTCTATTTCTCACTTTTCTCTATTTCTGACTTATTTCTATATTTGACTTTCTGTCTTTTCTGTCTTTTCTCTATTTCTGACTTTCTGCCTTTTCTGCCTTTTCTCTATTTCTGACTTTCTGTCTTTTCTGTCTTCTCTCTATTTCTGACTTTCTGCCTTTTCTGTATTTCTGACATTTCTCTATTTCTCACTTTTCACTATTTCTGACTTATTTCTATATTTGACTTTCTGTCTTTTCTGTCTTTCTGTCTTTTCTCTATTTCTGACTTTCTGTCTTTTCTGTCCTTTCTCTATTTGTGACGTTTCTCTAATTCTGACTTTTCTCTATTTCCGACTTATTTCTATATTTGACTTTCTGTCTTCTCTGTCTTTTCTCTATTTGTGACTTTTCTCTATTTCTGTCTTTTCTCTACTTCTGACTTTTGTCTATTTCTGACTTTTTGTCTTTTCTGTATTTCTGTCTTTTCACTATTTCTGACTTTTCTCTATTTCTGACTTATTTCTATATTTGACTTTCTGTCTTTTCTGTCTTTCTGTCTTTTCTCTATTTCTGACTTTCTGTCTTTTCTGTCTTTCTGTCTTTTCTCTATTTCTGACTTTCTGTCGTTTCTGTCTTTTCTCTATTTCTGACTTATTTCTATATTTGACTTTCTGTCTTTTCTGTCTTTTCTCTATTTCTGACTTTCTGCCTTTTCTGTCTTACTTCTATTTCTGACTTATTTCTATATTTGACTTTCTGTCTTTTCTGTCTTTTCTCTATTTCTGACTTTCTGCCTTTTCTGCCTTTTCTCTATTTCTGACTTTCTGTCTTTTCTGTCTTCTCTCTATTTCTGACTTTCTGCCTTTTCTGTATTTCTGACATTTCTCTATTTCTCACTTTTCACTATTTCTGACTTATTTCTATATTTGACTTTCTGTCTTTTCTGTCTTTTCTCTATTTGTGACTTTTCTCTTTTTATGTCTTTTCTCTACTTCTGACTTTTCTCTATTTCTGACTTATTTCTATATTTGACTTTCTGTCATTTCTGTCTTTCTGTCTTTTCTCTATTTCTGACTTTCTGTCTTTTCTGTCCTTTCTCTATTTGTGACTTTTCTCTATTTCTGACTTTTCTCTATTTCCGACTTATTTCTATATTTGACTTTCTGTCTTCTCTGTCTTTTCTCTATTTGTGACTTTTCTCTATTTCTGTCTTTTGTCTATTTCTGACTTTTTGTCTTTTCTGTATTTCTGTCTTTTCTCTATTTCTGACTTTTCTCTATTTCTGACTTATTTCTATATTTGACTTTCTGTCTTTTCTGTCTTTCTGTCTTTTCTCTATTTCTGACTTTCTGACTTTTCTGTCTTTCTGTCTTTTCTCTATTTCTGACTTTCTGTCGTTTCTGTCTTTTCTCTATTTCTGACTTATTTCTATATTTGACTTTCTGTCTTTTCTGTCTTTTCTCTATTTCTGACTTTCTGCCTTTTCTGTCTTTCTTCTATTTCTGACTTATTTCTATATTTGACTTTCTGTCTTTTCTGTCTTCTCTCTCCGTTTCTGACTTTCTGCCTTTTCTGTATTTCTGACATTTCTCTATTTCTCACTTTTCTCTATTTCTGACTTATTTCTATATTTGACTTTCTGTCCTTTCTCTATTTCTGACTTTTTGCCTTTTCTGTCTTTTCTCTATTTCTGACTTTCTGTCTTTTCTGTCTTCTCTCTATTTCTGACTTTCTGCCTTTTCTGTATTTCTGACATTTCTCTATTTCTCACTTTTCTCTATTTCTGACTTATTTTGATATTTGACTTTGTGTCTTTCTGTCTTTTCTCTATTTCTGACTTTCTGTCTTTTCTGTCTTTTCTCTATTTGTGACTTTTCTCTATTTCTGACTTTACTCTATTTCCGACTTATTTCTCTTTTTGACTTTCTGTCTTCTCTGTCTTTTCTCAATTTGTGACTTTTCTCTATTTCTTTCTTTTCTCTACTTCTGACTTTTGTCTATTTCTGACTTTTTGTCTTTTCTGTATTTCTGTCTTTTCTCTATTTCTGACTTTTCTCTATTTCTGACTTATTTCTATATTTGACTTTCTGCCTTTTCTGTCTTTCTGTCTTTTCTCTATTTCTGACTTATTCCTATATTTGACTTTCTGTCTTTTCTGTCTTTTCTCTATTTCTGACTTTTCTGTATTTCTGACTTTTCTCTATGTCTGACTTATTTCTATATTTTACTTTCTGTCTTTTCTGTCTTTCTGTCTTTTCTCTATTTCTGACTTTCTGTCTTTTCTGTCTTCTCTCTATTTCTGACGTTTCTCTATTTCTGACTTTTCTCTATTTCTGACTTATTTCTATATTTGACTTTCTGTCTTTTCTCTCTTCTCTTTTTGTGACTTTTCTCTATCTCTGTCTTTTCTCGATTTCTGACTTTCTGTCTTTTCTGTATTTCTGACATTTCTCTATTTCTCACTTTTCTCGATTTCTGACTTATTTCTATATTTGACTTTCTGCCTTCTCTGTCTTTTCTCTATTTGTGACTTTTCTCTATTTCTGTCTTTTCTCTACTTCTGACTTTTGTCTATTTCTGACTTTTTGTCTTCTCTGTATTTCTGACTTTTCTCTATTTCTGACTTATTTCTATATTTGACTTCTCTGTCTTTTCTCTATTTGTGACTTTTCTCTATCTCTGTCTTTTCTCGATTTCTGACTTTCTGTCTTTTCTGTCCTTTCTCTATTTGTGACTTTTCTCTATTTCTGACTCTTCTCGATTTCTGACTTATTTCTATATTTGACTTTCTGCCTTTTCTCTATTTCTGACTTTTCTCTATTTCTGACTTTCTGTCTTTTCTGTATTTCTGACATTTCTCTATTTCTCACTTTTCTCTATTTCTGACTTATTTCTATATTTGACTTTCTGCCTTCTCTGTCTTTTCTCTATTTCTGTCTTTTCTCTACTTCTGACTTTTGTCTATTTCTGACTTTTTGTCTTCTCTGTATTTCTGACTTTTCTCTATTTCTGACTTATTTCTATATTTGACTTTCTGCCTTCTCTGTCTTTTCTCTACTTCTGACTTTTGTCTATTTCTGACTTTCTGTCTTTTCTGTATTTCTGACTTCTCTATTTCTGACTTTTCTCTATTTCTAACATATTTCTATATTTGACTTTCTGTCTTTTCTGTCTTTCTGTCTTTTCTCTATTTCTGACTTTCTGTCTTTTCTGTCTTTTCTGTCTTTTCTCTATTTCTGACTTTCTGTCGTTTCTGTCTTTTCTCTATTTCTGACTTATTTCTATATTTGACTTTCTGTCTTTTCTGTCTTTTCTCTATTTCTGACTTTCTGCCTTTTCTGTCTTTTTTCTATTTCTGACTTATTTCTATATTTGACTTTCTGTCTTTTCTGTCTTCTCTCTATTTCTGACTTTCTGTCTTTTCTGTCCTTTCTCTATTTGTGACTTTTCTCTAATTCTGACTTTTCTCTATTTCCGACTTATTTCTATATTTGACTTTCTGTCTTCTCTGTCTTTTCTCTATTTGTGACTTTTCTCTATTTCTGTCTTTTCTCTACTTCTGACTTTTGTCTATTTCTGACTTTTTGTCTTTTCTGTATTTCTGTCTTTTCACTATTTCTGACTTTTCTCTATTTCTGACTTATTTCTATATTTGACTTTCTGTCTTTTCTGTCTTTCTGTCTTTTCTCTATTTCTGACTTTCTGTCTTTTCTGTCTTTCTGTCTTTTCTCTATTTCTGACTTTCTGTCGTTTCTGTCTTTTCTCTATTTCTGACTTATTTCTATATTTGACTTTCTGTCTTTTCTGTCTTTTCTCTATTTCTGACTTTCTGCCTTTTCTGTCTTTCTTCTATTTCTGACTTATTTCTATATTTGACTTTCTGTCTTTTCTGTCTTCTCTCTCCGTTTCTGACTTTCTGCCTTTTCTGTATTTCTGACATTTCTCTATTTCTGACTTTTCTCTATTTCTGACTTATTTCTATATTTGACTTTCTGTCTTTTCTGTCTTTCTGTCTTTTCTCTATTTCTGACTTATTCCTATATTTGACTTTCTGTCTTTTCTGTCTTTTCTCTATTTCTGACTTTTCTGTATTTCTGACTTTTCTCTATGTCTGACTTATTTCTATATTTGACTTTCTGTCTTTTCTGTCTTTCTGTCTTTTCTCGATTTCTGACTTTCTGTCTTTTCTGTCTTCTCTCTATTTCTGACTTTTCTCTATTTCTGACTTTTCTCTATTTCTGACTTATTTCTATATTTGACTTTCTGTCTTTTCTGTCTTCTCTATTTGTGACTTTTCTCTATCTCTGTCTTTTCTCGATTTCTGACTTTCTGTCTTTTCTGTCCTTTCTCTATTTGTGACTTTTCTCTATTTCTGACTTTTATCGATTACTGACTTATTTCTATATTTGGCTTTCTGTCTTTTCTGTCTTTCTGTCTTTTCTCTATTCCTGACTTTCTGTCTTTTCTGTATTTCTGACATTTCTCTATTTCTCACTTTTCTCTATTTCTGACTTATTTCTATATTTGACTTTCTGCCTTCTCTGTCTTTTCTCTATTTGTGACTGTTCTCTATTTCTGTCTTTTCTCTACTTCTGACTTTTGTCTATTTCTGACTTTTTGTCTTCTCTGTATTTCTGACTTTTCTCTATTTCTGACTTATTTCTATATTTGACTTTCTGTCTTTTCTGTCTTTCTGTCTTTTCTCTATTTCTGACTTTCTGTCTTTTCTGTATTTCTGACATTTCTCTATTTCTCACTTTTCTCTATTTCTGACTTATTTCTATATTTGACTTTCTGCCTTCTCTGTCTTTTCTCTATTTGTGACTTTTCTCTATTTCTGTCTTTTCTCTACTTCTGACTTTTGTCTATTTCTGACTTTTTGTCTTCTCTGTATTTCTGACTTTTCTCTATTTCTGACTTATTTCTATATTTGACTTTCTGTCTTTTCTGTCTTTCTGTCTTTTCTCTATTTCTGACTTTCTGTCTTTTCTGTCTTCTCTCTATTTCTGACTTTTCTCTATTTCTGACTTTTCTCTATTTCTGACTTATTTCTATATTTGACTTTCTGTCTTCTCTGTCTTTTCTCTATTTGTGACTTTTCTCTATCTCTGTCTTTTCTCGATTTCTGACTTTCTGTCTTTTCTGTACTTTCTCTATTTGTGACTTTTCTCTATTTCTGACTTTTCTCGATTTCTGACTTATTTCTATATTTGACTTTCTGCCTTTTCTGTCTTTCTGTCTTTTCTCTATTTCTGACTTTCTGTCTTTTCTGTATTTCTGACATTTCTCTATTTCTCACTTTTCTCTATTTCTGACTTATTTCTATATTTGACTTTCTGCCTTCTCTGTCTTTTCTCTATTTGTGACTTTTCTCTATTTCTGTCTTTTCTCTACTTCTGACTTTTGTCTATTTCTGACTTTTTGTCTTCTCTGTATTTCTGACTTTTCTCTATTTCTGACTTATTTCTATATTTGACTTTCTGCCTTCTCTGTCTTTTCTCTACTTCTGACTTTTGTCTATTTCTGACTTTCTGTCTTTTCTGTATTTCTGACTTCTCTATTTCTGACTTTTCTCTATTTCTAACATATTTCTATATTTGTTTTTCTGTCTTTTCTGTCTTTCTGTCTTTTCTCTATTTCTGACTTTCTGTCTTTTCTGTCTTTTCTGTCTTTTCTCTATTTCTGACTTTCTGTCTTTTCTGTCTTTTCTCTATTTCTGACTTTCTGCCTTTTCTGTCTTTTTTCTATTTCTGACTTATTTCTATATTTGACTTTCTGTCTTTTCTGTCTTCTCTCTATTTCTGACTTTCTGCCTTTTCTGTATTTCTGACATTTCTCTATTTCTCACTTTTCTCTATTTCTGACTTATTTCTATATTTGACTTTCTGTCTTTTCTGTCTTTCTGTCTTTTCTCTATTTCTGACTTTCTGTCTTTTCTGTCCTTTCTCTATTTGTGACTTTTCTCTAATTCTGACTTTTCTCTATTTCCGACTTATTTCTATATTTGACTTTCTGTCTTCTCTGTCTTTTCTCTATTTGTGACTTTTCTCTATTTCTGTCTTTTCTCTACTTCTGACTTTTGTCTATTTCTGACTTTTTGTCTTTTCTGTATTTCTGTCTTTTCACTATTTCTGGCTTTTCTCTATTTCTGACTTATTTCTATATTTGACTTTCTGTCTTTTCTGTCTTTCTGTCTTTTCTCTATTTCTGACTTTCTGTCTTTTCTGTCTTTCTGTCTTTTCTCTATTTCTGACTTTCTGTCGTTTCTGTCTTTTCTCTATTTCTGACTTATTTCTATATTTGACTTTCTGTCTTTTCTGTCTTTTCTCTATTTCTGACTTTCTGCCTTTTCTGCCTTTTCTCTATTTCTGACTTTCTGTCTTTTCTGTCTTCTCTCTATTTCTGACTTTCTGCCTTTTCTGTATTTCTGACATTTCTCTATTTCTCACTTTTCACTATTTCTGACTTATTTCTATATTTGACTTTCTGTCTTTTCTGTCTTTTCTCTATTTCTGACTTTCTGCCTTTTCTGTCTTTTCTCTATTTCTGACTTTCTGTCTTTTCTGTCTTCTCTCTATTTCTGACTTTCTGCCTTTTCTGTCTTTCTTCTATTTCTGACTTATTTCTATATTTGACTTTCTGTCTTTTCTGTCTTCTCTCTCCGTTTCTGACTTTCTGCCTTTTCTGTATTTCTGACATTTCTCTATTTCTCACTTTTCTCTATTTCTGACTTATTTCTATATTTGACTTTCTGTCTTTTCTGTCTTTTCTCTATTTCTGACTTTCTGCCTTTTCTGTCTTTTCTCTATTTCTGACTTTCTGTCTTTTCTGTCTTCTCTCTATTTCTGACTTTCTGCCTTTTCTGTATTTCTGACATTTCTCTATTTCTCGCTTTTCTCTATTTCTGACTTATTTCGATATTTGACATTCTGTCTTTTCTGTCTTTCTGTCTTTTCTCTATTTCTGACTTTCTGTCTTTTCTGTCTTTTCTCTATTTGTGACTTTTCTCTATTTCTGACTTTTCTCTATTTCCGACTTATTTCTATATTTGACTTTCTGTCTTCTCTGTCTTTTCTCAATTAGTGACTTTTCTCTATTTCTGTCTTTTCTCTACTTCTGACTTTTGTCTATTTCTGACTTTTTGTCTTTTCTGTATTTCTGTCTTTTCTCTATTTCTGACTTTTCTCTATTTCTGACTTATTTCTATATTTGACTTTCTGTCTTTTCTGTCTTTCTGTCTTTTCTCTATTTCTGACTTATTTCTATATTTGACTTTCTGTCTTTTCTGTCTTTTCTCTATTTCTGACTTTGTGTCTTTTCTGTCTTTTTTCTATTTCTGACTTTTCTGTATTTCTGACTTTTCTCTGTGTCTGACTTATTTCTATATTTGACTTTCTGTCTTTTCTGCCTTTCTGTCTTTTCTCTATTTCTGACTTTCTGTCTTTTCTGTCTTTTCTCGATTTCTGACTTTTCTCTATTTCTGACTTTTCTCGATTTCTGACTTATTTCTATATTTGACTTTCTGCCTTCTCTGTCTTCTCTCTATTTCTGACTTTCTGTCTTTTCTGTATTTCTGACTTCTCTATTTCTGACTTTTCTCTATTTCTAACATATTTCTATATTTGACTTTCTGTCTTTTCTGTCTTTCTGTCTTTTCTCTATTTCTGACTTTCTGTCTTTTCTGTCTTTCTGTCTTTTCTCTATTTCTGACTTTCTGTCGTTTCTGTCTTTTCTCCATTTCTGACTTATTTCTATATTTGACTTTCTGTCTTTTCTGTCTTTTCTCTATTTCTGACTTTCTGCCTTTTCTGTCTTTTTTCTATTTCTGACTTATTTCTATATTTGACTTTCTGTCTTTTCTGTCTTCTCTCTATTTCTGACTTTCTGCCTTTTCTGTATTTCTGACATTTCTCTATTTCTCACTTTTCTCTATTTCTGACTTATTTCTATATTTGACTTTCTGTCTTTTCTGTCTTTCTGTCTTTTCTCTATTTCTGACTTTCTGTCTTTTCTGTCCTTTCTCTATTTGTGACTTTTCTCTAATTCTGACTTTTCTCTATTTCCGACTTATTTCTATATTTGACTTTCTGTCTTCTCTGTCTTTTCTCTATTTGTGACTTTTCTCTATTTCTGTCTTTTCTCTACTTCTGACTTTTGTCTATTTCTGAATTTTTGTCTTTTGTGTATTTCTGTCTTTTCACTATTTCTGACTTTTCTCTATTTCTGACTTATTTCTATATTTGACTTTCTGTCTTTTCTGTCTTTCTGTCTTTTCTCTATTTCTGACTTTCTGTCTTTTCTGTCTTTCTGTCTTTTCTCTATTTCTGACTTTCTGTCGTTTCTGTCTTTTCTCTATTTCTGACTTATTTCTATATTTGACTTTCTGTCTTTTCTGTCTTTTCTCTATTTCTGACTTTCTGCCTTTTCTGTCTTTCTTCTATTTCTGACTTATTTCTATATTTGACTTTCTGTCTTTTCTGTCTTCTCTCTCCGTTTCTGACTTTCTGCCTTTTCTGTATTTCTGACATTTCTCTGTTTCTCACTTTTCTCTATTTCTGACTTATTTCTATATTTGACTTTCTGTCTTTTCTGTCTTTCCTCTATTTCTGACTTTCTGCCTTTTCTGTCTTTTCTCTATTTCTGACTTTCTGTCTTTTCTGTCTTCTCTCTATTTCTGACTTTCTGCCTTTTCTGTATTTCTGACATTTCTCTATTTCTCACTTTTCTCTATTTCTGACTTATTTCGATATTTGACTTTCTGCCTGTTCTGTCTTTCTGTCTTTTCTCTATTTCTGACTTTCTGTCTTTTCTGTCTTTTCTCTATTTGTGACTTTTCTCTATTTCTGACTTTTCTCTATTTCCGACTTATTTCTATATTTGACTTTCTGTCTTCTCTGTCTTTTCTCAATTTGTGACTTTTCTCTATTTCTGTCTTTTCTCTACTTCTGACTTTTGTCTATTTCTGACTTTTTGTCTTTTCTGTATTTCTGTCTTTTCTCTATTTCTGACTTTTCTCTATTTCTGACTTATTTCTATATTTGACTTTCTGTCTTTTCTGTCTTTCTGTCTTTTCTCTATTTCTGACTTATTTCTATATTTGACTTTCTGTCTTTTCTGTCTTTTCTCTATTTCTGACTTTGTGTCTTTTCTTCTTTTTTCTATTTCTGACTTTTCTGTATTTCTGACTTTTCTCTGTGTCTGACTTATTTCTATATTTGACTTTCTGTCTTTTCTGTCTTTCTGTCTTTTCTCTATTTCTGACTTTCTGTCTTTTCTGTCTTCTCTCTATTTCTGACTTTTCTCTATTTCTGACTTTTCTCTATTTCTGACTTATTTCTATATTTGACTTTCTGTCTTTTGTGTCTTTCTGTCTTTTCTCTATTTCTGACTTTCTCTCTTTTCTGTCTTTCTGTCTTTTCTCTATTTCTGACTTTCTGTCGTTTCTGTCTTTTCTCTATTTCTGACTTATTTCTATATTTGACTTTCTGTCTTTTCTGTCTTTTCTCTATTTCTGACTTTCTGCCTTTTCTGTCTTACTTCTATTTCTGACTTATTTCTATATTTGACTTTCTGTCTTTTCTGTCTTCTCTCTCCGTTTCTGACTTTCTGTCTTTTCTGTATTTCTGACATTTCTCTATTTCTCACTTTTCTCTATTTCTGACTTATTTCTATATTTGACTTTCTGTCTTTTCTGTCTTTTCTCTATTTCTGACTTTCTGCCTTTTCTGCCTTTTCTCTATTTCTGACTTTCTGTCATTTCTGTCTTCTCTCTATTTCTGACTTTCTGCCTTTTCTGTATTTCTGACATTTCTCTATTTCTCACTTTTCACTATTTCTGACTTATTTCTATATTTGACTTTCTGTCTTTTCTGTCTTTCTGTCTTTTCTCTATTTCTGACTTTCTGTCTTTTCTGTCCTTTCTCTATTTGTGACTTTTCTCTAATTCTGACTTTTCTCTATTTCCGACTTATTTCTATATTTGACTTTCTGTCTTCTCTGTCTTTTCTCCATTTGTGACTTTTCTCTATTTCTGTCTTTTCTCTACTTCTGACTTTTGTCTATTTCTGACTTTTTGTCTTTTCTGTATTTCTGTCTTTTCACTATTTCTGACTTTTCTCTATTTCTGACTTATTTCTATATTTGACTTTCTGTCTTTTCTGTCTTTCTGTCTTTTCTCTATTTCTGACTTTCTGTCTTTTCTGTCTTTCTGTCTTTTCTCTATTTCTGACTTGCTGTCGTTTCTGTCTTTTCTCTATTACTGACTTATTTCTATATTTGACTTTCTGTCTTTTCTGTCTTTTCTCTATTTCTGACTTTCTGCCTTTTCTGTCTTACTTCTATTTCTGACTTATTTCTATATTTGACTTTCTGTCTTTTCTGTCTTCTCTCTCCGTTTCTGACTTTCTGTCTTTTCTGTATTTCTGACATTTCTCTATTTCTCACTTTTCTCTATTTCTGACTTATTTCTATATTTGACTTTCTGTCTTTTCTGTCTTTTCTCTATTTCTGACTTACTGCCTTTTCTGCCTTTTCTCTATTTCTGACTTTCTGTCTTTTCTGTCTTCTCTCTATTTCTGACTTTCTGCCTTTTCTGTATTTCTGACATTTCTCTATTTCTCACTTTTCACTATTTCTGACTTATTTCTATATTTGACTTTCTGTCTTTTCTGTCTTTTCTCTATTTGTGACTTTTCTCTTTTTATGTCTTTTCTCTACTTCTGACTTTTCTCTATTTCTGACTTATTTCTATATTTGACTTTCTGTCATTTCTGTCTTTCTGTCTTTTCTCTATTTCTGACTTTCTGTCTTTTCTGTCCTTTCTCTATTTGTGACTTTTCTCTATTTCTGACTTTTCTCTATTTCCGACTTATTTCTATATTTGACTTTCTGTCTTCTCTGTCTTTTCTCTATTTGTGACTTTTCTCTTTTTATGTCTTTTCTCTACTTCTGACTTTTGTCTATTTCTGACTTTTTGTCTTTTCTGTATTTCTGTCTTTTCACTATTTCTGACTTTTCTCTATTTCTGACTTATTTCTATATTTGACTTTCTGTCATTTCTGTCTTCTCTCTATTTCTGACTTTCTGCCTTTTCTGTATTTCTGACATTTCTCTATTTCTCACTTTTCACTATTTCTGACTTATTTCTATATTTGACTTTCTGTCTTTTCTGTCTTTCTGTCTTTTCTCTATTTCTGACTTTCTGTCTTTTCTGTCCTTTCTCTATTTGTGACTTTTCTCTAATTCTGACTTTTCTCTATTTCCGACTTATTTCTATATTTGACTTTCTGTCTTCTCTGTCTTTTCTCCATTTGTGACTTTTCTCTATTTCTGTCTTTTCTCTACTTCTGACTTTTGTCTATTTCTGACTTTTTGTCTTTTCTGTATTTCTGTCTTTTCACTATTTCTGACTTTTCTCTATTTCTGACTTATTTCTATATTTGACTTTCTGTCTTTTCTGTCTTTCTGTCTTTTCTCTATTTCTGACTTTCTGTCTTTTCTGTCTTTCTGTCTTTTCTCTATTTCTGACTTGCTGTCGTTTCTGTCTTTTCTCTATTACTGACTTATTTCTATATTTGACTTTCTGTCTTTTCTGTCTTTTCTCTATTTCTGACTTTCTGCCTTTTCTGTCTTACTTCTATTTCTGACTTATTTCTATATTTGACTTTCTGTCTTTTCTGTCTTCTCTCTCCGTTTCTGACTTTCTGTCTTTTCTGTATTTCTGACATTTCTCTATTTCTCACTTTTCTCTATTTCTGACTTATTTCTATATTTGACTTTCTGTCTTTTCTGTCTTTTCTCTATTTCTGACTTACTGCCTTTTCTGCCTTTTCTCTATTTCTGACTTTCTGTCTTTTCTGTCTTCTCTCTATTTCTGACTTTCTGCCTTTTCTGTATTTCTGACATTTCTCTATTTCTCACTTTTCACTATTTCTGACTTATTTCTATATTTGACTTTCTGTCTTTTCTGTCTTTTCTCTATTTGTGACTTTTCTCTTTTTATGTCTTTTCTCTACTTCTGACTTTTCTCTATTTCTGACTTATTTCTATATTTGACTTTCTGTCATTTCTGTCTTTCTGTCTTTTCTCTATTTCTGACTTTCTGTCTTTTCTGTCCTTTCTCTATTTGTGACTTTTCTCTATTTCTGACTTTTCTCTATTTCCGACTTATTTCTATATTTGACTTTCTGTCTTCTCTGTCTTTTCTCTATTTGTGACTTTTCTCTTTTTATGTCTTTTCTCTACTTCTGACTTTTGTCTATTTCTGACTTTTTGTCTTTTCTGTATTTCTGTCTTTTCTCTATTTCTGACTTTTCTCTATTTCTGACTTATTTCTATATTTGACTTTCTGTCTTTTCTGTCTTTTCTCTATTTCTGACTTTCTGCCTTTTCTGTCTTTTTTCTATTTCTGACTTATTTCTATATTTGACTTTCTGTCTTTTCTGTCTTCTCTCTATTTCTGACTTTCTGCCTTTTCTGTATTTCTGACATTTCTCTATTTCTCACTTTTCTCTATTTCTGACTTATTTCTATATTTGACTTTCTGTCTTTTCTGTCTTTCTGTCTTTTCTCTATTTCTGACTTTCTGTCTTTTCTGTCTTCTCTCTATTCCTGACTTTTCTCTATTTCTGACTTTTCTCTATTTCTGACTTATTTCTATATTTGACTTTCTGTCTTCTCTGTCTTTTCTCTATTTGTGACTTTTCTCTATCTCTGTCTTTTCTCGATTTCTGACTTTCTGTCTTTTCTGTCCTTTCTCTATTTGTGACTTTTCTCTATTTCTGACTTTTCTCTATTTCCGACTTATTTCTATATTTGACTTTCTGTCTTCTCTGTCTTTTCTCTATTTGTGACTTTTCTCTATTTCTGTCTTTTCTCTACTTCTGACTTTTGTCTATTTCTGACTTTTTGTCTTTTCTGTATTTCTGTCTTTTCTCTATTTCTGACTTTTCTCTATTTCTGACTTATTTCTATATTTGACTTTCTGTCTTTTCTGTCTTTCTGTCTTTTCTCTATTTCTGACTTTCTGACTTTTCTGTCTTTCTGTCTTTTCTCTATTTCTGACTTTCTGTCGTTTCTGTCTTTTCTCTATTTCTGACTTATTTCTATATTTGACTTTCTGTCTTTTCTGTCTTTTCTCTATTTCTGACTTTCTGCCTTTTCTGTCTTTCTTCTATTTCTGACTTATTTCTATATTTGACTTTCTGTCTTTTCTGTCTTCTCTCTCCGTTTCTGACTTTCTGCCTTTTCTGTATTTCTGACATTTCTCTATTTCTCACTTTTCTCTATTTCTGACTTATTTCTATATTTGACTTTCTGTCCTTTCTCTATTTCTGACTTTTTGCCTTTTCTGTCTTTTCTCTATTTCTGACTTTCTGTCTTTTCTGTCTTCTCTCTATTTCTGACTTTCTGCCTTTTCTGTATTTCTGACATTTCTCTATTTCTCACTTTTCTCTATTTCTGACTTATTTCGATATTTGACTTTCTGTCTTTTCTGTCTTTCTGTCTTTTCTCTATTTCTGACTTTCTGTCTTTTCTGTCTTTTCTCTATTTGTGACTTTTCTCTATTTCTGACTTTACTCTATTTCCGACTTATTTCTATATTTGACTTTCTGTCTTCTCTGTCTTTTCTCAATTTGTGACTTTTCTCTATTTCTTTCTTTTCTCTACTTCTGACTTTTGTCTATTTCTGACTTTTTGTCTTTTCTGTATTTCTGTCTTTTCTCTATTTCTGACTTTTCTCTATTTCTGACTTATTTCTATATTTGACTTTCTGCCTTTTCTGTCTTTCTGTCTTTTCTCTATTTCTGACTTATTCCTATATTTGACTTTCTGTCTTTTCTGTCTTTTCTCTATTTCTGACTTTTCTGTATTTCTGACTTTTCTCTATGTCTGACTTATTTCTATATTTTACTTTCTGTCTTTTCTGTCTTTCTGTCTTTTCTCTATTTCTGACTTTCTGTCTTTTCTGTCTTCTCTCTATTTCTGACGTTTCTCTATTTCTGACTTTTCTCTATTTCTGACTTATTTCTATATTTGACTTTCTGTCTTTTCTGTCTTCTCTTTTTGTGACTTTTCTCTATCTCTGTCTTTTCTCGATTTCTGACTTTCTGTCTTTTCTGTATTTCTGACATTTCTCTATTTCTCACTTTTCTCGATTTCTGAATTATTTCTATATTTGACTTTCTGCCTTCTCTGTCTTTTCTCTATTTGTGACTTTTCTCTATTTCTGTCTTTTCTCTACTTCTGACTTTTGTCTATTTCTGACTTTTTGTCTTTTCTGTATTTCTGTCTTTTCACTATTTCTGACTTTTCTCTATTTCTGACTTATTTCTATATTTGACTTTCTGTCTTTTCTGTCTTTCTGTCTTTTCTCTATTTCTGACTTTCTGTCTTTTCTGTCTTTCTGTCTTTTCTCTATTTCTGACTTGCTGTCGTTTCTGTCTTTTCTCTATTACTGACTTATTTCTATATTTGACTTTCTGTCTTTTCTGTCTTTTCTCTATTTCTGACTTTCTGCCTTTTCTGTCTTACTTCTATTTCTGACTTATTTCTATATTTGACTTTCTGTCTTTTCTGTCTTCTCTCTCCGTTTCTGACTTTCTGTCTTTTCTGTATTTCTGACATTTCTCTATTTCTCACTTTTCTCTATTTCTGACTTATTTCTATATTTGACTTTCTGTCTTTTCTGTCTTTTCTCTATTTCTGACTTACTGCCTTTTCTGTCTTTTCTCTATTTCTGACTTTCTGTCTTTTCTGTCTTCTCTCTATTTCTGACTTTCTGCCTTTTCTGTATTTCTGACATTTCTCTATTTCTCACTTTTCACTATTTCTGACTTATTTCTATATTTGACTTTCTGTCTTTTCTGTCTTTTCTCTATTTGTGACTTTTCTCTTTTTATGTCTTTTCTCTACTTCTGACTTTTCTCTATTTCTGACTTATTTCTATATTTGACTTTCTGTCATTTCTGTCTTTCTGTCTTTTCTCTATTTCTGACTTTCTGTCTTTTCTGTCCTTTCTCTATTTGTGACTTTTCTCTATTTCTGACTTTTCTCTATTTCCGACTTATTTCTATATTTGACTTTCTGTCTTCTCTGTCTTTTCTCTATTTGTGACTTTTCTCTTTTTATGTCTTTTCTCTACTTCTGACTTTTGTCTATTTCTGACTTTTTGTCTTTTCTGTATTTCTGTCTTTTCTCTATTTCTGACTTTTCTCTATTTCTGACTTATTTCTATATTTGACTTTCTGTCTTTTCTGTCTTTCTGTCTTTTCTCTATTTCTGACTTTCTGTCTTTTCTGTCTTCTCTCTATTCCTGACTTTTCTCTATTTCTGACTTTTCTCTATTTCTGACTTATTTCTATATTTGACTTTCTGTCTTCTCTGTCTTTTCTCTATTTGTGACTTTTCTCTATCTCTGTCTTTTCTCGATTTCTGACTTTCTGTCTTTTCTGTCCTTTCTCTATTTGTGACTTTTCTCTATTTCTGACTTTTCTCTATTTCCGACTTATTTCTATATTTGACTTTCTGTCTTCTCTGTCTTTTCTCTATTTGTGACTTTTCTCTATTTCTGTCTTTTCTCTACTTCTGACTTTTGTCTATTTCTGACTTTTTGTCTTTTCTGTATTTCTGTCTTTTCTCTATTTCTGACTTTTCTCTATTTCTGACTTATTTCTATATTTGACTTTCTGTCTTTTCTGTCTTTCTGTCTTTTCTCTATTTCTGACTTTCTGACTTTTCTGTCTTTCTGTCTTTTCTCTATTTCTGACTTTCTGTCGTTTCTGTCTTTTCTCTATTTCTGACTTATTTCTATATTTGACTTTCTGTCTTTTCTGTCTTTTCTCTATTTCTGACTTTCTGCCTTTTCTGTCTTTCTTCTATTTCTGACTTATTTCTATATTTGACTTTCTGTCTTTTCTGTCTTCTCTCTCCGTTTCTGACTTTCTGCCTTTTCTGTATTTCTGACATTTCTCTATTTCTCACTGTTCTCTATTTCTGACTTATTTCTATATTTGACTTTCTGTCCTTTCTCTATTTCTGACTTTTTGCCTTTTCTGTCTTTTCTCTATTTCTGACTTTCTGTCTTTTCTGTCTTCTCTCTATTTCTGACTTTCTGCCTTTTCTGTATTTCTGACATTTCTCTATTTCTCACTTTTCTCTATTTCTGACTTATTTCGATATTTGACTTTCTGTCTTTTCTGTCTTTCTGTCTTTTCTCTATTTCTGACTTTCTGTCTTTTCTGTCTTTTCTCTATTTGTGACTTTTCTCTATTTCTGACTTTACTCTATTTCCGACTTATTTCTATATTTGACTTTCTGTCTTCTCTGTCTTTTCTCAATTTGTGACTTTTCTCTATTTCTTTCTTTTCTCTACTTCTGACTTTTGTCTATTTCTGACTTTTTGTCTTTTCTGTATTTCTGTCTTTTCTCTATTTCTGACTTTTCTCTATTTCTGACTTATTTCTATATTTGACTTTCTGCCTTTTCTGTCTTTCTGTCTTTTCTCTATTTCTGACTTATTCCTATATTTGACTTTCTGTCTTTTCTGTCTTCTCTCTATTTCTGACTTTTCTCTATTTCTGACTTTTCTCTATTTCTGACTTATTTCTATATTTGACGTTCTGTCTTCTCTGTCTTTTCTCTATTTGTGACTTTTCTCTATCTCTGTCTTTTCTCGATTTCTGACTTTCTGTCTTTTCTGTCCTTTCTCTATTTGTGACTTTTCTCTATTTCTGACTCTTCTCGATTTCTGACTTATTTCTATATTTGACTTTCTGCCTTTTCTGTCTTTCTGTCTTTTCTCTATTTCTGACTTTCTGTCTTTTCTGTATTTCTGACATTTCTCTATTTCTCACTTTTCTCTATTTCTGACTTATTTCTATATTTGACTTTCTGCCTTCTCTGTCTTTTCTCTATTTGTGACTTTTCTCTATTTCTGTCTTTTCTCTACTTCTGACTTTTGTCTATTTCTGAATTTTTGTCTTCTCTGTATTTCTGACTTTTCTCTATTTCTGACTTATTTCTATATTTGACTTTCTGCCTTCTCTGTCTTTTCTCTACTTCTGACTTTTGTCTATTTCTGACTTTCTGTCTTTTCTGTATTTCTGACTTCTCTATTTCTGACTTTTCTCTATTTCTAACATATTTCTATATTTGACTTTCTGTCTTTTCTGTCTTTCTGTCTTTTCTCTATTTCTGACTTTCTGTCTTTTCTGTCTTTTCTGTCTTTTCTCTATTTCTGACTTTCTGTCGTTTCTGTCTTTTCTCTATTTCTGACTTATTTCTATATTTGACTTTCTGTCTTTTCTGTCTTTTCTCTATTTCTGACTTTCTGCCTTTTCTGTCTTTTTTCTATTTCTGACTTATTTCTATATTTGACTTTCTGTCTTTTCTGTCTTCTCTGTATTTCTGACTTTCTGCCTTTTCTGTCTTTTCTCTATTTCTGACTTTCTGTCTTTTCTGTCTTCTCTCTATTTCTGACTTTCTGCCTTTTCTGTATTTCTGACATTTCTCTATTTCTCACTTTTCACAATTTCTGACTTATTTCTATATTTGACTTTCTGTCTTTTCTGTCTTTTCTCTATTTGTGACTTTTCTCTTTTTATGTCTTTTCTCTACTTCTGACTTTTCTCTATTTCTGACTTATTTCTATATTTGACTTTCTGTCATTTCTGTCTTTCTGTCTTTTCTCTATTTCTGACTTTCTGTCTTTTCTGTCCTTTCTCTATTTGTGACTTTTCTCTATTTCTGACTTTTCTCTATTTCCGACTTATTTCTATATTTGACTTTCTGTCTTCTCTGTCTTTTCTCTATTTGTGACTTTTCTCTTTTTATGTCTTTTCTCTACTTCTGACTTTTGTCTATTTCTGACTTTTTGTCTTTTCTGTATTTCTGTCTTTTCTCTATTTCTGACTTTTCTCTATTTCTGACTTATTTCTATATTTGACTTTCTGTCTTTTCTGTCTTTTCTCTATTTCTGACTTTCTGCCTTTTCTGTCTTTTTTCTATTTCTGACTTATTTCTATATTTGACTTTCTGTCTTTTCTGTCTTCTCTCTATTTCTGACTTTCTGCCTTTTCTGTATTTCTGACATTTCTCTATTTCTCACTTTTCTCTATTTCTGACTTATTTCTATATTTGACTTTCTGTCTTTTCTGTCTTTCTGTCTTTTCTCTATTTCTGATTTTCTGTCTTTTCTGTCTTCTCTCTATTCCTGACTTTTCTCTATTTCTGACTTTTCTCTATTTCTGACTTATTTCTATATTTGACTTTCTGTCTTCTCTGTCTTTTCTCTATTTGTGACTTTTCTCTATCTCTGTCTTTTCTCGATTTCTGACTTTCTGTCTTTTCTGTCCTTTCTCTATTTGTGACTTTTCTCTATTTCTGACTTTTCTCTATTTCCGACTTATTTCTATATTTGACTTTCTGTCTTCTCTGTCTTTTCTCTATTTGTGACTTTTCTCTATTTCTGTCTTTTCTCTACTTCTGACTTTTGTCTATTTCTGACTTTTTGTCTTTTCTGTATTTCTGTCTTTTCTCTATTTCTGACTTTTCTCTATTTCTGACTTATTTCTATATTTGACTTTCTGTCTTTTCTGTCTTTCTGTCTTTTCTCTATTTCTGACTTTCTGACTTTTCTGTCTTTCTGTCTTTTCTCTATTTCTGACTTTCTGTCGTTTCTGTCTTTTCTCTATTTCTGACTTATTTCTATATTTGACTTTCTGTCTTTTCTGTCTTTTCTCTATTTCTGACTTTCTGCCTTTTCTGTCTTTCTTCTATTTCTGACTTATTTCTATATTTGACTTTCTGTCTTTTCTGTCTTCTCTCTCCGTTTCTGACTTTCTGCCTTTTCTGTATTTCTGACATTTCTCTATTTCTCACTTTTCTCTATTTCTGACTTATTTCTATATTTGACTTTCTGTCCTTTCTCTATTTCTGACTTTTTGCCTTTTCTGTCTTTTCTCTATTTCTGACTTTCTGTCTTTTCTGTCTTCTCTCTATTTCTGACTTTCTGCCTTTTCTGTATTTCTGACATTTCTCTATTTCTGACTTTTCTCTATTTCTGACTTATTTCTATATTTGACTTTCTGTCTTTTCTGTCTTTCTGTCTTTTCTCTATTTCTGACTTTCTGTCTTTTCTGTCTTTTCTCTATTTGTGACTTTTCTCTATTTCTGACTTTACTCTATTTCCGACTTATTTCTATATTTGACTTTCTGTCTTCTCTGTCTTTTCTCAATTTGTGACTTTTCTCTATTTCTTTCTTTTCTCTACTTCTGACTTTTGTCTATTTCTGACTTTTTGTCTTTTCTGTATTTCTGTCTTTTCTCTATTTCTGACTTTTCTCTATTTCTGACTTATTTCTATATTTGACTTTCTGCCTTTTCTGTCTCTCTGTCTTTTCTCTATTTCTGACTTATTCCTATATTTGAATTTCTGTCTTTTCTGTCTTCTCTCTATTTCTGACTTTTCTCTATTTCTGACTTTTCTCTATTTCTGACTTATTTCTATATTTGACTTTCTGTCTTCTCTGTCTTTTCTCTATTTGTGACTTTTCTCTATCTCTGTCTTTTTTCGATTTCTGACTTTCTGTCTTTTCTGTCCTTTCTCTATTTGTGACTTTTCTCTATTTCTGACTCTTCTCGATTTCTGACTTATTTCTATATTTGACTTTCTGCCTTTTCTGTCTTTCTGTCTTTTCTCTATTTCTGACTTTCTGTCTTTTCTGTATTTCTGACATTTCTCTATTTCTCACTTTTCTCTATTTCTGACTTATTTCTATATTTGACTTTCTGCCTTCTCAGTCTTTTCTCTATTTGTGACTTTTCTCTATTTCTGTCTTTTCTCTACTTCTGACTTTTGTCTATTTCTGAATTTTTGTCTTCTCTGTATTTCTGACTTTTCTCTATTTCTGACTTATTTCTATATTTGACTTTCTGCCTTCTCTGTCTTTTCTCTACTTCTGACTTTTGTCTATTTCTGACTTTCTGTCTTTTCTGTATTTCTGACTTCTCTATTTCTGACTTTTCTCTATTTCTAACATATTTCTATATTTGACTTTCTGTCTTTTCTGTCTTTCTGTCTTTTCTCTATTTCTGACTTTCTGTCTTTTCTGTCTTTTCTGTCTTTTCTCTATTTCTGACTTTCTGTCGTTTCTGTCTTTTCTCTATTTCTGACTTATTTCTATATTTGACTTTCTGTCTTTTCTGTCTTTTCTCTATTTCTGACTTTCTGCCTTTTCTGTCTTTTTTCTATTTCTGACTTATTTCTATATTTGACTTTCTGTCTTTTCTGTCTTCTCTCTATTTCTGACTTTCTGCCTTTTCTGTATTTCTGACATTTCTCTATTTCTCACTTTTCTCTATTTCTGACTCATTTCTATATTTGACTTTCTGTCTTTTCTGTCTTTCTGTCTTTTCTCTATTTCTGACTTTCTGTCTTTTCTGTCCTTTCTCTATTTGTGACTTTTCTCTAATTCTGACTTTTCTCTATTTCCGACTTATTTCTATATTTGACTTTCTGTCTTCTCTGTCTTTTCTCTATTTGTGACTTTTCTCTATTTCTGTCTTTTCTCTACTTCTGACTTTTGTCTATTTCTGACTTTTTGTCTTTTCTGTATTTCTGTCTTTTCACTATTTCTGACTTTTCTCTATTTCTGACTTATTTCTATATTTGACTTTCTGTCTTTTCTGTCTTTCTGTCTTTTCTCTATTTCTGACTTTCTGTCTTTTCTGTCTTTCTGTCTTTTCTCTATTTCTGACTTTCTGTCGTTTCTGTCTTTTCTCTATTTCTGACTTATTTCTATATTTGACTTTCTGTCTTTTCTGTCTTTTCTCTATTTCTGACTTTCTGCCTTTTCTGTCTTTCTTCTATTTCTGACTTATTTCTATATTTGACTTTCTGTCTTTTCTGTCTTCTCTCTCCGTTTCTGACTTTCTGCCTTTTCTGTATTTCTGACATTTCTCTATTTCTGACTTTTCTCTATTTCTGACTTATTTCTATATTTGACTTTCTGTCTTTTCTGTCTTTCTGTCTTTTCTCTATTTCTGACTTATTCCTATATTTGACTTTCTGTCTTTTCTGTCTTTTCTCTATTTCTGACTTTTCTGTATTTCTGACTTTTCTCTATGTCTGACTTATTTCTATATTTGACTTTCTGTCTTTTCTGTCTTTCTGTCTTTTCTCGATTTCTGACTTTCTGTCTTTTCTGTCTTCTCTCTATTTCTGACTTTTCTCTATTTCTGACTTTTCTCTATTTCTGACTTATTTCTATATTTGACTTTCTGTCTTTTCTGTCTTCTCTATTTGTGACTTTTCTCTATCTCTGTCTTTTCTCGATTTCTGACTTTCTGTCTTTTCTGTCCTTTCTCTATTTGTGACTTTTCTCTATTTCTGACTTTTATCGATTACTGACTTATTTCTATATTTGGCTTTCTGTCTTTTCTGTCTTTCTGTCTTTTCTCTATTCCTGACTTTCTGTCTTTTCTGTATTTCTGACATTTCTCTATTTCTCACTTTTCTCTATTTCTGACTTATTTCTATATTTGACTTTCTGCCTTCTCTGTCTTTTCTCTATTTGTGACTGTTCTCTATTTCTGTCTTTTCTCTACTTCTGACTTTTGTCTATTTCTGACTTTTTGTCTTCTCTGTATTTCTGACTTTTCTCTATTTCTGACTTATTTCTATATTTGACTTTCTGTCTTTTCTGTCTTTCTGTCTTTTCTCTATTTCTGACTTTCTGTCTTTTCTGTATTTCTGACATTTCTCTATTTCTCACTTTTCTCTATTTCTGACTTATTTCTATATTTGACTTTCTGCCTTCTCTGTCTTTTCTCTAATTGTGACTTTTCTCTATTTCTGTCTTTTCTCTACTTCTGACTTTTGTCTATTTCTGACTTTTTGTCTTCTCTGTATTTCTGACTTTTCTCTATTTCTGACTTATTTCTATATTTGACTTTCTGTCTTTTCTGTCTTTCTGTCTTTTCTCTATTTCTGACTTTCTGTCTTTTCTGTCTTCTCTCTATTTCAGACTTTTCTCTATTTCTGACTTTTCTCTATTTCTGACTTATTTCTATATTTGACTTTCTGTCTTCTCTGTCTTTTCTCTATTTGTGACTTTTCTCTATCTCTGTCTTTTCTCGATTTCTGACTTTCTGTCTTTTCTGTCCTTTCTCTATTTGTGACTTTTCTCTATTTCTGACTTTTCTCGATTTCTGACTTATTTCTATATTTGACTTTCTGCCTTTTCTGTCTTTCTGTCTTTTCTCTATTTCTGACTTTCTGTCTTTTCTGTATTTCTGACATTTCTCTATTTCTCACTTTTCTCTATTTCTGACTTATTTCTATATTTGACTTTCTGCCTTCTCTGTCTTTTCTCTATTTGTGACTTTTCTCTATTTCTGTCTTTTCTCTACTTCTGACTTTTGTCTATTTCTGACTTTTTGTCTTCTCTGTATTTCTGACTTTTCTCTATTTCTGACTTATTTCTATATTTGACTTTCTGCCTTCTCTGTCTTTTCTCTACTTCTGACTTTTGTCTATTTCTGACTTTCTGTCTTTTCTGTATTTCTGACTTCTCTATTTCTGACTTTTCTCTATTTCTAACATATTTCTATATTTGTTTTTCTGTCTTTTCTGTCTTTCTGTCTTTTCTCTATTTCTGACTTTCTGTCTTTTCTGTCTTTTCTGTCTTTTCTCTATTTCTGACTTTCTGTCTTTACTGTCTTTTCTCTATTTCTGACTTTCTGCCTTTTCTGTCTTTTTTCTATTTCTGACTTATTTCTATATTTGACTTTCTGTCTTTTCTGTCTTCTCTCTATTTCTGACTTTCTGCCTTTTCTGTATTTCTGACATTTCTCTATTTCTCACTTTTCTCTATTTCTGACTCATTTCTATATTTGACTTTCTGTCTTTTCTGTCTTTCTGTCTTTTCTCTATTTCTGACTTTCTGTCTTTTCTGTCCTTTCTCTATTTGTGACTTTTCTCTAATTCTGACTTTTCTCTATTTCCGACTTATTTCTATATTTGACTTTCTGTCTTCTCTGTCTTTTCTCTATTTGTGACTTTTCTCTATTTCTGTCTTTTCTCTACTTCTGACTTTTGTCTATTTCTGACTTTTTGTCTTTTCTGTATTTCTGTCTTTTCACTATTTCTGACTTTTCTCTATTTCTGACTTATTTCTATATTTGACTTTCTGTCTTTTCTGTCTTTCTGTCTTTTCTCTATTTCTGACTTTCTGTCTTTTCTGTCTTTCTGTCTTTTCTCTATTTCTGACTTTCTGTCGTTTCTGTCTTTTCTCTATTTCTGACTTATTTCTATATTTGACTTTCTGTCTTTTCTGTCTTTTCTCTATTTCTGACTTTCTGCCTTTTCTGTCTTTCTTCTATTTCTGACTTATTTCTATATTTGACTTTCTGTCTTTTCTGTCTTCTCTCTCCGTTTCTGACTTTCTGTCTTTTCTGTATTTCTGACATTTCTCTATTTCTCACTTTTCTCTATTTCTGACTTATTTCTATATTTGACTTTCTGTCTTTTCTGTCTTTTCTCTATTTCTGACTTTCTGCCTTTTCTGCCTTTTCTCTATTTCTGACTTTCTGTCTTTTCTGTCTTCTCTCTATTTCTGACTTTCTGCCTTTTCTGTATTTCTGACATTTCTCTATTTCTCACTTTTCACTATTTCTGACTTATTTCTATATTTGACTTTCTGTCTTTTCTGTCTTTTCTCTATTTCTGACTTTCTGCCTTTTCTGTCTTTTCTCTATTTCTGACTTTCTGTCTTTTCTGTCTTCTCTCTATTTCTGACTTTCTGCCTTTTCTGTCTTTCTTCTATTTCTGACTTATTTCTATATTTGACTTTCTGTCTTTTCTGTCTTGTCTCTCCGTTTCTGACTTTCTGCCTTTTCTGTATTTCTGACATTTCTCTATTTCTCACTTTTCTCTATTTCTGACTTATTTCTATATTTGACTTTCTCTCTTTTCTGTCTTTTCTCTATTTCTGACTTTCTGCCTTTTCTGTCTTTTCTCTATTTCTGACTTTCTGTCTTTTCTGTCTTCTCTCTATTTCTGACTTTCTGCCTTTTCTGTATTTCTGACATTTCTCTATTTCTCGCTTTTCTCTATTTCTGACTTATTTCGATATTTGACATTCTGTCTTTTCTGTCTTTCTGTCTTTTCTCTATTTCTGACTTTCTGTCTTTTCTGTCTTTTCTCTATTTGTGACTTTTCTCTATTTCTGACTTTTCTCTATTTCCGACTTATTTCTATATTTGACTTTCTGTCTTCTCTGTCTTTTCTCAATTTGTGACTTTTCTCTATTTCTGTCTTTTCTCTACCTCTGACTTTTGTCTATTTCTGACTTTTTGTCTTTTCTGTATTTCTGTCTTTTCTCTATTTCTGACTTTTCTCTATTTCTGACTTATTTCTATATTTGACTTTCTGTCTTTTCTGTCTTTCTGTCTTTTCTCTATTTCTGACTTATTTCTATATTTGACTTTCTGTCTTTTCTGTCTTTTCTCTATTTCTGACTTTGTGTCTTTTCTGTCTTTTTTCTATTTCTGACTTTTCTGTATTTCTGACTTTTCTCTGTGTCTGACTTATTTCTATATTTGACTTTCTGTCTTTTCTGTCTTTCTGTCTTTTCTCTATTTCTGACTTTCTGTCTTTTCTGTCTTTTCTCGATTTCTGACTTTTCTCTATTTCTGACTTTTCTCGATTTCTGACTTATTTCTATATTTGACTTTCTGCCTTCTCTGTCTTTTCTCTACTTCTGACTTTTGTCTATTTCTGACTTTCTGTCTTTTCTGTATTTCTGACTTCTCTATTTCTGACTTTTCTCTATTTCTAACATATTTCTATATTTGACTTTCTGTCTTTTCTGTCTTTCTGTCTTTTCTCTATTTCTGACTTTCTGTCTTTTCTGTCTTTCTGTCTTTTCTCTATTTCTGACTTTCTGTCGTTTCTGTCTTTTCTCTATTTCTGACTTATTTCTATATTTGACTTTCTGTCTTTTCTGTCTTTTCTCTATTTCTGACTTTCTGCCTTTTCTGTCTTTTTTCTATTTCTGACTTATTTCTATATTTGACTTTCTGTCTTTTCTGTCTTCTCTCTATTTCTGACTTTCTGCCTTTTCTGTATTTCTGACATTTCTCTATTTCTCACTTTTCTCTATTTCTGACTTATTTCTATATTTGACTTTCTGTCTTTTCTGTCTTTCTGTCTTTTCTCTATTTCTGACTTTCTGTCTTTTCTGTCCTTTCTCTATTTGTGACTTTTCTCTAATTCTGACTTTTCTCTATTTCCGACTTATTTCTATATTTGACTTTCTGTCTTCTCTGTCTTTTCTCTATTTGTGACTTTTCTCTATTTCTGTCTTTTCTCTACTTCTGACTTTTGTCTATTTCTGACTTTTTGTCTTTTCTGTATTTCTGTCTTTTCACTATTTCTGACTTTTCTCTATTTCTGACTTATTTCTATATTTGACTTTCTGTCTTTTCTGTCTTTCTGTCTTTTCTCTATTTCTGACTTTCTGTCTTTTCTGTCTTTCTGTCTTTTCTCTATTTCTGACTTTCTGTCGTTTCTGTCTTTTCTCTATTTCTGACTTATTTCTATATTTGACTTTCTGTCTTTTCTGTCTTTTCTCTATTTCTGACTTTCTGCCTTTTCTGTCTTTCTTCTATTTCTGACTTATTTCTATATTTGACTTTCTGTCTTTTCTGTCTTCTCTCTCCGTTTCTGACTTTCTGCCTTTTCTGTATTTCTGACATTTCTCTGTTTCTCACTTTTCTCTATTTCTGACTTATTTCTATATTTGACTTTCTGTCTTTTCTGTCTTTCCTCTATTTCTGACTTTCTGCCTTTTCTGTCTTTTCTCTATTTCTGACTTTCTGTCTTTTCTGTCTTCTCTCTATTTCTGACTTTCTGCCTTTTCTGTATTTCTGACATTTCTCTATTTCTCACTTTTCTCTATTTCTGACTTATTTCGATATTTGACTTTCTGCCTGTTCTGTCTTTCTGTCTTTTCTCTATTTCTGACTTTCTGTCTTTTCTGTCTTTTCTCTATTTGTGACTTTTCTCTATTTCTGACTTTTCTCTATTTCCGACTTATTTCTATATTTGACTTTCTGTCTTCTCTGTCTTTTCTCAATTTGTGACTTTTCTCTATTTCTGTCTTTTCTCTACTTCTGACTTTTGTCTATTTCTGACTTTTTGTCTTTTCTGTATTTCTGTCTTTTCTCTATTTCTGACTTTTCTCTATTTCTGACTTATTTCTATATTTGACTTTCTGTCTTTTCTGTCTTTCTGTCTTTTCTCTATTTCTGACTTATTTCTATATTTGACTTTCTGTCTTTTCTGTCTTTTCTCTATTTCTGACTTTGTGTCTTTTCTGTCTTTTTTCTATTTCTGACTTTTCTGTATTTCTGACTTTTCTCTGTGTCTGACTTATTTCTATATTTGACTTTCTGTCTTTTCTGTCTTTCTGTCTTTTCTCTATTTCTGACTTTCTGTCTTTTCTGTCTTCTCTCTATTTCTGACTTTTCTCTATTTCTGACTTTTCTCTATTTCTGACTTATTTCTATATTTGACTATCTGTCTTTTCTGTCTTTCCTCTATTTCTGACTTTCTGCCTTTTCTGTCTTTTCTCTATTTCTGACTTTCTGTCTTTTCTGTCTTCTCTCTATTTCTGACTTTCTGCCTTTTCTGTATTTCTGACATTTCTCTATTTCTCACTTTTCTCTATTTCTGACTTATTTCGATATTTGACTTTCTGCCTGTTCTGTCTTTCTGTCTTTTCTCTATTTCTGACTTTCTGTCTTTTCTGTCTTTTCTCTATTTGTGACTTTTCTCTATTTCTGACTTTTCTCTATTTCCGACTTATTTCTATATTTGACTTTCTGTCTTCTCTGTCTTTTCTCAATTTGTGACTTTTCTCTATTTCTGTCTTTTCTCTACTTCTGACTTTTGTCTATTTCTGACTTTTTGTCTTTTCTGTATTTCTGTCTTTTCTCTATTTCTGACTTTTCTCTATTTCTGACTTATTTCTATATTTGACTTTCTGTCTTTTCTGTCTTTCTGTCTTTTCTCTATTTCTGACTTATTTCTATATTTGACTTTCTGTCTTTTCTGTCTTTTCTCTATTTCTGACTTTGTGTCTTTTCTGTCTTTTTTCTATTTCTGACTTTTCTGTATTTCTGACTTTTCTCTGTGTCTGACTTATTTCTATATTTGACTTTCTGTCTTTTCTGTCTTTCTGTCTTTTCTCTATTTCTGACTTTCTGTCTTTTCTGTCTTCTCTCTATTTCTGACTTTTCTCTATTTCTGACTTTTCTCTATTTCTGACTTATTTCTATATTTGACTTTCTGTCTTTTGTGTCTTTCTGTCTTTTCTCTATTTCTGACTTTCTGTCTTTTCTGTCTTTCTGTCTTTTCTCTATTTCTGACTTTCTGTCGTTTCTGTCTTTTCTCTATTTCTGACTTATTTCTATATTTGACTTTCTGTCTTTTCTGTCTTTTCTCTATTTCTGACTTTCTGCCTTTTCTGTCTTTTTTCTATTTCTGACTTATTTCTATATTTGACTTTCTGTCTTTTCTGTCTTCTCTCTATTTCTGACTTTCTGCCTTTTCTGTATTTCTGACATTTCTTTATTTCTCACTTTTCTCTATTTCTGACTTATTTCTATATTTGACTTTCTGTCTTTTCTGTCTTTCTGTCTTTTCTCTATTTCTGACTTTCTGTCTTTTCTGTCTTTTCTGTGTTTCTGTCTTTTCTCTATTTCTGACTTATTTCTATATTTGACTTTCTGTCTTTTCTGTCTTTTCTCTATTTCTGACTTTCTGTCTTTTCTGTCTTTCTGTCTTTTCTCTATTTCTAACTTTCTGTCTTTTCTGTCTTCTCTCTATTTCTGACTTTTCTCTATTTCTGACTTATTTCTGTATTTGACTTTCTGTCTTTTCTTTCTTTTCTCTATTTGTGACTTTTCTCTATCTCTGTCTTTTCTCGATTTCTGACTTTCTGTCTTTTCTGTCCTTTCTCTATTTGTGACTTTTCTCTATTCCTGACTTTTCTCGATTTCTGACTTATTTCTATATTTGACTTTCTGCCTTTTCTGTCTTTCTGTCTTTTCTCTATTTCTGACTTTCTGTCTTTTCTGTATTTCTGACATTTCTCTATTTCTCACTTTTCTCTATTTCTGACTTATTTCCATATTTGACTTTCTGCCTTCTCTGTCTTTTCTCTATTTGTGACTTTTCTCTATTTCTGTCTTTTCTCTACTTCTGACTTTTGTCTATTTCTGACTTTTTGTCTTCTCTGTATTTCTGACTTTTCTCTATTTCTGACTTATTTCTATATTTGACTTTCTGTCTTTTCTGTCTTTCTGTCTTTTCTCTATTTCTGACTTTCTGTCTTTTCTGTCTTCTCTCTATTTCTGACTTTTCTCTATTTCTGACATTTCTATATTTGACTTTCTGTCTTCTCTGTCTTTCCTCTATTTGTGACTTTTCTCTATCTCTGTCTTTTCTCGATTTCTGACTTTCTGTCTTTTCTGTCCTTTCACTATTTGTGACTTTTCTCTATTCCTGACTTTTCTCGATTTCTGACTTATTTCTATATTTGACTTTCTGCCTTTTCTGTCTTTCTGTCTTTTCTCTATTTCTGACTTTCTGTCTTTTCTGTATTTCTGACATTTCTCTATTTCTCACTTTTCTCTATTTCTGACTTATTTCCATATTTGACTTTCTGCCTTCTCTGTCTTTTCTCTATTTGTGACTTTTCTCTATTTCTGTCTTTTCTCTACTTCTGACTTTTGTCTATTTCTGACTTTTTGTCTTCTCTGTATTTCTGACTTTTCTCTATTTCTGACTTATTTCTATATTTGACTTTCTGTCTTTTCTGTCTTTCTGTCTTTTCTCTATTTCTGACTTTCTGTCTTTTCTGTCTTCTCTCTATTTCTGACTTTTCTCTATTTCTGACATTTCTATATTTGACTTTCTGTCTTCTCTGTCTTTCCTCTATTTGTGACTTTTCTCTATCTCTGTCTTTTCTCGATTTCTGACTTTCTGTCTTTTCTGTCCTTTCACTATTTGTGACTTTTCTCTATTTCTGACTTTTCTCTATTTCTGACTTATTTCTATATTTGACTTTCTGCCTTCTCTGTCTTTTCTCTATTTGTGACATTTCTCTATTTCTGTCTTTTCTCTACTTCTGACTTTTGTCTATTTCTGACTTTTTGTCTTCTCTGTATTTCTGACTTTTCTCTATTTCTGACTGATTTCTATATCTGACTTTCTGCCTTCTCTGTCTTTTCTCTACTTCTGACTTTTGTCTATTTCTGACTTTCTGTCTTTTCTGTATTTCTGACTTCTCTATTTCTGACTTTTCTCTATTTCTAACATATTTCTATATTTGACTTTCTGTCTTTTCTGTCTTTCTGTCTTTTCTCTATTTCTGACTTTCTGTCTTTTCTGTCTTTCTGTCTTTTCTCTATTTCTGACTTTCTGTCGTTTCTGTCTTTTCTCTATTTCTGACTTATTTCTATATTTGACTTTCTGCCTTTTCTGTCTTTTTTCTATTTCTGACTTATTTCTATATTTGACTTTCTGTCTTTTCTGTCTTCTCTCTATTTCTGACTTTCTGTCTTTTCTGTCTTCTCTCTATTTCTGACTTTCTGCCTTTTCTGTATTTCTGACATTTCTCTATTTCTCACTTTTCTCTATTCCTGACTTATTTCCATATTTGACTTTCTGTCTTTTCTGTCTTTCTGTCTTTTCTCTATTTCTGACTTTCTGTCTTTTCTGTCTTTTCTCTATTTGTGACTTTTCTCTATTTCTGACTTTTCTCTATTTCCGACTTATTTCAATATTTGACTTTCTGTCTTCTCTGTCTTTTCTCTATTTGTGACTTTTCTCTATTTCTGTCTTTTCTCTACTTCTGACTTTTGTCTATTTCTGACATTTTGTCTTTTCTGTATTTCTGTCTTTTCTCTATTTCTGACTTTTCTCTATTTCTGACTTATTTCTATATTTGACTTTCTGTCTTTTCTGTCTTTCTGCCTTTTCTCTATTTCTGACTTATTTCTATATTTGACTTTCTGTCTTTTCTGTCTTTTCTCTATTTCTGACTTTGTGTCTTTTCTGTCTTTTTTCTATTTCTGACTTTTCTGTATTTCTGACTTTTCTCTATGTCTGACTTATTTCTATATTTGACTTTCTGTCTTTTCTGTCTTTCTGTCTTTTCTCTATTTCTAACTTTCTGTCTTTTCTGTCTTCTCTCTATTTCTGACTTTTCTCTATTTCTGACTTATTTCTGTATTTGACTTTCTGTCTTTTCTGTCTTTTCTCTATTTGTGACTTTTCTCTATCTCTGTCTTTTCTCGATTTCTGACTTTCTGTCTTTTCTGTCCTTTCTCTATTTGTGACTTTTCTCTATTCCTGACTTTTCTCGATTTCTGACTTATTTCTATATTTGACTTTCTGTCTTTTCTGTCTTTCTGTCTTTTCTCTATTTCTGACATTCTGTCTTTTCTGTATTTCTGACATTTCTCTATTTCTCACTTTTCTCTATTTCTGACTTATTTCTATATTTGACTTTCTGCCTTCTCTGTCTTTTCTCTATTTGTGACTTTTCTCTATTTCTGTCTTTTCTCTACTTCTGACTTTTGTCTATTTCGGACTTTTTGTCTTCTCTGTATTTCTGACTTTTCTCTATTTCTGACTTATTTCTATATTTGACTTTCTGTCTTTTCTGTCTTTCTGTCTTTTCTCTATTTCTGACTTTCTGTCTTTTCTGTCTTCTCTCTATTTCTGACTTTTCTCTATTTCTGACTTTTCTCTATTTCTGACTTATTTCTATATTTGACTTTCTGTCTTCTCCGTCTTTCCTCTATTTGTGACTTTTCTCTATCTCTGTCTTTTCTCGATTTCTGACTTTCTGTCTTTCATGTCCTTTCACTATTTGTGACTTTTCTCTATTTCTGACTTTTCTCGATTTCTGACTTATTTCTATATTTGACTTTCTGTCTTTTCCGTCTTTCTGTCTTTTCTCTATTTCTGACTTTCTGTCTTTTCTGTATTTCTGACATTTCTCTATTTCTCACTTTTCTCAATTTCTGACTTATTTCTATATTTGACTTTCTGCCTTCTCTGTCTTTTCTCTATTTGTGACTTTTCTCTATTTCTGTCTTTTCTCTACTTCTGACTTTTGTCTATTTTTGACTTTTTATCTTCTCTGTATTTCTGACTTTTCTCTATTTCTGACTTATTTCTATGTTTGACTTTCTGCCTTCTCTGTCTTTTCTCTACTTCTGACTTTTGTCTATTTCTGACTTTCTGTCTTTTCTGTATTTCTGCCTTCTCTATTTCTGTCTTTTCTCTATTTCTAACATATTTCTATATTTGACTTTCTGTCTTTTCTGTCTTTTCTGTCTTTTCTCTATTTCTGACTTTCTGTCTTTTCTGTCTTTCTGTCTTTTCTCTATTTCTGACTTTCTGTCGTTTCTGTCTTTTCTCTATTTCTGACTTATTTCTATATTTGACTTTCTGTCTTTTCTGTCTTTTCTCTATTTCTGACTTTCTGCCTTTTCTGTCTTTTTTCTATTTCTGACTTATTTCTATATTTGACTTTCTGTCTTTTCTGTCTTCTCTCTATTTCTGACTTTCTGCCTTTTCTGTATTTCTGACATTTCTCTATTTCTCACTTTTCTCTATTTCTGACTTATTTCTATATTTGACTTTCTGTCTTTTCTGTCTTTCTGTCTTTTCTCTATTTCTGGCTTTCTGTCTTTTCTGTCTTCTCTCTATTTCTGACTTTCTGCCTTTTCTGTATTTCTGACATTTCTCTATTTCTCACTTTTCTCTATTTCTGACTTATTTCTATATTTGACTTTCTGTCTTTTCTGTCTTTCTGTCTTTTCTCTATTACTGACTTTCTGTCTTTTCTGTCTTTTCTCTATTTGTGACTTTTCTCTATTTGTGACTTTTCTCTATTTCCGACTTGTTTCTATATTTGACTTTCTGTCTTCTCTGTCTTTTCTCTATTTGTGACTTTTCTCTATTTCTGTCTTTTGTCTACTTCTGACTTTTGTCTATTTCTGACTTTTTGTCTTTTCTGTATTTCTGTCTTTTCTCTATTTCTGACTTTTCTCTATTTCTGACTTATTTCTATATTTGACTTTCTGTCTTTTCTGTCTTTCTGTCTTTTCTCTATTTCTGACTTATTTCTATATTTGACTTTCTGTCTTTTCTGTCTTTTCTCTATTTCTGACTTTGTGTCTTTTCTGTCTTTTTTCTATTTCTGACTTTTCTGTATTTCTGACTTTTCTCTATGTCTGACTTATTTCTATATTTGACTTTCTGTCTTTTCTGTCTTTCTGTCTTTTCTCTATTTCTGACTTTCTGTCTTTTCTGTCTTCTCTCTATTTCTGACTTTTCTCTATTTCTGACTTTTCTCTATTTCTGACTTATTTCTATATTTGACTTTCTGTCTTCTCTGTCTTTTCTCTATTTGTGACTTTTCTCTATCTCTGTCTTTTCTTGATTTCTGACTTTCTGTCTTTTCTGTCCTTTCTCTATTTGTGACTTTTCTCTATTTCTGACTTTTCTCGATTTCTGACTTATTTCTATATTTGACTTTCTGTCTTTTCTGTCTTTCTGTCTTTTCTCTATTTCTGACTTTCTGTCTTTTCTGTATTTCTGACATTTCTCTATTTCTCACTTTTCTCTATTTCTGACTTATTTCTATATTTGACTTTCTGCCTTCTCTGTCTTTTCTCTATTTGTGACTTTTCTCTATTTCTGTCTTTTCTCTTCTTCTGACTTTTGTCTATTTCTGACTTTTTGTCTTCTCTGTATTTCTGACTTTTCTCTATTTCTGACTTATTTCTATATTTGACTTTCTGTCTTTTCTGTCTTTCTGTCTTTTCTCTATTTCTGACTTTCTGTCTTTTCTGTCTTCTCTCTATTTCTGACTTTTCTCTATTTCTGACATTTCTATATTTGACTTTCTGTCTTCTCTGTCTTTCCTCTATTTGTGACTTTTCTCTATCTCTGTCTTTTCTCGATTTCTGACTTTCTGTCTTTTCTGTCCTTTCTCTATTTGTGACTTTTCTCTATTTCTGACTTTTCTCGATTTCTGACTTATTTCTATATTTGACTTTCTGTCTTTTCTGTCTTTCTGTCTTTTCTCTATTTCTGACTTTCTGTCTTTTCTGTATTTCTGACATTTCTCTATTTCTCACTTTTCTCTATTTCTGACTTATTTCTATATTTGACTTTCTGCCTTCTCTGTCTTTTCTCTATTTGTGACTTTTCTCTATTTCTGTCTTTTCTCTTCTTCTGACTTTTGTCTATTTCTGACATTTTGTCTTCTCTGTATTTCTGACTTTTCTCTATTTCTGACCAATTTCTATATTTGACTTTCTGTCTTTTCTCTATTTCTGACTTTCTGTCTTTTCTGTCTTTCTGTCTTTTCTCTATTTCTGACTTTCTGTCGTTTCTGTCTTTTCTCTATTTGTGACTTTTCTCTATTTCTGACTTTTCTCTATATCCGACTTATTTCTATATTTGACTTTCTGTCTTCTCTGTCTTTTCTCTATTTGTGACTTTTCTCTATTTCTGTCTTTTCTCTACTTCTGACTTTTGTCTATTTCTGACTTTTTGTCTTTTCTGTATTTCTGTCTTTTCTCTATTTTTGACTTTTCTCTATTTCTGACTTATTTCTATATTTGACTTTCTGTCTTTTCTGTCTTTCTGTCTTTTCTCTATTTCTGACTTATTTCTATATTTGACTTTCTGTCTTTTCTGTCTTTTCTCTATTTCTGACTTTGTGTCTTTTCTGTCTTTTTTCTATTTCTGACTTTTCTGTGTTTCTGACTTTTCTCTATGTCTGACTTATTTCTATATTTGACTTTCTGTCTTTTCTGTCTTTCTGTCTTTTCTCTATTTCTGACTTTCTGTCTTTTCTGTCTTCTCTCTATTCCTGACTTTTCTCTATTTCTGACTTTTCTCTATTTCTGACTTATTTCTATATTTGACTTTCTGTCTTCTCTGTCTTTTCTCTATTTGTGACTTTTCTCTATCTCTGTCTTTTCTCGATTTCTGACTTTCTGTCTTTTCTGTCCTTTCTCTATTTGTGACTTTTCTCTATTTCTGACTTTTCTCGATTTCTGACTTATTTCTATATTTGACTTTCTGTCTTTTCTGTCTTTCTGTCTTTTCTCTATTTCTGACTTTCTGTCTTTTCTCTATTTCTGACTTTCTGTCTTTTCTGTATTTCTGACATTTCTCTATTTCTCACTTTTCTCTATTTATGACTTATTTCTATATTTGACTTTCTGCCTTCTCTGCCTTTTCTCTATTTGTGACTTTTCTCTATTTCTGTCTTTTCCCTACTTCTGACTTTTGTCTATTTCTGACTTTTTGTCTTCTCTGTATTTCTGACTTTTATCTATTTCTGACTTATTTCGTTATTTGACTTTCTGTCTTTTCTGTCTTTCTGTCTTTCTGTCTTTTCTCTATTTCTGACTTTCTGTCTTTTCTGTCTTTCTGTCTTTTCTCTATTTCTGACTTTCTGTTGTTTCTGCCTTTTCTCTATTTCTGACTTATTTCTATATTTGACTTTCTGTCTTTTCTGTCTTTTCTCTATTTCTGACTTTCTGCCTTTTCTGACTTTTCTCTATTTCTGACTTATTTCTATATTTGACTTTCTGTCTTTTCTGTCTTTCTGTCTTTTCTCTATTTCTGACTTTCTGTCTTTTCTGTCTTTCTGTCTTTTCTCTATTTCTGACTTTCTGTCATTTCTGTCTTTTCTCTATTTGTGACTTTTCTCTATTTCTGACTTTTCTCTATTTCCGACTTATTTCTATATTTGACTTTCTGTCTTCTCTGTCTTTTCTCTATTTGTGACTTTTCTCTATTTCTGTCTTTTCTCTACTTCTGACTTTTGTCTATTTCTGACTTTTTGTCTTTTCTGTATTTCTGTCTTTTCTCTATTTCTGACTTTTCTCTATATCTGACTTATTTCTATATTTGACTTTCTGTCTTTTCTGTCTTTCTGTCTTTTCTCTATTTCTGACTTATTTCTATATTTGACTTTCTGTCTTTTCTGTCTTTTCTCTATTTCTGACTTGGTGTCTTTTCTGTCTTTTTTCTATTTCTGACTTTTCTGTATTTCTGACTTTTCTCTATGTCTGACTTATTACTATATTTGACTTTCTGTCTTTTCTGTCTTTCTGTCTTTTCTCTATTTCTGACTTTCTGTCTTTTCTGTCTTCTCTCTATTCCTGACTTTTCTCTATTTCTGACTTTTCTCTATTTCTGACTTATTTCTATATTTGACTTTCTGTCTTCTCTGTCTTTTCTCTATTTGTGACTTTTCTCTATCTCTGTCTTTTCTCGATTTCTGACTTTCTGTCTTTTCTGTCCTTTCTCTATTTGTGACTTTTCTCTATTTCTGACTTTTCTCGATTTCTGACTTATTTCTATATTTGACTTTCTGTCTTTTCTGTCTTTCTGTCTTTTCTCTATTTCTGACTTTCTGTCTTTTCTCTATTTCTGACTTTCTGTCTTTTCTGTATTTCTGACATTTCTCTATTTCTCACTTTTCTCTATTTCTGACTTATTTCTATATTTGACTTTTTGCCTTCTCTGTCTTTTCTCTATTTGTGACTTTTCTCTATTTCTGTCTTTTCTCTACTTCTGACTTTTGTCTATTTCTGAATTTTTGTCTTCTCTGTATTTCTGACTTTTCTCTATTTCTGACTTATTTCTATATTTGACTTTCTGCCTTCTCTGTCTTTTCTCTACTTCTGACTTTTGTCTATTTCTGACTTTCTGTCTTTTCTGTATTTCTGACTTCTCTATTTCTGACTTTTCTCTATTTCTAACATATTTCTATATTTGACTTTCTGTCTTTTCTGTCTTTCTGTCTTTTCTCTATTTCTGACTTTCTGTCTTTTCTGTCTTTTCTGTCTTTTCTCTATTTCTGACTTTCTGTCGTTTCTGTCTTTTCTCTATTTCTGACTTATTTCTATATTTGACTTTCTGTCTTTTCTGTCTTTTCTCTATTTCTGACTTTCTGCCTTTTCTGTCTTTTTTCTATTTCTGACTTATTTCTATATTTGACTTTCTGCCTTCTCTGCCTTTTCTCTATTTGTGACTTTTCTCTATTTCTGTCTTTTCCCTACTTCTGACTTTTGTCTATTTCTGACTTTTTGTCTTCTCTGTATTTCTGACTTTTATCTATTTCTGACTTATTTCGTTATTTGACTTTCTGTCTTTTCTGTCTTTCTGTCTTTCTGTCTTTTCTCTATTTCTGACTTTCTGTCTTTTCTGTCTTTCTGTCTTTTCTCTATTTCTGACTTTCTATCGTTTCTGTCTTTTCTCTATTTCTGAATTATTTCTATATTTGACTTTCTGTCTTTTCTGTCTTTTCTCTATTTCTGACATTCTGCCTTTTCTGACTTTTCTCTATTTCTGACTTATTTCTATATTTGACTTTCTGTCTTTTCTGTCTTTCTGTCTTTTCTCTATTTCTGACTTTCTGTCTTTTCTGTCTTTCAGTCTTTTCTCTATTTCTGACTTTCTGTCGTTTCTGTCTTTTCTCTATTTCTGACTTATTTCTATATTTGACTTTCTGTCTTTTCAGTCTTTTCTCTATTTCTGACTTTGTGTCTTTTCTGTCTTTTTTCTATTTCTGACTTTTCTGTATTTCTGACTTTTCTCTATGTCTGACTTATTTCTATATTTGACTTTCTGTCTTTTCTGTCTTTCTGTCTTTTCTCTATTTCTGACTTTCTGTCTTTTCTGTCTTCTCTCTATTTCTGACTTTTCTCGATTTCTGACTTATTTCTATATTTGACTTTCTGTCTTTTCTGTCTATTCTCTATTTGTGACTTTTCTCTATCTCTGTCTTTTCTCGATTTCTGACTTTCTGTCTTTTCTGTCCTTTCTCTATTTGTGACTTTTCTCTATTTGTGACTTTTCTCGATTTCTGACTTATTTCTATATTTGACTTTCTGTCTTTTCTGTCTTTCTGTCTTTTCTCTATTTCTGACTTTCTGTCTTTTCTGTATTTCTGACATTTCTCTATTTCTCACTTTTCTCTATTTCTGACTTATTTCTATATTTGACTTTCTGCCTTCTCTGTCTTTTCTCTATTTGTGACTTTTCTCTATTTCTGTCTTTTCTCTACTTCTGACTTTTGTCTATTTCTGCCTTATGGTCTTCTCTGTATTTCTGACTTTTCTCTATTTCTGACTTATTTCTATATTTGACTTTCTGCCTTCTCTGTCTTTTCTCTACTTCTGACTTTTGTCTATTTCTGACTTTCTGTCTTTTCTGTATTTCTGACTTCTCTATTTCTGACTTTTCTCTATTTCTAACATATTTCTATATTTGACTTTCTGTCTTTTCTGTCTTTCTGTCTTTTCTCTATTTCTGACTTTCTGTCTTTTCTGTCTTTCTGTCTTTTCTCTATTTCTGACTTTCTGTCGTTTCTGTCTTTTCTCTATTTCTGACTTATTTCTATATTTGACTTTCTGTCTTTTCTGTCTTTTCTCTATTTCTGACTTTCTGCCTTTTCTGTCTTTTTTTCTATTTCTGACTTATTTCTATATTTGACTTTCTGTCTTTTCTGTCTTCTCTCCATTTCTGACTTTCTGCCTTTTCTGTATTTCTGACATTTCTCTATTTCTCACTTTTCTCTATTTCTGACTTATTTCTATATTTGACTTTCTGTCTTTTCTGTCTTTCTGTCTTTTCTCTATTTCTGACTTTCTGTCTTTTCTGTCTTCTCTCTATTTCTGTCTTTCTGCCTTGTCTGTATTTCTGACATTTCTCTATTTCTCACTTTTCTCTATTTCTGACTTATTTCTATATTTGACTTTCTGTCTTTTCTGTCTTTCTGTCTTTTCTCTATTTCTGACTTTCTGTCTTTTCTGTCTTTTCTCTATTTGTGACTTTTCTCTATTTCTGACTTTTCTCTATTTCCGACTTATTTCTATGTTTGACTTTCTGTCTTCTCTGTCTTTTCTCTATTTGTGACTTTTCTCTATTTCTGTCTTTTCTCTACTTCTGACTTTTGTCTATTTCTGCCTTTTTGTCTTTTCTGTATTTCTGTCTTTTCTCTACTTCTGACTTTTCTCTATTTCTGACTTATTTCTATATTTGACTTTCTGTCTTTTCTGTCTTTCTGTCTTTTCTCTATTTCTGACTTATTTCTATATTTGACTTTCTGTCTTTTCTGTCTTTTCTCTATTTCTGACTTTGTGTCTTTTCTGTCTTTTTTCTATTTCTGACTTTTCTGTATTTCTGACTTTTCTCTATGTCTGACTTATTTCTATATTTGACTTTCTGTCTTTTCTGTCTTTCTGTCTTTTCTCTATTTCTGACTTTCTGTCTTTTCTGTCTTCTCTTTATTTCTGACTTTTCTCTATTTCTGACTTTTCTCTATTTCTGACTTATTTCTATATTTGACTTTGTGTCTTCTCTGTCTTTTCTCTATTTGTGACTTTTCTCTATCTCTGTCTTTTCTCGATTTCTGACTTTCTGTCTTTTCTGTCCTTTCTCTATTTGTGACTTTTCTCTATTTCTGACTTTTCTCGATTTCTGACTTATTTCTATATTTGCCTTTCTGTCTTTTCTGTCTTTCTGTCTTTTCTCTATTTCTGACTTTCTGTCTTTTCTGTATTTCTGACATTTCTCTATTTCTCACTTTTCTCTATTTCTGACTTATTTCTATATTTGACTTTCTGCCTTCTCTGTCTTTTCTCTATTTGTGACTTTTCTCTATTTCTGTCTTTTCTCTACTTCTGACTTATGTCTATTTCTGACTTTTTGTCTTCTCTGTATTTCTGACTTTTCTCTATTTCTGACTTTCTGTCGTTTCTGACTTTTCTCTATTTGTGACTTATTTCTATATTTGACTTTCTGTCTTTTCTGTCTTTCTGTCTTTTCTCTATTTCTGACTTTCTGTCTTTTCTGTCTTTCTGTCTTTTCTCTATTTCTGACTTTCTGTCGTTTCTGTCTTTTCTCTATTTGTGACTTTTCTCTATTTGTGACTTTTCTCTATTTCCGACTTATTTCTATATTTGACTTTCTGTCTTCTCTGTCTTTTCTCGATTTCTGACTTTTCTCTATTTCTGTCTTTTTGTCTTTTCTGTATTTCTGTCTTTTCTCTATTTCTGACTTTTCTCTATTTCTGACTTATTTCTATATTTGACTTTCTGTCTTTTCTGTCTTTCTGTCTTTTCTCTATTTCTGACTTATTTCTATATTTGACTTTCTGTCTTTTCTGTCTTTTCTCTATTTCTGACTTTGTGTCTTTTCTGTCTTTTTTCTATTTCTGACTTTTCTGTATTTCTGACTTTTCTCTATGTCTGACTTATTTCTATATTTGACTTTCTGTGTTTTCTGTCTTTCTGTCTTTTCTGTCTTTCTGACTTTCTGTCTTTTCTGTCTTCTCTCTATTTCTGACTTTTCTCTATTTCTGACTTTTCTCTATTTCTGACTTATTTCTATATTTGACTTTCTGTCTTCTCTGTCTTTTCTCTATTTGTGACTTTTCTCTATCTCTGTCTTTTCTCGATTTCTGACTTTCTGTCTTTTCTGTCCTTTCTCTATTTGTGACTTTTCTCTATTTCTCACTTTTCTCTATTTATGACTTATTTCTATATTTGACTTTCTGCCTTCTCTGCCTTTTCTCTATTTGTGACTTTTCTCTATTTCTGTCTTTTCCCTACTTCTGACTTTTGTCTATTTCTGACTTTTTGTCTTCTCTGTATTTCTGACTTTTCTCTATTTCTGACTTATTTCGTTATTTGACTTTCTGTCTTTTCTGTCTTTCTGTCTTTCTGTCTTTTCTCTATTTCTGACTTTCTGTCTTTTCTGTCTTTCTGTCTTTTCTCTATTTCTGACTTTCTGTCGTTTCTGTCTTTTCTCTATTTCTGACTTATTTCTATGTTTGACTTTCTGTCTTTTCTGTCTTTTCTCTATTTCTGACTTTCTGTCTTTTCTGTCTTTCTGTCTTTTCTCTATTTGTGACTTTCTGTCGTTTCTGTCTTTTCTCTATTTCTGACTTATTTCTATATTTGACTTTCTGTCTTTTCTGTCTTTTCTCTATTTCTGACTTTCTGCCTTTTCTGTCTTTTTTCTATTTCTGACTTATTTCTATATTTGACTTTCTGTCTTTTCTGTCTTCTCTCTATTTCTGACTTTCTGCCTTTTCTGTATTTCTGACATTTCTCTATTTCTCACTTTTCTCTATTTCTGACTTATTTCTATATTTGACTCTCTGTCTTTTCTGTCTTTCTGTCTTTTCTCTATTTCTGACTTTGTGTCTTTTCTGTCTTTTCTCTATTTGTGACTTTTCTCTATTTCTGACTTTTCTCTATTTCCGACTTATTTCTATATTTGACTTTCTGTCTTCTCTGTCTTTTCTCTATTTGTGACTTTTCTCTATGTCTGTCTTTTCTCTACTTCTGACTTTTGTCTATTTCTGACTTTTTGTCTTTTCTGTATTTCTGTCTTTTCTCTATTTCTGACTTTTCTCTATTTCTGACTTATTTCTATATTTGACTTTCTGTCTTTTCTGTCTTTCTGTCTTTTCTCTATTTCTGACTTTTCTCTATTTCTGACTTTTCTCTATTTTTGACTTATTTCTATATTTGACTTTCTGTCTTCTCTGTCTTTTCTCTATTTGTGACTTTTCTCTATCTCTGTCTTTTCTCGATTTCTGACTTTCTGTCTTTTCTGTCCTTTCTCTATTTGTGACTTTTCTCTATTTCTGACTTTTCTCGATTTCTGACTTATTTCTATATTTGACTTTCTGTCTTTTCTGTCTTTCTGTCTTTTCTCTATTTCTGACGTTCTGTCTTTTCTGTATTTCTGAAATTTCTCTATTTCTCACTTTTCTCTATTTCTGACTTATTTCTATATTTGACTTTCTGCCTTCTCTGTCTTTTCTCTATTTGTGACTTTTCTCTACTTCTGACTGTTGTCTATTTCTGACTTTTTGTCTTCTCTGTATTTCTGACTTTTCTCTATTTCTGACTTATTTCTATATTTGACTTTCTGCCTTCTCTGTCTTTTCTCTACTTCTGACTTTTGTCTATTTCTGACTTTCTGTCTTTTCTGTATTTCTGACTTCTCTATTTCTGACTTTTCTCTATTTCTGACATATTTCTATATTTGACTTTCTGTCTTTTCTGTCTTTCTGTCTTTTCTCTATTTCTGACTTTCTGTCTTTTCTGTCTTTCTGTCTTTTCTCTATTTCTGACTTTCTGTCGTTTCTGTCTTTTCTCTATTTCTGACTTATTTCTATATTTGACTTTCTGTCTTTTCTGTCTTTTCTCTATTTCTGACTTTCTGCCTTTTCTGTCTTTTTTCTATTTCTGACTTATTTCTATATTTGACTTTCTGTCTTTTCTGTCTTCTCTCTATTTCTGACTTTCTGCCTTTTCTGTATTTCTGACATTTCTCTATTTCTCACTTTTCTCTATTTCTGACTTATTTCTATATTTGACTTTCAGTCTTTTCTGTCTTTCTGTCTTTTCTCTATTTCTGACTTTTGTCTATTTCTGACTTTTTGTCTTTTCTGTATTTCTGTCTTTTCTCTATTTCTGACTTTTCTCTATTTCTGACTTATTTCTATATTTGACTTTCTGTCTTTTCTGTCTTTCTGTCTTTTCTCTATTTCTGACTTATTTCTATATTTGACTTTCTGTCTTTTCTGTCTTTTCTCTATTTCTGACTTTCTGTCTTTTCTGTCTTCTCTCTATTTCTGACTTTTCTCTATTTCTGACTTTTCTCTATTTCTGACTTATTTCTATATTTGACTTTCCGTCTTTTCTGTCTTTCTTTCTTTTCTCTATTTCTGACTTTCTGTATTTTCTGTCTTTTCTCTACTTCTGACTTTTCTCTATTTCTGACTTTCTGTATTTTCTGTCTTTTCTCTATTTTTGACTTTTGTGACAGTAAATTGCAGGGGGGAGCATTGCTGGGTGGGAAATTGAGCGGGGGGAATATTGCTGGGTTGTAATATTAGGGGGAAACTGCAGGGGGAGAAATTGAGGGGGGAATATTGTGGTGGGGTAAATTATGGCGGGAAAAAATTGCGGGGGGATATAAGTTCCAGGGTGACTAAATTGACAGGAGGGAATTGAGTGAGGGGAATATTTCCTGGGGGAAATTATGGGGTGGGGGAATGGGGTGAGCAAAAGAAAGAGAGAGAAAAAGAAAGAGAGAAAAGATGGAGAGAGAAAGACGGAGAGAAAAGTCAGAAAGAGAAAGAGAGAAGAAAGAAAGAGACAAATAAAGAGAGAGAAAAAGAAAGAGACAAAGAAGGGAGAGGAAAAGAATGCGAGAAAAGATAGAAACAGACAGAGCAATGGAGAGAAGACAGAAATAGAGAAAAGACAGAAAGAAAGAAAAGACAGAAATTCAGAAAAGACAGAAAGTCAGAAGTAGAGAAAAGACAGAAATAGAGAAAAGACAGAAATAGAGAAAAGTCAGAAAAAGAGAAAAGACAGAAATGGAGAAAAGACAGAAATAAGGAAAAGAGAGAAAGACAGCAATACAGAAAAGTCTGAAAGTGAGAAAGACAGAAATTCAGAAATAGAGAAAAGTCAGAAATAGAGAAAAGTCAGAAAGACAGAAAAGTCAGAAATAGAGAAAAGACAGAAAGACAGAAAAGTCACTTTTCTCTATTTCTGACTTATTTCTATATTTGACTTTCTGTCTTTTCCGTCTTTTCTCTATTTCTGACTTTTCTCCATTTCTGACTTTTCTCTATTTCTGACTTATTTCTATATTTGACTTTCTGTCTTTTCTGTCTTTCTGTCTTTTCTCTAATTCTGACTTATCTGTATTTCTGACTTTTCTCTATTTCTGTCTTTTCTCTATTTCTGACTTTTCTGTCTTTCTGACTTTTCTCTTTTTCTGAATTTCTGTCTTTCTCACTTTCAGACTTTTCTGTATTGCTGTCTTTCTCTCTTTTCCTTATTTCTGTGTTTTCTCTATTTCTGTCTTTTCTCTACTTCTGACTTTCTGTCTTTTCTGAATTTCTCTCTTTTCTTTCTTTCTGTCTTTGCTCTATTTCTGTCTTCTCTCTATTTCTGACTTTTCTCTATTTATGACTTTTCTCTATTTCTGACTTATTTCTATTTTTGACTTTCTGTCTGCTCTGTCTTTTCTCTATTTGTGACTTTTCTCTATCTCTGTCTTTTCTCGATTTCTGGCTTTCTGTCTTTTCTGTCTTTTCTCTATTTGTGACTTTTCTCTATTTCTGACTTTTCTCGATTTCTGACTTATTTCTATATTTGACTTTCTGCATTTTCTGTCTTTCTGTCTTTTCTCTATTTCTGACTTTCTGTCTTTTCTGTCTTCTCTCTATTTCTGACTTTTCTCTATTTCTGACTTATTTCTATATTTGACTTTCTGTCTTCTCTGTCTTTTCTCTCTTTGTGACTTTTCTCTATTTCTGTCTTTTCTCTATTTCTGACTTTCTGTCTTTTCTTTCTTTTCTCTATTTGTGACTTTTCTCTATTTCTGACATTTCTCTATTTCTGACTTATTTCTATATTTGACTTTCTGTCTTTTCTGTCTTTCTGTCTTTTCTCTAATTCTGACTTATCTGTATTTCTGACTTTTCTCTATTTCTGTCTTTTCTCTATTTCTGACTTTTCTGTCTTTCTGACTTTTCTCTATTTCTGAATTTCTGTCTTTCTCACTTTCAGACTTTTCTGTATTGCTGTCTTTCTCTCTTTTCCTTATTTCTGTGTTTTCTCTATTTCTGTCTTTTCTCTACTTCTGACTTTCTGTCTTTTCTGAATTTCTGTCTTTTCTTTCTTTCTGTCTTTGCTCTATTTCTGTCTTCTCTCTATTTCTGACTTTTCTCTATTTATGACTTTCTGTCTGCTCTGTCTTTTCTCTATTTGTGACTTTTCTCTATCTCTGTCTTTTCTCGATTTCTGGCTTTCTGTCTTTTCTGTCTTTTCTCTATTTGTGACTTTTCTCGATTTCTGACTTATTTCTATATTTGACTTTCTGCATTTTCTGTCTTTCTGTCTTTTCTCTATTTCTGACTTTCTGTCTTTTCTGTCTTCTCTCTATTTCTGACTTTTCTCTATTTCTGACTTTTCTCTAGTTCTGACTTATTTCTATATTTGACTTTCTGTCTTCTCTGTCTTTTCTCTATTTGTGACTTTTCTCTATCTCTGTCTTTTCTCGATTTCTGACTTTCTGTCTTTTCTGTCTTTTCTCTATTTGTGACTTTTCTCTATTTCTGACTTTTCTCGATTTCGGACTTATTTCTATATTTGACTTTCTGTCTTTTCTGTCTTTCTGTCTTTTCTCTATTTCTGACTTTCTGTCTTTTCTGTCTTTCTGTCTTTTCTCTATTTCTGACTTTCTGTCGTTTCTGTCTTTTCTCTATTTGTGACTTTTCTCTATTTCTGACTTTTCTCTATTTCCGACTTATTTCTATATTTGACTTTCTGTCTTCTCTGTCTTTTCTCTATTTGTGACTTTTCTCTATCTCTGTCTTTTCTCGATTTCTGACTTTCTGTCTTTTCTCTATTTGTGACTTTTCTCTATTTCTGTCTTTTCTCTACTTCTGACTTTTGTCTATTTCTGACTTTTTGTCTTTTCTGTATTTCTGTCTTTTCTCTAATTCTGACTTTTCTCTATTTCTGACTTATTTCTATATTTGACTTTCTGTCTTTTCTGTCTTTCTGTCTTTTCTCTATTTCTGACTTATTTCTATATTTGACTTTCTGTCTTTTCTGTCTTTTCTCTATTTCTGACTTTGTGTCTTTTCTGTCTTTTTTCTATTTCTGACTTTTCTGTATTTCTGACTTTTCTCTATGTCTGACTTATTTCTATATTTGACTTTCTGTGTTTTCTGTCTTTCTGTCTTTTCTGTCTTTCTGACTTTCTGTCTTTTCTGTCTTCTCTCTATTTCTGACTTTTCTCTATTTCTGACTTATTTCTATATTTGACTTTCCGTCTTTTCTGTCTTTCTGTCTTTTCTCTATTTCTGACTTTCTGTCTTTTCTGTCTTTTCTCTATTTTTGACTTTTGTGACAGTAAATTGCAGGGGGGAGCATTGCTGGTTGGGAAATTGAGCGGGGGGAATATTGCTGGGTTGTAATATTAGGGGGAAACTGCAGGGGGAGAAATTGAGGGGGGAATATTGTGGTGGGGTAAATTATGGCGGGAAAAAATTGCGGGGGGAAATAAATTCCAGGGTGACTAAATTGACAGGAGGGAATTGAGTGAGGGGAATATTTCCTGGGGGAAATTATGGGGTGGGGGAATGGGGTGAGCAAAAGAAAGAGAGAGAAAAAGAAAGAGAGAAAAGATGGAGAGAGAAAGAAGGAGAGAAAAGTCAGAAAGAGAAAGAGAGAAGAAAGAAAGAGACAAATAAAGAGAGAGAAAAAGAAAGAGACAAAGAAGGGAGAGGAAAAGAATGCGAGAAAAGATAGAAACAGACAGAGAAATGGAGAGAAGACAGAAATAGAGAAAAAACAGAAAGAAAGAAAAGACAGAAATTCAGAAAAGACAGAAAGTCAGAAGTAGAGAAAAGACAGAAATAGAGAAAAGACAGAAATAGAGAAACGTCAGAAAAAGAGAAAAGACAGTAAGCCTGTATATCAGTTGATAACGGTGTAACTCGATGTTAACTGTGCTGCTGTACTCGGTATTATTTATCACTGTGTGTTTCACACAGCCACCTGTTCTTCACCAGCAATTCACTGCTGGAATCTCCTCATTGTCTACTCTTTCAGTCTTGCAGGAGCTGCATTATATTTAATGGTATTGGTTTTAGTAACCCTGTAATAGTTACTGGATTATTGTGTTTATTTAATATATTTGAATCAGATGTCTCAGTTAAGATCAAGAAAAAGAACATCAGGAGAGTTTCACACTTTCGTGATGTGCAACTAAGCAATCGTGCAATGTTTTTATGATATTAATTTTCGCCCTTTGATAACAAGACCTCCCACGGTATCAATGCTACAAGGAGGCAGCACAATATTCTCCCAACCCAATAACATGGTTCAGTTTAACAGGGATTTCAATGTATTTATTGGTTATCGCTGTTATAAAATATACTGTGTATGTCTGACGCTGTTTCAGAGGTCTGGCTACTGAACTGAGTTTGCTGCTGCCTCTTTCACATCTCCTTCCCTGCTTCACCGTGGAGCCTTCACTGTCACTAAACTACATTGTAAAACAGAAAGTACTTATGTGATATTTTATTGGTTTACACTGTATCAGTTGGAATCAAGAGTCTTTCCATTTATCTGCAGATTATCAGCAGCAGCGCCGATGGTGTTTTATTAATTTAACAACCCCACATTCTAACGGTGTACTTTATAATTCCAGGAGAATGAATTTCAATGATTGTGAAGTTTGTCTGGAAGAAGCTTTCAATTCTGTTTATTCCATGCATTGTGGATGAAGTGAAGAGTGTAGGTGAACAGATGGAGATTTGTGCGCTCTGTTGAGACATTAAACTATTCACTGAGGTTTCACCATTGAGAAAACTGACTCTGAGAATAGAATCATTGAAGATGGGGCTGGTGAACAGAACACAGGCACAGAATGTGAGGAACAAATCGCATGTGAAAAGTGGCATTAAGTACCAGTTTGCAAGGTGTGAGGCGTCCAGAGAGCCAGGGTGAGCAACTTAGAAAAGGAGCAGTGAGAATGAAACAGAGGGAAACAATTAACCAGAAGGAAAGTGAAAGAGGAATAAGCAGAGGTGTGAATAAATCACTAACATAAAGTGTTGGAATATCCAGAGTAATTAGTGAGAGAAACTGAGAGTTGAAGTTGTCAGTTGTCAGATTGTGTTAATTTTACTGTTGGACTTGGTCCCTCAGTGTTCATTTCTGTCAGCTCCTCATTTTGTTTTGTAGAAAGTTCCTATTGCTTACTTACTGGCTGAATAAACATAATAAAATCAGTTCTTCACTGATGGTAGTTCATTATTTAAATACTGCACTTTAAAATCACTGTGACCATTGAATTCAATAAAGAGCGAGGCTGATGTCAGAAATATATTTAAATTGACATTTATCTGACTGTGCAAATTTAAATGTATTGACTAAATTGTATAACCAATGAAATGTTCTACAGCACCAATAACTACAGGTATTATTGTTTGAATGTATTAATTGAGTTGTGTTACTGGGATCGATAAATTAGCTGTGCACTATCACCTTGCAGCAGTCTCTCTCTGTGAATCTCAGCCTGTTCTCTCACTGTATTGAATCCTCTGTTCATTGCTTCTTTTTATCCACTTTCCCAGACCATCTGCTCCTGTCTCCTCTCCAGCTCTAACATGTCCTTTTCCTTCTCTGTCTCCCAATCTCAATCACTTGTTCCACCTCCAGCTGCCTTTTCCATATAAATTCCAACCCTCAAACTCACTGCAGCTGCTTTCAGACCTTTCCCACCTTGTACTGGCCCCTATTGGCTCTCTGAACCCTCAGAAACGAATCAGCTGCACATCCCGCTGTTCTCAAACCTTCCCGACCGACAGTCTGGAGATAAATCCCCATTTAACCCATTGGATTCCATCTCTGTAAAACCCCTTCTCATTTCCCGACCGGTACTGCATCCTCACTCAGTACTTTCAGTAGTTCCAGTGCTGACTTTATTCGCTTTCCAGATCAATTTCCCAATTCATTAATAACAATTGTGTTTCAAACATATCACTGTGGCAAAGCACTGCCCAGGTCAATGAAACAGTTTTCACTGTTTGATGCAGCAACAAAGCTGGAAATTTCAGCCCAGATCCTGTCAAACTGCTTCTTTGTCTCCAGGTCTGATCAGTAATTTCTCTCTTTCCTTTTCTCTCTCTTCCAGTTAACTTGGTGGCGATTGTGATCCTGTCCCGAGGAAAGTGCGGTCTCTCCAAATGTATCACTGTCTACCTGATGGGAATGGCAGTGGCTGATCTCCTGGTCGTTATCTATGGTCCCATATTGTTGTGGATTGCTTTCATGTATTTCCCAGATTCATTCCTGAACATTACTCCCATGTGTTGTCTCATGTCCGTTCTGTTTTTTGCAGCCACATTTATTTCTGTCTGGCTCACAGTCTTTTTCACCTTTGATCGATTTGTGGCCATTTGCTGTGAGAAGCTGAAAACAAAATATTGCACCAAGAAAATGGCGGCTGTGGTTGCAGGAACAGTGAGTGTGCTGGGCTGTTTAGAGAATGCCCCAGTTTACTTTGCATTTAAACCAAGGTACTTTATTGATAATGTTCCCATGCTTTGTGTTTATAAACTGAGCTTCTTCACTTCCCCCACATGGGGGGCATTTGAATTATTTAACCTCATTTTAATCCCTTGTGTCCCTGTATTTCTGATTTTCCTGCTCAATATTCTGACGGTCAGACGTATTATATTGTCCAGTAAAGTCCGCAGGGGATTCCAGAGCCACAGAAATGGAGAGAATAACAAGGACCTAGAGATGGACAATCGGAGGAAATCAATTGTTTTACTGTTCAGTATATCCGGCAGTTTTATATTGTTGTGGCTGACCCGGGTTGTGTATGTCATTTATAAGCGAATTGCAGATATTTGGGATAATTTCTCTGACACTGAGCCTCACGATACCGCAAATTACACATCAATGATGCTGCAGATGCTCAGTTCCTGCACCAACACATGTATTTACGTTGTGACCCAGACTAAATTCAGAGAGGAGCTGAAATACGTGGTGAAATATCCTGTCAATCTCATTGTTAAATTAGTGAAATCATAGAAACAGCTGAAGGGTTTCAAACTCTGAAACTAAATGCCATTCACTAAACTTTCCACAGGACAGAAAGTACATTTTATATTCGCAGCACTGAGCCCTGAAATGATTTTAAATCTGATTCTGAGATCACATTTTACTGATAATCTGACCGATTGAGGTGGGATTTCCTCTGCAGATGATTCATGAATTGTTTTGAAAAAGTGTCACTGGAATGCACAGCTGAATTCAACTGAACCTCCCCTGGACCCACAGCAAAATGGACAAAGTTGCAAATCACAGTGATTGTGAGATGGTGAGGGGCAGAAGCTGCAGTGAATCAGGGACACCAGCAGATGGAGATGGTGAGAGGGGCAGAAACGGCAGTGAATCAGGGACACCATAAGATGGAGATGGTGAGAGTGGGCAATAACTGCAGTGAGACAGGGACACCAGCAGACGGTGATGGTGGGAAGGGGGCAGAAACTGCAGTGAATCAGGGACACCAGAAGATGGAAATGTTGAGAGTGGGCAGTAACTGCAGTGAGACAGGCACACCAGCAGATGGAGAGGATGAGAGCGGGCAGTAACTGCAGTGAGACAGCGGCACCAGCAAATGGATATGGTGAAAGTGGGCAGTAACTGCAGTGATTCAGGACACCAGCAGATGGAGATGGTGACAGGTGCAGAAACTGCAGTGAATCAGGAACACCAGCAGATGGAGATGGTGAGAGGGGGTACGGTAACTGCAGTGAGACAGGGACACCAGCAGATGGCGATGGTGAGAGTGGGCAGTAAATGCAGTGAGACAGGGACACCAGCAGATGGAGATGCCGAGAGCGGGCAGTAACTGCAGTGAATCCGGTACACCAGCAGATGGAGATGTGGAGAGTGCAGAAACTGCAGTGAATCCGGGACGCCAGCAGATGGAGATGGTGAGAGGGGCAGAAACTGCAGTGAATCAAGGGCACCAGCAGATGGAGATGGTGAGAGGGGGGACAGTAACTGCAGTGAGACAGGGACACCAGCAGATGCAGATGGTGAGAGGGGGCTGTAACTGCAGTGAATCTGGGACACCAGCAGATGGAGATGGTGAGAGTGGGTAGTAGCTGCAGTGAGACAGGGACACCAGCAGATGGAGATGGTGAGGGGCAGAAACTGCAGTGAATCAGAGACACCAGCAGATGGAGATGGTGAGAGTGGGCAGTAACAGCAGTGAATCTGGGACACCAGCAGATGGAGATAGTGAGAGGGGCAGTACCTGCAGTGAGTCAGGGACACCAGCTGATGGAGCTGGTGAGAGGGGCAGTAACTGCAGTGCGTCAGTGACACCAGCAGACGGACATGCTGAGAGGGGGCAGTGCCTGCTGTGAGGCAGGGAGACCAGCAAATGGAGGAGGACAGAGGGAGGAAGTAACTGCAGTGAGAAAGGGACACCAACAGATGGAGATGGTGAAAGTGGGCAGTAACTGAAGTGAATCCGGGACACCAGCAGATGGCGATGTGGAGAGGTGCAGAAACTTCAATGAATCAGGGACGCCAGCAGATCGAGATGGTGAGAGGGGCAGAAACTGCAGTGACTCAGGGACACCAGCAGATGGAGATGGTGAGAGGGGGGACAGTAACTGCAGTGAGACAAGGACACTAGCAGATGCAGATGGTGAGAGGGGGCAGTAACTGTAGTGAATCTGGGACTGCAGCAGATGGAGATGGTGAGGGTCAAAAACTGCAGTGAATCAGGGACATCAGCAGATGGAGATGGTGAGAGTTGGCAGTATCTGCAGTGAATGTGGGACACCAGCAGACGGAGATGGTGAGAGTGGGCAGTTTCTGCATTGAGACAGGGACACCAGCAGATGGAGATGGTGAGGGGCAGCAACGCAGTGAATCAGGGACACCAGCAGATGGAGATGGTGAGAGGGGGATAGTAACTGCAGTGAGACGGGGGCACCAGCACATGGACATGGTGAGCAGGGAAAATACGTGACAGGAACACCAGGAGATGGAGAGGGTGAGAACGGGCAGTGCCTGCAGTGAGGCAGAGACACCAGCTGTTGGAGGAGGTCAGCGGGAGGAAGTAACTGCAGTGAGACAGGGAAACCATCAGATTGTAGTGGTGAGAGGGGTCAGTAACTGCAGTAAGACAGGGACACCAGCAAATGGAGATGCTGAGAGGGGACTGTAACTGCAGTGAGACAGGGACACCAGCAGATTGAGTTTGTGAGAGGGGGCAGTAAACGTCAGTTAGAAACGGACAACAGCAGTTGGAGATGCTGGGAGGGTGTAGTAAATGGTGTGAGAAAGGGACACCAGCAGATGGAAATGGTGAAAGGGACAGTTATGGCAGTGAGATAGGGCCACCAGCACATGGAGATGGTGAGAGGGGACAGTAAGTACAGTGAGACAGGGCAACAGCAGATGGAATGATGAGAGGGAGCTGTAACTGCAGTGAGATAAGGGTGAGTAAGAAAGAGCAAGAGAGAGAGAGAGACAGTGTGACACAGTAAGTGATCGACAGAGAGAGGTGTAGACTGAGGAGGCGAGAAGGTGGTATATGTCAACTGAACTTCACTCCAGCTAACCCGTGTTGTACCTGCACTGGGAGTTTTCGGGAAAGGGGAGACAGAGCTTTGCTCTGTATTTATTGTGTACTTCAGCTGCCCTGTGCATATTTGACGGAGCATACTAGATGAAACTTGACTCTGCACCACAACTTGTGTTTTACCTGCCCTGGGAATTTTGAAGTGACGGTGTAAATGCAGAAGTCTGGGACCAACTAGCTCATGAGGAGGTCATAATGTTGCCTCATAATTGACTGGTTAGCAAAATAAAAGCTCAAAGAATGAACGGGACATCCACAGAGTGGATACGACATTGGCTAAGGTACAGGACACAGAGAGTAGTTTTGAATGGCTGTTTCTGAATAGAGGGCGGTATCTTTACCTGACATAATCTTGTACACGTCTATTGAATAATCCCTCAATCTCCTTTGTTCGAACGAGAGCACACTCAGCTTTGCCAAACTAACCTTGTAGCTAAAATACCTCATCCCTGGAATCATTGTGGTAAATCACCTCTGCGCCCTCTCACAAAGATCCTCACCTCCTTTCTAAAGTTTGGGAAACAGAACTGGACACAATACTCCAGTTGTGGCCTAACCAGAGCTTTATAAAAGTTCAACATCACCTCCCTGCTTTTGTAATCTCTGTATACAGTGTACACTGTGGTACAGTGGTATTCCCAGGGGTTTGCATTAGGACGAATGATATTTTTGACAATTAGTAATAACTTGGACTTGCGTTTACGGGGCATAACTTCAATATTGTGCCATCTGCAATGTATTAAACAGAATAGGGAAGAGTTGCAGACTTCAGGAGGATAGAGGCAGTCTGGTGAAATGGACAGTCACATGGCAGGATAACTTCAATGCTAAGAAATGTGAAATGAAGCATTTTTGAAGGAAGGCTGAGGAGAAGTTATATAACCTAAATGATACAATGTCAAAATGGGTGCAGGGACAGACTTTTTTCTGTCTTAAAGATTCAATTTGGGGCTTGGATTTCTCAGCTGAATCCAGTGTTAGCAAACGTTTGAGGTAATGTGTTATAAGTTTGTTCCATTCAGACATTCCTGCATTGAGGAAGTCATAGGGAGATACAGCACTGAAACAGGCTCTTCGGCCCACCGACTCTGTGCTGAGTAACAATCAGCCAATTATACTAATCCTATATTAATCCCATTTTCACTACCACATCCTCACCATTCTCCTACCTACACGAGGTGCAATTTACAATGGTCAATTTACTTATCAACCTGCAAGTCTTTGGCTGTGGGCGGAACCCAGAGTACCCGGTGGATAGCCACGTGGACACAGGGAGAACTTGCAAACTCCACACAAACAGTACCCAGAACCAAACCCGGGTGCTGGAGCTGTAGAACCAGGGAATAGTGGTGTTTTAATGGACTTGAACGTACAGGTTCATGGTGTCAGATTAGAATTTGATTTGTGTCCCTTGTAAATGCACAGAATTGAAGGTATTTATGGTGCACCACATGAAGGAACCAATATACAAAACCAGAGACAGTCAGACAATAGCAATAGGAAAGTCAGTCTCTTTTTAATGGTTTTAATTTGAAGGCCTGAGCTGATGATTGAAAAAGCCGCAGTTCAAATCCCACTGGGCTGTTGTGAATTTGAATTCTGCTTTTTTTTCTAAGAACTAAAACATAAATCTGGAATCAAAGAAAACTCCAGGATGGAATGATTCACTCCTGTCTGCTAGTGCAAAACCCGTCTGTGTCATAGTTTTTCGATATTTATTAACGATTGAAGATGAAGGGTTGAATGCCACATACCCAAGTTCGCCAATGACATAAAAATAGGCAGCATTGTGAGCAGTATAGCTGGAATCATACATTTACAGAGATATTAATACCTTAAGTGAATGCTCAAAACAGTGGTGGATGGATTTAAATGTTGGGGGAAAAAAGAACAGAACAGAGTACTTTCTAAATGCTGAAAAACTAGAAACACTGGAGGTGCAAACAGACTTAGTACCTGCAGTGAGACCGGGCCACCAGCAGATGAAGATGGTGAGAGGGGACAGTAATACAGTGAGACGGGGACACCATCAGATGGAGATAGTGAGGTTAGGGCCATGAGGGACAGATGATTGATTACTCGAGGTCAAGTCGGCATAAGGAGGGAGGAAGTGTTGGGTATTCTAAAAGGCATTAACGTGAACATGTCCCCAGGTCCGGATGGGATCTATCCCAGGTTACTGAGGGAAGCGAGAGAGGAAATAGCTGGGGCCTTAACAGATATCTTTGCAGCATCCTTAAACACGGGTGAGGTCCCGGAGGACTGGACAATTGCTAATGTTGTCCCCTTGTTTAAGAAGGGTAGCAGGGAAAATCCAGGTAATTATAGACCGGTGAGCCTGACGTCAGTGGTAGGGAAGCTGCTGGAGAAGATACTGAGGGATAGGATCTATTCCCATTTGGAAGAAAATGGGCTTATCAGTGATAGGCAACATGTTTTTGTGCAGGGAAGGTCATGTCTGACCAACTTAATAGAATTCTTTGAGGAAGTGACAAAGTTGATTGATGAGGGAAGGGCTGTAGATGTCATATACATGGACTTCAGTAAGGCGTTTGATAAGGTTCCCCATGGTAGGCTGATGGAGAAAGTGAAGTCGCATGGGGTCCAGGGTGTACTAGCTAGATGGATAAAGAACTGGCTGGGCAACAGGAGACAGAGAGTAGTAGTGGAAGGGAGTTTCTCAAAATGGAGACGTGTGACCAGTGGTGTTCCACAGGGATCCGTGCTGGGACCACTGTTGTTTGTGATATACATAAATGATTTGGTGGAAAGTATAGGTGGTCTGATTAGCAAGTTTGCAGACGACACTAAGATTTGCGGAGTAGCAGATAGTGAAGGGGACTGTCAGAGCATACAGCAGAATATAGATAGATTGAAGAGTTGGGCAGAGAAATGGCAGATGGAGTTCAATCAGGGCAAATGCGAGGTGATGCATTTTGGAAGATCCAATGCAAGAGTGAACTATACAATGAATGGAAAAGTCCTCGGGAAAATTGATGTACAGTGAGATTTGGGTGTTCAGGTCCATTGTTCCCTGAAGGTGGCAACGCAGGTCAATAGAGTAGTCAAGAAGGCATACGGCATGCATTCCTTCATCGGACGGGTTATTGAGTACAAGGGTTGGCTGGTCATGTTACAGTTGTATCTAACTTTGGTTCGGCCACATTTGGAATACTGCGTGCAGTTCTAGTCGCCACATTACCAAAAGGATGTAGATGCTTTGTCGAGGGTGCAGAGGAGGTTCACCAGTATGTTGCCTGGTATGGAGGGCGCAAGCTATGAAGAGAGGTTGAGTAGATTAGGATTATTTTCATTAGAAAGACGGAGGTTGAGGGGGACCTGATTGAGGTGTACAACATCATGAGAGGTATAGACAGGGTGGATAGCAAGAAGATTTTTCCCAGAGTGGGGGATTCAGTTACGAGGCATCACGATTTCAAAGTGAGAGGGGAAACTTTTAGGGGGGATATGCATGGAAAGTTATTTATGCACAGGGTGGTGGGTGCCTGGAACGCATTGCCAGTGGAGGTGGTAGACGCGGGCACGACAGAGTCTTTTAAGATGTATCTAGACAGATACATGAATGGGCAGAAAGCAAAGAGATACAGAACCTTTGAAAATCGGCGACATGTTTAGATAGAGGATCTGGATCGGCGCAGGCTTGGAGGGCCGAAGGGCCTGTTCCTGTGCTGCAATTTTCTTTGTTCTTTGTTGTTGGTGAGAGGGAGAACAGTAACTGCAGTGAGAGAGGGGCACCAGCAGATGGAGATGGCGAGAGGGGGACAGTAACTGCTGTGGGACAGGGACACCAGAAGATGGAGATGGTGAGGGTGCAGTAACTGCAGTGAGACAGGAACACCAGTAGATGGAGATGCTGAGCTATTTCTGATGGGCCATTCTTTGTTACTGAGGGTTTGGAAGTTTCCAGAAGGTTGTGCAATGTATTTTATGTAAACTCGAGATGCTGAATAAAAAAAAAACAATTGTGTTAAATGGATGTTTTGCCACTCTCTAAAAACCTGTGACATTATCCTGGTTCCTGTTTGGATAATTATTTTGAGCGATTCAGGGTGATGCATAAATTAACAACTGCATCAAATTAAACTCAATCACTTACAAATAAAAAGTCTCTAAATAAGTTCTGTTGAGTTCTTCATCACTAAAGTTATGGCATCTTTCTCTTTCACATCTCTTTTATGCTGGTATCATCTCTACTTCAATTTCAGTAAGTTACAAGTTAATCCCCTTTTGTTTCGGAGGACCAGGGGACTGCTGGGGAAGGGAAAACTATTTATTTGGGCAGTGGCAGTACCCGAGACACTACACGTGTAGTGTCTCCCACCCACCGTCCTCCTCTAACCAAAAAAAAAAGGACTCTGGTGTGTTGATAAGGTAAGCTTTTTATTTAAAAAGTTCAGTCCGTCGGATTGCTAAGTGAACAAGTTTTGACTTTTTTTTTTTTCGTTTGGTTTTTCAGTAGATTTGTTGGGAATCTAGAATAGTGGGAATGGAGGTAAATTCAGTTGTATGTTCCTCCTGCAGAATGTGGGAGGTAGGGGTCGCCAAGAGTGTCCCTGCTGACTGCATCTGCGGGAAGTGCACCCAACTCCAGCTCCTCGCAGACCGCGTAAGGGAACTGGAGCTGGAGCTGGATGAACTTCGGATCATTCGGGAGGCGGAGGGGATTATTGACAGGAGTTATAGGGAGGCAGTCACACCTCAGGTAAAAGAAGTAGGTAGATGGGTTACCATCAGGGGAATGAAAGGGAACCAGCAGGCAGTGCAGGGATCCCCTGTGGCCATTTCCCTCAACAACAGGTATACCATTTTGGATACTGTTGCGGGGGACGACATACCAGGGGTGAGCAATGGGGTGCAGGTCTCTGGCACAGAGTCTGTCCCTGTTGCTCAGAAGGGAAAGGGGAAGAGGAGCAGAGCATTAGTCATTGGGGACTCCATAGTTAGGGGAACAGATAGGAGGTTCTGTGGGAACGAGAGAGACTCACGGTTGGTGTGTTGCCTCCCAGGTGCCAGGGTACGTGATGTCTCTGATCTTGTTTTTGGGATCCTTAAGGGGGAGGGGGAGCACCCCCAAGTCGTGGTCCACATAGGCACCAACGACATAGGTAGGAAGAGAGATGGGGATTTAAGGCAGAAATTCAGGGAGCTCGGGTGGAAGCTTAGAGCGAGAACAACCAGAGTTGTTATCTCTTGGTTGTTGCCCGTGCCACGTGCTAGCGAAGAGAGGAATAGGGAGAGAGAGGAGTTGAACACGTGGCTGCAGGGATGGTGTAGGAGGGAGGGTTTTGGTTTCCTGGATAATTGGGGCTCTTTCTGGGGTAGGTGGGACCTCTACAAACAGGATGGTCTTCACCTGAACCAGAGGGCTCCAATATCTTCGGGGGGGTTTAAACTAAATCAGCTGGGGAATGGGAACCTAAATTTTCGTTCCAGTGGACAGGCTGTTGAGAGTAGTGAGGTAGGAGATAAGGTTGCAGGGACGCAAGAGGGCACTGGGAAGCAAGAACTTGGTTTAAAGTGTGTCTACTTCAACGCCAGGAGCATCCGGAATAAGGTGGGTGAGCTTGCAGCACGGGTTGGTACCTGGGATCCTGATGTTGTGGCCATTTCAGAGACATGGGTACAGCAGGGGCAGGAATGGATGTTGCAGGTTCCGGGATTTAGATGTTTCAGTAAGAACAGAGAAGAGGGTAAAAGAGGGGGGGTGGTGTGGCATTGTTAATCAAGGAAAGTATTACAGCGGCAGAAAGGACATTTGAGGACTCGTCTACTGAGGTAGTATGGGACGAGGTTAGAAACAGGAGAGGAGAGGTCACCCTGTTGGGAGTTTTCTATAGACCTCCGAATAGTTCCAGCGATGTAGAGGAAAGGATAGCGAAGATGATTCTCGACAGGAGCGAGAGTAACAGGGTAGTGGTTATGGGGGACTTTAAGTTTCCAAATATTGACTGGAAATACTATAGTTCGAGTACTTTAGATGGGTCTGTTTTTGTCCAGTGTGTGCAGGAGGGTTTTCTGACACAGTATGTGGACAGGCCAACCAGGGGCGATGCCACATTGGATTTGGTACTGGGTAATGAACCCGGCCAGGTGTTCGATTTAGATGTGGGTGAGCACTTTGGCGATAGTGATCACAATTCGGTTAGGTTTACCTTAGCGATGGGCAGGGACAGGTATATACAGCAGGGCAAGAATTATAGCTGGGGGAAAGGAAATTATGCCGCGATTAGGCAAGATTTAGGATGTGTAGGATGGGGAAGGAAACTGCAGGGGATGGGCACAAACGAAATGTGGAGCTTATTCAAGGAGCAGCTAATGCGTGTCCTTGATAAGTATGTACCTGTCAGGCAGGGAGGAAGTTGTCGAGCGAGGGAGCCGTGGTTTACTCAAGAAGTTGAAGCCCTTGTCAAGAGGAAGAGGGCGGCTTATGTTAGGATGAGACGTGAAGGCTCAGTTAGGGCGCTTGAGAGTTACAAGCTAGCCAGGAAGGATCGAAAAGGAGGGCTAAGAAGAGCAAGGAGCCGACACGAGAAGTCATTGGCGGATAGGATCAAAGAAAACCCTAAGGCTTTCTATAGGTATATCAGGAATAAAAGAATGATAAGAGTTAGAACGGGGCCAATCAAGGATAGTAGTGGGAAGTTGTGTGCGGAATCTGAGGAGATAGGGGAAGCGTTAACTGAATATTTTTCGTCAATATTTACAGCAGAGAAAGAAAATGTTGCCGAGGAGATTACTGCGATACAGCCTACTAGGCTAGATGGGATTGAGATTCACAAGGAGGAGGTGTTAGCAATTTTGGAAAGAGTGAAAATAGATAAGTCCCCTGGGCCAGATGGGATTTATCCTAGGATTCTCTGGGAAGCCAGGGAGGAGATTGCAGAGCCGTTGTTGTTGATCTTTATGTCGTCATTGTCGACAGGAATAGTGCCGGAGGACTGGAGGATAGCAAATGTTGTCCCCTTGTTCAAGAAGGGGAGTAGAGACAGCCCAGGTAATTATAGACCTGTGAGCCTTACTTCGGTTGTGGGTAAAATGTTGGAAAGGGTTATAAGAGATAGGATTTATAATCATCTTGAGAAGAATAAGTTCAGTTGCGATAGTCAGCACGGTTTTCTGAAAGGTAGGTCGTGCCTCACAAACCTTCTTGAGTTTTTCGAGAAGGTGACCAAACAGGTGGATGAGGGTAAAGCCGTGGATGTGGTGTATATGGATTTCAATAAGGCGTTTGATAAGGTTCCCCACGGTAGGCTATTGCAGAAAATACGTAAGTATGGTTTTGAAGGTGATTTAGAGCTTTGTATCAGAAATTGGCTAGCTGAAAGAAGACAGAGGGTGGTGGTTGATGGCAAATGTTCATCCTGGAGTTTAGTTACTAGTGATGTACCGCAAGGTTCTGTTTTGGGGCCACTGCTGTTTGTCATTTTTATAAATGACCTGGATGAGGGTGTAGAAGGGTGGGTTAGTAAATTTGCGGATGACACGAAGGTCGGTGGAGTTGTGGATAGTGTCGAAGGGTGTTGTAGGGTACAGAGGGACATAGATAGGCTGCAGAGCTGGGCTGAGAGATGGCAAATGGAGTTTAATGCGGAGAAGTGTGAGGTGATTCACTTTGGAAGGAGTAACAGCAATGCAGAGTACTGGGCTAATGTGAAGATTCTTGGTAGTGTAGATGAGCAGAGAGATATTGGTGTCCAGGTACATAAATCCCTGAAAGTTGCTACCCAGGTTAATAGGGCTGTTAAGAAGGCATATGGTGTGTTAGCTTTTATTAGTAGGGGGATCGAGTTTCGGAGCCACGAGGTCATGATGCAGCTGTACAAAACTCTGGTGAGGACGCACCTTGAATATTGCGTGCAGTTCTGGTCACCGCATTATAGGAAGGATGTGGAAGCTTTGGAAAGGGTGCAGAGGAGATTTACTAGGATGTTGCCTGGTATGGAAGGAAGGTCTTACGAGGAAAGGCTGAGGGACTTGGGGTTGTTTTCGTTAGAGAGAAGGAGGAGGAGAGGTGAATTAATAGAGACATACAAGATAATCAGAGGGTTAGATAGGGTGGATAGTGAGAGTCTTTTTCCTCGGATGATGATGGCAAACACGAGGGGACATAGCTTTAAGTTGAGGGGTGAAAGATATAGGACAGATGTTAGAGGTAGTTTCTTTACGCAGAGAATAGTAGGGGCGTGGAACGCCCTGCCTGCAACAGTAGTAGACACGCCAACTTTAAGGGCATTTAAGTGGTCATTGGATAGACATATGGATGAAAATGGAATAGTGTAGGTCAGATGATCGGCGCAACATCGAGGGCCGAAGGGCCTGTACTGCGCTGTAATGTTCTAATTCTTCTGTACCTAAGAGTAATTGAAGTTTTGATCCAATTGTTTATTGAAAGTTAGTATTTAATCTGCTTTCAGGAACCTGTCAGAGTGTGAATTCCAGACCATAATAACCCCCTGACTATTTGTTTCTTCTCTCTGCTTGTGTAAACAGTCTCTCCTCATGTTTCCAAACTGAGGGAAATATATTGAATGCAATTTATTTCTCCAGTACAGCAGCTGCAGAGGAACTGGAACCTCCCGAATGTGGACAAGCGATGATCAAAAATCCTTCTCAATCCCCCAGGATAGCAGAGGAAATAAACAGAAATGAAGCAAATGGAAACAAGTGACACTTTATTGCAACAGCAAAAACTCTTCATCAGAATGTGGAGGTCTTTATTGCTAAGCTTTATATTAACAGGCGGTGAAAAGTGGAACATCTTTCATACAATGTGTGCTAAATGGCCATTTTCCAGCTGTGTAACACCTGTAACATTCAAGCGATAAATGTTAAGAAAGTTTATTCAATTGATTACAAGACAATATATAAATACAGCATTATCAAATAAAGTACAAATAATCATTGACAAATATAATTGCAAAAAGGGGTCAACATTTTTGTGTGAAATTTCAGCAGTTGGAAAAGTTCTCTTGGCTGCATCATTAACCGATTAAAAACTGCCTGTTTGTGCTGCAGTCAAACAGGCCTCTCAAGAAAAAACTGTTAGAATTTCAAGGTAAATACAATGAGACATTTTCAGTCATATTATGAAATTTCTGTTCACTGGAGATGAAAATTGACAGACATTAAAGCAATTTGTGTCAAATGACCATTATCAAAAGCAGCCCCTCCAGCTTTAAAATTGAAGCAGTTTTTCTGCACTGTTAATGATGTTTTTGGGGAGGGAGAGAGCCAGACAGGCAGACAGGTTTCTGTCTGGAATGGTCCATTTGGGATATGGCTGTAATAAACTCTCACTCTCTCATTCCCTATTTACACAGAGACTCACCTTGGGCTGTCCCATACCTGGGAGGGAGTGGCCAGTTAGAGGAAGCTGAGAGCGAGTTGGATGAGCAGCATTTTGGGTGGATTAGCTATATGAGTGACCGGTTCTGGGATATATTGGGACAACATCATCCACCATTCTTTCTTTCCATGCGGCTAGTATCTGAAGGTGAGTGTCTGTGTCTCAGTCTCTGTATCTCTGTGCCCTGGAGAATTCGAGCTGATTACAGTGTGTGTGAGTGTATTAGAGAGAGAGAGAGATTCCAGCCTGAATCCTCCTCTCTCTGTCCCAGTCCTGACTCTTTTCTACAATTCCACCCCACTGCCCCTGGACAGGATTTTTTCCCCATGGGCGAGCTGATGGAGGGAAGGTGCTAGAGTCAAACAATGGAGCAAAAACAATGTGGGATGGTGAGTATCACATGTTTGTTGTCTCCCTCTGTCTTTCTCCCTCATTCTGACTCAATTTCTCGCTCGCAATCTCTCTCTCAATCTCTCTCTCTCTCTGTGTTTTTCTCTCTCACTGGTTTTCTTTCAAATTATCTCAATATCAATCTCTCTCTCTCTAACTTTCTGCCTCTTTGTGTTCCTTCTCTCTGTTTATCTTTCTTTCTCTCTCTCCGTGTTTCTCTCTGTTTGATTCTCTGTGTGTCTTTGTACTTCTCTGGTTTTCTCTTGTTCAACCTGTCTCTCTCAATCTGTCTCCCTCTCTCTGTCCCTCTTTCTTTCTTTTTTTGTGTGTTTCTCTCTCTCTCTGTGATTTTTTTGTGTGTCTTTCTCTCTCTCTGGCTTTCTGGCCGTCCCTCTGGTGCCTGCAATTTCTTAGTGCCTCCATTCTTTCCCTCCGCTTTATTCCTCCAGTTTTTCTTTCTGTCTCTTGCTGTCTTTTCTCTATTGCTCTATATTTCTTTCTGTCTTTCACCATCTCTATGACTTTTTCTGTCTCTTTCGTTGGCTCTTTCTGATTTTCTATCCTCTCGAACTTTGCTTCTTTCGTTGCTTTCTGACTCCTTCCCTGCTTCTGTATCCTTCTCTGCATTCTGTCACTTTCTCTGCTTTTGAATGTTTCTCTGTTTTCAGAATCTTTCCCTGCGCTCAGTCTCTTTTTCTGCTTTGTGACTCTTTCTCTGTTTTCCGTCACTTACTCTGCTTTCTGTCTCTTTCTCCGCTTTCAGTCTCCTTCTCTGCAATCTGACTCTTTCTCTGCTTTCTGTCTCTTTCTCCGCTTTCTGTCTCTTTCTCTGCAATCTGCCTCTTTCTCTGTTTTCTGACTCTTTCTCCGCTTTCTGTCTCTTTCTCCGCTTTCTGTCTCTTTCTCTGCAATCTGTCTCTTTCTCTGTTTTCTGTCTCCTTTAGTTTGGTTTAGAGATACAGCACTGAAACAGGCCCTTCGGCCCACCGAGTCTGTGCCGACCATCAACCACCCATTTATACTAATCCTACACTAATCCCATATTCCTACCACATCCCCACCTGTCCCTATATTTCCCTACCACCTACCTATACTAGGGGCAATTTATAATGGCCAATTAACCTATCAACATGCAAGTCTTTGGCATGTGGGAGGAAACCGGAGCACCCGGAGGAAACCCACGCAGACACAGGGAGAACTTGCAAACTCCACACAGGCAGTACCCAGAATTGAACCCGGGTCCCTGGAGCTGTGAGGCTGCAGTGCTAACCACTGCGCCACTGTGCCGCCCTTCTCTGCTTTCTGTCTCCTTCTCTGCTTTCTGTCTCTTTCTCTGCTTTCTGTCTCATTCTCCACTTTTTGTCTCTTTCTCCGCTTCAGTCTCTTTCTCTGCAATCTGTCTCTTTCTCTGTTTTTCAGTCTCTTTCTCCACTTTCTGTCTCTTTCTCCGCTTTCTGTCTCTTTCTCCGCTTTCTGTCTCTTTCTCCGCTTTCTGTCTCTTTCTCCACCTTCTGTCTCTTTCTCTGCTTTCTGTCTCAATCTCCACTTTTTGTCTCTTTCTCCACTTCAGTCTCTTTCTCTGCAATCTGTCTCTTTCTCTGTTTTCAGTCTCTTTCTCCACTTTCTGTCTCTTTCTCCGCTTTCTGTCTCTTTCTCCGCTTTCTGTCTCTTTCTCCGCTTCAGTCTCCTTTCCTGCGTTCTGACTCTGTCTCTGCTTTCTGTACCTTTCTCTGCTTTCTGTCTGTTTCTCTGCTTTCTGTCTTTTTCTTCGCTTGCTGTCTCTTTCTCTGTTTTCTGTCTCTTTCTCTGTTTTCTGACTCTTTCTCTGCTTTCTGTCTCCTTCTCTGCTTTCTGTCTCTTTCTCTGCTTTCTGTCTCTTTCTCTGCTTTCTGTCTCTTTCTCCGCTTCAGTCTCTTTCTCCGCTTTCTGTCTCTTTCTCCGCTTCAGTCTCTTTCTCTGCAATATGCCTCCTTCTCTGTTTTCTGCCGCTTTCTCTGTTTTCTGACTCTTTCGCTGCTTTCTGCATCTTTCTCTGCTTTCTGTCTGTTTCTCTGCTTTCTGTCTTTTTCTCTGCTTTCTGTCTCTTTCTCCACTTTCTGTCTCTATCTCTGCTTTCTGTCTCTTTCTCCGCTTTCTATCTCTTTCTCCGCTGCATTCTCTTTCTCTGCAATCAGTCTCTTTCTCTGTTTTCTGACTCGTTCTCCGCTTTCTGTCTCTTTCTCCGCTTTCTGTCTCTTTCTCTGCTTTCTGTCTCTTTCTCTGCTTTCTGTCCCTTTCCCTGCTTTCTGTCTCTTTCCCTGCTTTATGTCTCTTTCTCCACTTTCTGTCTCTTTCTCCGCTTTCTGTCTCTTTCTCCGCTTTCTGTCTAATTCTCTGCTTTCTGTCTCTTTCTCTGTTTTCTGACACTTTCTCTGCTTTCTGTCTCTTTCTCTGCTCTCTATCTCTTTCTCTGCTTTCGTCTCTTTCTCTGCAATCTGTCTCTTTCGCTGTTTTCTGTCTCTTTCTCTGCTTTCTGTCTCCTTCTCTGCTTCCTGTCTCTTTCTCTGCTTTCTGTCTCTTTCTCTGCTTTCTGTCTCTTTCTCCGCTTCAGTCTCTTTCTCCGCTTTCTGTCTCTTTCTCCGCTTCAGTCTCTTTCTCTGCAATATGCCTCCTTCTCTGTTTTCTGCCGCTTTCTCTGTTTTCTGACTCTTTCGCTGCTTTCTGCATCTTTCCCTGCTTTCTGTCTCTTTCCCTGCTTTATGTCTCTTTCTCCACTTTCTGTCTCTTTCTCCGCTTTCTGTCTCTTTCTCCGCTTTCTGTCTAATTCTCTGCTTTCTGTCTCTTTCTCTGTTTTCTGACACTTTCTCTGCTTTCTGTCTCTTTCTCTGCTTTCTATCTCTTTCTCTGCTTTCGTCTCTGTCTCTGCAAACTGTCTCTTTCTCTGACTTCAGTCTCTTTCGCTGCAATCTGTCGCTTTCTCTGCTTTCTGTCTCTTTCTCTGCAATCTGACACTTTCTCTGCAATCTATCGCTTTCTCTGCTTTCTGTCTCTTTCTCTGATTTCTGACTCTTTCTCTGCTTTCTGCCTCTTTCTCTGTTTTCTGTCTCTTTCTCTGCTTTCTTTGTCTTTCTCTGCTTTCTGTCCCTTTCTCTGCTTCCTGTCTCTTTCTCTGCTTTCTGCCGCTTTCTCTGCTTTCTGACTCTTTCTCTGCTTTCTGTCTCTTTCTCCTCTTTCTGTGTCTTTCTCCGCTTCAGTCTCTTTCTCTGCAATATGCCTCCTTCTCTGTTTTCTGCCTCTTTCCCTGTTTTCTGACTCATTATCCGCTTTCGGTTTCTCTCTCCGCTTTCTGTCTCTTTCTCCGCTTTCTGTCTCTTTCTTCGCTTCAGTCTCTTTCTCTGCTTTCTGTCTCTTTCTCTGTTTTCTGTCTCTTTCTCTGCTTTCTGTATCTTTCCCTGCTTTCTGTCTCATTCTCTGCTTTCTGTCTCTTTCTCCACTTCAGTCTCTGTCTGCAATCTGACTCTTTCTCTCCTTTCTGCCTCTTTCTCTGCTTTCTGTCTCTTTCTCTGCTTTTGGTCCCTTTCTCTGCTTTCTGTCTCTTTCCCTGCTTTCTGTCGCTTTCTCTGCATTCTGTCTCTTTCTCTGCTTTCTGTCCCTTTCCCTGCTTTCTGTCTCTTTCCCTGCTTTATGTCTCTTTCTCCACTTTCTGTCTCTTTCTCCGCTTTCTGTCTCTTTCTCCGCTTTCTGTCTAATTCTCTGCTTTCTGTCTCTTTCTCTGCTTTCTGACACTTTCTCTGCTTTCTGTCTCTTTCTCTGCTTTCTATCTCTTTCTCTGCTTTCGTCTCTTTCTCTGCAATCTGTCTCTTTCTCTGATTTCAGTCTCTTTCGCTGCAATCTATCGCTTTCTCTGCTTTCTGTCTCTTTCTCTGATTTCTGACTCTTTCTCTGCTTTCTGCCTCTTTCTCTGTTTTCTGTCTCTTTCTCTGCTTTCTGTGTCTTACTCTGCTTTCTGTCTCTTTCTCTGCTTTCTGTCTCTTTCTCTGCTTTCTGCCGCTTTCTCTGCTTTCTGACTCTTTCTCTGCTTTCTGTCTCTTTCTCCTCTTTCTGTGTCTTTCTCCGCTTCAGTCTCTTTCTCTGCAATATGCCTCCTTCTCTGTTTTCTGCCTCTTTCCCTGTTTTCTGACTCTTTATCCACTTTCGATTTCTTTCTCCGCTTTCTGTCTCTTTCTCCGCTTTCTGTCTCTTTCTTCGCTTCAGTCTCTTTCTCTGCTTTCTGAATCTTTCTCTGATTTCAGTCTCTTTCGCTGCAATCTGGCGCTTTCTCTGCTTTCTGTCTCTTTCTCTGCAATCTGACACTTTCTCTGCAATCTGTCGCTTTCTCTGCTTTCTGTCTCTTTCTCTGATTTCTGACTCTTTCTCTGCTTTCTGCTTCTTTCTCTGTTTTCTGTCTCTTTCTCTGCTTTCTGTGTCTTACTCTGCTTTCTGTCTCTTTCTCTGCTTTCTGTCGCTTTCTCTGCTTTCTGTCTCTTTCTCTGATTTCTGACTCTTTCTCTGCTTTCTGCCTCTTTCTCTGTTTTCTGTCTCTTTCTCTTCTTTCTGTGTCTTACTCTGCTTTCTGTCTCTTTCTCTGCTTTCTGTCTCTTTCTCTGCTTTCTGCCGCTTCCTCTGCTTTCTGACTCTTTCTCCGCTTTCAGTCTCCTTCTCTGCAATCTGACTCTTTCTCTGCTTTCTGTCTCTTTCTCCGCTTTCTGTCTCTTTCTCCACTTCAGTCGCTTTCTCTGCAATCTGCCTCTTTCTCTGTTTTCTGACTCTTTCTCCGCTTTCTGTCTCTTTCTCCACTTTCTTTCTCTTTCTCCGCTTTCTGTCTCTTTCTCTGCAATCTGTCTCTTTCTCTGTTTTCTGTCTCCTTCTCTGCTTTCTGTCTCCTTCTCTGCTTTCTGTCTCTTTCTCTGCTTTCTGTCCCATTCTCCACTTTTTGTCTCTTTCTCCGCTTCAGTCTCTTTCTCTGCAATCTGTCTCTTTCTCTGTTTTTCAGTCTCTTTCTCCACTTTCTGTCTCTTTCTCCGCTTTCTGTCTCTTTCTCCGCTTTCTGTCTCTTTCTCCGCTTTCTGTCTCTTTCTCCACCTTCTGTCTCTTTCTCTGCTTTCTGTCTCAATCTCCACTTTTTGTCTCTTTCTCCGCTTCAGTCTCTTTCTCTGCAATCTGTCTCTTTCTCTGTTTTCAGTCTCTTTCTCCACTTTCTGTCTCTTTCTCCGCTTTCTGTCTCTTTCTCCGCTTTCTGTCTCTTTCTCCGCTTCAGTCTCCTTTCCTGCGTTCTGACTCTGTCTCTGCTTTCTGTACCTTTCTCTGCTTTCTGTCTGTTTCTCTGCTTTCTGTCTTTTTCTTCGCTTGCTGTCTCTTTCTCTATTTTCTGTCTCTTTCTCTGTTTTCTGACTCTTTCTCTGCTTTCTGTCTCCTTCTCTGCTTTCTGTCTCTTTCTCTGCTTTCTGTCTCTTTCTCTGCTTTCTGTCTCTTTCTCCGCTTCAGTCTCTTTCTCCGCTTTCTGTCTCTTTCTCCGCTTCAGTCTCTTTCTCTGCAATATGCCTCCTTCTCTGTTTTCTGCCGCTTTCTCTGTTTTCTGACTCTTTCGCTGCTTTCTGCATCTTTCTCTGCTTTCTGTCTGTTTCTCTGCTTTCTGTCTTTTTCTCTGCTTTCTGTCTCTTTCTCCACTTTCTGTCTCTATCTCTGCTTTCTGTCTCTTTCTCCGCTTTCTATCTCTTTCTCCGCTGCATTCTCTTTGTCTGCAATCAGTCTCTTTCTCTGTTTTCTGACTCGTTCTCCGCTTTCTGTCTCTTTCTCCGCTTTCTGTCTCTTTCTCTGCTTTCTGTCCCTTTCCCTGCTTTCTGTCTCTTTCTCCACTTTCTGTCTCTTTCTCCGCTTTCTGTCTCTTTCTCCGCTTTCTGTCTAATTCTCTGCTTTCTGTCTCTTTCTCTGTTTTCTGACACTTTCTCTGCTTTCTCTCTCTTTCTCTGCTCTCTATCTCTTTCTCTGCTTTCGTCTCTTTCTCTGCAATCTGTCTCTTTCGCTGTTTTCTGTCTCTTTCTCTGCTTTCTGTCTCCTTCTCTGCTTTCTGTCTCTTTCTCTGCTTTCTGTCTCTTTCTCTGCTTTCTGTCTCTTTCTCCGCTTCAGTCTCTTTCTCCGCTTTCTGTCTCTTTCTCCGCTTCAGTCTCTTTCTCTGCAATATGCCTCCTTCTCTGTTTTCTGCAGCTTTCTCTGTTTTCTGACTCTTTCGCTGCTTTCTGCATCTTTCTCTGCTTTCTCTCTGTTTCTCTGCTTTCTGTCTTTTTCTCTGCTTTCTGTCTCTTTCTCCACTTTCTGTCTCTATCTCTGCTTTCTGTCTCTTTCTCTGCAATCTGACACTTTCTCTGCAATCTGTCGCTTTCTCTGCTTTCTGTCTCTTTCTCTGATTTCTGACTCTTTCTCTGCTTTCTGCCTCTATCTCTGTTTTCTGTCTCTTTCTCTGCTTTCTTTGTCTTTCTCTGCTTTCTGTCCCTTTCTCTGCTTTCTGTCTCTTTCTCTGCTTTCTGCCGCTTTCTCTGCTTTCTGACTCTTTCTCTGCTTTCTGTCTCTTTCTCCTCTTTCTGTGTCTTTCTCCGCTTCAGTCTCTTTCTCTGCAATATGCCTCCTTCTCTGTTTTCTGCCTCTTTCACTGTTTTCTGACTCATTATCCGCTTTCGGTTTCTTTCTCCGCTTTCTGTCTCTTTCTCCGCTTTCTGTCTCTTTCTTCGCTTCAGTCTCTTTCTCTGCTTTCTGTCTCTTTCTCTGTTTTCTGTCTGTTTCTCTGCTTTCTGTATCTTTCCCTGCTTTCTGTCTCATTCTCTGCTTTCTGTCTCTTTCTCCACTTCAGTCTCTTTGTCTGCAATCTGTCTCTTTCTCCGCTTTCTGTCTCTTTCTCTGCTTTCTGTCTCTTTCTCTGCTTTCTGTCCCTTTCCCTGCTTTCTGTCTCTTTCCCTGCTTTATGTCTCTTTCTCCACTTTCCGTCTATTTCTCCGCTTTCTGTCTCTTTCTCCGCTTTCTGTCTCTTTCTCTGCAATATGCCTCCTTCTCTGTTTTCTGCCGCTTTCTCTGTTTTCTGACTCTTTCGCTGCTTTCTGCATCTTTCTCTGCTTTCTGTCTGTTTCTCTGCTTTCTGTCTTTTTCTCTGCTTTCTGTCTCTTTCTCCACTTTCTGTCTCTATCTCTGCTTTCTGTCTCTTTCTCCGCTTTCTATCTCTTTCTCCGCTGCATTCTCTTTGTCTGCAATCAGTCTCTTTCTCTGTTTTCTGACTCGTTCTCCGCTTTCTGTCTCTTTCTCCGCTTTCTGTCTCTTTCTCTGCTTTCTGTCCCTTTCCCTGCTTTCTGTCTCTTTCTCCACTTTCTGTCTCTTTCTCCGCTTTCTGTCTCTTTCTCCGCTTTCTGTCTAATTCTCTGCTTTCTGTCTCTTTCTCTGTTTTCTGACACTTTCTCTGCTTTCTCTCTCTTTCTCTGCTCTCTATCTCTTTCTCTGCTTTCGTCTCTTTCTCTGCAATCTGTCTCTTTCGCTGTTTTCTGTCTCTTTCTCTGCTTTCTGTCTCCTTCTCTGCTTTCTGTCTCTTTCTCTGCTTTCTGTCTCTTTCTCTGCTTTCTGTCTCTTTCTCCGCTTCAGTCTCTTTCTCCGCTTTCTGTCTCTTTCTCCGCTTCAGTCTCTTTCTCTGCAATATGCCTCCTTCTCTGTTTTCTGCAGCTTTCTCTGTTTTCTGACTCTTTCGCTGCTTTCTGCATCTTTCTCTGCTTTCTCTCTGTTTCTCTGCTTTCTGTCTTTTTCTCTGCTTTCTGTCTCTTTCTCCACTTTCTGTCTCTATCTCTGCTTTCTGTCTCTTTCTCTGCAATCTGACACTTTCTCTGCAATCTGTCGCTTTCTCTGCTTTCTGTCTCTTTCTCTGATTTCTGACTCTTTCTCCGCTTTCTGTCTCTTTCTCCACCTTCTGTCTCTTTCTCTGCTTTCTGTCTCAATCTCCACTTTTTGTCTCTTTCTCCGCTTCAGTCTCTTTCTCTGCAATCTGTCTCTTTCTCTGTTTTCAGTCTCTTTCTCCACTTTCTGTCTCTTTCTCCGCTTTCTGTCTCTTTCTCCGCTTTCTGTCTCTTTCTCCGCTTCAGTCTCCTTTCCTGCGTTCTGACTCTGTCTCTGCTTTCTGTACCTTTCTCTGCTTTCTGTCTGTTTCTCTGCTTTCTGTCTTTTTCTTCGCTTGCTGTCTCTTTCTCTGTTTTCTGTCTCTTTCTCTGTTTTCTGACTCTTTCTCTGCTTTCTGTCTCCTTCTCTGCTTTCTGTCTCTTTCTCTGCTTTCTGTCTCTTTCTCTGCTTTCTGTCTCTTTCTCCGCTTCAGTCTCTTTCTCCGCTTTCTGTCTCTTTCTCCGCTTCAGTCTCTTTCTCTGCAATATGCCTCCTTCTCTGTTTTCTGCCGCTTTCTCTGTTTTCTGACTCTTTCGCTGCTTTCTGCATCTTTCTCTGCTTTCTGTCTGTTTCTCTGCTTTCTGTCTTTTTCTCTGCTTTCTGTCTCTTTCTCCACTTTCTGTCTCTATCTCTGCTTTCTGTCTCTTTCTCCGCTTTCTATCTCTTTCTCCGCTGCATTCTCTTTGTCTGCAATCAGTCTCTTTCTCTGTTTTCTGACTCGTTCTCCGCTTTCTGTCTCTTTCTCCGCTTTCTGTCTCTTTCTCTGCTTTCTGTCCCTTTCCCTGCTTTCTGTCTCTTTCTCCACTTTCTGTCTCTTTCTCCGCTTTCTGTCTCTTTCTCCGCTTTCTGTCTAATTCTCTGCTTTCTGTCTCTTTCTCTGTTTTCTGACACTTTCTCTGCTTTCTCTCTCTTTCTCTGCTCTCTATCTCTTTCTCTGCTTTCGTCTCTTTCTCTGCAATCTGTCTCTTTCGCTGTTTTCTGTCTCTTTCTCTGCTTTCTGTCTCCTTCTCTGCTTTCTGTCTCTTTCTCTGCTTTCTGTCTCTTTCTCTGCTTTCTGTCTCTTTCTCCGCTTCAGTCTCTTTCTCCGCTTTCTGTCTCTTTCTCCGCTTCAGTCTCTTTCTCTGCAATATGCCTCCTTCTCTGTTTTCTGCAGCTTTCTCTGTTTTCTGACTCTTTCGCTGCTTTCTGCATCTTTCTCTGCTTTCTCTCTGTTTCTCTGCTTTCTGTCTTTTTCTCTGCTTTCTGTCTCTTTCTCCACTTTCTGTCTCTATCTCTGCTTTCTGTCTCTTTCTCTGCAATCTGACACTTTCTCTGCAATCTGTCGCTTTCTCTGCTTTCTGTCTCTTTCTCTGATTTCTGACTCTTTCTCCGCTTTCTGTCTCTTTCTCCACCTTCTGTCTCTTTCTCTGCTTTCTGTCTCAATCTCCACTTTTTGTCTCTTTCTCCGCTTCAGTCTCTTTCTCTGCAATCTGTCTCTTTCTCTGTTTTCAGTCTCTTTCTCCACTTTCTGTCTCTTTCTCCGCTTTCTGTCTCTTTCTCCGCTTTCTGTCTCTTTCTCCGCTTCAGTCTCCTTTCCTGCGTTCTGACTCTGTCTCTGCTTTCTGTACCTTTCTCTGCTTTCTGTCTGTTTCTCTGCTTTCTGTCTTTTTCTTCGCTTGCTGTCTCTTTCTCTGTTTTCTGTCTCTTTCTCTGTTTTCTGACTCTTTCTCTGCTTTCTGTCTCCTTCTCTGCTTTCTGTCTCTTTCTCTGCTTTCTGTCTCTTTCTCTGCTTTCTGTCTCTTTCTCCGCTTCAGTCTCTTTCTCCGCTTTCTGTCTCTTTCTCCGCTTCAGTCTCTTTCTCTGCAATATGCCTCCTTCTCTGTTTTCTGCCGCTTTCTCTGTTTTCTGACTCTTTCGCTGCTTTCTGCATCTTTCTCTGCTTTCTGTCTGTTTCTCTGCTTTCTGTCTTTTTCTCTGCTTTCTGTCTCTTTCTCCACTTTCTGTCTCTATCTCTGCTTTCTGTCTCTTTCTCCGCTTTCTATCTCTTTCTCCGCTGCATTCTCTTTGTCTGCAATCAGTCTCTTTCTCTGTTTTCTGACTCGTTCTCCGCTTTCTGTCTCTTTCTCCGCTTTCTGTCTCTTTCTCTGCTTTCTGTCCCTTTCCCTGCTTTCTGTCTCTTTCTCCACTTTCTGTCTCTTTCTCCGCTTTCTGTCTCTTTCTCCGCTTTCTGTCTAATTCTCTGCTTTCTGTCTCTTTCTCTGTTTTCTGACACTTTCTCTGCTTTCTCTCTCTTTCTCTGCTCTCTATCTCTTTCTCTGCTTTCGTCTCTTTCTCTGCAATCTGTCTCTTTCGCTGTTTTCTGTCTCTTTCTCTGCTTTCTGTCTCCTTCTCTGCTTTCTGTCTCTTTCTCTGCTTTCTGTCTCTTTCTCTGCTTTCTGACTCTTTCTCTGCTTTCTGTCTCTTTCTCTGTTTTCTGTCTCTTTCTCTGTTTTCTGACTCTTTCTCTGCTTTCTGTCTCCTTCTCTGCTTTCTGTCTCTTTCTCTGCTTTCTGTCTCTTTCTCTGCTTTCTGTCTCTTTCTCCGCTTCAGTCTCTTTCTCCGCTTTCTGTCTCTTTCTCCGCTTCAGTCTCTTTCTCTGCAATATGCCTCCTTCTCTGTTTTCTGCCGCTTTCTCTGTTTTCTGACTCTTTCGCTGCTTTCTGCATCTTTCTCTGCTTTCTGTCTGTTTCTCTGCTTTCTGTCTTTTTCTCTGCTTTCTGTCTCTTTCTCCACTTTCTGTCTCTATCTCTGCTTTCTGTCTCTTTCTCCGCTTTCTATCTCTTTCTCCGCTGCATTCTCTTTGTCTGCAATCAGTCTCTTTCTCTGTTTTCTGACTCGTTCTCCGCTTTCTGTCTCTTTCTCCGCTTTCTGTCTCTTTCTCTGCTTTCTGTCCCTTTCCCTGCTTTCTGTCTCTTTCTCCACTTTCTGTCTCTTTCTCCGCTTTCTGTCTCTTTCTCCGCTTTCTGTCTAATTCTCTGCTTTCTGTCTCTTTCTCTGTTTTCTGACACTTTCTCTGCTTTCTCTCTCTTTCTCTGCTCTCTATCTCTTTCTCTGCTTTCGTCTCTTTCTCTGCAATCTGTCTCTTTCGCTGTTTTCTGTCTCTTTCTCTGCTTTCTGTCTCCTTCTCTGCTTTCTGTCTCTTTCTCTGCTTTCTGTCTCTTTCTCTGCTTTCTGTCTCTTTCTCCGCTTCAGTCTCTTTCTCCGCTTTCTGTCTCTTTCTCCGCTTCAGTCTCTTTCTCTGCAATATGCCTCCTTCTCTGTTTTCTGCAGCTTTCTCTGTTTTCTGACTCTTTCGCTGCTTTCTGCATCTTTCTCTGCTTTCTCTCTGTTTCTCTGCTTTCTGTCTTTTTCTCTGCTTTCTGTCTCTTTCTCCACTTTCTGTCTCTATCTCTGCTTTCTGTCTCTTTCTCTGCAATCTGACACTTTCTCTGCAATCTGTCGCTTTCTCTGCTTTCTGTCTCTTTCTCTGATTTCTGACTCTTTCTCCGCTTTCTGTCTCTTTCTCCACCTTCTGTCTCTTTCTCTGCTTTCTGTCTCAATCTCCACTTTTTGTCTCTTTCTCCGCTTCAGTCTCTTTCTCTGCAATCTGTCTCTTTCTCTGTTTTCAGTCTCTTTCTCCACTTTCTGTCTCTTTCTCCGCTTTCTGTCTCTTTCTCCGCTTTCTGTCTCTTTCTCCGCTTCAGTCTCCTTTCCTGCGTTCTGACTCTGTCTCTGCTTTCTGTACCTTTCTCTGCTTTCTGTCTGTTTCTCTGCTTTCTGTCTTTTTCTTCGCTTGCTGTCTCTTTCTCTGTTTTCTGTCTCTTTCTCTGTTTTCTGACTCTTTCTCTGCTTTCTGTCTCCTTCTCTGCTTTCTGTCTCTTTCTCTGCTTTCTGTCTCTTTCTCTGCTTTCTGTCTCTTTCTCCGCTTCAGTCTCTTTCTCCGCTTTCTGTCTCTTTCTCCGCTTCAGTCTCTTTCTCTGCAATATGCCTCCTTCTCTGTTTTCTGCCGCTTTCTCTGTTTTCTGACTCTTTCGCTGCTTTCTGCATCTTTCTCTGCTTTCTGTCTGTTTCTCTGCTTTCTGTCTTTTTCTCTGCTTTCTGTCTCTTTCTCCACTTTCTGTCTCTATCTCTGCTTTCTGTCTCTTTCTCCGCTTTCTATCTCTTTCTCCGCTGCATTCTCTTTGTCTGCAATCAGTCTCTTTCTCTGTTTTCTGACTCGTTCTCCGCTTTCTGTCTCTTTCTCCGCTTTCTGTCTCTTTCTCTGCTTTCTGTCCCTTTCCCTGCTTTCTGTCTCTTTCTCCACTTTCTGTCTCTTTCTCCGCTTTCTGTCTCTTTCTCCGCTTTCTGTCTAATTCTCTGCTTTCTGTCTCTTTCTCTGTTTTCTGACACTTTCTCTGCTTTCTCTCTCTTTCTCTGCTCTCTATCTCTTTCTCTGCTTTCGTCTCTTTCTCTGCAATCTGTCTCTTTCGCTGTTTTCTGTCTCTTTCTCTGCTTTCTGTCTCCTTCTCTGCTTTCTGTCTCTTTCTCTGCTTTCTGTCTCTTTCTCTGCTTTCTGTCTCTTTCTCCGCTTCAGTCTCTTTCTCCGCTTTCTGTCTCTTTCTCCGCTTCAGTCTCTTTCTCTGCAATATGCCTCCTTCTCTGTTTTCTGCAGCTTTCTCTGTTTTCTGACTCTTTCGCTGCTTTCTGCATCTTTCTCTGCTTTCTCTCTGTTTCTCTGCTTTCTGTCTTTTTCTCTGCTTTCTGTCTCTTTCTCCACTTTCTGTCTCTATCTCTGCTTTCTGTCTCTTTCTCTGCAATCTGACACTTTCTCTGCAATCTGTCGCTTTCTCTGCTTTCTGTCTCTTTCTCTGATTTCTGACTCTTTCTCTGCTTTCTGCCTCTATCTCTGTTTTCTGTCTCTTTCTCTGCTTTCTTTGTCTTTCTCTGCTTTCTGTCCCTTTCTCTGCTTTCTGTCTCTTTCTCTGCTTTCTGCCGCTTTCTCTGCTTTCTGACTCTTTCTCTGCTTTCTGTCTCTTTCTCCTCTTTCTGTGTCTTTCTCCGCTTCAGTCTCTTTCTCTGCAATATGCCTCCTTCTCTGTTTTCTGCCTCTTTCACTGTTTTCTGACTCATTATCCGCTTTCGGTTTCTTTCTCCGCTTTCTGTCTCTTTCTCCGCTTTCTGTCTCTTTCTTCGCTTCAGTCTCTTTCTCTGCTTTCTGTCTCTTTCTCTGTTTTCTGTCTGTTTCTCTGCTTTCTGTATCTTTCCCTGCTTTCTGTCTCATTCTCTGCTTTCTGTCTCTTTCTCCACTTCAGTCTCTTTGTCTGCAATCTGTCTCTTTCTCCGCTTTCTGTCTCTTTCTCTGCTTTCTGTCTCTTTCTCTGCTTTCTGTCCCTTTCCCTGCTTTCTGTCTCTTTCCCTGCTTTATGTCTCTTTCTCCACTTTCCGTCTATTTCTCCGCTTTCTGTCTCTTTCTCCGCTTTCTGTCTAATTCTCTGCTTTCTGTCTCTTTCTCTGTTTTCTGACACTTTCTCTGCTTTCTGTCTCTTTCTCTGCTTTCTATCTCTTTCTCTGCTTTCGTCTCTGTCTCTGCAATCTGTCTCTTTCTCTGACTTCAGTCTCTTTCGCTGCAATCTGTCGCTTTCTCTGCTTTCTGTCTCTTTCTCTGCAATCTGACACTTTCTCTGCAATCTGTCGCTTTCTCTGCTTTCTGTCTCTTTCTCTGATTTCTGACTCTTTCTCTGCTTTCTGCCTCTTTCTCTGTTTTCTGTCTCTTTCTCTGCTTTCTTTGTCTTTCTCTGCTTTCTGCCGCTTTCTCTGCTTTCTGACTCTTTCTCTGCTTTCTGTCTCTTTCTCCTCTTTCTGTGTCTTTCTCCGCTTCAGTCTCTTTCTCTGCAATATGCCTCCTTCTCTGTTTTCTGCCTCTTTCCCTGTTTTCTGACTCATTATCCGCTTTCGGTTTCTTTCTCCGCTTTCTGTCTCTTTCTCCGCTTTCTGTCTCTTTCTTCGCTTCAGTCTCTTTCTCTGCTTTCTGTCTCTTTCTCTGTTTTCTGTCTCTTTCTCTGCTTTCTGTATCTTTCCCTGCTTTCTGTCTCATTCTCTGCTTTCTGTCTCTTTCTCCACTTCAGTCTCTTTGTCTGCAATCTGCCTCTTTCTCTACTTTCTGCCTCTTTCTCTGCTTTCTGTCTCTTTCTCTGCTTTCGGTCCCTTTCTCTGCTTTCTGTCTATTTCCCTGCTTTCTGTCGCTTTCTCTGCATTCTGTCTCTTTCTCTGCTTTCTGCCCCTTTCCCTGCTTTCTGTCTCTTTCCCTGCTTTATGTCTCTTTCTCCACTTTCTGTCTCTTTCTCCGCTTTCTGTCTCTTTCTCCGCTTTCTGTCTAATTCTCTGCTTTCTGTCTCTTTCTCTGTTTTCTGACACTTTCTCTGCTTTCTGTCTCTTTCTCTGCTTTCTATCTCTTTCTCTGCTTTCGTCTCTTTCTCTGCAATCTGTCTCATTCTCTGATTTCAGTCTCTTTCGCTGCAATCTGTCGCTTTCTCTGCTTTCTGTCTCTTTCTCTGCAATCTGACACTTTCTCTGCAATCTGTCGCTTTCTCTGCTTTCTGTCTCTTTCTCTGATTTCTGACTCTTTCTCTGCTTTCTGCCTCTTTCTCTGTTTTCTGTCTCTTTCTCTGCTTTCTGTGTCTTTCTCTGCCTTCTGTCTCTTTCTCTGCTTTCTGTCTCTTTCTCTGCTTTCTGCCGCTTTCTCTGCTTTCTGACTCTTTCTATGCTTTCTGTCTCTTTCTCCTCTTTCTGTGTCTTTCTCCGCTTCAGTCTCTTTCTCTGCAATATGCCTCCTTCTCCGTTTTCTGCCTCTTTCCCTGTTTTCTGACTCTTTATCCGCTTTCGGTTTCTTTCTCCGCTTTCTGTCTCTTTCTCCGCTTTCTGTCTCTTTCTTCGCTTCAGTCTCTTTCTCTGCTTTCTGAATCTTTCTCTGATTTCAGTCTCTTTCGCTGCAATCTGGCGCTTTCTCTGCTTTCTGTCTCTTTCTCTGCAATCTGACACTTTCTCTGCAATCTGTCGCTTTCTCTGCTTTCTGTCTCTTTCTCTGATTTCTGACTCTTTCTCTGCTTTCTGCCTCTTTCTCTGTTTTCTGTCTCTTTCTCTGCCTTCTGTGTCTTACTCTGCTTTCTGTCCCTTTCTCTGCTTTCTGTCTCTTTCTCTGCTTTCTGCCGCTTTCTCTGCTTTCTGACTCTTTCTCTGCTTTCTGTCTCTTTCTCCGCTTTCTGTGTCTTTCTCCGCTTCAGTCTCTTTCTCTGCAATATGCCTCCTTCTCTGTTTTCTGCCTCTTTCCCTGTTTTCTGACTCCTTATCCGCTTTGGGTTTCTTTCTCCGCTTTCTGTCTCTTTCTCCGGTTTCTGTCTCTTTCTTCGCTTCAGTCTCTTTCTCTGCTTTCTGTCTCTTTCTCTGTTTTCTGTCTCTTTCTCTGCTTTCTGTATCTTTCCCCGCTTTCTGTCTAATTCTCTGCTTTCTGTCTCTTTCTCCACTTCAGTCTCTTTGTCTGCAATCTGCCTCTTTCTCTCCTTTCTGCCTCTTTCTCTGCTTTCTGTCTCTTTCTCTGCTTTCTGTCCCTTTCTCTGCTTTCTGTCTCTTTCCCTGCTTTCTGTCTCAGTCTCCGCTTTCTGTCTCTTTCTCCGCTTTCTGTCTCTTTCTCCGCTTTCTGTCTCTTTCTCTGCTTTCTGTCTCTTTCTCTGCTTTCTGTCTCCTTCTCTGTTTACTGTCTCTTTCTCTGGTTTCTGACTCTTTCCCTGCAATTTATCTCTTTCACTGATTTCTGTCTCTTTCCCTGCTTTTGAATCTTTCTCTGCTTCCTGAATCTTTCTCTGATTTCTGTCTCTTTCGCTGCAATCTGTCGCTTTCTCTGCTTTCTGTCTTTTTCTCTGCAATCTGTCGCTTTCTCTGCAATCTGTCGCTTTCTCTGCTTTCTGTCTCTTTCTCTGCTTTCTGCCTCATTCTCTGCTTTCTGGCACATTCTCCGCTTTCTGCCTCCTTCTCTACAATCTGTAGCTTTCTCTGCTTTCTGTCTCTTTCTCTGCTTTCTGTGTCTTTCTCTCTTTTCTGTCTCTTTCTCTGCTTTCTGCCTCTTTATCTGCTTTCTGTCTCTTTCTCTGCTTTCTGCCTCTTTCTCTGCTTTCTGTCGCTTTCTCTGCTTTCTGTCTCTTTCTCTGCTTTCTGCCTCTTTTTCTGCTTTCTGTCTCTTTCTCTGCTTTCTGCCTCTTTCTCAGCTTTCTGTCGCTTTCTCTGCTTTCTGTCTCTTTCTCTGCTTTCTGCCTCTTTTTCTGCTTTCTTTCTCTGCTTTCAGTCTCTTTCTCTGCTTTCTGTCACTTTCTCTGATTTTTGACTCTTTCTCTGCTTTCTGCCTCTTTCTCTGTTTTCTGTCTCTTTCATTGCTTTCTGTCTCTTTCTCTGCTTTCTGTCTCTTTCTCTGCTTTCTGCCGCTTTCTCTGCTTTCTGACTCTTTCTCTGCTTTCTGTCTCTTTCTCCTCTTTCTGCGTCTTTCTCTGCTTCAGTCTCTTTCTCTGCAATATGCCTCCTTCTCTGTTTTCTGCCTCTTTCCCTGTTTTCTGACTCTTTATCCACTTTCGGTTTCTTTCTCCGCTTTCTGTCTCTTTCTCCGCTTTCTGTCTCTTTCTTCGCTTCAGTCTCTTTCCCTGCTTTCTGTCTCTTTCTCTGTTTTCTGTCTCTTTCACTGCTTTCTGTATCTTTCCCTGCTTTCTGTCTCATTCTCTGCTTTCTGTCTCTTTCTCCACTTCAGTCTCTTTGTCTGCAATCTGCCTCTTTCTCTCCTTTCTGCCTCTTTCTCTGCTTTCTGTCTCTTTCTCTGCTTTCTGTCCCTTTCTCTGCTTTCTGTCTCTTTCCCTGCTTTCTGTCTCAGTCTCCACTTTCTGTCTCTTTCTCCGCTTTCTGTCTCTTTCTCCGCTTTCTGTCTCTTTCTCTGCTTTCTGTCTCTTTCTCTGCTTTCTGTCTCCTTCTCTGTTTACTGTCTCTTTCTCTGGTTTCTGACTCTTTCCCTGCAATTTATCTCTTTCACTGATTTCTGTCTCTTTCCCTGCTTTTGAATCTTTCTCTGCTTTCTGAATCTTTCTCTGATTTCTGTCTCTTTCGCTGCAATCTGTCGCTTTCTCTGCTTTCTGTCTTTTTCTCTGCAATCTGTCGCTTTCTCTGCAATCTGTCGCTTTCTCTGCTTTCTGTCTCTTTCTCTGCTTTCTGCCTCATTCTCTGCTTTCTGGCACATTCTCCGCTTTCTGCCTCCTTCTCTACAATCTGTAGCTTTCTCTGCTTTCTGTCTCTTTCTCTGCTTTCCGTGTCTATCTCTCTTTTCTGTCTCTTTCTCTGCTTTCTGCCTCTTTATCTGCTTTCTGTCTCTTTCTCTGCTTTCTGCCTCTTTCTCTGCTTTCTGTCGCTTTCTCTGCTTTCTGTCTCTCTCTGCTTTCTGCCTCTTTTTCTGCTTTCTGTCTCTTTCTCTGCTTTCTGCCTCTTTCTCTGCTTTCTGTCGCTTTCTCTGCTTTCTGTCTCTTTCTCTGCTTTCTGCCTCTTTTTCTGCTTTCTTTCTCTGCTTTCAGTCTCTTTCTCTGCTTTCTGTCACTTTCTCTGATTTTTGACTCTTTCTCTGCTTTCTGCCTCTTTCTCTGTTTTCTGTCTCTTTCATTGCTTTCTGTCTCTTTCTCTGCTTTCTGTCTCTTTCTCTGCTTTCTGCCGCTTTCTCTGCTTTCTGACTCTTTCTCTGCTTTCTGTCTCTTTCTCCTCTTTCTGCGTCTTTCTCTGCTTCAGTCTCTTTCTCTGCAATATGCCTCCTTCTCTGTTTTCTGCCTCTTTCCCTGTTTTCTGACTCTTTATCCACTTTCGGTTTCTTTCTCCGCTTTCTGTCTCTTTCTCCGCTTTCTGTCTCTTTCTTCGCTTCAGTCTCTTTCCCTGCTTTCTGTCTCTTTCTCTGTTTTCTGTCTCTTTCACTGCTTTCTGTATCTTTCCCTGCTTTCTGTCTCATTCTCTGCTTTCTGTCTCTTTCTCCACTTCAGTCTCTTTGTCTGCAATCTGCCTCTTTCTCTCCTTTCTGCCTCTTTCTCTGCTTTCTGTCTCTTTCTCTGCTTTCTGTCCCTTTCTCTGCTTTCTGTCTCTTTCCCTGCTTTCTGTCTCAGTCTCCGCTTTCTGTCTCTTTCTCCGCTTTCTGTCTCTTTCTCCGCTTTCTGTCTCTTTCTCTGCTTTCTGTCTCCTTCTCTGTTTCCTGTCTCTTTCTCTGCTTTCTGACTCTTTCTCTTCAATTTATCTCTTTCACTGATTTCTGTCTCTTTCCCTGCTTTTGAATCTTTCTCTGCTTTCTGAATCTTTCTCTGATTTCTGTCTCTTTCGCTGCAATCTGTCGCTTTCTCTGCTTTCTGTCTTTTTCTCTGCAATCTGTCGCTTTCTCTGCAATCTGTCACTTTCTCTGCTTTCTGTCTCTTTCTCTGCTTTCTGCCTCATTCTCTGCTTTCTGGCACATTCACCGCTTTCTGCCTCCTTCTCTACAATCTATAGCTTTCTCTGCTTTCTGTCTCTTTCTCTGCTTTCTGTGTCTTTCTCTCTTTTCTGTCTCTTTCTCTGCTTTCTGCCTCTTTATCTGCTTTCTGTCTCTTTCTCTGCTTTCTGCCTCTTTCTCTGCTTTCTGTCGCTTTCTCTGCTTTCTGTCTCTTTCTCTGCTTTCTGCCTCTTTTTCTGCTTTCTGTCTCTTTCTCTGCTTTCTGCCTCTTTCTCTGCTTTCTGTCGCTTTCTCTGCTTTCTGTCTCTTTCTCTGCTTTCTGCCTCTTTTTCTGCTATCTTTCTCTGCTTTCAGTCTCTTTCTCTGCTTTCTGCCTCTTTCTCTGCTTTCTGCCTCTTTCTCTGCTTTCTGTCTGTTTCTCTGCTTTCCATCTCTTTCTCTGCTTTCTGTCGCGTTCTCTGCTTTCTGTCTCTATCCCAGCTTTCTGTCTCTTTCTCTGCTTTCTGCCTCTTTCTCTGCTTTCTGTCTGTTTCTCTGCTTTCCATCTCTTTCTCTGCTTTCTGTCGCGTTCTCTGCTTTCTGTCTCTATCCCAGCTTTCTGTCTCTTTCTCTGCTCTCTGGCACGTTCTCTGCTTTCTGACACTTTCTCTGCTTTCTGTCTCTTTCTCTGCTTTCTGGCACTTTCTCTGCTTTCTGACACTTTCTCTGCTTTCTTTCACTTTCTCTGCTTTCTGTCTCTTTCTCTGCTTTCTGACTCTTTCTCTGCTTTCTGTCTCTTTCTCTGCTTTCTGTCGCTTTCTCTGCTTTCGTCTCTTTCTCTGCAATCTATCTCTTTCGCTAATTTCTGTCTCTTTCCCTGCTTTTGAATCTTTCCCTGCTTTCTGAATCTTTCTCTGATTTCTGTCTCTTTCGCTGCAATCTGTCGCTTTCTCTGCTTTCTGTCTCCTTCTCTGCTTTCTGTCTCTTTCTCTGCTTTCTGTCTCTTTCTCCGCTTTCTGTGTCTTTCTCCGCTTCAGTCTCTTTCTCTGCAATATGCCTCCTTCTCTGTTTTCTGCCTCTTTCCCTGTTTTCTGACTCTTTATCCGCTTTCTGTCTCTTTCTCCGCTTTCTGTCTCTTTCTCCGCTTTCTGTCTCTTTCTTCGCTTCAGTCTCTTTCTCTGCTTTCTGTCTCTTTCTCTGTTTTCTGTCTCTTTCTCCGCTTTCTGTCTCTTTCTCCACTTCAGTCTCTTTGTCTGCAATCTGCCTCTTTCTCTCCTTTCTGCCTCTTTCTCTGCTTTCTGTCTCTTTCTCTGCTTTCTGTCCCTTTCTCTGCTTTCTGTCTCTTTCCCTGCTTTCTGTCTCAGTCTCCGCTTTCTGTCTCTTTCTCCGCTTTCTGTCTCTTTCTCTGCTTTCTGTCTCTTTCTCTGCTTTCTGTCTCCTTCTCTGTTTACTGTCTCTTTCTCTGCTTTCTGTCTCTTTCTCTGCTTTCTGTCTCTTTCTCTGCTTTCTGCCGCTTTCTCTGCTTTCTGTCTCTTTCTCTGCTTTCTGTCTCTTTCTCTGCTTTCTGTCTCCTTCTCTGTTTACTGTCTCTTTCTCTGCTTTCTGTCTCTTTCTCTGCTTTCTGTCTCCTTCTCTGTTTACTGTCTCTTTCTCTGCTTTCTGACTCTTTCTCTGATTTCTGTCTCTTTCTCTGCAATCTGTCGCTTTCTCTGCTTTCTGTCTCTTTCTCTGCTTTCTGCCTCTTTCTCTGCTTTCTGGCACATTCTCCGCTTTCTGTCTCTTTCTCTACAATCTGTAGCTTTCTCTGCTTTCTGTCTCTTTCTCTGTTTTCTGTCGCTTTCTATGCATTCTGTCTCTTTCTCTGCTTTCTGTCTCTTTCTCTGCTTTCTGTCTCCTTCTCTGTTTACTGTCTCTTTCTCTGCTTTCTGTCTCTTTCTCTGCTTTCTGTCTCTTTCTCTGCTTTCTGCCGCTTTCTCTGCTTTCTGTCTCTTTCTCTGCTTTCTGTCTCTTTCTCTGCTTTCTGTCTCCTTCTCTGTTTACTGTCTCTTTCTCTGCTTTCTGTCTGTTTCTCTGCTTTCCATCTCTTTCTCTGCTTTCTGTCGCGTTCTCTGCTTTCTGTCTCTATCCCAGCTTTCTGTCTCTTTCTCTGCTTTCTGCCTCTTTCTCTGCTTTCTGTCTGTTTCTCTGCTTTCCATCTCTTTCTCTGCTTTCTGTCGCGTTCTCTGCTTTCTGTCTCTATCCCAGCTTTCTGTCTCTTTCTCTGCTCTCTGGCACGTTCTCTGCTTTCTGACACTTTCTCTGCTTTCTGTCTCTTTCTCTGCTTTCTGGCACTTTCTCTGCTTTCTGACACTTTCTCTGCTTTCTTTCACTTTCTCTGCTTTCTGTCTCTTTCTCTGCTTTCTGACTCTTTCTCTGCTTTCTGTCTCTTTCTCTGCTTTCTGGCACTTTCTCTGCTTTCTGACACTTTCTCTGCTTTCTTTCACTTTCTCTGCTTTCTGTCTCTTTCTCTGCAATCTATCTCTTTCGCTGATTTCTGTCTCTTTCCCTGCTTTTGAATCTTTCCCTGCTTTCTGAATCTTTCTCTGATTTCTGTCTCTTTCGCTGCAATCTGTCGCTTTCTCTGCTTTCTGTCTCCTTCTCTGCTTTCTGTCTCTTTCTCTGCTTTCTGTCTCTTTCTCCGCTTTCTGTGTCTTTCTCCGCTTCAGTCTCTTTCTCTGCAATATGCCTCCTTCTCTGTTTTCTGCCTCTTTCCCTGTTTTCTGACTCTTTATCCGCTTTCTGTCTCTTTCTCCGCTTTCTGTCTCTTTCTCCGCTTTCTGTCTCTTTCTTCGCTTCAGTCTCTATCTCTGCTTTCTGTCTCTTTCTCTGTTTTCTGTCTCTTTCTCCGCTTTCTGTCTCTTTCTCCACTTCAGTCTCTTTGTCTGCAATCTGCCTCTTTCTCTCCTTTCTGCCTCTTTCTCTGCTTTCTGTCTCTTTCTCTGCTTTCTGTCCCTTTCTCTGCTTTCTGTCTCTTTCCCTGCTTTCTGTCTCAGTCTCCGCTTTCTGTCTCTTTCTCCGCTTTCTGTCTCTTTCTCTGCTTTCTGTCTCTTTCTCTGCTTTCTGTCTCCTTCTCTGTTTACTGTCTCTTTCTCTGCTTTCTGTCTCTTTCTCTGCTTTCTGTCTCTTTCTCTGCTTTCTGCCGCTTTCTCTGCTTTCTGTCTCTTTCTCTGCTTTCTGTCTCTTTCTCTGCTTTCTGTCTCCTTCTCTGTTTACTGTCTCTTTCTCTGCTTTCTGTCTCTTTCTCTGCTTTCTGTCTTCTTCTCTGTTTACTGTCTCTTTCTCTGCTTTCTGACTCTTTCTCTGACTTCTGTCTCTTTCTCTGCAATCTGTCGCTTTCTCTGCTTTCTGTCTCTTTCTCTGCTTTCTGCCTCTTTCTCTGCTTTCTGGCACATTCTCCGCTTTCTGTCTCTTTCTCTACAATCTGTAGCTTTCTCTGCTTTCTGTCTCTTTCTCTGTTTTCAGTCGCTTTCTATGCATTCTGTCTCTTTCTCTGCTTTCTGTCTCTTTCTCTGCTTTCTGTCTCCTTCTCTGTTTACTGTCTCTTTCTCTGCTTTCTGTCTCTTTCTCTGCTTTCTGTCTCTTTCTCTGCTTTCTGCCGCTTTCTCTGCTTTCTGTCTCTTTCTCTGCTTTCTGTCTCTTTCTCTGCTTTCTGTCTCCTTCTCTGTTTACTGTCTCTTTCTCTGCTTTCTGTCTGTTTCTCTGCTTTCCATCTCTTTCTCTGCTTTCTGTCGCGTTCTCTGCTTTCTGTCTCTATCCCAGCTTTCTGTCTCTTTCTCTGCTTTCTGCCTCTTTCTCTGCTTTCTGTCTGTTTCTCTGCTTTCCATCTCTTTCTCTGCTTTCTGTCGCGTTCTCTGCTTTCTGTCTCTATCCCAGCTTTCTGTCTCTTTCTCTGCTCTCTGGCACGTTCTCTGCTTTCTGACACTTTCTCTGCTTTCTGTCTCTTTCTCTGCTTTCTGGCACTTTCTCTGCTTTCTGACACTTTCTCTGCTTTCTTTCACTTTCTCTGCTTTCTGTCTCTTTCTCTGCTTTCTGACTCTTTCTCTGCTTTCTGTCTCTTTCTCTGCTTTCTGTCGCTTTCTCTGCTTTCGTCTCTTTCTCTGCAATCTATCTCTTTCGCTGATTTCTGTCTCTTTCCCTGCTTTTGAATCTTTCCCTGCTTTCTGAATCTTTCTCTGATTTCTGTCTCTTTTGCTGCAATCTGTCGCTTTCTCTGCTTTCTGTCTCTTTCTCCGCTTTCGGTGTCTTTCTCCGCTTCAGTCTCCTTCTCTGCAATATGCCTCCTTCTCTGTTTTCTGCCTCTTTCCCTGTTTTCTGACTCTTTATCCGCTTTCTGTCTCTTTCTCCGCTTTCTGTCTCTTTCTCCGCTTTCTGTCTCTTTCTTCGCTTCAGTCTCTTTCTCTGCTTTCTGTCTCTTTCTCTGTTTTCTGTCTCTTTCTCCGCTTTCTGTCTCTTTCTCCACTTCAGTCTCTTTGTCTGCAATCTGCCTCTTTCTCTCCTTTCTGCCTCTTTCTCTGCTTTCTGTCTCTTTCTCTGCTTTCTGTCCCTTTCTCTGCTTTCTGTCTCTTTCCCTGCTTTCTGTCTCAGTCTCCGCTTTCTGTCTCTTTCTCCGCTTTCTGTCTCTTTCTCTGCTTTCTGTCTCTTTCTCTGCTTTCTGTCTCCTTCTCTGTTTACTGTCTCTTTCTCTGCTTTCTGTCTCTTTCTCTGCTTTCTGTCTCTTTCTCTGCTTTCTGCCGCTTTCTCTGCTTTCTGTCTCCTTCTCTGCTTTCTGTCTCTTTCTCTGCTTTCTGTCTCCTTCTCTGTTTACTGTCTCTTTCTCTGCTTTCTGTCTCTTTCTCTGCTTTCTGTCTCCTTCTCTGTTTACTGTCTCTTTCTCTGCTTTCTGACTCTTTCTCTGATTTCTGTCTCTTTCTCTGCAATCTGTCGCTTTCTCTGCTTTCTGTCTCTTTCTCTGCTTTCTGCCTCTTTCTCTGCTTTCTGGCACATTCTCCGCTTTCTGTCTCTTTCTCTACAATCTGTAGCTTTCTCTGTTTTCTGTCTCTTTCTCTGTTTTCCGTCGCTTTCTATGCATTCTGTCTCTTTCTCTGCTTTCTGTCTCTTTCTCTGCTTTCTGTCTCCTTCTCTGTTTACTGTCTCTTTCTCTGCTTTCTGACACTTTCTCTGCTTTCTGCCTCTTTCTCTGTTGTCTGTCTCTTTCTCTGCTTTCTGTGCCTTTCTCTGTTTTCTGTCTCTTTCTCTGCTTTCTGCCTCTTTCTCTGCTTTCTGGCACTTTCTCTGCTTTCTGCCTCTTTCTCTGTTTTCTGTCGCTTTCTATGCATTCTGTCTCTTTCTCTGCTTTCTGCCTCTTTCTCTGCTTTCTGTCGCTTTCTCTGCTTTCTGTCTCTTTCTCTGCTCTCTGCCCCTTTCTCTGCTCTTTTTCTCTATCTCTGCTTTCTGTCTCTTCCTTTGCTTTCTGCCTCTTTCTCTGCTTTCTGTCCCTTTCTCTGCTTTCTGTCTCTTTCTCTGCTTTCTGACGCTTTCTCTGCTTTCTGTCTCTTTCTCTGCTTTCTGTCGCTTTCTCTGCTTTCGTCTCTTTCTCTGCAATCTATCTCTTTCGCTGATTTCTGTCTCTTTCCCTGCTTTTGAATCTTTCCCTGCTTTCTGAATCTTTCTCTGATTTCTGTCTCTTTCGCTGCAATCTGTCGCTTTCTCTGCTTTCTGTCTCCTTCTCTGCTTTCTGTCTCTTTCTCTGCTTTCTGTCTCTTTCTCTGCTTTCTGTGTCTTTCTCCGCTTCAGTCTCTTTCTCTGCAATATGCCTCCTTCTCTGTTTTCTGCCTCTTTCCCTGTTTTCTGACTCTTTATCCGCTTTCTGTCTCTTTCTCCGCTTTCTGTCTCTTTCTCCGCTTTCTGTCTAATTCTCTGCTTTCTGTCTCTTTCTCTGTTTTCTGACACTTTCTCTGCTTTCTCTCTCTTTCTCTGCTCTCTATCTCTTTCTCTGCTTTCGTCTCTTTCTCTGCAATCTGTCTCTTTCGCTGTTTTCTGTCTCTTTCTCTGCTTTCTGTCTCCTTCTCTGCTTTCTGTCTCTTTCTCTGCTTTCTGTCTCTTTCTCTGCTTTCTGTCTCTTTCTCCGCTTCAGTCTCTTTCTCTGCAATATGCCTCCTTCTCTGTTTTCTGCCGCTTTCTCTGTTTTCTGACTCTTTCGCTGCTTTCTGCATCTTTCTCTGCTTTCTCTCTGTTTCTCTGCTTTCTGTCTTTTTCTCTGCTTTCTGTCTCTTTCTCCACTTTCTGTCTCTATCTCTGCTTTCTGTCTCTTTCTCCGCTTTCTATATCTTTCTCCGCTGCATTCTCTTTCTCTGCAATCAGTCTCTTTCTCAGTTTTCTGACTCGTTCTCCGCTTTCTGTCTCTTTCTCCGCTTTCTGTCTCTTTCTCTGCTTTCTGTCTCTTTCTCTGCTTTCTGTCCCTTTCCCTGCTTTCTGTCTCTTTCCCTGCTTTATGTCTCTTTCTCCACTTTCTGTCTCTTTCTCCGCTTTCTGTCTCTTTCTCCGCTTTCTGTCTAATTCTCTGCTTTCTGTCTCTTTCTCTGTTTTCTGACACTTTCTCTGCTTTCTGTCTCTTTCTCTGCTTTCTATCTCTTTCTCTGCTTTCGTCTCTGTCTCTGCAATCTGTCTCTTTCTCTGATTTCAGTCTCTTTCGCTGCAATCTGTCGCTTTCTCTGCTTTCTGTCACTTTCTCTGCAATCTGACACTTTCTCTGCAATCTGTCGCTTTCTCTGCTTTCTGTCTCTTTCTCTGATTTCTGACTCTTTCTCTGCTTTCTGCCTCTTTCTCTGTTTTCTGTCTCTTTCTCTGCTTTCTGTGTCTTTCTCTGCTTTCTGTCCCTTTCTCTGCTTTCTGTCTCTTTCTCTGCTTTCTGCCGCTTTCTCTGCTTTCTGACTCTTTCTCTGCTTTCTGTCTCTTTCTCCGCTTTCTGTGCCTTTCTCCGCTTCAGTCTCTTTCTCTGCAATATGCCTCCTTCTCTGTTTTCTGCCACTTTCCCTGCTTTCTGACTCTTTATCCGCTTTCGGTTTCTTTCTCCGCTTTCTGTCTCTTTCTCCGCTTTCTGTCTCTTTCTTCGCTTCAGTCTCTTTCTCTGCTTTCTGTCTCTTTCTCTGTTTTCTGTCTCTTTCTCTGCTTTCTGTATCTTTCCCTGCTTTCTGTCTCATTCTCTGCTTTCTGTCTCTTTCTCCACTTCAGTCTCTTTGTCTGCAATCTGCCTCTTTCTCTCCTTTCTGCCTCTTTCTCTGCTTTCTGTCTCTTTCTCTGCTTTCTGACCCTTTCTCTGCTTTCTGTCTCTTTCCCTGCTTTCTGTCTCTTTCTCTGCATTCTGTCTCTTTCTCTGCTTTCTGTCCCTTTCCCTGCTTTCTGTCTCTTTCCCTGCTTTATGTCTCTTTCTCCACTTTCTGTCTCTTTCTACGCTTTCTGTCTCTTTCTCCGCTTTCTGTCTAATTCTCTGCTTTCTGTCTCTTTCTCTGTTTTCTGACACTTTCTCTGCTTTCTGTCTCTTTCTCTGCTTTCTATCTCTTTCTCTGCTTTCGTCTCTTTCTCTGCAATCTGTCTCTTTCTCTGATTTCAGTCTCTTTCGCTGCAATCTGTCGCTTTCTCTGCTTTCTGTCTCTTTCTCTGCAATCTGACACTTTCTCTGCAATCTGTCGCTTTCTCTGCTTTCTGTCTCTTTCTCTGATTTCTGACTCTTTCTCTGCTTTCTGCCTCTTTCTCTGTTTTCTGTCTCTTTCTCTGCTTTCTGTGTCTTACTCTGCTTTCTGTCTCTTTCTCTGCTTTCTGTCTCTTTCTCTGCTTTCTGCCGCTTTCTCTGCTTTCTGACTCTTTCTCTGCTTTCTGTCTCTTTCTCCTCTTTCTGTGTCTTTCTCCGCTTCAGTCTCTTTCTCTGCAATATGCCGCCTTCTCTGTTTTCTGCCTCTTTCCCTGTTTTCTGACTCTTTATCCGCTTTCGGTTTCTTTCTCCGCTTTCTGTCTCTTTCTCCGCTTTCTGTCTCTTTCTTCGCTTCAGTCTCTTTCTCTGCTTTCTGAATCTTTCTCTGATTTCAGTCTCTTTCGCTGCAATCTGTCGCTTTCTCTGCTTTCTGTCTCTTTCTCTGCTTTCTGTCTCTTTCTCTGCTTTCTGTCTCTTTCTCCGCTTCAGTCTCTTTCTCTGCTTTCTGTCTCTTTCTCCGCTTCAGTCTCTTTCTCTGCAATATGCCTCCTTCTCTGTTTTCTGCCGCTTTCTCTGTTTTCTGACTCTTTCGCTGCTTTCTGCATCTTTCTCTGCTTTCTGTCTGTTTCTCTGCTTTCTGTCTTTTTCTCTGCTTTCTGTCTCTTTCTCCACTTTCTGTCTCTATCTCTGCTTTCTGTCTCTTTCTCCGCTTTCTATCTCTTTCTCCGCTGCATTCTCTTTCTCTGCAATCAGTCTCTTTCTCTGTTTTCTGACTCGTTCTCCGCTTTCTGTCTCTTTCTCCGCTTTCTGTCTCTTTCTCTGCTTTCTGTCTCTTTCTCTGCTTTCTGTCCCTTTCCCTGCTTTCGGTTTCTTTCTCCGCTTTCTGTCTCTTTCTCCGCTTTCTGTCTCTTTCTTCGCTTCAGTCTCTTTCTCTGCTTTCTGTCTCTTTCTCTGTTTTCTGTCTCTTTCTCTGCTTTCTGTATCTTTCCCTGCTTTCTGTCTCATTCTCTGCTTTCTGTCTCTTTCTTCACTTCAGTCTCTTTGTCTGCAATCTGCCTCTTTCTCTCCTTTCTGCCTCATTCTCTGCTTTCTGTCTCTTTCTCTGCTTTCTGACCCTTTCTCTGCTTTCTGTCTCTTTCCCTGCTTTCTGTCTCTTTCTCTGCATTCTGTCTCTTTCTCTGCTTTCTGTCCCTTTCCCTGCTTTCTGTCTCTTTCCCTGCTTTATGTCTCTTTCTCCACTTTCTGTCTCTTTCTCCGCTTTCTGTCTCTTTCTCCGCTTTCTGTCTAATTCTCTGCTTTCTGTCTCTTTCTCTGTTTTCTGACACTTTCTCTGCTTTCTGTCTCTTTCTCTGCTTTCTATCTCTTTCTCTGCTTTCGTCTCTTTCTCTGCAATCTGTCTCTTTCTCTGATTTCAGTCTCTTTCGCTGCAATCTGTCGCTTTCTCTGCTTTCTGTCTCTTTCTCTGCAATCTGACACTTTCTCTGCAATCTGTCGCTTTCTCTGCTTTCTGTCTCTTTCTCTGATTTCTGACTCTTTCTCTGCTTTCTGCCTCTTTCTCTGTTTTCTGTCTCTTTCTCTGCTTTCTGTGTCTTACTCTGCTTTCTGTCTCTTTCTCTGCTTTCTGTCTCTTTCTCTGCTTTCTGCCGCTTTCTCTGCTTTCTGACTCTTTCTCTGCTTTCTGTCTCTTTCTCCTCTTTCTGTGTCTTTCTCCGCTTCAGTCTCTTTCTCTGCAATATGCCGCCTTCTCTGTTTTCTGCCTCTTTCCCTGTTTTCTGACTCTTTATCCGCTTTCGGTTTCTTTCTCCGCTTTCTGTCTCTTTCTCCGCTTTCTGTCTCTTTCTTCGCTTCAGTCTCTTTCTCTGCTTTCTGAATCTTTCTCTGATTTCAGTCTCTTTCGCTGCAATCTGTCGCTTTCTCTGCTTTCTGTCTCTTTCTCTGCAATCTGACACTTTCTCTGCAATCTGTCGCTTTCTCTGCTTTCTGTCTCTTTCTCTGATTTCTGACTCTTTCTCTGCTTTCTGCCTCTTTCTCTGTTTTCTGTCTCTTTCTCTGCTTTCTGTATCTTACTCTGCTTTCTGTCTCTTTCTCTGCTTTCTGTCTCTTTCTCTGCTTTCTGCCGCTTTCTCTGCTTTCTGACTCTTTCTCTGCTTTCTGTCTCTTTCTCCTCTTTCTGTGTCTTTCTCCGCTTCAGTCTCTTTCTCTGCAATATGCCGCCTTCTCTGTTTTCTGCCTCTTTCCCTGTTTTCTGACTCTTTATCCGCTTTCGGTTTCTTACTCCGCTTTCTGTCTCTTTCTCCGCTTTCTGTCTCTTTCTTCGCTTCAGTCTCTTTCTCTGCTTTCTGAATCTTTCTCTGATTTCAGTCTCTTTCGCTGCAATCTGTCGCTTTCTCTGCTTTCTGTCTCTTTCTCTGCAATCTGACACTTTCTCTGCAATCTGTCGCTTTCTCTGCTTTCTGTCTCTTTCTCTGATTTCTGACTCTTTCTCTGCTTTCTGCCTCTTTCTCTGTTTTCTGTCTCTTTCTCTGCTTTCTGTGTCTTACTCTGCTTTCTGTCTCTTTCTCTGCTTTCTGTCTCTTTCTCTGCTTTCTGCCGCTTTCTCTGCTTTCTGACTCTTTCTCTGCTTTCTGTCTCTTTCTCCTCTTTCTGTGTCTTTCTCCGCTTCAGTCTCTTTCTCTGCAATATGCCTCCTTCTCTGTTTTCTGCCTCTTTCCCTGTTTTCTGACTCTTTATCCGCTTTCGGTTTCTTTCTCCGCATTCTGTCTCTTTCTCCGCTTTCTGTCTCTTTCTTCGCTTCAGTCTCTTTCTCTGCTTTCTGTCTCTTTCTCTGTTTTCTGTCTCTTTCTCTGCTTTCTGTATCTTTCCCTGCTTTCTGTCTCATTCTCTGCTTTCTGTCTCTTTCTCCACTTCAGTCTCTTTGTCTGCAATCTGCCTCTTTCTCTCCTTTCTGCCTCTTTCTCTGCTTTCTGTCTCTTTCTCTGCTTTCTGTCCCTTTCTCTGCTTTCTGTCTCTTTCCCTGCTTTCTGTCTCAGTCTCCGCTTTCTGTCTCTTTCTCCGCTTTCTGTCTCTTTCTCCGCTTTCTGTCTCTTTCTCTGCTTTCTGTCTCTTTCTCTGCTTTCTGTCTCCTTCTCTGTTTACTGTCTCTTTCACTGGTTTCTGACTCTTTCTCTGCAATTTATCTCTTTCACTGATTTCTGTCTCTTTCCCTGCTTTTGAATCTTTCTCTGCTTTCTGAATCTTTCTCTGATTTCTGTCTCTTTCGCTGCAATCTGTCGCTTTCTCTGCTTTCTGTCTTTTTCTCTGCAATCTGTCGCTTTCTCTGCAATCTGTCGCTTTCTCTGCTTTCTGTCTCTTTCTCTGCTTTCTGCCTCATTCTCTGCTTTCTGGCACATTCTCCGCTTTCTGCCTCCTTCTCTACAATCTGTAGCTTTCTCTGCTTTCTGTCTCTTTCTCTGCTTTCTGTGTCTTTCTCTCTTTTCTGTCTCTTTCTCTGCTTTCTGCCTCTTTATCTGCTTTCTGTCTCTTTCTCTGCTTTCTGCCTCTTTCTCTGCTTTCTGTCGCTTTCTCTGCTTTCTGTCTCTTTCTCTGCTTTCTGCTTCATTTTCTGCTTTCTGTCTCTTTCTCTGCTTTCTGCCTCTTTCTCTGCTTTCTGTCGCTTTCTTTGCTTTCTGTCTCTTTCTCTGCTTTCTGCCTCTTTTTCTGCTTTCTTTCTCTGCTTTCAGTCTCTTTCTCTGCTTTCTGTCACTTTCTCTGATTTTTGACTCTTTCTCTGCTTTCTGCCTCTTTCTCTGTTTTCTGTCTCTTTCTCTGCTTTCTGTGTCTTTCTCTGCTTTCTGTCTCTTTCTCTGCTTTCTGTCTCTTTCTCTGCTTTCTGCCGCTTTCTCTGCTTTCTGACTCTTTCTCTGCTTTCTGTCTCTTTCTCCTCTTTCTGCGTCTTTCTCCGCTTCAGTCTCTTTCTCTGCAATATGCCTCCTTCTCTGTTTTCTGCCTCTTTCCCAGTTTTCTGACTCTTTATCCGCTTTCGGTTTCTTTCTCCGCTTTCTGTCTCTTTCTCCACTTTCTGTCTCTTTCTTCGCTTCAGTCTCTTTCTCTGCTTTCTGTCTCTTTCTCTGTTTTCTGTCTCTTTCTCTGCTTTTCTGTATCTTTCCCTGCTTTCTGTCTCATTCTCTGCTTTCTGTCTCTTTCACCACTTCAGTCTCTTTGTCTGCAATCTGCCTCTTTCTCTCCTTTCTGCCTCTTTCTCTGCTTTCTGTCTCTTTCTCTGCTTTCTGTCCCTTTCTCTGCTTTCTGTCTCTTTCCCTGCTTTCTGTCTCAGTCTCCGCTTTCTGTCTCTTTCTCCGCTTTCTGTCTCTTTCTCCGCTTTCTGTCTCTTTCTCTGCTTTCTGCCTCATTCTCTGCTTTCTGGCACATTCTCCGCTTTCTGCCTCCTTCTCTACAATCTATAGCTTTCTCTGCTTTCTGTCTCTTTCTCTGCTTTCTGTGTCTTTCTCTCTTTTCTGTCTCTTTCTCTGCTTTCTGCCTCTTTATCTGCTTTCTGTCTCTTTCTCTGCTTTCTGCCTCTTTTTCTGCTTTCTGTCTCTTTCTCTGCTTTCTGCCTCTTTCTCTGCTTTCTGTCGCTTTCTCTGCTTTCTGTCTCTTTCTCTGCTCTCTGCCTCTTTTTCTGCTATCTTTCTCTGCTTTCAGTCTCTTTCTCTGCTTTCTGTCACTTTCTCTGATTTCTGTCTCTCTCTCTGCAATCTGACGCTTTCTCTGCTTTCTGTCTCTTTCTCTGCTTTCTGTCTCTTTCTCTGCTTTCTGCCTCTTTCTCTGCTTTCTGTCTGTTTCTCTGCTTTCCATCTCTTTCTCTGCCTTCTGTCGCGTTCTCTGCTTTCTGTCTCTATCCCAGCTTTCTGTCTCTTTCTCTGCTCTCTGGCACGTTCTCTGCTTTCTGACACTTTCTCTGCTTTCTGTCTCTTTCTCTGCTTTCTGGCACTTTCTCTGCTTTCTGACACTTTCTCTGCTTTCTTTCACTTTCTCTGCTTTCTGTCTCTTTCTCTGCTTTCTGACTCTTTCTCTGCTTTCTGTCTCTTTCTCTGCTTTCTGTCGCTTTCTCTGCTTTCGTCTCTTTCTCTGCAATCTATCTCTTTCGCTGATTTCTGTCTCTTTCCCTGTTTTTGAATCTTTCCCTGCTTTCTGAATCTTTCTCTGATTTCTGTCTCTTTCGCTGCAATCTGTCGCTTTCCCTGCTTTCAGTCTCCTTCTCTGCTTTCTGTCTCTTTCTCTGCTTTCTGTCTCTTTCTCCGCTTTCTGTGTCTTTCTCTGCTTCAGTCTCTTTCTCTGCAATATGCCTCCTTCTCTGTTTTCTGCCTCTTTCCCTGTTTTCTGACTCTTTATCCGCTTTCTGTCTCTTTCTCCGCTTTCTGTCTCTTTCTTCGCTTCAGTCTCTTTCTCTGCTTTCTGTCTCTTTCTCTGTTTTCTGTCTCTTTCTCCGCTTTCTGTCTCTTTCTCCACTTCAGTCTCTTTGTCTGCAATCTGCCTCTTTCTCTGCTTTCTGTCTCTTTCTCTGCTTTCTGTCTCCTTCTCTGTTTACTGTCTCTTTCTCTGCTTTCTGACTCTTTCTCTGATTTCTGTCTCTTTCTCTGCAATCTGTCGCTTTCTCTGCTTTCTGTCTCTTTCTCTGCTTTCTGCCTCTTTCTCTGCTTTCTGGCACATTCTCCGCTTTCTGTCTCTTTCTCGACAATCTGTAGCTTTCTCTGCTTTCTGTCTCTTTCTCTGTTTTCTGTCGCTTTCTATGCATTCTGTCTCTTTCTCTGCTTTCTGTCTCTTTCTCTGCTTTCTGTCTCCTTCTCTGTTTACTGTCTCTTTCTCTGCTTTCTGTCTCTTTCTCTGCTTTCTGCCTCTTTCTCTGTTTTCTGTCTCTTTCTCTGCTTTCTGCGCCTTTCTCTGTTTTCTGTCTCTTTCTCTGCTTTCTGCCTCTTTCTCTGCTTTCTGGCACTTTCTCTGCTTTCTGCCTCTTTCTCTGTTTTCTGTCGCTTTCTATGCATTCTGTCTCTTTCTCTGCTTTCTGCCTCTTTCTCTGCTTTCTGTCGCTTTCTCTGCTTTCTGTGTCTTTCTCTGCTCTCTGCCTCTTTCTCTGCTCTTTTTCTCTATCTCTGCTTTCTGTCTCTTCCTCTGCTTTCTGCCTCTTTCTCTGCTTACTGTCCCTTTCTCTGCTTTCTGTCTCTTTCTCTGCTTTCTGACTCTTTCTCTGCTTTCTGTCTCTTTCTCTGCTTTCTGTCGCTTTCTCTGCTTTCGTCTCTTTCTCTGCAATCTATCTCTTTCGCTAATTTCTGTCTCTTTCCCTGCTTTTGAATCTTTCCCTGCTTTCTGAATCTTTCTCTGATTTCTGTCTCTTTCGCTGCAATCTGTCGCTTTCTCTGCTTTCTGTCTCCTTCTCTGCTTTCTGTCTCTTTCTCTGCTTTCTGTCTCTTTCTCCGCTTTCTGTGTCTTTCTCCGCTTCAGTCTCTTTCTCTGCAATATGCCTCCTTCTCTGTTTTCTGCCTCTTTCCCTGTTTTCTGACTCTTTATCCGCTTTCTGTCTCTTTCTCCGCTTTCTGTCTCTTTCTCCGCTTTCTGTCTCTTTCGTCGCTTCAGTCTCTTTCTCTGCTTTCTGTCTCTTTCTCTGTTTTCTGTCTCTTTCTCTGTTTTCTGTCTCTTTCTCCACTTCAGTCTCTTTGTCTGCAATCTGCCTCTTTCTCTCCTTTCTGCCTCTTTCTCTGCTTTCTGTCTCTTTCTCTGCTTTCTGTCCCTTTCTCTGCTTTCTGTCTCTTTCTCTGCTCTCTGGCACGTTCTCTGCTTTCTGACACTTTCTCTGCTTTCTGTCTCTTTCTCTGCTTTTTGGCACTTTCTCTGCTTTCTGTCTCTTTCTCTGCTTGCTGACTCTTTCTCTGCTTTCTGTCTCTTTCTCTGCTTTCTGTCGCTTTCTCTGCTTTCGTCTCTTTCTCTGCAATCTATCTCTTTCGCTGATTTCTGTCTCTTTCCCTGCTTTTGAATCTTTCCCTGCTTTCTGAATCTTTCTCTGATTTCTGTCTCTTTCGCTGCAATCTGTCGCTTTCTCTGCTTTCTGTCTCCTTCTCTGCTTTCTGTCTCTTTCTCTGCTTTCTGTCTCTTTCTCTGCTTTCTGTGGCTTTCTCCGCTTTCTGTCTCTTTCTCTGCTTTCTGTCACTTTCTCTGCTTTCTGTCTCCTTCTCTGTTTACTGTCTCTTTCTCTGCTTTCTGACTCTTCCTCTGCTTTCTGTCTCCTTCTCTGCTTTCTGTCTCAGTCTCCGCTTTCTGTCTCTTTCTCCGCTTTCTGTCTCTTTCTCCGCTTTCTGTCTCTTACTCTGCTTTCTGTCTCTTCCTCTGCTTTCTGTCTCCTTCTCTGTTTACTGTCTCTTTCTCTGCTTTCTGACTCTTTCTCTGATTTCTGTCTCTTTCTCTGCAATCTGTCGCTTTCTCTGCTTTCTGTCTCTTTCTCTTCTTTCTGCCTCTTTCTCTGCTTTCTGGCACATTCTCCGCTTTCTGTCTCTTTCTCTACAATCTGTAGCTTTCTCTGCTTTCTGTCTCTTTCTCTGTTTTCTGTCGCTTTCTATGCATTCTGTCTCTTTCTCTGCTTTCTGTCTCTTTCTCTGCTTTCTGTCTCCTTCTCTGTTTACTGTCTCTTTCTCTGCTTTCTGACTCTTTCTCTGCTTTCTGCCTCTTTCTCTGTTTTCTGTCTCTTTCTCTGCTTTCTGTGCCTTTCTCTGTTTTCTGTCTCTTTCTCTGCTTTCTGCCTCTTTCTCTGCTTTCTGGCACTTTCTCTGCTTTCTGCCTCTTTCTCTGTTTTCTGTCGCTTTCTATGCATTCTGTCTCTTTCTCTGCTTTCTGCCTCTTTCTCTGCTTTCTGTCGCTTTCTCTGCTTTCTGTCTCTTTCTCTGCTCTCTGCCTCTTTCTCTGCTCTTTTTCTCTATCTCTGCTTTCTGTCTCTTCCTCTGCTTTCTGCCTCTTTCTCTGCTTTCTGTCCCTTTCTCTGCTTTCTGTCTCTTTCCCTGCTTTCTGTCTCAGTCTCCGCTTTCTGTCTCTTTCTCTGCTTTCTGTCTCTTTCTCCGCTTTCTGTCTCTTTCTCTGCTTTCTGTCTCTTTCTCTGCTTTCTGTCTCTTTCTCTGTTTCTGTCTCTTTCTCTGCTTTCTGACTCTTTCTCTGCTTTCTGTCTCTTTCTCTGCTTTCTGTCGCTTTCTCTGCATTCGTATCTTTCTCTGCAATCTGTCTCTTTCGCTGATTTCTGTCTCTTTCTCTGCTTTTGAATCTTTCTCTGCTTTCTGAATCTTTCTCTGATTTCTGTCTCTTTCGCTGCAATCTGTCGCTTTCTCTGCTTTCTGTCTTTTTCTCTGCAATCTGTCGCTTTCTCTGCAATCTGTCGCTTTCTCTGCTTTCTGTTTCTTTCTCTGCTTTCTGCCTCTTTCTCTGCTTTCTGGCACATTCTCCGCTTTCTGTATCTTTCTCTACAATCTGTAGCTTTCTCAGCTTTCTGTCTCTTTCTCTGCTTTCTGACTGTTTCTCTGCTTTCTGCCTCTCTCTGTATTCTGTCTCTTTCTCTGCTTTCTGTCGCTTTCTCTGCTTTCTGTCTCTTTCTCTGCTTTCTGCCTCTTTTTCTGCTTTCTTTCTCTTCTTTCAGTCTCTTTCTCTGCTTTCTGTCACTTTCTCTGATTTCTGTCTCTCTCTCTGCAATCTGACGCTTTCTCTGCTTTCTGTCTCTTTCTCTGCTTTCTGTCTCTTTCTCTGCTTTCTGTCTGTTTCTCTGCTTTCCATCTCTTTCTCTGCTTTCTGTCGCGTTCTCTGCTTTCTGTCTCTATCCCAGCTTTCTGTCTCTTTCTCTGCTCTCTGGCACGTTCTCTGCTTTCTGACACTTTCTCTGCTTTCTGTCTCTTTCTCCGCTTTCTGGCACTTTCTCTGCTTTCTGTCTCTTTCTCTGCTTTCTGACTCTTTCTCTGCTTTCTGTCTCTTTCTCTGCTTTCTGTCGCTTTCTCTGCTTTCGTCTCTTTCTCTGCAATCTATCTCTTTCGCTGATTTCTGTCTCTTTCCCTGCTTTTGAATCTTTCCCTGCTTTCTGAATCTTTCTCTGATTTCTGTCTCTTTCGCTGCAATCTGTCGCTTTCTCTGCTTTCTGTCTCCTTCTCTGCTTTCTGTCTCTTTCTCTGCTTTCTGTCTCTTTCTCTGCTTTCTGTGGCTTTCTCCGCTTTCTGTCTCTTTCTCTGCTTTCCGTCACTTTCTCTGCTTTCTGTCTCCTTCTCTGTTTACTGTGTCTTTCTCTGCTTTCTGACTCTTTCTCTGCTTTCTGTCTCCTTCTCTGCTTTCTGTCTCAGTCTCCGCTTTCTGTCTCTTTCTCCGCTTTCTGTCTCTTTCTCCGCTTTCTGTCTCTTACTCTGCTTTCTGTCTCTTCCTCTGCTTTCTGTCTCCTTCTCTGTTTACTGTCTCTTTCTCTGCTTTCTGACTCTTTCTCTGATTTCTGTCTCTTTCTCTGCAATCTGTCGCTTTCTCTGCTTGCTGTCTCTTTCTCTGCTTTCTGCCTCTTTCTCTGCTTTCTGGCACATTCTCCGCTTTCTGTCTCTTTCTCTACAATCTGTAGCTTTCTCTGCTTTGTGTCTCTTTGTCTGTTTTCTGTCGCTTTCTATGCATTCTGTCTCTTTCTCTGCTTTCTGTCTCTTTCTCTGCTTTCTGTCTCCTTCTCTGTTTACTGTCTCTTTCTCTGCTTTCTGACTCTTTCTCTGCTTTCTGCCTCTTTCTCTGTTTTCTGTCTCTTTCTCTGCTTTCTGCCTCTTTCTCTGCTTTCTGGCACTTTCTCTGCTTTCTGCCTCTTTCTCTGTTTTCTGTCGCTTTCTATGCATTCTGTCTCTTTCTCCGCTTTCTGTCTCTTTCTCTGCTTTCTGTCTCTTTCTCTGCTTTCTGTCTCCTTCTCTGTTTCCTGTCTCTTTCTCTGCTTTCTGACTCTTTCTCTGCAATTTATCTCTTTCACTGATTTCTGTCTCTTTCCCTGCTTTTGAATCTTTCTCTGCTTTCTGCATCTTTCTCTGATTTCTGTCTCTTTCGCTGCAATCTGTCGCTTTCTCTGCTTTCTGTCTTTTTCTCTGCATTCTGGCACTTTCTCTGCTTTCTGCCTCTTTCTCTGTTTTCTGTCGCTTTCTATGCATTCTGTCTCTTTCTCCGCTTTCTGTCTCTTTCTCTGCTTTCTGTCTCTTTCTCTGCTTTCTGTCTCCTTCTCTGTTTCCTGTCTCTTTCTCTGCTTTCTGACTCTTTCTCTGCAATTTATCTCTTTCACTGATTTCTGTCTCTTTCCCTGCTTTTGAATCTTTCTCTGCTTTCTGAATCTTTCTCTGATTTCTGTCTCTTTCGCTGCAATCTGTCGCTTTCTCTGCTTTCTGTCTTTTTCTCTGCAATCTGTCGCTTTCTCTGCAATCTGTCGCTTTCTCTGCTTTCTGTCTCTTTCTCTGCTTTCTGCCTCATTCTCTGCTTTCTGGCACATTCTCCGCTTTCTGCCTCCTTCTCTACAATCTATAGCTTTCTCTGCTTTCTGTCTCTTTCTCTGCTTTCTGTGTCTTTCTCTCTTTTCTGTCTCTTTCTCTGCTTTCTGCCTCTTTATCTGCTTTCTATCTCTTTCTCTGCTTTCTGCCTCTTTCTCTGCTTTCTGTCGCTTTCTCTGCTTTCTGTCTCTTTCTCTGCTTTCTGCCTCTTTTTCTGCTTTCTGTCTCTTTCTCTGCTTTCTGCCTCTTTCTCTGCTTTCTGTCGCTTTCTCTGCTTTCTGTCTCTTTCTCTGCTTTCTGCCTCTTTTTCTGCTATCTTTCTCTGCTTTCAGTCTCTTTCTCTGCTTTCTGTCACTTTCTCTGATTTCTGTCTCTCTCTCTGCAATCTGACGCTTTCTCTGCTTTCTGTCTCTTTCTCTGCTTTCTGTCTCTTTCTCTGCTTTCTGCCTCTTTCTCTGCTTTCTGTCTGTTTCTCTGCTTTCCATCTCTTTCTCTGCCTTCTGTCGCGTTCTCTGCTTTCTGTCTCTATCCCAGCTTTCTGTCTCTTTCTCTGCTCTCTGGCACGTTCTCTGCTTTCTGACACTTTCTCTGCTTTCTGTCTCTTTCTCTGCTTTCTGGCACTTTCTCTGCTTTCTGACACTTTCTCTGCTTTCTTTCACTTTCTCTGCTTTCTGTCTCTTTCTCTGCTTTCTGACTCTTTCTCTGCTTTCTGTCTCTTTCTCTGCTCTCTGGCACGTTCTCTGCTTTCTGACTCTTTCTCTGCTTTCTGTCTCTTTCTCTGCTTTCTGGCACTTTCTCTGCTTTCTGTCTCTTTCTCTGCTTTCTGACTCTTTCTCTGCTTTCTGTCTCTTTCTCTGCTTTCTGTCGCTTTCTCTGCTTTCGTCTCTTTCTCTGCAATCTATCTCTTTCGCTGATTTCTGTCTCTTTCCCTGCTTTTGAATCTTTCCCTGCTTTCTGAATCTTTCTCTGATTTCTGTCTCTTTCGCTGCAATCTGTCGCTTTCTCTGCTTTCTGTCTCCTTCTCTGCTTTCTGTCTCTTTCTCTGCTTTCTGTCTCTTTCTCCGCTTTCTGTGTCTTTCTCCGCTTCAGTCTCTTTCTCTGCAATATGCCTCCTTCTCTGTTTTCTGCCTCTTTCCCTGTTTTCTGACTCTTTATCCGCTTTCTGTCTCTTTCTCCGCTTTCTGTCTCTTTCTTCGCTTCAGTCTCTTTCTCTGCTTTCTGTCTCTTTCTCTGTTTTCTGTCTCTTTCTCCGCTTTCTGTCTCTTTCTTCACTTCAGTCTCTTTGTCTGCAATCTGCCTCTTTCTCTCCTTTCTGCCTCTTTCTCCGCTTTCTGTCTCTTACTCTGCTTTCTGTCTCTTTCTCTGCTTTCTGTCTCCTTCTCTGTTTACTGTCTCTTTCTCTGCTTTCTGACTCTTTCTCTGATTTCTGTCTCTTTCTCTGCTATCTGTCGCTTTCTCTGCTTTCTGTCTCTTTCTCTGCTTTCTGCCTCTTTCTCTGCTTTCTGGCACATTCTCCGCTTTCTGTCTCTTTCTCGACAATCTGTAGCTTTCTCTGCTTTCTGTCTCTTTCTCTGCTTTCTGCCTCTTTTTCTGCTTTCTGTCTCTTTCTCTGCTTTCTGCCTCTTTCTCTGCTTTCTGTCGCTTTCTCTGCTTTCTGTCTCTTTCTCTGCTTTCTGCCTCTTTTTCTGCTATCTTTCTCTGCTTTCAGTCTCTTTCTCTGCTTTCTGTCACTTTCTCTGATTTCTGTCTCTCTCTCTGCAATCTGACGCTTTCTCTGCTTTCTGTCTCTTTCTCTGCTTTCTGTCTCTTTCTCTGCTTTCTGCCTCTTTCTCTGCTTTCTGTCTGTTTCTCTGCTTTCCATCTCTTTCTCTGCCTTCTGTCGCGTTCTCTGCTTTCTGTCTCTATCCCAGCTTTCTGTCTCTTTCTCTGCTCTCTGGCACGTTCTCTGCTTTCTGACACTTTCTCTGCTTTCTGTCTCTTTCTCTGCTTTCTGGCACTTTCTCTGCTTTCTGACACTTTCTCTGCTTTCTTTCACTTTCTCTGCTTTCTGTCTCTTTCTCTGCTTTCTGACTCTTTCTCTGCTTTCTGTCTCTTTCTCTGCTCTCTGGCACGTTCTCTGCTTTCTGACACTTTCTCTGCTTTCTGTCTCTTTCTCTGCTTTCTGGCACTTTCTCTGCTTTCTGTCTCTTTCTCTGCTTTCTGACTCTTTCTCTGCTTTCTGTCTCTTTCTCTGCTTTCTGTCGCTTTCTCTGCTTTCGTCTCTTTCTCTGCAATCTATCTCTTTCGCTGATTTCTGTCTCTTTCCCTGCTTTTGAATCTTTCCCTGCTTTCTGAATCTTTCTCTGATTTCTGTCTCTTTCGCTGCAATCTGTCGCTTTCTCTGCTTTCTGTCTCCTTCTCTGCTTTCTGTCTCTTTCTCTGCTTTCTGTCTCTTTCTCCGCTTTCTGTGTCTTTCTCCGCTTCAGTCTCTTTCTCTGCAATATGCCTCCTTCTCTGTTTTCTGCCTCTTTCCCTGTTTTCTGACTCTTTATCCGCTTTCTGTCTCTTTCTCCGCATTCTGTCTCTTTCTTCGCTTCAGTCTCTTTCTCTGCTTTCTGCCTCTTTCTCTGTTTTCTGTCTCTTTCTCCGCTTTCTGTCTCTTTCTCCACTTCAGTCTCTTTGTCTGCAATCTGCCTCTTTCTCTCCTTTCTGCCTCTTTCTCCGCTTTCTGTCTCTTACTCTGCTTTCTGTCTCTTTCTCTGCTTTCTGTCTCCTTCTCTGTTTACTGTCTCTTTCTCTGCTTTCTGACTCTTTCTCTGATTTCTGTCTCTTTCTCTGCTATCTGTCGCTTTCTCTGCTTTCTGTCTCTTTCTCTGCTTTCTGCCTCTTTCTCTGCTTTCTGGCACATTCTCCGCTTTCTGTCTCTTTCTCGACAATCTGTAGCTTTCTCTGCTTTCTGTCTCTTTCTCTGTTTTCTGTCGCTTTCTATGCATTCTGTCTCTTTCTCTGCTTTCTGTCTCTTTCTCTGCTTTCTGTCTCCTTCTCTGTTTACTGTCTCTTTCTCTGCTTTCTGTCTCTTTCTCTGCTTTCTGCCTCTTTCTCTGTTTTCTGTCTCTTTCTCTGCTTTCTGCGCCTTTCTCTGTTTTCTGTCTCTTTCTCTGCTTTCTGCCTCTTTCTCTGCTTTCTGGCACTTTCTCTGCTTTCTGCCTCTTTCTCTGTTTTCTGTCGCTTTCTATGCATTCTGTCTCTTTCTCTGCTTTCTGCCTCTTTCTCTGCTTTCTGTCGCTTTCTCTGCTTTCTGTGTCTTTCTCTGCTCTCTGCCTCTTTCTCTGCTCTTTTTCTCTATCTCTGCTTTCTGTCTCTTCCTCTGCTTTCTGCCTCTTTCTCTGCTTACTGTCCCTTTCTCTGCTTTCTGTCTCTTTCTCTGCTTTCTGACTCTTTCTCTGCTTTCTGTCTCTTTCTCTGCTTTCTGTCGCTTTCTCCGCTTTCTGTCTCTTTCTCGACAATCTGTAGCTTTCTCTGCTTTCTGTCTCTTTCTCTGCTTTCTGCCTCTTTTTCTGCTTTCTGTCTCTTTCTCTGCTTTCTGCCTCTTTCTCTGCTTTCTGTCGCTTTCTCTGCTTTCTGTCTCTTTCTCTGCTTTCTGCCTCTTTCTCTGCTCTTTTTCTCTATCTCTGCTTTCTGTCTCTTCCTCTGCTTTCTGCCTCTTTCTCTGCTTACTGTCCCTTTCTCTGCTTTCTGTCTCTTTCTCTGCTTTCTGACTCTTTCTCTGCTTTCTGTCTCTTTCTCTGCTTTCTGTCGCTTTCTCTGCTTTCGTCTCTTTCTCTGCAATCTATCTCTTTCGCTAATTTCTGTCTCTTTCCCTGCTTTTGAATCTTTCCCTGCTTTCTGAATCTTTCTCTGATTTCTGTCTCTTTCGCTGCAATCTGTCGCTTTCTCTGCTTTCTGTCTCCTTCTCTGCTTTCTGTCTCTTTCTCTGCTTTCTGTCTCTTTCTCCGCTTTCTGTGTCTTTCTCCGCTTCAGTCTCTTTCTCTGCAATATGCCTCCTTCTCTGTTTTCTGCCTCTTTCCCTGTTTTCTGACTCTTTATCCGCTTTCTGTCTCTTTCTCCGCTTTCTGTCTCTTTCTCCGCTTTCTGTCTCTTTCGTCGCTTCAGTCTCTTTCTCTGCTTTCTGTCTCTTTCTCTGTTTTCTGTCTCTTTCTCTGTTTTCTGTCTCTTTCTCCACTTCAGTCTCTTTGTCTGCAATCTGCCTCTTTCTCTCCTTTCTGCCTCTTTCTCTGCTTTCTGTCTCTTTCTCTGCTTTCTGTCCCTTTCTCTGCTTTCTGTCTCTTTCTCTGCTCTCTGGCACGTTCTCTGCTTTCTGACACTTTCTCTGCTTTCTGTCTCTTTCTCTGCTTTTTGGCACTTTCTCTGCTTTCTGTCTCTTTCTCTGCTTGCTGACTCTTTCTCTGCTTTCTGTCTCTTTCTCTGCTTTCTGTCGCTTTCTCTGCTTTCGTCTCTTTCTCTGCAATCTATCTCTTTCGCTGATTTCTGTCTCTTTCCCTGCTTTTGAATCTTTCCCTGCTTTCTGAATCTTTCTCTGATTTCTGTCTCTTTCGCTGCAATCTGTCGCTTTCTCTGCTTTCTGTCTCCTTCTCTGCTTTCTGTCTCTTTCTCTGCTTTCTGTCTCTTTCTCTGCTTTCTGTGGCTTTCTCCGCTTTCTGTCTCTTTCTCTGCTTTCTGTCACTTTCTCTGCTTTCTGTCTCCTTCTCTGTTTACTGTCTCTTTCTCTGCTTTCTGACTCTTTCTCTGCTTTCTGTCTCCTTCTCTGCTTTCTGTCTCAGTCTCCGCTTTCTGTCTCTTTCTCCGCTTTCTGTCTCTTTCTCCGCTTTCTGTCTCTTACTCTGCTTTCTGTCTCTTCCTCTGCTTTCTGTCTCCTTCTCTGTTTACTGTCTCTTTCTCCGCTTTCTGTCTCTTTCGTCGCTTCAGTCTCTTTCTCTGCTTTCTGTCTCTTTCTCTGTTTTCTGTCTCTTTCTCTGTTTTCTGTCTCTTTCTCCACTTCAGTCTCTTTGTCTGCAATCTGCCTCTTTCTCTCCTTTCTGCCTCTTTCTCTGCTTTCTGTCTCTTTCTCTTCTTTTTGTCCCTTTCTCTGCTTTCTGTCTCTTTCTCTGCTCTCTGGCACGTTCTCTGCTTTCTGACACTTTCTCTGCTTTCTGTCTCTTTCTCTGCTTTTTGGCACTTTCTCTGCTTTCTGTCTCTTTCTCTGCTTGCTGACTCCTTCTCTGCTTTCTGTCTCTTTCTCTGCTTTCTGTCGCTTTCTCTGCTTTCGTCTCTTTCTCTGCAATCTATCTCTTTCGCTGATTTCTGTCTCTTTCCCTGCTTTTGAATCTTTCCCTGCTTTCTGAATCTTTCTCTGATTTCTGTCTCTTTCGCTGCAATCTGTCGCTTTCTCTGCTTTCTGTCTCCTTCTCTGCTTTCTGTCTCTTTCTCTGCTTTCTGTCTCTTTCTCTGCTTTCTGTGGCTTTCTCCGCTTTCTGTCTCTTTCTCTGCAATCTGTCGCTTTCTCTGCTTTCTGTCTCTTTGCCTTCTTTCTGCCTCTTTCTCTGCTTTCTGGCACATTCTCTGCTTTCTGTCTCTTTCTCTACAATCGGTAGCTTTCTCTGCTTTCTGTCTCTTTCTCTGTTTTCTGTCGCTTTCTATGCATTCTGTCTCTTTCTCTGCTTTCTGTCTCTTTCTCTGCTTTCTGTCTCCTTCTCTGTTTACTGTCTCTTTCTCTGCTTTCTGACTCTTTCTCTGCTTTCTGCCTCTTTCTCTGTTTTCTGTCTCTTTCTCCGCTTTCTGTCTCTTTCTTCACTTCAGTCTCTTTGTCTGCAATCTGCCTCTTTCTCTCCTTTCTGCCTCTTTCTCCGCTTTCTGTCTCTTACTCTGCTTTCTGTCTCTTTCTCTGCTTTCTGTCTCCTTCTCTGTTTACTGTCTCTTTCTCTGCTTTCTGACTCTTTCTCTGATTTCTGTCTCTTTCTCTGCTATCTGTCGCTTTCTCTGCTTTCTGTCTCTTTCTCTGCTTTCTGCCTCTTTCTCTGCTTTCTGGCACATTCTCCGCTTTCTGTCTCTTTCTCGACAATCTGTAGCTTTCTCTGCTTTCTGTCTCTTTCTCTGCTTTCTGCCTCTTTTTCTGCTTTCTGTCTCTTTCTCTGCTTTCTGCCTCTTTCTCTGCTTTCTGTCGCTTTCTCTGCTTTCTGTCTCTTTCTCTGCTTTCTGCCTCTTTTTCTGCTATCTTTCTCTGCTTTCAGTCTCTTTCTCTGCTTTCTGTCACTTTCTCTGATTTCTGTCTCTCTCTCTGCAATCTGACGCTTTCTCTGCTTTCTGTCTCTTTCTCTGCTTTCTGTCTCTTTCTCTGCTTTCTGCCTCTTTCTCTGCTTTCTGTCTGTTTCTCTGCTTTCCATCTCTTTCTCTGCCTTCTGTCGCGTTCTCTGCTTTCTGTCTCTATCCCAGCTTTCTGTCTCTTTCTCTGCTCTCTGGCACGTTCTCTGCTTTCTGACACTTTCTCTGCTTTCTGTCTCTTTCTCTGCTTTCTGGCACTTTCTCTGCTTTCTGACACTTTCTCTGCTTTCTTTCACTTTCTCTGCTTTCTGTCTCTTTCTCTGCTTTCTGACTCTTTCTCTGCTTTCTGTCTCTTTCTCTGCTCTCTGGCACGTTCTCTGCTTTCTGACACTTTCTCTGCTTTCTGTCTCTTTCTCTGCTTTCTGGCACTTTCTCTGCTTTCTGTCTCTTTCTCTGCTTTCTGACTCTTTCTCTGCTTTCTGTCTCTTTCTCTGCTTTCTGTCGCTTTCTCTGCTTTCGTCTCTTTCTCTGCAATCTATCTCTTTCGCTGATTTCTGTCTCTTTCCCTGCTTTGGAATCTTTCCCTGCTTTCTGAATCTTTCTCTGATTTCTGTCTCTTTCGCTGCAATCTGTCGCTTTCTCTGCTTTCTGTCTCCTTCTCTGCTTTCTGTCTCTTTCTCTGCTTTCTGTCTCTTTCTCCGCTTTCTGTGTCTTTCTCCGCTTCAGTCTCTTTCTCTGCAATATGCCTCCTTCTCTGTTTTCTGCCTCTTTCCCTGTTTTCTGACTCTTTATCCGCTTTCTGTCTCTTTCTCCGCATTCTGTCTCTTTCTTCGCTTCAGTCTCTTTCTCTGCTTTCTGCCTCTTTCTCTGTTTTCTGTCTCTTTCTCCGCTTTCTGTCTCTTTCTCCACTTCAGTCTCTTTGTCTGCAATCTGCCTCTTTCTCTCCTTTCTGCCTCTTTCTCCGCTTTCTGTCTCTTACTCTGCTTTCTGTCTCTTTCTCTGCTTTCTGTCTCCTTCTCTGTTTACTGTCTCTTTCTCTGTTTTCTGACTCTTTCTCTGATTTCTGTCTCTTTCTCTGCTATCTGTCGCTTTCTCTGCTTTCTGTCTCTTTCTCTGCTTTCTGCCTCTTTCTCTGCTTTCTGGCACATTCTCCGCTTTCTGTCTCTTTCTCGACAATCTGTAGCTTTCTCTGCTTTCTGTCTCTTTCTCTGTTTTCTGTCGCTTTCTATGCATTCTGTCTCTTTCTCTGCTTTCTGTCTCTTTCTCTGCTTTCTGTCTCCTTCTCTGTTTACTGTCTCTTTCTCTGCTTTCTGTCTCTTTCTCTGCTTTCTGCCTCTTTCTCTGTTTTCTGTCTCTTTCTCTGCTTTCTGCGCCTTTCTCTGTTTTCTGTCTCTTTCTCTGCTTTCTGCCTCTTTCTCTGCTTTCTGGCACTTTCTCTGCTTTCTGCCTCTTTCTCTGTTTTCTGTCGCTTTCTATGCATTCTGTCTCTTTCTCTGCTTTCTGCCTCTTTCTCTGCTTTCTGTCGCTTTCTCTGCTTTCTGTGTCTTTCTCTGCTCTCTGCCTCTTTCTCTGCTCTTTTTCTCTATCTCTGCTTTCTGTCTCTTCCTCTGCTTTCTGCCTCTTTCTCTGCTTACTGTCCCTTTCTCTGCTTTCTGTCTCTTTCTCTGCTTTCTGACTCTTTCTCTGCTTTCTGTCTCTTTCTCTGCTTTCTGTCGCTTTCTCCGCTTTCTGTCTCTTTCTCGACAATCTGTAGCTTTCTCTGCTTTCTGTCTCTTTCTCTGCTTTCTGCCTCTTTTTCTGCTTTCTGTCTCTTTCTCTGCTTTCTGCCTCTTTCTCTGCTTTCTGTCGCTTTCTCTGCTTTCTGTCTCTTTCTCTGCTTTCTGCCTCTTTTTCTGCTATCTTTCTCTGCTTTCAGTCTCTTTCTCTGCTTTCTGTCACTTTCTCTGATTTCTGTCTCTCTCTCTGCAATCTGACGCTTTCTCTGCTTTCTGTCTCTTTCTCTGCTTTCTGTCTCTTTCTCTGCTTTCTGCCTCTTTCTCTGCTCTTTTTCTCTATCTCTGCTTTCTGTCTCTTCCTCTGCTTTCTGCCTCTTTCTCTGCTTACTGTCCCTTTCTCTGCTTTCTGTCTCTTTCTCTGCTTTCTGACTCTTTCTCTGCTTTCTGTCTCTTTCTCTGCTTTCTGTCGCTTTCTCTGCTTTCGTCTCTTTCTCTGCAATCTATCTCTTTCGCTAATTTCTGTCTCTTTCCCTGCTTTTGAATCTTTCCCTGCTTTCTGAATCTTTCTCTGATTTCTGTCTCTTTCGCTGCAATCTGTCGCTTTCTCTGCTTTCTGTCTCCTTCTCTGCTTTCTGTCTCTTTCTCTGCTTTCTGTCTCTTTCTCCGCTTTCTGTGTCTTTCTCCGCTTCAGTCTCTTTCTCTGCAATATGCCTCCTTCTCTGTTTTCTGCCTCTTTCCCTGTTTTCTGGCACATTCTCTGCTTTCTGTCTCTTTCTCTACAATCGGTAGCTTTCTCTGCTTTCTGTCTCTTTCTCTGTTTTCTGTCGCTTTCTATGCATTCTGTCTCTTTCTCTGCTTTCTGTCTCTTTCTCTGCTTTCTGTCTCCTTCTCTGTTTACTGTCTCTTTCTCTGCTTTCTGACTCTTTCTCTGCTTTCTGCCTCTTTCTCTGTTTTCTGTCTCTTTCTCCGCTTTCTGTCTCTTTCTTCACTTCAGTCTCTTTGTCTGCAATCTGCCTCTTTCTCTCCTTTCTGCCTCTTTCTCCGCTTTCTGTCTCTTACTCTGCTTTCTGTCTCTTTCTCTGCTTTCTGTCTCCTTCTCTGTTTACTGTCTCTTTCTCTGCTTTCTGACTCTTTCTCTGATTTCTGTCTCTTTCTCTGCTATCTGTCGCTTTCTCTGCTTTCTGTCTCTTTCTCTGCTTTCTGCCTCTTTCTCTGCTTTCTGGCACATTCTCCGCTTTCTGTCTCTTTCTCGACAATCTGTAGCTTTCTCTGCTTTCTGTCTCTTTCTCTGCTTTCTGCCTCTTTTTCTGCTTTCTGTCTCTTTCTCTGCTTTCTGCCTCTTTCTCTGCTTTCTGTCGCTTTCTCTGCTTTCTGTCTCTTTCTCTGCTTTCTGGCACTTTCTCTGCTTTCTGCCTCTTTCTCTGTTTTCTGTCGCTTTCTATGCATTCTGTCTCTTTCTCTGCTTTCTGCCTCTTTCTCTGCTTTCTGTCGCTTTCTCTGCTTTCTGTCTCTTTCTCTGCTCTCTGCCTCTTTCTCTGCTCTTTTTCTCTATCTCTGCTTTCTGTCTCTTCCTCTGCTTTCTGTCTCTTTCCCTGCTTTCTGTCTCAGTCTCCGCTTTCTGTCTCTTTCTCTGCTTTCTGTCTCTTTCTCCGCTTTCTGTCTCTTTCTCTGCTTTCTGTCTCTTTCTCTGCTTTCTGTCTCTTTCTCTGTTTTCTGTCTCTTTCTCTGCTTTCTGACTCTTTCTCTGCTTTCTGTCTCTTTCTCTGCTTTCTGTCGCTTTCTCTGCATTCGTCTCTTTCTCTGCAATCTGTCTCTTTCGCTGATTTCTGTCTCTTTCCCTGCTTTTGAATCTTTCTCAGCTTTCTGAATCTTTCTCTGATTTCTGTCTCTTTCGCTGCAATCTGTCGCTTTCTCTGCTTTCTGTCTTTTTCTCTGCAATCTGTCGCTTTCTCTGCAATCTGTCGCTTTCTCTGCTTTCTGTTTCTTTCTCTGCTTTCTTCCTCTTTCTCTGCTTTCTGGCACATTCTCCGCTTTCTGTCTCTTTCTCTACAATCTGTAGCTTTCTCAGCTTTCTGTCTCTTTCTCTGTTTTCTGACTGTTTCTCTGCTTTCTGCCTCTCTCTGTATTCTGTCTCTTTCTCTGCTTTCTGTCGCTTTCTCTGCTTTCTGTCTCTTTCTCTGCTTTCTGCCTCTTTTTCTGCTTTCTTTCTCTTCTTTCAGTCTCTTTCACTGCTTTCTGTCACTTTCTCTGATTTCTGTCTCTCTCTCTGCAATCTGACGCTTTCTCTGCTTTCTGTCTCTTTCTCTGCTTTCTGTCCCTTTCTCTGCTTTCTGTCTGTTTCTCTGCTTTCCATCTCTTTCTCTGCTTTCTGTCGCGTTCTCTGCTTTCTGTCTCTATCCCAGCTTTCTGTCTCTTTCTCTGCTCTCTGGCACGTTCTCTGCTTTCTGACACTTTCTCTGCTTTCTGTCTCTTTCTCTGCTTTCTGGCACTTTCTCTGCTTTCTGTCTCTTTCTCTGCTTTCTGACTCTTTCTCTGCTTTCTGTCTCTTTCTCTGCTTTCTGTCGCTTTCTCTGCTTTCGTCTCTTTCTCTGCAATCTATCTCTTTCGCTGATTTCTGTCTCTTTCCCTGCTTTTGAATCTTTCCCTGCTTTCTGAATCTTTCTCTGATTTCTGTCTCTTTCGCTGCAATCTGTCGCTTTCTCTGCTTTCTGTCTCCTTCTCTGCTTTCTGTCTCTTTCTCTGCTTTCTGTCTCTTTCTCTGCTTTCTGTGGCTTTCTCCGCTTTCTGTCTCTTTCTCTGCTTTCTGTCACTTTCTCTGCTTTCTGTCTCCTTCTCTGTTTACTGTCTCTTTCTCTGCTTTCTGACTCTTTCTCTGCTTTCTGTCTCCTTGTCTGCTTTCTGTCTCAGTCTCCGCTTTCTGTCTCTTTCTCCGCTTTCTGTCTCTTTCTCCGCTTTCTGTCTCTTACTCTGCTTTCTGTCTCTTCCTCTGCTTTCTGTCTCCTTCTCTGTTTACTGTCTCTTTCTCTGCTTTCTGACTCTTTCTCTGATTTCTGTCTCTTTCTCTGCAATCTGTCGCTTTCTCTGCTTGCTGTCTCTTTCTCTGCTTTCTGCCTCTTTCTCTGCTTTCTGGCACATTCTCCGCTTTCTGTCTCTTTCTCTACAATCTGTAGCTTTCTCTGCTTTGTGTCTCTTTGTCTGTTTTCTGTCGCTTTCTATGCATTCTGTCTCTTTCTCTGCTTTCTGTCTCTTTCTCTGCTTTCTGTCTCCTTCTCTGTTTACTGTCTCTTTCTCTGCTTTCTGACTCTTTCTCTGCTTTCTGCCTCTTTCTCTGTTTTCTGTCTCTTTCTCTGCTTTCTGCCTCTTTCTCTGCTTTCTGGCACTTTCTCTGCTTTCTGCCTCTTTCTCTGTTTTCTGTCGCTTTCTATGCATTCTGTCTCTTTCTCTGCTTTCTGTGTCTTTCTCTCTTTTCTGTCTCTTTCTCTGCTTTCTGCCTCTTTATCTGCTTTCTGTCTCTTTCTCTGCTTTCTGCCTCTTTCTCTGCTTTCTGTCGCTTTCTCTGCTTTCTGTCTCTTTCACTGCTTTCTGCCTCTTTTTCTGCTTTCTGTCTCTTTCTCTGCTTTCTGCCTCTTTCTCGGCTTTCTGTCGCTTTCTCTGCTTTCTGTCTCTTTCTCTGCTTTCTGCCTCTTTTTCTGCTATCTTTCTCTGCTTTCAGTCTCTTTCTCTGCTTTCTGTCACTTTCTCTGATTTCTGTCTCTCTCTCTGCAATCTGACGCTTTCTCTGCTTTCTGTCTCTTTCTCTGCTTTCTGTCTCTTTCTCTGCTTTCTGCCTCTTTCTCTGCTTTCTGTCTGTTTCTCTGCTTTCCATCTCTTTCTCTGCCTTCTGTCGCGTTCTCTGCTTTCTGTCTCTATCCCAGCTTTCTGTCTCTTTCTCTGCTCTCTGGCACGTTCTCTGCTTTCTGACACTTTCTCTGCTCTTTTTCTCTATCTCTGCTTTCTGTCTCTTCCTCTGCTTTCTGCCTCTTTCTCTGCTTTCTGTCCCTTTCTCTGCTTTCTGTCTCTTTCCCTGCTTTCTGTCTCAGTCTCCGCTTTCTGTCTCTTTCTCTGCTTTCTGTCTCTTTCTCCGCTTTCTGTCTCTTTCTCTGCTTTCTGTCTCTTTCTCTGCTTTCTGTCTCTTTCTCTGTTTTCTGTCTCTTTCTCTGCTTTCTGACTCTTTCTCTGCTTTCTGTCTCTTTCTCTGCTTCCTGTCGCTTTCTCTGCATGCGTCTCTTTCTCTGCAATCTGTCTCTTTCGCTGATTTCTGTCTGTTTCCCTGCTTTTGAATCTTTCTCTGCTTTCTGAATCTTTCTCTGATTTCTGTCTCTTTCGCTGCAATCTGTCGCTTTCTCTGCTTTCTGTCTTTTTCTCTGCAATCTGTCGCTTTCTCTGCAATCTGTCGCTTTCTCTGCTTTCTGTTTCTTTCTCTGCTTTCTGCCTCTTTCTCTGCTTTCTGGCACATTCTCCGCTTTCTGTCTCTTTCTCTACAATCTGTAGCTTTCTCAGCTTTCTGTCTCTTTCTCTGCTTTCTGACTGTTTCTCTGCTTTCTGCCTCTCTCTGTTTTCTGTCTCTTTCTCTGCTTTCTGTCGCTTTCTCTGCTTTCTGTCTCTTTCTCTGCTTTCTGCCTCTTTTTCTGCTTTCTTTCTCTTCTTTCAGTCTCTTTCTCTGCTTTCTGTCACTTTCTCTGATTTCTGTCTCTCTCTCTGCAATCTGACGCTTTCTCTGCTTTCTGTCTCTTTCTCTGCTTTCTGTCTCTTTCTCTGCTTTCTGCCTCTTTCTCTGCTTTCTGTCTGTTTCTCTGCTTTCCATCTCTTTCTCTGCTTTCTGTCGCGTTCTCTGCTTTCTGTCTCTATCCCAGCTTTCTGTCTCTTTCTCTGCTCTCTGGCACGTTCTCTGCTTTCTGACACTTTCTCTGCTTTCTGTCTCTTTCTCTGCTTTCTGGCACTTTCTCTGCTTTCTGTCTCCTTCTCTGCTTTCTGACTCTTTCTCTGCTTTCTGTCTCTTTCTCTGCTTTCTGTCGCTTTCTCTGCTTTCGTCTCTTTCTCTGCAATCTATCTCTTTCGCTGATTTCTGTCTCTTTCCCTGCTTTTGAATCTTTCCCTGCTTTCTGAATCTTTCTCTGATTTCTGTCTCTTTCTCTGCTTTCTGTCTCTTTCTCTGCTTTCTGTGGCTTTCTCCGCTTTCTGTCTCTTTCTCTGCTTTCTGTCACTTTCTCTGCTTTCTGTCTCCTTCTCTGTTTACTGTCTCTTTCTCTGCTTTCTGACTCTTTCTCTGCTTTCTGTCTCCTTCTCTGCTTTCTGTCTCAGTCTCCGCTTTCTGTCTCTTTCTCCGCTTTCTGTCTCTTTCTCCGCTTTCTGTCTCTTACTCTGCTTTCTGTCTCTTCCTCTGCTTTCTGTCTCCTTCTCTGTTTACTGTCTATTTCTCTGCTTTCTGACTCTTTCTCTGATTTCTGTCTCTTTCTCTGCAATCTGTCGCTTTCTCTGCTTTCTGTCTCTTTCTCTGCTTTCTGCCTCTTTCTCTGCTTTCTGGCACATTCTCCGCTTTCTGTCTCTTTCTCTACAATCTGTAGCTTTCTCTGCTTTCTGTCTCTTTGTCTGTTTTCTGTCGCTTTCTATGCATTCTGTCTCTTTCTCTGCTTTCTGTCTCTTTCTCTGCTTTCTGTCTCCTTCTCTGTTTACTGTCTCTTTCTCTGCTTTCTGACTCTTTCTCTGCTTTCTGCCTCTTTCTCTGTTTTCTGTCTCTTTCTCTGCTTTCTGTGCCTTTCTCTGTTTTCTGTCTCTTTCTCTGCTTTCTGCCTCTTTCTCTGCTTTCTGGCACTTTCTCTGCTTTCTGCCTCTTTCGCTGTTTTCTGTCGCTTTCTATGCATTCTGTCTCTTTCTCTGCTTTCTGCCTCTTTCTCTGCTTTCTGTCGCTTTCTCTGCTTTCTGTCTCTTTCTCTGCTCTCTGCCTCTTTCTCTGCTCTTTTTCTCTATCTCTGCTTTCTGTCTCTTCCTCTGCTTTCTGCCTCTTTCTCTGCTTTCTGTCCCTTTCTCTGCTTTCTGTCTCTTTCCCTGCTTTCTGTCTCTTTCTCCGCTTTCTGTCTCTTTCTCTGCTTTCTGTCTCTTTCTCTGCTTTCTGTCTCTTTCTCTGTTTTCTGTCTCTTTCTCTGCTTTCTGACTCTTTCTCTGCTTTCTGTCTCTTTCTCTGCTTTCTGTCGCTTTCTCTGCATTCGTCTCTTTCTCTGCAATCTGTCTCTTTCGCTGATTTCTGTCTCTTTCCCTGCTTTTGAATCTTTCTCTGCTTTCTGAATCTTTCTCTGATTTCTGTCTCTTTCGCTGCAATCTGTCGCTTTCTCTGCTTTCTGTCTTTTTCTCTGCAATCTGTCGCTTTCTCTGCAATCTGTCGCTTTCTCTGCTTTCTGTTTCTTTCTCTGCTTTCTGCCTCTTTCTCTGCTTTCTGGCACATTCTCCGCTTTCTGTCTCTTTCTCTACAATCTGTAGCTTTCTCTGCTTTCTGTCTCTTACTCTGCTTTCTGACTGTTTCTCTGCTTTCTGCCTCTCTCTGTTTTCTGTCTCTTTCTCTGCTTTCTGTCGCTTTCTCTGCTTTCTGTCTCTTTCTCTGCTTTCTGCCTCTTTTTCTGCTTTCTTTCTCTTCTTTCAGTCTCTTTCTCTGCTTTCTGTCACTTTCTCTGATTTCTGTCTCTCTCTCTGCAATCTGACGCTTTCTCTGCTTTCTGCCTCTTTCTCTGCTTTCTGTCTCTTTCTCTGCTTTCTGCCTCTTTCTCTGCTTTCTGTCTGTTTCTCTGCTTTCCATCTCTTTCTCTGCTTTCTGTCGCGTTCTCTGCTTTCTGTATCTATCCCAGCTTTCTGTCTCTTTCTCTGCTCTCTGGCACGTTCTCTGCTTTCTGACACTTTCTCTGCTTTCTGTCTCTTTCTCTGCTTTCTGGCACTTTCTCTGCTTTCTGACACGTTCTCTGCTTTCTTTCACTTTCTCTGCTTTCTGCCTCTTTCCCTGCTTTCTGGCACTTTCTCTGCTTTCTGTCTCTTTCTCTGCTTTCTGTCGCTTTCTCTGCTTTCGTCTCTTTCTCTGCAATCTATCTCTTTCGCTGATTTCTGTCTCTTTCCCTGCTTTTGAATCTTTCCCTGCTTTCTGAATCTTTCTCTGATTTCTGTCTCTTTTGCTGCAATCTGTCGCTTTCTCTGCTTTCTGTCTCCTTCTCTGCTTTCTGTCACTTTCTCTGCTTTCTGGCTCTTTCTCTGCTTTCTGTCTCTTTCTTCGCTTCAGTCTCTTTCTCTGCTTTCTGACTCTTTCTCTGTTTCTGTCTCTTTCTCCGCTTCAGTCTTTTTCTCTGCAATATGCCGCCTTCTCTGTTTTCTGCCTCTTTCCCTGTTTTCTGACTCTTTATCCGCTTTCTGTCTCTTTCTCCGATTTCTGTCTCTTTCTCCGCTTTCTGTCTCTTTCTTCGCTTCAGTCTCTTTCTCTGCTTTCTGACTCTTTCTCTGTTTTCTGTCTCTTTCTCCGCTTTCTGTCTCTTTCTCCACTTCAGTCTCTTTGTCTGCAATCTGCCTCTTTCTCTCCTTTCTGCCTCTTTCTCTGCTTTCTGTCTCTTTCTCTGCTTTCTGTCCCTTTCTCTGCTTTCTGTCTCTTTCCCTGCTTTCTGTCTCAGTCTCCGCTTTCTGTCTCTTTCTCCGCTTTCTGTCTCTTTCTCCGCTTTCTGTCTCTTTCTCTGCTTTCTGTCTCTTTCTCTGCTTTCTGTCTCCTTCTGTGTTTACTGTCTCTTTCTCTGCTTTCTGACTCTTTCTCTGATTTCTGTCTCTTTCTCTGCAATCTGTCGCTTTCTCTGCTTTCTGTCTCTTTCTCTGCTTTCTGCCTCTTTCTCTGCTTTCTGGCACATTCTCCGCTTTCTGTCTCTTTCTCTACAATCTTTAGCTTTCTCTGCATTCTGTCTCTTTCTCTGCTTTCTGTCTCTTTCTCTGCTTTCTGTCTCCTTCTCTGTTTACTGTCTCATTCTCTGCTTTCTGACTCTTCCTCTGCTTTCTGCCTCTTTCTCTGTTTTCTGTCTCTTTCTCTGCTTTCTGTGCCTTTCTCTGTTTTCTGACTCTTTCTCTGCTTTCTGCCTCTTTCTCTGTTCTCTGTCTCTTTCTCTGCTTTCTGTGCCTTTCTCTGTTTTCTGTCTCTTTCTCTGCTTTCTGCCTCTTTCTCTGCTTTCTGGCACTTTCTCTGCTTTCTGCCTCTTTCTCTGTTTTCTGTCGCTTTCTATGCATTCTGTCTTTTTCTCTGCTTTCTGCCTCTTTCTCTGCTTTCTGTCGCTTTCTCTGCTTTCTGTCTCTTTCTCTGCTCTCTGCCTCTTTCTCTGCTCTTTTTCTCTATCTCTGCTTTCTGTCTCTTCCTCTGCTTTCTGCCTCTTTCTCTGCTTTCTGTCCCTTTCTCTGCTTTCTGTCTCTTTCCCTGCTTTCTGTCTCAGTATCCGCTTTCTGTCTCAGTCTCCGCTTTCTGTCTCAGTCTCCGCTTTCTGTCTCTTTCTCCGCTTTCTGTCTCTTTCTCTGCTTTCTGTCTCTTTCTCTGCTTTCTGTCTCTTTCTCTGTTTTCTGTCTCTTTCTCTGCTTTCTGACTCTTTCTCTGCCTTCTGTCTCTTTCTCTGCTTTCTGTCGCTTTCTCTGCTTTCGTCTCTTTCTCTGCAATCTGTCTCTTTTGCTGATTTCTGTATCTTTCCCTGCTTTTGAATCTTTCTCTGCTTTCTGAATCTTTCTCTGATTTCTGTCTCTTTCGCTGCAATCTGTCGCTTTCTCTGCTTTCTGTCTTTTCCTCTGCAATCTGTCGCTTTCTCTGAAATCTGTCGCTTTCTCTGCTTTCTGTTTCTTTCTCTGCTTTCTGCCTCTTACTCTGCTTTCTGGCACATTCTCCGCTTTCTGTCTCTTTCTCTACAATCTGTAGCTTTCTCTGCTTTCTGTCTCTTTCTCTGCTTTCTGACTGTTTCTCTGCTTTCTGCCTCTCTCTGTTTTCTGTCTCTTTCTCTGCTGTCTGTGTCTTTCTCTCTTTTCTGTCTCTTTCTCTGCTTTCTGTCTCTTTCACTGCCGTCTGCCTCTTTCTCTGCTTTCTGTCGCTTTCTCTGCTTTCTGTGTCTTTCTCTGCTTTCTGCCTCTTTCTCTGTTCTTTTTCTCTTTCACTGCTTTCTGCCTCTTTCTCTGCTTTCTGTCGCTTTCTCTGCTTTCTGTGTCTTTCTCTGCTTTCTGCCTCTTTCTCTGCTTTTTTTCTCTTTCTCTGCTTTCTGTCTCTTCCTCTGCTTTCTGCCTCTATTTCTGCTTTCTTTCTCTTTCTCTGCTTTCTGTCTCTTTCTCTGCTTTCTGCCTCTTTCTCTGCTTTCTGTCTGTTTCTCTGCTTTCCATCTCTTTCTCTGCTTTCTGCCGCGTTCTCTGCTTTCTGTCTCTATCCGTGCTTTCTGTCTCTTTCTCTGCTTTCTGGCACTTTCTCTGCTTTCTGACACTTTCTCTGCTTTCTGTCTCTTTCCCTGCTTTCTGGCACTTTCTCTGCTTTCTGACACCATCTCTGCTTTCTGTCACTTTCTCTGCTATCTGTCTCTTCCTCTGCTTTCTGTCGCGTTCTCTGCTTTCTGTCTCTTTCACTGCTATCTGTCTCTTTCTCTGCTTTCTGACTCTTTCTCTGTTTTCTGTCTCTTCCTCTGCTTTCTGACTCTTTCTCTGCTTTCTTTATCTTTCTTCGCTTTCTGTCTCTTTCTCTGCTTTCTGTCGCTTTCTCTGCTTTCGTCCCGTTCTCTGCAATCTGTCTCTTTCGCTGATTTCTGTCTCTTTCCCTGCTTTTGAATCTTTCTCTGCTTTCTGAATCTTTCTCTGATTTCAGTCTCTTTTGCTGCAATCTGTCTCTTTCTCTGTTTTCTGACTCTTTCTCCGCTTTCTGTCTCTTTCTCCGCTTTTCGCCTCTTTCTCTGCTTTCTGTCTCTTTCTCCGCTTTCTGTCTCCTTCTCTGCTTTCTGACTCTTTCTCTGCTTTCTGTATCTTTCTCTGCTTTCTGCCTCTTTTTCCGCTTTCTGTCTGCTTCTCTGCATTCTGACTCTTGCTCTGCTTTCTGTCTTTTTCTCCGCTTTCTGTCTCTTTCTCTGTTTTCTATCTCTTTCTCTGTTTTCTGACTCTTTCTCTGCTTTCTGTCTCTTTCTCCGCTTTCTGTGTCTTTCTCCGCTTCAGTCTCTTTCTCTGCAATATGCCTCCTTCTCTGTTTTCTGCCTCTTTCCCTGTTTTCTGACTCTTTATCCGCTTTCTGTCTCTTTCTCCGCTTTCTGTCTCTTCCTCCGCTTTCTGTCTCGTTCTTCGCTTCAGTCTCTTTCTCTGCTTTCTGTCTCTTTCTCTGTTTTCTGTCCCTTTCTCTGATTTCTGTCTCTTACTCTGCAATTTGACGCTTTCTCTGCTTTCTGTCTCATTCTCTGTTTTCTGTCCCTTTCTCTGCTTTCTGTCTCTTTCCCTGCTTTCTGTCTCAGTCTCCGCTTTCTGTCTCTTTCTCCGCTTTTTGTCGCTTTCTATGCATTCTGTCTCTTTCTCTGCTTTCTGCCTCTTTCTCTGCTTTCTGTCGCTTTCTCCGCTTTCAGTCTCTTTCTCTGCTTTCTGTCTCTTTCTCTGCTTTCTGTCTCCTTCTCTGTTTACTGTCTCCTTCTCTGTTTACTGTCTCTTTCTCTGCTTTGTGACTCTTTCTCTGCTTTCTGTCTCTTTCTCTGCTTTCTGACTCTTTCTCTGCTTTCTGCCTCTTTCTCTGTTTTCTGTCTCTTTCTCTGCTTTCTGCCTCTTTCTCTGCTTTCTGGCACTTTCTCTGCTTTCTGCCTCTTTCTCTGTTTTCTGTCGCTTTCTATGCATTCTGTCTCTTTCTCTGCTCTCTGCCTCTTTCTCTGCTCTTTTTCTCTATCTCTGCTTTCTGTCTCTTCCTCTGCTTTCTGCCTCTTTCTCTGCTTTCTGACTCTTTCTCTGCTTTCAGTCTCTTTCTCTGCTTTCTGTCACTTTCTCTGATTTCTGCCTCTTTCTCTGCAATCTGTAGCTTTCTCTGCTTTCTGCCTCTTTCTCTGCTTTCTGACTGTTTCTCTGCTTTCTGCCTCTCTCTGTTTTCTGTCTCTTTCTCTGCTGTCTGTGTCTTTCTCTCTTTTCTGTCGCTTTCTCTGCTTTCTGTCTCTATCACTGCTATCTGCCTCGTTCTCTGCTTTCTTTCTCTTTCTCTGCTTTCTGTCTCTTCCTCTGCTTTCTGCCTCTTTTTCTGCTTTCTTTCTCTTTCTCTGCTTTCAGTCTCTTTCTCTGCTTTCTGTCACTTTCTCTGATTTCTGTCTCTTTCTCTGCAATCTGACGCTTTCTCTGCTTTCTGTCTCTTTCTCTGCTTTCTGTCTCTTCCTCTGCTTTCTGCCTCATTCTCTGCTTTCTGTCTGTTTCTCTGCTTTCCATCTCTTTCTCTGCTTTCTGCCGCGTTCTCTGCTTTCTGTCTCGATCCGTGCTTTCTGTCTCTTTCTCTGCTTTCTGGCACTTTCTCTGCTTTCTGACACTTTCTCTGCTTTCTGTCTCTTTCCCTGCTTTCTGGCACTTTCTCTGCTTTCTGTCTCTTTCTCCACTTCAGTCTCTTTGTCTGCAATCTGCCTCTTTCTCTCCTTTCTGCCTCTATCTCTGCTTTCTGTCTCTTTCTCTCCTTTCAGTCCCTTTCTCTGCTTTCTGTCTCTTTCCCTGCTTTCTGTCTCAGTCGCCGCTTTCTGTCTCTTTCTCCGCTGACTGTCTCTTTCTCTCTTTTCTGTCTCTTTCTCTGCTTTCTGTCTCTTCCTCTGCTTTCTGCCTCTTTTTCTGCTTTCTTTCTCTTTCTCTGCTTTCTGCCTCTTTCTCTGCTTTCTGCCTCTTTCTCTGCTTTCTGTCTGTTTCTCTGCTTTCCATCTCTTTCTCTGATTTCTGCCGCGTTCTCTGCTTTCTGTCTCTATCCATGCTTTCTGTCTCTTTCTCTGCTTTCTGGCACTTTCTCTGCTTTCTGACACTTTCTCTGCTTTCTGTCTCTTTCCCTGCTTTCTGGCACTTTCTCTGCTTTCTGACACTTTCTCTGCTTTCTGTCACTTTCTCTGCTATCTGTCTCTTCCTCTGCTTTCTGTCGCTTTCTCTGCTTTCTGTCTCTATCACTGCTATCTGTCTCTTTCTCTGCTTTCTGACTCTTTCTCTGTTTTCTGTCTCTTCCTCTGCTTTCTGACTCTTTCTCTGCCTTCTTTATCTTTCTTCGCTTCATGTCTCTTTCTCTGCTTTCTGTCGCTTTCTCTGCTTTCGTCCCGTTCTCTGCAATCTGTCTCTTTCGCTGATTTCTGTCTCTTTCCCTGCTTTTGAATCTTTCTCTGCTTTCTGAATCTTTCTCTGATTTCAGTCTCTTTTGCTGCAATCTGTCTCCTTCTCTGCTTTCTGACTCTTTCTCTGCTTTCTGTCTCCTTCTCTGCTTTCTGTCTCTTTCTCTGCTTTCTGTCTCTTTCTCTGCTTTCTGTCTCCTTCTCTGTTTACTGTCTCCTTCTCTGTTTACTGTCTCTTTCTCTGCTTTCTGACTCTTTCTCTGCTTTCTGCCTCTTTCTCTGTTTTCTGTCTCATTCCCTGCTTTGTGCCTCTTTCTCTGCTTTCTGGCACTTTCTCTGCTTTCTGCCTCTTTCTCTGTTTTCTGTCGCTTTCTATGCATTCTGTCGCTTTCTCTGCTTTCTGTCTCTTTCTCTGCTCTCTGCCTCTTTCTCTGCTCTTTTTCTCTATCTCTGCTTTCTGTCTCTTCCTCTGCTTTCTGCCTCTTTCTCTGCTTTCTTTCTCTTTCTCTGCTTTCAGTCTCTTTCTCTGCTTTCTGTCACTTTCTCTGATTTCTGCCTCTTTCTCTGCAATCTGTAGCTTTCTCTGCTTTCTGTCTCTTTCTCTGCTTTCTGACTGTTTCTCTGCTTTCTGCCTCTCTCTGTTTTCTGTCTCTTTCTCTGCTGTCTGTGTCTTTCTCTCTTTTCTGTCGCTTTCTCTGCTTTCTGTCTCTATCACTGCTATCTGCCTCGTTCTCTGCTTTTTTTCTCTTTCTCTGCTTTCTGTCTCTTCCTCTGCTTTCTGCCTCTTTTTCTGCTTTCTTTCTCTTTCTCTGCTTTCAGTCTCTTTCTCTGCTTTCTGTCACTTTCTCTGATTTCTGTCTCTTTCTCTGCAATCTGACGCTTTCTCTGCTTTCTGTCTCTTTCTCTGCTTTCTGTCTCTTTCTCTGCTTTCTGCCTCATTCTCTGCTTTCTGTCTGTTTCTCTGCTTTCCATCTCTTTCTCTGCTTTCTGCCGCGTTCTCTGCTTTCTGTCTCTATCCGTGCTTTCTGTCTCTTTCTCTGCTTTCTGGCACTTTCTCTGCTTTCTGACACTTACTCTGCTTTCTGTCTCTTTCCCTGCTTTCTGGCACTTTCTCTGCTTTCTGTCTCTTTCTCCACTTCAGTCTCTTTGTCTGCAATCTGCCTCTTTCTCTCCCTTCTGCCTCTACCTCTGCTTTCTGTCTCTTTCTCTCCTTTCAGTCCATTTCTCTGCTTTCTGTCTCATTCCCTGCTTTCTGTCTCAGTCGCCGCTTTCTGTCTCTTTCTCCGCTGACTGTCTCTTTCTCTCTTTTCTGTCTCTTTCTCTGCTTTCTGTCTCTTCCTCTGCTTTCTGCCTCTTTTTCTGCTTTCTTTCTCTTTCTCTGCTTTCTGTCTCTTTCTCTGCTTTCTGCCTCTTTCTCTGCTTTCTGTCTGTTTCTCTGCTTTCCATCTCTTTCTCTGATTTCTGCCGCGTTCTCTGCTTTCTGTCTCTATCCGTGCTTTCTGTCTCTTTCTCTGCTTTCTGGCACTTTCTCTGCTTTCTGACACTTTCTCTGCTTTCTGTCTCTTTCCCTGCTTTCTGGCACTTTCTCTGATTTCTGACACTTTCTCTGCTTTCTGTCACTTTCTCTGCTATCTGTCTCTTCCTCTGCTTTCTGTCGCGTTCTCTGCTTTCTGTCTCTATCACTGCTATCTGTCTCTTTCTCTGCTTTCTGACTCTTTCTCTGTTTTCTGTCTCTTCCTCTGCTTTCTGTCTCTTTTGCTGCAATCTGTCTCTTTCTCTGTTTTCTGACTCTTTCTCCGCTTTCTGTCTCTTTCTCCGCTTTTCGTCTCTTTCTCTGCTTTCTGTCTCTTTCTCCGCTTTCTGTCTCCTTCTCTGCTTTCTGACTCTTTCTCTGCTTTCTGTATCTTTCTCTGCTTTCTGTCTCTTTCTCCGCTTTCTGTCTGCTTCTCTGCATTCTGACTCTTGCTCTGCTTTCTGTCTTTTTCTCTGCTTTCTGTCTCTTTCTCTGTTTTCTATCTCTTTCTCTGTTTTCTGACTCTTTCTCTGCTTTCTGTCTCCTTCTCTGCTTTCTGTCTCTTTCTCTGCTTTCTGTCTCTTTCTCCGCTTTCTGTGTCTTTCTCCGCTTCAGTCTCTTTCTCTGCAATATGCCTCCTTCTCTGTTTTCTGCCTCTTTCCCTGTTTTCTGACTCTTTATCCGCTTTCTGTCTCTTTCTCCGCTTTCTGTCTCTTTCTCCGCTTTCTGTCTCGTTCTTCGCTTCAGTCTCTTTCTCTGTTTTCTGTCTCTTTCTCTGTTTTCTGCCTCTTTCTCTGCTTTCTGTCTCTTTCACTGCTTTCTGCCTCAGTCTCCGCTTTCTGTCTCTTTCGCCGCTTTCTGTCGCTTTCTATGCATTCTGTCTCTTTCTCTGCTTTCTGCCTCTTTCTCTGCTTTCTGTCGCTTTCTCCGCTTTCTGTCTCTTTCTCTGCTTTCTGTCTCTTTCTCTGCTTTCTGTCTCCTTCTCTGTTTACTGTCTCCTTCTCTGTTTCCTGTCTCTTTCTCTGCTTTCTGACCCTTTCTCTGATTTCTGTCTCTTTCTCTGCAATCTGTCGCTTTCTCTGCTTTCTGTCTCTTTCCCTGCTTTCTGCCTCTTTCTCTGCTTTCTGGCACATTCTCCGCTTTCTGTCTCTTTCTCTACAATCTGTAGCTTTCTCTGCTTTCTGTCTCTTTCTCTGCTTTCTGACTCTTTCTCTGCTTTCTGCCTCTTTCTCTGTTTTCTGTCTCTTTCTCTGCTTTCTGTGCCTTTCTCTGTTTTCTGTCTCTTTCTCTGCTTTCTGCCTCTTTCTCTGCTTTCTGGCACCTTCTCTGCTTTCTGCCTCTTTCTCTGTTTTCTATCGCTTTCCATGCATTCTGTCTCTTTCTCTGCTTTCTGCCTCTTTCTCTGCTTTCTGGCACTTTCTCTGCTTTCTGCCTCTTTCTCTGTTTTCTGTCGCTTTCTATGCATTCTGTCTCTTTCTCTGCTCTCTGCCTCTTTCTCTGCTTTTTTTCTCTATCTCTGCTTTCTGTCTCTTCCTCTGCTTTCTGCCTCTTTCTCTGCTTTCTTTCTCTTTCTCTGCTCTCAGTCTCTTTCTCTGCTTTCTGTCACTTTCTCTGATTTCTGCCTCTTTCTGTGCAATCTGACGCTTTCTCCGCTTTCTGCCTCTTTCTCTGCTTTCTGTCTGTTTCTCCGCTTTAGTCTCTTTCTCTGCATTCTGACTCTTTCTCTGCTTTCTGTATCTTTCTCTGCTTTATGTCTCTTTCTCTGCTCTCTGTCTCTTTCTCTGCTTTCTGTCTCTTTCTCTGCTTTCTGCCTCTTTCTCTGCTTTCTGTATGTTTCTCCGCATTAGTCTCTTTCTCTGCATTCTGACTCTTTCTCTGCTTTCTGTATCTTTCTCTGCTTTATGTCTCTTTCTCTGCTTTCTGTCTCTTTCTCTGCTTTCTGTCTCTTTCTCTGCTTTCTGTCTCCTTCTCTGTTTACTGTCTCCTTCTCTGTTTACTGTCTCTTTCTCTGCTTTCTGACTCTTTCTCTGCTTTCTGCCTCTTTCTCTGTTTTCTGTCTCTTTCTCTGCTTTCTGTGCCTTTCTCTGTTTTCTGTCTCTTTCTCTGCTTTCTGCCTCTTTCTCTGCTTTCTGGCACTTTCTCTGCTTTCTGCCTCTTTCTCTGTTTTCTGTCGCTTTCTATGCATTCTGTCTCTTTTCTGCTTTCTGCCTCTTTCTCTGCTTTCTGTCGCTTTCTCTGCTTTCTGTCTCTTTCTCTGCTCTCTGCCTCTTTCTCTGCTCTTTTTCTCTATCTCTGCTTTCTGTCTCTTCCTCTGCTTTCTGCCTCTTTCTCTGCTTTCTTTCTCTTTCTCTGCTTTCAGTCTCCTTCTCTGCTTTCTGTCACTTTCTCTGATTTCTGCCTCTTTCTCTGCAATCTGTAGCTTTCTCTGCTTTCTGTCTCTTTCTCTGCTTTCTGACTGTTTCTCTGCTTTCTGCCTCTCTCTGTTTTCTGTCTCTTTCTCTGCTGTCTGTGTCTTTCTCTCTTTTCTGTCTCTTTCTCTGCTTTCTGTCTCTTTCACTGCCGTCTGCCTCTTTCTCTGCTTTCTGTCGCTTTCTCTGCTTTCTGTGTCTTTCTCTGCTTTCTGCCTCTTTTTCTGCTTTCTTTCTCTTTCTCTGCTTTCAGTCTCTTTCTCTGCTTTCTGTCACTTTCTCTGATTTCTGTCTCTTTCTCTGCAATCTGACGCTTTCTCTGCTTTCTGTCTCTTTCTCTGCTTTCTCTCTCATTCTCTGCTTTCTGCCTCATTCTCTGCTTTCTGTCTGTTTCTCTGCTTTCCATCTCTTTCTCTGCTTTCTGCCGCGTTCTCTGCTTTCTGTCTCTCTCCGTGCTTTCTGTCTCTTTCTCTGCTTTCTGGCACTTGCTCTGCTTTCTGACACTTTCTCTGCTTTCTGTCTCTTTCCCTGCTTTCTGGCACTTTCTCTGCTTTCTGTCTCTTTCTCCACTTCAGTCTCTTTACCTGCAATCTGCCTCTTTCTCTCCTTTCTGCATCTATCTCTGCTTTCTGTCTCTTTCTCTCCTTTCAGTCCCTTTCTCTGCTTTCTGTCTCTTTCCCTGCTTTCTGTCTCAGTCGCCGCTTTCTGTCTCTTTCTCCGCTGACTGTCTCTTTCTCTCTTTTCTGTCTCTTTCTCTGCTTTCTGCCTCTTTCTCTGCTTTCTGTCTCTTTCACTGCCGTCTGCCTCTTTCTCTGCTTTCTGTCGCTTTCTCTGCTTTCTGTGTCTTTCTCTGCTTCCTGCCTCTTTCTCTGCTTTTTTTCTCTTTCTCTGATTTCTGTCTCTTCCTCTGCTTTCTGCCTCTTTTTCTGCTTTCTTTCTCTTTCTCTGCTTTCTGTCTCTTTCTCTGCTTTCTGCCTCTTTCTCTGCTTTCTGTCTGTTTCTCTGCTTTCCATCTCTTTCTCTGCTTTCTGCCGCGTTCTCTGCTTTCTGTCTCTATCCGTGCTTTCTGTCTCTTTCTCTGCTTTCTGGCACTTTCTCTGCTTTCTGACACTTTCTCTGCTTTCTGTCTCTTTCCCTGCTTTCTGGCACTTTCTCTGCTTTCTGACACTTTCTCTGCTTTCTGTCACTTTCTCTGCTATCTGTCTCTTCCTCTGCTTTCTGTCGCGTTCTCTGCTTTCTGTCTCTATCACTGCTATCTGTCTCTTTCTCTGCTTTCTGACTCTTTCTCTGTTTTCTGTCTCTTCCTCTGCTTTCTGACTCTTTCTCTGCCTTCTTTATCTTTCTTCGCTTCATGTCTCTTTCTCTGCTTTCTGTCGCTTTCTCTGCTTTCGTCCCGTTCTCTGCAATCTGTCTCTTTCGCTGATTTCTGTCTCTTTCCCTGCTTTTGAATCTTTCTCTGCTTTCTGAATCTTTCTCTGATTTCAGTCTCTTTTGCTGCAATCTGTCTCTTTCTCTGTTTTCTGACTCTTTCTCCGCTTTCTGTCTCTTTCTCCGCTTTTCGTCTCTTTCTCTGCTTTCTGTCTCTTTCTCCGCTTTCTGTCTCCTTCTCTGCTTTCTGACTCTTTCTCTGCTTTCTGTATCTTTCTCTGCTTTCTGTCTCCTTCTCCGCTTTCTGTCTGCTTCTCTGCATTCTGACTCTTGCTCTGCTTTCTGACTTTTTCTCCGCTTTCTGTCTCTTTCTCTGTTTTCTATCTCTTTCTCTGTTTTCTGACTCTTTCTCTGCTTTCTGTCTCCTTCTCTGCTTTCTGTCTCTTTCTCTGCTTTCTGTCTCTTTCTCCGCTTTCTGTGTCTTTCTCCGCTTCAGTCTCTTTCTCTGCAATATGCCTCCTTCTCTGTTTTCTGCCTCTTTCCCTGTTTTCTGACTCTTTATCCGCTTTCTGCCTCTTTCTCCGCTTTCTGTCTCTTTCTCCGCTTTCTGTCTCGTTCTTCGCTTCAGTCTCTTTGTCTGCTTTCTGTCTCTTTCTCTGTTTTCTGTCCCTTTCTCTGATTTCTGTCTCTTTCTCTGCAATTTGACGCTTTCTCTGCTTTCTGTCTCTTTCTCTGTTTTCTGCCTCTTTCTCTGCTTTCTGTCTCTTTCCCTGCTTTCTGCCTCAGTCTCCGCTTTCTGTCTCTTTCTCCGCTTTCTGTCGCTTTCTATGCATTCTGTCTCTTTCTCTGCTTTCTGCCTCTTTCTCTGCTTTCTGTCGCTTTCTCCGCTTTCTGTCTCTTTCTCTGCTTTCTGTCTCTTTCTCTGCTTTCTGTCTCTTCTCTGTTTACTGCCTCCTTCTCTGTTTACTGTCTCCTTCTCTGTTTCCTGTCTCTTTCTCTGCTTTCTGACCCTTTCTCTGATTTCTGTCTCTTTCTCTGCAATCTGTCGCTTTCTCTGCTTTCTGTCTCTTTCCCAGCTTTCTGCCTCTTTCTCTGCTTTCTGGCACATTCTCCGCTTTCTGTCTCTTTCTCTACAATCTGTAGCTTTCTCTGCTTTCTGTCTCTTTCTCTGCTTTCTGACTCTTTCTCTGCTTTCTGCCTCTTTCTCTGTTTTCTGTCTCTTTCTCTGCTTTCTGTGCCTTTCTCTGTTTTCTGTCTCTTTCTCTGCTTTCTGCCTCTTTCTCTGCTTTCTGGCACTTTCTCTGCTTTCTGCCTCTTTCTCTGTTTTCTGTCGCTTTCTATGCATTCTGTCTCTTTCTCTGCTTTCTGCCTCTTTCTCTGCTTTCTGGCACTTTCTCTGCTTTCTGCCTCTTTCTCTGTTTTCTGTCGCTTTCTATGCATTCTGTCTCTTTCTCTGCTCTCTGCCTCTTTCTCTGCTTTTTTTCTCTATCTCTGCTTTCTGTCTCTTCCTCTGCTTTCTGCCTCTTTCTCTGCTTTCTTTCTCTTTCTCTGCTTTCAGTCTCTTTCTCTGCTTTCTGTCACTTTCTCTGATTTCTGCCTCTTTCTCTGCAATCTGACGCTTTCTCTGCTTTCTGCCTCTTTCTCTGCTTTCTGTCTGTTTCTCCGCTTTAGTCTCTTTCTCTGCATTCTGACTCTTTCTCTGCTTTCTGTATCTTTCTCTGCTTTATGTCTCTTTCTCTGCTCTCTGTCTCTTTCTCTGCTTTCTGTCTCTTTCTCTGCTTTCTGCCTCTTTCTCTGCTTTCTGTCTGTTTCTCCGCTTTAGTCTCTTTCTCTGCATTCTAACTCTTTCTCTGCTTTCTGTATCTTTCCCTGCTTTATGTCTCTTTCTCTGCTTTCTGTCTCTTTCTCTGCTTTCTGTCTCTTTCTCTGCTTTCTGTCTCCTTCTCTGTTTACTGTCTCCTTCTCTGTTTACTGTCTCTTTCTCTGCTTTCTGACTCTTTCTCTGCTTTCTGCCTCTTTCTCTGTTTTCTGTCTCTTTCTCTGCTTTCTGTGCCTTTCTCTGCTTTCTGTCTCTTTCTCTGCTTTCTGCCTCTTTCTCTGCTTTCTGGCACTTTCTCTGCTTTCTGCCTCTTTCTCTGTTTTCTGTCGCTTTCTATGCATTCTGTCTCTTTTCTGCTTTCTGCCTCTTTCTCTGCTTTCTGTCTCTTTCTCTGCTCTCTGCCTCTTTCTCTGCTCTTTTTCTCTATCTCTGCTTTCTGTCTCTTCCTCTGCTTTCTGCCTCTTTCTCTGCTTTCTTTCTCTTTCTCTGCTTTCAGTCTCTTTCTCTGCTTTCTGTCACTTTCTCTGATTTCTGCCTCTTTCTCTGCAATCTGTAGCTTTCTCTGCTTTCTGTCTCTTTCTCTGCTTTCTGACTGTTTCTCTGCTTTCTGCCTCTCTCTGTTTTCTGTCTCTTTCTCTGCTGTCTGTGTCTTTCTCTCTTTTCTGTCTCTTTCTCTGCTTTCTGCCTCTTTCTCTGCTTTCTGTCTCTTTCAATGCTTTCTGCCTCTTTCTCTGCTTTCTGTCGCTTTCTCTGCTTTCTGTGTCTTTCTCTGCTTTCTGCCTCGTTCTCTGCTTTTTTTCTCTTTCTCTGCTTTCTGTCTCTTCCTCTGCTTTCTGCCTCTTTTTCTGCTTTCTTTCTCTTTCTCTGCTTTCAGTCTCTTTCTCTGCTTTCTGTCACTTTCTCTGATTTCTGTCTCTTTCTCTGCAATCTGACGCTTTCTCTGCTTTCTGTCTCTTTCTCTGCTTTCTGTCTCTTTCTCTGCTTTCTGCCTCATTCTCTGCTTTCTGTCTGTTTCTCTGCTTTCCATCTCTTTCTCTGCTTTCTGCCGCGTTCTCTGCTTTCTGTCTCTATCCGTGCTTTCTGTCTCTTTCTCTGCTTTCTGGCACTTTCTCTGCTTTCTGACACTTTCTCTGCTTTCTGTCTCTTTCCCTGCTTTCTGGCACTTTCTCTGCTTTCTGTCTCTTTCTCCACTTCAGTCTCGTTGTCTGCAATCTGCCTCTTTCTCTCCTTTCTGCCTCTATCTCTGCTTTCTGTCTCTTTCTCTCCTTTCAGTCCCTTTCTCTGCTTTCTGTCTCTTTCCCTGCTTTCTGTCTCAGTCGCCGCTTTCTGTCTCTTTCTCCGCTTACTGTCTCTTTCTCCGCTTTCTGTCTCTTTCACTGCTTTCTGTCCCTTTCTCTGCTTTCTGTCTCCTTCTCTGTTTACTGTCTCTTTCTCTGCTTTCTGACTCTTTCTCTGATTTCTGTCTCTTTCTCTGCAATCTGTTGCTTTCTCTGCTTTCTGTCTCTTTCCCTGCTTTCTGCCTCTTTCTCTGCTTTCTGGCACATTCTCCGCTTTCTGTCTCTTTCTCTACAATCTGTAGCTTTCTCTGTTTTCTGTCTCTTTCTCTCTTTCTGTGCCTTTCTCTGTTTTCTGTCTCTTTCTCTGCTTTCTGCCTCTTTCTCTGCTTTCTGGCACTTTCTCTGCTTTCTGCCTCTTTCTCTGTTTTCTGTCGCTTTCTATGCATTCTGTCTCTTTCTCTGCTTTCTGCCTCTTTCTCTGCTTTCTGTCGCTTTCTCTGCTTTCTGTCTCTTTCTCTGCTCTCTGCCTCTTTCTCTGCTTTTTTTCCCTATCTCTGCTTTCTGTCTCTTCCTCTGCTTTCTGCCTCTTTCTCTGCTTTCTTTCTGTTTCTCTGCTTTCAGTCTCTTTCTCTGCTTTCTGTCACTTTCTCTGATTTCTGCCTCTTTTTCTGCAATCTGACGCTTTCTCTGCTTTCTGTGTCTTTCTCTGCTTTCTGTCTGTTTCTCCGCTTTAGTCTCTTTCTCTGCATTCTGACTCTTTCTCTGCTTTCTGTATCTTTCTCTGCTTCATGTCTCTTTCTCTGCTCACTGTCTCTTTCTCTGCTTTCTGTCTCCTTCTCTGCTTTCTGTCTCTTTCTCTGCTTTCTGTCTCTTTCTCCGCTTTCTGTGTCTTTCTCCGCTTCAGTCTCTTTCTCTGCAATATGCCTCCTTCTCTGTTTTCTGCCTCTTTCCCTGTTTTCTGACTCTTTATCCGCTTTCTGTCTCTTTCTCCGCTTTCTGTCTCTTTCTCCGCTTTCTGTCTCGTTCTTCGCTTCAGTCTCTTTGTCTGCTTTCTGTCTCTTTCTCTGTTTTCTGTCCCTTTCTCTGATTTCTGTCTCTTTCTCTGCAATTTGACTCTTTCTCTGCTTTCTGTATCTTTCTCTGCTTTATGTCTCTTTCTCTGCTTTCTGTCTCTTTCTCTGCTTTCTGTCTCTTTCTCTGCTTTCTGTCTCCTTCTCTGTTTACTGTCTCCTTCTCTGTTTACTGTCTCTTTCTCTGCTTTCTGACTCTTTCTCTGCTTTCTGCCTCTTTCTCTGTTTTCTGTCTCTTTCTCTGCTTTCTGTGCCTTTCTCTGTTTTCTGTCTCTTTCTCTGCTTTCTGCCTCTTTCTCTGCTTTCTGGCACTTTCTCTGCTTTCTGCCTCTTTCTCTGTTTTCTGTCGCTTTCTATGCATTCTGTCTCTTTTCTGCTTTCTGCCTCTTTCTCTGCTTTCTGTCGCTTTCTCTGCTTTCTGTCTCTTTCTCTGCTCTCTGCCTCTTTCTCTGCTCTTTTTCTCTATCTCTGCTTTCTGTCTCTTCCTCTGCTTTCTGCCTCTTTCTCTGCTTTCTTTCTCTTTCTCTGCTTTCAGTCTCCTTCTCTGCTTTCTGTCACTTTCTCTGATTTCTGCCTCTTTCTCTGCAATCTGTAGCTTTCTCTGCTTTCTGTCTCTTTCTCTGCTTTCTGACTGTTTCTCTGCTTTCTGCCTCTCTCTGTTTTCTGTCTCTTTCTCTGCTGTCTGTGTCTTTCTCTCTTTTCTGTCTCTTTCTCTGCTTTCTGTCTCTTTCACTGCCGTCTGCCTCTTTCTCTGCTTTCTGTCGCTTTCTCTGCTTTCTGTGTCTTTCTCTGCTTTCTGCCTCTTTTTCTGCTTTCTTTCTCTTTCTCTGCTTTCAGTCTCTTTCTCTGCTTTCTGTCACTTTCTCTGATTTCTGTCTCTTTCTCTGCAATCTGACGCTTTCTCTGCTTTCTGTCTCTTTCTCTGCTTTCTCTCTCATTCTCTGCTTTCTGCCTCATTCTCTGCTTTCTGTCTGTTTCTCTGCTTTCCATCTCTTTCTCTGCTTTCTGCCGCGTTCTCTGCTTTCTGTCTCTCTCCGTGCTTTCTGTCTCTTTCTCTGCTTTCTGGCACTTGCTCTGCTTTCTGACACTTTCTCTGCTTTCTGTCTCTTTCCCTGCTTTCTGGCACTTTCTCTGCTTTCTGTCTCTTTCTCCACTTCAGTCTCTTTACCTGCAATCTGCCTCTTTCTCTCCTTTCTGCATCTATCTCTGCTTTCTGTCTCTTTCTCTCCTTTCAGTCCCTTTCTCTGCTTTCTGTCTCTTTCCCTGCTTTCTGTCTCAGTCGCCGCTTTCTGTCTCTTTCTCCGCTGACTGTCTCTTTCTCTCTTTTCTGTCTCTTTCTCTGCTTTCTGCCTCTTTCTCTGCTTTCTGTCTCTTTCACTGCCGTCTGCCTCTTTCTCTGCTTTCTGTCGCTTTCTCTGCTTTCTGTGTCTTTCTCTGCTTCCTGCCTCTTTCTCTGCTTTTTTTCTCTTTCTCTGATTTCTGTCTCTTCCTCTGCTTTCTGCCTCTTTTTCTGCTTTCTTTCTCTTTCTCTGCTTTCTGTCTCTTTCTCTGCTTTCTGCCTCTTTCTCTGCTTTCTGTCTGTTTCTCTGCTTTCCATCTCTTTCTCTGCTTTCTGCCGCGTTCTCTGCTTTCTGTCTCTATCCGTGCTTTCTGTCTCTTTCTCTGCTTTCTGGCACTTTCTCTGCTTTCTGACACTTTCTCTGCTTTCTGTCTCTTTCCCTGCTTTCTGGCACTTTCTCTGCTTTCTGACACTTTCTCTGCTTTCTGTCACTTTCTCTGCTATCTGTCTCTTCCTCTGCTTTCTGTCGCGTTCTCTGCTTTCTGTCTCTATCACTGCTATCTGTCTCTTTCTCTGCTTTCTGACTCTTTCTCTGTTTTCTGTCTCTTCCTCTGCTTTCTGACTCTTTCTCTGCCTTCTTTATCTTTCTTCGCTTCATGTCTCTTTCTCTGCTTTCTGTCGCTTTCTCTGCTTTCGTCCCGTTCTCTGCAATCTGTCTCTTTCGCTGATTTCTGTCTCTTTCCCTGCTTTTGAATCTTTCTCTGCTTTCTGAATCTTTCTCTGATTTCAGTCTCTTTTGCTGCAATCTGTCTCTTTCTCTGTTTTCTGACTCTTTCTCCGCTTTCTGTCTCTTTCTCCGCTTTTCGTCTCTTTCTCTGCTTTCTGTCTCTTTCTCCGCTTTCTGTCTCCTTCTCTGCTTTCTGACTCTTTCTCTGCTTTCTGTATCTTTCTCTGCTTTCTGTCTCCTTCTCCGCTTTCTGTCTGCTTCTCTGCATTCTGACTCTTGCTCTGCTTTCTGACTTTTTCTCCGCTTTCTGTCTCTTTCTCTGTTTTCTATCTCTTTCTCTGTTTTCTGACTCTTTCTCTGCTTTCTGTCTCCTTCTCTGCTTTCTGTCTCTTTCTCTGCTTTCTGTCTCTTTCTCCGCTTTCTGTGTCTTTCTCCGCTTCAGTCTCTTTCTCTGCAATATGCCTCCTTCTCTGTTTTCTGCCTCTTTCCCTGTTTTCTGACTCTTTATCCGCTTTCTGCCTCTTTCTCCGCTTTCTGTCTCTTTCTCCGCTTTCTGTCTCGTTCTTCGCTTCAGTCTCTTTGTCTGCTTTCTGTCTCTTTCTCTGTTTTCTGTCCCTTTCTCTGATTTCTGTCTCTTTCTCTGCAATTTGACGCTTTCTCTGCTTTCTGTCTCTTTCTCTGTTTTCTGCCTCTTTCTCTGCTTTCTGTCTCTTTCCCTGCTTTCTGCCTCAGTCTCCGCTTTCTGTCTCTTTCTCCGCTTTCTGTCGCTTTCTATGCATTCTGTCTCTTTCTCTGCTTTCTGCCTCTTTCTCTGCTTTCTGTCGCTTTCTCCGCTTTCTGTCTCTTTCTCTGCTTTCTGTCTCTTTCTCTGCTTTCTGTCTCTTCTCTGTTTACTGCCTCCTTCTCTGTTTACTGTCTCCTTCTCTGTTTCCTGTCTCTTTCTCTGCTTTCTGACCCTTTCTCTGATTTCTGTCTCTTTCTCTGCAATCTGTCGCTTTCTCTGCTTTCTGTCTCTTTCCCAGCTTTCTGCCTCTTTCTCTGCTTTCTGGCACATTCTCCGCTTTCTGTCTCTTTCTCTACAATCTGTAGCTTTCTCTGCTTTCTGTCTCTTTCTCTGCTTTCTGACTCTTTCTCTGCTTTCTGCCTCTTTCTCTGTTTTCTGTCTCTTTCTCTGCTTTCTGTGCCTTTCTCTGTTTTCTGTCTCTTTCTCTGCTTTCTGCCTCTTTCTCTGCTTTCTGGCACTTTCTCTGCTTTCTGCCTCTTTCTCTGTTTTCTGTCGCTTTCTATGCATTCTGTCTCTTTCTCTGCTTTCTGCCTCTTTCTCTGCTTTCTGGCACTTTCTCTGCTTTCTGCCTCTTTCTCTGTTTTCTGTCGCTTTCTATGCATTCTGTCTCTTTCTCTGCTCTCTGCCTCTTTCTCTGCTTTTTTTCTCTATCTCTGCTTTCTGTCTCTTCCTCTGCTTTCTGCCTCTTTCTCTGCTTTCTTTCTCTTTCTCTGCTTTCAGTCTCTTTCTCTGCTTTCTGTCACTTTCTCTGATTTCTGCCTCTTTCTCTGCAATCTGACGCTTTCTCTGCTTTCTGCCTCTTTCTCTGCTTTCTGTCTGTTTCTCCGCTTTAGTCTCTTTCTCTGCATTCTGACTCTTTCTCTGCTTTCTGTATCTTTCTCTGCTTTATGTCTCTTTCTCTGCTCTCTGTCTCTTTCTCTGCTTTCTGTCTCTTTCTCTGCTTTCTGCCTCTTTCTCTGCTTTCTGTCTGTTTCTCCGCTTTAGTCTCTTTCTCTGCATTCTAACTCTTTCTCTGCTTTCTGTATCTTTCCCTGCTTTATGTCTCTTTCTCTGCTTTCTGTCTCTTTCTCTGCTTTCTGTCTCTTTCTCTGCTTTCTGTCTCCTTCTCTGTTTACTGTCTCCTTCTCTGTTTACTGTCTCTTTCTCTGCTTTCTGACTCTTTCTCTGCTTTCTGCCTCTTTCTCTGTTTTCTGTCTCTTTCTCTGCTTTCTGTGCCTTTCTCTGCTTTCTGTCTCTTTCTCTGCTTTCTGCCTCTTTCTCTGCTTTCTGGCACTTTCTCTGCTTTCTGCCTCTTTCTCTGTTTTCTGTCGCTTTCTATGCATTCTGTCTCTTTTCTGCTTTCTGCCTCTTTCTCTGCTTTCTGTCTCTTTCTCTGCTCTCTGCCTCTTTCTCTGCTCTTTTTCTCTATCTCTGCTTTCTGTCTCTTCCTCTGCTTTCTGCCTCTTTCTCTGCTTTCTTTCTCTTTCTCTGCTTTCAGTCTCTTTCTCTGCTTTCTGTCACTTTCTCTGATTTCTGCCTCTTTCTCTGCAATCTGTAGCTTTCTCTGCTTTCTGTCTCTTTCTCTGCTTTCTGACTGTTTCTCTGCTTTCTGCCTCTCTCTGTTTTCTGTCTCTTTCTCTGCTGTCTGTGTCTTTCTCTCTTTTCTGTCTCTTTCTCTGCTTTCTGCCTCTTTCTCTGCTTTCTGTCTCTTTCAATGCTTTCTGCCTCTTTCTCTGCTTTCTGTCGCTTTCTCTGCTTTCTGTGTCTTTCTCTGCTTTCTGCCTCGTTCTCTGCTTTTTTTCTCTTTCTCTGCTTTCTGTCTCTTCCTCTGCTTTCTGCCTCTTTTTCTGCTTTCTTTCTCTTTCTCTGCTTTCAGTCTCTTTCTCTGCTTTCTGTCACTTTCTCTGATTTCTGTCTCTTTCTCTGCAATCTGACGCTTTCTCTGCTTTCTGTCTCTTTCTCTGCTTTCTGTCTCTTTCTCTGCTTTCTGCCTCATTCTCTGCTTTCTGTCTGTTTCTCTGCTTTCCATCTCTTTCTCTGCTTTCTGCCGCGTTCTCTGCTTTCTGTCTCTATCCGTGCTTTCTGTCTCTTTCTCTGCTTTCTGGCACTTTCTCTGCTTTCTGACACTTTCTCTGCTTTCTGTCTCTTTCCCTGCTTTCTGGCACTTTCTCTGCTTTCTGTCTCTTTCTCCACTTCAGTCTCGTTGTCTGCAATCTGCCTCTTTCTCTCCTTTCTGCCTCTATCTCTGCTTTCTGTCTCTTTCTCTCCTTTCAGTCCCTTTCTCTGCTTTCTGTCTCTTTCCCTGCTTTCTGTCTCAGTCGCCGCTTTCTGTCTCTTTCTCCGCTTACTGTCTCTTTCTCCGCTTTCTGTCTCTTTCACTGCTTTCTGTCCCTTTCTCTGCTTTCTGTCTCCTTCTCTGTTTACTGTCTCTTTCTCTGCTTTCTGACTCTTTCTCTGATTTCTGTCTCTTTCTCTGCAATCTGTTGCTTTCTCTGCTTTCTGTCTCTTTCCCTGCTTTCTGCCTCTTTCTCTGCTTTCTGGCACATTCTCCGCTTTCTGTCTCTTTCTCTACAATCTGTAGCTTTCTCTGTTTTCTGTCTCTTTCTCTCTTTCTGTGCCTTTCTCTGTTTTCTGTCTCTTTCTCTGCTTTCTGCCTCTTTCTCTGCTTTCTGGCACTTTCTCTGCTTTCTGCCTCTTTCTCTGTTTTCTGTCGCTTTCTATGCATTCTGTCTCTTTCTCTGCTTTCTGCCTCTTTCTCTGCTTTCTGTCGCTTTCTCTGCTTTCTGTCTCTTTCTCTGCTCTCTGCCTCTTTCTCTGCTTTTTTTCCCTATCTCTGCTTTCTGTCTCTTCCTCTGCTTTCTGCCTCTTTCTCTGCTTTCTTTCTGTTTCTCTGCTTTCAGTCTCTTTCTCTGCTTTCTGTCACTTTCTCTGATTTCTGCCTCTTTTTCTGCAATCTGACGCTTTCTCTGCTTTCTGTGTCTTTCTCTGCTTTCTGTCTGTTTCTCCGCTTTAGTCTCTTTCTCTGCATTCTGACTCTTTCTCTGCTTTCTGTATCTTTCTCTGCTTCATGTCTCTTTCTCTGCTCACTGTCTCTTTCTCTGCTTTCTGTCTCCTTCTCTGCTTTCTGTCTCTTTCTCTGCTTTCTGTCTCTTTCTCCGCTTTCTGTGTCTTTCTCCGCTTCAGTCTCTTTCTCTGCAATATGCCTCCTTCTCTGTTTTCTGCCTCTTTCCCTGTTTTCTGACTCTTTATCCGCTTTCTGTCTCTTTCTCCGCTTTCTGTCTCTTTCTCCGCTTTCTGTCTCGTTCTTCGCTTCAGTCTCTTTGTCTGCTTTCTGTCTCTTTCTCTGTTTTCTGTCCCTTTCTCTGATTTCTGTCTCTTTCTCTGCAATTTGACGCTTTCTCTGCTTTCTGTCTCTTTCTCTGTTTTCTGCCTCTTTCTCTGCTTTCTGTCTCTTTCCCTGCTTTCTGCCTCAGTCTCCGCTTTCTGTCTCTTTCTCCGCTTTCTGTCGCTTTCTATGCATTCTGTCTCTTTCTCTGCTTTCTGCCTCTTTCTCTGCTTTCTGTCGCTTTCTCCGCTTTCTGTCTCTTTCTCTGCTTTCTGTCTCTTTCTCTGCTTTCTGTCTCCTTCTCTGTTTACTGTCTCCTTCTCTGTTTCCTGTCTCTTTCTCTGCTTTCTGACCCTTTCTCTGATTTCTGTCTCTTTCTCTGCAATCTGTCGCTTTCTCTGCTTTCTGCCTCTTTCTCTGTTTTCTGTCGCTTTCTATGCATTCTGTCTCTTTCTCTGCTTTCTGGCACATTCTCCGCTTTCTGTCTCTTTCTCTACAATCTGTAGCTTTCTCTGCTTTCTGTCTCTTTCTCTGCTTTCTGACTCTTTCTCTGCTTTCTGCCTCTTTCTCTGTTTTCTGTCTCTTTCTCTGCTTTCTGTGCCTTTCTCTGTTTTCTGTCTCTTTCTCTGCTTTCTGCCTCTTTCTCTGCTTTCTGGCACTTTCTCTGCTTTCTGCCTCTTTCTCTGTTTTCTGTCGCTTTCTATGCATTCTGTCTCTTTCTCTGCTTTCTGCCTCTTTCTCTGCTTTCTGGCACTTTCTCTCCTTTCTGCCTCTTTCTCTGTTTTCTGTCGCTTTCTATGCATTCTGTCTCTTTCTCTGCTCTCTGCCTCTTTCTCTGCTTTTTTTCTCTATCTCTGCTTTCTGTCTCTTCCTCTGCTTTCTGCCTCTTTCTCTGCTTTCTTTCTCTTTCTCTGCTTTCAGTCTCTTTCTCTGCTTTCTGTCACTTTCTCTGATTTCTGCCTCTTTCTCTGCAATCTGACGCTTTCTCTGCTTTCTGCCTCTTTCTCTGCTTTCTGTCTGTTTCTCCGCTTTAGTCTCTTTCTCTGCATTCTGACTCTTTCTCTGCTTTCTGTATCTTTCTCTGCTTTATGTCTCTTTCTCTGCTCTCTGTCTCTTTCTCTGCTTTCTGTCTCTTTCTCTGCTTTCTGCCTCCTTCTCTGCTTTCTGTCTGTTTCTCCGCTTTAGTCTCTTTCTCTGCATTCTGACTCTTTCTCTGCTTTCTGTATCTTTCTCTGCTTTATGTCTCTTTCTCTGCTTTCTGTCTCTTTCTCTGCTTTCTGTCTCTTTCTCTGCTTTCTGTCTCCTTCTCTGTTTACTGTCTCCTTCTCTGTTTACTGTCTCTTTCTCTGCTTTCTGACTCTTTCTCTGCTTTCTGCCTCTTTCTCTGTTTTCTGTCTCTTTCTCTGCTTTCTGGCACTTTCTCTGCTTTCTGCCTCTTTCTCTGTTTTCTGTCGCTTTCTATGCATTCTGTCTCTTTTCTGCTTTCTGCCTCTTTCTCTGCTTTCTGTCGCTTTCTCTGCTTTCTGTCTCTTTCTCTGCTCTCTGCCTCTTTCTCTGCTCTTTTTCTCTATCTCTGCTTTCTGTCTCTTCCTCTGCTTTCTGCCTCTTTCTCTGCTTTCTTTCTCTTTCTCTGCTTTCAGGCTCTTTCTCTGCTTTCTGTCACTTTCTCTGATTTCTGCCTCTTTCTCTGCAATCTGTAGCTTTCTCTGCTTTCTGTCTCTTTCTCTGCTTTCTGACTGTTTCTCTGCTTTCTGCCTCTCTCTGTTTTCTGTCTCTTTCTCTGCTGTCTGTGTCTTTCTCTCTTTTCTGTCTCTTTCTCTGCTTTCTGCCTCTTTCTCTGCTTTCTGTCTCTTTCAATGCTTTCTGCCTCTTTCTCTGCTTTCTGTCGCTTTCTCTGCTTTCTGTGTCTTTCTCTGCTTTCTGCCTCGTTCTCTGCTTTTTTTTCTCTTTCTCTGCTTTCTGTCTCTTCCTCTGCTTTCTGCCTCTTTTTCTGCTTTCTTTCTCTTTCTCTGCTTTCAGTCTCTTTCTCTGCTTTCTGTCACTTTCTCTGATTTCTGTCTCTTTCTCTGCAATCTGACGCTTTCTCTGCTTTCTGTCTCTTTCTCTGCTTTCTGTCTCTTTCTCTGCTTTCTGCCTCATTCTCTGCTTTCTGTCTGTTTCTCTGCTTTCCATCTCTTTCTCTGCTTTCTGCCGCGTTCTCTGCTTTCTGTCTCTATCCGTGCTTTCTGTCTCTTTCTCTGCTTTCTGGCACTTTCTCTGCTTTCTGACACTTTCTCTGCTTTCTGTCTCTTTCCCTGCTTTCTGGCACTTTCTCTGCTTTCTGTCTCTTTGTCCTCTTCAGTCTCTTTGTCTGCAATCTGCCTCTTTCTCTCCTTTCTGCCTCTATCTCTGCTTTCTGTCTCTTTCTCTCCTTTCAGTCCCTTTCTCTGCTTTCTGTCTCTTTCCCTGCTTTCTGTCTCAGTCGCCGCTATCTGTCTTTTTCTCCGCTTACTGTCTCTTTCTCCGCTTTCAGTCTCTTTCACTGCTTTCTGTCCCTTTCTCTGCTTTCTGTCTCCTTCTCTGTTTACTGTCTCTTTCTCTGCTTTCTGACTCTTTCTCTGATTTCTGTCTCTTTCTCTGCAATCTGTTGCTTTCTCTGCTTTCTGTCTCTTTCCCTGCTTTCTGCCTCTTTCTCTGCTTTCTCCACATTCTCCGCTTTCTGTCTCTTTCTCTACAATCTGTAGCTTTCTCTGTTTTCTGTCTCTTTCTCTGCTTTCTGTGCCTTTCTCTGTTTTCTGTCTCTTTCTCTGCTTTCTGCCTCTTTCTCTGCTTTCTGGCACTTTCTCTGCTTTCTGCCTCTTTCTCTGTTTTCTGTCGCTTTCTATGCATTCTGTCTCTTTCTCTGCTTTCTGCCTCTTTCTCTGCTTTCTGTCGCTTTCTCTGCTTTCTGTCTCTTTCTCTGCTCTCTGCCTCTTTCTCTGCTCTTTTTCTCTATCTCTGCTTTCTGTCTCTTCCTCTGCTTTCTGCCTCTTTCTCTGCTTTCTTTCTCTTTCTCTGCTTTCAGGCTCTTTCTCTGCTTTCTGTCACTTTCTCTGATTTCTGCCTCTTTCTCTGCAATCTGTAGCTTTCTCTGCTTTCTGTCTCTTTCTCTGCTTTCTGACTGTTTCTCTGCTTTCTGCCTCTCTCTGTTTTCTGTCTCTTTCTCTGCTGTCTGTGTCTTTCTCTCTTTTCTGTCTCTTTCTCTGCTTTCTGCCTCTTTCTCTGCTTTCTGTCTCTTTCAATGCTTTCTGCCTCTTTCTCTGCTTTCTGTCGCTTTCTCTGCTTTCTGTGTCTTTCTCTGCTTTCTGCCTCGTTCTCTGCTTTTTTTTCTCTTTCTCTGCTTTCTGTCTCTTCCTCTGCTTTCTGCCTCTTTTTCTGCTTTCTTTCTCTTTCTCTGCTTTCAGTCTCTTTCTCTGCTTTCTGTCACTTTCTCTGATTTCTGTCTCTTCCTCTGCAATCTGACGCTTTCTCTGCTTTCTGTCTCTTTCTCTGCTTTCTGTCTCTTTCTCTGCTTTCTGCCTCATTCTCTGCTTTCTGTCTGTTTCTCTGCTTTCCATCTCTTTCTCTGCTTTCTGCCGCGTTCTCTGCTTTCTGTCTCTATCCGTGCTTTCTGTCTCTTTCTCTGCTTTCTGGCACTTTCTCTGCTTTCTGACACTTTCTCTGCTTTCTGTCTCTTTCCCTGCTTTCTGGCACTTTCTCTGCTTTCTGTCTCTTTCTCCTCTTCAGTCTCTTTGTCTGCAATCTGCCTCTTTCTCTCCTTTCTGCCTCTATCTCTGCTTTCTGTCTCTTTCTCTCCTTTCAGTCCCTTTCTCTGCTTTCTGTCTCTTTTCCTGCTTTCTGTCTCAGTCGCCGCTATCTGTCTTTTTCTCCGCTTACTGTCTCTTTCTCCGCTTTCTGTCTCTTTCACTGCTTTCTGTCCCTTTCTCTGCTTTCTGTCTCCTTCTCTGTTTACTGTCTCTTTCTCTGCTTTCTGACTCTTTCTCTGATTTCTGTCTCTTTCTCTGCAATCTGTTGCTTTCGCTGCTTTCTGTCTCTTTCCCTGCTTTCTGCCTCTTTCTCTGCTTACTGGCACATTCTCCGCTTTCTGTCTCTTTCTCTACAATCTGTAGCTTTCTCTGTTTTCTGTCTCTTTCTCTGCTTTCTGTGCCTTTCTCTGTTTTCTGTCTCTTTCTCTGCTTTCTGCCTCTTTCTCTGCTTTCTGGCACTTTCTCTGCTTTCTGCCTCTTTCTCTGTTTTCTGTCGCTTTCTATGCATTCTGTCTCTTTCTCTGCTTTCTGCCTCTTTCTCTGCTTTCTGTCGCTTTCTCTGCTTTCTGTCTCTTTCTCTGCTCTCTGCCTCTTTCTCTGCTTTTTTTCTCTATCTCTGCTTTCTGTCTCTTCCTCTGCTTTCTGCCTCTTTCTCTGCTTTCTTTCTGTTTCTCTGCTTTCAGTCTCTTTCTCTGCTTTCTGTCACTTTCTCTGATTTCTGCCTCTTTTTCTGCAATCTGACGCTTTCTCTGCTTTCTGTGTCTTTCTCTGCTTTCTGTCTGTTTCTCCGCTTTAGTCTCTTTCTCTGCATACTGACTCTTTCTCTGCTTTCTGTATCTTTCTCTGCTTCATGTCTCTTTCTCTGCTCACTGTCTCTTTCTCTGCTTTCTGTCTCTTTCTCTGCTTTCTGCCTCTTTCTCTGCATTCTGACTCTCTGTTTTCTGTATCTTTCTCTGCTTTATGTCTCTTTCTCTGCTTTCTGTCTCTTTCTCTGCTTTCTGTCTCTTTCTCTGCTTTCTGTCTCCTTCTCTGTTTACTGTCTCCTTCTCTGTTTACTGTCTCTTTCTCTGCTTTCTGACTCTTTCTCTGCTTTCTGCCTCTTTCTCTGTTTTCTGTCTCTTTCTCTGCTTTCTGTGCCTTTCTCTGTTTTCTGTCTCTTTCTCTGCTTTCTGCCTCTTTCTCTGCTTTCTGGCACTTTCTCTGCTTTCTGCCTCTTTCTCTGTTTTCTGTCGCTTTCTATGCATTCTGTCTCTTTTCTGCTTTCTGCCTCTTTCTCTGCTTTCTGTCGCTTTCTCTGCTTTCTGTCTCTTTCTCTGCTCTCTGCCTCTTTCTCTGCTCTTTTTCTCTATCTCTGCTTTCTGTCTCTTCTTCTGCTTTCTGCCTCTTTCTCTGCTTTCTTTCTCTTTCTCTGCTTTCAGTCTCTTTCTCTGCTTTCTGTCACTTTCTCTGATTTCTGCCTCTTTCTCTGCAATCTGTAGCTTTCTCTGCTTTCTGTCTCTTTCTCTGCTTTCTGACTGTTTCTCTGCTTTCTGCCTCTCTCTGTTTTCTGTCTCTTTCTCTGCTGTCTGTGTCTTTCTCTCTTTTCTGTCTCTTTCTCTGCTTTCTGCCTCTTTCTCTGCTTTCTGTCTCTTTCAATGCTTTCTGCCTCTTTCTCTGCTTTCTGTCGCTTTCTCTGCTTTCTGTGTCTTTCTCTGCTTTCTGCCTCGTTCTCTGCTTTTTTTCTCTTTCTCTGCTTTCTGTCTCTTCCTCTGCTTTCTGCCTCTTTTTCTGCTTTCTTTCTCTTTCTCTGCTTTCAGTCTCTTTCTCTGCTTTCTGTCACTTTCTCTGATTTCTGTCTCTTTCTCTGCAATCTGACGCTTTCTCTGCTTTCTGTCTCTTTCTCTGCTTTCTGTCTCTTTCTCTGCTTTCTGCCTCATTCTCTGCTTTCTGTCTGTTTCTCTGCTTTCCATCTCTTTCTCTGCTTTCTGCCGCGTTCTCTGCTTTCTGTCTCTATCCGTGCTTTCTGTCTCTTTCTCTGCTTTCTGGCACTTTCTCTGCTTTCTGACACTTTCTCTGCTTTCTGTCTCTTTCCCTGCTTTCTGGCACTTTCTCTGCTTTCTGTCTCTTTCTCCTCTTCAGTCTCTTTGTCTGCAATCTGCCTCTTTCTCTCCTTTCTGTCTCTATCTCTGCTTTCTGTCTCTTTCTCTCCTTTCAGTCCCTTTCTCTGCTTTCTGTCTCTTTCCCTGCTTTCTGTCTCAGTCGCCGCTTTCTGTCTTTTTCTCCGCTTACTGTCTCTTTCTCCGCTTTCTGTCTCTTTCACTGCTTTCTGTCCCTTTCTCTGCTTTCTGTCTCCTTCTCTGTTTACTGTCTCTTTCTCTGCTTTCTGACTCTTTCTCTGATTTCTGTCTCTTTCTCTGCAATCTGTTGCTTTCTCTGCTTTCTGTCTCTTTCCCTGCTTTCTGCCTCTTTCTCTGCTTTCTGGCACATTCTCCGCTTTCTGTCTCTTTCTCTACAATCTGTAGCTTTCTCTGTTTTCTGTCTCTTTCTCTGCTTTCTGTGCCTTTCTCTGTTTTCTGTCTCTTTCTCTGCTTTCTGCCTCTTTCTCTGCTTTCTGGCACTTTCTCTGCTTTCTGCCTCTTTCTCTGTTTTCTGTCGCTTTCTATGCATTCTGTGTCTTTCTCTGCTTTCTGCCTCTTTCTCTGCTTTCTGTCGCTTTCTCTGCTTTCTGTCTCTTTCTCTGCTCTCTGCCTCTTTCTCTGCTTTTTTTCTCTATCTCTGCTTTCTGTCTCTTCCTCTGCTTTCTGCCTCTTTCTCTGCTTTCTTTCTGTTTCTCTGCTTTCAGTCTCTTTCTCTGCTTTCTGTCACTTTCTCTGATTTCTGCCTCTTTTTCTGCAATCTGACGCTTTCTCTGCTTTCTGTGTCTTTCTCTGCTTTCTGTCTGTTTCTCCGCTTTAGTCTCTTTCTCTGCATACTGACTCTTTCTCTGCTTTCTGTATCTTTCTCTGCTTCATGTCTCTTTCTCTGCTCACTGTCTCTTTCTCTGTTTTCTGTATCTTTCTCTGCTTTATTTCTCTTTCTCTGCTTTCTGTCTCTTTCTCTGCTTTCTGTCTCTTTCTCTGCTTTCTGTCTCCTTCTCTGTTTACTGTCTCCTTCTCTGTTTACTGTCTCTTTCTCTGCTTTCTGACTCTTTCTCTGCTTTCTGCCTCTTTCTCTGTTTTCTGTCTCTTTCTCTGCTTTCTGTGCCTTTCTCTGTTTTCTGTCTCTTTCTCTGCTTTCTGCCTCTTTCTCTGCTTTCTGGCACTTTCTCTGCTTTCTGCCTCTTTCTCTGTTTTCTGTCGCTTTCTATGCATTCTGTCTCTTTTCTGCTTTCTGCCTCTTTCTCTGCTTTCTGTCGCTTTCTCTGCTTTCTGTCTCTTTCTCTGCTCTCTGCCTCTTTCTCTGCTCTTTTTCTCTATCTCTGCTTTCTGTCTCTTCCTCTGCTTTCTGCCTCTTTCTCTGCTTTCTTTCTCTTTCACTGCTTTCAGTCTCTTTCTCTGCTTTCTGTCACTTTCTCTGATTTCTGCCTCTTTCTCTGCAATCTGTAGCTTTCTCTGCTTTCTGTCTCTTTCTCTGCTTTCTGACTGTTTCTCTGCTTTCTGCCTCTCTCTGTTTTCTGTCTCTTTCTCTGCTGTCTGTGTCTTTCTCTCTTTTCTGTCTCTTTCTCTGCTTTCTGCCTCTTTCTCTGCTTTCTGTCTCTTTCACTGCTTTCTGCCTCTTTCTCTGCTTTCTGTCGCTTTCTCTGCTTTCTGTGTCTTTCTCTGCTTTCTGCCTCGTTCTCTGCTGTTTTTCTCTTTCTCTGCTTTCTGTCTCTTCCTCTGCTTTCTGCCTCTTTTTCTGCAATCTGACGCTTTCTCTGCTTTCTGTCTCTTTCTCTGCTTTCTGTCTCTTTCTCTGCTTTCTGCCTCATTCTCTGCTTTCTGTCTGTTTCTCTGCTTTCCATCTCTTTCTCTGCTTTCTGCCGCGTTCTCTGCTTTCTGTCTCTATCCGTGCTTTCTGTCTCTTTCTCTGCTTTCTGGCACTATCTCTGCTTTCTGACACTTTCTCTGCTTTCTGTCTCTTTCCCTGCTTTCTGGCACTTTCTCTGCTTTCTGTCTCTTTCTCCACTTCAGTCTCTTTGTCTGCAATCTGCCTCTTTCTCTCCTTTCTGCCTCTCTCTCTGCTTTCTGTCTCTTTCTCTCCTTTCAGTCCCTTTCTCTGCTTTCTGTCTCTGTCCCTGCCTTCTGTCTCAGTCGCCGCTTTCTGTCTCTTTCTCCGCTTACTGTCTCTTTCTCCGCTTTCTGTCTCTTTCACTGCTTTCTGTCCCTTTCTCTGCTTTCTGTCTCCTCCTCTGTTTACTGTCTCTTTCTCTGCTTTCTGACTCTTTTTCTGATTTCTGTCTCTTTCTCTGCAATCTGTCGCTTTCTCTGCTTTCTGTCTCTTTCCCTGCTTTCTGCCTCTTTCTCTGCTTTCTGGCACATTCTCCGCTTTCTGTCTCTTTCTCTACAATCTGTAGCTTTCTCTGCTTTCTGCCTCATTCTCTGCTTTCTGTCTGTTTCTCTGCTTTCCATCTCTTTCTCTGCTTTCTGCCGCGTTCTCTGCTTTCTGTCTCTTTCTCTGCTTTCTGCCTCATTCTCTGCTTTCTGTCTGTTTCTCTGCTTTCCATCTCTTTCTCTGCTTTCTGCCGCGTTCTCTGCTTTCTGTCTCTATCCGTGCTTTCTGTCTCTTTCTCTGCTTTCTGGGACTTTCTCTGCTTTCTGACACTTTCTCTGCTTTCTGTCTCTTTCCCTGCTTTCTGGCACTTTCTCTGCTTTCTGTCTCTTTCTCCACTTCAGTCTCTTTGTCTGCAATCTGCCTCTTTCTCTCCTTTCTGCCTCTATCTCTGCTTTCTCTCTCTTTCTCTCCTTTCAGTCCCTTTCTCTGCTTTCTGTCTCTGTCCCTGCTTTCTGTCTCAGTCGCCGCTTTCTGTCTCTTTCTCCGCTTACTATCTCTTTCTCCGCTTTCTGTCTCTTTCACTGCTTTCTGTCCCTTTCTCTGCTTTCTGTCTCCTTCTCTGTTTACTGTCTCTTTCTCTGCTTTCTGACTCTTTCTCTGCTTTCTGCCTCTTGCTCTGTTTTCTGTCGCTTTCTATGCATTCTGTCTCTTTCTCTGCTTTCTGCCTCTTTCTCTGCTTTCTGTCACTTTCTCTGATTTCTGCCTCTTTTTCTGCAATCTGACGCTTTCTCTGCTTTCTGTGTCTTTCTCTGCTTTCTGTCTCTTTCTCTGCTTTCTGTCTCTTTCTCTGCTTTCTGTCCCTTTCTCTGCTTTCTGTCTCTTTCCCTGCTTTCTGTCTCTTTCTCCGCTTTCTGTCTCTTTCTCCACTTCAGTCTCTTTCTCTGCAATCTGCCTCTTTCTCTGCTTTCTGTCTCTTTCTTTGCTTTCTGTCTCTATATCTGCTTTCTGTCCCTTTCTCTGCTTTCTGTCTCTTTCCCTGCTTTCTGTTTCAGTCTCCGCTTTCTGTCTCTTTCTCCGCTTTCTGTCTCTTTCTCCGCTTTCTGTCTCTTTCTCTGATTTCTGTCTCTTTCTCTGCTTTCTGTCTCTTTCTCTGTTTTCTGTCTCTTTCTCTGCTTTCTGACTCTTTCTCTGTTTTCTGTCTCTTTCTCTGCTTTCTGACTCTTTCTCTGCTTTCTGTCTCTTTCTCTGCTTTCTGTCGCTTTCTCTGCTTTCGTCTCTTTCTCTGCAATCTGTCTCTTTCGCTGATTTCTGTCTCTTTCCCTGCTTTTGAATCTTTCTCTGCTTTCTGAATCTTTCTCTGATTTCTGTCTCTTTCGCTGCAATCTGTCGCTTTCTCTGCTTTCTGTCTTTTTCTCTGCAATCTGTCGCTTTCTCTGCAATCTGTCGCTTTCTCTGCAATCTGTCTCTTTCTCTGCTTTCTGCCTCTTTCTCTGCTTTCTGGCACATTCTCCGCTTTCTGTCTCTTTCTCTACAATCTGTAGTTTTCTCTGCTTTCTGTCTCTGTCTCTGCTTTCTGAATGTTTCTCTGCTTTCTGCCTCTCTCTGTTTTCTGTCTCTTTCTCATGCTGTCTGTGTCTTTCTCTCTTTTCTGTCTCTTTCTCTGCTTTCTGCCTCTTTCTCTGCTTTCTGTCTCTTTCACTGCTTTCTGCCTCTTTCTTTGCTTTCTGTCGCTTTCTCTGCTTTCTGTGTCTTTCTCTGCTTTCTGCCTCGTTCTCTGCTTTTTTTCTCTTTCTCTGCTTTCTGTCTCTTCCTCTGCTTTCTGCCTCTTTTTCTGCTTTCTTTCTCTTTCTCTGCCTTCAGTCTCTTTCTCTGCTTTCCGTCACTTTCTCTGATTTCTGTCTCTTTCTCTGCAATCTGGCGCTTTCTCTGCTTTCTGTCTCTTTCTCTGCTTTCTGTCTCTTTCTCTGCTTTCTGCCTCTTTCTCTGCTTTCTGACACTTTCTCTGCTTTCCGTCTCTTTCCCTGCTTTCTTGCACTTTCCCTGCTTTCTGACACTTTCTCTGCTTTCTGTCACTTTCTCTGCTATCTGTCTCTTTCTCTGCTTTCAGTCGCGTTCTCTGCTTTCTGTCTATATCACTGCTTTCTGTCTCTTTCTCTGCCATCTGACTCTTTCTCTGTTTTCTGTCTCTTTCTCTGCTTTCTTTATCTTTCTTCGCTTTCTGTCTCTTTCTCTGCTTTCTGTCGCTTTCTCTGCTTTCGTCCCGTTCGCTGCAATCTGTCTCTTTCGCTGATTTCTGTCTCTTTCGCTGCAATCTGTCTCTTTCTCTGTTTTCTGACTCTTTCCCTGCTTTCTGTCTCTTTCTCCGCTTTTTGTCTCTTTCTCTGCTTTCTGTCTCTTTCTCCGCTTTCTGTATCTTTCTCTGCTTTCTGTCTCTTTCTCCGCTTTCTGTCTGCTTCTCTGCATTCTGACTCTTTCTCTGCTTTCTGTCTTTTTCTCCGCTTTCTGTCTCTTTCTCTGTCTTCTATCTCTTTCTCTGTTTTCTGACTCTTTCTCTGCTTTCTGTCTCCTTCTCTGCTTTCTGTCTCTTTCTCTGCTTTCTGTCTCATTCTCCGCATCAGTCTCTTTCTCTGCAGTATGCCTCCTTCTCTGTTTTCTGCCTCTTTCCCTGTTTTCTGACTCTTTATCCGCTTTCTGTCTCTTTCTCCTCTTTCTGTCTCTTTCTCCGCTTTCAGTCTCTTTCTTCGCTTCAGTCTCTTTGTCTGCTTTCTGTCTCTTTCTCTGTTTTCTGTCTCTTTCTCTGCTTTCTGTATCTTTCCCTGCTTTCTGTCTCTTTCTCTGCTTTCTGTCTCTTTCTCCACTTCAGTCTCTTTGTCTGCAATCTGCCTCTTTCTCTCCTTTCTGCCTCTTTCTCTGCTTTCTGTCTCTTTCTCTGCTTTCTGTCTCTTTCCCTGCTTTCTGTCTCAGTCTCCGCTTTCTGTCTCTTTCTCTGCTTTCTGTATCTTTCCCTGCTTTCTGTCTCTTTCGCTGCTTTCTGTCTCTTTCTCCACTTCAGTGTCTTTGTCTGCAATCTGCCTCTTTCTCTCCTTTCTGCCTCTTTCTCTGCTTTCTGTCTCTTTCTCTGCGTTCTGTCTCTTTCCCTGCTTTCTGTCTCAGTCTCCGCTTTCTGTCTCTTTCTCTGTTTTCTGTCTCTTTCTCTGCTTTCTGTCTCCTTCTCTGTTTACTGTCTCTTTCTCTGCTTTCTGACTCTTTCTCTGCAATCTATCTCTTTCGCTGATTTCTGTCCCTTTCCCTGCTTTTGAATCTTTCTCTGCTTTCTGAATCTTTCTCTGATTTCTGTCTCTTTCGCTGCAATCTGTCGCTTTCTCTGCTTTCTGTCTTTTTCTCTGCAATCTGTCGCTTTCTCTGCTTTCTGTCTCTTTCTCTGCTTTCTGCCTCATTCTCTGCTTTATGGCACATTCTCCGCTTTCTGTCTCTTTCTCTACTATCTGTAGCTTTCTCTGCTTTCTGTCACTTTCTCTGCATTCTGACTGTTTCTCCGCTTTCTGCCTCTCTCTGTTTTCTGTCTCTTTCTCTGCTTTCTGTGTCTTTCTCTCTTTTCTGTCTCTTTCTCTGCTTTCTGCCTCTTTCTCTGCTTTCTGTCGCTTTCTCTGCTTTCTGTCTCTTCCTCTGCTTTCTGCCTCTTTTTCTGCTTTCTTTCTCTGCTTTCAGTCTCTTTCTCTGCTTTCTGTCACTTTCTCTGATTTCTGTCTCTTTCTCTGCAATCTGACGCTTTCTCTGCTTTCTGTCTCTTTCTCTGCTTTCTGTCTCTTTCTCTGTTTTCTGCCTCTTTCTCTGCTTTCTGTCTGTTTCTCTGCTTTCCATCTCTTTCTCTGCTTTCTGTCGCGTTCTTTGCTTTCTGTCTCTATCCCTGCTTTCTGTCTCTTTCTCTGCTTTCTGGCACGTTCTCTGCTTTCTGACACTTACTCTGCTTTCTGTCTCTTTCTCTGCTTTCTGGCACTTTCTCTGCTTTCTGACACTTTCTCTGCTTTCTTTCACTTTCTCTGCTTTCTGTCTCTTTCTCTGCTTTCTGACTCTTTCTCTGCTTTCTGTCTCTTTCTCTGCTTTCTGTCGCTTTCTCTGCTTTCGTCTCTTTCTCTGCAATCTATCTCTTTCGCTGATTTCTGTCTCTTTCCCTGCTTTTGAATCTTTCTCTGCTTTCTGAATCTTTCTCTGATTTCTGTCTCTTTCGCTGCAATCTGTCGCTTTCTCTGCTTTCTGTCTCCTTCTCTGCTTTCTGTCTCTTTCTCTGCTTTCTGTCTCAGTCTCCGCTTTCTGTCTCTTTCTCCGCTTTCTGTCTCTTTCTCTGCTTTCTGTCTCTTTCTCTGCTTTCTGTCTCTTTCTCTGCTTTCTGTCTCTTTCTCTGTTTTCTGTCTCTTTCTCTGCTTTCTGTCTCTTTCTCTGCTTTCTGTCTCTTTCTCCACTTCAGTCTCTTTGTCTGCAATCTGCCTCTTTCTCTCCTTTCTGCCTCTTTCTCTGCTTTCTGTGTCTTTCTCCGCTTCAGTCTCTTTCTCTGCAATATGCCTCCTTCTCTGTTTTCTGCCTCTTTCCCTGTTTTCTGACCCTTTATCCGCTTTCTGTCTCTTTCTCCGCTTTCTGTCTCTTTCTCCGCTTTCTGTCTCTTTCTTCGCTTCAGGGACTTTCTCTGCTTTCTGTCTCTTTGTCTGCTTTCTGTCTCTTTCTCTGCTTTCTGTCTCTTTCTCCACTTCAGTCTCTTTGTCTGCAATCTGCCTCTTTCTCTCCTTTCTGCCTCTTTCTCTGCTTTCTGTCTCTTTCTCTGCTTTCTGTCCGTTTCTCTGCTTTCTGTCTCTTTCCCTGCTTTCTGTCTCAGTCTCCGCTTTCTGTCTCTTTCTCCGCTTTCTGTCTCTTTCTCCGCTTTCTGTCTCTTTCTCTGCTTTCTGTCTCTTTCTCTGCTTTCTGTCTCCTTCTCTGTTTACTGTCTCTTTCTTTGCTTTCTGTCTCTTTCTCTGCTTTCTGCCTCTTTCTTTGCTTTCTGGCACATTCTCCGCTTTCTGTCTCTTTCTCTACAATCTGTAGCTTTCTCTGCTTTCTGTCTCTTTCTCTGCTTTCTGACTCTTTCTCTGCTTTCTGCCTCTTTCTCTGTTCTCTGTCTCTTTCTCTGCTTTCTGTGCCTTTCTCTGTTTTCTGTCTCTTTCTCTGCTTTCTGCCTCTTTCTCTGCTTTCTGGCACTTTCTCTGCTTTCTGCCTCTTTCTCTGTCTTCTGTCGCTTTCTATGTATTCTGTCTCTTTCTCAGCTTTCTGCCTCTTTCTCTGCTTTCTGTCGCTTTCTCTGCTTTCTGTCTCTTTCTCTGCTCTCTGCCTCTTTCTCTGCTTTTTTTCTCTATCTCTGCTTTCTGTCTCTTCCTCTGCTTTCTGCCTCTTTCTCTGCTTTCTTTCTATTTCTCTGCTTTCAGTCTCTTTCTCTGCTTTCTGTCACTTTCTCTGATTTCTGCCTCTTTCTCTGCAATCTGACGCTTTCTCTGCTTTCTGTCTCTTTCTCTGCTTTCTGTCTCTTTCTCTGCTTTCTGCCTCTTTCTCTGCTTTCTGTCTGTTTCTCCGCTTTAGTCTCTTTCTCTGCATTCTGACTCTTTCTCTGCTTTCTGTATCTTTCTCTGCTTTATGTCTCTTTCTCTGCTTTCAGTCTCTTTCTCTGCTTTCTGGCCCTTTCTCTGCTTTCTGTCTCTTTCCCTGCTTTCTGTCTCTTTCTCCGCTTTCTGTCTCTTTCTCCTCTTCAGTCTCTTTCCATGCAATCTGCCTCTTTCTCTGCTTTCTGTCTCTTTCTTTGCTTTCTGTCTCTTTCTCTGCTTTCTGTCCCTTTCTCTGCTTTCTGTCTCTTTCCCTGCTTTCTGTCTCAGTCTCCGCTTTCTGTCTCTTTCTCCGCTTTCTGTCTCTTTCTCTGCTTTCTGTCTCTTTCTCTGCTTTCTGTCTCTTTCTCTGCTTTCTGTCTCTTTCTCTGTTTTCTGTCTCTTTCTCTGCTTTCTGACTCTTTCTCTGCTTTCTGTCTCTTTCTCTGCTTTCTGTCGCTTTCTCTGCTTTCATCTCTTTCTCTGCAATCTGTCTCTTTCGCTGATTTCTGTCTCTTTCCCTGCTTTCTGTCTCTTTCTCTGCTTTCTGTCTCTTTCTCTGCTTTCTGGCACTTTCTCCGCTTTCCGTCTCTTTCTCTACAATCTGTAGCATTCTCTGCTTGCTGTCTCTTTCTCTGCTTTCTGACTGTTTCTCTGCTTTCTGCCTCTCTCTGTTTTCTGTCTCTTTCTCTGCTGTCTGTGTCTTTCTCTCTTTTCTGTCTCTTTCTCTGCTTTCTGCCTCTTTCTCTGCTTTCTGTCTATTTCACAGCTTTCTGCCTCTTTCTCTGCTTTCTGTCGCTTTCTCTGCTTTCTGTGTCTTTCTCTGCTTTCTGCCTCGTTCTCTTCTTTTTTTCTCTTTCTCTGCTTTCTTTCTCTTCCTCTGCTTTCTGCCTGTTTTTCTGCTTTCTTTCTCTTTCTCTGCTTTCAGTCTCTTTCTCTGCAATCTGACGCTTTCTCTGCTTTCTGTCTCTTTCTCTGCTTTCTGTCTCTTTCTCTGCTTTCTGCCTCTTTCTCTGCTTTCTGACACTTTCTCTGCTTTCCGACTCTTTCCCTGCTTTCTGGCACTTTCTCTGCTTTCTGTCGCGTTCTCTGCTTTCTGTCTATATCACTGCTTTCTGTCTCTTTCTCTGCTTTCTGACTCTTTCTCTGTTTTCTGTCTCTTTCTCTGCTTTCTGTCTCTTTCTCTGCTTTCTTTATCTTTCTTTGCTTTCTGTCTCTTTCTCTGCTTTCTGTCACTTTCTCTGCTTTCGTCCCGTTCGCTGCAATCTGTCTCTTTCGCTGATTTCTGTCTCTTTCGCTGCAATCTGTCTCTTTCTCTGTTTTCTGACTCTTTCTCTGCTTTCTGTCTCTTTCTCCGCTTTTTGTCTCTTTCTCTGCTTTCAATCCCTTTCTCTGCTTTCTGTCTCCTTCTCTGCTTTCTGACTCTTTCTCTGCTTTCTGTATCTTTCTCTGCTTTCTGTCTCTTTCTCCACTTCAGTCTCTTTGTCTGCAATCTGCCTCTTTCTCTCCTTTCTGCCTCTTTCTCTGCTTACTGTCTCTTTCTCTGCTTTCTGTCCCTTTCTCTGCTTTCTGTCTCTTTCCCTGCTTTCTGTCTCAGTCTCCGCTTTCTGTCTCTTTCTCCGCTTTCTGTCTCTTTCTCCGCTTTCTGTCTCTTTCTCTGCTTTCTGTCTCTTTCTCTGCTTTCTGTCTCCTTCTCTGTTTACTGTCTCTTTCTCTGCTTTCTGTCTCTTTCTCTGCTTTCTGCCTCTTTCTTAGCTTTCTGGCACATTCTCCGCTTTCTGTCTCTTTCTCTACAATCTGTAGCTTTCTCTGCTTTCTGTCTCTTTCTCTGCCTTCTGACTCTTTCTCTGCTTTCTGCCTCTTTCTCTGTTCTCTGTCTCTTTCTCTGCTTTCTGTGCCTTTCTCTGTTTTCTGTCTCTTTCTCTGCTTTCTGCCTCTTTCTCTGCTTTCTGGCACTTTCTCTGCTTTCTGCCTCTTTCTCAGTTTTCTGTCGCTTTCTATGTATTCTGTCTCTTTCTCAGGTTTCTGCCTCTTTCTCTGCTTTCTGTCGCTTTCTCTGCTTTCTGTCTCTTTCTCTGCTCTCTGCCTCTTTCTCTGCTTTTTTTCTCTATCTCTGCTTTCTGTCTCTTCCTCTGCTTTCTGCCTCTTTCTCTGCTTTCTTTCTATTTCTCTGCTTTCAGTCTCTTTCTCTGCTTTCTGTCACTTTCTCTGATTTCTGCCTCTTTCTCTGCAATCTGACGCTTTCTCTGCTTTCTGTCTCTTTCTCTGCTTTCTGTCTCTTTCTCTGCTTTCTGCCTCTTTCTCTGCTTTCTGTCTGTTTCTCCGCTTTAGTCTCTATCTCTGCATTCTGACTCTTTCTCTGCTTTCTGTATCTTTCTCTGCTTTATGTCTCTTTCTCTGCTTTCAGTCTCCTTCTCTGCTTTCTGGCCCTTTCTCTGCTTTCTGTCTCTTTCCCTGCTTTCTGTCTCTTTCTCCGCTTTCTGTCTCTTTCTCCTCTTCAGTCTCTTTCCCTGCAATCTGCCTCTTTCTCTGCTTTCTGTCTCTTTCTTTGCTTTCTGTCTCTTTCTCTGCTTTCTGTCCCTTTCTCTGCTTTCTGTCTCTTTCCCTGCTTTCTGTCTCAGTCTCCGCTTTCTGTCTCTTTCTCCGCTTTCTGTCTCTTTCTCTGCTTTCTGTCTCTTTCTCTGCTTTCTGTCTCTTTCTCTGCTTTCTGTCTCTTTCTCTGTTTTCTGTCTCTTTCTCTGCTTTCTGACTCTTTCTCTGCTTTCTGTCTCTTTCTCTGCTTTCTGTCGCTTTCTCTGCTTTCATCTCTTTCTCTGCAATCTGTCTCTTTCGCTGATTTCTGTCTCTTTCCCTGCTTTCTGTCTCTTTCTCTGCTTTCTGTCTCTTTCTCTGCTTTCTGGCACTTTCTCCGCTTTCCGTCTCTTTCTCTACAATCTGTAGCTTTCTCTGCTTGCTGTCTCTTTCTCTGCTTTCTGACTGTTTCTCTGCTTTCTGCCTCTCTCTGTTTTCTGTCTCTTTCTCTGCTGTCTGTGTCTTTCTCTCTTTTCTGTCTCTTTCTCTGCTTTCTGCCTCTTTCTCTGCTTTCTGTCTATTTCACAGCTTTCTGCCTCTTTCTCTGCTTTCTGTCGCTTTCTCTGCTTTCTGTGTCTTTCTCTGCTTTCTGCCTCGTTCTCTTCTTTTTTTCTCTTTCTCTGCTTTCTTTCTCTTCCTCTGCTTTCTGCCTGTTTTTCTGCTTTCTTTCTCTTTCTCTGCTTTCAGTCTCTTTCTCTGCAATCAGACGCTTTCTCTGCTTTCTGTCTCTTTCTCTGCTTTCTGTCTCTTTCTCTGCTTTCTGCCTCTTTCTCTGCTTTCTGACACTTTCTCTGCTTTCCGACTCTTTCCCTGCTTTCTGGCACTTTCTCTGCTTTCTGTCACTTTCTCTGCTATCTGTCTCTTTCTCTGCTTTCTGTCGCGTTCTCTGCTTTCTGTATATATCACTGCTTTCTGTCTCTTTCTCTGCTTTCTGACTCTTTCTCTGTTTTCTGTCTCTTTCTCTGCTTTCTGTCTCTTTCTCTGTTTTCTGTCTCTTTCTCTGCTTTCTTTATCTTTCTTTGCTTTCTGTCTCTTTCTCTGCTTTCTGTCGCTTTCTCTGCTTTCGTCCCGTTCGCTGCAATCTGTCTCTTTCGCTGATTTCTGTCTCTTTCGCTGCAATCTGTCTCTTACTCTGTTTTCTGACTCTTTCTCTGCTTTCTGTCTCTTTCTCCGCTTTTTGTCTCTTTCTCTGCTTTCTGTCTCTTTCTCCGCTTTCTGTCTCCTTCTCTGCTTTCTGACTCTTTCTCTGCTTTCTGTATCTTTCTCTGCTTTCTGTCTCTTTCTCCACTTCAGTCTCTTTGTCTGCAATCTGCCTCTTTCTCTCCTTTCTGCCTCTTTCTCTGCTTTCTGTCTCTTTCTCTGCTTTCTGTCCCTTTCTCTGCTTTCTGTCTCTTTCCCTGCTTTCTGTCTCAGTCTCCGCTTTCTGTCTCTTTCTCCGCTTTCTGTCTCTTTCTCCGCTTTCTGTCTCTTTCTCTGCTTTCTGTCTCTTTCTCTGCTTTCTGTCTCCTTCTCTGTTTACTGTCTCTTTCTCTGCTTTCTGTCTCTTTCTCTGCTTTCTGCCTCTTTCTTTGCTTTCTGGCACATTCTCCGCTTTCTGTCTCTTTCTCTACAATCTGTAGCTTTCTCTGCTTTCTGTCTCTTTCTCTGCTTTCTGACTCTTTCTCTGCTTTCTGCCTCTTTCTCTGTTCTCTGTCTCTTTCTCTGCTTTCTGTGCCTTTCTCTGATTTCTGTCTCTTTCACTGCAATCTGTCGCTTTCTCTGCTTTCTGTCTCCTTCTCTGCTTTCTGTCTCTTTCTCTGCTTTCTGTCTCTTTCTCCGCTTTCTGTGTCTTTCTCCGCTTCAGTCTCTTTCTCTGCAATATGCCTCCTTCTCTGTTTTCTGCCTCTTTCCCTGTTTTCTGACTCTTTATCCGCTTTCTGTCTCTTTCTCCGCTTTCTGTCTCTTTCTCCGCTTTCTGTCTCTTTCTTCGCTTCAGGGACTTTCTCTGCTTTCTGTCTCTTTCTCTGCTTTCTGTCTCTTTCTCCACTTCAGTCTCTTTGTCTGCAATCTGCCTCTTTCTCTCCTTTCTGCCTCTTTCTCTGCTTTCTGTCTCTTTCTCTGCTTTCTGTCCCTTTCTCTGCTTTCTGTCTCTTTCCCTGCTTGCTGTCTCAGTCTCCGCTTTCTGTCTCTTTCTCCGCTTTCTGTCTCTTTCTCCGCTTTCTGTCTCTTTCTCTGCTTTCTGTCTCTTTCTCTGCTTTCTATCTCCTTCTCTGTTTACTGTCTCTTTCTCTGCTTTCTGTCTCTTTCTCTGCTTTCTGCCTCTTTCTTTGCTTTCTGGCACATTCTCCGCTTTCTGTCTCTTTCTCTGCTTTCTGGAACTTTCTCTGCTTTCTGCCTCTTTCTCTGTTTTCTGTCGCTTTCTATGTATTCTGTCTTTTTCTCAGCTTTCTGCCTCTTTCTCTGCTTTCTGTCGCTTTCTCTGCTTTCTGTCTCTTTCTCTGCTCTCTGCCTCTTTCTCTGCTTTTTTTCTCTATCTCTGCTTTCTGTCTCTTCCTCTGCTTTCTGCCTCTTTCTCTGCTTTCTTTCTATTTCTCTGCTCTCAGTCTCTTTCTCTGCTTTCTGTCACTTTCTCTGATTTCTGCCTCTTTCTCTGCAATCTGACGCTTTCTCTGCTTTCTGTCTCTTTCTCTGCTTTCTGTCTGTTTCTCCGCTTTAGTCTCTTTCTCTGCATTCTGACTCTTTCTCTGCTTTCTGTATCTTTCTCTGCTTTATGTCTCTTTCTCTGCTTTCAGTCTCTTTCTCTGCTTTCTGGCCCTTTCTCTGCTTTCTGTCTCTTTCCCTGCTTTCTGTCTCTTGCTCCGCTTTCTGTCTCTTTCTCCTCTTCAGTCTCTTTCCCTGCTTTCTGCCTCTTTCTCTGCTTTCTGTCTCTTTCTTTGCTTTCTGTCTCTTTCTCTGCTTTATGTCCCTTTCTCTGCTTTCTGTCTCTTTCCCTGCTTTCTGTCTCAGTCTCCGCTTTCTGTCTCTTTCTCCGCTTTCTGTCTCTTTCTCTGCTTTCTGTCTCTTTCTCTGCTTTCTGTCTCTTTCTCTGTTTTCTTGTCTCTTTCTCTGCTTTCTGACTCTTTCTCTGCTTTCTGTCTCTTTCTCTGCTTTCTGTCGCTTTCTCTGCTTTCATCTCTTTCTCTGCAATCTGTCTCTTTCACTGATTTCTGTCTCTTTCCCTGCTTTCTGTCTCTTTCTCTGCTTTCTGTCTCTTTCTCTGCTTTCTGGCACATTCTCCGCTTTCCGTCTCTTTCTCTACAATCTGTAGCTTTCTCTGCTTGCTGTCTCTTTCTTTGCTTTCTGACTGTTTCTCTGCTTTCTGCCTCTCTCTGTTTTCTGTCTCTTTCTCTGCTGTCTGTGTCTTTCTCTCTTTTCTGTCTCTTTCTCTGCTTTCTGCCTCTTTCTCTGCTTTCTGTCTATTTCACAGCTTTCTGCCTCTTTCTCTGCTTTCGGTGTCTTTCTCTGCTTTATGCCTCGTTCTCTTCTTTTTTTCTCTTTCTCTGCTTTCTGTCTCTTCCTCTGCTTTCTGCCTGTTTTTCTGCTTTCTTTCTCTTTCTCTGCTTTCAGTCTCCTTCTCTGCTTTCTGTCACTTTCTCTGATTTCTGTCTCTTTCTCTGCAATCTGACGCTTTCTGTGCTTTCTGTCTCTTTCTGTGCTTTCTGTCTCTTTCTCTGCTTTCTGCCTCTTTCTCTGCTTTCTGTCTGTTTCTCTGCTTTCCATCTCTTTCTCTGCTTTCTTCCGCGTTCTCTGCTTTCTGTCTCTATCCGTGCTTTCTGTCTCTTTCTCTGCTTTCTGGCAATTTCTCTGCTTTCTGAAACTTTCTCTGCTTTCTGTCTCTTTCCCTGCTTTCTGACACTTTCTCTGCTTTCTGTCACTTTCTCTGCTATCTGTCTCTTTCTCCGCTTTCTGTGTCTTTCTCCGCTTCAGTCTCTTTCTCTGCAATATGCCTCCTTCTCTGTTTTCTGTCTCTATCACTGCTTTCTGTCTCTTTCTCTGCTTTCTGACTCTTTCTCTGCTTTCTTTATCTTTCTTCGCTTTCTGTCTCTTTCTCTGCTTTCTGTCGCTTTCTCTGCTTTCGTCCCGTTCTCTGCAATCTGTCTCTTTCGCTGATTTCTGTCCCTTTCCCTGCTTTTGAATCTTTCTCTCCTTTCTGAATCTTTCTCTGATTTCTGTCTCTTTCGCTGCAATCTGTCTCTTTCTCTGTTTTCTGACCCTTTCTCCGCTTTCTGTCTCTTTCTCCACTTTTTGTCTCTTTCTCTGCTTTCTGTCTCTTTCTCCGCTTTCTGTCTCCTTCTCTGCTTTCTGACTCTTTCTCTGCTTTCTGTATCTTTCTCTGCTTTCTGTCTCTTTCTCCGCTTTCTGTCTGCTTCTCTGCATTCTGACTCTTTCTCTGCTTTCTGTCTTTTTCTCCGCTTTCTGTCTCTTTCTCTGTTTTCTATCTCTTTCTCTGTTTTCTGACTCTTTCTCTGCTTTCTGTCTCCTTCTCTGCTTTCTGTCTCTTTCTCTGCTTTCTGTCTCTTTCTCCGCTTTCTGTGTCTTTCTCCGCTTCACTCTCTTTCTCTGCAATATGCCTCCTTCTCTGTTTTCTGCCTCTTTCCCTGTTTTCTGACTCTTTATCCGCTTTCTGTCTCTTTCTCCGCTTTCTGTCTCTTTCTCCGCTTTCAGTCTCTTTCTTCGCTTCAGTCTCTTTCTCTGCTTTCTGTCTCTTTCTCTGTTTTCTGTCTCTTTCTCTGCTTTCTGTATCTTTCCCTGCTTTCTGTCTCTTTCTCTGCTTTCTGTCTCTTTCTCCACTTCAGTCTCTTTGTCTGCAATCTGTCTCTTTCTCTCCTTTCTGCCTCTTTCTCTGCTTTCTGTCTCTTTCTCTGCTTTCTGTCCCTTTCTCTGCTTTCTGTCTCTTTCCCTGCTTTCTGTCTCAGTCTCCGCTTTCTGTCTCTTTCTCCGCTTTCTGCCTCTTTCTCCGCTTTCTGTCTCTTTCTCTGCTTTCTGTCTCTTTCTCTGCTTTCTGTCTCCTTCTCTGTTTACTGTCTCTTTCTCTGCTTTCTGACTCTTTCTCTGCAATCTATCTCTTTCGCTGATTTCTGTCCCTTTCCCTGCTTTTGAATCTTTCTCTGCTTTCTGAATCTTTCTCTGATTTCTGTCTCTTTCGCTGCAATCTGTCGCTTTCTCTGCTTTCTGTCTTTTTCTCTGCAATCTGTCGCTTTCTCTGCAATCTGGCGCTTTCTCTGCTTTCTGTCTCTTTCTCTGCTTTCTGCCTCATTCTCTGCTTGATGGCACATTCTCCGCTTTCTGTCTCTTTCTCTACTATCTGTAGCTTTCTCTGCTTTCTGTCACTTTCTCTGCATTCTGACTGTTTCTCCGCTTTCTGCCTCTCTCTGTTTTCTGTCTCTTTCTCTGCTTTCTGTGTCTTTCTCTCTTTTCTGTCTCTTTCTCTGCTTTCTGCCTCTTTCATTGCTTTCTGTCTCTTTCTCTGCTTTCTGCCTCGTTCTCTGCTTTCTGTCGCTTTCTCTGCTTTCTGCCTCTTCCTCTGCTTTCTGCCTCTTTTTCTGCTTTCTTTCTCTGCTTTCAGTCTCTTTCTCTGCTTTCTGTCACTTTCTCTGATTTCTGTCTCTTTCTCTGCAATCTGACGCTTTCTCTGCTTTCTGTCTCTTTCTCTGCTTTCTGTCTCTTTCTCTGTTTTCTGCCTCCTTCTCTGCTTTCTGTCTGTTTCTCTGCTTTCCATCTCTTTCTCTGCTTTCTGTCGCGTTCTCTGCTTTCTGTCTCTATCCCTGCTTTCTGTCTCTTTCTCTGCTTTCTGGCACGTTCTCTGCTTTCTGACACTTACTCTGCTTTCTGTCTCTTTCTCTGCTTTCTGGCACTTTCTCTGCTTTCTGACACTTTCTCTGCTTTCTTTCACTTTCTCTGCTTTCTGTCTCTTTCTCTGCTTTCTGACTCTTTCTCTGCTTTCTGTCTCTTTCTCTGCTTTCTGTCGCTTTCTCTGCTTTCGTCTCTTTCTCTGCAATCTATCTCTTTCGCTGATTTCTGACTCTTTCCCTGCTTTTGAATCTTTCTCTTCTTTCTGAATCGTTCTCTGATTTCTGTCTCTTTCACTGCAATCTGTCGCTTTCTCTGCTTTCTGTCTCCTTCTCTGCTTTCTGTCTCTTTCTCTGCTTTCTGTCTCTTTCTCCGCTTTCTGTGTCTTTCTCCGCTTCAGTCTCTTTCTCTGCAATATGCCTCCTTCTCTGTGTTCTGCCTCTTTCCCTGTTTTCTGACTCTTTATCCGCTTTCTGTCTCTTTCTCCGCTTTCTGTCTCTTTCTCCGCTTTCTGTCTCTTTCTTCGCTTCAGGGACTTTCTCTGCTTTCTGTCTCTTTCTCTGCTTTCTGTCTCTTTCTCTGCTTTCTGTCTCTTTCTCCACTTCAGTCTCTTTGTCTGCAATCTGCCTCTTTCTCTCCTTTCTGCCTCTTTCTCTGCTTTCTGTCTCTTTCTCTGCTTTCTGTCCCATTCTCTGCTTTCTGTCTCTTTCCCTGCTTTCTGTCTCAGTCTCCGCTTTCTGTCTCTTTCTCCGCTTTCTGTCTCTTTCTCCGCTTTCTGTCTCTTTCTCTGCTTTCTGTCTCTTTCTCTGCTTTCTGTCTCCTTCTCTGTTTACTGTCTCTTTCTCTGCTTTCTGTCTCTTTCTCTGCTTTCTGCCTCTTTCTTTGCTTTCTGGCACATTCTCCGCTTTCTGTCTCTTTCTCTACAATCTGTAGCTTTCTCTGCTTTCTGTCTCTTTCTCTGCTTTCTGACTCTTTCTCTGCTTTCTGCCTCTTTCTCTGTTCTCTGTCTCTTTCTCTGCTTTCTGTGCCTTTCTCTGATTTCTGTCTCTTTCACTGCAATCTGTCGCTTTCTCTGCTTTCTGTCTCCTTCTCTGCTTTCTGTCTCTTTCTCTGCTTTCTGTCTCTTTCTCCGCTTTCTGTGTCTTTCTCCGCTTCAGTCTCTTTCTCTGCAATATGCCTCCTTCTCTGTTTTCTGCCTCTTTCCCTGTTTTCTGACTCTTTATCCGCTTTCTGTCTCTTTCTCCGCTTTCTGTCTCTTTCTCCGCTTTCTGTCTCTTTCTTCGCTTCAGGGACTTTCTCTGCTTCCTGTCTCTTTCTCTGCTTTCTGTCTCTTTCTCCGCTTTCTGTCTCTTTCTCCACTTCAGTCTCTTTGTCTGCAATCTGCCTCTTTCTCTCCTTTCTGCCTCTTTCTCTGCTTTCTGACTCTTTCTCCGCTTTCTGTCTCTTTCTCCACTTTTTGTCTCTTTCTCTGCTTTCTGTCTCTTTCTCCGCTTTCTGTCTCCTTCTCTGCTTTCTGACTGTTTCTCTGCTTTCTGTATCTTTCTCTGCTTTCTGTCTCTTTCTCCGCTTTCTGTCTGCTTCTCTGCATTCTGACTCTTTCTCTGCTTTCTGTCTTTTTCTCCGCTTTCTGTCTCTTTCTCTGTTTTCTATCTCTTTCTCTGTTTTCTGACTCTTTCTCTGCTTTCTGTCTCCTTCTCTGCTTTCTGTCTCTTTCTCTGCTTTCTGTCTCTTTCTCCGCTTTCTGTGTCTTTCTCCGCTTCAGTCTCTTTCTCTGCAATATGCCTCCTTCTCTGTTTTCTGCCTCTTTCCCTGTTTTCTGACTCTTTATCCGCTTTCTGTCTCTTTCTCCGCTTTCTGTCTCTTTCTCCGCTTTCAGTCTCTTTCTTCGCTTCTATCTCTTTCTCTGCTTTCTGTCTCTTTCTCTGTTTTCTGTCTCTTTCTCTGCTTTCTGTATCTTTCCCTGCTTTCTGTCTCTTTCTCTGCTTTCTGTCTCTTTCTCCACTTCAGTCTCTTTGTCTGCAATCTGTCTCTTTCTCTCCTTTCTGCCTCTTTCTCTGCTTTCTGTCTCTTTCTCTGCTTTCTGTCCCTTTCTCTGCTTTCTGTCTCTTTCCCTGCTTTCTGTCTCAGTCTCCGCTTTCTGTCTCTTTCTCCGCTTTCTGCCTCTTTCTCCGCTTTCTGTCTCTTTCTCTGCTTTCTGTCTCTTTCTCTGCTTTCTGTCTCCTTCTCTGTTTACTGTCTCTTTCTCTGCTTTCTGACTCTTTCTCTGCAATCTATCTCTTTCGCTGATTTCTGTCCCTTTCCCTGCTTTTGAATCTTTCTCTGCTTTCTGAATCTTTCTCTGATTTCTGTCTCTTTCGCTGCAATCTGTCGCTTTCTCTGCTTTCTGTCTTTTTCTCTGCAATCTGTCGCTTTCTCTGCAATCTGGCGCTTTCTCTGCTTTCTGTCTCTTTCTCTGCTTTCTGCCTCATTCTCTGCTTGATGGCACATTCTCCGCTTTCTGTCTCTTTCTCTACTATCTGTAGCTTTCTCTGCTTTCTGTCACTTTCTCTGCATTCTGACTGTTTCTCCGCTTTCTGCCTCTCTCTGTTTTCTGTCTCTTTCTCTGCTTTCTGTGTCTTTCTCTCTTTTCTGTCTCTTTCTCTGCTTTCTGCCTCTTTCATTGCTTTCTGTCTCTTTCTCTGCTTTCTGCCTCGTTCTCTGCTTTCTGTCGCTTTCTCTGCTTTCTGCCTCTTCCTCTGCTTTCTGCCTCTTTTTCTGCTTTCTTTCTCTGCTTTCAGTCTCTTTCTCTGCTTTCTGTCACTTTCTCTGATTTCTGTCTCTTTCTCTGCAATCTGACGCTTTCTCTGCTTTCTGTCTCTTTCTCTGCTTTCTGTCTCTTTCTCTGTTTTCTGCCTCTTTCTCTGCTTTCTGTCTGTTTCTCTGCTTTCCATCTCTTTCTCTGCTTTCTGTCGCGTTCTCTGCTTTCTGTCTCTATCCCTGCTTTCTGTCTCTTTCTCTGCTTTCTGGCACGTTCTCTGCTTTCTGACACTTACTCTGCTTTCTGTCTCTTTCTCTGCTTTCTGGCACTTTCTCTGCTTTCTGACACTTTCTCTGCTTTCTTTCACTTTCTCTGCTTTCTGTCTCTTTCTCTGCTTTCTGACTCTTTCTCTGCTTTCTGTCTCTTTCTCTGCTTTCTGTCGCTTTCTCTGCTTTCGTCTCTTTCTCTGCAATCTATCTCTTTCGCTGATTTCTGACTCTTTCCCTGCTTTTGAATCTTTCTCTTCTTTCTGAATCGTTCTCTGATTTCTGTCTCTTTCACTGCAATCTGTCGCTTTCTCTGCTTTCTGTCTCCTTCTCTGCTTTCTGTCTCTTTCTCTGCTTTCTGTCTCTTTCTCCGCTTTCTGTGTCTTTCTCCGCTTCAGTCTCTTTCTCTGCAATATGCCTCCTTCTCTGTGTTCTGCCTCTTTCCCTGTTTTCTGACTCTTTATCCGCTTTCTGTCTCTTTCTCCGCTTTCTGTCTCTTTCTCCGCTTTCTGTCTCTTTCTTCGCTTCAGGGACTTTCTCTGCTTTCTGTCTCTTTCTCTGCTTTCTGTCTCTTTCTCTGCTTTCTGTCTCTTTCTCCACTTCAGTCTCTTTGTCTGCAATCTGCCTCTTTCTCTCCTTTCTGCCTCTTTCTCTGCTTTCTGTCTCTTTCTCTGCTTTCTGTCCCTTTCTCTGCTTTCTGTCTCTTTCCCTGCTTTCTGTCTCAGTCTCCGCTTTCTGTCTCTTTCTCCGCTTTCTGTCTCTTTCTCCGCTTTCTGTCTCTTTCTCTGCTTTCTGTCTCTTTCTCTGCTTTCTGTCTCCTTCTCTGTTTACTGTCTCTTTCTCTGCTTTCTGTCTCTTTCTCTGCTTTCTGCCTCTTTCTTTGCTTTCTGGCACATTCTCCGCTTTCTGTCTCTTTCTCTACAATCTGTAGCTTTCTCTGCTTTCTGTCTCTTTCTCTGCTTTCTGACTCTTTCTCTGCTTTCTGCCTCTTTCTCTGTTCTCTGTCTCTTTCTCTGCTTTCTGTGCCTTTCTCTGATTTCTGTCTCTTTCACTGCAATCTGTCGCTTTCTCTGCTTTCTGTCTCCTTCTCTGCTTTCTGTCTCTTTCTCTGCTTTCTGTCTCTTTCTCCGCTTTCTGTGTCTTTCTCCGCTTCAGTCTCTTTCTCTGCAATATGCCTCCTTCTCTGTTTTCTGCCTCTTTCCCTGTTTTCTGACTCTTTATCCGCTTTCTGTCTCTTTCTCCGCTTTCTGTCTCTTTCTCCGCTTTCTGTCTCTTTCTTCGCTTCAGGGACTTTCTCTGCTTTCTGTCTCTTTCTCTGCTTTCTGTCTCTTTCTCTGCTTTCTGTCTCTTTCTCCACTTCAGTCTCTTTGTCTGCAATCTGCCTCTTTCTCTCCTTTCTGCCTCTTTCTCTGCTTTCTGTCTCTTTCTCTGCTTTCTGTCCCTTTCTCTGCTTTCTGTCTCTTTCCCTGCTTGCTGTCTCTTTCCCTGCTTGCTGTCTCAGTCTCCGCTTTCTGTCTCTTTCTCCGCTTTCTGTCTCTTTCTCCGCTTTCTGTCTCTTTCTCTGCTTTCTGTCTCTTTCTCTGCTTTCTGTCTCCTTCTCTGTTTACTGTCTCTTTCTCTGCTTTCTGCCTCTTTCTTTGCTTTCTGGCACATTCTCCGCTTTCTGTCTCTTTCTCTGCTTTCTGGAACTTTCTCTGCTTTCTGCCTCTATCTCTGTTTTCTGTCGCTTTCTATGTATTGTGTCTTTTTCTCAGCTTTCTGCCTCTTTCTCTGCTTTCTGTCGCTTTCTCTGCTTTCTGTCTCTTTCTCTGCTCTCTGCCTCTTTCTCTGCTTTTTTTCTCTATCTCTGCTTTCTGTCTCTTCCTCTGCTTTCTGCCTCTTTCTCTGCTTTCTTTCTATTTCTCTGCTCTCAGTCTCTTTCTCTGCTTTCTGTCACTTTCTCTGATTTCTGCCTCTTTCTCTGCAATCTGACGCTTTCTCTGCTTTCTGCCTCTTTCTCTGCTTTCTGTCTGTTTCTCCGCTTTCGTCTCTTTCTCTGCATTCTGACTCTTTCTCTGCTTTCTGTATCTTTCTCTGCTTTATGTCTCTTTCTCTGCTTTCAGTCTCTTTCTCTGCTTTCTGGCCCTTTCTCTGCTTTCTGTCTCTTTCCCTGCTTTCTGTCTCTTGCTCCGCTTTCTGTCTCTTTCTCCTCTTCAGTCTCTTTCCCTGCAATCTGCCTCTTTCTCTGCTTTCTGTCTCTTTCTTTGCTTTCTGTCTCTTTCTCTGCTTTATGTCCCTTTCTCTGCTTTCTGTCTCTTTCCCTGCTTTCTGTCTCAGTCTCCGCTTTCTGTCTCTTTCTCCGCTTTCTGTCTCTTTCTCTGCTTTCTGTCTCTTTCTCTGCTTTCTGTCTCTTTCTCTGTTTTCTTGTCTCTTTCTCTGCTTTCTGACTCTTTCTCTGCTTTCTGTCTCTTTCTCTGCTTTCTGTCGCTTTCTCTGCTTTCATCTCTTTCTCTGCAATCTGTCTCTTTCACTGATTTCTGTCTCTTTCCCTGCTTTCTGTCTCTTTCTCTGCTTTCTGTCTCTTTCTCTGCTTTCTGGCACATTCTCCGCTTTCCGTCTCTTTCTCTACAATCTGTAGCTTTCTCTGCTTGCTGTCTCTTTCTCTGCTTTCTGACTGTTTCTCTGCTTTCTGCCTCTCTCTTTTTTCTGTCTCTTTCTCTGCTGTCTGTGTCTTTCTCTCCTTTCTGTCTCTTTCTCTGCTTTCTGCCTCTTTCTCTGCTTTCTGTCTATTTCACAGCTTTCTGCCTCTTTCTCTGCTTTCGGTGTCTTTCTCTGCTTTCTGCCTCGTTCTCTTCTTTTTTTCTCTTTCTCTGCTTTCTGTCTCTTCCTCTGCTTTCTGCCTGTTTTTCTGCTTTCTTTCTCTTTCTCTGCTTTCAGTCTCTTTCTCTGCTTTCTGTCACTTTCTCTGATTTCTGTCTCTTTCACTGCAATCTGTCGCTTTCTCTGCTTTCTGTCTCCTTCTCTGCTTTCTGTCTCTTTCTCTGCTTTCTGTCTCTTTCTCCGCTTTCTGTGTCTTTCTCCGCTTCAGTCTCTTTCTCTGCAATATGCCTCCTTCTCTGTTTTCTGCCTCTTTCCCTGTTTTCTGACTCTTTATCCGCTTTCTGTCTCTTTCTCCGCTTTCTGTCTCTTTCTCCGCTTTCTGTCTCTTTCTTCGCTTCAGGGACTTTCTCTGCTTTCTGTCTCTTTCTCTGCTTTCTGTCTCTTTCTCTGCTTTCTGTCTCTTTCTCCACTTCAGTCTCTTTGTCTGCAATCTGCCTCTTTCTCTCCTTTCTGCCTCTTTCTCTGCTTTCTGTCTCTTTCTCTGCTTTCTGTCCCTTTCTCTGCTTTCTGTCTCTTTCCCTGCTTGCTGTCTCTTTCCCTGCTTGCTGTCTCAGTCTCCGCTTTCTGTCTCTTTCTCCGCTTTCTGTCTCTTTCTCCGCTTTCTGTCTCTTTCTCTGCTTTCTGTCTCTTTCTCTGCTTTCTGTCTCCTTCTCTGTTTACTGTCTCTTTCTCTGCTTTCTGCCTCTTTCTTTGCTTTCTGGCACATTCTCCGCTTTCTGTCTCTTTCTCTGCTTTCTGGAACTTTCTCTGCTTTCTGCCTCTATCTCTGTTTTCTGTCGCTTTCTATGTATTGTGTCTTTTTCTCAGCTTTCTGCCTCTTTCTCTGCTTTCTGTCGCTTTCTCTGCTTTCTGTCTCTTTCTCTGCTCTCTGCCTCTTTCTCTGCTTTTTTTCTCTATCTCTGCTTTCTGTCTCTTCCTCTGCTTTCTGCCTCTTTCTCTGCTTTCTTTCTATTTCTCTGCTCTCAGTCTCTTTCTCTGCTTTCTGTCACTTTCTCTGATTTCTGCCTCTTTCTCTGCAATCTGACGCTTTCTCTGCTTTCTGCCTCTTTCTCTGCTTTCTGTCTGTTTCTCCGCTTTCGTCTCTTTCTCTGCATTCTGACTCTTTCTCTGCTTTCTGTATCTTTCTCTGCTTTATGTCTCTTTCTCTGCTTTCAGTCTCTTTCTCTGCTTTCTGGCCCTTTCTCTGCTTTCTGTCTCTTTCCCTGCTTTCTGTCTCTTGCTCCGCTTTCTGTCTCTTTCTCCTCTTCAGTCTCTTTCCCTGCAATCTGCCTCTTTCTCTGCTTTCTGTCTCTTTCTTTGCTTTCTGTCTCTTTCTCTGCTTTATGTCCCTTTCTCTGCTTTCTGTCTCTTTCCCTGCTTTCTGTCTCAGTCTCCGCTTTCTGTCTCTTTCTCCGCTTTCTGTCTCTTTCTCTGCTTTCTGTCTCTTTCTCTGCTTTCTGTCTCTTTCTCTGTTTTCTTGTCTCTTTCTCTGCTTTCTGACTCTTTCTCTGCTTTCTGTCTCTTTCTCTGCTTTCTGTCGCTTTCTCTGCTTTCATCTCTTTCTCTGCAATCTGTCTCTTTCACTGATTTCTGTCTCTTTCCCTGCTTTCTGTCTCTTTCTCTGCTTTCTGTCTCTTTCTCTGCTTTCTGGCACATTCTCCGCTTTCCGTCTCTTTCTCTACAATCTGTAGCTTTCTCTGCTTGCTGTCTCTTTCTCTGCTTTCTGACTGTTTCTCTGCTTTCTGCCTCTCTCTTTTTTCTGTCTCTTTCTCTGCTGTCTGTGTCTTTCTCTCCTTTCTGTCTCTTTCTCTGCTTTCTGCCTCTTTCTCTGCTTTCTGTCTATTTCACAGCTTTCTGCCTCTTTCTCTGCTTTCGGTGTCTTTCTCTGCTTTCTGCCTCGTTCTCTTCTTTTTTTCTCTTTCTCTGCTTTCTGTCTCTTCCTCTGCTTTCTGCCTGTTTTTCTGCTTTCTTTCTCTTTCTCTGCTTTCAGTCTCTTTCTCTGCTTTCTGTCACTTTCTCTGATTTCTGTCTCTTTCTCTGCAATCTGACGCTTTCTCTGCTTTCTGTCTCTTTCTCCGCTTTCTGCCTCTTTCTCCGCTTTCTGTCTCTTTCTCTGCTTTCTGTCTCTTTCTCTGCTTTCTGTCTCCTTCTCTGTTTACTGTCTCTTTCTCTGCTTTCTGACTCTTTCTCTGCAATCTATCTCTTTCGCTGATTTCTGTCCCTTTCCCTGCTTTTGAATCTTTCTCTGCTTTCTGAATCTTTCTCTGATTTCTGTCTCTTTCGCTGCAATCTGTCGCTTTCTCTGCTTTCTGTCTTTTTCTCTGCAATCTGTCGCTTTCTCTGCAATCTGGCGCTTTCTCTGCTTTCTGTCTCTTTCTCTGCTTTCTGCCTCATTCTCTGCTTGATGGCACATTCTCCGCTTTCTGTCTCTTTCTCTACTATCTGTAGCTTTCTCTGCTTTCTGTCACTTTCTCTGCATTCTGACTGTTTCTCCGCTTTCTGCCTCTCTCTGTTTTCTGTCTCTTTCTCTGCTTTCTGTGTCTTTCTCTCTTTTCTGTCTCTTTCTCTGCTTTCTGCCTCTTTCATTGCTTTCTGTCTCTTTCTCTGCTTTCTGCCTCGTTCTCTGCTTTCTGTCGCTTTCTCTGCTTTCTGCCTCTTCCTCTGCTTTCTGCCTCTTTTTCTGCTTTCTTTCTCTGCTTTCAGTCTCTTTCTCTGCTTTCTGTCACTTTCTCTGATTTCTGTCTCTTTCTCTGCAATCTGACGCTTTCTCTGCTTTCTGTCTCTTTCTCTGCTTTCTGTCTCTTTCTCTGTTTTCTGCCTCTTTCTCTGCTTTCTGTCTGTTTCTCTGCTTTCCATCTCTTTCTCTGCTTTCTGTCGCGTTCTCTGCTTTCTGTCTCTATCCCTGCTTTCTGTCTCTTTCTCTGCTTTCTGGCACGTTCTCTGCTTTCTGACACTTACTCTGCTTTCTGTCTCTTTCTCTGCTTTCTGGCACTTTCTCTGCTTTCTGACACTTTCTCTGCTTTCTTTCACTTTCTCTGCTTTCTGTCTCTTTCTCTGCTTTCTGACTCTATCTCTGCTTTCTGTCTCTTTCTCTGCTTTCTGTCGCTTTCTCTGCTTTCGTCTCTTTCTCTGCAATCTATCTCTTTCGCTGATTTCTGACTCTTTCCCTGCTTTTGAATCTTTCTCTTCTTTCTGAATCGTTCTCTGATTTCTGTCTCTTTCACTGCAATCTGTCGCTTTCTCTGCTTTCTGTCTCCTTCTCTGCTTTCTGTCTCTTTCTCTGCTTTCTGTCTCTTTCTCCGCTTTCTGTGTCTTTCTCCGCTTCAGTCTCTTTCTCTGCAATATGCCTCCTTCTCTGTGTTCTGCCTCTTTCCCTGTTTTCTGACTCTTTATCCGCTTTCTGTCTCTTTCTCCGCTTTCTGTCTCTTTCTCCGCTTTCTGTCTCTTTCTTCGCTTCAGGGACTTTCTCTGCTTTCTGTCTCTTTCTCTGCTTTCTGTCTCTTTCTCTGCTTTCTGTCTCTTTCTCCACTTCAGTCTCTTTGTCTGCAATCTGCCTCTTTCTCTCCTTTCTGCCTCTTTCTCTGCTTTCTGTCTCTTTCTCTGCTTTCTGTCCCTTTCTCTGCTTTCTGTCTCTTTCCCTGCTTTCTGTCTCAGTCTCCGCTTTCTGTCTCTTTCTCCGCTTTCTGTCTCTTTCTCCGCTTTCTGTCTCTTTCTCTGCTTTCTGTCTCTTTCTCTGCTTTCTGTCTCCTTCTCTGTTTACTGTCTCTTTCTCTGCTTTCTGTCTCTTTCTCTGCTTTCTGCCTCTTTCTTTGCTTTCTGGCACATTCTCCGCTTTCTGTCTCTTTCTCTACAATCTGTAGCTTTCTCTGCTTTCTGTCTCTTTCTCTGCTTTCTGACTCTTTCTCTGCTTTCTGCCTCTTTCTCTGTTCTCTGTCTCTTTCTCTGCTTTCTGTGCCTTTCTCTGATTTCTGTCTCTTTCACTGCAATCTGTCGCTTTCTCTGCTTTCTGTCTCCTTCTCTGCTTTCTGTCTCTTTCTCTGCTTTCTGTCTCTTTCTCCGCTTTCTGTGTCTTTCTCCGCTTCAGTCTCTTTCTCTGCAATATGCCTCCTTGTCTGTTTTCTGCCTCTTTCCCTGTTTTCTGACTCTTTATCCGCTTTCTGTCTCTTTCTCCGCTTTCTGTCTCTTTCTCCGCTTTCTGTCTCTTTCTTCGCTTCAGGGACTTTCTCTGCTTTCTGTCTCTTTCTCTGCTGTCAGTCTCTTTCTCTGCTTTCTGTCTCTTTCTCCACTTCAGTCTCTTTGTCTGCAATCTGCCTCTTTCTCTCCTTTCTGCCTCTTTCTCTGCTTTCTGTCTCTTTCTCTGCTTTCTGTCCCTTTCTCTGCTTTCTGTCTCTTTCCCTGCTTGCTGTCTCTTTCCCTGCTTGCTGTCTCAGTCTCCGCTTTCTGTCTCTTTCTCCGCTTTCTGTCTCTTTCTCCGCTTTCTGTCTCTTTCTCTGCTTTCTGTCTCTTTCTCTGCTTTCTGTCTCCTTCTCTGTTTACTGTCTCTTTCTCTGCTTTCTGTCTCTTTCTCTGCTTTCTGCCTCTTTCTTTGCTTTCTGGCACATTCTCCGCTTTCTGTCTCTTTCTCTGCTTTCTGGAACTTTCTCTGCTTTCTGCCTCTATCTCTGTTTTCTGTCGCTTTCTATGTATTCTGTCTTTTTCTCAGCTTTCTGCCTCTTTCTCTGCTTTCTGTCGCTTTCTCTGCTTTCTGTCTCTTTCTCTGCTCTCTGCCTCTTTCTCTGCTTTTTTTCTCTATCTCTGCTTTCTGTCTCTTCCTCTGCTTTCTGCCTCTTTCTCTGCTTTCTTTCTATTTCTCTGCTCTCAGTCTCTTTCTCTGCTTTCTGTCACTTTCTCTGATTTCTGCCTCTTTCTCTGCAATCTGACGCTTTCTCTGCTTTCTGCCTCTTTCTCTGCTTTCTGTCTGTTTCTCCGCTTTAGTCTCTTTCTCTGCATTCTGACTCTTTCTCTGCTTTCTGTATCTTTCTCTGCTTTATGTCTCTTTCTCTGCTTTCAGTCTCTTTCTCTGCTTTCTGGCCCTTTCTCTGCTTTCTTTCTCTTTCCCTGCTTTCTGTCTCTTGCTCCGCTTTCTGTCTCTTTCTCCTCTTCAGTCTCTTTCCCTGCAATCTGCCTCTTTCTCTGCTTTCTGTCTCTTTCTTTGCTTTCTGTCTCTTTCTCTGCTTTATGTCCCTTTCTCTGCTTTCTGTCTCTTTCCCTGCTTTCTGTCTCAGTCTCCGCTTTCTGTCTCTTTCTCCGCTTTCTGTCTCTTTCTCTGCTTTCTGTCTCTTTCTCTGCTTTCTGTCTCTTTCTCTGTTTTCTTGTCTCTTTCTCTGCTTTCTGACTCTTTCTCTGCTTTCTGTCTCTTTCTCTGCTTTCTGTCGCTTTCTCTGCTTTCATCTCTTTCTCTGCAATCTGTCTCTTTCACTGATTTCTGTCTCTTTCCCTGCTTTCTGTCTCTTTCTCTGCTTTCTGTCTCTTTCTCTGCTTTCTGGCACATTCTCCGCTTTCCGTCTCTTTCTCTACAATCTGTAGCTTTCTCTGCTTGCTGTCTCTTTCTCTGCTTTCTGACTGTTTCTCTGCTTTCTGCCTCTCTCTGTTTTCTGTCTCTTTCTCTGCTGTCTGTGACTTTCTCTCTTTTCTGTCTCTTTCTCTGCTTTCTGCCTCTTTCTCTGCTTTCTGTCTATTTCACAGCTTTCTGCCTCTTTCTCTGCTTTCGGTGTCTTTGTCTGCTTTCTGCCTCGTTCTCTTCTTTTTTTCTCTTTCTCTGCTTTCTGTCTCTTCCTCTGCTTTCTGCCTGTTTTTCTGCTTTCTTTCTCTTTCTCTGCTTTCAGTCTCTTTCTCTGCTTTCTGTCACTTTCTCTGATTTCTGTCTCTTTCTCTGCAATCTGACGCTTTCTCTGCTTTCTGTCTCTTTCTGTGCTTTCTGTCTCTTTCTCTGCTTTCTGCCTCTTTCTCTGCTTTCTGTCTGTTTCTCTGCTTTCCATCTCTTTCTCTGCTTTCTTCCGCGTTCTCTGCTTTCTGTCTCTATCCGTGCTTTCTGTCTCTTTCTCTGCTTTCTGGCAATTTCTCTGCTTTCTGAAACTTTCTCTGCTTTCTGTCTCTTTCCCTGCTTTCTGACACTTTCTCTGCTTTCTGTCACTTTCTCTGCTATCTGTCTCTTTCTCCGCTTTCTGTGTCTTTCTCCGCTTCAGTCTCTTTCTCTGCACTATGCCTCCTTCTCTGTTTTCTGTCTCTATCACTGCTTTCTGTCTCTTTCTCTGCTTTCTGACTCTTTCTCTGCTTTCTTTATCTTTCTTCGCTTTCTGTCTCTTTCTCTGCTTTCTGTCGCTTTCTCTGCTTTCGTCCCGTTCTCTGCAATCTGTCTCTTTCGCTGATTTCTGTCCCTTTCCCTGCTTTTGAATCTTTCTCTCCTTTCTGAATCTTTCTCTGATTTCTGTCTCTTTCGCTGCAATCTGTCTCTTTCTCTGTTTTCTGACTCTTTCTCCGCTTTCTGTCTCTTTCTCCACTTTTTGTCTCTTTCTCTGCTTTCTGTCTCTTTCTCCGCTTTCTGTCTCCTTCTCTGCTTTCTGACTCTTTCTCTGCTTTCTGTATCTTTCTCTGCTTTCTGTCTCTTTCTCCGCTTTCTGTCTGCTTCTCTGCATTCTGACTCTTTCTCTGCTTTCTGTCTTTTTCTCCGCTTTCTGTCTCTTTCTCTGTTTTCTATCTCTTTCTCTGTTTTCTGACTCTTTCTCTGCTTTCTGTCTCCTTCTCTGCTTTCTGTCTCTTTCTCTGCTTTCTGTCTCTTTCTCTGCTTTCTGTCCCTTTCTCTGCTTTCTGTCTCTTTCCCTGCTTTCTGTCTCAGTCTCCGCTTTCTGTCTCTTTCTCCGCTTTCTGCCTCTTTCTCCGCTTTCTGTCTCTTTCTCTGCTTTCTGTCTCTTTCTCTGCTTTCTGTCTCCTTCTCTGTTTACTGTCCCTTTCTCTGCTTTCTGACAGTTTCTCTGCAATCTATCTCTTTCGCTGATTTCTGTCTCTTTCCCTGCTTTTGAATCTTTCTCTGCTTTCTGAATCTTTCTCTGATTTCTGTCTCTTTCGCTGCAATCTGTCGCTTTCTCTGCTTTCTGTCTTTTTCTCTGCAATCTGTCGCTTTCTCTGCAATCTGTCGCTTTCTCTGCTTTCTGTCTCTTTCTCTGCTTTCTGCCTCTTTCTCTGCTTTCTGGCACATTCTCCGCTTTCTGTCTCTTTCTCTACAATCTGTAGCTTTCTCTGCTTTCTGTCTCTTTCTCTGCTTTCTGGCACTTTCTCTGCTTTCTGCCTCTTTCTCTGTTTTCTGTCTCTTTCTCCGCTTTCTGTGCCTTTCTTTGTTTTCTGTCTCTTTCTCTGCTTTCTGTCTCTTTCTCTGCTTTCTGACTCTTTCTCTGCTTTCTGTCTCTTTCTCTGCTTTCTGTCGCTTTCTCTGCTTTCGTCTCTTTCTCTGCAATCTATCTCTTTCGCTGATTTCTGTCTCTTTCCCTGCTTTTGAATCTTTCTCTGCTTTCTGAATCTTTCTCTGATTTCTGTCTCTTTCGCTGCAATCTGTCGCTTTCTCTGCTTTCTGTCTTTTTCTCTGCAATCTGTCGCTTTCTCTGCAATCTGTCGCTTTCTCTGCTTTCTGTCTCTTTCTCTGCTTTCTGCCTCTTTCTCTGCTTTCTGGCACATTCTCCGCTTTCTGTCTCTTTCTCTACAATCTGTAGCTTTCTCTGCTTTCTGTCTCTTTCTCTGCTTTCTGGCACTTTCTCTGCTTTCTGCCTCTTTCTCTGTTTTCTGTCTCTTTCTCCGCTTTCTGTGCCTTTCTTTGTTTTCTGTCTCTTTCTCTGCTTTCTGCCTCTTTCTCTGCTTTCTGGCACTTTCTCTGCTTTCTGCCTCTTTCTCTGTTTTCTGTCGCTTTCTATGCATTCTGTCTATTTCTCTGCTTTCTGCCTCTTTCTCTGCTTTCTGTCTCTTTCTCTGCTTTCTGTCTCTTTCTCTGCTCTCTGCCTCTTTCCCTGCTTTTTTTCTCTATCTCTGCTTTCTGTCTCTTCCTCTGCTTTCTGCCTCTTTCTCTGCTTTCTTTCTCTTTCTCTGCTTTCAGTCTCTTTCTCTGCTTTCTGTCACTTTCTCTGATTTCTGTCTCTTTCTCTGCAGTCTGTCTCTTTCTCTGTTTTCTGACTCTTTCTCCGCTTTCTGTCTCTTTCTCCACTTTTTGTCTCTTTCTCTGCTTTCTGTCTCTTTCTCCGCTTTCTGTCTCCTTCTCTGCTTTCTGACTCTTTCTCTGCTTTCTGTATCTTTCTCTGCTTTCTGTCTCTTTCTCCGCTTTCTGTCTGCTTCTCTGCATTCTGACTCTTTCTCTGCTTTCTGCCTTTTTCTCCGCTTTCTGTCTCTTTCTCTGTTTTCTATCTCTTTCTCTGTTTTCTGACTCTTTCTCTACTTTCTGTCTCCTTCTCTGCTTTCTGTCTCTTTCTCTGCTTTCTGTCTCTTTCTCCGCTTTCTGTGTCTTTCTCCGCTTCAGTCTCTTTCTCTGCAATATGCCTCCTTCTCTGTTTTCTGCCTCTTTCCCTGTTTTCTGACTCTTTATCCGCTTTCTGTCTCTTTCTCCGCTTTCTGTCTCTTTCTCCGCTTTCAGTCTCTTTCTTCGCTTCAGTCTCTTTCTCTGCTTTCTGTCTCTTTCTCTGTTTTCTGTCTCTTTCTCTGCTTTCTGTATCTTTCCCTGCTTTCTGTCTCTTTCTCTGCTTTCTGTCTCTTTCTCCACTTCAGTCTCTTTGTCTGCAATCTGCCTCTTTCTCTCCTTTCTGCCTCTTTCTCTGCTTTCTGTCTCTTTCTCTGCTTTCTGTCCCTTTCTCTGCTTTCTGTCTCTTTCCCTGCTTTCTGTCTCAGTCTCCGCTTTCTGTCTCTTTCTCCGCTTTCTGCCTCTTTCTCCGCTTTCTGTCTCTTTCTCTGATTTCTGTCTCTTTCTCTGCTTTCTGTCTCCTTCTCTGTTTACTGTCCCTTTCTCTGCTTTCTGACAGTTTCTCTGCAATCTATCTCTTTCGCTGATTTCTGTCTCTTTCCCTGCTTTTGAATCTTTCTCTGCTTTCTGAATCTTTCTCCGATTTCTGTCTCTTTCGCTGCAATCTGTCGCTTTCTCTGCTTTCTGTCTTTTTCTCTGTAATCTGTCGCTTTCTCTGCAATCTGTCGCTTTCTCTGCTTTCTGTCTCTTTCTCTGCATTCTGTCTCTTTCTCTATTTTCTGACTCTTTCTCTGCTTTTTGTCTCTTTCTCTGCTTTCTGTCGCTTTCTCTGCTTTCTGACTCTCTGCAATCTATCTCTTTCGCTGATTTCTGTCCCTTTCCCTGCTTTTGAATCTTTCTCTGCTTTCTGAATCTTTCTCTGATTTCTATCTCTTTTGCTGCAATCTGTCGCTTTCTCTGCTTTCTGTCTTTTTCTCTGCAATCTGTCGCTTTCTCTGCAATCTGTCGCTTTATCTGCTTTCTGTCTCTTTCACTGCTTTCTGCCTCGTTCTCTGCTTTCTGGCACATTCTCCGCTTTCTGTCTCTTTCTCTACAATCTGTAGCTTTCTCTGCTTTCTGTCTCTTCCTCTGCTTTCTGGCACTTTCTCTGCCTTCTGCCTCTTTCTCTGTTTTCTGTCTCTTTCTCCGCTTTCTGTGCCTTTCTCTGTTTTCTGTCTCTTTCTCTGCTTTCTGCCTCTTTCTCTGCTTTCTGGCACTTTCTCTGCTTTCTGCCTCTTTCTCTGTTTTCTGTCGCTTTCTATGCATTCTGTCTATTTCTCTGCTTTCTGCCTCTTTCTCTGCTTTCTGTCGCTTTCTCTGCTTTCTGTCTCCTTCTCTGCTCTCTGCCTCTTTCCCTGCTTTTTTTCTCTATCTCTGCTTTCTGTCTCTTCCTCTGCTTTCTGCCTCTTTCTCTGCTTTCTTTCTCTTTCTCTGCTTTCAGTCTCTTTCTCTGCTTTCTGTCACTTTCTCTGATTTCTGTCTCTTTCTCTGCAATCTGACGCTTTCTCTGCTTTCTGTCTCTTTCTCTGCTTTCTGTCTCTTTCTCTGCTTTCTGCCTCCTTATCTGCTTTCTGTCTGTTTCTCTGCTTTCCATCCCTTTCTCTGCTTTCTTTCGCGTTCTCTGCTTTCTGTCTCTATCCCTGCATTCTGTCTCTTTCTCTGCTTTCTGGCACTTTCTCTGCTTTCGGACACATTCTCTGCTTTCTGTCACATTCTCTGCGTTCTGTCTCTTTCTCTGCTTTCTGTCTCTTTCTCTGCAATCTGTCTCTTTCTCTGCGTTCTGTCTCTATTTCTGCTTTCTGTCACTTTCACTGCTTTCTGTAGCTTTCTCTGCTTTCTGTCTCTTTCTCTGCTTTCTGTCTCTTTCTCCGCTTTCTGTGTCTTTCTCCGCTTCAGTCTCTTTCTCTGCAATATGCCTCCTTCTCTGTTTTCTGCCTCTTTCCCTGTTTTCTGACTCGTTATCCGCTTTCTGTCTCTTTCTCCGCTTTCTGTCTCTTTCTCCGCTTTCAGTCTCTTTCTTCGCTTCAGTCTCTTTCTCTGCTTTCTGTCTCTTTCTCTGTTTTCTGTCTCTTTCTCTGCTTTCTGTATCTTTCCCTGCTTTCTGTCTCTTTCTCTGCTTTCTGTCTCTTTCTCCACTTCAGTCTCCTTCTCTGCTTTCTGTCACTTTCTCTGATTTCTGTCTCTTTCCCTGTTTTCTGACGCTTTGTCTGCTTTCTGTCTCTTTCTCCGCTTTCTGTCTCTTTCTCCGCTTTCAGTCTCTTTCTTCGCTTCAGTCTCTTTCACTGCTTTCTGTCGCTTTCTCTGCTTTCTGTCTCTTTCTCTGCTTTCTGTCTCTTTCTCCGCTTTCTGTGTCTTTCTCCGCTTCAGTCTCTTTCTCTGCAATATGCCTCCTTCTCTGTTTTCTGCCTCTTTCACTGTTTTCTGACTCTTTATCCGCTTTCTGTCTCTTTCTCCGCTTTCTGTCTCTTTCTCCGCTTTCAGTCTCCTTCTTCGCTTCAGTCTCTTTCTCTGCTTTCTGTCTCTTTCTCTGTTTTCTGTCTCTTTCTCTGCTTTCTGTATCTTTCCCTGCTTTCTGTCTCTTTCTCTGCTTTCACTCTCTTTCTCCACTTCAGTCTCTTTGTCTGCAATCTGCCTCTTTCTCTCCTTTCTGCCTCTTTCTCCGCTTTCTGTCTCTTTCTCTGCTTTCTGTCTCTTTCTCTGCTTTCTGTCTCCTTCTCTGTTTACTGTCCCTTTCTCTGCTTTCTGACAGTTTCTCTGCAATCTATCTCTTTCGCTGATTTCTGTCTCTTTCCCTGCTTTTGAATCTTTCTCTGCTTTCTGAATCTTTCTCCGATTTCTGTCTCTTTCGCTGCAATCTGTCGCTTTCTCTGCTTTCTGTCTTTTTCTCTGTAATCTGTCGCTTTCTCTGCAATCTGTCGCTTTCTCTGCTTTCTGTCTCTTTCTCTGCATTCTGTCTCTTTCTCTATTTTCTGACTCTTTCTCTGCTTTTTGTCTCTTTCTCTGCTTTCTGTCGCTTTCTCTGCTTTCTGACTCTCTGCAATCTATCTCTTTCGCTGATTTCTGTCCCTTTCCCTGCTTTTGAATCTTTCTCTGCTTTCTGAATCTTTCTCTGATTTCTATCTCTTTTGCTGCAATCTGTCGCTTTCTCTGCTTTCTGTCTTTTTCTCTGCAATCTGTCGCTTTCTCTGCAATCTGTCGCTTTCTCTGCTTTCTGTCTCTTTCTCTGCTTTCTGCCTCGTTCTCTGCTTTCTGGCACATTCTCCGCTTTCTGTCTCTTTCTCTACAATCTGTAGCTTTCTCTGCTTTCTGTCTCTTCCTCTGCTTTCTGGCACTTTCTCTGCTTTCTGCCTCTTTCTCTGTTTTCTGTCTCTTTCTCCGCTTTCTGTGCCTTTCTCTGTTTTCTGTCTCTTTCTCTGCTTTCTGCCTCTTTCTCTGCTTTCTGGCACTTTCTCTGCTTTCTGCCTCTTTCTCTGTTTTCTGTCGCTTTCTATGCATTCTGTCTATTTCTCTGCTTTCTGCCTCTTTCTCTGCTTTCTGTCGCTTTCTCTGCTTTCTGTCTCCTTCTCTGCTCTCTGCCTCTTTCCCTGCTTTTTTTCTCTATCTCTGCTTTCTGTCTCTTCCTCTGCTTTCTGCCTCTTTCTCTGCTTTCTTTCTCTTTCTCTGCTTTCAGTCTCTTTCTCTGCTTTCTGTCACTTTCTCTGATTTCTGTCTCTTTCTCTGCAATCTGACGCTTTCTCTGCTTTCTGTCTCTTTCTCTGCTTTCTGTCTCTTTCTCTGCTTTCTGCCTCCTTATCTGCTTTCTGTCTGTTTCTCTGCTTTCCATCCCTTTCTCTGCTTTCTTTCGCGTTCTCTGCTTTCTGTCTCTATCCCTGCATTCTGTCTCTTTCTCTGCTTTCTGGCACTTTCTCTGCTTTCGGACACATTCTCTGCTTTCTGTCACATTCTCTGCGTTCTGTCTCTTTCTCTGCTTTCTGTCTCTTTCTCTGCAATCTGTCTCTTTCTCTGCGTTCTGTCTCTATTTCTGCTTTCTGTCACTTTCACTGCTTTCTGTAGCTTTCTCTGCTTTCTGTCTCTTTCTCTGCTTTCTGTCTCTTTCTCCGCTTTCTGTGTCTTTCTCCGCTTCAGTCTCTTTCTCTGCAATATGCCTCCTTCTCTGTTTTCTGCCTCTTTCCCTGTTTTCTGACTCGTTATCCGCTTTCTGTCTCTTTCTCCGCTTTCTGTCTCTTTCTCCGCTTTCAGTCTCTTTCTTCGCTTCAGTCTCTTTCTCTGCTTTCTGTCTCTTTCTCTGTTTTCTGTCTCTTTCTCTGCTTTCTGTATCTTTCCCTGCTTTCTGTCTCTTTCTCTGCTTTCTGTCTCTTTCTCCACTTCAGTCTCCTTCTCTGCTTTCTGTCACTTTCTCTGATTTCTGTCTCTTTCCCTGTTTTCTGACGCTTTGTCTGCTTTCTGTCTCTTTCTCCGCTTTCTGTCTCTTTCTCCGCTTTCAGTCTCTTTCTTCGCTTCAGTCTCTTTCACTGCTTTCTGTCGCTTTCTCTGCTTTCTGTCTCTTTCTCTGCTTTCTGTCTCTTTCTCCGCTTTCTGTGTCTTTCTCCGCTTCAGTCTCTTTCTCTGCAATATGCCTCCTTCTCTGTTTTCTGCCTCTTTCCCTGTTTTCTGACTCTTTATCCGCTTTCTGTCTCTTTCTCCGCTTTCTGTCTCTTTCTCCGCTTTCAGTCTCCTTCTTCGCTTCAGTCTCTTTCTCTGCTTTCTGTCTCTTTCTCTGTTTTCTGTCTCTTTCTCTGCTTTCTGTATCTTTCCCTGCTTTCTGTCTCTTTCTCTGCTTTCACTCTCTTTCTCCACTTCAGTCTCTTTGTCTGCAATCTGCCTCTTTCTCTCCTTTCTGCCTCTTTCTCTACTTTCTGTCATTTTCTCTGCTTTCTGTCCCTTTCTCTGCTTTCTGTCTCTTTCCCTGCTTTCTGTCTCAGTCTCCGCTTTCTGTCTCTTACTCCGCTTTCTGTCTCTTTCTCCGCTTTCTTTCTCTTTCTCTGCTTTCTGTCTCTTTCTCTGCTTTCTGTCTCCTTCTCTGTTTACTGTCCCTTTCTCTGCTTTCTGACAGTTTCTCTGCAATCTATCTCTTTCGCTGATTTCTGTCTCTTTCCCTGCTTTTGAATCTTTCTCTGCTTTCTGAATCTTTCTCTGATTTCTGTCTCTTTTGCTGCAATCTGTCTCTTTCTCTGTTTTCTGACTCTTTCTCCGCTTTCTGTCTCTTTCTCCGCTTTTCGTCTCTTTCTCTGCTTTCTGTCTCTTTCTCCGCTTTCTGTCTCCTTCTCTGCTTTCTGACTCTTTCTCTGCTTTCTGTATCTTTCTCTGCTTTCAGTCTCTTTCTCTGCTTTCTGTCACTTTCTCTGATTTCTGCCTCTTTCTCTGCAATCTGTCGCTTTCTCTGCAATCTGTCGCTTTCTCTGCTTTCTGTCTCTTTCTCTGCATTCTGTCTCTTTCTCTATTTTCTGACTCTTTCTCTGCTTTTTGTCTCTTTCTCTGCTTTCTGTCGCTTTCTCTGCTTTCTGACTCTCTGCAATCTATCTCTTTCGCTGATTTCTGTCCCTTTCCCTGCTTTTGAATCTTTCTCTGCTTTCTGAATCTTTCTCTGATTTCTGTCTCTTTCGCAGCAATCTGTCGCTTTCTCTGCTTTCTGTCTTTTTCTCTGCAATCTGTCGCTTTCTCTGCAATCTGTCGCTTTCTCTGCTTTCTGTCTCTTTCTCTGCTTTCTGCCTCTTTCTCTGCTTTCTGGCACATTCTCCGCTTACTGTCTCTTTCTCTACAATCTGTAGCTTTCTCTGCTTTCTGTCTCTTTCTCTGCTTTCTGGCACTTTCTCTGCTTTCTGCCTCTTTCTCTGTTATCTGTCTCTTTCTCCGCTTTCTGTGCCTTTCTCTGTTTTCTGTCTCTTTCTCTGCTTTCTGCCTCTTTCTCTTCTTTCTGGCACTTTCTCTGCTTTCTGCCTCTTTCTCTGTTTTCTGTCGCTTTCTATGCATTCTGTCTATTTCTCTGCTTTCTGCCTCTTTCTCTGCTTTCTGTCGCTTTCTCTGCTTTCTGTCTCTTCCTCTGCTTTCTGCCTCTTTCTCTGCTTTCTTTCTCTTTCTCTGCTTTCAGTCTCTTTCTCTGCTTTCTGTCACTTTCTCTGATTTCTGTCTCTTTCTCTGCAATCTGAAGCTTTCTCTGCTTTCTGTCTCTTTCTCTGCTTTCTGTCTCTTTCTCTGCTTTCTGCCTCCTTATCTGCTTTCTGTCTGTTTCTCTGCTTTCCATCCCTTTCTCTGCTTTCTTTCGCGTTCTCTGCTTTCTGTCTCTATCCCTGCATTCTGTCTCTTTCTCTGCTTTCTGTCTCTTTCTCTGCTTTCGGACACATTCTCTGCTTTCTGTCACATTCTCTGCTTTCTGTCTCCTTCTCTGCTTTCTGTCTCTTTCTCTGCAATCTGTCTCTTTCTCTGCGTTCTGTCTCTTTTTCTGCTTTCTGTCACTTTCACTGCTTTCTGTCAGTTTCTCTGCTTTCTGCCTCTTTCTCTGCAATCTGTCTCTTTCTCTGCTTTCTGGCACTTTCTCTGCTTTCTGGCACTTTCTCTGCTTTCTTTATCTTTCTCTGCTTTCTGTCTCTTTCTCTGCTTTCTGTCTCTTTCTCTGCTTTCTGGCACTTTCTCTGCTTTCTGTCTCTTTCTCTGCTTTCTGTCTCTTTCTCTGCAATCTGTCTCTTTCTCTGCTTTCTGGCACTTCTCAGCTTTCTGCCTCTTCCTCTGCAATCTGTCTCGTTCTCTGCTTTCTGGCACTTTCTCTGCTTTCTGTCTCTTTCTCTGCAATCTGTCTCGTTCTCTCCTTTCTGGCACTTTCTCTGCTTTCTGTCTCTTTCCGTGCTTTCTGTCTCTTTCTCCGCTTTCTGTCGCTTTATCTGCTTTCTGTCTCTTTCTCCGCTTTCTGTCTCTTTCTCCGCTTCAGTCTCTTTCTCTGCAATCTGCTCCCTTCTCAGTTTTCTGCCTCTTTCTCTGTTTTCTGACTCTTTATCCGCTTTCTGTATCTTTCTCCGCTTTCTGTCTCTTTCTCTGCTTTCAGCCACTTTCTCTGCTTTCTGTCTCTTTCCCTGCTTTCTGTCTCTTTCTCCGCTTTCTGTCGCTTTCTCTGCTTTCTGTCTCTTTCTCCGCTTTCTGTCCCTTTCTCTGTTTTTTGTCTCTTTCTCTGCTTTCTGCCACTTTCTCTGCTTTCTGTCTCTTTCCCTGCTTTCTGTCTCAGTCTCCGCTTTCTGTCTCTTTCTCCGCTTTCTGTCTCTTTCTCCGCTTTCTGTCTCTTTCTCTGCTTTCTGTCTCTTTCTCTGCTTTCTGTCTCCTTCTCTGTTTACTGTCCCTTTCTCTGCTTTCTGACAGTTTCTCTGCAATCTATCTCTTTCGCTGATTTCTGTCTCTTTCCCTGCTTTTGAATCTTTCTCTGCTTTCTGAATCTTTCTCTGATTTCTGTCTCTTTTGCTGCAATCTGTCTCTTTCTCTGTTTTCTGACTCTTTCTCCGCTTTCTGTCTCTTTCTCCGCTTTTCGTCTCTTTCTCTGCTTTCTGTCTCTTTCTCCGCTTTCTGTCTCCTTCTCTGCTTTCTGACTCTTTCTCTGCTTTCTGTATCTTTCTCTGCTTTCAGTCTCTTTCTCTGCTTTCTGTCACTTTCTCTGATTTCTGCCTCTTTCTCTGCAATCTGTCGCTTTCTCTGCAATCTGTCGCTTTCTCTGCTTTCTGTCTCTTTCTCTGCATTCTGTCTCTTTCTCTATTTTCTGACTCTTTCTCTGCTTTTTGTCTCTTTCTCTGCTTTCTGTCGCTTTCTCTGCTTTCTGACTCTCTGCAATCTATCTCTTTCGCTGATTTCTGTCCCTTTCCCTGCTTTTGAATCTTTCTCTGCTTTCTGAATCTTTCTCTGATTTCTGTCTCTTTCGCAGCAATCTGTCGCTTTCTCTGCTTTCTGTCTTTTTCTCTGCAATCTGTCGCTTTCTCTGCAATCTGTCGCTTTCTCTGCTTTCTGTCTCTTTCTCTGCTTTCTGCCTCTTTCTCTGCTTTCTGGCACATTCTCCGCTTACTGTCTCTTTCTCTACAATCTGTAGCTTTCTCTGCTTTCTGTCTCTTTCTCTGCTTTCTGGCACTTTCTCTGCTTTCTGCCTCTTTCTCTGTTTTCTGTCTCTTTCTCCGCTTTCTGTGCCTTTCTCTGTTTTCTGTCTCTTTCTCTGCTTTCTGCCTCTTTCTCTGCTTTCTGGCACTTTCTCTGCTTTCTGCCTCTTTCTCTGTTTTCTGTCGCTTTCTATGCATTCTGTCTATTTCTCTGCTTTCTGCCTCTTTCTCTGCTTTCTGTCGCTTTCTCTGCTTTCTGTCTCTTTCTCTGCTCTCTTCCTCTTTCCCTGCTTTTTTTCTCTATCTCTGCTTTCTGTCTCTTCCTCTGCTTTCTGCCTCTTTCTCTGCTTTCTTTCTCTTTCTCTGCTTTCAGTCTCTTTCTCTGCTTTCTGTCACTTTCTCTGATTTCTGTCTCTTTCTCTGCAATCTGAAGCTTTCTCTGCTTTCTGTCTCTTTCTCTGCTTTCTGTCTCTTTCTCTGCTTTCTGCCTCCTTATCTGCTTTCTGTCTGTTTCTCTGCTTTCCATCCCTTTCTCTGCTTTCTTTCGCGTTCTCTGCTTTCTGTCTCTATCCCTGCATTCTGTCTCTTTCTCTGCTTTCTGTCTCTTTCTCTGCTTTCGGACACATTCTCTGCTTTCTGTCACATTCTGTGCTTTCTGTCTCCTTCTCTGCTTTCTGTCTCTTTCTCTGCAATCTGTCTCTTTCTCTGCGTTCTGTCTCTTTTTCTGCTTTCTGTCACTTTCACTGCTTTCTGTCAGTTTCTCTGCTTTCTGTCTCTTTCTCTGCAATCTGTCTCTTTCTCTGCTTTCTGGCACTTTCTCTGCTTTCTGGCACTTTCTCTGCTTTCTTTATCTTTCTCTGCTTTCTGTCTCTTTCTCTGCTTTCTGTCTCTTTCTCTGCTTTCTGGCACTTTCTCTGCTTTCTGTCTCTTTCTCTGCTTTCTGTCTCTTTCTCTGCAATCTGTCTCTTTCTCTGCTTTCTGGCACTTCTCAGCTTTCTGCCTCTTCCTCTGCAATCTGTCTCGTTCTCTGCTTTCTGGCACTTTCTCTGCTTTCTGTCTCTTTCTCTGCAATCTGTCTCGTTCTCTCCTTTCTGGCACTTTCTCTGCTTTCTGTCTCTTTCCGTGCTTTCTGTCTCTTTCTCCGCTTTCTGTCGCTTTATCTGCTTTCTGTCTCTTTCTCCGCTTTCTGTCTCTTTCTCCGCTTCAGTCTCTTTCTCTGCAATCTGCTCCCTTCTCAGTTTTCTGCCTCTTTCTCTGTTTTCTGACTCTTTATCCGCTTTCTGTATCTTTCTCCGCTTTCTGTCTCTTTCTCTGCTTTCAGCCACTTTCTCTGCTTTCTGTCTCTTTCCCTGCTTTCTGTCTCTTTCTCCGCTTTCTGTCGCTTTCTCTGCTTTCTGTCTCTTTCTCCGCTTTCTGTCCCTTTCTCTGTTTTTTGTCTCTTTCTCTGCTTTCTGCCACTTTCTATGCTTTCTGTCTCTTTCCCTGCTTTCTGTCTCTTTCTCCGCTTTCTGTCGCTTTCTCTGCTTTCTGTCTCTTTCTCCGCTTTCTGTCTCTTTCTCCGCTTTATGTCTCTTTCTCCACTTCAGTCTCTTTCTCTGCAATCTGCTCATTTCTCAGTTTTCTGCCTCTTTCTCTGCTTTCTGACTCTTTATCCGCTTTCTGTCTCTTTCTCCGCTTTCTGTGTCTTTCTCTGCTTTCTGTCTCTTTCTCCGCTTCAGTCTCTTTCTCTGCTTTCTGTCTGTTTCTCTATTTTCTGACTCTTTCTCTGCTTTCTGTCTCTTTCTCTGCTCTCTGTCTCTTTCCCTGCTTTCTGTCTCTTTCTCTGCTTTCTGTCCCTTTCTCTGCTTTCTTTCTCTTTCCCTGCTTTCTGTCTCTTTCTCCGCTTTCTGTCTCTTTCGCCACTTTCTGTCTCTTTCTCCGCTTTCTGTCTCTTTCTCCGCTTTCTGTTGCTTTCTCTGCTTTCTGTCTCTTTCTCCGCTTTCTGTCTCTTTCTCTGTTTTCTGTCTCTTTCTCTGCTTTCTGCCACTTTCTCTGCTTTCTGTCTCTTTCCCTGCTTTCGGTCTCTTTCTCCGCTTTCTGTCGCTTTCTCTGCTTTCTGTCTCTTTCTCCGCTTTCTGTCTCTTTCTCCGCTTTATGTCTCTTTCTCCACTTCAGTCTCTTTCTCTGCAATCTGCTCCCTTCTCAGTTTTCTGCCTCTTTCTCTGTTTTCTGACTCTTTATCCGCTTTCTGTCTCTTTCTCCGCTTTCTGTGTCTTTCTCTGCTTTCTGCCTCTTTCTCCGCTTCAGTCTCTTTCTCTGCTTTCTGTCTGTTTCTCTATTTTCTGACTCTTTCTCTGCTTTCTGTCTCTTTCTCTGCTTTCTGTCTCTTTCCCTGCTTTCTGTCTCTTTCTCCGCTTTCTGTCGCTTTCTCTGCTTTCTGTCTCTTTCTCCGCTTTCTGTCCCTTTCTCTGTTTTCTGTCTCTTTCTCTGCTTTCTGCCACTTTCTCTGCTTTCTGTCTCTTTCCCTGCTTTCTGTCTCTTTCTCCGCTTTCTGTCGCTTTCTCTGCTTTCTGTCTCTTTCTCCGCTTTCTGTCTCTTTCTCCGCTTTATGTCTCTTTCTCCACTTCAGTCTCTTTCTCTGCAATCTGCTCCCTTCTCAGTTTTCTGCCTCTTTCTCTGTTTTCTGACTCTTTATCCGCTTTCTGTCTCTTTCTCCGCTTTCTGTCTCTTTCTCCGCTTTCTGTCGCTTTCTCTGCTTTCTGTCTCTTTCTCTGCTCTCTGTCTCTTTCCCTGCTTTCTGTCTCTTTCTCTGCTTTCTGTCCCTTTCTCTGCTTTCTTTCTCTTTCCCTGCTTTCTGTCTCTTTCTCCGCTTTCTGTCTCTTTCGCCACTTTCTGTCTCTTTCTCCGCTTTCTGTCTCTTTCTCCGCTTTCTGTCGCTTTCTCTGCTTTCTGTCTCTTTCTCCGCTTTCTGTCTCTTTCTCTGTTTTCTGTCTCTTTCTCTGCTTTCTGCCACTTTCTCTGCTTTCTGTCTCTTTCCCTGCTTTCTGTCTCTTTCTCCGCTTTCTGTCGCTTTCTCTGCTTTCTGTCTCTTTCTCCGCTTTCTGTCTCTTTCTCCGCTTTATGTCTCTTTCTCCACTTCAGTCTCTTTCTCTGCAATCTGCTCCCTTCACAGTTTTCTGCCTCTTTCTCTGTTTTCTGACTCTTTATCCGCTTTCTGTCTCTTTCTCTGCTTTCTGTGTCTTTCTCTGCTTTCTGCCTCTTTCTCCGCTTCAGTCTCTTTCTCTGCTTTCTGTCTGTTTCTCTATTTTCTGACTCTTTCTCTGCTTTCTGTCTCTTTCTCTGCTTTCTGTCTCTTTCCCTGCTTTCTGTCTCTTTCTCCGCTTTCTGTCGCTTTCTCTGCTTTCTGTCTCTTTCTCCGCTTTCTGTCCCTTTCTCTGTTTTCTGTCTCTTTCTCTGCTTTCTGCCACTTTCTCTGCTTTCTGTCTCTTTCCCTGCTTTCTGTCTCTTTCTCCGCTTTCTGTCGCTTTCTCTGCTTTCTGTCTCTTTCTCCGCTTTCTGTCTCTTTCTCCGCTTTATGTCTCTTTCTCCACTTCAGTCTCTTTCTCTGCAATCTGCTCCCTTCTCAGTTTTCTGCCTCTTTCTCTGTTTTCTGACTCTTTATCCGCTTTCTGTCTCTTTCTCCGCTTTCTGTCTCTTTCTCCGCTTTCTGTCGCTTTCTCTGCTTTCTGTCTCTTTCTCTGCTTTCTGTCCCTTTCTCTGTTTTCTGTCTCTTTCTCTGCTTTCTGCCACTTTCTCTGCTTTCTGTCTCTTTCCCTGCTTTCTGTCTCTTTCTCCGCTTTCTGTCGCTTTCTCTGCTTTCTGTCTCTTTCTCCGCTTTCTGTCTCTTTCTCCGCTTTATGTCTCTTTCTCCACTTCAGTCTCTTTCTCTGCAATCTGCTCCCTTCTCAGTTTTCTGCCTCTTTCTCTGTTTTCTGACTCTTTATCCGCTTTCTGTCTCTTTCTCCGCTTTCTGTGTCTTTCTCTGCTTTCTGTCTCTTTCTCCGCTTCAGTCTCTTTCTCTGCTTTCTGTCTGTTTCTCTATTTTCTGACTCTTTCTCTGCTTTCTGTCTCTTTCTCTGCTCTCTGTCTCTTTCCCTGCTTTCTGTCTCTTTCTCTGCTTTCTGTCCCTTTCTCTGCTTTCTTTCTCTTTCGCTGCTTTCTGTCTCTTTCTCCGCTTTCTGTCTCTTTCGCCACTTTCTGTCTCTTTCTCCGCTTTCTGTCTCTTTCTCCGCTTTCTGTCGCTTTCTCTGCTTTCTGTCTCTTTCTCCGCTTTCTGTCTCTTTCTCTGTTTTCTGTCTCTTTCTCTGCTTTCTGCCACTTTCTCTGCTTTCTGTCTCTTTCCCTGCTTTCTGTCTCTTTCTCCGCTTTCTGTCGCTTTCTCTGCTTTCTGTCTCTTTCTCCGCTTTCTGTCTCTTTCTCCGCTTTATGTCTCTTTCTCCACTTCAGTCTCTTTCTCTGCAATCTGCTCCCTTCTCAGTTTTCTGCCTCTTTCTCTGTTTTCTGACTCTTTATCCGCTTTCTGTCTCTTTCTCCGCTTTCTGTGTCTTTCTCTGCTTTCTGCCTCTTTCTCCGCTTCAGTCTCTTTCTCTGCGTTCTGTCTGTTTCTCTATTTTCTGACTCTTTCTCTGCTTTCTGTCTCTTTCTCTGCTCTCTGTCTCTTTCCCTGCTTTCTGTCTCTTTCTCTGCTTTCTGTCCCTTTCTCTGCTTTCTTTCTCTTTCTCTGCTTTCTGTCTCTTTCTCCGCTTTCTGTCTCTTTCGCCACTTTCTGTCTCTTTCTCCGCTTTCTGTCTCTTTCTCTGTTTTCTGTCTCTTTCTCTGCTTTCTGTCTCTTTCTCTGTTTTCTGTCTCTTTCTCTGCTTTCTGACACTTTCTCTGCTTTCTGTCTCTTTCTCTGTTTTCTGTCTCTTTCTCTGCTTTCTGACTCTTTCTCTGCTTTCTTTATCTTTCTTCGCTTTCTGTCTCTTTCTCCGCTTCAGTCTCTTTCTCTGCTTTCTGTCGCTTTCTCTGCTTTCTGACTCTCTGCAATCTATCTCTTTCGCTGATTTATGTCCCTTTCCCTGCTTTTGAATCTTTCTCTGCTTTCTGAATCTTTCTCTGATTTCTGTCTCTTTCGCTGCAATATGTCGCTTTCCCTGCTTTCTGTCTTTTTCTCTGCAATCTGTCGCTTTCTCTGCAATCTGTCGCTTTCTCTGCTTTCTGTCTCTTTCTCTGCTTTCTGCCTCTTTCTCCGCTTTCAGTCTCTTTCTTCGCTTCAGTCTCTTTCTCTGCTTTCTGTCTCTTTATCCGCTTTCTGTCTCTTTCTCCGCTTTCTGTATCTTTCCCTGCTTTCTGTCTCTTTCTCTGCTCTCTGTCTCTTTCTCCACTTCAGTCTCCTTCTCTGCTTTCTGTCACTTTCTCTGATTTCTGTCTCTTTCCCTGTTTTCTGACGCTTTCTCTGCTTTCTGTCTCTTTCTCCGCTTTCTGTCTCTTTCTCCGCTTTCAGTCTCTTTCTTCGCTTCAGTCTCTTTCCCTGCTTTCTGTCTCTTTCTCCGCTTTCTGTCTCTTTCGCCACTTTCTGTCTCTTTCTCCGCTTTCTGTCTCTTTCTCTGTTTTCTGTCTCTTTCTCTGCTTTCTGTCTCTTTCTCTGTTTTCTGTCTCTTTCTCTGCTTTCTGACACTTTCTCTGCTTTCTGTCTCTTTCTCTGTTTTATGTCTCTTTCTCTGCTTTCTGACGCTTTCTCTGCTTTCTTTATCTTTCTTCGCTTTCTGTCTCTTTCTCCGCTTCAGTCTCTTTCTCTGCTTTCTGTCGCTTTCTCTGCTTTCTGACTCTCTGCAATCTATCTCTTTCGCTGATTTCTGTCCCTTTCCCTGCTTTTGAATCTTTCTCTGCTTTCTGAATCTTTCTCTGATTTCTGTCTCTTTCGCTGCAATCTGTCGCTTTCTCTGCTTTCTGTCTTTTTCTCTACAATCTGTCGCTTTCTCTGCAATCTGTCGCTTTCTCTGCTTTCTGTCTCTTTCTCTGCTTTCTGCCTCTTTCTCCGCTTTCAGTCTCTTTCTTCGCTTCAGTCTCTTTCTCTGCTTTCTGTCTCTTTATCCGCTTTCTGTCTCTTTCTCCGCTTTCTGTATCTTTCCCTGCTTTCTGTCTCTTTCTCTGCTCTCTGTCTCTTTCTCCACTTCAGTCTCCTTCTCTGCTTTCTGTCCCTTTCTCTGATTTCTGTCTCTTTCCCTGTTTTCTGACGCTTTCTCTGCTTTCTGTCTCTTTCTCCGCTTTCTGTCTCTTTCTCCGCTTTCAGTCTCTTTCTTCGCTTCAGTCTCTTTCACTGCTTTCTGTCGCTTTCTCTGCTTTCTGTCTCTTTCTCTGCTTTCTGTCTCTTTCTCCGCTTTCTGTGTCTTTCTCCGCTTCAGTCTCTTTCTCTGCAATATGCCTCCTTCTCTGTTTTCTGCCTCTTTCCCTGTTTTCTGACTCTTTATCCGCTTTCTGTCTCTTTCTCTGTTTTCTCTCTCTTTCTCTGCTTTCTGTATCTTTCCCTGCTTTCTGTCTCTTTCTCTGCTTTCACTCTCTTTCTCCACTTCAGTCTCTTTGTCTGCAATCTGCCTCTTTCTCTCCTTTCTGCCTCTTTCTCTGCCTTCTGTCTCTTTCTCTGCTTTCTGTCCCTTTCTCTGCTTTCTGTCTCTTTCCCTGCTTTCTGTCTCAGTCTCCGCTTTCTGTCTCTTTCTCCGCTTTCTGTCTCTTTCTCCGCTTTCTGTCTCTTTCTCTGCTTTCTGTCTCTTTCTCTGCTTTCTGTCTCCTTCTCTGTTTACTGTCCCTTTCTCTGCTTTCTGACAGTTTCTCTGCAATCTATCTCTTTCGCTGATTTCTGTCTCTTTCCCTGCTTTTGAATCTTTCTCTGCTTTCTGAATCTTTCTCTGATTTCTGTCTCTTTCGCTGCAATCTGTCGCTTTCTCTGCTTTCTGTCTTTTTCTCTGCAATCTGTCGCTTTCTCTGCAATCTGTCGCTTTCTTTGCTTTCTGTCTCTTTCTCTGCATTCTGTCTCTTTCTCTATTTTCTGACTCTTTCTCTGCTTTTTGTCTCTTTCTCTGCTTTCTGTCGCTTTCTCTGCTTTCTGACTCTCTGCAATCTATCTCTTTCGCTGATTTCTGTCCCTTTCCCTGCTTTTGAATCTTTCTCTGCTTTCTGAATCTTTCTCTGATTTCTGTCTCTTTCGCTGCAATCTGTCGCTTTCTCTGCTTTCTGTCTCTTTCTCTGCTTTCTGCCTCTTTCTCTGCTTTCTGGCACATTCTCCGCTTTCTGTCTCTTTCTCTACAATCTGTAGCTTTCTCTGCTTTCTGTCTCTTTCTCTGCTTTCTGGCACTTTCTCTGCTTTCTGCCTCTTTCTCTGTTTTCTGTCTCTTTCTCCGCTTTCTGTGCCTTTCTCTGTTTTCTGTCTCTTTCTCTGCTTTCTGCCTCTTTCTCTGCTTTCTGGCACTTTCTCTGCTTTCTGCCTCTTTCTCTGTTTTCTGTCGCTTTCTATGCATTCTGTCTCTTTCTCTGCTCTCTGCCTCTTTCCCTGCTTTTTTTCTCTATCTCTGCTTTCTGTCTCTTCCTCTGCTTTCTGCCTCTTTCTCTGCTTTCTTTCTCTTTCTCTGCTTTCAGTCTCTTTCTCTGCTTTCTGTCACTTTCTCTGATTTCTGTCTCTTTCTCTGCAATCTGACGCTTTCTCTGCTTTCTGTCTCTTTCTCTGCTTTCTGTCTCTTTCTCTGCTTTCTGTCTGTTTCTCTGCTTTCCATCCCTTTCTCTGCTTTCTTTCGCGTTCTCTGCTTTCTGTCTCTATCCCTGCATTCTGTCTCTTTCTCTGCTTTCTGTCTCATTCTCTGCTTTCGGACACATTCTCTGCTTTCTGTCACATTCTCTGCTTTCTGTCTCTTTCTCTGCTTTCTGTCTCTTTCTCTGCAATCTGTCTCTTTCTCTGCGTTCTGTCTCTTTTTCTGCTTTCTGTCACTTTCACTGCTTTCTGTCACTTTCTCTGCTTTCTGTCTTTTTCTCTGCAATCTGTCTCTTTCTCTGCTTTCTGTCTCTTTCTCTGCTTTCTGTCTCTTTCTCTGCAATCTGTCTCTTTCTCTGCTTTCTGGCACTTCTCAGCTTTCTGCCTCTTCCTCTGCAATCTGTCTCTTTCTCCGCTTTCTGTCGCTTTCTCTGCTTTCTGTCTCTTTCCGTGCTTTCTGTCTCTTTCTCCGCTTTCTGTCGCTTTCTCTGCTTTCTGTCTCTTTCTCCGCTTTCTGTCTCTTTCTCCGTTTCAGTCTCTTTCTCTGCAATCTGCTCCCTTCTCAGTTTTCTGCCTCTTTCTCTGTTTTCTGACTCTTTATCCGCTTTCTGTCTCTTTCTCCGCTTTCTGTCTCTTTCTCTGCTTTCAGCCACTTTCTCTGCTTTCTGTCTCTTTCCCTGCTTTCTGTCTCTTTCTCCGCTTTCTGTCGCTTTCTCTGCTTTCTGTCTCTTTCTCCGCTTTCTGTCTCTTTCTCTGTTTTCTGTCTCTTTCTCTGCTTTCTGCCACTTTCTCTGCTTTCTGTCTCTTTCCCTGCTTTCTGTCTCTTTCTCCGCTTTCTGTCGCTTTCTCTGCTTTCTGTCTCTTTCTCCGCTTTCTGTCTCTTTCTCCGCTTTATGTCTCTTTCTCCACTTCAGTTTCTTTCTCTGCAATCTGCTCCCTTCTCAGTTTTCTGCCTCTTTCTCTGTTTTCTGACGCTTTATCCGCTTTCTGTCTCTTTCTCCGCTTTCTGTGTCTTTCTCTGCTTTCTGTCTCTTTCTCTGCTTCAGTCTCTTTCTCTGCTTTCTGTCTGTTTCTCTATTTTCTGACTCTTTCTCTGCTTTCTGTCTCTTTCTCTGCTCTCTGTCTCTTTCCCTGCTTTCTGTCTCTTTCTCTGCTTTCTGTCCCTTTCTCTGCTTTCTTTCTCTTTCCCTGCTTTCTGTCTCTTTCTCCGCTTTCTGTCTCTTTCGCCACTTTCTGTCTCTTTCTCCGCTTTCTGTCTCTTTCTCCGCTTTCTGTCGCTTTCTCTGCTTTCTGTCTCTTTCTCCGCTTTCTGTCTCTTTCTCTGTTTTCTGTCTCTTTCTCTGCTTTCTGCCACTTTCTCTGCTTTCTGTCTCTTTCCCTGCTTTCTGTCTCTTTCTCCGCTTTCTGTCGCTTTCTCTGCTTTCTGTCTCTTTCTTCGCTTTCTGTCTCTTTCTCCGCTTTATGTCTCTTTCTCCACTTCAATCTCTTTCTCAGCAATCTGCTCCCTTCTCAGTTTTCTGCCTCTTTCTCTGTTTTCTGACTCTTTATCCGCTTTCTGCCTCTTTCTCCGCATTCTGTGTCTTTCTCTGCTTTCTGTCTCTTTCTCCGCTTCAGTCTCTTTCTCTGCTTTCTGTCTGTTTCTCTATTTTCTGACTCTTTCTCTGCTTTCTGTCTCTTTCTCTGCTCTCTGTCTCTTTCCCTGCTTTCTGTCTCTTTCTCTGCTTTCTGTCCCTTTCTCTGCTTTCTTTCTCTTTCCCTGCTTTCTGTCTCTTTCTCCGCTTTCTGTCTCTTTCGCCACTTTCTGTCTCTTTCTCCGCTTTCTGTCTCTTTCTCTGTTTTCTGTCTCTTTCCCTGCTTTCTGTCTCTTTCTCCGCTTTCTGTCTCTTTCGCCACTTTCTGTCTCTTTCTCCGCTTTCTGTCTCTTTCTCTGTTTTCTGTCTCTTTCTCTGCTTTCTGTCTCTTTCTCTGTTTTCTGTCTCTTTCTCTGTTTTCTGTCGCTTTCTCTGCTTTCTGACTCTCTGCAATCTATCTCTTTCGCTGATTTCTGTCCCTTTCCCTGCTTTTGAATCTTTCTCTGCTTTCTGAATCTTTCTCTGATTTCTGTCTCTTTCGCTGCAATCTGTCACTTTCTCTGCTTTCTGTCTTTTTCTCTGCAATCTGTCGCTTTCTCTGCAATCTGTCGCTTTCTCTGCTTTCTGTCTCTTTCTCTGCTTTCTGCCTCTTTCTCCGCTTTCAGTCTCTTTCTTCGCTTCAGTCTCTTTCTCTGCTTTCTGTCTCTTTACCCGCTTTCTGTCTCTTTCTCCGCTTTCTGTCTCTTTCTCTGTTTTCTGTCTCTTTCTCTGCTTTCTGTATCTTTCCCTGCTTTCTGTCTCTTTCTCTGCTTTCTGTCTCTTTCTCCACTTCAGTCTCCTTCTCTGCTTTCTGTCACTTTCTCTGATTTCTGTCTCTTTCCCTGTTTTCTGACGCTTTCTCTGCTTTCTGTCTCTTTCTCCGCTTTCTGTCTCTTTCTCCGCTTTCAGTCTCTTTCTTCGCTTCAGTCTCTTTCACTGCTTTCTGTCGCTTTCTCTGCTTTCTGTCTCTTTCTCTGCTTTCTGTCTCTTTCTCCGCTTTCTGTGTCTTTCTCCGCTTCAGTCTCTTTCTCTGCAATATGCCTCCTTCTCTGTTTTCTGCCTCTTTCCCTGTTTTCTGACTCTTTATCCGCTTTCTGTCTCTTTCTCTGTTTTCTGTCTCTTTCTCTGCTTTCTGTATCTTTCCCTGCTTTCTGTCTCTTTCTCTGCTTTCACTCTCTTTCTCCACTTCAGTCTCTTTGTCTGCAATCTGCCTCTTTCTCTCCTTTCTGCCTCTTTCTCTGCTTTCTGTCTCTTTCTCTGCTTTCTGTCCCTTTCTCTGCTTTCTGTCTCTTTCCATGCTTTCTGTCTCAGTCTCCGCTTTCTGTCTCTTTCTCCGCTTTCTGTCTCTTTCTCCGCTTTCTGTCTCTTTCTCTGCTTTCTGTCTCTTTCTCTGCTTTCTGTCTCCTTCTCTGTTTACTGTCCCTTTCTCTGCTTTCTGACAGTTTCTCTGCAATCTATCTCATTCGCTGATTTCTGTCTCTTTCCCTGCTTTTGAATCTTTCTCTGCTTTCTGTATCTTTCTCTGATTTCTGTCTCTTTCGCTGCAATCTGTTGCTTTCTCTGCTTTCTGTCTTTTTCTCTGCAATCTGTCGCTTTCTCTGCAATCTGTCGCTTTCTCTGCTTTCTGTCTCTTTCTCTGCATTCTGTCTCTTTCTCTATTTTCTGACTCTTTCTCTGCTTTTTGTCTCTTTCTCTGCTTTCTGTCGCTTTCTCTGCTTTCTGACTCTCTGCAATCTATCCCTTTCGCTGATTTCTGTCCCTTTCTCTGCTTTTGAATCTTTCTCTGCTTTCTGAATCTTTCTCTGATTTCTGTCTCTTTCGCTGCAATCTGTCGCTTTCTCTGCTTTCTGTCTTTTTCTCTGCAATCTGTCGCTTTCTCTGCAATCTGTCGCTTTCTCTGCTTTCTGTCTCTTTCTCTGCTTTCTGCCTCTTTCTCTGCTTTCTGGCACATTACCGCTTTCTGTCTCTTTCTCTACAATCTGTAGCTTTCTCTGCTTTCTGTCTCTTTCTCTGCTTTCTGGCACTTTCTCTGCTTTCTGCCTCTTTCTCTGTTTTCTGTCTCTTTCTCCGCTTTCTGTGCCTTTCTCTGTTTTCTGTCTCTTTCTCTGCTTTCTGCCTCTTTCTCTGCTTTCTGGCACTTTCTCTGCTTTCTGCCTCTTTCTCTGTTTTCTGTCGCTTTCTATGCATTCTGTCTATTTCTCTGCTTTCTGCCTCTTTCTCTGCTTTCTGTCGCTTTCTCTGCTTTCTGTCTCTTTCTCTGCTCTCTGCCTCTTTCCCTGCTTTTTTTTCTCTATCTCTGCTTTCTGTCTCTTCCTCTGCTTTCTGCCTCTTTCTCTGCTTTCTTTCTCTTTCTCTGCTTTCAGTCTCTTTCTCTGCTTTCTGTCCCTTTCTCTGATTTCTGTCTCTTTCTCTGCAATCTGACGCTTTCTCTGCTTTCTGTCTCTTTCTCTGCTTTCTGTCTCTTTCTCTGCTTTCTGCCTCCTTATCTGCTTTCTGTCTGTTTCTCTGCTTTCCATCCCTTTCTCTGCTTTCTTTCGCGTTCTCTGCTTTCTGTCTCTATCCCTGCATTCTGTCTCTTTCTCTGCTTTCTGTCTCTTTCTCTGCTTTCGGACACATTCTCTGCTTTCTGTCACATTCTCTGCTTTCTGTCTCTTTCACTGCTTTCTGTCGCTTTCTCTGCTTTCTGTCTCTTTCTCTGCAATCTGTCTCTTTCTCTGCTTTCTGGCACTTTCTCTGCTTTCTGGCACTTTCTCTGCTTTCTTTATCTTTCCCTGCTTTCTGTCTCTTTCTCTGCTTTCTGTCTCTTTCTCTGCTTTCTGGCACTTTCTCTGCTTTCTGTCTCTTTCTCTGCTTTCTGTCTCTTTCTCTGCTTTCTGCCTCTTTCTCTGCTTTCTGGCACTTTCTCTGCTTTCTGCCTCTTTCTCTGTTTTCTGTCGCTTTCTATGCATTCTGTCTATTTCTCTGCTTTCTGCCTCTTTCTCTGCTTTCTGTCGCTTTCTCTGCTTTCTGTCTCTTTCTCTGCTCTCTGCCTCTTTCCCTGCTTTTTTTCTCTATCTCTGCATTCTGTCTCTTCCTCTGCTTTCTGCCTCTTTCTCTGCTTTCTTTCTCTTTCTCTGCTTTCAGTCTCTTTCTCTGCTTTCTGTCACTTTCTCTGATTTCTGTCTCTTTCTCCGCAATCTGACGCTTTCTCTGCTTTCTGTCTCTTTCTCTGCTTTCTGTCTCTTTCTCTGCTTTCTGCCTCCTTATCTGCTTTCTGTCTGTTACTCTGCTTTCCATCCCTTTCTCTGCTTTCTGTCTCTATCCCTGCATTCTGTCTCTTTCTCTGCTTTCTGTCTCTTCCTCTGCTTTCGGACACATTCTCTGCTTTCTGTCACATTCTCTGCTTTCTGTCTCTTTCTCTGCTTTCTGTCTCTTTCTCTGCAATCTGTCTCTTTCTCTGCGTTCTGTCTCTTTTTCTGCTTTCTGTCTCTTTCTCTGCTCTCTGCCTCTTTCCCTGCTTTTTTTCTCTATCTCTGCATTCTGTCTCTTCCTCTGCTTTCTGCCTCTTTCTCTGCTTTCTTTCTCTTTCTCTGCTTTCTGTCTCTTCCTCTGCTTTCTGCCTCTTTCTCTGCTTTCTGTCTCTTTCTCAGCTTTCTGGCACTTTCTCTGCTTTCTGTCTCTTTCTCTGCTTTCTGTCTCTTTCTCTGCAATCTGTCTCTTTCTCTGCTTTCTGGCACTTCTCAGCTTTCTGCCTCTTCCTCTGCAATCTGTCTCGTTCTCTGCTTTCTGGCACTTTCTCTGCTTTCTGTCTCTTTCTCTGCAATCTGTCTCGTTCTCTCCTTTCTGGCACTTTCTCTGCTTTCTGTCTCTTTCCCTGCTTTCTGTCTCTTTCTCCGCTTTCTGTCGCTTTCTCTGCTTTCTGTCTCTTTCTCCGCTTTCTGTCTCTTTCTCCGCTTCAGTCTCTTTCTCTGTAATCTGCTCCCTTATCAGTTTTCTGCCTCTTTCTCTGTTTTCTGACTCTTTATCCGCTTTCTGTCTCTTTCTCCGCTTTCTGTCTCTTTCTCTGCTTTCTGTCTCTTTCTCCGTTTCAGTCTCTTTCTCTGCTTTCTGTCTCTTTCTCTATTTTCTGACTCATTCTCTGCTTTCTGTATCTTTCTCCACTTCAGTCTCTTTCTCTGCAATCTGCCTCTTTCTCTGCTTTCTGTCTCTTTCCCTGCTTTCTGTCTCTTTCTCCGCTTTCTGTCTCTTCGCCGCTTTCTGTCTCTTTCTCCACTTTCTGTCTCTTTCTCTGCTTTCTGTCTCTTTCTCTGCAATCTGTCTCTTTCTCTGCTTTCTGGCACTTCTCAGCTTTCTGCCTCTTCCTCTGCAATCTGTCTCGTTCTCTGCTTTCTGGCACTTTCTCTGCTTTCTGTCTCTTTCTCTGCAATCTGTCTCGTTCTCTTCTTTCTGCCACTTTCTCTGCTTTCTGTCTCTTTCCCTGCTTTCTGTCTCTTTCTCCGCTTTCTGTCGCTTTCTCTGCTTTCTGTCTCTTTCTCCGCTTTCTGTCTCTATCTCCGCTTTCTGTCTCTTTCTCCGCTTCAGTCTCTTTATCTGCAATCTGCTCCCTTCTCAGTTTTCTGCCTCTTTCTCTGTTTTCTGACTCTTTATCCGCTTTCTGTCTCTTTCTCCGCTTTCTGTGTCTTTCTCTGCTTTCTGTCTCTTTCTCCGCTTCAGTCTCTTTCTCTGCTTTCTGTCTGTTTCTCTATGTTCTGACTCTTTCACTGCTTTCTGTATCTTTCTCCACTTCAGTCTCTTTCTCTACAATCTGCCTCTTTCTCTGCTTTCTGTCTCTTTCCCTGCTTTCTGTCTCTTTCTCTGCTTTCTGTCCCTTTCTCTGCTTTCTGTCTCTTTCCCTGCTTTCTGTCTCTTTCCCTGCTTTCTGTCTCTTTCTCCGCTTTCTGTCTCTTTTTCTGTTTTCTGTCTCTTTCCCTGCTTTCAGCCACTTTCTCTGCTTTCTGTCTCTTTCCCTGCTTTCTGTCTCTTTCTCCGCTTTCTGTCGCTTTCTCTGCTTTCTGTCTCTTTCTACGCTTTCTGTCTCTTTCTCTGTTTTCTGTCTCTTTCTCTGCTTTCTGCCACTTTCTCTGCTTTCTGTCTCTTTCCCTGCTTTCTGTCTCTTTCTCCGCTTTCTGTCGCTTTCTCTGCTTTCTGTCTCTTTCTCCGCTTTCTGTCTCTTTCTCCGCTTTATGTCTCTTTCTCCACTTCAGTCTCTTTCTCTGCAATCTGCTCCCTTCTCAGTTTTCTGCCTCTTTCTCTGTTTTCTGACTCTTTATCCGCTTTCTGTCTCTTTCTCCTCTTTCTGTGCCTTTCTCTGCTTTCTGTCTCTTTCTCCGCTTCAGTCTCTTTCTCTGCTTTCTGTCTGTTTCTCTATTTTCTGACTCTTTCTCTGCTTTCTGTGTCTTTCTCTGCTCTCTGACTCTTTCCCTGCTTTCTGTCTCTTTCTCTGCTTTCTGTCCCTTTCTCTGCTTTCTTTCTCTTTCCCTGCTTTCTGTCTCTTTCTCCGCTTTCTGTCTCTTTCGCCACTTTCTGTCTCTTTCTCCGCTTTCTGTCTCTTTCTCTGTTTTCTGTCTCTTTCTCTGCTTTCTGTCTCTTTCTCTGTTTTCTGTCTCTTTCTCTGCTTTCTGACACTTTCTCTGCTTTCTGTCTCTTTCTCTGTTTTCTGTCTCTTTCTCTGCTTTCTGTCTCTTTCTCTGCTTTCTTTATCTTTCTTCGCTTTCTGTCTCTTTCTCTGCTTTCTGTCTCTTTCTCTGCTTTCTGGCACTTTCTCTGCTTTCTGCCTCTTTCTCTGTTTTCTGTCGCTTTCTGTGCATTCTGTCTCTTTCTCTGCTTTCTGTCGCTTTCTCTGCTTTCTGTCTCTTTCTCTGCTTTCTGCCTCTTTCTCTGCTTTTTTTCTCTATCTCTGCTTTCTGTCTCTTCCTCTGCTTTCTGCCTCTTTCGCTGCTTTCTTTCTCTTTCTCTGCTTTCAGTCTCTTTCTCTGCTTTCTGTCTCTTTCTCTGCTTTTGCCTCTTTCTTTGCTTTCTGGCACGTTCTCCGCTTTCTGTCTCTTTCTCTACAATCTGTCGATTTCTCTGCTTTCTGTCTCTTTCTCTGCTTTCTGACTCTTTCTCTGCTTTCTGCCTCTTTCTCTGTTCTCTGTCTCTTTCTCTGCTTTCTGTGCCTTTCTCTGTTTTCTGTCTCTTTCTCTGCTTTCTGCCTCATTCTCTGCTTTCTGGCACTTTCTCTGCTTTCTGCCTCTTTCTCTGTTTTCTGTCGCTTTCTATGTATTCTGTCTCAAAGAACAAAGAACAAAGAACAAAGATAATTACAGCACAGGAGCAGGCCCTTCGGCCCTCCAAGCCTGCGCCGATCCAGATCCTCTCTCTAAACATGTCGCCTATTTTCTAAGGTTCTGTATCTCTTTTCTTCCTGCCCATTCATGTATCTGTCTAGATACATCTTAAAAGAATCCATCGTGCCCGCATCTACCACCTCCGCTGGCAATGCGTTCCAGGTGCCCACCACCCTCTGCGTAAAGAACTTTCCACGCATATCCCCCCTAAACTTTTCCCCTTTCACTTTGAACTCGTGTCCTCTAGTAATTGAAACCCCCACTCTGGGAAAAAGCCTCTTGCTATCCACCCTGTCTATACCTCTCATGATTTTGTACACCTCAATCAGGTCCCCCCTCAACCTCCGTCTTTCTAATGAAAATAATCCTAATCTGCTCAACCTCTCTTCATAGCTAGCGCCCTCCATACCAGGCAACATCCTTGTGAACCTCCTCTGCACCCTCTCCAAAGCATCCACATCCTTTTGATAATGTGGCGACCAGAACTGTACGCAGTATTCCAAATGTGGCCGAACCAAAGTCCTATACAACTGTAACATGACCTGCCAACTCTTGTACTCAATGCCCCGTCCGATGAAGGAAAGCATGCCGTATGCCTTCTTGACCACTCTATTTACCTGCGTTGCCACCTTCAGGGAACAGTGGACCTGAACACCCAAATCTCTCTGGACATCAATTTTCCCCAGGACTTTTCCATTTCCTGTATAGTTCACTCTTGAATTGGATCTTCCAAAATGCATCACCTCGCATTTGCCCTGATTGAACTCCATCTGCCATTTCTCTGCCCAACTCTCCAATCTATCGATATTCTGCTGTATTCTCTGACAGTCCCCTTCACTATCTGCTACTCCACCAATCTTAGTGTCGTCTGCAAATTTGCTAATCAGTCCACCTATACTTTCCTCCAAATCATTAATGTATATCACAAACAACAGTGGTCCCAGCACGGATCCCTGTGGAACACCACTGGTCACACGTCTCCATTTTGAGAAACTCCCTTCTACTGCTACTCTCTGTCTCCTGTTGCCCAGCCAGTTCTTATCCATCGAGCTAGTACACCTTGGACCCCAAGCGCCTTCACTTTCTCCATCAGCCTGCCATGGGGAACCTTATCAAACGCCTTACTGAAGTCCATGTATATGACATCGACAGCCCTTCCCTCATCAATCAACTTTGTCACTTCCTCAAAGAATTCTATTAAGTTGGTAAGACATGACCTTCCCTGCACAAAACCATGTTGCCTATCACTGATGAGCCCATTTTCTTCCAAATGGGAATAGATCTTATCCCTCAGTATCTTCTCCAGCAGCTTCCCTACCACTGACGTCAGGCTCACCGGTCTATAATTACCTGGATTATCCCTGCTACCCTTCTTAAACAAGGGGACAACATTAGCAATTCTCCAGTCCTCCGGGACCTCACCCGTGTTTAAGGATGCTGCAAAGATATCTGTTAAGGCCCCAGCTATTTCCTCTCTCGCTTCACTCAGTAACCTGGGATAGATCCCATCCGGACCTGGGGACTTGTCCACCTTAATGCCCTTTAGAATACCCAACACTTACTCCCTCCTTATGCCGACTTGACCGTGAGTAATCAAACATCTGTTCCTAACCTCTACATCCGTCATGTCCCTCTCCTCGGTGAATACCGATGCAAAGTACTCGTTTAGAATCTCACCCATTTTCTCTGAGTCCAAGCATAACATTCCTCCTTTGTCCTTTAGTGGGCCAATCCTTTCTCTAGTTACCCTCTTTCTCCTTATATATGAATAAAAGGCTTTGGGATTTTCCTTAACCCTGTTTGCTAAAGATATTTCATGACCCCTTTTAGCCCTCTTAATTCTCTTTCTCAGCTTTCTGCCTCTTTCTCTGCTTTCTGTCGCTTTCTCTGCTTTCTGTCTCTTTCTCAGCTCTCTGCCTCTTTCTCTGCTTTTTTTCTCTATCTCTGCTTTCGGTCTCTTCCTCTGCTTTCTGCCTCTTTCTCTGCTTTCTTTCTATTTCTCTGCTTTCAGTCTCTTTCTCTGCTTTCTGTCACTTTCTCTGATTTCTGCCTCTTTCTCTGCAATCTGACGCTTTCTCTGCTTTCTGTCTCTTTCTCTGCTTTCTGTCTCTTTCTCTGCTTTCTGCCTCTTTCTCTGCTTTCTGTCTGTTTCTCCGCTTTAGTCTCTTTCTCTGCATTCTGACTCTTTCTCTGCTTTCTGTATCTTTCTCTGCTTTATGTCTCTTTCTCTGCTTTCAGTCTCTTTCTCTGCTTTCTGGCCCTTTCTCTGCTTTCTGTCTCTTTCCCTGCTTTCTGTCTCTTTCTCCGCTTTCTGTCTCTTTCTCCACTTCAGTCTCTTTCTCTGCAATCTGTCTCTTTCTCTGCTTTCTGTCTCTTTCTCTGCAATCTGTCTCTTTCTCTGCTTTCTGTCTCTTTCTCTGCTTTCTGGCACTTTCTCTGCTTTCTGCCCCTTTCTCTGTTTTCTGTCTCTTTCTCCGCTTTCTGTGCCTTTCTCTGTTTTCTGTCTCTTTCTCTGCTTTCTGCCTCTTTCTCTGCTTTCTGTCGCTTTCTCTGCTTTCTGTCTCTTTCTCTGCTCTCTGCCTCTTTCCCTGCTTTTTTTCTCTATCTCTGCATTCTGTCTCTTCCTCTGCTTTCTGCCTCTTTCTCTGCTTTCTTTCTCTTTCTCTGCTTTCAGTCTCTTTCTCTGCTTTCTGTCACGTTCTCTGATTTCTGTCTCTTTCTCTGCAATCTGACGCTTTCTCTGCTTTCTGTCTCTTTCTCTGCTTTCTGTCTCTTTCTCTGCTTTCTGCCTCCTTATCTGCTTTCTGTCTGTTACTCTGCTTTCCATCCCTTTCTCTGCTTTCTTTCGCGTTCTCTGCTTTCTGTCTCTATCCCTGCATTCTGTCTCTTTCTCTGCTTTCTGTCTCTTCCTCTGCTTTCGGACACATTCTCTGCTTTCTGTCACATTCTCTGCTTTCTGTCTCTTTCTCTGCTTTCTGTCTCTTTCTCTGCAATCTGTCTCTTTCTCTGCGTTCTGTCTCTTTTTCTGCTTTCTGTCACTTTCACTCCTTTCTGTCGCTTTCTCTGCTTTCTGTCTCTTTCTCTGCAATCTGTCTCTTTCTCTGCTTTCTGGCACTTTCTCTGCTTTCTGGCACTTTCTCTGCTTTCTTTATCTTTCTCTGCTTTCTGTCTCTTTCTCTGCTTTCTGTCTCTTTCCCTGCTTTCTGTCACTTTCTCTGCTTTCTGTCTCTTTCTCTGCTTTCTGTCTCTTTCTCTGCAATCTGTCTCTTTCTCTGCTTTCTGGCACTTCTCAGCTTTCTGCCTCTTCCTCTGCAATCTGTCTCGTTCTCTGCTTTCTGGCACTTTCTCTGCTTTCTGTCTCTTTCTCTGCAATCTGTCTCGTTCTCTCCTTTCTGGCACTTTCTCTGCTTTCTGTCTCTTTCTCTGATTTCTGTCTCTTTCTCCGCTTTCTGTCGCTTTCTCTGCTTTCTGTCTCTTTCTCCGCTTTCTGTCTCTTTCTCCGCTTCAGTCTCTTTCTCTGCAATCTGCTCCCTTATCAGTTTTCTGCCTCTTTCTCTGTTTTCTGACTCTTTATCCGCTTTCTGTCTCTTTCTCCGCTTTCTGTCTCTTTCTCTGCTTTCTGTCTCTTTCTCCGGTTCAGTCTCTTTCTCTGCTTTCTGTTTCTTTCTCTATTTTCTGACTCATTCTCTGCTTTCTGTATCTTTCTCCACTTCAGTCTCTTTCTCTGCAATCTGCCTCTTTCTCTGCTTTCTGTCTCTTTCCCTGCTTTCTGTCTCTTTCTCCGCTTTCTGTCTCTTCGCCGCTTTCTGTCTCTTTCTCCACTTTCTGTCTCTTTCTCTGCTTTCTGTCTCTTTCTCTGCAATCTGTCTCTTTCTCTGCTTTCTGGCACTTCTCAGCTTTCTGCCTCTTCCTCTGCAATCTGTCTCGTTCTCTGCTTTCTGGCACTTTCTCTGCTTTCTGTCTCTTTCTCTGCAATCTGTCTCGTTCTCTTCTTTCTGCCACTTTCTCTGCTTTCTGTCTCTTTCCCTGCTTTCTGTCTCTTTCTCCGCTTTCTGTCGCTTTCTCTGCTTTCTGTCTCTTTCTCCGCTTTCTGTCTCTATCTCCGCTTTCTGTCTCTTTCTCCGCTTCAGTCTCTTTATCTGCAATCTGCTCCCTTCTCAGTTTTCTGCCTCTTTCTCTGTTTTCTGACTCTTTATCCGCTTTCTGTCTCTTTCTCCGCTTTCTGTGTCTTTCTCTGCTTTCTGTCTCTTTCTCCGCTTCAGTCTCTTTCTCTGCTTTCTGTCTGTTTCTCTATTTTCTGACTCTTTCACTGCTTTCTGTATCTTTCTCCACTTCAGTCTCTTTCTCTACAATCTGCCTCTTTCTCTGCTTTCTGTCTCTTTCCCTGCTTTCTGTCTCTTTCTCTGCTTTCTGTGCCTTTCTCTGCTTTCTGTCTCTTTCCCTGCTTTCTGTCTCTTTCCCTGCTTTCTGTCTCTTTCTCCGCTTTCTGTCTCTTTTTCTGTTTTCTGTCTCTTTCTCTGCTTTCAGCCACTTTCTCTGCTTTCTGTCTCTTTCCCTGCTTTCTGTCTCTTTCTCCGCTTTCTGTCGCTTTCTCTGCTTTCTGTCTCTTTCTACGCTTTCTGTCTCTTTCTCTGTTTTCTGTCTCTTTCTCTGCTTTCTGCCACTTTCTCTGCTTTCTGTCTCTTTCTCCGCTTTCTGTCGCTTTCTCTGCTTTCTGTCTCTTTCTCCGCTTTCTGTCTCTTTCTCCGCTTTATGTCTCTTTCTCCACTTCAGTCTCTTTCTCTGCAATCTGCTCCCTTCTCAGTTTTCTGCCTCTTTCTCTGTTTTCTGACTCTTTATCCGCTTTCTGTCTCTTTCTCCTCTTTCTGTGCCTTTCTCTGCTTTCTGTCTCTTTCTCCGCTTCAGTCTCTTTCTCTGCTTTCTGTCTGTTTCTCTATTTTCTGACTCTTTCTCTGCTTTCTGTCTCTTTCTCTGCTCTCTGTCTCTTTCCCTGCTTTCTGTCTCTTTCTCTGCTTTCTGTCCCTTTCGCTGCTTTCTTTCTCTTTCCCTGCTTTCTGTCTCTTTCTCCGCTTTCTGTCTCTTTCGCCACTTTCTGTCTCTTTCTCCGCTTTCTGTCTCTTTCTCTGTTTTCTGTCTCTTTCTCTGCTTTCTGTCTCTTTCTCTGTTTTCTGTCTCTTTCACTGCTTTCTGACACTTTCTCTGCTTTCTGTCTCTTCTCTGTTTTCTGTCTCTTTCTCTGCTTTCTGACTCTTTCTCTGCTTTCTTTATCTTTCTTCGCTTTCTGTCTCTTTCTCTGCTTTCTGTCTCTTTCTCTGCTTTCTGGCACTTTCTCTGCTTTCTGCCTCTTTCTCTGTTTTCTGTCGCTTTCTATGCATTCTGTCTCTTTCTCTGCTTTCTGTCGCTTTCTCTGCTTTCTGTCTCTTTCTCTGCTTTCTGCCTCTTACTCTGCTTTTTTTCTCTATCTCTGCTTTCTGTCTCTTCCTCTGCTTTCTGCCTCTTTCGCTGCTTTCTTTCTCTTTCTCTGCTTTCAGTCTCTTTCTCTGTTTTCTGTCTCTTTCTCTGCTTTCTGCCTCTTTCTTTGCTTTCTGGCACGTTCTCCGCTTTCTGTCTCTTTCTCTACAATCTGTAGATTTCTCTGCTTTCTGTCTCTTTCTCTGCTTTCTGACTCTTTCTCTGCTTTCTGCCTCTTTCTCTGTTCTCTGTCTCTTTCTCTGCTTTCTGGCCATTTCTCTGCTTTCTGTCTCTTTCCCTGCTTTCTGTCTCTTTCTCCGCTTTCTGTCTCTTTCTCCACTTCAGTCTCTTTCTCTGCAATCTGCCTCTTTCTCTGCTTTCTGTCTCTTTCTTTGCTTTCTGTCTCTTTCTCTGCTTTCTGTCCCTTTCTCTGCTTTCTGTCTCTTTCCCTGCTTTCTGTCTCAGTCTCCGCTTTCTGTCTCTTTCTCCGCTTTCTGTCTCTTTCTCTGCTTTCTGTCTCTTTCTCTGCTTTCTGTCTCTTTCTCTGCGTTCTGTCTATTTCTCTGTTTTCTGTCTCTTTCTATGCTTTCTGACTCTTTCTCTGCTTTCTGTCTCTTTCTCTGCTTTCTGTCGCTTTCTCTGCTTTCGTCTCTTTCTCTGCAATCTGTCTCTTTCGCTGATTTCTGTCTCTTTCCCTGCTTTCTGTCTCTTTCTCTGCTTTCTGCCTCTTTCTCTGCTTTCTGGCACATTCTCCGCTTTCTGTCTCTTTCTCTGCTTTCTGGGACTTTCTCTGCTTTCTGCCTCTTTCTCTGTTTTCTGTCTCTTTCTCCGCTTTCTGTGCCTTTCTCTGTTTTCTGTCTCTTTCTCTGCTTTCTGCCTCTTTCTCTGCTTTCTGCCTCTTTCTCTGCTTTCTGGCACTTTCTCTGCTTTCTGTCGCTTTCTATGCATTCTGTCTATTTCTCTGCTTTCTGCCTCTTTCTCTGCTCTCTGCCTCTTTCCCTGCTTTTATTCTCTATCTCTGCTTTCTGTCTCTTCCTCTGCTTTCTGCCTCTTTCTCTGCTTTCTTTCTCTTTCTCTGCTTTCTTTCTCTTTCTCTGCTTTCAGTCTCTTTCTCTGCTTTCTGTCACTTTCTCTGATTTCTGTCTCTTTCTCTGCAATCTGACGCTTTCTCTGCTTTCTGTCTCTTTCTCTGCTTTCTGTCTCTTTCTCTGCTTTCTGCCTCCTTATCTGCTTTCTGTCTCTTTCTCTGCTTTCTGGCACTTTCTCTGCTTTCTGGCACTTTCCCTGCTTTCTTTATCTTCCTCTGCTTTCTGTCACTTTCTCTGCTTTCTGGCACTTTCTCTGCTTTCTGTCTCTTTCTCTGCTTTCTGTCTCTTTCTCTGCAATCTGTCTCTTTCTCCTCTTTCTGTCTCTTTCTCCGCTTCTGTCTCTTTCTCTGCAATCTGCTCCCTTATCAGTTTTCTGCCTCTTTCTCTGTTTTCTGACTCTTTATCCGCTTTCTGTCTCTTTCTCCGCTTTCTGTCTCTTTCTCTGCTTTCTGTCTCTTTCTCCGTTTCAGTCTCTTTCTCTGCTTTCTGTATCTTTCTCCACTTCAGTCTCTTTCTCTGCAATCTGCCTCTTTCTCTGCTTTCTGTCTCTTTCCCTGCTTTCTGTCACTTTCTCTGCTTTCTGTCCCTTCTCTGCTTTCTGTCTCTGTCTCCGCTTTCTGTCTCTTTCTCCGCTTTCTGTCTCTTCGCCGCTTTCTGTCTCTTTCTCTGCTTTCTGGCACTTCTCAGCTTTCTGCCTCTTCCTCTGCAATCTGTCTCGTTCTCTGCTTTCTGGCACTTTCTCTGCTTTCTGTCTCTTTCTCTGCAATCTGTCTCGTTCTCTCCTTTCTGGCACTTTCTCTGCTTTCTGTCTCTTTCCCTGCTTTCTGTCTCTTTCTCCGCTTTCTGTCGCTTTCTCTGCTTTCTGTCTCTTTCTCCGCTTTCTGTCTCTTTCTCCGCTTCAGTCTCTTTCTCTGAAATCTGCTCCCTTATCAGATTTCTGCCTCTTTCTCTGTTTTCTGACTCTTTATCCGCTTTCTGTCTCTTTCTCTGCTTTCTGTCTCTTTCTCCGTTTCAGTCTCTTTCTCTGCTTTCTGTATCTTTCTCCACTTCAGTCTCTTTCTCTGCTTTCTGTATCTTTCTCCACTTCGGTCTCTTTCTCTGCAATCTGCCTCTTTCTCTGCTTTCTGTCTCTTTCCCTGCTTTCTGTCACTTTCTCTGCTTTCTGTCCCTTCTCTGCTTTCTGTCTCTGTCTCCGCTTTCTGTCTCTTTCTCCGCTTTCTGTCTCTTCGCCGCTTTCTGTCTCTTTCTCCGCTTTCTGTCTCTTTCACTGCTTTCTGTCTCTTTCTCTGCAATCTGTCTCTTTCTCTGCTTTCTGGCACTCCTCAGCTTTCTTCCTCTTCCTCTGCAATCTGTCTCGTTCTCTGCTTTCTGGCACTTTCTCTGCTTTCTGTCTCTTTCTCTGCAATCTGTCTCGTTCTCTTCTTTCTGCCACTTTCTCTGCTTTCTGTCTCTTTCCTGCTTTCTGTCTCTTTCTCCGCTTTCTGTCGCTTTCTCTGCTTTCTGTCTCTTTCTCCGCTTTCTGTCTCTATCTCCGCTTTCTGTCTCTTTCTCCGCTTCAGTCTCTTTATCTGCAATCTGCTCCCTTCTCAGTTTTCTGCCTCTTTCTCTGTTTTCTGACTCTTTATCCGCTTTCTGCCTCTTTCTCCGCTTTCTGTGTCTTTCTCTGTTTTCTGTCTCTTTCTCCGCTTCAGTCTCTTTCTCTGCTTTCTGCCTGTTTCTCTATTTTCTGACTCTTTCACTGCTTTCTGTATCTTTCTCCACTTCAGTCTCTTTCTCTGCAATCTGCCTCTTTCTCTGCTTTCTGTCTCTTTCCCTGCTTTCTGTCTCTTTCTCTGCTTTCTGTCCCTTTCTCTGCTTTCTGTCTCTTTCCCTGCTTTCTGTCTCTTTCTCCGCTTTCTGTCTCTTTTTCTGTTTTCTGTCTCTTTCTCTGCTTTCAGCCACTTTCTCTGCTTTCTGTCTCTTTCCCTGCTTTCTGTCTCTTTCTCCGCTTTCTGTCCCTTTCTCTGTTTTCTGTCTCTTTCTCTGCTTTCTGCCACTTTCTCTGCTTTCTGTCTCTTTCCCTGCTTTCTGTCTCTTTCTCTGCTTTCTGGCACTTCTCAGCTTTCTGCCTCTTCCTCTGCAATCTGTCTCGTTCTCTGCTTTCTGGCACTTTCTCTGCTTTCTGTCTCTTTCTCTGCAATCTGTCTCGTTCTCTCCTTTCTGGCACTTTCTCTGCTTTCTGTCTCTTTCCCTGCTTTCTGTCTCTTTCTCCGCTTTCTGTCGCTTTCTCTGCTTTCTGTCTCTTTCTCCGCTTTCTGTCTCTTTCTCCGCTTCAGTCTCTTTCTCTGAAATCTGCTCCCTTATCAGATTTCTGCCTCTTTCTCTGTTTTCTGACTCTTTATCCGCTTTCTGTCTCTTTCTCCGCTTTCTGTCTCTTTCTCTGCTTTCTGTCTCTTTCTCCGTTTCAGTCTCTTTCTCTGCTTTCTGTATCTTTCTCCACTTCAGTCTCTTTCTCTGCTTTCTGTATCTTTCTCCACTTCGGTCTCTTTCTCTGCAATCTGCCTCTTTCTCTGCTTTCTGTCTCTTTCCCTGCTTTCTGTCACTTTCTCTGCTTTCTGTCCCTTCTCTGCTTTCTGTCTCTGTCTCCGCTTTCTGTCTCTTTCTCCGCTTTCTGTCTCTTCGCCGCTTTCTGTCTCTTTCTCCGCTTTCTGTCTCTTTCACTGCTTTCTGTCTCTTTCTCTGCAATCTGTCTCTTTCTCTGCTTTCTGGCACTCCTCAGCTTTCTTCCTCTTCCTCTGCAATCTGTCTCGTTCTCTGCTTTCTGGCACTTTCTCTGCTTTCTGTCTCTTTCTCTGCAATCTGTCTCGTTCTCTTCTTTCTGCCACTTTCTCTGCTTTCTGTCTCTTTCCCTGCTTTCTGTCTCTTTCTCCGCTTTCTGTCGCTTTCTCTGCTTTCTGTCTCTTTCTCCGCTTTCTGTCTCTATCTCCGCTTTCTGTCTCTTTCTCCGCTTCAGTCTCTTTATCTGCAATCTGCTCCCTTCTCAGTTTTCTGCCTCTTTCTCTGTTTTCTGACTCTTTATCCGCTTTCTGCCTCTTTCTCCGCTTTCTGTGTCTTTCTCTGTTTTCTGTCTCTTTCTCCGCTTCAGTCTCTTTCTCTGCTTTCTGCCTGTTTCTCTATTATCTGACTCTTTCACTGCTTTCTGTATCTTTCTCCACTTCAGTCTCTTTCTCTGCAATCTGCCTCTTTCTCTGCTTTCTGTCTCTTTCCCTGCTTTCTGTCTCTTTCTCTGCTTTCTGTCCCTTTCTCTGCTTTCTGTCTCTTTCCCGGCTTTCTGTCTCTTTCTCCGCTTTCTGTCTCTTTTTCTGTTTTCTGTCTCTTTCTCTGCTTTCAGCCACTTTCTCTGCTTTCTGTCTCTTTCCCTGCTTTCTGTCTCTTTCTCCGCTTTCTGTCCCTTTCTCTGTTTTCTGTCTCTTTCTCTGCTTTCTGCCACTTTCTCTGCTTTCTGTCTCTTTCCCTGCTTTCTGTCTCTTTCTCCGCTTTCTGTCGCTTTCTCTGCTTTCTGTCTCTTTCTCCGCTTTCTGTCTCTTTCTCCGCTTTATGTCTCTTTCTCCACTTCAGTCTCTTTCTCTGCAATCTGCTCCCTTCTCAGTTTACTGCCTCTTTCTCTGTTTTCTGACTCTTTATCCGCTTTCTGTCTCTTTCTCCGCTTTCTGTGTCTTTCTCTGCTTTCTGTCTCTTTCTCCGCTTCAGTCTCTTTCTCTGCTTTCTGTCTGTTTCTCTATTTTCTGACTCTTTCTCTGCTTTCTGTCTCTTTCTCTGCTTTCTGTCTCTTTCCCTGCTTTCTGTCTCTTTCTCTGCTTTCTGTTCCTTTCTCTGCTTTCTTTCTCTTTCCCTGCTTTCTGTCTCTTTCTCCGCTTTCTTTCTGTCTCTTTCGCCACTTTCTGTCTCTTTCTCCGCTTTCTGTCTCTTTCTCTGTTTTCTGTCTCTTTCTCTGCTTTCTGTCTCTTTCTCTGTTTTCTGTCTCTTTCTCTGCTTTCTGACTCTTTCTCTGCTTTCTTTATCTTTCTTCGCTTTCTGTCTCTTTCTCTGCTTTCTGACTCTTTCTCTGCTTTCTGGCACTTTCTCTTCTTTCTGCCTCTTTCTCTATTTTCTGTCGCTTTCTATGCATTCTGTCTCTTTCTCTGCTTACTGTCGCTTTCTCTGCTTTCTGTCTCTTTCTCTGCTTTCTGCCTCTTCCTCTGCTTTTTTTCTCTATCTCTGCTTTCTGCCTCTTTCTCTACTTTCTTTCTCTTTCTCTGCTTTCAGTCTCTTTCTCTGCTTTCTGTCACTTTCTCTGATTTCTGTCTCTTTCTCTGCAATCTGACGCTTTCTCTGCTTTCTGGCACTTTCTCTGCTTTCTGTCTCTTTCTCTGCTTTCTGGCACTTTCTCTGCTTTCTGTCTCTTTCTCTGCTTTCTGTCTCTTTCTCTGCAATCTGACTCTTTCTCTGCTTTCAGTCTCTTTCTCTGCTTTCTGTCACTTTCTCTGATTTCTGTCTCTTTCTCTGCAATCTGACGCTTTCTCTGCTTTCTGGCACTTTCTCTGCTTTCTGTCTCTTTCTCTGCTTTCTGGCACTTTCTCTGCTTTCTGTCTCTTTCTCTGCTTTCTGTCTCTTTCTCTGCAATCTGACTCTTTCTCTGCTTTCTGGCACTTCTCTGCTTTCTGCCTCTTCCTCTGTTTTCTGTCTCTTTCTCTGCTTTCTGACTCTTTCTCTGCTTTATTTATCTTTCTCTGCTTTCTGTCTCTTTCTCTGCTTTCTGTCTCTTTCTCTGCTTTCTGGCACTTTCTCTGCTTTCTGTCTCTTTCTCTGCTTTCTGTCTCTTTCTCTGCTTTCTGTATCTTTCTCCACTTCAGTCTCTTTCTCTGCAATCTGCCTCTTTCTCTGCTTTCTGTCTCTTTCCCTGCTTTCTGTCTCTTTCTCTGCTTTCTGTCCCTTTCTCTGCTTTCTGTCTCTTTCCCTGCTTTCTGTCTCTTTCTCCGCTTTCTGTCTCTTTTTCTGTTTTCTGTCTCTTTCTCTGCTTTCAGCCACTTTCTCTGCTTTCTGTCTCTTTCCCTGCTTTCTGTCTCTTTCTCCGCTTTCTGTCTCTTTCTCTGTTTTCTGTCTCTTTCTCTGCTTTCTGCCACTTTCTCTGCTTTCTGTCTCTTTCCCTGCTTTCTGTCTCTTTCTCTGCTTTCTGTCGCTTTCTCTGCTTTCTGTCTCTTTCTCCGCTTTCTGTCTCTTTCTCCGCTTTATGTCTCTTTCTCCACGTCAGTCTCTTTCTCTGCAATCTGCTCCCTTCTCAGTTTACTGCCTCTTTCTCTGTTTTCTGACTCTTTATCCGCTTTCTGTCTCTTTCTCCGCTTTCTGTGTCTTTCTCTGCTTTCTGTCTCTTTCCCTGCTTTCTGTCTCTTTCTCTGCTTTCTGTCGCTTTCTCTGCTTTCTGTCTCTTTCTCCGCTTTCTGTCTCTTTCTCCGCTTTATGTCTCTTTCTCCACGTAAGTCTCTTTCTCTGCAATCTGCTCCCTTCTCAGTTTACTGCCTCTTTCTCTGTTTTCTGACTCTTTATCCGCTTTCTGTCTCTTTCTCTGCTTTCTGCCACTTTCTCTGCTTTCTGTCTCTTTCCCTGCTTTCTGTCTCTTTCTCTGCTTTCTGTCGCTTTCTCTGCTTTCTGTCTCTTTCTCCGCTTTCTGTCTCTTTCTCCGCTTTATGTCTCTTTCTCCACGTCAGTCTCTTTCTCTGCAATCTGCTCCCTTCTCAGTTTACTGCCTCTTTCTCTGTTTTCTGACTCTTTATCCGCTTTCTGTCTCTTTCTCCGCTTTCTGTCTCTTTCTCTGCTTTCTGTCGCTTTCTCTGCTTTCTGTCTCTTTCTCTGCTTTCTGCCTCTTTCTCTGCTTTTTTTCTCTATCTCTGCTTTCTGTCTCTTCCTCTGCTTTCTGCCTCTTTCGCTGCTTTCAGTCACTTTCTCTGATTTCTGTCTCTTTCTCTGCAATCTGACGATTTCTCTGCTTTCTGTCTCTTTCTCCGCTTTCTGTCTCTTTCTCTGTTTTCTGTCTCTTTCTCTGCTTTCTGTCTCTTTCTCTGTTTTCTGTCTCTTTCTCTGCTTTCTGACTCTTTCTCTGCTTTCTTTATCTTTCTTCGCTTTCTGTCTCTTTCTCTGCTTTCTGTCTCTTTCTCTGCTTTCTGGCACTTTCTCTTCTTTCTGCCTCTTTCTCTATTTTCTGTCGCTTTCTCTGCTTTCTGTCTCTTTCTCTGCTTTCTGCCTCTTCCTCTGCTTTTTTTCTCTATCTCTGCTTTCTGCCTCTTTCTCTGCTTTCTTTCTCTTTCTCTGCTTTCAGTCTCTTTCTCTGCTTTCTGTCACTTTCTCTGATTTCTGTCTCTTTCTCTGCAATCTGACGCTTTCTCTGCTTTCTGGCACTTTCTCTGCTTTCTGTATCTTTCTCTGCTTTCTGGCACTTTCTCTGCTTTCTGTCTCTTTCTCTGCTTTCTGTCTCTTTCTCTGCAATCTGTCTCTTTCTCTGCTTTCTGGCACTTCTCAGCTTTCTTCCTCTTCCTCTGCAATCTGTCTCGTTCTCTGCTTTCTGGCACTTTCTCTGCTTTCTGTCTCTTTCTCTGCAATCTGTCTCGTTCTCTTCTTTCTGCCACTTTCTCTGCTTTCTGTCTCTTTCCCTGCTTTCTGTCTCTTTCTCCGCTTTCTGTCGCTTTCTCTGCTTTCTGTCTCTTTCTCCGCTTTCTGTCTCTATCTCCGCTTTCTGTCTCTTTCTCCGCTTCAGTCTCTTTATCTGCAATCTGCTCCCTTCTCAGTTTTCTGCCTCTTTCTCTGTTTTCTGACTCTTTATCCGCTTTCTGCCTCTTTCTCCGCTTTCTGTGTCTTTCTCTGCTTTCTGTCTCTTTCTCCGCTTCAGTCTCTTTCTCTGCTTTCTGCCTGTTTCTCTATTTTCTGACTCTTTCACTGCTTTCTGTATATTTCTCCACTTCAGTCTCTTTCTCTGCAATCTGCCTCTTTCTCTGCTTTCTGTCTCTTTCCCTGCTTTCTGTCTCTTTCTCTGCTTTCTGTCTCTTTCTCCGCTTTCTGTCTCTTTTTCTGTTTTCTGTCTCTTTCTCTGCTTTCAGCCACTTTCTCTGCTTTCTGTCTCTTTCCCTGCTTTCTGTCTCTTTCTCCGCTTTCTGTCCCTTTCTCTGTTTTCTGTCTCTTTCTCTGCTTTCTGCCACTTTCTCTGCTTTCTGTCTCTTTCCCTGCTTTCTGTCTCTTTCTCCGCTTTCTGTCGCTTTCTCTGCTTTCTGTCTCTTTCTCCGCTTTCTGTCTCTTTCTCCGCTTTATGTCTCTTTCTCCACTTCAGTCTCTTTCTCTGCAATCTGCTCCCTTCTCAGTTTACTGCCTCTTTCTCTGTTTTCTGACTCTTTATCCGCTTTCTGTCTCTTTCTCCGCTTTCTGTGTCTTTCTCTGCTTTCTGTCTCTTTCTCCGCTTCAGTCTCTTTCTCTGCTTTCTGTCTGTTTCTCTATTTTCTGACTCTTTCTCTGCTTTCTGTCTCTTTCTCTGCTTTCTGTCTCTTTCCCTGCTTTCTGTCTCTTTCTCTGCTTTCTGTCCCTTTCTCTGCTTTCTTTCTCTTTCCCTGCTTTCTGTCTCTTTCTCCGCTTTCTGTCTCTTTCGCCACTTTCTGTCTCTTTCTCTGTTTTCTGTCTCTTTCTCTGCTTTCTGTCTCTTTCTCTGTTTTCTGTCTCTTTCTCTGCTTTCTGACTCTTTCTCTGCTTTCTGTCTCTTTCTCTGTTTTCTGTCTCTTTCTCTGCTTTCTGACTCTTTCTCTGCTTTCTTTATCTTTCTTCGCTTTCTGTCTCTTTCTCTGCTTTCTGTCTCTTTCTCTGCTTTCTGGCACTTTCTCTGCTTTCTGCCTCTTTCTCTGTTTTCTGTCGCTTTCTATGCATTCTGTCTCTTTCTCTGCTTTCTGTCGCTTTCTCTGCTTTCTGTCTCTTTCTCTGCTTTCTGCCTCTTTCTCTGCTTTTTTTCTCTATCTCTGCTTTCTGTCTCTTCCTCTGCTTTCTGCCTCTTTCGCTGCTTTCAGTCACTTTCTCTGATTTCTGTCTCTTTCTCTGCAATCTGACGATTTCTCTGCTTTCTGTCTCTTTCTCCGCTTTCTGTCTCTTTCTCTGTTTTCTGTCTCTTTCTCTGCTTTCTGTCTCTTTCTCTGTTTTCTGTCTCTTTCTCTGCTTTCTGACTCTTTCTCTGCTTTCTTTATCTTTCTTCGCTTTCTGTCTCTTTCTCTGCTTTCTGTCTCTTTCTCTGCTTTCTGGCACTTTCTCTTCTTTCTGCCTCTTTCTCTATTTTCTGTCGCTTTCTATGCATTCTGTCTCTTTCTCTGCTTACTGTCGCTTTCTCTGCTTTCTGTCTCTTTCTCTGCTTTCTGCCTCTTCCTCTGCTTTTTTCTCTATCTCTGCTTTCTGCCTCTTTCTCTGCTTTCTTTCTCTTTCTCTGCTTTCTGTCTCTTTCTCTGCTTTCTGTCGCTTTCTCTGCTTTCTGTCTCTTTCTCCGCTTTCTGTCTCTTTCTCCGCTTTATGTCTCTTTCTCCACGTCAGTCTCTTTCTCTGCAATCTGCTCCCTTCTCAGTTTACTGCCTCTTTCTCTGTTTTCTGACTCTTTATCCGCTTTCTGTCTCTTTCTCCGCTTTCTGTGTCTTTCTCTGCTTTCTGTCTCTTTCTCCGCTTCAGTCTCTTTCTCTGCTTTCTGTCTGTTTCTCTATTTTCTGACTCTTTCTCTGCTTTCTGTCTCTTTCTCTGCTTTCTGTCTCTTTCCCTGCTTTCTGTCTCTTTCTCTGCTTTCTGTCCCTTTCTCTGCTTTCTTTCTCTTTCCCTGCTTTCTGTCTCTTTCTCCGCTTTCTGTCTCTTTCGCCACTTTCTGTCTCTTTCTCCGCTTTCTGTCTCTTTCTCTGTTTTCTGTCTCTTTCTCTGCTTTCTGTCTCTTTCTCTGTTTTCTGTCTCTTTCTCTGCTTTCTGACACTTTCTCTGCTTTCTGTCTCTTTCTCTGTTTTCTGTCTCTTTCTCTGCTTTCTGACTCTTTCTCTGCTTTCTTTATCTTTCTTCGCTTTCTGTCTCTTTCTCTGCTTTCTGTCTCTTTCTCTGCTTTCTGGCACATTATCTGCTTTCTGCCTCTTTCTCTGTTTTCTGTCGCTTTCTATGCATTCTGTCTCTTTCTCTGCTTTCTGTCGCTTTCTCTGCTTTCTGTCTCTTTCTCTGCTTTCTGCCTCTTTCTCTGCTTTTTTTCTCTATCTCTGCTTTCTGTCTCTTCCTCTGCTTTCTGCCTGTTTCGCTGCTTTCAGTCACTTTCTCTGATTTCTGTCTCTTTCTCTGCAATCTGACGATTTCTCTGCTTTCTGTCTCTTTCTCCGCTTTCTGTCTCTTTCTCTGTTTTCTGTCTCTTTCTCTGCTTTCTGTCTCTTTCTCTGTTTTCTGTCTCTTTCTCTGCTTTCTGACTCTTTCTCTGCTTTCTTTATCTTTCTTCGCTTTCTGTCTCTTTCTCTGCTTTCTGTCTCTTTCTCTGCTTTCTGGCACTTTCTCTTCTTTCTGCCTCTTTCTCTATTTTCTGTCGCTTTCTATGCATTCTGTCTCTTTCTCTGCTTACTGTCGCTTTCTCTGCTTTCTGTCTCTTTCTCTGCTTTCTGCCTCTTCCTCTGCTTTTTTTCTCTATCTCTGCTTTCTGCCTCTTTCTCTGCTTTCTTTCTCTTTCTCTGCTTTCAGTCTCTTTCTCTGCTTTCTGTCACTTTCTCTGATTTCTGTCTCTTTCTCTGCAATCTGACGCTTTCTCTGCTTTCTGGCACTTTCTCTGCTTTCTGTATCTTTCTCTGCTTTCTGGCACTTTCTCTGCTTTCTGTCTCTTTCTCTGCTTTCTGTCTCTTTCTCTGCAATCTGTCTCTTTCTCTGCTTTCTGGCACTTCTCTGCTTTCTGCCTCTTCCTCTGTTTTCTGTATCTTTCTCTGCTTTCTGACTCTTTCTCTGCTTTATTTATCTTTCTCTGCTTTCTGTCTCTTTCTCTGCTTTCTGTCTCTTTCCCTGCTTTCTGGCACTTTCTCTGCTTTCTGTCTCTTTCTCTGCTTTCTGTCTCTTTCTCTGCTTTCTGTATCTTTCTCCACTTCAGTCTCTTTCTCTGCAATCTGCCTCTTTCTCTGCTTTCTGTCTCTTTCCCTGCTTTCTGTCTCTTTCTCTGCTTTCTGTCCCTTTCTCTGCTTTCTGTCTCTTTCCCTGCTTTCTGTCTCTTTCTCCGCTTTCTGTCTCTTTTTCTGTTTTCTGTCTCTTTCTCTGCTTTCAGCCACTTTCTCTGCTTTCTGTCTCTTTCCCTGCTTTCTGTCTCTTTCCCCGCTTTCTGTCTCTTTCTCTGTTTTCTGTCTCTTTCTCTGCTTTCTGCCACTTTCTCTGCTTTCTGTCTCTTTCCCTGCTTTCTGTCTCTTTCTCTGCTTTCTGTCGCTTTCTCTGCTTTCTGTCTCTTTCTCCGTTTTCTGTCTCTTTCTCCGCTTTATGTCTCTTTCTCCACGTCAGTCTCTTTCTCTGCAATCTGCTCCCTTCTCAGTTTACTGCCTCTTTCTCTGTTTTCTGACTCTTTATCCGCTTTCTGTCTCTTTCTCCGCTTTTTGTGTCTTTCTCTGCTTTCTGTCTCTTTCTCCGCTTCAGTCTCTTTCTCTGCTTTCTGTCTGTTTCTCTATTTTCTGACTCTTTCTCTGCTTTCTGTCTCTTTCTCTGCTTTCTGTCTCTTTCCCTGCTTTCTGTCTCTTTCTCTGCTTTCTGTCCCTTTCTCTGCTTTCTTTCTCTTTCCCTGCTTTCTGTCTCTTTCTCCGCTTTCTGTCTCTTTCGCCACTTTCTGTCTCTTTCTCCGCTTTCTGTCTCTTTCTCTGTTTTCTGTCTCTTTCTCTGCTTTCTGTCTCTTTCTCTGTTTTCTGTCTCTTTCTCTGCTTTCTGACACTTTCTCTGCTTTCTGTCTCTTTCTCTGTTTTCTGTCTCTTTCTCTGCTTTCTGACTCTTTCTCTGCTTTCTTTATCTTTCTTCGCTTTCTGTCTCTTTCTCTGCTTTCTGTCTCTTTCTCTGCTTTCAGGCACTTTCTCTGCTTTCTGCCTCTTTCTCTGTTTTCTGTCGCTTTCTATGCATTCTGTCTGTTTCTCTGCTTTCTGTCGCTTTCTCTGCTTTCTGTCTCTTTCTCTGCTTTCTGCCTCTTTCTCTGCTTTTTTTCTCTATCTCTGCTTTCTGTCTCTTCCTCTGCTTTCTGCCTCTTTCGCTGCTTTCAGTCACTTTCTCTGATTTCTGTCTCTTTCTCTGCAATCTGACGATTTCTCTGCTTTCTGTCTCTTTCTCCGCTTTCTGTCTCTTTCTCTGTTTTCTGTCTCTTTCTCTGCGTTCTGTCTCTTTCTCTGTTTTCTGTCTCTTTCTCTGCTTTCTGACTCTTTCTCTGCTTTCTTTATCTTTCTTCGCTTTCTGTCTCTTTCTCTGCTTTCTGTCTCTTTCTCTGCTTTCTGGCACTTTCTCTTCTTTCTGCCTCTTTCTCTATTTTCTGTCGCTTTCTATGCATTCTGTCTCTTTCTCTGCTTACTGTCGCTTTCTCTGCTTTCTGTCTCTTTCTCTGCTTTCTGCCTCTTCCTCTGCTTTTTTTCTCTATCTCTGCTTTCTGCCTCTTTCTCTGCTTTCTTTCTCTTTCTCTGCTTTCAGTCTCTTTCTCTGCTTTCTGTCACTTTCTCAGATTTCTGTCTCTTTCTCTGCTTTCTGGCACTTTCTCTGCTTTCTGTCTCTTTCTCTGCTTTCTGGCACTTTCTCTGCTTTCTGTCTCTTTCTCTGCTTTCTGTCTCTTTCTCTGCAATCTGTCTCTTTCTCTGCTTTCTGGCACTTCTCTGCTTTCTGCCTCTTCCTCTGTTTTCTGTCTCTTTCTCTGCTTTCTGACTCTTTCTCTGCTTTATTTATCTTTCTCTGCTTTCTGTCTCTTTCTCTGCTTTCTGTCTCTTTCTCTGCTTTCTGGCACTTTCTCTGCTTTCTGTCTCTTTCTCTGCTTTCTGTCTCTTTCTCTGCTTTCTGTATCTTTCTCCACTTCAGTCTCTTTCTCTGCAATCTGCCTCTTTCTCTGCTTTCTGTCTCTTTCCCTGTTTTCTGTCTCTTTCTCTGCTTTCTGTCCCTTTCTCTGCTTTCTGTCTCTTTCCCTGCTTTCTGTCTCTTTCTCCGCTTTCTGTCTCTTTTTCTGTTTTCTGTCTCTTTCTCTGCTTTCAGCCACTTTCTCTGCTTTCTGTCTCTTTCCCTGCTTTCTGTCTCTTTCTCCGCTTTCTGTCTCTTTCTCTGTTTTCTGTCTCTTTCTCTGCTTTCTGCCACTTTCTCTGCTTTCTGTCTCTTTCCCTGCTTTCTGTCTCTTTCTCTGCTTTCTGTCGCTTTCTCTGCTTTCTGTCTCTTTCTCCGCTTTCTGTCTCTTTCTCCGCTTTATGTCTCTTTCTCCACGTCAGTCTCTTTCTCTGCAATCTGCTCCCTTCTTAGTTTACTGCCTCTTTCTCTGTTTTCTGACTCTTTATCCGCTTTCTGTCTCTTTCTCCGCTTTCTGTGTCTTTCTCTGCTTTCTGTCTCTTTCTCCGCTTCAGTCTCTTTCTCTGCTGTCTGTTTCTCTATTTTCTGACTCTTTCTCTGCTTTCTGTCTCTTTCTCTGCTTTCTGTCTCTTTCCCTGCTTTCTGTCTCTTTCTCTGCTTTCTGTCCCTTTCTCTGCTTTCTTTCTCTTTCCCTGCTTTCTGTCTCTTTCTCCGCTTTCTGTCTCTTTCTCTGCTTTCTGACTCTTTCTCTGCTTTCTTTATCTTTCTTCGCTTTCTGTCTCTTTCTCTGCTTTCTGTCTCTTTCTCTGCTTTCTGGCACTTTCTCTGCTTTCTGCCTCTTTCTCTGTTTTCTGTCGCTTTCTATGCATTCTGTCTCTTTTTCTGCTTTCTGTCGCTTTCTCTGCTTTCTGTCTCTTTCTCTGCTTTCTGCCTCTTTCTCTGCTTTTTTTCTCTATCTCGGCTTTCTGTCTCTTCCTCTGCTTTCTGCCTCTTTCGCTGCTTTCTTTCTCTTTCTCTGCTTTCAGTCTCTTTCTCTGCTTTCTGTCACTTTCTCTGATTTCTGTCTCTTTCTCTGCAATCTGACGATTACTCTGCTTTCTGGCACTTTCTCTGCTTTCTGGCACTTTCTCTGCTTTCCTTATCTTTCTCTGCTTTCTGTCTCTTTCTCTGCTTTCTGTCCCTTTCTCTGCTTTCTGTCTCTTTCCCTGCTTTCTGTCTCTTTCTCCGCTTTCTGTCTCTTTCGCCGCTTTCTGTCTCTTTCTCCGCTTTCTGTCTCTTTCTCTGTTTTCTGTCTCTTTCTCTGCTTTCTGTCTCTTTCTCTGTTTTCTGTCTCTTTCCCTGCTTTCTGTCTCTTTCTCCGCTTTCTGTCTCTTTCGCCGCTTTCTGTCTCTTTCTCCGCTTTCTGTCTCTTTCTCTGTTTTCTGTCTCTTTCTCTGCTTTCTGACTCTTTCTCTGCTTTCTTTATCTTTCTTCGCTTTCTGTCTCTTTCTCTGCTTTCTGTCTCTTTCTCTGCTTTCTGGCACTTTCTCTGCTTTCTGCCTCTTTCTCTATTTTCTGTCGCTTTCTCTGCTTTCTGTCTCTTTCTCTGCTTTCTGTCGCTTTCTCTACTTTCTGTCTCTTTCTCTGCTTTCTGCCTCTTCCTCTGCTTTTTTTCTCTATCTCTGCTTTCTGTCTCTTCCTCTGCTTTCTGCCTCTTTCTCTGCTTTCTTTCTCTTTCTCTGCTTTCAGTCTCTTTCTCTGCTTTCTGTCACTTTCTCTGATTTCTGTCTCTTTCTCTGCAATCTGACGCTTTCTCTGCTTTCTGGCACTTTCTCTGCTTTCTGTCTCTTTCTCTGTTTTCTGTCTCTTTCCCTGCTTTCTGTCTCTTTCTCCGCTTTCTGTCTCTTTCGCCGCTTTCTGTCTCTTTCTCCGCTTTCTGTCTCTTTCTCTGTTTTCTGTCTCTTTCTCTGCTTTCTGACTCTTTCTCTGCTTTCTTTATCTTTCTTCGCTTTCTGTCTCTTTCTCTGCTTTCTGTCTCTTTCTCTGCTTTCTGGCACTTTCTCTGCTTTCTGCCTCTTTCTCTATTTTCTGTCGCTTTCTCTGCTTTCTGTCTCTTTCTCTGCTTTCTGTCGCTTTCTCTACTTTCTGTCTCTTTCTCTGCTTTCTGCCTCTTCCTCTGCTTTTTTTCTCTATCTCTGCTTTCTGTCTCTTCCTCTGCTTTCTGCCTCTTTCTCTGCTTTCTTTCTCTTTCTCTGCTTTCAGTCTCTTTCTCTGCTTTCTGTCACTTTCTCTGATTTCTGTCTCTTTCTCTGCAATCTGACGCTTTCTCTGCTTTCTGGCACTTTCTCTGCTTTCTGTCTCTTTCTCTGCTTTCTGTCTCTTTCTCTGCAATCTGTCTCTTTCTCTGCTTTCTGGCACTTCTCTGCTTTCGGCCTCTTCCTCTGTTTTCTGTCTCTTTCTCTGCAATCTGACGCTTTCTCTGCTTTCTGGCACTTTCTCTGCTTTCTGTCTCTTTCTCTGCTTTCTGTCTCTTTCTCTGCAATCTGTCTCTTTCTCTGCTTTCTGGCACTTCTCTGCTTTCGGCCTCTTCCTCTGTTTTCTGTCTCTTTCTCTGCAATCTGACGCTTTCTCTGCTTTCTGGCACTTTCTCTGCTTTCTGTCTCTTTCTCTGTTTTCTGTCTCTTTCCCTGCTTTCTGTCTCTTTCTCCGCTTTCTGTCTCTTTCGCCGCTTTCTGTCTCTTTCTCCGCTTTCTGTCTCTTTCTCTGCTTTCTGTCTCTTTCTCTGCTTTCTGGCACCTTCTCTGCTTTCTGTCTCTTTCTCTGCTTTCTGTCTCTTTCTCTGCTTTCTGTATCTTTCTCCACTTCAGTCTCTTTCTCTGCAATCTGCCTCTTTCTCTGCTTTCTGTCTCTTTCCCTGCTTTCTGTCTCTTTCTCTGCTTTCTGTCCCTTTCTCTGCTTTATGTCTCTTTCCCTGCTTTCTGTCTCTTTCTCCGCTTTCTGTCTCTTTTTCTGTTTTCTGTCTCTTTCTCTGCTTTCAGCCACTTTCTCTGCTTTCTGTCTCTTTCCCTGCTTTCTGTCTCTTTCTCCGCTTTCTGTCTCTTTCTCTGTTTTCTGTCTCTTTCTCTGCTTTCTGCCACTTTCTCTGCTTTCTGTCTCTTTCCCTGCTTTCTGTCTCTTTCTCTGCTTTATGTCGCTTTCTCTGCTTTCTGTCTCTTTCTCCACTTCAGTCTCTTTCTCTGCAATCTGCTCCCTTCTCAGTTTACTGCCTCTTTCTCTGTTTTCTGACTCTTTATCGGCTTTCTGTCTCTTTCTCCGCTTTCTGTGTCTTTCTCTGCTTTCTGTCTCTTTCTCCGCTTCAGTCTCTTTCTCTGCTTTCTGTCTGTTTCTCTATTTTCTGACTCTTTCTCTGCTTTCTGTCTCTTTCCCTGTTTTCTGTCTCTTTCTCTGCTTTCTGTCCCTTTCTCTGCTTTCTGTCTCTTTCCCTGCTTTCTGTCTCTTTCTCCGCTTTCTGTCTCTTTTTCTGTTTTCTGTCTCTTTCTCTGCTTTCAGCCACTTTCTCTGCTTTCTGTCTCTTTCCCTGCTTTCTGTCTCTTTCTCCGCTTTCTGTCTCTTTCTCTGTTTTCTGTCTCTTTCTCTGCTTTCTGCCACTTTCTCTGCTTTCTGTCTCTTTCCCTGCTTTCTGTCTCTTTCTCTGCTTTCTGTCGCTTTCTCTGCTTTCTGTCTCTTTCTCCGCTTTCTGTCTCTTTCTCCGCTTTATGTCTCTTTCTCCACGTCAGTCTCTTTCTCTGCAATCTGCTCCCTTCTCAGTTTACTGCCTCTTTCTCTGTTTTCTGACTCTTTATCCGCTTTCTGTCTCTTTCTCCGCTTTCTGTGTCTTTCTCTGCTTTCTGTCTCTTTCTCCGCTTCAGTCTCTTTCTCTGCTGTCTGTTTCTCTATTTTCTGACTCTTTCTCTGCTTTCTGTCTCTTTCTCTGCTTTCTGTCTCTTTCCCTGCTTTCTGTCTCTTTCTCTGCTTTCTGTCCCTTTCTCTGCTTTCTTTCTCTTTCCCTGCTTTCTGTCTCTTTCTCCGCTTTCTGTCTCTTTCTCTGCTTTCTGACTCTTTCTCTGCTTTCTTTATCTTTCTTCGCTTTCTGTCTCTTTCTCTGCTTTCTGTCTCTTTCTCTGCTTTCTGGCACTTTCTCTGCTTTCTGCCTCTTTCTCTGTTTTCTGTCGCTTTCTATGCATTCTGTCTCTTTTTCTGCTTTCTGTCGCTTTCTCTGCTTTCTGTCTCTTTCTCTGCTTTCTGCCTCTTTCTCTGCTTTTTTTCTCTATCTCGGCTTTCTGTCTCTTCCTCTGCTTTCTGCCTCTTTCGCTGCTTTCTTTCTCTTTCTCTGCTTTCAGTCTCTTTCTCTGCTTTCTGTCACTTTCTCTGATTTCTGTCTCTTTCTCTGCAATCTGACGATTACTCTGCTTTCTGGCACTTTCTCTGCTTTCTGGCACTTTCTCTGCTTTCCTTATCTTTCTCTGCTTTCTGTCTCTTTCTCTGCTTTCTGTCCCTTTCTCTGCTTTCTGTCTCTTTCCCTGCTTTCTGTCTCTTTCTCCGCTTTCTGTCTCTTTCGCCGCTTTCTGTCTCTTTCTCCGCTTTCTGTCTCTTTCTCTGTTTTCTGTCTCTTTCTCTGCTTTCTGTCTCTTTCTCTGTTTTCTGTCTCTTTCCCTGCTTTCTGTCTCTTTCTCCGCTTTCTGTCTCTTTCGCCGCTTTCTGTCTCTTTCTCCGCTTTCTGTCTCTTTCTCTGTTTTCTGTCTCTTTCTCTGCTTTCTGTCTCTTTCTCTGTTTTCTGTCTCTTTCTCTGCTTTCTGACTCTTTCTCTGCTTTCTTTATCTTTCTTCGCTTTCTGTCTCTTTCTCTGCTTTCTGTCTCTTTCTCTGCTTTCTGGCACTTTCTCTGCTTTCTGCCTCTTTCTCTATTTTCTGTCGCTTTCTATGCATTCTGTCTCTTTCTCTGCTTTCTGTCGCTTTCTCTACTTTCTGTCTCTTTCTCTGCTTTCTGCCTCTTCCTCTGCTTTTTTTCTCTATCTCTGCTTTCTGTCTCTTCCTCTGCTTTCTGCCTCTTTCTCTGCTTTCTTTCTCTTTCTCTGCTTTCAGTCTCTTTCTCTGCTTTCTGTCACTTTCTCTGATTTCTGTCTCTTTCTCTGCAATCTGACGCTTTCTCTGCTTTCTGGCACTTTCTCTGCTTTCTGTCTCTTTCTCTGCTTTCTGTCTCTTTCTCTGCAATCTGTCTCTTTCTCTGCTTTCTGGCACTTCTCTGCTTTCGGCCTCTTCCTCTGCTTTCTGTCTCTTTCTCTGCTTTCTGTCTCTTTCTCTGCTTTCTGGCACCTTCTCTGCTTTCTGTCTCTTTCTCTGCTTTCTGTCTCTTTCTCTGCTTTCTGTATCTTTCTCCACTTCAGTCTCTTTCTCTGCAATCTGCCTCTTTCTCTGCTTTCTGTCTCTTTCCCTGCTTTCTGTCTCTTTCTCTGCTTTCTGTCCCTTTCTCTGCTTTATGTCTCTTTCCCTGCTTTCTGTCTCTTTCTCCGCTTTCTGTCTCTTTTTCTGTTTTCTGTCTCTTTCTCTGCTTTCAGCCACTTTCTCTGCTTTCTGTCTCTTTCCCTGCTTTCTGTCTCTTTCTCCGCTTTCTGTCTCTTTCTCTGTTTTCTGTCTCTTTCTCTGCTTTCTGCCACTTTCTCTGCTTTCTGTCTCTTTCCCTGCTTTCTGTCTCTTTCTCTGCTTTATGTCGCTTTCTCTGCTTTCTGTCTCTTTCTCCACTTCAGTCTCTTTCTCTGCAATCTGCTCCCTTCTCAGTTTACTGCCTCTTTCTCTGTTTTCTGACTCTTTATCGGCTTTCTGTCTCTTTCTCCGCTTTCTGTGTCTTTCTCTGCTTTCTGTCTCTTTCTCCGCTTCAGTCTCTTTCTCTGCTTTCTGTCTGTTTCTCTATTTTCTGACTCTTTCTCTGCTTTCTGTCTCTTTCTCTGCTTTCTGTCTCTTTCCCTGCTTTCTGTCTCTTTCTCTGCTTTCTGTCCCTTTCTCTGCTTTCTTTCTCTTTCCCTGCTTTCTGTCTCTTTCTCCACTTTCTGTCTCTTTCGCCACTTTCTGTCTCTTTCTCCGCTTTCTGTCTCTTTCTCTGTTTTCTGTCTCTTTCTCTGCTTTCTGTCTCTTTCTCTGTTTTCTGTCTCTTTCTCTGCTTTCTGACACTTTCTCTGCTTTCTGTCTCTTTCTCTGTTTTCTGTCTCTTTCTCTGCTTTCTTACTCTTTCTCTGCTTTCTTTATCTTTCTTCGCTTTCTGTCTCTTTCTCTGCTTTCTGTCTCTTTCTCTGCTTTCTGGCACTTTCTCTGCTTTCTGCCTCTTTCTCTGTTTTCTGTCGCTTTCTATGCATTCTGTCTCTTTCTCTGCTTTCTGTCGCTTTCTCTGCTTTCTGTCTCTTTCTCTGCTTTCTGCCTCTTTCTCTGCTTTTTTTCTCTATCTCTGCTTTCTGTCTCTTCCTCTGCTTTCTGCCTCTTTCGCTGCTTTCTTTCTCTTTCTCTGCTTTCAGTCTCTTTCTCTGATTTCTGTCACTTTCTCTGATTTCTGTCTCTTTCTCTGCAATCTGACGATTTCTCTGCTTTCTGGCACTTTCTCTGCTTTCTGGCACTTTCTCTGCTTTCTTTATCTTTCTCTGCTTTCTGTCTCTTTCTCTGCTTTCTGTCCCTTTCTCTGTTTTCTGTCTCTTTCTCTGCTTTCTGTCTCTTTCCCCGCTTTCTGTCTCTTTCGCCGCTTTCTGTCCCTTTCTCCGCTTTCTGTCTCTTTCTCTGCTTTCTGACTCTTTCTCTGCTTTCTTTATCTTTCTTCGCTTTCTGTCTCTTTCTCTGCTTTCTGTCTCTATATCTGCTTTCTGGCACTTTCTCTGCTTTCTGCATCTTTCTCTGCTTTTTTTCTCTATCTCTGCTTTCTGTCTCTTCCTCTGCTTTCTGCCTCTTTCTCTGCTTTCTTTCTCTTTCTCTGCTTTCAGTCTCTTTCTCTGCTTTCTGTCACTTTCTCTGATTTCTGTCTCTTTTTCTGCAATCTGACGCTTTCTCTGCTTTCTGGCACTTTCTCTGCTTTCTGTCTCTTTCTCTGGTTTCTGGCACTTTCTCTGCTTTCTGTCTCTTTCTCTGCTTTCTGTCTCTTTCTCTGCAATCTGTCTCTTTCTCTGCTTTCTGGCACTCCTCTGCTTTCTGCCTCTTCCTCTGTTTTCTGTCTCTTTCTCTGCTTTCTGACTCTTTCTCTGCTTTATTTATCTTTCTCTGCTTTCTGTCTCTTTCTCTGCTTTCTGTCTCTTTCTCTGCTTTCTGTCTCTTTCTCTGCTTTCTGTCTCTTTCTCTGCTTTCTGTCTCTTTCCCTGCTTTCTGGCTCTTTCTCCGCTTTCTGTTGCTTTCTCTGTTTTCTGTCTCTTTCTCTGCTTTCTGTCTCTTTCTCTGTTTTCTGTCTCTTTCTCTGCTTTCTGACTCTTTCTCTGCTTTCTGTCTCTTTCTCTGTTTTCTGTCTCTTTCTCTGCTTTCTGACTCTTTCTCTGCTTTCTTTATCTTTCTTCGCTTTCTGTCTCTTTCTCTGCTTTCTGTCTCTTTCTCTGCTTTCTGGCACTTTCTCTGCTTTCTGCCTCTTTCTCTGTTTTCTGTCGCTTTCTATGCATTCTGTCTCTTTCTCTGCTTTCTGTCGCTTTCTCTGCTTTCTGTCTCTTTCTCTGCTTTCTGCCTCTTATTCTGTTTTTTTTCTCTATCTCTGCTTTCTGTCTCTTCCTCTGCTTTCTGCCTCTTTCTCTGCTTTCTTTCACTTTCTCTGCTTTCAGTCTCTGTCTCTGCTTTCTGTCACTTTTTCTGATTTCTGTCTCTTTCTCTGCAATCTGACGCTTTCTCTGCTTTCTGGCACATTCTCTGCTTTCTGGCACTTTCTCTGCTTTCTTTATCTTTCTCTGCTTTCTGTCTCTTTCTCTGCTTTCTGTCCCTTTCTCTGCTTTCTGTCTCTTTCCCTGCTTTCTGTCTCTTTCTCCGCTTTCTGTCTCTTTCGCCGCTTTCTGTCTCTTTCTCCGCTTTCTGTCTCTTTCTCTGTTTTCTGTCTCTTTCTCTGCTTTCTGTCTCTTTCTCTGTTTTCTGTCTCTTTCTCTGCTTTCTGACTCTTTCTCTGCTTTCTGTCTCTTTCTCTGTTTTCTGTCTCTTGCTCTGCTTTCTGACTCTTTCTCTGCTTTCTTTATCTTTCTTCGCTTTCTGTCTCTTTCTCTGCTTTCTGTCTATTTCTCTGCTTTCTGGCACTTTCTCTGCTTTCTGCCTCTTTCTCTGTTTTCTGTCGCTTTCTATACATTCTGTCTCTTTCTCTGCTTTCTGTCGCTTTCCCTGCTTTCTGCCTCTTTCTCTGCTTTCTGCCTCTTTATCTGCTTTTTTTCTCGATCTCTGCTTTCTGTCTCTTCCTCTAGTTTCTGCCTCTTTCTCTGCTTTCATCTCTTTCTCTGCTTTCAGTCTCTTTCTCTGCTTTCTGTCACTTTCTCTGATTTCTGTCTCTTTCTCTGCAATCTGACGCTTTCTCTGCTTTCTGGCACTTTCTCTGCTTTCTGGCACTTTCTCTGCTTTATTTATCTTTCTCTGCTTTCTGTCTCTTTCTCTGCTTTCTGTCTCTTTCTCTGCTTTCTGGCACTTTCTCTGCTTTCTGTCTCTTTCTCTGCTTTCTGTCTCTTTCTCTGCAATCTGTCTCTTTCTCTGCTTTCTGGCACTTCTCTGCTTTCTGCCTCTTCCTCTGCAATCTGTCTCGTTCTCTGCTTTCATACACTTTCTCTGCTTTCTGTCTCTTTCTCTGCAATCTGTCTCGTTCTCTCCTTTCTGGCACTTTCTCTGCTTTCTGTCTCTTTCCCTGCTTTCTGTCTCTTTCTCCGCTTTCTGTTGCTTTCTCTGCTTTCTGTCTCTTTCTCCGCTTTCTGTCTCTTTCTCCGCTTTCTGTCTCTTTCTCCGCTTCAGTCTCTTTCTCTGCAATCTGCTCCCTTCTCAGTTTTCTGCCTCTTTCTCTGGTTTCTGACTCTTTATCCGCTTTCTGTCTCTTTCTCCGCTTTCTGTCTCTTTCTCTGCTTTCTGTCTCTTTCTCCGTTTCAGTCTCTTTCTCTGCTTTCTGTCTCTTTCTCTATTGTCTGACTCTTTCTCTGCTTTCTGTATCTTTCTCCACTTCAGTCTCTTTCTCTGCAATCTGCCTCTTTCTCTGCTTTCTGTCTCTTTCCCTGCTTTCTGTCTCTTTCTCTGCTTTCTGTCCCTTTCTCTGCTTTCTGTCTCTTTCCCTGCTTTCTGTCTCTTTCTCTGTTTTCTGTCTCTTTCTCTTCTTTCTGCCACTTTCTCTGCTTTCTGTCTCTTTCCCTGCTTTCTGTCTTTTTCTCCGCTTTCTGTCGCTTTCTCTGCTTTCTGTCTCTTTCTCCGCTTTCTGTCTCTTTCTCCGCTTTCTGTCTCTTTCTCCTCTTCAGTCTCTTTCTCTGCAATCTGCTCCCTTCTCAGTTATCTGCCTCTTTCTCTGTTTTCTGACTCTTTATCCGCTTTCTGTCTCTTTCTCCGCTTTCTGTGTCTTTCTCTGCTTTCTGTCTCTTGCGCTGCAATCTGTCGCTTTCTCAGCTTTCTGTCTTTTTCTCTGCAATCTGTCGCTTTCTCTGCAATCTGTCGCTTTCTCTGCTTTCTGTCTCTTTCTCTGCTTTCTGCCTCTTTCTCTGCTTTCTGGCACATTCTCCGCTTTCTGTCTCTTTCTCTACAATCTGTAGCTTTCTCTGCTTTCTGTCTCATTCTCTGCTTTCTGGCACTTTCTCTGCTTTCTGCCTCTTTCTCTGTTTTCTGTCTCTTTCTCCGCTTTCTGTGCCTTTCTCTGTTTTCTGTCTCTTTCTCTGCTTTCTGCCTCTTTCTCTGCTTTCTGGCACTTTCTCTGCTTTCTGCCTCTTTCTCTGTTTTCTGTCGCTTTCTCTGCATTCTGTCTCTTTCTCTGCTCTCTGCCTCTTTCTCTGCTTCTTTTCTCTATCTCTGCTTTCTGTCTCTTCCTCTGCTTTCTGCCTGTTTCTCTGCTTTCTTTCGCGTTCTCTGCTTTCAGTCTCCTTCTCTGCTTTCTGTCACTTTCTCTGATTTCTGTCTCTTTCTCTGCAATCTGACGCTTTCTCTGCATTCTGCCTCTTTCTCTGCTTTCTTTCTCGTTCTCTGCTTTCTGCCTCCTTCTCTGCTTTATTTCTCTTTCTCTGCTTTCTGGCACTTTCTCTGCTTTCGGACACATTCTCTGCTTTCTGTCACATTCTCTGCTTTCTGTCTCTTTCTCTGCTTTCTGTCTCTTTCTCTGCAATCTGTCTCTTTCTCTGCTTTCTGGCACTTTCTCTGCTTTCTGTCTCTTTTTCTGCTTTCTGTCACTTTCACTGCTTTCTGTCGCTTTCTCTGCTTTCTGCCTCTTTCTCTGCTTTCTTTCGCGTTCTCTGCTTTCAGTCTCCTTCTCTGCTTTCTGTCACTTTCTCTGATTTCTGTCTCTTTCTCTGCAATCTGACGCTTTCTCTGCTTTCTGTCTCTTTCTCTGCTTTCTGTCTCGTTCTCTGCTTTCTGGCACTTTCTCTGCTTTCTGGCACTTTCTCTGCTTTCGGGCACATTCTCTGCTTTCTGTCACATTCTCTGCTTTCTGTCTCTTTCTCTGCTTTCTGTCTCTTTCTCTGCAATCTGTCTCTTTCTCTGCTTTCTGGCACTTTCTCTGCTTTCTGTCTCTTTTTCTGCTTTCTGTCACTTTCACTGCTTTCTGTCGCTTTCTCTGCTTTCTGTCTCTTTCTCTGCAATCTGTCTCTTTCTCTGCTTTCTGGCACTTTCTCTGCTTTCTGGCACTTTCTCTGCTTTCTTTATCTTTCTCTGCTTTCTATCTCTTTCTCTGCTTTCTGTCTCTTTCTCTGCTTTCTGGCACTTTCTCTGCTTTCTGTCTCTTTCTCTGCTTTCTGGCACTTCTCTGCTTTCTGTCTCTTTCTCTGCTCTCTGCCTCATTCTCTGCTTTCTTTCTCTTTCTCTGCTTTCAGTCTCTTTCTCTGCTTTCTGTCACTTTCTCTGATTTCTGTCTCTTTCTCTGCAATCTGACGCTTTCTCTGCTTTCTGTCTCTTTCTCTGCTTTCTTTCTCGTTCTCTGCTTTCTGCCTCCTTCTCTGCTTTCTGTCTCTTTCTATGCTTTCTGGCACTTTCTCTGCTTTCGGACACATTCTCAGCTTTCTGTCACATTCTCTTCTTTCTGTCCCTTTCTCTGCTTTCTGTCTCTTTCTCTGCAATCTGTCTCTTTCTCTGCTTTCTGGCACTTTCTCTGCTTTCTGTCTCTTTTTCTGCTTTCTGTCACTTTCACTGTTTTCTGTCGCTTTCTCTGCTTTCTGTCTCTTTCTCTGCAATCTGTCTCTTTCTCAGCTTTCTGGCACTTTCTCTGCTTTCTGGCACTTTCTCTGCTTTCTTTATCTTTCTCTGCTTTCTGTCTCTTTCTCAGCTTTCTGTCTCTTTCAATGCTTTCTGGCACTTTCTCTGCTTTCTGTCTCTTTCTCTGCTTTCTGGCACTTCTCTGCTTTCTGCCTCTTCCTCTGCAATCTGTCTCGTTCTCTGCTTTCTGGCACTTTCTATGCTTTCTGTCTCTTTCTCTGCAATCTGTCTCGTTCTCTCCTTTCTGGCAATTTCTCTGCTTTCTGTCTCTTTCCCTGCTTTCTGTCTCTTTCTCCGCTTTCTGTCGCTTTCTCTGCTTTCTGTCTCTTTCTCCGCTTTCTGTCTCTTTCTCTGTTTTCTGTCTCTTTCTCTGCTTACTGCCACTTTCCCTGCTTTCTGTCTCTCTCCCTGCTTTCTGTCTCTTTCTCCGCTTTCTGTCGCTTTCTCTGCTTTCTGTCTCTTTCTCCGCTTTCTGTCTCTTTCTCCGCTTTCTATCTCTTTCTCTGCTTCAGTCTCTTTCTCTGCTATCTGCTCCCTTCTCAGTTTTCTGCCTCTTTCTCTGTTTTCTGACTCTTTATCCGCCTTCTGTCTCTTTCTCCGCTTTCTGTGTCTTACTTTGCTTTCTGTGTCTTTCTCCGCTTCAGTCTCTTTCTCTGCTTTCTGTCTGTTTCTCAATTTTCTGTCTCTTTCTCTGCTTTCTGTATCTTCCTCTGCTTTCTGTCTCTTTCCCTGCTTTCTGTCTCTTTCTCTGCTTTCTGTCCCTTTCTCTGCTTTCTGTCTCTTTCACTGCTTTCTGTCTCTTTCTCCGCTTTCTGTCTCTTTCGCCGCTTTCTTTCTCTTTCTCCGCTTTCTGTATATTTCTCTGTTTTCTGTCTCTTTCTCTGCTTTCTGTCTCTTTCTCTGCTTTCTGGCACTTTCTCTGCTTTCTGCCTCTTTCTCTGTGTTCTGTCTCTTTCTCTGCTTTCTGACACTTTCTCTGCTTTCTCTCTCTTTCTCTGCTTTCTGTCTCTTTCTCTGCTTTCTATCCCTTTCTCCGCTTTCTGTCTCTTTCGCCGCTTTCTGTCTCTTTCTCCGCTTTCTGTCTCTTTCTCTGTTTTCTGACTCTTTCTCTGCTTTCTGACTCTTTCTCTGCTTTCTGTCTCTTTCTCTGTTTTCTGTCTCTTTCTCTGCTTTCTGACTCTTTCTCTGCTTTTTTTTATCTTTCTTCGCTTTCTGTCTCTTTCTCTGCTTTCTGGCACTTTCTCTGCTTTCTGCCTCTTTCTCTGTTTTCTGTCTCTTTCTCTGCTTTCTGACACTTTCTCTGCTTTCTCTCTCTTTCTCTGCTTTCTGTCTCTTTCTCTGCTTTCTGTCCCTTTCTCTGCTTTATGTCTCTTTCCCTGCTTTCTGTCTCTTTCTCCGCTTTCTGTCTCTTTCCCCGCTTTCTGTCTCTTTCTCCGCATTCTGTCTCTTTCTCTGTTTTCTGTCTCTATCCCTGCTTTCTGCCTCTTTCTCTGTTTTCTGTCTCTTTCTCTGCTTTCTGACTCTTTCTCTGCTTTCTGTCTCTTTCTCTGTTTTCTGTCTCTTTCTCTGCTTTCTGACTCTTTCTCTGCTTTCTTTATCTTTCTTCGCTTTCTGTCTCTTTCTCCGCTTTCTGTCTCTTTCTCTGCTTTCTGGCACTTTCTCTGCTTTCTGCCTCTTTCTCTGTTCTCTGTCGCTTTCTATGCATTCTGTCTCTTTCTCTGCTTTCTGTCGCTTTCTCTGCTTTCTGTCTCTTTCTCTGCTTTCTGCCTCTTTCTCTGCTTTCTGTCTCTTTCCCTGCTTTCTGTCTCTTTCTCTGCTTTCTGTCCCTTTCTCTGCTTTCTGTCTCTTTCCCTGCTTTCTGTCTCTTTCTCCACTTTCTGTCTCTTTCGCCGCTTTCTGTCTCTTTCTCCGCTTTCTGTCTCTTTCTCTGTTTTCTGTCTCTTTCTCTGCTTTCTGTCTCTTTCTCTGTTTTCTGTCTCTTTCTCAGCTTTCTGACTCATTCTCCGCTTTCTGTCTCTTTCTCTGCTGTCTGTCTCTTTCTCTGCTTTCTGGCACTTTCTCTGCTTTCTGTCTCTTTCTCTGCTTTCTTGCACTTTCTCTGCTTTCTGACTATTTCTCTGCTTTCTGTCTCTTTCCCCACTTTCAGCCGCATTCTCCGCTTTCTGTCTCTGATTTCTGTCTCTTTCTCTGCTTTCTGTCACTTTCTCTGATTTCTGTCTCTTTCTCTGCAATCTGACGCCTTCTCTGCTTTCTGTCTCTTTCTCTGCTTTCTGTCTCGTTCTCTGCTTTCTGCCTCCTTCTCTGCTTTCTGTCTCTTTCTCTGCTTTCTGGCACTTTCTCTGCTTTCGGACACATTCTCTGCTTTCTGTCACATTCTCTGCTTTCTGGCACTTTCTCTGCTTTCTGTCTCTTTATCTGCTTTCTGTCACTTTCACTGCTTTCTGTCGCTTTCTCTGCTTTCTGTCTCTTTCTCTGCAATCTGTCTCTTTCTCTGCTTTCTGTCTCTTTCTCTGCTTTCTGGCACTTTCTCTGCTTTCTGCCTCTTTCTCTGCTTTCTTGCACTTTCTCTGCTTTCGGACACATTCTCTGCTTTCTGTCACATTCTCTGCTTTCTGTCTCTTTCTCTGCTTTCTATCTCTTTCTCTGCAATCTGTCCCTTTCTCTGCTTTCTGGCACTTTCTCTGCTTTCTGTCTCTTTTTCTGCTTTCTGTCACTTTCACTGCTTTCTGTCGCTTTCTCTGCTTTCTGTCTCTTTCTCTGCAATCTGTCTCTTTCTCTGCTTTCTGTCTCTTTCTCTGCTTTCTGGCACTTTCTCTGCTTTCTGTCTCTTTCTCTGCCTTCTGGCACTTTCTCTGCTTTCTGTCTCTTTCCCTGCAATCTGTCTCGTTCTCTCCTTTCTGGCACTTTCTCTGCTTTCTGTCTCTTTCCCTGCTTTCTGTCTCTTTCTCCGCTTTCTGCCTCTTCCTCTGCAATCTGTCTCCTTCTCTGCTTTCTGTCACTTTCTCTGCTTTCTGTCTCTTTCTCTGCAATCTGTCTCGTTCTCTCCTTTCTGGCACTTTCTCTGCTTTCTGTCTCTTTCCCTGCTTTCTGTCTCTTTCTCCGCTTTCTGTCGCTTTCTCTGCTTTCTGTCTCTTTCTCCGCTTTCTGTCTCTTTCTCTGTTTTCTGTCTCTTTCTCTGCTTTCTGCCACTTTCTCTGCTTTCTGTCTCTTTCCCTGCTTTCTGTCTCTTTCTCCGCTTTCTGTCGCTTTCTCTGCTTTCTGTCTCTTTCTCCGCTTTCTGTCTCTTTCTCCGCTTTCTGTCTCTTTCTCCGCTTCAGTCTCTTTCTCTGCTATCTGCTCCCTTCTCAGTTTTCTGCCTCTTTCTCTGTTTTCTGACTCTTTATCCGCTTTCTGTCTCTTTCTCCGCTTTCTGTGTCTTTCTTTGCTTTCTGTCTCTTTCTCCGGTTCAGTCTCTTTCTCTGCTTTCTGTCTGTTTCTCTATTTTCTGACTCTTTCTCTGCTTTCTGTATCTTTCTCTGCTTTCTGTCTCTTTCCCTGCTTTCTGTCTCTTTCTCTATTTTCTGTCCCTTTCTCTGTTTTCTGTCTCTTTCCCTGCTTTCTGTCTCTTTCTCCGCTTTCTGTCTCTTTCGCAGCTTTCTGTCTCTTTCTCCGCTTTCTGTCACTTTCTCTGATTTATGCCTCTTTCTCTGCTTTCTGTCCGTTTCTCTGCTTTCCATCTCTTTCTCTGCTTTCTGTCGCGTTCTCTGCTTTCTGTCTCTGTCCCTGCTTTCTGTCTCTTTCTCTGTTTTCAATCCCTTTCTCTGCTTTCTGTCTCTTTCCCTGCTTTCTGTCTCTTTCTCCGCTTTCTGTCTCTTTCCCCGCTTTCTGTCTCTTTCTCTGCTTTCTGTCTCTTTCTCTGTTTTCTGTCTCTTTCTCTGCTTTCTGGCACTTTCTCTGCTTTCTGTCTCTTTCTCTGCCTTCTGGCACTTTCTCTGCTTTCTGTCTCTTTCCCTGCAATCTGTCTCGTTCTCTCCTTTCTGGCACTTTCTCTGCTTTCTGTCTCTTTCCCTGCTTTCTGTCTCTTTCTCCGCTTTCTGCCTCTTCCTCTGCAATCTGTCTCCTTCTCTGCTTTCTGTCACTTTCTCTGCTTTCTGTCTCTTTCTCTGCAATCTGTCTCGTTCTCTCCTTTCTGGCACTTTCTCTGCTTTCTGTCTCTTTCCCTGCTTTCTGTCTCTTTCTCCGCTTTCTGTCGCTTTCTCTGCTTTCTGTCTCTTTCTCCGCTTTCTGTCTCTTTCTCTGTTTTCTGTCTCTTTCTCTGCTTTCTGCCACTTTCTCTGCTTTCTGTCTCTTTCCCTGCTTTCTGTCTCTTTCTCCGCTTTCTGTCGCTTTCTCTGCTTTCTGTCTCTTTCTCCGCTTTCTGTCTCTTTCTCCGCTTTCTGTCTCTTTCTCCGCTTCAGTCTCTTTCTCTGCTATCTGCTCCCTTCTCAGTTTTCTGCCTCTTTCTCTGTTTTCTGACTCTTTATCCGCTTTCTGTCTCTTTCTCCGCTTTCTGTGTCTTTCTTTGCTTTCTGTCTCTTTCTCCGGTTCAGTCTCTTTCTCTGCTTTCTGTCTGTTTCTCTATTTTCTGACTCTTTCTCTGCTTTCTGTATCTTTCTCTGCTTTCTGTCTCTTTCCCTGCTTTCTGTCTCTTTCTCTATTTTCTGTCCCTTTCTCTGTTTTCTGTCTCTTTCCCTGCTTTCTGTCTCTTTCTCCGCTTTCTGTCTCTTTCGCAGCTTTCTGTCTCTTTCTCCGCTTTCTGTCACTTTCTCTGATTTATGCCTCTTTCTCTGCTTTCTGTCCGTTTCTCTGCTTTCCATCTCTTTCTCTGCTTTCTGTCGCGTTCTGTGCTTTCTGTCTCTGTCCCTGCTTTCTGTCTCTTTCTCTGTTTTCAATCCCTTTCTCTGCTTTCTGTCTCTTTCCCTGCTTTCTGTCTCTTTCTCCGCTTTCTGTCTCTTTCCCCGCTTTCTGTCTCTTTCTCCGCTTTCTGTCTCTTTCTCTGTTTTCTGTCTCTATCCCTGCTTTCTGCCTCTTTCTCTGTTTTCTGTCTCTTTCTCTGCTTTCTGACTCTTTCTCTGCTTTCTGTCTCTTTCTCTGTTTTCTGTCTCTTTCTCTGCTTTCTGACTCTTTCTCTGCTTTCTTTATCTTTCTTCGCTTTCTGTCTCTTTCTCTGCTTTCTGTCCCTTTCTCTGCTTTCTGTCTCTTTCCCTGCTTTCTGTCTCTTTCTCCACTTTCTGTCTCTTTCGCCGCTTTCTGTCTCTTTCTCCGCTTTCTGTCTCTTTCTCTGCTTTCTGTCTCTTTCTCTGCTTTCTGTCTCTTTCTCTGTTTTCTGTCTCTTTTTCAGCTTTCTGACTCATTCTCCGCTTTCTGTCTCTTTCTCTGCTGTCAGTCTCTTTCTCTGCTTTCTGTCCCTTTCTCAGCCTTCTGTCTCTTTCACTGCTTTCTGTCTCTTTCTCCGCTTTCTGTCTCTTTCACCGCTTTCTGTCTCTTTCTCCGCTTTCTGTCTCTTTCTCTGTTTTCTGTCTCTTTCTCTGCTTTCTGTCTCTTTCTCTGTTTTCTGTCTCTTTCTCTGCTTTCTGACTCTTTCTCTGCTTTCTGACTCTTTCTCTGCTTTCTGTGTCTTTCTCTGTTTTCTGTCTCTTTCTCTGCTTTCTGACTCTTTCTCTGCTTTTTTTTATCTTTCTTCGCTTTCTGTCTCTTTCTCTGCTTTCTGTCTCTTTCTCTGCTTTCTGTCTCTTTCTCTGCTTTCTGTCCCTTTCTCTGCTTTCTGTCTCTTTCTCTGCTTTCTGGCACTTTCTCTGCTTTCTGCCTCTTTCTCTGTTTTCTGTCTCTTTCTTTGCTTTCTGACACTTTCTCTGCTTTCTCTCTCTTTCTCTGCTTTCTGGCACTTTCTCTGCTTTCTGCCTCTTTCTCTGTTCTCTGTCGCTTTCTATGCATTCTGTCTCTTTCTCTGCTTTCTGTCGCTTTCTCTGCTTTCTGTCTCTTTCTCTGCTTTCTGCCTCTTTCTCTGCTTTCTGTCTCTTTCCCTGCTTTCTGTCTCTTTCTCTGCTTTCTGTCCCTTTCTCTGCTTTCTGTCTCTTTCCCTGCTTTCTGTCTCTTTCTCCACTTTCTGTCTCTTTCGCCGCTTTCTGTCTCTTTCTCCGCTTTCTGTCTCTTTCTCTGTTTTCTGTCTCTTTCTCTGCTTTCTGTCTCTTTCTCTGTTTTCTGTCTCTTTCTCAGCTTTCTGACTCATTCTCCGCTTTCTGTCTCTTTCTCTGCTGTCTGTCTCTTTCTCTGCTTTCTGGCACTTTCTCTGCTTTCTGTCTCTTTCTCTGCTTTCTTGCACTTTCTCTGCTTTCTGACTATTTCTCTGCTTTCTGTCTCTTTCCCCACTTTCAGCCGCATTCTCTGCTTTCTGTCTCTGATTTCTGTCTCTTTCTCTGCTTTCTGTCACTTTCTCTGATTTCTGTCTCTTTCTCTGCAATCTGACGCCTTCTCTGCTTTCTGTCTCTTTCTCTGCTTTCTGTCTCGTTCTCTGCTTTCTGCCTCCTTCTCTGCTTTCTGTCTCTTTCTCTGCTTTCTGGCACTTTCTCTGCTTTCGGACACATTCTCTGCTTTCTGTCACATTCTCTGCTTTCTGGCACTTTCTCTGCTTTCTGTCTCTTTATCTGCTTTCTGTCACTTTCACTGCTTTCTGTCGCTTTCTCTGCTTTCTGTCTCTTTCTCTGCAATCTGTCTCTTTCTCTGCTTTCTGTCTCTTTCTCTGCTTTCTGGCACTTTCTCTGCTTTCTGCCTCTTTCTCTGCTTTCTTGCACTTTCTCTGCTTTCGGACACATTCTCTGCTTTCTGTCACATTCTCTGCTTTCTGTCTCTTTCTCTGCTTTCTATCTCTTTCTCTGCAATCTGTCCCTTTCTCTGCTTTCTGGCACTTTCTCTGCTTTCTGTCTCTTTTTCTGCTTTCTGTCACTTTCACTGCTTTCTGTCGCTTTCTCTGCTTTCTGTCTCTTTCTCTGCAATCTGTCTCTTTCTCTGCTTTCTGTCTCTTTCTCTGCTTTCTGGCACTTTCTCTGCTTTCTGTCTCTTTCTCTGCCTTCTGGCACTTTCTCTGCTTTCTGTCTCTTTCCCTGCAATCTGTCTCGTTCTCTCCTTTCTGGCACTTTCTCTGCTTTCTGTCTCTTTCCCTGCTTTCTGTCTCTTTCTCCGCTTTCTGCCTCTTCCTCTGCAATCTGTCTCCTTCTCTGCTTTCTGTCACTTTCTCTGCTTTCTGTCTCTTTCTCTGCAATCTGTCTCGTTCTCTCCTTTCTGGCACTTTCTCTGCTTTCTGTCTCTTTCCCTGCTTTCTGTCTCTTTCTCCGCTTTCTGTCGCTTTCTCTGCTTTCTGTCTCTTTCTCCGCTTTCTGTCTCTTTCTCTGTTTTCTGTCTCTTTCTCTGCTTTCTGCCACTTTCTCTGCTTTCTGTCTCTTTCCCTGCTTTCTGTCTCTTTCTCCGCTTTCTGTCGCTTTCTCTGCTTTCTGTCTCTTTCTCCGCTTTCTGTCTCTTTCTCCGCTTTCTGTCTCTTTCTCCGCTTCAGTCTCTTTCTCTGCTATCTGCTCCCTTCTCAGTTTTCTGCCTCTTTCTCTGTTTTCTGACTCTTTATCCGCTTTCTGTCTCTTTCTCCGCTTTCTGTGTCTTTCTTTGCTTTCTGTCTCTTTCTCCGGTTCAGTCTCTTTCTCTGCTTTCTGTCTGTTTCTCTATTTTCTGACTCTTTCTCTGCTTTCTGTATCTTTCTCTGCTTTCTGTCTCTTTCCCTGCTTTCTGTCTCTTTCTCTATTTTCTGTCCCTTTCTCTGTTTTCTGTCTCTTTCCCTGCTTTCTGTCTCTTTCTCCGCTTTCTGTCTCTTTCGCAGCTTTCTGTCTCTTTCTCCGCTTTCTGTCACTTTCTCTGATTTATGCCTCTTTCTCTGCTTTCTGTCCGTTTCTCTGCTTTCCATCTCTTTCTCTGCTTTCTGTCGCGTTCTCTGCTTTCTGTCTCTGTCCCTGCTTTCTGTCTCTTTCTCTGTTTTCAATCCCTTTCTCTGCTTTCTGTCTCTTTCCCTGCTTTCTGTCTCTTTCTCCGCTTTCTGTCTCTTTCCCCGCTTTCTGTCTCTTTCTCCGCTTTCTGTCTCTTTCTCTGTTTTCTGTCTCTATCCCTGCTTTCTGCCTCTTTCTCTGTTTTCTGTCTCTTTCTCTGCTTTCTGACTCTTTCTCTGCTTTCTGTCTCTTTCTCTGTTTTCTGTCTCTTTCTCTGCTTTCTGACTCTTTCTCTGCTTTCTTTATCTTTCTTCGCTTTCTGTCTCTTTCTCTGCTTTCTGTCCCTTTCTCTGCTTTCTGTCTCTTTCCCTGCTTTCTGTCTCTTTCTCCACTTTCTGTCTCTTTCGCCGCTTTCTGTCTCTTTCTCCGCTTTCTGTCTCTTTCTCTGCTTTCTGTCTCTTTCTCTGCTTTCTGTCTCTTTCTCTGTTTTCTGTCTCTTTTTCAGCTTTCTGACTCATTCTCCGCTTTCTGTCTCTTTCTCTGCTGTCAGTCTCTTTCTCTGCTTTCTGTCCCTTTCTCAGCCTTCTGTCTCTTTCACTGCTTTCTGTCTCTTTCTCCGCTTTCTGTCTCTTTCACCGCTTTCTGTCTCTTTCTCCGCTTTCTGTCTCTTTCTCTGTTTTCTGTCTCTTTCTCTGCTTTCTGTCTCTTTCTCTGTTTTCTGTCTCTTTCTCTGCTTTCTGACTCTTTCTCTGCTTTCTGACTCTTTCTCTGCTTTCTGTGTCTTTCTCTGTTTTCTGTCTCTTTCTCTGCTTTCTGACTCTTTCTCTGCTTTTTTTTATCTTTCTTCGCTTTCTGTCTCTTTCTCTGCTTTCTGTCTCTTTCTCTGCTTTCTGTCTCTTTCTCTGCTTTCTGTCCCTTTCTCTGCTTTCTGTCTCTTTCTCTGCTTTCTGGCACTTTCTCTGCTTTCTGCCTCTTTCTCTGTTTTCTGTCTCTTTCTTTGCTTTCTGACACTTTCTCTGCTTTCTCTCTCTTTCTCCGCTTTCTGTCTCTTTCTCTGCTTTCTGTCTCTTTCTCTGCTTTCTGTCTCTTTCTCTGTTTTCTGTCTCTTTTTCAGCTTTCTGACTCATTCTCCGCTTTCTGTCTCTTTCTCTGCTGTCAGTCTCTTTCTCTGCTTTCTGTCCCTTTCTCAGCCTTCTGTCTCTTTCACTGCTTTCTGTCTCTTTCTCCGCTTTCTGTCTCTTTCACCGCTTTCTGTCTCTTTCTCCGCTTTCTGTCTCTTTCTCTGTTTTCTGTCTCTTTCTCTGCTTTCTGTCTCTTTCTCTGTTTTCTGTCTCTTTCTCTGCTTTCTGACTCTTTCTCTGCTTTCTGACTCTTTCTCTGCTTTCTGTGTCTTTCTCTGTTTTCTGTCTCTTTCTCTGCTTTCTGACTCTTTCTCTGCTTTTTTTTATCTTTCTTCGCTTTCTGTCTCTTTCTCTGCTTTCTGTCTCTTTCTCTGCTTTCTGTCTCTTTCTCTGCTTTCTGTCCCTTTCTCTGCTTTCTGTCTCTTTCTCTGCTTTCTGGCACTTTCTCTGCTTTCTGCCTCTTTCTCTGTTTTCTGTCTCTTTCTTTGCTTTCTGACACTTTCTCTGCTTTCTCTCTCTTTCTCTGCTTTCTGGCACTTTCTCTGCTTTCTGCCTCTTTCTCTGTTCTCTGTCGCTTTCTATGCATTCTGTCTCTTTCTCTGCTTTCTGTCGCTTTCTCTGCTTTCTGTCTCTTTCTCTGCTTTCTGCCTCTTTCTCTGCTTTCTGTCTCTTTCCCTGCTTTCTGTCTCTTTCTCTGCTTTCTGTCCCTTTCTCTGCTTTCTGTCTCTTTCCCTGCTTTCTGTCTCTTTCTCCACTTTCTGTCTCTTTCGCCGCTTTCTGTCTCTTTCTCCGCTTTCTGTCTCTTTCTCTGTTTTCTGTCTCTTTCTCTGCTTTCTGTCTCTTTCTCTGTTTTCTGTCTCTTTCTCAGCTTTCTGACTCATTCTCCGCTTTCTGTCTCTTTCTCTGCTGTCTGTCTCTTTCTCTGCTTTCTGGCACTTTCTCTGCTTTCTGTCTCTTTCTCTGCTTTCTTGCACTTTCTCTGCTTTCTGACTATTTCTCTGCTTTCTGTCTCTTTCCCCACTTTCAGCCGCATTCTCTGCTTTCTGTCTCTGATTTCTGTCTCTTTCTCTGCTTTCTGTCACTTTCTCTGATTTCTGTCTCTTTCTCTGCAATCTGACGCCTTCTCTGCTTTCTGTCTCTTTCTCTGCTTTCTGTCTCGTTCTCTGCTTTCTGCCTCCTTCTCTGCTTTCTGTCTCTTTCTCTGCTTTCTGGCACTTTCTCTGCTTTCGGACACATTCTCTGCTTTCTGTCACATTCTCTGCTTTCTGGCACTTTCTCTGCTTTCTGTCTCTTTATCTGCTTTCTGTCACTTTCACTGCTTTCTGTCGCTTTCTCTGCTTTCTGTCTCTTTCTCTGCAATCTGTCTCTTTCTCTGCTTTCTGTCTCTTTCTCTGCTTTCTGGCACTTTCTCTGCTTTCTGCCTCTTTCTCTGCTTTCTTGCACTTTCTCTGCTTTCGGACACATTCTCTGCTTTCTGTCACATTCTCTGCTTTCTGTCTCTTTCTCTGCTTTCTATCTCTTTCTCTGCAATCTGTCCCTTTCTCTGCTTTCTGGCACTTTCTCTGCTTTCTGTCTCTTTTTCTGCTTTCTGTCACTTTCACTGCTTTCTGTCGCTTTCTCTGCTTTCTGTCTCTTTCTCTGCAATCTGTCTCTTTCTCTGCTTTCTGTCTCTTTCTCTGCTTTCTGGCACTTTCTCTGCTTTCTGTCTCTTTCTCTGCCTTCTGGCACTTTCTCTGCTTTCTGTCTCTTTCCCTGCAATCTGTCTCGTTCTCTCCTTTCTGGCACTTTCTCTGCTTTCTGTCTCTTTCCCTGCTTTCTGTCTCTTTCTCCGCTTTCTGCCTCTTCCTCTGCAATCTGTCTCCTTCTCTGCTTTCTGTCACTTTCTCTGCTTTCTGTCTCTTTCTCTGCAATCTGTCTCGTTCTCTCCTTTCTGGCACTTTCTCTGCTTTCTGTCTCTTTCCCTGCTTTCTGTCTCTGTCTCCGCTTTCTGTCGCTTTCTCTGCTTTCTGTCTCTTTCTCCGCTTTCTGTCTCTTTCTCTGTTTTCTGTCTCTTTCTCTGCTTTCTGCCACTTTCTCTGCTTTCTGTCTCTTTCCCTGCTTTCTGTCTCTTTCTCCGCTTTCTGTCGCTTTCTCTGCTTTCTGTCTCTTTCTCCGCTTTCTGTCTCTTTCTCCGCTTTCTGTCTCTTTCTCCGCTTCAGTCTCTTTCTCTGCTATCTGCTCCCTTCTCAGTTTTCTGCCTCTTTCTCTGTTTTCTGACTCTTTATCCGCTTTCTGTCTCTTTCTCCGCTTTCTGTGTCTTTCTTTGCTTTCTGTCTCTTTCTCCGGTTCAGTCTCTTTCTCTGCTTTCTGTCTGTTTCTCTATTTTCTGACTCTTTCTCTGCTTTCTGTATCTTTCTCTGCTTTCTGTCTCTTTCCCTGCTTTCTGTCTCTTTCTCTATTTTCTGTCCCTTTCTCTGTTTTCTGTCTCTTTCCCTGCTTTCTGTCTCTTTCTCCGCTTTCTGTCTCTTTCGCAGCTTTCTGTCTCTTTCTCCGCTTTCTGTCACTTTCTCTGATTTATGCCTCTTTCTCTGCTTTCTGTCCGTTTCTCTGCTTTCCATCTCTTTCTCTGCTTTCTGTCGCGTTCTCTGCTTTCTGTCTCTGTCCCTGCTTTCTGTCTCTTTCTCTGTTTTCAATCCCTTTCTCTGCTTTCTGTCTCTTTCCCTGCTTTCTGTCTCTTTCTCCGCTTTCTGTCTCTTTCCCCGCTTTCTGTCTCTTTCTCCGCTTTCTGTCTCTTTCTCTGTTTTCTGTCTCTATCCCTGCTTTCTGCCTCTTTCTCTGTTTTCTGTCTCTTTCTCTGCTTTCTGACTCTTTCTCTGCTTTCTGTCTCTTTCTCTGTTTTCTGTCTCTTTCTCTGCTTTCTGACTCTTTCTCTGCTTTCTTTATCTTTCTTCGCTTTCTGTCTCTTTCTCTGCTTTCTGTCCCTTTCTCTGCTTTCTGTCTCTTTCCCTGCTTTCTGTCTCTTTCTCCACTTTCTGTCTCTTTCGCCGCTTTCTGTCTCTTTCTCCGCTTTCTGTCTCTTTCTCTGCTTTCTGTCTCTTTCTCTGCTTTCTGTCTCTTTCTCTGTTTTCTGTCTCTTTTTCAGCTTTCTAACTCATTCTCCGCTTTCTGTCTCTTTCTCTGCTGTCAGTCTCTTTCTCTGCTTTCTGTCCCTTTCTCAGCCTTCTGTCTCTTTCACTGCTTTCTGTCTCTTTCTCCGCTTTCTGTCTCTTTCACCGCTTTCTGTCTCTTTCTCCGCTTTCTGTCTCTTTCTCTGTTTTCTGTCTCTTTCTCTGCTTTCTGTCTCTTTCTCTGTTTTCTGTCTCTTTCTCTGCTTTCTGACTCTTTCTCTGCTTTCTGACTCTTTCTCTGCTTTCTGTGTCTTTCTCTGTTTTCTGTCTCTTTCTCTCCTTTCTGACTCTTTCTCTGCTTTTTTTTATCTTTCTTCGCTTTCTGTCTCTTTCTCTGCTTTCTGTCTCTTTCTCTGCTTTCTGGCACTTTCTCTGCTTTCTGCCTCTTTCTCTGTTTTCTGTCTCTTTCTTTGCTTTCTGACACTTTCTCTGCTTTCTCTCTCTTTCTCTGCTTTCTGTCTCTTTCTCTGCTTTCTGTCCCTTTCTCTGCTTTCTGTCTCTTTCCCTGCTTTCTGTCTCTTTCTCCGCTTTCTGTCTCTTTCCCCGCTTTCTGTCTCTTTCTCCGCATTCTGTCTCTTTCTCTGTTTTCTGTCTCTATCCCTGCTTTCTGCCTCTTTCTCTGTTTTCTGTCTCTTTCTCTGCTTTCTGACTCTTTCTCTGCTTTCTGTCTCTTTCTCTGTTTTCTGTCTCTTTAGCTGCTTTCTGACTCTTTCTCTGCTTTCTTTATCTTTCTTCGCTTTCTGTCTCTTTCTCCGCTTTCTGTCTCTTTCTCTGCTTTCTGACACTTTCTCTGCTTTCTGCCTCTTTCTCTGTTCTCTGTCGCTTTCTATGCATTCTGACTCTTTCTCTGCTTTCTGTCGCTTTCTCTGCTTTCTGTCTCTTTCTCTGCTTTCTGTCACATTCTCTTCTTTCTGGCACTTTCTCTGCTTTCTGTCTCTTTTTCTGCTTTCTGTCACTTTCACTGCTTTCTGTCTCTTTCCCTGCTTTCTGTCTCTTTCTCTGCAATCTGTCTCTTTCTCTGCTTTCTGTCTCTTTCTCTGCTTTCTGGCACTTTCTCTGCTTTCTGCCTCTTTCTCTGCTTTCTTGCACTTTCTCTGCTTTCGGACACATTCTCTGCTTTCTGGCACTTTCTCTGCTTTCTGTCTCTTTCTCTGCTTTCTGGCACTTTCTCTGCTTTCTGCCTCTTTCTCTGCTTTCTTGCACTTTCTCTGCTTTCGGACACATTCTCTGCTTTCTGTCACATTCTCTGCTTTCTGTCTCTTTCTCTGCTTTCTATCTCTTTCTCTGCAATCTGTCTCTTTCTCTGCTTTCTGACTCTTTCTCTGCTTTTTTTATCTTTCTTCGCTTTCTGTCTCTTTCTCTGCTTTCTGTCTCTTTCTATGCTTTCTGGCACTTTCTCTGCTTTCTGCCTCTTTCTCTGTTTTCTGTCTCTTTCTCTGCTTTCTGACACTTTCTCTGCTTTCTCTCTCTTTCTCTGCTTTCTGTCTCTTTCTCTGCTTTCTGTCCCTTTCTCTGCTTTCTGTCTCTTTCCCTGCTTTCTGTCTCTTTCTCCGCTTTCTGTCTCTTTCCCCGCTTTCTGTCTCTTTCTCCGCATTCTGTCTCTTTCTCTGTTTTCTGTCTCTATCCCTGCTTTCTGCCTCTTTCTCTGTTTTCTGTCTCTTTCTCTGCTTTCTGACTCTTTCTCTGCTTTCTGTCTCTTTCTCTGTTTTCTGTCTCTTTCTCTGTTTTCTGACTCTTTCTCTGCTTTCTTTATCTTTCTTCGCTTTCTGTCTCTTTCTCCGCTTTCTGTCTCTTTCTCTGCTTTCTGGCACTTTCTCTGCTTTCTGCCTCTTTCTCTGTTCTCTGTCGCTTTCTATGCATTCTGTCTCTTTCTCTGCTTTCTGGCACTTTCTCTGCTTTTGGACACATTCTCTGCTTTCTGTCAGATTCTCTGCTTTCTGGCACTTTCTCTGCTTTCTGTCTCTTTTTCTGCTTTCTGTCACTTTCACTGCTTTCTGTCGCTTTCTCTGCTTTCTGTCTCTTTCTCTGCAATCTGTCTCTTTCTCTGCTTTCTGTCTCTTTCTCTGCTTTCTGGCACTTTCTCTGCTTTCTGCCTCTTTCTCTGCTTTCTTGCACTTTCTCTGCTTTCGGACACATTCTCTGCTTTCTGTCACATTCTCTGCTTTCTGCCTCTTTCTCTGCTTTCTGGCACTTTCTCTGTTTTCTGTCTCTTTTTCTGCTTTCTGTCTCTTTCTCTGCCTTCTGGCATTTTCTCTGCTTTCTGTCTCTTTCTCTGCAATCTGTCTCGTTCTCTCCTTTCTGGCACTTTCTCCGCTTTCTGTCGCTTTCTCTGCTTTCTGTCTCTTTCTCCGCTTTCTGTCTCTTTCTCTGTTTCCTGTCTCTTTCTCTGCTTTCTGCCACTTTCTCTGCTTTCTGTCTCTTTCCCTGCTTTCTGTCTCTTTCTCCGCTTTCTGTCGCTTTCTCTGCTTTCTGTCTCTTTCTCCGCTTTCTGTCTCTTTCTCCGCTTTCTGTCTCTTTCTCCGCTTCAGTCTCTTTCTCTGCTATCTGCTCCCTTCTCAGTTTTCTGCCTCTTTCTCTGTTTTCTGACTCTTTATCCGCTTTCTGTCTCTTTCTCCGCTTTCTGTGTCTTTCTTTGCTTTCTGTCTCTTTCTCCGCTTCAGTCTCTTTCTCTGCTTTCTGTCTGTTTCTCTATTTTCTGACTCTTTCTCTGCTTTCTGTATCTTTCTCCGCTTTCTGTCTCTTTCCCTGCTTTCTGTCTCTTTCTCTGCTTTCTGTCCCTTTCTCTGTTTTCTGTCTCTTTCCCTGCTTTCTGTCTCTTTCTCCGCTTTCTGTCTCTTTCGCAGCTTTCTGTCTCTTTCTCCGCTTTCTGTCACTTTCTCTGATTTATGCCTCTTTCTCTGCTTTCTGTCCGTTTCTCTGCTTTCCATCTCTTTCTCTGCTTTCTGTCGCGTTCTCTGCTTTCTGTCTCTGTCCCTGCTTTCTGTCTCTTTCTCTGTTTTCTGTCCCTTTCTCTGCTTTCTGTCTCTTTCCCTGCTTTCTGTCTCTTTCTCCGCTTTCTGTCTCTTTCCCCGCTTTCTGTCTCTTTCTCCGCTTTCTGTCTCTTTCTCTGTTTTCTGTCTCTATCCCTGCTTTCTGCCTCTTTCTCTGTTTTCTGTCTCTTTCGCCGCTTTCTGTCTCTTTCTCCGCTTTCTGTCTCTTTCTCTGTTTTCTGTCTCTTTCTCTGCTTTCTGTCTCTTTCTCTGTTTTCTGTCTCTTTCTCTGCTTTCTGACTCTTTCTCTGCTTTCTGACTCTTTCTCTGCTTTCTGTCTCTTTCTCTGTTTTCTGTCTCTTTCTCTGCTTTCTGACTCTTTCTCTGCTTTTTTTATCTTTCTTCGCTTTCTGTCTCTTTCTCTGCTTTCTGTCTCTTTCTCTTTCTCTGCTTTCTGTCTCTTTCTCTGCTTTCTGGCACTTTCTCTGCTTTCTGCCTCTTTCTCTGTTTTCTGTCTCTTTCTCTGCTTTCTGACACTTTCTCTGCTTTCTCTCTCTTTCTCTGCTTTCTGTCTCTTTCTCTGCTTTCTGTCCCTTTCTCTGCTTTCTGTCTCTTTCCCTGCTTTCTGTCTCTTTCTCCGCTTTCTGTCTCTTTCCCCGCTTTCTGTCTCTTTCTCCGCATTCTGTCTCTTTCTCTGTTTTCTGACTCTATCCCTGCTTTCTGCCTCTTTCTCTGTTTTCTGTCTCTTTCTCTGCTTTCTGACTCTTTCTCTGCTTTCTGTCTCTTTCTCTGTTTTCTGTCTCTTTCTCTGCTTTCTGACTCTTTTTCTGCTTTCTTTATCTTTCTTCGCTTTCTGTCTCTTTCTCCGCTTTCTGTCTCTTTCTCTGCTTTCTGGCACTTTCTCTGCTTTCTGTCTCTTTCTCTGTTCTCTGTCGCTTTCTATGCATTCTGTCTCTTTCTCTGCTTTCTGTCGCTTTCTCTGCTTTCTGTCTCTTTCTCTGCTTTCTGCCTCTTTCTCTGCTTTCTGTCTCTTTCCCTGCTTTCTGTCTCTTTCTCCGCTTTCTGTCCCTTTCTCTGCTTTCTGTCTCTTTCCCTGCTTTCTGTCTCTTTCTCCACTTTCTGTCTCTTTCGCCGCTTTCTGTCTCTTTCTCCGCTTTCTGTCTCTTTCTCTGTTTTCTGTCTCTTTCTCTGCTTTCTGTCTCTTTCTCTGTTTTCTGTCTCTTTCTCAGCTTTCTGACTCATTCTCCGCTTTCTGTCTCTTTCTCTGCTGTCTGTCTCTTTCTCTGCTTTCTGGCACTTTCTCTGCTTTCTGTCTCTTTCTCTGCTTTCTTGCACTTTCTCTGCTTTCTGACTATTTCTCTGCTTTCTGTCTCTTTCTCCACTTTCAGCCGCATTCTCTGCTTTCTGTCTCTGATTTCTGTCTCTTTCTCTGCTTTCTGTCTCGTTCTCTGCTTTCTGCCTCCTTCTCTGCTTTCTGTCTCTTTCTCTGCTTTCTGGCACTTTCTCTGCTTTCGGACACATTCTCTGCTTTCTGTCACATTCTCTGCTTTCTGGCACTATCTCTGCTTTCTGTCTCTTTTTCTGCTTTCTGTCACTTTCACTGCTTTCTGTCGCTTTCTCTGCTTTCTGTCTCTTTCTCTGCAATCTGTCTCTTTCTCTGCTTTCTGTCTCTTTCTCTGCTTTCTGGCACTTTCTCTGCTTTCTGCCTCTTTCTCTGCTTTCTTGCACTTTCTCTGCTTTCGGACACATTCTCTGCTTTCTGTCACATTCTCTGCTTTCTGTCTCTTTCTCTGCTTTCTGTCTCTTTCTCTGCAATCTGTCTCTTTCTCTGCTTTCTGGCACTTTCTCTGCTTTCTGTCTCTTTTTCTGCTTTCTGTCACTTTCACTGCTCTCTGTCGCTTTCTCTGCTTTCTGTCTCTTTCTCTGCAATCTGTCTCTTTCTTTGCTTTCTGTCTCTTTCTCCGCTTCAGTCTCTTTCTCTGCTTTCTGTCTGTTTCTCTATTTTCTGACTCTTGCTCTGCTTTCTGTATCTTTCTCTGCTTTTTGTCTCTTTCCCTGCTTTCTGTCTCTTTCTCTGCTTTCTGTCCCTTTCTCTGTTTTCTGTCTCTTTCCCTGCTTTCTGTCTCTTTCTCCGTTTTCTGTCTCTTTCGCAGCTTTCTGTCTCTTTCTCCGCTTTCTGTCACTTTCTCTGATTTATGCCTCTTTCTCTGCTTTCTGTCCGTTTCTCTGCTTTCCATCTCTTTCTCTGCTTTCTGTCGCGTTCTCTGCTTTCTGTCTCTGTCCCTGCTTTCTGTCTCTTTCTCTGTTTTCTGTCCCTTTCTCTGCTTTCTGTCTCTTTCCCTGCTTTCTGTCTCTTTCTCCGCTTTCTGTCTCTTTCCCCGCTTTCTGTCTCTTTCTCCGCTTTCTGTCTCTTTCTCTGTTTTCTGTCTCTATCCCTGCTTTCTGCCTCTTTCTCTGTTTTCTGTCTCTTTCTCTGCTTTCTGACTCTTTCTCTGCTTTCTGTCTCTTTCTCTGTTTTCTGTCTCTTTCTCTGCTTTCTGACTCTTTCTCTGCTTTCTTTATCTTACTTCGCTTTCTGTCTCTTTCTCTGCTTTCTGTCCCTTTCTCTGCTTTCTGTCTCTTTCCCTGCTTTCTGTCTCTTTCTCCACTTTCTGTCTCTTTCGCCGCTTTCTGTCTCTTTCTCCGCTTTCTGTCTCTTTCTCTGCTTTCTGTCTCTTTCTCTGCTTTCTGTCTCTTTCTCTGTTTTCTGTCTCGTTCTCAGCTTTCTGACTCATTCTCCGCTTGCTGTCTCTTTCTCTGCTGTCAGTCTCTTTCTCTGCTTTCTGTCTCTTTCTCTGCTTTCTTGCACTTTCTCTGCTTTCTGACTATTTCTCTGCTTTCTGTCTCTTTCTCCACTTTCAGCCGCATTCTCTGCTTTCTGTCTCTGATTTCTGTCTCTTTCTCTGCTTTCTGTCACTTTCTCTGATTTCTGTCTCTTTCTCAGCAATCTGACGCTTTCTCTGCTTTCTGTCTCTTTCTCTGCTTTCTGTCTCGTTCTCTGCTTTCTGGCACTTTCTCTGCTTTCTGGCACTTTCTCTGCTTTCGGGCACATTCTCTGCTTTCTGTCACATTCTCTGCTTTCTGTCTCTTTCTCTGCTTTCTGTCTCTTTCTCTGCAATCTGTCTCTTTCTCTGCTTTCTGGCACTTTCTCTGCTTTCTGTCTCTTTTTCTGCTTTCTGTCACTTTCACTGCTTTCTGTCGCTTTCTCTGCTTTCTGTCTCTTTCTCTGCAATCTGTCTCTTTCTCTGCTTTCTGGCACTTTCTCTGCTTTCTGGCACTTTCTCTGCTTTCTTTATCTTTCTCTGCTTTCTGTCTCTTTCTCTGCTTTCTGTGTCTTTCTCTGCTTTCTGGCACTTTCTCTGCTTTCTGTCTCCTTCTCTGCCTTCTGGCACTTCTCTGCTTTCTGCCTCTTCCTCTGCAATCAGTCTCCTTCTCTGCTTTCTGGCACTTTCTCTGCTTTCTGTCTCTTTCTCTGCAATCTGTCTCGTTCTCTCCTTTCTGGCACTTTCTCTGCTTTCTGTCTCTTTCCCTGCTTTCTGTCTCTTTCTCCGCTTTCTGTCGCTTTCTCTGCTTTCTGTCTCTGTCTCCGCTTTCTGTCTCTTTCTCTGTTTTCTGTCTCTTTCTCTGCTTTCTGCCACTTTCTCTGCTTTCTGTCTCTTTCCCTGCTTTCTGTCTCTTTCTCCGCTTTCTGTCGCTTTCTCTGCTTTCTGTCTCTTTCTCCGCTTTCTGTCTCTTTCTCCGCTTTCTGTCTCTTTCTCCGCTTCAGTCTCTTTCTCTGCTATCTGCTCCCTTCTCAGTTTTCTGACTCTTTCTCTGTTTTCTGACTCTTTATCCGCTTTCTGTCTCTTTCTCCGCTTTCTGTGTCTTTCTTTGCTTTCTGTCTCTTTCTCCGCTTCAGTCTCTTTCTCTGCTTTCCGACTGTTTCTCTATTTTCTGACTCTTTCTCTGCTTTCTGTATCTTTCTCTGCTTTCTGTCTCTTTCCCTGCTTTCTGTCTCTTTCTCTGCTTTCTGTCCCTTTCTCTGTTTTCTGTCTCTTTCCCTGCTTTCTGTCTCTTTCTCCGCTTTCTGTCTCTTTCGCAGCTTTCTGTCTCTTTCTCCGCTTTCTGTCACTTTCTCTGATTTCTGCCTCTTTCTCTGCTTTCTGCCACTTTCTCTGCTTTCTGTCTCTTTCCCTGCTTTCTGTCTCTTTCTCCGCTTTCTGTCGCTTTCTCTGCTTTCTGTCTCTTTCTCCGCTTTCTGTCTCTTTCTCCGCTTTCTGTCTCTTTCTCCTCTTCAGTCTCTTTCTCTGCTATCTGCTCCCTTCTCAGTTTTCTGACTCTTTCTCTGCTTTCTGACTCTTTATCCGCTTTCTGTCTCTTTCTCCGCTTTCTGTGTCTTTCTTTGCTTTCTGTCTCTTTCTCCGCTTCAGTCTCTTTCTCTGCTTTCTGTCTGTTTCTCTATTTTCTGACTCTTTCTCTGCTTTCTGTATCTTTCTCTGCTTTCTGTCTCTTTCCCTGCTTTCTGTCTCTTTCTCTGCTTTCTGTCCCTTTCTCTGTTTTCTGTCTCTTTCCCTGCTTTCTGTCTCTTTCTCCGCTTTCTGTCTCTTTCTCCGCTTTCTGTCTCTTTCTCCGCTTTCTGTCACTTTCTCTGATTTCTGCCTCTTTCTCTGCTTTCTGTCCGTTTCTCTGCTTTCCATCTCTTTCTCTGCTTTCTGTCGCGTTCTCTGCTTTCTGTCTCTATCCCTGCTTTCTGTCTCTTTCTCTGCTTTCTGGCACTTTCTCTGCTTTCTGACACTTTCTCTGCTTTCTCTCTCTTTCCCTGCTTTCCGTCTCTTTCTCTGCTTTCTGTCCCTTTCTCTGCTTTCTTTCTCTTTCCCTGCTTTCTGTCTCTTTCTCCGCTTTCTGTCTCTTTCCCCGCTTTCTGTCTCTTTCTCCGCTTTCTTTCTCTTTCTCTGTTTTCTGTCTCTATCCCTGCTTTCTGCCCCTTTCTCTGTTTTCTGTCTCTTTCTCTGCTTTCTGACTCTTTCTCTGCTTTCTGTCTCTTTCTCTGTTTTCTGTCTCTTTCTCTGCTTTCTGACTCTTTCTCTGCTTTCTTTATCTTTCTTCGCTTTCTGTCTCTTTCTCTGCTTTATGCCTCTTTCTCTGTTCTCTGTAGCTTCCTATGCATTCTGTCTCTTTCTCTGCTTTCTGTCGCTTGCTCTGCTTTCTGTCTCTTTCTCTGCTTTCTGCCTCTTTCTCTGCTTTTTTTCTCTATCTCTGCTTTCTGTCTCTTCCTCTGCTTTCTGCCTCTTTCTCTGCTTTCTTTCTTTTCTCTGCTTTCAGTCTCTTTCTCTGCTTTCTGTCACTTTCTCTGATTTCTGCCTCTTTCGCTGCTTTCTGTCCGTTTCTCTGCTTTCCATCTCTTTCTCTGCTTTCTGTCTCTTTCCCTGCTTTCTGTCTCTTTCTCTGCTTTCTGTCCCTTTCTCTGTTTTCTGTCTCTTTCCCTGCTTTCTGTCTCTTTCTCCGCTTTCTGTCTCTTTCTCCGCTTTCTGTCTCTTTCTCCGCTTTCTGTCACTTTCTCTGATTTCTGCCTCTTTCTCTGCTTTCTGTCCGTTTCTCTGCTTTCCATCTCTTTTTCTGCTTTCTGTCGCGTTCTCTGCTTTCTGTCTCTATCCCTGCTTTCTGTCTCTTTCTCTGCTTTCTGGCACTTTCTCTGCTTTCTGACACTTTCTCTGCTTTCTCTCTCTTTCCCTGCTTTCCGTCTCTTTCTCTGCTTTCTGTCCCTTTCTCTGCTTTCTTTCTCTTTCCCTGCTTTCTGTCTCTTTCTCCGCTTTCTGTCTCTTTCCCCGCTTTCTGTCTCTTTCTCCGCTTTCTTTCTCTTTCTCTGTTTTCTGTCTCTATCCCTGCTTTCTGCCCCTTTCTCTGTTTTCTGTCTCTTTCTCTGCTTTCTGACTCTTTCTCTGCTTTCTGTGTCTTTCTCTGTTTTCTGTCTCTTTCTCTGCTTTCTGACTCTTTCTCTGCTTTCTTTATCTTTCGTCGCTTTCTGTCTCTTTCTCTGCTTTCTGCCTCTTTCTCTGTTCTCTGTAGCTTCCTATGCATTCTGTCTCTTTCTCTGCTTTCTGTCGCTTGCTCTGCTTTCTGTCTCTTTCTCTGCTTTCTGCCTCTTTCTCTGCTTTTTTTCTCTATCTCTGCTTTCTGTCTCTTCCTCTGCTTTCTGCCTCTTTCTCTGCTTTCTTTCTTTTCTCTGCTTTCAGTCTCTTTCTCTGCTTTCTGTCACTTTCTCTGATTTCTGCCTCTTTCGCTGCTTTCTGTCCGTTTCTCTGCTTTCCATCTCTTTCTCTTCTTTCTGTCGCGTTCTCTGCTTTCTGTCTCTATCCCTGCTTTCTGTCTCTTTCTCTGCTTTCAGGCACTTTCTCTGCTTTCTGACACTTTCTCTGCTTTCTCTCTCTCTCTCTGCTTTCTGTCTCTTTCTCTGCTTTCTGTCCCTTTCTCTGCTTTCTGTCTCTTTCCCTGCTTTCTGTCTCTTTCTCCGCTTTCTGTCTCTGTCCCCGCTTTCTGTCTCTTTCTCCGCTTTTTGTCTCTTTCTCTGTTTTCTGTCTCTATCCCTGCTTTCTACCTCTTTCTCTGTTTTCTGTCTCTTTCTCTGCTTTCTGACTCTTTCTCTGCTTTCTGTCTCTTTCTCTGTTTTCTGTCTCTTTCTCTGCTTTCTGACTCTTTCTCTGCTTTCTTTATCTTTCTTCGCTTTCTGTCTCTTTCTCTGCTTTCTGTCTCTTTCTCTGCTTTCTGGCACTTTCTCTGCTTTCTGCCTCTTTCTCTGTTCTCTGTCGCTTTCTATGCATTCTGTCTCTTTCTCTGCTTTCTGTCGCTTTCTCTGCTTTCTGTCTCTTTCTCTGCTTTCTGCCTCTTTCTCTGCTTTCTGTCTCTTTCCCTGCTTTCTGTCTCTTTCTCTGATTCCTGTCCCTTTCTCTGCTTTCTGTCTCTTTCCCTGCTTTCTATCTCTTTCTCCGCTTTCTGTCTCTTTCGCCGCTTTCTGTCTCTCTCTCTGCTTTCTGTCTCTTTCTCTGTTTTCTGTCTCTTTCTCAGCTTTCTGACTCTTTCTCTTCTTTCTGTCTCTTTCTCTGCTGTCTGTCTCTTTCTCTGCTATCTGGCACTTTCTCTGCTTTCTGTCTCTTTCTCTGCTTTCTTGCACTTTCTCTGCTTTCTGACTATTTCTCTGCTTTCTTTCTCTATCTCCACTTTCAGCCGCTTTCTCTGCTTTCTGTCTCTTTCTCTGCTTTCTGTCTGTTTCTCTGCTTTCTGTCTCTTTCTCTGCTTTTTGTCTCTTTCTCTGCAATCTGTCACTTTCTCTGCTTTCTGTCTCATTCTCTGCTTTCTTTCTCCTTCTCTGCTTTCTGTCTCTTTCTCTGCTTTCTGTCTCTTTATCTGCTTTCTGGCAGTTTCTCTGCTTTCTGTCCCTTTCTCTGCTTTCTTTCTCTTTCCCTGCTTTCTGTCTCTTTCTCCGCTTTCTGTCTCTTTCCCCGCTTTCTTTCTCTTTCTCTGTTTTCTGTCTCTATCCCTGCTTTCTGCCCCTTTCTCTGTTTTCTGTCTCTTTCTCTGCTTTCTGACTCTTTCTCTGCTTTCTGTCTCTTTCTCTGTTTTCTGTCTCTTTCTCTGCTTTCTGACTCTTTCTCTGCTTTCTTTATCTTTCTTCGCTTTCTGTCTCTTTCTCTGCTTTCTGCCTCTTTCTCTGTTCTCTGCAGCTTCCTATGCATTCTGTCTCTTTCTCTGCTTTCTGTCGCTTCCTCTGCTTTCTGTCTCTTTCTCTGCTTTCTGCCTCTTTCTCTGCTTTCTGTCTCTTTCCCTGCTTTCTGTCCGTTTCTCTGCTTTCTGTCTCTTTCCCTGCTTTCTGTCTCTTTCTCCGCTTTCTGTCTCTTTCGCCGCTTTCTGTCTCTTTCTCCGCTTTCTGTCTCTTTCTCTGTTTTCTGTCTCTTTCTCTGCTTTCTGTCTCTTTCTCTGTTTTCTGTCTCTTTCTCAGCTTTCTGACTCTTTCTCCGCTTTCTGTCTCTTTCTCTGCTGTCTGTCTCTTTCTCTGCTTTCTGGCACTTTCTCTGCTTTCTGTCTCTTTCCCTGCTTTCTTGCACTTTCTTTGCTTTCTGTCGCTTTCCCTGCTTTCTGTCTCTTTCTCCGCTTTCTGCCTCTTTCGCCGCTTTCTGTCTCTTTCTCCGCTTTCTGTCTCTTTCTCTGTTTTCTGTCTCTTTCTCTGCTTTCTGTCTGTTTCTCTGTTTTCTGTCTCTTTCTCAGCTTTCTGACTCTTTCTCCGCTTTCTGTCTCTTTCTCTGCTGTCTGTCTCTTTCTCTGCTTTCTGGCACTTTCTGTGCTTTCTGTCTCCTTCCCTGCTTTCTTGCACTTTCTTTGCTTTCTGTCTCTTTCTCTGTTTTCTGTCTCTTTCTCAGCTTTCTGACTCTTTCTCCGCTTTCTGTCTCTTTCTCTGCTGTCTGTCTCTTTCTCTGCAATCTGACGCTTTCTCCGCTTTCTGTCTCTTTCTCTGCTTTCTGTCTCGTTCTCTGCTTTCTGCCTCCTTCTCTGCTTTCTGTCTCTTTCTCTGCTTTCTGGCACTTTCTCTGCTTTCGGACACATTCTCTGCTTTCTGTCACATTCTCTGCTTTCTGTCTCGTTCTCTGCTTTCTGTCTCTTTCTCTGCAATCTGTCTCTTTCTCCGCTTTCTGGCACTTTCACTGCTTTCTGTCTCTTTTTCTGCTTTCTGTCACTTTCACTGCTTTCTGTCGCTTTCTCTGCTTTCTTTCTCTTTCTCTGCAATCTGTCCCTTTCTCTGCTTTCTGGCACTTTCTCTGCTTTCTGGCACTTTCTCTGCTTTCTTTATCTTTCTCTGCTTTCTGTCTCTTTCTCTGCTTTCTGTCTCTTTCTCTGCTTTCTGGCACTTTCTCTGCTTTCTGTCTCTTTCTCTGCTTTCTGGCACTTCTCTGCTTTCTGCCTGTTCCTCTGCAATCTGTCTCCTTCTCTGCTTTCTGTCACTTTCTCTGCTTTCTGTCTCTTTCCCTGCAATCTGTCTCGTTCTCTCCTTTCTGGCACTTTCTCCGCTTTCTGTCTCTTTCCCTGCTTTCTGTCTCTTTCTCCGCTTTCTGTCTCTTTCTCTGTTTTCTGTCTCTTTCTCTGCTTTCTGCCACTTTCTCTGCTTTCTGTCTCTTTCCCTGCTTTCTGTCTCTTTCTCCGCTTTCTGTCGCTTTCTCTGCTTTCTGTCTCTTTCTCCGCTTTCTGTCACTTTCTCCGCTTCAGTCTCTTTCTCTGCTATCTGCTCCCTTCTGAGTTTTCTGCCTCTTTCTCTGTTTTCTGACGCTATTTCCGCTTTCTGTCTCTTTCTCCGCTTTCTGTGTCTTTCTTTGCTTTCTGTCTGTTTCTCTATTTTCTGACTCTTTCTCTGCTTTCTGTATCTTTCTCTGCTTTCTGTCTCTTTCCCTGCTTTCTGTCTCATTCCCTGCTTTCTGTCTCTTTCTCCGCTTTCTGTCTCTTTCGCCGCTTTCTGTCTCTTTCTCCGCTTTCTGTCTCTTTCTCTGTTTTCTGTCTCTTTCTATGCATTCTGTCTCTTTCTCTGCTTTCTGTCGCTTGCTCTGCTTTCTGTCTCTTTCTCTGCTTTCTGCCTCTTTCTCTGCTTTTTTTCTCTATCTCTGCTTTCTGTCTCTTCCTCTGCTTTCTGCCTCTTTCTCTGCTTTCTTTCTTTTCTCTGCTTTCAGTCTCTTTCTCTGCTTTCTGTCACTTTCTCTGATTTCTGCCTCTTTCGCTGCTTTCTGTCCGTTTCTCTGCTTTCCATCTCTTTCTCTGCTTTCTGTCGCGTTCTCTGCTTTCTGTCTCTATCCCTGCTTTCTGTCTCTTTCTCTGCTTTCTGGCACTTTCTCTGCTTTCTGACACTTTCTCTGCTTTCTCTCTCTTTCTCTGCTTTCTGTCTCTTTCTCTGCTTTCTGTCCCTTTCTCTGCTTTCTGTCTCTTTCCCTGCTTTCTGTCTCTTTCTCCGCTTTCTGTCTCTGTCCCCGCTTTCTGTCTCTTTCTCCGCTTTTTGTCTCTTTCTCTGTTTTCTGTCTCTATCCCTGCTTTCTACCTCTTTCTCTGTTTTCTGTCTCTTTCTCTGCTTTCTGACTCTTTCTCTGCTTTCTGTCTCTTTCTCTGTTTTCTGTCTCTTTCTCTGCTTTCTGACTCTTTCTCTGCTTTCTTTATCTTTCTTCGCTTTCTGTCTCTTTCTCTGCTTTCTGTCTCTTTCTCTGCTTTCTGGCACTTTCTCTGCTTTCTGCCTCTTTCTCTGTTCTCTGTCGCTTTCTATGCATTCTGTCTCTTTCTCTGCTTTCTGTCGCTTTCTCTGCTTTCTGTCTCTTTCTCTGCTTTCTGCCTCTTTCTCTGCTTTCTGTCTCTTTCCCTGCTTTCTGTCTCTTTCTCTGCTTCCTGTCCCTTTCTCTGCTTTCTGTCTCTTTCCCTGCTTTCTATCTCTTTCTCCGCTTTCTGTCTCTTTCACCGCTTTCTGTCCCTCTCTCTGCTTTCTGTCTCTTTCTCTGTTTTCTGTCTCTTTCTCAGCTTTCTGACTCTTTCTCTTCTTTCTGTCTCTTTCTCTGCTTTCTGTCTCTTTCTCTGCTTTCTTGCACTTTCTCTGCTTTCTGACTATTTCTCTGCTTTCTGTCTCTATCTCCACTTTCAGCCGCTTTCTCTGCTTTCTGTCTCTTTCTCTGCTTTCTGTCTGTTTCTCTGCTTTCTGTCTCTTTCTCTGCTTTTTGTCTCTTTCTCTGCAATCTGTCACTTTCTCTGCTTTCTGTCTCATTCTCTGCTTTCTTTCTCCTTTTCTGCTTTCTGTCTCTTTCTCTGCTTTCTGTCTCTTTCTCTGCTTTCTGGCAGTTTCTCTGCTTTCTGTCTCTTTCTCTGCTTTCAGTCTCTTCCTCTGCTTTCTGACTCTTTCTCCACTTTCAGCCGCTTTCACTGCTTTTTGTCACTTTCTCTGCTTTCTGTCTCTTTCTCTGCTTTCTGTCTCTTTCTCTGCTTTCTGGCACTTTCTCTGCTTTCTGCCTCTTTCTCTGCTTTCAGTCTCTTTCTCTGCTTTCTGTCTCTTTCTCCACTTTCAGCCGCTTTCACTGCTTTTTGTCACTTTCTCTGCTTTCTGTCTCTTTCTCTGCTTTCAGCCTCTTTCTCTGCATTCTGGCACTTTCACTGCTTTCTGTCTCTGCTTTCTCTCTCATTCTCTGCTATCTTTCTCTTTCTCTGCTTTCTGTCTCTGTCTCTGCTTTCCGGCACTTTCTCTGCTTTCTGTCTCTTTCTCTGCTTTCTGTCTCTTTCTCTGCAATCTGTCTCGTTCTGTGCTTTCTGGCACTTTCTCTGCTTTCTGTCTCTTTCTCCACTTTCAGTCGCTTTCTCCACTTTCAGTCTCTTTCTCCGCTTTCTGTCTCTTTCTCAGCTTTCTTCTCTTTCTCCACTTTCAGTCGCTTTCTCCACTTTCAGTCTCTTTCTCCACTTTATGACTCTTTCTCTGCTTTCTGTCTCTTTCTCCACATTCAGTCGCTTTCTCCGCTTTCTGTCTCTTTCTCTGCTATCTGTCTCTTTCTCTGCTTTCTGGCACTTTCTCTGATTTCTGTCTCTTTCTCCACTTTCAGCCGCTTTCTCTGCTTTTTGTCACTTTCTCTGCTTTCTGTCTCTTTCTCTGCTTTCTGTCTCTTTCTCTGCTTTCTGTCTCTGATTTCTGTCTCTTTCTCTGCTTTCTGTCTCTGATTTCTGTCTCTTTCTCTGCTTTTTGGCACTTTCTCTGCTCTCTGTCTCTTTCTCTGCTTTTTGTCTCTTTCTCTGCAATCTGTCTCTTTCTCTGCTTTCTGCCTCATTCTCTGCTTTCTTTCTCTTTCTCTGCTTTCTGTCTCTTTCTCTGCTTTCTGTCTCTGTCTCTGCTTTCTGGCACTTTCTCTGCTTTCTGTCTCTTTCTCTGCTAGCTGTCTCTTTCTCTGCTTTCTGTCTCTTTCTCTGCTTTCTGGCACTACTCTGCTTTCTGTCTCTATCTCTGCAATCTGTCTCGTTCTGTGCTTTCTGGCACTTTCTCTGCTTTCTGTCTCTTTCTCTGCTTTCTGTCTCTTTCTCTGCAATCTGTCTATTTCTCTGCTTTTTGTCACTTTCTCTGCTTCTGTCTCTTTCTCTGCAATTTGACTCTTTCTCTGCTTTCTGCCTTTTTCTCCGCAATCTGTCTCTTTCTCTGCTTCTGTCTCTTTCTCTGCTTCTGTCTCTTCCTCTGCTTTCTGTCTCTTTCTCTGCTTTCTGACTGTTTCTCTGCTTTCTGTCTCTTTCTCCACTTTCAGTCGCTTTCTCCACTTTCAGTCTCTTTCTCCGCTTTCTGTCTCTTTTTCAGCTTTCTTTTCTTTCTCCACTTACAGTCGCTTTCTCCACTTTCAGTCTCTTTCTCCACTTTATGACTCTTTCTCTGCTTTCTCTCTCTTTCTCCACATTCAGTCGCTTTCTCCGCTTTCTGTCTCTTTCTCTGCTTTCTGTCTCTTTCTCTGCTTTCTCTGCTTTCTGTCTCTTTCTCTGCTTTCTTGCACTTACTCTGCTTTCTGACTATTTCTCTGCTTTCTGTCTCCTTCTCCACTTTCAGCCGCTTTCTCTGCTTTTTGTCACTTTCTCTGCTTCTGTCTCTTTCTCTGCAATTTGACTCTTTCTCTGCTTTCTGCCTTTTTCTCCGCAATCTGTCTCTTTCTCAGCTTCTGTCTCTTTCTCTGCTTCTGTCTCTTTCTCTGCTTTCTGTCTCTTTCTCTGCTTTCTGACTGTTTCTCTGCTTTCTGTCTCTTTCTCCACTTTCAGTCGCTTTCTCCACTTTCAGTCTCTTTCTCCGCTTTCTGTCTCTTTCTCAGCTTTCTTCTCTTTCTCCACTTACAGTCGCTTTCTCCACTTTCAGTCTCTTTCTCCACTTTATGACTCTTTCTCTGCTTTCTGTCTCTTTCTCCACATTCAGTCGCTTTCTCCGCTTTCTGTCTCTTTCTCTGCTTTCTGTCTCTTTCTCTGCTTTCTCTGCTTTCTGTCTCTTTCTCTGCTTTCTTGCACTTTCTCTGCTTTCTGACTATTTCTCTGCTTTCTGTCTCCTTCTCCACTTTCACCCGCTTTCTCTGCTTTTTGTCACTTTCTCTGCTTTCTGTCTCTTTCTCTGCTTTCTGTCTCTTTTTCTGCTTTCTGTCTCTGATTTCTGTCTCTTTCTCTGCTTTCTGTCTCTGCTTTCTCTCTCATTCTTTGCTTTCTTTCTCTTTCTCTGCTTTCTGTCTCTTTCTCTGCTTTCCGGCACTTTCTCTGCTTTCTGTCTCTTTCTCTGCTTTCTGTCTCTTTCTCTGCAATCTGTCTCGTTCTGTGCTTTCTGGCACTTTCTCTGCTTTCTGTCTCTTTCTCCACTTTCAGTCGCTTTCTCCACTTTCAGTCTCTTTCTCCGCTTTCTGTCTCTTTCTCAGCTTTCTTCTCTTTCTCCACTTTCAGTCGCTTTCTCCACTTTCAGTCTCTTTCTCCACTTTATGTCTCTTTCTCTGCTTTCTGTCTCTTTCTCTGCTTTCTGGCACTTTCTCTGCTTTCTGTCTCTTTCTCTACTTTCTGGCACTTCTCTGCTTTCTGCCTGTTCCTCTGCAATCTGTCTCCTTCTCTGCTTTCTGTCACTTTCTCTGCTTTCTGTCTCTTTCCCTGCAATCTGTCTCGTTCTCTCCTTTCTGGCACTTTCTCCGCTTTCTGTCTCTTTCCCTGCTTTCTGTCTCTTTCTCCGCTTTCTGTCTCTTTCTCTGTTTTCTGTCTCTTTCTCTGCTTTCTGCCACTTTCTCTGCTTTCTGTCTCTTTCCCTGCTTTCTGTCTCTTTCTCCGCTTTCTGTCGCTTTCTCTGCTTTCTGTCTCTTTCTCCGCTTTCTGTCACTTTCTCCGCTTCAGTCTCTTTCTCTGCTATCTGCTCCCTTCTGAGTTTTCTGCCTCTTTCTCTGTTTTCTGACGCTATTTCCGCTTTCTGTCTCTTTCTCCGCTTTCTGTGTCTTTCTTTGCTTTCTGTCTGTTTCTCTATTTTCTGACTCTTTCTCTGCTTTCTGTATCTTTCTCTGCTTTCTGTCTCTTTCCCTGCTTTCTGTCTCATTCCCTGCTTTCTGTCTCTTTCTCCGCTTTGTGTCTCTTTCGCCGCTTTCTGTCTCTTTCTCCGCTTTCTGTCTCTTTCTCTGTTTTCTGTCTCTTTCTATGCATTCTGTCTCTTTCTCTGCTTTCTGTCGCTTGCTCTGCTTTCTGTCTCTTGCTCTGTTTTCTGCCTCTTTCTCTGCTTTTTTTCTCTATCTCTGCTTTCTGTCTCTTCCTCTGCTTTCTGCCTCTTTCTCTGCTTTCTTTCTTTTCTCTGCTTTCAGTCTCTTTCTCTGCTTTCTGTCACTTTCTCTGATTTCTGCCTCTTTCGCTGCTTTCTGTCCGTTTCTCTGCTTTCCATCTCTTTCTCTGCTTTCTGTCGCGTTCTCTGCTTTCTGTCTCTATCCCTGCTTTCTGTCTCTTTCTCTGCTTTCTGGCACTTTCTCTGCTTTCTGACACTTTCTCTGCTTTCTCTCTCTTTCTCTGCTTTCTGTCTCTTTCTCTGCTTTCTGTCCCTTTCTCTGCTTTCTGTCTCTTTCCCTGCTTTCTGTCTCTTTCTCCGTTTTCTGTCTCTGTCCCCGCTTTCTGTCTCTTTCTCCGCTTTTTGTCTCTTTCTCTGTTTTCTGTCTCTATCCCTGCTTTCTACCTCTTTCTCTGTTTTCTGTCTCTTTCTCTGCTTTCTGACTCTTTCTCTGCTTTCTGTCTCTTTCTCTGTTTTCTGTCTCTTTCTCTGCTTTCTGACTCTTTCTCTGCTTTCTTTATCTTTCTTCGCTTTCTGTCTCTTTCTCTGCTTTCTGTCTCTTTCTCTGCTTTCTGGCACTTTCTCTGCTTTCTGCCTCTTTCTCTGTTCTCTGTCGCTTTCTATGCATTCTGTCTCTTTCTCTGCTTTCTGTCGCTTTCTCTGCTTTCTGTCTCTTTCTCTGCTTTCTGCCTCTTTCTCTGCTTTCTGTCTCTTTCCCTGCTTTCTGTCTCTTTCTCTGCTTCCTGTCCCTTTCTCTGCTTTCTGTCTCTTTCCCTGCTTTCTATCTCTTTCTCCGCTTTCTGTCTCTTTCACCGCTTTCTGTCCCTCTCTCTGCTTTCTGTCTCTTTCTCTGTTTTCTGTCTCTTTCTCAGCTTTCTGACTCTTTCTCTTCTTTCTGTCTCTTTCTCTGCTGTCTGTCTCTTTCTCTGCTATCTGGCACTTTCTCTGCTTTCTGTCTCTTTCTCTGCTTTCTTGCACTTTCTCTGCTTTCTGACTATTTCTCTGCTTTCTGTCTCTATCTCCACTTTCAGCCGCTTTCTCTGCTTTCTGTCTCTTTCTCTGCTTTCTGTCTGTTTCTCTGCTTTCTGTCTCTTTCTCTGCTTTTTGTCTCTTTCTCTGCAATCTGTCACTTTCTCTGCTTTCTGTCTCATTCTCTGCTTTCTTTCTCCTTTTCTGCTTTCTGTCTCTTTCTCTGCTTTCTGTCTCTTTCTCTGCTTTCTGGCAGTTTCTCTGCTTTCTGTCTCTTTCTCTGCTTTCAGTCTCTTCCTCTGCTTTCTGACTCTTTCTCCACTTTCAGCCGCTTTCACTGCTTTTTGTCACTTTCTCTGCTTTCTGTCTCTTCCTCTGCTTTCTGTCTCTTTCTCTGCTTTCTGGCACTTTCTCTGCTTTCTGCCTCTTTCTCTGCTTTCAGTCTCTTTCTCTGCTTTCTGTCTCTTTCTCCACTTTCAGCCGCTTTCACTGCTTTTTGTCACTTTCTCTGCTTTCTGTCTCTTTCTCTGCTTTCAGCCTCTTTCTCTGCATTCTGGCACTTTCACTGCTTTCTGTCTCTGCTTTCTCTCTCATTCTCTGCTATCTTTCTCTTTCTCTGCTTTCTGTCTCTGTCTCTGCTTTCCGGCACTTTCTCTGCTTTCTGTCTCTTTCTCTGCTTTCTGTCTCTTTCTCTGCAATCTGTCTCGTTCTGTGCTTTCTGGCACTTTCTCTGCTTTCTGTCTCTTTCTCCACTTTCAGTCGCTTTCTCCACTTTCAGTCTCTTTCTCCGCTTTCTGTCTCTTTCTCAGCTTTCTTCTCTTTCTCCACTTTCAGTCGCTTTCTCCACTTTCAGTCTCTTTCTCCACTTTATGACTTTTTCTCTGCTTTCTGTCTCTTTCTCCACATTCAGTCGCTTTCTCCGCTTTCTGTCTCTTTCTCTGCTATCTGTCTCTTTCTCTGCTTTCTGGCACTTTCTCTGATTTCTGTCTCTTTCTCCACTTTCAGCCGCTTTCTCTGCTTTTTGTCACTTTCTCTGCTTTCTGTCTCTTTCTCTGCTTTCTGTCTCTTTCTCTGCTTTCTGTCTCTGATTTCTGTCTCTTTCTCTGCTTTCTGTCTCTGATTTCTGTCTCTTTCTCTGCTTTTTGGCACTTTCTCTGCTCTCTGTCTCTTTCTCTGCTTTTTGTCTCTTTCTCTGCAATCTGTCTCTTTCTCTGCTTTCTGCCTCATTCTCTGCTTTCTTTCTCTTTCTCTGCTTTCTGTCTCTTTCTCTGCTTTCTGTCTCTGTCTCTGCTTTCTGGCACTTTCTCTGCTTTCTGTCTCTTTCTCTGCTAGCTGTCTCTTTCTCTGCTTTCTGTCTCTTTCTCTGCTTTCTGGCACTACTCTGCTTTCTGTCTCTATCTCTGCAATCTGTCTCGTTCTGTGCTTTCTGGCACTTTCTCTGCTTTCTGTCTCTTTCTCTGCTTTCTGTCTCTTTCTCTGCAATCTGTCTATTTCTCTGCTTTTTGTCACTTTCTCTGCTTCTGTCTCTTTCTCTGCAATTTGACTCTTTCTCTGCTTTCTGCCTTTTTCTCCGCAATCTGTCTCTTTCTCTGCTTCTGTCTCTTTCTCTGCTTCTGTCTCTTCCTCTGCTTTCTGTCTCTTTCTCTGCTTTCTGACTGTTTCTCTGCTTTCTGTCTCTTTCTCCACTTTCAGTCGCTTTCTCCACTTTCAGTCTCTTTCTCCGCTTTCTGTCTCTTTTTCAGCTTTCTTTTCTTTCTCCACTTACAGTCGCTTTCTCCACTTTCAGTCTCTTTCTCCACTTTATGACTCTTTCTCTGCTTTCTCTCTCTTTCTCCACATTCAGTCGCTTTCTCCGCTTTCTGTCTCTTTCTCTGCTTTCTGTCTCTTTCTCTGCTTTCTCTGCTTTCTGTCTCTTTCTCTGCTTTCTTGCACTTACTCTGCTTTCTGACTATTTCTCTGCTTTCTGTCTCCTTCTCCACTTTCAGCCGCTTTCTCTGCTTTTTGTCACTTTCTCTGCTTCTGTCTCTTTCTCTGCAATTTGACTCTTTCTCTGCTTTCTGCCTTTTTCTCCGCAATCTGTCTCTTTCTCAGCTTCTGTCTCTTTCTCTGCTTCTGTCTCTTTCTCTGCTTTCTGTCTCTTTCTCTGCTTTCTGACTGTTTCTCTGCTTTCTGTCTCTTTCTCCACTTTCAGTCGCTTTCTCCACTTTCAGTCTCTTTCTCCGCTTTCTGTCTCTTTCTCAGCTTTCTTCTCTTTCTCCACTTACAGTCGCTTTCTCCACTTTCAGTCTCTTTCTCCACTTTATGACTCTTTCTCTGCTTTCTGTCTCTTTCTCCACATTCAGTCGCTTTCTCCGCTTTCTGTCTCTTTCTCTGCTTTCTGTCTCTTTCTCTGCTTTCTCTGCTTTCTGTCTCTTTCTCTGCTTTCTTGCACTTTCTCTGCTTTCTGACTATTTCTCTGCTTTCTGTCTCCTTCTCCACTTTCACCCGCTTTCTCTGCTTTTTGTCACTTTCTCTGCTTTCTGTCTCTTTCTCTGCTTTCTGTCTCTTTCTCTGCTTTCTGTCTCTTTCTCCACTTTCAGTCTCTTTCTCCGCTTTCTGTCTCTTTTTCAGCTTTCTTCTCTTTCTCCACTTACAGTCGCTTTCTCCACTTTCAGTCTCCTTCTCCACTTTATGACTCTTTCTCTGCTTTCTGTCTCTTTCTCCACATTCAGTCGCTTTCTCTGCTTTCTGTCTCTTTCTCTGCTTTCTGTCTCTTTCTCTGCTTTCTCTGCTTTCTGTCTTTCTCTGCTTTCTTGCACTTTCTCTGCTTTCTGACTATTTCTCTGCTTTCTGTCTCCTTCTCCACTTTCAGCCGCTTTCTCTGCTTTTTGTCACTTTCTCTGCTTTCTGTCTCTTTCTCTGCTTTCTGTCTCTTTCTCTGCTTTCTGGCACTTTCTCTGCTTTCTGTCTCTGATTTCTCTCTCTTTCTCTGCTTTCTGTCTCTTTCTCTGCTTTCTGTCTCTTTTTCAGCTTTCTTCTCTTTCTTCACTTTCAGTCGCTTTCTCCACTTTCAGTCTCTTTCTCCACTTTATGACTCTTTCTCTGCTTTCTGTCTCTTTCTCCACATTCAGTCGCTTTCTCCGCTTTCTGTCTCTTTCTCTGCTATCTGTCTCTTTCTCTGCTTTCTGGCACTTTCTCTGATTTCTGTCTCTTTCTCCACTTTCAGCCGCTTTCTCTGCTTTTTGTCACTTTCTCTGCTTTCTGTCTCTTTCTCTGCTTTCTGTCTCTTTTTCTGCTTTCTGTCTCTGATTTCTGTCTCTTTCTCTGCTTTCTGTCTCTGCTTTCTCTCTCATTCTTTGCTTTCTTTCTCTTTCTCTGCTTTCTGTCTCTTTCTCTGCTTTCCGGCACTTTCTCTGCTTTCTGTCTCTTTCTCTGCTTTCTGTCTCTTTCTCTGCAATCTGTCTCGTTCTGTGCTTTCTGGCACTTTCTCTGCTTTCTGTCTCTTTCTCCACTTTCAGTCGCTTTCTCCACTTTCAGTCTCTTTCTCCGCTTTCTGTCTCTTTCTCAGCTTTCTTCTCTTTCTCCACTTTCAGTCGCTTTCTCCACTTTCAGTCTCTTTCTCCACTTTATGTCTCTTTCTCTGCTTTCTGTCTCTTTCTCTGCTTTCTGGCACTTTCTCTGCTTTCTGTCTCTTTCTCTACTTTCTGGCACTTCTCTGCTTTCTGCCTGTTCCTCTGCAATCTGTCTCCTTCTCTGCTTTCTGTCACTTTCTCTGCTTTCTGTCTCTTTCCCTGCAATCTGTCTCGTTCTCTCCTTTCTGGCACTTTCTCCGCTTTCTGTCTCTTTCCCTGCTTTCTGTCTCTTTCTCCGCTTTCTGTCTCTTTCTCTGTTTTCTGTCTCTTTCTCTGCTTTCTGCCACTTTCTCTGCTTTCTGTCTCTTTCCCTGCTTTCTGTCTCTTTCTCCGCTTTCTGTCGCTTTCTCTGCTTTCTGTCTCTTTCTCCGCTTTCTGTCACTTTCTCCGCTTCAGTCTCTTTCTCTGCTATCTGCTCCCTTCTGAGTTTTCTGCCTCTTTCTCTGTTTTCTGACGCTATTTCCGCTTTCTGTCTCTTTCTCCGCTTTCTGTGTCTTTCTTTGCTTTCTGTCTGTTTCTCTATTTTCTGACTCTTTCTCTGCTTTCTGTATCTTTCTCTGCTTTCTGTCTCATTCCCTGCTTTCTGTCTCTTTCTCCGCTTTGTGTCTCTTTCGCCGCTTTCTGTCTCTTTCTCCGCTTTCTGTCTCTTTCTCTGTTTTCTGTCTCTTTCTATGCATTCTGTCTCTTTCTCTGCTTTCTGTCGCTTGCTCTGCTTTCTGTCTCTTGCTCTGCTTTCTGCCTCTTTCTCTGCTTTTTTTCTCTATCTCTGCTTTCTGTCTCTTCCTCTGCTTTCTGCCTCTTTCTCTGCTTTCTTTCTTTTCTCTGCTTTCAGTCTCTTTCTCTGCTTTCTGTCACTTTCTCTGATTTCTGCCTCTTTCGCTGCTTTCTGTCCGTTTCTCTGCTTTCCATCTCTTTCTCTGCTTTCTGTCGCGTTCTCTGCTTTCTGTCTCTATCCCTGCTTTCTGTCTCTTTCTCTGCTTTCTGGCACTTTCTCTGCTTTCTGACACTTTCTCTGCTTTCTCTCTCTTTCTCTGCTTTCTGTCTCTTTCTCTGCTTTCTGTCCCTTTCTCTGCTTTCTGTCTCTTTCCCTGCTTTCTGTCTCTTTCTCCGCTTTCTGTCTCTGTCCCCGCTTTCTGTCTCTTTCTCCGCTTTTTGTCTCTTTCTCAGTTTTCTGTCTCTATCCCTGCTTTCTACCTCTTTCTCTGTTTTCTGTCTCTTTCTCTGCTTTCTGACTCTTTCTCTGCTTTCTGTCTCTTTCTCTGTTTTCTGTCTCTTTCTCTGCTTTCTGACTCTTTCTCTGCTTTCTTTATCTTTCTTCGCTTTCTGTCTCTTTCTCTGCTTTCTGTCTCTTTCTCTGCTTTCTGGCACTTTCTCTGCTTTCTGCCTCTTTCTCTGTTCTCTGTCGCTTTCTATGCATTCTGTCTCTTTCTCTGCTTTCTGTCGCTTTCTCTGCTTTCTGTCTCTTTCTCTGCTTTCTGCCTCTTTCTCTGCTTTCTGTCTCTTTCCCTGCTTTCTGTCACTTTCTCTGCTTCCTGTCCCTTTCTCTGCTTTCTGTCTCTTTCCCTGCTTTCTATCTCTTTCTCCGCTTTCTGTCTCTTTCGCCGCTTTCTGTCTCTCTCCCTGCTTTCTGTCTCTTTCTCTGTTTTCTGTCTCTTTCTCAGCTTTCTGACTCTTTCTCTTCTTTCTGTCTCTTTCTCTGCTGTCTGTCTCTTTCTCTGCTATCTGGCACTTTCTCTGCTTTCTGTCTCTTTCTCTGCTTTCTTGCACTTTCTCTGCTTTCTGACTATTTCTCTGCTTTCTGTCTCTATCTCCACTTTCAGCCGCTTTCTCTGCTTTCTGTCTCTTTCTCTGCTTTCTGTCTGTTTCTCTGCTTTCTGTCTCTTTCTCTGCTTTTTGTCTCTTTCTCTGCAATCTGTCACTTTCTCTGCTTTCTGTCTCATTCTCTGCTTTCTTTCTCCTTCTCTGCTTTCTGTCTCTTTCTCTGCTTTCTGTCTCTTTCTCTGCTTTCTGGCAGTTTCTCTGCTTTCTGTCTCTTTCTCTGCTTTCAGTCTCTTCCTCTGCTTTCTGACTCTTTCTCCACTTTCAGCCGCTTTCACTGCTTTTTGTCACTTTCTCTGCTTTCTGTCTCTTTCTCTGCTTTCTGTCTCTTTCTCTGCTTTCTGGCACTTTCTCTGCTTTCTGTCTCTTTCTCTGCTTTCAGTCTCTTTCTCTGCTTTCTGTCTCTTTCTCCACTTTCAGCCGCTTTCACTGCTTTTTGTCACTTTCTCTGCTTTCTGTCTCTTTCTCTGCTTTCTGCCTCTTTCTCTGCATTCTGGCACTTTCTCTGCTTTCTGTCTCTGCTTTCTCTCTCATTCTCTGCTATCTTTCTCTTTCTCTGCTTTCTGTCTCTGCTTTCCGGCACTTTCTCTGCTTTCTGTCTCTTTCTCTGCTTTCTGTCTCTTTCTCTGCAATCTGTCTCGTTCTGTGCTTTCTGGCACTTTCTCTGCTTTCTGTCTCTTTCTCTGCTTTCTGTCTCTTTCTCTGCTTTCTGTCTCTTTCTCTGCAATCTGTCTCGTTCTGTGCTTTCTGGCACTTTCTCTGCTTTCTGTCTCTTTCTCCACTTTATGACTCTTTCTCTGCTTTCTGTCTCTTTCTCCACATTCAGTCGCTTTCTCCGCTTTCTGTCTCTTTCTCTGCTATCTGTCTCTTTCTCTGCTTTCTGGCACTTTCTCTGATTTCTGTCTCTTTCTCCACTTTCAGCCGCTTTCTCTGCTTTTTGTCACTTTCTCTGCTTTCTGTCTCTTTCTCTGCTTTCTGTCTCTTTCTCTGCTTTCTGTCTCTGATTTCTGTCTCTTTCTCTGCTTTCTGTCTCTGATTTCTGTCTCTTTCTCTGCTTTCTGGCACATTCTCTGCTTTCTGTCTCTTTCTCTGCTTTTTGTCTCTTTCTCTGCAATCTGTCTCTTTCTCTGCTTTCTGCCTCATTCTCTGCTTTCTTTCTCTTTCTCTGCTTTCTGTCTCTTTCTCTGCTTTCTGTCTCTGTCTCTGCTTTCTGGCACTTTCTCTGCTTTCTGTCTCTTTCTCTGCTAGCTGTCTCTTTCTCTGCTTTCTGTCTCTTTCTCTGCTTTCTGGCACTACTCTGCTTTCTGTCTCTATCTCTGCAATCTGTCTCGTTCTGTGCTTTCTGGCACTTTCTCTGCTTTCTGTCTCTTTCTCTGCTTTCTGTCTCTTTCTCTGCAATCTGTCTATTTCTCTGCTTTTTGTCACTTTCTCTGCTTCTGTGTCTTTCTCTGCAATTTGACTCTTTCTCTGCTTTCTGCCTTTTTCTCCGCAATCTGTCTCTTTCTCTGCTTCTGTCTCTTTCTCTGCTTCTGTCACTTTCTCTGCTTTCTGTCTCTTTCTCTGCTTTCTGACTGTTTCTCTGCTTTCTGTCTCTTTCTCCACTTTCAGTCGCTTTCTCCACTTTCAGTCTCTTTCTCCGCTTTCTGTCTCTTTTTCAGCTTTCTTTTCTTTCTCCACTTACAGTCGCTTTCTCCACTTTCAGTCTCTTTCTCCACTTTATGACTCTTTCTCTGCTTTCTCTCTCTTTCTCCACATTCAGTCGCTTTCTCCGCTTTCTGTCTCTTTCTCTGCTTTCTGTCTCTTTCTCTGCTTTCTCTGCTTTCTGTCTCTTTCTCTGCTTTCTTGCACTTACTCTGCTTTCTGACTATTTCTCTGCTTTCTGTCTCCTTCTCCACTTTCAGCCGCTTTCTCTGCTTTTTGTCACTTTCTCTGCTTCTGTCTCTTTCTCTGCAATTTGACTCTTTCTCTGCTTTCTGCCTTTTTCTCCGCAATCTGTCTCTTTCTCTGCTTCTGTCTCTTTCTCTGCTTCTGTCTCTTTCTCTGCTTTCTGTCTCTGATTTCTGTCTCTTTCTCTGCTTTCTGTCTCTGATTTCTGTCTCCTTCTCTGCTTTCTGGCACTTTCTCTGCTTTCTGTCTCTTTCTCTGCTTTTTGTTTCTTTCTCTGCAATCTGTCTCTTTCTCTGCTTTCTGCCTCATTCTATGCTTTCTTTCTCTGATTTCTGTCTCTTTCTCTGCTTTCTGTCTCTGATTTCTGTCTCTTTCTCTGCTTTCTGGCACTTTCTCTGCTTTCTGTCTCTTTCTCTGCTTTCTGTCTCTTTCTCTGCTTTCTGTCTCTTACTCTGCTTTCTGGCACTTCTCTGCTTTCTGTCTCTATCTCTGCAATCTGTCTCGTTCTGTGCTTTCTGGCACTTTCTCTGCTTTCTGTCTCTTTCTCTGCAATCTGTCTATTTCTCTGCTTTTTGTCACTTTCTCTGCTTCTGTCTCTTTCTCTGCAATTTGACTCTTTCTCTGCTTTCTGCCTTTTTCTCCGCAATCTGTCTCTTTCTCTGCTTCTGTCTCTTTCTCTGCTTCTGTCTCTTTCTCTGCTTTCTGTCTCTTTCTCTGCTTTCTGACTGTTTCTCTGCTTTCTGTCTCTTTCTCCACTTTCAGTCGCTTTCTCCACTTTCAGTCTCTTTCTCCGCTTTCTGTCTCTTTTTCAGCTTTCTTCTCTTTCTCCACTTACAGTCGCTTTCTCCACTTTCAGTCTCTTTCTCCACTTTATGACTCTTTCTCTGCTTTCTGTCTCTTTCTCCACATTCAGTCGCTTTCTCCGCTTTCTGTCTCTTTCTCTGCTATCTGTCTCTTTCTCTGCTTTCTGGCACTTTCTCTGATTTCTGTCTTTTTCTCCACTTTCAGCCGCTTTCTCTGCTTTTTGTCACTTTCTCTGCTTTCTGTCTCTTTCTCTGCTTTCTGTCTCTTTCTCTGCTTTCTGTCTCTGATTTCTGTCTCTTTATCTGCTTTCTGTCTCTGATTTCTGTCTCTTTCTCTGCTTTCTGGCACTTTCTCTGCTTTCTGTCTCTTTCTCTGCTTTTTGTCTCTTTCACTGCAATCTGTCTATTTCTCTGCTTTCTGCCTCATTCCTTGCTTTCTTTCTCTTTCTCTGCTTTCTGTCTCTTTCTCTGCTTTCTGTCTCTTTCTCTGCTTTCTGGCACTTTCTCTGCTATCTGTATCTTTCTCTGCTTTCTGTCTCTTTCTCTGCAATATGTCTCTTACTCTGCTTTCTGGCACTTCTCTGCTTTCTGTCTCTATCTCTGCAATCTGTCTCGTTCTGTGCTTTCTGACACTTTCTCTGCTTTCTGTCTCTTTCTCTGCAATCTGTCTATTTCTCTGCTTTTTGTCACTTTCTCTGCTTCTGTCTCTTTCTCTGCAATTTGACTCTTTCTCTGCTTTCTTCCTTTTTCTCCGCAATCTGTCTCTTTCTCTGCTTCTGTCTCTTTCTCTGCTTCTGTCTCTTTCTCTGCTTTCTGTCTCTTTCTCTGCTTTCTGACAGTTTCTCTGCTTTCTGTCTCTTTCTCCACTTTCAGTCGCTTTCTCCACTTTCAGTCTCTTTCTCCGCTTTCTGTCTCTTTTTCAGCTTTCTTCTCTTTCTCCACTTACAGTCGCTTTCTCCACTTTCAGTCTCTTTCTCCACTTTATGACTCTTTCTCTGCTTTCTGTCTCTTTCTCCACATTCAGTCGCTTTCTCCGCTTTCTGTCTCTTTCTCTGCTTTCTGTCTCTATCTCTGCTTTGTCTGCTTTCTGTCTCTTTCTCTGCTTTCTTGCACTTTCTCTGCTTTCTGACTATTTCTCTGCTTTCTGTCTCCTTCTCCACTTTCAGCCGCTTTCTCTGCTTTTTGTCACTTACTCTGCTTTCTGTCTCTTTCTCTGCTTTCTGTCTCTTTCTCTGCTTTCTGTCTCTGATTTCTGTCTCTTTCTCAGCTTTCAGTCTCTTTCTCTGCTTTCTGTCTCTTTCTCAGCTTTCTTCTCTTTCTCCACTTTCAGTCGCTTTCTCCACTTTCAGTCTCTTTCTCCACTTTATGACTCTTTCTCTGCTTTCTGTCTCTTTCTCCACATTTAGTCGCTTTCTCCGCTTTCTGTCTCTTTCTCTGCTATCTGTCTCTTTCTCTGCTTTCTGGCACTTTCTCTGATTTCTGTCTCTTTCTCCACTTTCAGCCGCTTTCTCTGCTTTTTGTCACTTTCTCTGCTTTCTGTCTCTTTCTCTGTTTTCTGTCTCTTTCTCTGCTTTCTGTCTCTGTTTTCTGTCTCTTTCTCTGCTTTCTGTCTCTGATTTCTGTCTCTTTCTCTGCTTTCTGGCACTTTCTCTGCTTTCTGTCTCTTTCTCTGCTTTTTGTCTCTTTCTCTGCAATCTGTCTCTTTCTCTGCTTTCTGCCTCATTCTCTGCTTTCTTTCTCTTTCTCTGCTTTCTGTCTCTTTCTCTGCTTTCTGTCTCTTTCTCTGCTTTCTGGCACTTTCTCTGCTTTCTGTCTCTTTCTCTGCTTTCTGTCTCTTTCTCTGCAATATGTCTCTTTCTCTGCTTTCTGGCACTTCTCTGCTTTCTGTCTCAATCTCTGCAATCTGTCTCGTTCTGTGCTTTCTGGCACTTTCTCTGCTTTCTGTCTCATTCTCTGCTTTCTGTCTCTTTCTCTGCAATCTGTCTATTTCTCTGCTTTTTGTCACTTTCTCTGCTTCTGTCTCTTTCTCTGCAATTTGACTCTTTCTCGGCTTTCCGTCTCTTTCTCTGCTTTCTGGCACTTTCTCTGCTTTCTGTCTCTTTCTCTGCTTTCTGTCTCTTTCTCTGCAATATGTCTCTTTCTCTGCTTTCTGGCACTTCTCTGCTTTCTGTCTCTATCTCTGCAATCTGTCTCGTTCTGTGCTTTCTGGCACTTTCTCTGCTTTCTGTCTCTTTCTCTGCTTTCTGTCTCTTTCTCTGCAATCTGTCTATTTCTCTGCTTTTTGTCAATTTCTCTGCTTCTGTCTCTTTCTCCGCAATATGTCTCTTTCTCTGCTTCAGTCTCTTTCTCTGCTTCTGTCTCTTTCTCTGCTTTCTGTCTCTTTCTCTGCTTTCTGACTGTTTCTCTGCTTTCTGTCTCTTTCTCCACTTTCAGTCGCTTTCTCCACTTTCAGTCTCTTTCTCCGCTTTCTGTCTCTTTCTCAGCTTTCTTCTCTTTCTCCACTTCCAGTCGCTTTCTCCACTTTCAGTCTCTTTCTCCACTTTATGACTCTTTCTCTGCTTTCTGTCTCTTTCTCCACATTCAGTCGCTTTCTCCGCTTTCTGTCTCTTTCTCTGCTTTCTGTCTCTTTCTCTGCTTTCTCTGCTTTCTGTCTCTTTCTCTGCTTTCTTGCACTTTCTCTGCTTTCTGACTATTTCTCTGCTTTTTGTCTCTTTCTCCACTTTCAGCCGCTTTCTCTGCTTTTTGTCACTTTCTCTGCTTTCTGTCTCTTTCTCTGCTTTCTGTCTCTTTCTCTGCTTTCTGTCTCTGATTTCTGTCTCTTTCTCTGCTTTCTGTCTCTTTCTCTGCTTTCTGTCTCTTTCTCTGCTTTCTGGAACTTTCTCTGCTTTTTGTCTCTTTCTCTGCAATCTGTCACTTTCTCTGCTTTCTGTCTCATTCTCTGCTTTCTTTCTCTTTCTCTGCTTTCTGTCTCTTTCTATGCTTTCTGGCACTTTCTCTGCTTTCTGTCTCTTTCTCTGCTTTCTGTCTCTTTCTCTGCAATCTGTCTCTTTCTCTGCTTTCTGGCACTTCTCTGCTTTCTGTCTCTTTCTCTGCAATCTGTCTCGTTCTGTGCTTTGTGGCACTTTCTCTGCTTTCTGTCTCTTTCTCTGCTTTCTGTCTCTTTCTCTGCAATCTGTCACTTTCTCTGCTTCTGTCTCTTTCTCTGCAATCTGTCTCGTTGTCTCCATTCTGGCACTTTCTCTGCTTTATGTCTCTTTCTCCACTTACTTTCGCTTTCTCCACTTTCAGTCTCTTTCTCCGCTTTCTGTCTCTTTCTCAGCTTTCTTCTCTTTCTCCACTTCCAGTCTCTGTCTCCACTTTATGACTCTTTCTCTGCTTTCTGTCTCTTTCTCGACCTTCAGTCGCTTTCTCCGCTTTCCATCTCTTTCTCTGCTTTCTGTCTCTTTCTCTGCTTTCTTGCACTTTCTCTGCTTTCTGACTATTTCTCTGCTTTCTGTCTCCTTCTCCACTTTCAGCCGCTTTCTCTGCTTTTTGTCACTTTCTCTGCTTTCTGTCTCTATCTCTGCTTTCTCTGCTTTCTGTCTCTTTCTCTGCTTTCTTGCACTTTCTCTGCTTTCTGACTATTTCTCTGCTTTCTGTCTCCTTCTCCACTTTCAGCCGCTTTCTCTGCTTTTTGTCACTTTCTCTGCTTTCTGTCTCTTTCTCTGCTTTCTCTGCTTTCTGTCTCTTTCTCTGCTTTCTTGCACTTTCTCTGCCTTCTGTCTCTTTCTCAGCTTTCTTCTCTTTCTCCACTTTCAGTCGCTTTCTCCACTTTCAGTCTCTTTCTCCACTTTATGACTCTTTCTCTGCTTTCTGTCTCTTTCTCCACATTCAGTCGCTTTCTCCGCTTTCTGTCTCTTTCTCTGCTATCTGTCTCTTTCTCTGCTTTCTGTCTCCTTCTCCACTTTCAGCCGCTTTCTCTGCTTTTTGTCACTTTCTCTGCTTTCTGTCTCTTTCTCTGCTTTCTGTCTCTTTCTCTGCTTTCTGTCTCTGATTTCTGTCTCTTTCTCAGCTTTCAGTCTCTTTCTCTGCTTTCTGTCTCTTTCTCAGCTTTCTTCTCTTTCTCCACTTTCAGTCGCTTTCTCCACTTTCAGTCTCTTTCTCCACTTTATGACTCTTTCTCTGCTTTCTGTCTCTTTCTCCACATTCAGTCGCTTTCTCCGCTTTCTGTCTCTTTCTCTGCTATCTGTCTCTTTCTCTGCTTTCTGGCACTTGCTCTGATTTCTGTCTCTTTCTCCGCTTTCAGCCGCTTTCTCTGCTTTTTGTCACTTTCTCTGCTTTCTGTCTCTTTCTCTGCTTTCTGTCTCTTTCTCTGCTTTCTGTCTCTGATTTCTGTCTCTTTCTCTGCTTTCTGTCTCTGATTTCTGTCTCTTTCTCTGCTTTCTGGCACTTTCTCTGCTTTCTGTCTCTTTCTCTGCTTTTTGTCTCTTTCTCTGCAATCTGTCTCTTTCTCTGCTTTCTGCCTCATTCTCTGCTTTCTTTCTCTTTCTCTGCTTTCTGGCACGTTTTCTGCTTTCTTTCTCTTTCTCTGCTTTCTGTCTCTTTCTCTGCTTTCTGTCTCTGATTTCTGTCTCTTTCTCTGCTTTCTGTCTCTGATTTCTGTCTCTTTCTCTGCTTTCTGGCACTTTCTCTGCTTTCTGTCTCTTTCTCTGCTTTTTGTCTCTTTCTCTGCAATCTGTCTCTTTCTCTGCTTTCTGCCTCATTCTCTGCTTTCTTTCTCTGATTTCTGTCTCTTTCTCTGCTTTCTGTCTCTGATTTCTGTCTCTTTCTCTGCTTTCTGGCACTTTCTCTGCTTTCTGTCTCTTTCTCTGCTTTCTGTCTCTTTCTCTGCTTTCTGTCTCTTACTCTGCTTTCTGGCTCTTCTCTGCTTTCTGTCTCTATCTCTGCAATCTGTCTCGTTCTGTGCTTTCTGGCACTTTCTCTGCTTTCTGTCTCTTTCTCTGCAATCTGTCTATTTCTCTGCTTTTTGTCACTTTCTCTGCTTCTGTCACTTTCTCTGCAATTTGACTCTTTCTCTGCTTTCTGCCTTTTTCTCCGCAATCTGTCTCTTTCTCTGCTTCTGTCTCTTTCTCTGCTTCTGTCTCTTTCTCTGCTTTCTGTCTCTTTCTCTGCTTTCTGACTGTTTCTCTGCTTTCTGTCTCTTTCTCCACTTTCAGTCGCTTTCTCCACTTTCAGTCTCTTTCTCCGCTTTCTGTCTCTTTTTCAGCTTTCTTCTCTTTCTCCACTTACAGTCGCTTTCTCCACTTTCAGTCTCTTTCTCCACTTTATGACTCTTTCTCTGCTTTCTGTCTCTTTCTCCACATTCAGTCGCTTTCTCCGCTTTCTGTCTCTTTCTCTGCTATCTGTCTCTTTCTCTGCTTTCTGGCACTTTCTCTGATTTCTGTCTTTTTCTCCACTTTCAGCCGCTTTCTCTGCTTTTTGTCACTTTCTCTGCTTTCTGTCTCTTTCTCTGCTTTCTGTCTCTTTCTCTGCTTTCTGTCTCTGATTTCTGTCTCTTTATCTGCTTTCTGTCTCTGATTTCTGTCTCTTTCTCTGCTTTCTGGCACTTTCTCTGCTTTCTGTCTCTTTCTCTGCTTTTTGTCTCTTTCACTGCAATCTGTCTCTTTCTCTGCTTTCTGCCTCATTCCTTGCTTTCTTTCTCTTTCTCTGCTTTCTGTCTCTTTCTCTGCTTTCTGTCTCTTTCTCTGCTTTCTGGCACTTTCTCTGCTATCTGTATCTTTCTCTGCTTTCTGTCTCTTTCTCTGCAATATGTCTCTTACTCTGCTTTCTGGCACTTCTCTGCTTTCTGTCTCTATCTCTGCAATCTGTCTCGCTCTGTGCTTTCTGGCACTTTCTCTGCTTTCTGTCTCTTTCTCTGCAATCTGTCTATTTCTCTGCTTTTTGTCACTTTCTCTGCTTCTGTCTCTTTCTCTGCAATTTGACTCTTTCTCTGCTTTCTTCCTTTTTCTCCGCAATCTGTCTCTTTCTCTGCTTCTGTCTCTTTCTCTGCTTCTGTCTCTTTCTCTGCTTTCTGTCTCTTTCTCTGCTTTCTGACAGTTTCTCTGCTTTCTGTCTCTTTCTCCACTTTCAGTCGCTTTCTCCACTTTCAGTCTCTTTCTCCGCTTTCTGTCTCTTTTTCAGCTTTCTTCTCTTTCTCCACTTACAGTCGCTTTCTCCACTTTCAGTCTCTTTCTCCACTTTATGACTCTTTCTCTGCTTTCTGTCTCTTTCTCCACATTCAGTCGCTTTCTCCGCTTTCTGTCTCTTTCTCTGCTTTCTGTCTCTATCTCTGCTTTGTCTGCTTTCTGTCTCTTTCTCTGCTTTCTTGCACTTTCTCTGCTTTCTGACTATTTCTCTGCTTTCTGTCTCCTTCTCCACTTTCAGCCGCTTTCTCTGCTTTTTGTCACTTTCTCTGCTTTCTGTCTCTTTCTCTGCTTTCTGTCTCTTTCTCTGCTTTCTGTCTCTGATTTCTGTCTCTTTCTCAGCTTTCAGTCTCTTTCTCTGCTTTCTGTCTCTTTCTCAGCTTTCTTCTCTTTCTCCACTTTCAGTCGCTTTCTCCACTTTCAGTCTCTTTCTCCACTTTATGACTCTTTCTCTGCTTTCTGTCTCTTTCTCCACATTTAGTCGCTTTCTCCGCTTTCTGTCTCTTTCTCTGCTATCTGTCTCTTTCTCTGCTTTCTGGCACTTTCTCTGATTTCTGTCTCTTTCTCCACTTTCAGCCGCTTTCTCTGCTTTTTGTCACTTTCTCTGCTTTCTGTCTCTTTCTCTGTTTTCTGTCTCTTTCTCTGCTTTCTGTCTCTGTTTTCTGTCTCTTTCTCTGCTTTCTGTCTCTGATTTCTGTCTCTTTCTCTGCTTTCTGGCACTTTCTCTGCTTTCTGTCTCTTTCTCTGCTTTTTGTCTCTTTCTCTGCAATCTGTCTCTTTCTCTGCTTTCTGCCTCTTTCTCTGCTTTCTTTCTCTTTCTCTGCTTTCTGTCTCTTTCTCTGCTTTCTGTCTCTTTCTCTGCTTTCTGGCACTTTCTCTGCTTTCTGTCTCTTTCTCTGCTTTCTGTCTCTTTCTCTGCAATATGTCTCTTTCTCTGCTTTCTGGCACTTCTCTGCTTTCTGTCTCTATCTCTGCAATCTGTCTCGTTCTGTGCTTTCTGGCACTTTCTCTGCTTTCTGTCTCATTCTCTGCTTTCTGTCTCTTTCTCTGCAATCTGTCTATTTCTCTGCTTTTTGTCACTTTCTCTGCTTCTGTCTCTTTCTCTGCAATTTGACTCTTTCTCGGCTTTCCGTCTCTTTCTCTGCTTTCTGGCACTTTCTCTGCTTTCTGTCTCTTTCTCTGCTTTCTGTCTCTTTCTCTGCAATATGTCTCTTTCTCTGCTTTCTGGCACTTCTCTGCTTTCTGTCTCTATCTCTGCAATCTGTCTCGTTCTGTGCTTTCTGGCACTTTCTCTGCTTTCTGTCTCTTTCTCTGCTTTCTGTCTCTTTCTCTGCAATCTGTCTATTTCTCTGCTTTTTGTCAATTTCTCTGCTTCTGTCTCTTTCTCTGCTTTCTGTCTCTTTCTCTGCTTTCTGACTGTTTCTCTGCTTTCTGTCTCTTTCTCCACTTTCAGTCGCTTTCTCCACTTTCAGTCTCTTTCTCCGCTTTCTGTCTCTTTCTCAGCTTTCTTCTCTTTCTCCACTTCCAGTCGCTTTCTCCACTTTCAGTCTCTTTCTCCACTTTATGACTCTTTCTCTGCTTTCTGTCTCTTTCTCCACATTCAGTCGCTTTCTCCGCTTTCTGTCTCTTTCTCTGCTTTCTGTCTCTTTCTCTGCCTTCTCTGCTTTCTGTCTCTTTCTCTGCTTTCTTGCACTTTCTCTGCTTTCTGACTATTTCTCTGCTTTTTGTCTCTTTCTCCACTTTCAGCCGCTTTCTCTGCTTTTTGTCACTTTCTCTGCTTTCTGTCTCTTTCTCTGCTTTCTGTCTCTTTCTCTGCTTTCTGTCTCTGATTTCTGTCTCTTTCTCTGCTTTCTGTCTCTTTCTCTGCTTTCTGTCTCTTTCTCTGCTTTCTGGAACTTTCTCTGCTTTTTGTCTCTTTCTCTGCAATCTGTCACTTTCTCTGCTTTCTGTCTCATTCTCTGCTTTCTTTCTCTTTCTCTGCTTTCTGTCTCTTTCTATGCTTTCTGGCACTTTCTCTGCTTTCTGTCTCTTTCTCTGCTTTCTGTCTCTTTCTCTGCAATCTGTCTCTTTCTCTGCTTTCTGGCACTTCTCTGCTTTCTGTCTCTTTCTCTGCAATCTGTCTCGTTCTGTGCTTTGTGGCACTTTCTCTGCTTTCTGTCTCTTTCTCTGCTTTCTGTCTCTTTCTCTGCAATCTGTCACTTTCTCTGCTTCTGTCTCTTTCTCTGCAATCTGTCTCGTTGTCTCCATTCTGGCACTTTCTCTGCTTTCTGTCTCTTTCTCCACTTACTTTCGCTTTCTCCACTTTCAGTCTCTTTCTCCGCTTTCTGTCTCTTTCTCAGCTTTCTTCTCTTTCTCCACTTTCAGTCGCTTTCTCCACTTCCAGTCTCTGTCTCCACTTTATGACTCCTTCTCTGCTTTCTGTCTCTTTCTCGACCTTCAGTCGCTTTCTCCGCTTTCCATCTCTATCTCTGCTTTCTGTCTCTTTCTCTGCTTGCTTGCACTTTCTCTGCTTTCTGACTATTTCTCTGCTTTCTGTCTCCTTCTCCACTTTCAGCCGCTTTCTCTGCTTTTTGTCACTTTCTCTGCTTTCTGTCTCTATCTCTGCTTTCTCTGCTTTTTGTCACTTTCTCTGCTTTCTGTCTCTTTCTCTGCTTTCTGTCTCTTTCCCTGCTTTCTGTCTCTGATTTCTGTCTCTTTCTCTGCTTTCTGGCACTTTCTCTGCTTTCTGTCTCTTTCTCTGCTTTCTGTCTCTTTCTCTGCTTTCTGTCTCTTACTCTGCTTTCTGGCACTTCTCTGCTTTCTGTCTCTATCTCTGCAATCTGTCTCGTTCTGTGCTTTCTGGCACTTTCTCTGCTTTCTGTCTCTTTCTCTGCAATCTGTCTATTTCTCTGCTTTTTGTCACTTTCTCTGCTTCTGTCTCTTTCTCTGCAATTTGACTCTTTCTCTGCTTTCTTCCTTTTTCTCCGCAATCTGTCTCTTTCTCTGCTTCTGTCTCTTTCTCTGCTTCTGTCTCTTTCTCTGCTTTCTGTCTCTTTCTCTGCTTTCTGACAGTTTCTCTGCTTTCTGTCTCTTTCTCCACTTTCAGTCGCTTTCTCCACTTTCAGTCTCTTTCTCCGCTTTCTGTCTCTTTTTCAGCTTTCTTCTCTTTCTCCACTTACAGTCGCTTTCTCCACTTTCAGTCTCTTTCTCCACTTTATGACTCTTTCTCTGCTTTCTGTCTCTTTCTCCACATTCAGTCGCTTTCTCCGCTTTCTGTCTCTTTCTCTGCTTTCTGTCTCTATCTCTGCTTTGTCTGCTTTCTGTCTCTTTCTCTGCTTTCTTGCACTTTCTCTGCTTTCTGACTATTTCTCTGCTTTCTGTCTCCTTCTCCACTTTCAGCCGCTTTCTCTGCTTTTTGTCACTTTCTCTGCTTTCTGTCTCTTTCTCTGCTTTCTGTCTCTTTCTCTGCTTTCTGTCTCTGATTTCTGTCTCTTTCTCAGCTTTCAGTCTCTTTCTCTGCTTTCTGTCTCTTTCTCAGCTTTCTTCTCTTTCTCCACTTTCAGTCGCTTTCTCCACTTTCAGTCTCTTTCTCCACTTTATGACTCTTTCTCTGCTTTCTGTCTCTTTCTCCACATTTAGTCGCTTTCTCCGCTTTCTGTCTCTTTCTCTGCTATCTGTCTCTTTCTCTGCTTTCTGGCACTTTCTCTGATTTCTGTCTCTTTCTCCACTTTCAGCCGCTTTCTCTGCTTTTTGTCACTTTCTCTGCTTTCTGTCTCTTTCTCTGTTTTCTGTCTCTTTCTCTGCTTTCTGTCTCTGTTTTCTGTCTCTTTCTCTGCTTTCTGTCTCTGATTTCTGTCTCTTTCTCTGCTTTCTGGCACTTTCTCTGCTTTCTGTCTCTTTCTCTGCTTTTTGTCTCTTTCTCTGCAATCTGTCTCTTTCTCTGCTTTCTGCCTCATTCTCTGCTTTCTTTCTCTTTCTCTGCTTTCTGTCTCTTTCTCTGCTTTCTGTCTCTTTCTCTGCTTTCTGGCACTTTCTCTGCTTTCTGTCTCTTTCTCTGCTTTCTGTCTCTTTCTCTGCAATATGTCTCTTTCTCTGCTTTCTGGCACTTCTCTGCTTTCTGTCTCTATCTCTGCAATCTGTCTCGTTCTGTGCTTTCTGGCACTTTCTCTGCTTTCTGTCTCATTCTCTGCTTTCTGTCTCTTTCTCTGCAATCTGTCTATTTCTCTGCTTTTTGTCACTTTCTCTGCTTCTGTCTCTTTCTCTGCAATTTGACTCTTTCTCGGCTTTCCGTCTCTTTCTCTGCTTTCTGGCACTTTCTCTGCTTTCTGTCTCTTTCTCTGCTTTCTGTCTCTTTCTCTGCAATATGTCTCTTTCTCTGCTTTCTGGCACTTCTCTGCTTTCTGTCTCTATCTCTGCAATCTGTCTCGTTCTGTGCTTTCTGTCTCTTTCTCTGCAATCTGTCTATTTCTCTGCTTTTTGTCACTTTCTCTGCTTCTGTCTCTTTCTCTGCAATTTGACTCTTTCTCGGCTTTCCGTCTCTTTCTCTGCTTTCTGGCACTTTCTCTGCTTTCTGTCTCTTTCTCTGCTTTCTGTCTCTTTCTCTGCAATATGTCTCTTTCTCTGCTTTCTGGCACTTCTCTGCTTTCTGTCTCTATCTCTGCAATCTGTCTCGTTCTGTGCTTTCTGGCACTTTCTCTGCTTTCTGTCTCTTTCTCTGCTTTCTGTCTCTTTCTCTGCAATCTGTCTATTTCTCTGCTTTTTGTCAATTTCTCTGCTTCTGTCTCTTTCTCTGCTTTCTGTCTCTTTCTCTGCTTTCTGACTGTTTCTCTGCTTTCTGTCTCTTTCTCCACTTTCAGTCGCTTTCTCCACTTTCAGTCTCTTTCTCCGCTTTCTGTCTCTTTCTCAGCTTTCTTCTCTTTCTCCACTTCCAGTCGCTTTCTCCACTTTCAGTCTCTTTCTCCACTTTATGACTCTTTCTCTGCTTTCTGTCTCTTTCTCCACATTCAGTCGCTTTCTCCGCTTTCTGTCTCTTTCTCTGCTTTCTGTCTCTTTCTCTGCCTTCTCTGCTTTCTGTCTCTTTCTCTGCTTTCTTGCACTTTCTCTGCTTTCTGACTATTTCTCTGCTTTTTGTCTCTTTCTCCACTTTCAGCCGCTTTCTCTGCTTTTTGTCACTTTCTCTGCTTTCTGTCTCTTTCTCTGCTTTCTGTCTCTTTCTCTGCTTTCTGTCTCTGATTTCTGTCTCTTTCTCTGCTTTCTGTCTCTTTCTCTGCTTTCTGTCTCTTTCTCTGCTTTCTGGAACTTTCTCTGCTTTTTGTCTCTTTCTCTGCAATCTGTCACTTTGTCTGCTTTCTGTCTCATTCTCTGCTTTCTTTCTCTTTCTCTGCTTTCTGTCTCTTTCTATGCTTTCTGGCACTTTCTCTGCTTTCTGTCTCTTTCTCTGCTTTCTGTCTCTTTCTCTGCAATCTGTCTCTTTCTCTGCTTTCTGGCACTTCTCTGCTTTCTGTCTCTTTCTCTGCAATCTGTCTCGTTCTGTGCTTTGTGGCACTTTCTCTGCTTTCTGTCTCTTTCTCTGCTTTCTGTCTCTTTCTCTGCAATCTGTCACTTTCTCTGCTTCTGTCTCTTTCTCTGCAATCTGTCTCGTTGTCTCCATTCTGGCACTTTCTCTGCTTTATGTCTCTTTCTCCACTTACTTTCGCTTTCTCCACTTTCAGTCTCTTTCTCCGCTTTCTGTCTCTTTCTCAGCTTTCTTCTCTTTCTCCACTTCCAGTATCTGTCTCCACTTTATGACTCTTTCTCTGCTTTCTGTCTCTTTCTCGACCTTCAGTCGCTTTCTCCGCTTTCCATCTCTTTCTCTGCTTTCTGTCTCTTTCTCTGCTTTCTTGCACTTTCTCTGCTTTCTGACTATTTCTCTGCTTTCTGTCTCCTTCTCCACTTTCAGCCGCTTTCTCTGCTTTTTGTCACTTTCTCTGCTTTCTGTCTCTATCTCTGCTTTCTCTGCTTTCTGTCTCTTTCTCTGCTTTCTTGCACTTTCTCTGCTTTCTGACTATTTCTCTGCTTTCTGTCTCCTTCTCCACTTTCAGCCGCTTTCTCTGCTTTTTGTCACTTTCTCTGCTTTCTGTCTCTTTCTCTGCTTTCTCTGCTTTCTGTCTCTTTCTCTGCTTTCTTGCACTTTCTCTGCCTTCTGTCTCTTTCTCAGCTTTCTTCTCTTTCTCCACTTCCAGTCGCTTTCTCCACTTTCAGTCTCTTTCTCCACTTTATGACTCTTTCTCTGCTTTCTGTCTCTTTCTCCACATTCAGTCGCTTTCTCCGCTTTCTGTCTCTTTCTCTGCTTTCTGTCTCTTTCTCTGCTTTCTCTGCTTTCTGTCTCTTTCTCTGCTTTCTTGCACTTTCTCTGCTTTCTGACTATTTCTCTGCTTTTTGTCTCTTTCTCCACTTTCAGCCGCTTTCTCTGCTTTTTGTCACTTTCTCTGCTTTCTGTCTCTTTCTCTGCTTTCTGTCTCTTTCTCTGCTTTCTGTCTCTGATTTCTGTCTCTTTCTCTGCTTTCTGTCTCTTTCTCTGCTTTCTGTCTCTTTCTCTGCTTTCTGGAACTTTCTCTGCTTTTTGTCTCTTTCTCTGCAATCTGTCACTTTCTCTGCTTTCTGTCTCATTCTCTGCTTTCTTTCTCTTTCTCTGCTTTCTGTCTCTTTCTATGCTTTCTGGCACTTTCTCTGCTTTCTGTCTCTTTCTCTGCTTTCTGTCTCTTTCTCTGCAATCTGTCTCTTTCTCTGCTTTCTGGCACTTCTCTGCTTTCTGTCTCTTTCTCTGCAATCTGTCTCGTTCTGTGCTTTGTGGCACTTTCTCTGCTTTCTGTCTCTTTCTCTGCTTTCTGTCTCTTTCTCTGCAATCTGTCACTTTCTCTGCTTCTGTCTCTTTCTCTGCAATCTGTCTCGTTGTCTCCATTCTGGCACTTTCTCTGCTTTCTGTCTCTTTCTCCACTTACTTTCGCTTTCTCCACTTTCAGTCTCTTTCTCCGCTTTCTGTCTCTTTCTCAGCTTTCTTCTCTTTCTCCACTTTCAGTCGCTTTCTCCACTTCCAGTCTCTGTCTCCACTTTATGACTCTTTCTCTGCTTTCTGTCTCTTTCTCGACCTTCAGTCGCTTTCTCCGCTTTCCATCTCTTTCTCTGCTTTCTGTCTCTTTCTCTGCTTTCTTGCACTTTCTCTGCTTTCTGACTATTTCTCTGCTTTCTGTCTCCTTCTCCACTTTCAGCCGCTTTCTCTGCTTTTTGTCACTTTCTCTGCTTTCTGTCTCTATCTCTGCTTTCTCTGCTTTCTGTCTCTTTCTCTGCTTTCTTGCACTTTCTCTGCTTTCTGACTATTTCTCTGCTTTCTGTCTCCTTCTCCACTTTCAGCCGCTTTCTCTGCTTTTTGTCACTTTCTCTGCTTTCTGTCTCTTTCTCTGCTTTCTCTGCTTTCTGTCTCTTTCTCTGCTTTCTTGCACTTTCTCTGCCTTCTGTCTCTTTCTCAGCTTTCTTCTCTTTCTCCACTTTCAGTCGCTTTCTCCACTTTCAGTCTCTTTCTCCACTTTATGACTCTTTCTCTGCTTTCTGTCTCTTTCTCCACATTCAGTCGCTTTCTCCGCTTTCTGTCTCTTTCTCTGCTATCTGTCTCTTTCTCTGCTTTCTGTCTCCTTCTCCACTTTCAGCCGCTTTCTTTGCTTTTTGTCACTTTCTCTGCTTTCTGTCTCTTTCTCTGCTTTCTGTCTCTTTCTCTGCTTTCTGTCTCTGATTTCTGTCTCTTTCTCAGCTTTCAGTCTCTTTCTCTGCTTTCTGTCTCTTTCTGAGCTTTCTTCTCTTTCTCCACTTTCAGTCGCTTTCTCCACTTTCAGTCTCTTTCTCCACTTTATGACTCTTTCTCTGCTTTCTGTCTCTTTCTCCACATTCAGTCGCTTTCTCCGCTTTCTGTCTCTTTCTCTGCTATCTGTCTCTTTCTCTGCTTTCTGGCATTTGCTCTGATTTCTGTCTCTTTCTCCGCTTTCAGCCGCTTTCTCTGCTTTTTGTCACTTTCTCTGCTTTCTGTCTCTTTCTCTGCTTTCTGTCTCTTTCTCTGCTTTCTGTCTCTGATTTCTGTCTCTTTCTCTGCTTTCTGTCTCTGATTTCTGTCTCTTTCTCTGCTTTCTGGCACTTTCTCTGCTTTCTGTCTCTTTCTCTGCTTTTTGTCTCTTTCTCTGCAATCTGTCTCTTTCTCTGCTTTCTGCCTCATTCTCTGCTTTCTTTCTCTTTCTCTGCTTTCTGTCTCTTTCTCTGCTTTCTGTCTCTTTCTCTGCTTTCTGGCACTTTCTCTGCTTTCTGTCTCTTTCTCTGCTTTCTGTCTCTTTCTCTGCAATATGTCTCTTTCTCTGCTTTCTGGCACTTCTCTGCTTTCTGTCTCTATCTCTGCAATCTGTCTCGTTCTGTGCTTTCTGGCACTTTCTCTGCTTTCTGTCTCTTTCTCTGCTTTCTGTCTCTTTCTCTGCAATCTGTCTATTTCTCTGCTTTTTGTCACTTTCTCTGCTTCTGTCTCTTTCTCTGCAATTTGACTCTTTCTCGGCTTTCTGTCTCTTTCTCTGCTTTCTGGCACTTTCTCTGCTTTCTGTCTCTTTCTCTGCTTTCTGTCTCTTTCTCTGCTATATGTCTCTTTCTCTGCTTTCTGGCACTTCTCTGCTTTCTGTCTCTATCTCTGCAATCTGTCTCGTTCTGTGCTTTCTGGCACTTTCTCTGCTTTCTGTCTCTTTCTCTGCTTTCTGTCTCTTTCTCTGCAATCTGTCTATTTCTCTGCTTTTTGTCACTTTCTCTGCTTCTGTCTCTTTCTCCGCAATATGTCTCTTTCTCTGCTTCAGTCTCTTTCTCTGCTTCTGTCTCTTTCTCTGCTTTCTGACTGTTTCTCTGCTTTCTGTCTCTTTCTCCACTTTCAGTCGCTTTCTCCACTTTCAGTCTCTTTCTCCGCTTTCTGTCTCTTTCTCAGCTTTCTTCTCTTTCTCCACTTACAGTCGCTTTCTCCACTTTCAGTCTCTTTCTCCACTTTATGACTCTTTCTCTGCTTTCTGTCTCTTTCTCCACATTCAGTCGCTTTCTCCGCTTTCTGTCTCTTTCTCTGCTTTATGTCTCTTTCTCTGCTTTCTCTGCTTTCTGTCTCTTTCTCTGCTTTCTTGCACTTTCTCTGCTTTCTGACTATTTCTCTGCTTTCTGTCTCTTTCTCCACTTTCAGCCGCTTTCTCTGCTTTTTGTCACTTTCTCTGCTTTCTGTCTCTTTCTCTGCTTTCTGTCTCTGATTTCTGTCTCTTTCTCTGCTTTCTGTCTCTTTCTCTGCTTTCTGTCTCTTTCTCTGCTTTCTGGAACTTTCTCTGCTTTTTGTCTCTTTCTCTGCAATCTGTCACTTTCTCTGCTTTCTGTCTCATTCTCTGCTTTCTTTCTCTTTCTCTGCTTTCTGTCTCTTTCTATGCTTTCTGGCACTTTCTCTGCTTTCTGTCTCTTTCTCTGCTTTCTGTCTCTTTCTCTGCAATCTGTCTCTTTCTCTGCTTTCTGGCACTTCTCTGCTTTCTGTCTCTTTCTCTGCAATCTGTCTCGTTCTGTGCTTTGTGGCACTTTCTTTGCTTTCTGTCTCTTTCTCTGCTTTCTGTCTGTTTCTCTGCAATCTGTCACTTTCTCTGCTTCTGTCTCTTTCTCTGCAATCTGTCTCGTTGTCTCCATTCTGGCACTTTCTCTGCTTTCTGTCTCTTTCTCCACTTTCTTTCGCTTTCTCCACTTACAGTCTCTTTCTCCGCTTTCTGTCTCTTTCTCAGCTTTCTTCTCTTTCTCCACTTTCAGTCGCTTTCTCCACTTCCAGTCTCTGTCTCCACTTTATGACTCTTTCTCTGCTTTCTGTCTCTTTCTCGACCTTCAGTCGCTTTCTCCGCTTTCCATCTCTTTCTCTGCTTTCTGTCTCTTTCTCTGCATTCTTGCACTTTCTCTGCTTTCTGACTATTTCTCTGCTTTCTGTCTCCTTCTCCACTTTCAGCAGCTTTCTCTGCTTTTTGTCACTTTCTCTGCTTTCTGTCTCTATCTCTGCTTTCTCTGCTTTCTGTCTCTTTCTCTGCTTTCTTGCACTTTCTCTGCTTTCTGACTATTTCTCTGCTTTCTGTCTCCTTCTCCACTTTCAGCCGCTTTCTCTGCTTTTTGTCACTTTCTCTGCTTTCTGTCTCTTTCTCTGCTTTCTCTGCTTTCTGTCTCTTTCTCTGCTTTCTTGCACTTTCTCTGCTTTCTGTCTCTTTCTCAGCTTTCTTCTCTTTCTCCACTTTCAGTCGCTTTCTCCACTTTCAGTCTCTTTCTCCACTTTATGACTCTTTCTCTGCTTTCTGTCTCTTTCTCCACATTCAGTCGCTTTCTCCGCTTTCTGTCTCTTTCTCTGCTATCTGTCTCTTTCTCTGCTTTCTGGCACTTTCTCTGATTTCTGTCTCTTTCTCCACTTTCAGCCGCTTTCTCTGCTTTTTGTCACTTTCTCTGCTTTCTGTCTCTTTCTCTGCTTTCTGTCTCTTTCTCTGCTTTCTGTCTCTGATTTCTGTCTCTTTCTCTGCTTTCTGTCTCTGATTTCTGTCTCTTTCTCTGCTTTCCGGCACTTTCTCTGCTTTCTGTCTCTTTCTCTGCTTTTTGTCCCTTTCACTGCAATCTGTCTCTTTCTCTGCTTTCTGCCTCATTCTCTGCTTTCTTTCTCTTTCTCTGCTTTCTGTCTCTTTCTCTGCTTTCTGTCTGTTTCTCTGATTTCTGTCTCTTTCTCTGCTTTCTGGCACTTTCTCTGCTTTCTGTCTCTTTCTCTGCTTTTTGTCTCTTTCTCTGCAATCTGTCTCTTTCTCTGCTTTCTGCCTCATTCTCTGCTTTCTTTCTCTTTCTCTGCTTTCTGTCTCTTTCTCTGCTTTCTGTCTCTTTCTCTGCTTTCTGTCTGTTTCTCTGATTTCTGTCTCTTTCTCTGCTTTCTGGCACTTTCTCTGCTTTCTGTCTCTTTCTCTGCTTTTTGTCTCTTTCTCTGCAATCTGTCTCTTTCTCTGCTTTCTGCCTCATTCTCTGCTTTCTTTCTCTTTCTCTGCTTTCTGTCTCTTTCTCTGCTTTCTGTCTCTTTCTCTGCTTTCTGACTGTTTCTCTGCTTTCTGTCTCTTTCTCCACTTTCAGTCGCTTTCTCAACTTTCAGTCTCTTTCTCCGCTTTCTGTCTCTTTCTCAGCTTTCTTCTCTTTCTCCACTTACAGTCGCTTTCTCCACTTTCAGTCTCTTTCTCCACTTTATGACTCTTTCTCTGCTTTCTGGCTCTTTCTCCACATTCAGTCGCTTTCTCCGCTTTCTGTCTCTTTCTCTGCTTTCTGTCTCTTTCTCTGCTTTCTCTGCTTTCTGTCTCTTTCTCTGCTTTCTTGCACTTTCTCTGCTTTCTGACTATTTCTCTGCTTTTTGTCTCTTTCTCCACTTTCAGCCGCTTTCTCTGCTTTTTGTCACTTTCTCTGCTTTCTGTCTCTTTCTCTGCTTTCTGTCTCTTTCTCTGCTTTCTGTCTCTGATTTCTGTCTCTTTCTCTGCTTTCTGTCTCTTTCTCTGCTTTCTGTCTCTTTCTCTGCTTTCTGGAACTTTCTCTGCTTTTTGTCTCTTTCTCTGCAATCTGTCACTTTCTCTGCTTTCTGTCTCATTCTCTGCTTTCTTTCTCTTTCTCTGCTTTCTGTCTCTTTCTATGCTTTCTGGCACTTTCTCTGCTTTCTGTCTCTTTCTCTGCTTTCTGTCTCTTTCTCTGCAATCTGTCTCTTTCTCTGCTTTCTGGCACTTCTCTGCTTTCTGTCTCTTTCTCTGCAATCTGTCTCGTTCTGTGCTTTGTGGCACTTTCTCTGCTTTCTGTCTCTTTCTCTGCTTTCTGTCTCTTTCTCTGCAATCTGTCACTTTCTCTGCTTCTGTCTCTTTCTCTGCAATCTGTCTCGTTGTCTCCATTCTGGCACTTTCTCTGCTTTCTGTCTCTTTCTCCACTTACTTTCGCTTTCTCCACTTTCAGTCTCTTTCTCCGCTTTCTGTCTCTTTCTCAGCTTTCTTCTCTTTCTCCACTTTCAGTCGCTTTCTCCACTTCCAGTCTCTGTCTCCACTTTATGACTCTTTCTCTGCTTTCTGTCTCTTTCTCGACCTTCAGTCGCTTTCTCCGCTTTCCATCTCTTTCTCTGCTTTCTGTCTCTTTCTCTGCTTTCTTGCACTTTCTCTGCTTTCTGACTATTTCTCTGCTTTCTGTCTCCTTCTCCACTTTCAGCCGCTTTCTCTGCTTTTTGTCACTTTCTCTGCTTTCTGTCTCTATCTCTGCTTTCTCTGCTTTCTGTCTCTTTCTCTGCTTTCTTGCACTTTCTCTGCTTTCTGACTATTTCTCTGCTTTCTGTCTCCTTCTCCACTTTCAGCCGCTTTCTCTGCTTTTTGTCACTTTCTCTGCTTTCTGTCTCTTTCTCTGCTTTCTCTGCTTTCTGTCTCTTTCTCTGCTTTCTTGCACTTTCTCTGCCTTCTGTCTCTTTCTCAGCTTTCTTCTCTTTCTCCACTTTCAGTCGCTTTCTCCACTTTCAGTCTCTTTCTCCACTTTATGACTCTTTCTCTGCTTTCTGTCTCTTTCTCCACATTCAGTCGCTTTCTCCGCTTTCTGTCTCTTTCTCTGCTATCTGTCTCTTTCTCTGCTTTCTGTCTCCTTCTCCACTTTCAGCCGCTTTCTTTGCTTTTTGTCACTTTCTCTGCTTTCTGTCTCTTTCTCTGCTTTCTGTCTCTTTCTCTGCTTTCTGTCTCTGATTTCTGTCTCTTTCTCAGCTTTCAGTCTCTTTCTCTGCTTTCTGTCTCTTTCTGAGCTTTCTTCTCTTTCTCCACTTTCAGTCGCTTTCTCCACTTTCAGTCTCTTTCTCCACTTTATGACTCTTTCTCTGCTTTCTGTCTCTTTCTCCACATTCAGTCGCTTTCTCCGCTTTCTGTCTCTTTCTCTGCTATCTGTCTCTTTCTCTGCTTTCTGGCATTTGCTCTGATTTCTGTCTCTTTCTCCGCTTTCAGCCGCTTTCTCTGCTTTTTGTCACTTTCTCTGCTTTCTGTCTCTTTCTCTGCTTTCTGTCTCTTTCTCTGCTTTCTGTCTCTGATTTCTGTCTCTTTCTCTGCTTTCTGTCTCTGATTTCTGTCTCTTTCTCTGCTTTCTGGCACTTTCTCTGCTTTCTGTCTCTTTCTCTGCTTTTTGTCTCTTTCTCTGCAATCTGTCTCTTTCTCTGCTTTCTGCCTCATTCTCTGCTTTCTTTCTCTTTCTCTGCTTTCTGTCTCTTTCTCTGCTTTCTGTCTCTTTCTCTGCTTTCTGGCACTTTCTCTGCTTTCTGTCTCTTTCTCTGCTTTCTGTCTCTTTCTCTGCAATATGTCTCTTTCTCTGCTTTCTGGCACTTCTCTGCTTTCTGTCTCTATCTCTGCAATCTGTCTCGTTCTGTGCTTTCTGGCACTTTCTCTGCTTTCTGTCTCTTTCTCTGCTTTCTGTCTCTTTCTCTGCAATCTGTCTATTTCTCTGCTTTTTGTCACTTTCTCTGCTTCTGTCTCTTTCTCTGCAATTTGACTCTTTCTCGGCTTTCTGTCTCTTTCTCTGCTTTCTGGCACTTTCTCTGCTTTCTGTCTCTTTCTCTGCTTTCTGTCTCTTTCTCTGCTATATGTCTCTTTCTCTGCTTTCTGGCACTTCTCTGCTTTCTGTCTCTATCTCTGCAATCTGTCTCGTTCTGTGCTTTCTGGCACTTTCTCTGCTTTCTGTCTCTTTCTCTGCTTTCTGTCTCTTTCTCTGCAATCTGTCTATTTCTCTGCTTTTTGTCACTTTCTCTGCTTCTGTCTCTTTCTCCGCAATATGTCTCTTTCTCTGCTTCAGTCTCTTTCTCTGCTTCTGTCTCTTTCTCTGCTTTCTGACTGTTTCTCTGCTTTCTGTCTCTTTCTCCACTTTCAGTCGCTTTCTCCACTTTCAGTCTCTTTCTCCGCTTTCTGTCTCTTTCTCAGCTTTCTTCTCTTTCTCCACTTACAGTCGCTTTCTCCACTTTCAGTCTCTTTCTCCACTTTATGACTCTTTCTCTGCTTTCTGTCTCTTTCTCCACATTCAGTCGCTTTCTCCGCTTTCTGTCTCTTTCTCTGCTTTATGTCTCTTTCTCTGCTTTCTCTGCTTTCTGTCTCTTTCTCTGCTTTCTTGCACTTTCTCTGCTTTCTGACTATTTCTCTGCTTTCTGTCTCTTTCTCCACTTTCAGCCGCTTTCTCTGCTTTTTGTCACTTTCTCTGCTTTCTGTCTCTTTCTCTGCTTTCTGTCTCTGATTTCTGTCTCTTTCTCTGCTTTCTGTCTCTTTCTCTGCTTTCTGTCTCTTTCTCTGCTTTCTGGAACTTTCTCTGCTTTTTGTCTCTTTCTCTGCAATCTGTCACTTTCTCTGCTTTCTGTCTCATTCTCTGCTTTCTTTCTCTTTCTCTGCTTTCTGTCTCTTTCTATGCTTTCTGGCACTTTCTCTGCTTTCTGTCTCTTTCTCTGCTTTCTGTCTCTTTCTCTGCAATCTGTCTCTTTCTCTGCTTTCTGGCACTTCTCTGCTTTCTGTCTCTTTCTCTGCAATCTGTCTCGTTCTGTGCTTTGTGGCACTTTCTTTGCTTTCTGTCTCTTTCTCTGCTTTCTGTCTGTTTCTCTGCAATCTGTCACTTTCTCTGCTTCTGTCTCTTTCTCTGCAATCTGTCTCGTTGTCTCCATTCTGGCACTTTCTCTGCTTTCTGTCTCTTTCTCCACTTTCTTTCGCTTTCTCCACTTACAGTCTCTTTCTCCGCTTTCTGTCTCTTTCTCAGCTTTCTTCTCTTTCTCCACTTTCAGTCGCTTTCTCCACTTCCAGTCTCTGTCTCCACTTTATGACTCTTTCTCTGCTTTCTGTCTCTTTCTCGACCTTCAGTCGCTTTCTCCGCTTTCCATCTCTTTCTCTGCTTTCTGTCTCTTTCTCTGCATTCTTGCACTTTCTCTGCTTTCTGACTATTTCTCTGCTTTCTGTCTCCTTCTCCACTTTCAGCAGCTTTCTCTGCTTTTTGTCACTTTCTCTGCTTTCTGTCTCTATCTCTGCTTTCTCTGCTTTCTGTCTCTTTCTCTGCTTTCTTGCACTTTCTCTGCTTTCTGACTATTTCTCTGCTTTCTGTCTCCTTCTCCACTTTCAGCCGCTTTCTCTGCTTTTTGTCACTTTCTCTGCTTTCTGTCTCTTTCTCTGCTTTCTCTGCTTTCTGTCTCTTTCTCTGCTTTCTTGCACTTTCTCTGCTTTCTGTCTCTTTCTCAGCTTTCTTCTCTTTCTCCACTTTCAGTCGCTTTCTCCACTTTCAGTCTCTTTCTCCACTTTATGACTCTTTCTCTGCTTTCTGTCTCTTTCTCCACATTCAGTCGCTTTCTCCGCTTTCTGTCTCTTTCTCTGCTATCTGTCTCTTTCTCTGCTTTCTGGCACTTTCTCTGATTTCTGTCTCTTTCTCCACTTTCAGCCGCTTTCTCTGCTTTTTGTCACTTTCTCTGCTTTCTGTCTCTTTCTCTGCTTTCTGTCTCTTTCTCTGCTTTCTGTCTCTGATTTCTGTCTCTTTCTCTGCTTTCTGTCTCTGATTTCTGTCTCTTTCTCTGCTTTCCGGCACTTTCTCTGCTTTCTGTCTCTTTCTCTGCTTTTTGTCCCTTTCACTGCAATCTGTCTCTTTCTCTGCTTTCTGCCTCATTCTCTGCTTTCTTTCTCTTTCTCTGCTTTCTGTCTCTTTCTCTGCTTTCTGTCTGTTTCTCTGATTTCTGTCTCTTTCTCTGCTTTCTGGCACTTTCTCTGCTTTCTGTCTCTTTCTCTGCTTTTTGTCTCTTTCTCTGCAATCTGTCTCTTTCTCTGCTTTCTGCCTCATTCTCTGCTTTCTTTCTCTTTCTCTGCTTTCTGTCTCTTTCTCTGCTTTCTGTCTCTTTCTCTGCTTTCTGTCTGTTTCTCTGATTTCTGTCTCTTTCTCTGCTTTCTGGCACTTTCTCTGCTTTCTGTCTCTTTCTCTGCTTTTTGTCTCTTTCTCTGCAATCTGTCTCTTTCTCTGCTTTCTGCCTCATTCTCTGCTTTCTTTCTCTTTCTCTGCTTTCTGTCTCTTTCTCTGCTTTCTGTCTCTTTCTCTGCTTTCTGACTGTTTCTCTGCTTTCTGTCTCTTTCTCCACTTTCAGTCGCTTTCTCAACTTTCAGTCTCTTTCTCCGCTTTCTGTCTCTTTCTCAGCTTTCTTCTCTTTCTCCACTTACAGTCGCTTTCTCCACTTTCAGTCTCTTTCTCCACTTTATGACTCTTTCTCTGCTTTCTGGCTCTTTCTCCACATTCAGTCGCTTTCTCCGCTTTCTGTCTCTTTCTCTGCTTTCTGTCTCTTTCTCTGCTTTCTCTGCTTTCTGTCTCCTTCTCTGCTTTCTTGCACTTTCTCTGCTTTCTGACTATTTCTCTGCTTTCTGTCTCTTACTCCACTTTCAGCCGCTTTCTCTGCTTTTTGTCACTTTCTCTGCTTTCTGTCTCTTTCTCTGCTTTCTGTCTCTTTCTCTGCTTTCTGGCACTTTCTCTGCTTTCTGTCTCTGATTTCTGTCTCTTTCTCTGCTTTCTGTCTCTTTCTCTGCTTTCTGTCTCTTTCTCTGCTTTCTGGAACTTTCTCTGCTTTTTGTCTCTTTCTCTGCAATCTGTCACTTTCTCTGCGTTCTGTCTCATTCTTTGCTTTCTTTCTCTTTCTCTGCTTTCTGTCTCTTTCTATGCTTTCTGGCACTTTCTCTGCTTTCTGTCTCTTTCTCTGCTTTCTGTCTCTTTCTCTACAATCTGTCTCTTTCTCTGCTTTCTGGCACTTCTCTGCTTTCTGTCTCTTTCTCTGCAATCTGTCTCGTTCTGTGCTTTGTGGCACTTTCTCTGCTTTCTGTCTCTTTCTCTGCTTTCTGTCTCTTTCTCTGCAATCTGTCACTTTCTCTGCTTCTGTCTCTTTCTCCACTTACTTTCGCTTTCTCCACTTTCACTCTCTTTCTCCGCTTTCTGTCTCTTTCTCAGCTTTCTTCTCTTTCTCCACTTTCAGTCGCTTTCTCCACTTTCAGTCTCTGTCTCCACTTTATGACTCTTTCTCTGCTTTCTGTCTCTTTCTCGACCTTCAGTCGCTTTCTCCGCTTTCCGTCTCTTTCTCTGCTTTCTGTCTCTTTCTCTGCTTTCTTGCACTTTCTCTGCTTTCTGACTATTTCTCTGCTTTCTGTCTCCTTCTCCACTTTCAGCCGCTTTCTCTGCTTTTTGTCACTTTCTCTGCTTTCTGTCTCTATCTCTGCTTTCTCTGCTTTCTGTCTCTTTCTCTGCTTTCTTGCACTTTCTCTGCTTTCTGACTATTTCTCTGCTTTCTGTCTCCTTCTCCACTTTCTGTCTCTATCTCTGCAATCTGTCTCGTTCTGTGCTTTCTGGCACTTTCTCTGCTTTCTGTCTCTTTCTCTGCTTTCTGGCACTTTCTCTGCTTTCTGTCTCTGATTTCTGTCTCTTTCTCAGCTTTCTGTCTCTTTCTCTGCTTTTTGTCTCTTTCTCTGCAATCTGTCTCTTTCTCTGCTTTCTGCCTCATTCTCTGCTTTCTTTCTCTTTCTCTGCTTTCTGTCTCTTTCTCTGCTTTCTGTCTCTTTGTCTGCTTTCTGGCACTTTCTCTGCTTTCTGTCTCTTTCTCTGCTTTCTGTCTCTTTCTCTGCAATATGTCTCTTTCTCTGCTTTCTGGCACTTCTCTGCTTTCTGTCTCTATCTCTGCAATCTGTCTCGTTCTGTGCTTTCTGACACTTTCTCTGCTTTCTGTCTCTTTCTCTGCTTTCTGTCTCTTTCTCTGCAATCTGTCTATTTCTCTGCTTTTGTCACTTTCTCTGCTTCTGTCTCTTTCTCTGCAATTTGACTCTTTCTCGGCTTTCTGCCTTTTTCTCCGCAATATGTCTCTTTCTCTGCTTCAGTCTCTTTCTCTGCTTCAGTCTCTTTCTCTGCTTTCTGTCTCTTTCTCTGCTTTCTGACTGTTTCTCTGCTTTCTGTCTCTTTCTCCACTTTCAGTCGCTTTCTCCACTTTCAGTCTCTTTCTCCGCTTTCTGTCTCTTTCTCAGCTTTCTTCTCTTTCTCCACTTACAGTCGCTTTCTCCACTTTCAGTCTCTTTCTCCACTTTATGACACTTTCTCTGCTTTCTGTCTCTTTCTCCACATACAGTCGCTTTCTCTGCTTTCTGTCTCTTTCTCTGCTTTCTGTCTCTTTCTCTGCTTTCTCTGCTTTCTGTCTCTTTCTCTGCTTTCTTGCACTTTCTCTGCTTTCTGACTATTTCTCTGCTTTCTGTCTCTTTCTCTGCTTTCTGTCTCTTTCTCTGCTTTCTGGCACTTTCTCTGCTTTCTGTCTCTGATTTCTGTCTCTTTCTCTGCTTTCTGTCTCTTTCTCTGCTTTCTGTCTCTTTCTCTGCTTTCTGGAACTTTCTCTGCTTTTTGTCTCTTTCTCTGCAATCTGTCACTTTCTCTGCTTTCTGTCTCATTCTCTGCTTTCTTTCTCTTTCTCTGCTTTCTGTCTCTTTCTATGCTTTCTGGCACTTTCTCTGCTTTCTGTCTCTTTCTCTGCTTTCTGTCTCTTTCTCTGCAATCTGTCTCTTTCTCTGCTTTCTGGCACTTCTCTGCTTTCTGTCTCTTTCTCTGCAATCTGTCTCGTTCTGTGCTTTGTGGCACTTTCTCTGCTTTCTGTCTCTTTCTCTGCTTTCTGTCTCTTTCTCTGCAATCTGTCACTTTCTCTGCTTCTGTCTCTTTCTCTGCAATCTGTCTCGTTGTCTGCATTCTGGCACTTTCTCTGCTTTCTGTCTCTTTCTCCACTTACTTTCGCTTTCTCCACTTTCAGTCTCTTTCACCGCTTTCTGTCTCTTTCTCAGCTTTCTTCTCTTTCTCCACTTTCAGTCGCTTTCTCCACTTTCAGTCTCTGTCTCCACTTTATGACTCTTTCTCTGCTTTCTGTCTCTTTCTCGACCTTCAGTCGCTTTCTCCACTTTCCGTCTCTTTCTCTGCTTTCTGTCTCTTTCTCTGCTTTCTTGCACTTTCTCTGCTTTCTGACTATTTCTCTGCTTTCTGTCTCCTTCTCCACTTTCAGCCGCTTTCTCTGCTTTTTGTCACTTTCTCTGCTTTCTGTCTCTATCTCTGCTTTCTCTGCTTTCTGTCTCTTTCTCTGCTTTCTTGCACTTTCTCTGCTTTCTGACTATTTCTCTGCTTTCTGTCTCCTTCTCCACTTTCTGTCTCTATCTCTGCAATCTGTCTCGTTCTGTGCTTTCTGGCACTTTCTCTGCTTTCTGTCTCTTTCTCTGCTTTCTGGCACTTTCTCTGCTTTCTGTCTCTGATTTCTGTCTCTTTCTCAGCTTTCTGTCTCTTTCTCTGCTTTTTGTCTCTTTCTCTGCAATCTGTCTCTTTCTCTGCTTTCTGCCTCATTCTCTGCTTTCTTTCTCTTTCTCTGCTTTCTGTCTCTTTCTCTGCTTTCTGTCTCTTTCTCTGCTTTCTGGCACTTTCTCTGCTTTCTGTCTCTGATTTCTGTCTCTTTCTCTGCTTTCTGTCTCTTTCTCTGCTTTCTGTCTCTTTCTCTGCTTTCTGGAACTTTCTCTGCGTTCTGTCTCATTCTCTGCTTTCTTTCTCTTTCTCTGCTTTCTATCTCTTTCTATGCTTTCTGGCACTTTCTCTGCTTTCTGTCTCTTTCTCTGCTTTCTGTCTCTTTCTCTGCAATCTGTCTCTTTCTCTGCTTTCTGGCACTTCTCTGCTTTCTGTCTCTTTCTCTGCAATCTGTCTCGTTCTGTGCTTTGTGGCACTTTCTCTGCTTTCTGTCTCTTTCTCTGCTTTCTGTCTCTTTCTCTGCAATCTGTCACTTTCTCTGCTTCTGTCTCTTTCTCCACTTACTTTCGCTTTCTCCACTTTCAGTCTCTTTCTCCGCTTTCTGTCTCTTTCTCAGCTTTCTTCTCTTTCTCCACTTTCAGTCGCTTTCTCCACTTTCAGTCTCTGTCTCCACTTTATGACTCTTTCTCTGCTTTCTGTCTCTTTCTCGACCTTCAGTCGCTTTCTCCGCTTTCCGTCTCTTTCTCTGCTTTCTGTCTCCTTCTCCACTTTCAGCCACTTTCTCTGCTTTTTGTCACTTTCTCTGCTTTCTGTCTCTATCTCTGCTTTCTCTGCTTTCTGTCTCTTTCTCTGCTTTCTTGCACTTTCTCTGCTTTCTGACTATTTCTCTGCTTTCTGTCTCCTTCTCCACTTTCTGTCTCTATCTCTGCAATCTGTCTCGTTCTGTGCTTTCTGGCACTTTCTCTGCTTTCTGTCTCTTTCTCTGCTTTCTGGCACTTTCTCTGCTTTCTGTCTCTGAGTTCTGTCTCTTTCTCAGCTTTCTGTCTCTTTCTCTGCTTTTTGTCTCTTTCTCTGCAATCTGTCTCTTTCTCTGCTTTCTGCCTCATTCTCTGCTTTCTTTCTCTTTCTCTGCTTTCTGTCTCTTTCTCTGCTTTCTGTCTCTTTGTCTGCTTTCTGGCACTTTCTCTGCTTTCTGTCTCTTTCTCTGCTTTCTGTCTCTTTCTCTGCAATATGTCTCTTTCTCTGCTTTCTGACTATTTCTCTGCTTTCTGTCTCTATCTCTGCAATCTGTCTCGTTCTGTGCTTTCTGGCACTTTCTCTGCTTTCTGTCTCTTTCTCTGCTTTCTGTCTCTTTCTCTGCAATCTGTCTATTTCTCTGCTTTTTGTCACTTTCTCTGCTTCTGTCTCTTTCTCTGCAATTTGACTCTTTCTCGGCTTTCTGCCTTTTTCTCCGCAATATGTCTCTTTCTCTGCTTCAGTCTCTTTCTCTGCTTCTGTCTCTTTCTCTGCTTTCTGTCTCTTTCTCTGCTTTCTGACTGTTTCTCTGCTTTCTGTCTCTTTCTCCACTTTCAGTCGCTTTCTCCACTTTCAGTCTCTTTCTCCGCTTTCTGTCTCTTTCTCAGCTTTCTTCTCTTTCTCCACTTACAGTCGCTTTCTCCACTTTCAGTCTCTTTCTCCACTTTATGACTCTTTCTCTGCTTTCTGTCTCTTTCTCCACATTCAGTCGCTTTCTCTGCTTTCTGTCTCTTTCTCTGCTTTCTGACTCTTTCTCTGCTTTCTCTGCTTTCTGTCTCTTTCTCTGCTTTCTTGCACTTTCTCTGCTTTCTGACTATTTCTCTGCTTTCTGTCTCTTTCTCCACTTTCAGCCGCTTTCTCTGCTTTTTGTCACTTTCTCTGCTTTCTGTCTCTTTCTCTGCTTTCTGTCTCTTTCTCTGCTTTCTGGCACTTTCTCTGCTTTCTGTCTCTGATTTCTGTCTCTTTCTCTGCTTTCTGTCTCTTTCTCTGCTTTCTGTCTCTTTCTCTGCTTTCTGGAACTTTCTCTGCTTTTTGTCTCTTTCTCTGCAATCTGTCACTTTCTCTGCTTTCTGTCTCATTCTCTGCTTTCTTTCTCTTTCTCTGCTTTCTGTCTCTTTCTATGCTTTCTGGCACTTTCTCTGCTTTCTGTCTCTTTCTCTGCTTTCTGTCTCTTTCTCTGCAATCTGTCTCTTTCTCTGCTTTCTGGCACTTCTCTGCTTTCTGTCTCTTTCTCTGCAATCTGTCTCGTTCTGTGCTTTGTGGCACTTTCTCTGCTTTCTGTCTCTTTCTCTGCTTTCTGTCTCTTTCTCTGCAATCTGGCACTTTCTCTGCTTCTGTCTCTTTCTCTGCAATCTGTCTCGTTGTCTGCATTCTGGCACTTTCTCTGCTTTCTGTCTCTTTCTCCACTTACTTTCGCTTTCTCCACTTTCAGTCTCTTTCTCCGCTTTCTGTCTCTTTCTCAGCTTTCTTCTCTTTCTCCACTTTCAGTCGCTTTCTCCACTTTCAGTCTCTGTCTCCACTTTATGACTATTTCTCTGCTTTCTGTCTCTTTCTCGACCTTCAGTCGCTTTCTCCGCTTTCCGTCTCTTTCTCTGCTTTCTGTCTCTTTCTCTGCTTTCTTGCACTTTCTCTGCTTTCTGACTATTTCTCTGCTTTCTGTCTCCTTCTCCACTTTCAGCCGCTTTCTCTGCTTTTTGTCACTTTCTCTGCTTTCTGTCTCTATCTCTGCTTTCTCTGCTTTCTATCTCTTTCTCTGCTTTCTTGCACTTTCTCTGCTTTCTGACTATTTCTCTGCTTTCTGTCTCCTTCTCCACTTTCTGTCTCTATCTCTGCAATCTGTCTCGTTCTGTGCTTTCTGGCACTTTCTCTGCTTTCTGTCTCTTTCTCTGCTTTCTGGCACTTTCTCTGCTTTCTGTCTCTGATTTCTGTCTCTTTCTCAGCTTTCTGTCTCTTTCTCTGCTTTTTGTCTCTTTCTCTGCAATCTGTCTCTTTCTCTGCTTTCTGCCTCATTCTCTGCTTTCTTTCTCTTTCTCTGCTTTCTGTCTCTTTCTCTGCTTTCTGTCTCTTTCTCTGCTTTCTGGCACTTTCTCTGCTTTCTGTCTCTTTCTCTGCTTTCTGTCTCTTTCTCTGCAATATGTCTCTTTCTCTGCTTTCTGGCACTTCTCTGCTTTCTGTCTCTATCTCTGCAATCTGTCTCGTTCTGTGCTTTCTGGCACTTTCTCTGCTTTCTGTCTCTTTCTCTGCTTTCTGTCTCTTTCTCTGCAATCTGTCTATTTCTCTGCTTTTTGTCACTTTCTCTGCTTCTGTCTCTTTCTCTGCAATTTGACTCTTTCTCGGCTTTCTGCCTTTTTCTCCGCAATATGTCTCTTTCTCTGCTTCAGTCTCTTTCTCTGCTTCTGTCTCTTTCTCTGCTTTCTGTCTCTTTCTCTGCTTTCTGACTGTTTCTCTGCTTTCTGTCTCTTTCTCCACTTTCAGTCGCTTTCTCCACTTTCAGTCTCTTTCTCCGCTTTCTGTCTCTTTCTCAGCTTTCTTCTCTTTCTCCACTTACAGTCGCTTTCTCCACTTTCAGTCTCTTTCTCCACTTTATGACTCTTTCTCTGCTTTCTGTCTCTTTCTCCACATTCAGTCGCTTTCTCCGCTTTCTGTCTCTTTCTCTGCTTTCTGTCTCTTTCTCTGCTTTCTCTGCTTTCTGTCTCTTTCTCTGCTTTCTTGCACTTTCTCTGCTTTCTGACTATTTCTCTGCTTTCTGTCTCTTTCTCCACTTTCAGCCGCTTTCTCTGCTTTTTGTCACTTTCTCTGCTTTCTGTCTCTTTCTCTGCTTTCTGTCTCTTTCTCTGCTTTCTGGCACTTTCTCTGCTTTCTGTCTCTTTCTCTGCTTTCTGTCTCTTTCTCTGCTTTCTGGAACTTTCTCTGCTTTTTGTCTCTTTCTCTGCAATCTGTCACTTTCTCTGCTTTCTGTTTCATTCTCTGCTTTCTTTCTCTTTCTCTGCTTTCTGTCTCTTTCTATGCTTTCTGGCACTTTCTCTGCTTTCTGTCTCTTTCTCTGCTTTCTGTCTCTTTCTCTGCAATCTGTCTCTTTCTCTGCTTTCTGGCACTTCTCTGCTTTCTGTCTCTTTCTCTGCAATCTGTCTCGTTCTGTGCTTTGTGGCACTTTCTCTGCTTTCTGTCTCTTTCTCTGCTTTCTGTCTCTTTCTCTGCAATCTGTCACTTTCTCTGCTTCTGTCTCTTTCTCTGCAACCTGTCTCGTTGTCTCCATTCTGGCACTTTCTCAGCTTTCTTCTCTTTCTCCACTTTCAGTCGCTTTCTCCACTTTCAGTCTCTGTCTCCACTTAATGACTCTTTCTCTGCTTTCTTTCTCTTTCTCGACCTTCAGTCGCTTTCTCCGCTTTCCGTCTCTTTCTCTGCTTTCTGTCTCTTTCTCTGCTTTCTTGCACTTTCTCTGCTTTCTGACTATTTCTCTGCTTTCTGTCTCCTTCTCCACTTTCAGCCGCTTTCTCTGCTTTTTGTCACTTTCTCTGCTTTCTGTCTCTATCTCTGCTTTCTCTGCTTTCTGTCTCTTTCTCTGCTTTCTTGCACTTTCTCTGCTTTCTGACTATTTCTCTGCTTTCTGTCTCCTTCTCCACTTTCAGCCGCTTTCTCTGCTTTTTGTCACTTTCTCTGCTTTCTGTCTCTTTCTCTGCTTTCTTGCACTTTCTCTGCTTTCTGTCTCTTTCTCAGCTTTCTTCTCTTTCTCCACTTTCAGTCGCTTTCTCCACTTTCAGTCTCTTTCTCCACTTTATGACTCTTTCTCTGCTTTCTGTCTCTTTCTCCACATTCAGTCGCTTTCTCCGCTTTCTGTCTCTTTCTCTGCTATCTGTCTCTTTCTCTGCTTTCTGTCTCTTTCTCCACTTTCAGCCGCTTTCTCTGCTTTTTGTCACTTTCTCTGCTTTCTGTCTCTTTCTCTGCTTTCTGTCTCTGATTTCTGTCTCTTTCTCTGCTTTCTGTCTCTGATTTCTGTCTCTTTCTCTGCTTTCTGGCACTTTCTCTGCTTTCTGTCTGTTTCTCTGCTTTTTGTCTCTTTCTCTGCAATCTGTCTCTTTCTCTGCTTTCTGCCTCATTCTCTGCTTTCTTTCTCTTTCTCTGCTTTCTGCCTCTTTCTCTGCTTTCTGGCACTTTCTCTGCTTTCAGTCTCTTTCTCCGCTTTCTGTCTCTTTCTCAGCTTTCTTCCCTTTCTCCACTTACAGTCGCTTTCTCCACTTTCAGTCTCTTTCTCCACTTTATGACTATTTCTCTGCTTTCTGTCTCTTTCTCCACATTCAGTCGCTTTCTCCGCTTTCTTTCTCTTTCTCTGCTTTCTGTCTCTTTCTCTGCTTTCTCTGCTTTCTGTCTCTTTCTCTGTTTTCTTGCACTTTCTCTGCTTTCTGACTATTTCTCTGCTTTCTGTCTCTTTCTCCACTTTCAGCCGCTTTCTCTGCTTTTTGTCACTTTCTCTGCTTTCTGTCTCTTTCTCTGCTTTCTGTCTGTTTCTCTGCTTTCTGGTACTTTCTCTGCTTTCTGTCTCTGATTTCTGTCTCTTTCTCTGCTTTCTGTCTCTTTCTCTGCTTTCTGTCTCTTTCTCTGCTTTCTGGAACTTTCTCTGCTTTTTGTCTCTTTCTCTGCAATCTGTCACTTTCTCTGCTTTCTGTCTCATTCTCTGCTTTCTTTCTCTTTCTTTGCTTTCTGTCTCTTTCTATGCTTTCTGGCACTTTCTCTGCTTTCTGTCTCTTTCCCTGCTTTCTGTCTCTTTCTCTGCAATCTGTCTCTTTCTCTGCTTTCTGGAACTTCTCTGCTTTCTGTCTCTTTCTCTGCAATCTGTCTCGTTCTGTGCTTTGTGGCACTTTCTCTGCTTTCTGTCTCTTTCTCTGCTTTCTGTCTCTTTCTCTGCAATCTGTCACTTTCTCTGCTTCTGTCTCTTTCTCCACATTCAGTCGCTTTCTCCGCGTTCTGTCTCTTTCTCTGCTATCTGTCTCTTTCTCTGCTTTCTGGCACTTTCTCTGATTTCTGTCTCTTTCTCCACTTTCAGCCGCTTTCTCTGCTTTTTGTCACTTTCTCTGCTTTCTGTCTCTTTCTCTGCTTTCTGTCTCTTTCTCTGCTTTCTGTCTCTGATTTCTGTCTCTTTCTCTGCTTTCTGTCTCTGATTTCTGTCTCTTTCTCTGCTTTCTGGCACTTTCTCTGCTTTCTGTTTCTTTCTCTGCTTTTTGTCTCTTTCTCTGCAATCTGTCTCTTTCTCTGCTTTCTGCCTCATTCTCTGCTTTCTTTCTCTTTCTCTGCTTTCTGTCTCTTTCTCTGCTTTCTGTCTCTTTCTCTGCTTTCTGGCACTTTCTCTGCTTTCTGTCTCTTTCTCTGCTTTCTGTCTCTTTCTCTGCAATATGTCTCTTTCTCTGCTTTCTGGCACTTCTCTGCTTTCTGTCTCTATCTCTGCAATCTGTCTCGTTCTGTGCTTTCTGGCACTTTCTCTGCTTTCTGTCTCTTTCTGTGCTTTCTGTCTCTTTCTCTGCAATCTGTCTATTTCTCTGCTTTTTGTCACTTTCTATGCTTCTGTCTCTTTCTCTGCAATTTGACTCTTTCTCGGCTTTCTGCCTTTTTCTCCGCAATATGTCTCTTTCTCTGCTTCTGTCTCTTTCTCTGCTTCTGTCTCTTTCTCTGCTTTCTTTCTCTTTCTCTGCTTTCTGACTGTTTCTCTGCTTTCTGCCTCTTTCTCCACTTTCAGTCGCTTTCTCCACTTTCAGTCTCTTTCTCCGCTTTCTGTCTCTTTCTCAGCTTTCTTCCCTTTCTCCACTTACAGTCGCTTTCTCCACTTTCAGTCTCTTTCTCCACTTTATGACTCTTTCTCTGCTTTCTGTCTCTTTCTCCACATTCAGTCGCTTTCTCCACTTTCTGTCTCTTTCTCTGCTTTCTGTCTCTTTCTCTGCTTTCTCTGCTTTCTGTCTCTTTCTCTGCTTTCTTGCACTTTCTCTGCTTTCTGACTATTTCTCTGCTTTCTGTCTCTTTCTCCACTTTCAGCCGCTTTCTCTGCTTTTTGTCACTTTCTCTGCTTTCTGTCTCTTTCTCTGCTTTCTGTCTCTTTCTCTGCTTTCTGGCACTTTCTCTGCTTTCTGTCTCTGATTTCTGTCTCTTTCTCTGCTTTCTGTCTCTTTCTCTGCTTTCTGTCTCTTTCTCTGCTTTCTGGAACTTTCTCTGCTTTTTGTCTCTTTCTCTGCAATCTGTCACTTTCTCTGCTTTCTGTCTCATTCTCTGCTTTCTTTCTCTTTCTCTGCTTTCTGTCTCTTTCTATGCTTTCAGGCACTTTCTCTGCTTTCTGTCTCTTTCTCTGCTTTCTGTCTCTTTCTCTGCAATCTGTCTCTTTCTCTGCTTTCTGGCACTTCTCTGCTTTCTGTCTCTTTCTCTGCAATCTGTCTCGTTCTGTGCTTTGTGGCACTTTTTCTGCTTTATGTCTCTTTCTCTGCTTCTGTCTCTTGCTCTGCAATCTGTCACTTTCTCTGCTTCTGTCTCTTTCTCTGCAATCTGTCTCGTTGTCTCCATTCTGGCACTTTCTCTGCTTTCTGTCTCTTTCTCCGCTTTCTGTCTCTTTCTCAGCTTTCTTCTCTTTCTCCACTTTCAGTCGCTTTCTCCACTTTCAGTCTCTGTCTCCACTTTATGACTCTTTCTCTGCTTTCTGTCTCTTTCTCGACCTTCAGTCGCTTTCTCCGCTTTCCGTCTCTTTCTCTGCTTTCTGTCTCTTTCTCTGCTTTCTTGCACTTTCTCTGCTTTCTGACTATTTCTCTGCTTTCTGTCTCCTTCTCCACTTTCAGCCGCTTTCTCTGCTTTTTGTCACTTTCTCTGCTTTCTGTCTCTATCTCTGCTTTCTCTGCTTTCTGTCTCTTTCTCTGCTTTCTTGCACTTTCTCTGCTTTCTGACTATTTCTCTGCTTTCTGTCTCCTTCTCCACTTTCAGCCGCTTTCTCTGCTTTTTGTCACTTTCTCTGCTTTCTGTCTCTTTCTCTGCTTTCTGTCTCTTTCTCTGCTTTCTAGCAAATTCTCTGCTTTCTGTCTCTGATATCTGTCTCTTTCTCAGCTTTCTGTCTCTTTCTCTGCTTTCTGTCTCTTTCTCAGCTTTCTTCTCCTTCTCCACTTTCAGTCGCTTTCTCCACTTTCAGTCTCTTTCTCCACTTTATGACTCTTTCTCTGCTTTCTGTCTCTTTCTCCACATTCAGTCGCTTTCTCCGCTTTCTGTCTCTTTCTCTGCTATCTGTCTCTTTCTCTGCTTTCTGGCACTTTCTCTGATTTCTGTCTCTTTCTCCACTTTCAGCCGCTTTCTCTGCTTTTTGTCACTTTCTCTGCTTTCTGTCTCTTTCTCTGCTTTCTGTCTCTTTCTCTGCTTTCTGTCTCTGATTTCTGTCTCTTTCTCTGCTTTCTGTCTCTGATTTCTGTCTCTTTCTCTGCTTTCTGGCACTTTCTCTGCTTTCTGTCTCTTTCTCTGCTTTTTGTCTCTTTCTCTGCAATCTGTCTCTTTCTCTGCTTTCTGCCTCATTCTCTGCTTTCTTTCTCTTTCTCTGCTTTCTGTCTCTTTCTCTGCTTTCTGTCTCTTTCTCTGCTTTCTGGCACTTTCTCTGCTTTCTGTCTCTTTCTCTGCTTTCTGTCTCTTTCTCTGCAATATGTCTCTTTCTCTGCTTTCTGGCACTTCTCTGCTTTCTGTCTCTTTCTCTGCAATATGTCTCTTTCTCTGCTTTCTGGCACTTTCTCTGCTTTCTGTCTCTTTCTCTGCTTTCTGTCTCTTTCTCTGCAATATGTCTCTTTCTCTGCTTTCTGGCACTTTCTCTGCTTTCTGTCTCTTTCTCTGCTTTCTGTCTCTTTCTCTGCAATATGTCTCTTTCTCTGCTTTCTGTCTCTTTCTCTGCAATCTGTCTCGTTCTGTGCTTTGTGGCACTTTCTCTGCTTTCTGTCTCTATCTCTGCAATCTGTCTCGTTCTGTGCTTTCTGGCACTTACTCTGCTTTCTGTCTCTTTCTCTGCTTTCTGTCTCTTTCTCTGCAATCTGTCTATTTCTCTGCTTTTTGTCACTTTCTCTGCTTCTGTCTCTTTCTCTGCAATTTGACTCTTTCTCGGCTTTCTGCCTTTTTCTCCGCAATATGTCTCTTTCTCTGCTTCTGTCTCTTTCTCCACTTTCAGTCGCTTTCTCCACTTTCAGTCTCTTTCTCCGCTTTCTGTTTCTTTCTCAGCTTTCTTCTCTTTCTCCACTTACAGTCGCTTTCTCCACTTTCAGTCTCTTTCTCCACTTTATGACTCTTTCTCTGCTTTCTGTCTCTTTCTCCACATTCAGTCGCTTTCTCCGCTTTCTGTCTCTTTCTCTGCTTTATGTCTCTTTCTCTGCTTTCTCTGCTTTCTGTCTCTTTCTCTGCTTTCTTGCACTTTCTCTGCTTTCTGACTATTTCTCTGCTTTCTGTCTCTTTCTCCACTTTCAGCCGCTTTCTCTGCTTTTTGTCTCTTTCTCTGCTTTATGTCTCTTTCTCTGCTTTCTCTGCTTTCTGTCTCTTTCTCTGCTTTCTTGCACTTTCTCTGCTTTCTGACTATTTCTCTGCTTTCTGTCTCTTTCTCTGCTTTCTGGCACTTTCTCTGCTTTCTGTCTCTGATTTCTGTCTCTTTCTCTGCTTTCTGTCTCTTTCTCTGCTTTCTGTCTCTTTCTCTGCTTTCTGGAACTTTCTCTGCTTTTTGTCTCTTTCTCTGCAATCTGTCACTTTCTCTGCTTTCTGTCTCATTCTCTGCTTTCTTTCTCTTTCTCTGCTTTCTGTCTCTTTCTATGCTTTCTGGCACTTTCTCTGCTTTCTGTCTCTTTCTCTGCTTTCTGTCTCTTTCTCTGCAATCTGTCTCTTTCTCTGCTTTCTTGCACTTCTCTGCTTTCTGTCTCTTTCTCTGCAATCTGTCTCGTTCTGTGCTTTGTGGCACTTTCTCTGCTTTCTGTCTCTTTCTCTGCTTTCTGTCTCTTTCTCTGCAATCTGTAACTTTCTCTGCTTCTGTCTCTTTCTCTGCAATCTGTCTCGTTGTCTCCATTCTGGCACTTTCTCTGCTTTCTGTCTCTTTCTCCACTTACTTTCGCTTTCTCCACTTTCAGTCTCTTTCTCCGCTTTCTGTCTCTTTCTCAGCTTTCTTCTCTTTCTCCACTTTCAGTCGCTTTCTCCACTTTCAGTCTCTGTCTCCACTTTATGACTCTTTCTCTGCTTTCTGTCTCTTTCTCGACCTTCAGTCGCTTTCTCCGCTTTCCGTCTCTTTCTCTGCTTTCTGTCTCTTTCTCTGCTTTCTTGCACTTTCTCTGCTTTCTGACTATTTCTCTGCTTTCTGTCTCTTTCTCCACTTTCAGCCGCTTTCTCTGCTTTTTGTCACTTTCTCTGCTTTCTGTCTCTTTCTCTGCTTTTTGTCTCTTTCTCTGCTTTCTGGCACTTTCTCTGCTTTCTGTCTCTGATTTCTGTCTCTTTCTCTGCTTTCTGTCTCTTTCTCTGCTTTCTGTCTCTTTCTCTGCTTTCTGTCCCTTTCTCTGCTTTCTTGCACTTTCTCTGCTTTCTGACTATTTCTCTGCTTTCTGTCTCTTTCTCCACTTTCAGCCGCTTTCTCTGCTTTTTGTCACTTCCTCTGCTTTCTGTCTCTTTCTCTGCTTTTTGTCTCTTTCTCTGCTTTCTGGCACTTTCTCTGCTTTCTGTCTCTGATTTCTGTCTCTTTCTTTGCTTTCTGTCTCTTCCTCTGCTTTCTGGCACTTTCTCTGCTTTCTGTCTCTTTCTCTGCTTTTTCTCACTTTCTCTGCAATCTGTCACTTTCTCTGCTTTCTGTCTCGTTCTCTGCTTTCTTTCTCTTTCTCTGATTTCTGTCTCTTACTCTGCTTTCTGTCTCTTTCTCTGCTTTCTGGGACTTTCTCTGCTTTCTGACTCTTTCTCTGCTTTCTGTCTCTTTCTCTGCAATCTGTCTCTTTCTCTGCTTTCTGGCACTTCTCTGCTTTCTGTCACTTTCTCTGCAATCTGTCTCGTTCTGTGCTTTCTGGCACTTTCCCTGCTTTCTGTCTCTTTCTCCACTTTCAGTCGCTTTCTCCACTTTCAGTCTCTTTCGCCGCTTTCTGTCTCTTTCTCATCTTTCTTCTCTTTCTCCACCTTCGGTCGCTTTCTCCACTTTCAGTCTCTTTCTCCACTCTATGACTCTTTCTCTGCTTTCTGTCTCTTTCTACACATTCATTCGCTTTCTCCGCTTTCTGTCTCTTTCTCTGCTTTCTTGCACTTTCTCTGCTTTCTGACTATTTATCTGCTTTCTGTCTCTTTCTCCACTTTCAGCTGCTTTCTCTGCTTTTTGTCACTTTCTCTGCTTTCTGTCTCTTTCTCTGCTTTCTATCACTTTCTCTGCTTTCTGTCTCTGATTTCTGTCTCTTTCTCTGCTTTCTGTCTGTTTCTCTGCTTTCTGGCACTTTCTGTGCTTTCTGTCTCTTTCTCTGCGTTTTGTCTCTTTCTCTGCAATCTGTCACTTTCTCTGCTTTCTGTCTCATTCTCTGCTTTCTTTCTCTTTCTCTGCTTTCTGTCTCTTTCTCTGCTTTCTGTCTCTTTCTCTGCTTTCTGGCTCTTTCTCTGCTTTCTGTCTCTTTCTCTGCTATCTGTCTCTTTCTCTGCTTTCTGGCACTTCTCTGCTTTCTGTCTCTTTCTCTGCAATCTGTCTCGTTCTTTGCTTTCTGGCACTTTCTCTGCTTTCTGTCTCTTTCTCTGCTTTCTGTCTCTTTCTCTGCAATCTGTCACTTTCTCTGCTTCTGTCTCTTTCTCTGCAATCTGTCTCGTTGTCTCCTTTCTGGCACTTTCGCTGTTTTCTTTCTCTTTCTCTGCTTTCTCCCTCTTTCTCCGCTTTCTGTCTCTTTCTCCACTTTCTGTCTCTTTCTCTGTTTTCTGACTTTCTCTGATTTCTGTCTCTTTCTCTGCTATCTGCCTCTTTCTCTGCTTTCTTCCACTTTCTCTGCTTTCTGACTCTTTCTCTGTTTTCTGTCTCCTTCACTGCTTTTTGTCACTTTCTCTGCTTCTGTCTCTTTCTCTGCAATTTGTCCCTTTCTCGGCTTTCTGCCTTTTTCTCTGCAATCTGTCTCTTTCTCTGCTTCTGTCTCTTTCTGTGCTTTCTGTCTCTTTCTCTGTTTTCTGACTCTTTCTCTGCTTTCTGTCTCTTTCTCCACTTTCAGTCGCTTTCTCCACTTTCAGTCGCTTTCTCCACTTTCAGTCTCTTTCTCCGCTTTCTGACTCTTTCTCTGCTTTCTGGCACTTTCTCCACATTCAGTCGCTTTCTCCGCTTTATTTCTCCTTCTCTGCTCTCTGTCTCTTTCTCTGCTTTCTGGCACTTTGCCTGCTTTCTGCCTCTTTCTCTGCTTTCTGTCACTTTCTCTGCTTTCTGTTTCGTTCTCTGCTTTCTTTCTCTTTCTCTGATTTCTGTCTCTTACTCTGCTTTCTGTCTCTTTCTCTGCTTTCTGGGACTTTCTCTGCTTTCTGACTCTTTCTCTGCTTTCTGTCTCTTTCTCTGCAATCTGTCTCTTTCTCTGCTTTCTGGCACTTCTCTGCTTTCTGTCACTTTCTCTGCAATCTGTCTCGTTCTGTGCTTTCTGGCACTTTCCCTGCTTTCTGTCTCTTTCTCCACTTTCAGTCGCTTTCTCCACTTTCAGTCTCTTTCGCCGCTTTCTGTCTCTTTCTCATCTTTCTTCTCTTTCTCCACCTTCGGTCGCTTTCTCCACTTTCAGTCTCTTTCTCCACTCTATGACTCTTTCTCTGCTTTCTGTCTCTTTCTACACATTCATTCGCTTTCTCCGCTTTCTGTCTCTTTCTCTGCTTTCTTGCACTTTCTCTGCTTTCTGACTATTTATCTGCTTTCTGTCTCTTTCTCCACTTTCAGCTGCTTTCTCTGCTTTTTGTCACTTTCTCTGCTTTCTGTCTCTTTCTCTGCTTTCTATCACTTTCTCTGCTTTCTGTCTCTGATTTCTGTCTCTTTCTCTGCTTTCTGTCTGTTTCTCTGCTTTCTGGCACTTTCTGTGCTTTCTGTCTCTTTCTCTGCGTTTTGTCTCTTTCTCTGCAATCTGTCACTTTCTCTGCTTTCTGTCTCATTCTCTGCTTTCTTTCTCTTTCTCTGCTTTCTGTCTCTTTCTCTGCTTTCTGTCTCTTTCTCTGCTTTCTGGCTCTTTCTCTGCTTTCTGTCTCTTTCTCTGCTATCTGTCTCTTTCTCTGCTTTCTGGCACTTCTCTGCTTTCTGTCTCTTTCTCTGCAATCTGTCTCGTTCTTTGCTTTCTGGCACTTTCTCTGCTTTCTGTCTCTTTCTCTGCTTTCTGTCTCTTTCTCTGCAATCTGTCACTTTCTCTGCTTCTGTCTCTTTCTCTGCAATCTGTCTCGTTGTCTCCTTTCTGGCACTTTCGCTGCTTTCTTTCTCTTTCTCTGCTTTCTGCCTCTTTCTCCGCTTTCTGTCTCTTTCTCCACTTTCTGTCTCTTTCTCTGTTTTCTGACTTTCTCTGATTTCTGTCTCTTTCTCTGCTATCTGCCTCTTTCTCTGCTTTCTTCCACTTTCTCTGCTTTCTGACTCTTTCTCTGTTTTCTGTCTCCTTCACTGCTTTTTTTCACTTTCTCTGCTTCTGTCTCTTTCTCTGCAATTTGTCCCTTTCTCGGCTTTCTGCCTTTTTCTCTGCAATCTGTCTCTTTCTCTGCTTCTGTCTCTTTCTGTGCTTTCTGTCTCTTTCTCTGTTTTCTGACTCTTTCTCTGCTTTCTGTCTCTTTCTCCACTTTCAGTCGCTTTCTCCACTTTCAGTCGCTTTCTCCACTTTCAGTCTCTTTCTCCGCTTTCTGACTCTTTCTCTGCTTTCTGTCCCTTTCTCCACATTCAGTCGCTTTCTCCGCTTTATTTCTCCTTCTCTGCTCTCTGTCTCTTTCTCTGCTTTCTGGCACTTTGCCTGCTTTCTGCCTCTTTCTCTGCTTTCTGTCTCTTTCTCTGCTTTCTGCCATTTTCTCTGCTTTCTGCCTCTTTCTCTGTTTTCTGTCGCTTTCTGTGCTTTCTGTCTCTTTCTCTGCTTTCTGTCTCTTTCTTTTCATTCTGTGTCTTTCTCTGCCTTCTGTCTCTTTCTCTGCTTTCTGTCTCTTTCTCTGCTTTCTGGCATTTTCTCTGCTTTCTGCCTCTTTCTCTGTTTTCTGTCGCTTTCTGTGCTTTCTGGCACTTTCTCTGCTTGCTGCCTCTTTCTCTGCTTTCTTTCTCTTTCTCTGCTTTTTGTCTCTTTCTCTGCTTTCTGGCACGTTCTCTGCTTTCTTTCTCTTTCTCTGCTTTCTGTCTCTTTCTCTGCTTTCTGTCACTTTCTCTGCTTTCTGTCTCTTTCTCTGCTTTCTGCCTCTGTCTCTGCAATCTGTCTCTTTCTCTGCTTTCTGGCACTTTCTCTGCTTTCTGTCTCTTTCTCTGCTTTCTGGCACTTTCTCTGCTTTCTGTCTCTTTCCCTGCTTTCTGTCTCTTTCTCTGCTTTCTGGCACTTTCTCTGCTTTCTGTCTCTTTCTCTGCTTTTTGTCTCTTTCTGTGCAATCTGTCACTTTCTCTGCTTTCTGTCTGTTTCTCTGCTTTCTTTCTCGTTCTCTGCTTTCTGTCTCTTTATCTGCTTTCGGTCTCTTTCTCTGCTTTCTGTCTCTTTCTCTGCAATCTGTCTCTTTCTCTGCTTTCTGGCACTTCTCTGCTTTCTGTCTCTTTCTCTGTTTTCTGTCTCCTTCACTGCTTTTTGTCACTTTCTCTGCTTCTGTCTCTTTCTCTGCAATTTGTCCCTTTCTCGGCTTTCTGCCTTTTTCTCTGCAATCTGTCTCTTTCTCTGCTTCTGTCTCTTTCTGTGCTTTCTGTCTCTTTCTCTGTTTTCTGACTCTTTCTCTGCTTTCTGTCTCTTTCTCCACTTTCAGTCGCTTTCTCCACTTTCAGTCGCTTTCTCCACTTTCAGTCTCTTTCTCCGCTTTCTGACTCTTTCTCTGCTTTCTGTCCCTTTCTCCACATTCAGTCGCTTTCTCCGCTTTATTTCTCCTTCTCTGCTCTCTGTCTCTTTCTCTGCTTTCTGGCACTTTGCCTGCTTTCTGCCTCTTTCTCTGCTTTCTGTCTCTTTCTCTGCTTTCTGCCATTTTCTCTGCTTTCTGCCTCTTTCTCTGTTTTCTGTCGCTTTCTGTGCTTTCTGTCTCTTTCTCTGCTTTCTGTCTCTTTCTTTTCATTCTGTGTCTTTCTCTGCCTTCTGTCTCTTTCTCTGCTTTCTGTCTCTTTCTCTGCTTTCTGGCATTTTCTCTGCTTTCTGCCTCTTTCTCTGTTTTCTGTCGCTTTCTGTGCTTTCTGGCACTTTCTCTGCTTGCTGCCTCTTTCTCTGCTTTCTTTCTCTTTCTCTGCTTTTTGTCTCTTTCTCTGCTTTCTGGCACGTTCTCTGCTTTCTTTCTCTTTCTCTGCTTTCTGTCTCTTTCTCTGCTTTCTGTCACTTTCTCTGCTTTCTGTCTCTTTCTCTGCTTTCTGCCTCTGTCTCTGCAATCTGTCTCTTTCTCTGCTTTCTGGCACTTTCTCTGCTTTCTGTCTCTTTCTCTGCTTTCTGGCACTTTCTCTGCTTTCTGTCTCTTTCCCTGCTTTCTGTCTCTTTCTCTGCTTTCTGGCACTTTCTCTGCTTTCTGTCTCTTTCTCTGCTTTTTGTCTCTTTCTGTGCAATCTGTCACTTTCTCTGCTTTCTGTCTGTTTCTCTGCTTTCTTTCTCGTTCTCTGCTTTCTGTCTCTTTATCTGCTTTCGGTCTCTTTCTCTGCTTTCTGTCTCTTTCTCTGCAATCTGTCTCTTTCTCTGCTTTCTGGCACTTCTCTGCTTTCTGTCTCTTTCTCTGCAATCTGTCTCGTTCTCTGCTTTGTGGCTCTTTCTCTGCTCTCTGTCTCTTTCTCTGCTTTCTGGCACTTTGCCTGCTTTCTGTCTCTTTCTCTGTTTTCTGTCTCTTTCTCTGCTTTCTGGCATTTTCACTGCTTTCTGCCTCTTTCTCTGCTTTCTGTCGCTTTCTGTGCTTTCTGTCTCTTTCTCTGCTTTCTGTCTCTTTCGATACATTCTGTGTCTTTCTCTGCCTTCTGTCTCTTTCTCTGCTTTCTGTCTCTTTCTCTGCTTTCTGGCATTTTCTCTGCTTTCTGCCTCTTTCTATGTTTTCTGTCGCTTTCTGTGCTTTCTGGCACTTTCTCTGCTTGCTGCCTCTTTCTCTGCTTTCTTTCTCTTTCTCTGCTTTCTGTCTCTTTCACTGCTTTCTGGCACGTTTTCTGCTTTCTTTCTCTTTCTCTGCTTTCTGTCTCTTTCTCTGCTTTCTGTCACTTTCTCTGCTTTCTGTCTCTTTCTCTGCTTTCTGCCTCTGTCTCTGCAATCTGTCTCTTTCTCTGCTTTCTGTCTCTTTCTCTGCAATCTGTCTCTTTCTCTGCTTTCTGGCACTTTCTCTGCTTTCTGTCTCTTTCTCTGCTTTCTGTCTCTTTCTCTTCTTTCTGGCACTTTCTCTGCTTTCTGTCTCTTTCTCTGCTTTTTGTCTCTTTCTGTGCAATCTGTCACTTTCTCTGTTTTCTGTCTGTTTCTCTGCTTTATTTCTCTTTCTCAGCTTTCTGTCTCTTTCTCTGCTTTCTGTCTCTTTCTCTGCAATCTGTCTCTTTCTCTGCTTTCTGGCACTTCTCTGCTTTCTGTCTCTTTCTCTGCAATCTGTCTCGTTCTCTGCTTTCTGCTCTATCTCTGCTTTCTGTCTCTTTCTCTGCTTTCTATCTCTTTCTCTGCAATCTGTCTCTTTCTGTCCAATCTGTCACTTTCTCTGCTTTCTGTCTATTTCTCTGCTTTCTGTCTCTTTCTCCGCTTTCTGTCGCTTTCTCTGCTTTCTGTCTCTTTCCCTGCTTTCTGTCTCTTTCTCTGCTTTCTGGCACTTTCTCTGCTTTCTGTCTCTTTCCCTGCTTTCTGTCTCTTTCTCTGCTTTCTGGCACTTTCTCTGCTTTCTGTCTCTTTCTCTGCTTTTTGTCTCTTTCTGTGCAATCTGTCACTTTCTCTGCTTTCTGTCTATTTCTCTGCTTTCTGTCTCTTTCTCCGCTTTCTGTCGCTTTCTCTGCTTTCTGTCTCTTTTTCCACCTTCTGTCTCTTTCTCTGTTTTTTGACTTTCTCCGCTTTCTGTCTCTTTCTCTGCTTTCTTCCTCTTTCTCTGCTTTCTTTCTCTTTCTGTGCTTTCTGTCTCTTTCTCTGTTTTCTGTCTCCTTCTCTGCTTTTTGTCTCTTTCTCTGCTTCTGTCTCTTTCTCTGCAATTTGTCTCTTTCTCGGCTTTCTGCCTTTTTCTCCACAATCTGTCTCTTTCTCTGCTTCTGTCTCTTTCTCTGCTTCTGTCTCTTTCTCTGTTTTCTGTCTCTTTCTCTGCTTTCTGACTCTTTCTCTGCTTTCTGTCTCTTTCTCCACTTTCAGTCGCTTTCTTCACTTTCAGTCTCTTTCTCCGCTTTCTGTCTCTTTCTCAGCTTTCTTCTCTTTCTCCACTTTCAGTCGCTTTCTCCACTTTCAGTCTCTTTCTCCACTTTATGACTCTTTCTCTGCTATCTGTCTCTTTCTCCACATTCAGTCGCTTTCTCCGCTTTCTGTCTCTTTCTCTGCTTTCTGTCTCTTTCTCTGCTTTCTGGCACTTTCTCTGCTTTCTGTCTCTTTCTCTGCTTTCTTGCACTTTCTCTGCTTTCTGACTATTTCTCTGCTTTCTGTCTCTTTCTCCACTTTCAGTTGCTTTCTCTGCTTTTTGTCACTTTCTCTGCTTTCTGTCTCTTTCTCTGCTTTCTGTCTCTTTCTCTGCTTTCTGTCACTTTCTCTGCTTTCTGTCTCTTTCTCTGCTTTCTGCCTCTGTCTCTGCAATCTGTCTCTTTCTCTGCTTTCTGGCACTTTCTCTGCTTTCTGTCTCTTTCTCTGCAATCTGTCTCGTTCTTTGCTTTCTGGCACTTTCTCTGCTTTCTGTCTCTTTCTCTGCTTTCTGTCTCTTTCTCTGCAATCTGTCTATTTCTCTGCAATCTGTCACTTTCTCTGCTTCTGTCTCTTTCTCTGCAATCTGTCTCGTTGTCTCCTTTCTGGCACTTTCTCTGCTTTCTTTCTCTTTCTCTGCTTTCTGCCTCTTTCTCTGCTTTCTGTCTCTTTCTCCACTTTCTGTCTCTTTCTCTGTTTTCTGACTTTCTCTGATTTCTGTCTCTTTCTCTGCTATCTGCCTCTTTCTCTGCTTTCTTCCACTTTCTCTGCTTTCTGACTCTTTCTCTGTTTTCTGTCTCCTTCTCTGCTTTTTGTCCCTTTCTCGGCTTTCTGCCTTTTTCTCTGCAATCTGTCTCTTTCTCTGCTTCTGTCTCTTTCTGTGCTTTCTGTCTCTTTCTCTGTTTTCTGACTCTTTCTCTGCTTTCTGTCTCTTTCTCCACATTCAATCGCTTTCTCCGCTTTCTTTCTCTTTCTCTGCTCTCTGTCTCTTTCTCTGCTTTCTGGCACTTAGCCTGCTTTCTGTCTCTTTCTCTGTTTTCTGTCTCTTTCTCTGCTTTCTGCCATTTTCTCTGCTTTCTGCCTCTTTCTCTGTTTTCTGTCGCGTTCTGTGCTTTCTGTCTCTTTCTCTGCTTTCTGTCTCTTTCTATGCATTCTGTGTCTTTCTCTGCCTTCTGTCTCTTTCTCTGCTTTCTGTCTCTTTCTCTGCTTTCTGGCATTTTCTCTGCTTTCTGCCTCTTTCTCTGTTTTCTGTCGCTTTCTGTGCTTTCTGGCACTTTCTCTGCTTGCTGCCTCTTTCTCTGCTTTCTTTCTCTTTCTCTGCTTTCTGTCTCTTTCTCTGCATTCTGGCACGTTCTCTGCTTTCTTTCTCTTTCTCTGCTTTCTGTCTCTTTCTCTGCTTTCTGTCACTTTCTCTGCTTTCTGTCTCTTTCTCTGCTTTCTGCCTCTGTCTCTGCAATCTGTCTCTTTCTCTGCTTTCTGGCACTTTCTCTGCTTTCTGTCTCTTTCTCTGCAATCTGTCTCTTTCTCTGCTTTCTGGCACTTTCTCTGCTTTCTGTCTCTTTCCCTGCTTTCTGTCTCTTTCTCTGCTTTCTGGCACTTTCTCTGCTTTCTGTCTCTTTCTCTGCTTTTTGTCTCTTTCTGTGCAATCTGTCACTTTCTCTGCTTTCTGTCTGTTTCTCTGCTTTCTTTCTCTTTCTCTGCTTTCTGTCTCTTTATCTGCTTTCGGTCTCTTTCTCTGCTTTCTGTCTCTTTCTCTGCAATCTGTCTCTTTCTCTGCTTTCTGGCACTTCTCTGCTTTCTGTCTCTTTCTCTGCAAACTGTCTCGTTCTCTGCTTTCTGGCTCTTTCTCTGCTCTCTGTCTCTTTCTCTGCTTTCTGGCACTTTGCCTGCTTTCTGTCTCTTTCTCTGTTTTCTGTCTCTTTCTCTGCTTTCTGGCATTTTCACTGCTTTCTGCCTCTTTCTCTGCTTTCTGTCGCTTTCTGTGCTTTCTGTCTCTTTCTCTGCTTTCTGTCTCTTTCGATACATTCTGTGTCTTTCTCTGCCTTCTGTCTCTTTCTCTGCTTTCTGTCTCTTTCTCTGCTTTCTGGCATTTTCTCTGCTTTCTGCCTCTTTCTATGTTTTCTGTCGCTTTCTGTGCTTTCTGGCACTTTCTCTGCTTGCTGCCTCTTTCTCTGCTTTCTTTCTCTTTCTCTGCTTTCTGTCTCTTTCTCTGCTTTCTGGCACGTTTTCTGCTTTCTTTCTCTTTCTCTGCTTTCTGTCTCTTTCTCTGCTTTCTGTCACTTTCTCTGCTTTCTGTCTCTTTCTCTGCTTTCTGCCTCTGTCTCTGCAATCTGTCTCTTTCTCTGCTTTCTGGCACTTTCTCTGCTTTCTGTCTCTTTCTCTGCAATCTGTCTCTTTCTCTGCTTTCTGGCACTTTCTCTGCTTTCTGTCTGTTTCTCTGCTTTCTGTCTCTTTCTCTGCCTTCTGGCACTTTCTCTGCTTTCTGTCTCTTTCTCTGCTTTTTGTCTCTTTCTGTGCAATCTGTCACTTTCTCTGTTTTCTGTCTGTTTCTCTGCTTTATTTCTCTTTCTCTGCTTTCTGTCTCTTTCTCTTCTTTCTGTCTCTTTCTCTGCAATCTGTCTCTTTCTCTGCTTTCTGGCACTTCTCTGCTTTCTGTCTCTTTCTCTGCAATCTGTCTCGTTCTCTGCTTTCTGGCTCTTTCTCTGCTTTCTGTCTCTTTCTCTGCTTTCTGTCTCTTTCTCTGCAATCTGTCTCTTTCTGTGCAATCTGTCACTTTCTCTGCTTCCTGTCTATTTCTCTGCTTTCTGTCTCTTTCTCCGCTTTCTGTCGCTTTCTCTGCTTTCTGTCTCTTTTTCCACCTTCTGTCTCTTTCTCTGTTTTTTGACTTTCTCCGCTTTCTGTCTCTTTCTCCGCTTTCTGCCTCTTTCTCTGCTTTCTTTCTCTTTCTCTGCTTTCTGTCTCATTCTCTGTTTTCTGTCTCCTTCTCTGCTTTTTGTCTCTTTCTCTGCTTCTGTCTCTTTCTCTGCAATTTGTCTCTTTCTCGGCTTTCTGCCTTTTTCTCCACAATCTGTCTCTTTCTCTGCTTCTGTCTCTTTCTCTGCTTCTGTCTCTTTCTCTGCTTTCTGTCTCTTTCTCTGCTTTCTGACTCTTTCTCTGCTTTCTGTCTCTTTCTCCACTTTCAGTCGCTTTCTCCACTTTCAGTCTCTTTCTCCGCTTTCTGTCTCTTTCTCAGCTTTCTTCTCTTTCTCCACTTTCAGTCGCTTTCTCCACTTTCAGTCTCTTTCTCCACTTTATGACTCTTTCTCTGCTTTCTGTCTCTTTCTCCACATTCAGTCGCTTTCTCCGCTTTCTGTCTCTTTCTCTGCTTTCTGTCTCTTTCTCTGCTTTCTGGCACTTTCTCTGCTTTCTGTCTCTTTCTCTGCTTTCTTGCACTTTCTCTGCTTTCTGACTATTTCTCTGCTTTCTGTCTCTTTCTCCACTTTCAGTTGCTTTCTCTGCTTTTTGTCACTTTCTCTGCTTTCTGTCTCTTTCTCTGCTTTCTGTCTCTTTCTCTGCTTTCTGGCACTTTCTCTGCTTTCTGTCTCTGATTTCTTTCTCTTTCTCTGCTTTCTGTCTCTTTCTCTGCTTTCTGGCACTTTCTCTGCTTTCTGTCTCTGCTTTCTGTCTCGTTCTCTGCTTTCTGACATTTTCTCTGCCTCATCCCACTATAAATTCCCACGCGCAGCAAAGTACCCCTGCCAACCCGCCCCCACTCCTACTCTCGGGAACTGACCCCCATCTAATTTCTCCTGTGAATAGGTTCCCCAATCTAATTCCACCCCAAATCCCCACGTCCCCACACCCCTTCCCCACCCCGACCCCCCCCCATCCTGTGAACAGTCCCGTATCTAAACCTTCCATGAACAGACAGTAAAAGCCCCTTCCCAATTCAAATTAAATCCTGGAGAAGACCCACCTCCCATTTTAAACCTGAAGAAGTCTCCCCTCCGATTTTAAATCTGGAATAGACCCCCCACACATTTTAAACCTGGAGTAAACTCCGCTCCCTTTTTAAACCTGCAGTAGACTCCCTTCCGATTTTTAACCTGGTGTAGATCCACATCCCATTTTAAACCTGGAGAGCCCCCCACCCCGCTCCTATTTTAAACCTGCTGTCGACTCAGCTCCCATCTTAAACCTGAATACCCCCTCCCAATTTGAACGGGGATGGTCCCACGTCCCATTTGAAACCGAGAGAATCCCTATCCCATTTTCAATATGGAAAATTGTCCCTCCCATTTGAAAAATTACCTAATTCCCTCTGTGAACATCGCCCTCTAATTCTCCCCTGCCTCTGCTGTAAACACACCTCCCTTTCTAAGTTACCCTCTCGGCCCATTAAAAGCCGCCCGTCTCTCCTAATTCCCACTCTATCATCTCCGTTGTGAACATCCCCCCTATGTGTAACTCCCGTCCCTGTGTAATTCCAATCTCCATCACGTTCCCGGATGTGGCTCCATCCCCCGACAGTCTTTAATTTGTTTTAATTCTGGTCTGGATAAGCCGCTGGAATTCTATCAAATGGCTCTCAGGCGCCTGGCACCTTTAACTCGTTCTGGCCAAACACAGGGTCAAGCAGACAGCAAGGATGCGAAGAGGCTACCTGGCATTCTGAGCCTTTTATGCACAGCAATATCCCAGCCACAGACACATCCCTCCCTGTAGAAAGATGTTTCACCTGTTCTCCCCATTACCCCCATTAGCATCAGTGAATCAGACTGAGGTACACACACACACACACACTGGTTGGAGCAGGGACAGGACGAGGCCATTCAGCCCTTTGAACCTGTCAAACCGATGTTAGATCATGGCTGATCTTTCCCTTTCCCCCTGAGCCACAAGAAGACAGGCAGAGACAATCGGGGAGCGGATACACAGAGAGGCAAATAAACGCCGGGCTGGACTTAGACTTGGTGCCAAGAGTATAAACCGGGGAGGGGGCAGCTGGTTCAGCATCTCTCTGCTATTTTACCTCCATTGGGAGAAGAACTCGGAAAAGATGGAAAGCAGGATCCCGGTTCACACTCACCCTGTCCAATACCATGGCAGCGATTTCAAATCCACCCCCAGTGAGAGGAACAGAGGCACAGAAAACAGAGATCCAGGGATCAGGACAGAACTGACTGAGGGAGAGAGTGAGAGAGAAACAAATGGAGAGGGAGATGGAGAATGAAAGAGAGGCAGTGAGTCAGAAAAGAGTGAGAGAAACTAAAAGCAGAGGGCAGAAATACAAAGAAGGACAAATAGAGAGATGGAGGTGCAGCGAGGGAACGCAGCAGCAATGTCGATATTGAGAATAATCCCAGAAAAATAGAGAGATGCCGAGACAGAAAGATGTCGAGCAGCAGAGATACAAAGTAAGGTGTAGATTCAGAATAGAGAGGGCTGTCTCAGGAAGGGGTTTGGGAAATGCAGAGACAATCTTGCAGGAAATGATATGTGGAACAGAGTGAGAGAGAAATGCACTGAGAGACAGATAAAGATGCAAAGAGTTGCAGAGCGAGAAAGAAAAGGGAAACTTGTGAGATCCAAGACAGAGGCAGAGATATAAAGGATGTTGAGCGATGCAGAGACAGGGATTTAAAGATGTGAAGAAACTAAGTGATGAACAAGGAAGGAAGGGGCAGAGATATAGTTGTAGCAAGAGATGGAGAGAGGGAAATATACGGGATTACATTGACTGTTCTGGGACAGCGCTTCCCAAACTATTTACTTCAGAGGCCCCTCCAGTCCCCTCCCTTGTGGTAAAAAGGCCCCGCTCCCCAAAGCACAAAATCAAAATACTGCGAATGCTGAAAATCTGAAATAACAACCGTACTGGAAATATTGAGCATTTCCAGCACTTTGATTTTATATCAGCCACGAAAACACAAGGTCTTCTTTTCTGAATCTAAAAATGAATTAGACAACAACACATATATATTTATTATTATTTTCCTCTCTGGTTAAAGCTCTTTTCTGAGAATTCCACGTGCCAAAAGATTCTCCCTCTGCATCATCAAAGCTGCAACTTCTGGGAAGATTCTCCTTGGGAATAAGAGAAATAAAAAATGATTAAAACTTAGCAAAACGTTGTTGAACATCAAACAAACACAACAAGAGCCCAGGGCGCTGTCTCTCACTCACGGACATAAAACAATCTCTCAGGGGCTCCCCATCTTACAAATACATCCCCCGATTCAGAGAATGGGAGGTGATGGGAGATGTGTGAGAGTGTTTTAGGAGCTGAGTACATGCCCATTGTCCTGTTAATCCAGGTAATGTCGCCAGCTGTGAGCAGAGGCATGACAAGGAGCTGCTTCCTGATGACCTGCAAACTTTTCAGCCCAAACCCCACTGTGGACAGCATTGCTGTAATTTACAGACAGACATTTGCAGCCATCAGCTCCATTCTGTTCCGATAAACTGTGAAATTCCCATTTTGTAAAAAACTGAAATTAACGTGCCAACACTTAATCACTGCCCCAGCGTCCAACTTAACAAAAAATCAAGACACCTTCAAGATAGGGAAATGTGGTTTGAAGGGTTGCGATGCCCTGTGGTGCTTCTCTACAGGGGCTGGGAGCTGGGCAGTGACTAAACACGGCAGACTCCCCAGAGCCTGTGTGTCTCCCTCTATGTTTACCCTGTTACTTCCAGCTGCTTCTCTCTCTCTGTCTCTCTCCACTTCTGTGTGTGTGTATCTACATAATTTCTACCTCATTGTAAAAATACACAAACACTGCTGACCCCATCCCCTCTCCCGTAGAAGGCTAGAGAGTGAAATTCACATTCTGAGCCCTGGAACTCTGAATTGAACTAGATGGGATAATATGTTGGACTTGGTGCTTGGCAACGAACAAGGCCAGGTGGCAGATCTCTCGGTGGGAGAGCATTTCGGTGATACTGATCACAACTCCCTGACCTTTACTATAGTCATGGAGAGGGACAAGAGCAGACGGGATGGGAAAATATATAATTAGGAGAGGGGGAATCACAATGCTATTAGGCAGGAACTGGGGAGCATAAATTGGGAACAGATGTTCTCAGGGAAATGCACGACAGAAATGTGCAGATTGTTTAGGGAGCACTTGCTGCGAAAGCTGGATAGGTTTGTCTCGATGAGGCAGGGAAGGGATGGTAGGGTGAAGGAACCTTGGATGACAAGAGATGTGGAATGCCTAGTCAAGAGGAAGAAGGAAGCTTACTTAAGGTTGAGGAAGCAAGGATCAGACAGGGCTCTAGAGGGGTACAACGTAGCCAGGAAAGAACTGAACAATGGACTTAGGAGAGCTAGAAGGAGACATGAAAAAGTCTTGGCGAGTAGGATTAAGGAAAATCCGAAGGCGTTCGACACTTAGGTGATGAACAAAAGGATGGCCAGAGTGTGGGTAGGGCCGATCAGGGATAGTGGAGGGAACTTGTGCCTGGAGTCGGAGGAGGTAGGGGAGGTCCTAAATGAATACTTTGCTGCAGTATTCAGTAGTGAGAGGGACCTGGTCGTTAGTGAGGACAGCGTGGAACAGGCTGACATGCTCGAACAGGCTGAGGTTAAGAGGGAGGATGTGCTGGAAATTTTGAAAGACATGAGGACAGATAAGTCCCCTGGGCCAGACGGGATATACCCAAGGATATTACGGGAAGTGAGGGAAGAGATTGTCGCGCCTTTGGCGATGATCTTTGCGTCTTCACTGCCCACTGGAGTAGTACCGGACGATTGGAGGATGGCAAATGTTGTTCCCTTGTTCAAGAAAGGGAATAGGGATAACCCTGGGAATTATAGACCAGTCAGTCTTACATCGGAAGTGGGCAATTTATTGGAGAGGATTCTGAGAGACAGGATTTATGATTATTTGGAAAAGCATGGTTTGATTAGAGACAGTCAACATGGCTTTGTGAGGGGCAGGTCATGCCTCACAAGCCTTACTGAATTCTTTGAAGATGTAACAAAACACATTGATGAAGGAAGAGCAGTGGATGTGGTGTATATGGATTTTAGCAAAGCATTTGATAAGGTTCCCCATGGTAGGCTCATTCAGAAAGTAAGGAGGCATGGGATTCAGCGAAAGCTGCCTGTCTGGATACAAAAAGCTGGCCCATAGAAGTCAGAGGGTGGTAGTAGATAGAAAGTATTCAGCATGGACCTCGGTGACCAGTGGTGTTCCACAAGGATCTGTTCTGGGACCTCTGCTCTTTGTGATTTTTATAAATGACTTGGATGAGGATGTGGAAGGCTGGGTTAGCAAGTTTGCCGATGACACGAAGGTTGCTGGAGTTGTGGATAGTGTGGAAGGCTGTTGTGGGTTGCAACGGGACATTGGCAGGATGCAGAGCTGGGTTGAGAAGTGGCAGATGGAGTTCAACCTGGAAAAGTGTGAAGTGATTCATTTTGGAAGGTTGAATTTGAATGCAGAATACAGGCTTAAAGACAGGATTCTTGGTAGTGTGGAGGAACAAAGGGATCTTGGGGTCCATGTCCATAGATCGCTCAAAGTTGCCACACAAGTTGATAGGCTTGTTAAGAAGGCGTATGGTGTGTTGGCTTTCATTAACAGGGGGATTGAGTTTGAGAGCCTCGAGGTTATGCTGCAGTTCTATAAGGCCCTGGTTCGACCACAATTGGAATATTGTGTTCAGTTGTGATTGCCTCATTATAGGAAGGATTTGGAAGCTTCAGAGAGGGTGCAGAGGAGATTTACCAGGATGCCGCCTGGACTGGAGGCCATGCCCTCCGAAAAAAGATTGAGGGAGCTCCGGCTTTTCTCATTTGAGTGAAGAAGGATGAGAGGTGACTTGATAGAGGGGTACAAGATGATGAGAGGCAGAGATAGTGCGGATTGTCAGAGACTTTTTCCCAGGAAATGGCTATCGCCAGGGGGCATAATTTTAAGGTGATTGGAGGAATGTTTATGGGAGATGTCAGAGGTAGGTTCCTTACACAGAGAGTGGTGGGTGTGTGGAATGCGCTGCCAGCGGTGGTAGTAGAAGCAGATACATTAGGGGCATTTAAGCGACTCTTGGATAGGTACATGGATGATAGTCGAATGAAGGGTATGTAGTTAGTTTGATATTCGTGTAGGTTAAATGTTCGGCACAACATCGTGGGCCGACGGGCCTGTACTGTGCTGTCCTGTTCTATGTTCTATGTTCTGTTCAAATTCCCCCCAGGTGTTACATTTCACTGTCAAATTCAGCCATCAGCCTAAAAGACCGACATTATTCTGGCATGATAAGATGCCTTTACAAAACATTGCATTTCGGCCACTGTCTGAAGGTGAGCTTCTGTGTTTCAGTCTCTGTGTCTGTGTGCCCAGGTGAATTGTAACTGATTACAGTGTGGGTGTGTGTGTGAGACAGAGAGTCCAGCTTTAATCCCCCTCTCGTTGTCCCAGTCTTAACCCTTTCCCCCAATTCCAACCCCAATGTCCCCCTGTCCCAGGGTTTGTCACCGACCCACCCCCTCTTCCACCCCCATCAAGGATGAGCTGATGGACGGAAGGGGAGAAAGTCCAACGATGGAGCACAGACCGTGTGGGATGCTGAGTACTAAATATTTAATGTCCCTCACTGTCTTTCTACCTCTGTCTCTCTTTGTCTGTCTCTTTACCCTTCTTTGTGCCACTTTCTTTCTCTGGCTTTTCTTCTTTCTGTCTCTCTTCCGCTCTCAGTCTCTCTCTCTCTCTCTCTTTCTCTGGCTTTCTTTTCTCTCTTGTTCTCTGTCTCTCTGGCGTTCCCTTTTTTTCTGTCTTTCTTTTTCTGGCTTTCTTTATTTCTCTCTCACTCTCAGGCATTCTTTTCCCTTTCTTTCTTTGCCTCTTTCGCTCTCTTCTCTAGCTTTCTTTCTCTCTATCTCTCTGACATTTTTCTCTCTATTTCTCTCTCTCTCTCTGTCTACATCTGCTCTCTCTTTCTCTCTCTGGCTTTCTCTTTAGCTCGTTCCCTGGCTTTCTTCCTCGCTCTCTTTCTCTTTATAGCTCTCTAATTTACAGGCTCTGTCTCTGTCTCTCCCTCTCTCTCTTCGGCTTTCATCTCTCCATCTCTCTCTCTCTCTTTGGCTCCTTCTCTCTGTTTTCTGACTTTCTCGTCAGCTGTTGTTTTGATTTTCCTTTTCTCTGGAATTCTCTCTCTTTTTCTGGCTTTCCTCCCTCTCTTAGGCGCTTTTTCTCTTTCTTTGGCTTCCACTTTGTCCCTTTTTCTCTGTCTTCCTCTGGCTTTCTCTCTGACTCTTTCACTTGGTGCCTCTCTGTCCCATTCTCTGGCTTCTATCCTCTCTATTTCTTTGGCTCCTTCTCTTTTTACTCGCTTTCTCTGTCTTTCTCTGTCTTTTTCTCTCTTTTTCTTTGGTTCTCTCTCTCTCTCTCTCTCTCTCTCTCTCTCTCTCTCTCTCTCTCTCTCTCTCTCTCTCTCTCTCTCTCTCTCTCTCTCTCTCTCTCTCTCTCTCCATGGTTTTTTCTCTCTCTACCTTCCTCTGGCCTTTTTTCTCTTTCTCTCTATCTCTGTCTTTTTTCGCTCTTTGCTGGCTTTTTATCTCTGGCTCTTTCTCTTTGGTTGTTTCTCTGTGGCTTTCTCTTTCTCCTCTCGCTATCTCTTTCTATATCTGTCTGTTTTATTTCTCTCTCTTCCTCTTGTTTTTTTATTTCTTCGGCTCTTTCTCTTTGGCTCCTTCTCCTGAGAGCCTGCAAAAGGCAGAGATCTCTTTGCTCATGGACTGAGAAGCTTTCTCTCCTGTCTGCTCCCATCTCTTTCTCACAAGCCTTTGAAGACACAAGAACTCCAAGAGAGGAAAGTCTCCTACAATGAACAGGGTTTAAGAAGAATACTGGGCCCCAACGAAAAGCAAGGTTACCTACAATAAAGGAATCTACAGTGAGCACAAAGAACAGTAACAACAACTCTTCAGATATTTCCTCAAACATTTCTACTTTATTATTCAGCTCTTTTCTGTCACTATTTATTGTGTGTATCGTGTATGCATGCAAGTGCAGGCACGTCTTGTATCTGCAGACATCAACCAAATTAGAGTTCAAGTTTAATACATGTCAACTTTTCTTCTTTAAACCTGAAAAAGCCTGTTTGTGCTGGTTTTTTTGCCTTAAAATTGGAAAGCGGTGAACAAGGATTCGCCAAGGAGGGGCTAAGATTATCCGGTGTCTTCATTCCATCTTTTACAGTCTGTATTTCCTTGCTCCTCTTTCACTTTATCGCTGAAATGCTCTATCTTTCTCCCTTCCCTCTTCTTCCAAGTCAATTTTTGAAAATTATTTTTCAGCCTCAAGTTTTTCTTTTTCCATTTCTTACTGAATTCCAGCCAATTCAACTGACGTACTCTATTCTTCTTCTTCTAATTTCTGATGTTGGTCTATTTCATTAATTATCTCTGGGTTTTTTTGTACCTGATTTCAATTTTAACCCCAATTGTGCTGCCAACGATTTTAGCTTTCTCGTTTCTTAAAGATTTCAAGTCACTGATGGACATATTCTCCTCTCCCAGAAAAAAAACGAACTGCTGCTACTGCAAATACCATTCTGATGCTCTCGCCTTCAATCTATTTTATGGGAAAGCTGCCTATTTATTTTCTCTTTCAATTATTTACTTCCCTTGTACTTCACATAATTATTGCTGGAAACGATCCCAACAAGAGTTCCCAATTAATATGTTCCGACCAAGGCGTGAGTAATGCACTGTTAATTCAGTCCCACGTCTCCACGGGTAGTAGCATATCGTGTAAAGTTTATCAGCCAGTGGAAAGTAGCCAAATTGAGTACTCTATTTGTGCACCGGAATGAAGTGCACCAAACCAGGTTTAATTTAACAACAACATTAACTATTTATTAATAAACGAAATCTTAAACAATAATGATATAAATCTATATCTGAAAGATTTTAAACTCATTATTCTTCTTAACCCTCATGTACACAGACATGCACTCAAAAAACAGGTTAACTGGGTAAAAGGCTTTTTTGAATTATAACTGTTTCTTGAAGATAATTAAATAACTGGGTTTTCACGGTCTAGTTGTGTATTTCCTGGTCGGTGATGCGTCCCAGAGTCAAACATTCAGATTCCACTCGAAGTAACTGCAGGTGACGTTGATGAACAGACTGTGATGGGCAGGACATCAAGGCAATTCGTTCGCAGCAGGCATCACACAAGCTGTGCCATCAGGGCTGGAACAACAGCTGTCAGTTCTCACACTCGATGCAAACGTTCCCTATAAAAATGCATGATTTCTGCAAATTCAGGACTTCTTCAAACACAAGAGGCAACAGCACAGCTTAATTCAGAGATTCTTCAGAGACAAGGAGCAACAGTAGTCTGTTGCAAGTGAAATATAGGCTTCCTCTCTCCAGACAGACACAGCAATAAGGGCTCAACCCCCATACATTTAATTCACACACATTCACAGTTCGTTTAACTTCATGACGAAATTGCAATTACACTTGATGCAGGAATTATTTTCAAGAGAAAGACATTCTTCTTTGGACTCCTTATTTCGAGAGACAATGGGTAAGCGCCTAGAGGTGGTCAGTGGTGTGTGGAGCAGCGCCTGGAGTGGTTATAAAGGCCAATTCTAGAGTGACAGGCTCTTCCACAGGTGCTTCAGAAAAATTTGATTGTCGGGGCTGTTACACAGTTGGCTCTCTTCTTGCGCCTCTGTCTTTTTTCCAGCTAACTGTTAAGTCTCTTCGACTCGCCACACTTTAGCCCCACCTTTATGGCTGTCCGCCAGCTGTGGCGAACGCTGGGAACTGACTCCCACGACTTGTGATCAATGTCACAGGATTTCATGTCACGTTTGCTGACGTCTTTAAACGGAGACATGGACAGCCGGTGGGTCTGATACCAGTGGCGAGCTCGCAGTACAATGTGTCTTTGGGGATCCTGCCATCTTCCGTGCGGCTCACATGGCCAAGCCATCTCAAAAATCGCTGACTCAGTAGTGTGTATTAGTTGGGGATGTTGGCCGCCTCGAGGACTTCTGTGTTGGAGATACGGTCCTGCCACCTGATGCCAAGTATTCTCCGGAGGCAGCGAAAATGGAATGAATTAAGATGTCGCTCTTAGCTGACATACGTTGTCCAGGCCTCGCTGCCATAGAGCAAGGTACTGAGGACACAGGCTTGATACACTCGGACTTTTGTGTTCCCTGTCAGTGCGCCATTTTCCGCACTCTCTTGGCCAATCTGGACGTAGCAGTGGAAGCCTTACCCATGCGCTTGTTGATTTCTGCATCCAGAGACAGGTTACTGGTGATAGTTGAGTCTAGGTAGGTGAACTCTTGAACCACTTCCAGAGCGTGGTCGCCAATATTGATGGATGGAGGATTTCTGACGTCCTGCCCCATGATGTTCGTTTTCTTGAGGCTGATGGTTAGGCCAAATTCATTGCAGGCAGCCGCAAACCTGTCGATGAGACTCTGCAGGCACTCTTCAGTGTGAGATGTTAAAGCAGCATCGTCAGCAAAGAGGAGTTCCCTGATGAGGACTTTCCGTACTTTGGACTTCGCTCTTAGACGGGCAAGGTTGAACAACCTGCCCCCGATCTTGTGTGGAGGAAAATTTGTTCTTCCTAGGACTTCAACACATGTGAAAACAGTAGGGAGAAGAAAATCGCAAAAAGTGTGGGTGCGAGAACACAGCCCTGTTTCACGCCACTCAGGATAGGAAAGGGGTCTGATGAGGAGCCACCATGTTGACTTTTGCCTTTCATATTGTCATGGAATGAGGTGATGATACTTAGTAGCTTTGGTGGACATCCAATCTTTTCTAGTAGTCTGAAGAGACCACGTCTGCTGACGAGGTCAAAGGCTTTTGTTAGATCAATGAAAGCAATGTAGAGGGGCATCTGTTGTTCGTGGCATTTCTCCTGTATCTGACGAAGGGAGAACAGCATGTCAATGGTCGATCTCTCTGCATGAAAGCCACACTGTGCCTCAAGGTAGACGCGCTCGGCCAGCTTCTGGAGCCTGTTTAGAGCGACTCGAGCAAAGATTTTCCCCACTATGCTGAGCAGGGAGATAGGGAGATTCCACAACAAAAATTTAAAAAAATAAATAATGCTGTCCTTCCCAGGGGCTTTTCCGCTGGCTAGAGAATCAATGACATCACTGAGTTCCAATTTGGTTGGCTGTACGTCCAGCTCATCCATGACTAGTAGAGGCTGGGCTGCATTGAGGGCAGTTTCAGTGACAGCATTCTCCCTGGAGTGCAGTTCTCGGTAGTGCTCAACCCAGCGGTCCATTTGTTTGCATTGGTCAGTGATTATGTCCCCTGATTTCGATTTTAGGGGGGCGATCTTCTTGATGGTTGGCCCAAGAACTCTCTTCATGCCATCATACATTCCTCTGATGTTTCCGGTGTCTGAGGCCAGCAGAATATGACTGCATAGGTGTTGCCAGTAGTCGTTTGCGCAGCGCCTGGCTGTTCTTTGTGCAGTGTTTCTGGCTGCTTTAAGTGCTACGGATGTTAACTCACTGGGGGCTTTCTTGTAGTTCAACAGTGCAATGCGCTTAGCGGCTGTGACAGGCTCCAGCTCTTCATTATGAGATTGAAACCAGTCTGCATTTCTCCTCGCTCTTTTGCCGTAGGTTGTCAAACCTGTCTCATAGATGGCGTCTCTGATGTGGGCCCACTTGGTCTCAGCATCCCCAGTGGGAGTGTTTTGAAGGGCTGACACAAGTGAATTTGGAAATTTTTGTAAAAGCTGTGGGTGGGAAAGACATTATTGGCTATATTTCAGGCAGGTCGAGCAGCGACTGAACTCAATCCAAAAGTGAAACTAACTTTTTCAACAATCATGTCACATGACAGTCATAAATTTTCCTGTCATTTCCCTGTTGACTTGTTTGGAAACAGGTGCCTTGCAGTCTGAGCTCAATTCACTCAGTCCACAATTCAAATATCAGACCTGAAAGCATTGTTTTCGAAGAAAGATAGAAGGAATCACATAACAGGTTTTAAAAGAGCAAGTTTTGTATTCAGAGCAGATCTGTTGAACTGAGAATGCAATCAATGGAGGTGGAAGAGGGAGTGTGGCTGCTGTTCCGCCTCCTGTCCTGCAGGGAGCGCTCTGACAATCATCCTGCCACCTTTCTGTCGAGCCCTCTAAAAGTGAAATCTTCCTGCTGCCCCGCTGTCCTTTGCTGTGTGTGACCACGAGCCACCCACCCTCATCAGTGGATTTCCGGTCATCCAGCTGTCAGTCACCTTTTTGCTGCTGCTGCTGCTGTTGGGCCTGTGTGACCTCCCCCCGCCAGTGCATTCTGGAGCATCCAACAATCAGGCACCCTTTGGAAATTCGGGTAAAATATACAACTTTCTGACCTTGGACTGAGTCACCACATAAATAAGTTTGTTTGGGGAGCAGCTGAAGTTCAGCAACATCCATCCGACTTATTGGAATATACATTCGGAGAGCCTGCAATACAAGGGATCTCTTCCTGCAATGTTGCAGTATAAGAAATCTGTAACAAATACCAACCACAGGAACATGAAATTGTCGGATATGGTGAACAGTAAAATGACAGATTTCTTCTGCTCTCCATCTCTGGGTCACTGCGATTCTCTCCCTTGCTCTCATCCCTCGGTCCCTTACGGACTCAACTGGTCACGAAAATGTGTCTGACTGTCAGAGCGTTGAGGAACAGAATTAAAGCAATTGGGTACAATAGGGCTAAAAACATTTCAAACCTGTCAATTCACACTGATCCTGGATCAGTAGAGTAGCTTGTCTTTGGAAAACAGAAGCATGATATATTGTTGATGATCTCTGCAGGCTGATGTACGAAATAAAAGCGGACATTTTCTAAACTGAGCAGAATGCAGATTGCTGATAGAACCACAGTCGCAATTTTCTTGGTGCAATATTTTCCTTCCAGCTTCTTGCAACAAATGGCCATAAATTGGTCAAAGGTGAAAGTGATGGTGAAGCAGACAGAAAAGTCTCTGGCAGCACCAGGCAGGACAGTGGTCACTATAAACACAGGGGTGATATCCAGGAAAGATATTGGAAAGTAATAAGAATTGATCTGGTTCATTATCACGGCAGTAATAATGAGCAGTAGATCCGCCTTTGCCATGGGCACCTGGTAGCCACTAGGACAGGTGGAGAGGCCGCAATTGCCGCTGTTTAGCATCACAGTCGCCAGTAAATTAACTGGAAGAGAGAGAAGGGAAAAGGGACTCGAATTACTAATCAAACATTCTGCGTGTCTGAACCAAAGAGTAAGGGAAGGGCTTTAGTCCCAAAAACAGGTTTGTTGGAGGCCGGTCAGAGGTAGAAATTAATAAGCAAATCACAACTGACCTCCAACCCACCCAGTTCTGGGTTTAACTGAGCCGGAACAGGGAGGGGCAGGCAACTGCTCACAGGGGGCACGTTTGAAATGCAAATATTTAAATGAGACTGGAATTTTCCGATTTAATCTCTGTTAGACATGTAACCCTGGCCCCTGGTTATCCCCATTATAACACACACTGCAAACAAAAACACCCAGTATTGGCAGAGTCAGAACTGACACCCACTCCAGGAGCCGACACTTCCCCTCCAGCAAGATTGGATATCCCCTGAGATTGGATTCTCCCCAGGATCAGACACTTCCCCTCCATCAAGATTGGATATCCCCTGAGATTGGATTCTCCCCAGGATCAGACACTTCCCCTCCATCAAGATTGGATATCCCCTGAGATTGGATTCTCCCCAGGATCAGACACTTCCCCTCCATCAAGATTGGATATCCCCTGAGATTGGATTCTCCCCAGGATCAGACAGTTCCCATCAAGCAATAGTGTATATCCCCTGAGACTGGATTCTCCCCAGGATCAGACACTTCCCCTCCACAAAGATTGGATATCCCCTGAGATAGGATTCTCCCCAGGATCAGACCACCCACCCTGGTCTGACATCCCGCCTCCCCTGCATTCAAACCCTGGGATCAGATTCCCTCCCAGAGATTTATCACACCCACTAAGCAGGACAGGGCACTCACATTCCCCGCCCAGGATTGGAAATTCTGAGATCAGAAGTCCTGCAGGGATTCGACCACCGACACGGGACTGCAACACCACCCGTGGATCAGACATCCCGGGTGTCAGGACCTGCACATCAAGTCTGGAATCAGACACTCCGCATATATCTGAATGGGTATTTACAGTAAAGGTGAGGTCAGTGATATATCTGAATGGCTATTTACAGTAAAGGTGAGGTCAGTGATATATCTGAATGGCTATTTACAGTAAAGGTGAGGTCAGTGATATATCTGAAGGGGTATTTACAGTAAAGGTGATGTCAGTGATATATCTGAATGGCTATTTAAAGTAAAGGTGAGGTCAGTGATGTATCTGAATGGGTATTTACAGTAAAGGTGAGGTCAGTGATATATCTGAATGGCTATTTACAGTAAAGGTGAGGTCAGTGATATATCTGAATGGCTATTTACAGTAAAGGTGAGGCCAGTGATATATCTGAATGGCTATTTACAGTAAAGGTGAGGTCAGTGATATATCTGAATGGCTATTTACAGTAAAGGTGAGGTCAGTGATATATCTGAATGGGTATTTACAGTAAAGGTGAGGTCAGTGATATATCTGAATGGGTATTTACAGTAAAGGTGAGGCCAGTGATATATCTGAATGGCTATTTACAGTAAAGGTGAGGTCAGTGATATATCTGAATGGGTATTTACAGTAAAGGTGAGGCCAGTGATATATCTGAATGGCTATTTACAGTAAAGGTGAGGTCAGTGATATATCTGAATGGGTATTTACAGTAAAGGTGAGGTCAGTGATATATCTGAATGGGTATTTACAGTAAAGGTGATGTCAGTGATATATCTGAATGGCTATTTACAGTAAAGGTGAGGTCAGTGATATATCTGAATGGCTATTTACAGTAAAGGAGATGTCAGTGATATATCTGAATGGGTATTTACAGTAAAGGTGAGGTCAGTGATATATCTGAATGGCTATTTACAGTAAAGGTGAGGTCAGTGATATATCTGAATGGGTATTTACAGTAAAGGTGAGGTCAGTGATATATCTGAATGGGTATTTACAGTAAAGGTGAGGTCAGTGATATATCTGAATGGGTATTTACAGTAAAGGTGATGTCAGTGATGTATCTGAATGGCTATTTACAGTAAAGGTGAGGTCAGTGATATATCTGAATGGCTATTTACAGTAAAGGTGATGTCAGTGATATATCTGAATGGCTATTTACAGTAAAGGTGAGGTCAGTGATATATCTGAATGGGTATTTACAGTAAAGGTGAGGTCAGTGATATATCTGAATGGGTATTTACAGTAAAGGTGAGGTCAGTGATATATCTGAATGGCTATTTACAGTAAAGGTGATGTCAGTGATGTATCTGAATGGCTATTTACAGTAAAGGTGAGGTCAGTGATATATCTGAATGGCTATTTACAGTAAAGGTGAGGTCAGTGATATATCTGAATGGCTATTTACAGTAAAGGTGAGGCCAGTCATATATCTGAAGGGGTATTTAGAGTAAAGGTGAGGTCAGTGATATATCTGAATGGCTATTTACAGTAAAGGTGAGGTCAGTGATATATCTGAATGGGTATTTACAGTAAAGGTGATGTCAGTGATATATCTGAATGGCTATTTACAGTAAAGGTGAGGTCAGTGATATATCTGAATGGCTATTTACAGTAAAGGTGAGGCCAGTCATATATCTGAATGGCTATTTACAGTAAAGGTGAGGTCAGTGATATATCTGAAGGGGTATTTACAGTAAAGGTGAGGTCAGTGATATATCTGAAGGGGTATTTACAGTAAAGGTGAGGTCAGTGATATATCTGAATGGCTATTTACAGTAAAGGTGAGGTCAGTGATATATCTGAAGGGGTATTTACAGTAAAGGTGAGGTCAGTGATATATCTGAATGGGTATTTACAGTAAAGGTGAGGCCAGTCATATATCTGAATGGCTATTTACAGTCAAGGTGAGGTCAGTGATATATCTGAAGGGGTATTTACAGTAAAGGTGAGGCCAGTGATATATCTGAATGGGTATTTAGAGTAAAAGTGAGGCCAGTCATATATCTGGATTAGTTTGTATGATATAAATGGGGTCAGTGATATATCTGGATAGGTTTTTTCAGTAAGTGTGAGGTCAGTGATATTTCTGGATTGATATTTAGAGTAAATAAGAGGTCACCGATATATCTGGGTGCCATTTCCGGTAAATGTGAGGTGAGTGATGTAAATGGATAGGGATTTCAGGGAAAAGTGATGTCAATGAAGTTAAAGGGTGGTGATCGGACAAGAGATGTTGAGAGTGTTCAGCAGCCGGGTGCAGTGAGACAGGAACACCAGCAGATGGAGATGGTGAAATAAAAACCAGAAATACTGGAACCACTCAGCAGGTCTGGCAGCATCTGTGGAAAGAGAAGCAGAATAAGCGTTTTGGGTCAGTGACCCTTGCTCGGATGGAAATGGTGAGATGGGCAGTTACTGCAGTGACACAGAGACATCAGCAGATGCAGATAGTGAGCGTGGTTCAGTAACTGCAGTGAAACAGGGACACCAGCAAATGGAGATGGTGTGAGGGGATAGGAACTGAGGGTAGTGAGACGGGGGAACCAGCGGATGGAGATTATGTCAGGCGGGGGTAAATGCAGTGAGGAAGGCACGCCAGCAGATGGAGATGGTGAGAGAAGGGCACTAAATGCATTTTGACAGGGCAACCAGCAGATGCACGTGATGAGAGCGGTTCAATAACAGCAGTAAGACAGGGACACCAGCATATGCAGATGGTGAAAGGAGGACACTAACTGCAGTGTGACAGGGACACCAGCAGATGGAGATGGTAAGATGGGGGAGTAACTGAGTGCAGTTAGACAAGGACACCAGCATACTGAGACTGTGAGAGGGGCAGTAACTGCAGTGAGTCAGGGTCACCAGCAGGTGGAGATTTTGATAATTGGCAGTAACTGCAGTGAGGCAGGGACACAAGCAGATCGAGATGTTGAGGGGGCAGGAACTGCAGTGAGACAGGGAAACCAGCAAAGGGAGATGGTGAGAGTGGGCAGTAAGTGCACGGAGACAGGCTCACCAGCAGATGGAGGTGGTGAGTGCGTGGCTTTACGTCTCTGTTTAATAATAGCGTGGCTTAAAAACTAAGATGTGCATTGTGGCACAACTGCACATTTTCGCTATGGAACAGCATCAGAAGTGCTGTGTGCAAAAAAAAAATCAAAAAACAAATCAACCGGTTTGAACTAGGAGGAGAGACACCAGCAAAGGATGTTTGCCTAAAGGAAGATAATTTTTTTCAGCACAGGTTCTACATTGACCAACAGGCTTGGATAATTCCCTAAAGATCGAAACAACAAAACCTTGTGATGAGAACATTTTTATTGCATGTGGGAGCAAACATTGCTTTTCTTTACTTCCAATCTCAGAGTCTTTGCTTCAAGATTGATTCTCTCTTGACGGATTGTGTTTTCTGGAATTCCCATTAAAGTTTCAACTAAGATCTACCAATATTAAAATCAAAATAATAGACCTGTCGTTATAATCTATATTGAAGGAACTGTGCGATGCCTGCTGCAGCTGAAGTGCTTTGAATGTCTATCAAGTAAAGACTGTTCATCAAATCCGTGTGTAGAAATCAATTGGCATCTGATTGCTCAAATAGAGACAGCTCATAAACCAAGACCGTAACTCACAAAGATTTGGAAACCAGTTATTTATTTATTCTTAAGGAACAGCCTTCTTCAGACAATTTTTACAACTGGTTAACCGTTAGTTTTTCAATGTATGTGCATGAATAGGGGAGTTCGAATACATGATAAGTTGCAAGTTCTTTAGATATAAATTTATCTTAATAGTGTTTAGATTTAGTTTATTAATAAATAGTTCATTTGTTATCTAAAATACCTGGTTTCATCCAGTTTTATTCTAGGAGTGGTAAAGTGATTAATTTGGCTTTTTTACGCTTAGCTGGGAAAACTTTAATAATATGCTGTGGCCTATGGAGTAATGGGACTGAATTGACAGTGCATTTCTCTCGCCACTGTCGGAACAGAGGGATAGTGATAGCGAGAGAGTAGCGGATAGATAGAACATGCCAGGGGATCCTGAGACACTCTAGAAGTCATGCGAAAATAGGAAGGGTGTGGTAGGAACCTGTAGTTACAAGATAAGGCCAATGACACTGAGACTTGTTACTGAACGAGTAATCCAGATATCAAGGGCAATACATGAGGGACACAGGTTCAGATTCCACCTGGGCAGCTGCTGGAATTTAAATGCAATTGCTAAGTGCAATTGATCAATATAAAAACAGGAATTAAAAGATAGTCTCAGTAATGATGCCACAAATCTATCATTGATTGTCATAAAAACCCAGCTGGTTAACTCACGTCCTCCAGGGAAGGAAGTCCGCCGTCCTTACCTGGGCCAGCCTACCAGGTTGAAACATCATTCTGAGGTGTGTCTGATGCTTCGACTGGCATGCCCTCCTGCACTCTTCATTGAACCAGGGTTGGTCCCCTGGCTTGATGATAATGGCAGAGTGGGAGTTGTGCCAGGCCATGAGGTTATAGATTGTGGCTGAATATAATTCTGCTGCTGCTGATGGCTCACAGCACCTCATCGATGCTCAGATTCGCGTTTCTATATGTGCTTAAAAGCTATCACATTTAGCACAGCGGTAGTGCCACACAACACGATGGAGGGTAGCCTCAATGTGAAGGCGGGACTTTGTCTCCACAAGGACGGGAAGATGGTCACGCCGACGAATATTGTCATGGACAAATGCAGCTGTGACATGTAGATTGGTGAGTATGCGGTCAAGGAGGCTTCTCCCTCTTGTTGGTTCTCTCAGCACCTGCCACAGACCCAGTCTAGTAGTTATGCCATTTCGGACTTGGCCAGATCGGTCAGTAGTGGTGCTACTGAGCCACTCTTGGTGATGGACATTGAAGTCCCTCACCCAGAGAACATTTTGTGTCCTTGCCACCCTCAGTGTTTCCTCCAAGTGGTGTTCAACATGAAAAACCACTGATCTTCAGCCGAGTTGGTGTGGTAGGTGGTAAGCAGAGGGACGTTTCCTGGCCCATGTTTGACCTGATGATATGAGGCTTCATGGGTTCAGTGTCAATGTTGAGGACTCCCAGTGGAACTCCCTGCTGACTGTATATCACTGTTCTGCCACCTTTGGTGGGTCTGTCCTGCCAGTGGGATGGGACATACCGAGGGATGTTGATGGTAGTGTCTGGCACATTGTCTGTAAGTTAGGATTCGTGAGTATGACTATGTCAGGCTGTTGCTTGAGTAGTTTGTGGTACAGCTCTCCCAACATCTGACATGTGGGATTCTTTAAACGTCAGCTGATTAGAATCCAGGACCAGCATGTTCCTGTGAGGAAGAAAGACAAGTTTGGAAAGTTTCGGGAAGCTTGGATAACACGGGATATTGTGAGCCTTGTCAAAAAGAAAAAGGAAGCATTTCTAAGGGCTGGAAGGCTAGGAAGAGATGAAGCACGTGAGGAATATAAATACAGTAGGAAGGAACTTAAGCAAGGAGTTAGGAGGGCTAAAATGGTCATGAAAAGTCATTGGCAAACAGGATTAAGGAAAATCCCAAGGCTTTTTATACATATATAAAGAGCAAGAGGGTAACCAGGGAAAGGGTTGGCCCACTCAAGGACAGAGATGGGAATCTATGCATGGAGCCAGAGGAAATGGGCGAGGTGCTAAATGAGTACTTTGCATCAGTATTCACCAAGGAGAAGGACTTGGTGGATGATGAGCCTAGGAAAGGGAGTGCAGATAGTCTCAGTCATCTCATTATCAAAAATGAGGAGGTTTTGGGTGTCTTGCAAAGCATTAAGGTAGATAAGTCCCCAGGGCCTGATGGGATCTACCCGAGAATACTGAGGGAGGAAAGGGAAGAAATTGCTGGGGCCTTGACAGAAATCTTTGCATCCTCATTGGCTACAGGTGAGGTCCCAGTGGACTGGAGAATAGCCAACGTTGTTCTTTTGTTTACGAAGGGTGGCAAGGATAATCCAGGAAATTATAGGCCGGTGAGCCTTACGTCAGTGGTAGGGAAACTATTAGAGAGGATTCTTCGGGACAGGATTTACTCCCATTTGGAAACAAACGAACTTATTAAGGAGAGACAGCATGTTTTTGTGAAGGGGAGGTAGTGTCTTACTAATTTGATTGAGTTTTTTGAGGAAGTGACGAAGATGATTCATGAGGGAAGGGCGGTGGATGTTGTCCATATGGACTTTGGTAAAGCCTTTGACAATGTCCCACATGGCAGACTAGTGCAAAAGGTGAAGTCACACGGGATCAGAGGTGAGCTGGCAAGATGTATATAGAACTGGCTCATTCACAGAAGACAGAGGGTAACAGTGGATGGGTGTTTTTCTGAATGGAGGGATGTGACAAGTGGTGTTCCGCAGGGATCAGTGCTGGGACCTTTGCTCTTTGTAGTATATATAAATGATTTGGAGGAAAATGTAGCTGGTCTGATTAGTAAGTTTGCGGATGACACAAAGGTTGGTGGAGTTGCGGATAATGATGAGGATTGTCAGAGGATACAGCAGGATATAGATCGGTTGGAGACTTGGGCAGAGAAACGGCAGATGGCGTTTAATCCAGACAAATGTGAGGTAATGCATTTTGGAAGGTCTAATGCAGGTGGGAGATATACAGTAAATGGCAGAACCCTTAGGAGTATTGACAGGCACAGAGATCTGGGCGTACAGGTCCACAGGTCACTGAAAGTGGCAAGGCATGTGGATAAGGTAGTTAAGAAGGCATTCGGCATGCTTGCCTTCATGGGTTGGGGCATAGAGTAGAACAATTGGCAAGTCATGCTGCAGCTGTACAGAACCTTAGTTAGGCCACACTTAGAATATTGTGTGCAATTCTGGTCGCCACACTACCAGAAGGACGTGGAGGCTTTGGAGAGGGTACAGAGGAGGTTTACCAGGATGCTGCCTGGTCTCGAAGGCATTAGCTATGAGGAGAGGTTGGAAAAACTCGGATTGTTTTCACTGGAACGACGGAGGTGGAGGGGCGACATGATAGAGGTTTACAAAGGTATGAGCGGCATGGACAGAGTGGATAGTCAGAAGTTGTTTCCCAGGGTGGAAGAGTCAGTTACTAGGAGACATAGGTTTAAGGTGCGAGGGGCAAAGTTTAGAGGGGATGTGCGAGGCAAGTTTTTTACACAGAGGGTGGTGAGTGCCTGGAACTTGCTGCCAGGGGAGGTGGTGGAAGCAGATACGATCGCGACGTTTAAGAGACATCTTGACAAATATATGAATAGGAAGGGAATAGAGGGATATGGGCCCCGGAAGTACAGAAGGTGTTAGTTTCGGCAGGCATCAATATGGGCGCAGGCTTGGAGGGCCTAATGGCCTGTTCCTGTGCTGTATTGTTCTTTGTTCTTTGTTCTTGTTCTATGTCAGTAAGGAGGAGTTTGCAGGGTCGACAGTGATTTTCCAACTTCCTGTTGAGTCAGTGGCGGGTGAATTCTCTGCCAAAGGAATTAATGTCTTTTGTGCAGAGCACCATGCACTATACAGATTGGCACCAACAGATGGCTGTCCGGGGAGCCGCCTCTGGGATGTACTGATAGGTGAAGGAGTAGCCGAAGCCTCTGGGACGCATCTCATTGAGCGTGTCGATGAGGCTGGAAGGTGTGGCGACCTCCTAGCTGAACTGACCACGGCTCAACTGGATCTGCTCTTTGAACACAGGCAAAAAACTCTCATCGGGAGCTGGTCCTGGACAGCTTGAACTGCCTCTTGAAAATGCCCTCTGTGCCATTCCTGCACGGGCTGCTGCTGCACACTCTCAACTTCCTCGCCCTCATCTGTGCCTGGACACGCCATGGCAGTCTGTGTTGCCATCTGACAGAGAGGGGAATCCCCAGTGGATATGTTCCTGTGCAGACGTCCTTCCCCTTTACATCAGGGACCTGGAATTGAGATGGTTGCAAAGGGAAGTCCCGTGCAATAAGCTTTTTAAGAGGGTCATCTGCTCCCAGGCTGCCTATAATTTCAGCAGCCTGGAGACGTCCACGTGTCATGTTTGACTGGAGTGCGAGGTTGCGGCACCATCTTACATATGAATGGGGCTGTTCCTCATCTTGTTGCTGCACTTCAGCCTGATACTCTTCACCCTTCGGGACCAGACGCTCAGGGGGTTAGGTGCAGGAGGAAGATCGTCCCGTCCGGCGGCTCCTGGTTGGCCAAGTTAACAATTCAAAGGTTCTGGCAGTGGGCCATGGGCAGATGGGTTGCGGGTGATTTTCTCTGCCCTGATTGCCTGTCCTCTTCTGAGGTTATGTTTGCAACCATGTGCCCCTGGAGACAGAATATGCGGTGCACACCTGTTTACATGAGGCCTTCCATGTTACTTTAGTTTGAATTTTGTTTTGTATGTCTATCAGATTATATATCGAGTAAAGCACCCTCTACACTGTCCCATAAAGGCGAGGGTGGAATGTGCTAAACAGAGTAGCTACAGATCAAACTACCAATTAACACTGCTTCATTAAACATTCCCAGGGCAGGTACAGACTATAGTACACACTATCTGTCCAGCATTTCCAGGGTTGCCCTCGGAGTGTTTTGCGGCAGCATATTTGCTTTTCAATTTTCTTGCACTGCGATGCCTCTAACTTTTAACAATCGGTGAATATAATGTGACAAGTGATTGGGATTGAATATGTTTAATTGAGCTGAGTGTTAGTTTGGGGAATCTATTAAATTATATTCTGTGACCTGAGATTTGTTCATGGGGAATTGTGTAAAATTGTTGTCCTTAACTTACTGTCAGTAACAAAAGCAGAGATCCATTTTCCAACTGAGGAATATTAATTCCAATCTCTGAGCAGCAGCATTCACCCTTCACAATCTAGGTATTTCTTTAAACGACTATATATTTTAAACCAGATGTAAATTAAAACCCACAAACAATTGAATATAATCATTTGAATGACTATTGGAAATAACAGCTGAAACCAATCTTTCAATCTGACAAGAACAATATGAAGTGGAAACTGATTTCTTTACAGATTTCACATTATTTCCATGAGCTGATGTAATCTTTTCAGTCCAGTCGATAGATTTTAAATCCACTTCTCAGGAATAAGCTCAGGACTCGCACAAGGACACTGATCAAATTAACAGGTCAGATCCGAATAGATATTTGACATGGGGAAATCAGACATTACTTTTGCTTTAACATCATGTTTTTTTCCCAGGACATTTGGAATAATCTAAAACATGTTCTATGCTCAGTATTTAATTAAAGTAATGGTCAGTGCAGATAAATTTACTGTACATGGTAACTCTCCCCTTATTGTACAACAGTGCCTCTGATCAGCGAGCTGATAGTGGTGGGAACATCAACACCTGAATGTTCCCCTCCAAACCACACACCATCCTTACCTGGAACTATATCGCTGCTCCTTCCCTGTCACTGGGTCAAGGTCCTGGAACTCCCTTCCCAACAGCACTGTGAGTGTACATCCCCCTCATGGGCTGCAGTTCTCATCATCACCTTCTCAAGGGAAATTAGAGATGGACAATAATTGCAGGTCTCGCCAGCGGCGCTCACATCCAGTGAAAGAATAAAAATAATTAAGGTACACTGAAATAGAGGATTTTTTTCTGAGGCAGCGACGACATGAAACATGCATGGGATGACTAATGACAGTACAAACGAGGGGGTTGATATACCTGGCTGGGTAGTAACTGTAAATTAAAGTCAGTGATATAACTGAAAGGGTAGTGGCAGCACCTTTGATGCCTGTACTGCATATGGATGATTAATAACAGTATAATAGCGATGCGTCATATATCTGGCCGACCAGCAACAGAAAAAGTGAGATCAGTGATATTGATCGTTGTGTATTTACTGTAAAAGTGAGGTCACAGGAAAAGCTGGATGTATAGTTCCAGCACAAGTGAGATCCGTCATATATCTGATGGGTATTTACAGTTGAAGTGAGGTCAGTGATATATCTAGATGGGAGGTAACAGTAGAAATGTGGCCAGTGATATATATGGACGGGTATTTGAAATAAAACTGAGGTCCATGATATGTATGAATAGGTATATGCATTATAAGTCAGGTTTGTGATCTATCAGGGTGGGTATTTACCGTAAAGGTGAGGTTGGTGATACATCTAGATTGGTATTTAAGCAAAAGTGAGGTCAGCGAAATATCAACATTTTATTTACAATACATTTGTGGCCAATGATATATCTGGATGGTATTTACAAGTGAGGTCAGTGATGCATCTAGATGGTATTTCGAGTAAATGTGAAGTCAATGATATATCTGGATGGTAATTGCAGTACAAGTGAGGTTAATGATATATCTGGATGATATTTACAATAAAAGTGAGGTCAGTGATATATTTGGATTGGTATAGAGTACAGAAGTAGCGATATCATGCTGGAGCTACACAGCGCGCTGGTTAGGCCACAGCTGGTGTATTATGTGCAGTTCTGGTCACCACATTACAGAAGGGACATAATTGCTCTGGAGAGAGAACAGAGGAAATTTAGAAGAATGTTGCCAGGCCTTTAACGTTGCAGTTATGAGGAAAGATTGGATAGGCTAGGATTGTTTCCCTTGGAACTGAGGAAGCTGACGGGTGATTTGATTGAGCTGTACAAAATTATGAAGGGCCTAGATAGAGTGGACAGGAAGGACATGTTTCCCCTGACAAAGAGGTCAGTTACCAGGCAACACAGATTTAAGGTGATTGGTAGAAGGATTAGAGGGGACAAGAGGTGAAACCTTTTCACCCAGAGGGTGGTGGGTTTCTGGAATTCACTGACAGGAACGGTGGTGGAGGCAGAAACCCTCAACTCATTTAAAATGTACCTGCACATGTCCCTGAACTGCTGTAACCTGCAGGACTATGGAACATGTGCTGGAATGTGAGATTAATTTGGGTGGCTAGTTTATTCGGTCAACGCTGACATGATGGGCTGAATGGCCTCCTTCTGTGCTGCACTTTTTCTATGTTTCTATGTATCTATGTTTCTTACAGAGTGAATCTATTTAAATGACAACATTAAGGAGCAGCATTCAGCTAAATTCAATTTGCTCAAAGATCAGTTCTTGAACGTTTCACTTTTGCCAATACAACTTGATCATTGGATCATACCGTTCCAGAAAGTTTAATTGAGTCCTAACCTGCTCCCTGGTCCAGGGACCCTGTCTTCAGTGTAAATTGATCTGTGCGAATTCTATAGACATTCACTGACATGACAATTTACAACTGAAATGATCTGAAACCGGTAACTGAAAAGTTGTTCCCATTTCCTAGCTGCTATCAGACTGCGGGTCGCATATTATCTGTCCTTCCAAAGTGTTAAAGAAATAATTGTCAGCTATCTGGGAAACTCACTTTAAAGAATCGAAATGTCTATCAAATGCTAGATTTAAAAAAAATATATACATATACACTTTCTATTCTACATGTATAGTTCCTGAGTAAAATGAGTCAATTTCAGTTGTGAAATGACTGTAATTAACACCATTCTCCTTGGGAACTAATTGTCCGTGTCTTGTCAATTCCAGTCATTTGAACACAGAAAATTCACACAGTATTATTTCGAGTAAAATTATAATGAAATATATTCTAAGTATTTTACAGGCCTGGATTTGCTCCCATCAATTCATAGCATGTTATGATTAAATGCTCAGTACAAAACAAAACGATGTTCATCTCACTCTGTGAAGTTTAAGTTGAGGAATCAGCTTCACCGTGTTGGATTGAAAATACAGTTTTTTGGGTGGAAAGTGCTAGTTTAATATCAGGGCTGAAAAAATACGCTAACATAGTCTCACAATTGTAAGCAGCATCTTTCACGTGTTCTCAATTCCTCTCTTTAACTGTTACTTTATACAGAATCATTGTGTAAATGCCTAGCCGTCCGAATGAGGGGCAAACCACACAATAAGGATGGTCCCACATTGGGGTGGGGAGGGTAGGTGAGGCAGGGGAGAGTTCTCTGACAATCTGGTACAAATTTTCTTTTTGCTCCCAATTTATTGATACTGAGCTGACACTGTCCAACACAACATCCCTTCGAAACGTCCTCCAGAAGAGTAAAGCTACAGGACAGGTTACATTCCCAGCCATGGTTAAATCTCTCACATTATAAAATTCGTAAATATAAGAATTGAATTGGTAGGTATTAAACTGCTGAATTGAGCCTTGTATTAGTTTACAAAATATGGTAAAATATATTCTGTGACATAAGAAATGTTAATGGCGGAATTGTGCAAATCTGTTGTGATTATCTTGCTGTAAGTAATAAGAAGCAGGGAGATTTGGTTTCCAGCTGAGTATAATTAATACCAGTCACTGAACAGCAGCATTAACACTTTACAATCTAAGTCTTTTTAGACAATATATTTCAAACCAGATATGGGAGAGATCATGAAACCATTACCGACTGTTGTAAAAACCCATCTGATTCACTAATGTCCTTCAGGGAAGGAAATTTGCAGTCCTTATCCAGTCTTGTCTACATGTGACTCCAGACCCACAGCAATGTAGTTGACTCTAAAATGCCCTCTGAAATGGCCGAGCAAGACACTCAGCTGTTTCACACCGTTACGAGGACTGCAGTGGTTCAAGATGGCAGCTCACCACTACCTTCTCAAGGGCATTGACGGATTGACAATAAATGCTGCCTTGTCAGCGATGCACACAGCTCCGAAAGAAGAATAAAAATGTGAATATGATCATTTTAATAATTTTGGGGGAATAGCAGCTGGCGCGAATCTCTTTATCTAACAAGAATGAAATGAAGTAGGAGCTGATTCATTTACTCATTTCAAATTACTTTTGTGATCCTGTGCTAGTCTTTAATTGCACAGAACTTCGATCCACTTTTCAGGGCTGGACTCAGTCCTCACACATGGAAACTGACCCAATTAACAGGACAGATTCGATAAAACATCAAACGTACCTTCTGCAAGATGCACTGCAACAACTCGCCAAGCCTCCTTCAACAGCACCTTTCAAACCCGTGGACCTCCACCGCCAAGGACAAAGACAGCAGATGCATGGGAACACCACCAGCTGTAAATTCCTCTTCAAGGCACACACCATCCTGACTTGGGACGATAACGCTGTTCCTTCATGTCAGGTCCAGAACATGAAAATCTCTTCCTAACTACACTTTTGTTTTATCTGCACCACATGGACAGCAGCAGTTCAAGCAGGATGCTCACCAACACCCCACCACCCACCCAACCCCGCCGCCCACCACCCCCAACTCCCCGCCCCCCACCACACCCAACTGCCCGCCCCCCACTAGCCCCCCAACCCCCCAGGGCAATTTGAAAGGGCAGTAAGTTCTGGCCTTGCCAGTGACGCCCACATTCCATGAGAGATTGAAACAAAAACTAAATGATATGCATTGTAATTACAGGCCAGTCAGTTTAATATCAGTGGCAGGATCTTTCTTCAAGGTACCATATTGTGGGATAAAATTAACAGTTGCATGGATAAATGTGGGTTAATTAAGAATTCAAACTGAACATGGACAACAAAGAACAAAGAACAGTACAGCACAGGAACAGGCCATTCGGTGCTCCAAGCCTGCGCCGATCTTGATGCCTGACGAAACTAACACCTTCTGCACTTCCGGGGACCGTATCCCTCTATTCCCATCCTAGTCATGTATTTGTCAAGATGTCTCTTAAACGTCGCTATCGTATCTGCTTCCACCACCTCCCCCGGCAACAAGTTCCAGGCACTCACCACCGTTTGTGTAAAAAACTTGCCTCGCACAACCCCTCTAAACTTTGCCCCTCTCACCTCAAACCTCGCAACTGACTCTTCCACCCTGGGAAAAAGCTTCTGACTGGATTTGGTAAGGGAAAATCATGTTTAACTAATTTTTTGTGTGAACAGAGATCATTGATGAGGATAATTCAGTTGATGTGGTGGACATGGACATCCAAAAAAGGTTTGATAAAGTGTCGCATAACAGCCTTGTCAGCAAATTTGAAGCTTAGGGAATAAAACGGACATTCGCAGCCTGGGTGTGGAGCTGGCTAAGAGTCATACAGTCATCGAGTTAAACAGCACAGAAACAGGCCCTTCGGCCCATCGTATCTGTGCCTGCCATCAAGCACCTATTTATCCTAATCCCATTTTCCAGCACTTGGCCCATAGCCTTGTATGCTACAGCTTTCAAATGCTCATCTAAATGCTTCTTAAATGTTGTGTGGGCTACTCCCTCTATCACCCCTTCAGGTAGTGTATTCCAGATTCCAACTACCCTCTGGGTGATTTCTTTCCCTCAAATCCATTTTAAACCTCCTGCCCCTTACCTTAAATCCATGCCCCGCTGCTAAAGGAAAAGGTTGCTTCCTCTCTATACTACCAATGCCCCGCATAATTTTGTACACCTCAGTCAGGTCCACCCTCAGCCTTGTCTTCTCTAAGGAAAACAATCCTCGCCTTTCCAGTCTCTCTTCATAGCTGAAATGCTCAAGCCCCGGCAATATCCTGGTGGATCTCCTCTGCACCCTCTCCAGTGCAATCACATCCTTCCTATAATGTGGCGACCAGAACTGTAGGCAGTACTCCAGCTGTGGCCTAACTTGCGTTTTCTACAGCTCCATCATTACCTCCCTGCTCTTATATTCTATGCCTCGGCTAATAAAAACAAGTATCCCATAAGCCTTCCTGACAACCTTATCTACCTGTGCTGCTGCCTTCAGTGATCTATGGACAAGTACACCAAGGTCCCACAGACCCTCTGTACATTCTAGGCTCCTACCATCCATTGTACGTTCCCATGCCTTGTTAGTCCTCCCAAAATGCATCACCTCACACTTCTCAGGATTAAATTCAATTTTCCACTGCTCCACCCATCTTACCAGCCCATCTATATCGTCCAGTAATCTGAGGCTTTCCTCCTCACTATTTACGATTCCACCAATTTTTGCATCATCTGTGAGCTTACTGATCATACCTCCTATATTCACCTCTAAATTATTAATTAACACTACAAACAGCATGTGTCCCAGCACTAATCCCTGCGGTACACCACTGGTCACAGGTTGCCACTCACAAAAACAACCCTCGACCATCACCCTCTGCCTCCTGCCACTAAGCCAATTTTGGATCCAATTTGCCAAATTGCCCTGAATCCCATGGGCTCTTACCTTCTTAACCAATCTCCCGTGCGGGCCCTTATCAAAAGCCTTACTGAAATTCATGTAGACTACATCAACTGCCTTACCCTCATCTATACATCAAGTCACCTCCTCGAACAATTCAATCAAACTAAGTGACAGGAAATGGAAAGTAGTGGTGAAGAAGAGTTTTATTTTAACTGGAAGGACTTATGTAGTGGGTTTTACCAGGGGTCAATACAAGGACTGCTGATTTTCTGGTCTATATTACTGACCTAGACTTGTGAAGCGCACAATTTTACCATTTGAAAATGACACAACATTGTAATGAGGATAGTGACAGACTTATATAGGATCGAGACAGATTGACAGAATAGGGAGACACGCAGCAGATTAAATTTAATGCAATGAAATGTTTAGTGATACAGTTTAGTGGGAAGAAGCAGGAAACATAACATAAAATAAAGGATTCAATTCTAAAGGTGATGCAAGAGCCGGGCACCTTTGTGTATATGGAGATAAATCGTTGAAGGTGACAGGGCAGATTGAGAAAGCAGTTAATAAGCTATAGAGGCTTTATGGATGGAAGGCATAGAGTAAAAAGCTACACATAATGATAAATATTTCTCTCTCTCACGTTCTCTATATTTCATTCTCACTCTCTGCCCCGTTGGCTATTTCTCTCTCTTCCCTGGTTCTCTCTTTGACGCTGTTTCTTTCTCTCTCTTTCTCTGGCTCTTCCTCTTTAACTTTCTCTCTTTCCATCTCTTTCTCTGGCTCTTCCTCTTTAACTTTCTCTCTCTCTCTCTCTGGCTTTGTCTATCGATTACTCTCTAGCTTTCTCTTTCTCGCTCTCTCTGGTTTTCTCTTTCTCTTTCTGGTTTTCTCTTTCTCTTTTGCTTTCCCTCTCTTTGGTTCTTTCTGCTTGACTCTCTCTCTCTCTGGCTTTTCTTTCTCTATCTCTCTCTCTATGGCTTTCTCTTCAGCTGTTTCTCTGACATCTCCTTCTTTGGCTTTTTCACTCTTTCTCTCTGGCTATCTCTCTCTCTCTTTGGCTTTCTCTTCAACTGCTTCTCTGACATCTCTTTCTTTGGCTTTTTCACTCTCTCTCTCTCTCTGGCAATCTCTCTTTCGATCTCTCTCACTCTCTGGCTTTTTCCCTCTTTCTGGATTTCTTTCACTCCCACCAATAAATTTTGGCGCCCCGTGGGCAATATTTCCGACGCAAATTCCCCCCTCTGCAAATTCACCCGCTGCAAATTTCCCTCCCGACAATAGCCCCCTTCCCCATCAATTACCCATGTCCCCTGAACAACTCCCAGTAAATTCCTTTTCCCTCCTTCTCTGTCTCCTTCTCCCTCTCTTTGTCCTCACTCCGCCTTGTCCTCTCTCGCTCCCTGACCCTTTGCATAAATCCGCACTCATCCACATCCCCTCCCATTGTAAACCTGGAGAAATGACATCCCCTTCCATTTTAAACATTAGTGACTTCCGTCTATGAATATCCACAGGATTACCTCCCCCCACCCCCACACACACACACCCGCCACCCGTGAATGTTCCCCATCGAATTACCTACCTCCGTGAAAATACCCCATACAATTAGCCCCCAGAGAACGGACCCCATCCAATACGCTTCCCTCCACCACACCTCCACCCCCCACCCGTGCCCAAACCTCTACATAATATCCCCATGAGACCCCTCCAAATGATGCCTCCCCCCTTGGACAGACCCCGATATTATGGCCTTCCCATCCACCCCCTCCCCCGCCCCCATCTAAAGGCCCCAAGAACCAACTGGTGAAAACCCTCCTATTTTAAAGATGGAGTAGACAGCCTTTCCCCCACGAAATTATGCCCCGACATAACCACCCCCTGCAATTTCCACCCACTCCCCCACGAATTCCCCCCACAAATCTCCTCCTAAAATTTTCCGTCAAAATCCCCGCCCCCAAATCTTCCCCCCAGCAGACACCAGCAGATGGAGATGGTGAGAGGGTGGGCAGAAACTGCAGTGAGGCAGGGACACCAGCAGATGGAGATGGTGAAAGGGGGACAGTAACTGCAGTGAGACAGGGACACCAGCAGATGGAGATGGTGAAAGGGGGACAGTAACTGCAGTGAGACAGAGACGCCAGCAGATGGAGATGGTGACAGGGTGGGGCAGTAACTGCAGTGAGACAGGGACACCAGCAGATGGAGATGTTGACTGCCGCCATTGACTGCAGTGAGAAAGAGACACCAGCAGATGGAGATGGTGAGAGGCGGGCAGTAACTGCAGTGAGACAGGGACACCAGCAGATGGAGATGGTGAGAGGGGCAGTAGCTGCAGTAAGACAGGGGACACCAGCAGATGGAGATGGTGAGAGGGGACAGTAACTGCAGTAAGACAGGAGCACCAGCAGATGGAGAAGGTGAGAGGGGGAGCAGTAACTGCAGTGAGACAGGGACACCAGCAGATGGAGATGGTGAGATGGGGCGCAGTAACTGCAGTCAGATGGGACACCAACAGATGGAGATGGTGAGGGGTGGCAATAACTGCAGTGAGACAGGGACAACAGCAGATGGCGATGGTGAGATGGGGAGCAATAACTGAAGTGAGACAGGGACACGAGCAGATGGAGATGGTGAGATGGGGCAGTAACTGCAGTGTGACAGGGACACCAGCAGATGGAGATGGTGAGAGGGGGGACAGTAACTGCAGTGAGAGAGGGACTCCAGCAGATGGAGATGGTGAGAGGGGGAGCAGTAACTGCTTTGAGACAGGGACACCAGCAAATGGAGATGGTGAGAGAGAACCGTAACTGCAGTGAGACAGGGACACCAGCAGATGGAGATGGTGAGAGGGGGCAGAGCAAGTTCAACCTCAATAGCTCAGATTCTCAACAAAATATATCAGAATCTGATTGAAAATAATTTCAGTGCTCAGTGCTGCGAATATAAAATATACTTTCTGTCCTGTGGGGAGTGTAGTGAATGGAATATGAAATGGGATTTAGTTCCAGCGTTTATCTCTTTCTCTGATTTCACTAATTTAACAATGAGATTGAGCGTGTATTTCACCGCCTTCTTCAGCTCCTCTCTGAATTTACTCTGGGTCACAGCGTGTTGATGCAGGAACTGAGAAGCTGCAGCATCTTTGATGTTCCTTCTGTGATATGGACTGGGTCAGTGTAGGAGGAATAATAATGAATATCTGAAAATTTATATCCCATAAATGACAAACACAACTCGAGTCACCCAAAACAATATAAAACTGCCGAATATATTGAAGAGTAAAATAATTGATGTTCTCCGATTCTCCATCTCTGGGTCTTTGTGATTCTCTCCATTGCCGTGGCGCCGGAATCCCCTGCGGACTTTACTGGAGAATAAAATACGTCTGACTATCAGAATATTGAACAGCAAAATCAGCAAGACCGGGACACAAGGGGTTAAAATATAATAAAGCAATTCAAATGCCCCCATGTGGGGGAAGAAAAGAAGCTCGGTTACCGACACAACCCATGGGAACATTATCAATAATGTACCTTGGTTTCTGTACAAAGTAAATTGGGACAGACTGTAAACATCCCAGTACACATACTGTTCCTGCAACCACAGCCGCTGTTTTCTTGGTGCAATATTTTGTTTTCAGCTTCTCACAACAAATGGTCACAAATCGATCAAAGGTGAAAGTGAACGTGAGCCAGACAGAAATAACTGTGGCTGCAGAATGCAGAACCTCACTGAGAGAGCACACGGCAGTAAAGTTCAGGAATGAATCTGGGAAATAAATTAAAACAATCCAGTACAATATGGGATCAGTGATAACGACCAGGAGATCAGACACTGCCATTCCCACCAGGTAGACACTGATACATTTGGAGAGACCACACTTTCCTCGGGACAGGATCACAATCGCCACCAAGTTAACTGGAAGAGAGAGAAAAGGAAGCAGAGAAATTACTGATCAGACCTGGAGACAAAGCAGCAGTTTGACAGGATCTGGGCTGAAATTTCCAGCTTTGTTGCTGCATCGAACAGTGAAAACTGATTCATTGACCTGGGCAGTGCTTTGTCACCGTGAAATATTTAAAATACAATTATTAATAATGTATTGGGAAATTGATACAGAAAGTGAATAAAGTCAGCACCAGATCTACTGGAAGGGCTGTGTATGGGCGCAGTGCCGATGGGGAATGGAGATGGGATTTTACAGACAATGCATCAAATTGGGATTTGGCTCAGGAATGGGAAGGTTTGTGGCCAGTGGAAGGTGCTGATGTTTTTTTGCTGTGTGTTCAGAAAGCTGACAGGGGTTGGTACAAATTGGGAAAAGTTTGAGAGATGCTGTGGTGAGTTTGAGGGTTGGGAGGGAAAACCCTTTTGGCGAATGTGGAGAAATTAATGGACCCACCACTGATCAAAGGCACTTATAAGAAAATATCTAAAGAGAATAAATGAATTCATGTTGTTAAAGATCATAAACGGGTCTTCGAGGAGAAATACAAGGAAGTTATAAAGTTCATTCAAGATAAGGTAGGCCAGATGAAGTTTTTCAATCGAGATATTTTCGGAAGAAGTTACATAAAGTGACACATCTGAGAATGTTTTGCTCTGCCCCCTTTGGGAACAAGCAAAGAAATGAACCCGCAGCAACTGTTGTTTGTATTTGATTCACCATACAACATATGCATTGCTGAGAATAAAATTTATATATTGAATATTATCAGACTTTCAATTTCTAAACTGACAAATAAAATTGTACAAATTAACACATTGGGTTTTCGGGCAGAGATATAATGGATACTTAGTGCTATTATTTAAAAAACAGGAGCCAATAGTTTACAGGGTCACATGAGAACAGATACCACAGCAAGAGATCCAGCAGCTTTATGAATTACAGAACTGATCTGCAGGCATCAAATGTCACAGAATTGTCACAATTTGGGTTAAAGACTTTGCCTTCTCAAAAACTTTGCTTATTTGTTATCTTCTGAAACAAAGAGCTGGCGAAGGAGAGATAGCTGCAGCATTTCCGGCATTAATGCAAAACTCCACGCAATACCATCAAGTCTGGGCATAAGAAATAAAAATACACTCGCAAAATTAAATTTATATGAGTATTTATCTCAAGCAATCAAAGGAGAATTCATTTGAACTTAAAGGAGATCTGCAGAATCCTGGTGAATAAGCGAGGAGCAGTGGGGGAGGAGCGGATTTAAAATGCAGCAAAACCTGGTGAATAAGAGAGGAGCAGTGGGAGAGCTGTGGTTTTAAAAAGCACCGAAACCTGGTGAATGCGAGAGGTGCTGCAGGAGAGGAGTGGATGTAAGAAGCACAGAAACCTGGTGAATACGAGAGGTGCAGCAGCAGAGGAGTGGCTGTAAGAAGCACAGAAACCTGGTGAATACGAGAGGTGCAGCAGGAGAGGAGTGGATTTAAAAAGCACCGAAACATGGTGAATACGAAAGGGGCAGCAGGAGATGAGTGGATGCAAAAAGCACAGAAAACTGGTGACTACGAGAGAAGCATTGGGAGAGGAGAGGATTTAAAAAGCACAAAAACCTGGTGAATAAGAGAGAGCAGTGGGACAGGAGAGGATTTAAAATTACCAAAACCTGGTGAATAAGAGAGGAGCAGTGGGACAGGAGTGGATTTAAAAAGCACCGAAACCTGGTGAATAAGAGAGGAGCAGTGGGAGAGGAGTGGATTTAAAAAGCACCGAAACCTGGTGAATAAGAGAGGAGCAGTGGGAGAGGATTGGATTTAAAAAGCACCGAAACCTGGTGAATAAGAGAGGAGCAGTGGGAGAGGAGTGGATTTAAAAAGCACCGAAACCTGGTGAATAAGAGAGGAGCATTGGGAGAGGAGTGGCTGTAAAAAGCACAGAAACCTGGTGAATAAGAGAGGAGCATTGGGAGAGGAGTGGATGTAAAAAGCACAGAAACCTGGTGAATAAGAGAGGAGCAGTGGGAGAGGAGTGGATATAAAAAACACAGAAAACTGGTGAATAAGAGAGGAGCAGTGAGACAGGAGGGGATTTAAAAAGCACCAAAACCTGGTGAATAAGAGAGGAGCAGTGGGACAGGACGGGATTGAAAAAGCACCAAAACCTGGTGAATAAGAGAGGAGCAGTGGGAGAGGAGTGGAATTAAAAAGCACCAAGACCTGGTGAATAAGAGAGGAGCAGTGGGAGAGGGGTGGATTTAAAAAGAAGCAAAACCTGGTGAATAGGAGAGGAGCAGTGGGAGAAGAATGGATTTAAATAGAACCAAAACCTGGTGAATAAGAGAGGAACAGCGGGAGAGGAGTGGATTTAAAATGAACCAAAACCTGGTGATGAAGAGAGGAGCAGCGGGAGAAGAGAGGATTTAAAAAGAACAAAAACCTGGTGAATACGAGAGGAGCAGTGCGGATGAGGAGTGGATTTAAATAGAACCAAAACCTGGTGACTGAGAGAGGAACAGCGGGAGAAGAGAGGATTTAAAAAGAACAAAAACCTGGTGAATACGAGAGGTGCAGCAGGAGAGGAGTGGTTCAAAAAGCACCGAAACCTGGTGAATACGAGAGGAGCAGTGGGAGAGGAGAGGATTTAAAAAGCACCAAAACCTGGTGAATAAGAGAGGAGCAGTGGGAGAGGACTGGATTTAACGAGCACCAAACTCTGGTCAATAAGAGAGGAGCAGTGGGAGAGGAGTGGATTTAAAAAGCACCAAAACCTGGAGAGTAAGAGAGGAGCAGTGGGAGAATTGTGGATTTAAAAAGCAACAAAACCTGGTGAATAAGAGAGGAGCAGTGGGAGAGTTGTGGATTTAAAAAGCACCAAAACCTGGTTAATACGAGAGGTGGAGCGGGAGAGGAGTGGATTTGAGAAGCACAGAAACCTGGTGATTAAGAAAGGAGCAGTGGGAGAGGAGTGGATTTAAAAAGCACCGAAACCTGGTGAATAAGAGAGGAGCAGTGGGAGAGGAGTGGATTTGAGAAGCACAGAAACCTGGTGAATAAGAGAGGAGCAGTGGGAGAGGAGTGGATTTGAGAAGCACAGAAACCTGGTGAATAAGAGAGGAGCAGTGGGAGAGGAGTGGATTTGAGAAGCACAGAAACCTGGTGAAGAAGAGAGGAGCAGTTGGAGAGGAGTGGATTAAAAAAGAACCAAAACCCGGTGAATAAGAGAGGAACAGCGGGAGAGGAATGGATTTAAATAGAAACAAAACCTGGTGAATAAGAGTGGAACAGCGGGAGAAAAGTGGATTTAAATAGAACCAAAACCTGGTGAATAAGAGAGGAACCGCGGGAGAAGAGTGGATTTAAAAAGAACAAAAACCTGGTGAATAAGAGAGGAGCAGTGGGAGAGGAGTGGATTTAAAAAGCATCAAAACGTGGTGAATAAGAGAGGAGCAGTGGGAGAGGAGTGGATTTAAAAAGCACCGAAACCTGATGAATAAGAGAGGAGCAGTGGGAGAGGAGTGGATTTAAAGCACCAAAACCTGGTGAATAAGAGAGGAGCAGTGGGAGAGGAGTGGATTTAAAAAGAACTAAAACCTGGTGAATAAGAGAGGAGCAGTGGGAGAGGGGTGGATTTAAAAAGCACCGAAACCTGGTGAATACGAGAGGAGCAGTGGGAGAGGAGAGGATTTAAAAAGCACCAAAACCTGGTGAATAAGAGAGGAGCAGTGGGAGAGGAGTGGATTTAAAAAGCACCAAAACCTGGTGAATAAGAGAGGAGCAGTGGGAGAGGGGTGGATTTAAAAAGCACCGAAACCTGGTGAATACGAGAGGAGCAGTGGGAGAGGAGAGGATTTAAAAAGCACCAAAACCTGGTGAATAAGAGAGGAGCAGAGGGAGAGGAGTGGATTTAAAAAGCATTGAAACCTGGTGAATAAGAGAGGAGCAGAGGGAGAGGAGTGGATTTAAAAAGCATAAAAACCTGATGAATAAGAGAGGAGCAGTGGGAGAGGAGTGGATTTAAAAAGCATCAAAACGTGGTGAATAAGAGAGGAGCAGTGGGAGAGGAGTGGATGTAAAAAGCACCGAAACCTGGTGAATAAGAGAGGAGCGGTGGGAGAGGAGTGGATTTAAAGAACCAAAACCTGGTGAATAACAGAGGAGCAGTGGGAGAGTTGTGGATTTAAAAAGCACCAAAACCTGGTGAATAAGAGAGGAGCAGTGGGAGAGGAGTGGATTTAAAAAGAACTAAAACCTGGTGAATAAGAGAGGAGCAGTGGGAGAGTTGTGGATTTAAAAAGCACCCAAACCTGGTAAATAAATGAGGAGCAGTGGGAGAGGTGAGGATTAAAAAAGCACCAAAACCTGGTGAATACGAGTGGTGAAGCGGGAGAGGAGTGGATTTAAAAAGCACCGAAACCTGGTGATGAAGAAAGGAGCAGTGGGAGAGGAGTGGATTTAAAAAGCATCAAAACGTGGTGAATAAGAGAGGAGCAGTGGGAGAGGAGTGGAATTAAAAAGCACCAAAAGCTGGAGAATAAGAGAGGAGCAGTGGGAGAATTGTGGATTTAAAAAGCAGCAAAACCTGGTGGATAAGAGAGGAGCAGTGGGAGAGTTGTGGATTTAAAAAGCAACAAAATCTGGTAACTAAGAGAGGAGAAGTGGGAGAGGTGTGGATTTATAAAGCACCGAAACCTGGTGATTAAGAAAGGAGCAGTGGAAGAGGGGTGGATTTAAAAAGAAGCAAAACCTGGTGAATAGGAGAGGAGCAGCGGGAGAGGGATGGATTTAAACAGAACCAAAACCTGTTGAATAAGAGAGGAACAGCGGGAGAGGAGTGGATTTAAAAAGCACCAAAACCTGGTGTAAAAGAGTGGAGCCGTGTGTGAGGGGCGGATTCTAACAGCACCAAAACCTGGTGACTAAGTGAGGAGCAGCGGGAGAGGAGTGGTTCAAAAAGCACCGAAACCTGGTGAATACGAGAGGAGCATTGGGAGAGGAGAGGATTTAAAAAGCACCAAAACCTGGTGAATAAGAGAGGAGCAGCGGGAGAGGAGTGGATTTAAAAAACTCCAAAACCTGGTGAATAAGAGAGGAGCAGTGGGAGAGCTGTGGATTTAAAAAGCACCAAATCCTGGAGAATAGCAGAGGAGCAGTGGGAGAGTTGTGGATATAACAAGCACCAAAACCTGGTGAATAAAAGAGGAGCAGTGGGAGAGGAGTGGATTTGAGATGCACAGAAACCTGGTGAAGAAGAGAGTAGCAGTGGGAGAGGAGTAGATTAAAAAAGAACCAAAACCTGGTGAATAAGAGAGGAGCAGTGGGAGAGGGGCGGATTTTAAAAGCACCAAAACCTGGTGAATAAGAGAGGAGCAGTGGGAGAGGAGTGGATTAAAAAAGAACCAAAACCTGGTGAATAAGAGAGGAACAGCGGGAGAAGAGTGGATTTACAAAGAACCAAAACCTGGTGAATAAGACAGGAGCAGTGCGGGAGAGGAGTGGATTTAAATAGAAACAAAACATGGTGAATAAGAGAGGAACAGTGGGAGAGGGGTGGATTTAAAAAGCACCGAAACCTGGTGAATACGAGAGGAGCAGTGGGAGAGGAGAGGATTTAAAAAGCACCAAAACCTGGTGAATAAGAGAGGAGCAGAGGGAGAGGAGTGGATTTAAAAAGCACAAAACCTGGTGAATAAGAGAGGAGCAGAGGGAGAGGAGTGGATTTAAAAAGCATAAAAACCTGGTGAATAAGAGAGGAGCAGTGGGAGAGGAGTGGATTTAAAAAGCATCAAAACGTGGTGAATAAGAGAGGAGCAGTGGGAGAGGAGTGGATTTAAAAAGCACCGAAACCTTGTGAATAAGAGAGCAGCAGTGGGAGAGGAGTGGATTTAAAGCACCAAAACCTGGTGAATAAAAGAGGAGCAGTGGGAGAGTTGTGGATTTAAAAAGCACCCAAACCTGGTAAATAAAAGAGGAGCAGTGGGAGAGGTGAGGATTAAAAAAGCACCAAAACCTGGTGAATACGAGTGGTGAAGCGGGAGAGGAGTGGATTTAAAAAGCACCGAAACCTGGTGATGAAGAAAGGAGCAGTGGGAGAGGAGTGGATTTTAAAAACACCAAAACCTGGTGAAGAAGAGAGGTGCAGTGGGAGAGGAGTTGATTTACACAGCACAGAAAATTGGTGAATAAGAGAGGAGCAGTGGGAAAGGAGGGGAGTTAAAAAGAACCAAAACCTGGTGAATAAGAGAGGAGCAGTGGGAGAGGGGTGGATTTAAAAAGCACCAAAACCTGGAGAATAAGAGAGGAGCAGTGGGAGAGGAGAGGATTTAAAAAGTACCAAAACCTGGCGAATAAGAGAGGAGCAGAGGGAGAGGAGTGGATTTAAAAAGATCAAAACCTGGTGAATAAGAGAGGAGCAGTGGGAGAGTTGTGGATATAACAAGCACCAAAACCTGGTGAATAAGAGAGGAGCAGTGGGAGAGTTGTGGATTTAAAATGCACCAAAACCTGATGAATAAGAGAGGAGCAATGGGAGAGTTGTGGATTTAAAAAGCAACAAAACCTGGTGAATAAAAGAGGAGCAGTGGGAGAGTTGTGGATTTAAAAAGCAACAAAACCTGGTGAATAAGAGAGGAGCAATGGGAGAGTTGTGGATTTAAAAAGCACCAAAATCTGGTAACTAAGAGAGGAGAAGTGGGAGAGGAGTGGATTTACAAAGCACCGAAACCTGGTGATTAAGAAAGGAGCAGTGGGAGAGGGGTGGATTTAAAAAGAAGCAAAACCTGGTGAATAGGAAAGGAGCAGCGGGAGAGGAGTGGATTTAAACAGAACCAAAACCTGTTGAATAAGAGAGGAACAGCGGGAGAGGAGTGGATTTAAAATGATCCAAAACCTGGTGACGAAGAGAGGAACAGCGGGAGAAGAGTGGATTTAAAATGAACCAAAACCTGGTGACTAAGAGAGGAGCAGTGGGAGAGCAGTGGATTTAAAAAGCACCAAAACCTGGGGAATAAGAGAGGAGCAGTGGGAGAGGAGTGGATTTAAAAAGCACCAAAACCTGGTGTAAAAGAGTGGAGCCGTGTGTGAGGGGCGGATTTTAAAAGCACCAAAACCTGGTGAATAAGAGAGGAACAGCGGGAGAGGAGTGGATTTAAATAGAACCAAAACCTGTTGAATAAGAGAGGAACAGCGGGAGAAGAGTGGATTTAGAAAGAACCAAAACCTGGTGAATAAGAGAGGAGCAGTGCGGATGAGAAGTGGATTTAAATAGAACCAAAACCTGCTGACTAAGAGAGGAGCAGCGGGAGAGGAGTGGTTCAAAAAGCACCGAAACCTGGTGAATACGAGAGGAGCATTGGGAGAGGAGAGGATTTAAAAAGCACCAAAACCTGGTCAATAAGAGAGGAGCAGTGGGAGAGGAGAGGATTTAAAAAGCACCAAAACCTGGTGAATAAGAGAGGAGTAGTGGGAGAGGAGTGGATGTAAAAAGCACCAAAACCTGGTGAATAAGAGAGGAGCAGTGGGAGAGGAGTGGATTTAAAAAACTCCAAAACCTGGTGAATAAGAGAGGAGCAGTGGGAGAGTAGTGGATTTAAAAAACTCCAAAACCTGGTGAATAAGAGAGGAGCAGAGGGAGAGGAGTGGATTTAAAAAGCATAAAAACCTGGTGAATAAGAGAGGAGCAGTGGGAGAGTTGTGGATATAACAAGCAGCAAAACCTGGTGAATAAAAGAGGAGCAGTGGGAGAGGAGTGGATTTGAGATGCACAGAAACCTGGTGAAGAAGAGAGTAGCAGTGGGAGAGGAGTGGATTAAAAAAGAACCAAAACCTGGTGAATAAGAGAGGAGCAGTGGGAGAGGGGCGGATTTTAAAAGCACCAAAACCTTTTGAATAAGATAGGAGCAGTGGGAGAGGAGTGGATTAAAAAAGAACCAAAACCTGGTGAATAAGAGAGGAGCAGTGCGGGAGAGGAGTGGATTTAAATAGAAACAAAACATGGTGAATAAGAGAGGAACAGCGGGAGAAAAGTGGATTTAAATAGAACCAAAACCTGGTGAATAAGAGAGGAGCAGAGGGAGAGGAGAGGATTTAAGAAGGACAAAAACCTGGTGAATAAGAGAGGAGCAGTGGGAGAGGAGTGGATTTAAAAAGCACCAAATCCTGGTGAATAAGAGAGGAGCAGTGGGAGAGGAGTGGATTTAAAAAGCACAAAAAACTGGTGAATAAGAGAGGAGCAGAGCGAGAGGAGAGGATTTAAAAAGCATAAAAACCTGGTGAATAAGAGAGGAGCAGAGGGAGAGGAGTGGATTTAAAAAGCATAAAAATCTGGTGAATAAGAGAGGAGCAGAGAGAGAGGAGAGGATTTAAAAAGAACCAAAACCTGGTGAATAATAGAGGAGCAGCGGGAGAGGAGTTGATTTAAAAAACACCATAATCTGGTGAATAAGAGAAGAGCAGCGGGAGAGGAGTGGATTTAAAAAGAACTAAAACCTGGTGAATAAGAGAGGAGCAGTGGGAGAGGAGTGGATTTAAAAAGAACCAAAACATGGTGAATAAGTGAGTAGCAGCGGGAGAGGAGTGGATTTAAAAAACACCAAAACCTTTTGAATAAGAGAGGAGCAGAGGGAGCGGAGTGGATTTAAAAAGAACCAAAACCTGGTGAATAAGAGAGGAGCAGTGGGAGAGGAGTGGATTTAAAAAACACCATAATCTGGTGAATAAGAGAGGAGCAGCGGGAGAGGAGTGGATTTAAAAAGAACTAAAACCTGGTGAATAAGAGACGAGCAGTGGGAGAGGAGTGGACGTAAAAAACACCAAAACCTGGTGAGTAAGAGAGGAGCAGCGGGAGAGGAGAGGATTTAAAAAGAACCAAAACCTGGTGAATAAGAGAGGAGCAGCAGGAGAGGAGTGGATTTAAAAAGCACCAACACCTGGTGAATAAGAGAGGAGCGGTGGGAGAGGAGTGGATTTAAAAACCACTGAAACCTTGTGAATAAGAGAGGAGCAGTGGGAGAGGAGTGGATTTAAATAGCACCGAAACCTGGTGAATAAGAGAGGAGCAGTGGGAGAGGAGTGGATTTAAATAGCACCGAAACCTGGTGAATAAGAGAGTAGCAAGGGGAGAGGAGTGGATTTAAAAAGAACCAAAAAATGGTGAATAAGAGATGAGCAGCGGGAGAGGAGAGGATTTAAAAAGAACCAAAACCTGGTGAATAAGAGAGGAGCAGCAGGAGAGGAGAGGATTTAAAAAGAACCAAAACCTGGTGAATAAGAGAGGAGCAGCAGGAGAGGAGAGGATTTAAAAAGAAGCAAAACGTGGTGAATAAGAGAGAAGCAGCGGGAGAGGAGTGGATTTAAAAAGCACCGAAACCTGGTGAATAAGAGAGGAGCAGTGGGAGAGGAGAGGATTTAAAAAGCTCCGAGACCTGGTGAATAAGAGAGGGACAGAGGGAGAGGAGTGGATTTAAAAAGCGCCAAAATGTGGTGAACAAGAGAGGAGCAGCGGGAGAGGAGTGGATTTAAAAAGCACCGAAACATGGTGAATAAGAGAGGAGCAGTGGGAGAGGAGTGGATATAAAAAGCACCAAAACCTGGTGAATAAGAGAGAAACAGATGGGAGAGGAGTGGATTTAAAAAGCACCAACACCTGAAAATAAGAGAGGAGCAGTGGGAGAGGAGTGGATTTAAAAAGCACCGATACCTGGTGAATAAGAGAGGAGCAGTGGGAGAGGAGTGGATTTAAAAACCACTGAAACCTTGTGAATAAGAGAGGAGCAGTGGGAGAGGAGTGGATTTAAAAAGCAACGGAACCAGGTGAATAAGAGAGGAACAGTGGGAGAGGAGTGGATTTAAATAGCACCGAAACCTGGTGAATAAGAGAGGAGCAGTGGGAGAGGAGTGGATTTAAATAGCACCGAAACCTGGTGAATAAGAGAGTAGCAGTGGGAGTGGAGTGGATTTAAAAAGAACCAAAAAATGGTGAATAAGAGAGGGGCAGTGGGAGAGGAGTGTTTTAAAAAGAACCAAAACATGGTGAACAAGAGAGGAGCAGTGGGAGAGGAGTGGATTTAAGAGGACAAAAACATGGTAAATAAGGGAGTAACAGTGGGAGAGGAGTGGATTTAAAAAGGACCAAAACATGGTGGATAAGAGAGGAGCAGTGGGAGAGGAGTGGATTTAAAAAGAACCAAAACCTGGTGAACAAGAGAGGAGCAGTGGGAGAGGAGTGGATTTGAGAGGACAAAAACATGGTGAATAAGGGAGTAGCAGTGGGAGAGGAGTGGATTTAAAAAGAACCAAAACATGGTGAATAAGTGAGTAGCAGCGGGAGAGGAGTGGATTTAAAAAACACCAAAACCTTTTGAATAAGAGAGGAGCAGAGGGAGCGGAGTGGATTTAAAAAGAACCAAAACCTGGTGAATAAGAGAGGAGCAGTGGGAGAGGAGTGGATTTAAAAAACACCATAATCTGGTGAATAAGAGAGGAGCAGCGGGAGAGGAGTGGATTTAAAAAGAACTAAAACCTGGTGAATAAGAGACGAGCAGTGGGAGAGGAGTGGACGTAAAAAACACCAAAACCTGGTGAGTAAGAGAGGAGCAGCGGGAGAGGAGTGGATTTAAAAAGAACCAAAACATGGTGAATAAGAAAGGAGCAGCGGGAGAGGAGAGGATTTAAAAAGAACCAAAACCTGGTGAATAAGAGAGGAGCAGCAGGAGAGGAGTGGATTTAAAAAGCACCAACACCTGGTGAATAAGAGAGTAGCAGTGGGAGAGGAGTGGATTTAAAAAGCACCGATACCTGGTGAATAAGAGAGGAGCGGTGGGAGAGGAGTGGATTTAAAAACCACTGAAACCTTGTGAATAAGAGAGGAGCAGTGGGAGAGGAGTGGATTTAAATAGCACCGAAACCTGGTGAATAAGAGAGGAGCAGTGGGAGAGGAGTGGATTTAAATAGCACCGAAACCTGGTGAATAAGAGAGTAGCAAGGGGAGAGGAGTGGATTTAAAAAGAACCAAAAAATGGTGAATAAGAGATGAGCAGCGGGAGAGGAGAGGATTTAAAAAGAACCAAAACCTGGTGAATAAGAGAGGAGCAGCAGGAGAGGAGAGGATTTAAAAAGAACCAAAACCTGGTGAATAAGAGAGGAGCAGCAGGAGAGGAGAGGATTTAAAAAGAAGCAAAACGTGGTGAATAAGAGAGAAGCAGCGGGAGAGGAGTGGATTTAAAAAGCACCGAAACCTGGTGAATAAGAGAGGAGCAGTGGGAGAGGAGAGGATTTAAAAAGCTCCGAGACCTGGTGAATAAGAGAGGGACAGAGGGAGAGGAGTGGATTTAAAAAGCGCCAAAAGGTGGTGAACAAGAGAGGAGCAGCGGGAGAGGAGTGGATTTAAAAAGCACCGAAACATGGTGAATAAGAGAGGAGCAGTGGGAGAGGAGTGGATATAAAAAGCACCAAAACCTGGTGAATAAGAGAGAAACAGATGGGAGAGGAGTGGATTTAAAAAGCACCAACACCTGGTGAATAAGAGAGTAGCAGTGGGAGAGGAGTGGATTTAAAAAGCACCGATACCTGGTGAATAAGAGAGGAGCAGTGGGAGAGGAGTGGATTTAAAAACCACTGAAACCTTGTGAATAAGAGAGGAGCAGTGGGAGAGGAGTGGATTTAAAAAGCAACGGAACCAGGTGAATAAGAGAGGAACAGTGGGAGAGGAGTGGATTTAAATAGCACCGAAACCTGGTGAATAAGAGAGGAGCAGTGGGAGAGGAGTGGATTTAAATAGCACCGAAACCTGGTGAATAAGAGAGTAGCAGTGGGAGAGGAGTGGATTTAAAAAGAACCAAAAAATGGTGAATAAGAGAGGAGCAGTGGGAGAGGAGTGGATTTAAAAAGAACCAAAACCTGGTGAACAAGAGAGGAGCAGTGGGAGAGGAGTGTTTTAAAAAGAACCAAAACATGGTGAACAAGAGAGGAGCAGTGGGAGAGGAGTGGATTTAAGAGGACAAAAACATGGTAAATAAGGGAGTAGCAGTGGGAGAGGAGTGGATTTAAAAAGGACCAAAACATGGTGGATAAGAGAGGAGCAGTGGGAGAGGAGTGGATTTAAAAAGAACCAAAACCTGGTGAACAAGAGAGGAGCAGTGGGAGAGGAGTGGATTTGAGAGGACAAAAACATGGTGAATAAGGGAGTAGCAGTGGGAGAGGAGTGGATTTAAAAAGAAAGAAAATATGGTAAATAAGAGAGGAGCAGTGGGAGAGGAGTGGATTTAAAAAGAACCAAAACATGGTGAATAAGAGAGGAGCAGCAGGAGAGGAGAGGATTTAAAAAGAACCAAAACATGGTGAATAAGAGATGAGCAGCGGGAGAGGAGAGGATTTAAAAAGAACCAAAACCTGGTGAATAAGAGAGGAGCAGCAGGAGAGGAGAGGATTTAAAAAGAACCAAAACCTGGTGAATAAGAGAGGAGCAGCAGGAGAGGAGAGGATTTAAAAAGAACCAAAACCTGGTGAATAAGAGAGGAGCAGCAGGAGAGGAGAGGATTTAGAAAGAACCAAAACCTGGTGAATAAGAGCGGAGCAGCGGGAGCGGAGTGAATTTAAAAAACACCAAAACATGGTGAATAAGAGAGGAGCAGAGGGAGAGGAGAGGATTTAAAAAGAACCAAAACCTGGTGAATAAGAGAGGAGCAGCGCGAGCGGAGTGAATTTAAAAAACACCAAAACCTGGTGAATAAGAGAGGAGCAGAGGGAGAGGAGAGGATTTAAAAAGAAGCAAAACATGGTGAATAAGAAAGGAGCAGCGGGAGAGGAGTGGATTTGAGAGGACAAAAACATGGTGAATAAGGGAGTAGCAGTGGGAGAAGAGTGGATTTAGAAAGAACCAAAACCTGGTGAATAAGAGAGGAGCAGTGCGGATGAGAAGTGGATTTAAATAGAACCAAAACCTGCTGACTAAGAGAGGAGCAGCGGGAGAGGAGTGGTTCAAAAAGCACCGAAACCTGGTGAATACGAGAGGAGCATTGGGAGAGGAGAGGATTTAAAAAGCACCAAAACCTGGTCAATAAGAGAGGAGCAGTGGGAGAGGAGAGGATTTAAAAAGCACCAAAACCTGGTGAATAAGAGAGGAGTAGTGGGAGAGGAGTGGATGTAAAAAGCACCAAAACCTGGTGAATAAGAGAGGAGCAGTGGGAGAGGAGTGGATTTAAAAAACTCCAAAACCTGGTGAATAAGAGAGGAGCAGTGGGAGAGTAGTGGATTTAAAAAACTCCAAAACCTGGTGAATAAGAGAGGAGCAGAGGGAGAGGAGTGGATTTAAAAAGCATAAAAACCTGGTGAATAAGAGAGGAGCAGTGGGAGAGTTGTGGATATAACAAGCAGCAAAACCTGGTGAATAAAAGAGGAGCAGTGGGAGAGGAGTGGATTTGAGATGCACAGAAACCTGGTGAAGAAGAGAGTAGCAGTGGGAGAGGAGTGGATTAAAAAAGAACCAAAACCTGGTGAATAAGAGAGGAGCAGTGGGAGAGGGGCGGATTTTAAAAGCACCAAAACCTTTTGAATAAGATAGGAGCAGTGGGAGAGGAGTGGATTAAAAAAGAACCAAAACCTGGTGAATAAGAGAGGAGCAGTGCGGGAGAGGAGTGGATTTAAATAGAAACAAAACATGGTGAATAAGAGAGGAACAGCGGGAGAAAAGTGGATTTAAATAGAACCAAAACCTGGTGAATAAGAGAGGAGCAGAGGGAGAGGAGAGGATTTAAGAAGGACAAAAACCTGGTGAATAAGAGAGGAGCAGTGGGAGAGGAGTGGATTTAAAAAGCACCAAATCCTGGTGAATAAGAGAGGAGCAGTGGGAGAGGAGTGGATTTAAAAAGCACAAAAAACTGGTGAATAAGAGAGGAGCAGAGCGAGAGGAGAGGATTTAAAAAGCATAAAAACCTGGTGAATAAGAGAGGAGCAGAGGGAGAGGAGTGGATTTAAAAAGCATAAAAATCTGGTGAATAAGAGAGGAGCAGAGAGAGAGGAGAGGATTTAAAAAGAACCAAAACCTGGTGAATAATAGAGGAGCAGCGGGAGAGGAGTTGATTTAAAAAACACCATAATCTGGTGAATAAGAGAAGAGCAGCGGGAGAGGAGTGGATTTAAAAAGAACTAAAACCTGGTGAATAAGAGAGGAGCAGTGGGAGAGGAGTGGATTTAAAAAGAACCAAAACATGGTGAATAAGTGAGTAGCAGCGGGAGAGGAGTGGATTTAAAAAACACCAAAACCTTTTGAATAAGAGAGGAGCAGAGGGAGCGGAGTGGATTTAAAAAGAACCAAAACCTGGTGAATAAGAGAGGAGCAGTGGGAGAGGAGTGGATTTAAAAAACACCATAATCTGGTGAATAAGAGAGGAGCAGCGGGAGAGGAGTGGATTTAAAAAGAACTAAAACCTGGTGAATAAGAGACGAGCAGTGGGAGAGGAGTGGACGTAAAAAACACCAAAACCTGGTGAGTAAGAGAGGAGCAGCGGGAGAGGAGAGGATTTAAAAAGAACCAAAACCTGGTGAATAAGAGAGGAGCAGCAGGAGAGGAGTGGATTTAAAAAGCACCAACACCTGGTGAATAAGAGAGGAGCGGTGGGAGAGGAGTGGATTTAAAAACCACTGAAACCTTGTGAATAAGAGAGGAGCAGTGGGAGAGGAGTGGATTTAAATAGCACCGAAACCTGGTGAATAAGAGAGGAGCAGTGGGAGAGGAGTGGATTTAAATAGCACCGAAACCTGGTGAATAAGAGAGTAGCAAGGGGAGAGGAGTGGATTTAAAAAGAACCAAAAAATGGTGAATAAGAGATGAGCAGCGGGAGAGGAGAGGATTTAAAAAGAACCAAAACCTGGTGAATAAGAGAGGAGCAGCAGGAGAGGAGAGGATTTAAAAAGAACCAAAACCTGGTGAATAAGAGAGGAGCAGCAGGAGAGGAGAGGATTTAAAAAGAAGCAAAACGTGGTGAATAAGAGAGAAGCAGCGGGAGAGGAGTGGATTTAAAAAGCACCGAAACCTGGTGAATAAGAGAGGAGCAGTGGGAGAGGAGAGGATTTAAAAAGCTCCGAGACCTGGTGAATAAGAGAGGGACAGAGGGAGAGGAGTGGATTTAAAAAGCGCCAAAATGTGGTGAACAAGAGAGGAGCAGCGGGAGAGGAGTGGATTTAAAAAGCACCGAAACATGGTGAATAAGAGAGGAGCAGTGGGAGAGGAGTGGATATAAAAAGCACCAAAACCTGGTGAATAAGAGAGAAACAGATGGGAGAGGAGTGGATTTAAAAAGCACCAACACCTGAAAATAAGAGAGGAGCAGTGGGAGAGGAGTGGATTTAAAAAGCACCGATACCTGGTGAATAAGAGAGGAGCAGTGGGAGAGGAGTGGATTTAAAAACCACTGAAACCTTGTGAATAAGAGAGGAGCAGTGGGAGAGGAGTGGATTTAAAAAGCAACGGAACCAGGTGAATAAGAGAGGAACAGTGGGAGAGGAGTGGATTTAAATAGCACCGAAACCTGGTGAATAAGAGAGGAGCAGTGGGAGAGGAGTGGATTTAAATAGCACCGAAACCTGGTGAATAAGAGAGTAGCAGTGGGAGTGGAGTGGATTTAAAAAGAACCAAAAAATGGTGAATAAGAGAGGGGCAGTGGGAGAGGAGTGTTTTAAAAAGAACCAAAACATGGTGAACAAGAGAGGAGCAGTGGGAGAGGAGTGGATTTAAGAGGACAAAAACATGGTAAATAAGGGAGTAACAGTGGGAGAGGAGTGGATTTAAAAAGGACCAAAACATGGTGGATAAGAGAGGAGCAGTGGGAGAGGAGTGGATTTAAAAAGAACCAAAACCTGGTGAACAAGAGAGGAGCAGTGGGAGAGGAGTGGATTTGAGAGGACAAAAACATGGTGAATAAGGGAGTAGCAGTGGGAGAGGAGTGGATTTAAAAAGAACCAAAACATGGTGAATAAGTGAGTAGCAGCGGGAGAGGAGTGGATTTAAAAAACACCAAAACCTTTTGAATAAGAGAGGAGCAGAGGGAGCGGAGTGGATTTAAAAAGAACCAAAACCTGGTGAATAAGAGAGGAGCAGTGGGAGAGGAGTGGATTTAAAAAACACCATAATCTGGTGAATAAGAGAGGAGCAGCGGGAGAGGAGTGGATTTAAAAAGAACTAAAACCTGGTGAATAAGAGACGAGCAGTGGGAGAGGAGTGGACGTAAAAAACACCAAAACCTGGTGAGTAAGAGAGGAGCAGCGGGAGAGGAGTGGATTTAAAAAGAACCAAAACATGGTGAATAAGAAAGGAGCAGCGGGAGAGGAGAGGATTTAAAAAGAACCAAAACCTGGTGAATAAGAGAGGAGCAGCAGGAGAGGAGTGGATTTAAAAAGCACCAACACCTGGTGAATAAGAGAGTAGCAGTGGGAGAGGAGTGGATTTAAAAAGCACCGATACCTGGTGAATAAGAGAGGAGCGGTGGGAGAGGAGTGGATTTAAAAACCACTGAAACCTTGTGAATAAGAGAGGAGCAGTGGGAGAGGAGTGGATTTAAATAGCACCGAAACCTGGTGAATAAGAGAGGAGCAGTGGGAGAGGAGTGGATTTAAATAGCACCGAAACCTGGTGAATAAGAGAGTAGCAAGGGGAGAGGAGTGGATTTAAAAAGAACCAAAAAATGGTGAATAAGAGATGAGCAGCGGGAGAGGAGAGGATTTAAAAAGAACCAAAACCTGGTGAATAAGAGAGGAGCAGCAGGAGAGGAGAGGATTTAAAAAGAACCAAAACCTGGTGAATAAGAGAGGAGCAGCAGGAGAGGAGAGGATTTAAAAAGAAGCAAAACGTGGTGAATAAGAGAGAAGCAGCGGGAGAGGAGTGGATTTAAAAAGCACCGAAACCTGGTGAATAAGAGAGGAGCAGTGGGAGAGGAGAGGATTTAAAAAGCTCCGAGACCTGGTGAATAAGAGAGGGACAGAGGGAGAGGAGTGGATTTAAAAAGCGCCAAAAGGTGGTGAACAAGAGAGGAGCAGCGGGAGAGGAGTGGATTTAAAAAGCACCGAAACATGGTGAATAAGAGAGGAGCAGTGGGAGAGGAGTGGATATAAAAAGCACCAAAACCTGGTGAATAAGAGAGAAACAGATGGGAGAGGAGTGGATTTAAAAAGCACCAACACCTGGTGAATAAGAGAGTAGCAGTGGGAGAGGAGTGGATTTAAAAAGCACCGATACCTGGTGAATAAGAGAGGAGCAGTGGGAGAGGAGTGGATTTAAAAACCACTGAAACCTTGTGAATAAGAGAGGAGCAGTGGGAGAGGAGTGGATTTAAAAAGCAACGGAACCAGGTGAATAAGAGAGGAACAGTGGGAGAGGAGTGGATTTAAATAGCACCGAAACCTGGTGAATAAGAGAGGAGCAGTGGGAGAGGAGTGGATTTAAATAGCACCGAAACCTGGTGAATAAGAGAGTAGCAGTGGGAGAGCAGTGGATTTAAAAAGAACCAAAAAATGGTGAATAAGAGAGGAGCAGTGGGAGAGGAGTGGATTTAAAAAGAACCAAAACCTGGTGAACAAGAGAGGAGCAGTGGGAGAGGAGTGTTTTAAAAAGAACCAAAACATGGTGAACAAGAGAGGAGCAGTGGGAGAGGAGTGGATTTAAGAGGACAAAAACATGGTAAATAAGGGAGTAGCAGTGGGAGAGGAGTGGATTTAAAAAGGACCAAAACATGGTGGATAAGAGAGGAGCAGTGGGAGAGGAGTGGATTTAAAAAGAACCAAAACCTGGTGAACAAGAGAGGAGCAGTGGGAGAGGAGTGGATTTGAGAGGACAAAAACATGGTGAATAAGGGAGTAGCAGTGGGAGAGGAGTGGATTTAAAAAGAAAGAAAATATGGTAAATAAGAGAGGAGCAGTGGGAGAGGAGTGGATTTAAAAAGAACCAAAACATGGTGAATAAGAGAGGAGCAGCAGGAGAGGAGAGGATTTAAAAAGAACCAAAACATGGTGAATAAGAGATGAGCAGCGGGAGAGGAGAGGATTTAAAAAGAACCAAAACCTGGTGAATAAGAGAGGAGCAGCAGGAGAGGAGAGGATTTAAAAAGAACCAAAACCTGGTGAATAAGAGAGGAGCAGCAGGAGAGGAGAGGATTTAAAAAGAACCAAAACCTGGTGAATAAGAGAGGAGCAGCAGGAGAGGAGAGGATTTAGAAAGAACCAAAACCTGGTGAATAAGAGCGGAGCAGCGGGAGCGGAGTGAATTTAAAAAACACCAAAACATGGTGAATAAGAGAGGAGCAGAGGGAGAGGAGAGGATTTAAAAAGAACCAAAACCTGGTGAATAAGAGAGGAGCAGCGCGAGCGGAGTGAATTTAAAAAACACCAAAACCTGGTGAATAAGAGAGGAGCAGAGGGAGAGGAGAGGATTTAAAAAGAAGCAAAACATGGTGAATAAGAAAGGAGCAGCGGGAGAGGAGTGGATTTGAGAGGACAAAAACATGGTGAATAAGGGAGTAGCAGTGGGAGAGGAGTGGATTTAAAAAGAAACAAAACATGGTAAATAAGAGAGGAGCAGTGGGAGAGGAGTGGATTTAAAAAGAACCAAAACATGGTGAATAAGAGAGGAGCAGCAGGAGAGGAGAGGATTTAAAAAGAACCAAAACATGGTGAATAAGAGATGAGCAGCGGGAGAGGAGTGGATTTAAAAAGAACCAAAACCTGGTGAATAAGAGAGGAGCAGCAGGAGAGGAGAGGATTTAAAAAGAACCAAAACATGGTGAATAAGAGAGGAGCAGCAGGAGAGGAGAGGATTTAAAAAGAACCAAAACCTGGTGAATAAGAGAGAAGCAGCAGGAGAGGAGAGGATTTAGAAAGAACCAAAACCTGGTGAATAAGAGAGGAGCAGCGGGAGCGGAGTGAATTTAAAAAACACCAAAACATGGTGAATAAGAGAGGAGCAGAGGGAGAGGAGAGGATTTAAAAAGAACCAAAACCTGGGAAATAAGAGAGGAGCAGCGGGAGCGGAGTGAATTTAAAAAACACCAAAACATGGTGAATAAGAGAGGAGCAGAGGGAAAGGAGAGGATTTAAAAAGAAGCAAAACATGGTGAATAAGAAAGGAGCAGCGGGAGAGGAGTGGATTTAAAAAGCTCCGAAACCTGGTGAATAAGAGAGGGACAGAGGGAGAGGAGTGGAATTAAAAAGCGCCAAAAGGTGGTGAACAAGAGAGGAGCAGCGGGAGAGGAGTGGATTTAAAAAGCACCGAAACATGGTGAATAAGAGAGGAGCAGTGGGAGAGGAGTGGATATAAAAAGCACCAAAACCTGGTGAATAAGAGAGAAACAGATGGGAGAGGAGTGGATTTAAAAAGCACCAAAACCTGGTGAATAAGAGAGTAGCAGTGGGAGAGGAGTGGATTTAAAAAGCACCGATACCTGGTGAATAAGAGAGGAGCACTGGGAGAGGAGTGGATTTAAAAACCACCGAAACCTTGTGAATAAGAGAGGAGCAGTGGGAGAGGAGTGGATTTAAAAAGCAACGAAACCAGGTGAATAAGAGAGGAACAGTGGGAGAGGAGTGGATTTAAATAGCACCGAAACCTGGTGAATAAGAGAGTAGCAGTGGGAGAGGAGTGGATTTAAAAAGAACCAAAACCTGGTGAACAAGAGAGGAGCAGCGGGAGAGGAGTGTTTCAAAAAGAACCAAAACATGGTGAACAAGAGAGGAGCAGTGGGAGAGGAGTGGATTTAAGAGGACAAAAACATGGTGAATAAGGGAGTAGCAGTGGGAGAGGAATGGATTTAAAAAGGACCAAAACATGGTGGATAAGAGAGGAGCAGTGGGAGAGGAGTGGATTTAAAAAGAACCAAAACATGGTAAATAAGAGAGGAGCAGTGGGAGAGGAGTGGATTTAAAAAGAACCAAAACCTGGTGAATAAGAGAGAAGCAGCAGGAGAGGAGAGGATTTAGAAAGAACCAAAACCTGGTGAATAAGAGAGGAGCAGCGGGAGCGGAGTGAATTTAAAAAACACCAAAACATGGTGAATAAGAGAGGAGCAGAGGGAGAGGAGAGGATTTAAAAAGAACCAAAACCTGGGAAATAAGAGAGGAGCAGCGGGAGCGGAGTGAATTTAAAAAACACCAAAACATGGTGAATAAGAGAGGAGCAGAGGGAAAGGAGAGGATTTAAAAAGAAGCAAAACATGGTGAATAAGAAAGGAGCAGCGGGAGAGGAGTGGATTTAAAAAGCTCCGAAACCTGGTGAATAAGAGAGGGACAGAGGGAGAGGAGTGGAATTAAAAAGCGCCAAAAGGTGGTGAACAAGAGAGGAGCAGCGGGAGAGGAGTGGATTTAAAAAGCACCGAAACATGGTGAATAAGAGAGGAGCAGTGGGAGAGGAGTGGATATAAAAAGCACCAAAACCTGGTGAATAAGAGAGAAACAGATGGGAGAGGAGTGGATTTAAAAAGCACCAAAACCTGGTGAATAAGAGAGTAGCAGTGGGAGAGGAGTGGATTTAAAAAGCACCGATACCTGGTGAATAAGAGAGGAGCAGTGGGAGAGGAGTGGATTTAAAAACCACCGAAACCTTGTGAATAAGAGAGGAGCAGTGGGAGAGGAGTGGATTTAAAAAGCAACGAAACCAGGTGAATAAGAGAGGAACAGTGGGAGAGGAGTGGATTTAAATAGCACCGAAACCTGGTGAATAAGAGAGTAGCAGTGGGAGAGGAGTGGATTTAAAAAGAACCAAAACCTGGTGAACAAGAGAGGAGCAGCGGGAGAGGAGTGTTTCAAAAAGAACCAAAACATGGTGAACAAGAGAGGAGCAGTGGGAGAGGAGTGGATTTAAGAGGACAAAAACATGGTGAATAAGGGAGTAGCAGTGGGAGAGGAATGGATTTAAAAAGGACCAAAACATGGTGGATAAGAGAGGAGCAGTGGGAGAGGAGTGGATTTAAAAAGAACCAAAACATGGTAAATAAGAGAGGAGCAGTGGGAGAGGAGTGGATTTAAAAAGAACCAAAACATGGTAAATAAGAGAGGAGCAGTGGGAGAGGAGTGGATTTAAAAAGCACAAAAACCTGTTGAATAAGAGAGGAGCAGTGGGAGAGGATTGGATTTAAAAAGCACCAAAACCTGGTGAATAAGAGAGGAGCAGTGGGAGAGGAGAGAATTTAAAAAGCAACAAAACCTGGTGAATAAGAGACGAGCAGTGGGAGAGGACTGGATTGAAAAAGGACCGAAACATGGTGAATAAGAGAGGAGCAGTGGGAGAGGAATGGATTTAAAAAGGACCGAAACATGGTGAAAAAGAGAGGCGCAGTGGGAGAGGAGAGGTTTTAAAAAGCAACAAAACCTGGTGAATAAGAGACGAGCAGTGGGAGAGGAGTGGATTTAAAAAGGACCGAAATATGGTGAATAAGAGAGGAGCAGCGGGAGAGGAGTGGATTTAAAAAGGACCAAAACACGGTGAATAAGAGAGGAGCAGCGATAGAGGAATGGATTTAAAAAGCAACAAAACCTGGTGAATAAGAGAGGAGCAGTGGGAGAGGAATGGATTGAAAAAGTATCGAAACATGGTGAATAAGCGAGTAGCATTGGGAGAGGAATGGATTGAAAAAGTATCGAAACATGGTGAATAAGAGAGTAGCAGTGGGAGAGGAGAGGATTAAAAAAGCAACAAAACCTGGTGAATAAGAGACGAGCAGTGGGAGAGGAATGGATTTAAAAAGGACCGAAACATGGTGAATAAGAGAGTAGCAGTGGGAGAGGAGAGGATTTAAAAAGCAACAAAACCTGTTGAATAAGAGACGAGCAGTGGGAGAGTAATGGATTTAAAAAGCAACAAAATCTGGTGAATAAGAGAGGAGCAGTGGGAGAGGAATGGCTTTAAAAAGGAGCGAAACATGGTGAATAAGAGAGTAGCAGTGGGAGAGGAGTGGATTTAAAAATCAACAAAACCTGGTGAATAAGAGAGGAGCAGTGGGAGAGGAATGGATTTAAAAAGGACCGAAAACTGGTGACTAAGAGAGGAGCAGTGGGAGAGGAGTGGATTTAAAAAGCACCGAAACCTGGTGGATAAGAGAGGAGCAGCGGGAGAGGAGTGGATTTAAAAAGGACCGAAACCTGGTGAATAAGAGAGGAGTAGTGGGAGAGGAGTGGATTTTAAAAACTCCAAAACCTGCTGAATAAGAGAGGAGCAGTGGGAGAGGAGTGGATTTAAAAAGCAACAAAACCTGGTGAATAACAGACGAGCAGTGGGAGAGGAATGGATTTAAAAAGGACCGAAACATGATGAATAAGAGAGTACCAGTGGGAGAGGAGAGGATTTAAAAAGCAACAAAACCTGGTGAATAAGAGACGAGCAGTGGGAGAGGAATGGATTTAAAAAGCAACAAAATCTGGTGAATAAGAGAGGAGCAGTGGGAGAGGAATAGCTTTAAAAAGGACCGAAACATGGTGAATAAGAGAGTAGCAGTGGGAGAGGAGTGGATTTAAAAAGCAACAAAATCTGGTGAATAAGAGAGGAGCAGTGGGAGAGGAATGGATTTAAAAAGGACCGAAACCTGGTAACTAAGAGAGGAGCAGTGGGAGAGGAGTGGATTTAAAAAGCACCGAAACCTGGTGGATAAGAGAGGAGCAGCGGGAGAGGAGTGGATGTAAAAAGCACCGAAACCTGGTGGATAAGAGAGGAGCAGCTGGAGAGGAGTGGATTTAAAAAGCACCAAAACCTGGTGAATAAGAGAGAAGCAGTGGGAGAGGAGTGGATTTAAAAAGCAGCAAAACCTGGTGAATAAGAGAGCAGCAGTGGGAGAGGAGTGGATTTAAAAAGAACCAAAACCTGCAAGAATAAGAGAGAAGTAGTGGGAGAGGAGTGGATTTAAAAAGAACCAAAACCTGCAAGAATAAGAGAGGAGTAGTGGGAGAGGAGTGGATTTAAAAAGCACCATAACCTGCAAGAATAAGAGAGGAGCAGTGGGAGAGGGGTGGATTTAAAAAGCAACAAATCCTGTTGAATAAGAGAGGAGTAGTGGGAGGGGAGTGGATTTAAAAAGAACCAAAACCTGCAAGAATAAGAGAGGAGTAGTGGGAGAGGAGTGGTTTTAAAAAGCACCCAAACCTGCTGAATAAGAGAGGAGCAGTGGGAGAGGAGTGGATTTGAAAAGCACCAAAACCTGTTGAATTAGAGAGGAGCACTGGGAGGGGAGTGGATTAAAAAAGCAACAAAACCTGGTGAATAAGAGAGGAGCAGTGGGAGAGGGGTGGAATTAAAAAGCACCAAAAGCTTTGAATAAGAGAGGAACAGTGGGAGAGGAGTGGATTTAAAAAGCAACAAAACCTGGTGAATAAGAGAGGAGCAGTGGGAGAGGAGTGGATTTAAAAAGGACCGAAACCTGGTGAAAAAGAGAGGAGCAGTGGGAGAGGAGTGGATTTAAAAAAACTCCAAAACCTGCTGAATAAGAGAGGAGCAGTGGGAGAGGAGTGGATTTAAAAAGCACCAAAAACTGGTGAATTAGAGAGGAGCAGTGGGAGAGGAGTGGATTAAAAAAGCAACAAAACCTGGCGAATAAGAGAGGAGCAGTGGGAGAGGAGTGGATTTAAAAAACTCCACTACCTGGTGAATAAGAGAGGAGCAGTGGGAGAGGAATGGATTTAAAAAGCAACAAAACCTGGTGAATTAGAGAGGAGCAGTGGGAGAGGAGTGGATTTAAAAAGGACCGAAACATGGTGCATAAGAGAGTAGCAGTGGGAGAGGAATGGATTTAAAAAGGACCGAAACATGGTGAATAAGAGAGTAGCAGTGGGAGAGGAATGGATTTAAAAATGACCGGAACATGGTGAATAAGAGAGTAGCAGTGGGAGAGGAGTGGATTTAAAAAGCAACAAAACCTGGTGAATAAGAGAGGAGCAGTGGGAGAGGAATGGATTTAAAAAGGACCGAAACCTGGTGACTAAGAGAGGAGCAGTGGGAGAGGAGTGGATTTAAAAAGCACCAAAACTTGGTGAATAAGAGAGGAGCAGTGGGAGAGGAGTGGATTTAAAAAACACCGAAACCTGGTGAATAAGAGAGGAGTTGTGGGAGAGGAGTAGATTTAAAAAGAACCAAAACCTGCAAGAATAAGAGAGGAGTAGTGGGAGAGTAGTGGATTTAAAAAGCACCACAACCTGCAAGAATAAGAGAGGAGCAGTGCGAGAGGAGTGGATTTAAAAAGCAACAAAACCTGGTGAATAAGAGACGAGCAGTGGGAGAGGAGTGGATTTAAAAAGCACCGAAACCTGGTGAATAAGAGAGGAGCAGTGGGAGAGGAGTGGATTTAAAAAGCACCAACAGCTGTTGAATAAGAGAGGAACAGCGGGAGAGGAGTGGATTTAAAAAGCACCAAAACCTGGTGAATAAGAGAGGAGCAGTGGGAGAGGAGTGGATTTAAAAAGGACCGAAACATGGTGAATAAGAGAGTAGCAGTGGGAGAGGAATGGATTTAAAAAGCAACAAAACCTGGTGAATAAGAGACGAGCAGTGGGAGAGGAGTGGATTTAAAAAGGACCGAAACCTGGTGAATAAAAGAGTAGCAGTGGGTGAGGAATGGATTTAAAAAGGACCGAGACATGGTGAATAAGAGAGTAGCAGTGGGAGAGGAATGGAATAAAAAAGCAACAAATCGTGGTGAATAAGAGAGTGGCAGTGGGAGAGGAATGGATTTAAAAAGGACCGAAACATGGTGAATAAGAGAGGGGCAGTGGGAGAGGAATGGATTTAAAAAGGAACGAAACATGGTGAATAAGAGAGTAGCAGTGGGAGAGGAATGGATTTAAAAAGGACCGAAACATGGTGAATAAGAGAGGAGTAGTGGGAGAGGAGTGGATTTAAAAATCACCAAAACCTGCAAGAATAAGAGAGGAGCAGTGGGAGAGGGGTGGAATTAAAAAGCACCAAAAGCTTTGAATAAGAGAGGAGCGGTGGGAGAGGAGTGGATTTAAAAAGCAACAAAACCTGGTGAATAAGAGAGGAGCAGTGGGAAAGGAGTTGATTTAAAAAGGACCGAAACCTGGTGAATAAGAGAGGAGCAGTGGGAGAGGAGTGGATTTAAAAAACTCCAAAACCTGCTGAATAAGAGAGGAGCAGTGGGAGAGGAGTGGATTTAAAAAGCAACAAAACCTGGTGAATAACAGACGAGCAGTGGGAGAGGAATGGATTTAAAAAGGACAGAAACATGATGAATAAGAGAGTACCAGTGGGAGAGGAGAGGATTTAAAAAGCAACAAAACCTGGTGAATAAGAGACGAGCAGTGGGAGAGGAATGGATTTAAAAAGCAACAAAATCTGGTGAATAAGACAGGAGCAGTGGGAGAGGAATAGCTTTAAAAAGGACCGAAACATGGTGAATAAGAGAGTAGCAGTGGGAGAGGAGTGGATTTAAAAAGCAACAAAACCTGGTGAATAAGAGAGGAGCAGTGGGAGAGGAATGGATTTAAAAAGCACCGAAACCTGGTGGATAAGAGAGGAGCAGCGGGAGAGGAGTGGATTTAAAAAGCACCAAAACCTGCAAGAATAAGAGAGGAGTAGTGGGAGAGGAGTGGATTTAAAAAGCACCAAAACCTGCATGAATAAGGGAGGAGCAGTGGGAGACGGGTGGATTTAAAAAGCATCAAAACCTTTGAATAAGAGAGGAGCAGAGGGCGAGGAGTGGATTTAAAAAGCAACAAAACCTGGTGAATAAGAGAGGAGCAGTGGGAGAGGAGTGGATTTAAAAAGGACCGAAACCTGCTGAATAAGAGAGGAGCAGCGGGAGAGGAGTGGATTTAAAAAGCACCAAAACCTGGCGAATAAGAGAGGAGCAGTGGGAGAGGAGTGGATTTAAAAAGCACCAACAGCTGGTGAATAAGAGAGGAACAGCGGGAGAGGATTGGATTTAAAAAGCACCGGAACCTGGTGAATAAGAGAGGAGCAGTGGGAGAGGAGTGGATTTTAAAAGCACCGAAACCTGGTGAATAAGAGAGGAGCAGCGCCAGAGGAGGGGATTTATAAAGCACCGAAACATGGTGAATAAGAGAGGAGCAGCGGAGATGCTGAGAGGGGGTCAGTATCCAGGGACACCAGCAGATGGAGATGGGGAGAGGGGGGCAGTAATTGCAGTGAGACAGGGACACCAGCAGATGGAGATGGTGAGAGGGGGCAGTAACTGCAGTGAGACAGGAACACGAGCAGATGCAATGTTGAGACGGGACAGTCACTGCAGGAAGACAGAGACACCAGCAGAAGGAGATGATGAGAGGAGGCAGATATCTGCAGTGAGGCAGGGACACCAGCAGATGGAGATGTTGAAAGCGGGGTAAGTAACTGCAGTGAGACAGGGACACCAGCAGATGGAGATGGTGAAAGCGGGGACAGAAACTGCAGTGAGACAGGAACACCAGCAGATGCAGGTGGTGAGGGGGTGAGGCAGTAACTGCAGTGAGTCAGGGACACCAGCAGATGGAGATGGTGAGAGGGGGGCAGTAACTGCAGTGAGACAGGGACACCAGCAGATGGAGATGGTGAGTAGGGTCAGTAATTGCAGTGAGACAGGGACACCAGCAGATGGAGATGGTGAGACGGGGGCAGTAACTGCAGTGAGACAGGGACACCAGCAGATGGAGATGGTGAGTAGGGTCAGTAATTGCAGTGAGACAGGGACACCAGCAGATGGAGATGGTGAGAGGGGGACAGTAGCTGCAGTGAGACAGGGGCACCAGCAGATGGAGATGGTGAGAGGGGACAGTAACTGCCGTGAGACAGGGACACCAGCAGATGGAGATGGTGAGGGGGTGAGGCAGTAACTGCAGTGAGTCAGGGACACCAGCAGATGGAGATGGTGAGAGGGGGGCAGTAACTGCCGTGAGACAGGGACACCAGCAGATGGAGATGGTGAGAGGGGGACAGTAGCTGCAGTGAGACAGGGACACCAGCAGATGGAGATGGTGAGAGGGGACAGTAACTGCCGTGAGACAGGGACACCAGCAGATGGAGATGGTGAGAGGGGGACAGTAGCTGCAGTGAGACAGTGACACCAGCAGATGCAGATGGTGAGAGCGGGGCAGAAACTGCAGTGAGACAGGGACACCAACAGACGGAGATGGTGAGAGGAGGTCTGTGGACAGGGACACAAACAGATGGAGATGGTGAGAGGGGTCAGTAACCGCAGTGAGACAGGGACACCAGCAGATGGAGTTGGTGAGAGTGGACAGTAACTGCAGTGAGACAGGAAAACCAGCAGATGGAGATGGTGAGAGGGGGCAGTAACTGAAGTGAGACAGGAACACCAGCAGATGCAGATGGTGAGGGGGTGAGGCAGTAACTGCAGTGAGTCAGGGACACCAGCAGATGGAGATGGTGAGAGGGGGGCAGTAACTGCAGTGAGACAGGGACACCAGCAGATGGAGATGGTGAGTAGGGTCAGTAATTGCAGTGAGACAGGGACACCAGCAGATGGAGATGGTGAGAGGGGGACAGTAACTGCAGTGAGACAGGGACACCAGCAGATGGAGATGGTGAGTAGGGTCAGTAATTGCAGTGAGACAGGGACACCAGCAGATGGAGATGGGGAGAGGGGGGCAGTAATTGCAGTGAGACAGGGACACCAGCAGATGGAGATGGTGAGAGGGGGCAGTAACTGCAGTGAGACAGGAACACGAGCAGATGCAATGTTGAGACGGGACAGTCACTGCAGGAAGACAGAGACACCAGCAGAAGGAGATGATGAGAGGAGGCAGATATCTGCAGTGAGGCAGGGACACCAGCAGATGGAGATGTTGAAAGCGGGGTAAGTAACTGCAGTGAGACAGGGACACCAGCAGATGGAGATGGTGAAAGCGGGGACAGAAACTGCAGTGAGACAGGAACACCAGCAGATGCAGGTGGTGAGGGGGTGAGGCAGTAACTGCAGTGAGTCAGGGACACCAGCAGATGGAGATGGTGAGAGGGGGGCAGTAACTGCAGTGAGACAGGGACACCAGCAGATGGAGATGGTGAGTAGGGTCAGTAATTGCAGTGAGACAGGGACACCAGCAGATGGAGATGGTGAGACGGGGGCAGTAACTGCAGTGAGACAGGGACACCAGCAGATGGAGATGGTGAGTAGGGTCAGTAATTGCAGTGAGACAGGGACACCAGCAGATGGAGATGGTGAGAGGGGGACAGTAGCTGCAGTGAGACAGGGGCACCAGCAGATGGAGATGGTGAGAGGGGACAGTAACTGCCGTGAGACAGGGACACCAGCAGATGGAGATGGTGAGGGGGTGAGGCAGTAACTGCAGTGAGTCAGGGACACCAGCAGATGGAGATGGTGAGAGGGGGGCAGTAACTGCCGTGAGACAGGGACACCAGCAGATGGAGATGGTGAGAGGGGGACAGTAGCTGCAGTGAGACAGGGACACCAGCAGATGGAGATGGTGAGAGGGGACAGTAACTGCCGTGAGACAGGGACACCAGCAGATGGAGATGGTGAGAGGGGGACAGTAGCTGCAGTGAGACAGTGACACCAGCAGATGCAGATGGTGAGAGCGGGGCAGAAACTGCAGTGAGACAGGGACACCAACAGACGGAGATGGTGAGAGGAGGTCTGTGGACAGGGACACAAACAGATGGAGATGGTGAGAGGGGTCAGTAACCGCAGTGAGACAGGGACACCAGCAGATGGAGTTGGTGAGAGTGGACAGTAACTGCAGTGAGACAGGAAAACCAGCAGATGGAGATGGTGAGAGGGGGCAGTAACTGAAGTGAGACAGGAACACCAGCAGATGCAGATGGTGAGGGGGTGAGGCAGTAACTGCAGTGAGTCAGGGACACCAGCAGATGGAGATGGTGAGAGGGGGGCAGTAACTGCAGTGAGACAGGGACACCAGCAGATGGAGATGGTGAGTAGGGTCAGTAATTGCAGTGAGACAGGGACACCAGCAGATGGAGATGGTGAGAGGGGGACAGTAACTGCAGTGAGACAGGGACACCAGCAGATGGAGATGGTGAGTAGGGTCAGTAATTGCAGTGAGACAGGGACACCAGCAGATGGAGATGGTGAGAGGGGATAGTAAATGCCGTGAGACAGGGACACCAGCAGATGGAGATGGTGAGAGGGGGACAGTAGCTGCAGTGAGACAGGGGCACCAGCAGATGGAGATGGTGAGAGGGGACAGTAACTGCCGTGAGACAGGGACACCAGCAGATGGAGATGGTGAGAGGGGGACAGTAGCTGCAGTGAGACAGGGACACCAGCAGATGGAGATGGTGAGAGGGGACAGTAACTGCCGTGAGACAGGGACACCAGCAGATGGAGATGGTGAGAGGGGGACAGTAGCTGCAGTGAGACAGGGACACCAGCAGATGGAGATGGTGAGAGGGGACAGTAACTGCCGTGAGACAGGGACACCAGCAGATGGAGATGGTGAGAGGGGGACAGTAGCTGCAGTGAGACAGTGACACCAGCAGATGCAGATGGTGAGAGCGGGGCAGAAACTGCAGTGAGACAGGGACACCAACAGACGGAGATGGTGAGAGGAGGTCTGTGGACAGGGACACAAACAGATGGAGATGGTGAGAGGGGTCAGTAACCGCAGTGAGACAGGGACACCAGCAGATGGAGTTGGTGAGAGTGGACAGTAACTGCAGTGAGACAGGAAAACCAGCAGATGGAGATGGTGAGAGGGGGCAGTAACTGAAGTGAGACAGGAACACCAGCAGATGGAGATGGTGAGAGGGGGCAGTAACTGCAGTGAGAAAGGAACTCCAGCAGATGGAGATGGTGAGAGGCGGGGCAGAGCATGTCCCAACTCAATAGATCAGAGTCTCAATAATATCCTCTCAGGATCAGATTAAAAATAATTATTGGTCTCAGTGCTGTGAATATAAAATGTATTTTCTGTCCTGTGTGCAGTGTAGTGAACGGAATATGAAATGGGATTTAGTTCCAGTGTTTAACTCTTTCTGTGATTTCACTAATTTAACAATGAGATTGAGAGGATATTTCACCGCCTTCTTCATCTCCTCTCTGAATTTACACTGGGTCTCAGTGTAAATATATGTGTTGGTGCAGGAACTGAGAAGCTGCAGCATCTTTGATGTGTGTTCAGCGAAATAGGGAGGGTCAATGTTGGTAGAACTATACCGAAAAGCTGCAATTCGCCGATAAATGATAAACACAATCTGGGTCATCCATAACAACATAAAAATGCCGGATATACTGAAGAGTAAAGTAATTGATTTTCTCTGATTCCCCATCTCTGGGTCCTTGTGATTCTCTCCATTGCTGTGGCGCCGAAATCCCCCGCGGACTTGACTGGAGAATAAAATCCGTCTGACCGTCAGAACATTGAACAGCAACATCAGAAAGACCGGGACACAAGGGGTTAAAATATAATAAAGCAATTCAAATGCGACCCATGTTGGGGAAGTGAAGAAGCTCAGTTTACAATCAATACCCATGGGAATATTATCAATAAAGTAATCTTGTTCCACTGTAAAGTACCAGGGGACAGACACTAAACAGCCCAGCGCTCTCACTGTTCCGACAACCACAGCCGTTGTTTTCTTGGTGCAATATTTTGTTTTCAGCTTCTCACAACAAATGGCCACAAATCGATCAAAGGTGAAAGTGACTGTGAGCCAGACAGAAATAAATGTGGATGCAGAAATCAGAACAACATTGAGAGAACGCACAGGAGTAATGGACAGGAATGAATATGGGAAATAAATTACAATAATCCAGTTCAATATGGGACCAGAGATAACGACCAGGAGATCAGACACTGCCATTCCCACCAGGTAGACACTGATACATTTGGAGAGACCGCACTTTCCTCGGGACAGGATCACAATCGCCACCAAGTTAACTGGAAGAGAGAGAAAAGGAAGCAGAGAAATTACTGATCAGACCTGGAGACAATGCTGCAGTTTGACAGGATCTGGGCTGAAATTTCCAGCTTTGGTGCTGCATCGAACAGTGAAAACTGATTCATTGACCTGGGCAGTGCTTTGTCACAGTGAAATGTTTGAAACACAATTATAGAAAATTAAATGGGAAATTGATACAGAAAGTGGATAAAGTCAACACCAGTTCTACTGGAAATAATGAGTGAGGATGCAGTACCGGTGGGGAAATGAGAAGGGGTTTTACAGAGATGGAATCCAATGGGTTAAATGGGTATTTGTCTCCAGACTGTTGGTCAGGAAGGTTTGGAGACAGTGGAAGTTGCAGCTGGTTTGTTTCTGTGGGTTCAGAGAGCTGACAGGGGCTGGTACAAAATGGGAAAAGGCTGAGAGCTGCTGCGGTGAGTTTGAGGGTTGGGATTTATTTGGAAGAGGCAGCTGGAGGATGAGACAGTGAGTGAGATTGGGAAGGAGAGAAGGAAAAGGACATGTTGGAGCTGGAGGGGAGACAGGAGCCAATGGTTTGTCCAGGCAATTAAATATAAATTTAAATATATTTCTGATATCAACCTCACTCTTTATTGCATTCAGCAGTCACAGAGATTTTAAAGTGCAGTATTTAAATAATGATTTACCATCAGTGAACAACTGATTCTATGATGTTTATTCAGCCACTAAGTAAGGAACAGGAAATTTCTGCAAAACATGATAAGAATCAGACAGAAACAAACACAGAGGATCAATTCCAACAGTAAAATGAACACAATCTGACAGCAAACAACTTCAACTCACAGTTTCTCTCACAAGCTGTTCTGGATATTCCAGCACTTTATGAAAGTGAATTATTCACACTGCTGTTTCTTTCTCTTTACTTCTAATTATCTCTTTCCCTCGCTTTCATTCTCCCTGCTCCTTTTCTCCTTCCCTATCTCTCCGGTGTGCTCACACCCTGCAAACTGTTACTTAAAGCCGTTTTCCACATCCGATTTATTCCTAACATTCTGTGACTGTATTCTGTTCACCAGCCCCGTGTTCAATGATTCTTTTCTCAGAGTCAGTTTGACAATGGTGAAACCTCTGAATAATTTAATGTGTCTACAGAACACCCAAGTCTCCACCTGTTCACCTACACTCTCCACTTCAACTACAATACATGGATTAAACAGGATTTAAAGCTTCTTCCACACAAACTTCACAATCATTGAAATTCCTTCTCCTGGATTTATAAAGGACACCGTTAGAATGTGAGATTGTTTAATTACTAAAACACCAACATCGGCGCTGCAGCTGATAATCGACAGATAAATGGAAAGGCTTTTGATTCCAACTGATAGAGTGTAAACCAATAAAACATCAGATCAATACATTCTCTTTTACAATGAATTCCAGTGACAGTGAAGGCTCCACAGTGAAGCAGAGAAGGAGATGTGAAAGAGGCAGCAACAAACTCAGTTCAGTAACCAGACCTCTGAAGCAACTTCAGACACACACAGAATGAAATAATATTTTATGACAGTGATAACGAATAAATACATTGAAATCCCAGTTAAACTGAACCATATTAATGGGCATGGAGGACATTGTTCTGTCCCCTTGTAACACTGAGACTGTGAGTTGTCTCATTATCAATCAGTGAAAAAACAATCATAAAAATATTCCAGGACCAGTTAGTTGCACATCTTGAAACTATGAAAATCTCCTGATGATCTGATTCTTGATCCTAACCGAGACATCTGATTCAAATACATTCAATACACACAATAATCCAGCAACAATGCCAGGGTTACTTAAACCAATACAATTGAATACAGCTCCTGCAAGATGGAAAGAGTAAACAATGAGCAGATTCCATCAGTAAATTGCTGGAAACACACACTGTGAAATAATACTGAGTGCAGCAGCACAGTTAATATCGATTTACACCATAAACAGCTGAGATACTGGCTTACCAGGAACTCCAATTGCTGCAAGTGCAGGATAATAAATGCCATCTATCTGATAGATTACTGGATATCCCATTTCTGTGAGAAGTGAAAGGGGAAAAGTTTAGGGGGGATATGCGTGGAAAGTTCTTTACGCAGAGGGTGGTGGGTGCCTGGAACGCGTTGCCAGCGGAGGTGGTAGATGCGGGCACGATGGCGTCTTTTAAGATGTATCTAGACAGATACATGAATGGGTAGGAAGAAAAGAGATACAGAACCTTAGAAAATAGGCGACATGTTTAGAGAGAGGATCTGGATCGGCGCAGGCTTGGAGGGCCGAAGGGCCTGTTCCTGTGCTGTAATTATCTTTATTCTTTGTTCTTTGTTCTGTTAGCCTGGAATCCACAGCTCCAGCAGACACTCTGAGCTGATCCATTCAATTGAGTGCTGATTTATACAGGGGATAACTCTCCACTGACACGGTTATATCCCTGATCATTGCTATTAGTTACACTCACCTGAACAAACACATTACATCAGCAGCTTTGACTCTGATGTAAATAATGAGGTGAATAAAACACAATAATTCCAATGGTAATGATATTTTCTAAGTAATACCTCTCTCGGGAATAAACCTGAAATCTGTTCTCATACTGGACAGATGCTATAATTATGAGTGGAGTCATTTTCATTTTCCAAATTACTGTATTGACCTTGTTCACTCCTGGCATTTCTATTGTAAATGTAACTAACTGTCTGCAGTGTGCACTGAATCCAGGGACAAAAACAATCCCGTCTTAGTCTGTTCCTGCCTTTTCCCAGTTAAACTGTGAACTTTGAGTCTCTGATTCGGGACCACGTTCACGGTTACAGTCTAGAAACTACTGTGGGTGATATTAGGGGACAGACACTGTACACATCCATTGGGAGGCAGTCATGGAGTGGCAATGTTACTGGGCTAGAAATCCAGAGGTCCAACCCAAGGGTCTGGGGACAGGGGTTCAAATCGTACTATGGCAGCTGCTGTAATTTAAATCCAATCAATTAACAAAAGTCTGCAATTGAAAGCTAGTTTCTGTAATGATGCCATGATAATATCACACATTGCTGTAAAAACTCATTTGGTTCGCGAATTCCTTTCAGGTATGGAAATCTGCCATCCTTACCTGGTCTGGCCTACATGTGGCTGCAGACCCAGAGCAATGTGGCTGACTCTTAACTGATCTCTGAAACGGCCCAGCAAGTTGTCAAGGGCAACAAATGCTGACCTTGTCAGCGGAGCTCACACAACATGAAAGAATAAAAGAGAATCTTGTCTCCTCTATTTCACTGCAGATATTTCCCTGTTTATTCTATAGTGGTTAATGCCTACAGTAAAATTACAACTGCACCAACTCCTGACTCCTTTCCTCCAGTTCACTGCTAACCGGACCCCCAAATTCTACCTTCCCTCACTATCAACTGCTCCAAATCCCTGCTTCAATGTCCAACCCTCACCACTCCATCTCTCCCAACAGCTTTAGTCTAACTGACCTGCATTGGCACCCAGTCCTACAAGTATTTAAATTTATAATTCTAAACATTGGGTTAAAATTCTTCCATGTCCTCACCACTCCTCATCTCCGGCCACTCCTCCAAGCCTGCAGCCATCCCATCTGTGATATCCCCATATCTCTGACATTGGTGTTTTTCAGTGGGACTGTCACTGCCTGGTTCCAATATTACTGATCTGATTGTAACTAGTGTATCTCCAGCAATGGCCTCTCTTCCCACACCAGCACTGTCACCGCTGGAGTCCCAGAACTTTCTATTCTTGTTCCATCCTCTTCCTCATCTACTCACTGCCCGCTGGCCACATCATTTACGGATTTGGGGTAAGCTTCCAAATGTGTGCTGACAAGACCCATCTCCAGCTCTCTCGACCCTCCACTGCCTCTGTGTTATCAAACTGTAAAAGTCTGTTTCCCATGAGCTGCAATTTCCTCCAATTAACCGCAGAGCGAAGCCTCCACCTTTGGTTCCACCACAAACTCCACACCCTTGTCATTGTTTCCATCGCCATTCCTAGCTGTTGTATCGGACGAAATATGATGTTGTGTAAAATCTGCTCCCTATTCATCCCTGACCTGACATTCTGACCTGATGTTGTCTCCGTCAGAAATGACACCTCCTTCCACCTCTGTAACATCTCGAGCCTCTGCCTCTGCCCCAGCGCATCAGGCACTGAAAAGGCTCAATCGCACATCTGTGTAAGATTATTAGGTTACTAAATGCTACCAACCAGATAACTAATGGTTAAAAATTGCGAATCTACCGATTATATCTAACAATTGACGTTTATTTTAAACTAACATTTAGCTTCATTCGAACCCTTCATTGCAGTATGGTAAAGTGGGGAAAGTTAGGAAATAGGGCACAGTTTTGGAAAGATGTCAAGGGAGAGGGATTCTGGGACATTCTGGCAACTTTGAAATTGCTTATTTGCAGCAAAAGGGTGAGACATTGAGAGCAGACAGTGAAAACAGCCTGTGTAGATTTGTCTCGTAATGAGATAAAAAAAAACCAATTCAAAATGTAAAAGCATTGCAATAAAGTAGTCAACACAAAAGGATACTAATTGCACAAATTCAAAAGGTTAGCAACCATCACAAAATTATTCTTGGTTCGTTCAGAAAGGCATCCTTTAATACAAGGCTAATCACTGATTGGGAGAGGGGAAGGTTAACTGGAAAGCTGTCGGATAAAAGGAGTCATGTCTTTGATACTGTCTGGCAGAGAATTTTCGAACAACAATGAGACAAGAGAGAGAACGACCAATAACTTGAAGGGCAAAAACTGAAAGAGAAAGAGTTCTGCGCTCTGCTGTCCAATCCCTAATATGGGGACGAGGAGTAGTGGTCACTGTTTAAAAATAAGGCAGAGACATTTTTTTATCTCTCAGAGGGTCGTGAGTCTTTGGAATTCTCTTCCTCAATTCGTAATCTGGTGGAAGCAGAGTCTTTGAATATTTTTAAGGCAGAGATAGAGAGATTCTTGATAAGCAAGGGGATCTAAGGATATCGGGGGAAGTTGGAAATGTGGAGTATTCAGTTTAGCCATTAACTTATTGAATGGCAGAGCAGGCTCCAAGGGCCGAATGGCCTAATCCTGCCCCTAATTCGCATGTTTGTATGTAGTATCTGTGTTACACTGTTAATTACTGCCTGACTGGTTAACCTGAAAACTCAACAAACTTGTCTTTCCCTTTATCTCTCAATAAAGTCGATTTACAACATGCTTTGTGCTGTCAAGTCTGTTACCATCTTTGAAGAGGGCATAAACCACCCCTATATTATTGATTGTTACATTATGACACCCCAAATGGGACTTGGCACATTGTGAATGCTTTTTGAGAGAAAATAAGGATCTCTAGTTTGTGAGACTGGCCAACTCGCATCTCAGGAGGGAAAACCGTTTTGGTGAATGTGGAGAAATTAACGGATCCACCAGTGATCAAAGACACTTATACAGAAATATATAAAGAGAATAAATGAATTCATGCTGTTAAAGATGATAAAGGAGCCTTTGGGGAGAAATACAAGGAAGTTATAAACGTAATTCAAGATATGGTAGGGCAGAAGAAATATTTCAATTCAGATTTTTTTCAACAAAGTTATATAAAGTGATGCATCTGAGAATGTTTTGCTCCGCCCCCTATGGGGACAAGCAAATAAATTAACCCTGCTGCAGCTGTATTATTGATTTAATTCAACAGACAACATTTGCATCGCTGAGAGTAAAATGTATGCATTGGACATTAGTAGACTTTCAATTTCTAAATTGACAAATAAAATTGGACAAATTAACACATTGGGTTTTGGGGCAGAGCTACAATGGGTTATTTGTGTTTTTTAAAACAGGTGACAACAGTGTCCAGGGTCACATGAGAACTGATAACCACAGCAAGAGATCAAGCAGCTTTAAAAATTACAGCACTTATCTGCAGACATCAAATGTCACAGAATGGACACAATTTAGTTTAAAGGCTTTGCCTTCTCCAAAACTTTGGCTATTTTTTATCTTCTGTGACAAAGTGATTGAGAAGGAGAGATAGTTTCAAGCATTTCTGTCATTAATGCAAAATTCCACGCAATACCACCGAGCCGGTGCAGAAGAAATAGGAATTCATCAGCAAAATTAAATTAATATGAGAACTTATTTCAAACAATCATAGGTAAATTCATTTGAAGTACAAGGAGATCCACAAAAACCTGGTGATTTCCAGAGAAGCAACAGAAGAAGAGTGCATTTAAAATGCATCAAAGCCTGGTGATTAAAAGAGAAGCAGTGGGACAGGAGTGGATTTAAAAAAGCACCATAACCTGGTGAATAAGAGAGGAAAAGTGGGAGAGGAGTGGATTTAAAAAAGCACAAAAGCCTGGTAAATAAGAGATGAGCAGAGTGAGAGGAGTGGAATTAAAAAAGAACCAATACCTGGTGAATAAGAGAGGAGGAGCGGGAGAGCAGTGGATTTAAAAAGCACCTAAATCTGGTGAATAAGAGAGGAGCAAAGGTAGAGGAGTGGAGTTAAAAAACACCAAAACCTGGTGAATAAGGGATGAGCAGTGGGCGAGGAGCGGATTTAAAAAAGCACCAAAACCTGGTGAATAAGAGAAGAGCAGTGGGAGAGGAGTGGATTTAAAAAACACCAAAATCTGGTGAATCAGAGTGGAGTAGTCGGAGAGGAGAGGATTTAGAATGCACCAAAACCTGGTGAATAAGACAGGAGCAGTGGGAGAGGAGTGGATTTAGAAAGCACCAAAACCTGGTGAATAAGAGAGGAGCAGTGGGAGAGGAGCGGATTTAAAAAAGCACCAAAACCTGGTGAATAAGAGAGGAGCAGTGGGAGAGGAGCGGATTTAAAAAAGAACCAAAACCTGGGGAATCAGAGTGGAGCAGTGGGAGAGGAGTGGATTTAGAAAGCACCAAAACCTGGTGAATAAGAGAGGAGCAGTGGGAGAGGAGTGGATTTTGAAAGCACTAAAACCTGGTAAATAAGAGATGAGCAGTGAGTGAGGAGCAGATTTAAAAAGCACCAAATCCTGGTGAATGAGAGAAGAGCAGCAGGAGTGGAGTGGAATTAAAAAGCAGAAAAGACTGGTGAATAAGAGAGGAGCAGTGGGAGAGGAGTGGATTTAAAATGAAGCAAAACCTGGTGAATAAGCGAGAAGAAGTGGTTGAGGAGTGGATTTAAAAAGCAACAGATCCTGGTGAATAAGAGATGAGCAGTGGGAGAGGAGTGGATTTAAAAAGCAACAGATCCTGGTGAATAAGAGAGGAGAAGTGGGAGAGGAGTGGATTTAAAAAGCAACAGATCCTGGTGAATAAGTGAGGAGCAGAGGGAGAGGAGTGGATTTAAATATCAACAAAACCTGGTGAATAAGAGAGGAGCAGTGGGAGAGGAGTGGATTTAAAAAGCACCAAAACCTGGTGAATAAGAGAGAAGACGTGGGAGAGGAGTGGATTTAAATAGCACCAAAACCTGGTGAATAAGAGATGAGCAGCGGGAGAGGAGTGGATTTAGAAAGCACCAAAACCTGGTGAATAAGAGAGGAGCAGTGGGAGAGGAGTGGATTTCGAAAGCACCAAAACCCGGTGAATAAGAGAGGAGCAGTGGGAGAGGAGTAGATTTAGAAAGCACCAAAACCTGGTGAATAAGAGAGGAGCAGTGGGAGAGGAGTGGATTTAGAAAGCACCAAAACCTGGTGAATAAGAGAGGAGCAGTGGGAGAGGAGTGGATTTCGAAAGCACCAAAACCTGGTGAATAAGAGATGAGCAGCGGGAGGGGAGTGAATTTAATAATCACCAAAACCTGGTGCATAAGAGAGGAGCAATGGGAGAGGAGTGGATTTTAAAAGCAACAAAACCTGGTGAATAAGTGATGAGCAGCGGGAGAGGAGTGGATTTAGAAAGCACCAAAACCTGGTGAATAAGAGAGGAGCAGTGGGAGAGGAGTGGATTTAGAAAGCACCAAAACCTGGTGAATAAGAGAGGAGCAGTGGGAGAGGAGTAGATTTAGAAAGCACCAAAACCTGGTGAATAAGAGAGGAGCAGTGAGAGAGGAGTGGATTTCGAAAGCACCAAAACCTGGTGAATAAGAGAGGAGCAGTGGGAGAGGAGTAGATTTAGAAAGCACCAATACCTGGTGAATAAGAGAGGAGCAGTGGGAGAGGAGTGGATTTCGAAAGCACCAAAACCTGGTTAATAAGAGATGAGCAGTGGGAGAGGAGTGGATTTAGAAAGCACCAAAACCTGGTGAACAAGAGAGGAGCAGTGGGAGAGGAGTGGATTTCGAAAGCACCGAAACCTGGTGAATAAGAGAGGAGCAGTGGGAGAGGAGTAGATATAATCCACACCAAAGCCTGGTGAATAAAAGAGGATCAGTGGGAGAGGAATGGATTTAAAAATCACCAAAACCTGGTGAATAAGAGATGAGCAGTGGGAGAGGAGTGGATTTAAAAAAGCACCAAAACCTGGTGAATAAGAGATGAGCAGTGGGAGAGGAGTGGATTTAAAAAAGCACCAAATCCTGGTGAATGAGAGAAGAGCAGCAGGAGTGGAGTGGAATTAAAAAGCAGAAAAGACTGGTGAATAGAGAGGAGCAGTGGGAGAGGAGTGGATTTAAAATGAAGCAAAACCTGGTGAATAAGCGAGAAGAAGTGGTTGAGGAGTGGATTTAAAAAGCAACAGATCCTGGTGAATAAGAGATGAGCAGTGGGAGAGGAGTGGTTTTAAAAAACAACAGATCCTGGTGAATAAGAGAGGAGAAGTGGGAGAGGAGTGGATTTAAAAAGCAACAGATCCTGGTGAATAAGTGAGGAGCAGAGGGAGAGGAGTGGATTTAAATATCAACAAAACCTGGTGAATAAGAGAGGAGCAGTGGGAGAGGAGTGGATTTTAAAAGCAACAAAACCTGGTGAATAAGTGATGAGCAGCGGGAGAGGAGTGGATTTAGAAAGCACCAAAACCTGGTGAATAAGAGAGGAGCAGTGGGAGAGGAGTGGATTTCGAAAGCACCAAAACCTGGTGAATAAGAGAGGAGCAGTGGGAGAGGAGTAGATTTAGAAAGCACCAAAACCTGGTGAATAAGAGAGGAGCAGTGGGAGAGGAGTGGATTTAGAAAGCACCAAAACCTGGTGAATAAGAGAGGAGCAGTGAGAGAGGAGTGGATTTCGAAAGCACCAAAACCTGGTGAATAAGAGAGGAGCAGTGGGAGAGGAGTAGATTTAGAAAGCACCAAAACCTGGTGAATAAGAGAGGAGCAGTGGGAGAGGAGTGGATTTCGAAAGCACCAAAACCTGGTGAATAAGAGATGAGCAGTGGGAGAGGAGTGGATTTAGAAAGCACCAAAACCTGGTGAACAAGAGAGGAGCAGTGGGAGAGGAGTGGATTTCGAAAGCACCAAAACCTGCTGAATAAGAGAGGAGCAGTGGGAGAGGAGTAGATTTAATCCACACCAAAGCCTGGTGAATAAAAGAGGATCAGTGGGAGAGGAATGGATTTAAAAATCAACAAAACCTGATGAATAAGAGATGAGCAGAGGGAGAGGAGTGGATTTAAAAAAGCACCAAAACCTGGTGAATAAGAGATGAGCAGTGGGAGAGGAGTGGATTTAAAAAAGCACAAGAACCTGGTGAATAAGAGATGAGCAGTGGGAGAGGAGTGGATTTAAAAAGCTCTCAGCGGCGACAGGGAGAGCGAGGTGGCAGCTGGGTAAGTGAGTTTACAACTTATATAAACTTAGCTTTTTGTTTCGGCCGTTTCTTTTTGCAGCTGCGGCAGGGAGAGCGAGGTGGCAGCTGGGTAAGTAAGTCCGATATATTTGGGCTGGGGCTGAACCTGAGACACGACACCTGTCGTGTCTCCCACCCGCCCTCCTCTTCTAACCAAAAAAAAAGGACTCGGTGGTGTGCAGATAAGGTAAGGCTTTTTCTATTTATTTTTTTTCGTGTGATTGGCAAAAACATTTCGTTCCTTTTTCATTTATCTAAGTTAAGACTAAGTTAAGCTTAAGATTAAAAATGGCAGGAGATCTCAGACCCTTGTTATGCTCCTCTTGCTCAATGCGGGAGCTCAGGGACACGGCTGATGTCCCTGACTCCTTCACATGCTGTAAGTGTGTCCTGCTGCAAAGAACAAAGAAAATTACAGCACAGGAACAGGCCTTTCGTCCCTCCAAGCCTGCGCCGATCCAGATCCTCTATCTAAACATGTCGCCTATTTTCTAAGGTTCTGTATCTCTTTGCTTCCTGCCCATTCACGTATCTGTCCAGATACATCTTAAAAGACGCTATCGTGCCCGCGTCTACCACCTCCGCTGGCAACGCGTTCCAGGCACCCACCACCCTCTGCGTAAAGAACTTTCCACGCATATCCCCCCTAAACCTTTCCACCCTCACTTTGAACTCGTGACCTCTGGTAATTGAATCCCCCACTCTGGGAAAAGCTTCTTGCTATCCACCCTGTCTATACCTCTCATGATTTTGTACACCTCAATCAGGTCCCCCCTCCACCTCCGTCATTCTAATGAAACTAATCCGAATCTGCTCAATCTCTCTTCATTGCTAGCGCCCTCCATACCAGGCAACATCCTGGTGAACCTCCTCTGCACCCTCTCCAAAGCATCTACATCATTTTGGTAATGTGGTGACCAGAACTGCACGCAGTATTCCAAATGTGGCCGAACCAAAGTCTTATACAACTGTAACATGACCTGCCAATGCTTGTACTCAATACCCCGTCCGATGAAGGAAAGCATGCCGTATGCCTTCTTGACCACTCTATTGACCTGCGTTGCCACCTTCAGGGAACAATGGACCTGAACACCCAAATCTCTCTGTACATCAATTTTCCCCAGGAATTTTCCATTAACTGTATAGTTCACTCTTGCATTGGATCTTCCAAAATGCATCACCTCGCATTTACCCTGATTAAACTCCATCTGCCATTTCTCTGCCCCACTCTCCAATCTATCTATATTCTTCTGTATTCTCTGACAGTCCCCTTCACGATCTGCTACTCCACCAATCTTAGTGTTGTCTGCAAATTTGCTAATCAGTCCACCTATACTTTCCTCCAAATCATTAATGTATTTCACAAACAACAGTGGTCCCAGCACGGATCCCTGTGGAACACCACTGGTCACGCGCCTCCATTTTGAGAAACTCCCTTCCACTGCTACTCTCTGTCTGCTGTTGCCCAGCCAGTTCTTTATCCATCTAGCTAGTACACCCTGGACCCCATGTGACTTCACTTTCTCCATCAGCCTACCATGGGGAACCTTATCAAACGCCTTAATGAAGTCCATGTCTCTGACATCTAGAGCCCTTCCCTCATCAATCAACTTTGTCACTTCCTCAAAAAATTCTATTAAGTTGGTAAGACATGATCTTCCCTGCACAAAACCATGTTGCCTATCACTGTAGCTCTTGTTAAACCGCACGACGGCTCTGGTGCTGCGGATGGACTCACTTTGGAGCTAACGCGATGCTGAGGATGTCATGGATAGCACGTTTAGCGAAGTGGTCACACTGCAGATTAGGATTTCGGAGGGAGAAAGGGAATGGGTGACCAAAAGGCAAAGAAAGAGCAGGAAGGCAGCGCAGGTGTCCCCTGCGGTCATCTTCCTCCAAAACAGGTGTACCATTTTGGATACAGTTGAGGGTGATGGCTCACCAGGGGAAGGCAGCAGTAGCCAGGTTCATGGCACCGTGGCTGGCTCTGCTGTTCAGAAGAGCGGGAAAAAGCGTGGAAGGGCTATTGTCATGGGGTATTCCATGGTAAGGGGAGTAGATAGGCGGTTCTGTGGTCGAAAACGAGACTCCCGAATGGTAAGTTGCCTCCCAGGTGCACGGGTCAGGGATGTCTCAGATCAGCTGCAGAACATTCTGAAAGGGGAGGGTGAACAGCCAGTTGTCGTTGTGCACATAGGCACCAATGATATAGGGAAAAAACGGGATGAGGTCCTACAAGCAGAATTTAGGGAGTTAGGAGCCAAGTTAAAACGTAGGACCTCAGAGGTAGTAATCTCAGGATTGCTACCAGTGCCACGTCATAGTCAGAGTAGAGATGAAATAATAGTCAGGATGAATGCGTGGCTTCAGAGATGGTGCAGGAGGGAGGGGTTCAGATTTTTGGGACATTGGGACCGGTTCTGGGGGAGGTGGGACTATTACAAATTGGATGGTCTACACCTGGGCCGGACTGGGACCAATGTCCTTGGGGGTGCTTTTGCTAACGCTGTTGGGGAGGGTTTAAACTAATGTGGCAGGGGGATGGGAACCAAATGAGGAGGTCAGTGGACAGTAAGGAGGTAGTAACTAAAGCCTGTAAGGAACTAGATAATGAAGTCAGCGTGACTAAGGGAAAGAGTAGACAGGGAGCAGATGATGAACGCAAAGGGACTGGTGGTATGAGGTGCATTTGTTTTAATGCAAGAAGTGTAGTTCGTAAGGCAGATGAACTTAGGGCTTGGATTAGTACCTGGGAGTATGATGTTATTGCTATTACTGAGACTTGGTTGAGGGAAGGGCATGATTGGCAACTAAATATCCCAGGATATCGATGCTTCAGGCGGGATAGAGAGGGAGGTAAAAGGGGTGGAGGAGTTGCATTACTGGTCAAAGAGGATATCACAGCTGTGCTGAAGGAGGGCACTATGGAGGACTCGAGCAGTGAGGCAATATGGGCAGATCTCAGAAATAGGAAGGGTGCGGTAACAATGTTGGGGCTGTACTACAGGCCTCCCAACAGCGAGCGTGAGATAGAGGTACAAATATGTAAACAGATTATGGAAAGATGTAGGTGGTAATAGGAGATTTTAATTTTCCCAACATTGACTGAGATTCACTTAGTGTTAGAGGTCTGGATGGAGCAGAATTTGTAAGGAGCATCCAGGAGGGTTTTCTGGAGCAGTATGTAAATAGTCCAACTCGGGAAGGGGCCATACTGGACCTGGTGTTGGGATGAGCCCGGACAGGTGGTTGAAGTTTCAGTAGGGGACTACTTTGGGAATAGTGATCACAATTCCGTACGTTTTAGAATACTCATGGACAAAGATGAGAGTGGTCCTAAAGGAAGAGTGCTAAATTGGGGGAAGGCCAACTATACCAAAATTCGGCAGGAGCTGGGGAATGTAGATTGGGAGCAGCTGTTTGAAGGTAAATCCACATTTGATATGTGGGAGGCTTTTAAAGAGAGGTTGATTAGCGTGCAGGAGAGACATGTTCCAGTGAAAATGAGGGGTAGAAATGGCAAGATTAGGGAACCATGGATGACAGGTGAAATTGTGAGACTAGCTAAGAGGAAAAAGGAAGCATACATAAGGTCTAGGCGGCTGAAGAAAGAGGAAGCTTTGAAAGAATATCGGGAATGTAGGACCAGTCTGAAATGAGGAATTAAGAGGGCTAAAGGTGGTCATGAAATCTCTTCAGCAAACAGTGTTAAGGAAAATCCCAAAGCCTTTTATTCATATATAAGGAGCAAGAGGGAAACGGGAGAAAGGATTGGCCCACTCAAGGACAAAGGAGGAAAGTTATGCGTGGAGTCAGAGAAAATGGCTGAGATTCTAAACGAGTACTTTGCATCGGTATTCACCGAGGAGAGGGACATGACGGATGTTGAGGTTAGGGACAGATGTTTGATTACTCTAGGTCAAGTCGGCATAAGGAGGGAGGAAGTGTTGGGTATTCTAAAAGGCATTAAGGTGGACAAGTCCCCAGGTCCGGATGGGATCTATCCCAGGTTACTGCGGGAAGCGAGAGAGAAATAGCTGGGGCCTTTACAGATACCTTTGCAGCATCCTTAAACACGGGTGAGGTCCCGGAGGACTGCAGAATTGCTAATGTTGTCCCCTTGTTTAAGAAGGGTAGCAGGGATAATCCAGGTAATTATAGACTGGTGAGCCTGACGTCAGTGTTAGGGAAGCTGCTGGAGAAGATACTGAGGGATAGGATCTGTTCCCATTTGGAAGAAAATGGGCTTATCAGTGATAGGCAACATGGTTTTGTGCAGGGAAGGTCATGTCTTACCAACTTAATAGAATTCTTTGAGGAAGTGACAAAGTTGATTGATGAGGGAAGGGCTGCAGATGTCATATACATGGACTTCAGTAAGGCGTTTGATAAGGTTCCCCATGGTAGGCTGCTGGAGAAAGTGAAGTCGCATGGGATCCAGGGTGTACTAGCTAGATGGATAAAGAACTGGCTGGGCAACAGGAGACAGAGTAGCAGTGGAAGGGAGTTTCTCAAAATGGAGATGCGTGACCAGTGGTTTTCCACAGAGATCCGTGCTGGGACCACTGTTGTTTGTAATATACATAAATGATTTGGAGGAAAGTGTAGGTGGTCTGATTAGCAAGTTTGCAGGCGACACTAAGATTGGTGGAGTAGCAAAACGTGAACGGGACTGTCAGAGAATACAGCAGAATATAGATAGATTGGATAGTTGAGCAGACAAATGGCAGATGGAGTTCAATCACGGCAAATGCGAGGTGATGCATTTTGGAAGATCCAATTCAAGAGTGAACTATACAGTAAATGGAAAAGTCCTGGGGAAAATTGATGTGCAGAGAGATTTGGGTGTTCAGGTCCATTGTTCCCTGAAGGTGGCAATGCAGGTAAATAGAGTGGTCAAGAAGGCATACGGCATGCTTTCCTTCATCGGACGGGGTATTGAGTACAAGAGTTGGGGCGGCACAGTGGCGCAGTGGTTAGCACCGCAGCCTCACAGCTCCAGTGACCCAGGTTCAATTCTGTGTACTGCCTGTGTGGAGTTTGCAAGTTCTCCCTGTGTCTGCGTGGGTTTCCTCCGGGTGCTCCGGTTTCCTCCCACATGCCAAAAGACTTGCAGGTTGATAGGTTAATTGGTCATTATAAATTGCCCCTAGTATCGGTAGATGGTAGGGGAATATAGGGACAGGTGGGGATGTGGTAGGAATATGGGGTTAGTGTAGGATTAGTATCAATGGGTGGTTGATGGTCGGCACAGACTCGGTGGGCCGAAGGGCCTGTTTCAGTGCTGTATCTCTATACTATACTATACATAGTTGGCAGGTCATGTTACAGTTGTAGCGGACTTTGGTTCGGCCACATTTGGAATACTGCGTGCAGTTCTGGTTGCCACATTACCAAAAGGATGTGGATGCTTTGGAGAGGGTGCAGAGGAGGTTCACCAGGATGTTGCCTGGTATGGAGGGCGCTAGCAATGAAGAGAGGTTGAGTCGATTAGGATTATTTTCATTAGAAAGACGGCGGTTGATGGGGGACCTGCTTGAGGTGTACAAAATCATGAGAGGTACAGACAGGGTGGATAGCAAGAAGCTTTTTCCCAGAGTGGGGGATTCAATTACAAGGGGTCACGAGTTCAAAGTGAGGGTGGAAAAGTTTAGGGGGGATATGCGTGGAAAGTTCTTTATGCAGAGGGTGGTGGGTGCCTGGAACGCGTTGCCAGTGGAGGTGGTAGATGCGAACACGATAGCGTCTTTTAAGATGTATCTAGACAGATACATGAATGGGCAGGAAGCAAAGAGGTACAGACCCTTAGAAAATAGGCGACATGTTTAGGTAGAGGATCTGGATCGGTGCAGGCTTGGAGGGACGAAAGGCCTGTTCCTGTGCCTTAACGGCCCAAATATATAGGGTTTTACTTACCCAGCAGCCCCTTGGTCCGCCGAAAACAAAAGGAAATTAAGTTTTAGCTGAAACTGACCTTCCCAGCTGCTCCCTCGCTCGCACTCTCTGCTCCCGAATAAGCTGCTGTAATGAAAATGGAATGGGCGGGTTGTCTGATGAGGAAGGTTGGACAGACTGGTCTTGTTTTGACTGGAGTTTGGAAGAGTGAGGAGAGACTTGATTAAAGTATATAGGATCCTGAACAGTCTTGACCAGGTGGATGTGGAAAGGTTGTTTCCTCTTGATGGCGAGTCCTGAATTAGGGGGCACTGTTTTAAAATTAGCGGCCGCCATTTTAGGACAGCGATGAGGAGATTTTTTTTTCCCTCAGAGGGTTCTGCGACGTTGGAATTCTTTGCTTTCGAAGGTGGTGGTGGCGGGGTCATTGAATAATTTTAAGGTGGAGGTGAATAGATTCATGTTAGGCAAGGGAATCCATCTTTATCGGGGCATATGGGAGTGTGGAATTCAAGACATGAACAGATGAGCCATGATCTTATTGAATGGTGGAGTAGCTCGATGGGCCGAATGGCCTTCTTCTGCTCCTAATTCATATGTCTTTATGCTCGTATTTACCTGTTTATTCGACATTGGTTAATGTCTCCAGTAAAATTAGAACTGTGCCACCTCCTGACTCCATTCCTCCAGTTCAATTCTGATCGGCATCACATCAGTATCAACTGGTCCAAAACTCTGCTGCTGATGTCCAGTCCTTACCAAGTCCTGCTCGTCCATCACCCTCACCTTCACTGCCCTCATTGGCTCCCATTTCCCTAACCCCTTATAATTAAAATTGTTATCACTGAGTTAAAATAACTCCATGTCCTCACCCCTCCCCATCTCTAGCCTTTCCCCAAACCTGCAGCAAACTTATCCGGGATCTCTCTATCCCTCTGACATTGGCCTCTTTCACTGCAACTGACATCACTTGGTTCCATTAGAACCATAGAATCATCAAAAAATTATGGCACAGAAGGAGGCCATTCGGCCCATCGTAACCGTGCTGGCCGAATAAACTAGTCACACAATCTAATCCCACTTTCCAGCACCTGGTCCATAGTCATGCCGGTGACAGCAGTTCATGTGCATGTCCAGGTACTTCTAAAAGAATTGAGGGTTTCTGTCTCCACCACCATTCCTAGCAGTTAATTCCAGACACCCACCACCCTCTGGGTGAAAAAGATTTCCCTCATGTCTCATCTAATCACCTTAAATCTGTGCCCCCTGGTAATAGACTTTTCTGCGAGGAGAAACAGATCCTGCCTGTCTGCTCGATCTTGGCCCCTCATAATTTTGGACACCTCAATTAAGTCACCTCTCAGCCTGCTCTGCTGTAAGGAAAACGACTCTATCCAATCTTTACTCATCGCTGTAACTTTCGTGCCCTGCAGCATTCTTGTAAATCTCTTCTGTACCCTCTCTATAACAATTATGTCCTTTCTGTAATGTGGCGACCAGATCTGAACACAATACTCCAACTGTGGCCCATCCAGTGTTTCATACAGTTCTAGCATTACAATCCTGCTCTAGATTCTATATCTCGGCCATTAAAGGAAAGCATTCCATATGCCTTCTACGTATCTACCTGTCTTGCCACCTTCAGGGACCTGTTGACATGCACTCCAAGGTCTCTCACTTCTTCTACCCCTCTCAATATCCTCCGGTTTGTTGTGTATTCCCTTGCTTTGTTTGCCCTCCCCAATTGCATTACCTCAGATTAATCCAGAATGTAATTCCATTTGGGAGGCACAGTGGCGCAGTGGTCAGCATCGCAGCCACACAGCTCCAGCGACCCGGGTTCCATTCTGGGTACTGCCTGTGTGGAGTTTGTAAGTTCTCCCTGTGTCTGCGTGGGTTTCCTCTGGGTGCTCCGGTTTCCTCCCACAGCCAAAAGACTTGCCAGTTGATAGGTGAATTGGCCATTATAAAATTGCCACCAGTATAGGTAGGTGGTAGGGGAATATAGGGACAGGTGAGGATGTGGTGGGAATATGGAATTAGTGAAGGATTAGTATAGATGGGTGGTTAATGGTCGGCGCAGACTCGGTGGGCCGAAGGGCCTGTTTCAGTGCTGTATCTCTAAATCTAAAAAAAATCCATTTACCATTTTACCGCCACTCAACCAAACCATTGATATAATTCTGGAGTCGACAGCTATCCTCTTCACTATCAACTGCACGGCCAATTTTTGTGTCATCTGCAAATTTCCCAATCTTGCCTCCCACATTTACATCTCAAATCATTAATATATATCCCAACAGCAAGGAACCCAACACTGAGTCCTGTGGAACGCCCTCTGGAAACTGCTTTCAATAAGCAAAATCATACATCGCCCTTTGTTTCCTGTCACTGAGCCAATTTTGGAACCAACTCAATCATTTTTGACCAGTTGCCATGTGGGAACTTGTCAAATGCCTTCCTAAAATCCATGGAGACAACATCCACTGAACGACCATCATCAATCGTCCTTGTTAGTTACTCAAAAAAAATCAGTTAAGTTAGTAAGACACGACCTTCCCTTAACAAATGCATACTGACCATCCCTGAGTAATCCGAGCCTTTAGAAGCAACAGTTTATCCGATCTGTGAGAACTGACTCTAATTATTTGCCCACCACTGAGGTCTGACTGACCAGCCTGTAATTATTTGTTCTATCCCTTGCTCCCCTTTTAAATAATGGTGCAACCTTTGCAGACCTCCGATCCTCTGGTAGGTCACATGCTTGTAGTGACGATTTGAAGATGATCCTCAGAGCATCCGCTATTTCCCCACTGACTTCCTTTAATAGTATGGGATATATTCCGTCCAGCCCTGGTGAATTATAGATTTTCAAGGATGTCAGACACTCAAGCACTTCCTCTCTCCTTAAGCTGATCGTAACTTCTCCAATCTATCTTCATGATTGAAGTTCCTCATCCCTGGAGCCACCCTCCTGAATCTTTTCTGGACACTCGTCAATGCCCCCACATCTTTCCTGCAATATCTACAATATTCAGACCCGTCTTTGAAGAAAACCTTCCTTTCTAACCCCTTCATGTCCAATACAGGCCTGGTGAACACCAGCACTGCTGTCTAAATCCCCACAACCGTTGAACTTACCCAATGAAGCCAAACACCCTCCGGTCTAACTCTCCACTTTGCACAAGCCCCCTCCTGTATAATTCCCCTGTGATCACCCTCCTGTCTAATTGCCCCCTGTGAACAAACTCCTTTCTAATCCCCCCGGTGATCTCCCTTCTGTTTTATTCCCCCTGTGAACACCATCCTGTATAATTCCCCCGGTGATCACCCTTCTGTTTTATTCCCCCTGTGAACACCCTCCTGTATAATTCCCCCGGTGATCACCCATCTGTTTTATTCCCCCTGTGAACACCATCCTTTCAAATACCCCGTGTGAACACCCTCGCGTCTAATTCCCCCTGTGATCAGACTCCACTTTCAATCCACCCGTGAACACCCTCCTGTCCAATTGCCCCTGTGAACAGCCTCCCCTCTAATACCCCCTCTGAACACTTTCCTGTTCAATTCCCCCTGTGATCAACGTGCTGACTAATTCCCCCTGTGGAAACCCTACTGTCTAATTCCCTTGAGAACACCCTACAGTCTAATTCCACCTGTGACACCCTCCTGCCAAATTCCCCCAGTGAAAACCCTCCGGTCCAATTCCCCATGTGAACACCCTTCTGTCTAATTTCACCTGTGAACGATCTCCTGTCTAATTCCCCTTGTGAACACCATCCTTTCTAATTTCCCCTGAGAACAGCCTCCTCTCTAATACCCCCTCTGAACACTTTACTGTCTAATTGCCCCTCTGATCATCCTCCTGTCGAAATCCCTCTGTGAACACCCTACTGTCTATTTCCACTATGATCACCCTCCTGACCAATTCTGCCTGTGAACAACCTCCTGTCTAATTCCCAAGAGAACAGCGTGCTTTGTAATTTCTCCTGTGAACATTCTCCGTTCTAATTCCCCCTGTGAACACCATCCTGTCTAATTCCACCAGTGAAAACCCTCCTGTCGAATTCCCCTTGTGAACACCCTTCTGTCTAATTCCCCTACGATCACCCTCCTGACTAATTCTGCCTGTGAACAGCCTCCTGTCCAATTCACCCTGTGAACATCCTCCTGTCCAATTCCCAAGAGAACAGCGTGCTTTGTAATTTCTCCTGTGAACATTCTCCATTCTAATTCCCCCTGTGAACACCATCCTGTCTAATTCCACCTGTGAAACCCCTCCTGTCGAATTCCCCTTGTGAACAACCTACTGTCTAATTCCCCTATGATCACCCTCCTGACTAATTCTGCCTGTGAACAGCCTCCTGTCCAATTCACCCTGTGAACATCCTCCTGTCTAATTCCCAAGAGAACAGCGTGCTTTGTAATTTCTCCTGTGAACCTACTCCTGTCTAATTCCCCCTGTGATCACCCTTCTGTCTAATTCCACATGTGAACAACCTCCTGTCTATTTCCCGCTGTGATGAGACTCCGGCCTCAATCCCCCTGTGAACACCCTCCTGTCTAACTCAACCTGTGAAAAGCTCTGCTGTCTAATTCCCCCTGTGATCACCCTTCTGTCTAATTCAGCCACTGAACACCCTCCTGTCAAATTTCCCCTCTGAAAACCCACCAGTCCATTTCCACCTGTGAACAGCTCCCTGTCGAATTCGCCTGCAAACACCCTCCTGACTAATTCCCCCTGCAAACACCCTACTGACTAATTCCCCCTGTAAACACCCTCCTGTCTAATTCACCTGTAAACACCCTCCTGACTAATTCCACCTGTGAACACCCTCCTGTCCAATTCCCCTTGTGAACACCCTCCTGCCTAATTCCGCCTGTAAACACTTTCCGGACGTCGATGGTGGGCACTGAGGAAATGGCTTATTCCCTGCACCAGATTCCACCCCCCCTCCCCCCCTTTACCCCCCTTCCACCCCCCAACCCCGTCCCCTTCCCTGCTCCACCCTCTCAGCTCACCCCCTCACAACCCCGTCCCAGCCCGCCCCCCCTCGCACCATCTTCACCCCGCACCCCCTTCCCCTGCACCCCCCCCCACCCCCTCCCTCTACCCCTCCCCCTTGCATCCCCTCCTCCCACCGGCACCATCCTACACCTGTGTAGGGGCCCCAACAACCCCACTGCCTTGTGGGCGTCTCGGGAGAGACCAAGGCTAAGGGAGTAAACCCTAACAGAAAATCCGGAGCGGAACCCCGTAGGCGGTCATGTGTCACTTTTGGCATGTTTCCGGCAGTTCCTGCAGTCATACTGGTGCCAAACGTCGTGTCCTGCACTCCTTTGGACCCCACCAGAAAGACCGAGAGGGGGGTTTTGACGACTGGGCAACTCTCAACCTCCATAAATTTGCCCAGGCATGCGCCATGGAGAGGTCACTCCATAGTTGCCTCACAGCGACTAAAACAACACGGAAGGCAGCAGTTACGGGTTATAAGTCCAGATAAATTGGCGTAGAAACTGGGCGCCACGGGTTGCCTTTGTCGGTGGGAGAGGTCATTGCACCTCACTGGACAGCTACCGCCCGCCTCAAACCGGGCAGCCCCCGGTCAATAAGGTTCTGTCCCGCCACAGTCTGCCTGCTTCAATGGGTGCTTGGAGCTCAGGGTCATTGCCCGAAAGGTGGACTGATACACCGCACCAAACAACATGAAAAAAGGAAAGAAGGTACCAGCCCTTCGCTTTGCAAGCTGGAACGTCAGAACTATGTGTCCTGGCCTGTCGGAAGACCTTACACAAATCAACGATTCTCGGAAGACCGCCATCATTAACAACGAGCTCAGTAGATTCAATGTGGACATTGCAGCACTTCAGGAGACTCGCCTCCCCGCGAGTGGCTCTCTAGCAGAGCAAGACTACACCTTCTTCTGGCAGGGCAGGGATCCTGAAGAACCAAGACAGCATGGAGTGGGCTTCGCCATCAGAAACTCCTTGCTCAGCATGATAGAGCCTCCCTCAAATGGCTCGGAACGCATACTGTCCATCCGACTGCTCACCACCTCTGGTCCAGTCCACCTACTCAGCATCTATGCTCCAACACTCTGCTCCGCACCTGAAGCTAAAGACCAGTTCTATGAACAATTCCTGCTGGGGGACTTTAATGCCAGGGTTGGGGCCGACCATGACTCATGGCCCTCCTGCCTTGGGCGCTCTGGCGTTGGAAGGATGAATGAGAACGGGCAGAGACTGCTTGAGTTGTGTACCTATCATAACCTCTGCATCACCAACTCGTTCTTTCACACTAAACCCTGTCACCAGGTTTCATGGAGGCACCCAAGATCACGTCGTTGGCACCAGCTAGACCTCATTGTCACAAGGCGAGCCGCCTTAAACAGTGTTCAAATCACACGCAGCTTCCACAGTGCGGACTGCGACACCGACCACTCCCTGGTGTGCAGCAAGGTTAGACTCAGACCAAAGAAGTTGCATCATTCCAAGCAGAAGGGCCACCCGCGCATCAACACGAGCAGAATTTCTCACCCACAGCTGTTACAAAAATTTCTAAATTCACTTGTAACAGCCCTTCAAAACACTCCCACAGGGGATGCTGAGACCAAGTGGGCCCACATCAGAGACGCCATCTATGAGTCAGCTTTGACCACCTACGGCAAAAGTGCGAAGAGAAATGCAGACTGGTTTCAATCTCATAATGAAGAGCTGGAACCTGTCATAGCCGCTAAGCGCATTGCACTCTTGAACTACAAGAAAGCCCCCAGCGATTTAACATCCGCAGCACTTAAAGCAGCCAGAAGTACTGCACAAAGAACAGCTAGGCGTTGCGCAAACGACTACTGGCAACACCTATGCAGTCATATTCAGCTGGCCTCAGACACCGGAAACATCAGAGGAATGTATGATGGCATGAAGAGAGCTCTTGGGCCAACCATCAAGAAGATCACCCCCCTCAAATCTAAATCGGGGGACATAATCACTGACCAACGCAAACAGATGGACCGCTGGGTTGAGCACTACCTAGAACTGTACTCCAGGGAGAATGCTGTCACTGAGACTGCCCTCAATGCAGCCCAGCCTCTACCAGTCATGGATGAGCTGGACATACAGCCAACCAAATCAGAACTCAGTGATGCCATTGATTCTCTAGCCAGCGGAAAAGCCCCTGGGAAGGACAGCATTACCCCTGAAATAATCAAGAGTGCCAAGCCTGCTATACTCTCAGCACTACATGAACTGCTATGCCTGTGCTGGGACGAGGGAGCAGTAACCCAGGACATGCGCGATGCCAACATCATCACCCTCTATAAAAACAAAGGTGACCGCGGTGACTGCAACAACTACCGTGGAATCTCCCTGCTCAGCATAGTGGGGAAAGTCATTGCTCGAGTCGCTCTGAACAGGCTCCAGAAGCTGGCCGAGCGCGTCTACCCTGAGGCACAGTGTGGCTTTCGTGCAGAGAGATCGACTATTGACATGCTGTTCTCCCTTCGTCAGATACAGGAGAAATGCCGTGAACAACAGATGCCCCTCTACATTGCTTTCATTGATCTCACCAAAGCCTTTGACCTCGTCAGCAGACGTGGTCTCTTCAGACTACTAGAAAAGATCGGATGTCCACCAAAGCTACTAAGTATCATCACCTCATTCCATGACAATATGAAAGGCACAATTCAACATGGTGGCTCCTCATCAGAGCCCTTTCCTATCCTGAGTGGTGTGAAACAGGGCTGTGTTCTCGCACCGACACTTTTTGGGATTTTCTTCTCCCTGCTGCTTTCACATGCGTTCAAATCCTCTGAAGAAGGAATTTTCCTCCACACAAGATCAGGGGGCAGGTTGTTCAACCTTGCCCGTCTAAGAGCGAAGTCCAAAGTACGGAAAGTCCTCATCAGAGAACTCCTCTTTGCTGACGATGCTGCTTTAACATCTCACACTGAAGAATGCCTGCAGAGTCTCATCGACAGGTTTGCGTCTGCCTGCAATGAATTTGGCCTAACCATCAGCCTCAAGAAAACGAACATCATGGGGCAGGATGTCAGAAATGCTCCATCCATCAATATTGGCGACCACGCTCTGTAAGTGGTTCAAGAGTTCACCTACCTCGGCTCAACTATCACCAGTAACCTGTCTCTAGATGCAGAAATCAACAAGCGCATGGGTAAGGCTTCCACTGCTATGTCCAGACTGGCCAAGAGAGTGTGGGAAAATGACGCACTGACACGGAACACAAAAGTCCGAGTGTATCAGGCCTGTGTCCTCAGTACCTTGCTCTACGGCAGCGAGGCCTGGACAACGTATGCCAGCCAAGAGCGACGTCTCAATTCATTCCATCTTCGCTGCCTTCGGAGAATACTTGGCATCAGGTGGCAGGACTATATCTCCAACACAGAAGTCCTTGAAGCGGCCAACACCCCCAGCTTATACACACTACTGAGTCAGCGGCGCTTGAGATGGCTTGGCCATGTGAGCCGCATGGAAGATGGCAGGATCCCCAAAGACACATTGTACAGCGAGCTCGCCACTGGTATCAGACCCACCGGCCGTCCATGTCTCCGTTATAAAGACGTCTGCAAACGCGACATGAAATCGTGTGACATTGATCACAAGTCGTGGGAGTCAGTTGCCAGCATTCGCCAGAGCTGGCGGGCAGCCATAAAGACAGGGCTAAATTGTGGCGATTCGAAGAGACTTAGTAGTTGGCAGGAAAAAAGACAGAGGCGCAAGGGGAGAGCCAACTGTGCAACAGCCCCAACAAACAAATTTCTCTGCAGCACCTGTGGAAGAGCCTGTCACTCCAGAATTGGCCTTTATAACCACTCCAGGCGCTGCTTCACAAACCACTGACCACCTCCAGGCGCGTATCCATTGTCTCTCGAGATAAGGAGGCCCAAAAGAAAGAAGAAAAAAGAAGAAGAACACCCTCCTGTCCAATTCCCCCTGTGAACACCCTCCTGCCTAATTCCCCCTGTGAACACCCTCCTGCCTAATTCCGCCTGTAAACACCCTCCTGTCTAATTATCCCTTTGAAAATCCTCTTCTCTAATTCACCCAGTGAACACGCTCCTGTTTAATTCCCTCTGTGATCACCCGCCTGTCTAATTCCCCCTGTGAACACCCTCCTGTCGAATTCCCCCTGTGAATATCTCTGCTGCCTAATTCGCCCTGTGATCACCCTCCTGTCTAATTCCCCAAGTGAACAGCCTCCTGGCAAATTACCACTGTGAACCTCCTCCTGCCTAATTCCCCCTTTGAACACCATCCTGCATAATTCCCCCTGTGAACACCCTCCTGTCTAATTCCCGCTGTGCTGACCATCCTGCCTGATTTCCACTGTGAACACCCTGGTGTGTAATTCCCCCTCTGAACACTCTCCTGTCTATTTCCGCCAGTGAACACCCTCTGTCTATTTCCCCCTGTCATCATCCTCCTGTCTAATTCGCCCTGTGAACACCCCCACTGTCTAATTCCCCCTCTGAACACCCTCCACTCTAATTCCACGTCTGAACACCCTCCTGTCTAATGCCCACTGTGATGACCCTCCTGTCTGATTCCCCCTGTGAACAACCTCCTGTCTAATTCCCCAATTGACCACCTTCCTTTTTAATTCCCCGTGTGATCGCCCTCCTGTCTCATTCCCCCTGTGAACACCCTCCAGTTTAATTCCCCCTGTGAACCTCCTCCTGTCTAATTCCTACCTCTGATAACTCTCCTGTCTAATTCCCGCTCAGAGCACCCCCTGTCAAATTCCCTCTGTGATGACCCTCCTTTGCAATTCCCTCTGTGAACACCCTCCTGTCTAATTCCCCCCGTGATGTCCCTTCTGTCTAATTTGCCCTGTGAACACCCTCCTGTCTAATTCCCCCTGTGATCACCCTTCTGTCTAATTCCACATGTGAACACCCTCCTGTCTATTTCCCGCTGTGATGAGACTCCGGCCTCAATCCCCCTATGAACACCCTCCTGTCTAACTCCGCCTGTGAAAATCTCTGCTGTCTAATTCCCCCTGTGATCACCCTTCCGTCTAATTCAGCCACTGAACACCCTCCTGTCAAATTTCCCCTCTGAAAACCCACCAGTCCATTTCCACCTGTGAACAGCTCCCTGTCGAATTCGCCTGCAAACACCCTCCTGACTAATTCCCCCTGCAAACACCCTCCTGACTAATTCCCCCTGTAAACACCCTCCTGTCTAATTCACCTGTAAACACCCTCCTGACTAATTCCACCTGTGAACACCCTCCTGTCCAATTCCCCCTGTGAACACCCTCCTGCCGAATTCCCTGTGAACATCCTCCTGCCTAATTTCTCCTGTGAACACCCTCCTGTCCAATTCCCCCTTTGAAAACCGTCCTGCCTATTACCCCCAGTGAACACCCTCCTGTCTAATTATCCCTTTGAAAATCCTCTTCTCCAATTCACCCAGTGAACACGCTCCTGTTTAATTCCCTCTGTGATCACCCGCCTGTCTAATTCCCCCTGTGAACACCCTCCTGTCGAATTCCCCCTGTGAATATCTCTGCTGCCTAATTCGCCCTGTGATCACCCTCCTGTCTAAATTCCCCCAGTGAACAGCCTCCTGTCTAATTCCCCCAGTGAACAGCCTCCTGTCAAATTCCCACTGTGAACCTCCTCCTGTCTAATTCCCCCTTTGAACACCATCCTGCATAATTCCCCCTGTGAACACCCACATGTCTAATTCCCGCTGTGCTGACCATCCTGCCTGATTCCCACTGTGAACACCCTGCTGTGTAATTCCCCCTGTGAACACGCTCCTGTCTATTTCCGCCAGTGAACACCCTCTGTCTATTTCCCCCTGTCATCATCCTCCTGTCTAATTCGCCCTGTGAACACCCCCACTGTCTAATTCCCCCTCTGAACACCCTCCAGTCTAATTCCACGTCTGAACACCCTCCTGTCTAATGCCCACTGTGATGACCCTCCTGTTTGATTCCCCCTGTGAACAACCTCCTGTCTAATTCCCCAATTGACCACCTTCCTTTTTAATTCCCCGTGTGATCGCCCTCCTGTCTCATTCCCCCTGTGAACACCCTCCAGTTTAATTCCCCCTGTGAACCTCCTCCTGTCTAATTCCTACCTCTGATAACGCTCCTGTCTAATTCCCGCTCAGAGCACCCCCTGTCAAATTCCCTCTGTGATGACCCTCCTTTGCAATTCCCTCTGTGAACACCCCCCTGTCTAATTCCCCCTGTGAACACCCTCTTGTCTAATTCCCCCCGTGATGTCCCTTCTGTCTAATTTGCCCTGTGAACACCCTCCTGTCTAATTCCCCCTGTGAACACCCTCCTGTCTAATTCCACCTGTGAACACCCTCCTGACTAATTCCCCCCGTGATGACCCTCCTGTATAATTCGACCTGTGAACACCCTCCTGTCTAATTCCACCTGTGAACACCCTCCTGTCTAATTCCCCCTGTGAACCCACTCCTGTCGAATTCCGCTTGTGAACACCCTACTGTCTAATTCCCCTATGATCACCCTCCTGACTAATTCTGCCTGTGAACAGCCTCCTGTCCAATTCACCCTGTGAACATCCTCCTGTCTAATTCCCAAGAGTACAGCGTGCTTTGTAATTGCTCCTGTGAACCTACTCCTGTCTAATTCCCCCTGTGATCACCCTTCTGTCTAATTCCACATGTGAACACCCTCCTGTCTATTTGCAGCTGTGATGACACTCCGGTCTCAATCCCCCTGTGAACACCCTCCTGTCTAACTCCGCCTGTGAAATTCTCTGCTGTCTAATACCCCCCGTGATCACCCTTCTGTCTAATTCAGCCTCTGAATACCCTCCTGTCAAATTTCCCTCTGAAAACCCACCAGTCCATTTCCACCTGTGAAAAGCTCCCTGTCGAATTCCCCTGCAAACACCCGCCTGACTAATTCCCCCTGTGAACACCCTCCTGTCTAATTCCCCCTGTGAACACCCTCCTGTCGAATTCCCCTGTAAACACCCTCCTGACTAATTCTACCTGTGAAAACCCTCCTGTCCAAATCCCCTGTGAACACCCTCCTGCCTAATTCCCCGTGTGAACAGCTCCTGTCGAATGTCCCCTGTGAGCACCCTGCTGTCTAATTCCCCCTTTGAACACCGTCCTGCCTATTTCCCCCCGGTGAACACCCTCATGTCTAATTATCCCTTTGAAAATCTTCATCTCTAATTCACCGAGTGAACACGCTCCTGTTTAATTCCCTCTGTGATCACCCTCCTGTCTAATTCCCCCTGTGAATACTCTCCTGTCAATTCCCCCTGTGAAGATCTCTGCTGCCTAAATCGCCCTGTGATCACCCTCCTGTCTAATGCCCCCAGTGAACAGCCTCCTGTCTAATTCCCCCAGTGTACAGCTTCCTGCCAAATTCCCACTGTGAACCTCCTCCTGTCTAATTCCCCCTTTGAACACCCTCCTGTCTAATTACCTCTGTGAGCACCATCCTGCATAATTCTCCCTGTGAACACCCTCCTGTCTAATTCCCGCTGTGCTGACCATCCTGCCTGATTCCCACTGTGAACACCCTGCTGTGTAATTCCCTCTGTGAACACGCTGCTGTCTATTTCCGCCAGTGAACACCCTCTGTCCATTTCCCCCTGTCATCATCCTCCTGTCTAATTCGCCCTGTGAACACTCCCGCTGTCTAATTCCCCCTCTGAACTGCCTCCGGTCTAATTCCACGTCTAAACACCCTACTGTCTAATTCCCACTGTGATGACCCTCCTCTCTGATTCCCCCTGTGAACAACCTCCTGTCTAATTCCCCAATTGACCACCTTCCTTTTTAATTCCCCGTGCAATCACCCTCCTGTCTCATTCCCCCTGTGAACACCCTCCAGTTTAATTCCCCCTGTGAACCTCCTCCTGTCTAATTCCTACCTCTGATAACTCTCCTGTCTAATTCCCGCTCTGAGCACCCCCTGTCAAATTCCCTCTGTGAGGACCCTCCTTTCCAATTCCCTCTGTGAACACCCTCCTGTCTAATTCCACCTGTGAACATCCTCCTGAGTAATTCCCCCCGTGATGACCCTCCTGTCTAAATCGACCTGTGAACACCCTCTTGTCTAATTCGACCTGTGAAAACCCTCCTGTCTAATTCGACCTGTGAACACCCTCCTGTCTAATTCCACCTATGAACACCCTCCTGTCTAATTCCACCTGTGAACACTCTCCTGTCTAATTCCCTCTGTGAACACCCTCCTGTCTAATTTCACCTGTGAACATCCTCCTGAGTAATTCCCCCCGTGATGACCCTCCTGTTTAAATCGACCTGTGAGCACCCTCTTGTCTAATTCGCCTTGTGAACACCCTCCTGTCTAATTCCACCTGTGAAAACCCTCCTGTCGAATTCCCCTTGTGAACACCCTACTGTCTAATTCCCCTATGATCACCTTCCTGACTAATTCTGCCTGTGAACAGCCTCCTGTCCAATTCACCCTGTGAACATCCTCCTGTCTAATTCCCAAGAGAACAGCGTGCTTTGTAATTTCTCCTGTGAACCTACTCCTGTCTTATTCCCCCTGTGATCACCCTTCTGTCTATTTCCACATGTGAACACCCTCCTGTCTATTTCCCGCTGTGATGGGACTCCTGCCACAATCCCCTTGTGCACACCCTCCTGTCTAACTCAACCTGTGAAAATCTCTGCTGTCTAATTCCCCCTGTGATCACCTTTCTGTCTAATTCAGCCTCTGAACACCCTCCTGTCAAATTTCCCCTCTGAAAACCCACCAGTCCATTTCCAGCTGTGAACAGCTCCCTGTCGAATTCCCCTGCAAACACCCTCCTGACTAATTCCCCCTGTGAACACCCTGCTGTCTAATTCTACCTGTGAACACCCTCCTGTCCAATTCCCCCTGTGAACACCCTCCTGTTTAGTTCCCCCTGTGAACCTCCTCCTGTCTAATTCCTGCCTCTGATAACTCACCTGTCTAATTCCCGCTCATAGCACCCCCTGTCAAATTCCCTCTGTGATGACCCTCCTTTGCAATTCCCTCTGTGAACACCCTCCTGTCTAATTCCCCCCGTGATGTCCCTTCTGTCTAATTTGCCCTGTGAACACCCTCCTGTCTAATTCCACCTGTGAACACCCTCCTGACTAATTCCCCTTGTGATGACCCTCCTGTCTAATTCCACCTGTGAACACCCTCCTGACTAATTCCCCCCGTGATGACCCTCCTGTATAATTCGACCTGTGAACACACTCCTGTCTAATTCCCCCTGTGAACACCCTCCTGTCTAATTCCACCTGTGAACACCCTCCTGACTAATTCCCCCCGTGATGACCCTCCTGTATAATTCGACCTGTGAACACCCTCCTGTCTAATTCCCCCCGTGATGTCCCTTCTGTCTAATTTGCCCTGTGAACACCCTCCTGTCTAATTACCCCTGTGAACACCCTCCTGTCTAATTCCACCTGTGAACACCCTCCTGACTAATTCCCCCCGTGATGACCCTCCTGTATAATTCGACCTGTGAACACCCTCCTGACTAATTCCCCCCGTGATGACCCTCCTGTATAATTCGACCTGTGAACACCCTCCTGTCTAATTCCCCCTGTGAACCCCCTCCTATCTAATTCCACCTGTGAACACTCTCCTGTCTAATTCCCTCTGTGAACACCCTCCTGTCTAATTTCACCTGTGAACATCCTCCTGAGTAATTCCCCCCGTGATGACCCTCCTGTCTAAATCGACCTGTGAACACCCTCTTGTCTAATTCGCCTTGTGAACACCCTCCTGTCTAATTCCACCTGTGAAAACCCTCCTGTCGAATTCCCCTTGTGAACACCCTACTGTCTAATTCCCCTATGATCACCTTCCTGACTAATTCTGCCTGTGAACAGCCTCCTGTCCAATTCACCCTGTGAACATCCTCCTGTCTAATTCCCAAGAGAACAGCGTGCTTTGTAATTTCTCCTGTGAACCTACTCCTGTCTTATTCCCCCTGTGATCACCCTTCTGTCTATTTCCACATGTGAACACCCTCCTGTCTATTTCCCGCTGTGATGGGACTCCTGCCACAATCCCCTTGTGCACACCCTCCTGTCTAACTCAACCTGTGAAAATCTCTGCTGTCTAATTCCCCCTGTGATCACCTTTCTGTCTAATTCAGCCTCTGAACACCCTCCTGTCAAATTTCCCCTCTGAAAACCCACCAGTCCATTTCCAGCTGTGAACAGCTCCCTGTCGAATTCCCCTGCAAACACCCTCCTGACTAATTCCCCCTGTGAACACCCTGCTGTCTAATTCTACCTGTGAACACCCTCCTGTCCAATTCCCCCTGTGAACACCCTCCTGTTTAATTCCCCCTGTGAACCTCCTCCTGTCTAATTCCTGCCTCTGATAACTCACCTGTCTAATTCCCGCTCATAGCACCCCCTGTCAAATTCCCTCTGTGATGACCCTCCTTTGCAATTCCCTCTGTGAACACCCTCCTGTCTAATTCCCCCCGTGATGTCCCTTCTGTCTAATTTGCCCTGTGAACACCCTCCTGTCTAATTCCACCTGTGAGCACCCTCCTGACTAATTCCCCCCGTGATGACCCTCCTGTCTAATTCCACCTGTGAACACCCTCCTGACTAATTCCCCCCGTGATGACCCTCCTGTATAATTCGACCTGTGAACACACTCCTGTCTAATTCCCCCTGTGAACACCCTCCTGTCTAATTCCACCTGTGAACACCCTCCTGACTAATTCCCCCCGTGATGACCCTCCTGTATAATTCGACCTGTGAACACCCTCCTGTCTAATTCCCCCCGTGATGTCCCTTCTGTCTAATTTGCCCTGTGAACACCCTCCTGTCTAATTACCCCTGTGAACACCCTCCTGTCTAATTCCACCTGTGAACACCCTCCTGACTAATTCCCCCCGTGATGACCCTCCTGTATAATTCGACCTGTGAACACCCTCCTGACTAATTCCCCCCGTGATGACCCTCCTGTATAATTCGACCTGTGAACACCCTCCTGTCTAATTCCCCCTGTGAACCCACTCCTGTCGAATTCCGCTTGTGAACACCCTACTGTCTAATTCCCCTATGATCACCCTCCTGACTAATTCTGCCTGTGAACAGCCTCCTGTCCAATTCACCCTGTGAACATCCTCCTGTCTAATTCCCAAGAGTACAGCGTGCTTTGTAATTGCTCCTGTGAACCTACTCCTGTCTAATTCCCCCTGTGATCACCCTTCTGTCTAATTCCACATGTGAACACCCTCCTGTCTATTTCCCGCTGTGATGACACTCCGGCCTCAATCCCCCTGTGAACACCCTCCTGTCTAACTCCGCCTGTGAAATTCTCTGCTGTCTAATTCCCCCTGTGATCACCCTTCTGTCTAATTCAGCCTCTGAATACCCTCCTGTCAAATTTCCCTCTGAAAACCCACCAGTCCATTTCCACCTGTGAAAAGCTCCCTGTCGAATTCCCCTGCAAACACCCGCCTGACTAATTCCCCCTGTGAACACCCTCCTGTCTAATTCCCCCTGTGAACACCCTCCTGTCTAATTCCCCTGTAAACACCCTCCTGACTAATTCTACCTGTGAAAACCCTCCTGTCCAATTCCCCTGTGAACACCCTCCTGCCTAATTCCCCGTGTGAACAGCTCCTGTCGAATGCCCCCTGTGAGCACCCTGCTGTCTAATTCCCCCTTTGAACACCGTCCTGCCGATTTTCCCCCCGGTGAACACCCTCCTGTCTAATTATCCCTTTGAAAATCCTCATCTCTAATTCACCCAGTGAACACGCTCCTGTTTAATTCCCTCTGTGATCACCCTCCTGTCTAATTCCCCCTGTGAACACTCTCCTGTCGATTCCCCCTGTGAAGATCTCTGCTGCCGAAATCGCCCTGTGATCACCCTCCTGTCTAATGCCCCCAGTGAACAGCCTCCTGTCTAATTCCCCCAGTGTACAGCCTCCTGCCAAATTCCCACTGTGAACCTCCTCCTGTCTAATTCCCCCTTTGAACACCCTCCTGTCTAATTACCTCTGTGAGCACCATACTGCATAATTCTCCCTGTGAACACCCTCCTGTCTAATTCCCGCTGTGCTGACCATCCTGCCTGATTCCCACTGTGAACACCCTGCTGTGTAATTCCCTCTGTGAACACGCTGCTGTCTATTTCCGCCAGTGAACACCCTCTGTCTATTTCCCCCTGTCATCATCCTCCTGTCTAATTCGCCCTGTGAACACTCCCGCTGTCTAATTCCCCCTCTGAACTGCCTCCGGTCTAATTCCACGTCTGAACACCCTCCTGTCTAATTCCCGCTGTGATGACCCTCCTGTCTGATTCCCCCTGTGAACAACCTCCTGTCTAATTCCCCAATTGACCACCTTCCTTTTTAATTCCCCGTGCAATCACCCTCCTGTCTCATTCCCCTTGTGAACACCCTCCAGTTTAATTCCCCCTGTGAACCTCCTCCTGTCTAATTCCTACCTCTGATAACTCTCCTGTCTAATTCCCGCTCAGAGCACCCCCTGTCAAATTCCCTCTGTGATGACCCTCCTTTCCAATTCCCTCTGTGAACACCCTCCTGTCTAATTCCACCTGTGAACATCCTCCTGAGTAATTCCCCCCGTGATGACCCTCCTGTCTAAATCGACCTGTGAACACCCTCTTGTCTAATTCGACCTGTGAATACCCTCCTGTCTAATTCGACCTGTGAACACCCTCCTGTCTAATTCCACCTATGAACACCCTCCTGTCTAATTCCACCTGTGAACACTCTCCTGTCTAATTCCCTCTGTGAACACCCTCCTGTCTAATTTCACCTGTGAACATCCTCCTGAGTAATTCCCCCCGTGATGACCCTCCTGTCTAAATCGACCTGTGAACACCCTCTTGTCTAATTCGCCTTGTGAACACCCTCCTGTCTAATTCCACCTGTGAACACCCTCCTGTCTAATTCCCCCTGTGAACCCACTCCTGTCTAATTCCACCTGTGAAAAGCCTCCTGTCGAATTCCCCTTGTGAACACCCTACTGTCTAATTCCCCTATGATCACCTTCCTGACTAATTCTGCCTGTGAACAGCCTCCTGTCCAATTCACCCTGTGAACATCCTCCTGTCTAATTCCCAAGTGAACAGCGTGCTTTGTAATTTCTCCTGTGAACCTACTCCTGTCTTATTCCCCCTGTGATCACCCTTCTGTCTATTTCCACATGTGAACACCCTCCTGTCTATTTCCCGCTGTGATGGGACTCCTGCCACAATCCCCCTGTGCACACCCTCCTGTCTAACTCAACCTGTGAAAATCTCTGCTGTCTAATTCCCCCTGTGATCACCTTTCTGTCTAATTCAGCCTCTAAACACCCTCCTGTCAAATTTCCCCTCTGAAAACCCACCAGTCTATTTCAAGCTGTGAACAGCTCCCTGTCGAATTCCCCTGCAAATACCCTCCTGACTAATTCCCCCTGTGAACACCCTCCTGTCTAATTCTACCTGTGAACACCCTCCTGTCCAATTCCCCCTGTGAACACCCTCCTGTCTAATTATCCCTTTGAAAATCCTCTTCTCTAATTTCCCCAGTGAACACCCTCCTGTCTAATTCCCCCTTTGAACCCACTCCTGTCTAATTCCACCTGCGAACACCCTTCTGTCCAATTCTCCGTGCAAACAGCCTCCAGTCTAATTCCCGCTGTGAGCACCCTCCAGTCTAATTCCCCCTGTGAGCACCCTTCTGTCTAATTTCCCTTGTGAACACCCTCCAGTCGATTCCCCACTGTGAACATCCTCCTGCCTAATTTCCCCTTTGAACACCCTCTGGTCTCACACCCCCTGTGAAGTCCCTCCTATCTAATTACCCCTGTGATCACCCTCCTGTCTTACTCCCCCTGTGAATACCCTTCTGTCTTTTTCCTCCTGTGATCTCCCTCCTGTCTTATTCCTCCTGTGAACACCCTCCTGTCTAATTCCCCCACTGATCACCTTCCTGGCTAAATCAGCCTGTGAACAAGCTCCTGTCTAATAATCCTGTGCAAACCCTCTTCTCTAATTCCACCAGTGAATACGCTCCTGTTTAATTCCCCCTGTGATCACCCTCCTGTCTAATTCCCCCTGTGATCACCCTCCTGTCTAATTCCCCCTGTGATCACGGTCCTGTCTAATTCCCCCCATGATCACGGTCCTGTCTAATTCCCCCTGTGATCACCCTCCTGTATAATTCCCCCTGTGATCACCCTCCTGTCTAATTCCCGCTGTGATCACCCTCCTGTCTAATTCCCCCTGTGATCACCCTCCTGTATAATTCCCCCTGTGACCACCCTCCTGTATAATTCCCCCTGTGAACACCCTCCTGTATAATTCCCCCTGTGAACACCCTTCTGTCTAATTCAAACTCTGAACACCCTACAGTCTAATTCCACCTGTGAACACCCTCCTGTCTAATTCCTGCAGTGACGACCCTCCTGTCCAAATCCCACTTTGAACACCCAGCTCTCTAATTCCGCTGTAAACACCCTCCTGTCAAATTCCCGCTGTGATGACACTCCAATCTGATTCCCCTTGGAGCACCCTCCTGTCTAACACCCCCTGTGAACACCCCCCTGTGTAATTCGCCCTAGAAACATGCTTTGGTCTAATTCACCCTGTGAAGACCATCCTGTCTAATTGAACCTGTGAACACCCTCCTGTCTCATTCCACCTGTGAACACCCTCCTGTCTAATTCCCCCTGTGATCACCCTCCTGTATAATTCCCCCTGTGATCACCCTGCTGTCTAATTCCCCCTGTGATCACCCTTCTGTCTAATGCAAACTGTGAACGCCCTACAGTCTCATTCCACCTGTGAACACCCGCCTGTCTAATTCCTGCAGTGACGACCCTCCTGTCCAAATCCCACTTTGAACACCCAGCTCTCTAATTCCGCTGTAGACACCCTCCTGTCAAATTCCCGCTGTGATGACACTCCATTCTGATTCCCCTTGGAGCACCCTCCTGTCTAATTCCACCTGTGAACACCCTCCTGTCTAACTCCCCCTGTGAACACCCTCCTGTGTAATTCGCCCTAGAAACATGCTTCGGTCTAATTCACCCTGTGAAGACCATCCTTTCTAATTGAACCTGTGAACACTCTCCTGTCCAATTCCACCTGTGAACACCCTCCTGTCTGATTCCCCCTGTGATCACCCTCCTGTCAAATTCCCCCTGTGAACACCCTCTTGTCAAATTCCCCCTGTGAACACCCTCCTGCCTCATCCCGCCTCTGAACACCCTCCTGTCCAATTACCGCTGTGATGACCCTCCTGTCTAATTTCCCCTGTGAACACCCTCTGTCTAATTCCCCTGTGTTGATCCATCTATCCAATTCCACCTGTGAAAACCCTCCTGTCTAATTCCCCCTGTGAAGAGCCTCCAGTCTCATTCCACCTCAGTAAACCCTCCCGTCTATTTCCACCTCTGAACACCCTCCTGTCGAATTCACCCTGTGAACACCCACCTGTCTAATTCCAGCTGTGAACTCCCTCCTGTCTAATTCCACCTCTGACTACCCTCCTGTTTAATTCCCCCTGTGAACACCCTGCTGTCTAATTCCCCCTGTGAACACGCTCCCTTCTAATTCCCCCAGTGACCACCTTCCTGTCTAATACAACCTGTTAAAACCCTTAAGTCTAATCCCCCCTGTGAGCAACCTCTGTCTAATTCCCCGAGTAAACACCCTCCTGTTTAATTCCCACTTTGAAAATCCCTCCTCTCTAATTCCCACTTTGAAAATCCCTCCTCGCTAATTCACCTTGTGAACACCCTCCTATCTAATTCCCCCTGTGAACAACCTCCTGTCGAATTCCCCCTGTGAACACCCTCTTGTCAAATTCCCCCTGTGAACACCCTCCTGTCGAATTCCTCCTGTGAACCTCCTCCTCTCAAATTCCCCTGTAAACACCCTCCTGTCTAATTCCCCCTGTGAACACCCTCCTGTCTAATTCCCCCTGTGAACATTCTCCTGTCTAATGCCCCCTGTGAACATTCTCCTGTCTAATACCCCCTGTGAACACCCTCCTGTCCAATTCCCCCTGGGAACACCCTCCAGTGCAATTCCCCTTGGGAACACCCTCCAGTCTAATTCCACCTGTGAACACCCTCCTGTATAATTCCCCCTGTAAACATCCTCCTGTCGAATTCCCACTGTGAAAATCCTCCTGTCTAATTCCCTTGTGCACAGCCTCCTTTGTAATTCCCCCTGTGAACACCCTCCTCAGTTTAGTTTAGTTTAGAGATACAGCACTGAAACAGGCCCTTCGGCCCACCGAGTCTGTGCCGACCATCAACCACCCACTTATAATAATCCTCCACTAATCCCATATTCCTCCCACATCCCCACCTGTCCCTATATTTTCCCTACCACCTACCTATACTAGGGGCAATTTCTAATGGCCAATTTACCTATCAACCTGCAAGTCTTTGGCATGTGGGAGGAAACCGGAGCAACCGGAGGAAACCCGAGCAACCGGAGGAAACCCACGCAGACACATGGAGAACTTGCAAACTCCACACAGGCAGTAACCGGAATTGAACCCGGGTCGCTCGAGCTGTGAGGCTGCGGTGCTAACCACTGCGCCACTGTGCCGCCCTCAGGTAGGTTTGCTGCACAGGTAGGAATACTGGTCACTACCATGTTCCCTGATCTCTGAGAAGTTTCTCGAGTGCGCAGTAACCTGTGTAATATCATTTGATACTGAAGAAAAACCCTTCAGATGTAACAAAAACTGACGTTTCCTTATCTTCGTGTGTCAAAGGAATTTGACAGTATCCCTTCAACACCTTTGTCTCTGTTAGACACAATGGTGCAGGCCAACTCTCTAGCTTTATGCTTCAAGACCACCGTGGAATTCCAGCAGCTCTGACTAGGCTCAACTAAGCTGCCTTCCGGCGGCATTGGATCTCTGCTTTTACTTGGGCCGGTCTGTCTGGACCGAAGCAGCATGGATTGTGTTTTAAAGGAATGGTTCCCTGATACTAACATCAGGTGCGGGGCTAAGCTTGAACATCCCGGCTTATCCCTACAAACTGTAATAACTCTTGTGAAAATCCTGTTCAGGTCTTCATGTTGTTTTGCCTTGAAATGCAAAAGCAACTTGTCCAAATTTACTAATTATTCTGTATTCGCTAATCTGATATTTGGAGATTCAATCTGAGGATAGTTTGTGTCACCCTCTGCCTCATTCTCACTATTCTTTTCCTTCTCATCAGTCCCGATAACCTGACAGTTGCTTATCTGCCTCCCTCTGAAAATATTACCTTAACCTATTGTTGTGGCACAACTGTTCTTCTTCCAGCGATTAGAGGTGTCATCAAGTAATCTATTTTACCCACTCTTTCTATCAGTCTGTACGGGCCACAGAACCGTACTTTTAATGGTTCTCCGTGTAATGGTAACAACACTAATACTTCACCTCCTGGTTCAAAATTGCGGGCTTTTGCATTCATACCTGGCCATTTTTTTTCCATATTGACTTGGGATGCTTTCAGGTGAGCCAAACTGCAAGCTTTCGTGAACTTTCCCAGTACACGGATACATACTCCAATATTGAAGTTTCATTCTTTTGTTCCAAGAATCTGTCTTATATGAGTTTTAGAGGACCTCTTAACCACTCTGTAACCTATTAATGTGTGTGTGTGGAAACCTCTAGTTTGTGTGTGAGGATAGAAGTTGGCATTTTGCATATAATTTTTATAGTTCTGTTTAGGTACAATAAAGTTAACATCTTTCTTTGTTGTCTCAAGGAAACCTGTCCTATTGCAATGAAGTAAGTAATCAACACCTACTGAATTGGTCAGTACTTTCACTTTAATAAAGATTTAAACCTGCTGCGGTCAGAAGAATTGCAACTCACATCATTTAACTGGTGCAGTGCAGAATTTGCAAGAAGTCCAAAACTTTCCTTTGGAGATAGCATTCTCTTGAAGATATTTGTATCCGAGACTGGATAAAATTTTTTTCGAAACGAAAGCCACATTTAGTAGTCTGAACGCTACCTGAGATTTCAAGGCCATGCATGGTGAGGTAAGCAAAGATCTAAGACAAGCAGCACCCCCCCCCCCACCACCACTAACAACAACCCCCACCCCACCCCCTCCCGCCACGCCCACCCCGATGTTTTTGTAACATCACATGAAAGTCCAAGAATGGCTTGAATCAGATGGCACATGTGTGGCATGATAGGGGGTTACCGGTGTAAGTGTGCAGATGCAATTTATTACATGTGAAGCAAGCAACGTGTAAAAATGCATGATGCAACTTAACTGAAAAGCGGGGTACAGACATACTCAACTTGACAACAGCACAACATGAAATAGTTAATGTGGCCAGTATAGAGAGACACAATTTTCAATCATCAAGGCATTGACACATCCTTCACAGAGAAACTGACTATCAAATAATCATGATGGAATTAGGACAGCATGCTGATGTCAGGAAGATTTGGAAGGCAGCTTGCGGGTTCATTTCAGACCAGGAATCACCAAACTGTGATATGCGTGTACAGAAGTGGGGGAAGGAGCAGAAGAGACTCATACACTGCTCTTAGGGACTCCAGTGTGTCACCATTAACACTCTGAAAATGAACCCATGGAGCAACGTTTCTATTCTTTTCGAATTGTTACAAACGATAACAATGATGATAATTTTCATACTCTGCTATTTGAAGAATATCACCTCGACACGGCAGAGTTGCACTGTTGAATTGAGCTGGACCACAGCTCTCAATAGAGAATAACGGCAATGAAAGTATTGAGGGATAAATATATTGCCATAGATTTCACCCTCAAACTAAGAGATTGTAGGTAGTTTGGGATGGTTATATTTGGCTTCAATGTAATATCTATTTTAATACTGACACATTAGTTAAAGGAGTTAGTTTTATACCAATGTGCTAAAATAAATCAATCAGTCGCAATTCATCTTAAAACTTGATTAATTTAGAGGAGTTTGAAATGTATTAATCTGTGTATGCTTTGATTCAGTAGATTGAATGTACCTTTAATAATATAGATGTATAATGGAAAATTATATATTGCCTGTGTCATGCACAAACGAATTGCGCGTTCTGACAATCTTCAGCAGTCTAGCGAACAAATATTCAGTTTTTGTGCAAATTTCATATTGTCTGTGTCAGTACAAAGGAATGATAACAAAGGCAACAGAGCCTTTACTACCCACTAGCATACATCCTATCACCTCAAATCTCAATTAAAGTGTGCTAGCAACTGACGGCGAACTAAAAGCAATTCATAGTGTTTAACAGCCCAGACCCTACCCCGCCCTTCCACCAGTGTACTTCTGGTCAACCACCTTTCAGTCACCTCTCGTCTGCCACTCCGCTGCTCTTTGGTGTGTTGCACCCCTCCACCTTCTTGTGTATTTCATGTTTTCCAGCTGTTGGTCACACCTTGTCCATTGGGGTTAAATATAACATTTATGCTTCAGAAACACTGGGACCCGCCTCTGGGCTGCACTTAGTTGAACTGTTTATTCATTAATTGAACAAATGATTTAACCGGATATTTCACCACACTCTTGACTTGCTCTCTGAACTTGGACTGAGTCACCCCATAAATGAATGTGTTTGTGCAGCAGCTTAAACTACACAGCATAAATCCGACTTGTAGAAATATATATTCAGAATCATTGTAATCCCTGGGGTCTGCCGCCTTAATGGTATAATATAAGAAATATATAACATACACCAACCACAGAAGTATGAAGCTGCCGGATATGGTGAAGAGTAAAATCACAGACTTCCTTCTGCTCTCCATCTCTGGGTCACTGTGATTCTCTCCCTTGCTCTGACCCCTCAGTCCCTTACGCACTCGACTGGCCACTAAAATGTGTCTGACTGTCAGAGCGTTTAGCAACAGAATTAAAGCGAATGGGATTAATGGGGTTACTACCTTATCAACCCTGTCAAATCCCAACCACCCTGGCTTAGTATAATAGCTTGGCTTTGGATAACACAACCACACTGCGTTGTCAATTATCTCTACAGGTTCATATACAAAGTAGAAGGGGATGTTTTTTAAACAGAGCAGAATGCAGGTTATTGCCAGAACCACTGCTGCAGTTTTCTCTGTGCAATATTTTATTTTCAGCTTCTGGCAACAAATGGCCACAAATCGATCAAAGGTGAATGTAACCGTGAGCCAGACGGAACAGTCTGTGGCTGCACGTCTCATGGCACCAATAACAGTGCACAGAGGGCTCATTTCCAGTAACGATCCTGGGAAATAATAATAACTGACTCGCCACAGTATTACTGCAGTGATAATGACCAGTAGGTCCGCTGCTGCCATGGCCACCAGGTAGCGAGTGGTACAGGTGGAGAGTCCGCACTTTCCCCGGGACAGGATCATAATCGCCAGTAAATTAACTGTAAGAGAGAAAAGGGGAAAGAGACTGGAAATTACTGATAAAACATTCTTCGTGTCAATCCCAGACAGTAATTGTAGGGTTTTAGCACCAGAAACAGGTGGGTTGGGAGTGTGTTTGTCAGAGTCTGGCAGGGAACAAGCAGACAACCACTTCCAGGAGGCGGGTTGGAAATTTAAATACTTTAATGAGGCTGGAAGCCTCTGTTTTGCAGTTTTAACTATGGCTGGCCGGTTCTCCCCATTATACCCCACGCCACATATAAAGACACCCTGGATTGGCAATCAGAACCATCCCCCACTCTGGGTTTAGATCCCTCCAACCTGGAATCACACCATCGTTCCATGTATCGAACCCCACCATACGCTGGGATTGGATCACACCCCACAGACTGGGTCTCACCACACCTGGGAGTGCCCTCCCTGGATGGGTCCCCCCTCTGGGCTCCGACCCCTCTTCCGAGAACAGACCACCCTCCCAGGTTCGGAAGCCCCAGGAATTAGGTACCCGAATCATGTCTTGGATCAGACACTCCCTGCGCCGTCTCCCCCTCACCAGACATTAATCACATTCCAGGATAAGGGGGATCCTAGTATTGGACACTCTCTCTCCCTCCCTGGACTGGGACCGCCTCAAGCACATAAGAGCCCTCCCCGAGTGTTATGATATTGCTTTAAATGCTAGAGTACTAGTTAACATACTGTTGAAAAAGTGATTAATTTGATATGCAATAAAGGAAAGGATGCAAGCCAACATGTGATACAGCTTTTGGAGGAGTGTTAGTAAACAGTCAGGTTTCCTGCAATTCTGTTATTTTGTAATAAAGAACTTTCATTCATCTCAGAATGTTTGATATGTTTGTGTTGAGGAAGCAATAGCACATTATGGTGGCAGCGGAACACAATGCGGTAGCACTGATGCAGAGGGACTCAGCGTGCTCACAACAGTATTCAGCATGGGACAGAGATCTCAAGCATGACATCGAGGATGGTGATTTCCTCCGTGGAAATCAATAAAGCCTGGGTCAACACTGCTGATGACTGGAGGAAGGGGCAGTGCTGTGGCATAGAGTCTGGTTCATAGACTACCCTTCAAATTAGTACTCCAAGAGAGTGTGAGCAAATGAAGGGGAGAGTTTATTTGAAGTGTAGCCCGCTTTGAATACTGCCACTAGCACGCTCCGTCCCTCTGTTCTAGATAATTTCCACGAGTCCCAACTCTTCTGGGAGCGTATGGAGCTATGCTTTTTGGAGCTTCATGTCACAAAACTTGACATAGTAAAGATTGCGATTGGCAATGAAGGTCATTGGAACATCAGAAGAAAACTGCAAAGAACCAACAAAACTTTGGAAAATATTAGAAGGCCAACTCAATGTGAAGGTAAACGTTAGGATCCATCGACTTGAGCTCATGGTTTTTAAACAACAGCCCAATCAATTGTTGACTGGTTTATAATCAGGCGTAAGGAAAAAGGGAAAAACTGTATTTTGTCAGATGCAGAAATTTCTGAGAGGATAATTGGGCTGGTAATCGTAGCGGCAATAGAAGCATTTCAAAAAAATCTGCTTTGTAAGCCAAACGGATTCAGAATTAAAGTCACCTCAAGGATGGCAGAAAGTATGAAGTCATATTTGCGAGCCACTAACATATACAGGCGTTTGGAGAAGCAACAACTATGGGTGAGGTAGCCAAGACCTGACAGGGGAAAGGGTGCAGTAAGTACAGTCTCATGCATCAGCCACGGAAATGTCCAGCATTCAGAGACACCTGCAAAGCAGAGCTTGGCACAACAGAATTGCAAGGGCACATTCGTCATGTTCAGCAGTACAATGACTGGTGCCGTTCTATAACTGTTGTAATCAAGAAAGACTAGAACAACAGAGTATTCCAGGATCCTGGAAGACTGAATTTATCACTGAAAAGATCTCCTCGCAATATTCCCACTTTGGAAGTGTGAAATCCAAACTTTGTGAAAGCCATGTTTTTCTCGAATTTGGGCACGAAATATGGATACTGGTCAGCCCGTCTTTCTGAAGGTTCACAGGAGCTATCAACTTTCAGAACACCATTTGGAAGGTGTTGCTTTTAACGGTTATCACTTGGTCTTTCAGTCAACATCAGTTCCAACAACACATGGGTCCCATGACTGAGAGTGTTTCTGGCTGTGTTTGAATTCTCGGTGGCATAGCAGTCATGGAAAGTATCAAATAGGAGCATAACAAGAAACTTTATGTCTTAATGGAGACAGCTAAGAGGTCTTATGTTTAATCACGAAAAATGCTCTATCGATATGAATCGCAACAACATTTCTGGCTCCATCTACTCTGATAGTGGAACATTTTCAGATCCTCATAAAGTTGAGGATGTACATTCAATACTTACTCCTCAAGGAAAGAAAGATTTAAAGAGATGTTTGGGTTTGTTTAACTTTTTATCACACTATATCTCGAATTTCTCTGAGAAAGCAAAATCACTGCATTAGCTTCGCAAGGAAGACACGCCATTTCCGTGGCACGCAAATCATCAGCACACATTAAAGTCAGCAAAACGTTCACTTTTGTCAGAAGCATGATTACAAAATTACGAGCCAAGGAAAGGAACTACAGTTGAGGGAGATGCTGTGTGAAAGGGCCTCGGAGCATGTCTATTGCAGAAAGCAGTTGCTTTTCGTTCCAAACTTTTGTCACTCACTCAGGTGAACTATTCCAACATAGGGTGTCAAACATTAGATTCGGTATTCGGTATCCCACATTTCATACAAACCTATTTGACAAACCAGTTTTTGTCGAGACTGATGACAAATCGATGCAATGATTTGGCAAACACCACTCACCAACGCACCACCTCGACTACAATGGCTGTTAATTAAGGTACAGTGGTACAGGTAACATCAGATGTAGTCTACATGGACTTCAGTAAGGCTTTTGACAAGATCCCACTTGGGAGACTGGTTAAGAAGGTAAGAGCCCATGGGATCCAGGGCAATTTGGCAAATTAGATCCAAAATTGGTTTAGTGGCAGGAGGCAGAGGGTAATAGTCGAGGGTTGTTTTGGCGATTGGACGCCTGTGACCAGTGGTGTACCACATGGATCGGTGCTGGGACCCTTGCTGTGTGTAGTGTACTTTAACGATTTAGCCAAGAATATAGGAGTATGATCAGTAATTTCGCAGATGACACAAAAATTGGTGGTGTCGTAAATAGTGAGGGGCAAAGCCTTAAATTACTGGATGATATAGATGAGGTGGTAAGATGGGCAGAACAGTGGCAAATGGAATTTAATCCTGAGAAGTGTGAGCTGATGCATTTCAGGAGGACTAACAATGCAAGGGAATATACAATGGATGGTAGGACATAGGAAGTACAGAGGGCCAGAGGGACCTGGGTGTAGTTGTCCATAGATTACTGAAGGCAGCAGCACAGGTAGATACGATGGCTAAGAAGGCATATGGGATACTTGCTTTTATTAGCTGAGGCATAGAATATAAGAGCAGGGAGTTTATGATGGAGCTGTATGAAACGCAAGTTAGGCCACAGCTGGAGTACTGTGTACAGTTCTGGACATCACACTATAGGAAGGATATGATTGCAGTGGAGAGAGTGCAGAGGAGATTCACCAGGATGTTGCCTGGGCAGGAGCATTTCAGTTATGAAGAGAGATTGGATAGGCTATGACTGTTTACCTTCGAGCAGAAAAGGCTGAGGTCGGATCTCATTGAGGTGTACAAGATTATGAGGGGCATTGATAGGGTAGATACGAAGAAACTTTTTTTTCCCTTAGGGGAATAACCAGCGGCCTAGATTTAAGTTAAGGAGCAGAAAGTCTAAAGGGGATATGAGAAAAAATATCATCTAGAGGGTGGTTGGAATCTGGAACGCACTGCCTGAAGAGGTGGTAGAGGCAGGAAGCCTCACAACATTGAAGAAGTATTTAGATGAGCATTTGGAACGCCATAGCATACAAGGCTATGGGTCAAGTGCTGGAAAATGGGATTATAATAGATAGGCTTGAAGAGAGGCACGGAAACGGTGGGCCGAAGGGCCTGTTTCTGTGCTGTATTACTCTATGGTTCTATGACGATGACTAACTGATTTAAACCTGAAAACATCATAGTTGCTTCTGACACATTGAGCAGAAGACCCAACCCCAAGAATATAGAAAACATTCCGCTATATGTGGAAATAGACAAAATAGATGTGGAGCTTGAAGATGTGTACAATGTCAACCTCAGGCGATTTTGGACAGATTCAAATGGGAAGAGCTGCAAGAGGAGACTTCCAAAGATCCTCTCTTAAAGGCATTAGGGCAGCTCATCGTAAGTGCTTGGCCTGATACAATAAGGAGGTTTCCACAGATATCAGAACCTTTTGGACATATCATGATGAATTAGGGATATCCAGTGACATTAAAATGCTTCATCAAGATATCCTTGCATAATCACAACTAGTTCACATGGGCATTGGAAAGTCAAGACGAGTCTCATGTGAGACAGTTTATTGGCCAGGAATCTACTGAGACGTAGAGTGAGCAGTGAGGATGTGTGACTCATGCTAAGAGCATCAACTGAGCCAACAGACAGAGAGAGACACTTCATCCTCATGGTATTTCGTCACATCCATGGTCATGAATAACAACTGACCTGTTTCCTGTTATAGGTGACAATTTCTATTGAATACCGACTACTTCTCCAAATTTCCCATCATTCGCCAATTGCAGTATGCATCAAGCAAACACAATGAGGGCTATTTTTAGTCTGTCTGGCTACCCAGAGGAGATAGTCTCTGATGACTGTCCACAGTACACCAGTAAACCATTTCAAGACATGTGCACAAAGGGGGCTGTAATTTATGTTATATCATCTCCACATTGTCCAAGGTCAAAGTGTCTGGCAGAGAGGTTGGTGTGAAGAGTAACGTCATCATTCTAAAATGTAGAGAAACTAATCAGGATATCGAGATAGTCATGTTGCACCTACGAGCAACACCATTAGACACAGGATTCCCATCCCCAGCAGAGATCATGTTCAGAGGCAAGTAAGGACAGCTCTTCTGAGTCATCACTTGAACATATCGTTGTTGAGCCAAGATACCTTATTGGCAAGACTTGAAAGAAAGAAAATCACACACGATAAGCAAGCAGGCATGGAGATAGTTCCTCTGCAGACTGTATAAAAGGTCGGAGCGATCCACCCACAAGAGAAGACATGGTTCCCTGTGGATGTATCCAAGATCTGCAATGCAACTCAGTCATACGAGGTCACCACCCCGTATGGAGCGACATTGAGAAGGAACAGCTGTCAGCTGAGAGAGTTATCCAACAACATCAAGCCTGACTCTCCAGTAGCGTCATGAACACGTTCACATTCAAGTACCAAACACATTCAAGTCCTAAGAATGAAATACAGAACAATTATACCTACACCCCTCAAGGATATGATAATTATCAGTCCAAATCTAAGAGTCAAGAGAAACAAAATAACAACTGCAAATCTCAGCAAAGTTTCTCAGTTACAAGATCAGATCGAGTCAGTAAACTACCTACATATTTCAGAGATACTTGATTGACGACCTTGAGAGTCAATAGATGTGTAAATATTGTTCACAATTATCTTATTGCATTAAGTACATAGCTTAACATTTATGACATTTTCATTTCAGGAAAGGGGATGTTGTGATATTGCTTTCACTGTTCGAGTACTAGTTAACATACTGTTGAATATGACAATAGTTTGGCATACGTCATCACAGGAGATGATGCAAACCAACATGTTGCATAGCAGCTGGAGCAGTGTTAATAACAGTCAGCACATGTACCTTAGAGATCGCCTGTAATTTTGTTATTTTGCAATAAATAACCCTTCATTCACTATTCCAAACATTCTCAGAGTTCTTGGCAGGTATATTTTGAGATCTCAATCACACATCACTGGGTTGAGGATAAGATGCTGACAATATCCTCTCCTCCTAACTTGTACCACGCTCCAGGATGGGCGAACCCTCCCTGAGGTTAAGGATAGACAGTGCCCTGCCTCTTCGTTCCCCAGACTCTGACAGTGTTTCAAGATATATGACACCTCCCTGGGATTGGGGATCAACAGCCCAACAATCGGAGAAGTCATCGCTCTCTCCATTTTTGGAGTTAGGGATTCGATGCCCCCCGATGTCAGGCAGCTCCCACCCCCACCCCTTTCCCCGGAGTCAGAATTTGGACTGTTCTGGTCCTGAGACCTTTTCCAGAGTCCTACCTGCCCGATTGAAGCCAAGACTGTCGATCAGGCTAACGTCAGGGTGGTTAATCTGTCAAGGGTAAAAGAGGCAGTCTGTGGAGTGACTCACCCCTGCTAATATTCAGGCCCAGTTCTGGAATAAAAACAAAATACTAAAACGGCTGTAAATATCAGGAAAGTTTCAAAGTTACAAGATCAGGCCGAGTGAGCAAACTACCAGTACATAAAATATAGGAGCATGTTGAAAATACTCAGGAGCTCAGGCAGCATCTATGGAGAGAGAAACCGAGTTAACGTTTCAGGCTGATAGCTCTTTATCAGGACTGGGCGATTATCAGAGATTAGCAGTTTTAAAGCAATGAAAGAGCCAGTGTAAAGTGGGATATAGACGGAGAAAAGAACAAGAGGGAAGCTCTGTGATTAGTTGGAGGGTAGGAGGGCTTCAGTGACAAAAGAGATGATGGTGCAAGGCGAATGGGACTATTCAAGAAACAAGATGGATCCACAGGAGGTGTAAGTGGTTACAGAAGAAGAACAGAGGAGGAAGGGAGCATGGAAAATCTGACAAAAAGGAGAAATCTCCCATGGCCTGGGAAAATTATGGAGAATGGAGGTTAGACTCCAGGCATGTGGACGATCCTGCTAGCTATGTATCAGTAGGGGATCCACACCCCAGGAAACAGCCTACATTCCCTGCATTACCAGTGACGCCAGTGCAGCCACCCTCCATGACCATCACAAGCAGCCCAAGAAATTGGGAGCATTGGTTATAATGTGAAGGTTTTAATCACAGTGTTAAGTTCCAAAGGCAATAAATGAATAATTCAGATGCTCAGTACAGTTCCACTTTGAGCATCAGGGGAAGAGTATAGGAGGTCAAAGTTAGAGAAGTCAGAGTGGGAGAACTAAAGTGACAAGCGGCTGGAAGCTCAGCGTCACACTTTCAGACTGAACAGAGGAGTTCAGCTAAGCAATCACCGAATCTGCTTTTTTCTATGCTCCCAATTCATTGGGAACTTCATCGTGAGCATTGAATACAGTTACTAAATTGAAAGAAGTACCAGTAAATCGCTGTTTCACCTGGAAGGAGTGTTTGGGGCCTTGGACAATGGGAAGGAGGGAGGTAAAAGGGCCGTGTTACATTTCCTGCGCTTCATGGGACGGTGCTGAGGGAAGGGGAGGACATGTTTGGTTGAATGAGGAGAGCACGAGGGTTTCAGAAAGGTCGGGGGGAGGGGAGGTGAGGGGAGCTGAATATATGTTTGGATTTGAACGTAGCTGGATGTGGTGGAAATGTTGGAGCATGATGTATTGAAGGTGGAGGCTAGTGTGCTGTAATTTGAGGACAAGGGGAGTCTTATCGTGGTTCTGGCAGAAAGGCGAAGGCAGTAACGCTGGAAATGGGATGTATACCGTCGAAGATCCTGTTAATCACAGTGAGGGAAATCCTCGATTGAGGAATAATCAACATTTCAGAAGCGCTGTTCTGAACGGTAGCCTCACTGGAACAGGTGGAACGGAGGTGAATAAACTGGGAGAACCTCTTTCCAGGAGGTGGGGTGGGAAGCAGGTAATGTAGTGGTAATGACACTGAGCTGGTAGCCCTGGCTGCTACCATAGGGACACAGGTTCCAATCCCACAATGATATTTGGTGGAATTCAAATTCAATTAATTAATACCTTCAATTAATTTATTAAATTTTGGAATTGAAAGCGAGTCTCAGCAACGGTAGCATGAAACTATCATTAATTGATATACTAATGTCCTTTAGGGAAGGAAATCTGTCGTCCTTACCTGGTGAGGCCTACATGTGTCTCTGGAACCATGGCAATGTGGTTGACTCTTAACAGCCATCTCAAATGGATAAGGAAACTATTCAGTTGTGAAGGGGAATTATGAATTGGCAACAAATTCTGGTCTTGTCAGTGATGCCCACAACACATGAAAGAGTTAAAAGATATATATAATCAAGGTAGCTGTGGGAGTCTATGGAACTGTGGTAGACATTGGTGGGCAGAAAATCCCCTGAAATGAAGGTAGAGAAGTCATGGAAGCGAAGGGAAGTGTCAGAAATGAACCATCTGAAGAGAGGCAAGGGTACAAATTAGAAGCAAAGTTTATAATAGTCTCCAGTTCAAGGCAAAGGAAGGAAATGGCACCAGCACCGTCAACAAAGAAAATTAAGAAAAGTATGTGAAGAAGAGGATCTGAGTAGGTTTGGATCAAAAGATGGTTCTGTATCTTATGCAAAGGCAGCAGAGCTTGGATCAATACAGCTCCTAGAGTGACGCCATTTGAGTGTGAAATATCACAGTGTTTATAGTTGAGGTCCACAACCACTTTACAAGATGGTCTCTGAACCGGGTCAGGATCAGGATCCTGCGAGGTTTTTCAATCTCAGACCAGAGCTGGTGAGGATTTCCATTGTAAATGGCAAGTGCAAGAAACTAAATGGAACAATTCCAAATGGGGCCTTCAGGATGTACCGGCAGGAGATGATGGAGGGAAGTTGTCTGGGAAACAGCCTCAGCATGTCTATCAGGCATGATCCCATCGTTGTGAGTTTAAGGAAAGCTGGGGTTTGCTGGACTTTGGAACAGACAGGGGGAGAGAGATGTGGACAGAAATGGAAATAAACGTCTGGCGCACAGTTCCGATTTCAGAAGAGAGGAAATCTCGTGTATCATGGGACAGTTGAGCACAATGAACCAGTGGATGAGAATTCCGAAGAAGGGTCACTGACCCGAAACGTTAACTCTGCTTCTCTTTTCACAGATGCTGCCAGACCTGCTGAGTGGTTCCAGCATTTCTTGCTTTATTTTAGATGAGAATTCAGTGCCTAAAGAAGGGAGTGAGATCTCTGAGGGGAGGAACTAAACTGCCAAATAATAGTGAATAGTTCAACAACAAACTTCAAGAAAGTTAAGTTGGAAAGTGGGAGATATTTGATCAAGTTTTTAAAGAGATGGTAAACCCTTTGTTTTGGATGGATTGCATCAACACATAATAAAAAGATAGGAATTAGATAGCAGAGGCAATATTATCTGTTTATTAATAATCATCAGAATAGGGAATAGTGCCAGAGGACTGATGGACAGCAAATATGATTCGTGCATTGAAAACTTTGCAGGTGCTGATGCCATCTTTAAAGGGCTTCAAGCCCAACATTGTAATGCAAAATTTAAAGAGACATTGTCATTAAGATATCAAATAACTTGATCTTGACCCTCTCCTACCCGCCCCGCCCCGCCCCCTTACCCCCAAAGACCACAGTAAGCATAGAATTACGAACCTTCCCTCACGCCTCCCCATCCCACCAAAACAAATAGCTGGTGCACCTGACCTTCTCCCCCAGCAAAGTTCATAAACCTTAAACTTTACACCTTCCCAACATCCCCTGGGTCAATGAAAGTGCTCTGACGCCGTTCCCACACCTCCCGCACTGAGAAACTTACCTGATCCCCCCTCCCCACCACTATCCCGCCTCGGATCTCCACTGGCAATCTGAAAGCGCAGGAGTGCTGACCACTGTTATCAATATCAAAGTGAGATGGACGACAGGAATATGCATTTCAAATATGCAGTTTTTCCTCCCATCGACGAGCAGCGGGTGGGTGTGGGGGGTATGGGGGCGGGGGGAGGAGTGGGGAGGCCTGTTACGAGCTCTCGCCACCACCGGCAATATCGGGCCAGGCCTTCCCAGCGTCGAGGCCTGTGGCGGGCCTCCCCCAGAGGCATTTTCCACCCTCTCTTCCCCCGCCCCCTCCCCCAGCCACGATCCCTGATCTCAGAGGGAGGTTGTTAAATCCAGACGTATATTAAAGAGCAGTTAGCACATATTCCGAAAGGAGGTTGACGCTCGACCAATCCTATTGAATGTTTTGAATAATATCAGAAAGAGAAGATAAGACTGACACAGTAGACGTAATATGCATTGATTTTCTAAAAGCCTTCATAAGGCATCACACAGCAGACTCATGACTAATCTCAGGTCAAGTGAAATTGGGGGACAAGCAGCAGAACAGACCGTAAGCTGGCTATAGAAACTGTAAACAGGGTGCAGGGGCGAAAGTTATTTCTTCAGATTGGTGAAAGGTGGGAAGTGGTGTTCCAGAAGGATCAGAGCTGGGAATACTGTTGTTCACCATTTACATGAACAATATGGCATCGTGAAGCAGAAGGACAATTTTGAAATGTGCACACACATTTTAATCAAGAGTACAGTTAATATTGAGGAAGAATGCAACAAAATATCTGAAGGCATTATTAATAATAATAATTACTTAATTGTCATATCACTTCATGTACTGTGTACAGCTCTAGTCTCCAGAAAACAAAAAGTCTATTGATGCACTGGAGAAGGTGAAAATACTTTAACCAGGATGATAATAGAACAGAGAGAAGTGTACTATTGATTTCATTAATAGTTACTAATGTTATTATTTTATGTCCGTGGCCTGATCTCTGTATTATGAAAGCCTGATATGTATGTTCCTCACTTGTAGGTGTCTCTCCTAACAGTGACACACCTCACTGAGCTGTGGGCAGTTATATGTGTAAAGCCTCTGAATCATAGATAAGAACTGATCTGCCAAACGTTATCAGTTACAGAAGTGGATGATTCAATAATCACAGCTCAATATTCATCCTGTATCAAAGACAGATCATAAAATTCAAACACTCTTAATCCACAGCAGGAAGGAGTTCATGAACACTAAAACAAATAAAATGTTAACAGTAACTGTACTCAGAGTAAGAATAAATCTGTTTATAGGAGTTGTAGACAGGAGCAGTGCTGTCCGACTTTTAAACCCTCAGTAAATAGTTAACATCTGTTTCTCTTGGAGCTATTCAATAACAAAAAGAGGAATGCATGGTCATTGGGATCAGGTATTCCACTCCAGTTAGTGACCCACACTCAGTATGTTTTTACACTAACACATTCTCCCACTTATACCTTCCTTCAGGGATTTGCTTTCACTGAGATCGAATGCAACATTAAAATATATCATTCATTGAGCCTGAGTTTCAACCAGGTTTTTAGTTTTCAGTTAAGACAATGGAATTAAACTGCAGAGCAAATTCATGATATTTGAGTTAACAAAATGATATTTCTGACTGAGCGGTTGTATATCAGTGACTGCGCGATCATCATGTAAAATGATCTGTCACAGAGGAAAACAGAGACCAGCTAACGCATTGGATTATACAGCTTCCATGGTTATAGTCACTTACCAGGAACTCCAATGACGGCAAGGGTCTGGTAATATTTTTTTTCGATACTGTAAAATGTTCCTTGCATTTTCTGTGTGAAGTGATCTGACCGTTCGTTCTGCAGGTAATCTCTCTGTGTTAGACTCTGAGGTGATACATTCCCAGAGCCTGTAATTTATACCGTGTAGGAACTCCACTGGGAGACTGAGGTTGTTAAATTGATCTTTTTCTTTTAATTTGAACAAACAGATTATGATATCGAGTTCAATCCATGTTGTGATAGAATGTATTTATTTCCAGGATTGATTTGGAAACTCCAAAGACTGGAGTATTCTGATCACATTAATTAACTAATAAAAATTAGAAGCTGTATTTTCCCAGCATTGAGGTTGTTGTTTCAAAATCCATCGATCCCGTCTCCAAATCTCATGTTGTTCCAGTGATGTCCTTCACTTGGTTCTGACCATTCAGTAATTAAACTGCAAATGTGAGAGTGTCTCTCTCAGGGATGATCTCCAGCATTCTGAGATGTGGCTGTCCTCATTTACACTGTCCAATTGTACATGGCAAATAAGGTCATTTCAGGCAATAGAGGCACCAAAAACGAAAATTAAATTTCCTTTGTCTGAATGCACGAAGCATTTGTAATCAGATAAATGAACTGATGGCTCCAATAGAGGTAAGTGATCTGGATCTCATTTCCATTGCTGAAACATGGTTACAAGGAGATTGAGGTTGGGAAATAACTATTCCAGGGTACATAATATTTCAGAGAGATAGACAGATTGACAGAGGAGGGGGAACCCTGATAGTAAAGGATGCCATAAGGACATTAGTAAAAAGTGATCTGGCCTCAAAACATGAAGTAGAATCAGTTTAGGTGCAAATTAGGAATAGCAGGAGTCAGAAAATACTGGTGGGTGTGGTTTACAGGCCCCAGTTCAGAGATCTGAGGTGTGACGCTAGTGGACAGCAGGGAGGAGTGAAATTATTGGGGCGGGAGGAGGAATGAGAAAAAAACAATTTCTGCTGGCTGAGGGGATGGTGAGAAGGGATTGAAGTGTAAATGTAATGCGATTCGGGGGGGCCGGGAGTTCGGGGTGGGAATAAAGACTATTTTGGTGGGATAGGCCCAAATATAAACACTGCAAGGGTGGGAACGGGAGGAGGTGGTAGAGGGGAATTCCAGTTTTTAGTTATTTTTTTACAGACACTGTATAATGAATGTCTCTTTAAAAAATCAGGTACTACTGGAGGGCTTGAAGCCCTTTCAAAATGGCACCGGCATTACATCATTGGGGGCGGCGGTTCCGACCTCTCTATTTAAATAAGCCACTGCATGAAATATCGCGGTGGCTTAGCGGTGCAGAGCTTGCAGGCACCACACCGTCTATCAAGCTTGCCATCGAGAATGGAAGAGAGCTGATAAAATTCAGACTTGTGTGTCGGTGATGAAGGGAGTGAATGCTGAAGGTGGTGGATTTGATGCTGATCAAGCAGACTGATTTATCCTGGAAGGTACAGAGCTCCTTGAGTGTTGTTGGAGCTGCCCTTAGCCAGACAAGTAGAGAGAACTCCATAACACACTTGAGTTTTGCCTTGTAGATGGTGAACAGGCTTTGAGAAGTCAGGAGGTGAGTTACTCACCACAGGATTCCCAGCCTCAGACCTGCTATTGCAGCCATGGTATTTATCTGGCTGGTCCACTTAGGTTTCTGGTCAATGATGAGGCCCAGGATGTTGATAGTGGGGGATTCGGCAATGAGCGTCAAGGGAGATGGTTAGATTCTCCCTCGTTGGAGATCGTCATTGCCTGGCATTTGTGAGGCATGCATGTAACTTTCCACTTCTCAGCCTAAGGCTGAATGTTGTCCAAGTCTTGCTGCAGGTGGACATGGACTGCTTCAGTTCTAGGTGGCAGAACCTTCATTTAAATATTCAAATCAATTTAAATAAATTCAAATTAACTCAACTTGACCCGACGCCTAGTGGCGGGGGTTGATGTGTGGGGATGGGGGAGAGGGGCCGCACCGAGGCCTCGCCACTCAATGTAAAATCCGCTGGGGCCTTCTGGGCATCAAAGCTCGTGGCGGGCCTCTCCGGGTGCATAAGCTGGGGATGTTGGCCGCCTCGAGGGCTTCTGTGTTGGAGATACGGTCCTGCCACCTGAAGCCAAGAATTCTCCGGAGGCAGCGAAGATGTAATGAATTGGCTGACATACATTGTCCAGGCCTCGCTGCCATAGAGCAAGGTACTGAGGACACAGGCTTGATACACTCGGACTTTTGTGTTCCATGTCAGTGCGCCATTTTCCCACATTCTCTTGGCCAGTCTGGACGTAACAGTGGAAGCCTTTCCCTTGCGCTTGTTGATTTCTGCATCGAGAGACAGGTTACTGGTGATAGTTGAGCCCAGGTAGATGAACTCTTGAACCACTTCCAGAGCGTGTTGACCGATATTGATGGATAGAGCATTTCTGATGTTCTGTCCCATGATGTTCGTTTACTTGAGGCTGATGGTTAGGCCTAATTCATTGCAGGCAGCCGCAAACCTGCCACCTGATCTTGTGTGGAGGAAAACACCTTCTTCTGAAGACTTGAACACATGTGAGAGCAGCAGTGGGAAGAAGATCCCAAACAGTGTAGGTGCGAGAACACAGCCCTGTTTCACGCCACTCAGGATAGGAAAGGGGTCTGATGAGGCGCCACTATGCTGAATTGTGCCTTTCATGCAATGAGGTGATGATACGTAGTAGCTTTGGTGGACATCCAATCTTTTCTAGTAGTCTGAAGAGACCACGTCTGCTGACGAGGTCAAAGGCTTTGGTGAGATCTATGAAAGCAACGTAGAGGGCATCTGTTGCTCACAGCATTTATCCTGTAGCTGGTGAAGGGAGAACAGCATGTCAACGGTGAATCTGTCTGCTCGAAAGCCACACTGTGCCTCAGGGTAGACATGCTCAACCAGCTTCTGGAGCCTGTTTAAAGCGACTGGAGTGAAGATTTTCCACACTATGCTGAGTAGGGAGAGTCGACAATATCTGTTGCAGTCACCGTGGTCACCCTTGTTCTTATAGAGGGTGATGACATTGGCATCGTGCATATCCTGTTGTACTGCTCCCTCGTCCCAGCACAGGCATAGCAGTTCATGTAGTGCTGAAAGTATAGCAGGCTTGGCACTCTTGATGATTTCATCAAGCCCCTGGGAAGGACGGCATTACCACTGGCTAGAGAATCAATGGCATCACTGGGTTTCGATTTCGTTGGCTGTACGTCCAGCTCATCCATGACTGGTAGAGGCTGGGCTGCATTGAGGGCGATCTCAGTGACAACATTCTCCCTGGAGTACAGTTCTAGGTAGTGCTCAACCCAGCGGTCCATTTGATTGCGTTGGTCAGTGATTATGTTCCCTGATTTAGATTTGAGGGGGGTGATCTTCTTGATGGTTGGCCCAAAACCTCTCTTAATGCCATCATACATTCCTCTGATGATTCCAGTGTCAGAGGCCGGCTGAATATGACTGAACAGGTATTGCCAGTAGTCATTTGCGCTGCGCCTGGCTGTTCTTTGTGCAGCTTTAAGTGCTGCAGATGTTAACTCGCTGGGGGCCTTCTTGTAATTCAGCAGTGCAATGCGCTTAGCGGCTATGACAGGTTCCAGCTCTTCAAAGTGAGATTGAAACCAGTCTGCACTCCACTTCACACAATTGCCATAGGTGGTCGTTGCTGAATCATAGATGGCATCTCTGATGTGGGCCCACTTGGTCTCTGCATCCCCTGTGGGAGTGTTTTGAAGGGCTTTTTCAAGTGAATTTAGAAACTTATGTAACTGCTGTGGATGAGAAATTCTGCTCGTGTTGATGCGCGGGTGGCCCTTCTGCTTGAAGTTATGCAGCTTCTTTGGTTTGAGTCTAACCTTGCTGCACACCAGGGAGTGGTCTGTGTCACAGTCTGCACTGTGGAAGCTGCGTGTGGGTAAGGCTGTGCAGATCTCAGCATGGCAACCGACGTGATGTGGTCTCCACCAGTGATATGTATGTCGATGGAAGTCAATCCTCACTCTTTCATGGACATTCCAAACTCTCCACCGGATATGTTGCGGCCGCTCTGTGTCCCTGCCAATTATAATGCCTGTTCCTCCACTGCTCTGAGAGGCCAAAGATCTGGGGTTCCTCCACCAGTTCAGGCTGTCTCCCTTGTGTTCTGAGCCCTCGTGTCCTGCAAGAGGAAAGATACAGATAGGCATAGTTTGCAGAGAGATCAACGTGACATTTCCACTAGGAACAGACCCTCGTCCCTTAGTGGGGTATCACATATAGCTCATGCTGCCGGCAGCCTTCAGAGAGTTAATGGAGCTAGGCTGTGAAACAGGATGGCCAGTGGCCATGCATCTGTCAGGATGAGGTAAAGCTGGCGTCTTCTGTCATTACCATTATAGTGCGATTATCCCCATGTCGTACTTCCTCCTGCATAGACACTTGCACTCACTAAAAACAAAAGTTTTGGAGCACTCACCTTGGAAGAATGCAGGATGTCATTGACTCTCTTGCAGCACTCTACTCCATTCCAGGAGAGACCCCACAGCTACTGACCTCCTCCGTGATCTCCATCAGGTTTGCTTGGTCAGGCAGTAGGACCTCTTCCACCATTAGTGGGAAAGTGGATCTCCCGCCTGCAGTGGAATCTCAAAGGCAGCATCGCTAAACCTGGGGAATCTCTGTATCTTGGCATTGCCACCCTGTGAGATCCGCTTCGGAGATCCTGTCATCTAGAGTCAATGCCAGACGGTTCAAAGTTTTCAGCAGCAAGCAGCAAGTGATTACAATGACGCGATGCAAGCAGAGCTGACAGGGCTGTAAATAGGAAATCAACACCTGTTCCGGAATCATCTGATGCTGTGTTGCCATATATCAAAGAATCAGCAACTTACTAAAAGAAATGTTCCCCCATTCTTGGTTTACTGGTATCCATACGGTGGATAATTTAAATTAATTTTGTGCAGTTGAGCTTCTTTTTTGCCCCTTTGTCTACTTGAATGCCCTTCCCTCTGTTATGTCCCAGTGTGATTAACAGGGCCCTGATAATTTTATTAAGCTGGAGGCAAAGGTTCGGCATCTCTAAAGGGTATTTGTCAGAATCTTGATTGAAAACTTTGAATTAGTAGTGATACAGTGCATGTTCACATTCTCCTGAGTCACATTAACCATTTCATGCAATGGTGCTCTCCGACCGACTGACCATGCCGCAGACCCAATCTTCAGTCCATTATAATCATGCCTTCCACATATTGGTTACCTCATGAGTAACAAATCATATTTGCACTTTTAGATGTATCCCAACATCAGGCCACATGTGATATTAGACATAAGCCATTCCTGTGCGTCTGGGATATCTTATCAAAAGAACAGGGTTTCTGGGGGCCTTTCCTGTCCTTCGGTATGATAGTGGCCAGGCTATAAAATACATCTTCTCACTGTTCAGTGTAGGCAAAGACACAACCATCTCCAAGAGAAAGCTGTCCATTAACTATTTGTAACTATACTTTCTTGACTGTCATTCTATTGTGTATTGATGTTGCATTGAAATATGTGTTGAATCGTGACCAGGTGTTTCATGTTACTCCTGGATGCACTCCTGAATATCTTTAATTCAGATTCCATATATTCACCTCGGATCTTCTCGGCCCTACTCCATTGGTAATCAAGTGATGCTGAAAAAGAAAATAACAAGGGGTGTTGCCTGGAAGGCTGACTGTGAATGTTTGTATGACATTGTTGAAAATTTGGGAGAAACCAACATTAAATTGGCCATCCAGAGATAAGGGTAGAAAATACAATACATGTGTTATCAAAGTGATCAGTGTATAACGCCTTTCAATAGAAGGGGGCAGGTGTTGAATTGATGTTAATATTATTTTATGTCTGCAGGTGAAGGAGTGACTAAGATTTCATACGTTATGCTAATACTCCTGACTGGTAATGGTATTTCTGGGCATTGAAACTGGGACCATTATACCCTTACAATGAAAGGCCCTCAGACGCAAATCTGTAGCGTTACCTTAGAATGGGCAGCTTGCCATAACACGTGATAACACTACAAAGTTGAACAAGAACAAGAGACGAGGAGAACAACAAAGATACAATTTTTCCAGTTCTGGAGATGTTGCATTTTACTAGGTCGAATCAGATGGGTCAACAGGGAACTGGAAGATAAGTGCTGTGCATTAAGAATCACAGAAAAACGGGGCTTAGTTTTGTTCTAAATTTATGCCGCATAATAACGGCACATATTCATGTCAGCATAAAAATGGGGGCTCAGGGAATATTCCAAGCTGTGAAACAGCGTTAATAAGACTAGAGGGTGAAAAGAAAGGTCAATCCCATATTAACAAGGGACAGGAAGGTCATGATGTGGTGGATGTGGATGAAGGATTTGGAGTACAGTTGGAATGTATTTGTGAAAATATCACTGAGACAAATCAGACATTGAGGTAGATTTGGAGAAACAACAGTCAGTCAGCTTCCCTGGGAATATCGGAATTCCTCATCAGGGAGCACAGGGAGACTCCCACAGATTAGATGGTACAGAACAAACCTTGACCCAAACATTAGACTGGCCACGGATGTAGCAGTGACAGATAGGAAGTGAAAAGGGGACATGCTCCGTGATAATGGGGAAGGGATGGGTGGCTTGCTAAAGTTAACCATGAAACCAAGAAATAACACAACACCGAAAGGAAATAACTGTTTGATGCATTTTGAAGAACGGTAATGCACATTATTCGTTATCAAGCTCAATTTTAAAACTAAATGTAAACTTATTTTGTGTGAATTTTCATCAAAACCAATACAACAATTAGCTGTGACTTTAATCAGGAGCAATGAATAATTAATTGTAACCTTAAGCCTTGTGCATTAGTTCTCATTTGCGTTTTAACAATTAACTGTAAATTTATGCTGTGTGTGTTAGTTATCACGTCTAATTAAGCAATTCATTGCAATGTTATTCCCATGTGTATTGGTTAATCCACCTGATTTAACAACAAACTGGATCTTTGCACCCAAGCATTTGTTCCCAAGACCAATTTGACAAATAACTCATTTTATTCACAAATATATTCGTTATGTGCAAATGAACAATTAATTAATGATAAATTTATTCCTTACATAATGTTTATCACATCTCAATATATCAATTAACTGTAATTATATGTAGTGTATTATAATATCAGATTGAAATAGCTAACTTCCCCTGTGTATTGGTTAGTATGTCAAGCTTTATAATTTACTGTAAAACTCTTGACACATATATTATTTATCATGCCCAATTGAACATTAAACTATCACCTTATTCCCCTGTGGATTGCGTAACCGGCACAATCCAACAAGTAACTGCACCTTTAAACTTGTGTATTCGTTCTCAGGGCCAATGAATAATTAATTGAAAAGTTATACCATGTGCATTAGCTATCAATTGTCTTTTAAAAATTAACTGCAACTTTGCTCCCATGTGTATTATTTATCATGTCCAATTTAACAATCAACTGTAAATTTATTTCCATGTGTATTAGTTATTATGTCCAATTTAACAATTAACTGTAACTATATTCCACTATGTATTCTTCCTTTTGATCAGCGATAGCGGTGATAGTGCGAATCAGGGGGCAGCCGGGAAGGTAAGTTTCACGATAAAGCACTTACCTCGCGATTCGGCAGCTTTCTTTTGATCAGCGGACGTGGACACGGGGACCACTGGGTAAGTGAACTTATACATTTGGGCAGTGGCAAAAAACCGGAACACTACACGTGTAGTGTCTCCCACACATCGTCATCCTCTAACCAAAAAAAAGGGCTCTTATGTGGAGGGTTTGGTAAGGTAAGGTTTTCCTTTATTTGTTTTTATTCTCTGTTGTCAATTTAGAGCAGAGGGGATGGAAGCTAGGGCAGTTGCATGCTCCTCTTGCAGGATGTGGGAGGTAAGGGTTACCACTTGTGCGACTTCACCTGTTATAAGTGCACCCAACTCCAGCTCCTCACAGACCGCATTAGGGAACTGGAGCTGGAGCTGGATGAACTTCGGATCATGCGGGAGGCTGAGGGGGTGATATAGAGAAGTTATAGGGCAGTATTGACACCTAACTCACAGGATAAAGGTGACCATCAGGGGAGGAAAATGGAATAGGCGCACAGTGCAGGGATCCCTGTGGCCGTTCCCCTCAATAATAAGTATACCGTTCTGGATACGGTTGGGGGCGACGACCGACCAGGGGAAAGCCACAGCGGCCAGGTCTCTGGCACTGAGCCTGGCTCAGCGGCTCAGAAGGGAAGGGCGGGGGGAGAATAGGAGAGTGATAGGGATAGGAGATTCAATGGTTAGAGGAACAGACAGGAGATTCTCTGGTCGCGAACGAGACTCCCGGATGGTATGTTGCCTCCCGGGTGCCAGGGTCAGGGATGTCTCGGATCGAGTCTGCAGGATTCTTGAGGGGGAGGGGGAGCAGACAGAAGTCGTGGTACACATCGGTACCAATGACATAGCTAGCAAAAGGGATGAGGACCTGAAAGGCAAATATAGGGAGTTAGATTGGAAGCTAAAAGGCAGGACGAGCAGAATGGTAATCTTAGGATTGAATGCGGCGCCACGTGCTAGTGAGGATAGAAACAGAGAGCGGGTGCAGCTGTGCACGTGGCTACAGAGCTGGTGTAGGAGGGAGAGCTTCAGATATGTGGATCATTGGGATACCTTCTGGGGAAGGTGGGACCTGTACAAGAAGGACGGGTTGCATCTGACCTGGAGGGGCACCAATATCCTGGGTGGGAGGTTTGCTAGAGCCCTTCGGGAGGGTTTAAACTACTTTGGCAGGGGGATGGGAACCGGAGCTACGGATCAGTGGATGGGGTAGTTGTTAAACATGCAGATACAGCGTGCAGAGAGTCTGTGAGGAAGGTTTGACAGTTGGCAGGGCAAAGTTGCAGCCAGTATGATGGGTTGAAGTGTGTCTATTTTAACGCAAGAAGTGTCAGGAATAAGGGTGATGAACTTAGAGCATGGATCAGTACTTGGAGTTACGATGTTGTGGCCATTACGGAGACTTGGATATCACAGGGGCAGGGATGGATGTTCGATGTTCCGGCGTTTAGATGTTTCAAAAGGAATAGGGAGGGAGGTAAAAGAGGTGGGGGAGTGGCATTGCTAATCAGGGATAGTATCACAGCTGCAGAAAGGGAGGTCGTCGAGGAGGGTTTGTCTACTGAGTCATTATGGGTGGAAGTCAGAAACAGGACAGGAGCAGTCACTTTATTGGGAGTTTTCTATAGACCCCCCAATAGCAACAGAGACACGGAGGAACAGATTGGGAGGCAGATTTTGGAAAGGTGCAGAAGCAACAGGGTTGTTGTCATGGGTGACTTCAACTTCCCTAATATTGATTTGAACCTCCTTAGTGCAAATCGTTTGGATGGAGCAGATTTTGTCAGGTGTATCCAGGTAGGTTTCCTGACTCAATATGTAGATAGGCCGACTAGAAGGGAGGCTATGTTGGATTTGGTGCTTGGCAATGAACCAGGCCAGGTGGCAGATCTCTCGGTGGGAGAGCATTTCGGTGATAGTGATCACAACTCCCTGACCTTTACTGCAGTCATGGAGAGGGACAGGAGCAGACGGGATGGGAAAATATTTAATTGGGGGAGGAGAATTACAATGCTATTAGGCAGGAACTGGGGAGCATAAATTGGGTACAGATGTTCTCAGGGAAATGCGCAACAGAAATCTGGAGGTTGTTCAGGGAGCACTTGCTGCGACTGCTGGATAGGTTTGTCCCAATGAGGCAATGAAGCGATGGTCGGGTGAAGGTACCTTGGATGACAAGAGATGTAGAACAGCTAGTCAAGAGGAAGAAGGAAGCTTTCTTAAGGTTGAGGAAGCAAGGATCAGACAGGGCTCTAGAGGGTTACAAGGTAGCCAGGAAGGAACTGAAGAATGGACTTAGGAGAGCGAGAAGGGGACATGAAAAAGTCTTGGCGGGTCGGATTAAGGAAAATCCCAAGGCGTTCTACACTTATGTGAGGATTAAGAGGATGGCCAGCGTGAGGGTAGGGCCGATCAGGGATAGTGGAGGAAACTTGTGCCTGGAGTCGGAGGAGGTAGGGGAGGTCCTAAATGAATACTTTGCTTCAGTCTTCACTAGTGAGAGGGACCTGGTCGTTTGTGAGGACAGCGTGAAACAGGCTAATATGCTCGAACAGGTTGATGTTAAGAGGGGGGATGTGCTGGAAATTTTGAAAGGCATGAGGACAGATAAGTCCCCGGGGCCAGAAGGTATATACCCAAGGATAGTAGGGGAAGCGAGGGAAGAGATTGCCGCGCCTTTGGCGATGATCTTTGCGTCCTCACTGTCCACTGGAGTAGTACCAGATGATTGGAGTTTAGCAAATGTTATTCCCTTGTTCAAGAAAGGGAATAGGGATAACCCTGGGAATTATAGACTAGTCTTACATCGGTAGAGGGCAGATTATTGGAGAAGATTCTGAGAGACAGGATTTATGATTATTTGGAAAAGTATAGTTTGATTAGAGACAGTCAGCATGACTTTGTGAGGAGCAGGTCATGCCTCACAATCCTTATTGAATTCTTTGAAGATGTGACAAAACACATTGATGAAGGAAGAGCAGTGGATGTAGTATATATGGATTTTATCAAGGTGTTTGATAAGGTTCCCCATGGTAGGCTCATTCAGAAAGTAAGGAGGCATGGGATACAGGGAAATTTGGCTGTCTGGATAAAGGAATGGCGGGCCCATAAAAGACATCGGGTGGTAGTAGATAGAAAGTATTCAGCCTGCAGCTGGGTGACCAGTGGTGTTCCACAGGGATCTGTTCTGGGACCTCTGCTCTTTGTGATTTTTATAAATGACTTGGATGAGGAAGTGGAAGGCTGAGTTTTCAAGTTTGTCAATGACACGAAGGTTGCTGGAGTTGTGGATAGTGTGGAAGGCTGTTGTTGGTTGCAACGGGACATTGGCAGGATGCAGAGCTGGGCTGAGAAGTGGCAGATGGAGTTCAACCTGGAAAAGTATGAAGTTATTCATTTTGAAAGGTCGAATTTGTATGCGGAATACAGGCTTCAAGACAGGATACTTGGTAGTGTGGAGGAACAGAGGGATCTTGGGGTCCATGTCCATAGTTCGCTCAAAGTTGCCACCCAAGTTGATAGGGTTGTTAAGAAGGCGTATGGTGTGTTGGCTTTCATTAACAGGGGTATTGAGTTTAAGAGCCGCGAGGTTATGCTGCAGCTCTATAAAGCCCTGGTTCGACCACACTTGGAATATTGTGTTCAGTTCTGGTCGCCTCATTATAGGAAGGATGTGGAAGCTTTAGAGAGGGTGCAGAGGAGATTTACCCGGATGCTGCAGAGGAGATTTACCAGGATGCTGCCTGGACTGGAGGGCATGTCTTATGAAGAAAGGTTGAGTGAGCTCGGGGTTTTCTCATTGGAACGAAGAAGGATGAGAAGTGACTTGATAGAGGTGTACAAGATGATGAGAGGCATAGATAGAATGGATAGCCAGAGACTTTTTCCCAGGGTGGAAAGTGCTATCACCAGGGGGCATAATTTCAAGGTGATTGGAGGAAGGTTTTGGGGAGATGTCAGAGGTAGGTTCTTTACACAGAGTGGTGGGTGCGTGGAATACATTGCCAGCGGTGGTAGTAGAAGCAGACACATTAGGGGCATTTAAGCGACTCTTAGATAGGTACATGGGTTATAGTAGAATGAAGGGTATTTAGGTAGTTTTATCTGAAAGTAGCTTAAAGATTCGGCACAACATCGTGGGCCAAAGTGCCTGTACTGTGCTGTACTGTTCTATGTTCTATGTTCTATTTATAGTTTATCATTTACAATTAAACAATTAGCTGTAACATTATTCCCCTGTGTTTTGGTTAACATCTCTAATTTAACAATTAACTATATCTGTGTACCCTTATGATGTTATCAGGACCAATGTAATGATTAGTTCATTTTATTCATAAATACAATGTTTACATGTAATTGAATAATTAATTAACTGTAAATGTATTCCCCATGTGTTCTTTATTATATTTGAATATTACTCTGAACTGTAGATTTATGCAAAAAATTATTTATCGTATCAAATTAAAATAACTGAGTTTTCCCCTTGAGCATTGCTTAATCCATCCAAGCTAGTAACTTACTTCAATATTCTTAACCCATGTATTAGTTATCATGTTCAATTAAACTTTATTCCCCTGTGTGCTTCTTATCAGGCACAATCAAACAATTAACTGCAACATTATTCCATCATGTATCGGTCACCAAGCCCAATTTAAGAACAGTCATAACATTATTTCCCTTTGAATGTGTTAGCACGTACAATTTAACAATAACTGTAAATTAATTTCATTGTGTTTTGATTATAAAGCCCAACATAACCATAAGCTGAAACGTTTGTCCTTTGTATTTGAGTTGACAAGCACATTTCTACAATTATCTGCAACTTTATTCTACTGAACATCAGCTATCAACACCAGTTAACTAACCTAATTGTGCAGTGCATTTGTCATATTCAATTAACAATTAATTGCACGTTCAGTACTCTGCCTCATAAAAACAAGAAATGCTGGAAATGCTCAGAAGGTATGGCAGATTATGTGGAGAGAGAAGCAGAGTTAACGTTTCAGGTCAGCGACCCTTCTTCAGAAGTGGCAGATATTAGAAATGCGAAAGGTTTTAAGCAAGAAGGATAAGTTTGGCAATTTTCGGGAACCTTGGATAACGAGGGATATTGTGAGCCTAGTTAAAAAGAGAAAGGAAGCATTCATAAGGGATGAAAGGCGAGGAACAGACGAAGCCCTTGTGGACAGCAGGAAGGCAGTAGGAAGGAACTTAAGCAAGGAGACAGGAGGGCTAAAAGGGGTTATGAAAATTCATTGGCAATCAGGATTAAGGAAAATCCCAAGGCTTTTTATACGTATATAAAGAGCAATGGAGTAACCAGGGAAAGGGTTGGCCCATTCAAGTACAGAGGAGGGCATCTATGTGTGGAGCCAGAGGAAATGGGTGAGGTACTAAATAAGTACTTTGCATCAGTGTTCACCAAAGAGAAGGACTTCGTGGATGATGAGTCTAGGTAAGGGAGTGTAGATAGACTCGGTCATGTCGTTATCAAAAGGGAGGAGGTGTTGGGCGTCTTGCAAAGCATCAAGGTAGATAAGTCCCCAGGGCCTGATGGGATCTACCCTATAATACTGAGGGAAGCAAGGGAGGAAATTGTTGGGGCCTTGACACATCTTTGTATCCTCATTGGCTACAGGTGAGGTCTCAGCGGACTGGAGAATAGCCAATGTTGTTCCTTTGTTTAAGAAGGGTAGCAAGGATAATCCAGGAAATTATAGGCCCGTGAGCCTTACGTCAGGGGTAGGGAAATGATTACAGAGGATGCTTCGGGACAGGATTTACTCCCATTTGGAAACAAATGAATTTATTAGCTAGAGGCAGCATGGTTTTGTGAAGGGGAGGTCGTGTCTCACTAACTTGACCGAGTTTTTTGAGGAAGTGAGGAAGATGATTGATGAAGGAAGGGCAGTGGATGTTATCTATATGGACTTCAGTAAAGCTTTTGACAAAGTCCTTCATGGAAGACTGGTACAAAAGGTGAAGTCACACGGGATCAGAAGTGAGCTGGCAAGATGGATCCTGAACTGGCTCGGTCATAGAAGACAGAGGGTAGCTGTGGATGGGTGCTTTTCTGAATGGAGGGATGTAACTAGTGGTGTTCCGCAGGGATCAGTGCTGGGACCTTTGCTGTTTGTAGTATACATAAATGATTTGGAGGAAAATGTAGCTGGTTTGATTAGTAAGTTTGCGGACGATACAAAGGTTGGTGGAAATGCGGATAGTGATGAGGATTGGCAGAGGATAGAGCAGGATATAGATCGTTTGCAGACTTGGGTGGAGAAATGGCAGATGGAGTTTAATCCGGACAAATGTGAGGTAATGCATTTTGGAAGGTCTAATGCAGGTGGGAAGTATACAGGAAATGGCAGAACCCTTAGGAGTATTGACAGGCAGAGAGATCTGGGTGTACAGGTCCACAGGTCACTGAAAGTGGCAACGCAGGTGGATAAGGTAGTCAAGAAGGCATACGGCATGCTTGCCTTCATCGGTCGGGGCATAGATTCTAAAAATTGGCAAGTCATGTTGCAGCTGTATAGAACTTTAGTTAGGCCACACTTGGAATATTCCGTGCATTTTTGGTCGCCACACTACCAGAAGGACGTGGAGGCTTTGGAGAGGGTACTGAAGGAGTTTACTGGGATGTTGCCTGGTCTCAAGGGCATTAGCTATGAGGAGAGGTTGGATGAACTCGGATTGTTTTCACTGTAGCGGCGGAGGTGGAGGGGCGACATTATGGAGGTTTACAAAGTTATGAGCGGCATGGACAGAGTGGATAGTCAGAAGCTTTTTCCCAGGGTGGAAGAGTAAGTTACTAGGGTACATAGGTTTAAGGTGCGAGCGGCAAAGTTTAGGGTGGATGTGCGAGGCAAGTTCTTTACATAGAGGGTGGTGAGTGCCTGGAACGTGCTGCCAGGGGAGATGGTGGAAGCAGGTACGAAAGCGATGCTTGAGTGGCATTTTGACAAATACATGAATAGGATGAGAATAGAGGGATACGGTCCCCAGAAGTGGAGAAGGTTTTAGTTTAGGTAGGCATCAAGATCGGCGCAGGCTTGGAGGGCCGAATGGCCTGTTCCTGTGCTGTACTGTTCTTTGTTCTTTGTTCAAGTAAAGCGTGGGTAGGGAAAGACATAACAAAGGAGAAGGTGTAGATAGGACTAGGTCACAGAGAATAACCGATCAGAAGGTCATGGAGAAAAGACAAACAATATGTAAATGCGGTGTTGAAAGGCAAAGCATTAGTGCAGATTGCATGTTAAAAAACTGAAAACTGAACAGCCACAAGTACGAACATGAAAAAAAAAACGGTGGGTAGGCAGACTGAACAAACTGAGATAAAATAAAATAAAATACTGATTATCTGATCAAAATTAACAATTAACAGTAACCTTATAGTGTTTTGTATTGCGACCACTTGAACTAAACCTTTCACTTAATTCCACAGTGTGGATTTCAAGGCAAATTTAACAATTAACTATAACATTATTCCCCTGTGTAATGTCATCAAGTCCAATATAACAATCAGCATTAACTCTATTCCCTATGCATCAGTTACCAAACAATAAACAATAAATTGTAATACTAATCAGGTACAATTTCATAAATAATTGTAAAATTATTCCCTTTCACAAGTTTTCGGGTCCAATGTTACAACTAATTCATGTTATACCAATGAGTATTGTTTATTGAAATCAAATATGATAATTAACTGAAGTTTTATGCAATGTCTATAAATAGTCGTTTGGTAGTGCTGAACTCGAATCTAGCTGAAAACAGAGACGTTTTGTCGTGGCTTTCTGCCTTTCATTCATCAGGACAAGCGTTAATTGTTAATTCAATGAAAAGAAAACAAGAGATTTTTTCTGGATGAGAAGAGAGTGCTGATTGAGTCCACTTGCCAGCCAATCAGCACTCTGTTCTCATTCAGTACAAATGTGTTGTTCTCCCTTACAAAATTTACCAATAAATGGAGGCTTATTCCACTGTGTATCAGATTTAAGCCCCAATTGGCATTTATCTGTAACTGTATTCCCCTGTGATTTGTTTTCAATTCAAATTAACGATTCAGTGTCATGGTATTCCCATGTGTGTTGTCATCAAGTCAAATATAATATTTAACTGTAACCTTATTCCATTGGTGTCGGTTACCATGTGCAATGAAGTAATTAACTGTGACTTACATCCATTTGCATTAGCTATTAAGCTCAATTCAAGAATTAACTGTAACTTTGACCTGAATTTTATAGGGTCCTCCGAGAAGGATTCGCAGGTGGTGTTGGGGGGTGGGGGGTTGGGGGGGGGGGTGGGGATGGTGGCGGGGCGGGCTTAGAATTACAACTGGAAGAAGGTGACAGATAGTCCAGAGCCTCCCCATCACAACACAGTTTTATCAGGGGCACAGAAAAATAGGAATATATAGCAGGAGTACACCATTCAGCCCATCGAGCCTGCTCCGCCATTCAATACGATCATGGCTGATCATCCACTTCAATGCTTTTACACAGTATCGCAATGTCCCTTTATATCGTTTGTTTTTAGAAATCTGTCAATCTCTACTTTAAATATATTCAATGATTGAGCTTCCACAAACATCTGGGATAAAGAATTCCAAAGATTCACAACCCTCTGATTAAAGACTTTTCTCCTCATCACTGTCCTATGTGGCTTCCCCTTTTATTTTGAAATCTACCCTGTCTATCTAAATAAGTACTTTGTAGGTTTCAATGAGATCACCTCTCATTGTTCAAAATGCCAGAGAATACAGGCCCAGTTTTCCCAATCTCTCTTCATAGGACAGGTCTGCCATCCGGGAACAAGTCTTATGAACCTTTGTTGAACTCCCTCGATGGTAATAATATCCTTCCGAAGGTAAGGGGACTAAATCTGCACACTACTCCAGTCGCTGTCTAACCAAGGTTCTATATTGTCGAAGCTAGACTTCACTACTCCTGTCATCAAATCCTCTTGCAGTGAAGGCTAGCATACCGTTAGCCTTCCTAACTGCTTGCTGCATTTGCATGATCGCTTTCAGTGACGTATTGACAAGGGCACCCAGGTCGCTTTGTACATCTACACTTTCTAATCTCTTGTCATTTAAGAAATACTCTGCACATCTATTCTTCTCCCAAAATGGATAACCTCACATTTTTTCCAGATTATATGCCATCTGCCACGTTCTTTCCCACACACTAAGTCTGTCCAAATTACCTTGAAGCCGATTTGCATCTTCCTCAAAGTACGCATTCCCACCTAATACTAATTTCCACCCTTCTCTTACCTTTACATGGTCTATCTCCAACATTTCCTTCCCTTACTCGAATTCTCTGTCTCCATCTCTGTCAATAGGCTGTCTAATAATATTCATTATATGCCCATTGACTCCCACTGCTACCTCGAGTACACGTCTTCACACCTTGCCTCCCGTAAGGACACCATTCCATTCTTCCAGTTTCTCAATCTCTGACCCATCTTCTCTGATGATGCAACGTTCCACGACAGTCCTTCTGAAATGTCTTCCTTTTTTCTCAACCAATGATTCTATCCCTACCCTCCCCCCCCCCCCTCCACTGTGTTTGACAGGGCCTTCAACTGTGTCCAGCCCATTTCCTGCACCTCTACCTTCACCCCTCCCCGTCCCTCGCAGAAACATGACAAGGTTCCCCTTGTCCTCACTTTCCACCCCACCAGCCTCCATATCCAAAGGATCATCCTTCGCCATTTCTGCCATATCCAGTGTGATACCACTACCAAATGCATCGTCCCCATCAATCTCCTGTCAGAGTTCCAAAGGGATTGTTCCCTCCGCGACACCCTGGTCAACTCCTCCATTACCCCCAACACCTTGTCCTCTTCCCACGGTACCTTCCCATGCAATCGCAGGAAGTGCAATGCCAACCCATTTACCTCCTCTATCCTCACTATCCTTAGGCCCCAAACACTCCTTTCAGGTGAAGCAGCGATTTACTTGTACTACTTTCAATTTAGTATACTGTATTCGCTGCTCACAATGTGGTCTCCAGTTCATTGGGAAGACCAAACGCAGATTGGGTGACCGCTTTGCGGATAAACTCTGCTCAGTTCGAAAGCATTACCTTGAGCTTCTGGTTGCTGGCTACTGCAACAGACACCACACGCACCCCACCCAGCCCCGCACCCCACCCACCCCTCCCCCCAACCCCTACCCACCGCGCTCCCATGACAACATCTCTGTCCTGGGATTGCTGCAGTGTTCCAGTGAACATCAACACAAGCTCGAGGAACAGCATCTCATCTACCAATAAGGCACACTACAGCCTGCTGGACTGAACCTTGTGATACCCCATTAGTCACAGCCTGCCGATGCTGAATTATCCGTTTTTTCCTACTCTCTGCTTTATGCCTGTTAACTAACCCTTAATCCATGCCAGTATGTTACTTCCCATCCCATGTGCTTTAATTTTGCTAGCCAGCCTCCTGTGGCAGACTTTATCAAAAGCCTTCTGAAAATCCAAGTATACCACGTCCACCGACTCCCCTTTATCAATTCTGCTCGTAACATCCTCAAAAAACTCCAACACGTTTGTCAAACATGATTTCCCATTCACAAATCTATGTTCACTATGCCCAATCAGATCATTCATATCCAAGTGTCCAATTATCCCATCCTTTAGAATAGATTCTATCATTTTCCCTCCTCCTGATATTAGGCTGACAGAGCTGTGATTCACTGTTTTCTTTCTCCCTCCCTTCTTAAATAGTGGGGTGACATTTTCTACGTTTCAATCCGCAGGAACCGTTCCAGAATCTATAGAATTTTGGAAGACAATAACCAATGCATCCATGATCTCCATAGAGACCTCTTTTAACACTCTGGGAGGTCGCATATCAGACCCCAGGGACCTACCAACCTTCAGCCCCATTAATTTATTAATGCAACCTTCTCTTAATAATGCTAATTTACTTAAATTCCTCCTTCCTCATTCAATTCCTCAAACCTCTTTTGAATAAGTTGAGGGTTTCTGCCTCAACTACCCTTTCAGGCATTGAGTTCCAGACCACTGTCACTCTCTGGGTGAAAACGTTTTCCTTACCTCCCTTTTAATCTTTCCACCAATCACTTTAAATCTACTCAAAAGAGCAAAGAACAAAAAAAAATTACAGCACAGGAACAGGCCCTTCGGCCTTCCAAGCCTGCCCCGATCCAGATCCTCTATCTAAACATGTCGCCTATTTTCTAAGGGTCTGTATCTCTTTACTTCCTGCCCATTCATGTACCTGTCCAGATACATCTTAAAAGACGCTATCGTGCCCGCATCTACCACCTCCGCTGGCAATGCGTTCCAGGCACCCACCACCCTCTGCGTAAAGAACTTTCCACGCATATCCCCCCTAAACTTTTCCCCTTTCACTTTGAACACGTGACCCCTAGTAATTGAATCCCCCACTCTGGGAAAAAGCTTCTTGCTATCCACCCTATCTATACCTCTCATGATTTTGTACACCTCAATCAGGTCCCCTCTCAACCTCCGACTTTCTAATGAAAATAATCCTAATCTACTCAACCTCTCTTCATAGCTAGCGCCCTCCATACCAGGCAACATCCTGGTGAACCTCCTCTGCACCCTCTCCAAAGCATCCACATCCTTTTGCTAATGTGGCGACCAGAAATGCACGCAGTATTCTAAATGTGGCCGAAACAAAGTCCTATACAACTGTAACATGACCTGCCAACTCTTGTACTCAATACCCCGTCCGCTGAAGGAAAGGATGCCGTATGCCTTCTTGACCACTCTATTGACCTGCGTTGCCACCTGCAGGGAACAATGGACCTGAACACCCAAATCTCTCTGGACATCAATTTTCCCCAGGACATTTCCATTTACTGTATAGTTCACTCTTGAATTGGATCTTCCAAAATGCATCATCTCGCATTTGCCCTGATTGAACTCCATCTGCCATTTCTATGCCCAACTCTCCAATCCATCTATATTCTGCTGTATTCTCTGACAGTCCCCTTCACTATCTGCTACTCCACCAATCTTAGTGTCGTCTGCAAACTTGCTAATCAGTCCACCTATACTTTCCTCCAAATCATTTATGTATATCACAAACAACAGTGGTCCCAGCACGGATCCCTGTGGAACACCACTGGTCACACGTCTCCATTTTGAGAAACTCCCTTCTACTGCTACTCTCTGTCTCCTGTTGCCCAGCCAGTTCTTTATCCATCTAGCTAGTACACCTTGGACCCCATGCGCCTTCACTTTCTCCATCAGCCTGCCATGGGGAACCTTATCAAACGCCTTACTGAAGTCCATGTATATGACATCTACAGCCCTTCCCTCATCAATCAACTTTGTCACTTCCTCAAAGAATTCTATTAAGTTGGTTAGACATGACCTTCCCTGCACAAAACCATGTTGCCTATCACTGATAAGCCCATTTTCTTCCAAATGGGAATAGATCCTATCCCTCAGTAACTTCTCCAGCAGCTTCCCTACCACTGACGTCAGGCTCACCGGTCTATAATTACCTGGATTATCCCTGCTCCCCTTCTTAAACAAGGGGACAACATTAGCAATTCTGCAGTCCTCCGGGACCTCACCCGTGTTTAAGGATGCTGCAAAGATATCTGTTAAAGCCCCAGTTATTGCCTCTCTCGCTTCCCACAGTAACCTGGGATAGATCCCATCCGGACCTGGGGACTTGTCCACCTTTTAGAATACCCAACACTTCCTCCCTCCTTATGCCAACTTTTCCTAGAGTAATCAAACATCTGTACCTAACCTCAACATCCTTCATGTCCCTCTCCTCGGTGCATACCGATGCAAAGTACTCGTTTAGAATCGCACTCCTCCTATTCACTGGCCTCTCTGCTAAGGGAAATAGGCTCTTCACCTCCACTCTATCCAGGCCCCTTACAATTTTGTACATTTCAATCAGATGCCCCTCAGCCTTCTCTGTTCCAAGCCTATCCAAACTTTCCTCACAGCTGCATTTTGCTACTCCTGGCAACATCTTCGTAAATCTCCTCTGCATTTTCTCTCGTGCAATTACAATCTTTCTGTAATGAGGTGACCAGAACTGCACACATTACTCAAGTTGTGGCCTGACCAATAATTTATACAGTTCCAGCATACCTTCCCTGCTCTTAAATTATCTATCTTGCCTGACAAAGGAAATTATTGCATTTGCCTTCTCATCCACCTTACCGACCTATCCTGCTACCTTCAGGGATCTGTGGGCATTCACTGCAAGGTCCCTCACTTCCTCGAAACTTCTCAGTATTTTCTCATTATTCTTGTATTCCTTTGCCTTGTTTGATTTCCTCACATGCATCACCTCACACTTCTCTGGGTTGAATTCAATTTGCCACTTCTCTGCAAATCTGACAACACCATCAATATCTCCCTGCAGTCTACAGCTGTCCTCCTCACTATCTACCACAAGGCCAATCTTTGTGTCATATGCAAAAATCTTGATCATGACCCCTACATTAGTGGGCAGCACAGTGGCGCAGTGGTTAGCACCGCAGCTACACAGCTCCAGCGCCACGGGTCCAATTCTGGGTCCTGCCTGTGTGGAGTTTGCAAGTTCTCCCTGTGTCTGCGTGGGTTTTCTCTGGGTGATCCGGTTTCCTCCCACAAACCGAAAGTCTTGCAGGTTGGTAGGTAAATTGGCCATTATAAATTGCCCCTAGTATAGGTAGGTGGTAGGGACAGGTGGGGATGTGGTAGGAATATGGGATTAGTGTAGGATTAGTATAAATGGGTGGTTGATCATCAGAAGCAGGAGCAGGAGTAGGCCGTCCGGCCCCTCGAGCCTGCTCCGCCATTCAATAAGATGATGGCTGATCTTTTCGTGGACTCAGATCTACTTACCCGCGTTCTCACCATATCCCTTAATTCCTTTATTGTTCAAAAAGATATCTACCTTAGCATTAAAAACGTTTAATGAAGAAGCGTCAACTACTTCACTGGGCAAGGAATTCCATAGATTAACAACCCTCTGGGTGAAGAAGTTCCTTCTTAATTCAGTCCTAAATCTGCTCCCTCTAATCTTGAGGTTATGCCCTCTTGTCCTAGCTTCAGCTGCCAGTGGAAACATCCTCTCTACTTGTATCTTATCTATTCCCTTCATAATTTTATATGTTTCTATAAGGTCCCCCCTCATTCTTCTGAATTCCAATGAATATAATCCCAATCTACTCAGTCTCTCCTCGTATGCCAAATCCCTCAACTCCGGAATCAACCTAGTGAACCTCCTCTGCACCCTCTCCAGTGCCAGTACATCCTTTCTCAAGTAAGGATACCAAAACTGCACACAGTACTCCAGGTGCGGCCTCGCCAGTACCCTGTACAGCTGCAACATAACCTCTCTGCTTTTAAACTCAATCCCTTCAGCAATGAAGGACAAAATTCCATTTGCCTTCCTAATTACGAGCTGTACCTGCAGACTAACCTTCTGCGATTCATGCACAAGGACACCCAGGTCCCTCTGCATAGCAGTATGCTGCAACTTTTTACCATTGAAGTAATAATCCTTTTTACTGTTACTCCTACCGAAATGAATAACTTCACGTTTATTAACGTTGTATTCCATCTGCCAGCCCTTTGCCCACTCACTCAATGTATCTATGTTCCTCTGAAAAGTTTCACAGTCATCTGCACACTTTGCTCTGCCACTCATCTTAGTGTTATCTGCAAACTTTGACACCGTACACGTGGTCCCCAACTCCAAATCATCTATATAAATTGTAAATAATTGCGGTCCCAACACCGATCCCTGAGGCACACCACTAGTGACTGATTGCCAACCAAAATAGCACTCATTTATCCCCACTCTCTGCTTCCTATTAGTCAACCAATCCTCTATCCACGCTAATACTTTACCCCTAACGCCATGCATCTTTATCTTATGCAGCAGCCTCTTGTGCGGGACCTTGTCGAAGGCCTTTTGGAAATCTAGGTACACCAACAAAGAACAAAGAACAAAGATAATTACAGCACAGGAACAGGCCCTTCGGCCCTCCAAGCCTGCGCCGATCCAGATCCTCTCTCTAAACATGTCGCCTATTTTCTAAGCTTCTGTATCTCTTTTCTTCCTGCCCATTCATGTATCTGTCTAGATACATCTTAAAAGACTCCATCGTGCCCGCATCTACCACCTCCGCTGGCAATGCGTTCCAGGTGCCCACCACCCTCTGCATAAAGAACTTTCCACGCATATCCCCCCTAAACTTTTCCCCTTTCACTTTGAACTCGTGTCCTCTAGTAATTGAAACCCCCACTCTGGGAAAAAGCTTCTTGCTATCCACCCTGTCTATACCTCTCATGATTTTGTACACCTCAATCAGGTCCCCTCTCAACCTCCGTCTTTCTAATGAAAATAATCCTAATCTACTCAACCTCTCTTCATAGCTAGCGCCCTCCATACCAGGCAACATCCTGGTGAACCTCCTCTGCACCCTTTCCAAAGCATCCACATCCTTTTGATAATGTGGCGACCAGAACTGTACGCAGTATTCCAAATGTGGCCGAACCAAAGTCCTATACAACTGTAACATGACCTGCCAACTCTTGTACTCAATGCCCCGTCCGATGAAGGAAAGCATGCTGTATGCCTTCTTGACCACTCTATTTACCTGCGTTGCCACCTTCAGGGAACAGTGGACCTGAACACCCAAATCTCTCTGGACATCAATTGTCCCCAGGACTTTTCCATTTACTGTATAGTTCACTCTTGAATTGGATCTTCCAAAATGCATCACATCGCATTTGCCCTGATTGAACTCCATCTGCCATTTCTCTGCCCAACTCTCCAATCTATCTATATTCTGCTGTATTCTCTGACAGTCCCCTTCACTATCTGCTACTCCACCAATCTTAGTGTCGTCTGCAAATTTGCTAATCAGTCCACCTATACTTTCCTCCAAATCATTAATGTATATCACAAACAACAGTGGTCCCAGCACGGATCCCTGTGGAACACCACTGGTCACACGTCTCCATTTTGAGAAACTCCCTTCTACTGCTACTCTCTGTCTCCTGTTGCCCAGCCAGTTCTTTATCCATCTAGCTAGTACACCTTGGACCCCAAGCGCCTTCACTTTCTCCATCAGCCTGCCATGGGGAACCTTATCAAACGCCTTACTGAAGTCCATGTATATGACATCGACAGCCCTTCCGTCATCAATCAACTTTGTCACTTCCTCAAAGAATTCTATTAAGTTGGTTAGACATGACCTTCCCTGCACAAAACCATGTTGCCTATCACTGATGAGCCCATTTTCTTCCAAATGGGAATAGATCCTATCCCTCAGTATCTTCTCCAGCAGCTTCCCTACCACTGACGTCAGACTCACCGGTCTATAATTTCCTGGATTATCCCTGCTACCCTTCTTAAACAAGGGGACAACATTAGCAATTCTGCAGTCCTCCGGGACCTCACCCGTGTTTAAGGATGCTGCAAAGATATCTGTTAAGGCCCCAGCTATTTCCTCTCTCGCTTCCCTCAGTAACCTGGGATAGATCCCATCCGGACCTGGGGACTTGCCCACCTTAATGCCCTTTAGAATACCCAACACTTCCTCCCTCCTTATGCCGACTTGACCTAGAGTAATCAAACATCTGTTCCTATCCTCAACATCCGTCATGTCCCTCTCCTCGGTGAATACCGATGCAAAGTACTCGTTTCGAATCTCACCCATTTTCTCTGAGTCCAAGCATAACATTCCTCCTTTGTCCTTTAGTGGGTCAATCCTTTCTCTAGTTACCCTCTTTCTCCTTATATACCACATCCACTGGGTCCCCATTGTCCACCTTGCTCGTAATGTCATCATGGAATTCCGAAAGATTTGTCAAGTATGACCTTCCCTTCATGAACCCATGCTGCGTCTGCCCAACGGGACAATTTCCCTCGAGATGCCATGCTATTTCTTCCTTGACTCAAGCATCTTCCCCACTACAGAGGTTAAGCTAATCGGTCTATAATTCCCCATCTTTTGTCTACCTCCCTTTTTAAACAGTGGCATAACATCTGCTGTTTTCCAATCTGCTGGGACTACCCCAGAGTCCAGCGAATTTTGGAAAATTACTGCCAGTGCACCTGCTATTTCTCCCACCATCTCTTTTACTACCCTAGGATGCATTCCATCAGGGCCAGGAGACTTATCAATCCTTAGCTCCTTTAGCTTGCCCAACACTACCTCTTCCGTAATAATGATTGTTTCCAGGTCCTCACCTACGTTCGTCTCTTTGTCAATTACTGTCATGTTATTAATGTCCTCCACAGTGAAGACCGATACAAAATACCTTTCAATGCCTCGGCCATTTCATCATATCCCATAATTGAATTCCCCTTCTCATCCTCTAAAAGACCAACGTTTACTTTAGCCACTCTTTTTCGTTTTATATATTTATAGAAACGTTTGCTATCTGTGTTTATATTCTGTGCTAGTTTTTTTTCTCATGTTCTATCTTACTTCTCTTTATAGCACTTTTTGTGGCTTTCTGTTGACCTTTAAAGTTTTCCCAATCTTCTAGTTTCATGCTGTTTTTAGCCACTTTGTATGCCTTGTCTTTCAATTTGATAGCCTCCCTTATTTCCTTAGACACCCATGGCAGATTACTCCTTTTCTTCCAGTCCTTCCTTTTCACTGGAATATACTTTTGCTGATCACTTTGAAAAATTGCTTTGAAAGTCCTCCACTTCTGGTCAACTGTCCCACCATAAAATCTTTGTTTCCAGTCCACTTTAGCCAAGTCCTCCCTCATTCTATTGTAGTCCCCCTTGTTCAAGCGCAGGACCCTGGTATTGGATTTTATCTTCACACTCTCCATCTGTATTCTAAATTCAACCATACTGTGATCACTCCTTCCAAGAGGATCCCTCACTATGAGGTCATTAATTATTCCTGTCTCATTACACAGGACTAGATCTAGGATAGCTTGCTCCCTCATCGGTTCCATTACGTACTGTTCAATAAAACTATCACCGATACACTCAACGAACTCCTCCTCAAGGCTACCCTGACTGAGCTGGTTCGACCAATCTACATGTAGATTAAAATCCCCCATGATAATTGCCATACCATTTTTACAGGCATTAGTTATTTCTTTGTTTATTGCCCGCCCCAATGTGATGTTATTATTTGGTGGCCTATAGACTACGCCTATCAATGACTTTTTCTTAGAGTTTCTAATTTCCACCCAAATGGATACAACCTCATTCTCCATAGAACCTATATCATCTCTCAGCACCGCCCTGATGTCGTCCTTGAATGTCAGAGCTACACCACCTCCCTTACCTTCCTGTCTGTCCTTGCGAATAGTCTGGTACCCTGGATATTAAACTCCCAGTCGTGACCAACCTGTAACCATGTCTCCGTAATGGCTACCAAATCATATTCATTCGCGATGATTTGTGCCATTAACTCATCAACCTTGTTACGAATGCTACGAGCATTCAGGTAAAGTGCCTTTATGCTAGCTTTCTTGCCCTCATGATTTCCAACATCTCTAATAATAACTCCTAAGTTATCCTTCCTTTCTGCTTCTTTCATAGTCTGCCTTGAACTTAAACCCTCCTGCACACATGTTAACCTGCTGCTTACCTTTTTATTTGCCATCATACTCCCTGTTATTTTCCCTTTCCCTTCCCCCCGAGTCACTAGTTTAAAGTCCTAGGGACCACCCTATTTATCCGTTTCGCTAGAACACTGGTTCTAGATCGGTTCAGGTGGAGACCGTCCCATCAGTACAGATCCCCCCGGTTCCAAAACTGATGCCTATGCCCCATGAAATGGAACCCCTCTTTCCCACACCACTCCCTTAGCCACGTGTTTACTTCCCTAATATTCTTATCCCTAAGCCCATTTGCACGTGGCTTGGGCAGTAATCCGGAGATTATGGCCCTCGAGGACCTGTTCCTTAATTTCGTTCCTAGTGCTTTATAATCCCCAAACAGGTCCTCCAGCCTAGCCTTGCCTACGTGGACCACAACAACTGGATTCTTCCCGTCCTGCTCCAATATCCTTTCAAGCCAGTCAGAGATGTCCTACACGCTGGCACCGGGCAGGCAACACACCATGCGGGACTCCCGATCCGGCTTGCAAAGGATACTATCTATCCCCCTAATTATAGAATCCCCGATAACTACCACTTGTCTTTTTGCTCCCCCCTCTTGAATGGCCTTCTGCACTATGGTGCCATGGTCAGTTGGCTCATCCTCCCCTCAGCCCTTTTCCTCATCCACACAGGGAGCAAGTATCTCGTACCTGTTGGATAAGGTCAAAGGTTGAGGCTCCACCACTCCTGAACTCAGGATGGTCGGCACAGACTCGGTGGGCCGAAGGGCCTTTTTCAGTGCTGTATCTCTAAACTAAATTAAACTAAACTAAACTAAACATTCGCATCCGCATCGTTATTATATACCACAAAAAATCGGGGGAGCCAGTATTGAGCCCTGTGGAACTAAAACTGGAAACAACCCTCCAGTGACAAAAACACCCATCAATAATTAACCTTTGTTTCCTGCCACTGAGCCAATTTTGTATCCACCCTGCTGCATTTCCATGGATCCCATGGGGTTTTACTTTTTTTTTACCAGTCTGCCATGTGGGAACTTGTCACTACCCTCATCTATCTTCCTTCCTTGTTCGTTATTCAAAAAGGCTGATCCAGTTGATCTTCTCTTAACAAATCTATGCTCACTATCCTTGATTAATTCGTGCCTTTATCCTGTCTCTAAGACTGTTTACTACTGCTAAAAAAATAAATGATACCAATACTAAAAAACTTTAGAACTATTACGTAAACCTTACTGGTACTCATAAATCCTACTACCTATCAAAACAGGTCATTAGATAAAATAAACTTTAAATCAAAGAAGATAATACACACCAGCTAATCACTTGTTCCTTGTCATTAATACTTAAGTGTTTACTCGTTTTTAGCCTTCCAGTTACCCCACATAGTTACACGTGCACCCTAACAGTAGTGTATTAACCCAGCTATTTATTGATGCACCCTGACAGCCGCTACTCACCAACCAATCACCTTACAGCTTTCCTGTGATGTCACTTTTCACGTCTGCTGCTCCACTGCAAGGTAACTGCTGTAACCCATGATCCTTGGTGGTTTTTTATCTGTTCCCCACTCTGTGTTCGTCCCGCAGGTCCGCTCCTGTCCGCTGCTCTCTCTGAAGGTAAGTGCTGTGTAAGTCATATGTTCTTGTGTTCTTGAATACAATGATGTTAGGGGATAATATATTCGGGGGATAGACACCATACTCTGCAGTCAAAAGCGAGAGTCCAGAAGGCTGTGCTGTCTGCCTGGTGCCACGGTTCGAGGCATTTCTCAGGGCTGGACAGGAACCTGCAGTGGAAGGGAGAGGATCCAATTATCGTGGTCCACGTGGGTACCAATGACATAGATAGGACTATGGAAGAGATTCTGCATAAGGTGTAAGAGCAGCTAGTGGCTAAATTAAAAAGAAGAAGCGCAAAGGTATTAAAGACTGGGTTATTACCAAAGCCACAAGCAAATGCTGGAGGGTAACTAAGATTAGAGAATTAAATGCATAGCTCAAAGACTGGTGTGGGAACAATGGGCTTCGATTCATGGGGTACTGGCACCAGTACTGGGGAAAGTGGGAGCTGTGCCATTGGGATGGTCTTTCACCTGAACCGTGCTCAGCGAGTCATATAACTGGGGTGGTAAAGAGGGCTTTAAATTAAATAGCGGGGTGAGGGATCAAGTGAGGGAATATGTGACCATTAAAAGAGAGAGAAGGCATAACAGTACAATAGCTAAAAGGTTCTTTATACTCAGAGTGTGGCAGGAAGGGGCAGAGCTTACAAACTTAAGAGTGCACCAGCAGATAAGGCTAGTGGTTGTGAACTGACTGGCGGGGAGGATGGTGCAAGTGAAGGGAGATTTAGAAAACCAAAGAGAAAAATCAAGGCATTGTAACAGTATAGCGTTGTGGATAAAGTCGAAGAGAATCGGACAGGAAGGGACAGAGAGCTAAAACAAATTGTGCATCAGTGAATAAGGTCAATACAGAGAATAGAAGTAAAAAAAACCAAATGAAATTGAAGGTTTTTCATCTGAAAGCGCAAAACATCTTCAATAAGACAGATAAAAAAGCGGCACAAATAGAGGTAAATTGTTTCAGTCGAGTCGACATTATAATGTGATCAAGTTTGGGAAATAAATATTCCAGGGTACACAATATTTCGAAATGAAAGTAAGAATGGCAAAGCAGATGGGGTAGTACTGATACTAAAGGATGATATAGGAATATTAGTGAGGAAGGATCAGGCCTCAAAGAATCAGTATGAGTAGAAATTAAGAATAGCAAGAATCAGAAAACACTGATGGGAGTAGTTTATAGGCCTCTTAACAGTAATTATATCATTGGACAGACATTAAACAAGAAATTACTCGATATTGTTTCAAAGGCAGTATACTAATTGTAGTAACTGTAACCTTCCTGTCAGTAGTGTTCTAGAAGATGAGATTGTAGAATGTTTTCCGAACGGTTTCCTGGAGCAACACATTGTGGAATCTATTAGGGATAAAGCTATTTTAGATCTGGTATTGAGTAATAAAGCAGGGTTAATTAATAATATCACAATAAAAGATCCACTGGGGAATAGTGATCGTAATACCACTGAATTCCATGTTAACCTTGTAAGTGACATACTCCAATCGCAAACTTATTCGTGAACGTAAACAAAGAGAGGTAAATTGGGTAAATAGACTAAAAGGTTTGGCGCTAAATAAACAGTGGAAAACCTTTAAAGAAACAATTCAAAATGTTCAACATACTACATTCCATTGAGAAATTAAACACTCAGCGAGAAAAACCCATCAGGAAGTCAAGGATGGTCTTAGATAGAAAGATGGGACGTACAATGTTGCAAAAAAGAGTAACAAGTTTGAGGATTGAGAGTGTTTTCGAAACCAGTAAAGGGCCACCAGAAAGTTGATAAAAAAGAAAAAACAACAGAAAATGAGAATAAACCAGACCAAAAAAAAAAACAGATTGAAAGAGCTTCCATAGGTATATAAAAAGGAAGGCCTTTTGAACACAAAGATCAGGACAAATCCAACCCTGCCAATTACCGCCCCATCAGTCTACTCCCAATCATCAGTAAAGTGATGGAAGGTGTCATCGACAGTGCCATCAAGTGGCACTTGCTTAACAATAACCTGCTCAGTGACACTCAGTTTTGGTTCAGCCAGGGCCACTCATTTCCTGACCTCATTATAGCCTTGGTTCAAACATGGACAAAACAGCTGAACACAAGAGGTGAGGTGGGAGTGACGGCCCCTGACATCAAGGCAGTACTTGACCAAGAATGGCATCAGGGAGCCCTAGCAAAACTAGCTTCAATGGGTATCAGGGAAAAACTGTCCGCTGGCTGGAGGCATACCAAGCGTAAAAGAAAATTGTTGTGGTTGTTGGAGGCCAATCATCTCAGCACCAGGACATCACTGTAGGAGTTTCTCAGAGTAGTGTCCTCGGCCCAACCATCTTCAGCTCCGTCATCAATGATCTTCCTTCAATCATAAGGTCAGAGTGGGATGTTCAGCAACATTCGCAACTTCTCAGATGCTGAAGCAGTCCTTGTAGAAATGCAGCAAACTTGGACAATATCCAGGCTCGGGCTGACAAGTGGCAAATAACAATCGAGCCACACAAGTGCCAAAAAATGCCTATCTCAAAAAAGGAGAGAGTCTAACCATCTCCCCTTGGCATTCAATGCGATTTCGATAACAGAACCTTCCACTCTCGACATCCTGCCGTTGCCATTATCAGAAACTGAATTGCAGCAGCCGTACAAATACTATGGCTACAAGAGCAGGTCAGGGGCCAGGAATCCTGCGGCGAGTAACTCACCTCCTGACTCTCCAAAGTCTGTCCACCATCTACAAGGCAGAAGTCAGGAGTATGATGGAATACTTTCCACTTACCTGGATGGGTGCAGCGCCAATAACACTCTAAAAGCTCGACCACCATCCAGGACTATACAGCCCGCTTGATTGTCATACCATCCACAAACATTCAGTCCCTCCACCACCGTTACAGTGACAGCATTATTTATCATCTACAAGATGCACTCCAGCAACGCACGGGCCGGATGATCGACTTCTGCTTGTAGTTCTGGCGTTCTATCCCCCTCTTTACAGGGACTAGGATACCGCTGTTAACTGATCCAGCACCGTAGAATTGCACTGGTGGGGGTGGGGTGGCGCGGGGGGGGGGGGGTGCCGGTGTCCCAGCTGGCTGAGGCAATATTTCCCCTGCCTTTTCAGTCTTGCACTTGCTGCCCGACTGTGAGCAAAAAATCAAGCACTTTACGTCAGGTATACAATTTATCCTTCGCAATTTTACAATTAACTATACCTTTATACCCTTGTGCATCGGCCATCATGTCCAATAAAACAAATTGGTTGAACAATTTTCTTTGTGAATTGTTATCAAACACTGTATAACAATTATCGCCCCAAGTAAAAGTTATCATGCCTAATTTGTCTACTGAGTCGTTATGGGTGGGTGTCAGAAACAGGAAAGGAGCAGTCACTTTGTTGGGAGTTTTCTATAGACCCCCCAATAGCAACAGAGACACCGAGGAACATAGAACATAGAACATAGAACATACAGCACAGAACAGGCCCTTCGGCCCACAATGTTGTGCCGATCCTTTGTCCTCTGTCAAGGACAATTTAATCTATACCCCATCATTCTCCTTTATCCATATACCTATCCAAAAGCCTTTTGAAAGTCCCTAAAGTTTCTGACTCAACAACTTCCCCGGGCAAGGCATTCCATGCCTCGACCACTCTCTGGGTAAAGAACCTTCCCCTGACATCCCCCTTATATCTCCCACCCTTCACCTTAAATTTATGACCCCTTGTAACGCTTTGCTCCACCCGGGGAAAAAGTTTCTGACTGTCTACCCTATCTATTCCCCTGATCATCTTATAAACCTCTATCATGTCACCCCTCATCCTTCTCCTTTCTAATGAGAAGAGGCCTAGAATGTTCAGCCTTTCCTCGTAAGACTTATTCTCCATTCCAGGCAACATCCTGGTAAATCTCCTCTGCACCCTCTCCAAGGCTTCCACATCCTTCCTAAAATGAGGCGACCAGAACTGCACACAGTACTCCAAATGAGGCCTTACCAAGGTCCTGTACAGCTGCATCATCACCTCACGGCTCTTAAATTCAATCCCTCTGCTAATGAACGCTAACACCCCATATGCCTTCTTCACAGCCCTATCCACTTGAGTTGCAACTTTCAATGATCTATGCACATAGACCCCAAGGTCTCTCTGCTCCTCCACATGCCCAAGAACCCTACCGTTAACCCAGTATTTTGCATTCATGTTTGTCCTTCCAAAATGGACGACCTCACACTTTTCAGGGTTAAACTCCATCTGCCACTTTTCAGCCCAGCACTGCAACCTATCCAAGTCCCTTTGCAGACGACAATAGCCCTCCTCGGTATCCACAACTCCACCAACCTTTGTATCATCTGCAAATTGGGACAGATTGGGAGGCAGATTTTGGAAAGTTGCAGAAGCAACAGGGTTGTTGTCATGGGTGACTTCAACTTCCCTAATATTGATTGGAACCTCCTTAGTGCAAATAGTTTGGATGGAGCAGATTTTGTCAGGGGTATCCAGGTAGGTTTCCTGACTCAATATGTAGATAGGCCGACTAGAAGGGAGGCTATGTTGGATTTGGTGCTTGGCAACGAACCAGGCCAGTTGGCAGATCTCTCGGTGGGAGAGCATTTCGGTGATAGTGATCACAACTCCCTGACCTTTACTGCAGTCATGGAGAGGGACAGGAGCAGACGGGATGGGAAAATATTTAAGTGGGGGAGGGGGAATTACAATGCTATTAGGCAGGAACTGGGGAGCATTAATTGGGAACAGATGATCTCAGGGAAATGCAGGACAGAAATGTGGAGGTTGTTTAGGGAGCACCTGCTGCGACCGCTGGATAGGTTTGTCCCGATGAGGCAAGGAAGGGATGGTAGGGTGAAGGAACCTTGGATGACAAGAGATGTGGAACAGCTAGTCAAGAGGAAGAAGGAAGCTTACTTAAGGTTGAGGAAGCAAGGATCAGACAGGGCTCTAGAGGGTTACAAGGTAGCCAGGAAGGAACTGAAGAATGGACTTAGGAGAGCGAGAAGGGGTCATGAAAAAGTCTTGGCGGGTAGGATTAAGGAAAATCCCAAGGCGTTCTACACTTATTTGCTGAACAAGAGGATGGCCAGACTGAGGGTAGTGCCGATCAGGGATAGTGGAGGGAACTTGTGCCTGGAGGCGGAGGAGGTAGGGGAGGTCCTAAATGAATACTTTGCTTCAGTATTCACTAGTGAAAGGGACCTGGTCGTTAGTGAGGACAGCGTGGAACAGCCTGATATGCTCGAACTGGTTGAGGTTAAGAGGGGGGATGTGCTGGAAATTTTGAATGATATGAGGATAGATAAGTCCCCGAGGCCAGACGGGATATTCCCAAGGATGTTACTGGAAGCAAGGGAAGAGATTGCCACGCCTTTGGCGATGATCTTTGCGTCCTCACTGTCCACTGGAGTAGTACTGGTTGATTGGAGGGTGGAAAATGTTATTCCCTTGTTCAAGAAAGGGAATAGGAATAACCCTGGGAATTATAGACTGGTCAGTCTTATGTCGGTAGTGGGCAAATTATTGGAGAGGATTCTGAGAGACAGGATTTATGATTATTTGGAAAAGCATGGTTTGATTAGACACAGTCAGCATGGCTTTGTGAGGGGCAGGTCATGCCTCACAAGCCATATTGAATTCTTTGAATATGTGACAAAACACATTGATGAAGGAAGAGCAGTGGATATGGTGTATATGGAATTTATCAAGGCGTTTGATAAGGTTCCCCATGGTAGGCTCATTCAGAAAGTGAGGAGACATGGGATACAGGGAAAGTTGGCTGTCTGGATACAAAATTGGCTGGCCCATAGAAGACAGAGGGTGGTAGTAGATGGCAAATATTCAGCATGGAGCTCGGTGACCAGTGGTGTTCCGCAGGGATCAGCTCTGGGACCTCTGCTCTTTTTGATTTTTATAAATGACTTGGATGAGGAAGTGGAAGGCCGGGTTAGCAAGTTTGCCGATGACACCGAGATTGCTGGAGTTGTGGATAGTGTGGAAGGCTGTTGTAGGTTGCAACGGGACATTGACAGGATGCAGAGCTGGGCTGAGAAGTGGCAGATGGAGTTCAACGTGGAAAAGTGTGAAGTGATTCATTTTGGAAGGTCGAATTTAAATGCAGAATACAGGCTTAAAGACAGGATTCTTGGTCATGTGGAGGAACAGAGGGATCTTGGGGTCCATGTCCATAGATCACTCAAAGTTGCCACCCAAGTTGATAGGGTTGTTAAGAAGGCATATGGTGTGTTGGCTTTCATTAACAGGGAGATTGAGTTTAAGAGCTGCGAGGTTATGCTGCAACTCTAAGGCCCTGGTTCGACCACAATTGGAATATTGTGTTCAGTTCTGGTCGCCTCATTATAGGAAGGATGTGGAAGCTTTAGAGAGGGTGCAGAGGAGATTTACCAGGATGCTGCCTGGACTGGAGGGCATGTCTTACGAAGAAAGATTGAGGGTGCTCGGGCTTTTCACATTGGAGCGAAGAAGAATGAGAGTTGACTTGGTAGAGGCGTACAAGATGATGAGAAGCATAGATAGAGTGGATAGCCAGAGACCTTTTCCCAGGGCGGAAAGGGCTATCACCAGGTTTCATAATTTTCAGGTGATTGGAGGAAGGTTTCGGAGAAATGTCAGAGGTCGGTTCTTTACACAGAGAGTGGTGGGTGTGTGGAATGCGCTGCCAGCGGTGGTAGTAGAAGCAGATACATTAGGGACATTTAAGCGACTCTTGGATAGGTACATGGATGATAGTTGAATGAAGGTAGATAGGTAGTTTGAACTGAGAGTAGGTTAAAGGTTCGGCACAACATCGTGGGCCGAAGTGCCTGCACTGTGCTGTACTGTTCTATGTTCTCTGTTCTATGTTTTAATTTAACAGCAGTTGGAAACTTATTCCACTGTGTAACAGCTATCAATTCCAAACGGACAATTAACGGTCACGTTCTTCTCCTGTGTGTCACCATCAGGCCTAATACATCAGTTAATTAGTCGATTTTTTTGCAATATGTATTAGTTATCAGGTCCAATTCAATAATTGCATATATCATTATATATTAGGCATTGGATATCATGTCCAACTATACAATTCACTGTAACCATATTCTCCTGCGTTCTGCTTATTGAGCCCAAATAAAAAAATAACTCTGTCTTACTTGCACATCCATTGTATCAAGCCAATATAACAATCAACTGTAACTTTACTTCCTGTGCTTTGGTTATCCATCCCAATAAACAGTTAATTGCATGTTTACACCCGTGCATTTGCTATTAGGCACAATTTAATAATTAATAGCAATTTCATTCCTTTCTACACTTATCTCCAATTAACCAGTTAATATTCCTCTGTTTTTGTGGTTATTAAGCTCAATTGTACAATAGTTCTCCATTTATTCCACTGGGTATTGCTTGCCACGCATAATTTAGCATTTAAGTGCAACAATTATTCCCCGTGTATTTTAGCAAATCGATTGCAATAATCGATTGTCGCTTTTTGTCCTGCATACCATTATAATCGCCAATTGTATAATAAACAAATTCCTTCATGCATTTGTTATCATGTCCAATTGATCAATTATCTGTGGCCTTACTCCCTTGTGGTTGGGTATCAAACACAACATAACAATTAACAGCAACTTTATAAGTTGTGTTTCAGATATGAAACCCAATTTGACAAATAAACTTATCGTTATCCCTCTATTGCATTGTTATCAAGCCCAATATAACAACTGGACTAACTTTACGTTTTGTGGATTAGTTATCAGGATAAATTTAAAAATTAAGTTTGAACTTATTATTCTGTGTCTTGTTATCATGTCCAATTAAACTATTAACGGTAAACATATTCCCGTGCGTATTGTTACCAAAACCAACTTAACATCTAACTATTCTTTATTATTTTGTATATTGGACATCATGCTCAATTAAGCAATTTAAGTGACTTGCTTTGCTGCGTATTATCCTTCGGACAAATTCAATAATTAACTGTATCTTAATAACAATATATACTCGTAACCACAAACATTTTTTCCATCAACTTAATAGTGAGCGATTTATTCATATGTAACTGAACAGTTAATTTACTATAACTTTCTGCCCTTAAATTATGTTTATCCTAATGTAACATAATAATTAAATGCAATTTTATGAAACATTGCATCATTTACCATATGAAATTCAAATAGCTCTATCCTTTTCCCACGTGTAACACTTGATGTGACCAATTTTATAATTAGCTGATACGTTATTAACCTGTATGTTATTTATCCTGTTCGATATAATCATTAACTGTGACTTTTCCAAAATTCATTCGTTATTGAGACCAATTTAAGAATTAACAAATTGTATTCACCTGGTCTGTTCAATAGAAGAATTAACTTTAACATTATTTTCATGCATATTGTTTATCATGTGCAATTTCGCAATGGTCTGAACGTTAACCCCTGTGTGTTGGTTATCAATGCCAACTTAACACTTTATTCCACTGTGTACCCCTGTGTACTGTTATTAAGCTCTGTATGACAATTTGCTCATACTTTATTCCTTTTGTTATTGGTTATCCTTATCAATTACAGAATTAACAGTAACTTATTCACATGTGCATTGGCTTTGAAGCCCAATTCAACAATTACCCATAAATTTGTATGCCGTGTGCTAGTTATTACGTAGAATATTACAATTAACAGCACCTTTATTCCCTTATCCGCGGTTATCATGTCAAAATAAACAATTAGTTGTTACCATATTCCCCTGTGAATTGTTATCAATATCAATTTGGCAATTAACTGTAATTTTATTTTTTTGGTTATTGGTTATCATATCCAATTAAGCAATTAACTGCGCCGATATTCTCCTGTGTATTGTTTGTCAACCTCGAATAAACAATTAACTGTAAATTTGTTGATACATGTTTTATCCCAAATCCAATACAAGAGTAAACTGCAACTTCATTCCCTGTGCATTAGTTATCAAGCACAATGAATAATTAATTGTAACTTTATACACAGTCCATTTGCTGTTAGCTACAATTTAATAATTACAGAAACTATATTCAGATGTGTATTGGTCATCACGTCCAATTTAACAATTAATTGTGACCTCATTCCGCTGTGCACGAGTTATCAATCTCAATGTCGCAATAACTGGAAATATAATTCCACTGTCCATTGGTTCATCTTGTCCAATTAAACAATTAACTTTAAGCTCATTCCCCTGTGTATCGGCCATCAAGACCAATTTAACAAATAAATATAACCATTTTCCCACATATACTCTATCAAGTTCAACATAACAATTCACTGTAGCTATATGCAATCGGGAATTACGTACCATTTCAAATTATGTCCAATTTTATAATTAATTGTAAAGCAATTGTAACTTTATTACGTTAATTACTGGAACAATAATTGTTAAAATAAAAACAAGAAATGCTGGAACCACTCAGCAGTTCTGGCAGCATCTGTGGCTAGAGAAGCAGAGTTAACGTTTCGGGTCAGTGACCCTTCTTCGGAACTGACAAATATTAAAAGAGTCACAGGTTATAAGCAAGTGAGGTGGGGGAGGGGCAAGAGATAACAAAGGAGAAGGTGCAGATTGGACAAGGCCACATAGCTGACCAAAAGGTCATGGAGCAAAGGCAAACAATATGTTAATAGTGTGTTGAAAGACAAAGCATTAGGAGAGAATAGGTGTTAACGGACTGAATATTGAACAGTAGCACGTGCAAACATGAAAAAAACACAGTGGGGAAGCAAACTGAACAAACTAAGATGAATTGAATAAATGCAAAAAAAAGTTGTAAAAAATGTAAAAAAGAAAAAAAGAAGAAAAACGAAAAAACAACTAAAAATGAAAGTAAATAATTGTTAAAATATTGCTATTTTAAACAAACAACGAACTTATTATTATAAATTATTACTTCACTTTGTGAGAACCCTTATTTGTTGTCTGGTAAAGTGGGAAAACTTAGAAAATAGGGCTAAGTGTAGACACGGTGTCAAAGTAGAGGGATCCTGCAAACTTACGTCAAGTTTTAGAAACAATACTTGGAGCAAAAAGGGTGATACTTGAAGATAGTCAGTGAGAATATGGCAACCCAGTCGCTGTTCCAGGAGGGGAAAGGGTGAGGGCAGCACTACGATAAAACTCTGGGGATAGGCTGTCCACTAATATTCATTATAAGACCACCGGCTCCCACAGCTATCTAGACTAAACTTCCTGACACCCTACCTCCTGGAATAACTCCATTCCAGTCTTCCCCTTTCTCTCTCTCTCTGATGCATCTGCAGCCTTCCACAGCAGTGCTTCTTGAATGTCTTTCAATTTGCTGCAGCCGAGGATCTCCACCCATGGTGGTTGACAGGACCATGTCCGACTCATTTCCACACTTCGTTCCTCAGTCCTTCCTCTCCCTCCTAGAACCATGATAGGGTTCCCCCGTTCTCACTTTCCACCCCAGCAGACTCCACATCCAAAGGTTTATCCTTCACTATTTCTTCTACCTGCAGCGTGATGCCACCACCAAACGCACTTCCCCTTCAATCCTCTGTCATGGTTCTGCAGAGACTGTTTCCATCCATGATGCCCTGGCCCATTGCTCTATCACCCAGACACTTCGTCCCCTTCCTGCGGCACTTTCCCATGTAATCGTAGGAGGTTTAATACTTGCCCTTTTACGTCCTCTCTCCTCACCAGCCAAGGCTGCAAACACCCCTCTATAAAAACACAGTGTGGACTGATGAAAAGTCACAGATCTGAAACATGTTACCTGTTTCTCTCTCCACAGATGCTGCCAGAACTGCTGAGTATTTCCATAACTTTCTTCTTTCAGCCCAAACACTCCTTTCAGGTGAAGCAGCGATTTATTTGTACTTGTTACAATTTATTATACTGTATTCGCTGCTGACAATGCGGTCACCTCTACAGTCATGAGATGGAAAGCAGATTGGGTGACCATTTTGAGGAATACCTCTGCTCAGTCTGCAAGCATGACCCCGAGCTTCCGGCTGCTTGCTCTTTTAATTCACCATACTGCTCTGATGCCCACGTTTCTCTCCCCGGCCTGCTGCAGTGTTCCAGTGAGCAAGCTCAAGGAATAGCACCTCATCTACTGATGAGCGCTCTTCATCGAGTTTAATACTTTCAACTTGTTTATCATGTCTTTGCTTTCGAGCGGAGATGTTATTTTTTCTGCCATTAGCACTTTCTCTGGGAAAATGTGCTGCCTTTCACGACAACTATTAGCACTCCGTTTGACCTATGTTCCATGACATCACTTTTATTCAACTCGCCTACCCTCCGTCCTTTCAGAGAACTCCCCTTTTGATCTACTTTGCCCCTAAGCCCAAGATATTCACAATCTAGATCAATAATTTGGAAAGGGGACCAAATGTAGTATTTCCAATTTTGGTGATGACACAAAAATAGGTGCGAGTTGTGAAGAAGATGTAAAAAGACTTCAAGGAGATTCAGACAGACTAAGTGAGTGGGCAAGAGCATGGCAGATGGAATACAACGGGGAAAGTGTGAAGTTATTCACATTGGTAGCAAAAACAGAAATGCAGAGTGTTTATTGAATGGTGAGAGATTGGGATGTGTTGATGTCCAAAGGGACCTGGGTGCCCTTGATCGTAATTCACTGGAAGTCAACGTGCAGGTGCAGCAAACGAGTCGGAAGGCAAATGATATGTTGGCCAATATTGCAACGGAATTTGAGTAAAAAGATCAAAGAACAGTCCAGCACAGGAACAGGCCATTCAGCCCTCCAAGCCTGCGCCGATCTTGATACCTGCCGAAACTAACACGTTCTGCTCTTCTGGGGCCCATATCCCTCTATTCCCTTCCTATTCATATATTTGTCAAGATGTCTCTTAAACGTCGCTATCGGATCTGCTTCCACCACCTCCCCTGGCAGCAAGTTCCAGGCACTCATCACCCTCTGTGTAAAAAACTTGCCTCGCACATCCCCTCTAAAGTTTGCCCCTCGCACCTTAAACCTATGTCCCCTAGTAACTGACTCTTCCACCCTGGGAAAAAGCTGCTGACTATCCACTCTGTCCATGCCACTCATAACTTTGTAAACCTCTATCATGTCGCCACTCCACCTCTGTCGTTCCAGTCAAAACAATCCGAGATTTTCCAACCTCTCCTCATAGCTAATGCCTTCCAGGCCAGGCAACATCCTGGTAAACCTCCTCTGTACCCTCTCCAAAGGCTCCACGTCCTTCTAGTAGTGTGGCGACCAGAATTGCATGCAATATTCTAAGTGTGGCCTAACTAAGGTTCTGTACAGCTGCAACATGACTTGCCAATTTTTATACTCTATACCCCGACTGATGAAGGCAAGCAAGCCGTATGCCTTCTTGACGACCTTATCCACCGGCGTTGCCACTTTCAGTGACCTGTGGACCTATACGCCCAGATCTGTCTGTCTGTCAATACTTCTAAGGGTTCTGCCATTTACTGTATACTTCCCACCAGCATTAGAACTTCCAAAATGCATTACCTCACATTTGTCCGGATTAAACTCCATGCCATTTCTCCACCCAAGTCTCCAACCGATCTATATCCTGCTGTATCCTCTGACAATCCTCATCATTATCCGCAACTCCAACAACCTTTGTGTCATTCGCAAACTTACTAATCAGACCAGCTACATTTTCCTCCAAATCATTTATATATACTGCAAACAGCAAAGGTCCCAGCACTGATCCCTGCGAAACACCACTAGTCACATCCCTCCATTCAGAAAAACACCCATCCACTGATATCCTCTGTCTTCTGTGACTGCGCCAGTTCTGTATCCATCTTGCCAGCTCACCTCTGATCCCGTGTGACTTCACCTTTTGCATCAGTCTGCCATGCGGGACCTTGTCAAAGGCTTTACTAAAGTCCATATAGAAAACATCCACCGCCCTTCCCTCATCAATCATCTTCATCACTTCCTCAAAAAGCTCAATCAAATTAGTAAGACACGATCTCCCCTTCACAAAACCATGCCTTCTCTCGGTATTAAGTTCGTTTGTTTCCAAATGGGAGTAAATCCTGTCCTGAAGAATCCTCTCGAATAGTTTCCCTACCACTGACGTAAGGCTCACCACCCTATAATTTCCTGGAATATCCTGACCACCCTTCTTAAACAAATGAGCAACATTGGCGATTCTCCAGTCCTCTGGGACCTCACCTGTCGCCAGTGATGATGCAAAGATTTCTGTCAAGGCCCCAGCAATTTCTTCCCTTGCCTCCCTCAGTATTCTAGGGAAGATCCCATCAGGCCCTGGGGACTTATCTGCCTTAATGCTTTGCAAGACACCCAACACCTCCTCCTTTTTGATAGTGAGATGACTGAGACTATCTGCACTCCCTTCCTTAGTCTCATCATCCACCAAGTCCTTCTCTTTTGTGAATACTGATGCAAAGTATTCATTTAGCACCTCACCCATTTCCTCTGGCTCCACACATAGATTCCCATCTCTGTCCTCGAGTGGGCCAACCCTTTCCCTGGTTACCCTCTTGCTCTTCATATATGTATAAAAAGCCTTGGGAGTTTCCTTAATCCTGTTTGCCAATGAATTTTAATGACCCCTTTTAGCCCTCCTAACTCCTTGCTTAAGTTCCTTCCTACTGTCTTTCTATTCCTCAAGTGCTTCATCTTTTCCTTGCCTTCCGGCCCTTACAAATGCTTCCTTTTTCTTTTCGACTGCGCTCATAATATCCCGTGTCATCCAAGCTTCCCGAAACTTGCCAAACTCGTCTTTCTTCCTCACAGGAACATGCTGGTCCTGGATTCTAATCAGCTGACGTTTGAAAGACTCCCACATGTCAGATGTTGATTTATCCTCAAACAGCCGCCCCCAATCTAAATTCTTCAGATCCTGCCTAATATTGTAAAAATTAGCCTTCCCACAATTTAGCACATTCACCCGAGGACTACTCTTATCCTGATCCACAAGTACCTTCAAACTTATGGAATTACGGTCACTGCTCCCGAAATGCTCCCCCATTGAAACTTCGACCACCTGGCCGCGCTCATTCCCCAATACCAGGTCCAGAATGGCCCCATCCCCAGTTGGACTATCTACATACTGTTTCAAGAAGCCCTCCTGGATGCTCCACACAAATGCTGCCCCATCCAAGCCCTTAGTACTAAGTGAGTCCCAGTCAATATAGGGGAAGTTAAAATCACCCACCACTACATCCCTGTTACCTTTACATCTTTCCAAAATCTGTCTGCATATCTGCTCATCTACCTCCCGCTGGCTGTTGGGAGGCCTGTAGTAAACCCCCAACATCGTGACTGCACCCTTCCTATTCCTGAGCTCCACCCATATTGCCTCGCTGCATGACGTCTCTGACGTGTCCTCCCGCAGTACAGCTGTGATATTCTCCTTAACCAGTAATGCAACTCCCCCACCCCTTTTACAGCTTCCTCTTTCCCGTCTGAAGCTTCTGAAGCCTGGAGTACAGGAGTAAACAAGTCTTGCTGAAATTGAGTAGACCCTTGGTGAGACAGCACCTGGAGTATTGTGCACAGTTTTGGTCTCCTCACACAAGGATGGATATACTTGCCATAGAGGGAGTGCAACGAAAGTTCACCAGACAGATTCCTGGGATGGCGGGATTGTCCAACGAGGAGAGGTTGAGGAGACTGCACCTGTATTCTCCAGAATTTAGAAGAATGTGAAATGATCTCATTGTAGTATACAAAATAGTTATCGCGCTCGACAGGGTAGATACAGGAAGGATGCTTACCCTGGCTTAGGGTTCGCAAACCATGGGACAAAGTCTCAGAATAAGAGGTAGACCGTTCGGCACTGAGATGATGAAGAATGTCATCAATCAGCGGGTGGAGAATCTGTGGAATTCTCTACCCCAGAGGGCAGTGGATGTTGGGTCATTGAGTATGTTTAAAACTGGGATCCATCGATTTCCAGATATCAAAGGCACCAATGGATATAGTGATAATGCAGGAAAATGGCTTTGAGAACAAAGAACAAAGAACAAAGAAAATTACAGCACAGGAACAGGCCCTTCGGCCCTCCAAGCCTGCGCCGATCCAGATCCTCTATCTAAACATGTCGCCTATTTTCTAAGGGTCTGTATCTCTTTTCTTCCTGCCCATTCATGTATCTGTCTAGATACATCTTAAAAGACGCCATCGTGCCCGCATCTACCACCTCCACTGGCAACGCGTTCCAGACACCCACACCCTCTGCGTAAAGAACTTTCCATGCATATCCCCCCTAAACTTTTCCCCTTTCACTTTGACCTCGTGTCCTCTAGTAATTGAATCCCCCACTCTGGGAAAAAGCCTCTTGCTATCCACCCTGTCTATATCTCTCATGATTTTGTACACCTCAATCAGGTCCCCCCTCAACCTCCGTCTTTCTAATGAAAATAATCCTTATCTACTCAACCTCTCTTCATAGCTAGCGCCCTCCATACCAGGCAACATCCTGGTGAATCTTCTCTGCACCCTCTCCAAAGCATCCACATCGTTTTGGTAATGTGGCGACCAGAACTGCATGCAGTATTCCAAATGTGGCCGAACCAAAGTCCTGTACAACTGTAACATGACCTGCCAACTGTTGTACTCAATACCCCGTCCGATGAAGGAAAGCATGCCGTATGCCTTCTTGACCACTCTATTTACCTGCGTTGCCACCTTCAGGGAACAGTGGACCTGAACACCCAAATCTCTCTGGACATCAATGTTCACCAGGACTTTTCCATTTACTGTATAGTTCACTCTTGAATTGGATCTTCCAAAATGCATCACCTCGCATTTGCCCTTAGTGAACTCCATCTGCCATTTCTCTGCCCAACTCTCCAATCTATCTATATTCTGCTGTATTCTCTGACAGTCCCCTTCACTATCTGCTACTCCACCAATCTTAGTGTCGTCTGCAAACTTGCTAATCAGTCCACCTATACTTTCCTCCAAATCATTTATGTATATCACAAACTCAAAGAAGCCAAGTAAATCTTGATAAAAAGTCATATACATTTAGAGATCTTTTAAAAGCACTTCAATCTTGTTAATAAAAAGTAAGATGTAAATTTAAGAACTCTGATCAGGCTATGCTAAAAAGTTACATACAATTAAGAAATAAAATACAACATTTAAAATGTCTGAACTCCCTCTGAAAGTTGACAACTGCTGCTGCCGGTGTCTTCCTGGAATAGTGGAGCTGTTGTGTCAACAGAAAAGTCCTTCCCGAGCAACCCTGAGCCTGTTGGTACCGGCTTTAATCCAACCCAGGTAAAAATCAGGGTACATTGTGGGCAATGAGCCCAAATTGCTGAACTACAGGTCCCTGTCACTTTAAAGAGTGGGCTGGTGCGATTATGATCAGAGGCTCCTTCTAAGCACATTTCTCACCACCACAACTTCCAGATGCTGGTGTTAGTGTGTGCATGTACCAGCAGTTGCAGTGCTGTTCAGACCCTCAATAGCAGTGAAAGTCTCAGAGTTCACCGCTATTGGGGCTGTAAAATCCAGGCCAATATCTCACAGCCCTGTTAGATTTGCTCTCCCTCTGTACAAAATCAAACTCCACACATTGTCTTTCACTCACTCCTGTTTCCAGCAAATCAAATGTTCACCCGGCCCCGAGAGAGTCAAAAACTGGGGAAAAGGACACAGGGAGATAGAGAATAAGCTAAAGCTGACAATGTAAATATTTCCCATCATTGATACCTCTCTATTCCAATCCAACCTTCAGATTTGGGTAAATAATTTCAGTGTAAATTGTGCAGTTCAAGAGTCAAAACCAAAGGGCGATGCAGAATAAAGGAGAACTGCCAAAACCCCAGATTGAACCAGGGATCTTCAGTCCAACACACTCCCAACTGAGCTATTTCAGTCTCACAGGCTTGGGATGATAAGTGGCAAGTAATATTCGCACCACACAAGTGCCAGGCAATGACCATCTCCAACAAGAGAGAATCTAACTATCTCCCCTTGACATTCAATAGCCTTACAATCACTGAATCCCCCACCATCAACATCATGGGGGTTACCATGGGTAGCCATACAAATAACGTGACGAGAAGAGCAGGTCAGAGGCTTGTAATCCTGAGGTGAGTAATTACAGTGCAGCTGTTGGCTCCACCCCAGGGGCTGAATTTGTTCTGTAAACCATGAAGCAGCTTCCTCTCAAATCCCAGGTTTATCAATAAATCCTCTTACAAAAGCCCCAAAGTGTGATATATTCCTCTCACTCATCCATGACTCCTGACTCCCCAAAGCCTGTCCACCATCTGCAATTCACAAGTGAAGAGTGTGATGGAATACTCTCCACTTGCCTGGATGGGTGCAATTCCAACTCAAGAACCTCAACACCGTCCAGGACAAAGCAGCCCACTTGATTGGCACCCCATCTACAAACATTCACTCCCTCCACCATCGGCACACAGTGGCAGCAGTGTGTACTGTCTACAAGATGCACTGCAGCAATGCACCAAGACTCCTTAGACAGCACCTTCCAAACCCAGCGACCTTTACCACCGAGAAGGGCAAGGGCAGCAAATGCAGGGGATACCACCACCTGCAAGTTCCCCTCCAAGCCACACACCATCCTGACTTGGAACTATATCGCCGTTCCTTCACTGTCGCTGGGTCAAAATTCTGGAACTCCCTTTCTCACAGCACTGTGGGTGTACCTACCCCACATGGACTGCAGCGGTTCAAGAAGGCAGTTCACCACCACCTTCTCATGGGCAATTAGGGATGGGCAATAAATGCTGGCCTAGCCAGCGATGCCCACATCGCATGAATGAATGAATAAAAAGTGAAGTATCCCTTGTGTCATTCTTTTGGTAGAAAATATAACCCTGGTGGAATTGCCCCTCCCAATCACACCTCACTTCATGGAACATAGAAAATCGAGAAAATTTATGGCACAGAATGAGACCATTTAGCAATCGTGTCTGTGCCAGCTGAAAAAGAGCGATCCAGCCCAATCCCACTTTCCAGGTCTTGGGAATGGGAATGGGTTGGACACAGTGTGAAATACATTCAAGTATTTATAAAACATTACAACATGTGAGTAATATTCCCCATTGATTTCTCAGCACTGATGAATTGTGAAGTGGGAGACAGCCAGAAGTCCCAGTGATCCACACTGACCCTGAGCTGAGAATGAAATGAGAAAAAGTTCAATCTTCAGCAGCGAGATGCTGCAGAGAGGTAAGAGTCCTGAATCAAGGAGAGACTTTCTCATACTGCTGTTGAATCTCATTTCAAACACTCCTTGAACTCTCTGCCGAGGAATTCAGAGCTGGATAACGCCTGTAAAATCAGCCTAAAAAGGAAATAGAAAACACCCACCGTGGGCTCAAACTCAAAAACTTGAGATTCAGAGTTTCATGCTTTCATCGACTGAGCTCACCAGGCCTGAGACAGTGTCCCCGTCCAGTCTATTATTGGACGGTGCAGCTGTTGGCTCCACTCCAGGGGCTGAATTTGTTCTGTAAATCATGAAGCAGCTTCCTCTCAAATCCCAGGTTTATCAGTAAATCTTCTTACAAAAGCCCCAAAGTGTGATATATTCCTCTCACTCATCCAGAATAAAAGTTACATCTTTTGCTCTTTTTACCTTCCAAACATTGACTTCGATTTTACTCAGCATTTATTTCTCTCTCCTTTTTATGTTGTGTATTTCCGAATAAACATTTCATTTCAATTATTTATGAGGGATGAAATGAACAGAAAAGATTTTCTGCAATGGTACCGGGGTGTGGGACAGACTGAGTGGTTCGGATCTGGAATACACTGCCTGAGAGTGTGCTGGAGGCAGATTCAATCGTGGTTTTCAAAAGGGAATTGGATAAACACCTGAATAGAGAAAATTTGCAGGGCGACAATGAAAGGGCAGAGGAGTGGAATTAGCTGATCTGCTCTTGCAAAGAGCAGTCATGGACATGATGGACTGAATGGTCTCCTTCTGTACTGCAACCATTTGATTCCTTGATTCGAACTCTGTCAAAGTTGTTCTGAACTTGCTCTGCTCCAAGGAGAACAACCGCAGCTTTTCCAGTGTCTGCACATAACTGAAGTTATGAGGAACCATGGGGAACCCACTGGAGACCTTCCTCCAGACAGAAATACAACTGTTCACCACCACACTGTGACCCAGCTGTTCACATGATTTGGATGCGGGGACCAAATGTAGTATTTCCAAGTTTGCAGATGACACAAAACTAGGTGGGAATGTGTGTTGTGAGGAAGATGCAAAGCGGCTTCAAGGGAATTTGGACAGTCTCAGTGAGTGGACAAGAAAGTGGCACATGAAATATAATGTGTCAAAATGTGAGGTTATCCACTTTGGTAGGAGAAACAGATGTGCAGATTATTTGTTAAATGGTAAGAGTGTGAATGTACAAAGGGGCCTGGGTGTCCTTGTCAATAAGTGACTGAAAGCTAACATGCAGGTGCAGCAAGCAATTAGGAAGGCTAATGATATGTTAGCCTCTATCACAAGAGGATTTGAGTACAGGAGCAGTAAAGTCTTGCTTCAATTGTATATAACCTTGGTTGGACTGAACTGTGGAATACTGTGTGAAGTTTTGTTCCCCTTACCTCAGGAAGGATATCATTGCCATGGAGGGAGTGCAACGAAGGTTCACCAGACTTGTTCCCGGGATGGCGGGACTGTCAAATGAAGAGAGATTGGGGAAACTGGGACTGTATTCTGTAGAGTTTTGAAGAATGAGAGGTGATCTCATTGAAACTTACAAAATATTTAAAGGGATAGACAGGGTCGATGAAGCTAAGATGTTTCCCCCGGTTGAGGAGTCTAGAACCAGGGGACACAATTTCAACGTAAGGGGAAAGCCACTTAGGACAGCGATGAGGAGAAATTTCTTTACTCAGTGGGTTGTGAATCTTTGGAATTCTCTATCTCAGAGGGCTGTGGAAGCTCAGTCATTGAGTATGTTTAAAGCAGAGATTGACAGATTTCGAAATACAAATGACATAGGGGATATGGAGATAGTGTGGGAAAAAGGCATTGAAGTGGACGATCAGTCATCATCATATTGAATGGCAGGGTGGGCTCGACGGGCTGAATGGCCTACTCCTGCTCCTCTGTTCCTATCAGTCTGCAAACTTTATATGCATGCTGTCATTGTCCCTTTTATTCCATGGGCTTCAGTTTTACTGGCAGTCTAGTATGTGACATCATCAAGAAGGTTTCAATAAGTTGAATAAGGAGAAATTGTTTCCAGTGGCAAAAGGGTCAGTAACCAGAGGATGTATTTATCAGGTGATTGAGAAAAGACCAGAGGCGAAATGAGGAATGATTTTTTATACAGTGATGTGTTGTCCTCTGGAATGCACTGTCTGATCAGGACTTGAAAGCAGATTCAGTAGTAACTTTGAAAAGCAATTGGGATAAATACTGGAAGGAAAATTTACAGATTACAGGAAAAAGCTGAACACCAGGACTAATTGGATAGCACAACCAAAGAGACAGCACTGACACAATGGACCAAATGGTCTCCTTCTTTGGGTATCATTCTATGGTTTTATGAACATAATGTTGGTACAATTGCCTGAGTTGGAAGGGAAGTGAACCCAGATTCTGGGTATTCTAAACACCAGACCCAAACCAAATGAACAAGCCCGTTGTTTAATCTCTGTTTTTCACACCAGCTTCTCCTCGCTCTTTCTGTGTTTCCAGCCTGGTCTGTTCCTCTGACCTTCATTCCTGACACTCTATTGAGAATGGCCAACTCACTGCGCCTCTCACTCACACCGTCACTCCACCCCTTCACCCACTTCCAAACCTCTCTGTTCAACAGTACCTCACATCTGCTCCTCTGCTCCATTAATATAACAGGAAAACATTTTCAAACAGACATCTCCAGACAGTGAACGTTCCAGTAAGACAAGGTAAAGATCAGATTCATTCACTTCAAACACAGAGAGAGCAGCTCTCCCTGTTCAGTCGAAGGAGCAGATGTAGTTTCACTCCCATTAGTCTTAGAGACATGGGCCAGAATTTTAAGGGACCGTTGGAGACGGGAATGGAGGCCAGGGAGGGGGAGGGGGGTGTATAAAATAGGGATGGAAGGCGTTGGACCGGATTTTTCTGTCGGCGGCTGACATGGAGGGCAGACTTCGCACATCCACACGGCAAGAAGGCATTTCAAGTATTTATGAGTCCAATTGTCAGCAATTTTATTCACTGGATCCAATTGAACTAATAGCACACGGGAACCACGGGGCTTCAGAGCCTCGCCTGGTTAAAGGAGGTGACTGGGAGGTGGGAGCTGAGTGTTGTCTTCACTGGGAAGCTATCGGGTGAGGCAGCAAAACTTGGCAGAAAGGGCTTCGGGAAACACTGTCAGGAGTGGGAGCCAATGTGCCAGCTCTGCAGAGGGAACAACACCAGGGTGCCATTGGGGCAGTGCCACTTCATTGAGGGTGACAAGTGAGGTAAATGTGGCTGGGTGTTGTTTACTGTGAAGGCCTTGCACTCAGGGAGGGGCAACCTGTCATGTGCCTCATTCGAGGCTCTCATTGGATTCGAGGCTCCCATTGAGGAGGAGGAGGAGGAGTAGAGAGGAAGGGAGGGAGGCGCAGGCACCAGCAGGGGCACCACAGCAGCTTGGGAGCCCACAGGAATGCCAGCCTCGAACAGGAGGCTGGAGAAGGAGGCAGAGGAACACGTCAGCCGAGGTTCAACTACCTGCAGATGTCCGAGTGACAGTGTCTCCGCAGACTGCACCTCTCCACGGGGGTCGTCACTGATCTCTCTGCCATGATGCAGCTGTGCCCCATGCGACTTGGTGGGCACCTGATGCCAGTGTCACTGAAGGTCACCGTGCCACTGAACTTCTTCACCACCAGATCATTGCGGGGATCCACTGGAGATATGCGTGGAATCTCACAGTCTGTAGTGAATCAGTGCATCAAGGAGGTCACCAATGTCCTGTTCAGGAGGGCCGGTGACTATGTGCACATTGATCCAAACAGTCTAGCTGAGAGAGCTATAGGATTCGGGGACATCGCTGGATTCCACCAGGTGTCGGGTGTCATTGACTGCACCCATGTGACCATCATGGCTCCTGCAGACCAGCCAGCAGCCTTCAACAGGAAGGGCTTCCACTTGCTCAGTGTGCAATTGGTCTGCGACCACTGCAAATGGATCCCATAGGTGTGTGCACAAATCCCGGGAAGCAGCCACAACGCCTGCATACCAAGGCACTCCCAGGTGCCAGAACCTTTCCGCGGCCCCATCCGCTTTCAGAGATGGATCCTTGGAGACAAGGGCTACCCACTGAGGACATGACTACTGACATCTGTGAGGAACTCACGCACGGATGCAGAGGAGAGGTACAACACCTGCTGCGGGTCAACCCGAGCGACCATCAAGGAGGCCATTGGTCTCCTGAAGATGAGATTCAGGTGCCTAGATCGATCCAGTGGAGCCCTTCAGTATGTCCCGGCGAGGGTCTCGCATATCGTCGTGGTTTGCTGTGCACAGCACAACCTGGCATTACAGAGGGGCGAGGTGTTGACTAGTGAGGATATCGTGGAGTGTGATGTCTCCTCTGATGATGAGGATGTGGAGGAGGATGCTGCCCAAGCAGTGCCAGATGAAGAACCTCAGGCACAGCAGGAAAGGGGCCATGAGATACACACAAGGGAGACATGAGACACCTTTATACATTCAAGTTTCCTTTGAGCTTTACCACCTTCTGGAACCAAGGCAATAAAGTCTTAGCTTTAAACAGCCCTGTTGTCGCCTCCTTCCTTCTGCACTGCAGCATCCAGGTACACATCGCACAGTGACAAGGCCGAAGCTTTGTGAACTCAGGGCTTGGTCCCTCACTTCCAGCCCCTTGGGAGGAAGGGTTTAAATGAAGTCCCAAAGGGCATCAACAATAGGAAGGAGACATAGTGAGAGAACATCATTTCTTTCTTTCGTGTGACAACAAACGCAACCCTATCCATCTGGAATGTACATTCACCGTGAACCCTAAGTGAATCTAGGTGCTCTTCTGAAATCTTTTCCGCGTGCTCCTACGTGGTGCTCCCCCTGCTCTGGCAGCTGAGGTGGAGACAGGCTGCTGACCTTGCTGCCCCATGGCTTGGGATGACATTGGTGGCCGCCCTCTTGCTGCCTGAGGCCTGGAGGGCCCCGGCACACTGAGGGCCTCCTGCACAGGTACAGGGACCCCCCTCTGTCATCGAGGGTGATGGAGGCAGGCACTGGCATCACTTGTGTCACTGGCAGAGGGGCTTTGGAGCTACTGTCCACACCAGGAACACCCTGAGAGGAGACCCCAGATGTAGCAGCCAGCTGCTCCTCCCCCTTATAAGACACACTTGTAACTCGCTGCTGACCTGAGAGGGACGTGGACCTGGTGAAGAGTTCAGGTGCCTCGTCCCCCCTCTCACCTTGTCACCGCTTGATGGATCTCATGGACAAAGCGATGGAGTGCAGGTCTGCACACATCTCCGGCAGCCACTGATTGGTCGGCTGGATCTGGCTCTCCATCAGAGTCACCAATCTCTCAAGGAAGGAAGCCAGACACACCCCCATCAGAGACAGTACAGCATGCAAGGCCTGGATGGACTCCTCCATCATCCGAACTTGGGTACACATAACCTCCGTCAACTCTGCCAGATGTTGCCTGACCTCTTGCTGCAGCTTCAGCATTTCCCGTGTTGCTGGTGACACCAGAGGCACGTCATCAGCCTGGGACTCAGCATGGGCCTGGCCTCCCACAGACTTCCAACTGCCAGTGGCCTCGGCTGTCACTGCCTCCGTCATCTGCCCGGGCCTGTCTGTGACGTGCTCACCAGCTTGTGTGACAAATCTAACAGCGAGTGGATACCCACCGAGTGAGGGTTTCTGTGCTGGTGGAGGGTGCAGGGGAATGATGTGACGGTGCACCATCTGAGGCTCCCTCCTCCTCCTCAGAGGTGTCTGACTGTCCCCCAGTCTCTCCAGCTCTTCGCTCTTGTCGTTAATCCTAGCCTGCATGTGAAAACAGGGACATTGAAGGGTTAGGGTCTGCCCATCGTGACATTCCAACCACCCCTACTGTGCAGCTCCATTGATGCAGTGGTGAACAGATGAGCAGTGTGGCTCCTTTGCAGCGGATGCACCCTTGTGCCCCAGGAGATGTTCATTCACTCTCTTAGGTAGGTGTCCCTGTCTCTCCATCAGCTATGGATCAGCTGCTTTGCTTCCCGGCCTGTTCCATGGCCTCCTCCTCCATCGGGATGAGGACATGGAGATAAGGCATCCACTGCCAGTCTTGACATGCTCTTTCCGATTGTGGGCTGTCTTCTCCTGCAGCCACTATGATCAACAAAGTTAGTCTCCCAGCGGGGACAAACCCAATATCTCTGATGGTGATAGTCCAGCAGTCCATGATGTGGACACACATATTCCTCCTGCATGTGGCCCCTCTCGAGGGACTGTGTGAGTTTATACAATGACTGACGTGCACCTCCCACCGAGATGCAGCCAAGCCTCAGGCAGCATGTCCTGCTGCCCTTCCCCAATACACATGACTGGGTGGTCACTCCCTTTCCACCAAACACTCCCTCTCACTCTGCCATGCGCAACGTCCAAAGGGTCCAAAGTGTTTTGAGTTTGCGCCTGAGCAGCCCGGATCCGGTCATTGACCCACTTCTTGCACTGGATCCATGTCTTGGGGGTGACCCCACGGCTGCTGACTTCACCTACTATCTCAAAGCAGCTTTGCTTGGTCAGGTGGACAGGTCTCCACCTCCCATCCCTGGGGAAGAGGATCTTCCACCTATCTGTTGTCACCTGGAGGCGAACCTGCAGGAAGGCATCGCTAAACTATTGGACCATGGTCACTGCAGGCTCGCATTCAGCTCCTTACCTATCAAGCAGCAGAGACAGCAGAACGGGTCCTGGGGCATCAGTGACAGCAGAACGGGTCCTGGGACAGCAGAATGTGTCCTGGGCAGCAGAGGCAGCAGAACAGGTCCTGGGGCAGCAGATGCAGCAGAACAGGTCCTGGGGCAGCAGAGGCAGCAGAATAGGTCCTGGGGCAGCAGATGCAGCAGAACAGGTCCTGGGGCAGCGGAGGCAGCAGAACAGGTCCTGGGGCAGCAGATGCAGCAGAACAGGTCCTGGGGTAGCGGAGGCAGCAGAACAGGTCTTGGGGCAGCAGATGCAGCAGAACGGGTCCTGGAGCAGCAGAGGCAGCAAAACGGGTCCTGGGGCAGCGGAGGCAGCAGAACAGGTCCTGGGGCAGCAGATGCAGCAGAACAGGTCCTGGGGTAGCGGAGGCAGCAGAACAGGTCCTGGGGCAGCAGATGCAGCAGAACGGGTCCTGGAGCAGCAGAGGCAGCAGAACGGGTCCTGGGGCAGCAGAACGGACCCTGGGGCAGCAGAGGCAACAGAACGGGTTCTGGGGCAGCAGAGGCAGCAGAACGGGTTCTGGGGCAGCAGAGGCAGCAGAACGGGTCCTGGGACAGCAGAACGGGTCCTGGAGCAGCAGAACGGGTCCTGGAGCAGCAGAGGCAGCAGAACGGGTCCTGGGGCAGCAGAACGGGTCCTGGAGCAGCAGAGGCAGCAGAACGGGTCCTGGGGCAGCAGAACGGGTCCTGGGGCATCAGAGGCAGCAGAACGGGTCTTGGGGCAGCAGAACGGGTCCTGGGGCAGCAGATGCAGCAGAACGGGTCCTGGAGCAGCAGAGGCAGCAGAATGGGTCTTGGGGCATCAGAACGGGTCCTGGGACAGCAGAACGGGACCTGGGGCAGCAGAGGCAGCAGAACGGGTTCTGGGACAGCAGATGCAGCAGAACGGGTCCTGGGGCATCAGAGGCAGCAGAATGGGTCTTGGGGCAGCAGAACGGGTCCTGGGACAGCAGAACGGGACCTGGGGCAGCAGAGGCAGCAGAACGGGTTCTGGGACAGCAGAGGCTGCAGAACGGGTCCTGGGGCAGCAGAGGCAGCAGAACGGGTTCTGGGACAGCAGAGGGCTCTCAGGAAGACACTCCTTTAAACCAGGCAGCAGTGAATACAGGTCTGGCAGTCCTTTCAATATGGTGCCAGCACCTGCCGTTGTGTCAGATGTCGGTGCCATCGGTGCCTCGTTCCCTGCCTCTGGTCCTTGTTTACATGGGCCCCACGCCTCCCCTTCATTAATTGGTCAGCTGCTACGTGATCGGGGTCGGCCGGCCACATTTCACTCGTGTGGTGACGGCACCCACTCACGGTGTCTCTGCCGAGAGCCGCACCGTTAGTTTAAAATTCAGCCCATGGGGTCAAGAGTGGAAAATCTCCCCTCTGATTCTCTCTAGTTAAACTGATGGAGACACCAAATTAAAACTGATGAAACCAGGGATTGTATCCTGGTTCTTCAATCTAGTGTTCTCCCAACTGAGCAATTCCATCCTCACTGTGAACTCATCTTCATTGGAGACAAATATAACTCCAGGCGGAATTTCCGCACCAATTCATTCCTCACTTCAGGGGAATGGGACCCGACCAGATCGCGGAACTCAGATTATGTTAATGTTCTGCTCTTGATATCTTAATATTATCTTGCGTTTGAGCCACTTTTAATCAGGTTCACGGACAAATTCTTCCATCATCCCTTCTCCCACATTCTCTCTCTCTCATTCATTCTTTATTCCTCACAGTCCAGAAAGAGTTAGGAATCAGAGCTCACTCCCAAACCCTCTGCACACAGACCTCTGTCTGTTTCCCTGTTTGATCCAAGAGACCAGTCAATAAATTACACTCTTTATAAACACAGAAAGCTGCCTCAGAGTGTTGGACAGAGATAAATACACTGAAGTCTTTTGAAAAAAGTTCATCTTGCGGGTTGTTACTGAGCCCACAGAGCAGGGCGGGCCCAGGCTCCAGCCCCAGCCCCAGCCTGTGCTGTGTTAGCTGATGCCACCTGGTGTGATACTGAGCCACACGGAGCAGGAAAGGGCCTGATTGTATTCATGGCCTGTGTTGAGTTAACTGATCCCACTCAGTGTGGTAGGAGCCACACAGAACAGAATGGGCCCAGGCTCCTTCCTCAGCCTGAGGGATGATAGTTCTTCTCACACATTGTTTTACAGAGCCCCACACAGAACAGGGAAATCTCAGGCTCCATCCCCGGCCTGTGGTATTTTACTTCATCGCACCTGGTATGGTACGGAGCCCCCAGAGCAGGAAAGATCCAGCTTCCATCTCCGGCCTGTGCTGAATTAGCTGATCTTACCTGGTTGGCACTGAACCGCAATCAGGGAAGGATGGGCCGAGGCTCCATGGCCTGTGGTGTGTTAGTTATTCTCATTTGGTGAGGTACTGAGCACTATATAGAGCAGGATGGGCCTGTGCTCAGTGAGCTGATCTCACCTTGAGTGGTTCTGAGACCCACACACAAAGCAGGACAGGCCTCGGCCTCATCCCCGGCCTGTGTTCAATTAACTGATCTCATCCAAAAGATTTTGATAAGGTTCCACACAAGAGGCTTCTCTATAAGATTAAAGTCCCTGGTATCAGTGGTAGTATATTGATCTGGATTGGGAACTGACTGGCAGGGCGTAGGCAGAAAGTAGTTACAGATGGATCTGGATCTGTTTGGAGACCAGTTACCAATGGTATCTCACAGGGATCGGTGTTGGGTCTGTTGCTCTTTACTATTTTTATTAATGATCTGGATGTAGGTGTAGGGGGCACCATCTGTAAATTTACAGATGATTTGAAGATCTGTGCGAGTGTTCAGACTGTAGACGATACTCGACTGTTTCAGGCTGATCTTAATGTGTTGGGAGATTGGGTTCATGACTGGTTAATGATGTTTAATTTGGGTAAGTGCAGTGTTATTCATGTGGACAGGGCGAATGCTCAACATTCATACACCCTTCAGGGAAAAACATTAAAGTAGGTGGAAAAAAGAAAATAATTTTGAGCAGAGATCTGGATGTTCTAGTGCACAGATCTCTAAAGGTACAGCAGCAATGCTGTGAAGTGATAGTTGGAGCAAATAGGGGGTTGGTTTGCATTCAGAGGACAATTGAGTATAAAATGAGGCATATTATTTCATGGGATGTGAGCGACACTGGCAAGTCCAGAATTTGTTACCCATCCCTAATTGTCCTTGACAAGGTGGCAGTGAGCTCCCTTCTCGAATTGCTGCACTCCATGTGGTGTAGGTACACCCACAGTGCTGTTAGGAAGGGAGATCCAGGATTTTGACCCAGCATCAGTGAATGAACAGCGATATATTTGCAGATCAGATGGTGTGTGACTTGGAGGGGAGCTTGCACATGCTGGTGGTTCCATGCATCTGCAGCCCTTGTCCTTCAAGGTGGTGGAGGTCTTCGGTTTGGAAGGTGCTGTCTGCGGAGCCTTGGTGAGTTGCAGCAGTGCATCTGGTAAATGGTACACACTACTGCCACTGTGCGTTAGTGGTGAAGGGAGTGAATGTTTAAGGTGGTGAATGGGGTGACAATCAAGGCGGCTGCTTTGTCCTGAACAGTGTCGAGTTTCCAGAGTATTGTTGGTGCTGCACTCATCCTGGTTTGTGCCTTGTAGATGGTTGACAAGTTTTGGAGAGTCAAAAATCACAAAATTATTACAGTGGAGAAGGAGGCCATTGGGCCCATTGTGTCTGCATAGAATCATAGAACATAGAAAGTTTACAGCACAGGCAGGCCAAAAAACGAACCACCCAGCTGAATCCCATTGTCCAGCATTTGGACCGTAGCCCTGCAGGTTCAGATACTTGAGGTGCACATCCAGACTCCTTTTAAATGAGTTGAGGGTTTCTGCCTCAGCTACCCTTACAGGCAGTGAGTTCCAGACTCCCACAGCCCTCTGGGTGAAAAAAACTTTCCTCATCTCCCCTCTAATTGTTCAACACATCACTTTAAATCTATGCCCCCTAGTCACTGACCTCCCTACTAAGGTAAATAGACCCTTCCCATCCATTCTATCCAGACCCCTCACAATTTTGTACATTTCAATCAAATCTCCCCTCAGCCTCTTCTATTCCAAGGAGAACAACCCCAGTCTATCCAATCTTTCCTCATAGCTGCATTTTTCCAGTCCTGGCAACATCCTCGTAAATCTCCTCTCTAACCTCTCTAGTGCAATTACATCCTTTCTGGAATGAGGTGACCAGAACTGCACACAGAACTCAAGTTGTGGCCTAACTAATGATTTATACAGTTCCAGCATAACCTCCCTGCTCTTATATTCTATACATAGGCTAATAAAGGAAAGGATTCCATAAGCCTTCTCAACCAACTTATCAACCTATCCTGCTACTTTCAGGGATTTGTGGACATTCACTTCAAGGTCCCTCACTTCCTCTACACCTCTCAGCATTCACCCATTAATTGTGTCTTCCTTTGCTGTGTTTGACCTCACCAAAGGCATCACCTCACACTTCTCCAAGTTGAATTCCATTTGCCACTTTTCTGCCCACCTGACCAGTCCATTTCTCCAGCTCTCCTAATGAGCATTTCACCATGTGCCTTGCGCTGAGTTACTCATCACAGAAGTCCAACTATCTGCTTTACTCTTGTCGCCAGAGTATGTATATGAATGGTCCAGTTAAGCTTTTGTCAATGGTAACCCCCAGGATGTTGATGGTGGGGGGATTCAGCGATGGTAATGCTGTTGAACGTCAAAGGGAGATGGTTACATTCTCTCTTGTTGGAGATGGTCATTGCCTGGTACTTATGTGGTGTGAATGTTACTTGCCACTTCGCAGCCCAAGTCTGAATGTTGTCCAGGTCTTGCTGCTTCTGGACATGGACTCCTTCAGTATCTGAGATGTCCCAAATTTGTCCTTTTGTGAAACCTTGGTCAGGACTCACTTGGAATATTGTATCCAGTCTTGGTCTCCTCACATGATGGGTGATATTGAGGCTTTGGAAAGGGTACAGAGGAGAGACATTCGACGAATTCCCAGTATAAGACATCTTGGTTATCAAGTTAGACTAAAAGAGTTGGGACCCTACACCTTAGAGAAACCTAGACTGAGGGGTGATCCGATTGAGGTTCATAAATAATGAAGGGTCCAATTCAGCATGGGAGAGGAGTCATAACTTAAAATTGTGAAAGGCCAGATGGCACCCGGATCACATTAAATTTCATTTTCAGTGGTTGGTTAATGTACCAGGATGGTCGAGTGGTTAAGGTGTTGGACTTAAGATCCAATAGACATGTATCTGCGTGGGTTCAAACCCCACTCCTGTTATCTGTGCTTACAAAATGTTACTTTTTCTTTCCCTGACTTTTGCCTTGCACCAACATCTCTTCTGTCATTTCATCACTCTTGCCTTCCAACTGATCACAGCTTCCTATTATTTGATCTGCCCCAGCACCGTTCCTTGGCTCTGCGCTTGCTTATAAACTGGTAAATCTTTAACTTAATCTCCTCTGTACCCTGACAATGACCTTCTCATCCTTCCTGGATTGTGGTTCCTCACAGGATCCGCTGCCTCTCCGACTCCCCTCCAGGTAACTGAAGGCCCTGAGCCTTGGTCTCGCTTTATACGCTAGCTGGTAGTTGATTCCTTGCAGGTCTGCCACCGCTCAGGAGAAGCTCAAAACCCAGATCAAGCAAAGTATCAAGAGGAATGTGAAGAAAGGCTCCCTGGTGCAGAGCAAGGGACAGGGAGCCTCCGGCTCCTTCAAAATCAGCAAGAAGGAAAACCTAGGGAAAAGTGGGAAAGTAGGTGAAGAAACCAGCACACAAGAAATCTTCAGTGAAGAAACCAGCAGACAAGAAATCTTTAGTGAAGAAACCAGCAGACGTGAAAGTGACAACAAAGAAAGTAACAGCCAAGAAAACGAGCAGCAAGGCGGCGGCAAAGCCAAATAAGGTGGTGAAGAAAGCAGCGCTTCAGAAAAAGTCTCCTGCGAAGAAGGTCAAAAAAGGCAAGAGTGCGGCGGGCGGAAAGGCGCTGAAGAAAGTGCAGACATGGAAGAGCAAGGTCAAGCCGAAAGCAGCGAAGGCTCAGAAAGCAGGGTCTGGAAAGAAGTGAAAGAGCGCGGGAAACTTGGAAACATCTGAACACAAAGGCTCTTCTCAGAGCCACCCACATCTCTCAGGAAAGAGCTGATCCCCTGATCAAATGATCCCTGTCCCGGCCCCGCCTGCAGATTCCACATGGAAATGATATGGAGTAAATCCAGGATCCCTTGTGACTCCCCTCCACCCAGCCCTTTCCCCACTCTCTGTAATAAAACAGAGGGATATCCGGCCCTCACTCTAACTGGAGATGTGTTCGGTGCAGTCTCAGTTCACAAATTCAGGGGGAGAGTCTGTAAGACAGGAACACTGGCGGAGAAACCCCACCTCACAACTCAAACCCCAACACATGAGTTTCTCCAATTCAGCTGGAGTCGGGTGACAACAGGAGCTGGGATAGGCTGTGATTGGGAATGTGAGGAATGGATTTGTTCAGGGAGGAATGTACCTGGAATCTCCGAAAATAATAGTTCCTTATTTCCCCAGATGACACATTCTGCAGTGAGAGTGAAAAGTTTCTTCACTGCTTCACATTTACTAATTGTTTGGTTCGAGATGAATAATGAGTCAGAGAGTCGTGACAGGATCTGAAGCTTTTCTCACACCAGCCCTTGAATGACTCAGTGTGAAGTGTCCAATGTGTGAAGCTACTGCCAGGGTTTGTCAATCTGAACAGTTTCAGCTCAGTTACTGGGGGCCTGGAATCCCCGCAGTTTGACTCTGTCTCTGATTGGTCACCCGCTTCTCAATCCAATTCGTAACCAATAGGAGAATCACATATAAGTAAATAGAAGTTCTCATTGGCTTAAATTTTCCAATTGGAAAAAGCCCGGCAATTCCAGAGCAGGAAGGAATTGAAGTGATGGAAAATTTCAATTTTCAGGCAACAATTTTAAAACCTCTCATTTTATGTTCTGTTTTACTGTATTTACCGTCACAAAATCCTGACGCGATTTTAGGAATCGTTTTCATTTGTCAATCTGTTAACTGTAAGCGGCGGGAGGAAGGTCCGGTTCAGCAATTTAAAACGGGACAAATATCAGCTTCCACTCTGTAAAAGGAACAAATTAGCGACTAACCGCTTCTCACAGGCTTCTCGGGGACTGACAGAAACGAGCGGTTTCTGATCCTTTCTCCTGAAAGAGGCGGATAATGCTGCAGGGAGCAATGAACTGCCCTTCACTTTCTGGCTGCTAATACACCCCTGACTTTAAACAGTTCAAACAGCGACTGATGCTTCTGTCGGAAAATGAGCAGATTCACCAGAATGATCCCGGTCCATCATGGCCAAAGACATCCAGCTGGCCCGCCGCATCCGCGGGGAACGCACCTTAAACCCAGCTTCAGTAACAAGTGTAACAAGGGCTCTTTTCAGAGACACCAAATCAGCAAAGGAAAGAGCTGCCATCTCTGTTCATCATCAAACCCATTAGATTGAAGGGGCGGTCACATGGTTTCTGTTTTGTCACATCACTTTCCCGAAAGGCCTGTCGGACTGAGAGCTGATCTGGAATTTAGAAAGCAGCATTACCGGAGACTCATTGCTGCTCAGCACAATCTCAACCCCGCTCCTGGGATCCGTTCGCTGGCATTTGGGGAAAAGAAATGGATCCCAGTTTTATTTGGAAGGCATTAATTGAGCCGGGTCCGTTCACATGAGGGTTATTTACAAACATTACCCAATGAGTTCACTAATATTTGAATCCATTGGAGATTAGTATACAGGACATATAAGGCAGCTCGCTCATTCTGACTCGAACCGCCAGTTCCCCAGGGTTGCAGACCCTGACACTGCGGGGAGAGAATCCCCGACTCTATCCCGCCGCCGGGGGGAAACAGACAGCTCTGTGTCCGGAGAATAGGGAGGACCGGGGGGAAGGCACATATTAAAGCGCTGCAATGGACTGAACTCCTGTGTGTGCACAACTCTCACTGATTCCGTCCTCTGGGAACAGTGCGGTCGAAACAGATCAGGTTAGGAGAGAAACACACAGCCCGAGAATGGCCTCTTCCTTCCTGCATTTACTCTGTTCTGGGAGCAGATTCTCATTGAGAAGCGGCGCTCAGATCACCAGAGAGAAAAAAAAACACAATTCAAACTGTCCAAATAAAAAACAGAGAATTAACCCGGACACTTCCATTATTAAATTAATTCATCAGCTCCGAACCAGTTCCCGTTAATGTACCGGGATAATCTCGGGAATTATAAAATCGAAGGCAGCGGGATTTATTAAATTGTTGATTCTGACACCCTGTAGTTCACTTCTTCACTTAACTAGAGGGGGAGATGTGTGAGCAGAGAAACAGAGCGAAATCCAGAGAGGGAACTGAAAAGACACCTGGACAGATGTGAAACAGGTCAATCCACTGTTACAATAACTCCATCACTGACTCCCTCCTGACAGTAACCAGTCCTTTCACAGAGACTGTGAGTGGCTCTGAAAAGAGCCTTTGGTTTATTTGATGACATTTTGGCCGCTTTACTTTATCTGGGAGCTCTGAGTGCTGATTTTCTTGGGCAGCAGCACGGCCTGGATATTAGGCAGCACCCCGCCCTAAGCGATGGTCACCCCTCCCAGCAGCTTGTTGAGCTCCTCGTTGTTGCGGACGGCCAGCTGCAGTTGTCTGGGGATGATGCGGCTCTTCTTGTTGTCCCGGGCTGCGTTACCTGCCAGCTCGAGGATTTCAGCGGTCAGACTGCAGCGTTGATAGCAACGGAGGTGCGTGAACGGGCTTACAGCTGGGAAGTCAATTTCAGCGTAAGTTTAAAAGTGAATTCCCTTTTGTTTTCGGAGGACCAGGGGACTGCTGGGTAAGGAAAAAGGTATATATTTGTGTGGTTTAGAATCTCTTTCTTTTAGTTTCGGTGACTGCAGCGTTGATAGCAACGGAGGTGCGTGAACGGGCTTTCAGCGGGGAAGTCAATTTCAGCGTAAGTTTAAAAGTGAATTCCCTTTTGTTTTCGCAGGACCAGGGGACTGCTGGGTAAGGAAAAAGGTATATATTTGTGTGGTGGCTGTACCCGAGACACTACACGTGTAGTGTCTCCCACCCACCCTCCTCCTCTAACCAAAAAAAAAAGGACTCTGGTGTGTTGATAAGGTAAACTTTTTATTTGGGAAGTTCTGTCCGTTGGATTGCTAACCTAACAAGTTTTGACTTTTTGTTTTTTTGGTTTTTCAGTAGATTTGTTGGGAATTTGGAATAGTGGGAATGGAGATTAAGGCAGTTGTATGTTCCTCCTGCAGAATGTGGGAGGTAAGGTTCGCCAAGAGTGTCCCTGCTGACTGCATCTGTGGGAAGTGCACCCAACTCCAGCTCCTCGAGAACCGCGTTAGGGAACTGGAGCTGGAGCTGGATGAACTTAGGATCATTCGGGAGGCGGAGGAGGTTATTGAGAGGAGTTATGGGGAGGTAGTCACACCTTAGGTAAAAGAAGTAGGTAGATGGGTTACCGTCAGGGGAAGGAGAGGGAACCAGCAGGCAGTGCAGGGATCCCCTGTGGCTGTTTCCCTCAACAACAGGTATACCGTTTTGGATACTGTTGCGGGGGACGACTTACCAGGGGTACGCAATGGGGTACAGATATCTGGCACAGAGTCTGTCCCTGTTGCTCAGAAGGGAAGGGGGAAGAGGAGCAGAACATTAGTCATTGGGGACTCCATAGTTAGGGGAACAGATAGGAGGTTCTGTGGGAACGAGAGAGACTCACGGTTGGTATGTTGCCTCCCAGGTGCCAGGGTTCGTGATGTCTCGGATCGTGTTTTTGGGATCCTTAATGGGGAGGGGGAGCAGCCCCAAGTCGTGGTCCACATAGGCACCAACGACATAGGTAGGAAGAGAGATGGGGATTTAAGACAGAAATTTAGGGAGCTAGGGTGGAAGCTTGGAGCAAGAACAAACAGAGTTGTTATCTCTGGGTTGTTGCCCGTGCCACGTGATAGCGAAGCGAGGAATAGGGAGAGAGAGGAGTTGAACACGTGGCTGCAGGGATGGTGCAGGAGGGAAGGATTTGGTTTCCTGGATAATTGGGACTCTTTCTGGGGTAGGTGGTACCTCTACAAACAGGATGGTCTTCACCTGAACCAGAGGGGTACCAATATCCTGGGGGGGAGGTTTGCTAGTGCTCTTCGGGGGGGTTTAAACTAATTCAGCAGGGGAATGGGAACCCAAATTGTAGTGCCAGTGTACAGGATTTTGAGAGTAGTGAGGGCAGAGATATGGTTACAAGGACGCAAGACGGCACTGGCAAGCAAGAACCTGGTTTAAAGTGTGTCTATTTCAACGCCAGGAGCATCCGGAATAAGTTGGGTGAGCTTGCAGCATGGGTTGGTACCTGGGATCTCGATGTAGTGGCCATTTCGGAGACATGGGTAGAGCAGGGGCAGGAATGGATGTTGCAGATTCCGGGATTTAGATGTTTCAGTAAGAACAGAGAAGATGGTAAAAGAGTGGGGGGGGGGGGGTGTGTGGCATTGTTAATCAAGGAGAGTATTACAGCGACAGAAAGGACGTTTGAGGACTCGTCTCCTGAAGTAGTATGGGCTGAGGTTAGAAACAGGAGAGGTGAGGTTACCCTGTTGGGAGTCTTTTATAGAACTCCGAATAGTTCCAGAGATGTAGAGGAAAGGATAGCGAAGATGATTCTCGACAGGGGTGAGAGTAACAGGGTAGTTGTTATGGGGGACTTTAACTTTCCAAATATCGACTGGAAATACTATAGTTCGAGTACTTTAGATGGGTCAGTTTTTGTCCAGTGTGTGCAGGAGGGTTTTCTGACACAGTATGTGGACAGGCCAACCAGGGGCGATGCCACATTGGATTTGGTACTGGGAAATGAACCCGGCCAGGTGTTAGATTTAGATGCAGGTGAGCACTTTGGTGACAGTGATCACAATTCGGTTAGGTTTACCTTAGCGATGGGCAGGGACAGGTATATACCGCAGGGCAAGAATTATAACTGGGGGAAAGGAAATTATGATGCGATTAGGCAAGATTTAGGATGTGTAGGATGGGGAAGGAAACTGCAGGGTATGGGAACAATCGAAATGTGGAGCTTATTCAAGGAGCAGCTACTGCGTGTCTTTGATAAGTATGTACCTGTGAGGCAGGGAGGAAGTTGTCGTGCGAGGGAGCCGTGGTTTACTAAAGAAGTTGAAGCGCTTGTCAAGAGGAAGAAGAAGGCTTATGTTAGGATGAGACGTGAAGGCTCAGTTAGGGCGCTTGAGAGCTACAAGCTAGCCAGGAAGGATCTAAAGGGAGAGCTAAGAAGAGCAAGGAGAGGACACGAGAAGTCATTGGTGGATCGGATCAGGGAAAACCCTAAGGCTTTCTATAGGTATGTCAGGAATAAAAGAATGACGAGAGTTAGATTAGGGCCAATCAAGGATAGTAGTGGGAAGTTGTGTGTGGAATCAGAGGAGATAGGGGAAGTGTTAAATGAATATTTTGCGTCAGTATTTACAGTAGAGAAAGAAAATGTTGTTGAGAATACTGAGATTCAGTCTACGAGGCAAGATGGGATTGAGGTTCACAAGGAGGAGGTGTTAGCAATTTTGGAAAGTGTGAAAATAGATAAGTCCCCTGGGCCAGATGGGATTTATCCTAGGATTCTCTGGGAAGCTAGGGAGGAGATTGCAGAGCCTTTGTCCTTGATCTTTATGTCGTCATTGTCGACAGGAATAGTGCCGGAAGACTGGAGGATTGCAAATGTTGTCCCCTTGTTCAAGAAGGGGAGTAGAGACAGCCCTGGTAATTATAGACCTGTGAGCCTTACTTCGGTTGTGGGTAAAATGTTGGAAAAGGTTATAAGAGACAGGATTTATAATCATCTTGAAAAGGAAAAGTACATTAGAGATAGTCAGCACGGTTTTGTGACGGGTAGGTCGTGCCTCACAAACCTTATTGAGTTTTTCGAGAAGGTGAACAAACAGGTGGATGAGGGTAAAGCAGTGGATGTGGTGTATATGGATTTCAGTAAGGCGTTTGATAAGGTTCCCCACGGTAGGCTATTGCAGAAAATACGGAAGTATGGGGTTGAAGGTGATTTAGAGCTTTGGATCAGAAATTGGCTAGCTGAAAGAAGACAGAGGGTGGTGGTTGATGGCAAATGTTCATCCTGGAGTTTAGTTACTAGTGGTGTACCGCAAGGATCTGTTTTGGGGCCACTGCTGTTTGTCATTTTTATAAATGACCTGGAAGAGGGAGTAGAAGGGTGGGTTAGTAAATTTGCAGATGACACTAAGGTCGGTGGAGTTGTGGATAGTGCCGAAGGATGTTGTAGGGTACAGAGAGACATAGATAGGCTGCAGAGCTGGGCTGAGAGATGGCAAATGGAGTTTAATGTGGAAAAGTGTGAGGTGATTCACTTTGGAAGGAGTAACAGGAATGCAGAGTACTGGGCTAATGGGAAGATTCTTGTTAGTGTAGATGTGCAGAGAGATCTTGGTGTCCAGGTGCATAAATCCCTGAAGGTTGCTAACCAGGTTAATAGGGCTGTCAAGAAGGCATATGGTGTGTTAGCTTTTATTAGTAGGGGGGTCGAGTTTCGGAGCCACGAGGTCATGCTGCAGCTGAACAAGACTCTGGTGAGACCGCACCTGGAGTATTGCGTGCAGTTCTGGTCACCGCATTATAGAAAGGATGTGGAAGCTATGGAAAGGGTGCAGAGGAGATTTACTAGGATGTTGCCTGGTATGGAGGGAAGATCTGACGAGGAAAGGCTGAGGGACTTGAGGTTGTTTTCGTTGGAGAGAAGGAGGAGGAGAGGTGACTTTATAGAGACATATAAGATAATCAGAGGGTTAGATAGGGTGGATAGTGAGCGTCTTTTTCCTCGGATGGTGATGGCAAACACGAGGGGACATAGCTTCAAGTTGAGGGGTGATAGATATAGGACAGATGTGAGAGGTAGTTTCTTTACTCAGAGAGTAGTAAGGGCGTGGAATGCCCTGCCTGCAGCAGTAGTGGATTCGCCAACTTTAAGGGCATTTAAGTGGATATTGGATAGACACATGGATGAAAATGGAATAGTGTAGGTCAGATGGTTTCACAGCTCGGCACAACATCGAGGGCCGAAGGGCCTGTACTGCGCTGCAATATTCTAAAAAAAAAAAGATACTCGAGCACAGCAGCCAGATAGACCGGGGCTCCGGCACCCACACGCTCAGCATAGTTGCCCTTTCTCAGGAGCCTGTGAACCCGGCCCACTGGGAACTGCAGTCCAGCCCGGGAGGAGTGAGACTTGGCCTTGGCCCGAGCTTTCCCGCTGGTCTTTCCTCTTCCAGACATTTCCACAATCTCACAAATACTTTCACAAAGAATGAATAATTTCCTTAGCATTGATAGTACATCGCAGGCAGTCAGGATGGCCGAGCGGTTTAAGGCGCTGCGTTTAGGTCGTAGTCTCCATTGGAGGCGTGTGTTCGAATCCCAATTCTGACAAGTTGTGTTTTGACTGCACTGGAGGCGTTTGGGAGCAGCGGTGAAGAGCAAAGAGAAAGCAGGAAAGAACATGGACAAACAAAGTTACAATGGACCCAAAGATGTTGCATCAAAACATTAGAGTAAGAGGCAACGAAGCAAACAGCAGGGCACATAAAAGATCAAAAATGTAACCTTTGTATCGGGGTGGAAGATGTTGCCAATATCCTTAATGAATACTTTACTGTTTTCCCGAATGAGAGGGTGATGCAGATATTGTTATTAAGGAGGAGGAGTGTGAAGTATTGGACGTGATAACTTAAGGAGAGAGGAAGTCTTAATGGGATGAGCATCCTTGAATGTGGCTAAATCATCAGGACCAGATGAAATGTACCCCAGGCTGTTGAAAGAAGCCAGGGAAGAAATAGTGGAAGGTCTGACCATCATTTTCCAATCCCTCACTGGATACAGGTGTGGTGCCAGAGGATTGGAGGTCTTGTAACGTTGCAATAAAAGCAAAATACGAGGCAGATCAAGCATGGCTGATCCTTTCGAGTAGAGAAACAGGGCTGAATTCCCTGAACCAGTGCTACAGCTTTCAGAATAGAAGGAGCCCATACACACCTGATGGGTTCCACTTAAACAAAAGAGCTGGAGGTGTTGACAGTCAGAACAGATAAAATGTGGAGGAGTGTTTGAAGCAGATGCTGTGTGGTTACTGTAGTTGTACTATGGAGTTATTTCAAGGAGGTGATTCTGAATGTAATGGATCAACGTGGACCCGTCCAAGGCAAAGGTTCTAAGCTTCCCTGTGGTCCAGCCTGGTTGAATGGAACTGAAGCAAACAAATCATCCAGAAGTGGAAAAGATATGTAAGGCCATGAAAGCACAGAATTCAGATGGATGCAATACCAGATGGTATGGCAAGAGTGTAAAACAGCAACAGACTGGTGAATAAAACTTTCCCATTGAATGAGACAAGAGAAAAGGGTAATAATAGTGTCAGAGGTGAGTTGTGACACTATTCACATTCCACCTTGATCTGAATAGGACTGTTGAAGGGAGTGATTGAGAAGAATAGAGGAGAAATGAAAAGAAAGGAGAAATAAACAAAAGGTCTTTTGATTTTAGAATGCTTGTTTTTGGAAATGACAGACTGTAAAGTGTGTGTGTCAGAAGATATAGAGCGAAGTTGGGTATGACAAGATCACAGGAAAGTTGTGCCCTGAGACAAGGTGTGTGTTGACAGGAAAGCTGCTCTCTTTTGCACAATATGTATTTTATTCATATAATTTGTGCAATTACATTGCAAAGCAGTTCAAATTTAATATTACATAAGGTACAATACAGATCAGTTTCTTCAATAATGTACATGATGTATCTCACTATCCCTGCCTGCACAGGTTATATTTACAGTATTTACATTACACATCAAACATTCTCTGGTGCAAACAGCCCGAGGGGTTTTACACAGGTTCCAGCCCCTCACTGTACGATGGCCGACTGGGCCCTCAGACTGCAGCCTTTCCCCATTGTGTCTCCATGGTGGCTTCCCCAAGCTTTCATGCCGTCCCACAGCACATAGTCTTGGACGTTGCAATGTGCCAGTCTGCAACACTCGGTCATGGACAGCTCTTTGCACTGGAATACCTGTCCCATGGCCGGGCCCGTTCTCAATAGAGATCATTTCAAATGAACATTTCCTAAATCCGTGCTTTCTCTCTCGCAATAAAGAGAACAGGATGTCTAGCAGATTCAGTGTGAGACAATAACACTGCCGGGTAAAGGCCGCTTTCCAACTCCAATCTTAACACAGGAGATTCCCCAAACAGCTGCAGTAAGGTGTTTGTAAACTGCAGGAAGCGGGTGTGTGTGGAAATGGTGATGTTACTGAGGAGGTTTCTTAGTAGAGAATGGACTGTGTTTAGTTGGGAATATTACTGAGTGTTAATTGCATCGGGACCATATTTAAAAGCTCTGGCTTTCTGGAAAGTCTTGACTATGAAGGCCGAGTCTGGAAGGGTTTGTGTGGAGAGCTGGGTTTTGGTTCTACTGTTAATAAAGGGTTTGAAATTGGCAGCCCGGAGGAAACTGGAGGTGGAGCTGAAAGATGAGGGGCCGTTCTCTCTCTGTCTGTCACTCTGGGTGTCTCCTCCCTCTAGCTCTCTGTTTAATCTTCACTCTTGTCTCCTCCCCTCCCTGCTCTCACTCTGCCTTTCTCAGCCAGGTCCAGGTGGCCTGTATAAAAAGGAGCCTGACAGAATCAGTCTCTTTTATTGTGCACTGATTTGAGGAAAGACTCAACATGTCTGCCAGTAAACAAGAGTATGCTCCAGGCTGGCAGCATGTTAGAATCCATGAGGAAAGGCATCATCACCCTCATCGACAAGCAGAAGGGGGAGAGGACAGAAATCAGAAATTGGTGGCCCTATTTCTGCTTAATGCTGACTACAAGATTCTGTCAAAAGACATAGCCAGTCGATTCAAGTCTGCTCTGGAGTTGGTGATTCACCCTGATCAGACCTATACTGAAGAGGACGGTGTGAAACAGACTGGTAAGCTCGAGGAAGTGCTCGTTAGGAGGGAAGATGTGTTGGGGTTTTTGAATAACTTGAAGATAGACAAGTCTCCCGGGCCTGACGGGATATATCCAAGGATGTTATGGGAAGCAAGGGATGAAATTGCAGAGCCGCTGGCAATGATCTTTTCATCTTCTCTGTTGACGGGGGTGGTACCAGGTGATTGGAGGGTGGCAAATGTTGTGCCCCTGTTCAAGAAAGGGAATAGGAACAACCCTGGGAATTACAGGCCAGTTAGTCTTACTTCGGTGGTAGGCAAGTTGATGGAAAAGGTGCTGAGGGATAGGATTTCTGAGCATCTGGAAAGACACTGCTTGATTCGGGACAGTCAGCACGGTTTTGTGAGGGGTAGGTCTTGCCTCACAAGCCTGATTGAATTCTTTGAGCAGGTGACCAAGCAAGTTGATGAGGTTAAACCAGTGGATGTGGTGTACATGGATTTTAGTAAGGCATTTGATAAGGTCCCCCATGGTAGACTTATGGAGAAAGTCAGGAGGCATGGGATAGTGGGGAATGTGGCCAGTTGGATTAAGAATTGGCTAACTGATAGAAGGCAGAGAGTGGTCTTAGATGGTAAATACTCAGCCTGGAGCCCAGTTACCAGTGGCGTGCCACAGGGATCAGTTCTGGGTCCTCTCCTGTTTGTGATTTTTATTAACGACTTGGATGAGGAAGTCGAAGGGTGGGTCAGTAAATTTGCAGATGATACAAAGGTTGGTGGAGTTGTGGATACCGAGGAGGGCTATTGTCGTCTGCAAAGGGACTTGGATAGGTTGCAGTGCTGGGCTGAAAAGTGGCAGATGGAGTTTAACCCTGAAAAGTGTGAGGTCGTCCATTTTGGAAGGACAAACACGAATGTAAAATACTGGGTTAACGGTAGGGTTCTTGGGCATGTGGAGGAGCAGAGAGACCTTGGGGTCTATGTGCATAGATCGTTGAAAGTTGCAACTCAAGTGGATAGGGCTGTGAAGAAGGCATATGGGGTGTTAGCGTTCATTAGCAGAGGGATTGAATTTAAGAGCCGTGAGGTGATGATGCAGCTGTACAGGACCTTGGTAAGGCCTCATTTGGAGTACTGTGTGCAGTTCTGGTCGCCTCATTTTAGGAAGGATGTGGAAGCCTTGGAGAGGGTGCAGAGGAGATTTACCAGGATGTTGCCTGGAATGGAGAATAAGTCTTACGAGGAAAGGCTGAACATTCTAGGCCTCTTCTCATTAGAACGGAGAAGGATGAGGGGTGACATGATAGAGGTTTATAAGATGATCAGGGGAATAGATAGGGTAGACAGTCAGAAACTTTTTCCCCGGGTGGAGCAAAGCGTTACAAGGGGTCATAAATTTAAGGTGAAGGGTGGGAGATATAAGGGGGATGTCAGGGGAAGGTTCTTTACCCAGAGAGTGGTCGGGGCATGGAATGCCTTGCCTGGGGAAGCTGTTGAGTCAGAAACTTTAGGGACTTTCAAACGGCTTTTAGATAGGTATATGGATAAAGGAGAATGATGGGGTATAGATTAAATTGTCCTTGACAGAGGACAAAGGATCGGCACAACATCGTGGGCCGAAGGGCCTGTTCTGTGCTGTATTTTTCTATGTTCTATGTTCTATGTTCTATACTATACCAGGCAGGACAATCTCTGATAGCTTTGCGCTACTCAGGGATATGATCACCTATGTACGGGACAGGAGGGTGGACACCTGCCTCATCAGCCTGGACCAGGAGAAGGCTTTTGACAGGATATCGCACACTTACATGATGGATGTGCATTCCAAAATGGGGTTTGGGGAGGGAATCTGCAATTGGATCAAACTACTCTACACAAACATCAGTAGTGCAGTCTCAATCAATGGGTGGGAATCAGAAAGTTTCCCGATCCAATCTGGAGTCAGACAGGGCTGTCCTCTCTCCCCTGTCTTGTTTGTTTGCAGTATTGAACCCTTTGCTGAGTCTATTAGGAAGAATGCGAGCATCAGAGGGGTGACAATCCCAGGCAGCGGAGGCACTCAGGTTAAAACCTCCCTGTACATGGATGACGTCGCCGTTTTATGCTCGGATCCACTGTCTGTGCGCAGAGTGATGAGCATCTGCGACCAGCTCGAACTGGCCTTGGGAGCCAATGTTAAACACGGCAAGAGCGAGGCCATGTTCTTTGGGAACTCGGCTGACCGATCCTTTGTCCCCTTCACCGTTAGGTCAGATTACCAGAAGGTGCTGGGGATATGGTTTGGAAGGGCTGAGACGTGCACCAAAACCTGGAAGGAGCGAGTAGCCAGGGTACAACATAAGCTGAGCATGTGGGAGCAGCGATCTCTCTCCATTATGGGTAAGAACCTGGTCATCAGGTGCGAGGCGCTCACATTGCTGTGCGTGGTGCAGGTCTGGCCCATACCGCATTCCTGCGCTGTGGCGATCACCTGAGCCATTTTCCGCTTCATCTGGGGATCCAAAATGATCCGAGTCCGGAGGGACACGATGTTCAAACCTCTGGATAAGGGCGGGAAAAATGTACCCAACGTCGCCTTCATCCTTATGGCTACCTTTGTGTGCGGCTGCATCAAGCTGTGTGTAGATCCCCAGTTTGCAAACTTCAAGTGTCACTGCGTGCTGTGGTTCTATCTGTCCCCGGTGTTGCAAAGGATGGGCCTGGTCATATTGCCACTGAATGCTCCATCCAGTTGGACTGTGCCGTACTGCCTATCCTTCATGGAAAAGTTTCTGTGGAAAAACACCTTTGACCACCAATCCATCAGGCAGTGGTCTGCACAGAATATCCTCAAGGCCCTACGGGAAAAGGAGATGGTGGATCCTGTCGGATGGTCCCCTGAGCAGAAGTCCAAAGTCATTTGGCAGAATGCCTCATCACCAGAACTTTCAAACAAGCACCAAGATGTTGCCTGGCTGATGGTGAGAAGAGCCCTCCCTGTCAGATCCTTCCTGCACACCCGAAGTCTCACCCCATCCACACGCGGCCCTCGAGGTGGCTGTGGTGGAAAAGAGACGTTGCCCACCTCTTTCTGGAATGTGTCTTTGCAAAGCAGGTGTGGAAGAGATGCAGTGTTTTTTGTCGAGGTTCATCCCAAGCAGCTCTGTAGCACAGGAGTCTGTGCTCTATGGGCTCTTCCCAGGGACGCACACCGAGATAAACATCAACTGTTGCTGGAAGACTATCAATTCGTTGAAAGACGCTCTTTGGTCTGCCCGAAACTTGCTGGCCTTCCAGTGCAAAGAGTTGTCCATGACCGAATGTTGCAGACTGACACATTCCAAGGTCCAGGACTACGTGCTGAGGGACGCACTAAAACTTGGGGCAGCCGCAGCAAAGGCTCAATGTGGAAAGACCACAGTGTAAGGTCCCCTCACCAAGCTGAACTGAGGAGCTGGATCCATGGGAAACCACTCGAACTGTAGCCAGAAAATATTTGTTTGCTGTAAAATGTACATGGCATGACAATGAAATGGAAGGGTTGTGAGGTAACTCACTCCTGTATTGAAGGAAACTGTTCTCCTTTGCACTCTTTGTATTGTCTGACATGGTGCTTTTTGGAACTGTTTTGTAATGTATTTTTTTTTTACAGATTTTTATGAATAAAGTATATTTTGGAAATTAATAAAAGAAAGTCTGGCAAAGGTAAAGGAGGGAAAGGACTGGGCAAAGACGGAGCAAAGCGGCACCGCAAAGTGCATCGTGATAATATCCAGGGCATCACCAAACCAGCAATCCGCCGCCTGGCTCGCCGTGGCGGGGTCAAGCGGATCTCGGGTTTGATCGATGAGGAGACTCGCGGGGTGTTGAAGGTTTTCCTGGAGAATGTGATCAGGGATGCGGTCACCGACACTGAACACGCCAAGCGCAAGACGGTCACTGCCATGGATGTGGTGTACGCTCTGAAACGGCAGGGCCGCACTCTCTACGAATTCAGCGGCTGAACAACTCGACCCTTTCCAGCAAACACAACAAAGGCTCTTCTGAGAGCCACCCACCGTTTCACAGAGAGAGCAGTGACCTGGAAACGGGAGCTGGGATAGGCTGTTTAGAACTGTCTGGAATAAATCTGTGCTGTGTTCGAGATACAAAACTAGAATCCCCAAATTTGACATTTCATTTGTAGCAAGGATGTGCAGTGGATTTGATTTTCTGAACGGGCTGTGTAAACAGTGCCTGAGGCTCTACAGTTAATTATTTCTCCAGTCGACACATGCCCTCAGTGAAAAGCCATCACTCCTCCAGAATCACTCATTGTTTTCATAGAATTTCAAAATGATTTCGCTGCAATGAGAGAATCCGGGAGTTTTGCAGCAGCCGTCACTGGAACCAGACCCACTTGTGATGTTATTTCTCCCGAGACGGTGTTTCCTGCACTGAAACTGACAGGGTTTGTGAAACTGATCAGTTTCAGCTCATTCATTCAGGGACCTGGAATTCCCGCAGTTTGAGCCCGCGCTATCCAGAGCCCACTTCTGATTGGTCACCCTCTTCCCATTCGCATGTCTTAACCAATTGCCGAGCTTCGAATTAGAAAATACACCAAATCATTGGCTTAAATTGTCGTCCTGGTAGAAAGTTTGAATTCAAAAAAGCCGCCAATTTCAGTGTTGGGCAGAATCGAATTACTCAACGAATCTCAATAACGAATTGGCAGCACATTTTATACTTTCCCCGATTTTCCTTTCCATCGATTGGGGTGCTAATTCACTCGGGTGCGTTTGCTAATACTAACTGTAATCATCAGATCCATTTAACATTTCAGTAATCCTATTAAATACAAAAGGAATTTTATGATTGAATTTCCATTGGAAGATCGTGAATTAGCACCCCGATCGATGGAAAGGAAAATCGGGCAGAGGATAAAATGTGCTGCCAATTCGTTATTGTGATTTGTTTATATAACTGACCAGGATTGACTTCACCCGAACGCAGCTACTAGCTCCCACCCCACTGACCGCTCTCCCCCCTCTGCAACTCGCTTTCTCCCCCTCCTCCCTACTGGCGAAATTCCGCACTCTGGCTGTTCGCTCTCTGCACCCCCACCACCCCCACCCTGTCCCAGCCCAGCCCACAGCTGCTAGCTCTGGCCGTGACACTCGCTCCCACATTTCTTCACCAGGCGCCACCTGTAGAAGCAGGAGGGCCGCAAGGGGTGACGGGGCGACGTAGGAGTGAGTGGCTGAGAGGAGGGAAGTGGCACGGCCTGGAGCGAGTGGCCAGAGAGTGGGGTGGTGCGAAGCGAGGAACAACTGGCCAGGGGAGTGGGGGGGGAGCAGCGAGGTCTGGAGCGAGCGGCTGAGGGGGGGAATCGTCGAGGCCTGGAGTGAGTTGCCGAGGGGGGAGAGCGACAGCTTCAAAATCTCCCATTCAGCCACTTCCTCCAGCCAAGTGGTGGGGGGATGGGGTGGCTAGATACCCAATGACACTTTCTCACGCATGCACGAAGATGGATTTGTTGCGGAAATGTGATGACGTTGGCGCTGCAAAATGCATCTGACCGCTGAAATCCTCGAGCTGGCCGGTCAGGTGGCCCGGGACAACAGGAAGACCCGCATCATCCCCAGACACCTGCAACTGGCCGTCCGCAACAACGAGGAGCTCATCATGCTGCTGGGAGACGTGACCATCGCTCAGGGCGGGGTGCTGCCTAATATCCAGGCCTTGCTGCTGCCCAAGAAAACCAGCGCTCAGAGCTCCCAGAAAAAGTAAAGCGGCCGAAATGACATCTAATAAACCAAAGGCTCTTTTCAGAGCCACCCACAGTCTCTGTGAAAGGGCTGATTACTGTCAGGAGGGAGTCAGTGATGGAGTTATTGTAACAGTGGATTGACCTGTTGCACATCTGTCCAGCTGTGTTTTCATTTCGCTCTGTTTTTCTGCTCACACATCTCCCCCTCTAGTTAATTGCAGAACTGAGCTACAGGGTGTCAGAATCAACAATTTCCAGGATTGGGGGTGAGATTGTGCTGAGCAGCAATGAGCCTCCAGTAATGCTGCTTTCTAAATTCCAGATCAGCTCTCAGTCCAAAAGGCCTTTCGTATTTTAAATATCACAACAGAGCTGAGCGGGGGTGAGCGCAGCCTCAGCTGCACCGAGTCTCAGGGGCTCTCACGACCCCAATCAGAGCCGCCAGGCCTGGCGGACGTGCAGCAAGGACCCGGGGGAGGGAGGGTGCACCATTAAAGTGATGGTGCAGCACCTCCCCCATCCTCGCCGCCACTTCCCGGTTTCTTCTCCCGTTTATCTCAACATTAAGAAGACGCTTTTGCTCTGGACTACACTGGTTATAAAGTAAGACCCAACTTTGTCTCTGAAAGTGATGAATAGCAGCAACAACAGCAGAATCCAACCCCTGCAGTTACATGTGAACTTGCTGATGTTGCAGCAGATTGAATGACTGAGTGAATCCCTTCCCACACACATGGCAGGGGAACGGCCTCTCCCCAGAGTGAGTGTGTTGGTGTTTCAGCAGATCATTGCTGCTTTTCAAGCTCTTCTCACAGTCAGGACATTAAAAGGTCTCTGATCAGTGTGAACAAGTTGATGTTCAGTGAGGTTGGATGACTGAATGAACCCCTTCCGACACACGGAGCAGGTGAATGATCTCTCCCCAGTGTGAACTCACTGGTGTTTCAGCAGGTTGACTCTGGCTGGGTTCAGTTCTACACTCACTGGTTCCTCTCTCTCTCTTCCCCTGAAGGTGCTGATTCTGACTGTATGTCCGTGCTCTCTCCCCCTCCGACCCTCCCTGTCCAATGTAGTATCTCCCAGTTTTGGTGATGTGCTCTCCCTGACCTGTCTCCATTTCTCCTTGTTCTACAGACTTGCCCTGACGATCACTATTTCAGAGAATCATACAGCACAGAAGGAGGCCAATCGGTCTTTTGTGCCTGTGCTGAATCTGTGAAAAAAATGATGCAATTAGTCCAACCCCCTGCCGATTTCCCCATAATCCTGGAGAAATTCACTTTGAAATATTTGTCCAATTCCTTCATGAAAGTTATAATTTGAATCTGTTTTCACCACCCTGTCAGACAATTCATTCCAAATCCGAATCAGTTACTGGGTAAAAAGATCTCTCCTCACCTCCCCTTGACATTTTTGGCCAACAATCCCAGCTTCACCACCCTGTCCAGAGAACTGAAACCCCTCATCTCTGGTATCATTCTCGTAAATCTCCTCCGAACTGTCTCAAAAGCTTTGATGTCCTTTCTGAAACCTGGTGCCCAGAACTGGACACATTACTGCAGCTGAGATCGAGCCAGCGACGCCCACATCCCACGAACGGATAAAAAAACGCTCCCTGCCAAATCCCCAATTCTTATCCATTTACAGACGCTCCTTGCCCAATCCCCAAATCTTATCCATTTAGAGACGCGCCCTGCCCAATCCCCAATTCCTATCCATTTACAGACGCTCTCTGACCAGTTGACCTTGCTGGCGGGCAGTTTCGGGAAGCCTCACAGGGAAAAGCTTCACCGCCACCCGCAGGGACACAAGCGTGATTGTTCCATCCTATTGTGGCCTTGACGCCCTGCTCCAGCTGTGTGCACCCGCTACGGGCACGGTCTCCCTGCACTTTGTGAATATTCCGCTCCAGCTGCCAATGGAGCTCAGCCACTACCGCGCCTGCTCCTTATCAGAGACAAGGCAAATTCTAGAGCGCAGAGCATTCTGGGTACCACAACTGTCATTCATGCCAATCTCTGACATGATAATCAGGTTTTATTTCCTACATTTCATTTCCTGGTATGTTCGTGTGTGTTTTCTTTTGTACCTGTCAGTGCCTGGGAGGAGAGAGTCAGCTTCACTTTGTAGCCGTGAATTTCTGGTGTGAGAATGTTGGTTTTTACTCTGTATGTTTCAGTTTTTGGTTTGTGACTGTTTCTGCTATTGCCATGTGAGTTAACTTTGTGGAAAGAGATGCAGTGGTTTTTGTCGATGTTCATCCCAAGCAGCTTTGTAACACAGGAGTCTGTGCTCTACGGGCTATTCCCAGGGACGCACACGGAGACAAACATCAACTGCTGCTGGAGGACTATCAATTCGGTGAAAGACGCCCTTTGGTCTGCCCGAAACTTGCTGGTCTTCCAGCGAAAAGAGTTGTCCACCACCAAATGTTGCAGACTGGCACACTCCAAGGTCCAGGACTACGTGCTGAGGGACGCACTAAAGCTTGGGGCAGCCGCAGCAAAGGCTCAATGGGGAAAGACCACAGTGTAAGGTCCCCCCACCAAGCTGAACTGAGGGGCTGGATCCATGGGAAATCCCTCGAACTGTATCGGAGAAATTTTGTGTGCTGTAAATGTAAAAATGTATATGGCATGACAATGAAATGGAAGGGTTGTGAGGCAACTCATGATTGTACAGAAGGTAACTGATCACCTTTGCACTGTTTGTATTTTTTGACTTGATGCTGTTTTAAACTGTTTGGGAATGCAATTTTTACAGATTTTTGTGAATAAAGTATATTTTGGAAATTAAAAAAATGTGAGTTTCACCACATATCTTTCAACAACTTGTATGTGAACATCAGCTTTTGTCCAGATCTATCAGTTTCTGATGTAGAAGCATAGAGTTATACAGCACAGAAACAGGCCCTTCGGCCCATTGTGTCTGTGCTGGCCATCAAGCACCTAACTATTCTAATCCCATTTTCCAGTATTTGGCCCGTAGCCTTGTATGCTATAGCATTTCAAGTGCTCATCTAAATACTTCTTAAATGTTGTGAGGGTTCCGGCCTCTACCACCTCTTCAGGGAGTGCGTTCCAGATTCCAACCACCCTCTGGGTAAAATTTTTTTCCTCAAATCCCATCTAAACCTCCTGCCCCTTACCTTAAATCTATGCCACCTGGTTATTGACCCCTCCACTAAGGTAAAATGTTTCTTCCTATCTAACCCATCAATGCCCCTCATAATTTTGTAAACCTCAATCTTATCTCCCATCAACCTTCTCTGCTCTAAGGAAAACAATGCTAGCCTTTTCAGTCTCTCTTCATAGCTGAAATGCTCCAGCCCAGGCAACATCCTGGTGACTCTCTTCTGCACCCTCTCCAGTGCAATCACATCCTTCCTATAGTGTGGTGCCCAGAACAGTACACAGTACTCCAGCTGTGGCCTAACTAGCATTTTATACAGCTCCGTCATAACCTCCCTGCTCTTATATTCTCTGCCTCGGACGATCTATATTGGCCTGTAATCTAAGGCTTTCCTCCTCACTATTTACGACACCACCAATTTTCGTGTCATGTGTGAGAAAGGGTTTGATTCTATCCCTATCAGTATCCGTTACATGCATGTGTTTTTAATCTGCACCCCCTCTGTTTTATTCTCTGTACTTGTCAGCCTCTTGTAGGTGAGTCTGTGTTTTGCTCTTTATCTCTCAGTCTTCGAAGTATGAGCCTGGGTTTGTACCTAATTTTCTTTGTACCTTGCAGGATGGATATTGAAGAGAGGTTTTTACACATTAACTGCCAAATCCTGATAAGTGATTTTTGGGTTTCACACAGTATCTGTCAGTTTCTTGTCTGGGACTGTTGGTTTTACTCTGTCCCTGGCATTTGCTGGTTTGTTAGTGTGGGGTTTACACTGTACCTGTCAGTTTCTCATCTGTGAGTGTTGGTTTCACTTTGTATAGAATCATAGATCACAGAATACTTACAGCACAAAAGGAGGGATTCAGCTCATCGTGCTTGTGCTGCCTCTCTGCACAAGCAACTCAGCTCATGCCACATCCTCATGTATTCCATGAAAACCTAATTTTTTTTTCCCTTCAGATAATTATCATATATCCTTTTGAAAGCTATGGTTGAATCTTCCTCCGTCACACTCTCAGGCAGTACATATCAGATCTTAACCATTTGCTGCATAAAAAAGGTTTTTCCTCATGTTGCCTTTGGTTCTTTTCCCATTCACCTTAAATCGGTGTCCTCTGCTTGCTCAGCCATGAGTAATATTTCCCATTGCTTTCTCAGCACTGATGGATTGTGAGGTGGGAGACAGCCAGAAGTCCCACTGAGCCGCACTGACTCCCAGCTGAAAAAGAAATGAGATAAAGTTCAATCTTTCACAGCGTGATGCTGCAGAGAGTTATAGAACATAGAACATTACAACGCAGTACAGGCCCTTCAGCCCTCGATGTTGCGCCGACCTGTGAAACCATCTGACCTACACTATTCCATTTTCATCCATATGTCTATCCAATGACCACTTAAATGCCCTTAAAGTTGGCGAGTCGACTACTGTTGCAGGCAGGGCGTTCCACGCCCCTACTACTCTCTGTGTAAAGAAACTACCTCTGACATCTGTCCTATATCTATCACCCCTCAACTTAAAGCTACGTCCCTTCGTGTTTGCCATCACCATCCGAGGAAAAAGGCTCTCACTATTCACCCTGTCCAGCCCTCTGATTATCTTATATGTCTCTATTAAGTCACCTCTTCTCCTCCTTCTCTCTAACGAAAACAACCTCAAGTCCCTCAGCCTTTCCTCGTAAGACCTTCCCTCCATGCCAGGCAACATCCTAGTAAATCTCCACTGCACCTTTTCCAAAGCTTCCACATCCTTCCTATAATGCGGTGACCAGAACTGCACGCAATACTCCAGGTGCGGCCACACCAGAGTTCTGTACAGCTGCAGCATGACCTCGTGGCTCCTAAACTCGATCCCCCGACTAATAAAAGCTAACACACCATATGCCTTCTTCACAGCTCTATTAACCTGGGTGGCAACTTTCAGGGATTTATGTACCTGGACACCAAGATCTCTCTGCTCATCTACACTACCAAGAATCTTCCCATTAGCCCAGTATTCTGCAATCCTGTTACTCCTTCCGAAGTGAATCACCTCACACTTTTCCGCATTAAGCTCCATTTGCCATCTCTCAGCCCAGCTCTGCAGCCTATCTATGTCCCTCTGTACCCTACAACATCCTTCGGCACTATCCACAACTCCACCGACCTTCGTGTCATCCGCAAATTTACTAACCCACCCTTCTACACCCTCATACAGGTCATTTATAAAAATGACAAACAGCAGTGGCCCCAAAACAGATCCTTGCGGGACACCACTAGAAACTATACTCCAGCATGAACATTTCCCATCAACCACCACCCTCTGTCTTCTTTCAGCTAGCCAATTTCTGATCCAAAGCACTAATTCACCTTCAATCCCATACTTCCGTAATTTCTGCAATAGCCTACCGTGGGCAACTTTATCAAACGCCTTACTGAAATCCATATAGACCACATACACGGCTTTATCCTCATCCACCTGTTTGGTCACCTTGTCAAAAAACTCAATAAGGTTTGTGAGGCACGACCTCCCCTTCACAAAACCGTGCTGACTATCTCTAATGAACTTATTCTTTTCAAGATGATTATAAATCCTATCTCTTATAACCTTTTCCAACATTTTACCCACAACCGAAGTAAGGCTCACAGGTCTATAATTACCAGGGCTGTCTCTACTCCCCTTCTTGAACAAGGGGACAACATTTGCTATCCTCCAGTCTTCCGGCACTATTCCTGTCGACAATGACGACATAAAAATCAAGGGCAAAGGCTCTGCAATCTCCTCCCTGGCTTCCCAGAGAATCCTAGGATAAATCCCATCTGGCCCAGGGGACTTATCTATTTTCACACTTTCCAAAATTGCTAACACCTCCTCCTTGTGAACCTCAATCCCATCTAGCCTAGTAGTCTGTATCTCAGTATTCTCCTCGACAACATTTTCTTTCTCCACTGTAAATACTGACGAAAAATATTCATTTAACACTTCCCCTATCTCCTCCGATTCCACACACAACTTCCCACTACTATCCTTGTTTGGCCCTAACCTATCTCTAGTCATTCTTTTATTCCTGATATACCTATAGAAAGCCTTAGGCTTTTCTTTGATCCTATCCGCCAATGACTTCTCGTGTCCTCTCCTTGCTCTTCTTATATCTCCCTTTAGATCCTTCCTGGCTAGCTTGTAACTCTCAAGCGCCCTAACTGAGCCTTCACGTCTCATCCTAACATAAGCCTTCTTCTTCCTCTTGACAAGCTCTTCAACTTCTTTAGTACACCACGGCTCCCTCGCTCGACAACTACCTCCCTGCCTGACAAGTACATACTTATCAAGGACACGCAGTAGCTGCTCCTTGAATAAGCTCCACATTTCGATTGTGCCCATCCCCTGCAGTTTCCTTCCCCATCCTACGCATCCTAAATCTTGGCTAATCGCATCATAATTTCCTTTCCCCCAGCTATAATTCTTGCCCTGCTGTATATGCCTGTCCCTGCCCATCGCTAAGGTAAACCTAACCGAATTGTGATCACTATCACCAAAGTGCTCACCAACATCTAAATCTAACACCTGGCCGGGTTCATTACCCAGTACCAAATCCAATGTGGCATCGCCCCTGGTTGGCCTGTCTACATACTGTGTCAGAAAACCATCCTGCGCACACTGGACAAAAACAGACCCATCTAAAGTACTCGAACTATAGTATTTCCAGTCAATATTTGGAAAGTTAAAGTCCCCCATAACCACTACCCTGTTACTCTCGCTCCTGTCAAGAATCATCTTTGCTATCCTTTCCTCTACATCTCTGGAACTATTTGGAGGTCTATAGAAAACTCCCAACAGGGTGACCTCACCTCTCCTGTTTCTAACCTCGGCCCAGACTACCTCTGTAGACGAGTCCTCAAACGTCCTTTCTGCCGCTGTAATACTTTCCTTGATTAACAATGCCACACCCCCCCTCTTTTACCCTCTTCTCTGTTCTTAGTGAAGCATCTCAATCCCGGAACCCGCAACATCCATTCCTGTCCCTGCTCTCCCCATGTCTCTGAAATGGCCACAACATCGAGATCCCAGGTACCAACCCATGCTGCAAACTCACCCACCTTATTCCGGATGCTCCTGGCGTTGAAGTAGACACATTTTAAACCAAGCTCTTGCTTGCCAGTGCCCTCTTGTGTCCTTATAACCTTATCTCTGCCCTCACTACTCTCAACATCCTGCACACTGGAACTACAATTTAGGGTCCCATCCCCCTGCTGAATTCGTTTAAACTCCCCCGAAGAGCACTAGCAAATCTCCCCCCGAGGATATTGGTACCCCTCTGATTCAGGTGAAGACCATCCTGTTTGTAGAGGTCCCACCTACCCCAGAATGAGCCCCAATTATCCAGGAAACCAAAACCCTCCCTCCTACACCATCCCTGCAGCCACGTGTTCAACTCCTCTCTCTCCCTATTCCTCACTTCGCTAGCACGTGGCACGGGCAACAACCCAGAGATAACAACTCTGTTTGTTCTCGCTCTAAGCTTCCACCCTAGCTCCCTGAATTTCTGCCTTAAATCCCCATCTGTCTTCCTACCTATGTCGTTGGTGCCTATGTGTACCACGACTTGGGGCTGCTTCCCCTCCCCCTTGAGGATCCCAAAAACACGATCAGAGACATCACGTACCCTGGCACCTGGGAGGCAACACACCAACCGTGAGTCTCTCTCGTTCCCACAAAACCTCCTGTCTGTTCCCCTAACTATGGAGTCCCCAATGACTAATGCTCTGCTCCTCTTACCCCTTCCCTTCTGAGCAACAGGGACAGACTCTGCGCCAGAGACCTGTATCCCATTGCCTACCCCTGGTAAGTCGTCTCCCCCAACAGTATCCAAAACGGTATACCTGTTGTTGAGGGAAACGGCCGCAGGGGATCCCTGCACTGCCTGCTGGTTCCCTCTCCTTCCCCTGACAGTAACCCATCTACCTTCTTCTTTTACCTGAGGTGTGACTGCCTCCCGATAACTCCTCTCAATAATCCCCTCCGCCTCCCGAATGATCCGAAGTTCCTCCAGCTCCAGCTCCAGTTCCCTAACGCGGTCCTCGAGGAGCTGGAGCTGGGTGCACTTCCTGCAGATGCAGTCAGCAGGGACACCCTTGGCGACCCTTACCTCCCACATTCTGCAGGAGGAACATTCAACTGCCTTAACCTCCATTCCCACTATTCTAAATACCCAAGTTTTTAACCAATCACACGATAAAACAAGAAGAGAAATAGAAAAAGCCTTACCTTACCTACACACAACCGAGTCCTTTTTTTTTGGTAAGAGGAGGAGGGCGGGTGGGAGACACTACAAGAGTAGTGTCTCGGGTTCAGAAACAGCTCAAATATATAGGTTTCTACTTACCCAGCAGTCCCTGCTCCACCGAAACTCCCGATGAAATTGACTTCCCAGCTGTTCACTCCTCGTTCGCAATGCCTGTGCTCCTGGAAAAGCTGCACAATGAAAAGGTAAAAGAATTTACACAGCCCAAATATATAGGTTTCTACTTACCCAGCAGTCCCTGCTCCACCGAAACTCCCGATGAAATTGACTTCCCAGCTGTTCACTCCTCGCTCGCGAGAGTCCCGAATGAAAGAGAGCGTTTCTCATACTGTTGTTGAATTTCATTTCAAACACTCCTTGTACTCTCTGCTAATGAAGCCTAAAAAATGGAAAAACTAAATGCGCTCAAACTCACAACCCTAAGATTAAAAGTCCCATGATCGACAGACTGAACTGAATATGTCACTTCTACTGTACCTCTGTTTGGATGGATGCAACTGTATGCTCCAATGCAAGGGCAGCTTTCAAATCCTCCCATGGGTCCACACGTCAGACTAAGTTCCATGTTGTAAACGCAAGCAAAGGAAATCTGCTCACTTCCAAAACTATCAGCAAATTGAAGCTGATTACGATCAACATCATCAGAGGTCAGAACTACCTGGTGAAAGAAGACACCCTGAAGAAGGATCCACAATTATTCAAAGGCATCGACAAAGTCAAAAACAAGAAAATTGATGAGTCAATCCAAGCTAAACAGAAACACTGAAGAATTCCATTCCAGACCAGAACACAATTAGAGGCATTTTTTTGTATTCAAAGCTGGGCATTAGTATTTAATAGTTGATATATAATTTTGAATATATTTGAATTTCTTTATTCATTTGGCACTGCTGAACATGAAGCAGTCTTAAATCATTTAATTTTTTTTTTGTAAAATCTGACTTACCAGATTAAAATATGAGATCAAGGGAGAAATTTCAAAGATTACTGGACCAGTAATCCAGAGGCCTGGACTCAAGATCCAGTGACAGCCAGGACGTCAAGGTGGGAAACACTCTGCACTGGTCTGCAGTGAGCGTTTCCATCGAAGGCAGAGCACAATCTCTTTAATATAAGATTAGATTAGATTAGAGATGCAGCACTGAAACAGGCCCTTCGGCCCACCGAGTCTGCGCTGAACATCAACCACCCATTTATACTAATCCCATATTCCTACCACATCCCCACCTGTCCCTATATTTTCCCGACCACCTCCCGATACTAGGGGCAATGTCTAATGGCCAATTTACCTATCAACCTGCAAGTCTTTGGCATGTGGGAGGAAACCGGAGCACCCGGAGAAAACCCACGCAGACACCGGGAGAACTTGCAAACTCCACACAGGCAGTACCCGGAATCGAACCCGGGTCCCTGCAGCTGTGAGACTGCGGTGCTAACCACTGCGCCATGTACATTTTATAATAACTAACCACTCAAGACCTTCCTGGTCTCTGCATCTCAGCTGCTCTCTGGATAAACTTGCAGAAAGTATTTCAACCTGTAAAGCAGGAGTCTAGGGAATGTATAATGATATTTTCTAGCCTTCGGGCAATATTTTAATCAATACAGTGTGGGACAACCTGTCTGGGCACAACTCCATGACTTTCTCATTAACTAGTGACCTCACAATCACTAACTTCTATGGTCACAATCTTCAGCTCATCACCTCCGGTACGTAGCTCTAATCTTAATGTACATTTAAACAACCTTTCAAGTCCAGTTACAGTTTTTGTTGCCTTACCTGCACAAGCTTAAAAAGTGAAAAACGGAAGCAAGTTTAACTGAACATTCTGGTGGTCAGTTCGGGCACGGGAAAAAAATGAAAGGACTCGGACCAGGTCGGATGTGGTGCTGTCAGGCTTGGGTCGGGTTTCATTTGCTGACCCGAGCAGGCCTTTAATTACTGTTGCAACCTCATATTACCACTTGACAATCTGTATGTTTTGTTCATTTCAATTTTGTCGACAAGCTCTTTGAATCCAGTTCCCCGGTCCTCAAGCAGGCTCAGTTTGGAAATCGATTCCGCTTTCTGGAAGGCTGAAAGCAATCGATGACCTTAAACTAAAAATGGCAACAGAGAAAGGCTCGTCTGGGATTTGAACCCAGGACCTCTGACATACAAATCACTTATACACCCAAAGCGAGAATCATACCCCTAGACCAACGAGCCACCGTTGGCATGGTTTTTATTCGCTCCTGTGGAATTTCACTGGCACCCACAGCCGATCATGCATTTTTTTCAGATCAAAACAATATCCTACAAAGCTGAAATAAAAACAGAAAGTGCTGGAAATACTCAGCACCTCTGACAGCATCTGTGGAGAGAGAAACAGAGTTAACATTTCAGGGTTTTCACCTTTTGTTTGAGCCATCTTTTCAGACTGCTTCTGTCCATCCAATCTCACTTTTTACTCTATCCACATTCTAAGGGTGGTGCAGTGGTGAGCACTGCAGCTTCACAACTTCAATGACCCCGATTCAGTTCTGTATACTGCCTGTGTGGAGTTTGCAAGTTGTTTATGTGGGCTTCCACAAGGTACTCTGGTTTCCTCCCACAACGAAAGACTTGTGGGTTGATAGATAAATTGACTGTTGTAAATTGGCCCCAGGGTAGGTGATAGGAGAAATGTGGGGATGTGGTATGGAATTCTGGGTTAACATAGGATTAGTATAAATGCGTGGTTGATGGTCAGTGCAGACTCAGTGGGCCAAAGGGCCTATATCAGTGCTGTATATCTCTATAACCATTCTCTAAGCAAATGCATTTTTCATGAATTCCTCATTTCTTTTGTTAACGACAATTTTATATTTCCGGCCCTTGCTTCATACGATACCACAAGTGGAATCATGTTTCCATCAACCCGATCAAACCCCTTCACTATTTCCTCAGATTGCAATGTTTCTTTGACCCTCACAGACTGTGGAGTTTCTGCTGCTTGATTGCAGTTCTTGCTTCCTGCCAGTAGATGTCACCTCACTCCAATATCGTGAAGTTTACAAATCTGAGAGAGACACAACAGGAAATAATTGTTCACATTATAGTGAATGTGTGGGATTTAGAAATACTAGGAGTGGAGACGAGTTATTATTGAATTTGTCAAACCAAACATATGTTATAATGTTGTGTTAAATCTGTCACTCTGTTGTCTTGATTCTGAGAGTAACATAGACTCATCGAGTCATTGGGTCATTTGTGGTATCGAAGGAGGCCATTTGCCCCATCGAGTACAGGCCAGCTCTCCATGGAGCGATCCAGTCAGTCCCACTCGTCTGCTCGATCCCCCTAGACCTGTAAATTTATTTCCTTCAAATGCCCATCGAAATTCCTTTTGTAACCAACGATTGTCTCCACTTCCTCCGCCCTCGGGGGCAGCGAGTTACAGATCATTACCAATCACTGTGTAAAAAAGTTCTTCTGCACATTCCCCCTGCCTCTCTTGTCCAAAACCTTCAATCTGAATCCCCTAGTCCTTGTACCAATATTAATGGGAACAATTTTTCTTTGCCAACTTATCTAAAACTGTCATCGCCTTCGACACCTCTATCAATTCTCCCCTCAATCTTCTTTGATACAGGCAGAAAAAACCCTGTTTTTCTAACCTAACCTTGAAACTAAAACCCTCCATCCCTGGAACTATTCTGGTAAATATCCTCTGCATCCTCTCAAGAATCCGCACATCCTTTCTAAAGATTGGTGAGCAGATCTGGATGCAACACTCCAATTGGGGCCTAACCAGAGTTCAGCATAACAACCCTGCTTTTGTACTCAATGTCTCTATTTATAAAGCCCAAGATCCCACATGCTTTGCTAACCACTCTCGCAATATGTCTTGCCAACTTCAAAGAATGATGGACATGTACTCCAGGTCCCTCTATTCCAGCACACTCTTCAGAACTGTAGCATTGAGTATATATTGCCTCTCCCTATTCCTTCTGCTAAAATGCATCACCTCACACTTGTCACTATTAAATTCCATCTGCCACCTGTCTGCCCATCCTACTAGCCGATAACTATCCTGTATCAGGCAGTTCATATCATCCTCACTGATTGCCACTCCTCCAAGTTTGGTGTCATCGGCATATTTTGAGATTCTACTCGATATTCCAAGATCCAAGTCATTAATCTGTAGCAAAAAAAAGCAATGGTTCTAGCACTGACCCTTGGGGAACACCACTGTCGACTATCCTCCGGTCTGAACAAGAACCATTTCATATGACTCGCTGTTTTCTGTCCTTAAACCAATTTCCTATCCAAACGGACACTGACCCTCCTAATCCATGAACTTCAATTTTGTTAACCACCCTTTTATGTGGTACTTTATAAAATGCTTTTGTAAAATCCATATAAACAACATCCACTGCATTCCCTTCATCAACTTTCTCAGATAGTTTATCAAAAAATGCAGTTAGATTCATCAAGCATGAACTTCCATTTATAAATCCATGCCCACTCTCCTTAATTAACTCAAACCTCTCCAAATAACTTGATTTTTTCCCTGACCTGTTGGTCTTGTGCTTATAGCAAGCTCACCACAGAGCATGTATTTGGCAATGTGACTGTCATTCATTTGGCCCAGTCAACAGAGCCGCCTCTGACTCAAGAGGGCAAACATGCTGTGGATCCGTGCACGCTGGTGTACTTCCTCATTCGGCACTCTGTCCTGCCAGGAGATGTCCAATATCCATCTGAGGCACTGGAGGTGGAAGCTGTTCAGCTGCTTTTCTTGGCTTGTATAAGTTGTTGATGATTCTCTACTATAAAGGAGGGTGCTGAGAACACAAGCCTGCTACACGTGGAGCTTTGTATTTACGGTCAGTCTGCTGTCGGTTCACACCCGTCTTCTCAACTTTGACATGACAGCTGCAGCATTGGCAATCCTGGTGCTGATTTCAGCATCAAGGGCCAGATTGCTGGTGATTGTTGATCCAAGGGATGTGAAGCTGTTGACAACCTCCAAAGTGATGTTGTCAATGTTTTGATGGAAAGTGGAGTCTCTACGTCCAAGTCTCTACGTCCAAGTGGAGTCTTGCCAAGATGAGCAGCTTGTCGTCAGCTCTGATATACAGGTGATCACCCCCATCTGAGTCACTGAAAGTGTACAATAGCAGCATGGAGACGAATACACCAATTATAAAGGATGTGATAACTGGACAGTTAGAAAATAATGATATGATTGGGCAGAGTCAACATAGATTTATGAAAAGGAAAACAGGTTTGAAAAAACCCGTTGAGTTTTTTGAGGATGTTACCTGTAGAACAGATAAAGGAGAACCAGTGGATGCTTTGGTAATGTCCCACACAGGAGGTGAGTAAACAAAATTAGAGCACATAGCATTGGGGATAATATACTGATATGGATTGAGAGTTGGTTAACAGACCGAAAACTGAGAGCAGGAATAACAGGTCCTCCTCAGGATGGCAGGCTGTTACTATTGGGGAACTGCAAGGATCAGTGTTGGAGCCACAGCTGTTAACAACCGAAATAAATGATTTGGATGTCGGGATTAAATGTAATATTTCCAAGTTTGCAGATGACACAAAGCTAGGTGAAGTGTGAGCTGTGAGAAGGATGCAGAGAGGCTTCCAGGGAACCTGGAGAGGCTAAGTGAATGGGAAAGAACATGGCAGATGGAATATAATGTGAGTAAGTGTGAAGTTCTCCACTTTGGTGGAATAAACAGAAAGACAGAGTATTTCTTAAATGGTGAGAGGTTGGGAAGTGTTGATGTCCAAAGGGACCAGGGTGTCCTTGTTCATGAGACACTAAAAGCTCTTGTGCAGGTGCAGCAATCAATTAGGAAGGCAAATGGTATGTTGGCCTTCACACGAGGGGTCATGAGTACAGGAGTAAAGATGTCTTGTTGCAATTGTATAGAGCCTTGGTGAAACCACGCTGGAGTATTGTGTATAGTTTGGTCTCCTCATCTAAGGAAGGATATACTTGCCATAGAGGGAGTGAAACAGAGGGTCACCAGACTAATCCCTGGGATGGTGGGATTGTCTTATGAGGAAACCGGGCCTGTATTCCTTAAAGTTTCGAAGAATGAGAGGTGATCTCATTGAAACTGATAAAATTCTTATAGGGCGTGACAGTGTGGATGTAGATAGGATGTTTGCCCTGGTTGGTGAGTCTAAAATCAGGGGACCAAGTCTCAGAATAAGGAGTAGGCCATTTAAAACTGAGATCGAGTTGAATTTCTACACTCAGACGGTGGTGAATCATTGGAATTCTCTACCCCAGAGAGCTGTGGCAGTTCAATCATTGAGCATGTTCAAGACAGAAATTGTTAGAAATCTTGATACTCATGACATCAAGGGATATGGGGAGAGCACGGGAAAGGGGTGTTGAGGTAGATGATCAGCCATGATCGAATTGAATGGCAGAAAAGGCTCGACGGGCTGAATGGCCTACTCCTATGTTCCTCTGTTCCTAAGAGAGTTGGCGCCAGCACGCAGCCTTGCTTTACCCCACTGATGATCTTGAAAGTGTCTGATGTTGCTCCATTGTAATTGATGGAACTGTGCATGTTCTCGTGGAAAGAAGAGATGATGCCCAAGAGGTCAGGAGGGCAGCCGAGTTTCCATCGCAGTTTGAAGAGTCCGTCTCTGCTGACAATATCAAAGGCCTTGGTGATGTTTATCAAAGTATGTGTGACTCTGTGGCGCAATGGATAGCGTGTTGAACTTCTAAATAATGATAAAGAAGCCGTTCAAATGTTGTGGGTTCCAATCCCACCAGAGTCGCATTTTGGACCAGAGACAGAAGAGCACGACGGAACAGAGAGTTAACAAGTGTGTCAAAAGCACTGACTCAGAGACACAGAGAGAGAGGAGCACAGCAGGAGCAGAGCTGGGGGGAAAAAATCAAGGAGTGACATCACAATGGAGAGTGAGAGCAGGGAAACAGAGAGCCGCTGGGGTGAGTTTACAGGATTTGGTTCTTGCTTCGGTGCAGTGGAAGGAGCTGTTTGGTGAGGATCTGTTGAGCTGTGACATCACAGGCAAGCAGGTAGTTGATTGGTTTGGAAAAAGCTGCATGTTTGATGAGTATCTGGAAAGTGATTAAGGTCCATTTTAGTCCTAATGTTTAAAATAGTAAACAAACTAGTAGGAAGCTTAATAAAATATACAACAAAATAAACAATTGAATAAAATAATAAAGTAGTTAATTGAAACACGTTAAGGATGACAGGACAGGTGATGTGTCACAGCTGCAGCATGTGGGAGCTCCTGGATGCCAGTGTGATCCAGGGCAAACACGTCTGCAGTAAGTGTTTGCGGTTCAAAGAGGGAGAAAAAAGGAACGTAGTGGTAGGAGGGGACAGTATAGTAAGGTGGATTGACTCTGTTCTCTGCAGCAAAGAGCAAGAGTCCAGATGGCTGTGTTGCCTACCGGTGCCAGGATTCAGGACGTCTGCTCAGGGCTGGAGTGAAACATACAATGGGAGGGGGAGGATCCAGTTGTCGTGGTCCATGTCGGTACCAACGACATAGGCAGGACAAGGATAGAGGTTCTGCATAGTCAGTATGAGGAACTAGGCACCAAATTAAGTAGGCGAACCTCAAAGTTAATCATCTCTGGATTATTACCTGAGCCATGTGCAAATTGGCATAGGACAAATAAGATTAGAGAAAGTAATGTGCGGCTGAAAGACTGGTGTGGTTGTAGTGGGTTCTGGTTCGTGGGGCATTGGCACCAGTACTGGGGAAAGAGGTGGCTGTACCGTTGGGACGGTCTACACCTGAACCGTGCTGGTGCCGGTGTTCTAGCGAGCCACATAACGAGGGACGTAGAGATGGTTTTAAACTGAATAGTGGGGGCAAGGGATCAAATTTGGGAAGATATGGTGAATCAAGGAGGAGAGGCAAGGCAAGAGAGAAAGGTATAAATATGGGAAATGAGAAAGAGACTGTGACAGGAAGGGACAGAGCAGACAAATCTAAGAGTAAATCAACAGATAAGGCTAGAGGTTACAACATTAATAAAAGGACAAAACTAAGTGCTCTGTATCTGAATGCATGGAGCTTTCGAAACAAAACCGATGAACAGAGAGCACAAATAGAATAAATAAGTACGATCTGATAGTCATTACAGAGACATGGCTGCAGGGCGACATAGATTTGGATGTGAATATTGGAGGTGACATGGCATTTAGGAAGGACAGGAAGCTTGGAAAAGGTGGTGGGGTATCTCTGTTAAGTAATGATGGTATTAGCGCAATAGAGAGGGATGACCTAAGTTCAGGAGATCACGATGAAGAAGCAGTTTGAGTTGAGATGAGAAATAATACAGGCAAGAAGTCACTTGTAGGAGTGGTGCACCTAACATTAACCACACTGTAGGATGGGGTATAAAAAAAGAAATAATGGCAGCTTGTCAGAAAGGTACAGCAATAATTATGGGGGATTTTGATCTCCATATAGACTGGAAATTCTGATGGGCAGAGGTAGCCTAGACGAGGAGTACATAGAATGTTTTTGGGATAATTTCTTGGAAAAATAAGTTCTGGAGCCAACCTGAGAGCAGGCTATACTAGACCTGGCATTGTGCAACGAGATAGGATTAATTAATGACCTCATAGTTAAGGTGCCCCTAGGTAGTAGCGATCATAATATGATTGAATTTTACATTCAGTTTGAGGGAGAGGAGAGTGGGTCCCAAACGAGTATTTTAAACTTAAATAAGGGCAATTATCAGGGCATGAAAGCAGAGCTAGCTAAAGTGAACTGGCAAATTAGGTTAAGATCAATAGAGATGCAGTGGCAGACATTTAAGGAAAATTTCAGAATACACAGAATAGATACATTTCAACCAGAAAGAAAAATTCCAAAGGTGGGACTCACCATCCATGTTTAATGAAAACAGTTAAAGATACTATCAAACTTAAAGAAAAAGCCTATAATTGTGCAAAGATGGGAGTCAGGTCAGAAGATTGGACAGAATATAAAAAACAGCAAAGAATGACTAAAAGATTGATAAGGAAGGTAAAATTAGAGTACGAGAGAAAGCTAGCAAGAAATATAAAGACAACTAGTAAGAGTTTCGATAAATATTTTAAAAAGAAAAGAGTTAACAAAGTGAGTGTTGGTCCTATGGAAAGTGTATCTGGGGAATTAATAATGGATAATTAAGAGATGGCAGATGAATTGAACAGATACTTTGCATCGGTCTTCACTATTGAGGATACAAATAACATCCCAGTATTAGCTGTAAGTCAGGAAATGGAAGGGAGGGAGGAACTCAAGAAAATTACAATCACCAGGGAAGTGGTACTAAACAAATTGTTGGAGCTGCGGGCTGACAAGTCGCCAGGTCCTGAATTGGCTAGTGAGATAGCTGATGCGCTGGTTTTAATTTTCCAAAATTCCCTCGCTTCGGGAAGGTTCTGTTAGATTGGAAAGTAGCGAATGTAATTCATTTATTCAAAAAGGGAGGGAGACAGAAAGCAGGAAACGACAGGCCAGTTAGCTTAACATCTGTCTTAGGGAAAATGTTAGGAGCGATTACTGAAGATGTTATAGCAGGGGATTTAGAAAAACTAAAGGTAATCAGGCAGAGTCAACACGGTTTTGTGAAAGGGAAATCATGTTTAACCAATTTATTGGAGTTCTTTGAGGGAGTTACATGTGCTGTGGATAAAGGGGAACCGGTGGATGTATTGTACTTCGATTTCCAGAAGGATAAGCTGACATATCAAAGGTTATTGCAGAAAATAAAAGCTCATGGTGTCAGGGGTAACATATTGGCATGGATAGAGGATTGGCTAGCTGACAGGAAACAGAGAGTCAGCATAAATGGGTCATTTTCTGGTTGGCAAGAAGTAACGAGTGTTCCACAGGGATCTGTGCTGGGGCCTCAACCTTCTACAATTTTCGAAATGACTTTGATGAAGGGACCAAAAGTATGGTTGCTAAATTTGCTGATGACAAAGATAGGTAGGAAAGTAGGTTGTGAAGAGGACATAAGGGGACTACAAAGGGATATAGATAGGTTAAGTGACTGGGCAAAGACCTGGCAAATGGAGTATAATGTGGGAAAGTGGGAAATTGTCCACTTTGGCAGGAAGAATAAAAAAGCATATTATCTAAATGGTGAGAGATTGCAGAGATCTGAGATGCAGAGGGATCTGGGTGTCCTAGTGCACGAATCGCAAAAGGTTAGTCTGCAGGTACAGCACGTAATTAGGAAAGCTAATAGAATGTTATCATTTATCGCCAGCGGCATTGAATACAATAGTAGGGAGGTTATGCTTCAGCTATACAGGGCATTGGTGAGACCTCTTCTGCAACACTGAGTACAGTACTGGTCTCCTTATTTATGGAAGGATGTAAATGCATTGGAGGTAGTACAGAGAAGGTTTACTAGACTAATACATGGAATGGGTGGGCTGTCTTACGAGGAAAGATTGGACAGGCTGGGTTCGTATCCACTAGAGTTTAGAAGAGAAAGAGGCGACATGATTGAAACATACAAGATCCTGAGGGGTTTTGACAGAGTGGATGTGGAAAGGATTTTTCCCTTGTGGGAGAATCTAGAGCTAGGGGTCACTGTTTAAAAATAAGGGGTCACCCATTTAAGACAGAGATGAGGAGCAATTTTCCCCCTCAGAGGGTCGTGAGTCTTTGGAATTTTCTTCCTCAAAAGGCGGTGGAAGCAGAGTCTTTGAATATTTTTAAGGGAGAGATGGATAGATTCTTTATCTGCAAGGGGGTGAAAGGTTATCGGAGGTAGATGGAAATGTGGAGTAATCAGTTCAGCCATGAGCTTATTGAATGGTGAAGCAGGCTCGAAGGGACAAGTGGCCCACTCCTGCTCCTAATTCGTATGTTCATATGTAAAGACAATGTAGAGTGGTCTGTACTGTTCACAGTACTTCTCCTGTAACTGCCGAAGTGAGACAATCATGTCGACTGTCGATCTACCAGCTCTGAAGCTGCACTGAGACTCAGGATAGATGTGTGATGCCAGGGTCTGCAATCTGGTCAGAGCAATGCGAGCAAAGACCTTCCCCACAATACTTAGCAAGGAGATGCCTCGCTAATTGCTGCAGTCACTGCGATTCCCCCTTATTGTTGTACAAGGTGACAATGTTTGCATCACGCATGTTTTGAGGTGCAGATCTTTCCTTCCAACAGAGACACAGAAGTTCATGGAGATGCTGCAGTAGAACCGCTTTTCCACTCTTGATGATTCCAGGTGGAATACCATCATTTCCCGGGGCTTTACTACTGGCAAGATGGTCAATGGCTTTGCTGAGCTCCACTGTGGTGGGGTCACTGTCCAGCTCCTCCATGACAGGGAAGTCTGGAATGGCACTGAGAGCCACTTCAATGACAATATTATCCGTTATGTAGAATTTAAGGTAATGCTCCACTCACCTTTCCATCTGCTTGTTAACAGATGATTCCACTTTGACACCGCACTGAGACCTTGAGCATTGTTGTCTGAAAGAGCCTGATCGAGGATGTTGAGGAACTCCTGGGTCCTTTCTGGATCAGTGGTTCGTCAAGTGTTGATCTGAGGACGACGTTCTTCTTGGATGGATGAAGCTTCCTTGGCTGAAGCCTGACCTTGTTACACACCAGGGAGTGGTCAGTGTCACAGTCAGCGCTGTGATAGCTGTGAATGATGAGGACACTGCTGAGGGTGGTATGTCTGGTGATGATAAGGTCTAGCTGGTGCCAGTGGCGTGATCTCAGATGTCTCCAGGACACCCTGTGGCACAGCTTGACCTGGAAGTAGCTGTTCATCACACAGAATCCATGGTGACAGCATAGCTCCAGCAACCTCTGTCCATTTTCATTCATCTTGCCAATCCCCTGGTGCTCTATGCACATTGGCAAAGCTGTGTAGTCAGTACCCAAGCTTGTGTTGAAGTCTCCTAGAAGGTACAGTCCCTCAGTGCTGGGAATTCTACTGATGGCAGTATCAAGTGTCACATAGAATTGATCCTTGACATCTGGGGTGGAGGTGAGTGTCGGGACATAGATGCACATGAGATTAACTGGGCCCACGCTTGTTGACAAGTGAAGAGTAAGAAGTCTCTCTGAGCCTACTGTGGCTGGTTCACTCATCTCAAGTGGCGTGTTTTTTACTGTGAAAACCACTCCATGCTCACGAGTTGCCTCTTGGGCTTTCCCCTGCCAGAAGAAGGTGTAGTGTTTCTCTTTGAGGGATCCACTTTGGACGAGTCTAGTTTCTTGCAGCACAGCAATGTCCACATTGAGCCTTGTGAGTTCTTTGTCCATCAAAGCTGTCTTGTGTGTGTCATCAACCTGCAGAAGGGTGTCAGTAAGGCCAGGACACATGGTCCTCACATTCCAGCTTGTGATGCGAAGGACTGGTGTCTTCTTTGTTGAGCTTGTTTTTCTTGGTGCATTGATTATCGATCCGCCTGTTGAGAGATGACTCTCTAAGCTCCAAGCACCCATTGAAGCAAGCAGGTTGTGGCAGGACAGCACCTAACTGATTGGGGGCTACCCAGCTTGGAGTGGGTGGTAGCTATCCAATGAGATGCGATGATCTCTTCAACTGTCAGAAGTAACCCCTGGTGCTCATACTCTGCACCAATTGAGTGAGAGCTTATAATCGGTAACCGTTTCTTCCCGTGTTGTGCTAATGTTTAAGCACAAATAGTGTCCTCTTCACGGCACATTAGCACTGAACACAAAATGGCTCCTTTGGTCATGTGTTAATTATAAAATGGCTTTCTTGACCTTGTTAGTTATTACAATGGATACATTATAAAAATGGTCAAGTTAAACTAAGATCGAACTACCCAAGCTTACCTGCATCCTCCAGTCCTCTGGCAACATTCCCATATTTAAGGAGGATTGAAAGATTGTGGTTCGAGTCTCTGATATTTCCACCCTTACTTCCCTCAGCAACCCAGGATGCAACCCATTCAAACTGGGTGACTTTTCTACTGTGAGAGCTGCCAACCTTGTAATTGTCTCCTCTTTATCTATTTTCATCATGTCCAATTTCTTCACTTCCTCCTCCTTTACTGTGACATTTGCAGCATCCGCTTATTTTGTGATACTTAATTAGTGCCTCAGCCACACCCTCTGCCTCCACAGGATCTCCTAATTGACCCACCCTTTCATTGACTGTCCATATGTTGGTAAAAGACTTCAGTGTTCCCAGTTATGTGACCTGCTAATCTTTTCTCATACATTCTCTTGCTGATCTCATTTCCTTTTTCAGCTCTCCTCTGTACTTTCTGTATTTGCTTGTTTCTCTGCTGCATATGAATCCTGACATGATTTTTCAGTGAATGGTTTTTGAACTATTTTGTTGACGGATTGAGTTTTGTAAATTTCTCCCTAGCTCCCCTCATGGTCAGGCAGAAAGTTTAACTGCTGTGTTTTTAAACAGCAACAGCTTTATTTGAAAAGCCATTGGGACAGGATTCCGGGTTTTAATCCAGTCACAAATCTAGTTCTGATGTCTTGTGGCTCCAGCTGTCACATGACCTGTCAGAGGATGACCTCATAATTGGCCCAGTCATGGAGCTGTGGGTTGATGTTTAAATTGTTGCAAAATAATTTTCCAGAAGGACAATCAAAATGAATCGATATATAAAAGGTAGATTTTGTGAATTTGTGCTCCCAGTGGAAATTCCTGCAGAGTCTGCTGGTTTTCATATCCCCAATTCCCCACAGGAAGCTCTGTGTCGGAATCTGTATTCATTATATCAATATTATACAGAATCATTTCATGGGAGACCCCAGTGTGAATTGTAAACAGGTGGTTCAGTTTTAACTTTCAAAGTAACACAGAAGCAAAATACTGCAGATACTGGAAATCTGAAATAAAAACAGAAAATGCTGGAAATACTCAGCTGGTCTGACAGCATCTGTGGAGAGAGAAACAGAGTTAACGTTTCAGATCTGTGACCTTTCATCAGAACTGGGCTGATATTGTCTGAGGGCCAAGTGACCTCTTTCTGTGCCTTAAACTTTCTATGAGTCTAAGATCCTATGAGATTCTGGAATCAATTTCAGGGTCGATGACATTGCACTCTGTAAGGATAGGAAGATGGAGATTATTAAGTACAGTGCAAGAATATAGATGCTTTTACATTATTTTAATCAAAATTGATTTAAACTTTGTGTTCACGCATCCGATCTTTTGATCACAATGACACTGATAACAATGGAAAAAGCAAGACTTGCATTTCACGACCACAGGACGTTGCAAAGCCTTTTACAGCCAATGAAGGACTTTCCAAGTGTAGTCACTGTAGTCATGTAGGAAACATGGTGGCCAATGTGCGCACAGCAAGCTCCCAGAAACAACAATGTGATAAAAACGAGATAATCTGTTTTTAAGTGATGTTGATTCAGGGTTAAACAATGACCAGCACCCCAGAAATAATTCCCCTTCTATTCTCTGAAATAGTGCCATGGTACCTTTAACATCCACCTGAGAGGGCAGAGGGATCCTCAGTTTTCTGTTTCACCTGAAAAACAGCATTTCTGATAGTGCAGCACTGCCTTAGTACTGTACTGGAGTGTCAGCCATTTTTAAAGGGCTGTTAGTCCTACTGGAAAATATTTAAAGGAAGATTAAATGAAATGAAATAAATACATTGCTTTTGCCTCTCTCCCATCCCCCCAATAACAGTTAAATTAATTATTTGCCCTTCCCTCCCAAAACCTACCTTTACCATCTGATCTTCCGCCCAAAACTGCACAACCTGTAAACTATAACCCTTCCCACCATCCCCTACACCCATGACATTAATTTGACTCCGTCCCCCATCCCCCACACTGAGAAACTTACCTTCTCCCCACTCCCCACCAGTGTTGCACCTCATTTCCCCGGATGGGGCTCCGAAGGCACGGCAGTGCCAGTCACCAGGCTGAAGATCGCAGCTGGATATCAGGAAGTGATGGGATAATAATTAATGCAGGTTTGTGGTCCCGTTGCCGAGCGGTGGGGGTTCACCCACAACGCCTCGCCGTCGCAGGCAATATCGAGCCAGGCCCTGCCGGCGTTGAGGTCCATGGCGGGCCTCATCCGGGGCCATCTTCAGGCGGCTCCCACCCCACCTCCACCACAGATCTCGACGTTGAGGGCTCTATAGAATCCAGCCCATTATTTCTGTCAATCTCAACTCCACAAGGATTTGTCTGTTAATTGCAGAAAAATTAAAGCTCCATCACCTTTTGATAAAAGGGGGTTTCAAATCCATTTCCAAACAAATGATAGTTCTCATTGTATCTAGAACATGTTTTCTTACATACAAACATACCAATTAGGAGCAGGAGTAGACCACTCGGCCCCTCGAGTCTGCTCCACCATTGAATAAGATCATGGCTGATCTGATTGTAACCTCAACTCCACATTCCCACCGGCCCCCGATAACCTTTCACCCCCTTGTTTATCAAGAATCTATCGACATCTATCTTAAAATATTTCAGAATTTCTGTCGTCCAGCAACTCTCACTTTATTTCCTGGATTTCACCTAAAAAATGTATTTCCACACTTTGGATATCCTGTACTTCATTAATGTTTTTGCTATCTGGGGATTTCCCTTTAATTATATTCAGTGCTGGTATTTTACTGCCACACACTGACTGAAAGTGTCCCATCTTTCTGCAGGAAAAACACTCAGCTTCTTTGGCGAGGCAGTTTTCCCACTTGTGTCTCTCTCAGCCACACCGACTGCAATTGGTTGCAGCTACCACTAGATGCTCTTCCCGTCTTTCTTGTCTTTTACCACTAATTTTTCCTTTTGTTTTCTGAACAAATTCAATTGAGTCTGCAACTCTGGAGATCAGACTCTCCCTGTCCCCTCGAACAACGGATTGGTTAAACTTTCTAACCTCTGTTTGTCTGCTCAATTGAAACTCTTTCGTTAATGTGAGATCAGCCCTGGACTGTAGATGATCTGAAAGGGTGTTGTCTAATACCCCGAACACAATCCTGTCTCCATTCAGCTCTTCTCTTCAGTTGCCGTATTCACAAACCTCCGTGAGTTTGTTCAAGTCATTGATAAATGAATGAATACTCTCCCCTTTCTGTTTGGTACGCTTATTAAATTCAAAGTGATTCCTGACAATGCAGCGGCCAGCCGACGTCATCAGAGCGCTCCAAGCTGCGCACATGCACAAACAGTCTCCTGCGCTCTGAGATGCTGCGCATGCTCAGCCTACGTCTTCCAGGACTAAGTGGCGCATGCGCAGGAAAACTCTCTACCCCCTCTCAGCCACTCACTCCAGGCCGCTCGCTGCCCGCTCCTCGCTACCCTGCTCCCCCGCCCTCCGGCCGCTTGCTACCCCCCCCACCCCCGCACTGCCCTCTCTCCGTCCAGTCACGCCCCGCTTCCCCCCCACGTCCCTCCAGACACTAGCTCTAAGCCATGCTGCTTCCCTCCTCTCGGCCTCTCGCTCCAACATTCGATCATTCTTCACCGCACCACCTGATAAAGCAAGGCGAGCCTCGAGGGGAGATGGGGCAATGTTGGAGCAAGTGGCCGAGAGGAGGGAAGCGGCAGAGCCCATGGCCTGGTGTGTGAGCGGCCAGAGAGCAGGATGGGGGTGGTGGTGGGGGAAGCGGGGAGTGAGCAGTCAGAGAGTGGGATGGGGGGAAGCGGGGAATGATCGTCCGGAGAATGGGATGGCATTGTTTAGAGGGGATTTGAGGAAAAAATGTTTCACCTCGAGGGTGATTGGAATCTGGCACACATTGCCTGAAGGAGTGGTAGAGGCAGGAACCCTCACAACATTTAAGAAGTATCTAGATGAGCACTCAAAACGCCACATAATACAAGGCTACGGCCACGTGCTGGAAAATGGGATTAGAATAGACAGGTACTTGATGGCCGGCACGGACACGATGGCCGAAGGGCCTGTTTCTGTGCTGTATAACTCTCTGACTCTATGAAACCTCACTGAATTACAGAGGGTGTGCAGCACTGTCAGAGGTGCTGTCCTTCTGATGAGACTTCAAACAGCGCAACGTTCTCCGAGTATCAACCAAAACATGTCCATTGTGTAGATATGTGCCATATTTGCTTATGAAGTGACAGTCACTGCTCCGAAAGTAATTCACTTTAGGTGAATTAAGATGACTTGGTACTATATAACTGGCGAATGCGCAAGAGGTAGCGGGGGACTATTGGGGGTGGGACGGAGGCGGCGATGGCAACCTTTGAGGGGATTTTTGGGTCTAAGTTGTTTTCTGTGATAAATTGAGTAGCTCCATCTTTAATCCTGGCAGCTGCCTGAATGTCACAGACAGTGACGTTTCAGTGGAAGAGGCTGCATTTGCGCATGTGCTAGTACAGCGTCACCTGGTGGTTGCATTGTCAGCAAATGCAGCGTTTTAACTTTGGCTCCACGATGACATTTATTTCCTCAATTAAAATAGGTCTTGAGTGCCTTAATAACTTCTTCACACGTAGCCTACACACTCCCTCCATGGCAGACAATAGTGTACTGACCTGCTCCATGTCTGGCTTCTGCACGAGACCCGATGCAGTACGATACCTTGCAAACCTCTGGAACCATCTTGGCCACTCCTCGGCTTGGTTCAGTCCAGTGACCTTTTCAAAGGTACAGGCAAAGATTTCTCCATCATTGCTTTGGTTCACTGTGGCCCCCATACAATATTCTGATATCGGTCAAGGCTCAGTACACAATTTATAAGAATCTGACGGTTAAAATAACCTGAGTTTACTCTACACATCTTGCATTGAAGGTTTCATCGACAACTCTCCATGAGGTGCCGTACAGATTATATGACATCACTTCCTGTGATGATGCACATAGTCTATTTATATAATCAGCCCAGTAACAACCCAATGTCCACTCTTATATTATTGCACAGATGTGAGAAAAGCTGAGGATGGGAATGGAACGTCTGAATGAAGATTTCATGATGCTGACGATGTAAATGAGGCTGATCTGTTTCCCATTCCACAATCCCTCTTTATTTCTGTGCATGTTTCTCGATGCTGTTTCAACCAAACTGAAAAAGAATCACAAATCCTCCTCTGGAGCCTCAGGTGTCCATTAACAAAAGGCATGGTGCCCAAGTGGTAAGGCGTCAGTTTCGTAAACTGACGATCACGGGTTCAATCCCCGTCTGTGCCTTATGATTAGTTTCTCACTTTAAATGTGATGCTTCCAGAAAAGATGTCCGTTGCTTTTGTTTTGGCCATCTGGAAATCAGTGTGATGTTGCACTTTATCCTGGACACTGGGAAGAACATGAGGAGCAGCCACATGGTCCCTCGAGCCTTCTCTGCCATTGATAGAGTGAAAATAACTGGGGTCCAAGCACTGAACCTTATTACTGTGCATTTGCTGGATATTTAACAGAGCTATTCTATTAATCCCACATCCCACACTCCTGTCCTTTCCCCCATTGCCCTGTTATATCTTCCATGTCAGGTATATATCCAATTCCATTTTGAGTTAACATTGAATCTGCTTCCACTGACCTTTCAGGATTGCATTCCAGACCAGAGCAACACACTGCTGAAAAAACAATCTCCTCATCACAACTCTAATTCTTTTGTCAATTACTTTAAATGTGTTTCCTCTGGTTACTGACCCTTCTGTCACTGGCAACACTTTCTCCTTCTTCACTCTATCAAAACTCTTCAGGATTTGCATTTCCTGCTGCCTTTGCTGATAGAACAAGGCTGAGCACACATCACCAAAAGGAATATGATTGGCTCTGAATCACATTTATCTTTCCTGTCAATCTGATGTGGACCTTGTATTTTCCCGGAACCAAACAACCTGAGCAACAAGTGTGGGTTCCAGTGATTCCCACCGCTCTGAGAGAGAGAGGATGTGATAATGAGCCAGATAGAAGAAAGGAATGAGATAGAGAGTAAAATAGCCCTGGTCTGTTTCTACTAACCCCCGGCCCCCTAAAATGGCATCATTTTCTCCTGCCTCTCCACATTCTAATCCATTAATTAATGCAATCCTTTCATCTGGAACATAGAACATAGAACAGTACAGCACAGTACAGGCCCATCGGCCCATGATGTTGTGCCGAACCTTTAACCTACTCTAAGATCAAACTACCTACATACCCTTCATTCTACTATCATCCATGTACCTATCCAAGAGTCGCTTAAATGTCCCTAATGTATCTGCTTCTACTACCACCGCTGGCAGTGCATTCCACGCACCCACCACTCTCTGTGTAAAGAGCCTACCTCTGACATCTCCCCGAAACCTTCCTCCATCACCTTAAAATTATGCCCCCTGGTGATAGCCCTTTCCGCCCTGGGAAAAAGTCTCTGGCTATCCACTCTATCTATGCCTCTCATCATCTTGTACCCCTCTATCAAGTCACCTCTCATCCTTCTTCGTTCCAATGAGAAAAGCCCTAGCACCCTCAACCTTTCTTCGTAAAACATACCCTCCAGTCCAGGCAGCATCCTGGTAAATCTCCTCTGCACCCTCTCTAAAGCTTCCACATCCTTCCTATAATGAGGCGACCAGAACTGAACACAATATTCCAAGTGTGGTCTAACCAGGGCTTAATAGAGCTGCAGCATAACCTCGCGGCTCTTAAACTCAATCCCCCTGTTAATGAAAGCCAACACACCATACGCCTTCTTAACAACCCTATCAACTTGGGTGTCAACTTTGAGCGATCTATGGACATGGACCCCAAGATCCCTCTGTTCCTGCACACTACCAAGAATCCTGTCTTTTAGCCTGTATTCTGCATTCAAATTCGACCTTCCAAAATGAATCACTTCACACTTTTCCAGGTTGAACTCCATCTGTCCCTTTAATTCCTGTTTCCTAATCCATTGATGTTTCACAATGTACTGAACTGTCCCAATCCATTGATCTAACTCAGTCTATAGAATTTCCCAATCCACTGATATTTTCCAGTCCATTGACTTTCCCAATCCATTGATGGTTCCTGACCATTGACATTCCCAATCCATTTATATTGCCTGTGATTTCAAAGCAACTGTGGAATACAAATAGTATCAGTATTATCAGATACATCGAGACGAGGTGCAATAGCCAAGTGGACAGATGTTGGGTTTATAAAGAATAAAGCACTGGCTCGATATTTGTCAAGTCTATCACTGGATCTGAACTCTCAACCTACTGTTTTTCTGTGGGTCTGCTGACTTGTATATGTGAAGAACCATTGGATGTTTCTCAATCCTCTGACTTTTCTCATTCTGTGCCATATTTGTTCCTTTGGGTTCACCAGTGAAGAAACTTATTCCCTATTACATTTGGTGAAGACTTTAATAACCTCACATCCTTGTGTCTCACCATCTCAGGTCAAACTCCCAACAGAAACTTTAAACATTTAACTATTCTGCTGGAAACATTTTCAAGGGCACAGACATTCCTTCATTACGCTTCCTTCTTTGACATGTGATTGACAAATATGTGTGTAATGGAGAGAGAGAGTGTGAAAAAAAGAGAGAGAGAGTGCGATAGAAAGTTAGAGGACCAGCTAAAGACAGATAGAGAGAGAGAGGCAGAGAGAGGTAAAGCGATAGACAGAGAGAGAGAGAGAGAGAGAAGGAGAGAGAGTCATTGAGTCATGGAGTCACTACAGTACAGGAAGTCATTTTGCCCATCAAGCCCATGTAAATCAATCCATTCAGTCCCATTCCCCCGCTCGATCCCCATCGCCCTGTAAGTTATCTAAACCTGTCATATTTATTATAATCTTGTACATGTCTATCAAATCTCCCCTCAATCTCCTTTGCTGCAAGGAGAACAACCCCAGCTTCTCCAAACCAACCTTACAGCTAAAATCCCTCATGTCTGGAACCATTCTGGTAAATCTCCTCCACCCTCTCAAGGACACTCACATCCCTCCAAAAGTGTGTTGACGAGAACTGGATGCAATTCTCTGGTTGTGGCCCAACTGGAAATTGATACAGGTTCAGCATAACTTCCCTACTTTTGTACTCAGTACCTCTATTTATGAAGCCCAAGATCCCATATGCTTTGCTAACTACTTTCTCAATGTGTCCTGCCACCTTCAAAGAACTATGCATATGAATCCCCAGGTTTTTATTCCTAAAAATATGCTTTATTCACACCTTTGACCACCGGTCCATCAGGCAGTGGTCTGCACGGAATGTCCTCAAGGCCCTACGGGAAAAGGAAACGGTGGATCCTGTCGGATGGTTCCCCGAGCAGACCGTCAAAGTCATTTGGCGGAATGCCTCATCACCAGAACTTTCAAACAAGCACCAAGACGTAGCTTGGCTGGTGGTGAGAAGGGCCCTCCCCGTCAGATCCTTCATGCACACCCGAAGTCTCGCCCCTTCTGCACAGTGCCCCCGCGTTGGCTGTGGTGGGGAAGAGACGGTCGCCCACCTCCTCCTGGAATGTGCCTTTGCAAAGCAGGTGTGGAAAGAAATGCAGTGGTTTTTGTCAAGGTTCATCCCAAGCAGCTCTGTAACACAGGAGTCTGTGCTCTCTGGGCTGTTCCCAGGGACGCACACCGAGACAAACATCAACTGCTGCTGGAGGACTATCAATTCGGTGAAAGACGCCCTTTGGTCTGCCCGAAACCTGCTGGTCTTCCAGCGCAAAGAGTTGTCCACCACCGAATGTTGCAGACTGGCACATTCCAAGGTCCAGGACTACGTGCTGAGGGACGCATTAAAGCTTGGGGCAGCCGCAGCAAAGGCTCAATGGGTAAAGACCACAGTGTAAGGTTCCCCCACCAAGCTGAACTGAGGGGCTGGATCCATGGGACACCCCTCGAAATGTATCGTTAATATTCTCAATTGCTGTAAATGTAAAACTGTAATTGACATGATAATTGTGAAACTGAAGGGTTGGGAAGAAACTCATGACAGTATTGAAGGAAACTGATCTCCCTTGCAATGTTTGTATTTTTGGTGCTGTTTGGAAACTGTTTGGCAATGTAATTTTTACAGATTTTTATGAATAAAGTATATTTTGGAAATAAAAAAAAAAGTAAGTTTCCTCCCAGCAAGCTGAACTGAGGGGCTGGATCCATGGGAAACTCCTCGAACTGTTTTGTTGATATTTTCTTTTGCTGTAAATGTGAAACTGTAATTGGCCTAACAATAGTGAAATGGAAGGGTTGTGAAGAAACTCATGAGAGTATAGAAGGAAACTGATCTCCCTTGCAATGTTTGTATTTTTTGGTGCTGTTTGAAACTGTTTGGCAATGTAATTTTTGCAGATTTTTATGAATAAAGTATATTTTGGAAATAAAAAAAAAAGTTCAAAGCAATACAGTGGTTTTTGTCATGGTTTATTCCAAGCAGCTTGGTAACACAGGAGTCTGTGCTCTATAGACTGTTCCCAGGGATGCACACTGATACAAATATCAACTGCTTGGAGGACTATCAATTCAGCGGGAGATGCCTTTTGGTTTGCCAGAAACTTGCTGCTCTTCCAGTCCAAAGAGTTGTCTGTGACGGAATGTTGCAGACTGGCACGTTTCAAGGTCCAGGACTACATGCTGAGGGGCGCACTTAAGCTTGGGGCAGCCGCAGCAAAGGCTCAATGGGGAAAGGCCACAGTGTAAGGTCCCCCCACCAAGCTGAACTGAGGGGCTGGATCCATGGGAAATCCCTCGAACTGTATCGGGAAAATTCTGTGTGCTGTAAATGTAAAATGACAATGAAATGGAAGAGTTGTGAGGCAACTCATGATTGTATAGAAGGAAACTGATCACATTTGCACTGTTTGTATTTTTTGACTTGATGCTGTTTTAAACTGTTTGGGAATGTAATTTTTACAGATTTGTATGAATAAAGTATATTTTGGAAATAAAGAAAAAAGTTCTCCCAGGATGAGGCTAACCTATTGTCCTGTGGGTTTGCTGATGCCTGTGATGTCTTCAAATGTGGGATACTCAACTGCCGAATTTGTGATAGTTGGGGGTCAGCTTTTGCGCTCACCACTGATTATATGAATCAAAAATAGAATTTACTAGCTGTTGCTGGACAGTGTTTCAGCTCCCAATTATTTTTTGCTATAAACACTCGTGCTCGTTTCTTCGCAGCTCCAAGTATGCACTTCTCCACCTCAATGCTTGGACTTAGCTGGCAGGGGAGAGACCGTGATCAGTGGCGTTTGATAATGCAGGTGCTGTTTTTGTGTTTTTTTGGGGGTGGGAGGTGGTGTCAGCACCGTATTTAGGGCATTTCGCCCTTTGGGATTGGAGATCTACCGTGGTGGTGGTTTCCCTGTCAGTTGAGGATTTAGTACTTGTCCCAGGAAAACGTCAAGTAAAAATGGCTGCAACCAACACCAGAGATCCAGGCCAGGGGGTGCGTAACACCGTTAGGGTGGCGGTGAAAGATAGTGAAGGAGGTGCACCCATCGACTGCACCGACTTCATTAAGAATTTTGTTTTTCCAAAATATACTTTATTCATAAAAATCTGGAAAAAACACTGCAGCCTCACAGCTCCAGCGACCTGGGTTCAGTTCTGGGTACTGCCTGTGTGGAGTTTGCAAGTTCTCCCTGTGACCTCGTGGGTTTCCGCCGGGTGCTCTGGTTTCCTCCCACAGCCAAAGACTTGCAGGTTGATAGGTAAATTGGCCATTGTACATTGCCCCGAGTGTAGGTAGGTGGTTGCAGAATTGAGGGAAGGTGGGGATGTGGCAGGGAATATGGGATTAATGTAGGATTAGTGTGAATGGGTGGTTGGTGGTCAGCACAGACTCGGTGGGCCAAAGGGCCTGTTTTAGTGCTGTTTCTCTCCATGACTCTATGACATTTCAAAAAGTGTGAAAGAAATCAGTTTTCTTTCATAGAGGAGTGAGTTGCCTCACAACCCATCCATTCCATTTTACCTGCCATGTACATTTTGCAGCAAAACCATATTTGGTGTATACAGCCTGAGGGGTTTCCCATGGGTCCAGTTCCTTAGTTCTCTATGGCGGGAGGAACTTACACAATGGTCTTTCCCCATTGAGCCTTTGCAGCGGCTACCCCAAGGTTTAGTGTGTCCCTCAGCACGTAGTCCTGGACCTTGGAATGTGCCAGTCTGCAACACTCGGTCGTGGACAACTTTTTTGCGCTGGAAGACCAGCAAGTTTAGGGCAGACCAAAGAGTGTCTTTCACCGAATTGATGGTCCTCCAGCAGCAGTTGATGTTTATCTCGGTGTGCATCCCTGGGAACAGCCCGTCGAGCACAGACTCCTGTGTTACAGAGCTGCTTGGGATGAACCTCAACAAAAACCGCTGCATCTCTTTCCACACCTGCTTTGCAAAGACACATTCCAGAAGGAGGTGGGCAACTGTCTCTTCCCCACCTACTCAGCAGAGATGACATCTGTTATTGAAGCAAAAAGCAGAACCGACCTGATGCACAACATGAAACCAGCAGCCAGAACATTATATGACTTGAAATTAGCCAAGGCAGTTGTTCAAAAGACAGTGAGACACTGCGCAAATAAACACTGGACAACATCACAAATGTAACAATGCTTTCAAAAGCAAATCTCCCGAGTATGCTCACACTCGTCAAGCAGAGGTGACTTTGCTGGCTCAGGCACGTTCGCAGGATGGAAGATGACACATTCCCAAGGGTATTCTGTATGCGGAGGTCGCCGGAGACAGAAGACCAGTTGGATGCCCAAAGCCTCACTTCAAGGATGCCTGCAAGCAGGACATGAAGGCCCGAAACATCGATTTTCACACATGGGAGACACTGGCCAACAACAGAGGGAAATGGTGATATTACCCCTGGACTGGTGTGTGCGTCACCATGACAATCAGTGACTATAGCAGCTTGACAGCAGGTGCCAACATGGAAAACAGCGACACCTGATAATCCCACCTCATATGTGTCACTTGTGGAAGAACCTGCCTCTCACAGATTGACTTCTTCAGCTATCGGACAAAGTGCACCATGGGAAACAATCCCATCATCAATGGATTTGCTGCACGTCCATCATCTCACGTAGAAGGAAGGATGACGACGACATCCACAACCAGGGCGGCCCATCGTGCCTGTGGCAGCTCTTTCATTTCCTTTCAACTATTTATCGAAATTCCCTTTTCAACCTCACGAATGAGTCTCCTTCCACCATTCTCTCAGGCAATACATTCCAGACCAAAAACAACAACAACTTGTGTGTAAATTTATAGAGCACCTTTAACGTAATACAGCGTCCCATGGCACTTCACAGGAGTGTCGGAAAGCAAAATTGGACCCCAAGCCACACAAGACCGTATTAGAGCAGATGGCCAAAAGCATGGTCACAGAAGTAGGCTTCCATGAGTGTTTTAAAGGAGGGAAGAGAGGTCGAGAGGCGGAGAGTTCAGGGAGGGAAATCTCAGGCTTCGGGCCTGGACAGCTGATGGCACAGCTGCCAGCGGTGGAGCGCTAAAAATCAGCGATGCTCAAAAGACCAGAATTGGAGCAGGGCCGGAATCTCGGGGGGAGTGAACCAAATAAAATCCGGCCCTTTGTATCCCCCTCACAGCTTACATTCCCACCGAGCTTTTTATTATCAATCAATTTCCCTCTTGCAGTTCTATTTCACACCAAGAGATGGCAGTCTCATGCCATTTCACAGCAAGCTGCAGACAAGCTTACTTTCCTGCCAGTCTAATACTGTGTTGAGTGGACAAGGATGTGTGTGGTGTGCAGTGTGTGGTATGCAGCAAGGTTAGACTCAAACCAAAGAAGCTGCATCACTCCCAGCGGAAGGGCATCAACACGAGCAGAATTTCTTATCCACAGCTGTTACGTACGTTTCTAAATTCACTTGATAAAGTCCTTCAAAACACTCCGACAGGGGATGCAGAGACCAAGTGGGCCCACATCAGAGTTGCCATCTATGACTCAGCTATGATCACCTATGGCAAACGTGTGAAGCAGAATGCAGACTGGTTTCAATCACACTTTGAAGAGCTGGAACCTGTCATAGCCGCTAAGCACATTGCACTGTTGAACTACAAGAAAGCCCCCAGTGAGTTAACATCCGTAGCTCTTAAAGCAGCCAGAAGCGCTGCACAAAGAACAGCCAGGCACTGTGCAAATGACTACTGGCAACACCTATACAGTCATATTCAGCTGGCCTCTGACACCGGAAACATCCGAGGAATGTATGATGGCATTAAGAGAGCTTTTGGGCCAAACATCAAGAAGATCGCGCCCCTCAAATCTAAATCAGGGGACACAATCACTGACCAACGGAAGTAAATGGACTGCTGGGTGGAGCACGACCTAGAACTGTACTCCAGGGAAAATGTTGTCACTGAGACCGCCCTCAATGCAGCCCAGTCTCTGCCAGTCATGGATGAGCTGGACGTACAGCCAACAAAATCGGAACTCAGTGATGCCATTCATTCTCTAGCCAGCAGAAAAGCACCTGGGAAGCACAGCATTACCCTGAAATAATCAAGAGTACCAAGCCTGCTATACTTCCAGCACTCTACGAACTGCTTTGCCTGTGCTGGGACGAGGGAGCAGTACCACAGGACATGCGCGATGGCAATATCATCACCCTCTATAAGAACAAGGGTGACCGTGGTGACTGCAACAATTACCGTGGAATCTCCCTGTTCAGGATAGTGGGGAAAGTCTTCACTCGAGTCGCTTTGAACGGGCTCCAGAAGCTGGCTGAGCGTGTCTACCCTGAGGCACAGTGTAGCTTTCGAGCAGAGAGATCCAACATTGACATGCTGTTCTCCCTTTACCAGCTACAGGAGAAATGCCGTGAACAACAGATGCCCCTCAACGTTGCTTTCATAGATCTCACCAAAACCTTTGACCTCGTCAGCAGACGTGATCTCTTCAGACTACTAGAAAAGATTGGATGTCCACCAAAGCTACTAAGTATCATCACCTCATTCCATGACAATATGAAAGGCACAATTTAGCATAACGGCACCTCATCAGACCCCTTTCCTATCCTGAATGGCATGAAACAGGGCTGTGTTCTCGCACCTACATTGTTTGGGATCTTCTTCTCCCTGCTGCTCTCACATACGTTCAACCCTTCAGAAGAAGGAATTTTCCTCCACACAAGATCAGGTGGCAGGTTGCCCGTCCAAGAGCGAAGACCAAAGTACGGAAAGTCCTCATCAGGGAACTCCTCTTTGCTGACGATGCTGCATTAATATCTCACACTGAAGAGTGGCTGCAGAGTCTCATCGACAGGTTTGCGGCTGCCTGCAACGAATATGGTCTAACCATCAGCCTCAAGAAAAAGAACATCATGGGACAGGACGTCAGAAATGCTCCATCCATCAATATCGGCGACCACGCTCTGGAAGTGGTTCAAGAGTTCACCTACCTAGGCTCAACGATCACCAGTAACCTGTCTCTCGATGCAGAAATCAACAAGTGCATGGGAAAGGCTTCCACTGCTATGTCCAGACTGGCCAAGAGAGTGTGGGAAAATGGCGCACTGACACGGAACACAAAAGTCCGAATGTATCAAGCCTGTGTCCTCAGTACCTTGCTCTACGGCTGCGAGGCCTGGACAACGTATGTCAGCCAAGAGCGACGTCTCAATTCATTCCATCTTCGCAGCCTCCGGAGAATCCTTGGCATCAGGTGGCAGGACCGTATCTCCAACACATCCCCAGCATATACACCCTAGTGAGCCAGTGGCACTTGAGATGGCTTGGCCATGTGAGCCACATGGAAGATGGCAGGATCCCCAAGGACACATTGTACAGCGAGCTCATCACTGGTATCAGACCCACCAGCCGTTCATGTCTCCGCTTAAAAGATGTCTGCAAACGCGATATGAAGTCCTGTGACATTGATCACAAGTCGTGGGAGTCAGTTGCCAGTGATCGCCAGAGCTGGCGGGCAGCCATAAAGGTGGGGCTAAAATGTGGCGAGTCGAAGAGACTTCGCAGTTGGCAGGAAAAAAGACAGAAGCGCAAGGGGAGAGCCAACTGTGTAACAGCCCTGACAACCAATTTTATCTGCAGCACCTGTGGAAGAGTCTATCACTCTAGAATTGGCCTTTATAGCCACTCCAGGCGCTGCTTCACAAACCACTGACCACCTCCAGGTGCTTACCCATTGTCTCTCGAGACAAGGAGGCCAAAGAAGATTCTTACGCCTCTCTGAGATTTGCCTACATATTTTCTCCTCTATCCCTTCCTGTCTGTTTAGAGGCCTGTAGTACACTCCCAGCCAAGTGATTGTCCCCTTTTTGTTTTTAAGTTCTTCCCATATGGCCTGATTTGAGGAATTTCTAAGATATCATCCTTCCTTACTGCAGTAATTGACTCCTTGATCAACAGTGCAATGCCACCTCCTCTTTTACTCCCTCACCTGTCTTGCCTGTAGATTCTGTACCCTGGAATACTGAGCTGCCAGTCCAGCCCCTCCCTCAACCATGTCTCTGTGATAGGAATAAGATCATAATCCCATGTGCTAATCATCGCCCTCAATTCATCTGCCTTATTAGTAAGACTCCTTGCATTAAAATAGATGCAATCCAGCCTTGCATTTTTCACTTGTGCCAGAACAGGTCTATATTTGCTCTGCCTTCCAGACTGACTCAGTTTCTCTTTTAAATTTGACTGTGTTTAACCCCCTACTGTACCTCCACTCTGTATCCGACCCCCCTGCCAAATTAATTTAAACCCCCCCTCCCCCCCAAAACAGCACTGGCAAACCTCTCAGCAAGTATGTTGGTCCCGTTCCAGTTCAGGTGCAACCCGTCCAACTTGGACAGGTAGGTCCCACCTTTGCCAGAAACAGACCCAGTGGTCGAGGAAACTAAGGCCCTCCCTCCTGCACCATATCCTAAGCCAAGCATTCATCTGCTCTCCCCTCTTACTCCTATACTCATTAGCATGTGGCATTGGGAGTAATCCAGAGATTACAACCTTTGAGGTCCTGCTTTTTAATCTGCTATCTAGCTCCCTAAATTCTGGTTGCAGGACCTCATCCCTCTTTCTACCTATGTCATTGGTGCCAATGTGTACCATGACCTCTGATTGTTCTCCCTCCCCCTTGTCCTGCAGCCACTCTGTGACATCCTTGACCCTAGCACCAGGGAGGCAACATACCATCCTGGAGTCACGTTTGCAGCCACAGAAATGCCCATCTGTACCTCTTACGATAGAATCCCCTATCACTATAGCTCTTCTACTCCTTTTCCTCCCCTCTTGTGCAGCTGATCCACCTGTGGTGCCACAGACTTGGTTCTTGCTGCATTCCCCTGAGAAGCTATTTCCCCCAACAGTATTCAAAGTGGAAAATCTGTTAGAAAGCGAGATGGATCCAGGGGACTCCTTCACTACCTGCCTAGTTCTTCTACTCTGCCTGGTGGTCACCCATTCCCTTTCTACCAGAGCAGTCTTTACCTGCGGTGTGACCACCTCCCTATACGTGCTATCCACGATGATCTCAGCCTCGCGGATGCTCCACAGTATCTCCAGCACCCGCTCCAGATCCGAAACGTGGATTTCGAGTAGCTGCAGCTGGAGATACTTCCTGCACACGTGTTCGCACTGGTCACTGGAAGTGTCCCTGACTTCCCACATTGCACAGGAGGATCACTCCACATTGCTGAGCTGCCCTGCCATGACTTACCCTTAATTTATCCCCTTAAATTACCCAAAAATTAAATTATTTTCACGTGGGACCTTGATTCTCCCCCAAAAAACACGACCTCCTTTATTGAAAAAACTGTAGACCTTTCCCTTTACTTTTAGTTACTTACCCAGCTATTTAGAGTAACTCCCTAACAGCAGATACTCACCAACCAATCATCTTGCCGCCTTCCTGTGACATCACTGCTCACTTTGATTTCAAACTCCGGCGTGCCTGGACTGCTCTCCGCTCCTCTCCCGGAAGGTGAGTGACTAGGCCGCGATCCTCAGGCTCAATTTATCGGCTCCACTCTCGATGTTCTCCCCACAGGTCCGCTCTTCTCCCGGAAGGTGAATGACTGGGCCGCGATCCTCAGGCTCAATGTATCGGCTCCACTGTCGGTGTTCTCCCCACAGGTCCAGACCTCTCCCGGAAGGTGAGTGACTGGGCCGCGATCCTTGGGCTCAATTTATTGGTTCTGCTCTCGGCGTTCTCCCCACAGGTCCACTCCTCTCTGCTCCGCTCCCGGAAGGAAAGTAAGTCTGGTATCTGTGACGGACAATGAGGAGAAACACAATATGAGGAGAGAGTGAAATACATTTTACTCTTTAGACGATATTATTTATTATATTTCAGCTGTTCCTTGTTTCACAAATATTTTTGCGGGCTTTTCAAATTTGTGAATGGGTTTCAGCTCTGACAATTTGCCGCTGCCAATCTCCGCCCTATTTTCTCATTGCCCTTTGATGATCGGCAAAATAGCAGCTACCTGATTGGTGACATGAACCAGCCAATGAGATTCAGCAGACAGTAACCAATCAGAATTAGCCGGACTGCATTCCTCCAGAAGGAAAAGCAGGGAAGTGCGGGAGGAATTCCTTAGTCTTTGTGAAAGTATTTGTGAGATTGTGGAAATGTCTGGAAGAGGAGCAGGGGAGAGACCATGATCCTGTCTCAGGTAGGTTTTTGAGTAAAATGGCTGTAACCAGTTCTGCAACTTCAGGGCAGGGAGTGTGTAACACCGTTCGGGTGGTAGTGAAGGATAATGATGGAGATGCACCGGTTGATAGTACCTTCTTCATTAAGAAAATCCTTATTGATTGCTGTGGATTCCAAGCTGTAAACATCTTCTGCCTGCAGGACTTCCCCAGCTGTGGATATTTTGACGTGATGTTCAAGAACGTGGCGGATGCATCAAGTTCCTGAAGGTGTTTAAGGAGAAGGGAAACCAGGCGCCGTTGTTGATCCTCACTGTGGAGCCGCTCTTCACACTGCCATCGCAACGTGACCGGGTGGTGAGAATCCACCTCTACAACCTCCATGTTCCTGTCGTGGATGTACTCACCTTCCTCACCAGGTACGTCGAGGTGGCCGGCGGCAGCACTGATGTCAAGGACCCATTTGGATTTGGACCAGCAAGCGTCAGGTCAAGGTGACCTTGAATGTCAATGCCAACGGAGCCATCATCCATCCTCCCTCCAGCTTCACTTTCGGGGGAAGTCGAGGCTTCATGGTCTACGCGGAGAAGCCCAGAGTTTGTCGTACCTGCGGCAAATCTGGTCACGTGGCAGCTAACTGCAGCACAGTCGTCTGCAAGAACTGCAAGAAGGAAGGCCATCAGACCAAGGACTGTAATCATTGTAAGTACTGCAACCTGTGAGGTGGGGCAGGCCACCTCTACAAAACCTGCCCCAAACGCTGCCTCAGTTATGCACAGGCAGCAAGGACCAAGGAAAGACCGGGTTAAGGAACGGTGAACACGTCTGGTGCTGGGAGGGAAACAAGCAATCCTCCCCACAGCGATGAAAGTCTATCTGAGAAAGAGAAGAAAGGGGAAGCAGCTGCAACCGGAGACCCATCACATACTCCGTGCCTGGAAACTCCTCCTCTACAGACAGAATTAATGGAGGAGGAGGCAGCAGATGGACAAACAGGTCAGTGGCAGGTGGTACAAAGGAAGACCACAAAGAAAAAACCTCCAAAAAAAGAACAGGTCACCACCCAAACCAGTGGCAAGAGGAGGCTACCGTCTGAGACAGACTACAGCAGCTCCTCCTCACTGGACGAGGAAGGGCCGGAATGATGGCACCTCCAAAAGAAGCAGCAGAACTCAAAGGAGCTGGAAGATAAAGCCCCCCAGCTCCGGGGCACTGGAAGCTGTGACACGCCCAGCGCACCCCAAACCAAAAGCATGGAACCCAAGGAGATGCTCAGTGCACCCCAGCTCCGGGAGACCGAGAGCAGCGAAGTGTCCTGCGCACTCCAGCTCCAGCTCCGGAAGTCAGGAACAGTGATGTCTTTGAGGAGGGACCGAGGGGAAAGACACCAACAGCAGAGGACAACCCAAGCCTTGCTGCCTACAAGACCCGCCCCCCCACCCACCGATGCCACCCCAGTGGAACAAAACCCTCATGAATAACCATGAGGGGTTTCTGGGCTCAAACAATGTGAAACAGCTTGCGTACACTATGGGTATGCAGGAACATACTCAAGGACTGGGACTAGCAAGGACACCTGGTGTGGTGAGCAACACCCAACTTTATAGTGGATATAAAGATTGCTTCGATTAACATGCATTGTGTTAAATCCACCACGTGATGTGTTTCAACCTTGGATGACTTCGCAAAGGTCAAAGCCGGCGTACTGTTTTGTCAGGAGTGTGGAATCCTGCACCGCAGCACTTACAGGCAATGGTCACGATGGTGATCCCATGGGACATCGATCTGGTCCAGGGGAAATGATTCTTGTTCCTCCGGCCTGGGTATTCTGCTGCGGGAAGGCAATTTAACCATCTCTGAAGTTAAGATGCTGGTGGGCGGTCGCCTTCTCGTAGCAGATGTAATGTACAACAATGCTCCGCTCCAGTTAAGCAACGTATATGCCCCGGTCGAATACAATGAGCGGCTGACCATCCTCCAGCAACTCACACTGCTGCTGGTGACATCCAGGCCGGTCATTCTTGGAGGTGACTTCAACTGCATCATTGATGCAGCTGGACAATCTGGCAGTAACGACAGAAAACTGGACGCTCCGCACAGATTCTTAAAAAATGCCAAACTGCACAATGTCTTCAGCAAACCTGCAGACGGAGCGCAGCGTAGATACACCTGGTCAAGATCGGACGGGTCTGCCCGTTCCAGGATTGACTTCCTGTATGTGTCCCCTGCTTTCACGGTCAGATCCACCGACGTCAAGCCGGTGTTCTTCTCCGACCACTGCCTCTTACTGGCTGACTGTCACTGACAGGATGACCAGCGGGTTGGCAGGGAGACATGGAAGCTGAATGCTACACTGCTAACCCAGAGAACATTGAGGAACTCAAAAGAGATTGAAAAAGTTGGAGAACAGTGAGACCCTCTTTGAGTATCCGGTGAACTGGTGGGAAGTGATCAAGGTGAATATCAAGACGTTCTTTATCTCCAAAGGTATTCAGAGGGTATGAGAGAGACAAAGGGAAATGTCCCAACTCCAGAAAAGAATGCAAAATCTGCTCTGGCTGCAGTCGATGGGGGTCGAGGTCAAGGAGGTGCTCCAAGAGGTGAAGAGCCAGCAGGCCTCGCTCTTTGCCACGGAGGCCTCCAAGATCATCCTCCGGTCCAGAGTCCGCTCCATTGAGCAGGATGAGAAGTGCTCACGTTTCTTCTTCCAAAAGGTACACAGAGAGAGCTCTGTGATCAGCAGCCTGAAGGAAGAGGATGGCTCGGTCACAACTTCGCAGTCCGACATACTAAGGATTCGCAAATCCTTGAATGCTGGGCTGTAAGACGTGAAGTCTATGGACAGCACGTCCTCCCAGTCCTTCCTGTCATCGATCACAGAGGTCTGAGATGACAGCATGCAGGAGAATCTGGACAAACCGCTAACTCTGGACAAGCTGACAAAGGCCATCAAGTCTTTTGAGACGAAGAAAACTCCCGGAAGCGACGGCTTACCAGTTGAGTTGTATTCGGCCCTGTGGTGCTGGGTCAGCCCAGACCTGCTGGAACTGTACGAGAGTATGCTCCTGGCCGGCAGCATGTCAGAATCCACGAGGAAAGGCATCATCACCCTCATCTGCAAGCAGAAGGGGGAGAGGGCAGAAATCAGAAATTTGCGGCCCATCTCACTGCTTAATGTAGACTACAAGATTCTGTCCAAAGTCATCGCCAGTCAAGTCAAGTCTGCTCTGCAGTTGGTGATTCACCCTGGCCAGACCTGTACTGTACCCAGCAGGAAGATCTCTGATAGTGTCGTGCTACTCAGGAATACGATCGCCTACGTACGGGACAGGAGGGTGGACACCTGCCTCATCAGCCTGGACCAGGAGAAGGCTTTTGACAGGATATCGCACACACACATGATGGACGTTCTTTCCAAAATGGGGTTTGGGGAGGGAATCTGCATTTGGATCAAACTGCTCTCCACAAACATCAGTAGCACAGTCCAAAAAATTGGGTGGTAATCAGAAAGTTTCCAATCAAATCTGGAGTCAGACAGGGCTGTCCTCTTTCCCCTCCCTTGTGTGTTTGCTGTATCGAACTCTTTGCTGAGTCTATTAGGAAGGATGCGAACATAAGAGGGGTGACAATCCCAGGCAGTGGAGGCACTCAGGTCAAAGCCTCCCTGTACATAGATGATGTTGCTGCATTCTGATAAGATCCGCTGTCCATTCGCAGACTGATGAGCATCTGCGACCAGTTCGAACTGGATTCGGGAACCAATGTTAACCATGGCAAGAGCGAGGCCATGTTCCTTGGGAACTGGGCTGACCGATCCTTTGTCCCCTTCACTGTCAGGTCAGACTACCTGAAGGTGCTGGGGATATGGTTTGTAAGGGCCGGGACGTGCACCAAAACCTGGGAGGAGCGAGTAGCCAGGGTACAACATAAACTGAGCAAATGGGAGCAGCGATCTCTCTCTATTATGGGTAAGAACCTGGTCATCAGGTGCAAGGTGCTCACGTTGTTGCTGTATGTGACGCAGGTCTGGCCAATACCCCACTCCTGCGCTGTGGCGGTCACCCGAGCCATTTCCCGCTTTATCTGAAGACGCAAAATGGACAGGGTCCGGAGGGACACGATGTTCAAACCTCTGGATAAAGGCGAAAAAATGTACTCAACGTCGCCCTCAACCTGATGTCCACCTTAGTATGTGGCTGCATCAAGCTGTGCGTAGAGCCCCAGTATGCAAACACCAAGTGTCACTACGTGCTGAGGTTCTATCTGACCCCGGTGTTGCAAAGGATGGATCTGGTCACATTGCCACGGAACGCTCCATCCAGTTGGACCGTGCCTTCGCGGAAATGTTTGTGTGGAAAAACACCTTTGACCACCAATCCATCAGGCAGTGGTCAGCACGGAATGTCCTCAAGTATATTTTTGGAAAAGTCTGGAAGAGGAAAGACCGGCGGGAAAGCTCGGTCCAAGGCCAAGTCTCGCTCCTCCCGGGCTGGACTGCAGTTCCTGGTGGGCCGTGTTCACAGGCTCCTGAGAAAGGGCAACTATGCTGAGCGTGTGGGTGCCGGAGCCCCGGTCTATCTGGCTGCTGTGCTCGAGTATCTGACCGCTGAAATCCTCGAGTTGGCCAGTAACGCGGCCCAGGACAACAGGAAGACCCGCAACATCCTCAGACACCTACAGCTGGCTGTCCAGAATGACGAGGAGCTCACCAAGTTGCTGGGAGGGGTGACCATCACTCAGGGCTGTGTGCTGCCTAATATCTAGGCCATGCTGCTGCCCAAGAAAACAACGTTCGCAGACCTCCAATCCTCCGGCACCTCCCCCATATTCAGTGAGGATTTGAAGATGATCCTCAGCGCATCCACTATTTCCTCCCTGGCTTCCTTTAACAACCTCAGATGCAAACCATCTGGCCCTGGTGATTTATTCATTTTCAAGGATGTCAGACTCTCCAGTACTTCCACTCTCATTATGCTTATCGTATCTAATATTTCACACTCCTCTTCTTTTCCTACAATGTCTGCATCATCCCTCTCCTTTGTGAAGGCAGAGACAAAAAACTCGTTAATAACCCCACCCACATCTTCTGGATCCACACAGAAGTTCCCTTGTACATCTCTGATAGGCCATACCCTTTCCTTAGTTTTTTTTTTATTTCCAAAATATACTTTATTCATAAAAATCTGTAAAAATTACATTGCCAAACAGTTTCCAAACAGCACCAAAAAATACAAACATTGCAAGGGAGATCAGTTTCCTTCAATACTGTCATGAGTTTCTTCCCAACCCTTCCGTTTCACAATTGTCATGTCAATTACAGTTTTACATTTACAGCAATTCAGAATATTAACGATACAGTTCGAGGGGTTTCCCATGGATCCAGCCCCTCAGTCCAGCTTGGTGGGGGAACCTTACACTGTGGTCTTTCCCCATTGAGCCTTTGCTGCGGCTGCCCCAAGCTTTAGTGCGTCCCTCAGCACGTAGTCCTGGACCTTGGAATGTGCCAGTCTGCAACATTCGGTGGTGGACAACTCTTTGCGCTGGAAGACCAGCAAGTTTCGGGCAGACCAAAGGGCGTCTTTCACCGAATTGATAGCCCTCCAGCAGCAGTTGATGTTTGTCTCGGTGTGCGTCCCTGGGAACAGCCCGTAGAGCACAGACTCCTGTATACCCTTTCCTTAGTTATCCTCTTGCTCTTAATGGACTGATAAGACATCTTTGGGTTTCCTTCAAGTCGTTGTATCCAGTCCACATCCACCAAATCACCTCTCAGTTTTGTAAAATTTGCCTTCCCCCAATTTCGAACTTTTACTTTTCGAGCTGCCCTGCCATTACTTAGCTTTACAAACTCATTATTGCTCGTGTAATAAGTGTAATAAGTAGAATAATTTACCAGTTACTCACCGATCAGCTTCTTCCCCTGTACCATGGAGGCTGAAAAGGCAGAAAAGAAAAGAGAGACCAAAGAGCACCTCCTTCCCCTAGTCAGTGAAGTCCCTCACACATCAACTCACAGCTTTACACTCTGTCCAAACAGCACTTTCTAATTAGTAATTATTCATAAATTACACTAACTAAAACATTAGTAACCTGACCAATTACAAGGTAGCTATTTGAGGGTTTTTAAACAAAGAGATTTTTTCCCTATCCTGATTTCAGGTCCCACTCTGGACACTTGCTTTTGATTCCAGGACGCTGAGGGCAGGGTGCTGCCGAATATCCAGGCCGTGTTGCTGCCCAAGAAAACCAGCGCTCCGGGCACCAAAACCAAGTCAATCTGCCAGGATTTTATCAAATACCCAAAGGCTCTTTTCAGATCCACCCACAGTATCTGAAAGGGCTGATTACTGTCTGAAGTCTGCTGTACCCACACCTCTGTCTATCCCTCTTCATCTGGAACAACCAGTGTTATCTTCCATTCCTTTCACCATCATGTGTTTAACTCGCTTCTCCTCATAGACAGTCAGATATCAATGTAATAATGAAATGATCTGTGTCAGTGCTGGCCATTTCCCTGTCCTGATTTCAGACCCCACTCTGGACACTTGTTTCCCATTCCAGGACCTTCTTGTATTAATATTCAGCACCACCTGTCAGTCAGAAACTTGTCTCAATTAACCGATCCTTTTACTGAACTTCCAACTGCTGCTGTCTATTTCTAGAGGGAAAGAGCTGCTCACTGAATAAGGATGTGAGGGGAATGTAACCCGGCTGCTGGTGAGAAGGTCCCGTCTTCTCAATCAAAAACCTTTTATTTTCACAGAAATAACTTGTTAAATACAAATCTGATTCCAACACGTCAATAACAGGACAGAATGGGAACCTTTTAAAAGGATGAAGCAACTATTTCAGTGGCTTCTCACTGTCCCCCTGAAGCCTGTGTGAAGGGGAATTACCAATAGTCTGTAATTTATTACTTCCACACCGAGTTTGAGTTATTTGTCGTGTGAAAGATTGCTGAACGGAGTCTTTTACTGTCAGTTACGGATGAGAAGTTGACAAAAATTGGCAAAATAAAGCTGTTCATAAAATAGCACCAGCAATTTGAGTCGGTAAAAGCAAAATTGTGTTTCAAAAGTTTATTTAAACCGCTACGGGAAAATAGATTTTTATGTACTTTTCCAGTCGATCACTTCTTTTCCACAGTGAAATTGGCGGCTTTCACAAATTCAAATATTCTGCCAGGTTGACAGGTTCAACCAATGATTTTTTGTATTTTGTGCTTCGAGGTTCTCTGATTGTATCTTGCATGTGAGTTATTGGCTGTGTGGCCTAATGGATAAGGCGTCTGACTTCGGTATATTCTATGATGTTATCAGAAGATTGCAGGTTCGAGTCCCGCCATGGTCATTTTGACCCAAAGGGATTATGCAGGGCTTTGGGGATCGAGTCGGGGACTGAACAGATTGGAAACCCGACACAGACTTAATGGGGCGAATGGCCTCCTCATGTGTTGTCACTGACTTTATGAGAAGAGGGTGACCAATCAGAGGTGGGCTGGGGTTACGGCGGGCTCAAACTGCAGGAATTCCAGGTCTCTGAATGACTGAGCTGAAACTGATCAGTTTCACTGCAGGAAACACCGTCTCGGGGGAAGTAACATCACAAATAATTCCATTTGACTAATTATTCAATTATAAAACAATGGGCAGATGTGAAGGTGTGATGTTACTTTTCACTGTGAGGGGAGAATCCGCCATCTGGATAAATCAGCAACTTTATAACATCGTCTGTACGTTTGGAAAAGAAACGATGAAAACTCTCCCCATAACCCTGGTGCGGTGGAAAGGCTCAATTCAGAGATTGGAAGATAACGAGAGCACAACATAAATCATTAACTGATATTTCCGGCATAAAACACACCCCAGCTCCCGTTCCCGTGTCACTGCTGTCCCTATGAGGCGGTGGGTGACGCTGAAAAGAGACTTTGTTTAGTGTTTCTGCAGGAAAACCACAAAGATCCTCCCAGGCAGTGAAACTCATCTTCCCAGAATCTCCATACCAGATTGAAACAGAAAACACAAAGACAGTGAGAAAGTTCCAGAGAGTTACTGAGCATTAAAACCAATGAAATAAACCAATTCTAGAGAGATGTTGGTGCAGCTTTTTCAGAGAGATTGTGGGTGGCTCTTAAAAGAGCCGTTGTGTTTTGAGTGTTTTCACTACATGGTGGAGTTTTACTTGGAGTTGATGTACTTGGTCACTCACTTTGTCCCTTCTCACATTCCGAGCGCTTTATTGGGTGGAAATATTTATTCAGGCAGTTTCAACAGCTCAGAGCCGACATTGAGTCAGAAACCAGAAATGGGAGTACGGGACACAGACAAGGAATTGAGGCTGAACCTTTATAAATCTCACTGGTTGTAGGCCTCAGCTAGAGCATTGTTTCTAATTCCATGTTTCATACTTTAGCAGGAATGGCAAGGCCTTAGAGAGGGTGCAGAGGAGATTTACTAGAATGCATCAGAGATGCAGGAATTCAGCTAATGTGGAAAGAATAGGGGTCTGGGGTGTGTGAAGCTGGGGTCCTTGTTCTTAGAGCAGAGATGTTAATGGGGCAGTTAATAGTTGTGTTCAACATTGTGAAGAGTTTTTATAAGAATAAAGAAGTTTGACTGCAATTAGACAGAGCCTTGGTGAGATCACACCTGGAGCACTGTGTCCAGTTCAGGTTCCCCTTACCTAAGGAAGGATATACTTGCCTTAAAGGAAGTGTATCAAAGTGTCACTCGATTGCTTCCTGGGATGAGGGGATTGTCCTGTGAGAAGAGATTGAGTCGACGAGGCCGATATTCCTCAGAATCAACGGGTGGGAATCGGAAAGTTTGCCGATCCAATCTGGAGTCAGACATGGCTGCCCTCTCTCCCCTGTCTTGTTTGTTTGCTGTATTGAACCCTTTGCTGAGTCTATTAGGATGGATGCGAGCATAAGAGGGGTAACAATCCCAGGCAGCAGTGGCACTCAGGTTAAAACCTCCCTGCACATGGATGACGTCGCCGTCTTCTGTTCGGATCCGCTGACCGTGCGCAGACTGATGAGCGTCTGCGACCAGTTCGAACTGGCCTCGGGAGCCAAAGTTTAACCACGGCAAGAGCGAGGCCATGTTCCTTGGGAACTGGGCTGACCGATCCTTTGTCCCATTCACCGTGAGGTCAGATTACCTGAAGGTGCTGGGGATATGGTTCGGAAGGGCCGGGGCGTGCACCAAAACCTGGGAGGAGCGAGTAGCCAAGGTACGACAAAAGTTGGGCATGTGGGGGCAACGATCTCTCTCCATTGTGGGTGAGAACCTGGTCATCAGGTGCGAGGCGCTCACGTTGTTGCTCTACGTGGCGCAGGTCTGGCCCATACCCCACTCCTGCGCTGTGGCAGTCACCTGAGCCATTTTCTGCTTCATCTGGGGACCTAAAATGGACCGGGTCCGGAGGGACACGATGTTCAAATCTCTGGACAAGGGCAGGAAAAATGTACCCAACGTGGCCCTCATCCTGATGACCACCTTCGTGTGCGGCTGCATCAAGCTGTGTGTAGACCTCCAGTACACAAACTCCAAGTGTCACTACGTGCTGAGGTTCTATCTGTCCCCGGTGTTGCGAAGAATGGGCCTGGTCACATTGCCGCGGAACACTCCATGCAGTTGGGCCGTGCCGTACCACCTATCCTTCGTGGAGCAGTTTCTGCGGGAAAACACATTTGACCACCGGTCCATCAGGCAGTGGTCTGCACGGAATGTCCTCAAGGCCCTACGGGAAAAGGAGACGGTGGATCCTGTTGGATGGGTCCCCGAGCAGACCGTCAAAGTCATTTGGCGAATGCCTCATCACCAGAACTTTCAAACAAGCACCAAGACGTAGCTTGGCTGGTGGTGAGAAGGGCCCTCCCCGTCGGATCCTTCATGCACACCCGAAGTCTCGCCCCCTCCGCACAGTGCCCCCGCGTTGGCTGTGGTGGGGAAGAGACGGTCGCCCACCTCCTCCTGGAATGTGCCTTTGCAAAGCAGGTGTGGAAAGAGATGCAGTGGTTTTTGTCAAGGTTCATCCCAAGCAGCTCTGTAACACAGGAGTCTGTGCTCTACGGGCTGTTCCTAGGGACGCACACCGAGACAAACATCAACTGCTGCTGGAGGACTATCAATTCGGTGAAAGACGCCCTTTGGTCTGCCCGAAACTTGCTGGTCTTCCAGCGCAAAGAGTTGTCCACCACCGAATGTTGCAGACTGGCACATTCCAAGGTCCAGGACTACGTGCTGAGGGACGCACTAAAGCTTGGGGCAGCCGCAGCAAAGGCTCAATGGGGAAAGACCACAGTGTAAGGTCCCCCCACCAAGCTGGACTGATGGGCTGGATCCATGGGAAACCCCTTGAACTGTATCGTTAATATTCTCAATTGCTGTAAATGTAAAACTGTAATTGGCATGACAATTGTGAAACGGAAGGGTTGTGAAGAAACTCATGACAGTATTGAAGGACACTGATCTCCCTTGCAATGTCTGTATTTTTTGGTGCTGTTTTAAACTGTTTGGCAATGTAATTTTTGCAGATTTTTATGAATAAAGTATATTTTGGAAAAAACAAATATTCCTCAGAATTTCGAAGAGTGAGAGGTAATCTTACTGGCACCTAAAAATCTTAAGGGATTTAACAGGGTAAATGCTGGGAGGATGTTTCTTCTGGCTGGGGATCTAGAACTAGGGATCACAGTCTCAGTGACAGTGACAGTGACGCACAGTGGTTAGCACCGCAGCCTCACAGCTCCAGTGACCTCGGTTCCGTTCAGGGTATTGCCTGTGCGGAGTTTGCAAGTTCTCTCTGTGACCGCGTGGGTTTCCGTCGGGTGCTCCAGTTTCCTCCCACAGCCAAAGACTTGCAGGTTGATAGGTAAATTGGCCATTGTAAATTGCCCCTAGTGTAGACAGGTGGTAGGAGAATGGTGGGAATGTGGTAGGGAATATGGGATGAATGTAGGATTAGTATAAATGGGTGGTTGTTGGTCGGCACAGACTCGGTGGGCCGAAGGGCCTGTTTCAGTGCTGTATCTCTCTGTGACTCTAGAGATGTGGATGCTCAATCATTGGGTATATCCAAGAGAGAGATCGATAGGTTTTTGGATACTAAGGGAATCAAGGGATCTGTGCTAGTGTGGTAAGATGGAGTTGATGTAGGAGATCAGCTGTGATCTTATTGAATGGCGGAGCTTTTTCGATGGGCCGAATGGCCTACTCCTATTTTTTATGTAAAGTTCCATTCCTCTCAGGGAATATTTTATTTTCAAAAAGAGAAATACTGCACACACTGGAAATCTGAATAATAACAGAAGATTCTGGAAACACTCAGCAGTTCCAGCAGTATCTGTGGAGAGAGGAAGGGAGGAGCAATGTTTCAGGTCTATAGAAGGGTCACAGAACTGGACCATTAACCCGAGCTTCTCTTCTCCACAGTTGTTTCCGGACTGGCTGAGTGTTTTCAGTATTTTAGGCTTTTTCTTTCTGTATTTCATCCTTTTCCCATTTGACTATTTGCTGTGAAACTTGAGCGTTGTGCTCAATTCTTTGTGTCGTTGTGTTTTCTTTATTTGAAGTAATGTAAATAGTATCCTGAAATGAATTTGCCAAATGGTTGGGCAAATTGTTACAACCAGTTTTTGAGCAAGTTCTCCACATACACAGTGAAGGATTCCTTCACATTTGCGAAGACCATCCAGGACATGCATATCAATAGCAATGCCGTGTCCATGTGTCATTTGACATTGCTAGCCTATTCACCAATGTACCACTTCAGGAAGCCATAGATATTTGCACTGCAGTGCTATATCATGGTGATCTAGACCCGTCACCATTGTGTGAATCCGTATTCATTGAACTTATGAACTCGGCAACTTGCACAGTTGAGTTCAGTTTTATTGACACCATGTATCGCTGGTGTTGCCATGGGATCCCCTCTCGGCCCAGCTCTCACAAACATCTTTGTTGGATTCCATGACAAACCTGTTTTTAAGGGAATGACACCTAACCTCCTACCTCTTGCATATTTCCAATATGTAGATGATACGTTTGCTATATTTGAATCCGCAGCTGCATGAAATAATTTCCTTGCACGTCTTCATGGGCTCCATCCGGCACACAAATTCACCTTTGGAATGGAGCTGTCAAATGAGCTCCCTTTCCTTGATGTACTAGTTGAGAAATCTGCTAAGTGGTTCTCCACCACGGTCTACTGCAAACCTACCTTCACTGGCCAATACACGCGTTGGGATTATTACAGTTCCATGCGCTATAAGATTGGTCTTATCGACAACCTCATAAATAGGGCTGAGCCATTTGCTCACCATGCAAGCTTGATGCTGAAATAGGGCGAATCAAAGACATCCTGCATTACAATGGCTACACTGATCAGATCATTTCTCACTGTATATCACACAAACTTATAAACGGGCTGAAGGCCGTCATTTTGAGCCCTGAAAAGTGCCCAGTCTCCCTCAAATTACCCTGGAAGGGTAATATATCCCCAGTATTTGAGTAACAGGTGAGGCTCGCTGTTTCCAGCTGTTACTATGCAGGAGCAACAAGTGTGGTGTTCGCCACTAACAGGATGCTGCTGTCAAGCAAAAGAGACGTCCTGCCTATCACACAAATAAGTAACGTGATGTTTGAATTTCAATATCAGTGTGATGCTAGCTTTCTAGACCGTACATCCCAAAACTGGCGGATTGTATCAAATAACATGTCCCTTCCGCTGTTTGCAGTGGGCCCGACCCAACCAACCCGTGCTTGCAAAACTCAAAACACAGTATCCAACATGAGATGTGATTCCACAATAGGACAACATTTGCTAAATAATTCTCAGTGTGCTAAGAATTACACTGACAACTGATTTAAGACTGTCAGTAGGGCTCGCAGTGTGGTGCATTGGTGTGTACTGTAAGCTACATATATTAATGCACAGGGCCCTGTTCTTTGCAGACAGAAAGAACATGCACACACATTGTGCCAGTTTCAGCCAAACAAAATAAGTGAAAGCCATTCACTGGCTCATTCCACAGGGCAATGCCTTGACCAATCAGAGTCAAGCTGCCTGGTTTAAATTTCAAACAAAGCTGGGCAGTTATCTGTCAGTTACCATAAACTGGTGCATTCTGAATGGCAATGCCTCGACCAATCAGAGTTCACTTGCCAACCAATCAGCACTCTCTTCTCATACAGAAGAAAGTTGTTGTTTTCCCTTAAATTGGTATTCTTGCGGATTGCACTGCTGAGTGCAAGACGAAAACAACTGGCTACCAAAGTTTGGACAACATGTCACTATTTTCACGAAATGATTACTTTTATTTTCAATATAAAATTATAAAGCAATATGAGTGTAACATTTACAGACAAATTCTATTACCTCACATTGCCTGATTCTTTAACACTGACAGACTATGTGAACTACTGTCCCGATTTTGCAGTTCTCACTTCCAGTTAGCAAATGTCAGCAATCTGTGATACAGTGCAGTTTACAGACTAGACCGTCAACCACAACATGCAATAATTGTTCAGCTTATGTTGGACTGGTGGGATTTAGAAATACTAGGAATTGAGATGAGCTGTTATTGTATTTAATTATTTGTTTCATGGGATGTGGACGTCGCCAGCCAGGCCAGCATTTATAGTCCATCCCTAATTGCCCATGAGAAGGTGGTGGTGAGATTCCTTCTTGAACCACTGCAGTCCATGTGGGGTCGGTACACCCACAGTGCTATTAGGAAGGGAGTTCCAGGATTTTTACCCAGCGACAGTGAAGGAATGGCGATATAGTTCCAAGTCAGGATGATGTGTAGCTTGGAGGAGAACTTTCAGGTGGTGGTGTTCCCATGCATCTGCTGTCCTTCTCCTTCTAGGCAGTAGAGGATGTAGGTTTGGAAGGTGCTCCCTGAGTAGCCTTGGTGCATTGTTGCAGTGCATCTTGTAGATGGTACACACTGCTGCCACTGTACGTCAGTGATGAAGGGAGTGAATGTTGTGGACGGGGTGCCAATCAAGCGTGTTGCTTTGTCCTGGATGGTGTCGAGCTTCTTGAATGTTGTTGGAGCTGCACCCATCCGGGCAAGTGGATAGTATTCCATCACACTCCAGACTTGTGCCTTGTAAATGGTGGACAGGCTTGGGGAGTCAGGAGGTGAGTTACTCACCGCATGCTTCCTACCCTCTGACCAGCTCATGTAGTCACACTATTTATAAGGCGACTCCAGTTCAGTTTCTGGTCAATGGGAACCCCTAGGAAGTTGATACTGGGGGATTCAGCGATCGTAATGCCGTTGAATGTCAATGGGAGATAGTTAGATTCTCTCTTGTTCGAGATGGTCATTGCCTGGCACTTGTGTGGCGAGAATGTTACTTGCCACTTATCAGCCCAAGATTGGATATTGTCCAGGTCTTGCTGCATTTCTACATGGACCTCTTCAGTATCTGTGGAGTCGCGAATGGTGCTAAATTTTGCAATCATCAGTGAACATCCCCACTTCTGACCTTATGATTGAAGGAAGGTCACTGATGAAGGAGTGAAGAAGGTTGGGCCGAGGATACTACCCTGAGGAACTCCAGCAGTGATGTCCTGGAGCTGAGATGATTGACCTCCAACAGTCACAACCATTTTCCTTTGTGCTAGGTACGATTCCAACCAGTGGAGAGTTTTCCTCTTGATTCCCATTGACTCCAGTTTTGCTCTGGCTCCTTGATGCCATACTCAGTCAAATGCTACCTTGATATCAAGGGCAGACACTCTCACCTCACCTCTTGAGTTCAGCTCTTTTGTCCTTGTTCGAACCAAGGCTGTAATGAGGTCAGGAGCTGAATGGCCCTGGCGGAACCCAACTGAGCGTCACTGAACAGGTTTTTGCAAAGCAAGTGCCCCGTCGATGACATCTTCCATCACTATACTGATGATTGAGAGTAGACTGATGAGGCAGTAATTGGGTGGGTTGGAATTGTCCTGCTTTTTGTGTACAGGACATACCTGGGCAATTTTCCACATTGCCAGGTAGATGCCAGTATTGTACCTGTACTGGAACAGCTTGGCTAGGGACGCAGCAAGTTCTGGAGCACAGGTCTTCAGTACTATTGCTGGAATATTGTCAGGGCCCGTAGCCTTTGCTGTATCCAGTGCCTTCAGTCGTTTCTTGATATCACGTTGAGTGAATCGACTGGCATCTGTGATGCTGGGGACTTGAGAAGGAGGCCGAGATGGATCATCAACCCGGCACTTCTGGTTGAAGATTGTCGCAAATTCTCCATCCTTGTCTTTTGCACTGATGTGCTGGGCTCCCCCATCATTGAGGTTGGGGATATTTGTGGAGCCACCTCCTCCTGTTGGTTGTTTAATTGTCCACCACCATTCATCATTGGATGTGGCAGGGTGTAGATCTAATCCGTTGGTTGTGGGATCACTTAGCCCTGCTGCTTCTGCTGTTTGGCATGAAAGTAGTCCTGGGCTGTTGCTTCATCAGGCTGACGCCTCATTTCAAGGTATGCCTGGTGCTACTCCGGGCATGCCCTCCTGCACTCTTCATTGAATTAGGGTTGATCCCCCAGCTTGTTGGTAATGTTAGAGTGGGGAAATATGCCGGGCCATGAGGTTATAGAATATGGTTGACTACAATTCTGCTGCTGCTAATGGTCCACAGCACCTCATGGATGCCCAGTTATACATTGCTAGTTCTGTTCAAAATCTATCCCATTTAGCACAGTGGTAGTGGCACACAACACGATAGAGGGTATCCTCAATGTGAAGACGGGACATCATCTCCACAAGGACTGTGCAGTGGTCACTCCATCCAATACTGTCATGGACTGATGCATCTGCGGCAGGCAGATTGGTGAGGATGAGGTCAAGTATGTTTTTCCCTCTTGTTAGTTCCCTCACCACCTGCTGCAGACCCAATCGAGCAGCTGTGTCCATTGGGACTCGGCCAGCATGGTCAGTAGTGGTGCTACCGAGCCACTCATGGTGATGGACATTGAAATCCCCCAGCCAGACTACATTCTGTGCCCTTGCCACCCTCAGTGCTCCCTCCAAGTGGAGTTCATCAGTCTCTCGCTGTCTCTTGCTGGTTTGCTCAGGACCTTTCTCTGTCTGTTAATTTCTGAGTCCTGATAATCTCTTCCTGGTTTTCTGTGTGTCTTTCCCTGCCTGCCTCATTGTCGGTGCTGTTACTCCGTGTCCTTGTGTCATTGCGCAGTGAGGGTGAGTCCGTCAGCACGTGTGTTGCTGAGTCCGGGATTCTTGAGAAATCCGACTGCAATCCTATTTTTATAAAAACATTGGGGAAATAACACAAACAGTTCACTTTCAAAACATCAAGTATTTCCCCATAATAACAAGGTGCTTCCGAAGGCACTCGATTGCAATCAGCTTCTTCCTTCTCGTGAACACATCAATCAGTAACAAATCACTTTTGCTCATACGAACACAAACTGCAAACATGGACCAGCCGAGTCTCTCCCACTTTGTCAACCTCTTCCTGCAGAGCCTCCTCTCCACCACCAGATGGTGATGTTGGCCACAATAAAACCAGGACAAATGGTCACAGTGAGGAGACGGTCAGTAACAGAAAATAAAACAATCACAGGGAAAACCTTTACACAACAACAGGGTACATCTTTACACAACAGAAAACATATTTACACACCACGAAATACCTTTAGACAACAGGGAGAATACAATCATACAAATGCCTTGTTTCTCCATCTCAGTCTCGTTGTCTCTCTCTCTGTCCCTCACTTTTGCTTCCTCACAGTCTATTCTTGGTTTTCTGTGTGTTTTTCTCTCTGTCCCGTTGTCGATGGTGTTACTCAGCGTCCTTGTAACATTGTGTAGCCAGGCTGAGCCTCCCAACACCTGTGTTGCTGTAATAAAAACAGAAAATGCTGGAAATGCTCAGTAGGTCTGGCAGCATCTGTGCAGAGAGAAACAGTTAACAGTTCATGTCTGTTTCGTTAGTTCACATTAACTTTGTTCTCTCTCCACAGATGCTGCCAGACCTGCTGACTATTTCAAGCATTTTCTGTTTATGTTTCAGATTTCCAGCATCCGCAGTATTTTGCTTTTGTACGTGTGTTGCTATGTCTGGGACTGTTTGAGTGCAATGCTATTGCTTTATAAACAGCGTTGAAACAAACATTTATCTCGCGAACACACAGCACTAAAACACAGCTGGATATAAACAGCAGCCTGCAGCAGAGGGCGCAGTGGAAGTTTATTAACACAAATAATTCACCAACATTATATTTACTGCTATCCACAATCACACCACGCTTCATCTTAACACGTTTTACTCTTTATTTACATCAACTTCTTCCTTCCAGTAAACACTTCAATTTAGAACACAGCTTCCAAATCACCTTTATTCACAAACCCGAACACACATCAGCCCAGACTTTCCCCTTTCTGTCAACCCATTCCTGCATCACTGCCTCTCCACCAACAGTTGTTGCGAGAATCATACAATCATAGAATGGCTGCAGCACAGAAGGACGCCATTCGGCCTGTCGAACCCGTGCTGGCTCTCTGTTAGAGCAACTCACCTCATTTCACTCCCCAGTCAGTTCAATTTTGGAGGTGGGAAAACTTCTCGAAAGAATAATTTGGGACAAAATTAATAGTCCCATGGACAAATGCGGGTTAATTCAAGAAAGCCAGCATGGATTTCTTAACGGAAAATCATGTTTAACTGTCCTGCTGTAGTTTTTTGATGAGGTAACAGAGAGGGTTGATGAGGGCAATGCTGTTGATGTGCTGTACATAGACTTTCAAAAGGTCTGGCAGCATCTGAAAGGTCACTGACCTGAAACGTTAACTTTGCTTCTCTCTGTCCAGATGTTGCCTGACCTGCTGAGTATTTCCAGCATTTCTTGTTTTCATTATGGCACAGAGTTCCCTTTACAAACTTACAGAATTAACCACAATAATGTACTCTGAGATTCAAGTTAAATATCAGCCCAATATTTACACACATTATGAGTTTATAAGTTTCAGTATTAATTCCCATTAGTGCATCCTGACATATACATTAGATATAACATAACATAAGAACAGAAGAAATAGGAGCAGGAGTAGGCCATTCGGCCCCTCAAGCCTGCCTCGCCTTTCAGTAAGATCATGGCTGATCTGCCCCAGACCTCAACTCCTCTTTCATGCCAGCTCTTCATAGCCCTCAACTCTCCAATATTTCAAAAATCTATTTACATCCTCTTTAAATACTTTCAGTGATTTAGCCTCCAATACTGTCTGGGGTAGAGAATTCCAGACATTCACTACCCTCTGAGAGAAGAAATTCCTTTGCAGCTCAGTTTAAATGAGTGTCCCCTTATTCTGTAACTATGTCGCCTAGTTTGAGATTCCCCCACTAGTGGAAACATTTTCTCAACATCTACCCTGTTAATAAAAACAAGAAATGCTGGAAATACTCAGCAGGTCTGGCAGCATCTGTGAAGAGAGAAGCAGAGTTAATGTTTCAGGTCAGAGACCCTTCTTCACCCTGTTAAGCCCCCTCAGAATCTTGTACGTTTCAAAAAGATCACCCCTCATTCTTCTAAACACGAATGAATAACCTGTTTAGCCGTTCTTGATAAGTCAACCCCTTCATCCCAGGAATCAGCTGAGTGAATCTCTTTTGAACTCCTCCAATGCCAGTACATCCTTTCTTAAGTCTAAATCTCAAGTGCGATATCAGATTGAGAGAATCTGAAAGATAGTATAACCTGAGATACAAACTGAGAATTCAGTTTAAAACTCCCCCGGATTGTGAAACTAAAAGATACAATAGCAATTCAATTTGTATTGACTGTGCGTTGGATCATATTCCAGCCCTCATCCAGTATCAGACTGGAAGATACTGTAGCAATTCCATTAGTGCAGACTCAGCTCTACATTACAGAGCAGGGAACATATTTAAACAACCGGGAACACTTTTACACAAGATGGATCATATTTACACAACTGAGAAGATCTTTACCCAACAGGGAACCATTTTACACAATAACAGAGAACATCTTTACACAACAGCGAATATAGTTACACAACAGAGAACATATTACACAGCAGGAAATATCTTTAAAAGAACACAGGGGACATCTTTACACAACAGAGAACACAATTACATAAATCATCAGTCTTTCGCTGTCTCTTGTTGGTTTCATCAGTACCTTTCTCTGTCTGTTCCTTTCTGGGTCCTGATAATATCTTCCTGGTTTTCTGTGTCTTTCTCTGTCTGTTCCTTTCTGAGTCCTGATAATCTCTTCCTGGTTTTCTGTGTGTCTTTCTCTGCCTGCCTCATTGTCGGTGCTGTTACTCAGTGTCCTTGTGTCATTGTGCAGTGAGGGTGAGTCCGTCAACACGTGTGTTGCTGTGTCCGGGATTCTTGAGAAATCCGACCGCAATCCAATTTTTATAAAAACATTGGGGAAATGAACATATTTCACTAACGGGCAGCTAAAATTTAAACCAGCAGTTAGCAGAGTGGCGCAGCGGAAGCGTGCTGGGCCCATATTTTAGAGGTCGATGGATCGAAACCATTCTCTGCTATTTATGTTTGGTAGGAACACAAACCGTTCACTTTCAAAATATCAAGTGTTTCCCCACAATAACAAGATGCGCTCGATTGCAATTAGCTTTTTCCTTCTAGTGAACACATCAATCAGCAACAAATCACTTTTGCTCACACGAACACAAGCTGCAAACACGGACCAGCCGAGTCTCTCCCACTTTGTCAACCCCTTCCTGCAGAGTCTCCTCTCCACCACCAGATGGTGATGTTGGCCACAAGAAAACCAGGACAAATGGTCACAGTGAGGAGACGGTCAGGAACAGCAAATACAACAAGAACAGGGAAAACCTTTACACAACAACAGGGTACATCTTTACACAACAGAAAACATATTTACACAACAGGAAATACCGTTACACAACAGGGAGAACACAATCATACAAATGCCTTCTTTCTCCATCTCAGTTTCGTTGTCTGTCTCTCTCTCTCCGTTCCTCACTTTTGCTTCCTCACAGTCTATTAGTTTCCTGTGTGTTTTTCTCTCTGTCCCGTTGTCGATGGTGTCACTCAGCGTCCTTGTAACATTGCGTAGCCAGGCTGAGCCTCCCAACACCTGTGTTATAGAACATAGAACAGTGCAGCACAGTACAGGCCCTTCGGCCCACGATATTGTGCCGAACCTTTAATCTACTCTAAGATCAAAACTACCTACATACCCTTCATTCTACTATCATCCATGTACCTATCCAAGAGATGCTTAAATGTCCCTAATGTATCTGCTTCTACTACCACCACTGGCAGTGCATTCCACGGACCCACCACTCTCTTGTGTGAAGAACCTACCTCTGACATCTCCCCGAAACCTTCCTCCATCACCTGAAAATTATGCCCCCTGGTGATAGCTCTTTCCACCCTGGGAAAAAGTCTCTGGCTATCCACTCTATCTATTCCTCTCATCATCTTGTACCCCTCTATCAAGTCACCTCTCATCCTTCTTCGTTCCAATGAGAAAAGCCCCAGCTCCCTCAATCTTTCTTCGTAAGACATGCCCTCCAGTCCAGGCAGCATCCTGGTAAATCTCCTCTGCACCCTCTCTAAAGCTTCCACATCCTTCCCATAATGAGACGACCAGAACTGAACACAATATTGCAAGTGTGGTCTAACCAGGGCTTTATAGAGCTGCAGCATAACCTCGCGGCTCTTAAACTCAATCCCCCTGGTAATGAAAGCCAACACACCATACGCCTTCTTAACAACCCTATCAACTTGGGTGGCAACTTTGAGCGATCTATGGACATGGGCCCCAAGATCCCTCTGTTCCTCCACATGATCAAGGATCCTGTCTTTGCGCCTGTATTCTGCATTCAAATTCGACCTTCCAAAATGAATCACTTCACACTTTTCCAGGTTGAACTCCATCTGCCACTTCTCAGTCCAGCTCTGCATCCTGTCAATGTCCTGTTGCAACCTACAACAGCCTTCCACACTATCCACAACTCCAGCAACCTTCGTGTCATCGGCAAACTTGCTAACCCAGACTTCCACTTCCTCATCCAAGTCATTTATAAAAATCACAAAGAGCAGAGGTCCCAGAACAGATCCCTGCGGAACACCACTGGTCACCGAGCTCCAGGCTGAATACTTTCCATCTACTACCACCCTCTGTCTTCTATGGGCCAGCCAATTCTGTATCCAGACAGCCAACTTTCCCTGTATCCCATGCCTCCTTACTTTCTGAATGAGCCTACCATGGGGAACCTTATCAAACTCCTTGCTGAAATCCATATACACCACATCCACTGCTCTGCCTTCATCAATGTGTTTTGTCACATCTTCAAAGAATTCAATAAGGCTTGTGAGGCATGACCTGCCCCTCACAAAGCCATGCTGACTGTCTCTAATCAAACTCTGCTTTTCCAACTAATCATAAATCCTGTCTCTCAGAATCCTCTCCAATAATTTGCCCACTACCTACGTAAGACTGACTGGTCTGTAATTCCCAGGGTTATCCCTATTCCCTTTCTTGAACAAGGGAATAACATTTGCCACCCTCCAATCATCTGGTACTACTCCAGTGGACAGTGAGGACGCAAAGATCATCGCCAAAGGCGCGGCAATCTCTTCCCTCGCTTCCCGTAATATCCTTGGGTATATCCCGTCTGGCCCCAGGGACTTATCTGTCCTCATGTCTTTCAAAATTTCCAGCACATCCTCCCTCTTAACATCAACCTGTTTGAGCATATCAGCCTGTTTCACGCTGTCCTCACAAACGGCCAGGTCCCTCTCACTAGTGAATACTGAAGCAAAGTATTCATTTAGGACCCCCCCCCCCCTACCTCCTCCGACTCCAGGCACAAGTTCCCTCCACTATCCCTGATCGGCCCGAACCTCACTCTGGCCATCCTCTTGTTCCTCACAGAAGTGTAGAATGCATTGGGATTTTCCTTAATCCTACCCGCCAAGACTTTTTCATGTCCCCTTCTAGCTCTCCTAAGTCCATTCTTCAGTTCCTTCCTGGCTACCTTGTAACCCTCTAGAGCCCTGTCTGATCCTTGCTTCCTCAACCTTAAGTAAGCTTCCTTCTTCCTCTTGACTAGCTGTTCCACATTTCTTGTCATCCAAGGTTCCTTCACTCTACCATCCCTTCCTTGCCTCATCGGGACAAACCTATCCAGCAGTCGCAGCAAGTGCTCCCTAAACAACGTCCACATTTCTGTCGTGCATTTCCCTGAGAACATCTGTTCCTAATTTATGCACCCCAGTTCCTGCCTAATAGCATTGTAATTCCCCCTCCCCCAATTAAATATTTTCCCATCCCGTCCGCTCCTGTCCCTCTCCATGACGATAGTAAAGGTCAGGGAGTTGTGATCACTATCACCGAAATGTTCTCCCACCGAGAGATCTGCCACCTGGCCTGGTTCGTTGCCAAGCATCAAATCCAACATAGCCTCCCCTCTAGTCGGCCTATCTACATATTGAGTCAGGAAACCTTCCTGGACACACCTGACAAAAACTGCTCCATCCAAACTATTTGCACTAAGGAGGTTCCAATCAATATTAGGGAAGTTGAAGTCACCCATGACAACAACCCTGTTACTTCTGCACCTTTCCAAAATCTGCCTCCCAATCTGTTCCTCCGTGTCTCTGTTGCTATTGGGGGGTCTATAGAAAACTCCCAATAAAGTGACTGCTCCTTTCCTGTTTCTGACTTCCACCCATAATGACTCAGTAGACAAACCCTCCTCGATGACCTACCTTTCTGCAGCTGTGATACTATCCCTGATTAACAATGCAACTCCCCCACTTCTTTTACCTCCCTCCCTATTCCTTTTGAAACATCTAAACCCGGGAACATCCAACATCCATTCCTGCCCCTGTGATATCCAAGTCTCCGTAATGGCCACAACATCGTAGCTCGAAGTACTGATCCATGCTCTAAGTTCACCACCCTTATTCCTGACACTTCTTGCGTTAAAATAGACACACTTCAACCCATCATACTGGCTGAAACTTTGCCCTGTCAACTGTCTAACCTTCCTCACAGACTGTCTGCACTCGGTATCTGCCTGTTCAACAGCTACCCCATCCACTGATCCATAGCTCCGGTTCCCATTCCCCTGCCAAACTAGTTTAAACCCTCCCGAAGAGCTCTAGCAAACCTCCCGCCCAGGATATTGGTGCCCCTCCAGTTCAGATGCAACCCGTCCTTCTTGTACAGGTCCCACCTTCCCCAGAAGGTATCCCAATGATCCACATAACTGAAGCCCTCCCTCGTACACCAGCTCTGTAGCCACGTGTTCAGCTGCACTCGCTCTCTGTTTCTAGCCTCACTAGCACGTGGCACCGGTATCAATCCTGAGATTACTACTCTGCTCGTCCTGCCTTTTAGCTTCCAACCTAACTCCCTATATTCGCTTTTCAGGTCCTCATCCCTTTTCCCAGCAATGTCATTGGTCCCGATATGTGCCACGACTTCTGGCTGCTCCCCCTCCCCCTTAAGAATCCTGTAGACTCGATCTGAGACATCCCTGACCCTGGCACCCAGGAGGCAACATACCATCCGGGAGTCTCGTTCGCGACCACAGAATCTCCTGTCTGTTCCTCTAACCATTGAATCTCCTATCACTATCGCTCTCCTATTCTCCACCCTTCCTGTGACTGAGGTGTCAGTACTTCCCTATAACTGCTCCCTATCATCCCCTCTGCCTCCCGCATGATCCGAAGTTCATCCAGCTCCAGCTCCGGTTCCCTAACGCGGTCTGTGAGGAGCTGGAGTTGGGTGCACTTCTCACAGCTGAAGTCAGCAGGGACACAAGTGGTGACCCTTACCTCCCACATCCTGCAAGATGAGCATGCAACTGCCCTAGCTTCCATCCCCTCTGCTCTAAATTGACAACAGAGAATAAAAAAATATAAAGTAAAACCTTACCTTACCAAACCCTCCACACAAGAGTCCTTTTTTTTGGTTGGAGGAGGAGGATGGGTGGGAGACACTACACATGTAGTGTTTCGGGTTTAGCCACTGCCCGAATATATAAGTTCACTTACCCAGCAGTCCCCGTGTCCGTGTCCGCCGAATCGTCAGGTCAGTACTTTATAGTGAAACGTACCTTCCCAGCTGCCCCATGGCTCGCACTATCACCGCTACTGCTGATCAAAGGTGTTGCTGTAATAAAAACAGAAAATGCTGGAAATGCTCAGTAGGTCTGGCAGCATCTGTGCAGAGAGAAACAGTTAACAGTTCAGGTCTGTTTCCTCAGCTCACATTAACTTTGTTTCTCTCTCCACAGATGCTGCCAGACCTGCCGACTATTTCAAGCATTTTCTGTTTATGTTTCAGATTTCCAGCATCCGCAGTATTTTGCTTTTGTACGTGTGTTGCTATGTCTGGGACTGTTTGAGTGCAATGCTATTGCTTTATAAACAGCGTTGAAACAAACATTTATCTCGCTAACACACAGCACTAATACACAGCTGGATATAAACAGCAGCCTGCAGCAGAGGGTGCAGTGGATGTTTCTTAACACAAATAATTCACCAACACTATATTTACTGCGATCCACAATCACACCACGCTTCATCTTAACACGTTTTACTCTTTATTTACATCAACTTCTTCCTTCCAGTAAACACTTCAATTTGGAACACTGCTTCCAAATCACCTTTATTCACAAACCCGAACACAAGCTGCAAATGCTGCAAACACACACCAGCCCAGATTTTTCCCTTTCTGTCAACCTATTCCTGCATCACTGCCTCTCCACCAACAGTTGCTGCTAGAATCATACAATCATAGAATGGCTAAAGCACAGAAGGAGGCCATTCGGCCTGACGAACCCATGCTGGCTCTCTGCTAAAGCAACTCACCTCGTCTCACTCCCCAGTCAGTTCAATTTCGGTGGTGGGAAAACTTCTCGAAAGAATAATTCGGGACAAAATTAATAGTCCCATGGACAAATGTGGGTTAATTCAGGAAAGACAGCATGGATTTCTTAAGGGAAAATCATGTTTAACTGTCCTGCTGGAGTTTTTTGATGAGGTAACAGAGAGGGATGATGAGGGCAATGCTGTTGATGTGGTGTACATGGACTTTCAAAAGGTCTGGCAGCATCTGAATGGTCACTGACCTGAAACATTAACTCTGTTTCTCTCTCCACAGATGCTGCCAGACCTGCTGAGTATTACCAGCACTTTTTGTTTATATTTCAGATTTCTGGCATCTGCAGCATTTTGCTTTTATTGACTTTCAAAAGGAGTTTGATACAGTGCAACACAACAGACTTGTGAGCAAAGTTATAACTCATGGAATAAAAGGGACAGTAGTAACATGGATATGGAATTGGCTGAGTGACAGGAAACAAAGAGTAGTGAGCAATGGATGTTCTTCGGGCTGGAGGAAGGTTTGTAGTGGAGTTCCCCAGGAGTCAGTGTTGGTTCCCTTGCCTTTCCTGATATATATATTAATGACCTAGACCTTGGTGTACAGGGCAGAATTTCAAAGTTTATGGATGATACGAAAATTGGAAGCATTGTGAACTGTAAGGATGATAGTGTAGAACTTCAAAAGGACATAGACAAGTTGGTGGAATGGGAGGACAGATAACAGGTGAAGTTCAATGCAGAGAAATGTGAATTGATTCATTTTGGTCAGAAGAACATGGAGTGACAATATAGAACAAAGGGTACAATTCTAAAGGGGGTGCGGGAGCAGAGGGACCTGGGGGTATAAGTCATTGGTTGAGAGAGCGGTTAATAAAGCATACAGTATCCTCGGCTTTAGTAATAGAGGCATAGAATACAAGAACAAGGAGGTCATGTTGAACTTGTATAAGACACTAGCCTCAGCTGAAGTACTGCATCCAGTTCGGGGTGCCACACTTTCGGAAAGATGTGAAGGCATTGGAGAGATTATGGAAAAGATTAATGAGAATGGTTCCAGGGATGAGGAACTTCAGTTATAAAGATAGATTGGAGAAGTTAGGACTGTTTTCCTTGGAGAAAAGAAGGCTAAGAGGAGATTTCATAGTGGTATTCAAAATGATGAGGGGTGTGGACAGAGTGGATAGGGAGAAACTGTTCCCACTTGTGAAAGGATCGAGAACGAGAGGGCACAGATTTAAAGTAATTGGTAAAAGAAGCAAAATCGACATGGGGTAAAACTTTTTCACGCAGCGAGTGGTTAAAGTATGAACTGCCTGAGAATGTGATGGAAGCAGGTTTAATTGAAGCATTCATAGGGGAATTAGACTGTTATCTGAAAAGGAAGAATGTGCAGGATTATGGGGAGATGACGGGGAAGTGACATGAGGTGAATTGCTCATTTGGAGAGTCAGTGCAGACACGATGGGCCAAATGGCCTCCTTCTGTGTAGTAACAATTCTGTGATTCCAATATTCAAGTCATTTCTATATATGGTGGTCCTGACACTGACCCTTGCGGACATCACTGTTCAGCATCTTCCATTCTGAAAAACAACCAAATACCACACCTCGCTTTTCTTGATATTTCATACATTTTTTAATCTAAGCAGATACTGACCCTCCTATTCCAGGAGCCTCCGTTTTGTTACCCAGCCTTTTATGTGGTAATTTGTCAAACGCTTTCTGAAAATCCATATAGACAACATCCATTGCTTTCCCTTCATCAACCTTTTCTGTTATTTCATCAAAAAAATCAGTTATTTATTGATAGATGCAGCACTGAAACAGGCCCTTCGGCCCACCAAGTCTCTGCCGACCAACAACAACCCATTTATACCAATCCAACATTATTCCCATATTCCCGACCACATCCCCCCACTGGGGGCAATTCACAATAGTCAATTTACCAATCAATCTGCAAGTCTTTGGCTGTGCGAGGAAACACACGCAGTCACAGGGAGAACTCAAACTGCGCACAGACATTAGCCAGAACTGAACACGGGTCGCTGGAGCTGTGAGGCGGCGGTGCCAAACACTGATCGCCCAAAATGACCGTAGCAGAACTCGAAACTACAATCTTCGGATAACTTCATTAAATACACCGAAGTCAGACGCCTGATCCATTAGGCCACACGGCCAATAGCGAAAGATTGGAGAGGTGCTGAACCTCTCAGTTTTCGGTCTACCCAAACCAAGTTCAAGACCTGAATAATGAACCGATTGCCTCATTAGTTCTGTGAATAATACAATGATTTAATAGACAAAGTTTTGAAACATTCCTGCCCATAAATCTTGATAACAGAGAGTGTGTGGATCTCTTGACTCAGAATGTTTAATGGACACAGTCCTCAGATCCGACAAGGAATCCCTGAACATCCACAGTAAAGACAGTGTGGATGAGGAAATGTCAGAGCCGGGAGCTGAAACTCAGGGACGGCCGAGCTCTCCTGTCATTGAGCTTGTGTGTCTGCTCTGCTCGCCGCACTTCCGGCTCTACTTTGTTTCCAATGAAAAGATGAAAAGGGCCGTTCGGTTTTCCTCTCACTGACAGCGTGTTTCACTGGGGTTAATATAACCCGGGACTTTTGCTGCTGAAATGAAATCTGCAAGGTCCCAGCAAACACACCGGCTCCCTCCTTTCTCCCCTCTTTCTATCGGATTGTTTTACCAGGAGGGGCTCAATAATAACAAACCCCCTGCAGGGAATGACCGCAAATTGAGCATCTAAATGGGGCAAGTGGGCAGCTTTCTGGGTTCTAGGTTCCCCCTACCCCGCCCCTCCCTCCCTCCAGTCCAAGCCCCTCTTCACTTTCTTTGGGACTTTGATGAGGGTGAAATGGGGAAAGTTCCCATTGATGTTTGAATGCTGAATTGCTGCAAAGATCTGCGCACGCGCGGTGTTGCTCCGCCCCCTGTGGGACGTCACTATGAGGAGTGGAGCGCATGCGCATCCTTTCCCCAACCCAGTCTGTGAGGCCATTCATTCAATCAGGGGAAGATGCTTTAAATCAGCTGCTAATGGAGACTTCCCAGGCCCGGGGGAAGGGAACAAACAGCATCTGCTTCCAGCAGCCACTGCTTTGGGAGCGTGTCCGCAGATGTGCTCAGAGATTAGCATTGAGTGGTGGGAAGTTGAGGGGGAGTCGGGGAGTGTTTGTACCAGACACTGTGGAGCAGGAGCTGCTCCCGGAACATGGAGTGAGCTGGGGACACGGGGAAGGGAGAGTTCATTCTCGGACAATGTCTGTACAGGCTCAGGGAGACACAATGGGAAGAAATCACTATTGCAAATCACTGACAATTTCACCACCCAAAGGAGAGGGAATTTTCCTGCTTTAGTTCCAGTCTCTCACTGTTTGTTGGATCGTGAACAGTGGCGGAAAAATAGCCGCAAAATAACGAGCGTTTATTGCAGACACCAGGTGAGAAGCGTGAAAGGCACGTTTTAAATAGTGGCTGCTTGTTTTCCGTTGAAATAGAAATGTGACTGTGTAAAGGTCACTGCTCTATCGGACAGTCCCTGTCATTGAGCAGTGCAGGGCTTGTGTTGTTTCTGAATGTCACAAACTTGTTGTAAAACCACTGCAAACACCTGGTAAACAGAAGCTGAATACTGCAGTACTGCAGTGGAGTCAGACACTGACACTGTTTGTGTTCCTGGTTTTCATTTCGCGATTGTTCATAATGATTATTATTGGGACGATTACATTGATCGCTTTTGTATCTTCTATCTCACCAGTTCTTTCATTCCTGCAGGAAAATACATGAAGGAACCTGACTGGATGTGGTGATTCTTGGACACAAGGAAAAGTGCAGCGAGCTCGTTCCAACACACAGTCGGTACAGGATCACTCCCAAAGCACAGAGATACTGCCAGCTCATCAGTTCCACTGGAACAAACAAAAGAAGTAGTCAGACAGACACTGATCCCAAAGTCGAGAGACACATTTGCAATCCAACAGTCAAACAACAGCAGGAGAGACAGAAGTTGTTTCTATTTCACTCCAATTCAGTACAGCTGACAGGTTGATACACCAATCACAGTCCAAAAACAAACCCATCATCAGATCTAAATAAACTCTGTCACCATGGTTACATTTTAAATATAAACCTTGAAACAGAACAGACAACATTTGCATGATTGAAAGGTACAGAATGAATGCAAGGAGGCTTCAAGGGGATTTGGACAGGGTAAGTGAATGGGCAAGAACATGGCAGATGGAATATAATGTGAATAAGTGTGAATTTCTCCACTTTGGGAGAATAAACAGAAAGACAGAGTATTTGTTAAATGGTGAGAGGTTGAGAAGTGTCGATGTCCAAAGGTACCTGGGTGTCCTTGTTCATGAGACACTAAAAGCTAGTGTGCAGGTGCAGAAAGCAATTAGGAAGGCAAATGGTATGTTGGCTTCATTGAAAGGGGATTTGAGTACATGGTTAAAGATGTATTGCTTCAATTGTATAAAGTCTGGCTGAGACTGCACCTGGAATATTCTGTACTATTTTGGTTTCCTTATTGAAGGAAGGATAGACTTGTCACAGAGGGAGTGCAACAGAGATTCACCAGACTAATCCCCTGGGATGGTGGGATTGTCTTATGATGAGAGACTACAGAAACTGGGCCGAAATTCTCTGGAGTTTCGAAGAATGAAAGGTGATCTCATTGAAATTTACAAAATTCTTACAGGGTGTGACAGGGTAGATATGGATAGGATGTTTCCTCTGTCTGATGAGTCTAGAACAAGGGGACACAGACTCAGAATAAGGGCAGGCCATTTGAGACTGAGATGAGCAGGAATTTCTTTACTCAGAGGGTGGGAAATCTGTGGAATTCTTTATCCCAGTGGGCTGTGGAAGATCAATCATTGAACATATTCAAGACAGAAATCGATCGATTTCTAAATACTAACAAGATCAAGGGATATGGAGATAGCAGGAAAAATGGCGTCGAGGTAGATGATCAGTCACGATCTGTTTGAATGTTGGAGCAGGCTTGATGGGCTGAATGGCCTAATGCCCCTATTTCCTATCATCCTTTGAATCCCAATAATGTACATCGGAACGTTAGACCAAGTTATGCATTCCATGCCAGTTCAAAAATCCCACAGAGATTAAGGCTGAAAGATACAGTATCAATTCCATTACTACAAAATGAAGGACTTGGAGCTTGCAGACCAGCCCATGTATAAGATTGAAAGTTATATTTTCATTCACAATCGTTTTCACAGAGCTAAATATTAAATACCAATCCACAACTTGTACAGGACTACCAAATAAAACCTACAACTGTAAAATACAGTTAATCCATATTTTAAATTAAACACAAGGCAAACAAATATAGATACATTAAGAGAGTGGGAAACAATGAGAGCAGAATGGAGCATCAAGAGCCCAGGAGAGAGAGGGAGCAAGAGTTCACTCGGAGAGCAGGGAACAGCGAGAGCACGCGTCAAAAAAGGCAAAGGAATCCACAATTAATGGGAAAACACTGAATGGTGTAGAGGAAGTGAGGGACGTTGGAGTGAATGTCCACAGATTCCTGAAGTCGCAGTACAGGTCAATAAGGTGGTTCAGCAGGTATATGGAATCCTTTCCTTTATTAACTGAGTTACAGAATATAAGGGTGATCTGGGTGTCCATGTCAATAAGTCACTGACAGCTAACATGCAGGTGCAGCAAGCAATTAGGAAGGCTAATAGTATGTTAGCCTTTATCACAAGAGGATTTGAGTACAGGAGTAGTGAATTCTTGCTTCAATTGTATAGAACCCTGGTTAGACCGCACTTGGGAGTACTGTGTACAGTTTTGGTCTCCTTACCTTAGGCAGGATATTATTGCCATGGAGGGAGTTCAACGAAGGTTCATCAGACTTGTTCCTGGGATGGTGGGATTGTCCTATGAAGAGACATTGGGGAAACTGGGGCTGTCTTCTCTAGAGTTTTGAAGAATGAGAGGTGATCCCATTGAAACCCACAAAATACTTAAACGACAGTCAGGGTAGATGCAGCTAAGATGTTTCTCCTGGTTGGGGAGTCGAAAATCAGGGGACACAATTTCAAAATAAGGGGGAAGCCACTTAGGACAGAGATGAGGAGAAATGTTGTTACTCAGAGGGTTGTGAATCTTTGGAATTCTCTACCCCAGAGGGCTGTGGAAGCTCAGTCGTTGAGTATGCTTAAAGCAGAGATTGACAGATTTGTAAATACAAATGACATAAGAGAATATGAGGAAAGTGTGGGAAAAAGGGCATTGAAGTGGATGTTCAGCCAAGATCATATTGAATGGCGGGGCAGTCTCGATGGGCTGAATGGCCGACTCCTGCTCCTATGTTTCGATGTTCCTAACTCCACATTATCGATGAGACACAGCCTCAGGCCGACTTGTCGGGTGGTGCAAACAGATAACACTGCTTCTGATCTTCACCAGAACAGAGACTGAGATGTAACATTGATCATCAAACAGACTGTGAGAGAATACAACAGAATAAAACACATGGAGAGACACTGTGGAATAACAAATAGATTTGATTGGAATGTTGAATTTTGATTGGAATGGATAAAACACCAGAAACAGCAGATTAAATTGGGATTCTCATCATTATATTGATCTGAGACAGAAAAGAGAAACTGATGGGAAGAATGAAGAATGGAACTGTTAAGTTTTTTTGAGTTTTTCACTCACCCATGAAAGCTGATTAAAAAAAGATGCAAATAACAGAGAATTTCACCAAAAAGGGAGATTAAATGCTGCCGAAACCTTGGATCGAAGGATGCCCCAACAGATCACCTGTTTAACGGTCTCCTCGCTGGGGGATTTCAATCAGTGAGCAATATTATTCGCTACCTTTTGTTTGTTAAATGAACCCAGAACTGTCACTTGGAATTAATATCTGCATTCCGAATACTGAATATTTTCTGGACACATTTCCTGCTGAAAGAACTAAGAACTCTTTTCTAATTTACACAAGACTATATACACATTCATCAAACCTCTTAAGCTGGCATCCTTGGTGCTGCTCTCTCTTCTCCCAAACCTCATCTCATGTGACTGTTACATCATCACTCTGACAGTGGGAGGGGTTGATCCCACTATCTTCAGCATTAACCCTTTACATCCTTATACTACACTGTCTGTCCAAACAAATGGGTGGAGGGAACTTCCTTCATTTATTCAAACACTTGAAAATCAACTCAAAGCCATCAGAGAGAGAGAGGGAGAGAGAGTGTCAGAGAACTTCCTGCATCCAGTCCTGATCCTGTCACACTCAGCAGCTGCTCACCCAGACCCCACTCTCATCAACACTGAACAGTGTTACAGAGACCCTTCAAATAATGTTTCAAAGGTGGGAAAATTCAAAGTTCATCGCAGCTGGATTGAATGGAACAAAGTTTAATATCTTCTCACCGTCTCTCAATACCCACGAGACATAGGTTTTCTGATTTGGTTCCTTTGATTTTTCTTGTTCCTGATTGACAAATATTCCAAACCTCGGATCAACCTTCCCACTCGCGTCATGTCCCCAGTCTCGGTTAAAAGCAACACATAACGACACAAACACTCTGAAACATACAACGCAGTCACACTTTCCTTCAGTGAGATTAATGTCGAGCTGTTTTCCAGATTGAATGTAACCGTGAACAAATTTGTATCAAAGAAGTTGCCTTTGGCGTATCAGCACTGAATTTCTGGACAAGGAGGAACAGCCATTCCCAACTCACATCCTTCACAAAGGCTGTTTTCTCCTGTGACTGAAATTCATCATGTAATTTGAATTCCAAGTTCAAGTTCACAAAACAGAGATATAAATGATTGACAAGGAAACTTCTAAAGCATATCACAAATGTGAAATAAGGCTCTTCTGTTTACCAGACAATTGTTTTAACCAACTAAGCTACAGAGTCAAATCACAAATGCTTGTGTAGTTGAAATCAGAGGAGGATCTGTTTATTCTCATCACACGTCTCCACTGGTCACAACATATTTTAACTTTTCCTACTTACTGATGCAGTCATATACTCTATTTTTCCCAAAACTGAGAATGGAGGTGGAGGGGCGACATGATAGAGGTTGACAAAGTTATGAGTGGCAGAGACAGAGTAGATAGTCAGAAGCCTTTTCACAGGGCGGCAGAGTCAGTTACGAGGGGACATAGGTTTAAGGCAAGAGGAGCAAAGTTTAGAGGGGATGTGCGAGGCAAGTTCTTTACACAGAGGGTGGTGAGTGCCTGGAACTTGCTGTCGGGGAAGGTGGTGGAAGCAGGGAAGATAGCGACGTTTAAGAGGCATCTTGACAAATACATGAATAGGATGGGAAGAGAGGGATACGGTCCCCTGAAGTGCAGAAGGTTTTAGTTTAGACAGGCATCAAGATCGGCGCGAGCTTGGAGGGCCGAATGGCCTGTTCCTGTGCTGTACTGTTGTTTGTTCTTTGGACATAGATAACACGTTTATAGATGCGGTCACCCCACAGCTTAAGAGTATGCAGGGAGAGAGGGAATGGGTGACCACCAGGCAGTCAAAAAGAATCAGGCAGGTAGTGCAGGACACCCCGAGTGCGTCTCAATCTCCAGCAGGTATTCAGTTCTGAATACAGAGGACAATGATGCTTCACCTGGGGAGTGCAGCCGGAGCCAAGTCCATGACACCATGGGTGACTCAGCAGCAAAGGGGAGTACAGGGAAGACTGGAAAAGCCATAGTGATAGGTGATTCAATCGTCAAGGGAACAATCAGGTGTTTCTATGGCCACAGACGTGAATCCAGGAATGGAGTGTTGGCTCCCTGGTGCCAGGGTCAAGGATGTCATTGATCAGTTGCAGAGCACCCTGAAGCGGGAGGGTGAACAGCCAGCAGTGGTAGTCCACATCAGAACCAACAACATAGGTAGATATAAGGATGTTGTGCTGCAGTCAGAACTTAGGGAGTGAGGTAAGAAATTAGCAAGCAGGACATCAAAAGTAATAATCTCCGGATTACTCCCAGTGCCACGTGCAAGTGAGTACAGGAATAGATGGATAAGACAGATGAATGTACAGGAATAGATGGATAAGACAGATGAACGTGTGGCTGGAAAGATGGTGCAGGAGGGAGGACTTTAGATTTTTGGGACAGGTTGGACGGGTTGCACCTGAACCGAGCCAGGACGGAGTGCCTTGCAGGATGTTTTGCTAGTGCTGTTGGGGAGGGTTTAAACTAGTTTGGCAGGGAGATGGGGACTGGAAGGTAGAGTCAGATCAGAAATGAAAATGGAAGGCAGAAAATTAATGGAGTCTGGAAGAGAGAGGAAACACTGATTAGAAACTTCAAAACAAAAAATGTTGGCAGTGCTCAACGATATCTAAATCAATGCAAGGAGTATAGCAAATGAAGCAGATGAGCTCAGGGCACAGTTAGACACGTGGCAGTATGATATCATAGCTATTACACAAACATGGCTAAAGGAGGGACAGGCGTGGCAGCTCAATCTTCCTGGTTACAGGGTTTTCAGACGTGAGAGGGAAGGGGATAAAAAAGGAGGGGGAGTGGCAATTTTGGTCAAAGAAACTATTACAGCTGTGAGGAGGGATGATATGTTGGAAGGTTTATCAAATGAGACCGTATAGATTGAGCTGAGGAACAAAAAAGAGGCAATCACACTGCTGGCAGTGTACTATAGACCCCAAAACAGTCAGAGGGAGATGGAAGATCAGATATGTAGGCAAATATCTGAGAAGTGCAAGAACAATAGGGCAGTAACAGTGCGGGATTTGTACCACCCAAACATTAACTGGGATACTTTTTGTGTAGAGGGAATTGAGGGAGCAGAATTCTTGAGGTGCATTCAGGAGTACTTTTTTAGCCAATATGTAGCAAGTCCAACAAGAGAGGGTGAAGTTTTAGACTTAGTTTTAGGAAATGAAGAGGGGCAGGTGGAAGGAGCGGCAGTGGGACAGCAATTTGGTGGTAGTGATCATAATTCAGTCAGTTTTAATATAATTATGGAAAGGACAAGGACAGAACAGGAGTTAGAGTTCTCAATTGGGGTAAGACCAACTTTACTAAGGTGAAGATTGATTTACCGAAAGTGGACTGAAAACAGGTAGTTGAAGGTAAATCAGTGTCAGAGCAGTGGGAAGAATTCAAAGGGGAGATTCCAGGGGTTCAGGGTCAACATGTTCCCACAAAGAAAAAGGGTGGGAAGGCCAAATCTAGAGCCCCATGGATGTCAAGGAGTTTACAGGTATAATAAGGCAGTAAAGGAAAGTTTTTGTCCAACACAGAGAACTGAATACTACAGAAAGCCAAGAGGAGTATAGAATGTGGAGGGGGGAAATCAACATTGAAATTAGGAAAGTTAAGCGAGAGCATAAAAGAATATTGGCAATCAAAATTATGGTGAACCCAAAGATGTTTTATTAATACATTGAGAGTAAAAGGATGAATAAGGAAAGAATAGGGCACAGAAAAGACCAAAAAGGTAACCTATGTGTCGGGCAGAAGATGCTGGCATTGTTCTGAATAAATACTTTGCATCTGTCTTCACAAAAGAGGGGGAAGATGCATTTTTTGTAGATAAGGAAGAGGGGTGTGAAGTATGGATGTGATCCATACAGAGGGTGAGAGGACATATTAATGGGATTAGTGTATATGAAAGTTGATAAATCACGAGCGCCGGATGGAATGCACCTCAGGCTGTTAAAAGGAAGCAAGAGAGGAAATAGCAGAAGAGCTGATCATCATTTTCCAGACCTCACTGGATACAGGTGTGGTGATGGAGGATTGGAGGACTGCTAACTTTGTACCTTTGTTTAAAAAGGGAGTGAGGGAGTCCAAATAATTACAGGCCAGTCAGTCTAACATCAGTAGTGGGCAAATTATTGGAATCTATTCTGAGAGACAGGATAAAATGTTACTTCGAAAGGCACAGATTAATCAAGGATAGTCAGCATGGATTTGTTAAGGGAAGATCTTGTCTAACCAACTTGATCGAAATTTTGAAGAATTAAGAAGGAAGATAGATGAGGGTAGTGCAGTTGATGTAGTCTTCACGGATGTAAATGTAGGGGGTATGAGTTTGCAGATGGCACAAAGATTGGCTGTGTGGTAAATAGCAAGGAGGATAGCTGTAGACTGCAGGAAGATCTTCATGGTCTGGTCAGATGGACAGAAAAATGGCAAATGGAATTCAATTCAGAAGTGTGAGTTGATGCACTTGGGGAGGTTAAACAAGGCAAAGGAATACACAATTAATTGGAGAAGACTGAGAGGTGTAGAGGAAGTGAGGGACCTTGGAGTAAATGTCCACAGATCCCTGAAGGTAGCAGGACAGGTCGTTAAGGTGGTAAGAAGGCATATGGAATTCTTTCCTTTATTAGCCGAGGTATAGATTTAAGAGCAGGGAGGTTATGCTGGAACTGTATAAATCATTAGTCAGGCCACAACGAATACTGTATGCAGTTCTGATCACCTTATTACAGAAAGGATGTAATTGCACTAGAGAGGGTGCAGAGGAGATTCACGAGGGTGTTGCCGGGATTGGAAAAATGCAGCTATGAGGAAAGACTGGATAGGCTGGGGCTGTTCTCCTTGGCACAGAGAAGGCTGAGGGGAAATCTCATTGAAACATACAAAATTTTGAGGTGCCTGGATAGAGTTGAAGTGAAAGGCCTATTTACCTTAGCAGAGAGGTCAGTGACTGGGGGAAACAGATTTATAAAGTGATCTACACTAATGGAATTGATTCTGTATCTTTCCATTTCACAGTGTGGGTGAGTTCTGAACTGGTATCTAATTTGTGTCTCAGGTTACAATATCTTTCAGCACCTTAGAAACTTTCTCTGTAATGAATGTTGAACTTGTATGTAACTTGTATCTCAGGGTACACTATGGGGATGTTTAAACATCCTTTATCATGAATGGATGTGAGCTTTGAGTATGGTATTTAATTTAAATCTCAGGATACATCATTACGTTACATTCTGTGCCATTCAATCAGTACCATGTGCCAATTCTATCTGATATTTAATTGATAGCTAAGTCTGCATTATATTTAGATTGACACATTGTATTTCAATCTGTTAATGAGTGTGACTTTGACCTGGGATTGAGGTATCTGACTGTCAATGGGACTGAATTGGGGTGAAATGGAAACAACTTATTTCTCTCCTGCTTTGTTTGATTGTTGGATTGAAAGTGTGTCTTTGGAACTCGGGATCAATGTGGGCCTGACTACTTCTGCAGTCTGAGACCAGGGAACTGATGAACTGTCTATCCCTCTGTACTCTGAGTGATAATGTACCTACTGTGTGTGAGAGGAGCTGGCTGCACTGTTCCTTGTGCCTCGAGTGCAGCAACCATCACATTCATCACGATTCCTTCAAGTATTTGCCTGTATGAAGAAAAAATATGTCTTAACTCAAGAACAGGGGAGGTGCAAAATATCAAAGAGGTGAATTTAATTTCGCAATTAATAATCATTAAAAACACCCACAAATGAAAACCAGTGTCAGTATCTGTCTCCACTGAAGTACTGAAGCTCCCAGCTCCTGCATCACAAGTGTTCTGGGCAGATCCATCCAGACAAAACACTGCACTGGGATCGTCCCAACTGCTCGATGCTCTTCACATATTTCCAGCCACCCTGCTTCATATGCACAAATAATGAAAAATAAAGCCCCATATGTATATCCCTCAATTCCTTTCTTCCCATACAGTTGTTCCACCTCCCCTTAAATGCATCGATATTATCGCCTCGACCTCTCCCCGTGGTTGCAAATTCCAGATTCTAACCACTCACTACATAAATACCTTTTTCATGAATTCCTCATTGGTTTTATGAATGTCGATTTTATATTTTTGGCTCTTGTTTCAGACAACACCACAAGAGGAAACATATCTGCATGTATTCTATAGAAGCCCTTCACTATTTCCTCACTTTTTTCATTTGTTAGTGTGATGTAGGCATCACTGGCTATGCCAGCATTTATTGCCCATTCCAAATTGCCCTTGACAAAATAGTGGGGAGCTGCCTTCTTGAGCTGCTGCAGTCCTTGAGATGTAGGAATTTCAACGGTGCTGTTTGGAAGGGAGTTCCAGGATTTTGACCCAGTGACAGTGCAGGAATGGTGATATAGTTCCAAGTCACGATGGTGTGTGGCTTGGAGGGGAACTTGCAGGTGGTAGTGTTCCCATGCATCTGCTGCCCTTGTCCTTGTTGGTGGTAGAGGTTCCAGGTTTGGAAGGTACTGTCGAAGAAGCCTTGGTGTGTTGCTGCAGTGCATCTTTCAGCTGGTACGCACTGCTGCCACTGTGCATCAGTGGTGAATGGAGTGAATATTGAAGGTGGTGGATGTGGGCAATCAAACAGGCTACTTGAGTGTTGTTGGAGCTGCACTCATCCAGGCAAGTGGGCAGTATTCCATCACACTCCTGACTTGTGCCTTGTGAATGGTGGACGGATGTGGGGAAACAGGAGGTCAGTTACTCGCCGCAGAATTCCTAGCCTCTGACCTTGCTCTTGCAGTCACAGCACTTATATGGCTGGTCCAGTTCAGTTTCTGGTCAATGGTAACCAATGGTCAATGTTAATGGTGGGGGATTCAGTGATGGTAATGCCATTGAACATCAAGGGGAGATGATTAGATTCTCTCTTGTTTGAGATGGTCATTGCCTGGCACTTATCTGATGCCAATGTTACTTGCCACTTATCAGCCCAAGCCTGGATGTTGTGCAGGTCTTGCTGCATCTGGACATGGGCTGCTTCAGTATCTGAGGAGTCATGAATGGTGCTGAACATTGGGCAATCATCAGAAAACATCCACACTTCTGGCCTTGTGATGGAGGGAAGGTTGTTGATGAAGCTGCTGAAGATGGTTGGGCCTAGAACACGAGCATAAGGAATTCCAGCTGTAATGGCCGGAGACTGAGATGATTGACCTGAACAACCACAGCCATCTTCCTTAGTGCTAGGTATGACTGCAAACAGCAGATCATTTTGCCCCGATTTCTATTTACATTGGTTTTGCTAGGGCTGCCTTGTTGCCATACATGTCAAAGGCTGCCTTGATGTCAAGGGCAGTCACTCCCACCTCACAATGCAATGTTTATTTCACTCGAAAATAAAAGCAAAAGTCTGTAGATGCTGGTAATATGAAATAAACAAAAATGCTGGAAATACTCAGCAGTTCAGGCAGCATTTGTGGAGGGAGAAACACAATTAACATTTCAGGTCTGTGTCCTTTCATTTTACAATATGCTTTATGTCCTGGTAGATAACAGTGCATTCAGTCTGCAGTAATGGAATTAATACTGTATCCTCCAGTCTGACCACTTGTGAGATTTGTGGAGTGGTGTGTAACATGTAGCTCAGTCTGCAGTCTGGTTACATTATTGAGATTAATTCTGTACTTTACAATCAGGGACTGTTTGTCTGTTCTATCTGACATTGAATTTGTAGTTCAGGCCGCTGTCTTGTGAGAGTGACACAGTGCCTTGCAATCTGATAGTGGGTGTGATTTTGGACTGGGATTGATGTATCTACCTGTCAGTGGGACGGAGTTGGGGTGAAATGGAAACAACTTCAGTCTGTCATGCTCTGTGTGACTGTTGGATTGACTGTTAGTCTCTGGAACTTGGGATCAGTGCCAGTCTGACTAGTACTGCTGGCAGTGATTGTGGAACTGATGTCTCTTTTCTCTCTGAATGATACTGTACTTACTGTGTGTGAGAAGCCGGCTGCACTTCCCCTTGTGCTGAGGCATCATTCTATTTATTCTGCTTCCTTCAAGTATTTGCCTGTAGAAAGAAAAAGTATTTATTATAATTCAGGAAGAGGTGTGGTGGAAGTTACAAGAGAGACCAAAACAATCTTTGAATGAATAATCATTGTGAACAATCACAAAGGAAACCCAGCAATGCAAACAGAGTCAGTGTCTGATTCCACTGCAGTCCTTCAGCCCCCAGCTACTGCATACCAGGGGCTTTGGCCGTTTTACAACAATTAAATGACATCCAGAAACAATCCACTGGGCCATGAATGGGACTGACCGACGGAACAGGGACTTTTACACAGGTCAGATTTCCAGTTCCCGCTCCCATGGTCTAACCGTTCAAGCGAAACCAAACAGCCGCTGTTTAAAATGTGTCCTTCACACTTCTCACCTGGTGCCGATAATAGATTCTCTTTGTGTAACTCCCCACATTCTGACTGTCCGCTTCTATTTCCACACTTCACTGTCCAATAACAATAAACTGCGGAACCAGGCTGGATCGCTCTCTTTGAGCTGGCACGGACATGTTGGGCCGAATGGCCTCATTCTGCGCCGGAAATTTTCTATGTTTCTGTTTGCTGAATTGTTGCCTGAATCTGCGCCTGCGCTCCCCTCCCCCAGCACTGCCTGTGAGCGGAAGAAGATGGTTTGAAACAGTCGCGAATGGAGAGATCCCGTTCCCGGGGGAAGGAAGCAAACAGCAGCCTCCTTCCAGCAGCACATCGCTTTGGGAGCGTGTCCGCAGATGGACTCAGAGATCAGCATCAAGTCCGGGGCAAGTTCAGGGGCAGACGGGGGCTGTTTGTAAGAGGCGGAATGGAGAATCAACTGGTCCCGGAACATGGGGTGAGTGGGGGAAGGGAGAGGCCATTCTCAGGCTGTGTGTCGATGGGGAAAGAAGACAGAATGGGAAGAACCTGTTACTGCAGTGCAGTCAAACAATGATAATATTTGTATGACTGGGCTTCCTTTGTGGGGGCTCATTATTATTCGAGAGATTAAATTCATTAAAATCCTGTATCTTCTATCTCACCTGTATTTTAGTTATAAACATACCTTTGTTCAAACAGACAAATAATTGAATGAACCAGAATAAATGTGATGTTTCCTCCACCCAAGTTACAAGGAAGAGTGTCACCAGCTCCTTCTCACACACAGTCCGTACATTATCCCTCACAGAGCGCAGAGACACAGACAGGTCATCAGTTCCACAGTCTCAGACAGCAGAAATAGATCCAGAGACACATTTTCAATCCATCAATCAAACAGAACAGGAGAGACAGACGTTGTTTCCATGTCACCCCAACTCAGTACCACTGACAGGTAGATAAATAAATCCCAGTCCAAATTCTCACCCACTATCAAATTATCAGTGTGTCAATCCCACAATAGTGCAACCTCAGCTACAAATTAAATACACATTGAACTGACACATGGTTCCCTTTTCAAAGCTCTAGAATTAAGGGCGATGCAGTGGTTAGCACCGCAGTCTCACAGCTCCAGCGACCCGGGTTCAATTCTGGGTACTGCCTGTGTGGGGTTTGCAAGTTCTCCCTGTGTCTGCGTGGGTTTGCTCCAGGTGCTCCGGTTTTCTCCCACATGACCAAAAGATTTACAGGTTGATAGGTAAATTGGCCATTATAAATTGCCCCTAGTATAGGTAGGTGGTAGGGAAATATAGGGACAGGTGGGGATGTGGTAGGAATATGGAATTAGTGTAGGATTAGTATAAATGGGTGGTTGATGGTCGGCACAGACTCGGTGGCCGAAGGGCCTGTTTCAGTGCTGTATCTCTAAACTAAACTAATATAATCTGAGATTCAAGTTAAATACCAGCCCAATATTTACACATGTTATCAGTTTATTATCAGTATTAATTCCCATAATGTGTCCAGACATATACATTAGATACAAGTCCAAATCTCAAGTGCATAATCAGATTGAGAGATTCTGAAATATCGTATCACCTGAGATACAAACTCAGATTCCAGTTTAAAACTCATCCGGATTGTGAAACTAAAAGATACATTATAAATTTGATTAGTATAGTTTGAGCTATAAATTACATACCAGTCCTGAAACCTCATATAGTGTCAGATGGAAGATACTGTACAATTCCAGACTGAGCTCATTTTACACACAAGTCCAAGATTCTCCCTCAGAGTCAGACTGAATGGCATTGATCAAATTGATTAGTACAGCCTGAGTTACACTTGCACATCAATCCTGTATCAGATTGAAAGATACATTATCTTTCGCTATTATGTTCACAGTGACAGATATTTAATACTTGGCAAAACTTCAAACATATTGTCTGCTTAAAACCAACCACATCTGTGGCCTGCTGCTGTGCTGACATTTTATGCAGAATGAATCCAGACTTGCAAACAGTCCCAGGGACGGAAGGTTATATAATGAATCCCCCAATCACACAGAGTACCAGATACTGACAGATAAAGTGATGCTGAAACACATGCTCAGTGCCAGATCCTGAAAAGTATAGGTTGATTATTGCACTCACTCACAGTACCTCAGCCCGAGTCATCTAAAGCAACCTAACACACAAATAGTAGCACTGAGAGATTGAGAAAGAGTCCAAAACCCACATCGAGTACCAGGCACTGACAGATACAAACTGAAAACTATCCACACATGGATATAGGATTGGCTAACTCACAGAAAACAGAGAGTGGGGATAAATGGAGCATATTCAGATTGGCAAACTGTAACTAATGGAGTGCCACAGGTACAGTTCTGGGGCCTCAACTATTTATGGTCTATATTAATAACTTGCATGAAGGGACCAAGTATATTGTTGCCAAATTTGTAGATGGTACAAAGATAGGTAGGAAAGCAAGTTGTGAGGAGGACACAATGTGTCTGCAAAGAGATATAGATAGGTTAAGTCAGTGGGAAAACATTTGGCAGATGGAGTATAATATGGGGAAATGTGAGATTGTCTACTTTGGCAGGTAGAATAGAAAAACAGAATATTATTTACATAGGGAGAGACTGCAGAATGCTGCTGTACCAAGGAATCTGGGTGTCCAGGTACATGAATTACAAAAATGTTAGCATGAAGGTATAGCAAGTAATTAGGAAGGCAAATGGAATGTTGGCATTTTTAGCAAGGGGAATGGAGTTTAAAAGTAAGGAAGTTTTGCTATAACTTTACAGGGCATTAGTGACATCCCAATTCCATACAGTTTTGGTCTCCTTACATAAGGAGGAATATACTTGCATTGGAATCAGTTCAAAGAAGGTTCACTCGACTGATTGCTGGGATGTTGGATTGTCTTATGAGAAAAAGTTGAGCAGGTTGGGCCTATACTCACTCGAGTTCAGAAGATTGAGTGGTGATCTTATTGAAACCTGTAAGATTCTCAGTGGGCTGGACAGGTAGATGCTGAGAGGATGTTTCTCCTTGTGGGGGATTATAGAATTAGGGGCCAGAGTTTAAGATAAGCAGTCTCTCTTTCAAGAAGGAGATGAGGAGGAATTTCTTCTCTGAGAGGGTTGTTAATCTTTGGAATTCTGCTCTCCAGAGGACTGTGGAGGCTGTGTCATTGAATATATTCAACGCAGCGATAGACAGGTTTTTGATCGACAACAGAGTCAATGGTTATGGGGGCAGGCAGGAAAGTGAAGTTATGGCCACAATCAGAACAGCCATGATCTTATTGAGTGGCAGAGCAGGCTTGATGGGCCAAATGGTCTACTCCTGTCCTATTTCGTATCTTCTTATGTTCTTACACACACACACACACACACACACACACACACACACACACACACACACACAACCAATGTGTGGCGGATCTAGAATTAATCCCACTTTCATACACAATACCAGTGACTGAAAGGTACAGAATTAATCCCACAGATAGATACAGTACCACCGACAGGTACAGAATGAATCCCATGCTCACAGTCAGCACCCGGGATCGAAAGATACAGGTGATTCCTACCCTCACATAACAATATCAGACTGAGTTACAGAATGATTTACACATTCATACTGGGCACCAATGACTGCGAATTAATTCATCCCACAATCACACACACTACCAAAGGCTGACAGATACAGAATTAATCCCACACTCCTATGTAGTAGCAAAGACTGACACATACAAAATCATTCTCAAATACTCCTACAGTACCTGGCAGATTCAGTGACTGCCAAACTCACATAAATCACCAGAGACTGACAGATAAAGAATGAACTCACATACACACACAGAGATACTGACAGATATAGCTTGAATTCCACACATACAGAACCACTGACAGATTCAGACTAAGTCCCAAATCACATAACATTCCAGAGACTGACAGAATGAATCAAATACTCACACACAGTGCCACTGACAGAATGTATTCCACACTCACATACAATACCGAAGACTGCCAGATACAGAATGTATCTCACACTGACACAAAGTACCAGTGAGTGACAGGTACAGAATGAATCCCACATTCACACATGACGTTAGAGATGGACAGCCAAAAAACAATAAGACTGCCAGAATAGATAGAATTCACATCAAAATTCTAAAATATGGCAGAGAAACACTCGACACAAATACATGTCTCATTTCCCTCATCTAGAAGGAGGAGAGCATGACAGGGGATCGCCGTGATGCGGTAATTGTGATCATCTTTTTAAAAAGTTGACACGACCGACTGTGTTAACTATAGAGGGGTATCCCTGCTGTCCACCACAGGGAAGGTCATCACAAGAGTCCTTCTCAACTGCCTCCTCCCCGTGGCTGAAGAGCTCCTACTGGAATCACAATGTGGATTCTGTCCACCAACAGGCACAGTGAACATAATCTTCACAGCAAGACAACTTCAAGAAAATGTAGGGAGCAGCAGCAACTTTTATACATCGCCTTCTCTGACCTGACAAAGGCCTTCGACTCTACCAACCGAGAGGGATTATGGAATGTCCTCCTCAAACATACTGCACTACGACATGCAAGCTGTAATCCTTGCCAACGGATCTATCACTGACCCAATCCGAGTGCAAACTGGGGTCAAGTAAGGCTGTGTCATCGGCACCAATGCTCTTTTCCATCTTCCTTGCTGCAACACTCCACCTCATCTCCTCACACTCAAACACAGTACCTGACAGAGACAGAATGAATCCATACAGCACCAGAGACTGAGAGTTACCAAATTACATAAAACACTCAAACACAGTAGCCTAGACTAAAAATGAAATTAATTGCACACTCACATGCAATAGCAGAGACACAACGACACAGAATCAGTCAATAAGTGTCCTCCTAACAACAGCCAGGACATTTCCAGGAAGCTCCACACAGGGAGCAGCTCTTTCAATATAAACTGGGGCTGGAGAGAGTCTTTGTGCAATATACTTCCTGATTGCAGTACGGGGATTTGTGATTGGTTGCAAATATTTAATCTGATTGGATGGCGAAAGAGACCAAATGTCGAATTACAATATTAAATCGTTGGGACATCATTCCAAATCACCCAATCACAATCTTTACTTTCCCCCATCCCTCATTAGCATAGTGCTGTGGGATTGTCTATTTAATCCGCACTCGGAAGGGGTTTGGTTTATTTCTGAGTCTGAAATTGAAACTAAAGATGGTTGAGGAGAAGAAGAAAGCAGCTGCTAAGAAGGGCGCCAAGAAAACTGTGAGTAAACCGTCAGCAAAGAGCGGCAAGAAGCGGAGAAAGTCGAGGAAGGAGAGTTACTCCATCTACATCTACAAAGTGATGAAGCAGGTTCACCCCGACACCGGCATCTCCTCCAAGGCCATGAGTATCATGAACTCGTTTGTGAACGATATTTTCGAGCGCATCGCGGGTGAGGCTTCCCGCCTGGCCCATTACAACAAGCGCAGAACCATCAGCTCCCGGGAGATCCAGACCGCAGTGCGCCTGCTGCTGCCCGGGGAGCTGGCCAAGCACGCCGTGTCGGAAGGGACAAAGGCGGTGACCAAGTACACCAGCTCCAAGTAAAACTGCACAATGGACTGAATAACACCCCAAACACAACGGCTCTTTTAAGAGCCACCCACAATCTCTCTGAAAAAGCTGCATCCGAACATCTCTATGAAATCATTTTAAGACAATGTGCAACATAATAAATGTCCCACTGCTGTGTTTTTGTCTGCTGTCCCAGAAACCGAACTCAAACCCATAATCCGCTCATCCGCCTTTACTTTTTTGCTTAAAGCTGTTATTGTGGTTTTGCACAGCCCCTGAATGACCGCATTAACAGCTGCTTTCAGCGGCATGAGTCAGACATCAGTCCCTTCACTCTATTCCTGAAATGTGAACTGATTCATCATTTTATTAACAGTAACTCTCCGCAGTGTAACAGCCCGGAATGGGATTATTACACAGCAGACTAAGGGCAGTTTGAGGACTCGATCCTGCTTCCTGTTTTCAGAGAAGGACACTGATTGAAGCTAAACTGAATGTTTCCCTTCAGGGAAATGCTGTGAACAGGGATTTAGTACCTCCCGGGACAGTTTGAAAGCAATTGTAGAAAGATCCACAATTTAAATAACATTTTAAACCCGCGTCTGTAATTCGTGACGGAAAAAGGTGAATAAAACAAAATAAAGAGAAGGGATTTTAAATATTTGACGAAGGATGACATTTATTTTAATCCACTCCTTTCTGACAATGAAATTGGCGGTCTTTTTGAAATTGACAAATTTTCTGCTTCTGATGTTTTGGCGGTAAACCCTGCCCTCTTCTGTTGTCAGTGACCTGATTGGTGAAGAATATAGGCAAATGAGGTGAATTAAGTACCGGCCAATGGGGAGAGTTTTCAGTCGATAAGTAAAGTAAATGCGGCGGAAATTATCCATTCTTTGTGAAAGTATTTGCGAGATTGTGGAAATGTCTGGAAGAGGAAAGACCAGCAGCAAAGCTCGGGACAAGGCCAAGTCTCGCTCCTCCCGGGCTGGATTGCAGTTCCCGGTGGGCCGTGTTCACAGGCTCTTGAGAAAGGGCAACTATGCTGAGCGTGTGGGTGCCGGAGCCCCGGTCTATCTGGCTGCTGTGCTCGAGTATCTGACCGCTGAAATCCTCGAGCTGGCTGGCAACGCGGCCCGAGACAACAAGAAGAGCCGCATCATCCCCAGACACCTGCAGTTGGCCGTCCGCAACGATGAGGAGCTCAACAAGTTGCTGTGGGGAGTGACCATCGCTCAGGGCGGGGTGCTGCCTAATATCCAGGCCGTGCTGCTGCCGAAGAAAACCAGCGCTCAGAGCTCCCAGAAAAAGTAAAGTGGCCAAAATGTCACCTAATAAACCAAAGGCTCTTTTCAGAGCCACCCACAGTCTCTGTGAAAGGGCTGATTACTGTCTGATTCCAGAATGCCAGTAACAGGACCGAATGAGAACTATTTCAAAGGTTTAAGCATCTGTTTCAGTGATTTCTCACTGTCACCCCAAAGCCTGTCTAATTTATTACTTCCACACTGAGTGAGTTATTTGTCCCGTTACAGATTGCTGAATAGAGTCTTACCGCCATGGACAGATAAGTAGACAAAAAATTACAGATTAAAACTTCGTAATATATATAATCCATCAAAAGCTTTTTTTATTCCGCTTTTATCAGCACAAAGTCCTGGCCCGATTTTACGAACAGCTTTAAACGAACGCCAGATTTACCATTAATTCGCTTCTTTCCGACACTGAAATTGACGGCTTTTTCGAATTCAAACTTTCTGCCAATTTAAGCCAGTGATTTGCTGTATTTTCTAATTCGAGGCTCGGCAATTGGTTAAGACATGTGAATGAGACGTGGGTGACCAATCAGAAGTGGGCTCTGGACAGCGCGGGCTCAAATTGCGGGAATTCCAGGTCCCTGAATGACTGAGCTGAAACTGATCAGTTTCACAAACCCTGTCAGTTTCAGAGCAGGAAACACCGTCTCGGGGGAAATAACATCACAAGTGGGTCTGGTTCCAGTGAACGATTTAACAGTTGCTGCAAAACGCCCGGATTCCCTCATTGCAGCGAAATCATTTTGAAATTCTATGAAAACAATGAGTGATTCTGGAGGAGTGATGTGGCTTTTCACTGAGGGCATGTGTCGACTGTGGAAATAACTAACTGGAGAGTCTCGGGCACTGTTTACACAGCCAGTTGAGAAAATCAAATCCACTGCACATCCTTGCTGCAAATGAAATGTCAAATTCGGCGATTCCAGTTTTTTTCATCCCGAACACAGCAGATTGATTGAACAAAGAATTAAAAGTAAAATACTGCGAATGCTGGAAATCTGAAATATTTCAGATTGATTGAACTGTTCTGAACAGCCGATCCCAGCTCCCATTTCTCGGTCAATGCTCTCTCTGTGAGGCGGTGGGTGGCTCTTGGAAGAGCCTTTGCTTTGTGTTTGCTGGAAATGGTCAAATTGTTCAACCGCCGAATCCGTAGAGAGTGCGGCCCTGCCGTGTCAGAGCGTACACCACATCCATGGCAGTGAACGTCTTGCGCTTGGCGTGCTCAGTGTAGGTGACCGCATCCCTGATCACATTCTCCAGGAAAACCTTCAACACCCCGCGAGTCTCCTCATAGATCAAACCCGAGATCCGCTTGACCCTGCCACGGCGAGCCAGGCGGCGGATTGCTGGTTTGGTGATGCCTTGGATATTATCACGAAGCACTTTGCGGTGCCGCTTTGCTCCGCCTTTGCCCAGTCCTTTGCCTCCTTTACCTCTGCCAGACATGATGATTCTTCACTCAGGTCACTACACAATAAAAGAAGCAGACTCTTGCAGGCTCTACTTTACACAGACCGCCCGGACCTGCCTGAGAATGGCAGAGAGAGAGCAGGAAGGGGAGGAGACAGAGTGAAGATTGAACAGAGAGCAGATGGGGAGGAGACACCCAGAGTGACAGACGGAGAGAGAACGGCCCCTCATCTTTCAGCTCCACCTCCAGTTTCCTCTGGTTCGCCAATTTCAAACCCTTTATTAACAGTGGAACCGAAACCCAGCTCTCCACACAAACCCTTCCAGACTCGGCCTTCATAGTCAAGGCTTTCCAGAAAGCCGGAGCTTTTAAATATGGTTCCGCTACAATTAACACTCAGTAATATTCCCACCTAAACACAGTCCATTCTATAACAAATAACCTACTCAGTAACATCACCATTTCCACACACATCCTCTTCCAGCAGTTTACAAACACCTTATTGCAGCTGTTTGGGGAATCTCCTGTGTTAAGATTGGAGTTGGAAAGCGGCCTTTACCCGGCAGTGTTACCGTCTCACACTGAATCTGCCAGACATCCTGTTGATCTGTCTCGTTCCCCTCTGTCTCTCTTGACTATTACATGGCACGGGTAGTATTTCAGAAAGTACTGCAATGGAGGGAGTGCTGGAGACTCCAGGCCAATCCTGGAGGGATGGGGGAAATATCTTTAGAAATTCCCTGGAGAGAATCGTGATATGACAGGTCTCCAGGGACAGACCAAGGAGAGAGTGTGGACATTGAATGGAAACATGGCAAAAAGAGTTGGGGATTCAGGAACACAATCCTCTCTGATAGGTTACAGCCTCCCCTCTGCTCCTGCTCTTAACGAGACACTTTTCCAGTTTAAATTTATGGACAAGGTGGGTTAGTTGCTCTCAGGGTGGGTGGGGGTAGAGGAGCCTCAGTGGCCATGGGTGGGACAGGGAAAATGGAGACAGAGAACCATGACTCCGGTCTCTCCCCAGCAATGTCTGCTGGAAAGTATCTGTGGATCGGATGATGCCGGGGTCCCATGGAGAGGGGAAGGGGGTGGGGTGATGGAGTGAGGAGGTGGAGAGGGAGTGTTCGTGGTGTCACAGCCAACCCCCTGCCCAAACCAATCTCCCACATCCCAGCATTAAATTGTCCAATTCCTGGAGGCGGAGGATGGCGATTCCCGTTGGATTAATTTCTAATGTTCGCCATCTTATCCTGATAAAATCACCAGTTCTGAAGGAGGCCATTCTGCACTTATTCTCAGGTCATCGAGGGGTCATCTTTCCCTTTTCAGCTCCTGACTGCTGGTATTTTTGCTGTTAAATGTGAAATGCAACGTATGTTCGCAGCTGTTTCTGCCCTGTTGCAGCCAAAGGAACATAGAAATGGGGGTCGGCCATTCAGCCCCTCGAGCCTGCTGCACCTTTCAATTAGATCCTGGCTCACCTGTCTCTTAACTCCAGCTGCCTGCTGTGATTTCATAAACCCTCAGACCGTCACTGGATAAACATCTCTCAATCTCAGGTTGGAAATTGTCAATTGACCCTCTGGTTTATCTTATTTTTCGGAGAGAATTCCAGGTTCCCGCTCCCCTTTGTGTGAAAAAGTGCTTCCCGGCAATATTCCTGAAAGGCAGAACTCGAATTTTTGAGTTCTCTCCCTTTGTTGTGGAACTGCTTGTTTACAGATCTGACCGAAGTCCACACTGCAGAACAAACAGCTGTTCCTCTGATCCTGTCACTTCAGCTTTGGATTTGAAGCTCATGCCTCTTTCCATGATGATTCTTTGTGCCCTATCTCTGTAAATGGTTATGCCTGTCTTTTTGTGGGGTATGTCAAACATTCTTTTTTCCAGTCCCACTCAGGACCCCACCCCCAGCTCTTTTTCCGGTACAATGATGACTGGATCAGTGTCATTTCCTGCTCCCGCTCCGAACTGGAAAATTTCATCAACTTCGTTTCCGATTTCCCCCTCACTGTGGTTGACAGGGCTCTCAAACCTTTTTATTATTTTATTTTATCTTTTTTTTTTAACCATGTGCCTGCCTTGAACTTGGTTTTTCAAGTATGTGCTTTTGGACAGAACTATTGATTATTCTGTCATTAACACTCTCTCTGCACTAATATTTTGTCTTTCACTACACCATTAGCACACTCCCTTTGCCCCATGACCTCCTTGTCAGTTAATCTCTCCTGCCCTCTGCCCTATTACACACCTTCCCTTTTCTTCTCTTCCCCACCTCCCCCCACCCCCGCTTCACTTGCTTAAAACCTATTACATTGAGTGTGGGACAAATTCAGTCCATCTTTTGTACTGTATGAGATGAATTTTGACACACTTTCTGGTACATTATGTGACAGCGAGTATAATTCTACATCTATCTGTCTGTGGTACTGTGTCTGAGTGTGAGATTATTTCAGTGTCAGTCTATGAAACTAAATGTGATTGTGTGATTCATTCTGTATGTCAATCATGAGTATTGTATGTGAATGTGTGGCAGCTTCTGTATCTATCTGCTACTGTGGGTGAATATGGATATCATTCGGTATCTGTCAGTGTCCAGAACTAAATGTGAGTGTGAGATTCATTGTGTATGCATCAATCTTACAGTCGGAATGTGACTGTATGGTTCATTCTCGATGCGTCAGTCTAAGGTACTATATATGCCAGTGGTTTTAATTATGTGTCTGTCATTGTATGTGAGTCATTTTATGGTCTCACTGTATATCTGTCAATCTCTGGTTCTTTCTGTGAGAGTGAGATTAATTCTCTATCTGATGGTCTCTGAAATTAATTGATTTTGTGACTTACTCTGTGCCTGTCAGTCTATGATACTGTGAATAAGAGGGGAATATATATGGTGTCTGTCTGAACTTGGTATCGAGTATGATTGTATGATTCATTGTGCATCTATCAGTATCCAGACTGAATGAGAAATAAGGTTCATTCTGTACGTGAAAATCTCTGGTATTCTAGCCACGTGAACTCGAATGTGCCTGTCAGTCTTTGACACTGTATCTGATTATGGGATTGACTCAATACCTTTCAGACTTTGGTACTATGCATATGTGTGGTTCAAGTTCTGCATGTCAGTCTCTGTTACTCCATGTGAGTGTCGATATCCTTTATGTATCTGTCAGTCTCTCGCAATGAATGCAAGTGTGGGATTAACTCTCTTTTCAACAGTATCTGGTACTGACTGTGAGCATGTGACTCCTACAGTATCTGTCAGTGTTTTCTATTGTATGTGAATGTGCAATTCCTCCTATGTCTTTCAGTGCCTAGTACAGTGTGTATGGGATTCATTCTGTACCTGTCAGTATCTGGTACTGAATGAGATTGTGGGATTCATTCTGTTGTCTGTCAATCTCTGCTAATGTACGTGAGTGATATCTGTTATGCATATATTATTTTCTGGTACTGGAAGTGTATATTGTATTTATTCTTTACTTGTTCGCCTCTGGTACCGCGTATGAGTATGGGTCTCATTCTGTATCAGTCAGTTTCTGGTACAGTCTGCGTGCGCATATCCACGGCTCATTTTGCATTTGGCAGTCTCTGGTACGAAATATGCGTTACAATTCATTTTTTATGTGCCTGTCTCTTGGACAGTCCATTACAGTGGGATTAATTTTGTACCTCTCAGCTGCTGGTTATGTCTGCAAGTGTACATTCTGTATCTATGTGACGCTGGTGCTGTATGAGTGTGGAATTCTTCTGTACCTGTACTTAATATGTATATGCGGGATGGTATTGAGAACTATTTGTTTAATGCCATAATGTATCACCATTTTCTTGTCTCACTAGTATTTTAAAATATAGATCACTGCACATTTTAACTGTGTGTATTACTGAGTTGTGGTTTGAGCTTTTTGGACTAGTATTCAGTCTGTAACTGTATGAACACATTTGTGAATGACAACATATATTTCAAACTCACACATGGCATGCTCAGTATAATCAGAATCATTCAATTGATATGATATCATTCAGTACAGCTCTTAGAGAGATTATTGGATTGGTATGTAATGTGTAGTGCAGTGTGCACTAATTGACATAATACTGTAACTTTCCTTTTGATACTGTATCAGATGTTTGTACTACATTGGAATCTGTCACTCAGTCTGCAGTCTGGGCTACATTATTCGGATTCATTCTGTACCTTTCCATCAGCTGCTCTACCTCATATTTAATTTGTAGCTTAGGGTGCACTCTTGTGGGATTGATCCGGTGCTTTTCAATATGATAGTGGGTGTGATTTTGAACTAAGATTGATGTACCTAGCTTTCAGCAGTACTGAGTTGGGGTGAATTGGAAACAACTTCTGCCTCTCCTGCTTTGTTTGATTGTCTGCTGGATTGAAAATGTGTCTCTGGAACTTGGGATCAGTGTGAGTCTGACTGCTTCTGCTCTCTGTGACTGTGGAACTCATGGCCTGTCTGTGTCTCTGAGCTCTGGGAGTGATAATGTACCTACTCTGTGTTAGAAGGAGTGGACTGTACATATCCTTGTGCCGGGGAATCATCACAATCCTTCTGGTTCCTTCAAGTATTTGCTGACAGAAAGAAAGAAAAATATCTCTTGTAACTCAAGATCAATTGAGGTGGAAGCTTGAAAAGACATGAATATACTATTTCAATTAATAATCATTATGACCAACCACAAAGGATGATCAGTAATACAAAGAGTGTCAGTGTCTGATTCCACTGCAGCACTCAGCTTCTGCTGATCAGGTTTTCTTGGTAGTTTTATAACAATTTAGTGGCAGCCAGGAACAACCCAACATCTGCACTGCTCCATGAATGGGAATACCTGCTGGAGCAGGGATATTTGCACAAGTCAAGTTTTTAATTCCACCTGGCATTATAATGCAAGAACATAATAACTAGGAGCAGGATTAGGCCATTCCGCCACTCGAGTCTGTTCCAACATTTAATAAGATCATGGCAGATCTGATCATAGTCTCAACTCCACTATCCTGCCTGTCCCAATAACACTTCACTCCCTTGTAAATCAAAAGTCAGTCTAACTCAGCCTTGAATATATTCAATGACCAGCTTCCACCATCCTCTTGGGTAGAGAATTCCAAAGAACAACAACCCTTTGAGAGAAGAAATTCCTCTTCAATTCCATCGAAAATGGGTGCCCCCTTATGTTGAAACTGTTCCCCCTAGTTCTTGATTCCCTCATGAGGGGAAACATCATCTCAGTAAATACCCTGTCAAGCCCCTTCAGTATCTTATATGTTTCATCAGATCACCTCTCATTCTTCTAAACTCCAATGAGTGTAGCACAACCAGGTCAAACGTTCCTCATAAGACAACATCTTCATCCCTGGAATCAAGCCAGTGATGTTTGCCTGAACTACCTTCAATGCAAGTATTTTCCTCCTTAAATAAGGAGACCAAAACTGTATACACACTCAAGGTGTGGTCTCACCAACACGCTGTACAGTTGTAGCAAGACTTCCCTACATTTCTACTCCATCCCCATTGCAATAAAGGCCAAAATTCCAATAGCCTTCCTAATTACTTGCTGTACTTCCATGCTAACTTTTTGTGATTCATATAAGAGGACACCCAGATCCCTCTATACCACAGCATTCTGCAGTCTCTCCTTATTTAAATAACATTCTGCTTTTCTCTACATCATACCAAAGTGGATAACCTCACATTTTCCCACATTATACTTAAAATGCCAAATTTTTCCCACACACTTAACTTGTCTTTATCTCTTTGCAGACTCATTGTGTCCTCCGCACAACTTGCTTTCACACCTTTCTTTGTATCAACAGCAAATTTAGTTACAATACACTCGATCCCTTCATCCAAATCATTAATATAGACTGGAAGTAGTTGAGGCCCCAGCACTGATCCCTGTGGCACTCCACGAGTTCCAGTTTGCAAACCTGAAAATGACACATTTATCCTAATTCTCTGTTTCTTGTTAGTAAGCATGTACCAGCGACCTGGGTTCGATTCTGGGTACTACCTGTGCAGAGTTTGCAACTTTTCCCTGTGACCGCGTGGGTTTTCGCTGGGTGCTCCAGTTTCCTCCCACAGCCAAAGACTTGCAGGTTGATAGGTAAATTGGCCATTATAAATTGCCCCTAGTATAGGTAGGTGGTAGGGGAATTGAGGGAAGTTGGGGATGTGAGAGGGTAATGGGATTAATGTTGGATTAGTATAAATGGGTGGTTGATGGTCAGCACAGACTCGGTGGCTGAAGGGCCTGTTTCAGTACTGTATCTCTAAATAAATAAAATAAACAATATATTCCCCGTTAACACCACAAACTCTTACCTTGCGTCGTAACATTTTGCATGGCACTTTAGCGAATGCCTTTTCAAAATACAAATACACTACATCTACTGGTTCCCCTTCAGTTACCCTGCTTCTTACATCCTCAAAGAACGCTAATATTGTTGGCAAACTTGATTTCCTTTTCATAAATCCATGTTGACTCTGCATGATTGTATTATAATTTTCTAAATGTTCCATAGATTGGAGGGTTGCAAATGTAATCTCATTATTTAAAAAAGGAGAGAGAGAAAAAACAGGGAATTACGGACCAGTTAGCCTTACATCAGTAGTGGGGAAAGTGCGAGAGTCTATTATAAAGGATGTGGTAGCAGAACACCTGGAAAGCATAAACGGGTTTGGACAAAGACAGCATGGGTTAACGAAAGGGAAATCTTGATGAACAAATCTGCTGGAGCTTTTTGAGGATGGAACTAGTAGAATAGATAAAGGAGAACCAGGGGATGTGTTGTATCTGGATTTTAAGAAGGCTTTTGATAAGGTCCCACATAAGAGGTTCGTGTGCAAAATTAAAGCAGATGGGATTGGGGGTAATATACTGGCATTGATTGAGAATTGGTTGACAAACAGGAAACAGAGAGTAGGAATAAACGGGCCTTTTGCCAGGTGGCAGGCAGTGACGAGTGGCGTACTACAGGGATCAGTGCCTGGGCCCCAGCTATTCACAATATATATTAATGACTTGGGTGAGGGAACATTTCCAGGTTTGCAGACGACACAAAGCTGGGGAGGAAACTGAGTTGTGAGGAGTATGCAAAGAGGCTCCAATGTGATTTGGACAAGTTGGGTGAGTGGGCAAATGCATGGCAGATGCAGTATAACTTGGATAAATGTGAGGTTATTCACTTCGGTTGTAAAAACAGAAAGGCAGATTATTATCTGAATGGTGACAGATTGGGAAAGGGGGAGGTGCAAAGAGACCTGGGTGTCCTTGTACACCAGTCGCTAAAAGCAAATATTCAGGTGCAGCAAGCAGTTAGGAAGGCAAATGGTATGTTGGCCTTCATTGCAAGCGGATTTGAGTACAGGAGCAAGGAAGTCTTACTACAGTTATACAGGGCTTTGGTGAGAGCACATCTGGAGTATTGTGTGCAGTTTTGGTCTCCTTATCTGAGGAAGGATGTTCTTGCCATGGAGGGAGTGCAAAGAAGATTTACCAGGCTGATTCCTGGCATGGCAGGATTGACAATGAGGAGAGATTGGGTTGACTAGGCCTATATTCACTAGAGTTTAGAACAATGAGAGGGAATCTCATAGAAACCTATAAAATTCTAACAGCACTAGTCAGGCTATATGCAGGGAGGATGTTCCTGATGGCAGGGGAGTCCAGAATCAGGGGTCACGGTCTCAGGATATGGGTATGCCATTTAGAACCGAGATGAGGAGAAATTTCTTCACTCAGAGGGTGACGAACTTGTGGCATTCTCTAGAAAGAAAATTACAGCACAGGAACAGGCCCTTCGGCCCTCCAAGCCTGCGCCGATCCAGATCCTCTATCTAAACATGTCGCCTATTTTCTAAGGGTCTGTATCTCTTTGCTTCCTGCCCATTCATGTATCTGTCTCGATACATCTTAAAAGACGCTATCGTGTCCACGTCTACCACCTCCGCTGGCAACGTGTTCCAGGCACCCACCACCCTCTGCGTAAAGAACTTTCCACGCATATCCCCCCCGAAACTTTTCCCCTCTCACGTTGAACTCATGACCCCTAATAATTGAATCCCCCACTCTGGGAAAAAGCTTCTTGCTATCCACCCTGTCTATACCTCTCATGATTTTGTGCTGCAGAAGGCAGTGGAGGCCAAGTCATTAAATATATTCAAGAAGGAGATAGATATATTTCTTAATACAAAAGGGATCAAGGGATATGGGGAGAAAGCGGGAAGAGGTACTGAATTACACGATCAGACTTGATCATTTTTGAATGGAAGAGCAGGGCCGAATGGCCTACTCCTGCTCCAATTTTTCTATGTTTTCTGCGATGACTGACTTAATTATTGGTTCCAGCATCTTCTCAATGGCAGACATTAGGCTAACAGGCCTATCGTTGCCTGCTTTCTCTTTACTGCTTTCTTGAACATGGACATTACATTTGCAGTTTAATATCCACTGGAACTGTTGCAGGATCTAGGGAATTTAAGAAGATTACAACCAATGCATCCACTATCTATGCAGACACTTCTTTTAAACCTTAGAATGTAGGCCATCAGATCCAGGGGACTTGTCAACCTTTAGTCCCATTAGTTTTCCAAAAACATGTTTTTCTCGCGATGGTGATGTTTTAAGTTCCCCCCTCCTTACTCCCCTTGATTTTCTACTATTCTTGGGATGTTTTTTGTGTCTACTTCTGTGAAGACAGATGAAAAATTCTTGTTCAGAGTATCTGCCATTTCCTTGCTTCTCTTGGATCAATCGTTCAATGGAAACCGACATCTGCTGTTTAAAATGTTTCCTTGACACGACTCACCTGGCGCCAGCAATAGGTGTTGTTTGCATAACTGTCCCCATCCCTACTGTCTGGCTCTGTTCCCTCTATTCACTGCTCAATAACAACACAGTGTGAAACTGGAGCTAAACCATGAACATGCATTACAGGTTTGAGGAGAGAAAACAACAATGATTTTCAACAGCAGCTTCTTCCTGCTCTGTCTCCGTTACCTTGTCCACAAACAGCCTGAGAAAGGCTTCTCCTTCTGCGCTCACTCCATGCTCCTGCTCCACTCCGCCTCTTACAAACAGCCCCCAACTCCCCCTGAACTTGCTCCGCAGTCAATGCTGATCTCTGAGCCCCTCTGCGGACAGGCTCTCAAAGCAATGTGCTGCTGGAAGGAGAGTGCTGTTTACTCACTTACCCCGGGGCTCTTGGTCTCCATTCCCGTCTGTTTCAAACAAACTTCTTCCGCTCACTAATTAAATGACGCAGAAGGACAGGGCTGGAGGAGGCGCATCGCGCATGCGCTTCTTTCCCCACTCATTTACAAAAGAAAATAAATTGGAATAAAAGCAAAATACTGCGGATGCTGGAAATCTGAAATAAAAACAAGAAATGCTGGAACCACTCAGCAGGTCTGGCAGCATCTGTGAAAAGTGAAGCAGAGTTAACGTTTCGGGTCAGTGACCCTTCATCGGAACTGACAAAAATAAACTGGAACTTTCCCCAGTTCAGTTTTCTCCGAGTTCGAGCAAAGGAACTGGGGCTGTGGGGAAAGGTCAGAGAACGTTTCAAGCTGGGGGATTACCCCTTTCTGAAGCTCAGTTTGACATCATTCCCTGCAGTGTGTTTGCTCTTCATTCACCCGTCTTCTCAAAGCAATCCTCCGAGGGAGTCGCTGTGTTTGCTGCGATCGCGCAGGAGTTAATATCTGACAGTAACAGTCCCAGATTAATGTCATCACATTGAAACTGTCCTTCACTGACAGTTATATCGAGCGGTGTGAGCTGAGAGATTACAGAGATCAACAGTGTCAAGAGCGTTAAATTTGGAACATTGTTCACCTCACTCTCTAACTGTTACCCAGAGTCTAGGAATAATAATGTGTCTGTTTCTGATGCAATATCAGTTAGAGATGAGACTGCACCGTCTGTCTCCCACGGATCTTTCAAGATAAAATGAGGCTTCCAGGTCAGCCTGTAACTGCTGATGGGGATCTCTCTCTCTCTCTCACTTATTCACTTTCAGCTCTGTCTCTAGTGCTCCATAAAAACGTGGGATCCAGTTATTGGGTGTGATATGGACACACGAATAGAAAATGCACTATTGACACTCCCTCTCTAATGCTGTACATATGTTTGGGATACCATTATTTAGGATGATATGTATGCACTTTATTGTGTTACTCATACTGTCTCTGATGATACATAAGAATATGTAATACAGTGTGATATGGACACACTGTTACGAATGGTCGGACTGATTCTCTCTCTCTCTGTGGTGCTGTATATGAAAAGGGGATAATGTTAGTGAGCATGATAGAATCATAGAAGGTTTAAGGCAGAGAAAGAGACCACTTGGCCCATCATAGTATGCGGCAGCCGAAAAACAGTGAACGTGAAGGAATGGCAGGGGGACTTCAACCTCGAGAGTGCACCTCCTGTGCTATGTGGGAGCTCCTGGATGCTTCCCGTGTCCTGGAGAACCATTTGGCGGTCATCACCTCGTAGCAGATGTAATGTACAACAATACTCCGCTCTCGTTGATTGACGTCTACGCCCCGGTTCAATGCAGCGAGCAGCTGACCGTCTTCCAGCATCTCCCACTGCTGCTGGCGACGTCCAGGCCGGTCATCCTAGGCAGTGACTTCAACGGCATCATCGATGCACCTGGATGATCCGGCAGAGACGACAGCAAACTGGATGCTATGTCCAGATCCTTAATAGAAACAGTAAAAGATGCCAAACTGCACGACGTCTTCAGCAAACCTGCAGACAGAGCGCAGCATAGATACACATGGTCAAGAACGGACGGATCTGCCCATTCCAGGATTCACTTCCAATTTGTGTCCCGTGTTTTCACGGTCAGATCCACCGACGTCAAGCCGGTGTTTTTCTCCAAGCATTGCCTTTTACTGGCTGACTTTCACTTACAGGATGACCAGCGGGTTGGCAAGGGGACATGGAAGCTCAATGCTACACTGCTAACCCCAGAGAATGTTGAGGAACTCAAAAGGGATTACAAAGGTTGGAGGACCGCGAAACCCCACCTTTGAGTCTCCAGTTCAGTGGTGGGAAGCGATCAAGGAGAACATCAAGAGGTTCTTTATCTTCAAAGGGGTTCAGAGGGCGAGAGAGATAGACAGATGGAAATGTCACGACTCCAGAAAAGTATGCAAAATCTGCTCTGGCTTCAGTCGATGGGGGTCAAGGTCAAGGAGGACCTTCATGAGGTGAAGAGCCAGCAGACCTCGCTCTTTGCCACGGAGGCCTACAAGATCATCTTCCAGTCCAGAGTCCGCTCCATTGAGCAGGATGAGATGTGCTTGTGTTACTTCTTCTAAAAGGTACACAGAGAGAGCTCTGTTGTCAGCAGCCTGAAGGAAGAGGATGGCTCGGTAACGTCTTCGCAGTCCGACATACTAAGGATCAGCAAATCCTTTTATGCTGGGCTGTATGACGCGAAGCCCACAGACAGCAGAGCCTCCCAGTCCTTACTGTCATCTATCACAGAGGTCTTAGATGACAGCAGGAGGGAGAGACTGGACAAACCGCTAATTCTGGATGAGCTGACAAAGGCCGTCAAATCCTTCGAGATAAGTAAAACTCCTGGAAGCGACGGCTTACTGGTTGAGCTGTATTTGGCCCTGTGGGACTGGTCGGCCCGGACCTGCTGGAAGTATGCGACAGTATGCTCCTAGCCGGCAGCATGTCAGAATCCATGAGGAAAGGCATCATCACCCTCATCTACAAGGGGAAGGGGGAGAGGGCAGAAATCAGAAATTGGCGGCCCATCTCACTGCTTAATGTAGACTACAAGATACTGTCAAAAGTAATAGCCAGTCGAGTCAAGTCTGCTCTGGAGTTGGTGATTCACCCTGATCAGACCTGTACTTTACCCACTCAGGGACACGATCACCCACATTCGGGACAGGAGGGTGGACACCTGCCTCATCAGCCTGGACCAGGAGAAGGCTTTTGACAGGATATTGCACACCTGCATGATGCACGTACTTTCCAAAATGGAGTTTGGGGAGGGAATCTGCAATTGGATCAAACTGCTCTACACAAACATCAGTAGCACAGTCTCAATCAATGGGTGGGAATCAGAAAGTTTCCCGATCCAATCTGGAGTCAGACAGGGTTGTCCTCTCTCCCCTGTCTTGTTTATTTGCTGTATTGAACCCTTTGCTGAGTCTATTAGGAAGGATGCGAGCATAAGAGGGGTGACAATGCCAGACAGTGGAGGCACTCAGGTTAAAACCTCCCTGGACATGGATGACGTCGCAGCCTTCTGCTCGAACCCGCTGTCTGTGCGCAGACTGATGAGCATCTGCGACCAGTTTGCACTGGCCTTGGGAGCCAACGTTAACCACGGCAAGAGAGAGGCCATGTTCTTTGGGAACTGGGCTGACCGATCCTCTGTCCCCTTCACCGTCAGGTCAGACTACCTGAAGGTGCTGGGGATATGGTTCTGAAGGGCCGCGGCATGCACCAAAACCTGGAAGGAGCGAGTAGCCAGGGTACAACACAAGCTGAGCATGTGGGAGCAGCAACTCTCTCCATTATGGGTAAGAACCTGGTCCTCAGGTGCGAGGCGCTCACGTTGTTGCTGTAAGTGGCACAGGTCTGGCCCATACCCCATTCCTGCGCTGTGGCGATCACCCGAGTCATTTTCAGCTGCATCCCTGGATCCGAAATGGACCGGGTCCAAAGGGACATGATGTTCAAACCTCTGGATAAGGGTGGGCATAATGTACCCAATATCACCCTCATCCTGATGACTACCTTCGTGTGCAGCTGCATCAAGCTGTGTGCAGATCCCCAATACGCCAACACCAAGTGTCACTGCGTGCTGAGATTCTCTCTGTCCCCAGTGTTGTGAAGGAAGGACCTGGTCGCATTGCCGTGGAACACTCCATCTAGTTGGACTGTGCCGTACCACCAATCCTTCGTGGAACAGTTTCTGCGGAAAACACCTTTGACCACCAATCCATCAGGCAGTGGTCTGCACGGAATGTCCTCAAGGCCCGACGGGAAAAGGAGATGGTGGATGCTGTCGGATGGTTACCCGAGCAGACTGCCAAATCATTTGGCGGAATGCCTCATATTCAGAACTTTCCAACAAGCACCAAGGTGTAGCTTGGCTGGTGGTGAGAAGAGCCCTCCCCGTCAGATCCTTCCTGCACGCCCGAAGCCTCACCCCCTCCGCACAATGCCCTTGAAGTGGCTGTGGTGGGGATGAGATGGTTGCCCAGCTTCTTCTGGAATGTGTCTTTGCAAAGCAGGTGTGGAAAGAGATGCATTGGTTTTTGTCGAGGTTCATCCCAAGCAGCTCTGTAACACAGGAGTCTGTGCTCTACGGGCTGTTCCAAGGGACACACACCGAGATAACCACAACTGCTGCTGGAGGACTATCAATTCTGTGAAAGACACTCTTTGGTCTGCCCAAAACTTGGTGGTCTTCCAGCGCAAAGAGTTGTCCACCACCGAATGTTGCAGACTGGCACACTCGAAGGTCCAGGACTACGTGTTGAGGGACGCACTAAAGCTTGGGGCAGCCACAGCAAAGGCTCAATGGGGAAAGACCACCATGTAAGCTCCCCCCACCAAGCTGAACTGAGGGGCTGGATCCATGGAAAACCCCACAAACTGTAGCGGGAAAATTTTCGTTTGCCATAAAATGTATATGGCATGAAAAATGAAATGGAAGGGTTGTGAGGCAACTCACTCCTGCATTGAAGGAAACTGATCTCCTTTGCACTCTTTGTATTGTTTGCCTTGGTGCTTTTTGGAACTGTTTTGTAATGTATTTTTTGCAGATCTTTATGAATAAAGTATATTTTGGAAATAAAAAAAACATTTGTGCAAGTAAGTGTTGTCAATTGCGGCTGCTTGAGCTCTGGGTTTGGAACTTGAGCAGCAGCTGGAGACACTGCTGTGCATTCATGAGGAGAGTTACATGGAAAGCATGTTCATGATTAGAGAGAGATTAGAGATACAGCACTGAAACAGGCCCTTCGGCCCACCGAGTCTGTGCCGAACATCAACCACCCATTTATACTAATCCTACACTAATCCCATATTCCTACCAAACATCCCCACCTGTCCCTACATTCCCTACCACCTACCTATACTAGTGACAATTTATAATGGCCAATTTACCTATCAACCTGCAAGTCTTTTGGCTTGTGGGAGGAAACCGGAGCACCCGGAGAAAACCCACACAGACACAGGGAGAACTTGCAAACTCCACACAGGCATTACCCGGAATCGAACCAGGGTCCCTGGAGCTGTTAGGCTGCGGTGCTAACCACTGCCCCACTGTGCCACCCACAGTGGTCACCCCACAGCTTAAGAGTAGGCAGGGAGAGAGGGAATGGGTGACCACAAGGCAGTCAAAAAGAATCAGGCAGGAAGTGCAGGACACCCCGAGTGCATCTCACTCTCCAACAGGTATTCAGTTCTGAATACGGAGGACAGTGATGCTTCACCAGGGGCGTGCAGCCAGATCCAAGTCCATGGCACCATGGGTGACTCAGCTGCAAAGGTGGGTACAGGGAAGATTGGAAAAGCCACAGTGATAGATGATTCAATAGTTAGAATTAGAATTAGAATATTACAGCGCAGTACAGGCCCTTCGGCCATCGATGTTGCGCCGATCATCTGACCTACACTATTCCATTTACATCCATATGTCTATCCAATGACCACTTAAATGCCCTTAAAGTTGGCGAGTCTACTACTGTTGCAGGCAGGGCGTTCCACGCCCCTACTACTCTCTGCGTAAAGAAACTACCTCTGACATCTGTCCTATATCTTTCACCCCTCAACTTAAAGCTATGTCCCCTCGTGTTTGCCATCCTCATCCGAGGAAAAAGACTCTCACTATCCACCCTATCTAACCCTCTGATTATCTTGTATGTCTCTATTAAGTCACCTCTCCTCCTCCTTCTCTCGAACGAAAACAACCCCAAGTCCCTCAGCCTTTCCTCGTAAGACCTTCCTTCCATACCAGGCAACATCCTAGTAAATCTCCTCTGCACCCTTTCCAAAGCTTCGACATCCTTCCTATAATGCGGTGACCAGAATTGCACGCAATACTCCAGGTGCGGCCTCACCAGAGTTTTGTACAGCTGCATCATGACCCCGTGGCTCCGAAACTCGATCCCCCTACTAATAAAGGCTAACACACCATATGCCTTCTTAACAGCCCTATTAACCTGGGTAGCAACTTTCAGGGATTTATGTACCTGGATACCAAGATCTCTCTGCTCATCTACACTACCAAGAATCTTCCCATTAGCCCAGTACTCTGCATTGCTGTTACTCCTTCCAAAGTGAATCACCTCACACTTCTCCGCATTAAACTCCATTTGCCATCTCTCAGCCCAGCTCTGCAGCCTATCTATGTCCCTCTGTACCCTACAACACCCTTCGACACTATCCACAACTCCACCGACCTTCGTGTCATCCGCAACAGCATCACAGCTGTTTCTGTGGCCACAGACGTGAATCCAGGAATGGTGTGTTGCCTCCCTGGTGCCAGGGTCAATGATGTCATTGAGCAGTTACAGAGCATCCTGAAGGGGGAGGGTGAACAGCCAGCATTTGTGGTCCAGATCGGAACCAACAACATCGGTAGAAATAAGGATGTTGTCCTGCAGTCAGAATTTATGAAGCTAGGTAAGAAATTAGCAAGCAGGGCATCAAAAGTAGTAATCTCCGGATTATTCCCAGTGCCACGTGCAAGTGAGTACAGGAATAAAAGGATAAGACAGATGAACGTGTGTCTGGAAAGATGGTGCAGGAGGGAGGGCTTTAGATTCTTGGGACAGGTCACACGGATTGCAGTTGAACAGAGCCTGGACAGAGTTCCTTGCGGGACATTTTGCTAGTGCTGTTGGCGAGGGTTTAAACTCATTTCGCAGGGGGATGGGAACCGGAAGGCATGGAAGGCAGAAAATTAATGGATGAGTCTGGAAGAAAGAGGAAACAAAGGTTAGAAAATTTAAAAAGAGTTTGGCAGTGCTCAAGCATATCTTTTTCAATGCAAGGAGTATAGAAAATAAAGCAGATGAGCTGAGGGCACAAATATACATGTGGCAGTATGATATCACAGCTATTACAGAAACATGGCTTAAGGAGGGACAGGAATAGCAGCTCAACATTCCTGGTTACAGGGTTTTCAGATGTGATAGGGAGGGGGATAAGAAAGGAGGGGGGGTGGCAGTTTTGTTCAAAGTAACTATTACAGCTGTGAAGACGGATGATATGTTGGAAGGTTTATCAAATGAGGCCGTATAGATTGAGCTGAGGAACAAAAAAGGGGCAATCACACTGCTGAGAGTGTGCTATAGACCCCCAAACAGGAGATAGAAGAGCAGATATGTCGGCAAATCTCTGAGAAGTGCAAGAACAATAGAGCAGTAATAGTTGGGGATTTTAACCACCCCAACATGAACTGGGATACTTTTAGTGTGAAAGAAATTGAGGGAGCAGAATTCTTGAGGTGCATTCAGGAGAACTTATTTAGCCAATATGTAGCAAGTCCAACAAGAGAGGGTGCAGTTTTAGATGTAGTTTTAGGAAATGAAGATAGGCAGGTGGAAGGAGTGGCAGTGGGAGAGCATTTTGGTGGTAGTGATCATAATTCAGTCAGTTTTAACATAATTATGTAAAGGACAAGGATAGAACAGGTGTTAAAGTTCTCAGTTGGGGCAAGGACAACTTTACTAAGCTGAGGAGTGAGTTAGCAAAAGTGGACTGGAAACAGCTACTTGAAGGTAAATCAATGTCAGAGCAGTGGGAAGCACTCAAAGGGGAGATTCCAGGGGTTCAGAGTCAATATGTTCCCACAAAGAAAAAGGGTGGGAAGGCCAAATCTAGAGCCCCATGGATCTTATAAGGGAGTATTATAAGGCAGTAACGGAAAGCTTATGCCCGACTCAGAGAACTCAATACTACTGAAAGCCGAGAGGTGTATCGAATGTGGAGGGGGGAAATCAACATTGAAATTAGGAAAGCTAAGAGAGGGCATGAAAGAATATTGGCAATCAAAATCAAGGTTCGCACAAAGATGTTTTATCAATACATTAACAGAAAAAGGATAACTATGGAAAGAGTAGGGCACAGAAAAGATCATGAAGGTAACCTATGTGTAGGGGCAGAAGATGTTGGCACTGTTCTTAATAAATACTTTGCATCTGTCTTCACAAAAGAGGGTGATGATGCAGATATTGGAGTTAAGGAAGAAGGGTATGAAGTATTGGATGTGATCAATAGAGGGAGAGAGGACATATTAGTGACAGGACATACAAATAGCATATTTGTAAGTTGATAAATCACTAGGGATGGATGAAATGTACCCCACGCTGTTAAAAGAAGCAAGAGAGGAAACAGCGGAAGGTTTGACCATCGTTTTCCAGACCTCACTGGATGCAGGTGTGATGCTGGAGGATTGGAAGACTGTGAACATTGTACCTCTGTTTAAAAAGGGAGTGAGGGATAGACCGAATAATTACAGGACAGTCAGTCTAACCTCAGTAGTGGGCAAATTATTGGAATCTATTCTGAGTGGCAGGATAAAATGTCACTTAGAAAGGCACAGATTAATCAAGGATAGTCAGCATGGATTTGTTAAGGGAAGATCTTGTCTGCCCAACTTGATTGAAATTTTGACGAATTAACAAGGAAAATAGATGAGGGTAGTGCAGTTCATGTAGACTACATGGATGTAAATGTAGGGGGCATGATCAAGAAGTTTGCAGGTGACACAAAGATTGGCTGTTTGATAAATAGCAAGGAGGATAGCTGCAGGCTGCAGGAAGATCTTCATGGTCTGGTCAGATGCACAGAAAAATGACAAATGGAATTCAATCCAGAGAAGTGTGAGGTGATGCATTTGGGGAGGTCAAACAAGGCAAAGGAATACACGATTAAGAGGAAAATGCTGAGAGGTGTAGAGAAAGTGAGGTACCTTGGAGTAAATGTCCACAGATCCCTGAAGGTCGCAGGACAGGTCGATAAGGTGGTAAGAAGACAATATGGAATCCTTTCCTTTATTAGCTGAGGTATAGAATATAAGAGCAGGGAGGTTATGCTGGAACTGTATAAATCATTAGTCAGGCCACAACTTGAGTACTGTGTGCAGTTCTGATCACCTCATTACAGAAAGGATGTAATTGCACTAGAGAGGGTACAGAGGAGATTTACGAGGATGTTGCCGGGACTGGAAAAATGCAGCTTTGAGGAAAGATTGGATAGGCTGGGGCTATTCTCCTTGGCACAGAGAAGACTGAGGGGAGATCTGACTGGCATGTACAAAATTTGTGGAGTCTGGATAGAATTGAAGTGAAGAGCCTGTTTACCTTGGCAAAGAGATCAGTGACTAGGGGAATAGATTCAAAGTGATTGGCAGAAAGATCACAGGGGAGATGAGGAAAATACTTTTTAGCCAGAGGGTGGTGGGGGTCTGGTGGAATTGATACTGTATTTTAGTTTGATATTGCATCACTTTTTAAATGGTATGTAATGTTTATATCAATCTACACTGATGGAATTGATTCTGTCTCTTTCAATTTCACAGTGTGGGCGAGGTCTGAACTGGTATCTAATTTGTGTCTCAGCTTACAATATCTTTCAGCACCTTTGAAACATTCACTGCAATGAATGTTGTACTTGTATGCAACTTGTATCTCAGGGTACACTATGGGGATGTTTAAACATCCTTTATAATGAATGTGTGTGAGCTTTGGGTATGATATTTAATTTAAATCTCAGAGTACATCACTAGGTTAGATTCTGTGCCATTCAATCAGTAGCGTGTGCAAATTCTATCTGATATTTAATTGCTATCTCAGTCTGCATTAAATTTGACAGGCAGAGAGATCTGGACGTACAGGTCCACATGTCACTGAAAGTGGCAATGCAGGTGGATAAGGTAGTCAAGAACATATGGCATGCTTTCCTTCATCGGTCGGGGCATAGAGTATAAAAATAGGCAAGTCATGCTGCAGCTGTACAGAACTTTAGTTAGGCCACACTTAGAATATTGCATGCAATTCTGGTCGCGACACAACCAGAAGGACGTGGAGGCTTTGGAGAGGGTACAGAAGAGGTTTACCTGGATGTTGCCTGGTCTGGAGGGCATTAGCTATGAGGAGAGGTTGGATAAACTCGGATTGTTTTCACTGGAACGACGGAGGTGGAGGGGCGACATGATAGAGGTTGACAAAGATATGAGCGGCATGGACAGAGTGGATAGTCAGAATCTTTCTCCCTGGGTGGAAGAGTCAGTTACTAGGGGACATAGGTTTAAGGTGCGAGGGGCAAAGTTGAGAGGGATGTGCGAGGCAAGTTCTTTACACAGAGGGTGGTGAGTGCCTGGAACTTGCAGCCGGGGGAAGTGGTGGAAGCAGGTACGATAGCGACGTTTAAGAGGCATCTTGACAAATACATGAATAGGATGGGAATAGAGGGATACGGACCCCGGAAGTGCAGAAGGTTTTAGTTTAGGCAGGCTTCAAGATCGGCGCAGGCTTGGAGGGCCGAATGGCCTGTTCCTGTGCTGTACTGTTCTTTGTTCTTTGTTCGATTGACACATTGCATTTCAATCTGCTAGTGGGTGTGATTTTGACGTGGGATTGAAGTATCTGACTGTCAGTGGGACTAAATCGGGGTGAAATGGAAAAAACTTCTTTCTCTCCTGCTTTGTTTGGTTGTTGGATTGAAAATGTGTTTCTGGAACTTGGGATCAATGTGAGCCTGACTATTTCTGCAGACTGAGACCAGGGAACTGATGAACTATCTGTACCTCTGCACTCTGAGTGATAATGTACCTACTGTGTGTGAGTGGAGCTGGCTGCACTGTTCCTTGTGCCTCGAGTGCAGCAACCATCACATTCATCACAATATCTTCAAGTATTTGCCTGTATGAAGAAAAAAATATATCTGATAACTCAAGAACAGGGGAGGTGCATAATATCAAAGAGGTCAATTTAATTTCTCAATCAATAATCATTAAGAACATCCACAAATAAAAACCGGTGTCATTATCTGCCTCCACTGAAGTACTGAAGCTCCCAGCTCCTGCATCGCAAGTGTTCTGGGCAGATCCATCCAGACAAAACACGGCACTGGGATCGTCCCAACTGCTCTATGCTCCACATATATTTCCAGCCATCCTGCTTCACATGCAAAAATTTTTTTTAAATGAAGCCCGATATGTATATCCCTCGATTCCTTTCTCCACATACAATTGTTCATTTGTTCCACCTCCCCTTCAGTGCATCGATACTATTCACCCCAACCTCTCCCTGTGATAACAAATTCCAGATTCGACCCATTCACTGTGTAAATACATTTTTCATGAATTCCTCATTGGTTTTATGAATGACGATTTTATATTTTGGCTCTTGTTTCAGATGCCACCACAAGTGGAAGCATGTCTCCATGTACTCTATAAAAGCCCTTCACTATTTCCTCACTTTTTTCATTTGTTAGTGTGATGTAGGCATCACTGGCTATGCCAGCATTTATTGCCTATTCCCAATTGCCCTTGACAAAGTGGTGGTGAGCTGCCTTCTTGAGCCGCTGCAGTTCTTGAGATGTAGGAACACCAACAGTGCTGTTTGGAAGGGAGTTCCAGGATTTTTACCCAGCGACAATGAAGGAATGGCGATATCGTTCCAAGTCAGGATGATCTGTGAATTGGAGGGGAATTTGCAAGCGGTCGTGTTCCCTTGCAACTGCTGCCCTTGTCCTCCTCAGTAGTCGAAGTTCCAGGTTTGAAAGGTACTGTCAAAGGAGCTTTCGTGTGTTGCTGCAGTGCACCTTGTAGATGGTACGCACTGCTGCCACTGTGCATCAGTGGTGAATGGGGTGATTGTTGAAGGTGGTGCTTGGGGGCAATCAAGCAGGCTACTTGAGTGTTGTTGGAGCTGCACTCATCCAGGCAAGTGGAGAGTATACCATCATACTCCTGCATTGTGTCTTGTGAATGGTGGATAGGTTTGGGGAGACAGGAGGTAAGTTACTCACCACAGAGTTCCTAGCTTCTGACCTACTCTTGTAGCCACGGCATTTATGTGGCTTGTCCAGTTCAGTTTATGGTCAATGGTAACCCCCTCCCCCCCCCCCCACACCCCCCGCCCCCAAATGTTGATGGTGGGGGATTCAGTGATGGTAATGCCACTGAACATCAAGAGGAGATGATTAGATTCTCTCTTGCTTGAGATGGTCATTGCCTGGCACTTAACTGACGCGAATGTTACTTGCCACTTATCAGCCCAAGCCTGGATGTTGTCCAGGTCTTGCTGCATCTGGGCACGGGCTGCTTCAGTAGCTGAGGAGTCATGAATGGTGCTGAACATTGCGCAATCATCAGTGAACATCCCCACTTCCGGCCTTGTGATGGAGGGAAGGTCATTGATGAAGCAGCTGAAGATGGTTGGGCCTAGAACACGAGTCTAAGGAATTCCAGCTGTAATGTCCTGAGACTGAGATGATTGACCTGAACAACCACAGCCATCTTCCTTAGTGCTAGGTATGACTCCAAACAGCAGAGGGTTTTGCCATGATTCCCATTTACACTAGTTTTGCTGGGGCTCCTTGGTGCCATTAATGGTCAAAGGTTGCCTTGATGTCAAGGGCAGTCACTCTCACTTCACAATGCAATGTTTCTTTAACTCGAAAATAAAAGCAAAATTCTGCAGATTCTGGAAATATGAAATTTAAAAAAACAAAAATGCTCAAAATACTCAACAGTTCAGGCAGCATATGTGGAGAGAGAAACAGAATTAACATTTCAGGTCTGTGTCCTTTCATCTTACAATATGTTTTATGTCCTGGTATGTAATGGTCAGGTTCATTCAGTTTGCAGTAATGGAATTAATAATGTGTCTTCCACACTGACTATTTGTGAGATTTGTGGAGTGATGTGTAACATGGAGCTCAGTCTGCAGTCTGGGTACATTATTGAGATTAATTCTGTATTTTACAATCAGGTATTGTTTGTCTGTTCCATCTGACATTGAATTTGTAGTTCAGGCTGCTCTCTTGTGAGAGTGACACAGTGCCTTGCAATCTGATAGTGGGTGTGATTTTGGACTGGGATTGATGTACCCACGTGTCAGTGGGACTGAGTTGTGGTGAAATGGAAACAAGTTCAATCTTTCCTGCTCTGTCTGACTGTTGCATTGACTGTTGGTCTCTGGATTTTGGGATCAGTGCCGGTCTGACTACTTCTGCTGGTGGTGATTGTGGAACTGATGTCTCTGCTCTCTGTGAGTGATACTGTACTTACTGTGTGTGAGGAGCTGGCTGCACTTCCTCGTGTCGAGGAATCACGACATTTATTCTGCTTCCATCAAGTATTTGCCTGTAGAAAGGAAATGTATTTATTATAATTCAGGAAGAGATGTGGTAGAAGATACAAAAGTGACCAAAACAATTTTTCAATTAATAATCATTATGAACAATCACAAAGGAAACCCAGCAATACAAACAGAGTCAGTGTCTGATTCCACTGCAGTGGAATGGCTTTGGCCATTTTACAACAATTAAATGACATCCAGAAACAATCCACTGGGCCATGAATGGGACTGACCGACGGAACAGGGACTTTTACACAGGTCAGATTTCCAGTTCCCACTCCCATGGTCCAACCGTTCAAGTGAAACCAAACAGCCGCTGTTTAAAATTTGTCCTTCACACTTCTCACCTGGTGCCTATAATAGATTCTCTTTGTGTAACTCCCCACATCCTGACTGTCCGCTTCTGTTCCCACACTTCACTATCCAATACCAAGAAACTGTGGGATGAGGCTGGATCGCTCTCTTTGCGCTGGCACGGACATGATGGGCCGAATGGCCTCATTCTGCGCCGGAATTTTTCCATGTTTCTGTTTGCGGAATTGTTGCAGAAATCTGCGCCTGCGCTCCCGTCCCCCACCACTGCCTGTGAGCGGAAGAAGATGGTTTAAAACAGCCGCCAATGGAGAGATCCCGGTCCCGGTGGAAGGGAGCAAACAGCAGCCTCCTTCCAGCAGCACATCGCTTTGGGAGCGTGTCCGCAGATAGACTCAGAGATCAGCATCGAGTCCGGGGCAAGTTCAGGGGCAGGCGGGGGCTGTTTGTTTGAGGCGGAGTGGAGCAGGAACTGGTCCCGGAACATGGAGTGAGTGGGGGAAGGGAGAGGCCATTCTCGGGTTGTGTGTGGACAAGGGGATGGAGACAGAATGGGAAGAACCTGTTACTGCAGTGCAGTCAAACAATGATAATATTTGTATGGCTGGGCTTCCTTTGTGGGCGTTTATAATTATTATGAGAGATTAAATTCATTAAAATCCTGTATCTTCTGTCTCACCAGTATTTGAATTATAAACATTCTTTTGTTCAAACAGACAAATAATTGAATGAACCAAAATAAATGTGATGTTTCCTCCACCAAGTTGCATGGAAGAGTATCACCAGCTCCTTCTCACACACAGTCCGTACATTATCACTCACAGAGCGCAGAGACACAGACAGGTCATCAGTTCCACAGTCTCAGACAGCAGAAACAGATCCAGAGACACATTTTCAATCCATCAATCAAATGGAGCAGGAGAGACGCACGTTGTTTTCATGTCACCCCAACTCAGTACCACTGACAGGTAGATACACAAATCCCTGTCCAAATTCTCACCCACTATCAAATTATCAGTGTGTCAATCTCACAATAGAGCAACCTCAGCTACAAATTAAATACACATAGAACTGACACATGGTTGCTGTTTCAAAGTTACAGAAATAATCTCAATGAAGTGCTCCGAGATTCAAGTTAAATACCAGCCTAATATTTACACGGGTTTTGACTTTATTATCAGTATTAATTCCCATAATGTGTCCAGAAATATACATTAGATACAAATCTCAAGTGCATAATCAGATTGCAGAGATACAAACTCAGATTCCACTTTAAAACTCATCCGGATTGTGAAACTAAAAGATACAATATAAATTTGATTCGTATAGTTTGAGCTATAAATTACGTACCAGTCCTAAAACCTCATATAGTGTCAGATGGAAGATACTGTACAATTCCAGACTGAGCTCATTTTACATGCAAGTCCAAGATTCTCACTCAGAGTTAGACTGAATGGCACTGATCAAATTGATGAGTACAGCCTGAGTTACACTTGCACACCAATCCTGTATCAGATTGCAGGATACATTATATTTCACTATTGTGTTCACAGTGACAGATACTATTTAATACTGGGCAAAACCTCAAACAGGATTTATGTATCTACCTGTCTGCTTAAAACCTACCACATCAGTGGCCTGTTGCTGTGCTGAATTTTTGTGTAGAATAAATCCAGACTTGCACCAGTCCCAGTGACGGAAGGTTATATAATGAATCCCACACTCTCACAGAGTACCAGACACGAACAGATAGAGAGTGATTTTGAAACCCATGCTAGGTGCCAGATGCTGAAAGGTATAGGTTGATTACTGCACTCACTGACAGTACCTCAGCCTGAGTCATCTAAAGCAACCTAACACACAAATAGTAGCACTGAGAGATTGAGAAAGAGTCCAAAACTCAGAGTAACAGACACTGATAGACACAATCTGAAAACTGCACGCACATGGATATAGTATTGGCTAACTCACAAGAAACAGAGTGGGGATAATTGGGGAATTTTCAAATTGGCAAACTGTAACTAATGGAGTGCCACAGAGATCAGTGCTGGTGCCTCAATCTTTATGGTCTTTATTAATAACTTGCATGAAGGGACCGAGTGTAAATCCAAATTCATGGATGGTACAACGATAGGTAGGAAAGCAAGTTGTGAGAAGGACACAAAGTGTCTGCAAAGAGATATAGCTAGGTTAAATCAGTGGGCAAAAGTTTGACAGATGGAGTATAATATGGGAAAATGTAAGATTGTCTACTTTGGCAGGAAGAATAGAAAAACAGAATATTACCAAGGAATCTGTGTGTCCAGGTACATGAATTACAAAAAAGTTAGCATGCAGCTATAGCAAGTAATTAGGAAGGCAACTGGAATGTTGGCATTTTTAGAGAGGGGAATGGAGTTTAAAAGTAGGGAAGATTTGCTGTAACTGTACAGGGCATTAGTGACATCCCAACTAAAGTACTCCACACAGTTGTGGTCTCCTTACATAAGGAGGGCTATACTTGCATTGGAATCAGTTCAGAGAAGGTTCACTCGGCTGATACTTCGGAAGTTGGATTGTCTTATGAGAAAAAGTTGAGCAGGTTGGGCCTATACTCACTGGAGTTTAGAAGATTGAGAGGTGATCTTATTGAAGCCTATAAGATTCTCAGTGGGCTGGACAGGTAGATGCTGAGAGGATGTTTCTCCTTGTGGGGGAATGTAGAATTAGGGACCACAGTTTCAAGATAAGTGGCCTCCCATTCAAGAAGGAGATGAGGAGGAATTTCTTCGCTCAGAGGGTTGTTCATCTTTGGAATTCTGTTCTCCAGAGGACTGTGGAGGCTGGGTCATTGAATATATTCAAGGCTGTGATAGACAGATTTTTGATCTACAAGGGAGTCAATGGTCATGGGCGCAGGCAGGAAAGTGGAGTCAAGGCCACAATCAGAACAACCCCGATCTTACTGAATGGCGGAGCAGGCTCGATGGGCCAAATGGCCATCTCCTGCTCCTATTTTGTATCTTTTTATCTTCTTACACACACACACACACACACACACACACACACACTCACACACACACACACACACACACACACACACTCAACCAGTGTGTGGCAGTGGATCCAGAATTAATCCCACTTTCGTACAAAATACCAGAGACTGAAAGGTACAGAATAAATCCCACAGATACATACAGTATGACTGACAGGTACAGAATGAATCCCATGCTCACACACAGCACCAGGGATTGAAAGATACATGTGATTCCCACCCTCACAGAACAATATCAGACTGAGTTACAGAATGATTTCCACATTCACATCGAGCACCACTGACTGCTAATTAATTCATCCCACAATCACACACACTACCAGAGGCCGACAGATACAGAATGTATTGCACACTTTCACAAAGTTCCAGTGAGTGACAGGTACAGAACGAATCCCACATTCACAAACTGTACTAGAGAATGGCAGATCCAGTACCAATGACCAATTCAGAATGAACTCCAAATTTACACATGACACTAGAGATGGAGAGATACAAAATTAATTCCACATTCACACTGCGCGAGAGACTGATAGTTACAAAATGGATCCAGAACATGCAGACAGTGCCAGAGACTGACAGTTACAGAATGAAGTAAACACTCACATACAGTACCAGAAATGACAGAAATGGAATTGATACCACACATAAATGTGATACCAGAGATGGAGCATATAGAATGAATCACACACACACAACAGGAACAGAGATAGAGTTATACAGAATGAATCACACACACACACAACAAGAACAGAGATAGAGTTATACAGAATGAATCTCACGCTCATGTACAGGACAACAGATTAACAGGTAAACAATCACCCTCAAACACACATACATTACCAAGGGTCAGTTCAGAATGACTGCAAAACTCAAATAATGTGTTCGAGGTTGAAAGATGCAGATGAATACAAAACTCACACACAAGATACTCATAGATACAGCCTGAAAACTGCACTCAAACACAGTGCAAGGGACCGACAGATACTGAATGAATCCCACACTCATATTCAATACCAGAGACTGACAGATGCAGAATGGATGTCACACTAAACTTCTTCTTCGGAACTTCCTCAGGAATGAGGATGACTTTCTTCCACTCCAGGGTTGTGGTTCATTAGGCAAGTGAATAGTCCAATTCTTGATCCACACACTCGGCCACAGGTGGGGCAGATGGTGCTTGGTGAGGTGGGTGAATGGGATTCTCTAATTTCCAAATACTCCTTCCACTCTTTGCATTTGGTTGCTTCCTGGGCATGTCGACGAATTTCAAACTGGCTGGCACCTTCGCGGATGCTTCTTCTCCATTTTGGGTGGTCTCAAGCAAGAGATGCCCATGAATCAGTGCAGATGTCAGGGCTTTTCAGGATGTCTTGAAGGAAATTCTTGTAATGTTTCCTCTGCCCTCCTGGTAGCTCCTTGCCCTGATGGAGTTCAGAGTAGAAAGCTTGTTTTGGGACTCTGGCGTCAGGCATGGGGATGATGTGGCCCGTCCAACATAACTGACTAGCCATGACCAGTGTCTGGATACTGGGGATGTTGGCCTGAGAAAGGACACTGATATTGCAGCGCCTGTCCTGCATCTGAATTTGCAGGATCTTGTGGAATCACCACCGGTGATATCTCTCCAGGGCTTTGAGATATCTGCTGTACAGTATCCATGTTTCTGACACATACAGGAGGGCAGGTAACACTGCAGCCATGTCAACCATGAGCTTGGTGTCTGATTTAAGTTCTTTGTCATCAAACATTCTTTTCCTCAGAGGACTGAAGGCTATGCTGACACACTGGACATGATGCTGAGTGTCATTGTCGATATCTGCCCTTGGTGACAGGAGGTTCCCAAGGTATGAGCAGTGATCCACATTGCCCAGTGGTTCGCTGTGGATCTTGATAGTTGAGGGGCAGTGTCGGGGAGCAGGCTGGTAGAGGACCTTTGTCTTCTGGATGTTTTGCTTAAGGCCAATTATTTCATACACCTCCGTGAATGCATTGATCAGGGTTTGACGCTTGGCCTCTGAGTGTGCGCATACGCAGGCGTCGTCAGCATACTGCAGCTTGATGACAGAGGTTGGAGTGGCCTTACATCTGGACTGGAGGCAGCATAGGTTAAATAGTTTCCCTCTCGTCCTGTAGAGTAGATCTACACATACGACCTAAAGAACAGCTGATGGGCTGAAAGAACACTGGAACAACAAAAACTTGCTGAAAGCCACGACATGTGAGGATTCTTCAGCACAGTCAAGACCATTTATGGCCCAAATTACCAAGGACCTACCCTACTGAGAGCAAAAGAATGGAGTGACACTGATCAAGGTCAGAGAGGCAATCAGCACTCGTTGGAAGTAGCACTTTGAAGATCTCCTCAATCGCAACTCAGTCCTTGATGCAAGTGCCCTTGACCGCATTCCACAGCATGCTACCTACCGTGCTGTCAGCACAATCCCAGGCTGACAGAGATTGAAAAGGACATCTGACAGCTAAAAAACAATAACGCCGCTGGCATAGATGGAATTCCCATCAAAATTCTAAAATCTGGCAGAGAAGCACTCTTGACGCAAATACGCGGTCTCATTTCCCTCATTTGGAAGGAGGAGAGTATGACAGGGGATCTCCGAGACACTGTAATAGTGATCATCTTTGAAGAAGGTGACAAGACTGACTGTGGTAACTACAGAGGGGTATCCCTGCTGTCCACCACAGGGAAGGTCATCACAAGAGTCCTTCTCAACTGCCTCCTCCCCGTGGCTGAAGAGCTCCTACTGGAATCACAATGTGGATTCTGTCCATCAAGTAGCACAATGGACATGATCTTCACAGCAAGACAACTCCAAGAAAATGTAGGGAGCAGCAGCAACCTTTATACCTGGTTTTCTCTGACCTGACAAAGGCCTTCGACTCTACCAACCAGGAGGGATTATGGAACGTCCTCAAATTTGGCTGCCCAGAGAAATTCATCATCATCCTCTGATGACTGCATGATGACATGCAAGCTGTAATCCTTCCCAACGGACCTACCACTGACCCAATCCCAATGCAAACTGGGGTCGAGCAAGGCTGTGTCATCGCACCAATGCTCTTTTCCGTCATCCTTGCCACAACACTCCACCTCATCTCCTCATACTCACAGTACCAGAGACTGACAGATACAGAATGGATGTCACACTCACAGTACCAGAGACTGACAGATACAGAATGGATGTCACACTCACAGTACCAGAGTCTGACAGGTACAGAATGGATGTCACACTCACAGTACCAGAGTCTGATAGATACAAAATGAATCCACACAGCACCGGAGACTTCTTTTCTTCTTCTTTGGCCTCCTTGTCTCGAGAGACAATGGGTAAGCGCCTGGAGCTTGTCAGTGGTTTGTGAAGCAGCACCTGGAGTGGCTATGAAGGCAAATTCTCGAGCGACACTCTTCCACAGGTGCTGAAGGAAAATTGGTTGTCGGGGCTGTTACACAGTTGTCTCTCCCCTTGAGCCTCTGTCTTTTTTCCTGCCAACTGCTAGGTTTCTTCGACTCACCACACTTTAGCTCCGCATTTATGGCTGTCCGCCAGCTCTGGCGATCACTGGCAACTGACTCCCACGACTTGTGATCAATGTCACAGGACTTCATGTCGTGTTTGCAAACGACTTTAAAGTGGAGACATGGATGGTCGGTGGTTCTGATACCAGTGACGAGGTTGCTGTACAATGTGTCCTTGGGGATCCTGCCATCTTTCATGCGGCTCACATGGCCAAGCCATCTCAAGCACCGCTGGCTCCGTAGGGTGTATATGCTGGGGATGATGACCGCCTCAAGGACTTCTGTGTTGGAGATACGGTCCGGCCACCTGATGCCAAGGATTCTCCAGAGGCAGCAAAGATGGAATGTATTGAGACGTCGCTCTTGGCTGACATACGTTGTCCAGGCCTCGCTGCCGCAGAGCAAAGTACTGAGGACACAGGCTTGATATACTTGGACTTTTGTGTTCCGTGTCAGTGTGCCATTTCCCCACACTTACTTGGCCAGTCTGGGCATAGCAGTGTTCTCGCACCTACACTGTTTGGGATCTTCTTCTCCCTGCTGCTCTTACATGCGTTCAAGTCTTCAGAAGAAGGAATTTTCCTCCAAGATCAGATGGCAGTTTGTTCAACCTTGCCCGTCTAAGAGCGAAGACCAAAGTACAGAAAGTCCACATCAGGGAACTCCTCTTTGCTGACGATGCTGCATTAACATCCCACACTGAAGAGTGTCTGCAGCATTGCGGCTGCCTACAACGAATTTGGCCGAACCATCAGCCTCATGAAAACGAACATCATGGGACAGGACATTATAAATACTCCATCCATCAATATGGGCGAACACGCTCTGGAAGTGGTTCAAGAGTTCACCTATCCAGGCTCAACTATCACCAGTAACCTGTCTCCCGATGCAGAAGTCAACAAGCACATGGGAAAGGCTTCCACTGGTATGTCCAGACTGGCCAAGAGAGTGGTGGAAAATGGCGCACTGACACGGAACCAGAGACTGAGAGCTACCAAATTACATAAAACACTCAAACACAGGAGCAGAGAGTAAAATAAACGGAATTAATTGCACACTCACATGCAATAGCAGAGACACAACGACACAGAATCAGTCAAAAAGTGTCCTCCCAACAACAGCCAGGACATTTCCAGGGAGCTTTACACAGGGAGCGGCTGTTTTACGATCAACTGGGACTGGAGAGAGTCTTTGTGAAATATACTTACAGATTGCAGTAAGGGTGTTTGTGATTGGTTGCAAATATTTATTCTGATTGGATGGCGGAATACACCAATTAGGCAATTTCAATATAAAACCGTTTAGACATCACTCCCAATCACCCAATCACAATCTTTACTTTCCCCATCCCTCATTAGCATAGAGCTGTGGGATTGTCTATTTAATCCGCACTCGGAAGGGGTTTGGTTTATTTCTGTGTCTGCAATTGGATCTGAAGATGGTTGAGGAGAAGAAGAAAGCAGCTGCTAAGAAGGACGCCAAGAAAACTGTGAGGAAACCGTCAGCAAAGGGAGGCAAAAGGCGGAGAAAGTCGAGGAAGGAGAGTTACTCCATCTACATCTACAAAGTGATGAAGCAGGTTCACCCCGACACCGGCATCTCCTCCAAGGCCATGAGCATCATGAACTCGTTTGTGAACGATATTTTCGAGCGCATCGCGGGTGAGGCTTCCCGCCTGGCCCATTACAACAAGCGCAGCACCATCAGCTCCCGGGAGATCCAGACCGCCGTGCGCCTGCTGCTGCCCGGGGAGCTGGCCAAGCACGCCGTGTCGGAAGGGACAAAGTCGGTGACCAAGTACACCAGCTCCAAGTAAAACTGCACAATGGACTGAATAACATCCCAAACACAACGGCTCTTTTAAGAGCCACCCACAATCTCTCTGAAAAAGCTACATCATCTCTATGGTATCAATTTGTTTTTTTCATGAAGAGTCTGGAACTTTCCAATTGCCTTTGTGATCTCTGTTTTAACCCCATGGATTCTGGGTGATTGACTTTCACTGTTGAGATCTTTGTGTCTCCACTTAATAATGCCGTGTAATTTGTTGCTGATCACTGACCCCATGTTCGCTTTGATCTCGGACGCGCGTTCATTTTCGCTGTTGTACTATTTCGTCAATAAGCTGACAGATCAGTCACTTGTTTCCCTTGTTCAAGCTCGGCCTCAATAATTAATAAGTACATTTTCTAGAAACCCCGCTGTTGTAGGAAACCTCAGTCTCACATTTCAACACCTGACAATAAAACACTTTCTCTCCGCTTTTGTCTCCCACAAATAGGTTCAATCTAGAATCAGTGATGCGGTATCTTGACAAAGATTGACCTGAAATGTGTCCGCTTCCAGAATGCTGTGAATGAGACTTTCTGCCGCCGCTTCCAGACTGTTTCAAAAAGGACGGAGAATAGTCCGAGATCAAAGCGTACATGGGGTCAGTGATCAGTAATTAATTTACGCGGCATTATTAAGTAGAGACACAAAGATCTGATGAAATCACACAGAATCCATGGGGTTAAAAGAGATCAGAAAGGCAATTAGAAAGTTCCAGACTCTTGGTATCAAAAAACAAAACAAATCAAAACCAGAGAGATGATGTTGTAGCTTTTTCAGAGAGATTGTGGGTGGCTCTTAAAAGAGCCGTTGTGTTTGGGATGTTTTTCAGTCCATTGTGCAGTTTTACTTGGAGCTGGTGTACTTGGTCACCGCCTTTGTCCCTTCCGACACGGCGTGCTTGGCCAGCTCCCCGGGCAGCAGCAGGCGCACGGCAGTCTGGATCTCCCGGGAGCTGATGGTGCTGCGTTTGTTGTAATGGGCCAGGCGGGAAGCCTCACCCGCGATGCGCCCGAAAATATCGTTCACAAACGAGTTCATGATGCTCATGGCCTTGGAGGAGATGCCGGTGTCGGGGTGAACCTGCTTCATCACTTTGTAGATGTAGATGGAGTAACTCTCCTTCCTCGACTTTCTCCGCCTCTTACCGCCCTTTGCTGATGGTTTACTCACAGTTTTCTTGGCGCCCTTCTTAGCAGCTGCTTTCTTCTTCTCCTCAACCATCTTCAGTTTCAATTTCAGACTCAGAAATAAACCAAACCCCTTCCGAGTGCGGATTAAATAAACAATCCCACAGCTCTATGCTAATAAGGGATGGGGGAAAGTAAAGATTGTGATTGGGTGATTGGGAGTGATGTCACAATGGGTTTATATTGCAATACTATAATTGGTGTCCTTCACCATCCAATCACATTCAAACTTTGCAGCCAATCACAAACATTCGTACTGCAATCGGGAAGTATGTTTCACAAAGACTCTCTCCAGCTGCAGTTTCCATTGAAAGAGCCGCTCCCTGTGTCAAGCTCTCTGGAAATGTTCTGCATGTTGTTGAAAGGACGCTTATTGATGATTCTGTGTCGTTGCTATTGCATGTGAGTGTGCAATCAATTCCATTTCTTTTATTCTCTGCTCCTGTGTTTGAATGTGTTCTGTCATTCAGCAGTTCTCAGTCTCTGGTGCTGCATGGATTTATTCCGTATTTATTTATTTCGAGATATAGCACTGAAACAGGCCCTTCGGCCCACCAACAATCACTTATTTATACTAACCCTGCAGTAATCCCAACCTACACTAGGGGCAATTTACAATGACCAATTTACCTATCAGCCTGCAAGTCTTTGGCGCTGGGAGGAAACCGGAGCACTTGGCGAAAACCCACGCGGTCACAGGGAGAACTTGCAAACTCCGCACAGGCAGTACCCAGAATCGAACCCGGGTCCCAGGAGCTGTGAGGCTGCAGTGCGAACCACTGCACCACTGTATCTGTCAGACTCTGGTACTGTGTTTGAGTATGACATCCATTCTGTATCTGTCAGTCTCTGTTGCTGTGTTTGAGTGTGAGGAGTTGAGGCGGAGTGTTGGTGCGAGGAAGATGGAAAAGAGCGTTGGTGCGATGACACAGACTTAGTTGACCCCAGTTTGCATTGGGATAGGGTCAGTGGTAGGTCCGTTGGGAAGGATTTCAGCTTGCATGTCATCATGCAGTCGTTGGAGGTTGGTGACGAATTTTTCCGGCAGCCAAATTTGAGGAAGACGTTCCATAATCCCTCCTGGTTGGTAGAGTCGAAGGCCTTTGTCAGGTCAGAGAAGACCAGGTAGAAAGGTTGCTGCTGCTCCCTACATTTTCTTGGCATTGTCTTGCTGTGAAGATCATGTCCACTGTGTCTCTTGATGGACAGAATCCACATTGTGATTCCAGTGGGAGATCTTCACCCACGGGGAGGAGACAGTTGAGAAGGACTCTTGTGATGACCTTCCCTGTAGTGAACAGCTGGGATACCCCTCTGTCATTACCACAGTCGGTCCTGTCACCATTTTTGGTGATGATCACAATGACAGCATCTCAGAGATCCCTGGCATGCTCTTGTCCTTCCAGCTGAGGGAAATGAGACCATGTATTTGTGTTAAGTGTTCTTCTCTGTCGTATTTTAGATTTTCAGAGGGAATTCCATCTATGCCGGTGGCCTTCATTTTTTTTTTTACCTGTTAGATTGCCTTTTCAATTTCTGTTGGGCTGGGATTGTGCTGACGTCATGGTGGGTAACATGCTGTGGAATGTGGCACTTGCATCAAGGACTGAGTTGCGATTGAGAAGATCTTCAAAGTGCTACTTCCAACGAGTGCTGACTGCCTCTCTGACCTTGATCAGTGTCACTCCATTCTTTACTCTCAGTAGGGTAGGTCCTTGGTAATTTGGGCCATAAATGGTCTTGACGGTGCTGAAGAATCCACACATGTCGTGGCTGTCAGCAAGTTGCTGTATTTCCTGCACTCTTTCAGCCCATCAGCTGTTCTTTAGTTCGTGTAAGCAGATCTACTCGACAGGACGAGTGGGAAACTATTGAAACTACATTGCCTGCAGTCCTGAAACAAGGCCACTCCAACATCTGTCATCGAGCTGCAGTATGCTGACAATGCTTGCATATGCGCACACTCAGAGGCCAAGCTTCAAACCCTCATCGATGCATTCATGGAGGCGTATGAAAGAATTGGCTTGAAGCAAAACATCCGGAAAGCTAAGGTCCTCTGCCAGCCTGCTCCCCGACACTGCCCCCGACTATTAAGATCCACGGCGAATCACTGGACAATGTGGATCACTGCTCATACCTTGGGAACCTCCTGTCACCAAGGGCAGATATCGACAATGACACTCAGGATCGCTTCCAGAAGGCCATGTGGCCCATAAATCCTGCTCTGCCATTCAATAAGATCATGCCTGTTCTGATTGAGGCCTTAATTCCACTTTCCTGCCTGTGCCCATTGACCAATGACTCCCTTGTACATCAAAAAATCTGTCTATCACAGCCTTGAATATATTCAATGACCCAGCCTCCACAGTCCTCTGGAGAACAGAATTCCAAAGATGAGCAACCCTCTGACAGAAGAAATTCCTCCTCATCTCTTTCTTGAATGGGAGACCACTTATCTTGAAACTGTGGCCCATAATTCTACATTCCCCCACAAGGAGAAACATCCTCTCAGCATCTACCTGTCCAGCCCACTGAGAATCTTATAGGTTTCAATAAGATCACCTCTCAATCTTCTAAACTCCAGTGAGCAGAGGCCCAATCTGCTCAACTTATTCTCACAAGTCAACCCTTCATCCCAGGAATCAGCCTAGTGAACATTCTTTGAACTGATTCCAATACAAGTATATCCCTCCTTAAGTAAGGAGACCAAAACTGTATGGAGTACTTTAGTTGGGATGCCACTAATGCCCAGTACAGTTACAGCAAAACTTCCCTACTTTTATACTCCATTCCCCTTGCTAAAAATTCCAACATTCCATTTGCATTCCTAATTACTTGCTATACCTTCATGCTAACTTTTCTGTAATTCATGTACCTGGCACCCAGATCCCTCAGTACAGCAGCATTCTGCAGTCTGTCTCTATGTAAGTAATATTCTGTTTTTCTATTCTTCCTGCCAAAGTAGACAATCTCACATTTTCCGATATTATACTCCATCTGCCAAACTGTTGCCCACTGATTTAACCTATCTATATCTCTTTGCAGACACTTTATGTTCTCCTCACGACTTTCTTTCATACCTATCTTTGTACCACCCATAAATTTGGCAACAGTACACTCAGTGCTTTCATACAATTATTAATATAGACCATAAATAGTTGAGGCACCAGAACTGATCCCTGTGACATTCCATTAGTTACAGTTTGCCAATCTGAAAATGCCCCATTTGTCCCCACTCTCTGTTTCCTGTGAGTTAGCCAATCTTATATCCATGTGTGTGTAGTTTTCAGTTTGTATCTATCAGTGTCTGGTACTCTATGTGAGTTTTGGACTCTTTCTTACTCTCTCACTGCTATTTTGTGTGTGTTAGGTTGCTTTAGATGACTCAGGCTGAAGTACTGTGAGTGAGTGCAGTAATCAACCTATATCTTTCAGCATCTGGCACTGAGCATGTGTTTCAGCATCACTCTCTATCTGTCAGTATCTGGTACTCTGTGTGAGTGTCGGATTCATTATATAATCCTCCGTCCCTGGGACTGATGGCAAGTCTGGATTTATTCTCCATAAAATGTCAGCACAGCAACAGGCCACTGATGTGGTAGGTTTTCAGCAGACAATATATTTGAGGTTTTGCTTTGTATTAAATATCTGTCACTGTGAACATAATAGTGAAAGATAATGTATCCGACAATCTGATACAGGATTGGTGTGCAAGTGTAACTCAGGCTGTACTGATCAATTTGATCAGTGCCATTCAGTCTGAGGGAGAATCTTGGACTTGCATGTAAAATGAGCTCAGTCTGGAATTGTACAGTATCTTCCATCTGCCACTGTACGAGGTTTCAGGACTGGTATGTAATTTAGAGCTCAGACTATACTGATCAAATTTATAATGTATCTTTTAGTTTCACAATCTGGATGAGTTTTAAACTGGAATCTGAGTTTGGATCTCAGGTTATACGATATTTCAGAATCTCTCAATCTGATTATGGACTTGAGTCTAATGTATCTGTCTGGAAACATGATGGGAATTAATACTGATAATAAACTCATAACCTGTGTAAATATTGGGCTGGTATTTAACTTGAATCTCAGAGTACATTATTGAGGTTAATTCTGTAACTTTGAAACAGGAACCATGTGTCAGTTCTCTGTGTGTTTAATTTGTAGCTGAGGTTGCACTATTGTGGGATTGACACACTGATAATTTGATTGTGGGTGAGTTGTTGGACTGGGATTTATGTATCTACCTGTCAGTGGTAATGAGTTGGGGTGACATAGAAACAACGTCTGTCTTTCCTGCTCTATTTGATTGATGGATTGAAAATGTGTCTCTGGAACTATTTCTGCTGTCTGAGACTGTGGAACTGATGACCTGTCTGTGTCTCTGCGCTCTGTGAGTGATAATGTACGTATTGTGTGTGAGAAGGAGCTGGTGGCACTCTTCCTTGTAACTTGGGTGGAGGAAATAGCCCATTTATTCTGGTTCATTCAATCATTTCCCTGTTTGAACAAAAGTATGTTTGTAACTAAAATACAGGTGAGATCAAAGATATAGAGTTTTAATGAATTTAATCCCTCAAATAATAATCATTATGGATACCCGCAAAAGAACCACCGCAACACAAATATTGTCGCTGTTTCACTCCACTACAATAAGTTTCTTCCAATTCTGTCTCCATCCCCTTGTCCACAAACAACCGGAGAATGGCCTCTCCACTCACTCCATGTTCTGAGACCAGTTTCAGATCCACTCCGCCTCCGACAAACAGCCCCCGTCTGCCCCTGAACTTGCCCCGGACTCGATGCTGATCTCTGAGTCTATCTGCGGACATGCTCCCAAAGCGCTGTGCTGCTGGAAGGAGGCTGCTGTTTGCTGCCTTGCTCCGGGACCGGGATCTCTCCATTCGCGGCTGTTTTAAACCATCTTCTTCCGCTCACAGGCAGTGCTGGGGGAGGGGAGCACAGGCCCAGATTTCCGCAGCACTTCAGCCAGAAACGTGGAAAACTTCCGGCACAGAATGAGTCCATTCGGCCCATCGTGTCCGCGCCAGCGGAATGAGAGGGATATCGCCTGTTCCCACAGTTTGTTGTTATTGGACAGTGAAGTGTGGAAACAAAAGAGGACAGTCAGGATGTGGGGAGTTACACAAAGTGAATCTATTATAAGCACCAGGTGAGAAGTGTGAAGGACACATTTTAAACAGCGGCTGTTTGGTTTCATTTGAACGGTTAGACCATGGGAGCGGGAACTGGAAATCTGACCTGTGTAAAAGTCCCTGCTCCGTCGGTCAGTCCCATTCCTGGCCCAGTGGATTGTTTCTGGATGTTATTTAATTGTTGTAAAATGGCCAAAGCCTCTGGTATGCAGTAGCTGGGGGCTGCAGGACTGCAGTGGAATCAGACACTGACTCTGTTTGTATTGCTGGGTTTCCTTTGTGATTGTTCACAATGATTATTCATTGAAAAATTGTTTTGGTCTCTCTTGTAACTTCCACCACATCTCTTCCTGAATTATAATAAATACTTTTTCATTCTACAGGCAATACTTGAGGAAGCTGAATAAATGTAGTGATTCCTCGACACAAGGGGAAGTGCAGCCAGCTCCTCACACACAGTAAGTACAGTATCAGACACAGAGAGCGGAGACATCAATTCCACAATCACCGACAGCAGAAGTAGTCAGAACACAAAAACACACAAAATAGGAGCGGGAGTAGATCATATGGCCCGTGGAGCCTGCTCCGCCATTCAGTACCATCATTGATAACCTTAGGCTTCAATTCCACTTTCCCGCCTGCTCACCTTATCCCCTGATTCTCTGAGAGATCAAAAATCTGTCTATCGCAGCTTTACTGAATGATGGAGCATCCACAATCCTCTGGAGTAGAAAATTCCAAAGATTCACAACCCTTTGAGTGAAGTAATTTCTCCTCATCTCAGTCCTAAATGATCAGCCCCTTATCGTGGCACGGTGTCCCCATGTTTTAGATTCTCTGACCAGCAGAAACAATCTCTCAGTGTCTCCCCTATCATGCTTCTTCGGAATTTTGTAAGTTTCAATGAGATCACCTCTCATTCTTCTAAACTCCAGAGTATAGGCCCAATTTACTCAGCCTCTCATCATAGGACAATCCCCTCATCCCAGGGACTAATTTAGTGAACATTTGCTGCACCGCCTCCAATGCACATATATCCTTTCTTAAGTGTGCAGACCAAAACGTCACACTGTATTCCAGATGTGGTCTCACCGAAATCCTGTACAATTGTAACTCACTTCTTTATTGCTGTATTCTAATCCCCTCGCAATAAAGGCCAACACGCCATTTGCCTTCCTAATTGCTTCTTGTACCTGCATGCAACTTTCTGTATTCCTTGCACAAGTACACCCAAGTCTCTTTGAACACCAACAGTTACAAGTTTCACACCTTTTATCAAATATTCTACATTTCTATTCTTATGACCAAAGTGAAGAACTTCACACTTCCCTACATTATACTCCATCTACCATCTTCTTGCCCACTCACTGAACTTGTCTATATCTCTTTGCAGCCTCTCTATGTCCTTCCACAGCTTCCCTTTCCATCTACCTTTGTATCATCAGCAAACTTAGATACATTACTCTCTGTCTCTTCATCTAAGTCATTAATTTAGATTGTAAATAGCTGAGACTCCAGCACTTATCCTTGCGACACTCCATTATTCACTGCCTGCCAATCTGTTTATACCCACTCTATGCTTCCTGTCCATTAACCAATCCTCTATCCATGCTGATATATTACCCACAATTCCATGAGTCCCTTATCCTCTCTATTAACCTTTTATGTAGCACCTTCTTGAATGCCTTTTGGAAATCCAGGAATACGACTAGTTTCCCTTTACCCTGCTAGTTACATCCTCAAAAAACTCTCATAAATTTGTCAAACAAGATTTCCCTTCAGGAAAATCATGTTGACTTGTTTGAATGCTTTTCTCAGTGCATTGTTCAGACTTACTGCATTTTCCCAAGGACTGATATTAGGCTAACTGACCTGTAGTTCACAGTTTTCTCTCTCCCTCCTTTCCTGAAAAGCAGTGTAACATTTGCCAACTTCCAATCTGATGGAAATTTTCTGACCCCCTCCCACACCCACTGCAATATTACACGGAACGGGGGTGGGGAGAAACAGCCTGTCTGGCCAGGTCAATCAAGGCCCTTAATTGGCCAATTAACAGCCACTTATGGGCCTCCTCTCTCTGCTGCAGGTATTTTATCCTTGGTTGGGTTGGGGGCGGGGAGGCAGTGTGGCAAAGGCACCAAGAACCCTGCCTGATAAAACCAGGCGTCTTTCTTGCGGGCTGCGGGGGGTTCCTCCTGATTAGGCACCCTGTTCCCCATGGAGGGCCACCCTCAAAGCTCCAACCGCCCCCATTGGGCACCCCCGGACCCTGTCCCTGACCCCCCATTGCCTCAGACTTAAAGGTAACATTATATATTCTATCAGAACAGACTGAATGACAGATAACACAGCACGCCACAAAACTATAGTGTTAGAGTGACAGATATTGTCTCAGTTATTTATTGCAGCCTGAGCTACACATGAGATGCCAATCTAAAATCACATACAGTTTCAGACTGAGATACAGTATTTATTCCATAAATGCAAACCGAACTATATGTTCCACAGGAGTTCATACAATTGAACAAGCCTGGGCTCTTTTCTCTGAGTGGTCACCTAATAGAAGCATTGAATAATATGAAGGGTTTTGTGAGGGTAGAGGTAGAGATGTTTCCCACTTGTGGTGGAGTCCAAAGCTGTCGATATGAAATAGTCAGTAATAAATTAAATAAATAACTCAGGGGAAACTTCTTTACCCTGCTTTGACATCACTTGAGCTGCTGAACATTGTTACATTTAACATCAAGCTAAATGATTAAATGAGGCAGAAACAATTTGAGAGATTTGCTGATAGGATTCGATGAAGTAGGGTTGGAGTAACCTCATTGGAACTACCAGCACTTGGGCAGAAAAGCCTGTCTCTGTGCTGTAAATACTTTGTAATTCTGTGTAGAGTGAATCCAGAATGACAAACTAACCCAGAGATTAATGGCTACTGAATGCATCCCACACACAGGCAGTACCAGAGACTGACAGATACTGAACAAAACCCACACTCACAGGCAGTACCAGAGACTGACAGATACTGAACAAAACCCACACTCACAGGAAGTACCAGAGACTGGCAGATACTGAACAAAACCCACACTCACAGGCAGTACCAGAGACTGACAGATACTGAACATAACCTATACTCACAGGAAGTACCAGAGACTGACAGATACTGAACAAAACCCACACTCACAGGCAGTACCAGAGACTGACAGATACTGAACATAACCTACACTCACAGACAGTGCCAGAGACTGACAGACATTGAACATAACCTACACTCACAGGCAGTACCAGAAACTGAAAATATTGAACAAAAAGTACACACGCGGACAGTACCTGAGACTGACAGATATTGAACAAAACACACACTCACAGGCAGTACCAGAGGCTGACAGATGTTATGTTCATCCCAAATTCACAGCAGAAACAATAACTGAGAGATCCAACAGAAATCCAACACTTACATATTATACCAGTGACTTAAAGGTACAGAATTAATCGCACTCTCAAATATAGTGCATGTGACTGGGATACAGAATGAGTCTATACTGACACAAAGTACCAGGGAATGACAGATACAGAATGAATCACACAGTCACATACAGCAACAGGGACATTTTGGCACAGTATGAATCTGACAGTCATGTACAGAAACAGAGGCTGACAGATATCAAATGAAACCCACACACACATACAGTGACACAGAGCTATAACATATATGCCACATTCACATATATTACCAGAGATTGACAGATACAGAATGAATTCCACACGCACAAACAGTTCCAGAGCCTTATACATTCAGAGTGAATATCACACTTTGTACCAGAGACTGACCAATGCAGCATGAATCCCACACTCCCACTCAGTAATAGAGACTGACAGATAGCCACAAATACAGAATGATTCTCATTCTCATGTACAGGACAACAGACTGATTTGCCACAATGGTGTCTCTAATCTTTGGGCAAACTCAGTGCAATAACAACTCATCTCCATTCCCAGTATTTCTAAATCCCACCTGTCCTCCATAATCTGAACAATTATTGCATGTTGTGACTGACTGTCTGATCTGTAAACTGCACTGGATCACAGATTGCTGACATTTGCTAGCTGAAAGTGAGAACTGCAAAATAGAAGCAGAAATTGGCACAGCCTGTCAGGGTTAATAAACAGGTAATGTGAGGTAATAAACTTTGTAATAAACTCATATTGCTTCACATTTTTATGCTGAAAATAAAAGTAATCAATTCTTAATAAAAATGTTTACTGCATTGATCTGATATTTGTAAATGTGCCCTGTTATATATTACACTACATTGAGCAGTATTTCTGTCTGATTTTTCAGGATACTATTTGCTTTACTTCAAATAAAGAAAACATAACTACACACAGAACTGAGCACAATGCTGAAAGTTTCACAGCAAACAGTCAAAAGGGAAAGAGATAACATACAGAAATAAAAAAAGCTAAAATACTGAAAACACTCAGCCAGTCCAGAAATAACTGTGGAGAAGAGAAGCTCGGGTTAGTGGTCCAGTTCTGTGACCCTTCTATAGACCTGAAACATTGCTCCTCCCTTCTTCTCTCCGCAGATACTGCTGGAACTGCTGAGTGTTTCTGGCATCTTCTGTTATTCAGATTTCCAGCGGCTGCAGTATTTCTCTTTTTGAAGAATAAAACAATCCCTGGGAGGGAATGAAAGTTTACATAATAAATAAGAGCAGGAGTGGCCACTCTGCCCATCGAAATAGTTCCACCATTCAATAAGATAACAACTGACCTCCTACCTCAACTCCATCTTACCACACTGGCACAGCCCCCTTGATTCCCTTAGTATCCAAAAACCTATCGCTCTCTCTTGAATATACACAATGATTGAGCATCCAGAGCTCTCTGGGATAGAGAATTCAGAAGATTCATAACCCTTTGACTGAAAAAAAAATCTCCTCTTCTCAGTCAAATATGACCAAGCCCTTTATACTGAGACTGTAACCCTTCATTCTCGATTGCCCAGCTAGAGGAAACATCCTCCCAGCATTTACCATGTCAAGCCACTGAGCATTTTATCTGCCAGTGAGATTACCTCTCACTCTTCTGAATTCTGGGGAATAGAGGCCTAGTCTATTCAATCTCTTCTCATAGGACAATCCCCTCATGCAAGGAAGCAGCCTAGTGGCACGTCTCTGTACTCCCTCTAAGGCAAGTATATCCTTCCTTAGATAAGGGGACCAAAACTGCACAGCTGTCCAAGCGTGATCTCACCAAGGCCTGTATAATTGCAATAAATACTCATACTCTAATCTCTTTGCAATAAAGACTAACATATCATTGGTTGAGTACCTGCACGTTAACTTTCAGTGATTCCTGGACAAGGACACTCGGGTCCCTCTGAATATAAACATTTCCCAGTCTCTCACTAATTTCAAAAGTGTTCTGTATTGCTGTTTTCCTGCCAAAGTGTGTAACTTTACACTTCTCCCCATTATAATCCATCTCTCACATTCTTGCCCACATACTTAGTCTGTCTAAATCCCTTTTTTCCCTCTTTGCATCTTCCTCACAGTTTACTTTGCCACCTCACTTTATATCATCAGCAAACATGGATAACATTACATTCGGTCACCTCATCTAAGTAATTGATACAGAATGGAGATAACTGAGTCCCGAGCACCAATCCTTGCAGTATCCAACTACTTACAGCTTTCCTGCCGAAAATGACTCGGTTATTCCTGCTCTCTGTTTTTTGTCTGTTAACTACTACTCAATCTATACTAATATATTATCCCCAAATCGCATGGGACCTACATTGGTGTAATAACCTCTTGTTTTGATAACTTATTGAATGATTTTTGAAAATCCAAACAGACTACATCCACTGGTTCCCCTTATCTACCCTGACAGTTACAACATCAACATATTCTAATTAGTTTGTCATTGACAATTTCCTTTTAATAAATCCATGTTGACTCTGCCCAACCATATTCTGATATTCCACATCACCCTTTACCATGTCTGTAATAATAGATTGTAGCATATTCCCCATTGCTGATGTCACGCTAACTGGCCTTTAGTTCCATGCTTTCTCTCTCTTTCCTTTCTCGAATAGTGTGGATATGTTTGTTACCCTCCAATCCACAGCTTCCAGAATCCAGGAATTGTTTTTTTATAAGGAACGGGAATAGCTGTGGGAAAATGAATCTGAGTAATTCTATTCTGAGTCCACTGTATGATTCAGGTCAAATAATAATTATCAATAAAAAGGAGTAAAATCAGAGTTCAATTTAACTTTAATTTGAAGGAAATCAGTGTTGGAAATATGTTTATTCAATTATACACTTCTTGGTTTGGGAAACAAAATTCCTTTGAGCCAGCACCCAACTCAGTTCCTATCTTTCAGTTTCTCATCTGAGGAATTTAAGGAACGCCAAACTGTAATGGCTGGGAATCAAACCCGGGAAAAACTGCTTGGAAGGTGATTGACCTGAAACATTAACTCTGTTCTCTCTCCACAGATGCTGCATGATTGCTGAGTATTTCCAGCATTTTCTGTTTTTATTCCAGCTGTTTGGAAGGCAGCTATGCTCACTGCTCTAACAGCATCGCTCACATGGAGCAATACATTGAGTCTTTCTGTGGATTTTGGGACTGGGCCGCTGTCTTTTGGTCTCTGATGCTGTAATCACAGCCAATAAAATACTCAGCTCAGTTCCAGGTGTTTAAAACTGGTAAACTGAAAGGTGACACGATGTTTCAGGATGTGTCAGGATGTTTCTGAACAGCAATAATCACAATTTTACAACACAGAAAGAGTTAATTTGCACAATTGTGCTGCTCTTTGAAAGAACTGTCCAATCAGTCCCACCTCCCTGTCATTTTCACATTGCCCTGTAATTTCCCCATCAAATAATGATCCAATTCCCTCAGGAAAGTTATTATTGAATCTGTTTTCACCTCCCTTTTCAAGCAGTACATTTCTGATCATCAGAACGCGTGTTAAAATATCACCTCATCTCCCCCTGGTTCTTTTAACAATTCTGTGTCCATTGGTTACAGACCCTTCTGCCAGTGGAAACAGTTCCTCTTCAACCCATTAGAATGTAGAACACAACTATTAAATATTACATTAACATCTCTGCACCAAGAAGAACGACCTTATCTTTGCTATTCTTTCACGCATCTCTCGTGCCATTCTAGTCAATCTCCTCTGCACTCTCTCTCAGGCTTTGATATCCCTGCTAAAATGTGGAACCTAGAATTAGACACAATGCTCCAGCTGAGGCCGATAACCAGTGAGATTTATAAAGGTTCAGCATAAACTCCTTGTTTGTGACCCGTACTCTAATTTCTGGTTTCTAACCCAGTGTCCGCTCTGAGCTGTTGAAACTGCCTGAATAAATATTTCCGCCCAACAAAGTGCTCAATTTCGAGGCCGGAATGTGAGAAGCTGCTGAGAATAAGAGACCCTCGCAGTCAGGCGTCATTTCCCGGTGGATTTTTCAATAGAAACTGGGGCTGGAGAGAGTCTTTGGGAAATGGAATTCCTGAATGCAGTGAGAGAGTCTGTGATTGGTTGCAGATAGAAAACTATTCTGACATCACTGCCAATCACCCATCACAATCTTTACTTTCTCCCATCCCTCATTAGCATAGAGCTGTGGGATTGTCTATTTAATCCGCACTCGGAAGGGGTTTGGTTTATTTCTGTATCTGAAATTGAAACTGAAAATGGTAAGGTACCCCCACCAAGCTGAACTGAGGGGCTGGACCCCTGGGAAACCCCTCGAACTGTATCGGGAAATTTTTCATTTGCTGTAAATGTAAAAATGTAATTGGCATGACAAATGTGAAATGGAAGGGTTGTGAAGTAACTCATGATTGTATTGAAGGAAACTGATCTCCCTTGCAATGTTTGTATTTTTTGGTGCTGTTTGGCAATGTATTTTTTACAGATTTTTATGAATAAAGTATATTTTGGAAATTAAAAAAAAAGAAAGCAGCTCCTAAGAAGGGCGCCAAGAAAACCTTAAATAAACCGTCAACAAAGGGCGGCAAGAAGCGGAGGAAGGAGGGTTACTCCATCTACATCTACAAAGTGACGAAGCAGGTGCATCCCGACACCGGCATCTCCTCCAAGGCCATGAGCATCATGAACTCGTTTGTGAACGATATTTTCGAGCGCATCGCGGGTGAGGCTTCCCGCCTGGCCCATTATAACAAGCGCAGCACCATCTGCTCCCGGGAGATCCAGACCGCCGTGCGCCTGCTGCTGCCCGGGGAGCTGGCCAAGCACGCCGTGTTGGAAGCAGCAAAGGCGGTGCCCAAGTACACCAGCTCCAAGTAAAACTACACAATGGACTGAAAAAATCCCAAACACAATGGCTCTTTTAAGAGCCACCCACAATCTCTGAAAAAGCTGCACCCGACATCTCTATGAAATCACTTTAAGACAATGTATAATATAATAACGATCCCACTGCTGTGTTTGTATCTCCTGTTATTAACCGAACACGAACCCATAATCTGATCACCCGCCTTCACTTTTCTTGCTTAAAACTGCTCTGTTTCTGGTTTTTCACAGCCCCTGAATGACCGCATTAACAGCTGATTTCAGCGGTAAGGATTAGACCTTCATCCCTTCACTGATTAATCATTTTATTAACAGCGACTCTCCGCAGTGTAACAGCCTGGGATGGGATTATTACAGAGCAAGTTAAGGGCCGTTTGAGGACTTGATCCGGCTCCCTCTTTTCAGAGAAGGTCACTGGGCTCTGATTCAAAACTAAACTGAGTATTTCACTTCAGGCCAATGCAGGCCCCACCCGGGACAGTTTGAAAGCGATTGTAGAATGAGTCACAATTTAAATCACATTTTACAAGTTGAATAAAACAAAATCAAGAGATGGGACTTCAAATCTTTGACGAAGGATGACATTTATTTTAATCCGCTCCTTTCCGACAATGAAATTGGCGGGCTTTTTGAAATTGACAAATTCTCTGCTTCTGATGTCGTGGCGGGTAAATCCCGCCCTCTTCTGTTGGTCAGTGACCTGATTGGTGAAGAATGTAGGCAAATGAGGTGAATTAAGTACCGACCATTGAGGAGAGTTCTCAGTCTTTAAGTAATGTAAATCCTGCGGAAATTATCCATTTGTGAAAGTATTTGTGAGATTGTGGAAATGTCTGGAGGAAAGACCGGCGGGAAAGCTCGGGCCAAGGCGAAGTCTCGCTCCTCCCGGGCTGGACTGCAGTTGCCGGTGGGCCGTGTTCACAGGCTCCTGAGAAAGGGCAACTATGCTGAGCATGTGGGTGCTGGAGCCCCGGTCGATCTGGCTGCTGTGCTCGAGTATCTGACCGCTGAAATCCTCGAGCTGGCCGGTAACGCGGCCCGGGACAACAAGAAGACCCGCATCATCCCCAGACACCTGCAGCTGGCTGTCCGCAACGAGGAGGAGCTCAACAAGCTGCTGGGAGGGGTGACCATCGCTCAGGGCGGGGTGCTACCCAAGAAAACCAGCGCTCAGAGCTCCCAGAAAAAGTAAAGCAGACAAAATGTCATCTAATATACCAAACACTCTTTTCAGAGCCACCCACAGTCTCTGAGAAAGGGCTGATTACTGTCTGATTCCAGCATGTCAGGAACAGAACAGAATAGGAACTATTTAAAATGTTTGTGAGCAACTATTTCAGTGGCTTCTCACTGTCCCCCTGATCCCTGTGTGAAGGGCAATTACCAATAGTCTAATTTATTCCTTTCAACACCGAGTTTGAGTTATTGGTCCCTGAAGGATTGCTGAATGGATTCTTTTACCGCCGGTTACAGATAAGAAGTGGGGGAAAAAATGACAGGTTAAAGCTGTGCGTAAAATAGCGCCAGGAATTTGTGGCGATAATAGCGGAATAAAGAAAGGTTTTTAAAGGTTGGTGGAAAATATTTTACGAACAACTTGAAACAGATTTTCCAGTAATTCGCTTTTTGCCCACACTGAAATTGGCGCCTTTTTCGAATTCAAACGTTCTGCCAATTTCGACAATTTAAGCCAATGATTTGATGCATTTTACCTAATTCGAGGCTCTGCGATTGGTTAAGAAATGCGAATGGGAAGAGGGTGACCAATCAGAAGTGAGCGCGGGCTCAAACTGCGGGAATTCCAGGTCCCTGAATGATTGAGCTGAAACTGATCAGTTTCACAAACCCTGTCAGTTTCACTGCAGGAAACACCGTCTCGGGAGAAATAACATCACAAGTGGGTCTGGTTCCAGTGACCGATTCAACGGCTGCTGCAAAACTCCCGGATTCCCTCATTGCCACGAAATCATTTTGAAATTCTATGAAAACAATGAGTGATTCTGGAAAGTGATGTGGCTTTTCACTGAGGGCATGTGTCGATTGGGGAAATAACTAACTGTCGAGTCTCGGGCACTGTTTACACAGCCCGTTTAGAAAATCAAATCCACTGCACATCCTTGCTGCAACTGAAATGTCAATTTCGGGGATTCCAGTTTTTTACCCGAACACAGCACAGATTTATTCCAGTAAGTTCTGAACAGCCTATCCCATCTCCCGTTTCTAGGTCACTGCTCTCTCTGTGAGGCGGTGGGCGGCTCTCAGAAGAGCCTTTGTTATGTGTTTGCTGGAAAGGGTCGAGTTGTGCGGCCCTGCCGTTTCAGAGCGCACACCACATCCATGGCAGTGACCGTCTTGCGCTTGGCGTGTTCAGTGTAGGTGACCGCATCCCTGATCACATTCTCCAGGAAAACCTTCAACACCCCGCGAGTCTCCTCACAGATCAAACCCGAGATCCGCTTAACCCCGCCACGGCGAGCCAGGCGGCGGATTGCTGGTTTGATGATGCCCTGGATATCATCAGGAAGCACTTTGCGGTGCCGCTTTGCTCCGCCTTTGCCCAGTCCTTTACCTCTGCCAGACTTTCTTTTATTAATTTCCAAAATATACTTTATTCATAAAAATCTGTAAAAAAAATACATTACAAAACAGTTCCAAAAAGCACCAAGTCAAACAATGCAGAGAGTGGAAAGGAGAGCAGTTTCCTTCAATACAGGAGTGAGTTGCCTCACAACCCTTCCATTTCATTTCTCATGCCATGTACATTTTACAGCAAACAAACATTTCTGGCTACAGTTCGAGGGGTTTCCGATGGATCCAGCCCCTCAGTTCACTATGGTGGGGGGACCTTACACAGTGGTATTTCCCCATTGAGCCTTTGCTGCGGCTGCCCCAAGCTTCAGTGCGTCCCTCACCACGTAGTCCTGGACCTTGGAATGTGCCAGTCTGCGACATTCGGTGGTGGACAAATCTTTGCGCTGGAAGACCAGAAAGATTCGGGCAGACCAAAGGGCGTCTTTCACCGAATTGATAGTCCTCCAGCAGCAGTTGATGTTTGTCTCGATGTGCGTCCCTGGGAACAGCCCGCAGAGCACAGACTCCTGTGTTATAGAGCTGCTTGGGATGAACCTCGACAAAAACCACTGCATCCCTTTCCACACCTGCTTTGCAAAGACACATTCCAGGAGGAGGTGGGCGACCATCTCTTCCCCACAACAGCCACCATGATAGTTCTTGCCTCAAATCAGTGCACAACAAAAGAGACTGATTCCGTCAGCTTCCTTTTTTTTCCAGGCCGCCCGGACCTGGCTGAGAAAGGCAGAGTGAGAGCAGGGAGGGGAGGAGACAAGAGTGAAGATTAAACAGAGAGCGAGAGGGAAGGAGACACCCAGAGTGACAGACAGAGAGAGAACGGCCCCTCATCTTTCAGCTCCACCTCCAGTTTCCTCCGGGTTGCCAATTTCAAACCCTTTAATAACAGTAGAACCGAAACCCAGCTCTCCACGCAAACCCTTCCAGACTCGGCCTTCATAGTCAAGGCTTTCCAGAAAGCCAGAGGTTTTAAATATGGTCCCGCTACAATTAACACTCAGTCATATTCCCACCTAAACAGATTCCATTCTATACTAAGAAACCTCCTCAGTCACATCACCATTTCCACACACATCCGCTTCCAGCAGTTTACAGCACCTTACTGCAGCTGTTTGGGGAATCTCCTGTGTTAAGATTGGAGTTGGAAAGCGGCCTTCACCCGGCAGTGTTATCGTCTCACACTGAATCTGCCAGGCATCCTGTTCTCTTTATTGTGAGAGAGAAAGCACGGATTTAGGAAATGTTCATTCGAAATGATATCTGTTAAGAACGAGCCTGGCCGTGGGACAGGTATTCCAGTGCAAAGAGCTGTCCATGACCAAGTGTTGCAGACTGGTACATTCCATCATTCAAGACTATGTGCTGTGGGATGGTATTAAAGCTTGGGGAAGCCACCATGGAGTCTCAACAGAAAGGCGACAGTCTAAGGCCCTAGTACAGCGAGGGGCTGGAAACTGTGTAAAACCCCTCGGGTTGTGTGCACCAGAGAATGTTTGATGTGTAATGTAAATACTGTAAATATAAACTGTGCAGGCAGGGATAGTGAGATACCTCATATTCTTTATTGAAAGAAACTGATCTGTATTGTACCTTATGTAATATTAAAATTGAACTGCTTTGCAATGTAATTGCACAAATTATATGAATAAATTACATTTTGTGCAAAGGAAAGCAGCTTTCCTGTCAACACGCACCTTGTCTCAGGGCACAACTTTCCTGTGATCTTGTCACACCCAACTTCGCTCTATATCTTCTGACACACACACTTTACAGTCTGTCAATTTCCAAAAAAAAGCATTCTAAAATCAAAAGACCTTTTGTTTATTTCTCCTTTCTTTTCATTTCTCCTCTATTCTTCTCAATCACTCCCTTCAACAGTCCTATTCAGATCAAGGTGGAATGTGAATAGTGTCACAACTCACCTCTGACACCATTATTGCCCTCTCTTCTCTTGTCTTATTCAATGGGAAAGTTTTATTCACCAGTCTGCTGCTGTTTTACACTCTTGCCAGACCATCTGGTATTGCATCCATCTGAATTCTGTGCTTTCATGGCCTTATATATCTTTTCCTCTTCCGGATGATTTGTTTGCTTCAGTTCCATTCAACCAGGCTGGACCACAGGGAAGCTTAGAACAAAGAACAAAGAACAGTACAGCACAGGAACAGGCCATTCGGCCCTCCAAGCCTGCGCCGATCTTGATGCCTGCCTAAACTAACACCTTCTGCACTTCCGTGGCCCATATCCCTCTATTCCCTTCCAATTCATGTATTTGTCAAGATGTCTCTTAAACGTCGCTATCGTATCTGCTTCCACCACCTCCCCTGGCAGCAAGTTCCAGGCACTCACCACCCTCTGTGTAAAAAGCTTGCCTCGCACATCCCCTCTAAACTTTGCCCCTCGCACCTTAAAGCTATGTCCTCTAATAACTGACTCTTCCATAATAATAAAAGCAAAATACTGCGGATGCTGGAAATCTGAAACAAAAACAAGAAATGCTGGATTCACTCAGCAGGTCTGGCAGCATCTGTGGAAAGAGAAGCAGAGTTAACGTTTCGGGTCAGTGACCCTTCTTCGGAACTGACAAATATTAGAAAAGTCACAGATTATAAGCAAGTGAGGTGGAGGTGGGGCAAGAGATAACAAAGGAGAAGGTGCAGATTGGACCAGGCCACATAGCTGACCAAAAGGTCACGGAGCAAAGGCAAACAATATGTTAATGGTGTGTTGAAAGACAAAGCATTAGTACAGATTAGGTGTGAATATACTGAATATTGAACATCAGCAAGTGCAAACCTGAAGAAAAACAACCTGAAAAAAACAGTGGGTAAGCAAACTGAACAAACTAAGATGAAATTATATAAATGCAAAAAAAAGATTGTAAAAAATGTAAAAAGGAATGCAAAAAAAAGGAAGAAAAAATAACTAAAAATGACTAAAAATGAAAGTAAAGTGGGGGGCTGTCATGCTCTGAAATTATTGAACTCAATGTTCAGTCCGGCAGGCTGTAGTGTGCCTAATCGGTAGATGAGATGCTGTTCCTCGAGCTTGCGTTGATGTTCACTGGAACACTGCAGCAATCCCAGGACAGAGATGTGAGCATGAGAGCAGGGGGGAGTGTTGAAATGGCAAGCAACCGGAAGCTCAGGGTCCTGCTTACGGACTGAGCGGAGATGTTCCGCAAAGCGGTCACCCAGTCTGCGCTTGGTCTCCCCAATGTAGAGGAGACCACACTGTGAGCAGCGAATACAGTATACTACATTGAAAGAAGTACAAGTAAATCGCTGCTTCACCTGAAAGGAGTGTTTGGGGCCTGGGATAGTGAGGAGAGAGGAGGTAAATGGGCAGGTATTACACCTCCTGCGATTGGAAGGGAAGGTGCCCTGGGACGGGGACGATGTGGTGGGGGTAATGGAGGAGTGGACACAGGGTGTCGCGGAGGGAACGATCCCTTCGGAATGCTGACAGGGGAAGGGAGGGGAAGATGCGACTGGTAGTGGCATCACGCTGGAGGTGGTGAAAATGGCGGAGGATGATCCTTTGGATATGGAGGCTGGTGGGATGAAAAGTGAGGACAAGGGGATCCCTGTCACGGTTCTGGGAGGGAGGGGAAGGGGTGAGGGTAGAGGTGCGGGGAATGGGTCGGACACGGTTGAGGGCCCTGTCAACCACAGTGGGGGGAAATCCTCGGTTGAGGAAAAAGGAGGTCATATCAGAAGCACCGTCATGGAAGGTAGCATCATCAGAGCAGATGCGTCGGAGACGGAGAAACTGGGAGAATGGAATGGAGTCCTTACAGGAGGTAGGGTGTGAAGAAGTGTAGTCGAGGTAGCTGTGGGAGTCAGTGGGCTTATAATGGATATTGGTAGACAACCTATCCCCAGAGATGGAGACAGAGAAGTCGAAGAAGGGAAGGGAAGTGTCAGAGATGGACCATGTAAAGGTGAGAGAAGGGTGGAAATTGGAAGCAAAGTTGATAAAGTTTTCTAGTTCGGGGCGGGAGCAGGAAACGGCACCGATACAGTCATCAATGTACCGGAAAAAGAGTTGGGGGAGGGGGCCTGAGTAGGACTGGAACAAAGAATGCTCGACATATCCCACAAAAAGATGACATAACTAGGACCCATACGGGTACCCATAGCGACACCTTTTACTTGAAGGAAGTGCGTGGAGTTGAAGGAGAAGTTGTTCAATGTGAGAACAAGTTCAGCCAGGCGGAGGAGGGTGGTGGTGGATGGGGACTGGTTGGGCCTCTGTTCCAGGAAGAAGCGGAGAGCCCTCAAACCATCCTGGTGGGGGATGGAGGTGTAGAGCGATTGGACGTCCATAGTGAAGAGGAGGCGGTTGGGACCAGGAAACTGGAAATTGTCAAAATGACGTAGGGCGTCAGAAGAGTCACGGATGCAGGTGGGAAGAGACTGGACCAGCGGAGAAAAGATAGAGTCTAGATAGGAAGAAATAAGTTCAGTTGGGCAGGAGCAGGCTGACACAATGGGTCTGCTGGGACAGTCCCGTTTGTGACTCTTCCACCCTGGGAAAAAGCTTCTGACTATCCACTCTGTCCATGCCGCTCATAACTTTGTAAACCTCTATCATGTCGCCCCTTCACCTCCGTCGTTCCAGTGAAAGCAATCCGAGTTTTTCCAACCTCTCCTCATAGCTAATGCCCTCCAGACCAGGCAACATCCTGGTCAAGCTCCTCTGTACCCTCTCCAAAGCCTCCACGTCCTTCTGGTAGTGTGGCGACCAGAATTGCACGCAATATTCTATGTGTGGCCTAACTAAGGTTCTGTGCAGCTGCAACATGACTTGCCAATTTTTATACTCTATGCCCCGACCGATGAAGGCAAGCATGCCGGATGCCTTCTTGAATACCTTATCCACCTGCGTTGCCACTTTCAGTGACCTTTGCCTTGGATGGGTCCACGTTGATCCATTACATTCAGAATCACCTCCTTGAAATAACGCCATAGTACAACTACAGTAACCACACAGAATCTGCTTCAAACACTCCTGCACATTTTATCTGTTCTGACTGTCAACACCTCCAGCTCTTTTGTTTAAGTGGAACCCATCAGGTGTGCATAGGCTCCTTCTATTCTGAAAGCTGTAGCACTGGTTCAGGGAATTCAGCCCTGTTTCTCTACTCTAAAGGCTCAGCCATGCTTGATCTGCGTCGTATTTTGTTTTTATTGCAACATTACAAGACCTCCAATCCTCTGGAAAACGATGGTCAGACCTTCCACTATTTCTTCCCTGGCTTCATTCAACAGCCTGAGGTACATTTCATCTGGTCCTGATGATTTATCCACATTCAAGGATGCTCATCCAATTAAGACTTCCTCTCTCCTTAAGTTATCACGTCCAATACTTCACACTCCTCCTCCTTAATAACAATATCTGCATCACCCCCTCATTTGAGAAGACAGTAAAGTATTCATTAAGGATATTGGCAACATCTTCCAACCCGATACAAAGGTTACATTTTTGATCTTTTATGTGCCCTGCTGTTTGCTTAGTTGCCTCTTACTCTAATGTTTTGATGCAACATCTTTGGGTCCATTGTTATTTTGCTTGTCCATGTTCTTTCCTGCTTTCTCTTTGCTCTTCACCGCTGCTCCCAAACGCCTCCAGTGCAGTCAAAACACAAGGCGTCAGAAGTGGGATTCGAACCCACGCCTCCCATGGAGACTGCGATTTAAACGCAGCGCCTCAGACCGCTCAGCCATCCTGACCGCCTCCTGGCTATTATTAATGCTAAGGAAATTATTCATTCATTGTGAAAGTATTTGTGAGATTGTGGAAATGTCTGGAAGAGGAAAGACCAGCGGGAAAGCTCGGGCCAACGCCAAGTCTCGCTCCTCCCGGGCTCGACTGCAGTTCCCGGTGGGCCGTGTTCACAGGCTCCTGAGAAAGGGCAACTATGCTGAGCGTGTGGGTGCCGGAGCCCCGGTCGATCTGGCTGCTGTGCTCGAGTATCTGACCTCTGAAATCCTCGAGCTGGCCGGCAACGCGGCCCGGGACAGCAAGAAGACCCGCATCATTCCCAGACACCTGCAGCTGGCCGTCCGCAACGACGAGGAGCTCAACAAGCTGCTGGGAGGGGTGACTATCGCTCAGGGCGGAGTGCTGCCTAATATCCAGGCCTTGCTGCTGCCCAAGAAAACCAGCGCTCAGAGCTCCCAGAAAAAGTAAAGCGGCCAAAATATCATCTAATAAACCAAAGGCTCTTTTCAGAGCCACCCACAGTCTCTGTGAAAGGACTGGTTACTGTCAGGAGGGAATCAGAGATGGAGTTATTGTAACAGTGGATTGACCTGTTTCACATCTGTCCAGTTGTCTTTTCAGTTCCCTCTCTGGATTTCGCTTTGTTTCTCTGCTCACACATCTCCCCCTCCAGTTAAGTGAAGAACTGAACTACAGGGTGTCAGAATCAACAATTTAAGAAATCCCGCTGCCTTCGATTTTATAAATCCCGAGACCATCCCGGTACATTAACGGGAACTGGTTTGGAGCTGATGAAATAATTTAATAATGGAAGTGTCCGGGTTAATTCTCTGTTTTTCATTTGGACAGTTTGAATTGTGTTTTTTTTTTCTCTCTGGTGATCTGAGCGCCACTTCTCAATGAGAATATGCTCCCAGAACAGAGTAAATGCAGGAAGAAAGAGGCCATTCTCGGGCTGTGTGTTTCTCTCCTAACCTGATCTGTTTAGACCGCACTGTTCCCAGAGGACGGAATCAGTGAGAGTTGTGCACACACAGGAGCTGAGTCCACTGCAGCGCTTTAAGATGTACCTTCTCCCCGGCCCTCCCTCTTCTCCGGACACAAAGTTGTTTGTTCCCCCGGCGACGGGATAGAGTCGGGGATCCTCTCCCCGCAGTGTCAGTGGCTGCAGCCCCGGGGAACTGGCGGTTTCAGTCAGAGTGACCGAGCTACCTTACAGGACTCTCCCCCTGAATTTGTGAACTGAGACTGCACCGAACACATCTCCAGTTAGAGTGAGGGCGGACATCCTTCTGTTTTATTACAGAGAGTGGGGAAAGGGATGGGTGGAGGGGATGTCAGCGAGTCACCAGGGATCCTGGATTTACTCCAAATCATTTCCATGTGGAATCTGCAGGCGGGGCCGGGACAGGGATCATTTGATCAGGGGATCAGCTCTTTCCTGAGAGATTTGGGTGGCTCTGAGAAGAGCCTTTGTGTTCAGATGTTTACAAGTTTCCCGCGCTCTTTCACTTCTTTCCAGACCCTGCTTTCTGAGCCTTCGCTGCTTTCGGCTTGACCTTGCTCTTCCATGTCTGCACTTTCTTCAGCAGCTTTCCGCCCGCCACACTCTTGCCTTTTTTGACCTTCTTCGCAGGAGACTTTTTCTGAAGCGCTGCTTTCTTCACCGCCTTATTTGGCGTAGCCGCCGCCTTGCTGCTCGTTTTCTTGGCTGTTACTTTCTTTGTTGTCACTTTCTTGGCTGCTGGTTTCTTCACCAATGATTTCTTGTCTGCTGGTTTCTAACGAAGGATTTCTTGTCTGCTGGTTTCTTCACTAAAGATTTCTTGTCTACTGGTGTCTTCACGAAAGATTTCTTAGCTGCTGGTTTCTTCACTAAAGATTTCTTGTCTGCTGGTGTCTTCGCTAAAGATTTCTTGCTTGCTGGTTTCTTCACTAAAGATTTCTTGTCTGCTGGTTTCTTCACTAAAGATTTCTTGTCGGCTGGTTTCTTCGCTAAAGATTTCTTGTCTGCTGGTTTCTTCACAAAAGATTTCTTGTCTGCTGGTTTCTTCACTAAAGATTTCTTGTCTGCTGGTTTCTTCGCTAAAGATTTCTTGTCTGCTGGTTTTTTCACCTTCTTTCCCACTTTTCCCTGGGTTTTCCTTCTTGCTGATTTTGAAGGAGCCGGAGGCTCCCTGTCCCTTGCTCTGCACCAGGGAGCCTTTGTTCACATTCGTCTTGATACTTTGCTTGATCTGGGTCCTGAGCTTCTCCACATCGACACCGCTGCTACCCAGAGCCTTCTTTATGGCGGCCAGGGACATCCCCTTGCGATCGCTGAAAGCCGGCACAATCTTGAGGATCTGTTCGCCCAACGGGGGACCGGCTGGCTTGTTCCGGGGAGCCTCCTTCTTCTTCTTGGGGGTCTTGACTTGGGCGGCGGCGGCGGCTGGAGGAGCCGTTTGGGCGGCTGCACTATCGGTCATGTCCGGGACTCTGCACAAATTCTCTCTGTCAGTGTGAACTGGGTCAGAAATGAAGCCGGTGATGGCGGCACTGAGCAACTTCAAGGCAGAGAGAGGACGGGGCGGAGACAAGCTGCTGTCAGCTCCCGGATCCTGCTGTCTCTCTGTGTTTCTCTCTCCTCACAAACTCTCCAATTCCATTGAAATTCAGAGACTCCAGACTTCCAGACTAGATCCTTCCTGTCTCTCACTCCAGTATGTTTGCTGTTGAAAAGCTTTCACTAAGATTGAGGACTCCATTTTCCATTTCCCCTGGTTTCATTGCTGCAATGACCGCCCTCTCTCACCTCTCGCTGACATGTTCTCTACTTTTCAACTGAAATCTTGAAATAAAAAATAATGATCCCAAATTCCCACTTTGGGGCTGAGCAGGGAGCAGGGCGGTTCTTTGACTGGAAAATCATTTGATTTTACACAAGAATGACTCTGAAATCCGGCGATGAGAGCGGACCCACAAACTCAGTGGCTTTAGACTAACCCGCCCTCCCCTTTAATACAATCTCTCTTCCACAATATTCACATTTGCATATTCACAGGACAAACTGTTCCCTGAATGTCGAGTTCCCAGGACAGGTTTTCCCCTCCGCTCGGTCTGTGCTGCGGATTCTCGGGGGTGAGTTGTATTTTCTCAGCTCAGTCAGTGTTAAACAGTCTGGGGCCGGCGCTCCGAATATTGTCTGTTAACCAGAGTCCGCTACAAGAGCCAATCACAGTTGTGACTTTTTTTATTCGTTCATGGGATTTGGGTGTGAGTCCTGAACCAGGGGTCATAATCTAAGGATACGGGGTAAACCTTTCAGGTTGTGTTTTCTCTCTCTGCCCCTCTCTCTCTGCCGACACCCACCCCCGGTCTCCTCCCTCCCTCTTACTCTCCTCTCTCTCTCTCCCTCTCTCTGACAGTTGCAGAGAGCGAGAACTCTCAGCTTTGTGGTTAGTCTTTTTTTAAAAATCGCAGGCGTCAGTTTCACAGCTGACAGGTGCTTTGAGCAGAGACAGCACTTCAGAAACTCGGACAAGCTCGGATTTTTCTGGAGGACTTTTAAAAGAAATCAGAACTGCCGGAAAGCTCCGAACTTGTCCGAGGTTCTGAAACTTTGTCACTGCTCCAAGGACCTGTCAGTTGTGAAACTGATGGCTGCGATTTGATTGAAAGTCAGACTGGTCTGCAAGAAAAAGCCAATGGGAAATTTCTCATCCCTGAAATTATCAGTCACGGACCGAACTGTTTTAACGTGGACACTGGTGTCCATGTACAGACATGTTGCCAACCCCTGTTCTTCACACAGACTTACCAATCACACACTGATCAACGCTAACAAATAATTTGACTTATTTTTTATTGAAGACTGACAATACTATATACAATTTACAGGAGAGTATGACAGGCACATCTTACTGGGGATCAACCCATCTCCTACTCTGTGTCACATACTGTATGACATAACTTCCTGAAGTGATGATGCACACACGATTTACCATTTCCTTGAAACAAAGAGTAGGCATAAATGGGCCATTTTCTCGTTGTCGAGATGTGACTGGTGGAGTGCCACAAGGATCAGTGCTTGGGGTTCAATTATTTACGATCTATATTAATGACATGGAGGAGGGGGCAGAGTGTAATATATCCAAATTTGCTGATGATACAAAAATAGGTAGGGCATGTTGTCATGAAGACATAAGGAATCTGCAAGGGGGTATAGATAGGTTGAGTGAGTGGGCAAAAACTTGGCAGATGGAGTTTAATGTAGGAAAGTGTGAGGTCATACACTTTGATAGGAAGAATCAAAATGCAGACTATTATTTAAATAGAGAGAGACTCCAAAAAAGAGGGATCTGGGTGTTCTTGTGATTGAAACACAAAAAGTTAGCATGCAGGTGCAGCAAGTAATTAAGAGGGAAAATGGAATTTTGGCCTTTATTGCTAGGGGGTTGGAGTTTAAAAATAGGGAAGTCTTGTTAAAGCTGTACAGGGTGTTGGTGAGGCCACACCTGGAGTACTGTGTACAGTTTTGGTCCTTGTATTTAAGAAAGGATATATTGGCATTGGATACAGTCAAAAGAGATTCACTCGGCTGATTCCTGGGAGAAAGGGGTTGACTGATCAAGAATGACTAACAAGTTAGGCCTTTATACATTAAAGTTTAGAAGAAAAAGGGTGATCTTATTGAAATGTATAAGATTCCGAGGGGGCTTGACAGGGTAGATGTTTCCACTAGTGGGGGAATCTCAAACTAGGTGACATAGTTACAGAATAAGGGGACAGTCATTTAAAACTGAGATGCATAGGAATTTCTTCTCTCAGAGGGTAGTGAATGTCTGGAATTCTCTACCCAGAGAGTTGTGGAGGCTAAATCACTGAAAGCATTTAAAGAGGAGGTAGATAGATTTTTGAAATATTGGGGAGTTGAGGGCGATGAGGAGCTGGCACGAAACAGATAGTGAGAATTCTGCAATGAATAATTCAGCTCTCGGCACGAGGTGAAATGCTCATTAGGAGAGCTGGAAAAATGGACTGGTCAGGTGTGCAGAAAAGTGGCAAATGGAATTCAACTTGGTGATGTCTTTGGTGAGGTCAAACACGGCAAAGGAATACACAATTAATGGGGGAATACTGAGAGGTGTAGAGGAAGTGAGGGACCTTGAAGTGAATGTCCACAGATCCCTGAAAGTAGCAGGACAGTTTGATAAGTTGGTTAAGAAGGCTTATGGAATCCTTTCCTTTATTAGCCGAGGTATAGAATATCAGAGCAGGGAGGTTATGCTGGAACTGTATCAATCATTAGTTAGGACACAACTTCAGTTCTGTGTGCAGTTCTGGTCACCTCATTGCAGAAAGGATGTAATTGCACAAGAGAGGTTACAGAGGAGATTTACGAGGATGTTGCCAGCTCTGGAAAAATGCAGCGATGAGGAAAGATTGGATCGGCTGGGGTTGAATAGAGGAGGCTGAGGGGAGATTTGATTGAAATGTATAAAATTGTGAGGGGTCTGGATAGAGTGGATGGGAAGGGTCTATTTACCTCAGCAGGGAGGTCAATGACTAAGGGGCATAGATTTAAAGTGATTCGTTGAACGATTAGAGGGGAGATGAGGAAACGTTTTTTCACCCAGAGGGTGCGAGGGGTCCGAAACTCACTGCCTATAAGGGTAGTTGAGGCAGAAACCCTCAACTCATTTAAGAGGAGTCTGGATGTGCACCTCAAGTACCTGAGCCTGCAGGGCTACGGTCCAAATGCTGGACAATGGGATTCCGCTGGGTTGCACGATTTTTGGCCTTCCTCTGCTGTAAACTTTCTATGTTCAATGATTCTATGCAGACACAATGGGCCGAATAGCCTCCTTCTGCACTGTAATAATTTTGTGATTTTTGACTCTCCAAAACTTGTCCACCATCTATAAGGCACAAGCCAGGATGAGTGCAGCTCCCACAATACTCTAGAAACTCGACACTGTTCAGGACAAAGCAGCTGCCTTGATTGTCACCCCATTCACCACCTTAAACATTCACTCCATTCACCACTGACGCACAGTGGCAGTAGTGTGTACCATCTACCAGATGCACTGCTGCAACTCACCAAGGCTCCTTCGAAAACACCTTCCAAATCGAAGACCTCCACCACCTTGAAGGACAAGGGCTGCAGATGCATGGAACCACCACCATCTGCAAGTTCCCCTTCAAGTCACACACCATCTGATCTGCAACAATATCGCTGTTCATTCACTGATGTTGGGTCAAAATCCTGGATCTCCCTTCCTAACAGCACTGTGGGTGTACCTACACCACATGGAGTGCAGCAATTCAAGAAGGCAGCTCACCGCCACCTTGTCAAGGACAATTAGGGATGGGTAACAAATTATGGCCTTGCCAGTGTCGCTCACATCCCATGAAAGAATATGCCCCATCTTATATGCAATTATCCTCTGAATGCAGCCCAATACCCTATTTGCTCCAGCTATCACTTCACAGCATTGCTGCTGTACCTTTCGAGATCTGTGCACTAGAACATCCAGATCTCTGCTCAAAATTATTTTCTTTCTCCACCTGCTTCAATGTTTTTCCCTGAAGGGTGTATGAATGTTGAGCATTCGCCCTGTCCACATGAATGACACTGCACTTACCCAAATTAAACATAATTTACCAGTCATGAACCTAATCTCCCAACACATTAAGATCAGCCTGAAACAGTCGAGCATCGTCTACAGTCTGAACACTCGCACAGATCTTCAAATCATCTGTAAATTTACAGATGGTGCCCCCTACACCTACATCCAGATCATTAATAAAAATAGTAAAGAGCAACAGACCCAACACCGATCCCTGTGGGACACCACTGGTAACTGGTCTCCAAACAGATCCAGATCCATCTGTAACTACTTTCTGCCTACGTCGTGCCAGTCAGTTCCCAATCCAGATCAATATATTACCACTGATACCAGGGACTTTAATCTTATAGAGAAGCCTCTTGTGTGGAACCTTATCAAAATCTTTTGGCTGAGATCCGCTAAATGAACACAGGCCGGGGATGAGGCCTAGGCCCGTCCTGCTCTGTGTGTGGGTCTCAGGACGGCACAAGGTGAGATCAGCTCACTGAGCACTGGCCCTTCCTGCTCTATATGGTGCTCAGTACCTCACCAAATGAGAATAACTAACACACCACAGGCCATGGAGCCTCGGCCCATCCTCCCCTGATTGTGGTTCAGTGCCAACCAGGTCAGATCAGCTAATTCAGCACAGGCTGGAGATGGAACCTGGATCTTTCCTGCTCTGGGGACTCCGTACCATACCAGGTGTGATGAAGTAAAATACCACAGGCCGGGGATGGAGCCTGGGATTTTCCTGTTCTGTGTGGGCTCTGTACAACACCGTGTGAGATGAACTATCATCCCTCAGGCTGAGGAAGGAGCCTGGGCCCATTCTGTTCTGTGTGGCTCCTACAACATTGTGTGGGTTCAGTTAACTGAACACAGGCCATGAATACAACCAGGCCCTTTCCTGCTCCATGAGGCTCAGTATCACACCAGGTGACATCAGCTAACACAGCCCAGGTGGGGCTGGGGCTGGAGCCTGGGCCTGTCCTGCTCTGTGGGCTCAGTAACACAACCCGTAAGATGAACTTTTTTCAAAAGACTTCAGTGTATTTAACTCTGTGTCCAACACTGTGAGGCAGCTTTCTGTGTTTATAAAGAGTGTAATTTATTGACTGGTCTCTTGAATCTTGGAGCAAACAGGGTGACAGACAGAGGTCTGTGTGCAGAGGGTTTGGAGGTGAGCTCTGATTCCTAACCCTTTCTGGATTGTGTGGAATAAAGAATGAATGAGAGAGAGAGGATGTGAGAGAAGGGATGATGGAAGAATTTGTCCGTGAACCTGAATAAAAGTGGCTCAAACGCAAAATAATATGAAGATATCAAGAGCAGAACATGAACATAATCTGAGCTCCGCGATCTGCTCGGGTCCCATTCCCCTGAAGTGAGGAATGGACGGGTGGGAAATTCCGCTTGGAGTTATATTTGTCTCCAATGAAGATGAGTTCACAGTGAGGCCGGAATAGCTCAGTTGGGAGAACACTAGTTTGAAGAACCAGGATACAATCCCTGGTTTCATCAGTTTTAATTTGGTGTCTCCTTCATTTTAAGTAGAGAGAATCAGAGGGGAGATTTTCCACTCTTGACCAAATGGGCTGAATTTTGAACTAACGGTGCGGCTCTCGGCAGAGGCACCGGAAGCGGGTGTCGTCACCACACGAGCGAAATGTGGCCGGCCGACCCCGATCACGGAGCAGCCGACCAATTAATGAAGGGGAGGCGTGGGGCCCATGTAAACAAGGACCAGAGGCAGGGAACGAGGTGCCGATGGCACCGACATCTGACACAACGGCAGGTGTTGGCACCATATTTAAAGGGCTGCCAGCCCTGCATTCACTGCTGCCTGGTTTAAAGGAGTGTCTTCCTGAGAGCCCTCTGCTGTCCCAGAACCCGTTCTGCTGCCTCTGCTGTCCCAGGACCCGTTCTGCTGCCTCTGTTGCCTGATGGGTAAGGAGCTGAATGCGAGCCTGCAGTGACCATGGTCCCACGGTTTAGCGATGCCTCCCTGCAGGTTCTCCTCCAGGTGGCAAGAGAAAGGTGGAAGATCCTCTTCCCCAGGGATGGGAGGTGGAGACCTGTCCACCTGACCAAGCAAAGCTGGCTGGAGATAGTAGGTGAGGTCAGCAGCCATGGGTTCACCCCCAGGACATGGATCCAGTGCAGGAAGTGGATCAATGACCTGATCCAGGTTGCTCAGGCGACAACTCAAAACAATTTGGACCCTTTGGACATTGCATGTGGCAGAGTGAGAGGGAATGTTTAGTGGAAAGGGAGTGAACACCCAGTCATGTGTATTTGGGAAGGGCAGCAGGAGAGGCACACGTCAGTCATGATATAACCTCACACAGTCCCTCGAGAGGGGCCACATGCAGGAGGAATACGTGTGTCCCCCATCATGGACTGCAGGACTATCACCATCAGAGATGTTGGGCTTGTCCCAGCTGGGAGACTAACTTTGTTCATCATTGTGTCTGCAGGAGAAGACATCCTACAATTGGAAAGAGCGTGTCAAGACTGGCGGTGGATGCTTCTTCTCCATGTCCTCATCCCGATGGAGGAGGAGGCCATGGAACAGGCAGGGCAGCAAAGCAGCTGCTCCATAGCTGATGGAGAGACAGGGGCATCTACCCAAGAGAGTGAGTGAACATCTCCTGGGGCACAAGGGAGCATCCGCTGCAAAGTAGCCACAGTGCTCATCTGTTCACCACTGCATCAATGGAGCTGCACAGTAGGGGTGGTTGGAATGTCACGATGGGCAGACCCTAAACCTTCAATGTCCCTGTTTTCACATGAATGCCAGGATGAACGACAAAAGCAAAGAGCTGGAGAGACTGGGAGACTGGGAGCCTCAGATGGTGCACCATCACATCATTCCCCTGCACCCTCCACCAGAACAGAAACGCTCACGCAAACTGATGAGCACATCACAGACAGGCCCGGGCAGCTGACGGAGGCTGTGACAGCCGAGGCCACTGACAGTTGGTGGTCTGTGGGAGGCCAGGCCCACACTGAGCTCCAGGCTGATGACATGCCTCTGGTGTCACCAGCAACACGGGAAATACCGCAGCTGCAGCGAGAGGTCAGGTAACATCTGGCAGAGTTGCCAGAGGCTATGTGTACCCAAACAAGGATGGTGGAGGAGTCCATCCAGGCCTTGGGTGCTGTACTGTCTCTGATGGGGGTGTGTCTGTCTTCCTCCATTGAGAGATTGGTGACTCTCATGGAGAGCCAGATTCAGCCGATCAATCAGTGGCTGCCAGAGATGTTTGCAGACCTGCACTCCATCACTTTGTACATGAGCTCCATCCAGCGGTGACAAGGTGAGAGGGGGGACGAGGCACCTGAATTCTCCACCAGGTCCACGTCCCTCTCAGGTCAGCAGAGAGGTACAAGTGTGTCTTATAAGGGGGAGGAGCAGCTGGCTGCTACATCTGGGGTCTCCTCTCAGGGTGCTCCTGGTGTGGACAGTAGCTCGAAAGTCCCTCTGCCAGTGACACCAGTGATGCCAGTGCCTCCATCATCCTCGTTGACAGAGGGGGGTCCCTGTACCTGTGCAGGAGGCCCTCAGTGTGCCGGGGCTCTCCAGGCCTCAGGCAGCCAGAGGGCGGCCAGCAATGTCATCCCAAGCCATGGGGCAGCAAGGTCAGCAGCCTGTCTCCACCTCAGCTGACAGAGCAGGGGGAGCACCACGTAGGAGCACCCGGAAATGATTTAAGAAGAGCACCCAGATTCACTGAGGGGTTCACGGGTGAATGTACATTCCAGATGGATAGGGTTGTGTTTGGTGTCACACAGAATAAAGAACTGATGTTCTCTCATTATGTCTCCTTCCTATTGTTGATGCCCTTTGGGACTTCCTTTAAACCCTTCCTCCCAAGGGGCTGGAAGTGAGGGACCAAGCCCCGAGCTCACAAAGCTTCGGCCTTGCCACTGTGTGATGTGTACCTGGGCGCTGTAGTGCAGAAGGAAGTAGGTGACAACAGGGCTGATTAAAGCTAAGACTTTATTGCCTTGGTTCCAGAAGGTGGGAAGGCTGAAAGGAAACTTGAATGTATAAGGGTGTCTCGTGTCTCCCTTGAGTGTATCTCATGGTGGCTTTCCTGCTGTGCCTGAGGTCCTTCATCTGGCACTGCCTGAGCAGCATCCTCCTCCACATCCTCATCATCAGAGGAGACATCGCACTCCATGACATCCTCACTTGTCAACACCTCACCCCTCTGTAGTGCCAGATTGTGCAGTTCACAGCAAACCACCGCGATATGCGAGACCCTCGCCGGGACATACTGAAGGACTCCACTGGAACAATCCAGGCGCTTCAATCTCATCTTCAGGAGACCAATGGCCTCCTTGATGGTCACTCGGGTTGACCCGCAGCAGGTGTGTAACTCTCCTCTGCATCCTTGTGTGGATTCCTCACAGTCGTCAGTACTCATGTCCTCACTGGGTTGCCCTTGTCTCCAAGGATCCATCTCAGAAAGCGCATGGGGCCACGGAAAAGTTCTGGCATCTGCGACTGCCTTGGTATGCAGGCGTTGTGGCTGCTTCCCGGGATTTGTGCACACACCTGTAGGATCCATTTGTGATGGTCACAGACCAGTTACACACTGAGCAAATGGAAGCCCTTCCTGTTGAAGGCTGCTGGCTGGTCTCCAGGAGCCATGATGGTCACATGGGTGCATTCGATGACACCCTACACCTGGGGGAATCCAGCGATGGCCCCAAATCCTATAGCCCTCTCAGCTTGACTGTTTGGATCGATGTGCACATAGTCACCGGCCCTCCTGAAGAGGACATTGGTGACCTCCTTGATGCACTGATTCACCACAGACTGTGAGATTCCACACATATCTCCAGTAGATCCCCGCAATGATCTGGTCATCAGATGTTCAGTGGCACAGTGACCTTCAGTGACACCGGCATCAGGTGCCCACCAAGTCCCATGGGGCACAGCTGCATCATGGCAGAGAGATCAGTGACAACCTCCGTGGAGAGGTGCAGTCTGTGGAGACACTGTCACTCGGACATCTGCAGGTAGTTGAATCTCGGCTGACGTGTTCCTCTGCCTCCTTCTCCAGCCTCCTGTTCGAGGCTGGCCTTCCTGTGGGCCCCCAAGCTGCTGTGGTGTCCCTGCTTTTGCCTGCCCTTCCCTCCCTCCCTCTCTACTCCTCCTCAATGGGAGCCTCGAATCCACGGTGAATGAGGCCCATGACAGGTTGCCCCTCCCTGAGTGCAAGGCCTTCACAGTAAACAACACCCAGCCACATTTACCTCACTCTTTACCCACTCACATTTACCCTCATTGAGGTGGCACTGCCTCAATGGCACCCTGGTGTAGCTCCCCCTGCAGAGCTGGCACATTGGCCCCAACTCCTGACAGTGATTCCGGATGCCCTTTCCCCCTCCACCCTTGCTGCCAAGTTACGCTACCTCACCCGACAGCTTCCAGGTGAAGCCAACACTCAGCTCCCACCTCCCAGTCACCTCCTTTAACCAGGCGAGGCTCTGAAGCCCCGTGGTTCCCGTGTGCTATTAGTTCAATTGGATCCAGTGAATAAAATTGCTGACAATTGGACTCATAAATACTTGAAATGCCTTCTTGCCGTGTGGATGTGCGAAGTCTGCCCTCCATGTCAGCCGCCGACAGAAAAATCCGTTCCAATGTCTTCCATCCCAATTGGCCATTCTCAATGGAATGTCAGGAATGAAGGTCAGAGGAACAGACCAGGCTGGAAACACAGAAAGTGCGAGGAGAAGCTGGTGTGAAAAACAGAGATTAAACAACAGGGTGGTTCAGTTGGTTTGGGTCTGGTGTTTAGAATACCCGGAATCTGGGTTCACTTCCCTTCCAACTCAGCGAGTTGTATCAACATTATGTTCATTAAACCCTGGACTGACACCCAAAGAAGGAGGTCCATTATGTCAGTGCTGTCTCTTTGGTTGTGCTATCCAATTAGATTAGATCAGAGATACAGCACTGAAACAGGCCCTTCGGCCCACCATCAACCACCCATTTGCACTAATCCTACACTAATCCCATATTCTGACCAAACATCCCCACCTGTCCCTATATTTCCCTGCCACCTACCTACACCAGTGACAATTTATAATAGCCAATTCACCTGCCAACCTGCAAGTCTTTGGGCTTGTGGGAGGAAACCGGAACACCCGGAAAAAAACCCACGCAGACACAGGGAGAACTTGCAAAAATCCACACAGGCAGTACCCAGAATCGAACCCGGGTCCTTGGAGCTGTGAGGCTGCATTGCTAACCATTGCACCACTGTGCCACCCATATCCTGCTGCTCAGCTTTTTCCTGTAATCCGTACATTTTCCTTCCAGTATTTATCCCAATTGCTTTTCAAAGTTACTACTGAATCTGCTTTCAAGTCCTGATCAGACAGTGCATTCCAGATCACAACACATCACTGTATAAAAAATCATTCCTCATTTCGCCTCTGGTTCTTTTCTCAATCACCTGATAAATACATCCTTTGGTTACTGACCCTTTTGCCACTGGAAACAATTTCTCCTTATTTAACTTATTGAAAACCTTCTTGATGATGTCACATACTAGACTGCCAGTAAAACTGAAGCCCATGCAATAAAAGGGACAATGACAGCATGGGGATGAAGTTAGCAGACGGATAGGAACATAGAAGCAGGAGTAGGCCATTCAGCCCATCGATACCACCCCACCATTCAATATGAGGATGACTGATCATCCACTTCAATGCCTTCTTCCCACATAATCTCCAATTCCCTATGTCATTTACATTTAGAAATCTATCAATCTCTGCTTTAAACATACTCAATGATGGAGCTTCCACAGCTCTCTGGTGTAGAGAATTCCAAATATTCACAACCCTCTGAGTAAAGAAATTTCTCCTCGTCTCTGTCCGAAGTGCCTTTCCCCTTCTGTTGAAATTGTGTCCCCTGGTTCTAGATTCCTCAACCGGAGGAAAAACTTCATCTACCCTGTCTATCCCTTTAAATATTTTATAAGTTTCAATGAGATCACCTTTCATTCTTCGAAACTCTAGAGAATACAGGCCCAGTTTCCCCTATCTCTCTTCATAGGACAGTCCTGCCATCCCGGGAACAAGTCTGGTGAACCTTCATTGCACTCCCTCGATGGCAATGATATCCTTCCTAAGGTAAGGGGACCAAAACTGCACCCAGTATTTCAAACTGCAGACCAACCAAGTTTATATACAATTGAAGCAATACTTCACTTCTCCTGGACTCAAATCCTCTTGCGATCGAGGCTAACATCATTTGCCTTCTGAATTGCTTGCTGCACCTGCATGTTCGCTTTCAATCACTTATTGACAAGGACACCTAGGCCCCTTTGTACGTCTACACTTTCTAATCTCTTACCATTTAAGAAATAATCTGCACATCTGTTTCTCCTACCAAAGTGGACAACCTCACATTTTTACACATTATATTCCATGTGCCATTTTCTTGTCCACTCACTAAGTCTGTCCAAATCCCCTTGAAGCCGCTTTGCATCTTCCTCACAACACACATTCCCACCTAGTTTTGTGTCATCTGCGAACTTGGAAATACTACATTTGGTCCCCACATCCGAATCATTGATATCTATTGTGAACAGCTGGGTCACAGTGTGGTGGTGAACAGTTGTATTTCTGTCTGGAGGAAGGTTCCTCATAACTTCAGTTATGTGCAGAGACTGGAAAAGCTGGGGTTGTTCTCCTTGGAGCAGAGCAAGTTCAGAACAACTTTGACAGTGTTAGAATCAAGGAATCAAATGGTTACAGTACAGAAGGAAACCATTCAGTCCATCATGTCCATGAGAGCTCTTTGCAAGAGCAAATCAGCTAATTCCACTCCTCTGCCCTTTCATTGTAACCCTGCAAATTTTCTCTATTCAGGTGTTTATCCAATTCCCTTTTGAAAACCACGATTGAATCTGCCTCCAGCACACTCTCAGGCAGTGTATTACAGATCCGAACCACTCACTCTGTCCCACACCCCTGGTACCATTGCAGAAAATCTCTTCTGTTCATTTCATCCCTCATAAATAATTGAAATGAAATGTTTATTAGGAAATGCACAATATAACAAAGAGAGAGAAATAAAAGCTGAGAAAAATAGAAGTCAATCTTTGGAAGGTAAAAAGAGCAAAAGATGTAACTTTTATTCTGGATGAGTGAGAGGAATATATCACACTTTGGGGATTTTGTAAGAGGATTTACTGATAAACCTGGGATTTGAGAGGAAACTGGTTCATGGTTTACAGAACAAGTTCAGTCCCTGGGGTGGAGGCAACAGCTGCACGGTCCAATAACAGACAGGAGGGGGACACTGTCTCAGGCCTGGTGAGCTCAGTCGATGAAAGCATTAAACTCTGAATCTCAAGTTTTTGAGTTTGAGCCCCACGGTGGGTGTTTTTTACTTCCTTTGTAGGCTGATTTTACAGGCATTCTCCAGCTCTGAATTCCTCGGCAGAGAGTTCAAGGAGCGTTTGAAATGAGATTCAACAGCAGTATGAGAAAGTCTCTCCTTGATTCAGGACTCTTACCTCTCTGCAGCAACTCGCTGCTGAAGATTGAACTTTATCTCATTTCATTCTCAGCTGAGGGTCAGTGTGGATCACTGGGACTTCTGGCTGTCTCCCACTTCACAATCCATCAGTGCTGAGAAAGCAATAGGGAATATTACTCACATGTTGTAATGTTTTATAAATGCTTGAATGTATTTCACACTGTGTCTAACAGTGTGAATCTCCCCTGGTATATCAGCTCACCAATACTTCAACAGAACATTCACATAATGTGAGCTCTGAGATCTGTTCAGATCCCATTCCCAAGACCTGGAAAGTGGAATTGGGCTGGATCGCTCTTTTTCAACTGGCACAGACACGATTGCTAAATGGTCTCAGTCTGTGCCATAAATTTTCTCCATTTTCTATGTTCTATGAAGTGAGGTGTGATTGGGAAGGGCAATTCCACCAGGGTTATATTTTCGACCAAAACAATGACACAAGGGATACTTCACATTTTTATTCATTCATTCAAACGATGTGGGCATCGCTGGCTAGGCCAGCATTTATTGCCCATGGGAAGGTGGTGGTGAGCTGCCTTGTTGAAACATTGCAGTCCATGTGGTGTAGGTACACCCACAGTGCTGTGAGAAAGGGAGTTCCAGGATTTTGACCCAGCGACAGTGAAGGAACGGCGATATAGTTCCAAGTCAGGATGGTGTGTGGCTTGGAGGGGAACTTGCATGTGGTGGTATCCCCTGCATTTGCTGCCCTTGCCCTTCTAGGTGGTAAATGTCACTGGTTTGGAAGGTGCTGTCTAAGGAGTTGTGGTGCATTGCTGCAGTGCATCTTGTAGACGGTACACATTCTGCAACTGTGCATCGATGGTGGAGGGAGTGAATGTTTGTAGATGGGGTGCCAATCAAGCGGGCTGCTTTGTCCTGGCGGTGTTGATTTTCTTGAGTTGGAATTGCACCCATCCAGGCAAGTGGAGAGTATTCCATCACACTCTTGACTTGTGAATTGCAGATGGTGGACAGGCTTTGGGGAGTCAAGAGTCATGGATGAGTGAGAGGAATATATCACACTTTGGGGCTTTTGTAAGAGGATTTATTGATAAACCTGGGATTTGAGAGGAAGCTGCTTCATGGTTTACAGAACAAATTCAGCCCCTGGGGTGGAGCCAACAGCTGCACTGTAATTACTCGCCTCAGGATTCCAAGCCTCTGACCTGCTCTTGTAGCTACATTATTTGTATGGCTCCCCATGGTAACCCCCATGATGTTGATAGTGGGGGATTCAGTGATTGTAATGTTATTGAATGTCAAGGGGAGATAGTTAGATTCTCTCTTGTTGCAGATGGTCATTGCCTGGCACTTGTGTGGTGCGAATGTTACTTGCCGCTTATCATCCCAAGCCTTTGTGACTGAAATAGCTCAGTTGGGAGAGTGTTAGACTGAAGATCCCTGGTTCAATCTGGGGTTTTGGCAGTTCTCCTTTATTCTGCATCGCCCTTTGGTTTTGACTCTTGAGCTGCACAATTTACACTGAAATTATTTACCCAACTCTGAAGGTTGGATTGGAATAGAGAGATATCAAGGATGGGAAATATTTACATTGTCTGCTGTAGCTTATTCTCTATCTCCCTGTGTCCTTTTCCCCAGTTTGTGACTCTCTCAGGGCCGGGTGAACATTTGATTTGCTGCATTTGTCCCAAACTGAAGCCTTTTCCACATCTCTGGGCGATCAGACTCGCTCTGTCTGTTTTTGTTGCTCGTGACCATTAACGAGAACAGGCCACGAGTTCAACGTTTATCAGCAAATGGAAGATAATTGGAAAGAATTCTGTGTTACTCCAGACCAGTGACAAAGATACAATGGATATTATTCAAAATAAATTCCCTCTGACATTTTATGTAAACTTGTTTGCATCTAAAAGTCGTATTTTAAGTGTAACAAAAATGTGTCAAATTAATGACTGACCATGTGACAGCGCACATGGGGATCAAATCCACAGCCTTGTTGTTATCTGCACTGCGTCCTAACCAACTGCACTAAGTGGCCTATAGAAAGAGCCAGGTATGGGTTTGAGCCGCACGCTGGGCGGTTTGTGTTTTATTTCTCACACTGGGTGACAGAGCGATTGTCGAAACAATGGACACATCACATCCCTGAAACATTGTTCTGATATAAAACAGTGTGAAATAAGAACTGAGCATGGAAATGGAACGGAACCAGAAATCAGGACTTTAATCTATTGAAGTTGATCTTGAAATTCAACCATTCACTGAACATTCCAATCGATCGAACTCTCTTCTGATCTAAAATCCAGCAACTTGAGCTGCTGTAAAACAGAACTGAGCCTGACGTGATTTGAACACGCAACCTTCTAATCTGGCGTCAGACGCACTACCGTTGTGCCACAAGCTGACAGATAAAGCAAAGTGTTCCATTCCTGACAGATTTACTTCTTGTTTAGATTCAGTGATTGAAATTCATGAAATCCTCATCTGACCTCCGCTCTGAAAAGGCCTGCAATCCGACCTGAACCCGACGGGACCCGACGACCTGTGTCGGGTTCGGGTCATGTCGGGTCGCTCTTCCGGTTCTGGCTTTCGGGCTCGGGTCAGATTGGGTCAGGTTCAGGTCAGACTGCGTCCAGGTTGGACTGAGTCCGGGTCGGACACACACAGTAAGTATTATATTTAACTCTGCTGGGAAGTTGAGTTTAATAAGTGTCAAAAGTTGAAAAGCCAACCAAAGCCGGGAGTCCGGGTCATTAAGGAGGGAAACTCTGAGTCTGCGCAGTGAGCAAGTGAGCATCTCGATGATGTCATTGCGCTCATGCTGCAGCTTCCTGCAGATTCGGAATCGGGAGGTAGATAAAGTGAACATTCCGGTGGTCGGGTAAGGCGCGGGTCGGTTCGGGCGCGGGAATAAATGGAGATACTCGTGCCGGGTCGGGCTTGGGTCCAATGTGGTTCTGTCGGGTTCGAGTCGGGTATTTTTTCCTGACCTGAGCAGGCCTTTACCGCTCTGTCAGTTCAGTGCCGTATTTAAACTATTGCTTGGAGTTCTGTTTTACAGGGTCTCGGCTGTTTAAGTGTTTCCCAGACCCACTACTCTGATTAATCAGACATTTTGCTGCAAACTGCTGCTGCTACAATTGAAATGTAAAAAAGAATTTCCAGTGACCTGCAACCAATGGGCAAATACATTTCAGAAAGATAAAGCTCATTCACCAATCCACAAATGTGTCTTTCTGCTTATATTTATAAACAACTCCTTCTCTCCACTATGAGAACTATACAATCACTCCAGTTATTTGAAAGTTAGTATAAGATGTTCCAGTTCATCAATTTTAAAATTGCAGCAGGTATTTTCCAGAAAACTTCTCTGTTGGAACCTCAGTCCCATTTAGATTGAAAGTGGACAATTAATGTATTCACTTGTTCATTGTGGACAGGTGTCTGACTTCGAATAAATCTCATTAACTTTCAATGAGGTGGCAGTATTTCTGTGCTCCCATTTTACACAGTCTGTCCTTTTCATGCACCATGTTTTTATTCTCCTCTCCCATTCTCCACAGGATACAGATTGCAAGCATCATCAATCTAGCTGTTGAAAAGCATTGGAAGAATCTGGTCACACAGGTATTGAAACATTCATTATCTTCTATTTTACAAGTTGGTTGCTTTAAACACAGTACGATGTGTAATCATCTTGAAAAGAGATTCTCTTCAATATCCAAAACAAATTGAATTACAAACCTGACAGACAAACACAGGAGAACAAATGACTAGTGAACACAAACCTCATGGTGCTCATTTTCAGATTTATTGCAGTCATCTTACAAAACAAGTGAAAGAATATTCCAGTGAAATGATTTGGAAAGTAGGTGTGACTTTTGTTGGTGCCTTTCTTTGCTCTGTTGGTGAAACTTTCTTGCACCTGACTCCTGTTCATGTCTCTGTTTCCTCTATTGAATGAGGAAGGAGGTATTTGATCAGAAATCAACTGGATTGTGTACCTTTGAGAGGGGATTTCTGCACCATCAGGGCTGGAAACAGGAGTGAGTGAAAGACACTGCATGGAGTTTGATTTTGGACAGAGGGAGAGTAAATCTAACAGGATTGTGAGATATTGGCCTGGATTTTACCTTCCCAATAGCAGCAAACACTGATACTTTCACTGCTATTGAGGGTCTGAACAGCAGTGCAACTGCCGGTACATGCACACACTAACACCAGCATCTGGAAGTTGTGGTGGTGAGAAATGTGCTTAGAAGGAGCCTCTGATCATAATCGCACCAGCCCACTCTTTAAAGTGACAGGGACCTGTAGTTCAGCAATTTGGGCTCATTGCCCACAACGTACCCTGATTTTTACCTGGGTTGGATTAGAGCCGGTACCAACAGGCTTAGGGCCTGCTCGGGAAGGACTTTTCTGTTGACACAACAGCTCCACTATTCCAGGAAGACACCGGCAGCAGCAGGGGTCAACTTTCAGAGGGAGTTCAGACATTTTAAATGTTGTATTTTGTTTCTTAATTGGATGTAAGTTTTTAGCATGGCCTTATCAGAGTTCTTAAATTTGCATCTGACTTTTTATCAACAAGATTGAAGTGCTTTTAAAAGATCTCTAAATATATATGACTTTTTATCAAGATTTACCTGGCTTCTTTGTAAAGACGCGAGTAAGATAGAAGTGACTTTTAAAAACTACATCTTATCCTTTAAAATCCTGCTTCCATGTAGATGACATTGGAAGATGGCTTCAGAATAACTTAGACTATCTTTCTAATAGGTACTGCAACAGCTGACGTCCTACTTTCTGCAAAAGCTGGTGAATTACAAAGAAACAATGTATTGAACATTTTATAAACTGTTGATGCAGATGGGATTCAAACTCATACATGTAAAACAGAAGGAATTAATAATCCATCATCTTAACCTCTCAAACACTTCATCACCCAGCTTTGTGCCAGCAGCCCATCACATGTCTTTTTTGCCTCTATGAAAATTTGGGCAGGATGGTCACCTTCAGCTCAGATCCTGACTGTGCAGCCAGATGTGCAATGATGGAACGGTAGCTTCTGTAAGTAAATGACATTTCCATCACATCAGGTCATGGCCTGTTGGGAATGGAGCGGTGTGAAACATTTCCAGACCATGTCCAACACGTTTCTACTCAGTGTGAAAACCCACCACGGAAAGACTGGAACATACAATCATTTGATCACATCATGATTAACATCACTCAGACACCTGAACCATTAGGTCACTGACGAAGTCGTGATGACTTCGAATTTCTCAGGAAATGACAACTGAACTAACTGACTGGAAGAATTTCTTTAACTCCACATGATCAGAAAAGCACAGCCTCAGACTGACTCGGCAGATGAGTATTGATTGAATAATTTCTGTGTGAGGAATGTTCCAGCATCATAAACCAGGGGAACGTGCTGACTGAGCTGTGTCTTCATCTCTTCTGGGCAGTCGGACAGTTCACCCTTCATTCTGCTCTGATTCACTTTCCCAAAGGGGATCTACAGATTCTCAAATCTGGAGACTCGTTTTCTTATTTTGTTCCTTTTGATTTTTCTTGCTCCTGAATGATAATATATTCTAAACCTCGGATCAACCCTCCCCTTTGCGTCGTGTTATAGTCTTGGTTAAAAGAGACACAAAACGGCACAAACACTCTGAAACATACAACACGGTCACACTTTCCTTCAGTGAGATTAATGTTGAGCTGTTTTCCAGGTTAAATGCAATTGCAAACAAATTGCTCTCAAAGAAATTGTCGGGGATTGAGTTGCCGTTGAAATATTAGCACTGGACATCTGTACGAGCAGGAACAGCCATTTCAAACTCACATCCTTCACAAAGGCAACCACCGAGCTGTTTTCTTGTGTGAATAAAATTCATAAGAAAAGTTAAAGTTCATAAGAAAATGGATGTAAATGATTGATAGCTAAACTTTTGAAGCAAGGATATGAATCCAGGATTTTCTGATTATTAAACAAACACTCGAACCAATTAAGCGACTGAGCCAGATCACAAGTGCTGTGACAACTAAGGGCAGAGGAGGGCACTCTTTATTCTCATCCCACTTCTCCACAGGTCACAACATCTATGTGAACTTTTCCCACATACTGATACAGTCAATCATGTACTCTATTTTTCCCAGAATAGAAGACACTGACCAGGTTTCTTTAATGAACAACAAAATTATCCATTTATTGTCGAACAAGTTTTAACTAGTCATGAAGTAAAGCCTAAACATTCAGGTGGAAATATTAAAAGTTCCTTTTTCACCTTTACCAACTTTTAAAGTCCTTTTTTTGATCTTCGAGCCACACGCACACACACACCGGATAGCTGAAAAAATAAAAGGGATTTTTTTTTTAATTCAGCACTCTGTTACAGACATAAAAACCTCTTGGGCTGTTTATTTGCTCGTTTTTGAAGAAATCATCAGATGAGATATGTTGCTCCAAAACTGGAATACAGTCGAACTTCCGAGTATTCGTAGACAGGTCACTAGGGTATTTTGGAACAGTTCTTTTCAGAAGGCATTGAGAATTAATTTTAGCCGGCCTTCTTCAAAGACATGCGACAAGATGAATTAACTCAGTGGACTTCTCAGGTTTCTTTTAAAGATTTTCTGGAAAACAAACTGGGTTGTGGTCTTCTCTCCTTCCTTGACGATTCTTCAGGCTAACTTTATCAGCTGCTCACTCCAGCAGGTAAAACACACTGACTGCTACAACCAAAGGTTGTGAGTTTTCTGCTGTCTTCGGTTTGCGCTGCTGCTGCCAAGCTTGTCCAATCAAGGGGCATGACTGACTTCTCTGTCCACATTTCTCCCTGTTACCAGGGTTTCTGCTCTATATTTAAATTGAATCATGTGACAACCAGTAAACAAAGTTGCCAAATTGGTTCTTTTGGTGCCCTCTTGAAAAAGAACTGGTCCTACATTTATTCAGTTTGATTATGACTTATTCAAAAAATATTTTAAAAGAAACAGAATCCCTTCCAAAACATCATTTACTTTCCCTGAGCTACAGGTTATTGCAAGACTCTCTGGCTGTGTTTATTTTAGGTGATTTTGTACTCAGGTTCTTTCTGAATCCATGTGTTTGCAGATCTTTGTGAATGAGAGATGTGGTAATATGTTTAAAAGATTTCCCTGTAAATTATTCATATCTCCATCTTTCTCCGAACTTTGTACAAACACATTAATATGGGAATCACACTCATCAGGCCGTCATACCTGTCTGCTAAACATTGAAAGGTGACAGTGTTTATTGTGACTGGGTTCCATTTATGAAGACACATCTTGATGATTCACACATGTAAAAATTTGTATATTATGTTCATGACATAATGACATAAATAAACATTACCTTGCACTTGCCATGCTTGGTGAACATTTTCTCTGCTGATGCCCCCTGAATATATTCGAGAACATGGTGACGAGGTTGAGATAAAAGTCTGTAAATATCGGCAGCAAACAGCAGCAGGGACTGCAGTGAACAAGATTTACGTGACATATTTGTGCTTATATTGGTGGGTGAAATAAGATACTAAACACACAAAATCCTACATTTGAGCTCGCGTAAAAGATTGCTCTGTCCATGGCGATAGCATCAAAGAATGCTCAGGAATTTTGTCCGATGCCAGTGAACGTAACACACTTCAGGGGAACTTAAAAAAAATGGTAAAATGGGCTTTCACATAACAGATGAAGTTTTACACAGAGAAGTGTGAAGTGATACAATTTGGAAGGAAGAATGCCATATAAATGAAACATTACAGTTATAAACTGGGTGCAGGAGCAGAGAGACAATGTACACCAATGTTCGAAGGATTGAAAAGGTTGCTCAGAGCAAACAGGACACTTGGCTTTATTAATAGAGGCATAGAGTAAAAGCATATAAGTTATGCTAAACCTTTATAAAATGCTGTGAATGAATGTCCTCTTCCTGTACCTCCACAGAAAGCTTCCATTCCAGGTTTACACACACTCATCAGGATGACTCTCCACAGATCCTGCCACTCCAGGCTCGGACAACCACTTCAGGATCACTCTCCACAGATCCCGCCATTCCAGGTTCGGACACCCACTTCAGGATTACTCTCCATACATCCCAGCACTATGGGCTCGGAGACCCTCTTCAGAGATCCTAAATCTCCAGACACGGACATCCTTTGAGGACCACTCTCCACAGATTCTTCCCTCCAGGCTCAGACACCCTCTTCAGAATCACTCTCCATACATCCCGCTACTCCACGCATGGATATCTCCCTCAGGATCAGATCAAAGAATGTTGCTTGTCACATATCAGCTCAAGCCTGAATGTTGTTCAGGTCTTGCTGCTTGCACGCACAGACTGCTTCAGTATCTGAGGAGTTGTGAATCATCACTGAACATTCCCACTTCTCACTTATGTTGAAGAGAAAGCCATCAATGAAACAGCTGAGGATGGTTGGGCCAAGGACACTGCCCTGAGAAACTAAGTATCCAGTCATGAATGATGGAGGACAATTAAATAACGAACCAGATGAGGAGGCTCCAAAAACATCCCTATCCTCAATGTTGGTGGAGCCGAGCACGTCAGTGCAAAAGGTGAAGCTGAAGCATTTGAAACCATCTTCAGTCAGAAATTGCTCAGTGGATGATTCATCTCGGCCTCTTGAGGTCCCCAGCATCACAGCTTCCAGTTTTCAGCCAATTCGCTTCACTCCACATAATGGCAAGAAAAAGCTGAAGGCACTCGATATAGCAATTCCGGCTCTAGTACTGAAGACTTGTGCTCCAGAACTAGCTGCGCTCTCAGCCAAGCTGTTCCAGTAGAGCTACAACACAGGCATCTACTTGACAATGTGGAAAATTGCCCAAGTGTGCCCTCTCCATAAAAAAATACAGGACAAATCCAATCTGACCAATTGCCGCCCCATCAGTCTACTATCAATCATCAGCAAAGTGATGGAAGATGTCACCAACAGTGCTATCAAGCACCACACACTTAGCAATAATTTGCTCATCGATGCTCAGTTTAGGTTCTGGCAGGGTCTCTCAGCTCCAGGAAATAATTTGGCAGATAGGGTAGAATGTGGGAAAATGTGAGGTTATCGACTTTGGTAGGAAGAATAGAAAAGGAAAATATGATTTCAATTGTGAGAGATCACAGAATGCTGCGGTGCAGAAGGATCTGGGTGGCCTTGTACATGAATCACATAAAGTTACCATGCAGGTACAGCAAATAATTAGGAAGGCAAATGGAATGTTACCCTTTATTGCAAGGGGGATGGAGTATAAAAGTAGAGAAGTCTTGCTACAAATGTACATGGTGCTGGTGAAACCACACCTAGAGCACTGTGTGCAGTTTTGGTCTCCTTATTTAAGGAGGGATATACTTGCATAGGAGGCAGTTGAGAGAAAGTTCATTGGATTGATTCCTGTGATGAAGGTGTTGTCTTATGAGGAAAGTTGAGCAGGTTGGACCGATACTCATTGGAGTTGAGAAAAATGAAAGGAGAACGTATTGAGACATATAAGATTCTGAGGGGGTTTGACAGGGTAGATGCTGAGAGGATGTTTCCTCTTGTGGTGGAATCTAGAACTAGGGGACACAGTTTCAGATTTAGAGGTTTTTCATTTAAGAAGGAATTTCTTCTCTCAGAGGGTCATTAATCTTTGGAATTCTCTACCGCAGAGAGCAGTGGAGGCTGGGTCATTGAATGTCTTCAAGATTTTTATCTACAAGAGAGCCAAGGGTTATGTGGGCAGGCAAGAAAGTGGGGTTGAGGTCATGATCAGGTCAGCAATGATCCTATTGAATGGCGGAGCAAGCTCGAGGGGCCAGATGGCCTACTCCTGCTACTAGTTCTTCTGATCTTATGTTTGTATGATCTCATTGCAGCTTGGTCCAAACAGAGACAAAAGAGTGGAATTCCAGAGGAGAGGTGAGAGTGATTGCCCTTGAGTGAGTGTGGCATCAAGGATCCCCAGCAAAATTGAAGTCACTGGGAATCGGGGGATAACTCTCCACTTGCTGGAGTTGGACCTCGCACAAAACAAGATGGTTGTGGTTCGTGGAGGCCAATCATCTCAGCCCAGGACACTGCCTCAGGAGTTTCTCAGGGTAGAGTCGCAGACCCAAACATCGCAGCTGTTTCATTGACGACTTTCTCTTCAACATAAGTCAGAAGTGGGAATGTTAGATGATGACTCACAACTCTTCAGATACTGAAGCAGTCTGTGCCTGCAAGCAGCAAGACCTGAACAACATTCAGGCTTGAGCTGATAAGTAACAAGCAACCTTCTGGCCACACAAGTGCCAAGCAGTGAACATCTCCAATGAGAGAGAAAAAAAATCTACCTTTTGATATTCAGAAGCATTATCATCGTTAAATCCCCCACCATCAACATCTTGATCAGAAACATAACTGGACCAGTCACATCTATGCTGTGGCTATAAGCGCAGGTCAGAGATTACGAATTCTGCAGCAAGTATCTCACCTCCTGACACCCCAAATCCTGTCCACCATCTACAAGGTACAAGTCAGGAGTGTGATGGAATACATCCCACTCAACAACACTCAATAAGCTCAGCACCATCCAGGACAAAGCAGCGCACTTGATCGGCACCTCACCCGCCACCTTAAACATTCAATCCCTCCACAACCAGTAAACAGTGGCTGCAGTGTGTACCATCTCCATATGCACTGCAGCAACTCGCCAAGTATCCTTCAACAGCACCTTCCAAACTCGTGACCACTGCCACCTCGAAGGACAAGGGCAGCAGATGCATGGGAACTCACTCCCTGCAGGTTCCCCTCCAAGACACTCACCATCCTGACTTGGAACGATATCACCATTTCTTCACTGTTGTTGGGTCACAATCCTGGAACTCCCTCCCCAATAGCACTGCGGGTGTTCCTGCACCATATGGACTGCATCAGTTCAAGAAGGCAGCTCTCCACCACCTTCTCAACGGCAATAGGAATGGGTAACACATGCTCGCCTTATCAGCGATACTCACACCCAAGAATGAATAAAAACCAAATCACTCTCCACAGATTCCCCACAATCTGGGCATGGACATTTACTTCAGGAGCACCGAGCTTTATATCACTGCAACATGAGTTCCAATCTTCATATTCTGTTCACTTTTCACATTATTTTCTCCCAGTCCACGAGCTTTTATTAATTCAGTATTCGGGTCTCTGCTCCACCGCCGTTTCTAACATCTCACCTCTGACAAAAAATCACTCTGATCTATCGTAGGTACTAAATGACCCCTCATTTTAAACTCCATCTGCCAAAGCATTGCTCACTCACTTAATCTATCAAGTAGATTTGAAAATAAATTTCTTGCCAAAGGATAATTTTCTGCATCTGCTCCCTCGCCATTTGCTTTTCCCATTTGTCTTTCACTTGGTGCAAATCGAGAGAAAGTAAAGATGGAAGGAAGGAGGGGAGGAGAAATCCTGTTCCGTTTCGTGATCTTCATTCCAGTGCAGTTTGGGTGAAGAATTCCAATTGTCTGTCTCAATTTTAATAAAGTATAAACAATTCTGGAATCACTGTCTGGACAGAGACAAGAACAGCTTTCGAGGCTGACTTTCCAAATAATCTCACCCAACATAAACATTACACGAAACAGTTCGTAAACTAACGACAAGGATGAACTTCGAACCCACGGGTGCAGAGCACAATGGATCAGCAGTCCATCACCTTAACCTCTCGGCCACCTTGTCAGTTGAAGCAACGCAACTGTCACCTTCAGCACAGCTTCTGGCTGTGCAGCCAGCTGTGGAATGATGGAAATATATCTTCTGTTGGTAAATGATGTTGGGAATGGAGCGGTGTGAAACATTTCCAGACCATGTCAAACACGTTTCTACTCAATGTGAAAACCCACCACGGAAAGACTGGAACATACAATCAATTCATCACATCATGATTAACATCACTCAGACACCTGAACCATTAGGTCACTGACGAAGTCATGATGACCGAATTTCTCATGAAATTACAACTGAACTAACTGTTTTGAAGAATTGCTTAAACTCCACATGATCAGAGAGACACAGCCTCAGGCCGACTTGGTGGGTGGTGCAAACGGATATCACTGCTTCTGATCTTCACCAGAACAGAGAGTGAGATGTGACATTGATCATCAAACAGACTGTGAGAGAATACAACAGAATAAAACACATGGAGAGACACTGTGGAATAACAAATAGATTTGATTGGAATGTTGAAATTTTGATTGAATGGATAAAACACCAGAAACAGCAGATTAAAGTGGGATTCTCATCATTATATTGATCTGAGACAGAAAAGAGAAACTGTTGGAAAGAAGAGAAGAGGGAAGAAAAGAAAGGATGGAATGTTCAATTTTTTCAGTTTTTTCACTCGCCCAGCTGATAAAAAAGGTTGCAAATAACAGAGAATTTCAACAAAAAGGGAGATTAAATGTTGCTGAAACCTTGGATCGAAGGATGCCCCAACAGATCACCTGTTTAACAGTCTCATCACTGGGGGATTTCAATCAGTGAACAATATTATTCTCTACTTTTTTTGTTAATTGGTCCCAGAACTGTCACTTGGAATTAATATCTGTGTTCCGACTCCTGAATAATAAAATTGTGAGTTTCTCGTTATTTTCTGGACACAGTTCCTGCTGTAAGAACTAAGAACTCTTTTCTAATTTACACAATACTCCAGACACAATCATCAAGCCTGCGAAGCTAGCATCCTTGGTGCTGCTCTCTCTTCTCCCAAACTTCATCTCATGTGACTGTTCCATCATCACTCTGACAGTAGGAGGGGTTGATCCCACTATCTTCAGCATTAACCCTTTACATCCTTAAACCACACTGTCTGTCCAAAAAAAATGGGTGCAGGGAACTTCCTTCATTGATCAAAACACCAACAGCAGCACAGTGGCGCAATGGTTAGCACCGCAGCCTCACAGCTCCAGCGACCAGGATTCAGTTCTGGGTACTGCCTGTGTAGAGTTTGCAAGTTCTCCCTGTGTCTGTGTGGGTTTTCGCCGGGTGCTCTGGTTTCCTCCCACCTCCAAAAGATTTGCAGGTTGATAGGTAAATTGGCCATTGTAAATTGTCCCTAGTGTAGGTACGTGGTTGGAGAATGGTGGGGATGTGGTAGAGAATATGGGATTAATGTAGGATTAGTATAAATGGGTGGTTGCTGGTTGGCACAGACTCGGTGGGCCGAAGGGCCTGTTTCTGTGCTGTATCTCTAAATAAGAAAAGTAAAATAAAAGCTACCAGTCGTAACTCAACTCAAACCCATTAGAGAGATAGAGGGAGACTGTCAGAGAACTTCCTGCATCCAGTCCTGACCCTGTCACACTCAGCAGCTTCTCACCCAGACCCCACTCTCATCAACACTGAACATTGTTACCGAGACCCTTCAAATACTGTTTATAAAAGGTAGAAAAACTCAAACTTCAACACAGCTAGATTGAATAGAACAAAGTTTAATATCTTCTCGTCGTCACTCGGTAACCACATGAGACAGTCCTTAAATCAGTAGCATAAATTATCAGCTGTAAGAATGTTTGTCATTGGGTTGAATCATTTCTGTGTGAGGAATGTTCCAGCATCATAAACCAGGGGAACGTGTTGACTGAGCTGTGTCTTCATCTCTTCTGGACAGTTCATCCTTCATTCTGCTCTGATTCACTTTCCCAAAGCAGATCGACAGATTCTCATATCTGGAGACTGGGTTTTCTTATTTTGTTCCTTTTGATTTTTCTTGCTCCTGAATGATAATATATTCCAACCTCGGATCAACCTTGCCCTGTGTCCCAGTCTCGGTTAAAAGCGACAAATAACGGCACCAACATTCTGAAACAGACAACACGGTCACATTCTGCTTCAGTGAGATTAATGCTGAGGCAGTTTCCGTGTCGAATGCGATTGTGAACAAATTTCTCTCGAGGAAATTGTGAGTGATCAAGTATTTGCACTGAATTTCTGTGCAAGAAGGGACAGTTTCAAACAGTCATTCCCAAATCACTTCCTTCACAAAGAAAAAGACTGTGCTGTCTTAACGTGTGAATCAACTTCACAAACAAATTTGAACTCGAAGTTCAGGAGAAGACAGAGATGTGAATGATTGACAGTGTAATCTTTAAATCATAATTTTCCATTTCTTCGTTGAAGCGAGGCTCAACCCTAAGCCACGAGAGATCGCGGAAAGCTACAAACTTGGATCCAGAAATCAGAAAAGTAGTGAAACAGTTGGTGAGTACATTGTGACACTGAAGAATTTATCACCACATTGCAACATTGGCACATTCTTAGACCGTGCATTATGAGACAGATTTGTGCTTATATTGGTGGATGAGGAAAGATACTAAACACACAAAATCCCAATTTGAGCTAGTGTGTAAGATTGCTCTTTCCACGGAGATAGCATCAAAGAATGCTCGTGAATTTCGTCCTTTGCCAGTGACAGTAACACACTTCAGAGGAACTTAAACACACTGGTAAAATGGGCTTTAACACAACAGATAAAATTTTACACAGAGAAGTGTGAATTGATACAGTTTGGGAGGAAGAATGAGACAATGTACACCAATCTTTTTTGATCAAGGTTTGAAAAGGTTGCTAAGAGCAAACAGGACACTTGGCTTTATTAATAGAGGCATAGAGGAAAAGAAAATAAGTTATGCTAAACCTTTATAAAACACTGGGGCTGAATGGCCGACTCCTGCACCTCCACGGAAATCTTCCACTACAGGCTCGGACACCCTCTTCAGGATCACTCTCCATACATCCCGCCACTCCACGCACGGATATCTCCCTCAGGATCAGATCACAGCTCCACAGTCCTGCCACATCCAGTCGTGAATGGTGGTGGATAATTATCTAACTAACAAGGTGAGGAGGCTCCAAAAACATTCACATCCTCAATGATGGTGGTGCTGAGCACGTCAGTGCAAAAGATGAAGCTGAATCATTTGCAACCATCTTCAGTCAGAAATATTAAGTGGATTTGATCTGTGCTAATTTCAGCTCGTCATGCTCGCTGGTGCCTTGGTTCTCTGGTGCTAATTTCAGAGCAAATCCTGCAGCTTTACAATTGGAGCCAAAGAAAAAGACACAGGAGAGGTTGAAAGTGCCAAAACCTGGGATTGAACCAAGAACTGTTGAACTGTTTGTGAAGCACGAACTCAACAAAGCTATTTCAACAACAGACTAAAGCCACCATTCTGTCACTGCTTTGGAAGACAATATGTGTCATTGAAGTGAATTAAAGTCAATTAAAGTGTTTGTAAAAAGTTACAGAACACAACATGTGAGTAATATTCCCCATTGTTTTCTCAGTGCTGATGGATTGTGAAGTGGGAGACAGCCAGAAGTCCCACTGTGCCACACTGACCCTGAGCTGTGAGTGAAATGAGATCAAGTTCAATCTTTTGCAGAGAGATTCTGGAGAGAGGTAAGAGTCCTGAATCAAGGAAAGACTTTCTGACACAATAAAAGCAAAATACTGCAGATGCTGGAAATCTGAAATAAAAACAAAATGTGCTGGAAATACTCAATAGCTCTGGCACCATCTGTGGTGAGAGAAACAGAATTAACGTTTCTGGTCTGTGACCTTTCATCAGAACTGACACAGGTTAGAAAAGAATTAGGTTTGAAACAAGTGAAGGGGAGGGGCATGTGGGAGAACAAAGGGGAAGGTGTTTGATAGTGCAGAGGGCAGGAGAGATTAAATAACAAAGTTGTCCAGGGACAAAGGTAAAGAGTGTGTTAATGCTTGTGGTTGCCTGACACCAGTCATGCTCTGATGTTATTGAACACAATGTTCAATCCACAAGGCTGTCGAGTGCCAAATCAAAAGGTCAGGTGCTACTCCTCGAGCTTGGGTTGATTTTCACTGGAACACTGGAGCAGGCCAAAGACAGAAATGTTGTCATGAGAGCAGGGGGGAGTGTTGAAATGGCAAGCAACCAGAAGCTCAGGATCATGCTTTCGGCCTGAGCAGAGGTGTTCCATCTAATCTGCGTTTGGTCTCCCCAGTTTAGAGGAGACCGCATTGTGAGCAGTGAATACAGTATACATAACTGAAAGAAGTACAAGTAAATCGCTTCTTCACCTAAAAGGGATGTTTGGGGCTTTAGATAATGAGCAGAGAGGAGGGAAAAGGGCAGGTATTATATCTCCTGCGATTGCATGAGAAGGTGCCTTGGGAAGGGGACGAGGTGTCAGGGTAATGGAGGAGTGGACCAGGGTGTCGCGGAGGGAACAATCCCTTCAGAATGTTGACAGGGGAGGGGAGGATGCGTTTGGTGGTGGCATCACGCTGGAGGTGGCTGAAATGGTGGAGGATGATCCTTTGGATGTGGAGGCAGGTGGGGTGGAAAGTGAGGACAAGGGGAACCCTGTCGCAGTTCTGGGAGGGAGGGGAAGGGGGAAGGCAGAGGTTGAGAGTCCTGTCAATTACAGTGGGAGGGGGCGGGGTGGGAGTAGTTGAAATCTGGTGATATTGTTGAATTTAATTTCAAACACTCGTTGAACTCTCTGCTGATGAAGACTGAAAAAGGGAAGAACAACCACACAACAAGGGTCTCAAATCCAAGACCCTGAGGTTAAAAGTCTCATGCTCTACCAAGTGAGCTAACAAGGCCTGAGACAGTACTTCTACTCTGTCTGTTATTGGACGGATGCAGCTGTTGGCTCCACCCCAAGGGCGGGAATTTGTTCCACCAACTATGAAGCAGTTTCCCATCAATTCCCCAGATTATCAGTAAATCCACTTCCAGAAGCCCCAAAGTGTGATATATTCCTCTCACTCATCAATAATAAAACTGAAATCTTTTTACCTTCCAAATGCTGCCATCTATTTTGTCAGTATTTATTTCTCTCTCCTTTTTATTTAGTTCATGCATTTCTTCAGAATTTTTTTTTCAATTATATCTGAGGGAAGAAATGAACAGATCTGGCAGCTCAAAACTGGGCATCCATGAGGCAATGTGGGCCATCAGCAGCAGCAGAATTGTATTTAAACACAATATGTTACCTCATGGCCTGGCATATCCCTAACTCTACCATTACCATCAAGCCAAGGGAGCAATAGTGGTTCAATGAAGTGTGCAGGAGGGCATGTCAGGAGCAGCACCAAGCAGACCTAAAATGAGTGAAGCTACAACACAGGACTACTTGCATGTCATATAGCAGAAGCAGCATGCAATAGACAAAGCTGAGTGATCTCACAACCAACAGATCAGATCAAAGCTCTGCAGTCCTGCCACATCCAGTCCTGAATGGTGGTGGATAATTAAACAATTAACAGGAGGACGAGGCTCCACAAATATCCCCATCCTTAATGATAAGGGAGACCAGTATATCAGTGCAAAATACAAGGTTGAATCATTTGCAACGATCTTCAGCCATAAGTGCCAAGTAGATGATCCACCTCGGCCTCCTCCTGAGGTCCCCAGCATCACAGGTGCCAATCTTCAGCTAAATCCACTTCACTCCACATGATGTCAAGAAATGGCTGAAGGCTCTGGATACTGACAACATCCTGGCTGCAGTGCCGAAGACTTGTGCTCCAGAACTAGCCACGCTGCCCGCCAAGCTACAACACTGGCATCTACCCAGCAATGTGGAAAACTGCCCAGGTATGTTCTGTATACAAAAGGCAGGACAAATCCAACCCGCTCAATTCCTGCCCGATCAGCCTCCTCTTGATCATCAGTAAAGTGATGGAAGGTGTCGTTGATAGTGCCATCAAGCAGCACTTACACAGCCATAACCTACTCACCAATGCTCATTTTGGGATCTGCCAGGGCCAGTTAGTTCCTGACCTCATTATGGCCTTGGACCAAATATGGACAGAAGAGCTGAATTCAGGAGGTGAGGTGAGGTGACAGTGACTGCTCTTGCCAAGGGCGTCAAGGAGCCCTTGCAGAATTGAAGTCAATGGCAATCAAGGAGAAAAGTCTCCACTGGTTGGAGTCATACCTTGCGCAAAGGAATATGGTGCTGGTTGTTGGTGGCCAATCATCTCAGTACCAGACATCGCTCAGGAGTTCCTCAGGGTAGTGTCCTAGGCCCCAACCGTCTTCAGTTGCTTCATCAATAAACTTCCTTCCATCATAACGTCAGAAGTGGAAATGTTCACTGATGATTGCAAAATGTTCAGTTGCATTAGTAACTCCTCAGATACTGAAGCAGTCCGTGTCCACATGTAGAGAGACCTGGACAATATCCAGGCTTGGACTGATAAGTGGCAAGTAACATGCACGCCACAAAAATGCCAGGCAATGACCATTTCCAACAAGAGTGAATCTAACCATCCCCCCTTGACAGTCAATGACATTACCATTGCTGAATCCTTCCCTATCAACATCCGGTGGTTTACCAATGAGCAGAAACTGAATTGGATCAGTCAGATAAATACCGTAGTTACAAGAGCAGGTCAGAGGCTGGGAATTCTGCTGCAAGTAACTCACCTCCTGTCCACCATCTACAAGGCACAAGTCAGGAGTGTGATGCAATACTCCCCACTTGCCTGGATGAGTGGAGCTCCAACAACACCAAAGAAACTCAACACCATCCAGGACAAAGCAGATCACTTGATCAGCACTCCATCCACTACTTTAAATATTCAAATCCTGCACCACCCGTGAACAGTGGCAGCAGTGTGTACCATCTACAAGATGCACTGCAGCAACTCACCAAGCCTCCTTCGACAGCACCTTCCAAACCCCCAACCTCGACCACCTAGAAGGACATTGGATGAATGGAAACACCACCATCTGCAAGTTCCCCTCCAAGTTACACACTGTCCTGACCGGGAACTATATCACCATTCCTTCACTGTCACTGGATCAAAATCTTGGAACTCCCTTCCTAACAGCACTGTGGGTTTACGCACAACACATGGACTGCAGCAGCTCCAAAAAGGCAGCTCACCACCACCTTCTCAAGAGCAATCCAGGATGGACAATAAAGGCTGCATTTGCTGACAACGCAACCACTAGGTGGCACAACTCGCTTTCGCCTCCTGCTTTGCACCGGCCGCTTCCACCCTCCACAGTCGCTCGCTCCAGACCTCGCTGCACCCCCGCCCACTTCCCTGGCCGATTGTCACCCGATCATGTCACCCCATTCTCCAGTCGTTCGCACACTCCCCACCCCACCTCCCCTCCAGCCGCTGGCTCCAGGCTGCGCAGCTTCCCTTCTCTCGGCCAATTGCTCCCATGTTTGTCCAGTCTCCACGCGCCGCCCGAAGAAGCAAGGTGGGCTGCAAAGTGTGACGTAGGATTGAGTAGTGAGTGGCCAAGAGGAGGGAAGTGGCACGGCCTAGAGCTAGCGGCTGGAGCGGGGGTTGGGGGGCAGAGAGCAAGCGGCCATCGAGCTGGAAGACGCGAGTGGGGAACAATTGTCCAGGGGAGCATCGAGGTGTGGAGCGAGCGGCTGAGGGGAGGAAGCGTCGAGGCCTGGAGCGAGTTGCCGAGGTGGGAGAGCTCCAGCCTCAAAGTCTCCTATTCAGCCACTTCCTTCAGCTGAGTGAAGGGCTGGATACCCGATGACGCTTTAGCGCACATGTGCGAAGATGGACTAGGCGCGAATATGCGATGATGTTGGCGCTGCGCAATGACATCATCCTCCGCATGTGCCACTTAATCCTGGCAAGATGTAGCTGTGTCTATGCACAGCTTGGCACAGTCCGATGATGTCAGCGGGCCGTTGCATTGACAGGAATCACATTGTGTCAGCAGTGCCCACATCCCATGAAAGAATAAAAAAGAGATTTACCACAATGGTAGCAGGGTGAGGGATTTCAGTTATGTGGAGAGATTGGAGAAGCTGGGGTTCTTCTCCTTGCAGCAGAGAAAATTCAGAAGAGATTTGTCACATTTGTTCAAAATCATGAAGCTCTTCAATAGTTTAAATAAGGAGAAACTGTTTCCAGTGGTAAAAGGGTCAGGAAGCAGAGGACACAGATATCAGGTGATTGGCAGAAGAACCAGAGGTGACATGAGGAACCATTTTTTACACAGCAATGTGTTGTGATAAAGAAAGAAAAGACTTGCATTTATATAGCACCTTTCGAGACCACTGGATATATCAAAGTACTTTGTAGACAATGAAATACTTTTGAAGTGTAATCACTGTTGTAATGTCAGAAATGCAGCAGCTGATATTCACAAACAGCAATGCGATAATGACCAACTGATCTGATTGAGGGGCAAATATTGATCACAACACCAGGGATAATAGCTCTTCACTTGTTTGAAATTGCAGCATGGGATCTTTCACATTCACCCAAACATGCAGACCAGGTCTTGGTTTAACATCACACCTGAAAGGCAGCACCTTCAACACCCTCAGTGCTGTACTGGAGAGTCATCTGTGAAATCTGAACCCAGAAGCTTGTGATTTCGAGGTGAGTGTGACCAACTGAGCCACAGCTTTTACCTGAGTCTCAATCCTTCTACCAACAGTTTCTATCGGGTCTGTCGCAACCCCTCATGATTGTGAACACCTCTATCAAATCTCCTCTCTGGAGAACAACCCCAGCTTCTCCAATCTATCCACATAACTGTAATCCGAACCACATGTTGCAGAAAGGAATTTTTCCTCAAGTTCCTTCTGGTTTTGTGAGTCACCTTAAATCTATAACCTTCGGTTATTGACCTTTCAGCAGTTAGAAACAGTTCCTCAGTATTTACTCTACCTCAAACCTTCAAGGAAGCTCTGCAAAGTAACTGAAAATCAAGTTGTCAGAAGTGGGATTTAAACACATGCCTCCAGTGAAAGCTGCAACCTGAACAGAGAAGCTGAAACCGCTCAGTCACCTCAACTGTTCAGACCTTTTTGACCTCGTCATCACTTCTGTACTTTGAAAGGTTCACTCAGTTCAGTACCTTGTTCAATGTTGCTGGAATGCACAGTGACTCCCCCGGGTTTTCCTGAGCTTGTTCTCGGTGAATGGGGATGTTTGTCTTGGGATGTGGAATCTTGCATCCCTGTAATGGACGTTAACCCACTGATTGAATCTGTATTCAGTGCTTTCCGCTGGTGCTGGGTAATTGCAGAGTGTGGGGCTGGAATGTTGCTGCTTGTCCCGGCCTCACTCACTCTGGGAAAGAGTGAATAATTGATGCGTCTGTTTCTGTATCTGAAATGTGACTTCGATCTGCTGTTGTTAACCGAGACAGCGCTGCAGCAGGATACGTTAATAATCTCTCACTAATCAACTGTAAACAGTCAGAATGTGTAACTTTGAGCAGCACTTTCTGCACCGTCAGGGCTGGAAAGTTGAGGGAGGGAGAGACAGTGTCAGTATCTGAGTGTGAACAGCACCGTGCAGAGAAAGAGCCAATTTCCCGGGGCTGAGACACAGTGCATCTTTTCACATTTAATCACAATAATATCCACAGTCAGGAGCTGAAAATGATGAAAAACCGAATAGCAAGAGCAAAAATAAGAAAACTGAGCAATTATAGATTAGCTGATCAGCTTTCTCTGTGTTACCTGGTCGTCTACTGTTTTATATTCAATGCTCTCTCCACTGTGGCCAGGGAATGATTTCTTCTCAAAGGCTGAACATTAACAAAACTGCTTGTAATTTAAAATCTTTTAAAAGTAATTCCATGGAGCTAATGGGGAAAAGTTAAATAACTGCACCAGTTATCGGAGAGATGGTTGATGATGACGTGGATGTGTCTGCAGTGTGCAGGACCAGACTGTTTCTATAGATTCACAATGAATGTTCCACCCTTTATTTATAACAGTAAAACTGATAGTGGACAATGGCTAATCTGGTTGCAGCAAACTGAAGATTTAACTCATTAACACCCTACTTGATGGCACTCCAGAAAGCACAACATGCAGCTCTGTCAGTTAATGTGTTTGTTTGTTAACCCACAATTTGATGGTTCAAGCACATAAATGGATGAGGCTTTATTAACTTAAACTCTTCTACATCTGCTATATTACTCTTGCTGTTGATTTTTCAAAGATAAGGTTAATCAAGTCTTTCGTTGTGAAATCCATGCTGACTTTTTTATTATTTTTCATTTCCATCTGTATTTTCTACTTTGGAGGATGACAGGATATTATCATTCTTTTTATTCACACATGGGAGGTGGGTGTCGCTGGCTCGGCCATCCTTTATTATCCCTCCCGAATTGCCTTGAGAAGGTGGTGCTGAGCTGCCTTCTTGAACCACTGCAGTCCATGTGCTGCTGTTATGAAGAGTGTTCCAGGATTTTGACCCAGCAACAGTGAAGGAACGGTGATACAGTTACAATTCAAGATGGTGTGTGGCTTGGAGGGGAACTTGCAGGTTGTGGTGTTCCCATGCATCTGCTGCCCTTGTCCTTCTAGGTGATAAAGGTCGTGGGTTTGGAAGGTGCTGTCTCAGGAGCCTTGGCACATTGCTGCAGTGCATCTTGTGGATGGTACACACTGCTGCCACTGTGTGCCAGTGATGGAGGGCATGAATGTTGTAAATGGGGTGCCAATCAAGCGGGCTGCTTTGTCCTGTTGAGTTTCTTGAGTATTGTTGGAGCTGCACCCAGCCAGACATGTGGAGAGTATTCCATCACACTCCTGACTTGTGGACAGGCTTTGGGGAGTCAGGAGGTGAGTTACTTGCCGCAGGATTCCTAGTCTCTGACCTGCTCTTGTAGCCATAATATTTATATGGCTACTGCAGTTCAGTTTCTGCTCAATGGTAACCCCCAGGTTGTTGAGAGTGGGGGATTCAGCGATGGTAATGCCATTGAATGTCAAAGGGCGATGGTTAGATTCTCTCTTGTTTGGGTTGGTCATTGTCTGGCAGTTGTGTGGTAAGAATCTTATACATCTTTATTGTAGGGTACTCTATTGTACTGTTGAGTGACTACACTTGAAAAGTCCTTCCTTCATTGGCTGTAAAAGGCTTTGCAATGTCCTGTGGTCGTTAAATGCAAGTCTTGCTTTTTCCATTGTTATCAGTGTCATTGTGATCAAAAGATAGGATTCATGAGCACAAAGTTGAAATCAATTTTGATTAAAATAATGTAAAAGCATCTATATTTTTGCACTATACTTAATAATCTCCATCTTCCTTTCCTTACCAAGTACAATGTCTTTGACCCTGAAATTGATTCCACATTCGCAGTCCCTCAGACAATTTCAGCTCAGTTCTGATGAAAGGTCACAGATCTGAAACGTTAACTTTGTTTCTCTCCCCACAGATGCTGCCAGACCTGCTGAGTATTTCCAGCATTTTCTGTTTTTATTTCAGATTTCCAGTATCTGCAGTATTTTGCGTCTGTGTTGCTTTGAAAGTTAAAACTGACCCACCTGTCCACAATTCACACTGGGGTCTCCCATGAAATGATTCTGTATAATGTTGATGTAATGAATACAGACTCCGAGCACAGAGCCTCCTGTGGGGAATTGGGGATATGTAAACCAGCAGACTGCAGGAATTTCCACTGGGAGCACAAATTCACAAAATCTACCTTTTATATATCGATTCATTTTGATTGTCCTTCTGGAAAAATATTTTGAAACAATTTAAACATCAACCCACAGCTCCATGACTGGGTCAATTATGAGGTCATCCTCTGACAGGTCATGTGACAGCTGGAGCCACAAGACATCAGAACCAGATTTGTGACTGGATTAAAACCCGGAATCCTGTCATAATGGCTTTTCAAATAAAGCTGTTGCTGTTTGAAAACACAGCAGTTAAACTATCTGCCTGACCATGAGGGGAGCCAGGGAGAAATTTACAAAATTAAATCCTTTTACAAAATAGTTCAAAAACCATTCACTGAGAAATCATGTGAGGACTCATATGCAGTAGAGAAACAAGCAGAATACAGAAAGTACAGAGGAGAGCTGAAAAAGGAAATGAGATCAGCAAGAGAATGTATGAGGAAAGATTAGCAGGTCACATTACTGGGAACACTGAAGACTTTTACCAACATATGGACAGTCAATGAAAGGGTGGGTCAATTAGGAGATGTTGTGGAGGCAGAGGGTGTGGCTGAGGTACTAATTAAGTACATTTCATCTGTCATCAAAAACAAGCGGGTGTTGCAAATGTCACAGTCAAGAAGGAGGAAGTGGAGAATTTGGAGGGGATGAAAATAGATAAAGAGGAGACAATTACAAGGTTAGCAGTGCTCACAGTAGAAAGGTCACCCGGTCTGGATGGGCTGCATCCTGGGTTGCTGAGGGAAGTCAGGGTGGAAATAGCAGAGACTCGAACCACAATCTTTCAATCCTCCTTGAATATGGGAATGACGCCAGAGGAGTGGAGGATGGAGGTAAGCTTGGGTAGTTCGATCTTGGTTTAACTTGACCGTTCTTTTCATGTATCCACTGTCATAACTAACAACGTTAAGAAAGCCATTTTATAATGAACACATGACCAAAGGAACCATTTTGTGTTCAGTACTAATGTTTATATCCTGTATAATTAATGAGTAGCTACCCATCATGAAACAGATGATTGTAAAAGTAATGAACCTTGATGAGTTATAATTAATGAATCAATAAACATTTTAGAGAGAATGGGTTTTCATTTAAAGTTAGTTCAATCTAATTACTGTGAGCTTCTGTGTCTGTGTGGGAAAGGACAGTTTCAGCTAAATGTATTCAAACAATGGACCTTTCTCGGACCCCTGATAAAACCCATGGTGTGGTACATCGTGACCTTCAAGAGTACAGATTTAATGAATAGGAAACTTGTTTCAGATCAGATTGGGAGACAGTGTGAAACCACTCCATTGTACTCATGTCTGAGATTCTGAGGACAGGTGACTGTTTTGGAAGACATTATTAAGAACTAATTAAATGTACCTAGCAACAGCTAGGACCAATTATTATTTTACATGGTGGTGTGATGGCCATCCAGGGGTTAAAAGTAGGGATATTGTAAGGTTTCAGTGTGCAGGAACACTAGAAGGCCTCAGGAGTAAAGGCTCAGATCATCAACCAAGTTCTCCACCTGATGAGGGATCCAGACTGGGCAAAGAGGACCGTGACACTCTGAGACCAAGCTCGCCCAGTCCCCAGAGCTGTAAAGTTATATTCCCCAAGTTTGTTAAGTATAATTTTACTTTCAATTATTAAGTACTATTTTATTCTCAATAAAAGTTCTGGACTTATTAATCAATTATCCTGTTGCTTTAATTGGTTAAAGTCATACCCAAAGTGAATGTCTGCAGTAGACTTTCCAGAATTGAAAGATAAGTCTGCAAGGGTTGCGAATATTACAGCCCTGTTTAAAAAGAGAGATAAATCCAGGAACTACAGACCAATTAGTCTAATGTCGGTGGTGGGGAAACTTTTAGAAACAATTATCCAGGAGGAAATTAACTGTCACTTGGTAGAACATGGGCTAATAAATGACAGCCAGTACAGATTGGTTAACAGAAGATTGGTTAACAGAAGATTGTGTCTGAAATAATTAATGAATTAATTTCTTTAATGAAGTTTCAGAGAGAGATGACGAGTGTAGTGAGGTTAATGGTGCGTGTCTGGACATCAAAATTGTGTTTGAAAAGATACCATAAACTAGACTTGGGGCAGCACAATGGCACAGTGGTTGGCACTGCAACCTCACAGCTCTCGCAACCCAGGTTCAGTTCTGGGTCCTGCCTGTGCACAGTTTGCAAGTTCTCCCTGTGACTGTGTGTGTTTCTGCTGGGTGCTTCGGTTTCCTCCCACAAGCAAAGACTGCAAGTTGATAGGTAATTTGGCTGTTGCAAATTGCCCCTAGTGCAGGTAAGAGAATGGTTGGGATGTGGTAGGGAATATGGGATTGGTGTAGGATTACTATAAATGGGTTGTGGTTGGTCAGCACATACTCAGTGGGCCGGATGGCCTGTTTCATTTTTGAAACTCTCCATGACTTGTTAACAAAATTCAAGCAGATGGGATTAAAGGGGCAGTGGCAGTGTGGATCCAAAATTGGCTGCAGGGTAAAAAGTAGGGTGAATGCTTGTTTTCCAGAATGGAGGGAGTTATACAGTAATGTCCTTGTTAACAAAGAGAACAAAGAACAAAGATAATTACAGCACAGGAACAGGCCCTTCGGCCCTCCAAGCCTGCGCCGATCCAGATCCTCTCTCTAAACATGTCGCCTATTTTCTAAGGTTCTGTATCTCTTTTCTTCCTGCCCATTCATGTATCAGTCTAGATACATCTTGAAAGACTCCATCGTGCCCGCATCTACCACCTCCGCTGGCAACGCATTCCAGGCACCCACCACCCTCTGCGTGAAGAACTTTCCACGCATATCCCCCCTAAACTTTTCCCCTTTCACTTTGAACTCGTGTCCTCTAGTAATTGAATCCCCCACTCTGGGAAAAAGCCTCTTGCTATCCACCCTGTCTATACCTCTCATGATTTTGTGCACCTCAATCAGGTCCCCCCTCAACCTCCGTCTTTCTAATGAAAATAATCCTAATCTACTCAACCTCTCTTCATAGCTAGCGCCCTCCATACCAGGCAACATCCTGGTGAACCTCCTCTGCACCTTCTCCAAAGCATCCACATCCTTTTGGTAATGTGGCGACCAGAACTGCACGCAGTATTCCAAATGTGGCCGAACCAAAGTCCTATACAACTGTAACATGACCTGCCAACTCTTGTACTCAATACCCCGTCCGATGAAGGAAAGCATGCCGTATGCCTTCTTGACCACTCTATTTACCTGCGTTGCCACCTTCAGGGAACAGTGGACCTGAACACCCAAATCTCTCTGGACATCAATTTTCCCCAGGACTTTTCCATTTACTGTATAGTTCACTCTGGAACTGGATCTTCCAAAATGCATCACCTCGCATTTGCCCTGATTGAACTCCATCTGCCATTTCTCTGCCCAACTCTGCAATCTATCTATATTCTGCTGTATTCTCTGACAGTCCCCTTCACTATCTGCTACTCCACCAATCTTAGTGTCGTATGCAAACTTGCTAATAAGTCCACCTATACTTGACTCCAAATCATTAATGTATATCACAAACAACAGTGGTCCCAGCACGGATCCCTGTGGAACACCACTGGTCACACGTCTCCATTTTGAGAAACTCCCTTCCACTGCTACTCTCTGTCTCCTGTTGCCCAGCCAGTTCTTTATCCATCTAGCTAGTACACCTTGGACCCCAAGCGCCTTCACTTTCTCCATCAGCCTACCATGGGGAACCTTATCAAACGCCTTACTGAAGTCCATGTATATGACATCGACAGCCCTTCCCTCATCAATCAACTTTGTCACTTCCTCAAAGAATTCTATTAAGTTGGTAAGACATGACCTTCCCTGCACAAAACCATGTTGCCTATCACTGATAAGCCCATTTTCTTCCAAATGGGAACAGATCCTATCCCTCAGTATCTTCTCCAGCAGCTTCCCTACCACTGGCGTCAGGCTCACTGGTCTATAATTACCTGGATAATCCCTGCTACCCTTCTTAAACAAGGGGACAACATTCGCAATTCTCCAGTCCTCCGGGACCTCACCCGTGTTTAAGGATGCTGCAAAGATATCTGTTAAGGCCCCAGCTATTTCCTCTCTCGCTTCCCTCAGAAACCTGGGATAGATCCCATCCGGACCTGGGGACTTGTCCACCTTAATGCCCTATAGAATACCCAACACTTCCTCCCTTATGATGCCGACTTGACCTAGAGTAATCAAACATCTGTTCCTAACCTCAACATCCGTCATGTCCCTCTCCTCGGTGAATACCGATGCAAAGTACTCGTTTAGAATCTCACCCATTTTCTCTGAGTCCAAGCATAACATTCCTCCTTTGTCCTTGAGTGGGCCAATCCTTTCTCCAGTTACCCTCTTTCTCCTTATATATGAATAAAAGGCTTTGGGATTTTCTTTAACCCTGTTTGCTAAAGATATTTCATGACCCCTTTTAGCCCTCTTAATTCCTCGTTTCAGATTGGTCCTACATTTCTGATATTCTTTCAAAGCTTCGTCTTTCATCAGCCGCCTAGACCTTATGTATGCTTCCTTTTTCCTCTGAGGTAGTCTCACAATTTCACCTGTCATCCATGGTTCCCTAATCTTGCCATTTCTATCCCTCAGTTTCACAGGAACATGTCTCTCCTGCACGCTAATCAACCTCTCTTTAAAAGCCTCCCACATATCACTTGTGGATTTACCTTCAAACAGCTGCTCCCAATCTACATTCCTCAGCTCCTGCCGATTTTTGGTATAGTTGGCCTTCCCCCAATTTAGCACTCTTCCTTTTGGACCACTCTCGTCTTTGTCCATGAGTATTTTAAAGCTTACGGAATTGTGATCACTATTCCCAAAGTAGTCCCCTACTGAAACTTCAACCACCTGGCCGGGCTCATTCCCCAACACCAGGTCCAGTATGGCCCCTTCCCGAGTTGGACTATTTACATACTGCTCGAGAAAACCCTCCTGGATGCTCCTTACAAATTCTGCTCCATCTAGACCTCGAACACTAAGTGAATCCCAGTCAATGTTGGGAAAATTAGAATCTCCGATCACCACCTCCCTGTTGCTCCTACATCGTTCCATAATCTGTTTACATATTTGTACCTCTATCTCACGCTCGCTGTTGGGAGGCCTGTAGTACAGCCCCAACATTGTTACCGCACCCTTCCTATTTCTGAGTTCTGTCCATATTGCCTCACTGCTCGAGTCCTCCATAGTACCCTCCTTCATCACAGCTGTGATATCCTCTTTGACCAGTAATGCAACTCCTCCACCCCTTTTACCTCCCTCTCTATCCCGCCTGAAGCATCGATATCCTGGGATATTTAGCTGCCAATCATGCCCTTCCCTCAACCAAGTCTCAGTAATAGCAATAACATCATACTCCCAGGTACTAATCCAAGCCCTAAGTTCATCTGCCTTACCTACGACACTTCTTGCATTAAAACAAATGCACCTCAGACCACCAGTCCCTTTATATTCATCATCTGCTCCATGCCTGCTCTTCCCCTCAGTCACACTGACTTCATTATCTAGTTCCTTACAGGCTTTTGTTACTACCTCCTTACTGTCCACTGACCTCCTCAATTGGTTCCCATCCCCCTGTCACATTAGTTTAACCCTCCCGAACAGCGTTGGCAAAAGCACCCCCAAGGACATTGGTTCCAGTCCGGCCCAGGTGTAGACCGTCCAATTTGTCATATTCCCACCTCCCCCGAACCTGGGGTGGTTCTGCAATATGTTCAATGTCAGACCCCGAGCTGTCCGAGGGATGGGGCAATTTGTGATGTTCCTGTGGTTGCAATGTTTGCAGTTTCTGACCTTGATCTGTCACAGGGACGTGGCATTTATGAGGTCCCTGTGGGGTGCTGTTTGTTTGGTGTATCACACGGACCTGTCCCAGAGAGTGGGAAGGTTGTGATGTCCCTGTGGGTTGCAATCTGTTCAGTGTCTGACTGTGAGCTGTCCCAGGGATGGGGCAATGTGTGATATCCTTGTGCATGTCATACAGGCCCACTGGTGTGTGGTTCCATCCTGATGCTAAGAAACAGAGCCCCATCTCTGGGCAAAAAGTCTCACTTCTCGATAGGTGTCTGGAGAAGACACAGTGGCGCAGTGGTTAGCACCGCAGCCTCACACCTCCAGTGACCCGCGTTCGATTCTGGGTACTGCCTGTGCAGAGTTTCCAAGTTCTCCCTGTGACCACGTGGGTTTCTGCCGGGTGCTCCGGTTTCCTCCCACAGCTAAAGACTTGCAGGTTGATAGGTAAATTGGCCATTGTAAATTGCCCCTAGTGTAGGTAGGTGGTAGGGGAATTGAGGGGATGTGGTAGGAATATGGGATTAATGTAGGATTAGTATAGATGGGTGGTTTATGGTGGGTACAGACTCGGTGGGCTGGAAGGGCCTGTTTCAGTACTGTATCTCTAAATAAATAAATAAGAAGGCTGAGGGAGTAAACCTGGACAGTAAATCCGGAGTGGAGTCCTGGAGGCGGTAACCTGGTACTTATCAGGCAGTTTTCCAGCAACTCCAACAGCAGAGCTGTTCCCAAACAGTACTGGTTTTCCCTTTCCTTTGGACAATACTAGCAATGCTGAGAGGGGGTCCTGATGCTCAGGGTCTCCATACTATTTGCCCAGGCCTGTGCCCTGGAGAGGACACTCCAGCTTCGTGGTTAAACATTCGCACAACCCGGGAATAAACAGTTACTGATTATAAGCTCTCATTCAATTGGTGTAGAGTACGAGCGCCAGGGGTTACTTCGGACAGTGGTAGAGATCTTAGTGTCTCATTGGATAGCTACCATTCACTCCAAGCTGGGCAGCCCCCAGTCAGTTAGGTGCTGTGAATTCACGACCTGCTTGCTTCAATGGGTGCTTGGAGCTCAGACAGTCATCTCTCAACAGGCGGATTGATAATCTATGCACCAAGAAAAACAAACTCGACGAAGAAGACACCAGTCCTTCGCATCACAAGCTGGAATCTAAGGACCATGTGTCCTGGCCTTACTGACAACTTTCTGCAGGTTGATGACACACACAAGACAGCTGTGATCGACAAGGAACTCACAAGGCTCAATGTGGACATTGCTGTGCTGCAAGAAACTAGACTCGTTCAAAGTGGATCCCTCAAAGAGAAACACTACACCTTCTTCTGGCAGGGGAAAGCCCAAAAGGCAACTCGTGAGCATGGAGTGGGTTTCACAGTAAAATACACGCTACTTGAGATGAGTGAACCACCCACAGGAGGCTCAGAGAGACTTCTTACCCTTCACTTGTCAACAAGCGCGCGCCCAGTTAATCTCATGTGCATCTATGTCCCGACACTCACCTCCACCCCAGATGTCAAGGATCAATTCTATGTGACACTTGACACTGTCATCAGTAGAATTCCCAGCACTGAGGGACTGTACCTTCTCGGAGACTTCAAGACAAGCTTGGATACTGACGACACAGCTTTGCCAATGTGCATAGAGCACCAGGGGATTGGCAAGATGAACGAAAATGTGCAGAGGTTGCTGGAGCTCTGCTGTCACCATGGATTCTGTGTGATGAACAGCTACTAACAGGTCAAGCTGTGCCACAAGGTGTCCTGGAGACATCCGAGATCATGCCACTGGCACCAGCTAGACCTTATCATCACCAGACATACCACCCTCAGCAGTGTCCTCATCACTCGCAGCTGTCACAGCACTGACTGTGACACTGACCACTCCCTGGTGTGTAACAAGGTCAGGCTTCAGCCAAGGAAGCTTCATCCATCCATGAAGAAAGCTCGTCTTCTGATCAACACTTGCCGACCACTGATCCAGAAAGGACCCAGGAGTTCCTCAACATCCTCGATCAGGCTCTTTAAGACAACAATGCTCAAGGCCTCAGTGCAGTGTCAAAGTGGAATCATCTGCACACCACCATCTATAACTCTGCACTCACTGTGTATGGGAAAAGAGATGGGAGGAATGCTGACAGGTTTGAGGCTTATTGGACTGAAAAGGAGTCATTTACTGAAACTAAGAGGAGAGCCCACATGAACTACAAACAAGTCTCCAGCAAACAACATCTAGATGCTCTCAGAGCTGCCAGAAACAAGTCTCTGCAGACTGCTCGGCACTGCACCAATCAATACAGGTTAAAACTCTGCTGCTGAATCCGGGGATGCTAGAGGGATGTGTGAAGGAATTTAGAAAGCAATGGGCCCAGTAGTAACTAAATCAGCACCTTTCGAAGACAAAGACAGGGGTGATCATCACTGAAATTAACAAGCAGATGGAAAGGTGAGTGCAGCATTACCTTGAACTCTACAGAACGGAGAACATTGTCATTGAAGTAGCTCTCAGTGCCATTCCAGACTTCCCTGTCATGGAGGAACTGGACAGTGAGCCCACCATAGTCCAGCTCAACAAGGGCTCAAAACATGCGTGATGCAAACATTGTCACCTGGTCCAAAATTAAGGGGGATCGTAGTGACTACAGCAGTTATCGGAGCCAGCTACTCAGTTTCACTCACCTGCTCCATCCCTTTCCTCCTGCAAGGTCCTTTGCTTCAAGTATCCATCCAATTTCCTTTTCAAATCATTGATTATCTCTACTTCCACCACACTCGTGGGTCAGGACATTACCACTCACAGCATAAAAAAATTCCACCTCACCCAAGGATGGGAAATATTTATATCTTCTATATTTAGCTCATTCTCTATCTCTACGACAATAGAATGGCAGTCAACATGAAAGGGAACCCAAAAATCTTCGAGCAGCATGTAAATAATAAGCAGGTATTAAGCGGTGAAGTGGGCCCCATTAGGGACCAAGAGGGTAATATATACTTAGAGCTGCAGGGCAATGTTAATCTAGTTAATGAGTACCTTGTATCAATGATCACTAAGGAAGTGGAATTTGACAAAATATCAGGAGAAGTGGAGAGTGTAGAGGCAATGGAGAGGGTACAAATTGAGAGAGGGAGGTACTGAAAAGGCTGGTTATGCTTCAGGAAGATAAAGTACCTGGTCCGGATGGCTTTCATCCCAGATTGCGAAAGGAAATGTGGATGCAGATAACAGAAAGGCTTGCTATAATCTTCCAAGCTACCCTGGATACGGGGGAGGTGTCAGTGGATTAAGCAGTTGCAAATGTGACACCCTTATTCAAGAAAGGGTGTAAGGACAGTCCGGCTAACTACAGGCCAGTTAGATTAACAGCAGTGGTGGGTAAGGTTTTAGAAAGAACAATCAGGGAAAAAATGAACAGTCACTTGGAGAGGTTTGAGTTAATTAAGGAGAGTGAGCATGGATTTATACATGGGAGTTCATGCTTGACTATTCTAACTGCATTTTTTGATGATCTAACAGATAAGGTTTATGAAGGGCATGCAGTGGATGTTGTTTCTGTGGATTTTAAGAAATGACACATAAAAGGGTGATTAACAACATTGAGGTTCATGGAATATGAGGGTCAGTGTCCAATTGGATAGAAAATTGGCTTAAGGACAGAAAACAGCAAGTCGTAATAAATGGTTCTTTCTCAGACTGGAAGGTTGTCGACAGTGCTGTTCCCCAAGGGTCACTGCTGGAACCACTGCTTTTTATTTGCCACAGATAAATTACTTGGATCTTGGAATATAGAGTAGAATCTCAAAATATGCCGATAACACCAAACTTGGAGAAGTGGCAAACAGTGAGGATGAAATGAACCACCTGCAACAAGACAGTGATCGGCTAGCAGAATGGGCAGACAGGTGCAGATGGATTTTAATAGTGACTAGTGTGAGGTGATGCATTTTCGCAGAAGGAATAGGGAGAGGCAATATATACTTAATGGCACAGTTCTGAAGAGTGTGCAGGAATCGAGGGACCTGTTCACTGTCACGTGAACAATTACTTCTTGTTGTGTGCTCTCAGCTTTGTCACCTTCACAGTACTGGAGTGAGGTGACATCTACTGGCAGGAAGCAAGAACTGCAATCAAGCAGCAGAAACTGTCAGGGTGAAAGAAACATTGCAATGTGAGGAAATAGTGAATGGATTTGATTGGGTTGATGGAGACATGTTTCCACTTGTGGTGGAGTCCAAAGCAAAGGCCAGAAATATAAAATTGTCATTCTTAAAAGATATGAGGAATTCATGATAAATGTATTTAGGTGGTGAGTGGGTGGAATCTGGATCGACTGGAAAGTGAGATTGGGTGGACAGAAGCAGTGTGAAAGGATGGCTCGAACAAAAGGTAAACGCCCTGAAAGGTTAACTCTGTTTCTCTCTCCACAGATGCTGCCAGAGCTTCTGAACATTTCCAACACTTTCTGTTTTTATTTCAGAATTTGCAGGATGTTGCTTTGCTCTGAAAAAAAAATGGATGATCGGCTTTGGCTGCCAGTGAAATTCCACAGGAGCTAAAAGGAAGTTCTGATATCAGTGGCATGTTGATCGAGGGGTATGATTCTTGCTTAGGGTGACTGATTAATTAATGTGTGAGAGATCCTGGGTTCAAATCCTGGACAAGCCCTTCTTCTTTGGTATTTTTAGTTTCAGGTCATTGATTGGTTTCAGCCTTGCAGAAGGCGGAATTGATTTCCATATGGAGCCTGCTTGAGGACCAGAGAGCTGGATTCAAAGAGCTTGATTAACTAAATGTGCAGATAGCCAAGTGGGAATATAAAGTTGTTGCAGTAATTGTGACCTGACTCCAAAAACAACAGGACTGGGTTCTGGAATGGAATGGAATTCTTCAGTGTTTCTGTTGTTTGGCTTGCATTGACTCATCGATTTTCTTGTTTTTCACTTTGTCGATGCCTTTGAATAATTGTGGATCCTTCTTCAGAGTGTCTTCTTTCACCAAGTAGTTCTGACCTCTGATGATGATGATCGTAATGAGCTTCAATTCGCTGATAGTTTTGGAACTGAACAGATTTCCTTGGCTTGAGTCTACAACATGGAACTCAGTCTGACATGTGGACCCATGGGAGGATTTGAATGCCACCCCTGCGTTGAAGAATACAGTTGCATCCATCCAATAAGAGACCGAGGAGAAGTGACAGTTCAGTCAGTCAAACATTAAACTTTTAATTTCAGGGTGGTGAGTTTGAGTGCCATTTTGTTTTTCCCTTTTTTAAGGCTTCATTAGCAGAGAGTACAAGGAGTGTTTGAAATGAAATTCAGCAAAAGTATGAGAAAGTCTCACTTTGATTCGGGACTCTTATCTCTCTGCAGCATCTCGCTGTGAAAGATTGAACTTCATCTCATTTCATTCCTAGCTCGGGGTCGGTGCGGCTCAATGGGACTTCTGGCTGTCTCCTGCTTCACAATCGATCAGTGCTGAGAAAGCAATGGGGAATATTATTCACGACTCTGTAACCAGAGGACACCGATTTAAGGTGAATGGCAAAAGAACCAAAGGCAACATGAGGAAAAACTTATTTTGCACAGCGAGTGGTTAAGATCTGAAATGCACTGCTTGAGAGTGTGATGGAGGCTGATTCAACCATGGCTTTCAAAATGGTATAAGATAATTATCTGAAGTGAAAAAAATTGCATGTTTTCATGGAATACATGAGTCTGTGGCATGAGCTGAGTTGCTCGTGCAGAGAAGCAGCACAAGCACAATGAGCTGAATGGCTTCCTTTTGTTCTGTAACTATTCTGTGATCTATGATTCTTTTCAGAGTGAAATCAACAGTCACATACAAGAAACTGACAGGTACAATGTAAACCCCACACTAACATACCAGCGAATGCTCGGGACAGAGTAAAACCAACTCAGTCCTAGACTAGAAACTGACAGGTGCACTGTAAACTTCGCATTACCAGACAAGAAATTGACAGATACAGTGTGAAACCCACAGTCACGTAGCAGCAGTTGGCAGGTAACGTGTAAAAATCTTTCTTTCATATCCCAACTGCAAGGTACAAAGGAAATTAGGTACAAGCCCAGGCTCACACTTCAAAGACTGAGAGATACAAAGCAAAACACATACTCACCTACAAGTACAGAGACGAAGACACACTCAGAGGAGGTGCAGATTAAAGACACATGCATGCAACAGAAACTGATAGGGATAAAATCAAACCCTTTCTCACTTCTCAGAAACTGATAGATTTAGACAAAAGCTGATGCTCACATACAAGTTGTGGAAAGATATGTGGTGAAACTCACATAGCAATAGCAGTAACAAACAGGTACTGAATAATACCCACAGTCACAGACCAAAAACTGAAATATACTGAGTTAAACACCAGTTTCTCACACCAGAAACTCATGGCTCCAAAGTGAAGCTGACTCTCTCCTCCCAGGCATTGACAGGTGCAAAAGAAAACACTCACGACGATTCCGGGTCATGAAATGTCCGCAACAAAACCGATCAGCTGAAAGAATCGCATTAATGACAGGTGTGGTACCCAGAATGCTTAGCGGCCGAGAATTCGCCCGATCTGTGACAGGAGCGGGGCGCGCAGGCGCAGTAGAGACAGCTTTGTCAGCAGCTGGAGCTGCGGGTTCGGAGTTGGAGCGGGATATTCACAAAGTGCGAGAAGACTTTGTGGGCTCACACAGCTGGAGCAGGGCCTCAGGGCCACAATAACATGGAACAATCCCATCTGTATCCCTGCGGATGGCGGTGGTGAAGCTTTTCCCGGTGAGGCTTCCCGAAACCGCGTCGATAATTGGATAAGAATTGGAGACTGGGCAGGGAGCGTCTCTAAATGAATAAAATTTGGGTTCCAGTCAGGGAGCGTCTATAAATGGATAAGAATTGGGGACTGGGCAGCGAGCGTCTCCAAATGAATAAAATTTGGGGACTGGTCAGGGAGCGTCTTTAAATGAATAAGAATTGGGGACTAGGCAGGGAGTGTCCATAATTGAATAAGAATTGGAGACTGGGCAGGGAGCGTTTCTAAATGAATAAGATTTGGGGACTGGGCAAGGAGCGTCGATAAATGCTTAAGAATTGGGGACTGGTTAGGGAGCGTTTTTTTATTCGTTCGTGGGATGTGGGCGTCACTGGCTCGATCTCAGCTCAAGTAATGCGTCCAGTTCTGGGCACCAGGCTTTAGAAAGGACATCAAAGCTTCTGAGACAGTTCAGAGGAGATTTACTGGAATGATGCCAGAGATGAGGGGTTTCAGTTCTCTGGACAGGCTGGTGAAGCTGGGATTGTTCTCTCCAAAGCAGAGAAGGTTAAGGGAAGATTTAATAGAGGTGTTCAGAATCATGAAGGATTTTCATAGGGGAGAGAGGGAGAAACTGTTTCCACTGACCTGGGGGTCAGTAACCAGAGGACACAGATTTAAAATAATTGGCCAAAAATGTCAAGGGGAGGTGAGGAGAGATCTTTTTACCCAGTAACTGATTCGGATTTGGAATGAATTGTCTGACAGGGTGGTGGAAACAGATTCAATTATAACTTTCATAAAAGAATTGGACAAATATTTCAAAGTGAAATTCTCCAGGATTATGGGGAAATAGGTAGGGGGTTGGACTAATTGCATCTTCTTGTCAGAGAGTCAGCAGAGGCACAATGGGGCCGAATGGCCTCCTTCTGTGCTGTATGATTCTACGAACATAAGAACTGGGAGCAGGAGTTGGCAAGTCAGCCCCTCGAGCCTGCTCTGCCATTCAATACAATCATGGCTGATCTCATCACGGCAGTTCTTGTTTCTTGCCAGTAGATGTCACTTCACTCCAATACAGTGAAGTTTACAAATCTGAGAAACAACAGGATAGAATTGTTCACATTATATTGAATGTGTGGGATTTAGAAATACTAGGAGTGGAAACGAGTTATTACTTGTCTGCTCGATCCCCATTGCCCTGTAAAATTATTTCCTTCAAGTGCCCATGCAAATTCCTTTTGTAATCATCGATTGACTCCATTACCACCGCCCTCGTGGGCAGCGAGTTACAGATCATCACCAATCAGTGTAAAAAAGTTCATCCACACATTCCCCCTGTATCTCCTGTCCAAAACCTTCAATCTGTGTCCCGTAGTCCTTGTACCAATAGTTAACGGGAACAATGTTTCCTTGCCAACTTATTTAAAACAGTCATAGCCTAAAACACATCTATCAATTCTCCCCTAACTCTCCTTTGAGACAGGCAGAACAGCCCCAGCTTTTCCAACCTAACCTTGTAACTAAAATCCTCCATCCCTGGATCCATTCTGGTGAATTTCCTCTGCATCCTCTCAAGGATCCTCACATTCTTTCTGAAGTGTGGTAAGCAAAACTGGAAGCAACACTCCAACTGGGGCTGAACCAGAGCTTTATAATGGTTCAGCATAACTTCCCTGCTTTGTACTCAATGCCTCTATTTATAAAGCCCAAGATCCCATATGATTTGCTAACCACTCTCGCAATATGTCTTGCCACCTTCAAATATTGATGCACATAAACCCCAAGTCCCTCTATTCCAACACACTCTTTAGAACTGTGCCATTAAGTAAATATTGCCTCTCCCTATTCCTTATGCCAAAATACATCACCTCACACTTGTCACTATTAAATTCCATCTGCCACCTGTCTGCCCATTCTGCTAGACTATCATTGTCCTGTTGCACGCAGTTCATATCATCCTCACTGTTTGCCGCTCCTCCACGTTTGGTGTCATCGGCATATTTTGAGATTCTGCTCTGTATTCCAAGATCCAAGATGCTTTAGCAAAAAAAGCAGTGGTTCTTGCACTGACCCTTGGGGAACACCACTGTCGACGATCCTCCAGTCTGACAAAGAATCATTTCATAAGACTCGCTGTTTTCTGTCCTTAAACCAATTTTCTATCCAATTGGACACTGACCCTCCTATACCACGAACCTCAATTTTGTAAATCATCCTTTTATGTGGTACCTTGTCAAACGCTTCCTTAAAATCTATATCAACAATATCCACCGCATTCCCTTCATCAACCTGCTCTGTTAGTTCATCAAAAAATGCAGTTAGATTAGTCAAGCATGAACTCCCATTTATAAATCCATGCTCACTCTACTTAATTAACTCAAACCTCTCCAAGTGACTGTTGATTTTTTACCCTGATTATTCTTTCTAAAACCTTACCCACCACTGCTGTTAATCTAACTGGCCTGCAGTTAGCCGGACTGACCTTACACCCTTTCTTGAATGAGGGCGTCGCATTTGCCACTGTTTACTCCTGGCACCTCCCCCGTATCCAGGGAAGATTGGAAGATTATAGCAAACACTTCCTTTATCCGCATCCGCATTTCCTTTCGCAACCTGGGATGTGAGCCTTCCAGACCAGGTGATTTATCTACCCTAAGCACAGCCAGCCTTTTTAGTACCTCCCTCTCTCAATTTGTACCCTATCCATTGCCTCTACTCTCTTCACTTCGACTGATATTTTGTCAAATTCCACTTCCTTAGTGATCACTGATACAAAGTACTCATTAAGTAGATTAACATTGCTCTGCAGCTCGAAACATACATTATCCTCTTTGTCCCTAATTGGCCCGACTCAGCCTCTTGCGACCCACTGATCATTTACATGCTGCTCGAAGATTTTTGGGTTTCCTTTCATGTTGACTGCCAGTCTATTCTCATAGAAATAGAGAATAAGCAAATATAGAAGACATAAGTATTTCCCATCCTTGATGAGGTGGAACTTTTTTATGCTGTGGGTAGTAATGTCTTGGCCCACGAGTGTGGTGAAAGCAGAGACAATCAATGATTTGAAAAGGAAATTAGATGGATACTTGAAGGAAAGAAACTTGCAGGAGGAAAGGGATCGAGCTGGTGAGTGGAACTGACTAGATTGCTCCGGGGAGAGCCAGCATGGACGTGATAGTCCAAACGACCACCTTCTATGCTGTAAATGACTCTGTGTTGTTTCTCAAATTCAATCCACTGGTGCGTGGTAAATAATTTCAAAGTAAATTGTACAACCGGAAAATCAGAACCAAGGCAAGGGACGTATAAGGAAGCAAAATTGCTGAAACCCGGGATTGTTAGATCTTCAGTCTAATGCTCGCCCAACTGAGCTATTTCAGCCCTAAATTAACAGTGGTTTGGTGTCCTTGTTTTGGAAGAAAATACATACATTCAAGTTTTCCAAAAAATTAAAGAACACAACATGTCAGTCATATTCCCCATTGCTTTCTGATGGATTGTGAAGCGGGAGACAGCCAGAAGTGCCACTGAGCCACACAGACCCCGAGCTGAGAATGAAATGAGATCAAATTCAATCTTTCATAGTGAGATGCTGCTGAGAGGTAAGAGTCCTGAATCAAAGCGAGACTTGCTCATTTCAAACACTCCCTGTACTCTCTGCTCATGAAGTCTTTAAAAAGGGAAAAACAGAATGGCACTCAAACTCACAACCCTGCCATTAAAAGTCTCATATTCGACTGACAGAACTGTCACTTCTACTCGGTCTCTTATTGGATGGATGCAACTCCAACCCAGGGGTGGCACTCAAATCCTCCCATGTGTCCACATGTCAGACTGAGTTCCATGTTGTAGACTCAAGCCAAGGAAATCTGCTCAGTTCTAAAACTATCAGCGAATTGAAGCTGATTACAATCAACATCATCAGAGGTCAGAACTACCTGGTGAAAGAAGACACTCTGAAGAAGAATCCACAATTATTCAAAGGCATCGACAAAGTGAAAATCAAGAAAATCGATGAGTCAATGCAAGCCAAACAACAGAAACACTGAAGAATTCCATTCCATTCCAGTCCAGAACCCAGTCCTGTTGTTTTTGGAGACAGGTCTCAATTACTGCAACAACTTTATATTCCCAGTTGGTTATCTGTACATTTAGTTAATTACAATTTTGTCGACAAGCTCTTTGAATCCAGTTGTCTGGTCCTCAAGCCAGCTCCGATTGGAAGTCAATTCCAACTTCTGCAAGGCTGAAACCAATAGATAAACTTTATCTAAAAAATGCCAGCAGATCCGGGCTTGTCCGGGACTTGAACCCGGGATCTCTCGCATGTTCACTAACCATAGACCCGAAGTGAGAATCACACCACTAGACCAACGAGCCACCGACAGGTCAGGTTTTATTAGCTGCTGTGGAATTTCACTGGTACCCCCCAGCCAATCATCCATTTTTTTCAGATCAAAGCAGCATCCTGCAAATGCTGAAATAAAAACAGAAAGTGCTGGAAATGCTCAGCAGCTCTGGCAGCATCTGTTCTGAGAGAAACACAGTTAACGTTTCAGGGCACTGACCTTTTGTTTCAACCATCCTTTCAGACTGCTTCTGTCCATCCAATCTCACTTTCTATTCGATCCACATTCTAACCATTCACTACGTTCCTACATTTTTCATGAATTCCTCATTTCTTTTATTAATGACAATTTTGTATTTCTGGCCTTTGCTTCAGACACCACTACAAGTGGAATCATGTCTCCATCTACCCAATCAAACCACTTCGCTGTTTCCTCACATTGCAATGTTTCTTTCACCCTGACAGACTGTGGAGTTTCTGCTGCTTGATTGCAGTTCTTGCTTCCCGCCAGTAGATGTCACCTCACTCCAATACAGTGAAGTTTACAAATCTGAGAGAGACACAACAGGAAATAATTGTTCACATTATAGTGAATGTGTGGGATTTAGAAATACTAGGAGTGGAGACGAGTTATTATTGCACTCTGCTATTACATCTTTTATAATGGACTCCAGCATTTTCCCCACGACTGATGTCAGACGAACCGGTATATAATTGGCTGTTTTCTTTCTGCCTCTTTTTTAAAATAATGGAGTTACATTAACTACCGTCCAATCCATTGGAACTGTTCCAGAGTCGATAGAATTTTGAAAAAAGACCAGAAATGCATCTGCTATTTCAAGGGCCACATCCTTAAGTACCCTGGGATGTAGATTATCAGGCCCTGGGGATGTATCGGCCTTCAATCCGATCAATTTCCCAAACATTCCGTACTAATACTGATTTCATACAGTTCCTCCTTCTCACTAGACCCTATGTTCCCCAACGTTTCTGGGAGATAATTTGTATCCTCCTTTGTGAAGACAGATCCAAAGTATGTATTTAATTGGTCTGCCATTTCTTTGTTCCCCATTATAAATTCCCCCGTTTCTGACTGGGAGGGGCCCACATTTGTCTTCACTAATCTTTTTCTCTACACATATCTATAGATGCTTTTACAGTCAGTTTTTATGTTCTCTGCTAGCTTACTCTCATACTCTATTTCCCCCTTCTTAATCAATCCTTTTGTCCTCCTCTGCTAAATTCCAAACTGCTCACAATCTTCAGGTTTGCTGCTTGTTCTGACCATTTTATATTTCTCCTCCTTGGATCTAATACTTTCCTTAATTTCTTTTGTAAGCCACAGTAGAGCCACCCTTCCTGTTTTACTTTTGCACAGACAGGAATGAACGATTGTTGTAATTCATCCATGCGCTCTTTAAATGCTAGCCATTGCCTATCCACTGTCAACCCTTTCAGTAACGTTCCCCAATCTATCATAGCCAACTCCCGCCTCATACCTTCATAGTTTCCTTTGTTTAGATTCAGGACACAAGTCTCGGAATCAACTCTCTCACTCTCCATCTTAATGAAGAATTTTATCATATTATGGGCGCACTTCCCCAAGGGACCCCACACAACAAGATTGTTAACTAATCCTTTCTCATTACACAATACCCAGTCCAGGATGGCCTGTTCTCCAGAGGTGTTATGCACCTCTATCAATTCTCCACTCAATCTGCTTTGATATAGGCAGAATAATCCTAGCTTTTCCAACCTAACATTGTAACTAAAATCCACCATCCCTGGATCCATTCTGGTATATCGCCTCTGCACACTCTCAAGGACCCTCACAATCTTTCGAAAGTCTGCTGAGCAGAACTGGAAGCAACACTCCAATTGGGGCCTAACCAGAATGTTATAATGGTTCAGCATAACTTCCCTGCTTTTGTACTCAATGCCTCTATTTATAAAGCCCAAGATCCCATATGCTTTGCGAACCACTCTCGCAATATGTCTTGCCACCTTCAAAGATTGATGCACATGAACCCCAAGTCCCTCTATTCCAGCACACTCTTTAGAACTGTGCCATTAAGTATATATTGCCTCTCCCTATTTCTTCTGCCAAAATGCATCACCTCACATTTATCACTGTTAAATTCCATCTGCCACCTGTCTGCCCATTCTGCGAGCCCATCACTGTCCTGTTGCAGGCAGTTCATATCATCCTCACTGTTTGCCACTCCTCCAAGTTTCTTGTCATCGGCATATTTTGAGATTCTACTCTGTATTAGAAGATCCAAGTCACTTACCTTTCGCAAAAAAAGCAGTTGTTCTCGCACTGACCCTTGGGGAACACCACTGTCGACGATCCTCCGGTCTGACCAAGAACCATTTAATATGACTCGCTGTTTTCAGTCTTTCAAACAATTTACTATTCAAATGGACACTGACCCTCCTAATCCATGAAGCTCAATTTTGTTGACAACCCTTTTATGTGGTACTTTATAAAATGCTTTCGTAACATCCATATAAACAACATCCACTGCATTCCCTTCATCAGTATTCTCAGATAGTTTATCAACAAATACAGTTAGATTCGTCAAGCATGAACTCCCATTTATAAATCCATGCCCACTCTCCTGAATTAACTCAAACCACTCCAAAGGACTTGATTTTTTTCCCTGACCTGTTGGTCTCGTGCTGATAGCAAGCTCACCATAGAGCATGTATTTGGCAATGTGACCGTCATCCATTTGGCCCAATCAACAGAGTCACCGCTGAATCAAGAGGGCAAACATGCTGCGGATCCCTGCACGCTGGTGTACTTCCGCATTCGACACTCTGTCCTGCCAGGAGATGCCCAGTATCCATTTGAGGCAGTGGAGGTGGAAGCTGTTCAGCCGTTTCTTTTGGCTTGTATAAGTTGTTGATGCTTCTCTACTCTAAAGGAGGGTGCTGAGAACACAAGCCTGGTACACGTGGAGCTTTGTATTTTCGGTCAATTTGCTGTCGGTTCACACTTGTCTTCCCAACTTTGACATGACAGCTGCAGCATTGGCAATCCTGGTGCTGATTTCAGCATCAAGGAACAGATTGCTGGTGATTGTTGATTGAAGGTATGTGAAGCTGTTGACAACCTCCAAAGTGAGGTTATAGATGTTGATGGAAAGTGGAGTCTCTACGTCCTGGCCCATAACTTTCATCTTCCTGGTGCTGATCGTCAGTCCAAACTCTTTGCAGGCCAGGGAGAACCGATCTACAAGTTGCTGTGACTGAACTTCATTATGGGATGTCAGCACAGCATCATCAGCAAACAGCAACTCACAGACTAGGAATTTACCCACTTTGGTCTTGGCGCACAGTCTTGCCAAGTTGAACAGCTTGTCGTCAGCTCTGATATACAGGTGAACACCCCCATCTGTGTCACTGAAAGTGTACAATAGCAGCATGGAGAAGAATACACCAATTATAAAGGATGTGATAACTAGACAGTTAGAAAATAATGATATGATTGGGCAGAGTCAACATAGTTTTATGAAAAGGAAAACAGGTTTGAAAAACCTTTTGAGTTTTTTGAGGATGTTACCTATGGAACAGATAAAGGAGAACCAGTGGATGTGTGGTATTTGTATTTTCCTTTGGTAAGGTCCCACACAGGAGGTGAGTAAACAAAATTAGAGCACATAGGCTTGGGGATAATATACTGATATGGATTGAGAATTGGTTAACAGACCGAAAACAGAGAGCAGGGATAACGGGTCCTTCTCAGGATGTCAGGCTGTTACTATTGGGGTACTGCAAGGATCAGTGTTGGAGCCACAGCTGTTAACAACCTATATAAATGATTTGGATGTGGGGATTAAATGTAATATTTCCAAGTTTGCAGATGACACAAAGCTCGGTGAAGTGTGAGTTGTGAGGAGGATGCAGAGAGGCTTCCAGGGGACCTGGAGAGGCTAAGTGAATGGGCAAGAACATGGAATATAATGTCAATAAGTGTTAAGTTATCCACTTTGGTAGAATAAACAGAAAGACAGAGTATTTCTTAAATGGTGAGAGGTTGGGAAGTGTCGATGTCCAAAGGGACCTGGGTGTCCTTGTTCCTGAGACTCTAAAAACTCTTGTGCAGGTGCAGCAATCAATTAGGAAGGCAAATGGTATGTTGTACCCACACGAGGGGTCATGAGTACAGGAGTAAAGATGTCTTGCTGCAATTGGATAGAGCCTTGGTGAATCCGCACTGGAGTATTGTGTACAGTTTAGTCCCCTCATCTGATGAAGGATACACTTGCCATAGAGGGGGTGAAACAGAGGGTCAACAGACTAATCTTTTTTTTGCATTTATTTCATTTCATCTCAGTTTGTTCAGTTTGCTTACCTAGTGTTTTTTTTTCAGGTTTGTACTTCCTGCTGCTCAATATTCAGCCCGTTAACACCTAATCTGTACTAATGCTTTGTCTTTCAACACACCACTAACATATTGTTTGCCTTTGCTGCGTGACCTTTTGGTCAGCTATGTGGCCTTGTCCAATCTACACCTTCTCCTTTGTTATCTCTTGCCCCACCCCCACCTCACTTGCTTATAACCTGTGACTTTTCTAATGTATGTCAGTTCCGAAGAAGGGTCACTGACCTGAAACGTTAACTCTGCTTCTCTTTTCACAGATGCTGCCAGACCTGCTGAGTGGTTCCAGCATTTCTTGTTTTCATGTCACCAGACTAATCCCTGGGATGGTGGGATTGTCTTCTGAGGAAACTGGGCCTGTATTCCTTAACGTTTCGAAGAATGAGAGGTGATCTGATTGAAACTGACAAAATTCTTACAGGGCGTGACAGTGTGGATGTAGACAGGATGTTTGCCCTGGTTGGTGAGTCTAAAACAAAAGGACATCATCTCAGAATAAGGAGTAGGCCATTTAAAACTGAGATGGGAGGAATTTCTTCACTCAGACGGCGGTGAATCATTGGAATACTGTGCCCCAGAGGGCTGCGGCAGTTCAATCATTGAGCATGTTCAAGACAGAAATTGATAGAAATCTTGATACTCATGACATCAAGGGATATGGGGAGAGCATGGGAAAGGGGCTTTGAGGTCGGTGATCAGCCATGGTCGAATTGAATGACACAGCAGGCTCGACGGGCTGAATAGCTAACTCCTATGTTCCTCTGTTCCAAAGAGAGTTGGCGCCAGCGTGCAGCCCTGCTTATCTTGAAAGCGTCTGATGTTGCTCCATTGTAACTGATGGAACTGTGCATGTTCTCGTGGAAAGAAGAGATGATGCCCAAGAGGTCAGGAGGGCAGCCCATGTTACATCGCAGTTTGAAGAGGCCGTCTCTGCTGACAAGATCAAAGGCCTTAGTGATGTTGATAAAAATGCGCGAGGCTCTGTGGCACAATGGATAGCGTCTTGGAATTCTAATTAATGACGATGAAGATATTTAAAGATTGTGGGTTCAAGTCCCACCGGAGTCAGATTTTGGATCAGAAACAGAGGAGCACAACGGAACAACAAATGAAGAAATGCGCCAAAAGCACAGACTCGGAGACAGAGCGAGAGAGAGAGGAGCAGAGCAGGGGAAAAAAAATCGAGGAGTGACATCACAATGGAGAGTGAGAGCAGGGAAACAGAGAGCCGCTGGGGTGAGGAGACAGTATTTGGTTCTTTCTTCGGTGCAGTGGAAGGAGCTGTTTGTTGAGGATCTGGTAAGCTGTGACATCACAGGCAAGCAGGTAGTTGATTGGTTTGGAAGAACCGACCTGCTTGATGCGCATCTGGTCAGTGATTAAGGTTCATTTTGGACCTAACGCTTAAAATAGTAAACAAACTAGTAGTAAGTTTAATAAAATATGCAATAAAATGAATAATTGAATAAAATATTTAAGTAGTTAATTGAAACACGTGAAGGATGACAGGACAGGTGATGTGTCACAGCTGCAGCATGTGGGAGCTCCTGGATGCCAGTGTGATCCAGGGCAAACACATCTGCAGTAAGTGTTTGCGGCTCAAAGAGGGAGAAAAAAGGAATGTAGTGGTAGTAGGGGACAGTATAGTAAGGTGGATTGACTCTGTTCTCTGCAGCAAAAGCAAGAGTCCAGACGGCTGTGTTGCCTGCCGGTGCCAGGATTCAGGACATCTGCTCAGGGCTGGAGTGAAACATACAATGGGAGGGGGAGGATCCAGTCATCGTGGTCCATGTCGGTACCAACGACATAGGCAGGACAAGGATAGACGTTCTGCTAAGTCAGTATGAGGAACTAGGCTCCAAATTAAGAAGCAGAACCTCAAAGTTAATCATCTCTGGATTATTACCTGAGCCAAGTGCAAATCCAAAGCCGAGGACAAATAAGATTAGAGAAAGTAATTTGCGGCTGAAAGACTGGTGTGGTAGTAGTGGGTTCTGGTTCATGGGGCATTGGCACCAGTACTGGGGAAAGAGGTGGCTGTACCGTTGGGACGGTCTACATCTGAACCGTGCTGGTGCCGGTGTTCCAGTAAGCCACATAACGAGGGACGTAGAGACGGTTTTAAACTGAATAGTGGGGGCAAGGGATCAAATTTGGGAAGATATGGTGAATCAAGGAGGAGAGACAAGGCAAGAGAGAAAGGTATAAATATGGGAAATGATAAACAGACTGGGACAGGAAGGGACAGAATGTACAAATCTAAGAGTAAATCGACAGATAAGGCTAGAGGTGACGAAAATAATAAAAGGACAAAACTAAATGTTCTGTATCTGAATGCATGGAGCATTCGAAACAAAACAGATGAACTGGGAGCACGAATAGAATAAATAAGTACGATCTGATAGTCATTACAGAGACATGGCTGCAGGGCGACAGAGATTGGGATGTGAATATTGGAGGTGACATGGCATTTTGGAAGGACAGGTAGCTAGGAAAAGGTGGCGGGGTAGCTCTGTTAATTACTGATGTTATTAGCGCAAGAGAGAGGGATGACCTGAGTTCTGGAGATCAGGATGCAGAAGCAGTTTGTGTCGAGATGAGAAATCAAAAATGCACGAAGTCACTTGTGGGAGTGGTGTACAGGCCACCTACCATTAACCACACTGTCGGATGGGATATCAAGGAAGAAATAGTGGCAGCTTGTCAGAAAGGTACTGTGATAATTATGGGGGATTTTAATCTACATATAGACTGGAAAATTCAGATGGGCAGAGGCAGCCTAGATGAGGAGTACATAGAATGTTTTTGGGATAATTTCTTGGAACAATACATTCTGGAGCCAACCAGAGAGCAGGCTATACTAGAACTGGCATTGTGCAACGAGATAGGATTAATTAATGACCTCATAATTCAGGTGCCCCTAGGTAGTAGCAATTATAATATGATTGAATTTTACATTCCGTTTGAGGGAGAGGAGAGTGGGTCCCAGACTAGTATTTTAAATTTAAATAAGGGCAATTATAAGGTCATGAAAGCAGAGCTAGCTAAAGTGAACTGGCAAATTAGGTTAAGGGATAAGTCAATAGAGATGCAGTGGCAGACATTTCAGGGGATATTTCAGAATACACAGAATAGATACATTTCAACGAGAAAGAAAAGTTCCAAAGGTGGGACTCACCATCCATGGTTCACGAAAACAGTTAAAGATACTACCAAACTTAAAGAAAAAGCCTATAATTGTGCAAAGGTGGGAGGCAGGTCAGAAGATTGGACAGAATATAAAAAAAACAGCAAAGAATTACTAAAAGATTGATAAGGAAGGTAAAATTAGAGTATGAGAGAAAGCTCGCAAGGAATTTCAAGACAACTAGTAAGAGTTTCGATAGATATTTTAAAAAGAAAAGAGTTAACAAAGCGACTGTCGTTCCTACAGAAAGTATCTCTGGGGAATTAATAATGGATAATTAAGAGATGGCAGATGAATTGAACAGATACTTGGCATCGGTCTTCACTATTGAGGATACAAATAACATCCCAGTATTAGCCGTATATCAGGAAATTGAAGGGAGGGAGGAACTCAGGAAAATTACAATCACCTGGGAAGTGATACTAAACAAATTCTTGGAGCTGCGGGTTGACAAGTTGCCAGGTCCTGAATTGGCTAGTGAGATAGTTGATGCGCTGGTTTTAATATTCCAAAATTCCCTAGATTCGGGAAGGTTCCGTTAGATTGGAAAAGAGTGAATGTAACTCATTTATTCAAAAAGGGAGGGAGACAGAAAGCAGGAAACGACAGGCCAGTTAGCTTAACATTTGTCTTAGGGAAAATGTTTGGAGCTATTACAGAGGATGTTATAGCAGGGCATTTAGAAAAAATTAAGGTAATCAGGCAGAGTCAACATGGTTTTTTGAAAGGGAAATCATGTTTAACCAATTTATTGGAGTTCTTTGAGGGAGTTACATGTGCTGTGGATAAAGGGGAACCAGTGGATGCATTGTATTTCGATTTCCAGAAGGATAAGGTGCCATATCAAAGGTTATTGCAGAAAATAAAAGCTCATGGTGTCGGGGGTAACATATTGGCATGGATAGAAGATTGGCTAGCTGACAGGAAACAGAGAGTCAGCATAAATGGGTCATTTTCTGGTTGGCAAGAAGTAACGAGTGATGTGCCACAGGGATCTGTGCTGGGGCCTCAACTTTTTACAATTTATATAAATGACTTAGATGAAGGGACCGAAGGTATTGTTGCTAAATTTGCTGATCACAAAGATAGGTAGGAATGTCAGTTGTGAAAAGGACATAAGGGGGCTACAAAGGGATATAGATAGGTTAAGTGATTGGGCAAAGACCTGGCAAATGGTGTATCATGTGGGAAAGTCGGAAATTGGCCACTGTGGCAGGAAGAATAAAAAAGCATATTATCTAAATGGTGAGAGATTGCAGAGCTCTGAGATGCAGAGGGATCTGGGTGTCCGAGGGCATAAATTGCAAAAGGTTAGTATGCAGGTCCAGCACGTAATTAGGAAAGCTAATGGAATGTTATCATTTATCACCATGGGAATTGAATACAATAGTAGGGAGGTTATGCTTCAGCTATACAGGACATTGGTGAGACCTCTTCTGCAGTACTGAGTACAGTACTGGTCTCCTTATTTGCGGAAGGATGTAAATGCATTGGAGGTAGCACAGAGAAAGTTTACTGGACTAATACATGGAATGGGTGGGCTGTCTGACGAGGAAAGATTGGACAAGCTAGGTTTGTCTCCGCCAGAGTTTAGAAGAGAAAGAGGCGACATGATTTGTTATTTAATTTATGAATTAACAAATTAGCTATCCTCCAGTCTTCCAGTACCTCACCCGTGGCAAACGATGATACAAAAATCTCTGCCAGTGCCCCAGCAATCTCCTCCCTTGCTTCCCATAGCATCCTAGGATACATCAGATCAGGCCCTGGGGATTTATCCATCTTAATGCGCTTCAAAACCTCCAACACCTCCTCCTTTGTAATGTTGATATGCTGCAGGATATCGCTGTTCCCTCCCTTGAACTCACTAGCTTCCATGACCTTCTCCACCGTAAGTACAGACGAGAAATATTCATTTAAGACCTCGCCCATTTCGCGTGGCTTCACACATAGATTGCCACACTGATCCTTAAGGGGACCTACTCTCTCCCTAGCTACCCTTTTACTCTTAATATACGTATAGAATCTTTTAGGATTCTCCTTTATCTGCCAGGGAAATCTCATGGCCCCTTTTCGCCCTCCTAATTTCCTTCTTAAGTGTACTCCTACATCCCCTATACTTCTCGAGGGACTCGCTCGATCCCAGCTGCCTATACCTGACGTATGCCTCCTTCTTTGTCCTGACCAGACCCTCAAAATCCCTCGTCAGCCAAGGTTCCCTAAACTTGCCAGACTTGCCCTTCCATCTAATAGGAACATGCTGGCCCTGAACTCTTCCTATCTCACTTTTAAAAGCCTCCCACTTGCCAGACGTCCCTTGACCTGTAAACAGCCTCTCCCATTCAACTTTTGAGAGTTCCTGTCTGATGCCATGGAAATTGACGTTCCCCCAATTTAGGACTTCAACCTGAGGACCAGTCCTTTCCTTTTTCATAACTATCTTGAAGCTAATAGAGTTATGGTCACGGGTCCCAAAGTGCTCCCCCACTGACACATCAACCACCTGCCCATCCTCATTTCCTAAGAGGAGGTCGAGTGTAGCACCTTCTCTAGTAGGGCCATCCGCATACAGTTTCAGAAAACTATCCTGGACACACTTAACAAATTCTTCCCCATGTGATCCCTCAGCACTAAGGCAGCCCCAGTCAATATTAGGGAAGTTAAAATCACCTACTATTACAACCCTATAATTCCTACACCTATCTGTGATTTCCCTACATATATGCTCCTCCACTTCCCTCTGACTATTGGGGGGGCCTATAGTATAATCCCATCAAAGTGATCACCCCTTTCTTATTTCTCAGTTCTACCAGTATGGCCTCACTGGACATTCACCCCGGGATATCCTCTCTCAGTACTGATGTCCTCCCTAATCAATAGTGCAACTCCCCCTCCTCTCTAACCTCCACCTCTGTCACGCTGGAAGGATTGGTACCCCGGAACATTGAGCTGCCAGTCCTGCCCATCCCTCAACCACGTTTCCGTAATAGCTACAATATCACAATCCCATGTACCGATCCATGCTCTGAGTTCATCTGCCTTACCTGGAAGTATACTTGCATTAAAGTAAATGCAGTTTAGCCTATCAGACCTTCCACGCTCCCTGCTCCTGCCTGGCCTGCCTACTGGACTTGCTTGCTTTAACCTCTCCATTTGTCTCAACTACCTCCTTGGAGAAACTAATACTTTGGGTCCCACCCCCGCTGCAAGACTAGCTTAAACCCTCCCGTGTATTACTATAGAATCTCCTTCCAAGGATATTGGTCCCCTTCCAGTTCAGATGCAACCCGTCCCTCTTGTACAGGTCACCTCTGCAGCAGAAGAGATCCCAATGATCCAAGTACCTGAAGCCCTCCCGCCTTCGCCAGTCTTCAGCAACGCATTCATTTGCCTAATCCTCCTATTCCTACCCGCACTAGCACATGTCACAGGGAGTAATCCTGAGATTACAACTCTAGAGGTCCTGCTTTTTAACCTTCTGCCTAACTGCCTATATTCACTTTGCAGAGCTTCATCTCTCTTCCAGCCTATGTCGTTCGTACCAATGTGGACCACGATCTCTGGCTGCTCAGCCTCCCCTTTCAGAATGTCCTGCAGCTGCTCTGAAACATCCTTGACCCTAGTATTAGGGAGGCAACATACCATCCTGGAGTCATGTTTGAGGCCACAGAAACGCCAATCTGCACCCCTGATGATAGAATCCCCTATCACAATAGCTCTTCCACTCCTTTTCCTCCCCTGCTGTGCAGCAGAGCCCTCCGTGGTGCCACGGACCGCGCTGTTGCTCTTTTCTCCTGGGAGGTCTTCCCCCCAACAGTAACCAAAGCGGTGTATCTGTTTCAGAGGGGAATGGCCACAGGGGACTCCTGCACTACCTGCCTGCTCCTACTATTCCATCTGGTGGTCACCCATCCCTTTTCTGCCTGTGCATCCATTACCTGCGGTGCGACCACCTCACTAAACATGCTATCCATGACGTCTTCAGCTTCGCGGACGCTCCACAGTGAAACCACCCGCAGCTCCAGCTCCATAATGCGAGTAGCCAGCAGCTGCAGCTGGATACACTTCCTGCACACATGGTCGTCATGGAGACTGGGAGGGTTCCTGAATCCCCACATAGCGCAGGAGGAGCATATCATGGGGCTGAGTTCTCCTGCTATGACTTACCCTTAGATTAATTAGTTACTCCCTTAATTAAAAAATACTAATGACACTAGGGGCCTTGTTCTACCCACTACAATCTAAAGTCCTTCATAAGCAACACTGAATTAAAAAAACACATTAGTAGTACTCACCTGATTACCAGAGGTTTTATTTTCAACTAAAACACTTTGCCCTTTTCTTCAAGATATTGAACAACACGAACAGCAGTGCCTCACCAACCAATCAACTTGCAGCTCTCCTCTGACGTCACAGTTGGCTTCTTTTTTTTCAAAACTCCAGCACACTGGAAGAGCTCCACTCCACTCCTGGAAGGTAAGAGACTGGGCCTCGATCCTCCGAGGGGATTTATAGGCTCCGCTCTCAATGTTCTCCTCATATCGGTCCATAAAGGTCTGCTCCGCTCCTCTCCGCTCCCGGAAGGTAATTCACCAGCTTTTGCAGAAAAGTAGGTCTTAAGCTGTTGCAGTCCCTGTTAGAAAGATAGTCTAAGTTATTCTGAAGCCATCTTCCAATGTCATCTACATGTAAGCAGGATTTTAAAGGATAAGATGTAGTTTTTAAAAGTCACTTCAATCTTGCTCAAGAGTCTTTACAAAGAAGCCAAGTAAATCTTGATAAAAAGTCATATACATTTCGAGATCTTTTAAAAGCACTTCAATCTTTTTAATAAAAAGTCTGATGTAAATTTAAGAACTCTGATGAGGCCATGCTAAAAACTTACATCCAATTAAGAAATAAAATACAACATTTAAAATGTCCGAACTCCTTTCTGAAAGTTGACCCCTGCTGCTGCCGGTGTCTTCCTGGAATAGTGGAGCTGTTGTGTCAACAGAAAAGTCCTTGTCGAGCAGCCCTGAGCCTGTTCGTACCGGCTTTACTCCAACCCAGGTAAAAATCAGGGTACATTGTGGGCAATGAGCCCAAATTGCTGAACTGCAGGTCCCTGTCACTTTAAAGAGTGGGCTGGTGCGATTATGATCAGAGGCTCCTTCGAAGCACATTTCTCACCACGACAACTTCCAGATGCTGGTGTTAGTGTGTGCATGTACCGGCAGTTGCAGTGCTGTTCAGACCCTCAATAGCAGTGAAAGTCTCAGAGTTCACCGCTATTGGGGCTGTAAAATCCAGGCCAATATCTCACAGTCCTGTTAGATTTGCTCTCCCTCTGTACAAAATCAAACTCTACACATTGTCTTTCACTCACTCCTGTTTCCAGCCCTGATGGTGCAGAAATCCCCTCTCAAAGGTACACAATCCAGTTGATTTCTGATCAAATACCTGCTTCCTCATTCAATAGAGGAAACAGAGACATGAACAGGAGTCAGGTGCAAGAAAGTTTCACCAACAGAGCAAAGAAAGGCACCAACAAAAGTCACACCTACTTTCCAAATCATTTCACTGGAATATTCTTTCACTTGTTTTGTCGGATGACTGCAATAAATATGAAAATGAGCACCATGAGGTTTGTGTTCACTAGTCACTTGTTCTCCTGTGTTTGTCTGTCAGGATTGTAATTCAATTTGTATTGGATATTGAAGAGAATCTCTTTTCAAGATGATTGCACATCGTACTGTGTTTAAAGCAACCAACTTGAAAAATGGCAGAAAATGAATGTTTCAATACCTGTGTGACCAGATTCTTCCAATGCTTTTCAACAGCTCGATTGATGATGCTTGTAATCTGTATCCTATGGAGAATGGGAGAGGAGAATAAAAACATGGTGCATGAACAGGACAGACTGTGTAAAATGGGAGCACAGAAATACTGCCACCTCATTGAAAGTTAATGAGATTTATTCGAAGTCAGATACCTGTCCACAATGAACAAGTGAATACATTAATTGTCCACTTTCAATCCAAATGGGACTGAGGTTCCAACAGAGAAGTTTTCTGGAAAATACCTGCTGCAGTTTTAAAATTGATGAACTGGAACATCTTATACTAGCTTTCAAATAACTGGAGTGATTGTATAGTTCTCATAGTGGAGAGGAGTTGTTTATAAATAGAAGCAGAAAGACACATTTGTGGATTGGTGAATGAGCTTTAACTTTCTGAAATGTATTTGCCCATTGGTTGCAGGTCACTGGAAATTTTTTTTTACATTTCAATTGTAGCAGCAGCAGTTAGCAGCAAAATGTCTGATTAATCAGAGTAGTGGGTCTGGGAAACACTTAAACAGCCGAGACCCAGTAAAACAGAACTCCAAGTAATAGTTTAAATAAGGCACTGAACTGACAGAGCGGTAAAGGCCTGCTCAGGTCAGGAAAAAAAACCCGACCCGAACCCAACAGAACCACATTGGACCCGAGCCCGACCCGGCCCGAGTATCTCCATTTATTCCCACGCCCAAACTAACCCGAGCCTTACCCGACCACCAGAATGTTCACTTTACCTACCTCCCTATTCCGAATCTGCAGGAAGCTGCAGCATGAGCGCAATGACATCATCGAGATGCTCCCTTGCTCACTGAGCAGACTCAGAGTTTCCCTCCTTGATGACCCGGACTCCCAGCTTAGGTTAGCTTTTCAACTTTTGACACTTATTAAACTCAACTTCCCAGCAGAGTTAAATGTAATACTCGAACCTGGCCCGACCTGACCCGAGCCCAAAAGCCAGACCCGGAAGAGCGATCCGACACGACCCGAACCCGACACAGGTCGTCGGGTCCCGTCGGGTTCAGGTCGGGTGGCAGGCCTTTGCAGAGCGGAGGTCAGATGAGGATTGAATTAATTTCAATCACTGAGTCTAAACAAGAAGTAAATCTGCCAGGGATGGAAGACTTTCCTTTCCCTGCGAGCTTGTGGCGCAACGGTAGCGCGTCTGACTCCTGATCAGAAGGTTGTGTGTTCAAATCACAGCAGGCTCAGTTATGTTTTACAGCAGCTCAAGTTCCTGGATTTTATTTCAGAAGAGAGTTCTTTCTCTTGGAATGTTCGTGCATGGTAGAATTTCAAGATCAACTTTAATAGATTAAAGTCCTGATTTCTGGTTCCGTTCCATTTCCATGCTCAGTTCTTATTTCACACTGTTTTATATCAGAACAATGTTTCAGGGATGTGATGTGTCCATTGTTTGTCCAATCGCTGTGTCACCCAGTGTGAGAAATAAAACACAAACCGCACAGCATGCGGCTCAAACCCATACCTCGCTCTGTCTATAGGCCGCTTAGTTCAGTTGGTCAGGAGGCAGTGTTGATAACAACAAGGCTGTGGATTTGATCCCCATGTGCGCTGTCACATGGTCAGTCATTAATTTGACACATTTTTGTAACACTTAAAATCCAGCTTTCAGATGCAAACAAGTTTACATAAAATGTCAAATGGAATTTATTTTGAATAACATCCATTGCATCTTTGTCACTGGTCTGGAGTAACACAGAATTCTTTCCAATTATCTTCCATTTGCTGATAAACATTGAACTCGTGGCCTGTTCTCGTTAATGGTCACGAGCAGCAAAAACAGACAGAGCGAGTCTGACCGCCCAGAGATGTGGAAAAGGCTTCAGTATGGGACATATGCAGTAAATCAAATGTTCACCCGGCCCCGAAAGATTCAAAAACTGGGGAAAAGGACACAAGGAGATAGAGAATAAGCTAAAGCTGACAATGTAAATATTTCCCATCCTTGATATCTCTCTATTCCAATCCAACCTTCAGAGTTCGGTAAATAATTTCAGTGTAAATTGTGCAGCTCAGGAGTCAAAACCAAAGGGCGATGCAGAATAAAGGAGAACTGCCAAAACCCCAGATTGAACCAGGGATCTTCAGTCTAACACACTCCCAACTGAGCTATTTCAGTCTCACAAGCTTGGGATGAAAAGTGGCAAGTAACATTCGCACCACACAAGTGCCAGGCAATGACCATCTCCAACAAGAGAGAATCTAACTATCTCCCCTTGACATTCAATAGCATTACAATCACTGAATCCCTCACCATCAACATCATGGAGGTTACCATGGGTAGCCATACAAATAATGTGACTACAAGAGCAGGTCAGAGACTTGGAATCCTGAGGTGAGTAATTACAGTGCAGCTGTTGGCTCCACCCCAGGGGCTGTATTTGTTCTGTAAACCATGAAGCAGCTTCCTCTCAAATCCCAGGTTTATCCATAAATCCTCTTACAAAAGCCCCAAAGTGTGATATATTCCTCTCACTCATCCATGACTCCTGTCTCCCCAAAGCCTGTCCACCATCTGCAATTCACAAGTCAAGAGTGTGATGGAATACTCTCCACTTGCCTGGATGGGTGCAATTCCAACTCAAGAATTTCAACACCGTCCAGGACAAAGCAGCCCACTTGATTGGCACCCCATCTGCAAACATTCACTCACTCCACCATCGGCACACATTGGCAGCAGTGTGTACCGTCTACAAGATGCACTGCAGCAATGCACCAAGACTCCTTAGACAGCACCTTCCAAACCCAGCGATGTTTACCACCGAGAAGGGCAAGGGCAGCAAATGCAGGGGATACCACCACCTGCAAGCTCCCCTCCAAGCCACACATCATCCTGACTTGGAACTATATCGCCGTTCCTTCACTGTCGCTGGGTCAAAATCCTGGAACTCCCTTCCTCACAGCACTGTGGGTGTACCTACCCCACATGGACTGCAGCGGTTCAAGAAAGCAGCTCACCACCACCTTCTCATGGGCAGTACATGCTGGCCTAGCCAGCGATGCCCACATCGCATGAATGAATGAATAAAAAAGTGAAGTATCCCTTGTGTCATTGTTTAGGTAGAAAATATAACCCTGGTGGAATTGTCCCTCCCAATCACACCTCACTTCATGGAACATAGAAAATCGAGAAAATTTATGGCACAGAATGAGACCATTTAGCAATCGTGTCTGTGCCAGCTGAAAAAGAGCGATCCAGCCCAATCCCACTTTCCAGGTCTTGGGAATGGGATCTGAACAGATCTCAGAGCTCACATTACGTGAATGTTCTGTTGAAGTATTGGTGAGCTGATATACCAGGGGAGATTCACACTGTTAGACACCGTGTGAAATACATTCAAGTACTTATAAAACATTACAACATGTGAGTAATATTCCCCATTGATTTCTCAGCACTGATGGATTGTGAAGTGGGAGACAGCCAGAAGTCCCAGTGATCCACACTGACCCTGAGCCGAGAATGAAATGAGAAAAAGTTCAATCTTCAGCAGTGAGATGCTGCAGAGAGGTAAGAGTCCTTGAATCAAGGAGGGACTTACTCATACTGCTGTTGAATCTCATTTCAAACACTCATTGAACACTCTGCCGAGGAATTCAGAGCTGGATAACGCCTGTAAAATCAGCCTAAAAAGGAAATAGAAAACACCCACCGTGGGCTCAAACTCAAAAACTTGAGATTCAGAGTTTCATGCTTTCATCGACTGAGCTCACCAGGGCTGAGACAGTGTCCCCGTCCAGTCTGTTATTGGACGGTGCAGCTGTTGGCTCCACCCCAGGGGCTGAATTTGTTCTGTAAACCATGAACCAGCTTCCTCTCAAATCCCAGGTCCATCAATAAATCCTCTTACAAAAGCCCCAAAGTGTGATATATTCCTCTTACTCATCCAGAATAAAAGTTACATCTTTTGCTCTTTTTACCTTCCAAACATTGACTTCTATTTTACTCAGCATTTATTTCTCTCTCCTTTTTATGTTGTGCATTTCCTAATAAACATTTCATTTCAATTATGTATGAGGGATGAAATGAACAGAAGAGATTTTCTGCAATGGTACCGGAGTGTGGGACAGAGCGAGTGGTTCGGATCTGGAATACACTGCCTGAGAGTGTGCTGGAGGCAGATTCAATCGTGGCTTTCAAAAGGGAACCGGATAAACACCTGAATAGAGAAAATTTGCAGGGTTGCAATGAAAGGGCAGAGGAGTGGAATTAGCTGATCTGCTCTTGCAAAGAGCTGTCATGGACATGATGGACTGAATGGTCTCCTTCTGTACTGTAACCATTTGATTCCTTGATTCCAACTCTGTCAAAGTTGTTCTGAACTTGCTCTGCTCCAAGGAGCACAACCCCAGCTTTTCCAGTGTCTGCACATAACTGAAGTTATGAGGAACCATGGGGAACCCACTGTAAACCTTCCTCCAGACAGAAATACAACTGTTCACCACCACACTGTGACCCAGCTGTTCACATGATTTGGATGTGGGGACCAAATGTAGTATTTCCAAGTTTGCAGATGACACAAAACTAGGTGGGAATGTGTGTTGTGAGGAAGATGCAAAGCGGCTTCAGGGGAATTTGGATAGACTTAGTGAGTGGACAAGAAAGTGGCACATGAAATATAATGTGTAAAAATGTGAGGTTATCCACTTTGGTAGGAGAAACAGATGTGCAGATTATTTGTTAAATGGTAAGAGTGTGAATGTACAAAGGGGCCTGGGTGTCCTTGTCAATAAGTGACTGAAAGCTAACATGCAGGTGCAGCAAGCAATTAGGAAGGCTAATGATATGTTAGCCTCCATCACAAGAGGATTTGAGTACAGGAGTAGTGAAGTCTTGCTTCAATTGTATATAACCTTGGTTGGTCTGCAGTTTGGAATACTGTGTGAAGTTTTGTTCCCCTTACCTTAGGAAGGATATCATTGCCATCGAGGGAATGCAACGAAGGTTCACCAGACTTGTTCCCGGGATGGCGGGACTGTCAAATGAAGAGAGATTGGGGAAACTGGGCCTGTATTCTCTCGAGTTTTGAAGAATGAGAGGTGATCTCATTGAAACTTACAAAATATTGAAAGGGATAGACAGGTAGATGAAGCTCAGATGTTTCCCCCGGTTGAGGAGTCTAGAAAGAGGGGACACAATTTCAACGTCAGGGGAAAACCACTTTGGACAGCGATGAGGAGAAATTTCTTTACTCAGAGGGTTGTGAATCTTTGGAATTCTCTACCCCAGAGAGCTGTGGAAGCTCAGTCATTGAGTATGTTGAAAGCAGAGATTGACAGATTTCTAAATACAAATGACATAGGGCATATGGAGATAGTGTGGGAAAAAGACATTGAAGTGGATTATCAGTCATCATCATATTGAATGGCAGGGTGGGCTCGACGGGCTGAATGGCCTACTCCTGCTCCTATGTTCCTATCAGTCTGCAAACTTCATATGCATGCTGTCATTGTCCCTTTTATTCCATGGGCTTCAGTTTTACTGGCAGTCTAGTATGTGACATCATCAAGAAGGTTTTCAATAAGTTAAATAAGGAGAAATTGTTTCCAGTGGCAAAAGGGTCAGTAACCAGAGGATGTATTTTTCAGGTGATTGAGAAAAGAACCAGAGGCGAAATGAGGAATGATTTTTGACACAGTGATGTGTTGTGATCTGGAATGCACTGTCTGATCAGGACTTGAAAGCAGATTCAGTAGTAACTTTGAAAAGCAATTGGGATAAATACTGGAAGGAAAAATGTACAGATTACAGGAGATAGCACTGACACAATGGATCAAATGGCCTCCTTCTTTGGGTATCATTCTTTGGTTTTATGAACATAATGTTGATACAATTCGCTGAGTTGGAAGGGAAGTGAACCCAGATTCCGGGTATTCTAAATACCAGACCCAAACCAAATGAACAAGCCCGTTGTTTAATCTCTGTTTTTCACACCAGCTTCTCCTCGCTCTTTCTGTGTTTCCTGCCTGGTCTGTTCCTCTGACCTTCATTCCTGACACTCTATTGAGAATGGCCAACTCACTGCGCCTCTCACTCACACCGTCACTCCACCCCTTCACCCACTTCCAAACCTCTCTGTTCAACAGTACCTCACATCTGCTCCTCTGCTCCATTAATATAACAGGAAAACATTTTCAAACAGACATTTCCAGACAGTGGACGTTCCAGTAAGACAAGGAAAAGATCAGATTCATTCACTTTAAACACAGAGAGTGCAGCTCTCCCTGTTCAGTCGAAGGAGCAGATGTAGTTTCTCTCCCATTAGTCTTAGAGACATGGGCCAGAATTTTAAGGGACCGTTGGAGACGGGAATGGAGGCCGGGGAGGGGGAGGGGGGGGTGTATAAAATAGGGATGGAAGACGTTGGACCGGATTTTTCTGTCGGCGGCTGACGTGGAGGGCAGACTTCGCACATCCACACGGCAAGAAGGCATTTAAAGTATTTATGAGTCCAATTGTCAGCAATTTTATTCACTGGGTCCAATTGAACTAATAGTGCACGGGAACCACGGGGCTTCAGAGCCTCGCCTGGTTGAAGGAGGCAACTGGGAGGTGGGAGCTGAGTGTTGGCTTCACTGGGAAGCTATCGGGTGAGGCAGCGTCACTTGGCAGCAATGGTGGAGGGGGACAGGGCATCGGGAAACACTGTCAGGAGTGGGGGCCAACGTGCCAGCTCTGCAGGGTTAGCCACACCAGGGTGTCATTGTGGCAGTGCCACTTCATTGAGGGTGACAAGTGAGGTAAATGTGGCTGGGTGTTGTTTACTGTGAAGGCCTTGCACTCAGGGAAGGGCAACCTGTCATGGGACTCATTCGAGGCTCTCATTGGATTCGAGGCTCCCATTGAGGAGGAGGAGGAGGAGGAGTAGAAGGAATGGACGGAGGCGCAGGCACCAGCAGGGGCACCACAGCAGCTTGGGGGCCCACAGGAAGGCCAGCCTCGAACAGGAGGCTGGAGAAGGAGGCAGAGGAACACGTCAGCCGAGTTTCAACTACCTGCAGATGTCCGAGTGACAGTGTCTCCGCAGACTGCGCCTCTCCACGGAGGTCGTCACTGATCTCTCTGCCATGATGTAGCTGTGCCCCATGCGACTTGGTGGGCACCTGATGCCAGTGTCACTGAAGGTCACCGTGCCACTGAACTTCTTCACCACCAGATCATTGCGGGGAACAACTGGAGATATGTGTGGAATCTCACAGTCTGTTGTGAATCAGTGCATCAAGGAGGTCACCAATGTCCTGTTCAGGAGGGCCGGTGACAATCTGCACATTAATCCAAACAGTCAAGCTGAGAGAGCTATCGGATTCGGGGCCATCGCTGGATTCCACCAGGTGGAGGGTTTCATTGACTGCAGCCATGTGACCATCAAGGCTCCTGCAGACCAGCCAGCAGCCTTCAACAGGAAGGGCTTCCACTTGCTTAGTGTGCAATTGGTCTGCGACCACTGCAAATGGATCCCATAGGTGTGTGCACAAATCCTGGGAAGCAGCCACAACGCCTGAATGCCAACGCACTCCCAGGTGCCAGAACCTTTCCGCGGCCCCATCCGCTTTCAGAGATGGATCCTTGGAGACAAGGGCTACCCACTGAGGACATGATTACTGACGTCTGTGAGGAACCCACGCACGGATGCAGAGGAGAGGTACAACACCTGCTGTGGGTCAACCCGAGCGACCATCAAGGAGGCCATTGGTCTCCTGAAGATGAGATTCAGGTGCCTAGATCGATCCAGTGGAGCCCTTAAGTATGTCCCGGCGAGGGGCTCGCATATCGTGGTGGTTTGCTGTGCACAGCACAATCTGGCATTACAGAGGGGTGAGGTGTTGACTGGTGAGGATATTGTGGAGTGTGATGTCTCCTCTGATGATGAGGATGTGGAGGAGGATGCTGCCCAAGCAGTGCCAGATGAAGAACCTCAGGCACAGCAGGAAAAGGGCCATGAGAAACACACAAGGGAGACATGAGACACCCTTATACATTCAAGTTTCCTTTGAGCCTTACCACCTTCTGGAACCACAGCAATAAAGTCTTAGCTTGAAGCAGCCCTGTTGTCGCCTCCTTCCTTCTGCACTGCAGCGTCCAGGTACACATCGCACAGTGACAAGGCCGAAGCTTTGTGAACTCAGGGCTTGGTCAGTCACTTCCAGCCCCTTGGGAGGAAGGGTTTAAATGAAGTCCCAAAAGGCATCAACAATAGGAAGGAGACATAGTGAGAGGACATCATTTCTTTCTTCCGTGTGACAGCAAACACAACCCTATTCATCTGGAATGTACATTCACCCGTGAACCCAAGTGAATCTAGGTGCTCTTCTTAAATCTTTTCCGGGTGCTCCGACGTGGTGCTTCCCCTGCTCTGGCAGCTGAGATGGAGACAGGCTGCTGACCTTGCTGCCCCATGGCTTGGGATGACATTGGTGGTGGTCCTCTTGCTGCCTGAGGCCTGGAGGGACCCGGCACACTGAGGGCCTCCTGCACAGGTACAGGGACCCCACTCTGTCATCGAGGGTGATGGAGGCAGGCACTGGCATCACTGGTGTCACTGGCAGAGGGGCTTTAGAGCTACTGTCCACACCAGGAGCACCCAGAGAGGAGACCCCAGATGTAGCAGCCAGCTGCTCCTCCCCAGTTGTAAGACACACTTGTACCTCCCTGCTGACCTGAGAGGGACGTGGACCTGGTGGAGAGTTCAGGTGCCTCGTCCCCCCTCTCGCCTTGTCACCACTGGATGGAGCTCATGGACAAAGTGATGGAGTGCAAGTCTGCGCACATCTCCGGCAGCCACTGATTGGTCGGCTGGATCTGGCTCTCCATCAGAGTCACCAATCTCTCAAGGAAGGAAGCCAGACACACCCCCATAGGAGACAGTACAGCATGCAAGGCCTGGATGGACTCCTCCATCATCCGAGCTTGGTTACACATAACCTCCGGCAACTCTGCCAGATGTTGCCTGACCTCTTGCTACAGCTGCAGCATTTCCCATGTTGCCGGTGACACCAGAGGCACGTCATCAGCCTGGGACTCAGCATGGGCCTGGCTCCCACAGACTCCCAACTGCCAGTGGCCTCGGCTGTCACAGCCTCCGTCAGCTGCCCGGGCCTGTCTGTGACGTGCTCACCAGCTTGTGTGCCCAAATCTAACAGCGAGTGGATACCCACCGAGTGAGGGTTTCTGTGCTGGTGGAGGGTGCAGGGGAATGATGTGACGGTGCACCCTCTGATGCTCCCACCTCCTCCTCAGGTGTCCGGCTGTCCCCCAGTCTCTCCAGCTCTTCACGCTTGTCGTTCATCCCAGCCTGTATGAGCAAACAGGGACATTGAAGTGTTAGGGTCTGCCCATCATGACATTCCAACCACCTCTACTGTGCAGCTCCATTGATGCAGTGGTAAACAGATGTGCAGTGTGGTTCCTTTGCAGCGGATGCTCCCTTGTGCCCCAGGAGATGTTCAGTCACTCTCTTGGGTAGGTGTCCCTGTCTCTCCATCAGCTATGGAGCAGCTGCCTTGCTGCCCGGCCTGTTCCATGGCCTCCTCCTCCATTGGGATGAGGACGCGGAGATAAGGCACTCCACCGCCAGTCTTGACACGCTCTTTCCGATTGTGGGCTGTCTTCTCCTGCAGCCACTATGATGAACAAAGTTAGTCTCCCAGCGGGGACAAGCCCAACATCTCTGATGGTGATAGTCCAGCAGTCCATGATGGGGACACACGTATTCCTCTTGCATGTGGCCCCCTCTCGAGGGACTGTGTGAGTTTATACAATGACTGACGTGCAACCCCCACCGAGATGCAGCCAAGCCTCAGGCGGCATGTCCCGCTGCCCTTCCCCAATGCACATGACTGGGTGGTCACTCCCTTTCCACCAAACACTCCCTCTCACTCTGCCACACGCAATGTCCAAAGTGTCCAAAGTGTTTGGAGTTCTCACCTGAGCAGCCTGGATCAGGTCATTGACCCGCTTCCTGCACTGGATCCATGTCCTGCGGGTGAACCCACAGCTGCTGACTTCACCTACTATCTCCAGCCATCTTTACTTGGTCAGGTGGGCAGGTCTTCACCTCACATCCCTGGGAAAGAGGATCTTCCACCTTTCTCTTGCCACCTGGAGGCGAACCTGCAGGAAGGCATCGCTAAACTGTGGGACCATGGTCACTGCAGGCTCGAATTCAGCTCCTTACCTATCAGGCTGCAGATGCAGCAGAACGGATCCTGGGGCATCAGAGGCAGCAGAACGGATCCTGGGGCAGCAGAATGGGTCCTGGGGCAGCAGAACGGATCCTGGGGCAGCAGAGGCAGCAGAACGGATCCTGGGGCAGCAGAGGCAGCAGAACGGATCCTGGGGCAGCAGAATGGGTCCTGGGACAGCAGAACGGATCCTGGGGCAGCAGAGGCAGCAGAACGGATCCTGGGGCAGAAGAATGTGCCCTGGGACAGCAGAACGCGTCCTGGGGCAGGAGAGGCAGCAGAACGGGTCCTGGGGCAGCAGAACGGGTCCTGGGGCAGCAGAGGCAGCAGAACGGGTCCTGGGACCGCAGAGGGCTCTCAGGAAGACACTCCTTTAAACCAGGCAGCAGTGAATGCAGGCCTGGCAGCCCTTTTAATATGGTGCCAGCACCTGCCGTTGTGTCAGATGCCGGTGCCATCGGTGCCTCGTTCCCTACCTCTGGTCCTTGTTTACATGGGCCCCACGCCTCCCCTTCATTAATTGGTCGGCTGCTCCTTGATCGGGGTCGGCCGGCCACATTTTACTTGTGTGGTGATGACACCCGCTTCCGGTGTCTCTGCCGAGAGCCGCAGCGTTAGTTTAAACTTCAGCCCATGGGGTCAAGAGTGGAAAATCTCCCCTCTGATTCTCTCTACTTAAACTGATGTAGACACCAAATTAGAACTGATGAAACCAGGGATTGTATCCTGGTTCTTCAATCTAGTGTTCTCCCAACTGAGCTATTCCATCCTCACTGTGAACTCATCTTCATTGGAGACAAATATAACTCCAGGTGGAATTTTCCCACCCGTTCATTCCTCACTTCAGGGGAATGGGACCCGACCAGATCGCGGAACTCAGATTATGTTAATGTTCTGCTCTTGATATCTTCATATTATCTTGCGTTTGAGCCACTTTTAATCAGGTTCACGGACAAATTCTTCCATCATCCCTTCTCCCACATTCTCTCTCTCATTCATTCATTCTTTATTCCTCACAGTCCAGAAAGAGTTAGGAATCAGAGCTCACTCCCAAACCCTCTGCACACAGACCTCTGTCTGTTACCCTGTTTGATCCAAGAGACCAGTCAATAATTTACACTCTTTAGAAACACAGAAAGCTGCCTCAGAGTGTTGGACAGAGTTAAATACACTGAAGTCTTCTGAAAAAAGTTCATCTTACGGGTTGTTACTGAGCCCACAGAGCAGGACGGGCCCAGGCTCCAGCCCCAGCCCCAGCCTGTGCTGTGTTAGCTGATTCCACCTGGTGTGATACTGAGCCACATGGAGCAGGAAAGTGCCTGGTTGTATTCATGGCCTGTGTTGAGTTAACTGATCCCACTCAGTGTGGTAGGAGCCACACAGAACAGAATGGGCCCAGGCTCCTTCCTCAGCCTGAGGAATGATAGTTCTTCTCACACGTTGTTGTACAGAGCCCCACACAGAACAGGAAAATCTCAGGCTCCATCCCCGGCCTGTGGTATTTTACTTCATCGCACCTGGTATGGTATGGAGTCCCCAGAGCAGGAAAGATCCAGCTTCCATCTCCGGCCTGTGCTGAATTAGCTGATCTGACCTGGTTGGCACTGAACCGCAATCAGGGAAGGATGGGCCGAGGCTCCATGGCCTGTGGTGTGTTAGTTATTCTCATTTGGTGAGGTACTGAGCACCGTATAGAGCAGGAAGGGCCTGTGCTCAGTGAGCTGATCTCACCTTGTGTTGTCCTGAGACCCACTCACAAAGCAGGACGGGCCTAGGCCTCATCCCCGGCCTGTGTTCAATTAGCAGATCTCAGCCAAAAGATTTTGATAAGGTTCCACACAAGAGGCTTCTCTATCGGATTAAAGTCCCTGGTATCAGTGGTAATATATTGATCTGGATTGGGAACTGCCTGGCAGGACGTAGGCAGAAAGTAGTTCCAGATGGATCTGGATCTGTTTGGAGACCAGTTACCAGTGGTATCTCGCAGGGATCGGTGTTGGGACTGTTGCTCTTTACTATTTTTATTAATGATCTGGATGTAGGTGTAGGGGGCACCATCTGTAAATTTACAGATGATTTGAAGATCTGTGCGAGTGTTCAGACTGTAGACGATACTCGACTGTTTCAGGCTGATCTTAATGTGTTGGGAGATTGGGTTCATGACTGGTAAATGATGTTTAATTTGGGTAAGTGCAGTGTTATTCATGTGGACAGGGCGAATGCTCAACATTCATACACCCTTCAGGGAAAAACATTAAAGTAGGTGGAAAAAAGAAAATAATTTTGAGCAGAGATCTGGATGTTCTAGTGCACAGATCTCTAAAGGTACAGCAGTAATGCTGTGAAGTGATAGTTGGAGCAAATAGGGGGTTGGGCTGCATTCAGAGGACAATTGAGTATAAAATGAGGCATATTCTTTCATGGGATGTGAGCTACACTGGCAAGGCCAGAATTTGTTACCCATCCCTAATTGTCCTTGACAAGGTGGTGGTGAGCTGCCTTCTTGAATTGCTGCACTCCATGTGGTGTAGGTACACCCACAGTGCTGTTAGGAAGGGAGATCCAGGATTTTGACCCAGCATCAGTGAAGGAACAGCGATATATTTGCAGATCAGATGGTGTGTGACTTGGAGGGGAGCTTGCACATGGTGGTGTTTCCATGCATCTGCAGCCCTTGTCCTTCAAGGTGGTGGAGGTCTTCGGTTTGGAAGGTGCTGTCTGCGGAGCCTTGGTGAGTTGCAGCAGTGCATCTGGTAGATGGTACACACGATTGCCACTGTGCGTCAGTGGTGAAGGGAGTGAATGTTCAAGGTGGTGAATGGGGTGACAAGCAAGACGGCTGCTTTGTCCTGAACAGTGTCGAGTTTCTACTGTATTCTTGGTGCTGCATTTATCCTGGTTTGTGCCTTGTAGATGGTTAACAAGTTTTGGAGAGTCAAAAATCACAATATTATTACAGTGCAGAAGGAGGCCATTCGGTCCATTGTGTCAGCATAGAATCATAGAACATAGAAAGTTTACAGCACAGGCAGGCCAAAAAACGAGCCACCCAGCTGAATCCCATTGTCCAGCATTTGGACCGTAGCCCTGCAGGTTCAGGTACTTGAGGTGCACATCCAGACTCCTTTTAAATGAGTTGAGGGTTTCTGCCTCAGCTACCCTTGCAGGCAGTGAGTTCCAGACTCCCACAGCCCTTTGGGTGAAAAAAACCTTTCCTCATCTCCCCTCTAATTGTTCAACACATCACTTTAAATCTATGCCCCCTAGTCACTGACCTCCCTACTAAGGTAAATAGACCCTTCCCATCCATTCTAACCAGACCCCTCACAATTTTGTACATTTCAATCAAATCTCCCCTCAGCCTCTTCTATTCCAAGGAGAACAACCCCAGTCTATCCAATCTTTCCTCATAGCTGCATTTTTCCAGTCCTGGCAACATCCTCGTAAATCTCCTCTGTAACCTCTCCAGTGCAATTACATCCTTTCTGGAATGAGGTGACCAGAACTGCACACAGAACTCAAGTTGTGGCCTAACTAATGATTTATACAGTTCCAGCATAACCTCCCTGCTCTTATATTCCATACATCGGCTAATAAAGAAAAGGGTTCCATAAGCCTTCTGATCCAACTTATCAACCTGTCCTGCTACTTTCAGGGATCTGTGGACATTCACTTCAATGTCCCTCACTTCATCGACACCTCTCAGCATTCACCCATTAATTGTGTATTCCTTTGCTGTGTTTGACCTCACCAAAGGCATCACCTCACACTTCTCCAAGTTGAATTCCATTTGCCACTTTTCTGCCCACCTGACCAGTCCATTTCTCCAGCTCTCCTAATGAGCAGTTGACCTAGTGCCTTGAGCTGAGTTACTCATCACAGAATTCCCACTATCTGATTTACCCTTGTCGCCAGAGTATGTATATGAATGGTCCAGTTGTCAATGGTAACCCCCAGGATGTTGATGGTGGGGGGATTCAGCGATGGTAATGCTGTTGATCGTCAAAGGGAGATGGTTACATTCTCTCTTGTTGGAGATGGTCATTGCCTGGTACTTATGTGGTGTGAATGTTACTTGCCACTTAGCAGCCCAAGTCTGAATGTTGTCCAGGTCTTGCTGCTTCTGGACACGGACTCCTTCGGTATCTGAGATGTCCCGAATTTGTCCTTTTATGAAACCTTGGTCAGGACTCACTTGGAATATTGCATCCAGTCTTGGTCTCCTCACATGATGGGTGATATTGAGGCTTTGGAAAGGGTACAGAGGAGAGACATTCGACGAATTCCCTGTATAAGACATCTTGGTTATCAAGTTAGACTAAAAGAGTTGGGACCCTACACCTTAGAGAAACCTAGACTGAGGGGTGATCCGATTGAGGTTCATAAATAATGAAGGGTCCAATTTAGCATGGGAGAGGAGTCAGAACTTTCTCTTGTGAAAGGCCAGATGGCACCCGGATCACATTAAATTTCATTTTCAGTGGTGGGTCAATGTGCCAGGATGGCCGAGTGGTTAAGGCGTTGTATTTATGATCCAATAGACATGTGCCTGCGGGGGTTCAAACCCCCCACTACTGGTATCTGTGCTTACAAAAGGTTGCTTATTTTTTCCCTTACTTTTGCCTTGCACCATCATCTCTTCTGTCATTTGATCACTCTTGCCTTCCAACTGATCACAGCTTCCTCTGATTTGATCTGCCCCAGCACCGTTCACTGGCTCTGCGCTTGCTTATAAACTGGTAAATCTTTAACTGAATCTCCTCTGGACCCTGACAATGACCTTCTCATCCTTCCTGGATTGTGGTTTCTCACAGGATCCGCTGCCTCTCCGACTCCCCTCCAGGTAACTGAAGGCCCTGAGCCTTGGTCTCGCTTTATACGCCAGCTGGTAGTTGATTCTTTGCAGGTCTGCCACCGCTCAGGAGAAGCTCAAGACCCAGATCAAGCAAAGTATCAAGAGGAATGTGAGCAAAGGCTCCCTGGTGCAGAGCAAGGGACAGGGAGCCTCCGGCTCCTTCAAAATCAGCAAGAAGGAAAACCCAGGGAAAAGTGGGAAAGAAGGTGAAGAAACCAGTAGACAATAAATCTTCAGTGAAGAAACCAGCAGACAAGAAATCTTTAGTGAAGAAACCAGCAGACAAGAAAGTGACAACAAAGAAAGTCACAGCCAAGAGAACGAGCAGCAAGGCGGCGGCAACGCCAAATAAAGCGGTGAAGAAAGCAACGCTTCAGAAAAAGTCTCCTGCGAAGAAGGTCAAAAAAGGCAAGAGTGCGGCGGGCGGAAAGGCGCTGAAGAAAGTGCAGACATGGAAGAGCAAGGTCAAGCCGAAAGCAGCGAAGGCTCAGAAAGCAGGGTCTGGAAAGAAGTGAAAGAGCGCGGGAAACTTGTAATCATCTGAACACAAAGGCTCTTCTCAGAGACACCCACATCTCTCAGGAAAGAGCTGATCCCCTGATCAAATGATCCCTGTTCCGGCCCCGCCTGCAGATTCCACATGGAAATGATTTGGAGTAAATCCAGGATCCCTGGTGACTCGCTGACATCCCCTCCACCCAGCCCTTTCCCCACTCTCTGTAATAAAACAGAGGGATATCCGGCCCTCACTCTAACTGGGGATGTGTTCGGTGCAGTCTCAGTTCACAAATTCAGGGGGAGAGTTTGTAAGACAGTAACACTGGTGGAGAAAACCCACCTCAAAACTCAAACCCCAACACATGAGTTTCTCCAATGTAGCTGGAGTCGGGTGACAACAGGAGCTGGGATAGGCTGTGATTGGGAATGTTAGGAATGGATTTGTTCATGGAGAAATGTACCTGGAATCTCAGAATATTCTCGTTCCTTATTTCCCCAGATGACACATTCTGCAGTGAGAGTGAAAAGTCTCTTCACTGCTTCACATTTACTCATTGTTTGGTTCTGGATGAATAATGAGTCAGAGAGTAATGACAGGATCTGAAACTTCTTTTTTTTATTTTCCAAAATATACTTTATTCATAAAAATCTGTAAATATTACATTGCCAAACAGTTTCCAAACAGCACCAAAAAAGACAAACATTGCAAGGGAGATCAGTTTCCTTCAATACTGTCATGAGTTTCTTCCCAACCCTTCCGTTTCACAATTGTCATGTCAATTACAGTTTTACATTTACAGCAACTGAGAATATTAACGATACAGTTCGAGGAGTTTCCCATGGGTCCAGCCCCTCAGTCCAGCTTGGTGGGGGAACCTTACACTGTGGTCTTTCCCCATTGAGCCTTTGCTGCGGCTGCCCCAAGCTTTAGTGCTTCCCTCAGCACGTAGTCCTGGACCTTGGAATGTGCCAGTCTGCAACATTCGGTGGTGGACAACTCTTTGCGCTGGAAGACCAGCAAGTTTCGGGCAGACCAAAGGGCGTCTTTCACCGAATTGATAGTCCTCCAGCAGCAGTTGATGTCTGTCTCGGTGTGCGTCCCTGGGAACAGCCCGCAGAGCACAGACTCCTGTGTTCCAGAGCTGCTTGGGATGAACCTTGACAAAAACCACTGCATCTCTTTCCGCACCTGCTTTGCAATGGCACATTCCAGGAGGAGGTGGGCGACCGTCTCTTCCCCACCAAAGCCAACGCGGGGGCACTGGGCGGATGGGGCGAGACTTCTTGTGTGCATGAAGGATCTGACGGGGAGGGCCCTTCTCACCACCAGCCGAGCTACGTCTTGGTGCTTGTTTGAAAGTTCTGGTGATGAGGCATTCCGCCAAATGACTTTGACGGTCTGCTCGGGAAACCATCTGACAGGATCCACCGTTTCCTTTCCCGCAGGGCCTTGAGGACATTCCGTGCAGACCACTGCCTGATGGACCAGTGGTCAAAGGTGTTTTCCCGCAGAAACTACTCCACGAAGGATCGGTGGGACGGCACCGCCCAACTGCATGGATCGTTCCGCGGCAATGTGACCAGGCCCATCCTTCGCAACACCGGGGACAGATAGAACCTCAGCACGTAGTGACACTTGGAGTTTGCGTACTGGGGATCTACACACAGCTTGATGCAGCCGCACACGAAGGTGGTCATCAGGATGAGGGCCACGTTGGGTACATTTTTCCCGCCCTTGTCCAGAGATTTGAACATCGTGTCCCTCCGGACCCGGTCCATTTTAGATCCCCAGACGAAGCGGAAAATGGCTTGGGTGACTGCCACGGCGCAGGAGTGGGGTATGGGCCAGACTTGCGCCACGTAGAGCAACAACGAGAGCGCCTCGCACCTGATGACCAGGTTCTTACCCACAATGGAGAGAGATCGCTGCCCCCACATGCCCAACATTTGTCGTACCTTGGCTACTCGCTCCTCCCATGTTTTGCTGCACGCCCCGGCCCTTCCGAACCATATCCCCAGCACCTTCAGGTAATCTGACCTGACGGTGAAGGGGACAAAGGATCGGTCAGCCCAGTTGCCAAAGAACATGGCCTCGCTCTTGCCGTGGTTAACTTTGACTCCCGACGCCAGTTCGAACTGGTCGCAGATGCTCATCAGTCTGCGCACGGACAGCGGATCCGAGCAGAAGACGGCGACGTCATCCATGTACAGGGAGGTTTTGACCTGAGTGCCTCCGCTGCCTGGGATTGTCACCCCTCTTATGCTCGCATCCTTCCGAATAGACTCAGCAAAGGGTTCAATACAGCAAACAAACAAGACCGGGGAGATAGGACAGCCCTGTCTGACTCCAGATTTAATCGGGAAACTTTCAGATTCCCACCCGTTGATTGAGACTGCGCTACTGATGTTTGTGTAGAGCAGTTGGATCCAATTGCAGATTCCCTCCCCAACCCCATTTTGGAAAGCACGTCCATCATGTTGGTGTGCGATATCCTGTCAAAAGCCTTCTCCTGGTCCAGGCTGATGAGGCAGGTGTCCACCCTCCTGTCCCGTACGTAGGCGATCGTATCCCTGAGTAGCGCCAGACTATCAGAGATCTTCCTGCCGGGTACAGTACAGGTCTGAACGGGGTGAATCACCAACTCCAGAGCAGACTTGACTCGACTGGCTATGACTTTGGACAGAATCTTGTGATCAACATTAAGCAGTGAGATGGGCCGCCAATTTCTGATTTCTGCCCTCTCCCCCTTCTGCTTGTAAATGAGGGTGATGATGCCTTTTCTCATGGATTCTGACATGCTGCCAGCCAGGAGCATACTCTCGTATACTTCCAGCAGGTCCTGGCCGGCCCAGTCCCACAGGGCCGAGTACAACTCGACCGGTAAGCCGTCGCTCCTGGAAGTTTTACTCGTCTCGAAAGACTCGACGGCCTTTGTCAGCTCGTCCAGAGTTAGCGGCTTGTCCAGTCCCTCCCTCCTGCTGTCATCTGAGACATCTGTGATAGATGACAAGAAGGACTGGGAGGCTCTGCTGTCTGTGGGCTTCGCGTCAGACAGCCCAGCATAAAAGGATTTGCTGATCCTTAGTATGTCGGACTGCGAAGACGTTACCGAGCCATCTTCCTCCTTCAGGCTTCTGATAACAGAGCTCTCTGTGTGTACCTTTTGGAAGAAGTAACGCGAGCACGTCTCATCCTGCTCGATGGAGCGGACTCTGGACCGGAAGATGATCTTGGAGGCCTCCTTGGCAAAGAGCGAGGCCTGCTGGCTCTTCACCTCTTGGAGGTCCTCCTTGACCTCGACCCCCATTGACTGCAACCGGAGTAGATTTTGCATAATTTTCTGGAGTCGGGACAGTTCCCTCTGTCTCTCTCTCGCCTTCTGAACACCTTTGCGGATGAAGAACCTCTTGATGTCCTCCTTAATCGCTTCCCACCAGTGAACTGGAGACTCAAAGAGGGGTTTCACGGTCCTCCAACCTTTGTAATCCATTTTGAGTTCCTCAACGTTCTCTGGGGTCAGCAGTGTTGCATTGAGCTTCCACGTCCCTCTGCCAACCCGCTGGTCGTCCTGTAAGTGACAGTCGGCCAGTAAGAGGCAGTGGTCGGAGAAGAACACCGGCTTGACGTCGGTGGATCCGACCGTGACAGCACGGGACACAAACAGGAAGTCAATCCTGGAACGGGCAGACCCGTCCGATCTTGACCATGTGTATCTGCGCTGCGCTCTGTCTGCAGGTTTGCTGAAGACGTCGTGCAGTTTGGCATCTTTAACTGTTTCTATTAGGAATCTGGACGTAGCGTCCAGTTTGCTCTCGTCACTGCCGGATCGTCCAGCCGCATCGATGATGCAGTTGAAGTCACCGCCGAGGATGACCGGCCTGGACGTCGCCAGCAGCAGTGGGAGCTGCTGGAAGACGGTCAGCCGCTCGCTGCGTTGTACCGGGGCGTACACGTTGATCAACCGGAGCGGAACGTTGTTGTACATCACGTCTGCTTCGAGGAGGCGACCGCCCACCACCTCCTTAACTTCGGAGATGGTGAACTTACCTCCCCACAGCAGAATACCCAGGCCGGAGGAACGGCAGTCATTACCCACCGACCAGATCGATGGCCCGTGGGACCACCATCGTGACCACTGCCTGTAGGTGCTGAGGTGTGGTATTCCACACTCCTGCAGAAACAGTAGGTCAGCTTTGACCTTGGCAAGGTAATCCAAGGTTGAAACACATCGCGTAGTAGATTTAATGCTACACACATTAATGCAAGCAATTCTTACACCCATTTTTTCCTAAAAATTAGTTGTTTATCCCATACCATTTGTCCTCGCTACTTCCAGTCCTTCCTCTTCGGGATGTTCCTGCATACCCATCGTGTGCGCAAGCAGTTTCACGTTGGTTGGGCTCAGAAACCCCTCCTGATCTTTCATGCAGGGTTTGTGCCGCTCGGGTGACATCGGGGGGGGGGGGGTCTTGTAGGCAGAGAGGATTGGGTTGTCCTCCGCTGCTTCCATCTGTTCCTCCTCGAAAACATCACAGCTCCCGGTCTCCCGGAGCTCAGGTGCGCCAGACGTGTCTTTGCTCCCGGTGTCCCGGAGCTGAGATGCGTTGGCCACATCGTTACGTGTGCGGCATTGGGGTTGGGGCACGCCGGGCCCATCACAGCTTCCAGTGCCCGGGGGCTGGGATGCTTTATCATCCATCTCGGAGTTCTGCCACCTCTTTTGAAGGGGCTGTCGTTCCACCATTTCCCCGTCCAGTGAAGAGGAGTTGTTGCAGTCTGATTCAGAAGAGAGCCTCCTCTTGCCACTGGTTTGGTTGGTGGCTTTGGGATGTTTTTTCTTTGTGGTTTTCCTCTGGACCACTTGCCATTGACCTGTTTGTCCAACTGCTGCCTCCTCCTCCATTGAATCTGTCTGTGGTGGAGGGGTTTCCGGGCGCTGGGTAGGTGCTGGGTCGTTGGTTTCAGCCACCTCCCCTTCCTTCTCAGGTTGAAGTTCCTCACTGCGGAGAACGTTGCTGGTCTCCTTTCGAACAGCGGACGCCTTCGTCGAACCTTCTCCCCTCCTTTCCTTGGACCCTGCCGCCTGAGCATAGCTGAGGCAACGTTTGGGGCAGGTCTTGTAGAGATGGCCTGCCGCACCGCACAAGTTGCAACACTTAGTCTGCTTACAGTCCTTGGTCTGATGGCCTTCCTCCTTGCAGTCTTGCAAACAACCATGCTGCAGTTGGCTGCCATGTGACCAGATTTGCCACAGGTGCGGCAAACTCTGGGCTGCCCAGCGTAGACCAAGAAGCCTCGACTTCCCCCGATAGTGAAGCTGGAGGGAGGGTGGATGATGGCTCCACTGGGATCTACCTTCAAGGTCACCTTGACCTGCCGCTTGCTGGTCCAAATCCCAAATGGGTCCTTGACATCAGTGCTGCTGCCGGCCACCTCGACGTACCTGGCGAGAATGGTGAGTACATCCAAAACCGGAACATGGGGGTTGCAGAGGTGAATCGTCACCACCCGGTCCCGTTGTGACGGAAGCGTGAAGAGCGGCTCCGCTGTGAGGATCGAAAGTGGCGCCCGATCCCCTTTCTCCTTGAACGCCTTCAGGAACTTGATGCATCCCGCCACGTTCCGGAACGTCACGTCGAAGTATCCACTGCTGGGGAAATCCTGCAGGCAGAAGACGTCCGTCGCTTGAAATCCTTCTCTCACACCAGCCCTTGAATGACTCAGTGTGAAGTGTCCAATGTGTGAAGCCACTGCCAGGGTTTGTCAATCTGGACAGTTTCAGCTCAGTTACTGGGGGCCTGGAATCCCCGCAGTTTGACTCTGTCTCTTATTGGTCACCCGCTTCTCAATCCAATTATTAACCAATAGGAGAATCGCATAGCAGTAAATAGTAGTTCTCATTGCCTTAGATTTTCCAATTGGAAAAAGCCCGGCAATTCCAGAGCAGGAAGGAATTGAAGTGATGGAAAATTTCAATTTTCAGGCAACAATTTTAAAATCTCTCATTTTATGTTCTGTTTTACTGTATTTACCGTCACAAAATCCTGACGCGATTTTAGGAATCGTTTTCATTTGTCAATCTGTTAACTGTGAGCGGCGGGAGGAAGGTCCGGTTCAGCAATTTAAAACGGGACAAATATCAGCTTCCTCTCTGTAAAAGGAACAAATTAGCGACTAACCGCTTCTCACAGGCTTCTCGGGGACTGACAGAAACGAGCGGTTTCTGATCTTTTCTCCTGAAAGAGGCGGATAATGCTGCAGGGAGCAATGAACTGCCCTTCACTTTCTGGCTGCTAATACACCCCTGACTTCAAACAGTTCAGACAGCGACTGATGCTTCTGCCGGAAAATGAGCAGATTCACCAGAATGATCCAGGTCCATCATGGCCAAAGACATCCAGCTGGCCGGCCGCATCCGCGGGGAACGCACCGAAAACCCAGCTTCAGTAACAAGTGTAACAAGGGCTCCTTTCAGAGCCACCAAATCAGCAAAGGAAAGAGCTGCCATCTCTGTTCATCATCAAACCCATTAGATTGGAGGGGCGGCCACATGGTTTCTGTTTTGTCACATCACTTTCCCGAAAGGCCTGTGGGACTGAGAGCTGATCTGGAATTTAGAAAGCAGCATTACGGGAGACTCATTGCTGCTCAGCACAATCTCAACCCCGCTCCTGGGATCCGTTAGCTGGCATTTGGGGAAAAGAAATGGATCCCAGTTTTATTTGGAAGGCATTAATGGAGCCGGGTCCGTTCACATGAGGGTTATTTACAAACATTACCCAATGAGTTCACTAATATTTGAATCCGTTGGAGATCAGTACACAGGATATGTAAGGCAGCTCGGTCACTCTGACTGAAACCGCCAGTTCCCCGGGGCTGCAGACCCTGACACTGCGGGGACAGAATCTCCGACTCTATCCCGCCGCCGGGGGGAACAGACAGCTCTGTGTCCGGAGAATAGGGAGGGCCGGGGGGAAGGCACATATTAAAGCGCTGCAATGGACTCAGCTCCTGTGTGTGCACAACTCTCGCTGATTCCGTGCTCTGGGAACAGTGTGGTCGAAACAGATCAGGTTAGGAGAGAAACACACAGCCCGAGAATGGCCTCTTCCTTCCTGCATTTACTCTGTTCCGGGAGCAGATTCTCATTGAGAAGCGGTGCTCAGATCACCGGAGAGAAATAAAAAACACAATTCAAACTGTCCAAATAAAAATCAAAGAATTAACCTGGACACTTCCATTATTAAATTAATTCATCAGCTCCGAACCAGTTCCCGTTGATGGACCGGGATGGTCTCGGGATTCATCAAATCGAAGGCAGCGGGATTGATTAAATTGTTGATTCTGGCACCCTGTAGTTCACTTCTTCACTTAACCAGAGGGGCAGATGTGTGAGCAGAGAAACAGAGCGAAATCCAGAGAGGGAACTGAAAAGACAACTGGACAGATGTGAAACAGGTCAATCCACTGTTCCAATAACTCCATCTCTGATTCCCTCCTGACAGTAACCAGCCCTTCACAGAGACTGTGGGTGGCTCTGAAAAGAGCCTTTGGTTTATTAGATGACATTTTGGCCGCTTTACTTTTTCTGGGAGCTCTGAGCGCTGGTTTTCTTGGGCAGCAGCACGGCCTGGATATTAGGCAGCACCCCGCCCTGAGCGATGGTTACCCCTCCCAGAAGCTTGATGAGCTCCTCGTCGTTGCGGACGGCCAGCTGCAGGTGTCTGGGGAAGATGCTGCTCTTCTTGTTGTACCGGGCCGCGCTCATGGCCAGCTCGAGGATTTCAGCGGTCAGATACTCGAGCACAGCAGCCAGATAGACCGGGACTCTGGCACCCACACGCTGAGCATAGTTACCCTTTCTCAGGAGTCGGTGAACCCGGCCCACCGGGATCTGCAGTCCTGCCCGGGAGGAGTGAGACTTGGCCTTGGCCCGAGCTTTCCCGCCAGTCTTTCCTCTTCCAGACATTTCCAAATTCTCACAAATACTTTCACAAAGAATGAATAATTTCCTTAGCATTAATAGCGTTCTGCAGGTAGTCAGGATGGCCGAGCGGTCTAAGGCGCTGCGTTCAGGTCGCAGTCTCCATTGGAGACGTGGGTTCGAATGCCACTTTTCACAAGTTGTGTTTTTAACTGCACTGGAGGCGTTTGGGAGCAGCGGTGAAGAGCAAAGAGAAAGCAGGAAAGAACATGGACAAGCAAAATAACAATGGACCCAAAGATGTTGCAACAAAACATTGGCGGACGAGGCAATGAAGCAAACAGCAGGGCACACAAAAGATCAAAAATGTAACCTTTGTATCGGGGTGGAAGATGTTGCCATATATCCTTAATGAATACTTTGCTGTTTTCCCGAATGAAAGTGTGATGCAGATATTGTTATTAAGGAGGAGGAGTGTGAAGTATTGGACGTGATAACTTAACGAGAGAGGAAGTCTTAATGGGATGAGCATCCTTGAATGTGGATAAATCATCAGGACCAGATGAAATGTCCCCCAGGCTGTTGAAAGAAGCCAGGGAAGAAATAGTGGAAGGTCTGACCATCATTTTCCAATCCCTCACTGGATACAGGTTTGGTGCCAGAGGATTGGAGGTCTTGTAACGTTGCAATAAAAGCAAAATACGAGGCAGATCAAGCATGGCTGATCCTTTCGAGTAGAGAAACAGGGCTGAATTCCCTGAACCAGTGCTACAGCTTTCAGAATAGAAGGAGCCTATACAAACCTGATGGGTTCCACTTAAACAAAAGAGCTGGAGGTGTTGACAGTCAGAACAGGTAAAATGTGGAGGACTGTTTGAAGCAGATGCTGTGTGGTTACTGTAGTTGTACTATGGAGTTATTTCAAGGAGGTGATTCTGAATGTAATGGATCAACGTGGACCCATCCAAGGCAAAGGTTCTAAGCTTCCCTGTGGTCCAGCCTGGTTGAATGGAACTGAAGCAAACAAATCATCCAGAAGAGGAAATAATATGTAAGGCCATGAAAGCACAGAATTCAGCTGGATGCAACACCAGATGGTATGGCAAGAGTGTAAAACAGCAACAGACTGGTGAATAAAACTTTCCCATTGAATGAGACAAGAGAAAAGTAGGGTAATAATAGTGTCAGGTGAGTTGTGACACTATTCACATTCCACCTTGATCTGAATAGGACTGTTGAAGGGAGTGATTGAGAAGAATAGAGGAGAAATGAAAAGAAAGGAGAAATAAACAAAAGGTCTTTTGATTTTAGAATGCTTGTTTTTGGAAATGACAGACTGTAAAGTGTGCGTGTCAGAAGATATAGAGCGAAGTTGGGTATGACAAGATCACAGGAAAGTTGTGCCCTGAGACAAGGTGCGTGTTGACAGGAAAGCTGCTTTCTTTTGCACAAAATGTAATTTATTCATATAATTTGTGCAATTACATTGCAAAGCAGTTCAAATTTAATATTACATAAGGTACAATGCAGATCAGTTTCCTTAAATAATGTACATGATGTATGTCACTATCCCTGCCTGCACAGGTTATATTTACAGTATTTACATTACACATCTAACATTCTCTGGTGCAAACAGCCCGATGGGTTTTACACAGGTTCCAGCCCCTCACTGCACTATGGCCGACTAGGGCCTCAGACTGCAGCCTTTCCCCATTGAGTCTCCCTGGTGGCTTCCCCAAGCTTTAATGCCGTCCCACAGCACATAGTCTTGGACGTTGCAATGTGCCAGTCTGCAACACTCGGTCATGGACAGCTCTTTGCACTGGAATACCTGTCCCACGGCCGGGCTCGTTCTCAATAGAGATCATTTCAAATGAACATTTCCTAAATCCGTGCTTTCTCTCTCGCAATAAAGAGAACAGGATGTCTAGCAGATTCAGTGTGAGACAATAACACTGCCGGGTAAAGGCCGCTTTCCAACTCCAATCTTAACACAGGAGATTCCCCAAACAGCTGCAGTAAGGTGCTGTAAACTGCTGGAAGCGGATGTGTGTGGAAATGTTGATATTACTGAGGAGGTTTCTTGTTATGGAATGGACTGTGTTTTGGTGGGAATATTACTGAGTGTTAGTTGCATCGGGACCATATTTAAAAGCTCCGGCTTTCTGGAAAGCCTTGACTATGAAGGCCGAGTCTGGAAGGGTTTGTGTGGAGAGCTGGGTTTCGGTTCTACTGTTGATAAAGGGTTTGAAATTGGCAGCCCGGAGGAAACTGGAGGTGGAGCTGAAAGATGAGGGCCGTTCTCTCTCTGTCTGTCACTCTGGGTGTCTCCTCCATCTAGCTCTCTGTTTAATCTTCACTCTTGTCTCCTCCCCTCCCTGCTCTCACTCTTCCTTTCTCAGCCAGGTCCGGGTGGCCTGCATAAAAAGGAGCCTGACGGAATCAGTCTCTTTTATTGTGAACTGATTTGAGGCAAGAATCAACATGTCTGGCAGTAAACAAGAGTATGCTCCAGGCTGGCAGCATGTGAGAATCCATGAGGAAAGGCATCATCACCCTCATCGACAAGCGGAAGGGGGAGAGGACAGAAATCAGAAATTGGTGGCCCAATTTCTGCTTAATGCTGTCTGCAAGATTCTGTCAAAAGTCATAGCCAGTCGATTCAAGTCTGCTCTGGAGTTGGTGATTCACCCTGATCAGACCGATACTATACCAGGCAGGACAATCTCTGATAGCTTTGCGCTACTCAGGGATATGATCACCGATGTCCGGGACAGGAGGGTGGATACCTGCCTCATCAGCCTGGACCAGGAGAAGGCTTTTGACAGGATATCGCACACTTACATGATGGATGTGCATTCCAAAATGGGGTTTGGGGAGGGAATCTGCAATTGGATCAAACTACTCAACACAAACATCAGCAGTGCACTCTATCAACGGGTGGGAATCAGAAAGTTTCCCGATTCAATCTGGAGTCAGGCAGGGCTGTCTTCACTCCCCTGTCTTGTTTGTTTGCAGTATTGAACCCTTTGCTGAGTCTATTGGGAAGAATGCGAGCATCAGAGGGGTGACAATCCCAGGCAGCGGAGGCACTCAGGTTAAAACCTCCCTGTACATGGATGACGTCGCCGTTTTATGCTCGGATCCACTGTCTGTGCACAGACTGATGAGCACCTGCGACCAGCTCGAACTGGCCTTGGGAGCCAATGTTAAACACGGCAAGAGCGAGGCCATGTTCTTTGGGAACTCGGCTGACCGATCCTTTGGCCCCTTCACCGTTAGGTCAGACTACCTGAAGGTGCTGGGGATATGGTTTGGAAGGGCTGGGACGTGCACCAAAACCTGGAAGGAACGAGTAGCCAGGGTACAACATAAGCTGAGCAGCGATCTCTCTCCATTATGGGTAAGAACCTGGTCATCAGGTGCGAGGCGCTCACATTGCTGTATGTGGTGCAGGTCTGGCCTATACCGCATTCCTGCGCTGTGGCGATCACCTGAGCCATTTTCCGCTTTATCTGGGGATCCAAAATGGTCCGAGTCCAGAGGGACACGATGTTCAAACCTCTGGATAAGGGCGGGAAAAATGTACCCAACGTCGCCCTCATCCTTATGGCTACCTTTGTGTGCGGCTGCATCAAGCTGTGTGTAGATCCCCAGTTTGCAAACTTCAAGTGTCACTTCGTGCTGAGGTTCTATCTGTCCCCGGTGTTGCAAAGGATGGGACTGGTCATATTGCTGCGGAATGCTCCATCCAGTTGGACTGTGCCATCCTACCTATCCTTCATGGAAAAGTTTCTGTGGAAAAACACCTTTGACCACCAATCCATCAGGCAGTGGTCTGCACGGAATATCCTCAAGGCACGACGGGAAAAGGAGATGGTGGATCCTGTCGGATGGTCCCCTGAGCAGAAGTCCAAAGTCATTTGGCAGAATGCCTCATCACCAGAACTTTCAAACAAGCACCAAGATGTAGCCTGGCTGATGATGAGAAGAGCCCTCCCCGTCAGATCCTTCCTGCACACCTGAAGTCTCACCCCATCCACACGCGGCCATCGAGGTGGCTGTGGTGGAAAAGAGATGTTGCCCACCTCTTTCTGGAATGTGTCTTTGCAAAGCAGGTGTGGAAAGAGATGCAGTGGTTCTTGTCGAGGTTCATCCCAAGCAGCTCTGTAACACAGGAGTCTGTGCTCGATGGGCTGTTCCCAGGGCTGCACACCGAGATAAACTATCAATTCGTTGAAAGACGCTCTTTGGTCTTCCCGAAACTTGCTGGTCTTCCAGTGCAAAGAGTTGTCCATGACCGAATGTTGCAGACTGACACATTCCAAGGTCCAGGACTACGTGCTGAGGGACGCACTAAAACTTGGGGCAGCCGCAGCAAAAGTTCAATGGGGAAAGACCTCTGTGTAAGGTCCCCTCACCAAGCTGAACTGAGGAGCTGGATCCATGGGAAACCACTCGAACTGTAGCCAGAAAATATTTGTTTGCTGTAAAATGTACATGGCATGACAATGAAATGGAAGGGTTGTGAGGCAACTCACTCCTGTATTGAAGGAAACTGATCTCCTTTGCACTCTTTGTATTGTTTGCCTTGGTGCTTTTTGGAACTGTTTTGTAATGTATTTTTTTTTTTTACAGATTTTTATGAATAAAGTATATTTTGGAAGTTAATAAAAGAAAGTCTGGCAGAGGTAAAGGAGGGAAAGGACTGGGCAAAGGCGGAGCAAAGCGGCACCGCAAAGTGCTCACTGATCATATCCAGGGCATCACCAAACCAGCAGTCCGCCGCCTGGCTCACCGTGGCGGGGTCAAGCGGATCTCGGGTTTGATCTATGAGGAGACTCGCGGGGTGTTGAAGGTTTTCCTGGTGAATGTGATCAGGGATGCGGTCACCTGCACTGAACACGCCAAGCGCAAGAAGGTCACTGCCATGGATGTGGTGTACGCTCTGAAACGGCAGGGCCGCACTCTCTACGACTTCAGCGGCTGAACAATTCGAACCTTTCCAGCAAACAAACAAAGGCTCTTCGAAGAGCCACCCACCGCCTCACAGAGAGAGCAGTGACCTGGAAACGGGAGCTGGGATCGGCTGTTTAGAGCTGTCTGGAATAAATCTGTGCTGTGTTCGACATACAAAACTAGAATCCCCAAATTTGACATTTCAGTTGCAGCAAGGATGTGCAGTGGATTTGATTTTCTAAACGGGCTGTGGAAACAGTGCCCGAGGCTCTGCAGTTCGTTATGTCCCCCGTCGACACATGCCATCAGTGAAAAGCCACATCACTCATGCGGCACAGTGGCGCAGTGGTTGGCACCGCAGCCTCACCGCTTCAGCAACGTGGGTTCATTTCTAGGTACTGCCTGTGTCGAATTTACAAGTTCTCCCTGTGTCTGCGTGGGTTTCTTCCGGGTGCTCCGGTTGCCTCCCACATGCCAAAGAGTTTGCAGGTTGATTGGTAAATTTGCCGTTAGAAATTGCCCCTAGTATAGGTAGGTGGCAGGGAAAAAATGAAGGGACAGGTGGAGATGTGGTAGGAATATAGAATTAGTGTAGGATTAGTATAAAATGGGTGGTTGATTGTCGGCACAGAGTTGGTGGGTCAAAGGGCCTGTTTCAGTGCTGTATCTCTGAACTAAAACTAAACTCCTCCAGAATCACTCATTGTTTTCGTAGAATTTCAAAATGATTTCGCTGAAATGAGGGAATCCGGGAGTTTTGCAGTAGCCATCACTGGAACCAGACCCACTTGTGATGTTATTTCTCCCGAGACGGTGTTTCCTGCACTGTAACTGACAGGGTTTGTGAAACTGATCCGTTTCAGCTCAATCATTCAGGGACCTGGAATTCCCGCAGTTTGAGCCCGCGCTCACTTCTGATTGGTCACCCTCTTCCCATTCGCATGTCTTAACCAATTGCTGAGCCTCGAATTAGAAAATACAGCAAATCATTGGCTTAATTGTCGTCCTGGCAGAAAGTTTGAATTCAAAAAAGCCGCCAATTTCAGTGTTGGGCAGAATCGAATGACTCAACGAATCTCAATAACGAATTGGCAGCACATTTTACACTTACCCCGATTTTCCTTTCCATCGATTGGTGTGCTAATTCACTCGAGTGCATTTGCTAATACTAACTGTAATCCTCAGATCCATTTAACATTTCAGTAATCCTATTAAATACAAAAGGAATTTTATGATTGAATTTCCATTGGAAGATAGTGAATTAGCACCCCGATCGATGGAAAGGAAAATCGGGCAGAGGATAAAATGTGCTGCCAATTCGTTATTGTGATTTGTTTATATAACTGACCAGGACTGACTTCACCCGAACGCAGCTACTAGCTCCCACCCCACTGACCGCTCTCCCCCCTCTGCAACTCGCTTTCTCCCCCTCCTCCCGACTGGCGAAATTCCGCACTCTGGCTGTTCGCTCTCTGCTCCCCCACCCCGCCACCCTGTCCCAGCCCAGCCCACAGCTGCTAGCTCTGGCCGTGACACTCGCTCCCAAATTTCTTCACCAGGCGCCACCTGTAGAAGCAGGAGGTCCGCAAGGGGTAACGGGGCGACGCAGGAGTGAGTGGCTGAGAGGAGGGAAGCGGCCCGGCCTGGAGCGAGTGGCCAGAGACTGGGGTGGTGCGAAGCGAGGAACAACTGGCCAGGGGAGTGGGGGGGTGGGGAAGCATCGAGGTCTGCAGCGAGCGGCTGAGGGGGGGATTCGTCGAGGCCTGGAGTGAGTTGCCGAGGGGGGAAAGCTGCAGCTTCAAAATCTCCCATTCAGCCACTTCCTCCAGCCAAGTGGTGGGGGGATGGGGTGGTTAGATACCCAATGACGCTTTATCAAGCATGCACGAAGATGGATTTGTTGCGGAAATGTGATGACGTTGGCGCTGCAAAATGACATCATCCCGTGCACGTGCCACTCAGTCCTGGCAAGATGTCAAAAATCACTGTGATTTTTTGGTCTTTTCAGTGCACTCCTCTTTCTTTCGTTGCCTCTTGCTCTAATGTATTGAAGAAACATCTTTGGGTCCATCTTCATTTTACTTGCCAATATTCTTCCATGTTCTCCCTTCACCGCTGCTCCCAAATCCCTCCAGTTCAGTCAAAACACAACTTGGCAGAAGTGGGATTTGAACACACGCTTCCAGAAAACACTACGACCTGAACACAGCCCCTTCGATCAATCGGCCATACTAACTGCTTCATTCTTCAGACAAAAGCTGAGAAATTATCCATTCTTTGTGAAAGTATTTGTGCGATTGTGGAAATGTCTGGAAGAGGAAAGACCGGCAGGAAAGCTCGGTCCAAGGCCAAGTCTCGCTCATCCCGGGCTGGACTGCAGTTCCTGGTGGGCCATGATCACAGGCTCCTGAGAAAGGACAACTATGCTGAGCGTGTGGGTGCTGGAGCCCCGGTCTATCTGGCTGCTGTGCTCGAGTATCTGAACGCTGAAATCCTCGAGCTGGCCGGTAATGCGGCCCGGGACAACAAGAAGACCCGCATCATTCCCAGACACCTGCAGCTGGCCGTCCGCAACAACGATAAGCTCATCAAGCTGCTGGGAGACGTGACCATCGCTCTGGGCGGGGTGCTGCCTCATATCCAGGCCTTGCTGCTGCCCAAGAAAACCAGCGCTCAGAGCTCCCAGAAAAAGTAAAGCGTCCGAAATGACATCTAATAAACCAAAGGCTCTTTTCAGAGCCACCCACAGTCTCTGTGAAAGGGCTGGTTACTGTCAGGAGGGAGTCAGTGATGGAGTTATTGTAACAGTGGATTGACCTGTTGCACATCTGTCCAGCTGTGTTTTTTAATTTGCTCTGTTTTTCTGCTCACACATCTCCCCCTCTAGTTAAGTGAAGAACTGAAATGCAGGGTGTAGAATCAACTATTCCCAGGAGCGGGGGGTGAGATTGTGCTGAGCAGCAATGAGCCTCCAGTAATGCTGCTTTCTAAATTCCAGATCAGCTCTCAGTCCAACAGGCCTTTTGCATTTTAAATATCACAACAGAGCTGAGCGGGGGCGAGCGCAGTCTCAGCTGCACCGAGTCTCAGGGGCTCTGAGGACCCCAATCAGAGCCGCCAGGCCTGGCGGGCGTGCAGCAAGGACCCGGGGGAGGGAGGGTGCACCGTTAAAGTGATGGTGCAGCACCTCCCCCATCCTCGCCGCCACTTCCCGGTTTCTTCTCCGATTTATCTCAACATTAAGAAGACTCTTTTGCTCAGGACTACACTGGTTTTAAAGTAAGACCCAACTTTGTCTCTGAAAGTGATGAATAGCAGCAACAACAGCAGAATCCAACCCCTGCAGTTACATGTGAACTTGCTGATGTTGCAGCAGATTGGATGACTGAGTGAATCCCTTCCCACACACATGGCAGGGGAACGGCCTCTCCCCAGAGTGAGTGTGTTGGTGTTTCAGCAGATCATTACTGCTTTTAAAGCTCTTCTCACAGTCAGGACATTGAAAAGGTCTCTGATCAGTGTGAACAAGTTGATGTTCAGTGAGGTTGGATGACTGAGTGAATCCCTTCCCACACACGGAGCAGGTGAATGATCTCTCCCCAGTGTAAACTCACTGGTGTTTCAGCAGGTTGACTCTGGCTGGGTTCAGTTCTACACTCACTGGTTCCTCTCTCTCTCTTCCCCTGAAGGTGCTGATTCTGACTGTATGTACGTGCTCTCTCCCCCTCCGACCCTCCCTGTCCAATGTAGTATCTCCCAGTTTTGGTGATGTGCTCTCCCTGACCTGTCTCCATTTCTCCTTCTTCTGCAGACTTGCCCTGACTGTCACTATTTCATAGAATCATACAGCACACAAGGAGGCCAATCGGTCTTTTGTGCCTGTGCTGAATCTGTGAAAAAAATGATGCAATTAGTCCAACCCCCTGTCTATTTCCCCATAGTCCTGGAGAAATTCACTTTGAAATATTTGTCCAATTCCTTTATGAAAGTTATAATTGAATCTGTTTCCAGCACCCTGTCAGACAATTCATTCCAAATCCGAATCAGTTACTGGGCAAAAAGATCTCTCCTCACCTCCCCTTGACATTTTTGGCCAACAATCCCAGCTTCACCACAATGTCCAGAGAACTGAAACCCCTCATCTCTGGTATCATTCTCGTAAATTTCCTCCGAACTGTCTCAAAAGCTTTGATGTCCTTTGTGAAACCTGGTGCCCAGAACTGGACACATTACTGCAGCTGAGATCGAGCCAGCGACGCCCACATCCCACGAACGGATAAAAAAACGCTCCCTGCCAAATCCCCAATTCTTATCCATTTACAGACGCCCCTTGCCCAGTCCCCAAATCTTATTCATTTAGAGACGCTCCCTGCCCAATCCCCAATTCCTATCCATTTACAGACGCTCTCTGACCAATTGACCTTGCTGGCGGGCAGTTTCGGGAAGCCTCACAGGGAAAAGCTTCACCGCCACCCGCAGGGACATAAACGGGATTGTTCCATCCTATTGTGGCCTTGACGCCCTGCTCCAGCTGTGTGCACCCGCTCCGGGCGCGGTCTCCCTGCACTTTGTGAATAGACCGCTCCAGATGGAGCTCAGCCACTACCGCGCCTGCTCCTGATCAGAGACAAGGCAAATTCTGGAGCTCAGAGCATTCTGGGCACCACAACTGTCATTAATGCCAATCTCTGACATGATAATCAGGTTTTATTTCCTACATTTCATTTCCTGGTATGTTAGTGCGTGTTTTCTTTTGTACCTGTCAGTGCCTGGGAGGAGAGAGTCAGCTTCACTTTGTAGCCGTGAATTTCTGGTGTGAGAATGTGGGTTTTTACTCTGTATGTTTCAGTTTTTGGTTTGTGACTGTTTCTGCTATTGCTATGTGAGTTAACTTTGTGGAAAGAGATGCAATGGTTTTTGTCGATGTTCATCCCAAGCAGCTCTGTAACACAGGAGTCTGTGCTCTACGGGCTATTCCCAGGGATGCACACGGAGAAAAACATCAACTGCTGCTGGAGGACTATCAATTCGGTGAAAGACGCCCTTTGGTCTGCCCGAAACTGGCTGGTCTTCCAGCGAAAAGAGTTGTCCACCACCGAATGTTGCAGACTGGCACATTCCAAGGTCCAGGACTACATGCTGAGGGACGCACCAAAGCTTGGAGCAGCCGCAGCAAAGGCTCAATGGGAAAGACCACAGTGTAAGGTCCCCCCACCAAGCTGAACTGAGGGGCTGGATCCATGGGAAATCCCTCGAACTGTATCGGAGAAAATTTGTGTGCTGTAAATGTAAAAATGTATATGGCATGACAATGAAATGGAAAGGTTGTGAGGCAACTCATGATTGTACAGAAGGTAACTGATCACCTTTGCACTGTTTGTATTTTTTGACTTGATGCTGTTTTAAACTGTTTGGGAATGTAATTTTTACAGATTTTTATGAATAAAGTATATTTTGGAAATTAAAAAAAAGTGAGTTTCACCACATATCTTTCAACAACTTGTATGTGAACACCAGCTTTTGTCCAGATCTATCAGTTTCTGATATGGAGCCATAGAGTTATACAGCACAGAAACAGGCCCTTCAGCCCATTGTGTCTGTGATGGCCATCAAGCACCTAACTATTCTAATCCCATTTTCCAGTATTTGGCCTGTAGCCTTGTATGCTATAGCATTTCAAGTGCTCATCTAAATACTTCTTAAATGTTGTGAGGGTTCCGGCCTCTACCACCTCTTCAGGGAGTGCGTTCCAGATTCCAACCACCCTCTGGGTAATTTTTGTTTCCTCAAATCCCATATAAACCTCCTGCCCATTACCTTAAACCTATGCCACCTGGTTATTGACCCCTGCGCTAAGGTAAAATGTTTCTTCCCATCGAACCCATAAATGCCCCTCATAATGTTGTAAACCTCAATCTTATCTCCCCTCAGCCTTCTCTGCTCTCAGGAAAACAACGCTAGCCTTTTCAGTCTCTCTTCATAGCTGAAATGCTCCAGCCCAGGCAACATCCTGGTGAATCTCTTCTGCACCCTCTCCAGTGCAATCACATCCTTCCTATATTGTGGTGCCCAGAACAGTACACAGTACTCCAGCTGTGGCCTAACTAGCATTTTATACAGCTCCGTCATAATCTCCCTGCTCTTATATTCTCTGCCTCGGACGATCTATATTGGCCTGTAATCGAAGGCTTTCCTCCTCACTATTTATGACACCACTAATTTTCGTGTCATGTGTGAGAAAGGGTTTGATTCTATCCCTATCAGTAACCGTTATATGCATGTGTTTTTAATCTGCACCCCCTCTGTTTTATTCTCTGTACTTGTCAGCCTCTTGTAGGTGAGTCTGTGTTTTGCTCTTTATCTCTCAGTCTTCGAAGTATGAGCCTGGGTTTGTACCTAATTTTCTTTGTACCTTGCAGGATGGATATTGAAGAGAGGTTTTTACACATTAACTGCCAAATCCTGATAAGTGATTTTTGGGTTTCACACAGTATCTGTCAGTTTCTTGTCCAGGACTGTTGGTTTTACTCTGTCCCTGGCATTTGCTGGTTTGTTGGTGTGGGGTTTACACTGCACCTGTCAGTTTCTCATACGTGAGTGTTGGTTTCACTTTGTAGAGAATCATAGATCACAGAATACTTACAGCACAAAAGGAGGTGTTCAGCTCATCGTGCTTGTGCTGCCTCTCTGCACAAGCAACTCAGCTCATGCCACATCCTCATGTATTCCATGAAAACCTGATTTTTTTTTCCCTTCAGATAATTATCATATATCCTTTTGAAAGCTATGGTTGATTCTTCCTCCGTCACACTCTCAGGCAGTACATATCAGATCTTAACCATTTGCTGCATAAAAAAGGTTTTTCCTCATGTTGCCTTTGGTTATTTTCCCATTCGCCTGAAATCGGTGTCCTCTGCTGACTCAGCCATGAGTAACATTTCCCATTGATTTCTCAGCACTGATGGATTGTGAGGTGGGAGACAGCCAGAAGTCCCACTGAGCCGCACTGACTCCCAGCTGAAAAAAAAATGAGATAAAGTTCAATCTTTCACAGCGAGATGCTGCAGAGAGTTAAGAGTCCCGAATGAAAGAGAGCGTTTCTCATACTGTTGTTGAATTTCATTTCAAACACTCCTTGTACTCTCTGCTAATGAAGCCTAAAAAATGGAAAAACTAAATGGCGCTCAAACTCACAACCCTGAGATTAAAAGTCCCATGATCGACAGACTGAAGTGAATATGCCACTTCTACTGTACCTCTGTTTGGATGGATGCAACTGTATGCTCCAATGCAAGGGCAGCTTTCAAATCCTCCCATGGGTCCACACGTCAGACTAAGTTCCATGTTGTAAACTAAAGCAAAGGAAATCTGCTCACTTCCAAAACTAACAGCAAATTGAAGCTGATTACGATCAACATCATCAGAGGTCAGAACTACCTGGTGAAAGAAGACACCCTGAAGAAGATTCCACAATTATTCAAAGGCATCGACAAAGTGAAAAACAAGAAAATCGATGAGTCAATCCAAGCTAAACAGAAACACTGAAGAATTCCATTCCAGACCAGAACACAATTAGAGGCATTTTTTGTATTCAAAGCTGGGCATTAGTATTTAATAGTTGATATATAATTTTGAATATATTTGAATTTCTTGATTCATTTGGCACTGCTGAACATGAAGCGGTCTTAAATCATTTAATTTTTTTTTGTAAAATCTGACTTACCAGATTAAAATATTAGATCAAGGGAGAAATTTCAAAGATTACTGGACCAGTAATCCAGAGGCCTGGACTCAAGATCCAGTGACAGCCAGGACGTCAAGGCGGGAAACAGTCCGCACTAGTCTGCAGTGAGCGTTTCCATCGAAGGTAGAGCACAATCTCTTTAATATAAGAATGTATATTTTATAATAATTAATCACTCAAGAACTTCCTGGTCTCTGCATCTCAGCTGCTCTCTGGATAAACTTGCAGAAAGTATTTCAACCTGAAAAGCAGGAGTCTAGGGAATGTAAAATGATATTTTCTCCCCTTCGGGCAATATTTTAATCAGTGCAGTGTGGGACAACCTGACTGGGCACAACTCCATGACTTTCTCTTCAACCAGTGACCTAACAATCACTAACTTCTATGGTAACAATCTTCAGCTCATCACTTCCGGTACGTAGCTCTAATCTTAATGTCCATTTGAACAACCTTTCAAGTCCAGTTACAGTTTTTGTTGCCTTACCTGCACAAGCTTAAAAAGTGAAAAACGGAAGCAAGTTTAACTGAACATTCTGGTGGTCAGTTCGGGCACGGGAAAAAAATGAAAGGACTCGGACCAGGTCGGATGTGGTGCTGTCAGGCTTGGGTCGGGTTTCATTTGCCGACCCGAGCAGACCTTTAGTTACTGTTGCAACCTTATATTCCCACTTGACAATCTGTATATTTTGTTCATTTCAATTTTGTCAACAAGCTCTTTGAATCCAGTTCCCCGGTCCTCAAGCAGGCTCAGTTTGGAAATCGATTCCGCTTTCTGGAAGGCTGAAAGCAATCGATGACCAAAACTAAAAATGGCAACAGAGAAGGGCTAATCTGGGCTTTGAACCCAGGACCTCTCACATATTAATCACTTATGCACCCAAAGCGAGAACCATTCCCCTAGACCAACAAGCCGCCGTTGGCAAGGCTTTTATTCGCTCCTGTGGAATTTCACTGGCACCCACAGCCGATCATGCATTTTTTTCAGATCAAAACAATATCCTACAAAGCTGAAATAAAAACAGAAAGTGCTGGAAATACTCAGCAACTCTGACAGCATCTGTGGAGAGAGAAACAGAGTTAACATTTCAGGGTTTTCACCTTTTGTTTGAGCCATCTTTTCAGACTGCTTCTGTCCATCCAATCTCACTTTTTACTCGATCCACATTCTAAGGGTGGTGCAGTGGTGAGCACTGTCGACTTCACAACTTCAATGACCCCGATTCAGTTCTGTATACCGCCTGTGTGGAGTTTGCAAGTTGTTTATGTGGGCTTCCACCAGGTCCTCTGGTTTCCTCCCACAATGAAAGACTTGCGGATTGATAGATAAATTGACTGTTGTAAATTGGCCCAAGGGTAGGTGATCGGAGAAATGTGGGGATGTGGTAGGGAATTCTAGGTTAACATAGGATTAGTATAAATGGGTGTTTGATGGTCAGTGCAGACTCAGTGGGCCAAAGGGCCTATATAAGTGCTGTATATCTCTGTTCCCATTCTCTAAGCAAATGCATTTTTCATGAATTCCTCATTTCTTTTATTAACGACAATTTTATATTTCCGGCCCTTGCTTCATACGATACCACAAGTGGAATCATGTTTCCATCAACCCGATCAAACCCCTTCACTCTTTCCTCATATTGCAATGTTTCTTGAACCCTGACAGACTGTGGAGTTTCTGCTGCTTGGTTGCAGTTCTTGCTTCCCGCCAGTAGATGTCACCTCACTCCAATATCGTGAAGTTTACAAATTTGAGAGAGACACAACAGGAAATAATTGTTCACATTATAGTGAATGTGTGGGATTTAGAAATACTAGGAGTGGAGACGAGTTATTATTGAATTTGTCAAACCAAACATATGTTATAATGTTGTGTTAAATCTGTCACTCTGTTGTCTTGATTCTGAGAGTGACATAGACTCATCGAGTCATTGGGTCATTTGTGGGATAGAAGGAGGCCATTTGCCCCATCGAGTACAGGCCAGCTCTCCATGGAGCGATCCAGTCAGTCCCACTCGTCGGCTCGATCCCCCTAGCCCTATAAATTTATTTCCTTCAAATGCCCATCGAAATTCCTTTTGTAACCAACGATTGTCTCCACTTCCTCCGCCCTCGGGGGCAGCGAGTAACAGACCATTACCAACCACTGTGTAAAAAAGTTCTTCCGCACATTCCCCCTGCATCTCTTGTCCAAAACCTTCAATCTAAATCCCCTAGTCCTTGCACCAATAGTTAATGGGAACAATTTTTCCTTGCCAACCTATCTAAAACTGGCATAGCCTTCGACACCTCTATCAATTCTCCCCTCAATCTCCTTTGATACAGGCAGAAAAAAACCCTGTTTTTCTAACCTAACCTTGAAACTAAAACCCTCCATCCCTGGAACTATTCTGGTAAATCTCCTCTGCATCCTCTGAAGAATCCGCACATCCTTTCTAAAGATTGGTGAGCAGAACTGGACGCAACACTCCAGTTGGGGCCAAACCAGAGTTCAGCATAACAACCCTGCTTTTGGACTCAATGTCTCTATTTACAAAGCCCAAGATCCCACATGCTTTGCTAATCACTCTCGCAAAATGTCTTGCCAACTTCAAAGAATGATGGACATGTACTCCAGGTCCCTCTATTCCAGCACACTCTTCAGAACTGTGCTATTAAGTATATATTGCCTCTTCCTATTCCTTCTGCTAAAATGCATCACCTCACACTTGTCACTATTAAATTCCATCTGCCACCTGTCTGCCCATCCTACTAGCTGATAACTATCCTGTTTCAGGCAGTTCATTTTCCAAGATCCAAGTCATTAATCTGCATTAAAAAAAGCAGTGGTTCTAGCACTGACCCTTGGGGAACACCACTGTCGACTATCCTCCGGTCTGACCAAGAAACATTTAATATGACTCGCTGTTTTCTGTCCTTAAACCAATTTACCATCCAAATGGACACTGACCCTCCTAATCCATGAACCACCCTTTTATGTGGTACTTTATAAAATGCTTTCGTAAAATCCATATAAACAACATCCACTGCATTCCCTTCATCAACGTTCTCAGATAGTTTATCAGAAAATGCAGTTAGATTCATCAAGCATGAACTTCCATTGATAAATCCATGCCCACTCTCCTTAATTAACTCAAACCTCTCCAAATGACTTGATTTTTTCCCTGACCTGTTGGTCTCGTGCTGACAGCAAGCTCACCACAGAGCATGTATTTGGCAATGTGACTGTCATTCATTTGGCCCAGTCAACAGAGCCGCCTCTGACTCAAGAGGGCAAACATGCTGCGGATCCCTGCACGCTGGTGTACTTCCTCATTCAGCACTCTGTCCTGCCAGGAGATGCCCAATATCCATCTGAGGCAGTGGAGGTGGAAGCTGTTCAGCTGCTTTTCTTGGCTTGTATAAGTTGTTGATGCTTCTCTACTATAAAGGAGGGTGCTGAGAACACAAGCCTGGTACACGCGGAGCTTTGTATTTTCGGTCAGTTTGCTGTCGGTTCAAACCCGTCTTCTCAACTTTGACATGACAGCTGCAGCATTGGCAATCCTGGTGCTGATTTCAGTATCAAGCGACAGATTGCTGGTGATTGTTGATCCAAGGTATGTGAAGCTGTTGACAACCTCCAAAGTGATGTTGTCAATGTTGATGGAAAGTGGAGTCTCTACGTCCAAGACTCGACGTCCAAGTGGAGTTTTGCCAAGATGAACTGCTTGTCGTCAGCTCTGATTTACAGATGAACACCCCCATCTGAGTCACTGAAAGTGTTCAATAGCAGCATGGAGAAGAATGCACCAATTTTAAAGGATGTGATAGCTAGATAGTTAGAAAATAATGATATGATTTGGCAGAGTCAACATGGATTTATTAAAAGTAAACAGGTTTGAAAAAACCTGTTGAGTTTTTTGAGGATGTTACCTGTCGAACAGATAAAGGAGAACCAGTGGATGCTTTGGTAATGTCCCACACAGGAGGTGAGTAAACAAATTTAGAGCACATAGGATTGGGGATAATATACTGGGATGGATTGAGAATTGTTTAACAGACCGAAAACAGAGAGCAGGAATAACGGGTCCTCCTCAGGATGGCAGGCTGTTACTATTGGGGTATTGCAAGGATCAGTGTTGGAGCCACAGCTGTTAACAACCGAAATAAATTATTTGGATGTAGGGATTAAATGTAATATTTCCAAGTTTACAGATGACACAAAGCTCGGTGAAGTGTGAGCTGTGAGAAGGATGCAGAGAGGCTTCCAGGGAACCTGGAGAGGCTAAGTGAATGGGAAAGAACATGGCAGATGGAAAAAAATGTGAATAAGTGTGAAGTTATCCACTTTGGTGGAATAAACAGAAAGGCAGAGTATTTCTTAAATGGTGAGAGTTTGGGAAGTGTTGGTGTCCAAAGGGACCTGGGTGTCCTTGTTCCTGAGACACTAAAAGCTCTTGTGCAGGTGCAGCAATCAATTAGGAAGGCAAATAGTATGTTGGCCTTCACACGATGGTCGAGGGGTCTTGAGTACGGGAGTAAAGATGTCTTGTTGCAATTGTATAGAGCCTTGGTGAAACCGCGCTGGAGTATTGTGTATAGTTTGGTCTCCTCATCTAATCAAGTGTTGGAGAAAATCCAGATTGTGCCCAATTGTTGAACAAATTCTCCGGACTCAGACGTTGAGAACAAACACTTTATTGCATGATTTCAAGGGAAATAACACCTTACCTAAATGCGGTCCAGCACTACTCCCAAAGAGCTACAGATCGCCGTGGACTTATATAGTATAAAAAAGTTGGAGCTAACAATTTCACAATAAGATAAGCACCCACTAGACTGCCTACGTAACGGTGCACCATGCAGGGTCCGAGGTCAGCGAAACATCAGTTTCAACAATAACAAGCTAGTTCCTTAATTCAATGCCCACTCCAGACACCGTATCTGACCGTAACGTCTGATTGTGGTTAGCTGCTCTGTCTACAATTTATGACCGTTGGTTGTGGTTAGATTAGCTACAAGCTGTCTCCTGCTTTTCTGCTTCTGCAAAGTAAGTAATAATTAGCAAAGCTAAGAAAATTTCTCCAACAGGAAGGATATGCTTGCCATAGAGAGAGTGAAACAGAGGGTCAGCAGACTAATCCATGGGATGGTGGGATTGTCTTATGAGGAAACTGGGCCTATATTCCTTAAAGTTTCGAAGAATGAGAGGTGATCTCATTGAAACTGATAAAATTCTTACAGGGCGTGACAGTGTGGACGTAGATAGGATGTTTGCCCTGGTTGGTGAGTCTAATGTCAGGGGACCAAGTCTCAGAATAAGGAGTAGGCCATTTAAAACTGAGATAGAGTTGAATTTCTACACTCAGACGGTGGTGAATCATTGGAATTCTCTACCCCAGAGAGCCGTGGCAGTTCAATCATTGAGCATGTTCAAGACAGAAATTGTCAGAAATCTTGATACTCATGACATCAAGGGATATGGGGATAGCACGGGAAAGGGGCGTTGAGGCAGATGACCAGCCATGATCGAATTGAATGGCAGAACAGGTTCGACGGGCTGAATGGCCTTCTCCGATGTTCCTCTGTTCCTAAGAGAGGTGACGCCAGCGTGCAGCCCTGCTTTACCCCACTGCTGATCTTGAAAGTGTCTGATGTTGCTCCATTGGAACGGATGGAACTGTGCATGTTCTCGTGGAAAGAAGAGATGATGCCCAAGAGTTAAGGAGGGTAGCCGAGTTTCCATCGCAGTTTGAAGAGTCCGTCTCTGCTGACAAGATCAAAGGCCTTGGTGATGTTCATGGACGTCTGTGTGGCTCTGTGGCGCAATGGATAGCGTGTTGGAATTCTAAATAATGATAAAATGAAGCATTCAAAGGTTGTGGGCTCAAATCCCACCTGAGTCAGGATTTTGGACCAGAGACAGAAGAGCATGACGGAACAGAGAGTAAACAAGTGTGTCAAAAGCACCGACTCAGAGACAGAGCAAGAGAGAGAGGAGCACAGCAGGAGTGACATCACAATGGAAAGTGAGAGCAGGGAAACAGAGAGCCGCTGGGGTGAGCTGACAGGATTTGGTTCTTGCTTCGGTGCAGTGGAAGGAGCTGTTTGGTGAGGATCTGGTAAGCTATGACATCACAGGCAAGCAGGTAGTTGATTGGTTTGGAAGAAGCTGCATGTTTGATGAGAATCTGGCAAGTGATTAAGGTCCATTTTCGTCCGAATGTTTAAAATAGTAAACAAACTAGTCGTAAGCTTAATAAAATAAACAACTGAATAAAATAATTAAGTAGTTAATTGAAACACGTTCAGGATGACAGGACAGGTGATGTGTCACAGTTGCAGCATGTGGGAGCTCCTGGATGCCAGTGTGATCCAGGGCAAGCACATCTGCAGTAAGTGTTATTCTCAATTGCTGCAAATGTAAAACTGTAATTGACATGACAATGGTGAAACGGAAGGGTTGGGAAGAAACTCATGACAGTATTGAAGGAAACTGATCTCCCTTGCGATGTTTGTATTTTTTGGTGCTGTTTGGAAACTATTTGGCAATGTAATTTTTACAGATTTTTATGAATAAAGTATATTTTGGAAATAAAAAAAGTGTTTAAGGCTCAAAGAGCCTGCATGAAAAAATCAGGAAGGGGTTTCTGAGCCCAACTAACGTGAAACTGCTTGCGCACACGATGTGTATGCAGGAACATCCCGAAGGACTGGGACGAGCGAGGACAAATGGTATGGGAAGCAACAACTAATTTTTAGAAAAAAATGGGTGTAAGAATTGCATCCATTAATGTGCGGAGCATTAAATCCACTACGCGATGTGTTTCAACCTTGGATTACCTTGCCAAGGTCAAAGCTGACCGACTGTTTCTGCTGGAGTGTGGAATACCACACCTCAGCACCTACAGGCAGTGGTCGCGATGGTGGTCCCACGGGCCATCGATCTGGTCGGGGGGTAATGACTGCCGTTCCGCCGGCCTGGGTATTCTGCTGCGGGGAGGTAACTTCACAATCTCCGAAGTTAAGGAGGTGGTGGGCGGTCGCCTCATCGTAGCAGACGTGATGTACAACAACGCTCCGCTCCGGTTGATCAACGTGTACGCACCGGTACAACGCAGCGAGCGGCTGACCGTTTTCCAGCAGCTCCCACTGCTGCTGGCGACGTCCAGGCCGGTCATCCTAGGCGCTGACTTCAACTGCATCATCGATGCGGCTGGACGATCCGACAGTGACGACAGCAAACTGGACGCTACGTCCAGATTCCTAATAGAAACACTTAAAGATGCCAAACTGCACGACGTCTTCAGTAAGCCTGCAGACGGAGCGCAGCGCAGAGACACATGGTCAAGATCGGACGGGTCTGCCCGTTCCAGGATTGACTTCCTGTTTGTGTCCCGTGCTGTCACAGTGGGATCCACCGACGTCAAGCCGTCCTCTTACTGGCCGACTGTCACTGACAGGACGACCAGCGGGTTGGCAGAGGGACGTGGAAGCTCAATGCTGCACTGCTGACCCCAGAGAACGTTGAGGAACTCGAAAGGGATTACAAAGGTTGGAGGACCGTGCAACCCCTCTTTGAGTCTCCAGTTCACTGGTGGGAAGCGATCAAGGAGAACATCAAGAGGTTCTTCATCCACAAAGGTGTTCAGAGGGCGAGAGAGAGACAGAGGGAAATGTCCCGACTCCAGAAAATTATGCAAAATCTACTCCTTTTGCAGTCAATGGGGCTCGAGGTCAAAGAGGACTTCCAAGAGGTGAAGAGCCAGCTGCCCTCGCTCTTTGCCAAGGAGGCTTCCAAGATCATCTTCCGGTCCAGAGTCCGCTCCATCGAGCAGGATGAGACGTGCTCGCGTTACTTCTTCCAAAAGGTACACAGAAAGAGCTCTGTTATCAGCAGCCTGAAGGAAGAAGATGGCTTGGTAACGTCTTCGCAGTCCGACATACTAAGGATCAGCAAATCCTTTTCTGCTGGGCTGTATGACGCGAAGCAAACAGACAGCAGAAGATCCCAGTCCTTCCTGTCATCTATCACGGAGGTCTTAGATGACAGCAGGAGGGAGAGATTGGACAAGCCGCTAACTCTGGACGAGCTGACAAAGGCCGTCGAGTCCTTCGAGACGAGTAAAACACCCGGGAGCGACGGCTTCCCGGTCGAGTTGTACTCGGCCCTGTGGGACTGGGTCGGCCCGGACCAGCTGGAAGTATACGAGACTATGCTCCTGGCCGGCAGCATGTCAGAATCCATGAGGAAAGGCATCATCACCCTCATTTACAAGCAGAAGGGGGAGAGGGCAGAAATCAGAAATTGGCAGCCCATCTCACTGCTTAATGTTGATCACAAGATTCTGTCCAAAGTCATAGCCAGACGAGTCAAGTCTGCTCTGGAGTTGGTGATTCACCCCGATCAGACCTGTACTGTACCCGGCAGGAAGATCTCTGATAGTCTCGCGCTACTCAGTGATTCGATCGCCTGCGCACGGGACAGGAGGGTGGACACCTGCCTCATCAGCCTGGACCAGGAGAAGGCTTTTGACAGGATATCGCACACCTACATGATGGACGTGCTTTCCAAAATGGGGTTTTGGGAGTGAATCTGCAATTGGATCCAACTACTCTGCACAAACATCAGTAGCGCAGTTTCTATCAACGGGTGTGCAATCGGAAAGTTTCCCGATCAAATCTGGAGTCAGACAGGGCTGTCCTCTCTCCCCGGTCTTGTTTGTCTGCTGTATTGAACCCTTTGCTGAGTCTATTAGGAAGGATGCGAGCATCGGAGGGGTGACAATCTCAGGCAGCGGAGGCACTCAGGTTAATACCTCCCTGTACATGGATGACGTCGCCGTCTTCTGCTCGAATCCGCTGTGGTGCGCAGACTGATGAGCATCTGCGACCAGTTCGAACTGACCTCGGGAGCCAAAGTTAACCACGGCAAGAGCGAGGCCATGTTCTTTGGGAACTGGGCTGACCGATCCTTTGTCCCCTTCATCGTCAGGTCAGATTACCTGAAGGTGCTGGGGATATGGTTCGGAAGGGCCGGGGCGTGCACCAAAACATGGGAGGAGCGAGTAGCCAAGGTACGACAAAAGTTGGGCATGTGGGGGCAGCGATCTCTCTCCATTGTGGGTAAGACCCTGGTCATCAGGTGCGAGGCGCTCACGTTGTTGCTGTACGTGGCGCAGGTCAGGCCCATACCCCACTCCTGCGCCGTGGCAGTCATCCGAGCCATTTTCCGCTTCATCTGGGGATCTAAAATGGACAGGGTCCGGAGGGACACGATGTTCAAATCTCTGGACAAGGGCGGGAAAAATGTACCCAACGTGGCCCTCATCCTGAAGACCACCTTCGTGTGCGGCTGCATCAAGCTGTGTGTAGACCTCCAGTACGCAAACTCCAAGTGTCACTACGTGCTGAGGTTCTATCTGTCCCCGGTGTTGCGAAGGATGGGCTTGGCCACATTGCCGCGGAACGCTTCATGCAGTTGGGCCATGCCGTACCACCTATCCTTCGTGGAGCAGTTTCTGCAGGAAAACACCTTTGACCACTGGTCCGTCAGGCAGTGGTCTGCACGGAATGTCCTCAAGGCCCTACGGGAAAAGGAGATGGTGGATCCTGTCAGATGGTTCCCCGAGCAGACCCTCAAAGTCATTTGGCGGAATGCCTCATCAGCAGAACTTTCAAACAAGCACCAAGATGTAGCTTGGCTTGTGGTGAGAAGGGCCCTTCCCGTCAGATCCTTCATGCACACCCGAAGTCTCGCCCCCTCCGCACAGTGCCCCCACGTTGGCTGTGGTGGGGAAGAAACGGTCGCCCACCTCCTCCTTGAATGTGTCTTTGCAAAGCAGGTGTGGAAAGAGATGCAGTGGTTTTTGTCAAGGTTCATCCCAAGCAGCTCTGTCACACAGGAGTCTGTGCTCTACGGGCAGTTCCCAGGGACGCACACCGAGACAAACATCAACTGCTGCTGGAGGACTATCAATTCGGCGAAAGACGCCCTTTGGTCTGCCCGAAACGTGCTGGTCGTCCAGTGCAAAGACTTGTCCACCACTGAATGTTGCAGACTGGCACATTCCAAGGTCCAGGACTCCGTGCTGAGGCACGCACTAAAGCTTGGGGCAGCCGCAGCAAAGGCTCAATGGGGAAAGACGACAGTGTAAGGTCCCCCCACCAAGCTGAACAGAGGGGCTGGATCCATGGGAAACCCCTCGAACTGTATCGTTGATATTTTCATTTGCTGTAAATATGAAACTGTAATTGGCATTACAAGAGTGAAATGGAAGGGTTGTGAAGAAACTCATGATCGTATTGAAGGAAACTGATCTCCCTTGCAATGTTTGTATTTTTTGGTGCTGTTTGAAACTGTCTGGCAATGTAAATTTTGCAGATTTTTATGAATAAAGTATATTTTGGAAATAAAAATAAAAGATATCTGTTCTTATCAGTTTAATATCTGATGCGTCCCCTATCTGGGGATCAAATATTAAATTGATTTTTGGGACAGGGAAATGGAACAGGGGCTTGCCCCGTCCACTCCATGCATCCACCTGGTAAAATAAAAATTAACAAAAAAGTTTGCGGCTCAAAGAGTGAGATAAAAGGAATGTAGTGGTAGTAGGAGACAGCATAGTAAGGTGGATTGACTCTGTTCTCTGCAGCAAAGAGCAAGAGTCCAGACGGCTGTGTTGCCTGCCGGTGCCAGGATTCAGGACGTCTGCTCAGGGCTGGAGAGAAACATACAATGGGAGGGGGAGGAGCCAGTTGTCGTGGTCCATGTCGGTCCCAACGACATAGGCAGGACAAGGATAGAGGTTCTGCATAGTCAGTATGAGGAACGAGGCAGCAAATTAAGTAGGAGAACCTCAAAGGTCATCATCTCTGGATTATTACCTGAGCCATGTGCAAATTGGCATCGGACAAATAAGATTAGAAAAATTAATGCGTGGCTCAAAGACTGGTGTGGTAGTAGTGGGTTCTGGTTCGTGGGGCATTGGCACCAGTACTGGGGAAAGAGATGGCTGTACCATTGGGACGGTCTGCACCTGAACCGTGCTGGGACCGGTGTTCCAGCGAGCCACATAACTAGGGAAGTAGAGAAAGTTTGAAACTGAATAGTGGGGGCAAGGGATCAAAATTGGGTAGATCTGGTGAATCAAGGAGGAGAGACAAGGCAAGAGAGAAAGGTATAAATATGGGAAATGATAAACAGACTGTGACAGGAAGGGACAGAGCATACAAATCAAAGAGTAAATCAACAGATAAGGCTAGAGGTTACAAAAAGAATAAAAGGACAAAACTAAATGTTCCGTATCTGAATGCATGGAGCATTCGAAACAAAATAGATGAACTGAGAGCACAAATAGAATCAATAAGTACGATCTGATAGTCATTACAGAGACATGGCTGCAGGGCGACATAGATTGGGATGTGAATATTGGAGGTTACATGGGATTTAGGAAGGACAGGAAGCTTGGAAAAGGTGGCGGGGTAGCTCTGTTAATTAATGATGGTATTAGCGCAATAGAGAGGGATGACCTGAGTTCTGGAGATCAGGATGTAGAAGCAGTTTGGGTTGAGATGAGAAATAATACAGGCAAGAAGTCACTTGTGGGAATGGTGTACAGGCCACCTATCATTAATCACACTGTAGGATGGGGTATAAAAAAAGAAATAATGGTAGCCTGTCAGAAAGGTACAGCAATAATTATGGGGGATTTTGATCTCCATATAGACTGGAAAATTCTGATGGGCAGAGGTAGCCTGGATGAGGAGTACAGAGAATGTTTTTGGGATAATTTCTTGGAAAAATATGTTCTGGAGCCAACCAGAGAGCAGGCTCTACTAGACCTGGCATTGTGCAACGAGATAGGATTAATTAATGACCTCATAGTGAAGGTGCCCCAAAGTAGTAGCGATCATAATATGATTGAATTTTACATTCAGTTTGAGGGAGAGGAGAGTGGGTCCCAGACTGGTATTTTAAACTTAAATAAGGGTAATGAAAGGGACATGAAAGCAGAGCTAGCTAAAGTGAACTGGCAAATTAGGTTAAGGGATAAGTCAATAGAGATTCAGTGGCAGACATTTAAGGAAAATTTCAGAATACACAGAATAGATACATTTCAACGAGAAAAAAAAAATTCCAAAGGTGGGACTCACCATCCGTGGTGAACAAAAACAGTTAAAGATACTATCAAACTTAAAGAAAAAGCCTATAATTGTGCAAAGATGGGAGGCAGGTCAGAAGACTGGACAGAACATAAAATACAGCAAAGAATGACTAAAAGATTGATAAGGAAAGTAAAATTAGAGTACGAGAGAAAGCGAGCGCGCAATAGAAAGACAGCTAGTAAGAGTTTCGATAGATATTTTAAAAAGAAAAGAGTTAACAAAGTGAGTGTTGGTCCTATGGACAGTGTGTCTGGGGAATTAATAATGCATAATTAAGAGATGGCAGATGAATTGAACAGATACTTTGGATTGGTCTTCACTATTGAGGATACAAATAACATCCCAGTATTCGCTGTAAGTCAGGAAATGGAAGGGAGGGAGGAACTCAAGAAAATTACAATCACCAGGGAAGTGGTACTAAACAAATTGTTGGAGCTTCGGGCTGACAAGTCGCCAGGTCCTGAAGTGGCTAGTGAGATAGTTGATGCGCTGGCTTTAATTTTCCAAAATTCCCTCGCTTCGGGAAGGTTCTGTTAGATTGGAAAGTAGCGAATGTAATTCATTTATTCAAAAAGGGAGGGAGACAGAAAGGAGGAAACGACAGGCCAGTTAGCTTTACATCTGTCTTCGGGAAAATGTTAGGAGCGATTAATGAAGATGTTATAGCAGGGCATTTAGAAAAAATTAAGGTAACCAGGCAGAGGCACATGGTTTTGTGAAAGGGAAACCATGTTTAACCAATTTATTGGAGTTCTTTGAGGGAGTTATATGTGCTGTGGATAAAGGGGTACCGGTGGATGTATTGTACTTCGATTTCCAGAAGAATAAGGTGCCATATCAAAGGTTATTGCAGAAAATAAAAGCTCATGGTGTCGGGGGTAACATATTGGCATGGATAGAAGATTGGCTAGCTGACAGAAACAGAGAGTCAACATAAATGGGTCATTTTCTGGTTGGCAAGAAGTAACGAGTGGTGTGTCACAAGGATCTGTGCTGGGGCCTCAACATTCTACAATTCTCGAAATGACTTTGATGAAGGGACCAAAAGTATGGTTGCTAAATTTTCTGATGACAAAGATAGGGAGGAAAGTAGGTTGTGAAGAGGACATAAGGGGGCTACAAAGGGATATAGATAGGTTAAGTGAATGGGCAAAGACCTGGCAAATGGAGTATAATGTGGGAAAGTGGGAAATTGTCCACTATGGCAGGAAGAATAAAAAAGCATATTATCTAAATGGTGAGAGATTGCAGAGATCTGAGATGCAGAGGGATCTGGGTGTCCTAGTGCACGAATCGCAAAAGATTAGTCTGCAGGTACAGCACGTAATTAGGAAAGCCAGTAGAATGTTATCATTTATCGCCAGGGGAATTGAATACAATAGTAGGGAGGTTATGCTTCAGCTATACAGGACATTGGTGAGACCACTTCTGCAGTACTGAGTACAGTACTGGTCTCCTTATTTATGGAAGGATGTAAATACATTGAGGTAGTACAGAGAAGGTTTACTAGACTAATACATGGAATGGGCGGGCTGTCTTACGAGGAAAGATTGGACAGGCTAGGTTTGTATCCACTAGAGTTTAGAAGAGAAAGAGGCGACATGATTGAAACATACAAGATCCTGAGGGGTTTTGACAGGGTGGATGTGGAAAGGATGTTTCCCCTTGTGGGAGAATCTAGAGCTAGGGGGTCACTGTTTAAAAATAAGGGGTCACCCATTTAAGACAGAGATGAGGAGCAATTTTCCCCCTCAGAGGGTCGTGAGTCTTTGGAATTTTCTTCCTCAAAAGGCGGTGGAAGCAGAGTCTTTGAATATTTTTAAGGGAGAGATGGATAGATTCTTTATCTGCAAGGGGGTGAAAGGTTATCGGAGGGAGATGGAAATGTGAAGTAATCAGTTCAGCCATGAGCTTATTGAATGGTGAAGCAGGCTCGAAGGGACGAGCGGCCCACTCCTCCTCCTAATTCGTATGTTCATATGTAAAGACAATGTAGAGTGGTCTGTACTGTTCACAGTACTTCTCCTGTAACTGCCGAAGTGAGCAAATCATGTCGACTGTCGATCTACCAGATCTGAAGCTGCACTGAGACTCAGGATAGATGTGTGATGCCAGGGTCTGCAATCTGGTCAGAGCAATGTGAGCAAAGACCTTCCCCACAATACTTAGCAAGGAGATGCCTCGGTAATTGCTGCAGTCACTGCGATTCCCCCTTATTGTTGTACAAGGTGACAATGTTTGCATCACGCATGTTTTGAGGTGCAGATCTTTCCTTCCAACAGAGACACAGAAGTTCATGGTGATGCTGCAGCAGAGCCGCTTTTCCACTTTTGATGATTCCAGGTGGAATAACATCATTTCCCGGGGCTTTACCACTGGCAAGACGGTCAATGGCCTTATTGAGCTCTCCTATGGTGGGGTCATTGTCCAGCTCCTCCATGACAGGGAAGTCTGGAATGGCGCTGAGAGCCACTTCAATGACAATATTCTCTGTTATGTAGAGTTTAAGGTAATGCTCTACTCACCTTTCCATCTGCTTGATAACAGATGATTCCACTTTGACATTGCACTGAGGCCTTGAGCATTGTTGTCTGAAAGAGCCTGATTGAGGATGTTGAGGAACTCCTGGGTCCTTTCTGGATCAGTGGTTCGGCAAGTGTTGATCAGAAGACGAGCTTTCTTCATGGATGGATGAAGCTTCCTTGGCTGAAGCCTGACCTTGTTACACACCAGGGAGTGGTCAGTGTCACAGTCAGCGCTGTAATAGCTGCGAGTGATGAGGACACTGCTGAGGGTGGTATGTCTGGTGATGATAAGGTCTAGCTGGTGCCAGTGGCGAGATCTTGGATGGCTCCAGGACACCCTGTGGCACAGCTTGACCTGGAAGTAGCTGTTCATCACACAGAGTCCATGGTGACAGCATAGCTCCAGCAACCTCTGTCCATTTTCATTCATCTTGCCAATCCCCTGGTGCTCTATGCTCGTTAGCCAAGCTGTAGTCAGTACCCAAGCTTGCGTTGAAGTCTCCAAGAAGGTACAGTCCCTCAGTGCTGGGAATTCTACTGATGGCAGTGTCAAGAGTCACATAGAATTGATCATTGACATCTGGGGTGGAGGTGAGTGTCAGGACATAGATGCACATGAGATTAACTGGGCCCACGCTTATTGACAAGTGAAGAGTAAGAAGTCTCTCTGAGCCTACTGTGGGTGGTTCACTCATCTCAAGTGGCGTGTATTTTCCTGTGAAACACACTCCATGCTCACGAGTTGCCTCTTGGGCTTTCCCCTGCCAGAAGAAGGTGTAGTGTTTCTCTTTGAGGGATCCACTTTGAACGAGTCTAGTTTCTTGCAGCACAGCAATGTCCACATTGAGCCTTGTGAGTTATTTGTCTATCACAGCTGTCTTGTGTGTGTCATCAACCTGCAGAAGGGTGTCAGTAAGGCGAATGGCACATGGTCCTTACATTCCAGCTTGTGATGCGAAGGACTGGTGTCTTCTTTGTTGAGTTTGTTTTTCTTGGTGCATTGATTATCGATCCGCCTGTTGAGAGATGACTAACTAAGCTCCAAGCACCCATTGAAGCAAGCAGGTCGTGGCAGGACAGCACCTAACTGATTGGTGGATGCCCAGCTTGGAGTGGGTGGTAGCTATCCAATGAGATGCCATGTTATCTTCCACTGTCAGAAGTAACCCCTGGTGCTCATATTCTGCACCAATTGAGTGAGAGCTTATAATCGGTAACCGTTTCTTCCCGCGTTGTGTTAATGTTTAAGCACAAATAGTGTCCTCTGCACGGCACATTAGTACTGAACACAAAATGGCTCCTTTGGTCATGTGTTAATTATAAAATAGCTTTCTTCACCTTGTTAGTCATTACAATGGATTGAAAGATTGTGGTTCGAGTCTCTGATATTTCCACCCTTACTTCCCTCAGCAACCCAGGATGCAGCCCATTCAAACTGGGTGACTTTTCTACTGTGAGTGCTGCCAACCTTGTAATTGTCTCCTCTTTATCGATTTTCATCCTGTCCAATTTCTTCACTTCCTCCTCCTTTACTGTGACATTTGCAGCATCCGCTTATTTTGTGATACTTAATTAGTATCTCAGCCACACCCTCTGCCTCCACAGGATCTCCTAAATGACCCACCCTTTCATTGACTGTCCATATGTTGGGAAAAGAATTCAGAGTTCCCAGTTATGTGACTCGCTAATCTTTTCTCATACATACATTTGACTCGCCAACTTTAAGGGCATTTAAGTGGTCATTGGATAGACATATGGATGTAAATGGAATAGTGTAGGTCAGATGATCGGCGCAACATCGAGGGCCGAAGGGCCTGTACTGCGCTGTAATATTCTAATTCTCATTCTAATTCTCTTGCTGATCTCATTTCCTTTTTCAGCTCTCCTCTGTACTTTCTTTATTCTGCTTGTTTCTCTACTGCATATAAATCCTCACATGATTTCGATATTAATGATTTTTGAACTATTTTGTTGAAGGATTGAGTTTTGCAAATTTCTCCCCAGCTCCCCTCATGGTCAGGCAGAAAGTTTTCCTGCTGTGTTTTCAAACAACAACAGCTTTATTTGAAAAGACATTTTGACAGGCTTCCGGGTTTTAATCCAGTCACAAATCTGGTTCTGATCTCTTGTGGCTCCAGCTGTCACATGACCTGTCAGAGGATTACCTCATAATTGACCCAGTCATGGAGCTGTGGGTTGATGTTTAAATTGTTTCAAAATAATTTTCCAGAAGGACAATTAAAATGAATCGATATATAAAAGGTAGATTTTGTGCATTTGTGCTCCCAGTGGAAATTCCTGCAAGTCTGCTGGTTTTCAGAACCCCAATTCCCACGGGAAGCTCTGTGTCGGAATATATATTCATTATATCAATATTATACAGAATCATTTCATGGGAGACCCCAGTGTGAATTGTAGACAGGTGGGTCAGTTTTAACTTTCAAATTAACACAGAAGCAAAATACTGCAGATGCTGGAAATCTGAAGTAAAAACAGAAAATGCTGGAAATACTCAGCAGGTCTGGCAGCATCTGTGGAGAGAGAAACAGAGTTAACGTTTTAGATCTGTGACCTTTCATCAGAACTCGGCTGAAATTGTTTGTGGAGCAGGCACGATGGGCCAAGTGGCCTCTTTCTGTGCCTTAAACTTTCTATGAGTCTAAGATTCTATGAGATTCTGGAATCAATTTCAGGGTCGACGACATTACACTCTGTAAGGATAGGAAGATGGAGATTATTAACTACAGTGCAAGAATATAGATGCTTTTACATTATTTTAATCGAAATTGATTTAAATTTTGTGTTCACGAATCCGATCTTTTGATCACAATGACACTGATAACAATGGAAAAAGCAAGACTTGCATTTCACGACCACAGGACGTTGCAAAGCCTTTTACAGCCAATGAAGGACTTTCCAAGTGTAGTCACTGGAGTCATGTAGGAAACATGGTGGCCAATGTGTGCACAGCAAGCTCCCAGAAACAACAATGTGATAAAAACCAGATAATCTGTTTTTAAGTGATGTTGATTCAGGGTTAAACAATGACCAGCATCCCAGAAATAATTCCCCTTATATTCTCTGAAATAGTGCCATGGTACCTTTAACATCCAACTGAGAGGGCAGACGGATCCTCAGTTTTCTGTCTCACCTGAAAACAGCATTTCTGATAGTGCAGCACTGCCTTCGTACTGGACTGGAGTGTCAGCCATTTTTAAAGGCTGTTAGTCCCACTGGAAAATATTTAAAGGAAGATTAAATGAAATGAAATAAATACATTGCTTTTGCGTCTCTCCCATCCCCCCAATAACAGTTAAATTAATTATTTGCCCATTCCCTCCCAAAACCTACCTTTAGCATCTGAGCTTCCGCCCAAAACTGCACAAACTGTAAACTATAACCCTTCCCACCATCCCCTACACCCATGACATTAATTTGACTCCGTCCCCCCACCCCCACACTGAGAAATTTAACTTCTCCCCCCTCCCCACCAGTGTTGCACCTAATTTCCCCGGATGGGGCTCCGAAGGCACGGCAGTGCCGGCCACTGGGCTGAAGATCGCAGCTGGATATCAGGAAGTGATGGGATAATAATTAAAGCAGGTTTGTGGTCCCGTTGACGAGCGGTGGGGTGTCCCCCACAAGGCCTCGCCGTCGTCGGCAATATCGAGCCAGGCCCTGCCGACGTTGATGTCCGTGGCGGGCCTCATCCGGGGCCATCTTCAGGCGGCTCCCACCCCACCCCCACCACAGATCTCGACGTCGAGGGCTCTATAGAATCCAGCCCATTGTTTCTGTCAATCTCAACTCCACAAGGATTTGCCTGTTAATTGTAGAAAAATTAAAGCTCTATAACCTTTTGATAAAAGGGGGTTCAAATCCATTTCCAAACAAATGATCGTTCTCATTGTATCGAGAACATGTTTTCTTACATGCAAACATACCAATTAGGAGCAGGAGTAGACCACTGGGCCCCTCGAGCCTGCTCCACCATTCAATAGTATCATGGCTGATCTGATTGTAACCTCAACTCCACATTCCCACCGGCCCCCGATAACCTTTCATCCCCTTGTTTATCAAGAATCTATCTACCAAATCCTTAAAATATTTCAGAATTTCTGCCGTCCAGCAACTCTCACTTTATTTCCTGGATTTCACCTAAAAAATGTATTTCCACACTTTAGATATCATGTACTTCATTAATGTTTTTGCTCTCTGGGGATTTCCCTTCAATTATATTCAGCGCTGGTATTTTACTGCCACACACTGACTGAAAGTGTCCCATCTTTCTGCAGGAAAAACACTCAGCTTCTTTGGCGAGGCAGTTTTCCCACTTGTGTCTCTCTCGGCCACACCTACTGCAATTGGTTGCAGCTACCACGAGATGCTCTTCCCGTCTTTCTTGTCTTTTACCCCTAATATTTCCTTTTGTTTTCTGAACAAATTCAATTGAGTCTGCAACTCTCGAGATCAGACTCTCCCTGTCCCCTCGAACAACGGATTGGTTAAACTTTCTAACCTCTGTTTGTCTGCTCAATTGAAACTCTTTCGTTAATGTGAGATCAGCCCTGGACTGCAGATGATCTGAAAGGGTGTTGTCTAATGCCCCGAACACAATCCTGTCTCCATTCAGCTCTTCCCTTAAGTTGCGCTATTCACAATCCTCCGTGAGATTGTACAAGTCATTGATAAATGAATGAATACTCTCCCCTTTCTGTTTTGTACGCTTATTAAATTCAAAGTGATCCCTGACAATGCAGCAGCCAGCCGACGTCATCAGAGCGCTCCAAGCTGCGCACATGCACAAACAGTCTCCTGCGCTCTGAGATGCTGCGCATGCTCAGCCTACGTCTTCCAGGACGAAGTGGCGCATGCGCGGGAAAACTCTCTACGCCCTCTCAGCCACTCACTCCAGGCCGCTCACTGCCCGCTCCTCGCTACCCCGCTCCCCCGCCCTCCGGCCTATTGCTACCCCCCCACCCCCGCACTGCCCTCTCTCCGTCCACTCACGCCCCGCTTCCCCCCCACGTCCCTCCAGACACTAGCTCTAAGCCATGCTGCTTCCCTCCTCTCGGCCTCTCGCTCCAACATTCGATCATTCTTCACCGCACCACCCGATAAAGCAAGGCGAGCCTTGAGGGGTGATGGGGCAATGTTGGAGCGAGTGGCCGAGAGGAGGGAAGCGGCAGAGCCCATGGCCTGGAGTGTGAGCGGCCAGAGAGCAGGATGGGGGTGGTGGTGGGCGAAGCGGGGAGTGAGCAGTCAGAGAGTGGGATGGGGGGAAGCGGGGAATGATCGACCGGAGAATGGGATGGCGCTGTTTCGAGGGGATTTGAGGAAAAAATGTTTCATCTCGAGGGTGGTTGGAATCTGGAACACATTGCCTGAAGGAGTGGGAGAGGCAGGAACCCTCACAACATTTAAGAAGTATCTCGATGAGCACTCAAAACGCCACAAAATACAAGGCTACGGCCACGTGCTGGAAAATGGAATTAGAATAGATAGGTACTTGATGGCTGGCACGGACCTGATGGCCGAAGGGCCTGTTTCTGTACTGTATAACTCTGTGACTCTATGAAACCTCACTGAATTACAGAGGGTGTGCAGCACTGTCGGAGGTGCTGTCCTTCTGATGAGACTTCAAACAGTGCAACGTTCTCCGAGTATCAACCAAAACATGTCCATTGTGTAGATATGTGCCATATTTGCTTTTGAAATGACAGTCACTGCTCCGAAAGTAATTCACTTTAGGTGAATTAAGATGACTTGGTACTATATAACTGGTGAATGCACAAGAAGGAGCGGGGGACTGTTGGGGGTGGGACGGAGGCGGCGATGGCAACCTTTGAGGGGATTTTTGGGTCGAAGTTGTTTTCTGTGAGAAATTGAGTAGCTCCATATTTAATCCTGGCAGCTGCCTGAATGTCACAGACAGTGACATTTCAGTGGAAGAGGCTGCATTTGCGCATGTGCTAGTACAGCGTCACCTGGTGGTTGCGTTGTCAGCAAACGCAGCGTTTTAACTTTGGCTCCACGATGACATATTTTTCAATAGGTCTTGAGTGCCTTAATAACTTCTTCACACTTAGCCTTCTGTTCTTCATGAGGATGTTGCATACACACTCCTTCCATTGCAGACAACAGTGTACTGACCTGCTCCATGTCTGGCTTCTGCACGAGACCCGATGCAGTAGATACCTTGCAAACCTCTGGAACCATCTGGGCCACTCCTCGGCTTGGTTCAGTCCAGTGACCTTTTCAAAGGTACAGGCAAAGATTTCTCCATCTTCACTTTGGTTTACTGTGGCCCCCACATAATATTCTGATATCTGTCAACAATTTATAAGAGTCTGACGGTTAAAATAACCTGAGTTTACTCTGCACACCTTGCATTGAATGTTTCATCCACAACTCTCCATGAGGTGCCGTCCAGATTATATTAAGTCACTTCCTGTGATGATGCACATAGTCTATTTATATAATCTGCCCAGTTACAACCCAATGTCCACTCTTATATGATTGTACAGATGTGAGAAAAGCTGAGGATGGGAATGGAACGTCTGAATGAAGATTTCATGATGCTGATGATGTAAATGAGGCTGATCTGTTACCCATTCCACAATACCTCTTCATTTCTGTGCATGTTTCTCGATGTTGTTTCAACCAAATTGAAAAAGAATCACAAATCCTCCTCTGGAGCCTCAAATATTCATTAACAAAAGGCATGGTGGCCAAGTGGTAAGACGTCAGTCTCGTAAACTGAAGATCACTGGTTCAATCCCTGCTCATGCCTTATGATTAGTTTCTCACTTTAAATGTGATGTTTTCCTGAAGGATGCCCATTGCGTTTGCTTTCCCCTGATTGTTTTGACCATCTGGAAATCCGTGTCATGTCGCACTTCATCCTGGACACTGGGAAGAACATGAGGAGTAGCCACATGGTCCCTCGAACCTTCTCTGCCAGTTCACAATGCTTCCAATTTTTGTATCATCCATAAACTTTGAAATTCTGCCCTGAACACCAAGGTATTAATATACATCAGGAAAGGCAAGCGTCCCAACACTGACTCCTGGGGAACTCCACTACAAACCTTCCTCTGGCCCGAAGAACATCCATTGCTCACTACTCTTTGTTTCCTGTCACTCAGCCAATTCCATATCCATGTTACGACTGTCCTTTTTATTCCAGGAGTTATAGCTTTGCTCACAAGTCTGTTGTGTTGCATTGTATCAAACTCCTTTTGAAAGTCAATAAAAGCAAAATACTGCAGATGCTATAAATCTGAAATATAAATAAAAAGTGCTGGAAATACTCAGCAGATCTGGCAGCATCTGTGGAGAGAGAAACAGAGTTAATGATTCAGGTCAGTGAACTTTCAGATGCTGCCAGACCTTTTGAAAGTCCATGTACACCACATCAACAGCATTGCCCTCATCATCCCTCTCTGTTACCTCATCCAAAAACTCCAGCAGGACAGTTAAACATGATTTTCCCTTAAGAAATCCATGCTGGCTTTCTTGAATTAACCCACATTTATCCATGGGACTATTAATTTTGTCCCGAATTATTCTTTCGAGAAGTTTTCCCACCTCCGAAATTGAACTGACTGGGGAGTGAGACGAGGTGAGTTGCTCTAACAGAGAGCCAGCACGTGTTCGACAGGCCGAATGGCCTCCTTCTGTGCTGTAGCCATTCTATGATTGTATGATTCTAGCAACAACTGTTGGTGGAGAGGCAGTGATGCAGGAATGGGTTGACAGAAAGGGGAAAGTCTGGGCTGGTGTGTGTTCGGGTTTGTGAATAAAGGTGATTTGGAAGCTGTGTTCCAAATTGAAGTGTTCATTGGAAGCAAGACGTTGATGTAAAAAATAAAGAGTAAAACGTGTCAAGATGAAGCGTGGTGTGATTGAGGATAGCAGTAAATATTGTGTTGGTGAATTATTTGTGTTAATAAACTTCCACTGCGCCCTTTGCTGCAGGCTGCTGTTTATATCCAGCTGTGTATTAATGCCTTGTATTAGCGAGAAAATGTTTGTTTCAACGCTGTTTATAAAACAATAGCATTGCACTCAAACCGTCCCAGACATAGCAACACACGTACAAAAGCAAAATACTGCAGATGCTGGAAATCTGAAACATAAACAGAAAATGCTTGAAATAGTCAGCAGGTCTGGCGGCATCTGTGGAGAAAGAAACAAAGTTAATGTGAGCTAACGAAACAGACCTGAACTGTTAACTGTTTCTTTCTCCACAGATGCTGCCAGACCAACTGAGCATTTCCAGCATTTTCTGTTTTTATTACAGCAACACATGTGTTGGGAGGCTCAGCCTGGCTACACAATGTTACAAGGACGCTGAGTAACACCATCGACAACGGGACAGAGAGAAAAACACACAGGAAACCAACAGACTGTGAGGAAGCAAAAGTGAGGGACAGATAGAGAGAGATAGACAACGAGACTGAGATGGAGAAACAAGGCATTTGTATGATTGTATTCTCCCTGTTGTCTAAAGGTATTTCCTGTTGTGTAAATATGTTTTCTGTTGTGTAAAGATGTACCCTGTTGTTGTGTAAAGGTTTCCCCTGTTATTGTTTTATTTTCTGTTCCTGACCGTCTCCTCACTGTGACCATTTGTCCTGGTTTTATTGTGGCCAACATCACCATCTGGTGGTGGAAAGGAGGCTCTGCAGGAAGGGGTTGACAAAGTGGGAGAGACTCAGCTGGTCCGTGTTTGCAGCTTGTGTTCGTGTGAGCAAAAGTGATTTGTTACTGATTGATGTGTTCACTGGAAGGAAAAAGCTCATCGCAATCGAGTGCCTTTGGAAGCATCTTGTTATTATGGGTAAACACTTGATGTTTTGAAAGTGAACGGTTTGTATTATTACCAAACATAAATAGCAGAGAATGGTTTCCATCCATCGACATCTGGGTTATGGGCCCAGCACACTTCTGCTGCGCCACTCTGCGAACTGCTGTTTTAGATTTTAGCTGCCCATTAGTGAAATATGTTCATTTCCCCAATGTTTTGATAAAAATAGGATTGTAGTCGGATTTCTCTAGAATCCCGGACTCAGCAACACACGTGCTGACGGACTCACCCTCACTGCACAATGACACAAGGACACTGAGTAACAGCACCGACAATGAGGCAGGCAGAGAAAGACACACAGAAAATCAGGAAGATATTATCAGGATGCAAAAAGGAACAGACAGAGAAAGGTACTGAGCAAACCAGCAAGAGACAGCGAAAGACCAATGATTTATGTAATCATGTTCTCTGTTGTGTAAAGATGTCCCCTGTGTTCTTTTAAAGATATTTCCTGCTGTGTAAAATGTGCTGACGGACACACCCTCACCGCGCAATGACACAATCTTTGGCCTCCTTGTCTCGAGAGACAATGGGAAAGCGCCTGGAGGTGGTCAGTGGTTTGTGAAGCAGCACCTGGAGTGGCGATAAAGGCCAATTCTAGAGTGACAGACTCTTCCACAGGTGCTGCAGATAAAATTCGTTGTCGGGGCTGTTACACAGTTGGCTCTCTCCTTGCGCTTCTGTCTTTTTTCCTCCCAACTGCTAAGTCTCTTCGATTCACCACACTTTAGCCCCGCCTTTCTGGTCGCCCGCCAGCTCTGGCGATCGCTGGCAACTGACTCCCACGACTTGTGATCAATGTCACAGGACTTCATGTCGTGTTTGCAGACGTCTTCAAAGCGGAGCCATGGACGGCCGGTGGGTCTGGTACCAGTGACGAGCTCGCTGGACAATGTGTCCTTGGGGATCCTGCCATCTTCCACGCGGCTGACATGGTCAAGGCATCTCAGGCGCCGCTGGCTTAGTAGTGTGTGTATGCTGGGGATGTTGGCCGCCTCGAGGACTTCTGTGTTGGAGATACGGTCCTGCCACCTGATGACACACAAGGACACTGAGTAACAGCACCGAAAATGAGGCAGGCAGAGAAAGACACACAGAAAACCAGGCAGAGATCATTAGGACCCAGAAAGGAACAGACGGAGAAAGACACACAGAAAACCAGGAAGAGGTTATCAGGATCCAGAAAGGAACAGGCAGAGAAAGGTACTGAGCAAACCAGCAAGAGACAGCGCAAGACCAATGATTTATGGAATCATGTTCTCTGTTGTGTAAAGATGTCCCCTGTGTTCTTTTAAAGATATTTCCTGCTGTGTAATATGTTCTCTGTTGTGTAACTATATTCGCTGTTGTGTAAAGATGTTCTCTGTTATTGTGTAAAATGGTTCCCTGTTGTGTAAAGATCTTCTCAGTTGTGTAAATATGATCCGTCTTGTGTAAAAGTGTTCCGGGTTGTTTAAATATGTTCCCTGCTCTGTAATGTAGAGCTGAGTCTGCACTAATGGAATTGCTACAGTATCTTCCAGGCTGATACTGGATGAGGGCTGGAATGTGATCCAAAGCACAGTCTATACAAATTAAATTGCTATTGTATCTTTCAGTTTCACAATCCGGGGGAGTTTTAAACTGAATTCTCAGTTTGTATCTCAGGTTATACTATCTTTCAGATTCTCTCAATCTGATATCGCACTTGAAATTTAGGTTTAAGAAAGGACATACTGGCATTGGAGGCAACTCAAAAGAGATTCACTCAGCTGATTCCTGGGATGAAGGGGTTGACTTATCAAGAACGGCTAAACAGGTTATTCATTACAGTTTAGAAAAATGAGGGGTGATCTTATTGAAACGTACAAGATTCTGAGGGGGCTTAACAGGGTGAAGAAGGGTCTCTGACCTGAAACATTAACTCTGCTTCTCTCTTCACAGATACTGCCAGACCTGCTGAGTATTTCCAGCATTTCTTGTTTTTATTAACAGGGTAGATGTTGAGAAGATGTTTCCACTAGTGGGGGAATCTCAAACGAGGCGACATAGTTACAGAATAAGGGGACAGGCATTTAAAACTGAGATGCAAAGGAATTTATTCTCTCAGAGGGTAGTGAATGTCTGGAATTATCTACCCCAGACAGTTGTGGAGACTAGATCACTGAAAGTATTTAAAGAGGAAGTAGATAGATTTTTGAAATATTGGAGAGTTGAGGGCTATGAAGAGCTGGCATGAAAGAGGAGTTGAGGTCTGGGATAGATCAGCCATGATCTTACTGAATGACGGGGCAGGCTTGAGGGACCGAATGGCCTACTCCTGCTCCTATTTCTTATGTTATGTTATATCTAATGTATATGTCAGGATGCACTATGGGAATTAATACTGAAACTTATAAACTCATAACGTGTGTAAATATTGGGCTGATATTTCACTTGAATCTCAGAGTACATTATTGTGGTTAATTCTCTAACTTTGAAATCGGAACTATGTGCTATAATGAAAGCAAGAAATGCTGGAAATACTCAGCAGGTCTGGCAGCATCTGTGTAGAGAGAAGCAGAGTTAACTTTTCAGGTCAGTGACCTTTCATCAGATGAGAAACTGATCAATCCACTGTTACAATAACTCCATCTCTGACTCCCTCCTGACAGTAACTAATCCTTTCACAGAGACTGTGGGTGGTTCTGAAAAGAGCCTTTGGGTTATGAAATGACATTTTTCCACTTTACTTTTTCTGGGAGTTCTGAGCGCTGAGAATGATTCTCAATGACATGTACAGGGCAACAGACCGACTGATTTGGCATAACGGTGGAACTAATGTTTGGGCTAACTCATGGCATCAGGTCAAACATGGGCAAGGAAACCTCCTGCTGATTACCACCTACCACCCTGCCACCTCCCCCGCCACCCGCCCCCCCAGCCCCTCAGCTGATGAGTCAGTACTCCTCGATGTTGAACACCACTTGGAGGGAGCACTGAGGTGGAACAGGGCACAGAATGTAATCTGGCTGGGGGATTTCAATGTCCATCACCATGAGTGGCTCGGTAGCACCACTACTGACCATGCTGGCCGAGTCCTAAAGGACATAGCTGCTCGACTGGGTCTGCATTAGGTGGTGAGGGAACTAACAAGAGGGAAAATATACTTGACCTCATCCTCACCAATCTGCCTGCCGCAGATGCATCTGTCCATGACAGTATTGGTAGGAGTAACCACTGCACAGTCCTTGTGGAGATGAAGTCCCGTCTTCACATTGAGGATACCCTGCATTGTGTTGTGTGCCACCACCACTGTGCTGAATGGGATAGATTTTGAACAGATCTAGCAATGCGTATCTGGGCATCTCTGAAGCATTGTGGACCATCAGCAGCGGCAGAATTGTACTCAACCACAATATGTAACCTCATGGCCCGGCATATTTCCCCACTCTAACATTACCAACAAGCTGGGGACCAACCCTAATTCAATGAAGATTGCAGGAGTGCATGCCAGGAGCAGCACCAGGCATACCTTGAAATGAGGCGTCAGCCTGATGAAGCTGCAGCCCAGGACTACTTTCATGCCAAACAGCAGAAGCAGCATGTAATAGACAGGGCTAAGTGATCCCACAACCAACGGATCAGATCTACACGCTGCCACATCCAATGATGAATGGTGGTGGACAATTAAACAACGAACAGGAGAAGGTTTCTCCACAAATATCCCCATCCTCAATGATGGGGGAGCCCAGCACATCAGTGCAAAAGACAAGGATGAAGAATTTGAAACAATCTTCAGCCAGAAGTGCCGAGTGGATTATCCACCTCGGCCTCCTTCTGAAGTCCCCAGCATCACAGATGCCAGTCTTCAACCAATTCAATTCACTCCAGGTGATATCAAGAAATGAATGAAGGCATTGGATACAGCAAAGGCTACGGGTCCTGGCAATATTCTGGCAATGGTACTGAAGACCTGTGCTCCAGAACTTGCTGCACCCCCAGCCAAGCTGTTCCAGTACAGCTACAACACTGGCATCTACTCGGCAATGTGGAAAATTGCCCAGGTATGTCCTGTACACAAACAGCAGGACAATTCCAACCCAGCCAATTTCTGCCTCATCAGTCCACTCTCAATCATCAGTATAGTGATGGAAGATGTCATCGACGGGGCACTTGCTTTGCAATAACCTGTTCAGTGACGCTCAGTTGGGTTCCGCCAGGGCCATTCAGCTCCTGACGTCATTACAGCCTTGGTTCAAACAAGGACAAAAGAGCTGAACTCAAGAGGTGAGGTGAGAGTGTCTGCCGTTGACATCAAGGTAGCATTTGACTGAGTATGGCATCGAGGAGCCAGAGCAAAACTGGAGTCAATGGGAATCAGGAGGAAAACTCTCCACTGGTTGGAATCGTACCTAGCACAAAGGAAGATGGTTGTGATTGTTGGAGGTCAATCATCTGAGCTCCAGGACATCACTGCTGGGGTTCCTCAGGGGAGTATCCTCGGCCCAACCTTCTTCAGCTACTTCATCAGTGACCTTGCTTCAGTCATAAAATCAGAAGTGGGGATGTTCACTGATGATTGCACAATGTTCAGCACCATTCGCAACTCCTCAGATACTGAAGAAGTTTGTGCAGAAATGCAGCAAGACATGGACAATATCCAGGCTTGGGCTGATAAGTGGCAAGTAACATTCGCGCCACACAAGTGCCAGGCAATGACCATCTCGAACAAGAGAGAATCTAACCATCTCCCATTGACATTCAACGGCATTACGATCGCTGAATCCCCCACTATCAACTTCCTGGGGGTTCCCATTGACCAGAAACTGAACGGGAGTAGCCTTATAAATAGTGTGACTACAAGAACTGGTCAGAGGGTAGGAATCATGCGGTGAGTAGCTCACCTCCTGACTCCCCAAGCCTGCCCACCATTTCCAAGGCACAAGTCTGGAGTGTGATGGAATACTATCCACTTGCCCGGATGGGTGCAGCTCCAACAGCATTCAAGAAGCTCGATACCATCCAGGACAAAGCAACACGCTTGATTGGCACCCAGTCCATAACATTCACTCCCGCCACCACTGACGTACAGTAGCAGCAGTGTGCACCATCTACAAGATGCACTGCAACAATGCACCAAGGCTACTCAGGCAGCACCTTCCAAACCTGCATCCTCTACCGCCGAGAAGGATAAGGGCAGCAGATGCATGGGAACACCACCACCTGTAAGTTCTCCTCCAAGCTACACATCATCCTGACTTGGAAATATATCGCCATTCCTTCACTGGCGCTGGGTCAAAATCCTGGAACTCCCTTCCTAATAGCACTGTCGGTGTACCTACCCCACATGGACTGCAATGGTTCAAGAAGGAAGCTCACCACCACCTTCTCATGGGCAATTAGAGATGGGCAATAAATGCTGGCCTGGCTGGCGACGTCCACATCCCATGAAACAAATAATTAAATACAATAACAGCTCATCTCAATTCCTAGTATTTCTAAATCCCACCAGACCAACATAAGCTGAACAATTATTGCATGTTGTGATTGACGGTCTGGTCTGTAAACTGCACTGTATCACAGATTGCTGACATTTGCTAACTGGAAGTGAGAACTGCAAAATCGGGACAGTAGTTCACATAGTCTGTCAGTGTGAAAGAATCAGGCAATGTGAGGTAATAAAATTTGTCTGTAAATGTTACACTCATATTGCTTTATATTTTTATATTGAAAATAAAAGTAATCATTTCATGAAAATGGTGACATGTTGTCCAAACTTTGGTAGCCAGTTGTTTTCCTCTTGCACTCAGTAGGGCAATCCACAAGAATACCAATATAAGGGAAAACAACAACTTTCTTCTGTATGAGAAGAGAGTGCTGATTGGTTGGCAAGTGAACTCTGATTGGTAGAGGCATTGCCCTGAGGAATGAGCCAGTGAATGGCTTTCACTTATTTTGTTTAGAATTCAGAATGCATTCAGAATGCAACAGTTTATGGTGACTGACAGATAACTGCCCAGCTTTGTTTGAAATTTAAACCAGGCAGCTTGACTCTGATTGGTCAAGGAATTGCCCTGAGGAATGAGCCAGTGAATGGCTTTCACTTATTTTGTTTAGCTGAAACTGGCACAATGTGTGTGCATGTTCTTTCTGTCTGCAAAGAACAGGGCCCTGTGTTTTAATATATGTAGCTTACAGTACACCCCAGTGCACCACACTGCGAGCCCTACTGACAGTCTTAAATTGGTTGTCTGTAATTCTTAGCACACTGAGAATTATTGAGCAAATGTTGTCCTATTGTGGAATCACATCTCATGTTGGATACTGTGTTTTGAGTTTTGCAAGCACGGGTTGGTTGGGTAGGGCCCATTGCGAACAGCGGAAGGGACATGTTATTTGATACAATCCGCCAGTTTTGGGATGTACGGTCTAGAAACCTAGCATCACACTGGTATTGAAATTCATATATCACGTTACTTATTTGTGTGATAGGCAGGACGTCTCTTTTGCTTGACAGCAGCATCCTGTTAGTGGCGAACACCACACTTGTTGCCCCTGCATAGTGACAGCAGGAAACAGCTCGCTTCACCTGTTACTCAAATACTGGGGATATATTACCTTTCCAGGGTAATTTGAGGGAGACTGGGCACTTTTCAGGGCTCAAAATGACGTCCTTCAGCCCTTTTATAGGTTTGTGTGATATACAGTGAGAAATGATCTGATCAGTGTAGCCATTGTAATGCAGGAAGTCTTTGATTCGTCCTATTTCAGCATCAAGCTTGCATGGTGAGCAAATGGCTCAGCCCTATTTATGAGGTTGTCGATAAGACCAATCTTATAGCGCGTGGAACTGTAATAATCCCAACGCGTGTATTGACCAGTGAAGGTAGGTTTGCGGTCGACCGTGGTAGAAAACCCCTTAGCAGATTTCTCAACTAGTACGTCAAGGAAAGGGAGCTCTTTGACTGCTCCATTCCAAAGGTGAATTTGAGTGCAGGATGGAGCCCATGAAGTTGTGCAAGGAAATTATTTCATGCAGCTGCGGATTCAAATATAGCAAATGTATCATCTACATATTGGAAATATGCAAGAGGTAGGAGGTTAGATGTCGTTCCCTTAAAAACAGTTTTGTCATGGAATCCAACAAAGATGTTTGTGAGAGCAGGGCCGAGAGGGGATCCCATGGCAACACCAGCGATACATGGTGTCAATAAAACTGAACTCAACTGTGCAAGTTGCCGAGTTCATAAGTTCAATGAACACGGATTTACACAATGGTGACGGGTCTAGATCACCATGATATATCACTGCAGTGCAAATATCGATGGCTTCCTGAAGTGGTACATTGGTGAATAGGCTAGCAATGTCAAATGACACATGGACACGGCATTGCTATCGATATGCAAGTCCTGTATGGTCTTCACAAATGTGAAGTAATCCTTCACCGTGTATGTGGAGAACTTGCTCAAAAACTGGTTGTAACAATTCGCCCAACCATTTGGCAAATTCATTTCAGGATACTATTTGCATTACTTCAAATAAAGAAAACACAACGACACAAAGAATTGAACACAACGCTGAAAGTTTCACAGCAAATAGTCAAATGGGAAAAGGATGAAATACAGAAAGAAAAAGCCTAAAATACTGAAAACACTCAGCCAGTCCGGAAACAATTGTGGAGAAGAGAAGCTCGGGTTAGTGGTCCAGTTCTGTGACCCTTCAATGGACCTGAAACATTGCTCCTACCTTCCTCTCTCCACAGATACTGCTGGAACTGCTGAGTGTTTCCAGAATCTTCTGTTGTTATTTAGATTTCCAGTGTGTGCAGTATTTCTCTTTTTGAAAATAAAATATTCCCTGAGAGGAATGGAACTTAACATAAAAAAGTAGGAGCAGGCCATTCGGCCCATCGAAATAGCTCTGCCATTCAATAAGATCACAGCTGATCTCCTGCATCAACTCCATCTTACCACACCAGCACAGATCCCTTGATTCCCTTCGTATCCAAAAACCTATCGATCACTCTCTTGGATATACCCAATGATTGAGCATCCACAGCTCTAGAGTCATAGAGAGATACAGCACTGAAACAGGCCCTTCAGCCAACCGAGTCTGTGCCGACCAACAATCACCCATTTATACTAATGCTACATTCATCCCATATTCCCTACCACATCCCCACCATTCTCCTACCACCTGTCTACACTCGGGGCAATTTACAATGGCCAATTTACCTATCAACCTGCAAGTCTTTGGCTGTGGGAGGAAACCGGAGCACCCGGCGGAAACCCACGCGGTCACAGAGAGAACTTGCAAACTCCGCACAGGCAATACCCTGAACGGAACCGAGGTCACTGGAGCTGTGAGGCTGCGGTGATAAAAACTGCGCGCAGAGAATATCCAAAGATTCACAATGCTTTGAGTGAAAAAAAAAATTCTCCTCTTCTCAGTCCGAAATGATTGAGCCATTTATACTGAGACTGTGATCCCTAGTTCTAGATTCCCCAGCCAGAGGAAACATCCTCCCAGCATTTACCCTGTTAAATCCCTTAAGATTTTTAGGTGCCAGTAAGATTACCTCTCAGTCTTCTAAATTCTGAGGAATATTTTTTTTTTATTTCCAAAATATACTTTATTCATAAAAATCTGTAAAAATTACATTGCCAAACAGTTTCAAAACAGCACCAAAAAATACAAACATTGCAAGGGAGATCAGTTTCCTTCTATACTATCATGAGTTTCTTCACAACCCTTCCGTTTCACAACTGTCATGCCAATTACAGTTTTACATTTACAGCAATTGAAAATATTAACGATGCAGTTCGAGGGGTTTCCCATGGATCCAGCCTCTCAGTTCAACTTGGTGGGGGAGACCTTACACTGTGGTCTTTCCCCATTGAGCCTTTGCTGCGGCTGCCCTAAGCTTTAGTGCGTCCCTCAGCACGTAGTCCTGGACCTTGGAATGTGCCAGTCTGCAACATTCGGTGGTGGACAACTCTTTGCGCTGGAAGACCAGCAAGTTTCGGGCAGAACAAAGGGCGTCTTTCACCGAATTGATAGTCCTCCAGCAGCAGTTGATGTTTGTCTCGGTGTGCGTCCCTGGGAACAGCCCGTAGAGCACAGACTCCTGTGTTACAGAGCTGCTTGGGATGAACCTCGACAAAAACCACTGCATCCCTTTCCACACCTGCTTTGCGAAAACACATTCCAGGAGGAGGTGGGCGACCGTCTCTTCCCCACCAAAGCCACCGCGGGGGCACTGTGCGGAGGGGGAGAGACGTCGGGTGTGCATGAACGATCTGATGGGGAGGGCCCTTCTCACCACCAGCCAAGCTACATCTTGGTGCTTATTTGAAAGTTCTGGTGATGAGGCATTCCGCCAAATGACTTTGACGGTCTGCTCGGGGACCCATCCGACAGGATCCACCGTCTCCTTTTCCCGTAGGGCCTTGAGGACATTCCGTGCAGACCAGTGCCTGATGGACCAGTGGTCAATGGTGTTTTCCGGCAGAAACTGCTCTACGAATGATAGGTGGTACGGCACGGTCCAACTGCATGGAGCGTTCCGCGGCAATGTGGCCAAGCCCATCCTTCGCAACACCGGGGACAGATAGAACCTCAGCACGTAGTGACACTTGGAGTTTGCGTACTGGAGGTCGACACACAGCTTGATGCAGCAGCACATGGAGGTGGTCATCAGGATGAGGGCCACGTTGGGAACATTTTTCCCGCCCTTGTCCAGAGATTTGAACATCGTGTCCATCCGGACCCGGTCCATTTTAGATCCCCAGATGAAGCAGGAAATGGCTCGGGTGACTGCCACAGCGCAGGAGTGGGGTATGGGCCAGACCTGCGCCACGCAGAGCAACAACGCGAGCGCCTCGCACCTGATGACCAGGTTCTTACCCACAATGGAGAGAGATCGCAGCCCCCATATGCCCAACATTTTTCGTACCTTGGCTACCCGCTCCTCCCATGTTTTGGTGCACGCCCCGGCATTTCCGAACCATATCCCCAGCACCTTCAGGTAGTCTGACCTGACGGTGAAGGGGACAAAGGATCAGTCAGCCCAGTTCCCAAAGAACATGGCCTCGCTCTTGCCGTGGTTAACTTTGGCTCCCGAGGCCAGTTCGAGCTGGTCGCAGATGCTCATCAGTCTGTGCACAGACAGCGGATCCGAGCAGAAGACGGCGACGTCATCCATGTGCAGGGAGGTTTTATCCTGAGTGCCTCCGCTACCTGGGATTGTCACCCCTCTTATGCTCGCATCCTTCCCAATAGACTCAGCAAAGGGTTCAATACAACAAACACTCATTCCCACCCGTTGATTGAGACTGCGCTGCTGATGTTTGTGTAGAGCAGTTGGTTCCAATTGCAGATTCCCTCCCCAAACCCCATTTTGGAAAGCACGTCCATCATGTTGGTGTGCGATATCCTGTCAAAAGCCTTCTCCTGGTCCAGGCTGATGAGGCAGGTGTCCACCCTCCTGTCCCGTACGTAGGCGATTGTATCCCTGAGTAGCACGAGACTATCAGAGATCTTCCTGCCAGGTACAGTACAGGTCTGGTCAGGGTGAATCACCAACTCCAGAGCAGACTTGACTCGACTGGCTATGACTTTGGACAGAATCTTGTAGTCAACATTATGCAGTGAGATGGGCGCCAATTTCTGATTTCTGCCCTCTACCCCTTTCGCTTGTCGATGAGGGTGATGATGCCTTTCCTCATGGATTCTGACATGCTGCCGGCCAGGAGCGTACTCTCGTATACTTCCAGCAGGTCCGGGCCGACCCAGTCCCACAGGGCCGAGTACGAGGAATATCGGCCTTGTCGACTCAATCTCTTCTCATGGGACAATTCCCTCATCCCATGAAGCAATCGAGTGACACTTTGTTACACTTCCTTTAAGGCAAGAATGTCCTTCGTTAGGTCAGGGGAACCAAAACTGTCCACAGTGCTCCAGGTGTGATCTCACCAAGGCTCTGTCTAATTGTAGTCAAACTTCTTTGTTCTTATAAAATCTCTTCACAATGTTGAACACAACTATTAACTGCCTCATTAACATCTCCGCTCTAAGAAGAAGGACCCCAGCTTCACACACCCCAGACCCCTATTCTTTCCATATTAGCTGAATTCCTGCATCTCTGATACCATTCCAGTAAATCTCCTCTGCACCCTCTCTGAGCCCTTGACATTCCTGCTAAAGTGTGGAACATGGAATTAGACACAATGCTCTAGCTGAGGCCTATAACCAGTGAGATTTATAAAGGTTCAGCCTCAATTCCTTGCCTGTGTCCCGTACTCCCATTTCTGGTTTCTGACTCAATGTCGGCTCTGAGCTGTTGAAACTTCCTGAATAAATAGTTCCACCCAACAAAGCGCTCGGAATGTGAGAAGGGACAAAGTGAGTGACCAAGTACATCAACTCCAAGTAAAACTCCACCATGTAGTGAAAACACTCAAAACACAACGGCTCTTTTAAGAGCCACCCACAATCTCTCTGAAAAAGCTGCACCAACATCTCTCGAGAATTGGTTTATTTAATTGGTTTTAATGCTCAGTAACTCTCTGGAACTTTCTCACTGTCTTTGTGTTTTCTGTTTCAATCTGGTATGGAGATTCTGGGAAGGTGAGTTTCACTGCCTGGGAGGATCTTTGTGGTTTTCCTGCAGAAACACAAAACAAAGTCTCTTTTCAGAGTCACCCACCGCCTCATAGGGACAGCAGTGACATGGGAGCGGAAGCTGGGGTGTGTTTTATGCCGGAAATATCAGTTAATGATTTATGTTGTGCTCTCGTTATATTCCAATCTCTGAATTGAGCCTTTCCACCGCACCAGGGTTATGGGGAGAGTTTTCATCGTTTCTTTTCCAAACGTACAAACGATGTTATAATTTATCCAGATGGCGGATTCTCCCCTCACAGTGAAAAGTAACATCGCACCGTCACATCTGCCCATTGTTTTATAATTGAATAATTAGGCAAATGGAATTATTTGTGATGTTATTTCCCCCGAGATGGTGTTTCCTGCAGTGAAACTGACAGGGTTTGTGAAACTGATCAGTTTCAGCTCAATCATTCAGGGACCTGGAATTGCAGCAGTTTGAACCTGCTGTAACACCAGCCCACTTCTGATTGGTCACCCTCTTCTCATAAAGTCAGTGACAGCACTTTTTCGTAATTTCCAAAATATACTTTATTCATAAAAATCTGCAAAAATTACATTGACAAACAGTTTCAAACAGCACCAAAAAATACAAACATTGCAAGGGAGATAAGTTTCCTTCTATACTATCATGAGTTTCTTCACAATCCTTCCAATCACTATTGTCATGCCAATTACAGTTTCACATTTAATGCAAATGAAAATATCAACAATACAGTTCGAGGGGTTTCCCATGGATCCAGCCCCTCAGTTCAGCTTGGTGGGGGGTCCTTACACTGTGGTCTTTCCCCATTGAGCCTTTGCTGCGGCTGCCCCAAGCTTCAGTGCGTCCCGAAGCACGTAGTCCTGGACCTTGGAATGTGCCAGTCTGCAACATTCGGTCGTGGACAACTCTTTGCGCTGGAAGACCAGCAAGTTTCGGGCAGACCAAAGGGCGTCTTTCACCGAATTGATAGTCCTCCAGCAGCAGTTGATGTTTATCTCGGTGTGCGTCCCTGGGAACAGCCCGTAGAGCACAGACTCCTGTGTTACAGAGCTGCTTGGGATGAACCTCGACAAAAACCACTGCATCTCTTTCCACATGAGGAGGCCATTCGCCCCATCAAGTCCATGTCGGGTTTCCAATCTGTTCTGTCCCCGACTCGATCCCCAAAGCCCTGCATATCCCCTTTGGGTCAAAATGACCGTGGCAGAACTCGAACCGACAATCTTCCAATAACTTCATAAAATACACTGAAGTCAAACGCCTTATTCATTACGCCACACGGCCATTATATAAAATGAACGATCCAATCGGAGAACCTCGAAGTACAAAATACAGCAAATCATTGGCTGAACCTGTCAACCTGGCAGAATATTTGAATTCGTGAAAGCCGCCAATTTCACTGTGGAAAAGAAGTGATCGACTGGAAAAGTACATAAAAATCTATTTTCCCGTAGCGGTTTAAATAAACTTTTAAAACACAATTTTGCTTTTACCGACTCAAATTGCTGGCGCTATTTTATGAACAGCTTTATTTTGCTAATTTTTGTCAACTTCTCATCCGTAACTGACAGTAAAAGACTCCGTTCAGCAATCTTTCACATGACAAATAACTCAAACTCGGTGTGGAAGTAATAAATTGCAGACTATTGGTAATTCCCCTTCACACAGGCTTCAGGGGGACAGTGAGAAGCCACTGAAATAGTTGATTCATCCTTTTAAAAGGTTCCCATTCTGTCCTGTTGCTGACATGTTGGAATCAGATTTGTATTTAACAAGTTATTTCTGTGAAAGCAAAATCCTCAACGGACCAGCTGGGAATCTGGGAATCACTGAAGTAAAATAAAAGGCTTTTGATTGAGAAGACGGGACCTTCTCACCAGCAGCCGGGTTACATTCCCCTCACATCCTTGCACAGTGAGCAGCTCTTTCCCTCGAGAAATAGACAGCAGCAGTTGGAAGTTCAGTAAAAGGATCGGTTCATTGAGACAAGTTTCTGAGTGACAGGTGGTGCTGAATATTAATACAAGAAGGTCCTGGAAAGGGAAACAAGTGTCCAGAGTGGGGTCTGAAATCAGGACAGGGAAATGGCCAGCACTGACACAGATCATTTCATTATTACATTGATATCTGACTGTCTATAAGGAGAAGCGAGTTAAACACATGATGGTGAAAGGAATGGAAGATGACGCTGGTTGTTCTGGATGAAGAGGGATAGACAGAGGTATGGGTACAGCAGACTTCAGACAGTAATCAGCCCTTTCAGATACTGTGGGTGGATCTGAAAAGAGCCTTTGGGTATTTGATAAAATCCTGGCAGATTGACTTGGTTTTGGTGCCCAGAGCGGTGGTTTTCTTGGGCAGCAGCACGGCCTGGATATTCGGCAGCACCCTGCCCTCAGCGTCCTGGATAGGAGTTTTCAGGAGGTTGTCACCCCGGAGCTGAAGAAAGCACAGGCAGAGAGGGATTGGGAGTTTGCCAGACAGACAAGAAGGTCAAGGCAGGTAGTGCAGGAGTCCCTGGAGGGCATCCCACTTTCCAACAGGTATTCAGTTCTGAGTACTGATGGGAGAGAGGTTTCCTCTGGAGAGTGCAGTGAGAGTCATGACCAGCACTCCATGGATGGCTCAGCTGTGCAGTGAGGGAGTAGAAAATACAAGCGAGCAATACTGGTGGGGGATTGTATAGTTAGCGGAACAGATAGGTATTTGAGTGCTCGCAAACCAAGTTTCCTCCTTGGTGCAAGGATCATGGATATCACTGAGTGGCGACAGAGCATTCTGGAGGGCAAGGATGCACAGCCAGAGGTCGTGGTCCACATTGGTACCAACGATATAGGAAGAAAGAGGGATGAGATCCTTCAGGCTGAGTTTAGGGAGTTAGGAAAGAGATTATCAAGCAGGACCTCAAAGGTAGTGATCTCCAAATTACTCCCAAATCCGCATGCTAGTGAGTATAGAAATAGGAGAATACACCAGATGAATGCATGGCTGAAGAGATGGTGCAGGAAGGAGGGCTTCCGATTTCTGGGGCATTGGGACCAGTTCGGGGGAAGGTAGGACCTATATAAATCGAACGGTCGACATCTGAACAGGACCAGGATGAATATCCTTGCAGGTGCTGTTCGGGATTGTTTAAACTAATTTGGCAGCTTGATGGGAACCTGAGGGCAGTTTCAGACAGGGCAATTTCAGGGCAGGGAACGGGAGGCAGAACATTAGCGAATGACTCTGAAAGACAGAAGAAGCAAAGTTTAAAAAGTGTGCAGCAGAGGAATTTGGCAGTGTTAAAGGATATTTATTTATTTAAAGAGGCAACTTGATTGAAACATATCAGATCCTGAGGAGTCTTGACAGGGTGGATGTGGAAAGGATGTTTCCCCTTGTGGGAGAATCTGGAATTAGGGGCCACTGTTAAAGAATAAGGGGTCACCCATTTAAGACAGAGATGAGGAGAATTTTTTTCCCTCAGAGGGTCATGAGTTTTTGGAACTCTCTTCCTCAATAAGCGGTGGAAGCAGAGACTTTGAATATTTTTAAGGCAGAGGGACATCGATTCTTGATAAGCAAAGGGGTGAATGGTTATCGGGGGTAGGGGGGAATGTGGAGTAATCAGTTCAGCCGTGAACTTATTGAATGGGGAAGCAGGGTCTCGGGGTCGAATGGCCGACTCCTGCTACTAATTTTTCTTCTTGTATGTATATTCATATAGTAAATAAAGCTGATAAGCTGAGGGCACAGATAGACACATAGAACAATACAGCACAGGAACAGGCCATTCGGCCCTCCAAGCCTGCGCTGATAAAGTAACATCACACTTTTTATTTTTATTTAGAGATACAGCACTGAAACAGGCCCTTTGGCCCACTGAGTCTGTGCTGACCAACAACCACCCATTTATACTAACCCTACAGTAATCCCATATTCCCTACCACCTACTTACACTAGGTGCAATTTACAATGGCCAATTTACCTCTCAACCTGCAAGTCTTTGGCTGTGGGAGGAAACCGGAGCACACGACGAAAATCCACAGGGAGAACTTGCAAACTCCACACAGGCAGTACCCAGAATCGAACCCGGGTTCCTGGAGCTGTGGTGCTGACCACTGCGCCATTGTGCCCACACATGGTAACACAATATCATTGCTATAAGGGAAACTTGGCTTCAAGAGGGCAAGAATGGCAGCTCAACATCTCTGGATATAGAGTTTTCATGTGGCATAGGGATAAAAAAGGTGGGAGTGCAGCATTATTAGTTAAGGAAGGCATACAGCTTTGAGGAGGGATTATATTATATGCTAAATGAATCATCAAATGAGGCCATATGGGTGGAGCTCAGAAATAAAAAAGGAGCAGCCACACTACTAGGAGTGTACTGTAGACCCCCAAATAGTGGGAGAGAGATAGAAGAACAAATATGTAGGCAAATTGCTGAGTGCAAAACTATAGGGAAATAATAGTTGGGGATTTCAACTATCCCAATATCAACTGGGATACAAACAGTATGAATGGCACAGAGGGCACATAATTCCTGAACTGCATTCAAGAGAACTTTAATAGCCAGCACATCACAAGCCCAATGAGAGGGGGCACAATTCTAGAGCGAGTCTTCAGTAATGAAGCTGGGCAAGTAGCAGTGGGTGACCATTTTGGAGATAGCTTTTTTTTATTCATTCATGGGATTTTGGGCATCGCTGGCCAGGTCAGCATTTATTACCCATCCCTAATTGCCCTTGGGAAGGTGGTGGTGAGCTGCCTTCTTGAACCGCTGCAGTCCATTTGGGGTAGGTGCACCCACAGTGCTATTCAGAATGGAGTTCCAGGATTTTGACCCAGTGACAGTGAAGGATCAGCGAAATAGTTCCAAGTCAGGATGGTGTGTGTCCTGGTGGGGAACTTGCAGGTGGTGGCGTTCCCATGCATTTTCTGCCGTTGTACTTCTAGTTGGTAGAGGTCACAGGTTTGGAAGGTGCTGTTCAAGGAGCCTTGGTGCATTGCTGCAGTGCATCTTGTAGATGGTACACACTGCTGCCACTGTGCGTCGGTGGTGGATTGAGTGAATGTTTGTAGATGGGGTGCCAATCAAGTGGGCTGCTTTGTCCTGGATGGTGATGAGCTTCTTGAGTGTTGTTGGAGCTGCACCTATCCAGGCAAGTGGAGACTATTCAAACACACTCCTGACTTGTGCCTTGTAGATGGTGGACAGGCTTTGGGGAGTCAGGAGGTGAGTTACTCGCCTCAGTATCCCTAGCCTCTGACCTGCTCTTGTAGCCACGGTATTTATATGGCTACTCCAGTTCAGCTTCTGGTCAATGGTGCCCCTCGGATGTTGATAGTGGGAGATTCAGCAATGGTAATGCCATTGAATGTCAAGGGGAGTTAGTTCGATTCTCTCTTGTTGGTGATGGTCATTGCCTGGCACTTGTGCGGCCCGAATGTTACTTGCCACTTATCAGCCCAAGCCTGGATATTGTCCATGTCTTGCTGCATTTCTACACGGACTGCTTCAGTATCTGAGGAGTCATGAATGGTGCTGAACTTTGTGCAATCATCAGCGAACATCCCCACTTCTGACCTTATGATTGAATTAAGGTCATTGATGAAGCAGCTGAAGATGGTTGGGCAGAGGACACTACCCTGAGGAGCGCCTGCAGTGATGTCCTGGAGCTCAGATGATTGACCTCCAACAACCACAACCATCTTCCTTTGCGCTAGGTATGACTCCAGCCAGTGGAGGGTTTTCCCATTGACCTCAGTTTTGCTCGGGCTCCTTGATGCCATACTCGGTCAAATACTGCCTTGATGTCAAAGGCAATCACTCACACCTCACCTCTTTTGTCCATGTTTGAACCAAGGCTGTCATGAGGTCAGGAGCTGAATGGCCCTGGCAGAACCCAAACTGAGTGTCACTGAGGCAGTTTATTGCTAAGCGAGTGCCGCTTGATGGCACCTTCCATCATTTTACTGAGGATTGAGATAGACTGATGGGGCCGAAAGTGATGGAAGGTGTCATCAACATTGCCATCAAGCAGCACTAGCAGATATGTCCTTTCGGATTCGGCCAGCAGAGATGCTCCCGAAGCACTGTTGGTGATGGACATTGAAGTCCCCCACCCAGAGTACATTCTGTGCTCTTGCCACCCTCAGTGCTTCCTCCAAGTTCTTTTCAACATGGAGGCGTACTGACTCATCAGCTGAGGGAGGGCAGTAGGTGGTAATCAGCAGGAGGTTAACTTGTCCATTGTTTTATCTGATGCCATGAGACCTCATGGAGTCCAGAGTCGATGTTGAGGACTTCCAGGGCAATTCCCTTTCTACTGTACCGATACCTCTGGTGAGTCTGTCCTGCCCGTGGGACAGGACATACCCAGGGATGGTGATGGCAGTGTCTGCGACATTGCCTGTAAGGTATGATTCTGTGAGTATGACGACGTCAGGCTGTTGCTCTCCCAACTTAACACAAGCCACCAGATGTTACTAAGGAGGACTTTGCAGGGTCGACAGCGCTGGGTTTGCCATTGTCATTTCTGGTGCGCAGGTCGACGCCGGGTGGTCCGTCTACTTTCATTCCTTTTTATTGACTTCGCAGTGTTTAGTTTCAACTGAGTGGCTCGCTCGGCCATTTCAGAGGGCATTTAAGAGTCAACCACATTGCTGTGGGTCTGCAGTCGCATGCAGGCCAGACAAGAACAGCAGATTTCCTTCCCGAAAGGGCAAAAACCAGATGGGTTTTTACAACCATCAACAATGGTTTCATGGCCATCATTAGACTTGCTTTTTAATTGCAGATTTATTATTTGGATTTAAATTTCAATGGTGGGATTCGAACCTACGTCCCCTGAGCAATACCCTAGATGTCTGGGTTACTAATCCACTGACAAGTCCACTGACAAGACCACTACGCCACCACCACCCCAAGTAACAATACTGCAATTAGTTTTGGCATAATCATGTCAAAGGACAAAGATACAACAGAAGTAAAAGTTCTAAATTGGGGGAAGGCAAATTTTACAAAACTGAGAGGTGACTTGGTGGATGTGGACTGGATACAACTACTTGAAGGAAACACCAAAAATGTTATATCAGTACATTAAGAGCAAGAAGATAACTAAGGAAAGGGTACGGCCTATCAGAGATGTACAAGGGAACATTTGAGTGGATGCAGAAGATGTGTGTGGGGTTCTTAATGAGTTTTTGTCTCTGCCTTCACAAAGGAGAGGGATGATGCAGACAAAGAAGAGGAGTGTGAAATATTAGATACGATAAGCATAATGAGAGTGGAAGTACTGGAGGGTCTGACATCCTTCAAAATGAATAAATCACCAGGGCTAGATGGTTTGCATCTGACGTTGTTAAAGGAAGCCAGGGAGGAAATAGTGGATGCGCTGAGGATCATCTTCAAATGCTCACTGGATATGGGGGAGGTGCCGGAGGATTGGAGGTCTGCGAACGTTGTACTATTATTTAAAAAGGATGTGAGGGATAGGCCCAATAATTATAGGCCGGTCAGTCTGACCTCGGTGGTGGGTAAATTATTAGAATCAATTCTGAGGGACAGGATAAACTGCCACTTAGAAAGGCACAGATTAATCAGGGATAGTCAGCATGGATTTGTTAAGGGAAGGTCATGTCTCACGAACTTGATTGAGTTTTTTGAGGAAGTAACAAGGAACATTGATGAGGATAGTGTGGTGGATGTGGTCTACATGGATTTTAGTAAAGTCCCACATGGCAGACTGGTCAGTAAAATGAAAGCCCATGGAATACAGGGGAATGTGGCAGGTTGGATCCAAAATTGACTCAGTGACAGGAAACAAAGGATAGTTATCGACGGATGTTTTTGCGAATGGAAAGCAGTTTTTAGTGGCATTCCACAGGGGTCAGTGTTAGGTCCCTTGCTGTTTGTGATATATATTAATGATTTGGAATTAAATGTGGGAGGTATGATTGGGAAATTTGCTGATGACACAAAGATTGGCCGTATAATTGATAGTGAGGAGGATAGCTGTAGACTTCAGAATGAGATGAATGGATTGGTTGAGTGGGCGGAAAAATGGCAAATGGAATTCAATCTGGAGAAGTGTGAGGTAATGCATTTGGGGAGGGCAAACAAATCAAGGGAATACACAATAAACAGGAAGATATTGAGAGGGGTAGAAGAAGTGAGAGACTTTGGAGTGCATGTCCACAGGTCCCTGAAAGTGGCAGGACAGGTAGATAGAGTGGTGAATAAGGCATATAGAATGCTTTCCTTTATTGGCCAAGGGATAGAATAGAAAAGCAGGGATGTAGTGCTAGAACTGTATAACATGGCGGTTAGGCCACAGCTGGAGTATTGCGTACAGTTCTGGTCATCACATTACAGAAAGGACATAATTGCTCTGGAGAGAGTACAGAGGAGATTTACAAGAACGTTGCCAGGGCTTGAAAGTTACAGCTATGAGCAAATATTGGAGCGGCTCGGGTTCTTTTCCTTAGAACAGAGGAGTCTGAGGGGTGACTTGAATGAGGTGTACAACATTATGAGGCGCCTAGACAAGTGGACAGTAAGGACCTGTTTCCCCTGGTGGGGAGGTCAGTTACCAGGGGGCACAGATTTAAGGTGATTGGTAGAAGGAGTAGAGGGGACATGAGGGGAAACGTTTTTACCCAGAGGGTGGTGGGTGTCTGGAATTCGCTGCCAGGAATGGTGGTGGAGGCAGAAACCCTCAACTCATGTAAAAATTCCTGGACATGCACCTGAAGTGCTGAAACCTGCAAGTCTACGGATCAGGTGCTGGAAGGTGGGAATAGATTGGGTGGCTAGATTTTTCGGCCAGAGCAAACGCGATGGGCTGAATGGGCTCCTTCTGTGCCCTAGTTTTTCTATAATTCTATGGAAATTGCCAGCACTGACACAGATCATTTCATTATTACATTGATATTGGACTGACTAAAAGGAGAAGCAAGCTAAACACATAATGGTGAAAGGAATGGAAGATGAGGCTGGTTGTTCCAGATGAAGAGGGATAGACAGAGGTGTGGGTGCAGCAGACTTCAGACAGTAATCAGCCCTTTCAAATACTGTGGGTGGCTCTGAAAAGAGCCTTTGAGTATTTGAAAAAATCCTGGCAGATTGACTTGGTTTTGGTGCCCGGAGCGCTGGTTTTCTTGGGCAGCAACACGGCCTGGATATTAGGCAGCACCCTACCCTGAACGATGGTCACCCCTCCCAGCAGCTTGTTGAGCTCCTCGTCATTGAGGACGGCCAGCTGTAGGTGTCTGGGGATGATGCGGGTCTTCTTGTTGTTCCGGGCCGCGTTCCCGCCCAGCTCGAGGATTTCAGCGGTCAGATACTCGAGCACAGCAGCCAGATAGACCTGGGCTCTGGCCCCCACACGCTCAGCATAGTTACCCTTTCTCAGGAGCCTGTGAACACGGCCCACCGGGAACTGCAGTCCAGCCCGGGAGGAGCGAGACTTGGCCTTGGACCGAGCTTTCCCGCTGGTCTTTTCTCTTCCAGACATTTCCACAATCTCACAAATACTTTCACAATGAATGGATAATTTCGTCAGCATTAAACATACACATGGGGTAGTCAGGATGGTCGAGCAGTCTGAGACGGTTCATTCAGATCACAATTCTCTCTGCAGTGGTGGGTTCAAATTCCCCTTCTGATAAGTTGTGTTTGGACATGACTAGAGGTATTTGGGAGCAGCAATGAAGAACAAACAGAGACCATGAAAGAATATTGACAAGCAAAATCAAAACAAATCCAAAGATGTTTCATCAATACATTGCAGTCAGAGGCAACTGAGGAAAGAGTAGGGCCCATCAAAGACCTAAAAATGTAACCTATGTGTCAGGGTGGAAGATGTTGGTATGTTTATTAATGAATATTTTATTGTCTTCACAAATGAGGGGGGTGATGCAGATATTGTAATTAAGGAGAAGGAGTGTGAAGTATTGGACATGATAAACTGAGGGAGAGAAGAGGTATAAATGGGATTAGCATCCTTGAAAGTGGATAAATCATCACGGCCGGATGAAATGTACCCCAGGCTGTTAAAAGAAGTCAGGGAGGAAATAGTGGAAGGTCTGACCATCAGTTTCCAATCCCTCACTGGATACTGGTGTGATGTCAGAGGATTGGAGGTCTCGTAACACTGCAATAAAAGCAAAATTCTGCAGATGCTGCAAATCTGAAATAAAAACTAGTTGCATTGGAAATACACAGCAGATCTGGCAGCAACTGTGGAGAGAGAAGCAAAGTTAACGTTCCTGTTCTGATGAAAGGTCACTCACCTGAAATGTTAACTTTGCTTCTCTCTCCACAGATGCTGCCAGACCTGCTGTGTATGTCCAGCACTTTTTGTTTTTATTGCTAACATTGCACCATTCTTGAAAAAATAAGCGAGTGATCGACCAGATAATTAAAGGCCAGTCAGCCTAACCTCAATAGTGGGCGAATTATTCGATATAATTCTGAGAGACAGGATAAACTGTCACTTAGAAAGGCACAGATTAATCAAGTATCGTCAGCATGGATTTGTTAAGGGAAGCTCCTGTCTGACTATCTTGATTGAATGTTTTTGAAGAAGTAACAAGGAGGATTGATGAGGACAGTGCAGTTGATCTGATCTACATGGATTTTAGCAAGACTTTTGACAAGGTCCCACATGGCAAAGTGGTTAAAAAAAATAAAAGCACATGGGATCCAGGGGAATGTAGCAAGCTGAACACAAAATTGGTTCAGTGGCAGGAAACAAAAAGGAATTGGTTACAGGTGTTTTTGCAACTGGAGGACTGTTTCCAGTGGTGTTCCACAGGGCTCAGAACTAGGTCCCCTGCTTTTTGTGGCATATATTAATGATATGGACATAAATGTAGAGGGCACAATCAAGTTGTTTGCAGATAACACAAAAATTGTCCGTGTTGTTGATAGGGAGGAGGAAAGCTGTGCACTGCAGGAAGATATCAATTGACTGGTCAGGTGGGCAGAGAAGTGGTAAATGGAATTCAAATTTGACAAGGGTGAGGTGATGCATTTGGGAGGTCAAAAAGGCAAAGGAATACACAATTAATGGGAGAACACTGAACGGTGCAGAGGAAGTGAGAGACGTTGGAGTGAATGTCCACAGATCCCTGAAGGTAGCAGGACAGGTCAATAAGGTGGTTCAGCAGGTATATGGCATCCTTTCCTTTATTAGCTGAGGTATAGAATATAAGGATGACCTGGTATCCATGTCAATAAGTCACTGCCAGCTAACATGCAGGTGCAGCAGGCAATTAGGAAGGCGAATAGTATGTTAGCCTTGATCACAAGAGGATTTGAGTACAGGAAAAGCGAATTCTTGCTTCAATTGTATAGAACCTTGGTTAGACCGCACTTGGAGTACTGTGTACAGTTTTGGTCTCCTTACCTTAGGAAGGATATTATTGCCATGGAGGGAGTTCAACGAAGGTTCATCAGACTTGTTCCTGGGATGGTGGGACTGTTCTATGAAGAGAGATTGGGAAACTGGGGCTGTATTCTCTGGAGTTTCAAAGAATGAGAGGTGATCTCATTGAAACCGACAAAATACTTAAAGGACAGTCAGGGTAGATGCAGCTAAGATGTTTCATCTGGATGTGGAGTCGAGATCCAGAGGCTCAATTTCAAAATAAGGGGGAAGCTCCTTCGGACAGAGATGAGGAGAAATTTCTTTACTCGGAGGGTTGTGAATCTTTGGAATTCTGTAACCCAGAGGGCTGTGGAAGCTCAGTCGTTGAGTATGTTTAAAGCAGAGACTGACAGATTTCTAAATACAAATGACATAAGGGAATATGAGGAAAGTGTGGGGAAAAGGGCATTGAAGCGGATGATCAGCCATGATCATATTGAATGGTGGGGAAGGTTCGATGGGCTGAATGGCCGACTCCTGCTCCGATGTTGCTATGTTCCTAACTCCACATGATCGGCGAGGCAAAGCCTCAGGCCGACTTGTCGGGTGGTGTAAACAGATATCACTGCTTCTGATCTTCACCAGAACAGAGAGTGAGATGCAACATTGATCATCAAACAGACTGTGAGAGAATACAACAGAATAAAACACATGGAGAGACACTGTGGAATAACAAATAGATTTGATTGGAGCTTTGACTTTGATTGGAATGGATGAAACACCAGAAACAGCAGATTAAATTGGGATTCTCATCATTGCATTGATCTGGGACAGAAAAGAGAAACTGATGGAAAGAAGGGAAGAAGGAAGAAAAACAAGGATGGAACTGTTCAGTTTTTTCAGTTTTTTCACTTGCCCATCAAAGCTGGATAAAATAAAAGTTGCAAATAACAGAGATTTTCACCAAAAAGGGAGATTAAATGCTGCCGAAACCTTGGATCGAAGGATGCCCCAACAGATCACCTGTTTAACTGTCTCCTCACTGGGGGATTTCAATCAGTGAGCAATATTATTCTCTACCTTTTTTTGTCAAATGAACCCAGAACTGTCACTTGGAATTAATATCTGTGTTCCGACTCCTGAATAATAAAATTGTGAGTTTCTCGATATTTTCGGGACACACTTCCTGCTGAAAGAACTAAGAACTCTTTTCTAATTTGCACAATACTATATGCACATTCATTAAGCCTCCTAAACTAGCATCCTTGGTGCTGCTCTCTCCTCCCAGACCTCATCTCATGTGACTGTTACATCATCACTTTGACAGTGGGAGTGATTGATCCCAATGTCTTCAGCATTAACACTTTACATCCTTATACTACACTGTCTGTCCAAAAAAATGGGTAGAGGGAACTTGATTTATCGAAACACCAACAGCTGCCAGTTGAAAATAAACTCAAACCCATCAGCGAGAGAGAGAGAGAGACTGTCAGAGAACTTCCTGCATCCAGTCCTGACCCTGTCACACTCAGCAGAGGCTCACCCAGACCCCACTCTCATCAACACTGAACATTGTTACCGAGACACTTCAAATACTGTTTTTAAAAGGCAGGAAAGGTCAAAGTTCACACAGCTTTGATGAACAGAACAAAGTTTAATATCTTCTGACCGTTTCTCGGTAACCACATGAGACAAAGGTTTTCTTATTTGGTTCCTTTGATTTTACTTGTTCCTGACTGACAAATGTTCCAAACCTCAGATCAACCCTCCCACTTGCATCATGCCCCTGTCTCAGTCACAAGCAACAGATAACAACACAAACACTCTGAAACATACAACGCAGTCACACTTTCCTTCAGTGACATTAATGTCGAGCTGTTTTCCACGTTGAATGCAACTGTGAACAAATTTGGATCAAAGAAGTTGCCTTTGAAATATCAGCACTGAATTTCTGTACAAGGAGGAACAGCCATTCCAAACTCACATCCTACACAAAGGCTGTTTTTTCCTGTGATGAAAATTCATCATGTAATTTGAATTCTCACTTAAAGTTCAGAAGACACAGATGGAAGTGATTGACAAGGTAACTTCTCCATCACAAATGAGAAGCAAGGCTCCACTTGAAATTGAACCCAGGCTCTCCTGTTTACAAGGCAGGTGATTTAACCAACTAAGCTACAGAGCCAGATGTTGATACAATTAAAATCAGAGGAGTACACTATTTATTTTCATATAATATCAATATCAAAGCAAAATGCAGCAGATGCTGGAAATCTCAAATAAAAACAAGAAATGCTGGAAATACTCATCTGGTCTGGCAGCATCTGTGGAGAGAGAAGCAGAGTTAACGTTTCAGGTCAATGACCCTTCTTCAGACCCTTCTATATATTCTCATCCCACTTCTCCACAGGTCACAACATATATTTTATCTTGTCCCACTTCCGGAAACAGTCAATCATATACTCTATTCTTCCCAGAATAGAAGACACTGACCAGGTTTCTTTAATGAACAGCAAAAGTATGAGTTTATTGCAGAACAAGTTTTAACTAGTCATGAAATAAAGCATAAATACACAGGTAGAAATTTTAAAAGTTCCCTTTTTACCTTAACCAACATTTAAAGCCCCTTTCTTCCCACAGCCCCACACACGCACACTCACATACACCGATTAACTGAAAAAAAAAGAATTATTTTTTACAATTCTGAGTTCTGTTAAAGACAAAAACAACACTTGGGCTGATTACTTGTTCATTCCTGAAGAAAACAGCAGATGAGATATGTTGTTCCAAAACTGGCACACTGTCTAACTTCTGAGTATGCGTAGACAGGTCACTAGGGTCTTTTAGAACAGTTTTTTCGAGGCAGTGTTGAGAATTAATTTTAGCAGGCTTTCTTCAAAGACAGGAGAAGAGATGAATTGACACAGTGAAGTTCTCAGGGTCTTTTAAAGATTTGCTGCAAAACAACGTGGGTTGTGATCTTCTCTCCTTTCTTGACACTTCTTCAGGCTAACTTTATCAGCTGCTCACTCCAGAAGGTAAAACACAATGACTGCTACAAATAAAAGCTTGTGATTTTTCTGCCCTCTTCGGTGTGTGCTGCTGCTGCCGGGTTTGTCCAATCAAGAGGCGCAACTGACTTCTCCGTCCACATTTCCCCCTGTTACCAGGGTTTCTGTTCGACATTTAACTTGAGTCATGTGACAACCAGTAAACATAGTTGCCAAATTCGTACTTTCAGTACCCTCTTGAAAAAGAACTGGTCTGACATTTATTAAGTTTGACGATGAATTCCTCAAAATAAATTTCACAAAAATTTTTTTTTAAATCACTTCCATTACATCATGTACTTTCTCTAAGCTACAGGTTATCGCAAGTCTCTCTGGCTGTGTTTATTTTTGTTGATTTTGCACTCAGGTTCTTTCTGAATCCATGTGTTTGCAGAACTTTGTCAGTGAGAAACATGGAGATATGCTTAAAGATTTCCCTGCAAATTATTCATATCTCCATCTTTCTCCGAACTTTGTAGAAACACATTAATGTGGGAATCACACACATCAGGCCGTCAAACCTCTCCGTTAAACATTGAAAGGTGACAGTGTCTATTGTGACGGGGTTCCATTTATTCAGACACATCTGGTATAAAAGTGCTCAAGAAATGATTCACACATGTAATGTATTTGTATATTATGTACATGACATAATGACGCAAATAAACAATTCCTTGCACTTGCCACGCTTGGTGTATATTTTCTCTGCTGATGCCCCCTGAATATATTAGAGAAAATGGTGAAGAGGATGAGATAAAAGTCTGTAAATATAGGCAGCAAACAGCCGCAGGGACAGCAGTGAACAGGATCAGCTAGCTCCTGGCGACCTACCTGCTCGGATGGTGGAGATTTTAGGTGGATTGTGTGAAGCCTGGGCCACAGAATGTCTCTTCAGTTGAATGAGATTCCGCAGGGTCTTCCTGTGCATCTGATTCAAATTGCTTATTTGGGACAATATGGCTGCACACATATGGGATACATCAGAAGGTGAGGAACTTCTGAGAGGGCTTGAGAACCATTCAGTTCATATATTGAAAGAATGGACATGTTTTTCAGAGCTAATAACATTTTGGAATTTGAAGGTGAAAGTGCAGAGGTCAAGACTCAGAATAAGGCAATTCTTGAGGGCAAGAAAGCAATTTTGCCAATGGAAATTAGCCTGGAAGTGTATGACCAGCTAACAAAGCTTCCTGCTCCCATCAAGGCAAAAGATGTGCCATTCAAAACAATCATGACCAACTTGGAGGAACATTTCAACCCGAAGCCACGAGAGATCACGGCAAGCTAGAAATTTGGAAGCAGAAATCAGAAAAGTAGTGAAACTGTTGGTGAGTACATTGTGGCATGAAGAATTTATCACTACATTGCAACTTTGGCATATTCTTAGACCGTGCATTAGGAGACAGATTTGTGCTTCTATTGGTGGATGAGAAAATATACTAAACACACAAAATCTCACATTCGAGCTCGCATGTAAGATTGCTCTTTCCATGGAGATTGCATCAAAGAATGCTCGGGAATTTCATCCTGTGCCAGTGATTGTAACACACTTCAGGGGAGCTTAAAACAACTGGTAAAATGCGCTTTCACATGGCAGATAAAATTTACACAGAGAATTGTGAAGAGATACAATTTGGGAGGAAGAATAAGGAGAGGCCATATAAATGAAATGTTACAATTCTAAAGTGGGTGCCGGAACAGAGATACAATGTACACCCATCTTAGAAGGTTTGAAAAGGCTTCAAAGAGCAAACACGACACTTGGCTTTATTAATAGAGACATATAGTAAAAGCAAATAAGTTATGATAAACCTTTATAAAATACTGGGTCTGAATGGCCTACTCCTGTACCTCCACAGAAAGCTTCCATTCCAGGTTTGCACACACTCGTCAGGATCACTCTCCACAGATCCCGCCACTCCAGGCTCGGACATCAGGATCACTTTCCATAGATCCCACTACTCCATGCATGGATATCTCCCTCATGATCAGATCACAGGTCCTTAGTCCTGCCACATCCAGTCATGAATGATGGTGGACAATTAAATAACTAACCAGATGAAGAGGCTCCAAAAAATCCCCATCCTCAATGATGGTGGAGCCAAAGCTGAATCATTTACAACCATCTTCCATCAGAAATTGCTCAGTGGATGATTCATCTCGGCCTCCTGACGTCCCCAGCATCACAGTTTCCAGTCTTCAGCCAATTCGATTCACTCCACATGATCGCAAGAAACAACTGAAGTCACTCGATACAGCAACGACAATACGCCCCAACAACATCCCGGCTCTAGTACTGAAGACTTGTGCTCCAGAACTAGCTGCGCCCTTAGCCACACTGTTCCAGTAGAGCTGCAACACTGGCATCTACCCGACAATGTGGAAAATTGCCCAAGTGTGCCCACTCCATTAAAAAAAAAGCAGGACAAATCCAATCTGACCAATTACCACCCCATCAGTCTACTATCAATCATCAGCAAAGTGATGGAAGATGTCATCAACAGTGCAATCAAGCACCAGACACATAGCAATAATCTGCTCATCGATGCTCAGTTTAGGTTCTGCCAGGGTTCCTCGACTCCAGGCAAATACTTGGCAGGTAGAGTATAATGTGGGAAAATGTGAGGTTATCCACTTTGCTAAGAAGAATGGAAAAGCAAAATATTATTTAAATTGCGAGAGACTACAGAATGCTGCCGTATAGAAGGATCTGGGTGTCCTCGTACATGAATCACAAAAAGTTACCATGCAGGTAGAGCAAATAATTAGGAAGGTAAAGGGAATGTTGCCCTTTATTTCAAGGGGGATGGAGTATAAAAGAAGAGAAGTCTTGCTGCAAGTGTACAGGGTGTTGGTGAAACCACACCTGGAGTACTGTGTACAGTTTTGGTCTCCTTATTTAAGGAGGGATATACTTGCATTGGAGGCAGTTCAGAGAAGGTTCACTGGATTGATTCCTGTGATGAAGTGGTTGTCTTATGTGGAGAGTTGATCAGGCAGGTTGGACCTATACTCATTGGAGTTAAGTAAAATGATAGGTGATCGTATTGAGACATATAAGATGTTGAGGGGGCTTGACAGGGTGGATGCTGAGAGGATGTTTCCCTTCATGGTGGAATTTAGAACTAGGGGACACAGTTTCAGAATAATGGTCTTCCATTTAAGAAGGAAATGAGGAGGAATTTCTTCTCTCAGAGTGTCATTAATCTTTGGAATTCTCTACCACAGAGAGTAGTGGAGGCTGGGTCATTGAATGTCTTCAAGACTGAGTTTGACAGAATTTTATCGACAAGGAAGTCAAGAGTTATGGGTGGCAGGCAAGAAAGTGGGGTTGAGGCCATGATCAGGTCAGCCATGATCCTATTGAATGGTGGAGCAGGCTCGAGGGGCCAAATGGCCTGCTCCTGCTAATATTTCTTCCTTTCTTATTTTTTATTGCAGCTTGGTTAAAACAGACATTAAAGAGTGGAGTTCTAGAGGAGAGGTGACAGTGATTGCCCTTGAGTGAGTGTTGCATCAAGGATCCCGAGCAAAATTGAAGTCAATGGGAATCAGGGGGGAAACTCTCCACTTGGTGGAGTCATACTTCGCACAAAGCAAGATGTTGTGGTTAGTGGAGGCCAATCATCTCAGCCCAGGACATTGCCTCAGGAGTTTCTCAGGGTAGTGTCCTCGGCCCAAACATTCTCAGCTGTTTCATTGATCACTTTCCCTTCAACATAAGTCAGACATGGGAATGTTCGCTGATGACTCACAACTCTTCAGATACTGAAGCAGTCTGTGCCCACAAGCTGCGAGACCTGTACAAACTTCAGGCTTGGGCTGATAAGTGACAAGCAACCTTCTGGCCACACAAGTACTAAGCAGTGAACATCTCGATTGAGAGAGAATCAATCCATCTACCTTTTGATATTCAGCAGCACAATCATCGCTGAATCCCCCACCATCAACATCTTGGGTGTTACCATTGACCAGAATCTAAACTGGACCAGTCACATCTATGCTGCAGCTATAAGTGCAGGTCAGAGATTAGGAATTCTGCAGCAAGTATCTCGCCTCCTGCCACCTCAAATCCTGTCCACCATGGACAAGGCACAAGTCAGGAGTGGGATGGAATACATCCCACTCAACAACACTCAAGAAGCTCAAAACCATCCAGGAGAAAGCAGCCCACTTGATCGGCACCTAACCCACCACCTTAAACATTCACTTCCTCCACCACCAGTACACAGTGGCTGCAGTGTGTACCATCTCCATATGCACTGCAGCAATTCGCCAAGTATCCTTCAACAGCAGCTTCCAAATCTGTGACCACTACCACCTCGAAGGACAAGGGCAGCAGATGCATGGGAACTCACTACCTGCAGGTTCCCCTCCAAGTCACTCACCATCCTGACATGGAACTGTATCGCCATTTCTTCACTGTTGTTGGGTCACAATCCTGGAACTCCCTCCCCAATAGCACTGTGCGTGTTCCTGCACCACATTGACTGCAGCAGTTCAAGAAGGCAGCTCACCACCACATTCTCAAGGGCAATTAGGGATGGGTAATAAATGCCAGCCTTATCAGCGATACTCGCGCCCATTAATGAATAAAAAACAAATCACTCTCCACAGATTCCCCACAATCTGGGCTTGGACATTTACTTCAGGAGCACAGAGCTTTATATAACTGCTACATGAGTTCCAATCTTCATATTCCGTTCACTTTTCACATTATTTTCTACCAGTCCACTCGCTTTTAGTGATTCAGTACTCGGGTCTCTGCACCTCCGCAGTTTCTATCATCTCACCACTTAACAAAAAACACTCTGCTCTATGTTTCTTAGGTATGAGATGACCCCTCATTTTAAACTCCATCTGCCAAAACACTGCTCACTCACTTAATCTATCAAGAAGATTTGAAAATAAATTTCTTGCCAAAGGATAATGTTCTGCTTCTGCTCCCTCGCCGTTTGCTTTTCCCGTTAGTCTTTCACTTGGTGTAAATCCAGAGAAAGTATCCGTGGAAGGAAGGGAGGGAGGGAAAATCCTGCTCCATTTCGTGATCCCTATTTGATCTTCATTCCAGTCCAATTTGGGTGAAGACTTCCAATTGTCTGTCTCAATTTTAATAAAGTGTAAACAACTCTGGAATCACCGTCAAGATGCTGACAAGAACAAGTTTTCAGGCCGACTTCACATCGAAGCTGCAAACAAGAATGCAACAGGCAGCTGATAAACTAACGACAAGGATGGGATTCGAACCCACGCGTACACATCATAACAGATTAATAATCCATTGTCTTAACCTCTCAGCCACCTCGCCACCCAACAAATGATTAATGCACAATCATCACCTTCAGATCAGTTCCTGACTGTGCAGCCAGATGTGCAATGATGGAAATGTGGCTTCTGTAAGTAAATGAAATTTCCATCACATCAGGTCATGGCCTGTTGGGAATGGAGCGGTGTGAAACATTTCCAGACCATGTCCAACACGTTTCGACTGAGTGTGAAAATCCACCACGGAAACACTGGAACAGACAATCATTTGATCACAGCATGATTAACATCACTCAGACACCAGAACCATTCGGTCACTGACGAAGTCATGATGACTTCGAATTTCTCATGAAATGACAACTGAGAAAACTGACTGGAAGAATTGCTTCAACTCCACGTGATCAGCGAGGCACAGCCTCAGCCGACTTGTCAGGTGGTGGAAACAAATATTACTGCTTCTGATCTTCACCAGAACAGAGAGTGAGATGTAACATCGATCATTAAACAGACTGTGAGAAAATACAACAGAATGAAACACATGGAGAGACACTGTGGAATAACAAATAGATTTGATTGGAATGTTGAATTTTGATTGGAATCGATAAAACACCAGAAACAGCAGATTAAATTGTGATTCTCATCATGATATTGATCTGGGACAGAAAAGAGAAACTGATGGGAAGAAGGAAGAATTGAACTGTTCAGTTTTTTCAGTTTTTTCACTCGTCCATCAAAGCTGGAGAAAAAAAAGTTGCAAAAATTAAAAATGCTGCCAAAACCTTGGATCGAAGGATGTCCCAACTGTTTAACTGTCTCCTCAATGGGGGATTTCAATCAGTAAGCAATATTATTCTCTATTATTTTTGTTGAATGAACCCAGAACTGTCACTTGGAGTTAATATCTGTGTTCCGAATCCTGAATAATAAAATTGTGAGTTTCTAGATATTATCTGGACACATTTCCTGCTGAAAGAACTAAGAACTCTTTTCTGATTTACACAGTACTATATATACACTCATCAAGCCTCCGAAGCTGGCATCCTTGGTGCTGCTCTCCTCCCAAGCCTCATCTCATGTGACTGTTACATCATCACTCTGACAGTGGGAAAGGTTGATCCCACTGTCTTCAGCATTAACCCTTTACATCCTTATACTACTCTGTTAATAAAAAAAATGGTTAGAGGGAACTTCCTTCATTTATCGAAACACCAAACAGCTGCCAGTTGTCAACCAACTCAAACCCATCAGAGAGAGAGAGAGTGTCAGAGAACTTCCTGCATCCAGTCCTGACCCTGTCACGCTCAGCAGTTGCTCACCCAGACCCCACTCTCATCAATATTGAACATTGTCACTGAGACCCTTCAAATAATGTTTATAAAAGGCAAAAAAATTCAAAGTTCATCGCAGCTGGATTGATTGAAACTAAGTTTAATATCTTCTTACCACTCGGTAACCACACGAGAAAGTCCTTAAATCGTTAGCATAAATTATCGGCTGTAAGAATGTTTGTCATTGGGTTGAATAATTTCTGTGTGAGGAATGTTCCAGCATCATAAACCAGGGGAACATGCTGACTGAGTTGTGTCTTCATCTCTTCTGGGCAGTCGGACAGTTCACCCCTCATTCTGCTCTGATTCACTTTCCCAAAGCGGATCTGCAGTTTCTCAAATCTGGAGACTGGGTTTTCTTATTTGGTTCCTTTTGATTTTTCTTGCTCCTGAATGATAATATATTCCAACCTTGGATCAACCTTGCCCTGTGTCCCAGTCTCGGTTAAAGGCGACACATAATGGCACCAACACTCTGAAACATACAACATGGTCACACTGCTTCAGTGAGATTAATGTTGAGGCGGTTTCACGTCAAATGCAATTGTGAACAAATTTCTCTCGTGGAAATTGTGGGTGATTTGAGTATTTGCACTGAAGTTCTGTGCAAGGAGGGACACTTTCAAACAGCCATTCCCAAATCACTTCTTTCACAAAGACAAAGACTGTGCTGTCTTAACGTGTCCCTCAACTTCACAAACAAATTTAAACTCGAAGTTCAGGGGAAGACAGAGATGTGAATGATTGACAGAGTAATCTTTCAATCATAACTTTCCGTTTCTTTACTGCAGTAAGGCTTTGTTGGGGTTTGAAATTAGGTTTTTCTGTTTATTGGACAGAGGCTTTAACCAACTAAGCTACAGGGCAAAACCTCAAGCACATCCTTTACTGGAGTTGCAGGTTATTGCAGGACTATCTGTCTCTGGGTTCTTTCTGAATCCATAAGTTTGCAGATCTTTGTGAGTGAGAGACATGGGGATATGCTTCAAAGATTTCCCTGTAAATTATTCATATCTCCATCTTTTCCTGAACTTTGAACAAACACATTACTATGGGAATCACACGCATCTGGCTCTCACACTCGTCCGCTGAACATTGAAAGGTTACAGTGTTTGGGGATCCATTTATTCAGATACATCTTGATCAGGACATGATTCACACATGTAATGTTTTTGTATATTATATTTATGATGTAATATTGCAAATAAACATTTCCTTGCACTTGTCACATTTGGTCTCCATTTTCTCTGCTGACGCCCCCTGAATATATTGGAGAAAATGGTGATGAGGATGAGATAAAAGTCTGTAAATATAGGCAGCAAACAGCAGCAGGGACTGCAGTGAACAAGAACAGCCAGCTCCTGGTGACCTACCTGCTCGGATGGTGGAGATTTTGGGTGGATTGTGTGAAGCCTGTACTACAGACTGTCTCCTCAGTTGAATGAGATGCCCTCGGGTAAAGCATGGCTACCCGAGCCGACTCCGACCAGACCCGATGACATGTCAGGTTCGGGTCGGGTCTCTCTTCCAAGTCCGGCATTCGGGCTCGGGATGGGTCAGGCTGGAGGCGGACACAGTGCTGCCTTGCTCAGGGAGGGAACTTCTGCATGATTCTGCAGGAATAGCCAGCTTTCGGAATGGAGGATCACAACACTTGGACAAGGTATGTTTGATATAATTAACTTTATTATGGTAGTCGGGTCGGGTCGGGTCGGGTCGGGTCGGGTCGGGTGCGGGAAAAAAATCAAAGGACTCGGGCCCGGGTTGAGTTCAGGTTGGATGTGGTCAGGTCGGGCCGGGTCGGGTTTCAATTTCATAAATGAGCAGGCCATTACCACATGGTCTTAGTGTGCATCTGATTCAAAGTGATTATTTGGGACAACATGGCTGCACCCAAGGGATACATTGGAAGGCGAGGAACATATGAGAGGGCTCGAGACCCATTCAGTTCATATTTTGAAAGAATGGACATGTTTTTCAGAGATAATAATATTTTGGAACTTGAAGGTGAAAGTGAAGAGGTCGAGACTCAGAATAAGGCAATTCTTGAGTGCAAGAAAGTAATTTTGCGAATGGAAATTATCCTGGAAGTATATGACATGCGAACAAATCTTCCTGCTCCCATCAAGGCAAAAGATGTGAATTCAAAACAATCATCACCAAGTTGGAGGAACATTTCAACCCGAAGCCACTAGAGATCGGAGAAAGGGAGAAATTTGGAACCAGAAAGCAGAAAAGTAGTGAAACAGTTGGTGAGTACATTGTGGCACTGAAGAATTTATCACTACATTGCAACCTTGGCATATTCTTAGACCGTGCATTATGAGACAGATTTGTGCTTATATTGGCGGATGAGAAAAGATACTAAACACGCAAAATCCTACATTTCAGCTGGCGTGTAAGATTGCTCTTTCCATGGAGATAGCACCAAAGAATGCTGGGGAATTTCGTCTTCTGCCAGTGACAGTAACAAACTTCAGGAGAAGATTAAAAAACTGTCAAAATGGGCTTTCACATGGCAGATTAAATTTTCCACAGAGAAGTGTAAAGTGATAAAGTTTGGGAGGAAGAATGAGACAATGTGCACGAATCTTAGAAGGTTTGAAAATGTTGCTTAAAGCAAACAGGACACTTGGCTTTGTTACTAGAGGCATAGAGTAGAAGCAAATAACTTATACTAAACCTTTATAAAACACTGGGGTTGAATGGCCTACTCCTGCACCTCCACGGAAAGCTTCCACTCCAGGCTCGGACACCCTCTTCAAGATCACTGTCCATACATCCCGCCACTCCACGCACGGATATCTCCCTCAGGATCAGATCACAGCTCCACAGTCCTGCCACATCCAGTCGTGAATGGTGGTGGATAATTTAATAACTAACAAGATGAGGAGGCTCCAAAAACATCCCCATCCTCAATGATGGTGGAGCCGAGCACGTCAGTGCAAAAGGCAAAACTGAATCATTTGCAACCATCTTCAGTCAGAAATATTAAGTGGTTTCGATCTGTGCTAATTTCAGCTCCTCATGCTCGCTGGTGCCTTGGTTCTCTTGTGCTAATTTCAGAGTAAATCATGCAGCTTGACAATTGGAGTCAAAGAAAAAGACAGGAGAGGTTGAAAGTGCCAAAACCTGGGATTGAACCAAGAACTGTGATTTTTAGTACTATGCAAATCCAGCTGAACTATTTCAGCCAAACACCAAAACCAGCCTTCGCTCATTGCTTTGGAAGACAATGTTTACATTCAAGTGTTTGTCAAAATTTACAGAACACAACATGAGTAATATTTCCCATTGTTTTCTCAGCACTGATGGATTGTGAAGCGGGAGACAGCCAGGAGTCCCACTGATCCACACTGACCCAGAGCTGAGAGTGAAATGAGATAAAGTTCAATCTTTAGCAGTGAGACGCTGGAGAGACGGAAGAGTCCTGAATCAAGGAGAGACTTTCTGATATAGTAAAAGCAAAATACTGCATATGCTGGAAATCTGAAATAAAAACAAAGGTGCTGGAAATACTCAGCAGGTCTGGCAGCATCTGTGGAGAGAGAAACAGAGTTAAAGTTTCAAGTCTGTGACCTTTCATCAGAACTGGCAAATGTTAGAAAAGAATTAGGTTTTATACAAGTGAAGGAGAGGGGCGTGTGGGAGAGAACAAAGGGGAAGGTGTTTGATGGGGCAGAGGGCAGGAAAGATTAAATAACAAAGTTGTCCTGGGACAAAGGCAAAGAGTCCGTTAATGCTTGTGGTCAAAGACAAAGCATTTGTCCAGAGAGAGTGTTAATAGCAGAATAATGAGCAGCTCCGACTACATGAAAAACAGGCACATGGTTTCAAACACACTGTGTTTTGTCCTCCCCCTTTTGTGAATCCTTGTTCACAGCTTTCCAATTATAATGCAAAGAAATGAACACAAACTGGCTTTCTTTGGTTTAAAGAAGAAAAGTGAAACTTATTAAACTTGCTTAAACTTTAATACGGTTCATGCCTACAGATATACGATGCACCCATGCTAGCATGGACACGTGATATGCAGATGCAGCTAGGGACAGACAAAATAAAAGATAAAGTGGAACAGTTTGAGGCAATATCTTGTTCCTGTGCTTCGAGCTCACAGTGTAGCTCTTTTGTAGGTAATTCTTGCATTTCGTGGGGCCCAGTATTCTACTTAAACATTGTACATGTTGGAGAGTTTTGTCTATTTGAGATTCACATGTTTTCACAAGGTTCAGTTCTGTTGGAAAGAGATGGAGGCAGGCAGGACTGGAGAGGGTCAGCCCCATTCGGGAGCACACAGTGTTCTGAGTTCAAATCTGTGGCAAGTTCAAAAAACCAACAACCAATTAGTCATGTGACTAAAACTGGTCTGACCACTTCTGCTGTGTATTGGGGAAGCAAAAGACTGCGTCCCTTTGTTTCAATACTGTTTGTAACTATGCAAATTTCTTTCCAGTCAGGCGCTTGCAATTTTAAGCTTTAATGTTCATGTGGCAAAATTCATGTGTGCCTCAGTCTTGGCAGGTGGGGTGGGGGGGTTTGCCTGACACCAGTCATGTTCTGAAGTTATTGAACTCAAGGTTCAGTCCACAAGGCTGCAGAGTGCCGAATCGAAAGTTCAGGTGTTGTTCCTCGAGCTTGCGTTGATGTTCACTGGAACACTGGAGGAGGCCAAAGACAGAAATGTTGACATGAGAGCAGGGGGGAATGTTGAAATGGCAAGCAACCAGAAGCTCAGGGCCATGATTTCGGACTGAGTGGAGGTGTTCTACAAAGCGGTCAGCAAATCTGCGTTTGGTCTCCCCAGTTTAGAGAAGACCGCATTGTGAACAGAAAATACAGTCCGCTAAATTGGAAGAAGTACAAGTAAATCGCTGCTTCACCTGAAAGGGGTGTTTGGGGCCTTGGATAGTGAGGACAGAGGAGGTAAAAGGGAAGCTATTACACTTCCTGCGATTGAATTGGAAGGTGCCGTGGGAAGGGGACGAGGTATTGGGGATAATGGAGGAGTGGACCAGAGTGTTGCGGAGGGAATGATCCTTTCGGAATGCTGACAGGTGAGGGGAAGATGCATTTGGTGGTGGCATCACGCTGGAGGTGGTGGAAATGGCGGAGGATAATCCTTTGGATGTGGAGACAGGTGGGGTGGAAAGTAAGGACAAGTGGAAACCTGTGGCGTTTCTGGGAGGGAGGGGAAGAGGGGAGGGCAGATGTGTGGGAAATGGACCAGACACACTCCTTGAACTCTCTGCTGACGAAGTCTGAAAAAGGGAAGAACAACCACACAACATGGGTCTCAAATCCAAGACCCTGAGATTAAAAGTCTCATGCTCTACCAACTGAGCTACCAAGGCCTGATACAGTACTTCTACTCTGTCTGTTATTGGACGGATGCAGCTGTTGGCTCCACCCCAAGGGCGGGCGTTTGTTCCACCAACCATGAAGCAGCTTCCTATCAATTCCCAAAATTATCATCTCCAACAAGAGAGAATCTAACTATCTCCCCTTGACATTCAATGGCATTATCATTGCTGAATCCCTCACTTTCAACATCCTGGGGGTTACCAATGAGCAGAAACTGAATTGGAACAGCCATAGAAATGCCATAGCTTCAAGAGCAGGTCAGAGGCTGGGAATTCCACTGTGAATCACTCACCTCCTGTCCACCATCTCCAAGGCACAAGTCAGGAGTGTGATGAAAGGCTCCTCACTTGCCTGGACGAGTGCAGCTCCAACAACACCAAAGAAGCTCAACACCATCCAGGACAAAGCAGCTCACTTGATCAGCAATTTATTGACCACCACCTCGACCACCTAGAAGGACATTGGATGAATGGCAACACCACCATCTGCAAGTTCCCCTCCAAGCTACACACCATCCTGACTTGGAACTATATCATGGTTCCTTCACTGTCACTGGATCAACATCCTGGAACTCCCTTCCTAACAGCACATATTACAACGGCTCAAAAAGGCGGCTCACCACCACCTTCCCAATGGCAATTAGGGATGGGCAATATATGCTGGCTTTGCCAGCAATGCCCACATCCCATGAAAGAATAAAAAATAGATTTACCACAATGGCAGCAGGGTGTGGGACTTCAGTTATGTGGAGAGATTGGAGAAGCTGGGGTTGTTCTCCTTACAGCAGAGAAAGTTCAGAAGAGATTTGACACATTTGTTCAAAATCATGAAGGTTTTCAATAGTTTAAATAAGGAGAAACTGTTTCCAGTGGTAAAAGGGTCATCAAGAAGAGGACACAGATATCAGGTGATTGGCAGAAGAACCAGAGGTGACATGAGGAACCATTTTTTACACAGCAATGTGTTGTGATAAAGAAAGAAAAGACGTGCATTTATATAGCACCTTTCAAGACCACTGGACATATCAAAGCACTTTGCAGACAATGAAATACTTTTGAAGTGCAATCACTGTTGCAATGTCAGAAATGCAGCAGCTAATACCCACAAACAGCAATGTGATAATGTCTAACTCATCTGATTGAGGGGCAAATATTGATCACAACACCAGGGATAATTGCTCTTCACTTGTTTGAAATTGCAGCATGGGATCTTTTACATTCACCCAAACATGCAGACCGGGTCTTGGTTTAATGGCACAGTGGTGCAGTGGTTAGCACCGCAACCTCACAGCTCCAGCGACCCAGGTTCAATTCTGGGTACTGCCTGTGTGGAGTTTGTAAGTTCTCCCTGTGTCTGCATGGGTTTTCTCCGGGTGCTCCGGTTTCCTCCCACATGCCAAAGACTTGCAGGTTGATAGGTAAATTGGCCATTAGACATTGCCCCTAGTATCGGGAGGTGGTCGGAAAATATAGGGACAGGTGGGGATGTGGTAGGAATATGGGATTAGTGTAGGATTAGTATAAATGGGTGGTTGATTGTCGGCACAGACTCGGTGGGCCGAAGGGCCTGTTTCAGTGCTGTATCTCTAAACTAAACTATCACACCTGAAAGGCAGCACCTTCAACACCCTCAGTGCTGCACTGGAGTATCAGCTGTGAAATCTGAACCCAGAAGCTTGTGATTTCGAGGTGAGTGTGACCAACTGAGCTACAGCTTTTACCTGATTCTCAAACCTTCTACCAACAGTTTCTCTATATCGGGTCTGTCACGACCCCTCATGATTGTGAACACCTCTATCAAATCTCCTCTCTAAGGAGAACAACCCCAGCTTCTCCAATCTATCCACATAACTGAAATCCTAACCGAAAGGCATTTTTCCTCAAGTTCCTTCTGGTTTTGTGAGTCACCTTAAATCTGTAACCTTCGGTTATTGACCGTTCAGCAGTTAGAAACAGTTCCTCAGTATTTACTCTACCTCAAACCTTCAAGGAAGCTCTGCAAAGTAACTGAACATCAAGTTGTCAGAAGTGGGATTGAAACACATGCCTCCAGTGAAAGCTGCAACCTGAACAGAGAAGCTGAAACCGCTCAGTCACCTCAACTGTTCAGACCTTTTTGACCTCGTCATCACTTCTGTACTTTGAAAGGTTCACTCAGTTCAGGAACTTGTTCAATGTTGCTGGAATGCTTAGTGATTGGGATATTAACTCCCCCGGGTTTTCCTGAGCTTGTTCTCGGTGGATGGGGATGTTTGTCCTGGGCCGTGGAATCTTGCATCCCTGTAATGGACATTAACCCACTGATTGAATCTGTATTCACTGCTTTCCGCTGGTGCTGGGTAATTGCAGAGTGTGGGGCCGGAATGTTGCTGCTTGTCCCGGCCTCACTCACTCTGGGAAAGAGTGAATAATTGATGCGTCTGTTTCTGTATCTGAAATGTGACTTAGATCTGCTGTTATTAACCGAGGCAGCGCTGCAGAAGGATACGTTAATAATATCTCACTAATCAACTGCAAACAGTCAGAATGTGAAACTTTGAGCAGCGCTTTCTGCACCATCAGGGCTGGAAGTTGAGGGAGGGAGAGACGCTGTCAGTATCTGAGTGTATACAGCACTGTACAGAGAAGGAGGCAATATACCGGGGCTGAGACACAGTGCATCTTTTCACATTTAATCACAATAATATCCACAGTCAGGAGCTGAAAATGATGAAAAACCGAATAGCAAGAGCAAAAGTAAGAAAACTAAGCAATTATAGATGAACTGATCAGCTTTCTCTGTGTTACCTGGTAGTCTACTGTTTTATATTCAATGCTCTCTCCACTGTGGCCAGGGAATGATTTCTTCTCAAGGGCTGAATATTAACAAAACTTCTTCGAATTTAAATCTTTTAAAAGTAATTCCATGGAGCTAATGGGGAAAAGTCAAATAACTGCATCAATTATCGGAGAGCTGGTTGGTGATGACGTGGATGTGTCTGCAGTGTGCAGGACCAGACTGTTTCTATAGATTCACAATGAATGTTCCACCCTTTATCTGCAACAGTAAAACTGATAGTGGACAATGGCTATTCTGGTTGCAGCAACCTAAAGATTTAACTCATTGACACCCTGCTTTCGGGCAATCTAGAAAGAACAACACCCAGCTCTGTCAGTTTGTGTGCTTGTCTGTTAACCCACAATTTGTTGGTTTAAGCACATAAAAGGATGAGGCTTTATTAACTTAAACTCTTCTACATCTGCTGTATTACTCTTGCTGTTGATTCTTCAAAGTTAAGGTTAATCAAGTCTTTCTTTGTGAAATCCATGCTGACTGTGCTTCATTATATTTTCATTTTCATATGTATTTTCTACTTTTGGGGATTACAGGATCTTGTCATTTTTTGTTGATTTTATTTTTATTTATTGCATTTATTGCCCATCCCTAATTCCCTCGAGAAGGTGGTGGTGAGCTGCCTTCTTGAACCACTGCAGTCGATGTGGTGCTGTTCGGAAGGGAGTTCCAGGATTTTGACCCAGCAACAGTAAGGGAACAGTGATATATTTCCAATTCAGGATGTTGTCTGGCTGAGAGGGGAACTTGCAGGTGGTGGTGTTCCCATGCATCTGCTGCCCTTGTCCTTCTAGGTAGTAGAAGTCACGGGTTTGGAAGGTGCTGTCGAAGGAGGCTTGCTGCAGTGCATCTTGTGGATGGTGCACACTGCTACCACAGTGCATCGGTGATGGAGAGCCAATCAAGTGGGCTGCTTTGTCCTAGATGGCATCGAGCTTCTTAAGTGTTGTTGGAGCTGCACCTATCCAGGCAAGTGGAGAGTATTCCATCATACTCCTGACTTGTGCCTTGTAGATAGTGGACAGGCTTTGCGGAGCTGGGGAGAAATTTACAAAACTCAATCCTTCAACAAAATAGTTCGAAAACCATTAATATAGAAATCATGTGAGGATTCAAATGCAGGAGAAACAAGCAAAATACAGAAAGTACAGAGGACAGCAGAAAAGGGAAATTAGATCAGCAAGAGAGTGTGTGAGAAAAGATTAGCAGGTCACATAACTGGGAACACTGAAGTCTTTTACCAACATATGGACAGTCAATGAAAGGGGGGATCAATTAGGAGATTCTGTGGAGGCAGAGGGCGTGGCTGAGGTACTAATTAAGTGCATTGCATCTATCACAAAACAAGCAGATTGTGCAAATGTCACAGGAAAGGAGGAGGTTGTGGAGAAATTAGAGGGTATGAAAATAGATTAAGAGGAGATAATTACAAGGTTAGCAGTGCTCACAGTAGAAAAGTCACCCGGTCTGGATGGGCTGCATCCTGGGTTGCTGAGGGAAGTAAGGGTGGAAATAGTGGAGACTTGAACCACAATCTTCAATCCTCCTTGAATATAGGAATGATGCCAAAGGACTGGAGGATGGAGGTAAGCTTACATAGTTCGATCTCAGTTTAACTTGACCATTTTTATAATGTATCCATTGTAATAACTAATAAGGTCAAGGAAGCCATTTTATAATTAACACATGACCAAAGGAGCCATTTTGTGTTCAGTACTAATGTTTATATCCTGTATAATTAATGAGTAGCTACCCATCATGAAACAGAGGATTGTAAAGGTAATGAGCCCTGATTGAGTTATAATTAATGAAGCAATAATAATTTTAGAGAGAATGGGTTTTCATTTAAAGTTTGTTCAATCTAATTACTTTGAGTTTCTGTGTCTGTGTGGGAAAGGGCAGTTTCAGCTAAATGTATAGAAACAATGGACCTTTCTAGGACCCCTGATAAAACTCATGGTATGGTACATCGTGACTTCAAGAGTCTCGATTTGATGAATAGGAAACTTGTTTCAGATCAGATTGGGAGACAGTGGGAAACCACTCCATTGTACACATGTCTGAGATTCTGCGGACAGGTGACTGTTAGTGGAAGACATCATTAAGAACTAATTAAATGTACCTAGCAACAGCTCGGACCAATTATTATTTTGCAAGGTGGTGTGATGGCCATCCAGGGGTCAAAAGTAGGGATCTTGTAAGGTTTCAGTGTGCAGGAACACTAGAAGAGCTCAGGGGTAAAGGCTCAGATCATCAACCAGGTTCTCCACCTGACGAGGGATCTAGACTGGACAAAGAGGACCGTGACACTCTGAGACCAAGCTCGACCAGTCCACACACCTGCTAGAGCTGTAAAGTTATATTCCCCAAGTTTGTTAAAGATAATTTTGCTTTCAATTATTAAGCACTATTTTACTCTCAATAAAAGTTCTGGACATATTAATCAAATATCCTGTTGCTTTAATTGGTTAAAGTCATGCCCAAAGAGATTGTCCACAATAGACTTTCCAGAACTAAAAGATAAGTCTGCAAGGATTGCTAATTTTACAGCCCTGTTTAAAAAGAGAGATAAACCCAGGAACGAAAGACCAGTTAGTCTAATGTCGGTGGTGGGGAAACTTTTAGAGACAAATATCCAGGAGGAAATTACCTGTCACTTGGTAGAACATGGCCGAATAAATGACAGCCAGTACAGATTGGTTAACAGAAGATTGTGTCTGAAATAATTAATTAATTTCTTTGATGAAGTTTCACAGAGAGTTGACCAGGGTGGTGAGGTTGATGGTGTGTGTCTGGACTTCAAAATTGTGTTTGAAAAAGTACCATAAAATAGACTTGTTAACAAAATTCGAGCAGATGGGATTAAAGGGGCAGTGGCAGCATAGACACAAAATTGGCTGAGGGACAGAAAGCATAAAGTAGGATGAATGCTTGTTTTTCAGAATGGAGGAACTAATACAGTAATGTCACTGTTGTTGCAGTGTGTGCAGTGTCTGACCCTGAGCTGTCCGAGGGTGGAGGCTGTTTGTGATGTTCCTGTGGTGTGCATTATCATCAGGGTATCTCTCTGAGCTGTCACAGGGATGGGGCAGAGTGTGATATCCTTGTGCATGTCATGCAGGCCCACTGGCGTGTGGTTCCATCCTGATGCCAAGAAACAGAGCCCCATCTATGGGCAAAAAGTCTCACTTCCCTGTGGGTGTCTTGAGAGAAAAGCAGGGTTAGGGAGTAAACCTGGACAGTAAATCCGGAATGGAGTCCCATAGGCGGTTACCTGTTCCTTATCAGGTAATTTTCCAGCAACTCCTGTAGCAGAGCTGGTACCAAACAGGACAGTTTTTTTTCCTTTCCTTTGGACAATACTAGCAATGCTGAGAGAGGGGTCCTGATGCTCAGGGTCTCCATACTATTTGCGCAGGCCTGTGCCCTGGAGAGGACACTCCAGCTTTGCGCTTAAACATTAGCACAACACGGGAATAAACAGTTACCGATTGTAAGCTCTCACTCAATTGGTGTCGAGTATGATCGCCAGGAGTTACTTCTGGCAGTGGGAGAGATCTTAATGTCTCATTGGATAGCGACCACCCACTCAGTTAACTGCTGTCCTGCCACGACCTACTTGCTTCAATGGTTACTTGGAGCTTAGAGAGATATCTCTCAACAGGTGGATCGATAATCTATGCATCAGGCAAGACAAACTTAACAAAGAAGACATCAGTCCTTCGCATCACAAGCTGGAATGTAAGGACCATGTGTCCTGGCCTTACTGACAACCTTCTGCAGGTTGATGACACACACAAGACAGCTATGATGGACAAAGAACTCACAAGGCTCAATGTGGACATTGCTGTGCTGCAAGAAACTAGACTCGTTCAAAGTGGATCCCTCAAAGAGAAACACTACACCTTCTTCTGGCAGGGGATAGCCCAAGAGGCAACTCGTGAGCATGGAGTGGGTTTCACAGTAAAATACACGCTACTTGCGATGCGTGAACCACCCACAGTTGGCTCAGAGAGACTTCTTACTCTTCACTTGTCAACAAGCGCGGGCCCAGTTGATCTCATGTGCATCTATGTCCCGACACTCACCTGAACCCCAGATGTCAAGGATGAATTCTGTGAAACACTTGACGCTGCCATCAGTAGAGTTCCCAGCACCGAGGGACTGTATCTTGTAGGGGATTTCAACGCAAGTGTGGGTACTGACTACAGCTTGGCCAATGAGCATAGGGCACCAGGGGATTGGGAAGATGAACAAACATGGACAGAGGTTTCTGGAGCTATGCTGTCACCATGGACTCTGTGTCACAAATAGCTACTTCCAGTTCAAGCTGCGCCACAAGGTGCCCTGGAGCCATCCGTGATCACGCCACTGGCACCAGCTAGACCTTATCATCACCAGACGTACCACCCTCAGCATTGTCCTCATCACACGCAGCTATCACAGCGCTGACTGTGACACTGACCACTCCCTGGTGTGTAGCAAGCTCAGGCTTCAGCCAAGGAAGCTTCAGCCATCCATGAAGAAAGGTCGTTCTCGGATCAACACTTGCCAAACCACGGATCCAGAAAGGACCCAGGAGTTCCTCAACATCCTTGATCAGGCTCTTTCAGAAAACACCCAAGGCCTCAGTGCGGTGTCAAAGTGGAATCATCTGCACGCCACCATCTGTAACTCTGCACGGGAAAAGAGATAAGAGGAATGCTGACTGGTTTGAGGCTTATTGGACTGAAATGGAGTCAGTTACTGTAACTAAGAAGAGAGGCCTCATGAACTACAAACCAGTCCCCAGCAAACAAACTCTAGACGCTCTCAGAACTGCCAGAAACAAGTCTCTGTAGACGGCTCGGCACTGCACCAATCAATACTGGTTAAAACACTGCAACAGTATTCAATCTGCCACTGAATCTGGGGAATGCTAGAGGGACATATGAAGGAATTCAACACACCAAGGTTCCTTAGACAGCACCTTCCATACCTGCAACCTTTACCACCTAGAAGGACAAGGGCAGCAAATTCATGGGAACATCACCACCTGCAAGTTCCCCTCCAAGCCACACACTGTCGTGAATTGGAACTATATCGCCTTTCCTTTACTGTCGCTGGGTCAAAATCCTGCAACTCCCTTCCTAACAGCACTGTGGATGTTCCTACTTCACACAGACTGCAGCGGTTCAAGAAGGCAGCACACCACCACCTTCTCTTGGGAAATGAGGGATGGGCAATAAATGCTGGCTTCGCCAGTGATGACCACATCACATGAATGAATAAAAAAAAAATTAAGAAAGCAATGGGCCCAGCAGTAACTAAATCAGCACCTTTGAAGGCAAAGACAGGGGCGATCATGTTTAGTTTAGAGAAACAGCACTGAAACAGGCCCTTCGGCCCACCGAGTCTGTACCGACCATCAACCACCCATTTATACTCATCCTGCACTAATCCCATATTCTTCCCACATCCTCACCTGTCCCTATATTTCCCTACCACCTACCCATACGAGGGGCAATTTATAATGGCCAATTTGCCTACCAACCTGCAAGTCTTTTGGCTTGTGGGAGGAAACCGGAGCACCCGGAAGAAACCCACGCAGACACAGAGAGAACCTGCAAACTCCACACAGGTATTACCCAGAATTGAACCCGGGTCGCTGGAGCTGTGAGGCTGCAGTGCTAACCACTGCGCCACTGTGCCGCATCACTGAACCAAGCAAGCAGATGGAAAGGTGAGTGAAGCATTACCTTGAACTCTACATAACGGAGAACATTGGCACTGAAGTAGCTCTCAGCACCATTCCAGACTTCCCTGTCATGCAGGAGCTGGACAGCGACACCACCATAGAGCTCAACAACGCCATTGACCGTCTTGCCAGTGATAAAGCCCCGGGAAATTATGGTATTCCACCTGGAATCATCAAAAGTGGAAAAGCAGCACAGCTGTAGCATCTCCATGAACTTCTGTGTCTCTGTTGGAAGGAGAGATCTGCGCCTCGAAACATGCGTGATGCAAACATTGTCACCTTGTACAAAAATATCGGGGATCACAGTGACTGCAGAAATTACTGAGGCATCTCCTTGCGAAGTATTGTGGGGAAGGTCTTTGCTCACATTGCTCTGACCAGATTGCAGACACTGGCATCACACATCTATCCTGAGTCTCAGTGCAGCTTCAGAGCTGGTAGATCGACAGTCGACATGATTGTCTCACTTCGGCAGTTACAGGAGAAGTACTGTGAACAGTACAGACCACTCGACATTGTCTTTATAGACATCATCAAGGCCTTTGATCTTGTCAGCAGAGACGGACTCTTCAAACTGCGATGGAACATAGGCTGCCCTCCTGAACTCTTGGGCATCATCTCTTCTTTCCACGAGAACATGCACAGTTCCATCAGTTACCATGGAGCAACATCAGATGCTTTCTCGATCAGCAGTGGGGTAAAGCAGGGCTGTGTCCTGGTGACAGCTCTCTCAGAAACAGAGGAACATAGGAGGAGGCCATTTAGCCCGTCGAGCCTGTTCTGCCATTCAATTAGATCATGGATGATCATCTACCTCAACACCACTTGCCCGTGCTATCCCCATATCCCTTGAAGTCATGAGTATCAAGGTTTCTATCAATTTCTGTCTTGAACATGCTCAATGATAAAACTTCCACAGACCCCTGGGGTAGAGAATTCCAAAGATTCACCACCGTCTGAAAGAAGAAACTCCACCCTATCTCAGTTTTAAATGGCCTTTTAAATGAAACTTTAAGGAATACAAGCCCAGTTTCTTCATCCCAGGGATTAGTCTGGTGACCGTCCATTGCACTCCCTCTATGGCATGTATATCCTTCCTCAGATAAGGAAACCAAAACAGTACACAATACTCCAGCGCAGTCTCACCAAGGCTCTATACAATTGCAGCAAGACATCTTTACTCCTGTACTCAAGTCCCTTTGTGTGAAGGCCAACATACCATTTGCCTTCCTAATTGATTGCTGCACCTGCATGCGAGCTTTTAGTGTCTCATGAACAAGGACACCCAGGTCCCTTTGGACATCAACACTTCCCAAACTCTCACATTTAAGAAATATTCTGTCTTTCTGTTTATTCTACCAAAGTGGATAACTTCACACTTATTCATATTATGTTCCATCTGTCATTTCATTCACTTATCCTATCCAAGTCCCCTGGAAGCCTCCTTATTAACTCCTCACAGCTCACATCCTTTACAATTAGCATCCTCTTCTCCATGCTGCAATTGTAAACTTTCAGTGACTTAGATGGGGGTGTCCACCTGCATACCAGAGCTGATGACAAGCTGTTCATCTTGGCAAGACTGCGCGCCAAGACTAAAATGTGTCAGTTCCTAGTCTGTGAGATGCTGTTTGCTGATGACGCTGTGCTGACATCCCATAATGAAATTCTCTTGCAGCAGTTTGTATATCGGTTCTCCCTGGCCTGCAAGGAGTTTGGACTGATGATCAGCATCAAGAAGATGAAAGTTATGGGCCAGCACGTCGAGACTCCACCTTCCATCAAAATCGACAACCTCACTTTGGAGGATCAACAATTACCAGCAATCTGTCCCTTGATACTGAAATCAGCACCAGGATTGTCAATGCTGCAGCTGTCATGTCAAAGTTGAGAAGACCAATGTGAACCAACAGCAAACTGACCAAAAATATAAAGCTCTGCGTGTACCAGGCTTGTGTTCTCAGCACCCTCCTTCATAGTTGAGAAGCATCAACAACTTATGCAAGCCAAGAAAAGCAGCTGAACAGCTTCCACCTCCGCTGCCTCAGATGGATATTGGGCATCTCCTGGCAGGACAGAGTGCCGAATGCGGAAGTACACCAGCGTGCAGGGATCCGCAGCATGTTTGTCCTCTTGCGTCAGCGGTGACTCTGTTGACTGGGTCATGTGTACCGAATGGATGACGGTCGCTTTGCCAAAGACATGCTCTTTGGTGAGCTTGCTATCAGCATGAGACCAACAGGTCACCCACGTCTGTGATGCAAGGACATCTGCAAACGAGATCTCCAGCAGACTGGGAGTGTAGTCGATACCTGGGAAGTCCTTCCTGCTGACTGGAATTCCTGGAGAAAGGCATTCAGGAAGACCATGGGAAAAGCAGAGGACAAAAGAAATGACCAGTTGGGGGGAAAGAGAGCTCAGAGGAAGGAAAAATTATCAGTCGACCTCGGGCCAATGATATTCATCTGTACCAGCTGTGGAAGGGATTGTCACTCACGAGTCATCCTCTGCAACCACAACAAACGATGTTTAATACAGAAGTGACCTACACGCTAGGCGTAGCCCATCGCCGTCCGAGACGGACAGTTGCCTATTACTATTACAGCTGCAGCTACAACTACAAGAGCGGGTCAGAGGCTGGGAACTCTGCGGCGACTAACTCACCTCTTGATTCACCAAAGCCTGCCAACCATCTACAAGGTACAAGTCAGTAATGTGATGGAATACTCATGCCTGGATGAGTGCAGCTCCAACAACACTCAAGAGATTGACACCATCAGGTCAAAGCAGCCCACTTGATTGGCACCCCATCCACCACCTTAAACATTCATTCCCTCTAGCACCAGCGCAGAGTGGCAGCAGTGTGTCACATTTACAATACGTACTGCAGCAACTTACCAAGCCTCCTTCAACAGCACCTTCCAACCCACAGACTCAACCACCTAGAAGGACAAAGGTAGCAGAAGCATGGGAACATCACCACCTTCAGGTTCCCCTCCAAGTCACACACCATCCTGACTTGGCACTATACCGCCATTCCTTTACTGTTGCAGGGTTAAAAACCAGGAACACCCTCCCAAAAAGCACTGTGGTGGTGCCAGAGGACTGAACAGTGGCAAATGTGAGTTCCTATTTCAACAAAGGGTGTAAGGATCGTCCGGGTAACTACAGGCCAGTGTGATGAACAGCAGTGGTGAGTAAGGTTTTAGAAACAATATTAGGGAAAAAATCAACAGTCACTTGGAGAGATTTGAGTTAATTGAGAAGAGTGGGCATGGATTTGTAAATGGGAGTTCATGCTTGACTAACTGCATTTTTAGATGAACTAACAGGAAGATGATGCAGCGAATGTTGGTGATATGGATTTTGAGAAAGGATGGATGGATGGATTCAGAATGAATTATAGGGTAACACATAAAAGGGTGGTTATCAAAATTGAGGTTCATGGAATAGGAGAGTCACTGTCCAATTGGATAGAAAATTGCTTTAAGGCCAGAAAATAGCGAATCATAGTAAACGGTTCTTGTCAGACTGGAGGATAGTCGACAGTGGGTGTTCTCCAGTGGTCACTGCGAGAGCCACTGCTTTTTCTGCTATATGTAAATGACTCGGATCTTGGAATATCGAGTAGAATCTCAAAATATACCGATAACACCAAACCTGGAGGAGTGGTAAACAGTGAGGATGATATGACCTGCCTGCAACAGGACAGTGATAGGCTAGCAGAATGGGCAGACAGGTGGCAGATAGAATTTAATAGTGACTAGTGTGAGGTGATGCATTATAGCAGAAGGAATTGGGAGAGACAATATATACTTAATAGCACAGTTCTAAATAGAACTAAAAATAATGCACCTTGGAAGTGGCTTGTTGGTCTCGGGGTATGATTCCCACTTTGGGTGTCTGATTGGTTAATATGCGAGAGGTTAACAGACTGGCCCTTCTTCATTTGTGTTTTTAGCTGAAGGTCATCAATTGGTTGCAGCATTACAGAAAGCGAAATTGACGTTCATACAGATCCTGTTTGAGGACCAGAGAACTGGATTCAAAGAGCCTGTCGACAAAATTGAAATGAACAAAATGCACAGGTCACCAAGTGGGTGTCTGAAGGTGGAGCAGTAACTGAGAGCTAGATACAAAAACAACACGATTAGTAGCTAATATGGAATGGAATTCTTCTGTGTTTCTGTTGTTCGGTTTCGATTCGGGTGGCACAGTGGCGCAGTGGTTAGCCCCACAACCTCACAGTTTCAGGGCCCTGGGCTCAATTCTGAGGACTGCCTGTGTGTAGTTTGCAAGTTCTTCCTGTGTCTGTGTGGGTTTTTGCTGGGTGCTCTGGTTTCCTCCCCGCTCCAAAGACTTGCAGGTGATAGGCAAATTGCCCGTAGTGTAGGTAGGTGGTCGGGAATATGGGATTCCTGTGGGGTTAGTTTAAATGGGTGGTTGTTGGTCGGCACAGACTTGGTGGGCCGAAGGGCCTGTTTCAGTGCTGTATCTCTAATAATAATAACTCATCGATTTTCTTGTTTTTCTCTTTTTTGATGCGTTTGAATAATTGTGGATCCTTCTTCAGGGTGTTTCCATTCACCAGGAATTTCTGACCTCTGATGATGTTGATCATAATAAGCTTCTGATAGTTTTGGAACTGAGCAAATTTCCTTTGCTTGAGTCTGCAAGATGTAACTCAGTCTGACATGTGGATCCAAGGGAGGATTTGAAAGCCACCCCTGCATTGGAGCAGACAGTTGTATCCATCCAATAAGAGAGTGAGTAGAAGTGACAGTTCAGTCAGTCGAATATGAGACTTTTAATCTCAGGGTTGTGAGTTTGAGTGCCATTCTGTTTTTCCCTTTTTTGGGGCTTCATTAGCAGAGAGTACAAGGAGTGTTTGAAATGAAATTCAACAACAGTATGAGAAAGTCTCACTTTGATTCGGGACTCTTCACTCTGCAGCATATCACTGCAAAAGATTGAACTGTATCTCATTTCTTTCTCAGCTCGGTGTCAGTGCGGCTCGGTGGGACTTCTGGCTGTCTCCCGCTTCACAATCCATCAGTGCTGCGAAAGCAATGGGGAATATTACTCACATGTTGTGTTCTGTAACCTTTCGGAAAAATTGAATGTATGTATTTTCTTCCAAAACATTCATTCTCAGTACAGAGAAAAATAGAGTATATGATTGACTGTATCAGTAAGTGGGAAATGTTTAAAATATGTTGTGACCAGTGGAGAAATGGGATGAGAATTTAGTGCCCTCTTCTGATTTCAACTGTAGAAGCAGTTGTTGTTTGGCTCTGTAGCTTAGTCGGCTCAAACACTTGTCTTTTAAATAGAAGATCCTGGGTTCAACTCCCAACAGAGCCTTGTGTCATTATTAGCAACATGCTTTAGAAGTTCACATCTGCGTCTTGTGAGCTTGAATTCATAGTTCAAGTTACATAATGAATTTCAGTCACAGGAGAAAACAACCTTTGTGAAGGATGTGAGTTTGGATTGGCTGTTCCTCCTTATCCAGAAATTCAGTCCTGATATTTCAAAGGTAACTTCTTTGATAGAAATTTGTTCACCGTTCCATTCAACCTGGAAAACAGCTTGACATTAATCTCACTGAAGGAACGTGTGACCGCGTTCTGTGTTGCAGAGTGTTTGTGTCATTATGTGTTGCTTTTAACCGAGACAGGGACATGACGCAATTGGGAGGGTTTATCTGAGGTATGGAATATTTGTCAGTCAGGAACAAGAAAAATCAAAGTAACCAAATAAGAAAACCTATGTCTCGTGGTTACCGAGAAAAGGTCAGAAGATATTAAACTTTGTTCTATTCAATACAACTGTGTGAACTTTGACCTTTCCTGCCTTTTGCAAGCAGTATTTGAAGTGTCTCAGTAAAAATGTTCAGTGTTGATGAGAGTGGGGTCTGGGTGAGCATCTGCTGAGTGTGACAGGGTCAGGACTGGATGCAGGAAGTTCTCTGACAGTCTCTCTCTCTCTCTCTCTGATGGGTTGAGTTGATTTTCAACCGGCAGCTGTTGGTGTTTCGATAAATCAAGTTCCCTCCACTGATTTTTTTGGACAGACAGTGCAACATAAGGATGTAAAGGGTTAATGCTGAAGACAGTGGGATCAACCCCTCCCACTGTCAGAGTGATGATGTAACAGTCACATGAGATGAGGTTTGGGAGAAGAGAGAGCAGCACCAGGGATGCTAGCTTAGGAGGCTTGTTGAGTGTGTATATAGTATTGAGTAAATTAGAAAAGAGTTCTTAGCTCTTTCAGCAGGAAATTTGTCCAGAAAATATCGAGAAACTCACAATTTTATTATTCAGGAGTCGGAACACAGATATTAACACCAAGTGACAGTTCTGGGTTCATTAACAAAAAAAAGGTAGCGAATAATATTTCTCACTGATTGAAATCCCCCAGTGAGGAGACAGTTAAACAGGTGATCTGTTGGGACATCCTTCGATCCAAGCTTTCAGCAGCGTTTAATCTCCCTTTTTGGTGAAATTCTCTGTTATTTGCAACTTTTTTTAATCCAGCTTTGATGGGCGAGTGAAAAAACTGAAAAAAATTGAACAGTTCCATTCTTTCTTTTCTTCCTTCTTCCCTTCTTTCCATCAGTTTCGCTTTTCTGTCTCAGATCAATATAGTGATGAGAATCCCAATTTAATCTGTTGTTTCTGGTGTTTTATCCATTCCAATCAGAATTCAACATTCCAATCTAATCTATTTGTTATTCCACAGTGTCTCTCCATGTGTTTTATTCTGTTGCATTCTCTCACAGTCTGTTTGATGATCAATGTTATATCTCACTCTCTGTTCTGGTGAAGATCAGAAGCAGTGATATCTGTTTACACCACCCGACAAGTCGGTCTGAGGCTGTGCCTCGCTGATCATGTGGGGTTCGGAACATAGGAACATGAGTCGGCCATTCAACCCATCGAGCCTGCCCCGCCATTCAATATGATCATGGCTGATCATCCAGTTCAATGTCCTTTTCCCCACACTTTCCTCATATTCCCTTATGTCATTTGTATTTAGAAATCTGTCAATCTCTGCTTTAAACATACTCAATGACTGAGCTTCCACAGCCCTCTGGGGTACAGAATTCCAAAGATTTACAACCCTCTGAATAACAACACTTTTTCACATGTCTGTCCTAAGTGGCTTCCCGCTTATTTTGAAAATGCATCCCCTGGTTCTCCACTCCCCACCCAGGGAAAACATCTGAGCTGCATCTACCCTGGCTGTCCTTTAAGTATTTTGTAGGTTTCAATGAGTTCACCTCTCATTCTTCGAAACTCTAGAGAATACAGCCCCAGATTCCCAATCTCTCTTCATAGAACAGTCCCACCATCCCAGGAACAAGTCTGATGAACCTTCGTTGAACTCCCTCCATGGCAATAATATCCTTCCTAAGGTAAGGAGACCAAAACTGCACACAGTACTCCAAGTGCGGTCTAACCAAGGGTCTATCCAATTGAAGCAAGACTTCACTACTCCTGTACTCAAATCCTCTTGTGATCAAGGCTAACATACTATTAGCCTTTCTAATTGCTTGCTGCACCTGCATGTTAGCTGTCAGTGACTTATTGACATGGATACCAGGTCACCCTTATACATTATACCTCAGTTAATAAAGGAAAGGATTCCATATACCAGCTGAACCACCTTATTGACCTGTACTGCTACTTCAGGGATCTGTGGACATTCACTCCAACGTCCCTCACTTCCTCTGCACCGTTCAGTGTACTCCCATTAATTGTGTATTCCTTTGCCTTTTTTGACCTCCCAAATGCATCACCTCACACTTGTCCAATTTGAATTCCATGTATCACTTCTCTGCCCACCTGACCATTCTATTGATATCTTCCTGCAGTGTACAGCTATCTTCCTCCCTATCAACAACACGGACAATTTTCGTGTTATCTGCAAACATCTTGATTGTGCCCTCTACATTTATGTCCAAGTCATTAATATATGCCACAAAAAGCAGGGGACCAAGTTCTGAGCCCTGTGCAACACCACTGGAAACAGTCCTCCTGTTGCAAAAACACCTGTAACCAATTCCTTCTTGTTTCCTGCCACTGAGCCAATTTTGTATCCAGCTTGCTACATTCCCCTGGATCGCATGCGCTTTTATGTTTTTTTAACCAGTTTGCCATGTGGGACCTTGTCAAAAGCCTTGCTAAAATCCATGTAGACCACATCGACTGCACTATCCTCACAATCCTCATTGTTACTTCTTCAAAAAATTCAATCAAGTTCGTCAGACAGGAGCTTCCCTGAACAAATCCATGCTGATGATACTTGATTAATCTGTGCCTTTCTAAGTGACGGTTTATCCTGTCTCTCAGAATTATATCGAATAATTCGCCCACTATTGAGGTTAGGCTGACTGGCCTTTAATTGTTCCCTCACTTCCTTTTTCAAAAATGGTGCAATGTTAGCAATAAAAACAAAAAGTGCTGGACATACACAGCAGGTCTGGCAGCATCTGTGGAGAGAGAAGCAAAGTTAACATTTCAGGTCAGTGACCTTTCATCAGAACAGAAACATTAACTTTGCTTCTCTCTCCACAGATGCTGCCTGACCTGCTGTGTATTTCCAGCGCTAATAGTTTTTATTTCAGATTTCCAGCATCTGCAGAATTTTGCTTTCATTGCAACGTTACGAGACCTCCCATCCTTTGGCATCACACCTGTATCCAGTGAGGGATTGGAAACTGATGGTCAGACCTTCCACTACTTCCTCCCTGGCTTCTTTTAACAGCCTGTGGTACATTTCATCCGGCCCTGATGATTTATCCACTTTCAAGGATGCTAATCCCATTTATACTTCTTCTCTCCCTCACTTTATCATGTCCAATACTTCACACTCCTTCTCCTTAATTACAATATATGCATCACCCCCTCATTTGTGAAGACAGTAAAGTATACATTAACAAACATACCCACATCTTCCACCCTGATGGGCCCTACTCTTTCCTCAGTTGCCTCTTACTCCAATGTATTGATGAAACATCTTTGGATCCATTTTGATTTTGCTTGTCAATATTCTTTCATGCTCTCTGTTTGCTCTTCGTCGCTGCTCCCAAATGCCTCTAGTTAAGTCAAAAGACAACGTATCAGAAGTGGGATCACAAGGCCGAAAGTGGGGATGTTCACTGATGATTGCACAATGTTCAGCACCATTCATGACTCCTCAGATACTGAAGCAGCCCGTGTCCAGATGTAGCAAGACCTGGACAACATCCAGGCTTGGGCTGATAAGTGGTTAATAACATTTGCGTCACATAAATGCCAGGCAATGACCATCTCAAACAAGAGAGAATCTAATCATTTCCGCTTGATGTTCATCACCATGCATTACCATCACTGAAACCCCCACCATCAACATTGGGGGAGTTACCATTGACCATAACCTGAACTGGACCAGCCACATAAATGCATTTGCTACAAAAGCAGGTCAGAGGCTAGGAATTCTGCAGTGAGAAACTTACCTCCTGTCTCCCCACATCTTTACATCTTTCCACCATTTACGAGGCACCAGTCAGGAGCTTGATGGAATACTCTCCACTTGCCTGGATGAGTGCAGCTCCAACAACACTCAAGTAGCCTGCTTGATTGCCCCCATCCAGCAGCTTCAACGTTCACTCCATTCACCACTAATGCACAGTGGCAGCAGTGTGTACAATCTACATGATGCACTGCAGCAACAAACTAAGGCTCTTTCAACAGTACCTTCCAAACTCTGAACCTCTACTACCGAGAAGGACAAGGGCAGCAGATGCAAGGGAGCACTACCACCAGCAAGTCCCTCTCCAAGCCACACACCATCCTGACTTGGAACTGTATCGCCATTCCTTCATTGTCGTTGGGTAAAAATCCTGGAACTCCCTTCCAAACAGCACTGTTGGTATTCCTGCATCTCAAGGACTGCAGCGGCTCAAGAAGGCAGCTCACCACCACTTTGTCAAGGGCAATTTGTAATGGGCAATAAATGCTGGCATAGCCAGCGATGCCTATGTCCCAGGAACAAATGAAAAAAGTGAGGAAATAGTGAAGGGCTTTTACAGAATACACAGAGACATGTTTCCACTTGTGGTGGTTTCTGAAATAAGAGCCAAAAATATAAAATCAACATTCATAAAACCAATGAGGAAGTCATGAAAAATGTATTTATGCAGTGAATGGATAGAATCTGGAATTTGCTATCACAGGGAGAGGTTGGGGTGAATAGTATTGATGCACTTAAGGGGAGGTGGAACAAATGAACAAGTGTATGGGGAGAAATGAATTGAGGGATATACATATCGGGCTTCATTTTTTAAAATTTGTGCATATGAAGCAGGATGGCTGGAAATATCTGTGGAGCATAGAGCAGTTGGGATGATCCCAATGCAGTGTTTTGTCTGTATGGATCTGCCCAGAACACTTGTGATGCAGGAGCTGGGAGCTTCAGTACTTCAGTGGAGGCTGATAATGACACTGGTTTTCATTAGTGGGTGTTCTTAATGATTATTAATTGAGAAATTAAATTCACCTCTTTGATATTTTGCCCCGCACCTGTTCTTGAGTTATAAGATATATTTTTTCTTCATAGAGGCAAATACTTGAAGGTATCGTGATGAATGTGATGGTTGCTGCACTCAAGGCACAAGGAACAGTGCAGCCAACTCCTCTCACACACAGTAGGTACATTATCACTCAGAGTACAGAGGGATAGACAGTTCATCAGTTCCCTAGTCTCAGACTGCAGAAGTAGTCAGGCCCACATTGATTCCAAGTTCCAGAGACACATTTTCAATCGAACAAAGCAGGAGAAAAAGAAGTTATTTCCATTTCGCCCCAATTCAGTCCCACTGACAGTCAGATGCATCAATCCCAGGTCAAAATCACACCCACCAGCAGATTGAAATACAATGTGTCAATCTAAATATAATGCAGACTCAGCGAGCAATTAAATATCAGATAGAATTGGCACACGGTATTGATTGAATGGCACAGAATCTAAGCTAATGATGTACCCTGAGATTTAAATTAAATATCATACCCAAAGCTCATACCCATTCATTATAAAGGATGTTTAAACATCCCCATAGTGTAGCCTGAGATACAAGTTACATACAAGTTCAACATTCATTACAGTGAAAGTTTCAAAGGTGCTGAAAGATATTGTAAGCTGAGACACAAATTAGATACCAGTTCAGAACTCACCCACGCTGTGAAATTGAAAGATACAGAATCAATTCGATTAGTGTAGATTGATCTAAACATTATATACCATTCTAAAACCTCATACAATATCAAACTGAAATACAGTATTAATTCCATTAGTGTAGATTGATCTAAACATTATATACCATTCTAAAAACTCATACAATATCAAACTGAAATACAGTATTAATTCCATTAGTGTAGATTGATCTAAACATTATATACCATTCTAAAAACTCATACAATATCAAACTGAAATACAGTATTAATTCCATTAGTGTAGATTGATCTAATCATTATATACCATTCTAAAAACTCATACAATATCAAACTGAAATACAGTATTAATTCCATTAGTGTAGATTGATCTAAACATTATATACCATTCTAAAACCTCATACAATATCAAACTGAAATACAGTATTAATTCCATTAGTGTAGATTGATCTAAACATTATATACCATTCTAAAACCTCATACAATATCAAACTGAAATACAGTATTAATTCCATTAGTGTAGATTGATCTAAACATTATATACCATTCTAAAAACTCATACAGTATCAAACTGAAATACAGTATTAATTCCATTAGTGTAGATTGATCTAAACATTATATACCTTTCTAAAAACTCATACAATATCAAACTGAAATGCAGTATTAATTCCATTAGTGTAGATTGATCTAAACATTATATACCATTCTAAAACCTCATACAATATCAAACTGAAATACAGTATTAATTCCATTAGTGTAGATTGATCTAAACATTATATACCATTCTAAAACCTCATACAATATCAAACTGAAATACAGTATTAATTCCATTAGTGTAGATTGATCTAAACATTATATACCATTCTAAAACCTCATACAATATCAAACTGAAATACAGTATTAATTCCATTAGTGTAGATTGATCTAAACATTATATACCATTCTAAAAACTCATCCAATATCAAACTGAAATACAGTATTAATTCCATTAGTGTAGATTGATCTAAACATTATATACCATTCTAAAACCTCATACAATATCAAACTGAAATACAGTATTAATTCCATTAGTATAGATTGATCTAAACATTATATACCATTCTAAAAACTCATACAATATCAAATTGAAATACAGTATCAATTCTATTAGTGCACATTGACCTAAACATTACATACTATTCCAAAAACTCATACAGTATCAATTCCATTTGTGTAGATTGATCTAAACATTATATACCATTCTAAAAACTCATACAATATCAAATTGAAATACAGTATCAATTCTATTAGTGCACATTGACCTAAACATTACATACTATTCCAAAAACTCATACAGTATCAATTCCATTAGTGTAGATTGATCTAATCATTGCCAGTCCAAAAATCACATACAGTATCAGATTGAGCAATGCTGATATGAAGTGTAAACTGTGATGTAAATTAGATGCCTGGACAGAACTCACCCAGACTGCGGAAATAAAAAATACAGTTGTCTATGATACGCATTATTTTCCAGCCAAAAACATCTCATACATGATCAGAGTGAAATAGATTATCAATTCCATTTGTGTAGACTGAACTCCACATTATGGCGACACAGTGGCGCAGTGGTTAGCATTGCAGATGCAAAGCTCCACTGACCTGGGTTCAGTTCTGCAGAGTTTGCAAGTTCTCCCTGTGACCGCGTGGATTTCTGCTGTGTGCTCCAGTTTCCTCTTACAGCCCAAGAATTGCAGGTTGTTAGGTAAATTGCCCCTCGTGTGAAGATGTGGGAGGGAATATGGGATTGATGTAGGATTAGTGTATATGGGTGGTTGTTGGTTGGCACAGACTCGGTGGGTTGAAGGGCCTGTTTCAGTGCCGTATCTGAAAATAAAATTACAAACCTGTAAAAACTCTCATCCAGGGGTATGGTGATTTTGTGGTTACTTTACAGGACGAGTAATCCAAAAGTCTCCACTAATGGACCAGAGACATGAGTTCAAATTCCACTGCAGCAGCTGGGTAATTTATAGAATCAAAGTAAGTTTATGGCACAGGCAGAGGCCAATTGGCCCATTGTGTCTGTGCCAGATGAAAACTGTCCACCCATTCTAATCCCACCTTTCAGCATTTGGTGCATAACCCTGCAGATTACGTCATTTGAGGTGTGTATCCAGACTCATTTTGAATGAGTTGAGGGTTTCTGTCTCAACTCCCCTATCAGGCAGTGAGTTCCAGACCCCCTCCACCCTCTGGCTGAAAAAAAACTTTTCCTCATATCCTCTGTAATCTTTATACCAATAACTTTAAATCTATTCCCCTAGTCACTGACCTCTCTGCTAAGGGGAACAGGCCCTTCACTTCAACTCTATACAGGCCCCGCAAAATGTTGTACATTTCAGTCTGATCACCCCTCAGCCTCCTCTGTTCCAAGGAGAACAGCTCCATCCTATCCAATCTTTCCCCATAGCTGCATTTTTCCAGTCCCGGCAACATCCTCGTAAATCTCCTCTGTACCCTCTCCAGGGCAATTACATCCTTTCTGTAATGAGGTGATCAGAACTGCACACAGTACTCAAGTTGTGGCCTGCCTAATGATTTATACAGTTACAGTACAACCTCCCTGCTCTTATATTCTATACCTCGTCGAAAAAAAAGGATTCCATATGCCTTTTTACCACCTTATCGATCTGTCCTGCTACCTTCAAGGATCTGTGGACATTTACTCCAAGGTCCCTCACTTCCTCTACACCTCTCAGCATTTTCCTATTAATCGTGTATTCCTTTGCCTTGTTTGACCTCCCCAAATGCATCACCTCACACTTCTCTGGATTGAATTCAATTTGCCATTTTTCTGCCCATCTGACCAGACCATCAAGATCTTCCTGCAGCCTACAGTTATCCTCCTTGCTATTTACCACATGGCCAATCTTTGTGTCATTTGCAAACTTCTTGATCATGCCCCCTACATTTACATCCATGTAGACCACATCATAAACTGCACTACCATCATCTATTTTCCTTGTTAATTCTTCAAAATTTCGATCAAGTTGTTCAGACAAGATCTTCCCTTAACAAATCCATGCTGACTATCCTTGATTAATCTGTGCCTTTCTAAGTGACATTTTATCCTGTCTCTCTGAATAGATTCCAATAATTTTCCCACTATTGAGGTTAGACCGACTGGCCTGTAATTATTCGGTCTAGCCCTCACTCCCTTTTGAAACAGAGGTACAATGTTAGCAGTCCTCCAATCCTCCAGCACAACACCTGTATCCAGTGAGGTCTGGAAAACAATGGTCAGACCTTCCGCTATTTCTTCTCTTGCTTCTTTTTACAGCCTGGGGTACATTTCATCCATCCCTGGTGATTTATCAACTTACAAATAAGCTAATTCCATTAGTATGTCCTCTCTCCCTCTGTTGATCATATCCAATACTTCACACCCCTCTTCCTTATCTACAATATCTGCATCGTCCCCCTCTTTAGTGCAGACAGATGCAAAGTATTTATTAAGAACAATGCCAACATCTTCTGCCCTACATATAGGTTACCTTTATGGTCTTTTCTGTGCCCTCCTCTTTCCTTAGTTATCCTTTTACTCTTAATGTATTGATAAAACATCTTTGTGTTTACCTTGATTTTGATTGCCAATATTCTTTCATGCCTCTCTTAGTTTTCCTAATTTCAATGTTGATTTCCCCCCTCCACCTTCTATAGACCTCTCAGCTTTCTGTAGTATTGAGTTCTCTGTGTCGGGCATAATTTTTCCTTTACTGCCATATCATACCCATAAGCTCCTTGACATCCATGGGGCTCTTGATTTGGCCTTCCCACCCTTTTTCTTTGAGGGAACATGTTGACTCTGAACCCCTGGAATCTCCCCTTGAATTCTTCCCATTGCTCTGACACTGATTTACCTTCAAGTACCTGTTTCCAGTCCACTTTCGCTAAATCACTCCTCAGCTCAGTAAAGTTGGCCTTGCCCCAATTGAGAACTCTAACTCTTGTTGTATCCTTGTCCTTTCCATAATTATGTTAAAACAGACTGAATTATGATCACTATCACCAAAATGCTCTCCCACTGCCACTCCTTCCACCTGCCCATCTTCATTTTCTAAAACTGCGTCCTCTCTTGTTGGACTTGCTACATATTCGCTAAAATATTTCTCCTGAATGCATCACAAGAATTCTGCTCCCTCAATTCCTTTTACACTAAAACTATCTCAGTTAATGTTTGGGTGGTTAAAATCCCTTTCTATTGCTGCCGTACTGTTGCTTTGACAAAAATTGCCACTCTCCCTCATTTCTTATCTCCCTCCCTATCGCGTCTGAAAACCCTGTAACCAAGACTGTTGAGCTGCCATTCCTGTCCCTCCTTAAGCCATGTTTCTCTCAGAGCTATGATATCATACTGCCACCTGTCTATCTGTCCTCAGCTCATCTGCTTTATTTGCAATACTCCTTGCATTGAAATAGATACACTTGAGCACTGCCAAACACTTTTTTAATTTTCTAAACTTTGTTTCCTCAGTCTTCCAGACTCATCCATTAATTCTCTGCCATCCATTTTCATTTCTGATTTTGTCCCATCTGACTCTACCTTCCAGTCCCCATCCCCCTGCCAAACTAATTTAAACCCTCCCCAACAGCTCGAGCAAAATGCCCCGCAAGGAACTCCGTCCCAGCTCTGTTCAGGTGCAACCCGTCTGACCGGTCCCAAGAATCTAAAGCCATTCCTCCTGCACCATCTTTCCAGCCACACATTCATCTGTCTTCTTCTATTCCTGTACTCACTTGCGCTTGGCACTGGGAGTAATCCGGAGATTATTACTTTTGATGTCCCATTTTCAAATTTCTTCCCTCACTCCCCAAATTCTGACTGCAGGACAACATCCTTATTTCTACCTATGTTGTTTGTTCCGATGTGGACAACAACTGCTGGCTGTTCACCCTCCCCTTTCAGGATGCTCTGTAACTGCTCAATGACATCCTTGATCCTGGCACCAGGGAGGCAACATACCATTCCTGGATTCATGTCTGCGGCTACAGAAATGCCTGATTGTTCCCTTGACTATTGAATCACCTATCACTATGGCTTTTCCAGTCTTCCTTGTACCTCCCTTTGCAGCTGAGTCACCCATGGTGCCATGGACTTGGCTCTGGCTGCACTCCCCAGGGAAGCATCACTGTCCTCCATATTCAGAACTGAATACCCGTTGGAGAGCGTCATGCAGTCAGGGTGTCCTGCACTACCTACTCGATTCTTTTTGACTGCCTGTTGATCACCCATTCCCTCTCTCCCTGCATACTCTTAAGCTGTGTGGTGACCACATCTATAAACGTGCTATCCATGTAGCTCTCTTCTCACGAATGCACTGCAGTGTCACCAGCTGCCACTCAAGTTCCAAAACCCAGAGCTCAAGCTGCCACAATTGAGAGCACTTCCTGGCACAAATGTTCTCTAAGATAGTGGAAGCATCCTGGAGCTCCCACATATCACAGGAGGTGCACTCTCAAGGTTGAAACACCCCTGCCATTAGTTGACCATTTGCTACTGCTAAAAAAAACCTTAACAGTACTACAACACCTTAGAATTATAAATAAAACTTTCCTAGTACTGATAAATCCCACTAAAAATCAATACAGTTCACTAGTTAAGATAAACCTTACTCCAAAAAACTCACCAACGATTCACTTGTCCCTTATTATTAATACTTAATTTATACTCTTTTTATTCTGCCTGTTGTTGAAATGCTTTAACCCAGCCATTTACACACCCACCCTAACAGTGGTGTGCTAACTATTTACTGTTACTCCCTAACAGCCGTTAATCACAACCAGTCACCTTGCAGCTTTCCTGTGATGTCACTATTCACTTTGTTCCAAACTCCAGCATGCTTGGACTCCTGTCCACTCCGCTTTCACCGTTTCCTGCTCTCTTGATGCATCAATATTTATTTGCCTTGTGTTTAATTTAAAATATGGATTAACTGTATTTTACAGTTGTAGGTTTTATTTGGTAGTGCTGTGCAAGTTGTGGATTGGTATTCAATATTTAGCTCTGTGAAAATGATTGTGAATGAAAACATAACTTTCAATCTTATACATGGGCTGGTCTGCAAGCTCCAAGTCCTTCACTTTGTAGTAATGGAATTGATACTGTATCTTTCAGTCTTAATCTCTGTGGGATTTTTGAACTGGTATGTAATGCATAGCTCGGTCTAACGTCTGATGTACATTATTGGGATTCATAGGATCATAGGAAATAGGGGCATTAGGCCATTCAGCTCATCGAGCCTGCTCCGCCATTCAAACAGATCGTGGCTGATCATATCCCTCTTTGCCATTTTTCCCTGCTATCTCCATATCCCTTGATCCCGGTAGTATTTAGAAATCTATTGATTTCTGTCTTGAATATGTTCAGTAATTGAGCCTCCACAGCCCTCTGGGATAAAGAATTCCACAGATTTCCCACCCTCTGAGTAAAGAAATTCCTGCTCATCTCAGTCTCAAATGGCCTGTCCTTATTCTGAGACTGTGTCCCCTTCTTCCAGACTCACTAGACAGAGGAAACGTCCTATCCATATCTACCCTGTCACACCCTGTAAGAATTTTGGAAGTTTCAATGAGATCACCTCTCATTCTTTGAAACTCCAGAGAATTTGGGCCCAGTTTCTGCAGTCTCTCATCATAAGGGGATTAGTCTGGTGAGTCTCCATTGCATTCCCTCTGTGACAAGTCTATCCTTCCTTAGATAAGGGGAGGTGATGGCGTAGTGGCATTGTCATGGGCGGCACAGTGGTTAGCACCGCAACCTCACAGCTCCAAAAACCGAGGTTTGATTCTGGCTACTGCCTGTGCAGAGTTTGCAAGTTCTCCCTGTGACCATGTGGGTTTTTGCTGGGTGCTTTGGTTTCCACCCGCAGCCAGAGACTTGCAGGTGATAGGTAAATTGGCTGTTGTAAATTGCTCCCAGTGCAGGTAGATGGGAGGGAATATGAGATTACTGCAGGGCGAGTATAAATGGGTGGTTTTTGGTCAGCACAGACTCGGTAGGCTGAAGGGCCTGTTTCAGTGCTGTATCTCTAAATAAATATAAAATAAGGAAACCTAAATTGTACAGAATACAGTGCTCTACCCCAAGGGTCACTGTTGGAACCACTGCTTTTTTTTTGCTACAGATGAATGACTTGGATCTTGGAATATAGAGCAGAATCTCAAAATATGCCGATAAAACCAAACTTGGAGAAGTGGCAAACAGTGAGGATGAAATGAACCGCCTGCAACAAGACAATGATAGGCTAGCAGAATGGGCAGACAGGTGGCAGATGGAATTTAATAGTGACTAGTGTGAGGTGATGCATTTTGGCAGAAGAAACAGGGAGAGGCAATATATACTTAATGGCACAGTTCTAAAGAGTGTGCAGGAATAGAGGGACTTGTTCACTGGAATGTGAACAATTTGTCTTGTTGTGTGGCTCTCAGATTTGTAAACTTCACTGTACTGGAGTGAGGTGACATCTACTGGCAGGAAGCAAGAACTGCAACCAAGCAGCAGATACTCCATCGTCTGTCAGGGTGAAAGAAACATTGCAATGTGAGGAAATAGTGAATGGGTTTGATTGGGTTGATGGAGACATGATACCACTTGTGGTGGAGTCCAAAGCAAAGGCCAGAAATATAAAATTGTCATTATTAAAAGATATGAGGAATTCATGACAAATGTATTTAGGTGGTGAGTGGGTGGAATCTAGATAGAATAGAAAGTGAGATTGGGTGGACAGAAGGAGTGTGAAAGGATGGCTCAAACAAAAGGTAAACGCCATGAAAGGTTAACTCTGTTTCTCTCTCCACAGATGTTGCCAGAGTTTCTGAACATTTCCAGCACTTTCTGTTTTTATTTCAGAATTTGCAGGATGTTGCTTTGATCTGAAAAAAAATGGATGATTGGCTTTGGCTGCCAGTGAAATTCCACAGGAGCTAAAAGGAAGTTCTGATATCAGTGGCATGTTGATCTCGGGGTACGATTCTTGCTTAGGGTAAGTGATTAATTAATGTGTGAGAGATCCTGGGTTCAAATCCTGGACAAGCCCTTCTTTGTTGGTGTTTTTAGTTTTCGGTCGTCGATTGGTTTCAGCCTTACAGAAGGCGGAATTGATTTCCATATGGAGCCTGCTTGAGGACCAGAGGGCTGGATTCAAAGAGCTTGTCGACAAAATTGGAATGAATGAAATGTACAGAGAGCCAAGTAGGAATATAAAGTTGTAACTTTAACTGAAGCCTGGCTCCAAAAAACAACAGAACTGGGTTCTGGTATGGAAAGGAAACCTTTCCCATTTCTGTTGTTTGGCTTGCATTGGCTCATTGATTTTCTTGTTTTTCACTTTGTTGATGCCTTTGAATAATTGTGGATCCTTCTTCAGGGTGTTTTCTTTCACCAGGTAGTTCTGACCTCTGATGATGATGATCGTAATGAGCTTCAACTCACTGATAGGTTTGGAACTGAGCAGATTTCCTTTGCTTGAGTCTACAACATGGAACTCAGTCTGACATGTGGACCCATGGGAGGATTTGAATGCCACCCCTGCGTTGAAGAATACAGTTGCATCCATCCAATAAGAGACCGAGTAGAAGTGACAGTTCAGTCAGTCGAACATTAAACTTTTGATTTCAGGGTGGTGAGTTGGAGTGCCATTTTGTTTTTCCCTTTTTTAAGGCTTCATGAGCAGAGAGTACAAGGAGTGTTTGAAATGAAATTCAGCAAAATTATGAGAAAGTCTCACTTTGATTCGGGACTCTTATCTCTCTGCAGCATCTCGCTGTGAACGATTGAACTTCATCTCATTTCATTCCCAGCTCGGGATCAGTGCGGCTCAGTGGGACTTCTGGCTGTCTCCTGCTTCACAATCCATCAGTGCTGAGAAAGCAATGGGGAATATTATTCAAGGCTCTGTAACCAGAGGACACCGATTTAAGGTGAATGGCAAAAGAACCAAAGGCAACATGAGGGAAAACTTATTTTGCACAGCGAGTGGTTAAGATCTGATATGCACTGTTTGAGAGTGTGATGGAGGCTGATTCAACCATGACTTTCAAAATGGTAAAAGATAATTATCTGAAGTGAAAAAAGTGCATGTTTTCATGGAATACATGAGTCTGTGGCATGAGCTGAGTTGCTCGTGCAGAGAAGCAGCACAAGCACAATGAACTGAATGGCTTCCTTTTGTTCTGTAACTATTCTGTGATCTATGATTCTTTTCAGAGTGAAATCAACACTCACATACAAGAAACTGACAGGTGCAATGTAAACCCCACACTAACATACCAGCGAATGCTAGGGACAGAGTAAAACCAACTCAGTCCTAGACTAGAAACTGACAGGTGCACTGTAAACTTCGCATTACCAGACAAGAAATTGACAGTTACAGTGTGAAACCCACAGTCACTTAGCAGCAGTTGGCAGGTAACGTGTAAAAATCTTTCTTTCATATCCCAACTGCAAGGTAAAAAGGAAATTAGGGACAAACCCAGGCTCACACTTCAAAGACTGAGAGATACAAAGCAAAACACATACTCACCTACAAGTACAGAGACGAAGACACACTCAGAGGAGGTGCAGATTAAAGACACATGCATGTAACAGAAACTGATAGGGATAGAATCAAACCCTTTCTCACTTCTCAGAAACTGATAGATCTCGACAAAAGCTGATGCTCACATACAAGTTGTTGAAAGATATGTGGTGAAACTCACAGAGCAATAGCAGAAACAAACAGGTACTGAATAATACCCACAGTCACAGACCAAAAACTGAAATATACTGAGTTAAACACCACTTTCTCACACCAGAAACTCATGGTTACAAAGTGAAGCTGACTCTATCCTCCCAGGCACTGACAGGTACAAAAGAAAACACTCACGACGATACCAGATCATGAAATGTACGTAATAAAACCGATCAGCTGAAAGAATAGCATTAATGACAGGTGTGGTACCCAGAATGCTCAGCGGCCTAGAATCCGCCCAATCTGTTACAGGAGCGGGGCGCGCAGGCGCAGTAGAGACAGCTCTGTCAGGCGCTGGAGCTGCGGGTTCGGAGTTGGAGCGGAATATTCACAAAGTGCGAGAAGAACGCGCCCTTTGCGGGCTCACACAGCTGGAGCAGGGCCTCCGGGCCACAATAACATGGAACAATCCCATCTGTATCCCTGCGGATGGCGACGGTGAAGCTTTTCCCGGTGAGGCTTCCCGAAACCGCGTCCATAAATGGATAAGAATTGGGGTCTGGGCAGGGAGCGTCTGGAGATGGATAAGAATTGGAGACTGGGAAGGGAGCGTCTCTAAATGAATAAAATTTGGGTACTGGTCAGGGAGCGTCTATAAATGGATAAGAATTGGGGTCTGGGCAGGGAGCGTCTGGAGATGGAGAAGAATTCGAGACTGGGCAGGGAGCGTCTCTAAATGAATAAAATTTGGGTACTGGTCAGGGAGCGTCTGTAAATGGATAAGAATTGGGAACTGGGCAGGGAGCGTCTCCAAATGAATAACATTTGGATACTGGTCAGGGAGCGTCTGTAAATGGATAAGAATTGGGGACTGGGCAGGGAGCGTCTCTAAATGAATAAAATTTGGGTACTGGTCAGGGAGTGTCTCTAAATGAATAAGATTTGGGTACTGGTCAGGGAGTGTCTGAAGATGGATAAGAATTAGGGACTGGGCAGGGAGCGTCTCTAAATGAATAAAAGTTGGGTACTGATCAGGGAGCGTCTGTAAATGGATAAGAATTGGGGACTGGGCAGGGAGCGTCTCTAAATGAATAAGATTTGGGTACTGGTCAGGAAGCATCTGTAAATCGATAAGAATTGGGTACTGGTCAGGAAGCGTCTGTAAATCGATAAGAATTGGAGACTGGGCAGGGAGCGTTTCTTAATGAATAAGATTTGGGGACTGGGCAGGGAGCGTCTATAAATGCTTAAGAATTGGGGACTGGTTAGGGAGCGTTTTTTTATTCGTTCGTGGGATGTGGGCGTCGCTGGCTCTATCTCAGCTCGAGTAATGTGTCTAGTTCTGGGCACCAGGCTTTAGAAAGGACATCAAAGCTTCTGAGACAGTTCAGAGGAGATTTACTAGAATGATACCAGAGATGAGGGGTGTCAGTTCTCTGGACAGGCTGTTGAAGCTGGGATTGTTCTCTTCAGAGTAGAGAAGGTTAAGGCAAGATTTAATAGAGGTGTTCAGAATCATGAAGGATTTTCATACGGTAGAGAGGGAGAAACTGTTTCCAATGTCCTGGGGGTCAGTAACCAGAGGACATAGATTTAAAATAATTGGCCAAAAATGTCAAGGGGAGGTGAGGAGAGATCTTTTTACCCAGTAACTGATTCGGATTTGGAATGAATTGTCTGACAGGGTGGTGGAAACAGATTCAATTATAACTTTCATAAAGGAATTGGACAAATATTTCAAAGTGAAATTCTCCAGGATTATGGGGAAATAGGCAGGGGGTTGGACTAATTGCATCTTTCTGTTAGAGAGTCAGCAGAGGCACAATGGGGCCAAATGGCCTCCTTCTGTGCTGTGTGATTCTATGAACATAAGAACTAGAAGCAGGAGTCGGCAATTCAGCCCCTCGAGCATGCTCTGCCATTCAATACAATCATGGCTGATCTAATCACGGCAGTTCTTGTTTCTTGCCAGTAGATGTCACTTCACTCCAATACAGTGAAGTTTACAAATCTGAGAAAGACACAACAGGAAAGAATTGTTCACATTATAGTGAATGTGTGGGATTTAGAAATACTAGGAGTGGAGACGAGTTATTACTTGTCTGCTCGATCCCCATAGCCCTGTAAAATTGTTTCCTTCAAGTGCCCATTCAAATTCCTTTTGTAATCCTCGATTATTTCCATTTCCACCGCCCTCGTGGGCAGCGAGTTACAGATCATCACCAATCACTGTGTAAAAAAATTCTTCTGCACATTCCCCCTGTATCTCCTGTCCAAAACCTTCAGTCTGTGTCCCCTAGTCCTTGTACCAATAGTTAAAGGGAACAATGGTTCCTTGCCAACTTATTTAAAACTGTCATAGCCGAAAACACATCTATGAATTCTTCCCTCACTCTCGTTTGATACAGGCAGAACAACCCTAGCTTTTCCAACCTAACCTTGTAACTAAAATCCTCCATCCCTGGATCCATTCTGGTGAATTTCCTCTGCATCCTCTCAAGGACCCTCACATTCTTTCATAAGTGTGGTAAGCAAAACTGGAAGCAACACTCCAATTGGGGCCTAATCAGAGTGTTATAATGGTTCAGCATAACTTCCCTGCTTTTGTACTCAATGCCTCTATTTATGAAGCCCAAGATCCCATATGCTTTGCGAACCACTCTCGCAATATGTCTTGCCACCTTCAAAGATTGATGCACATGAACCCCAAGTCCCTCTATTCCAACACACACTTTAGAACTGTGCCAATAAGTATATATTGCCTCTCCCTATTCCTTCTGCCAAAATACAACACCTCACATTTATCACTGTTAAATTCCATCTGCCACCTGTCTGCCCATTCTGCTAGCCTATCATTGTCCTGTTGCAGGCAGTTCATATCATCCTCACTGTTTGCCACTCCTCCAAGTTTGTTGTCATCGGGATATTTTGAGATTCTACTCTGTATTCCAAGATCAAAGTCATTTATCTTGAGCAAAAAAAGCAGTGATTCTAGCACTGACCCTTGGGGAACACCTCTGTCGACTATCCTCCAGTCTGACAAAGAACCATTTCATAAGACTCGCTGTTTTCTGTCCTTAAACCAATTTTCTATCCAATTGTACACTGACCCTCCTACACCACGAACCTCAATTTTGTTAACCGCCCTTTTATGTGGTACCTTGTCAAACGCTTCCTTAAAATCCACATAAACAACATCCACTGCATTCCCTTCATCAACCTGCTCTGTTAGTTCATCAAAAAATGCAGTTAGATTTGTCAAGCATGAACTTTCATTTATAAATCCATGCTCACTCTCCTTAATTAACTCAAACCTCTCCAAGTGACTGTTGATTTTTTACCCTGATTATTCTTTCTAAAACCTTACCCACCACTGCTGTTAATCAAACTAGCCTGTAGTTACCCAGACTGTCCTTACACCCTTTCTTGAATAAGGGCGTCGCATTTGCCACTGTTTATCCTCTGGCACCTCCCCCGTATCCAGGGAAGATTGGAAGATTATACTGAACCCTTCCGTTATCTGCATCCACATTTCCTTTCGCAACCTGGGCTGCAAGCCATCCGGACCAGGTGATTTATCTACCCGAAGCACAGCCAGCCTTTTTAGTACCTTCCTCTCTCAATTTGTACTCTCTCCATTGCCTCTACTCTCTTCACTTCTACTGATATTTTGTCCAATTCAACTTCCTTAGTGATCACTGATACAAAGTACTCATTAAGCAGATTAACATTGCCCTGCACCTCTAAGCTTATATTATCCTTTTTGTCCCTAATAGGCCCGACTCAACCTCTTACTACCCACTTATCATTTACATGCTGCTCGAAGATTTTTGGGTTTCCTTTCATGTTGACTGCCATTTTATTCTCATAGAAATAGAGAATAAGCTAAATATAGAAGATATAAGAATTTCCCATCCTTGATGAGGTGGAACTTTTTTATGTTGTGGGTAGTAATGACTTGGCCCACGAGTGTGCTGGAAGCAGAGACAATCAATGATTTGAAAAGGAAATTGGATGGATACTTGAAGGAAAGAAACTTGCAGGAGGAAAGGGATCGAGCTGGTGAGTGGAACTGACTAGATTGCTCCGGGGAGAGCCAGCATGGACGTGATAGGCCAAACGACCACCTTCCATGCTGTAAATGACTCTGTGTTGTTTCTCAAATTCAATCCACTGGTGTTTGGTAAATAATTTCAAAGTAAATTGTGCAACCGGAAAATCAGAACCAAGGCAAGGGACGCATAAGGAAGCGGAATTGCTGAAACACGGGATTGAACCAGGGATCTTTAGATTTTCAGTCTAACGCTTTCCCAACTGAGCTATTTCAGCCCCACATTAACAGTGGTTCGGTGTCCTTATTTTGGAAGAAAATACATACATTCAAGTTTTCCAAAAAATTAAAGAACACAACATGTGAGTAATATTCCCCATTGCTTTCTCAGTACTGATGGATTGTGAAGCGGGAGACAGCCAGAAGTGCCAATGAGCCGCACAGACCCTGAGCTGAGAATGAAATGAGTTCAAATTCAATCTTTCATAGCGAGATGCTGCAGAGAGGTAAGAGTCCTGAATCAAAGCGAGATTTGCTCATTTCAAACACTCGCTGTACTCTCTGCTCAAGAAGCCTTAAAAAAGGGAAAAACAGAATGGCACTCAAACTCACAACCCTGCCATTAAAAGTCTCATGTTCGACTGACAGAACTGTCACTTCTACTCGCTCTCTTATTGGATGGATGCAACTCCAACGCAGGGGTGGCATTCAAATCCTCCCATGGGTCCACATGTCAGACTGAGTTCCATGTTGTAGACTCAAGCAAAGGAAATCTGCTCACTTCCAAAACTATCAGCGAATTGAAGCAGATTAAGATCAACATCATCAGAGGTCAGAACGACCTGGTGAAAGAAGACACTCTGAAGAAGGATCCACAATTATTCAAAGGCATCGACAAAGTGAAAAACAAGAAAATCGATGAGTCAATGCAAGCCAAACAACAGAAACACTGAAGAATTCCCTTCCATTCCAGTCCAGAACCCAGTCCTGTTGTATTTGGAGTCAGGTCACAATTGCAGCAACAACTTTATATTCCCACTTGGCTATCTGCACATTTAGTTAATTACAATTTTGTCGACAAGCTCTTTGAATCCAGTTGTCTGGTCCTCAAGCCAGCTCCGTATGGAAGTCAATTCCACCTTCTGCAAGGCTGAAACCAATAGATAACCTTAATCTAAAAATGCCAGCAGACCAGCGCTCATCTGGGATTTAAACCCAGGATCTCTCGCATGTTAATTAACCATACACCCTAAGCGAGAATCATACCCCTAGACCAACGAGCCACTGACAGGTCAGGCTTTATTAGCTGCTGTGGAATTTCACTGGAACCCCCCCGCCAATCATCCATTTTTTTTCAGATCAAAGCAACATCCTGCAAATGCTGAAATAAAAACAGAATGTGGTGGAAATGCTCAGCAGCTCTGGCAGCATCTGTGCTGTGAGAAACACAGTTAACGTTTCAGGGCACTCACCTTTTGTTTCAGCCATCCTTTCAGACTGCTTCTGTCCATCCAATCTCACTTTCTATTCAATCCACATTTTAACCATTCACTACGTTACTACATTTTTCATGAATTCCTCATTTCTTTTATTAATGACAATTTTGTATTTCTGGCCTTTGCTTCAGACACCACCACAAGTGGAATCATGTCTCCATTTACCCAATCAAACCACATCGCTGCATCCTCATATTGCAATGTTTCTTTAACCCTGACAGACTGTGGAGTTTCTGCTGCTTGATTGCAGTTCTTGCTTCCCGCCAGTAGATGTCACCTCACTCCAATGCAGTGAAGTTTACAAATCTGAGAGAGACACAACAGGAAATAATTGTTCACATTATAGTGAATGTGTGGGATTCAGAAATACTAGGAGTGGAGACGAGTTATTATTGCACTCTGCTATTACATCTTTTCTAATGGACTCCAGCATTTTCCCCACGACTGATGTCAGGCTAACCGGTATATAATTCGCTGTTTTCTTTCTGCCTCTTTTTTTAAATAATGGAGTTACATTAACTACCGTCCAATCCATTGGAACTGTTCCAGAGTCGATAGAATTTTGAAAAAAGACCAGAAATGCATCTGCTATTTCAAGGGCCACTTCCTTAAGTACTCTGGGATGTAGATTATCAGGCCCTGGGGATTTATCGGCCTTCAATCCCATCAATTTCCCAAACATTCCCTACTAATACTGATTTCATACAGTTCCTCCTTCTCACTAGACCCTATGTTCCCCAACATTTCTGGGAGATAATTTGTATCCTCCGTTGTGAAGACAGATCCAAAGTATGTATTTAATTGGTCTGCCATTTCTTTGTTCCCCATTATAAATTCCCCCGTTTCTGACTGCAAGGGGCCCACATTTGTCTTCACTAATCTTTTTCTCTGCACATATCTATAGAGCTTTTACAGTCAGTTTTTGTGTTCTCTGCTAGCTTACTCTCATACTCTATTTCCCCCTTCTTAATCAATCCTTTTGTCCTCCTCTGCTAAATTCCAAACTGCTCACAATCTTCAGGTTTGCTGCTTGTTCTGGCCATTTTATATTTCTCCTCCTTGGATCTAATACTTCCCTTAATTTCTTTTGTAAGCCACAGTTGAGCCATCCTTCCTGTTTTACTTTTGCACAGACAGGAATGAACAATTGTTGTAATTCATCCATGCGCTCTTTAAATGCTAGCCATTGCCTATCCACTGTCAACCCTTTAAGTAACGTTCCCCAATCTATCAAAGCCAACTCCCGCCTCATACCTTCATAGTTTCCTTTGTTTAGATTCAAGACCCGAGTCTCGGAATCAACTCTCTCACTCTCCATCTTAATGAAGAAGTTTATCATATTATGGGCGCACTTATGAGAGAAGGGTGGAAATTGGAAGTGTGAAATGTGAGAACAAGTTCAGCCAGGCGGAGGAGGGTGGTGGTGGATGGGGACTGGTTGGGCCTCTGTTCCAGGAAGAAGCGGAGAGCCCTCAAACCATCCTGGTGCGGGATGGAGGTGTAGAGCGATTGGACGTCCATAGTGAAGAGGAGGCGGTTGGGACCAGGAAAGTGGAAATTGTCAAAATGACGTAGGGCGTCAGAAGAGTCACGGATTTTGGGAAGGAGGTGGAAGCGGGCTGTCCGGGGTTGTGGGACTATGAGGTTGGAAGCTGTAGAGGGAAGATCTCCAGAGGAGATGAGGTCAGTGACAGTCCTTTGGACGGTGGCTTGATGTTCGGTGGTGGGGTCATGGTCCAGAGGGAGGTAGGAAGAGGTGTCTGTGAGTTGGCTTTGAGCTTCTGCAAGGTAGAGGTCGGTACGCCATACAACAACAGCACCACCCTTGTCTGCAGGTTAGATGACCATGTCGGGGTTAGACCTGAGAGAACGGAGTGCCTCAAGTTCAGAGGGGGACAATGTTCTCACATTGAACAACTTCTCCTTCAACTCCACGCACTTCCTTCAAGTAAAAGGTGTCGCTATGGGTACCCGAATGGATCCTAGTTATGCCTGTCTTTTTGTGGGATATGTCGAGCATTCTTTGTTCCAGTCCTACTCAGGCCCCCTCCCCCAACTCTTTTTCCGGTACATTGATGACTGTATCGGTGCCGTTTCCTGCTCCCGCCCCGAACTAGAAAACTTTATCAACTTTGCTTCCAAATTCCACCCTTCTCTCACCTTCACATGGTTCATCACTGACACATCCCTTCCCTTCCTCGACTTCTCTGTCTCCATCTCTGGGAATAGGTTGTCTACCAATATCCATTATAAGCCCACCGACTCCCACAGCTACCTCGACTACACTTCTTCACACCCTACCTCCTGTAAGGACTCCATTCCATTCTCCCAGTTTCTCCGTCTCCGACGCATCTGCTCTGATGATGCTACCTTCCATGACGGTGCTTCTGATATGACCTCCTTTTTGCTCAACCGAGGATTTCCCCCCACTGTGGTTGCCAGGGCCCTCAACCGTGTCCGACCCATTCCCCGCACCTCTACCCTCACCCCTTCCCCTCCCTCCCAGAACCGTGACAGGGTTCCCCTTGTCCTCACTTTTCATCCCACCAGCCTCCATATCCAAAGGATCATCCTCCGCCATTTTCGCCACCTCCAGCGTGATGCCACTACCAGTCGCATCTTCCCCTCCCTTCCCCTGTCAGCATTCCGAAGGGATCGGTCCCTCCGTGACACCCTGGTCCACTCCTCCATTACCCCCACCACCTCGTCCCCGTCCCAGGGCACCTTCCCCTGCAATCGCAGGAGGTGTAATACCTGCCCATTTACCTCCTCTCTCCTCACTATCCCAGGCCCCAAACACTCCTTTCAGGTGAAGCAGCGATTTACTTGTACTTCTTTCAATGTAGTAAACTGTATTCGCTGCTCACAGTGTGGTCTCCTCTACATTGGGGAGACCAAGCGCAGACTGGGTGACCGCTTTGCGGAACATCTCCGCTCAGTCCGCAAGCAGGACCCTGAGCTTCCGGTTGCTTGCCATTTCAACACTCCCCCCTGCTCTCATGCTCACATCTCTGTCCTGGGATTGCTGCAGTGTTCCAGTGAACATCAACGCAAGCTCGAGGAACAGCATCTCATCTACCGATTAGGCACACTACAGCCTACCGGACTGAACATTGAGTTCAATAATTTCAGAGCATGACAGCCCCCCATTTTACTTTCATTTTTAGTTATTTTTTCTTCCTTTTTTTTTACATTCTTTTTTACATTTTTTACAATCTTTTTTTGCATTTATTTCATTTCATCTTAGTTTGTTCAGTTTGCTGACCCACTGTTTTTATCAGGTTTTTTTTCAGGTTTGCACTTGCTGCTGTTCAATATTCAGTGTATTCACACCTAATCTGTACTAATGCTTTGTCTTTCAACACACCAATAACATATTGTTTGCCTTTGCTCCGTGACCTTTTGGTCAGCTATGTGGCCTGGTCCAATCTGCACCTTCTCCTTTGTTATCTCTTGACCCACCCCCACCTCACTTGCTTATAATCTGTGACTTTTCTAATATTTGTCAGTTCCGAAGAAGGGTCACTGACCCGAAACGTTAACTCTGCTTCTCTTTCCACAGATTCTGCCAGACCTGCTGAGTGATTCCAGCATTTCTTGTATTTGACTCAAACTCACAACCCTGCCATTAAAAATCTCATATTCGACTGACAGAACTGTCAATTCTACTCGGTGTCTTATTGGATGGATGCAACTCCAACGCAGGGGTGGCATTCAAATCCTCCCATGGGTCCACATGTCAGACTGAGTTCCATGTTGTAGACTCAAGCAAAGGAAATCTGCTCAGTTCCAAAACGATCAGCGAATTGAAGCTGATTGCAATCAACATCATCAGAGGTCAGAACTACCTGGTGAAAGAAGACACTCTGAAGAAGGATCCACAATTATTCAAAGGCATCGACAAAGTGAAAAACAAGAAAATCGATGAGTCAATGCAAGCCAAACAACAGAAACACTGAAGAATTCCATTCCAGTCCATTCCAGAACCCAGTCCTGTTGTTTTTGGAGTCAGGTCTCAATTACTGCGACAACTTTATATTCTCACTTGGCTATCTGTACATTTTGTAAATTTCAATTTTGTCGACAAGCTCTTTGAATCCAGTTCTCTGGTCCTGAAGCCAGCTCCGTAAGGCTGACACCAATCAGTAACATGAAACTAAAAATTCCAAGAGCTCATTGGTGATTTGAACCTGGGGTCGCTCACACTTTCATTAATCACACTTCTTTAACAAGAATCACACCCGTTGACCAAGGAGCCACTGACAGCAAGGTGTTGTATTAGCTCCTGTGTAATTTCACGGGCACCCACAGTGGATCATCCAACCCATAATCCTGAGATTAAAAGTGTCCTGTTCCACTGACTGAACTGTCACTTCTACTCTGTCTCTTATTGGACGGATGCAGTTGTAGGCTCCTCCCCAGGGTTGGCAGTTTTTTCTCTGTGAACCAGCTTCCTCACAGTTCCCAAATTTATCAGTAAATCCACTGACAAAATCTCCAAAGTGTTATTTGTTCCTCTCACTCCTCGACAATAAAATTTCGATCTCTTTGCTCTTTTTACCTTCCAAACATTTATATCCATTTTGCTCAGCATTTATTTCTCTCTCCTTTTTATTTAGTTCATGCATTTTCTTAGAAACATTTCATTTCAATTATTTCTGGGGCAAGAAATGAACAGAAGAGATTTGCTGCAATGATACCAGGGGTGAAGGATTTCAGTTATGTGGAGAGATTGGAGAAGCTGAGGTTGTTCTTCTTGGAGCAGAGAACATTCAGAAGAGATTTGTCCAAGGTGTTCAAAATCATGATGGTTCTCAACACTTAAAATCAGGAGAAACTGTTTCCTGTGGCAAAAGGGTCAGTAAGCAGAGGACACAGATATCAGGTGATTGGCAAAAGAACTAGAGGTGACATGAAGAACCATTTGTTACACAGTAATGTGTTGTGATCTGGAATGCACTGCCTGATTGGGAGATGAAAGCAGATTCAATCGTAACTTTCAAAAGGGATATGGATAGATGCTGGATGGGAAAATGTACAGGATTACAGGAAAAAGCCACGCAGCAGGACTAATTGTAATTTGTCTCTACCAAAGAGACAACACTGGCATGATGGACCAAATGGTCTCTTTGTTCGTCATTCTGTGATTCCATAGACATCATGTTGCTAGAATTCCCTCTGACCTGGAAGAGAATCAAACCGATTCGAGGTATTGTAAACACCACCCATGCCATGTTGTTTATTCTCTGTTTTTCACGTTGGCTGCCCCTCGTTCTTTATGTGTTTCCAGCCTGGTCTGCTCCTCTGACCTTCATTCCTTACACTCTATCGACCGTGGCTGACTCATTGTTTGCAATGTTGTGTAATGGTGACTTCACCTTTAAGAAACTGTACCTTTAAGAGACCAAGCCACTGATGCAACAGATGACATCATCATACATATATAAGGAGACACTATTTTGAGAGACACATTCGACACATGGCTTGTAGAGAGCGCACACACACCAATGAGAAAAAGACCTGGGACCTGTGATCATGCAATGTAGATAAGAAAGACAATAAATACTGTTTGTATTGAATCTGAATATAAAGCCTGGGGTCATCATTTAATGTAGACGTAAGAACACAGCACAACACTATATTTTTCTGACATTGAGAATTAAAAAGAAGTAATCACACAGACAACCAGGGACATACAGAAGACTTACATTGACAATTCCAGATTTAAATAAACAACAATCATCATGTGTGCACAACAACCGCCAGTCTTTCCAGCCTTTACAGAGATAGACAGCAACCCAGGGCCACACTGGAGCAAATGGCTCACAAGACTTGAACTCCTAATGATGGCACTCGCTATCAATACACCCCGAAGAAAGAGAGCATTACTCCTACACTCTGCTGGACCAAAAGTTGACAATACCTTCAATACACTCAGAGACACTGGGACCGATAATGATTATGATGTTGCGATGCATTTTCTAACAAGATATTTTCAAGCAAGGGCAAATCCTCACTCTGAAATTTATGTTTCAGGCAAGCAATACAATATGGTGCGAGACTCTTGACCACTACATGATGAGACTCAGAAGTCTGAGAAAGAGGCAAATAACGTGACGACGAGATTCCCCTGAGAAACACACAAAACACAAAGACACAGAGGAAACCCAGAGAAAGGTCAAGGAAGACCAAGACAGAAGTCACAATCACATTCAAACATCCAATCATTGCAGTGGTGAGGATCCTTATTACAAAGCTTGTCCTTCGAGAGGGAAGAAGTGTCAAGTCTGCAGAAAAATGGGACATTTCACTACAGTATGCTGATCGAAGCCTGCAGGAAACATTCGTAGATTTAAATGCCAGAAGGAAGATTACATATTTGCAGCACGAGAGAAGATTTTTGTTGCTCGCGACCGCATGTCCCGACACATGCCCATGTGTGATGTGTTCAGAGGCAATTAGACAATATCTGCAGTAATTGACTCGGAGCAATGATCAACATAATGGATGCTCCGACATTCCACAAGTAACAGAGAAAACAGAACCTGTAATTGAACAAGCTGATATCTAAAATCTTCTCCCATGGATCAGATACTCCTCCACCAGTCCTAGGGATCATCCAAGTTACTTTTAAGTCCTCCCAGGGGTCCACATGTCAGACTGAGTTCCATGTTGTAGAATCAAGCAAAGAAAATGTGCTCAGTTCCAAAACTATCAGCAAGTTGAAGCTGATTACGATCAACATCACCAGAGGTCAGAACTACATTGTGAAAGAAGACAGTCTGAAGAAGGATCCACAATATATACAAAGACATCGGCAAAGTAAAAAAGAAAACTTTATTTTAGTTTGTTCAGTTTGTTTCTACTGTGCCTGCCCACTGTTTTTTTCATGTTTGTGATTGTGGCTGTTTAGTTTTTCAGTCCATTAACACCCTATCTGCACTAATGCTTTGTCTTTCAGCACACCATTAACATATTGTTTCCCTTTTTCTGGTCAACTATTCTGTGGCCTTGTCCTATCTACACCTTCTCCTTTGTCATCTCTTGCCCCACCCCCGCTTCACTTGCTTACAATCTTTTACATTTCTAATATTTGCCAGTTCTGAAGAAGGGTCAGTGACCTGAAACGTTGTCAGCACTTTCAGTTTTTATTTCAGATTTCCAGCATCCGCAGTATTTTGCTTTTAAGAAAATCGATGAATCAGTTTCCTTATTTATTTCTGACAAATGATAGATTTGAGTTAGGTAAGGTACCAAGGGTTACAGAAACAAGCAGACAAATGGTGTTAATATACAGATCAGCAAATATCTAATTGAATGGTGGAACAGACTCGAAAGGCTGAATGTCCTCGTCAAGTTCCTATGTTTCTCTTTATTGTCCAAACCCCAACAGTAAACGTCTTTGTTCTCTCCATAGACGTTGAATGAGCCATCGTGTGTTTCCAGTGTTTTGACTTGTTTAAAGGTCGGTTTTTGGGATGAGCCGATGGAATTTAAAACAGATATCCGGCTTCAAACTGCTATTAACCGAGGCCACGCCATTGTCGGATCATTTAATGACCACTCAAAATTCACCTGAGACCAGTGTTAGTGTGCAGCTATGAGAGGGGATTTCTGTACAGTCAGGGAAGGGAACAGCAGTGAGACCAGTGTTAATGTGCAGCTATGAGAGGGGATTTCTGTACAGTCAGAATAGGCAACAGCAGTGAGACCAGTGTTAATGTGCAGCTATGAGAGGGGATTTCTGTACAGTCAGGGCAGGGAACAGCAGTGAGACCAGTGTTAATGTGCAGCTATGAGAGGGGATTTCTGTGCAGTCAGGGCAGGGAACAGCAGTGAGACCAGTGTTAATGTGCAGCTATGAGAGGGGATTTCTGTACAGTCAGAATAGGGAACAGCAGTGAGACCAGTGTTAATGTGCAGCTATGAGAGGGGATTTCTGTACAGTCAGAGCAGGGAACAGCAGTGAGACCAGTGTTAATGTGCAGCTATGAGAGGGGATTCCTGTACAGTCAGAGCAGGGAACAGCAGTGAGACCAGTGTTAATGTGCAGCTATGAGAGGGGATTTCTGTACAGTCAGGGCAGGGAACAGCAGTGAGACCAGTGTTAATGTGCAGCTATGAGAGGGGATTTCTGTACAGTCAGAGCAGGGAACAGCAGTGAGACCAGTGTTAATGTGCAGCTATGAGAGGGGATTTCTGCACAGTCAGGGCAGGGAACAGCAGTGAGACCAGTGTTAATGTGCAGCTATGAGAGGGGATTTCTGTACAGTCAGAGCAGGGAACAGCAGTGAGACCAGTGTTAATGTGCAGCTATGAGAGGGGATTTCTGTACAGGCAGAGCAGGGAACAGCAGTGAGACCAGCGTTAATGTGCAGCTATGAGAGGGGATTTCTGTAACGTCAGGGCAGGGAACAGCAGTGAGACCAGTGTTAATGTGCAGCTATGAGAGGGGACTTTTGTACAGTCAGGGCAGGGAACAGCACTGAGACCAGTGTTAATGTGCAGCTATGAGAGGGGATTTTTGTACAGTCAGGGCAGGGAACAGCAGTGAGACCAGTGTTAATGTGCAGCTATGAGAGGGGATTTCTGTACAGTCAGAGCAGGGAACAGCAGTGAGACCAGTGTTAATGTGCAGCTATGAGAGGGGATTTCTGCACAGTCAGGGCAGGGAACAGCAGTGAGACCAGTGTTAATGTGCAGCTATGAGAGGGGATTTCTGTACAGTCAGAGCAGGGAACAGCAGTGAGACCAGTGTTAATGTGCAGCTATGAGAGGGGATTTCTGTACAGTCAGAGCAGGGAACAGCAGTGAGACCAGCGTTAATGTGCAGCTATGAGAGGGGATTTCTGTAACGTCAGGGCAGGGAACAGCAGTGAGACCAGTGTTAATGTGCAGCTATGAGAGGGGACTTTTGTACAGTCAGGGCAGGGAACAGCACTGAGACCAGTGTTAATGTGCAGCTATGAGAGGGGATTTTTGTACAGTCAGGGCAGGGAACAGCAGTGAGACCAGTGTTAATGTGCAGCTATGAGAGGGGATTTCTGTACAGTCAGGGAATGGAACAGCAGTGAGACCAGTGTTAATGTGCAGCTATGAGAGGGGACTTTTGTACAGTCAGGGCAGGGAACAGCAGTGAGACCAGTGTTAATGTGCAGCTATGGGAGGGGATTTATGTACCGTCAGGGCAGGGAACAGCAGTGAGACCAGTGTTAATGTGCAGTTATGAGAGGGGATTTCTGCACAGTCAGAGCAGGGAACAACAGTGAGACCAGTGTTAATGTGCAGTTATGAGAGGGGATTTCTGTACAGTCAGGGAATGAAACAGCAGTGAGACCAGTGTTAATGTGCAGCTATGAGAGGGGATTTCTGTACAGTCAGGGAATGGAACAGCAGTGAGACCAGTGTTAATGTGCAGCTATGAGAGGGGATTTCTGCACCATCAGGGCAGGGAAAAGCAGTGAGACCAGTGTTAATGTGCAGCTATGAGAGGGGATTTCTGTACCGTCAGGGCAGGGAACAGCAGTGAGACCAGTGTTAATGTGCAGCTATGAGAGGGGATTTCTGTCCAGTCAGGGCGGGGAACAGCAGTGAGGGAGAGAAGCTGTCGGTATCTGGGCAGGGTCTGAGTTTATCGAATAGTATCAAGAAAGAGCAATTATATTGGGACTGGGTTGCGTTCTCTCTCACACACAGACAGTTACTCTCCCTCCCTCTGTCTTGCTCTCTCTCACAGACACATACCCAATTTTTTCTCTCTCTTGTGAACTCTGTCTCATACTCTTTCTCTCTGCCCATTTTCCAGTAGAAATAGAAAGCCTTCTACTATTTTGGAGAAACTGGAGTTGTTCTTCTTTGGGAAGAGAAGGTTGAGATGAGATTTGATAGAGGTGTTCAAAATCATGAAGGGTTTGGACAGAGTAGATAGGGAGAAACTATTCCCATTGGCAGAAGTGTCAAGAACCAGAGGGCACAGATTTAAGGTGAAAGGCCAAAGAACCAGAGGCAACATGAGGAAAAACTTTTTTATGCAGCGACTGGTTAGGATCTGGAGGCAGATTCAATCATGACTTTTGAAAGAGAATTTAATAATTATCTGAAGAAAAGAAAATTCAGGGTTACAGGCAAAGGCGGGGGAGTGTGACTAGCTGGCTTGTTCTTGCAGAGAGCTCTCATGGACACAAAGGGCTGAATGGCCTCCTTCTGTGCTGTAACCTGTCTATGATTCTGTGACTCTAAGCCTAGAGATTACCAGTGCCTGTGAGTGCCTCAAATGTCTACAGGTGGTGAACCAGCCCACAAAACAAGGAATGAAGCAGTAATTAAAGTTCAGAAATCCTAAGGTATCAGGATGTGGGAGGGACTATTGCTCTCAGTTTAAAGAACTGATTTCATTAATTGAATATCCTTAGTGTCCCAGCTCAGTGTAATCCTGAGCAATAATTGCCAGCAGGTTTTTGAAGTGACAATTAAATGAGGCCCTGTTGGTGGATGTTAAAGATTCCCCAGCGCTATTGAAAGAATCACAGGGAATTCTCGCACTGTCCTGACCAACATTCCTGACTCAGTAACATCACCTGAAACAGCTGAACACAAAGAACTAACTGAAGGGTCAAAGTGTAAGGGAGAAAAACCAAACCCGTGTCAACTTCACACAGGAACCCATCGACCATCAGAAAACACACTTCATGAGCTGCAATGTCTTATCATTGAGTCACAGGTATCTCCTCCTGCCTGGCTTCGTTCCGTGTGGGAATGGGAATTAGAATGTTTCAGCAACTCATGAAGGTATCCCCGGAGCAGTTGAAACAGCATTCCCCGTGTTTCAATAAGAAATTCTGATCTGAAATGAAGAAAAAACAGAAAATGCTGGTAATACTCAGCAGATCTGTCCATCACAGGACTGATACAAGCTCAATTCTCAATCCAAACAGTGAGAGATCCAAACACTGAGACAGAATATGAACAGAGAGAGAAAAAACAGGTTAACTGTGCTATGAGAGTAAAAGCAGGAAATGCTGGAAATACTCAGCAGGTTTTGGCAGCATCTGTGTAGAGAGAGAAGCAGAGTTAGCATTTCAAGTCAGTTACCCTTCATCACAGCTGACAAATATTATAAATGAAAAGGTTTTAAGCAAGTAAACCTGGGGGTGGGGCAAGAGATAACAAAAGAGGTGTTGATTGGACAAGGTCACAGAGAATAACTGACCAGAAGGGCATGGAACAAAGGCGAACAGTGCTGAACAGTGCTCAATGGTGTGCTGAAAGACAAAGCGTTAGTACAGAGAAGGTGTGAATTGACTGTAATGCACAAAGCACTCCGAACACAAACATTAAACATTTTTTTAAAACAGAAACAATGGGTAGACACAGTAGAAACAAACTAACCAAACTAAAAAAAAACTGAAATAAAATAACCAAATAAAAAAGAAAAAAAACTAAACATAAAAAAGTGTGTTTGGGGGGTGTGGGGGTAGGGGGGGGGGCGTCCGTCATGCTCTGAAATGATTGAATTTAATGTTCAGTCCGACAGGTTGTAGTGTGCCTAATCACTGACCTGAAACGTTAACTCTGCTTCTCTCTCCACAGATGCTGCAGACCTGCTGAGTGCTTCCAGCAATTTTTGTTTTTGTTTCAGATTTCCAGCATCTGCAGTATTTTGCTTTTATGTTATGAGAGTACTTCTACTGTTTTTGTAAACATGTTTTAAATATGTAAAGTTGAATTATGGACACTGATTCATGTGGAATCTTGAGGAGATTCATCCAGTCCTCTGGCATCATTCCCATATTCAAGGAGGATTGAAAGATTGTGGTTCGAGTCTCCGCTATTTCCAACCTTACCTCCCTCAGCAACCCAGGATGCAGCCCATTCAAACTGGGTGAATTTTCTACTGTGAGAGCTGCCAACCTTATAATTGTCTCCTCTTTATCTATTTTCATTCCGTCCAATTTTCTCACTTCCTCCTCCTTTACTGTGACATTGGCAACATCCGCTCATTTTGTGATGACAGATGAAATGTACTTAATTAGTACCTCAGCCACACCCTCTGCCTCCACAGGATCTCCTAATTGACCCACCCTTTCATTGACTGTCCATATGTTGGTAAAAGACTTCAGTGTTCCCAGTTATGTGACCTGCTAATCTTTTCTCATACATTCTCTTGCTGATCTCATTTCCTTTTTCAGCTCTCCTCTGTACTTTCTGTATTCTGCTTGTTTCTCTACTGCATATAAATCCTCACATGATTTCGATATTAATGATTTTTGAACTATTTTGTTGAAGGATTGAGTTTTGTAAATTTCTCCCTCGCTCCCCTCATGGTCAGGCAGAAAGTTTAACTGCTGTGTTTTCAAACAGCAACAGCTTTATTTGAAAAGCCATTGGGACAGGATTCCGGGTTTTAATCCAGTCACAAATCTGGTTCTGATGTCTTGTGGCTCCAGCTGTCACATGACCTGTCAGAGGATGACCTCATAATTGATCCAGTCATGGAGCTGTGGGTTGATGTTTAAATTGTTTCAAAATAATTTTCCAGAAGGACAATTAAAATGAATCGATATATAAAAGGTAGATTTTGTGAATTTGTGCTCCCAGTGGAAATTCCTGCAGTCTGCTGGTTTTCAGATCCCCAATTCCCCACAGGAAGCTCTGTGCTCGGAGTCTGCATTCCTTACATCAACATTATACAGAATCATTTCATGGGAGACCCCAGTGTGAATTGTAGACAGGTGGGTCAGTTTTAACTTTCAAAGTAACACAGAAGCAAAATACTGCAGATACTGGAAATCTGAAATAAAAACAGAAAATGCTGGAAATACTCAGCAGGTCTGGCAGCATCTGTGGAGAGAGAAACAGAGTTAACGTTTCTGGTCTGTGACCTTTCATTAGAACTCGGCTGAAATTGTTTGTGGAACAGACACGATGGGCCAAGTGGCCTCTTTCTGTGCCTTAAACTTTCTCTGACTCTGTGATTCCATGAGATTGTGGAATCAATTTCAGGGTCGATGACATTGCACTCTGTAAGGATAGGAAGATGGAGATTATTAAGTACAGTGCAAGAATATAGATGCTTTTACATTATTGTAATCAAAATTGATTTAAACTTTGTGTTCACGAATCCTATCTTTTGATCACAATGACACTGATAACAATGGAAAAAGCAAGACTTGCATTTCACGACCACAGGACGTTGCAAAGCCTTTTACAGCCAATGAAGGACTTTCCAAGTGTAGTCACTGTAGTCATGTAGGAAACATGGTGGCCAATGTGCGCACAGCAAGCTCCCAGAAACAACAATGTGATAAAAACGAGTTAATCTGTTTTGAAGTGATGTTGATTCAGGGTTAAACAATGACCAGCATCCCAGAAATAATTCCCCTTCTATTCTCTGAAATAGTGCCATGGTACCTTTAACATCCACCTGAGAGGGCAGAGGGATCCTCAGTTTTCTGTCTCACCTGAAAAACAGCATTTCTGATAGTGCAGCACTGCCTTAGTACTGTACTGGAGTGTCAGCCATTTTTAAAGGGCTGTTAGTCCTACTGGAAAATATTTAAACGAAGATTAAATGAAATGAAATAAATACATTGCTTTTGCCTCTCTCCCATCCCCCCAATAACAGTTAAATTAATTATTTGCCCTTTCCCTCCCAAAACCTACCTTTACCATCTGACCTTCCGCCCAAAACTGCACAAACTGTAAACTATAACCCTTCCCACCATCCCCTACACCCATGACATTCATTTGACTCCGTCTCCCCACCCCCACACTGAGAAACTTACCTTCTCCCCCCTCCCCAACAGTGTTGCACCTCATTTGCCCGGATGGGGCTCCGAAGGCACGGCAGTGCCGGCCACTGGGCTGAAGATCGCAGCGGAACATCAGGAAGTGATGGGATAATAACTAATGCAGGTTTGTGGTCCCGTTGCCGAGCGGTGGGGGTCCCCCCACAAGGCCTCGCCGTCGCCGGCAATATCGAGCCAGGCCCTGCCGGCGTTGAGGTCCGTGGCGGGCCTCATCCGGGGCCATCTTCAGGCGGCTCCCAGCCCACCCCCACCACAGATCTCGACGTCGAGGGCGCTATAGAATCCAGCCCATTGTTTCTGTCAATATCAACTCCACAAGGATTTGCCTGTTAATTGTAGAAAATTAAAGCTCTATAACCTTTTGATAAAAGGGGGTTCAAATCCATTTCCAAACAAATGATAGTTCTCATTGTATCTAGAACATGTTTTCTTACATACAAACATACCAATTAGGAGCAGGAGTAGACCACTCGGCCCCTCGAGCCTGCTCCACCATTCAATAGTATCATGGCTGATCTGATTGTAACCTCAACTCCACATTCCCACCTGCTCCCGATAACCTTTCACCCCCTTGTTTATCAAGAATCTATCTACCTCTATCTTAAAATATTTCAGAATTTCTGTCGTCCAGCAACTCTCACTTTATTTCCTGGATTTCACCTAAAAAATGTATTTCCACACTTTGGATATCCTGTACTTCATTAATGTTTTTGCTCTCTGGGGATTTCCCTTTAATTATATTCAGTGCTGGTATTTTACTGCCACACACTGACTGAAAGTGTCCCATCTTTCTGCAGGAAAAACACTCAGCTTCTTTGGCGAGGCAGTTTTCCCACTTGTGTCTCTCTCGGCCACACCTACTGCAATTGGTTGCAGCTACCACTAGATGTTCTTCCCGTCTTTCTTGTCTTTTACCACTAATTTTTCCTTTTGTTTTCTTAACAAATTCAATTGAGTCTGCAACTCTCGAGATCAGACTCTCCCTGTCCCCTCGGACAACGGATTGGTTAAACGTTCTAACCTCTGTTTGTCTGCTCAATTGAAACTCTTTCTTTAAGGTGAGACCAGCCCTGGACTGTAGATGATCTGAAAGGGTGTTGTCTAATACCCCGAACACAATCCTGTCTCCATTCAGCTACTCTCTTAAGTTGCGGTATTCACAAACCTCCGTGAGATTTTACAAGTCATTGATAAATGAATGAATACTCTCCCCTTTCTGTTTTGTCCGCTTATTAAATTCAAAGTGATTCCTGACAATGCAGCAGCCAGCCGACGTCATCAGAGCGCTCCAAGCTGCGTACATGCACAAACAGTCTGCTGCGCTCTGAGATGCTGCGCATGCTCAGCCTACGTCTTCCAGGACTAACTGGCGCATGCGCAGGAAAACGCTCTAACCCCTCGGCCACTCACTCCAGGCCGCTCGCTGCCCGCTCCTCGCTACCCCGCTCCCCCGCCCTCCGGCCGCTTGCTACACCCCCACCCCCGCACTGCCCTCTCTCCGTCCACTCACGCCCCGCTTCCCCCCCACGTCCCTCCAGACACTAGCTCTAAGCCATGCTGCTTCCCTCCTCTCGGCCTGTCGCTCCAACATTCGATCATTCTTCACCGCACCACCCGATAAAGCAAGGCGAGCCTCGAAGGGTGATGGGGCAATGTTGGAGCGAGTGGCCGAGAGGAGGGAAGCGGCAGAGCCCATGGCCTGGAGTGTGAGCAGCCAGAGAGCAGGATGGGGGTGGTGGTGGGTGAAGCGGGGAGTGAGCAGTCAGAGAGTGGGATGGGGGGAAGTGGGGAATGATCGTCCGGAGAATGGGATGGCACTGTTTCGAGGGGATTTGAGGAAAAAATGTTTCACCTCGAGGGTGGTTGGAATCTGGAACACATTGCCTGAAGGAGTGGTGGAGGCAGGAACCCTCACAACATTTAAGAAGTATCTAGATGAGCACTCAAAACGCCACAGAATACAAGGCTACGGCCACGTGCTGGAAAATGGAATTAGAATAGATAGGTACTTGATGGCCGGCACGGACATGATGGCCGAAGGGCCTGTTTCTGTGCTGTATAACTCTATGACTCTATGAAACCTCACTGAATTACAGAGGGTGTGCAGCACTGTCAGAGGTGCTGTCCTTCTAATGAGACTTCAAATAGCGCAACGTTCTCCGAGTATCAACCAAAACATGTCCATTGTGTAGATATGTGCCATATTTGCTTATGAAATGACAGTCACTGCTCCGAAAGTAATTCACTTTAGGTGAATTAAGATGACTTGGTACTATATAATTGGCGAATGCGCAAGAGGTAGCGGGGGACTGTTGGGGGTGGGACGGAGGCGGCAATGGCAACCTTTGAGGGGATTTTTGGGTCGAAGTTGTTTTCTGTGATAAATTGAGTAGCTCCATCTTTCATTCTGGCGGCTGCCTGAATGTCACAGACAGTGACGTTTCAGTGGAAGAGGCTGCATTTGCGCATGTGCTAGTACAGCGTCACCTGGTGGTTGCGTTGTCAGCAAATGCAGCGTTTTAACTTTGGCTCCACGATGACATTTTTTTCCTCAATTAAAATAGGTCTTGAGTGCCTTAATAACTTCTTCACATGTTGCCTTCTGTTCTTCATGAGGATGTTGCCTACACACTCCCTCCATTGCAGACAATAGCGTACTGACCTGCTCCATGTCTGTCTTCTGCACGAGACCCGATGCAGTACTATACCTTGCAAACCTCTGGAACCATCTCGGTCACTCCTCGGCTTGGTTCAGTCCAGTGATCTTTTCAAAGGTACAGGCAAAGATTTCTCCATCATTGCTTTGGTTTACTGTGGCCCCCATATAATATTCTGATATCTGTCAAGGCTTAGTACAGAATTTATAAGAATCTGACGGTTAAAATAACCTGAGTTTACTCTGCACATCGTGCATTGAAGGTTTCATCTACAACTCTCCATGAGGTGCCTTTCAGATTATATTACATCACTTCCTGTGATGATGCACATAGTCTATTTATATAATCTGCCCAGCAACAACCCAATGTCCACTCTTATATTATTGTACAGATGTGAGAAAAGCTGAGGATGGGAATGGAACGTCTGAATGAAGATTTCATGATGCTGATGATGTAAATGAGGCTGATCTGTTTCCCATTCCACAATCCCTCTTTATTTCTGTGCATGTTTCTCGATGCTGTTTCAACCAAATTGAAAAAAGAATCACAAATCCTCCTCTGGAGCCTCAGGTGTTCATTAGCAAAAGGCATGGTGGCCAAGTGGTAAGGCGTCAGTCTCGTGAACTGAAGATCGCTAGTTCAATCCCTTTCCGTGCCTTATGATTAGTTTCTCACTTTAAATGTGATGTTTCCACGAAAGATGTCTGTTGCATTTGTTTCATCCATCTGGAAATCAGTGTCATGTTGCACTTTATCCTGGACACTGGGAAGAACATGAGGAGTAACTACATGGTCCCTCGAGCCTTCTCTGCCATTGATGGAGTGAAAATATCTGAGGTCCAAGCACTGAACCTTATTACTGTGCATTTGCTTGGTATTTAACAGAGATATTCTATTAATCCCACATCACGCACTCCTGTCCTTTCCCCCATTGCCCTGTTAGATTTTCCATGTCAGGTATATATACAATTCCATTTAGAGTTAACATTGAATCTGCTTCCACTGACCTTTCAGGATTGCATTCCAGACCAGAACAACACACTGCTGAAAAAACAACTTCCTCATCACAACTCGAATTCTTTTGTCAATTACTTTAAATGTGTTTCCTCTGGTTACTGACCCTTCTGTCACTGGCAACACTTTCTCCTTCTTCACTCTGTCAAAACTCTTCAGGATTTGCATTTCCTGCTGCCTTTGCTGATATAACAAAGCTGAGCACACATCACCAAAAGGAATATGATTGGCTCTGAATCACATTTATCCTTCCTGTCAATCTGATGTGGACCTTGTATTTTCCCGGAACCAAACAATCTGAGCAGCAAGTGTGGGTTCCAGTGCTTCCCACCGCTCTGAGAGAGAGAGGATGTGATTATGAGCCAGATAGAAGAAAGGAGTGAGATAGAGAGTAAAATAGCCCTGGTCTGTTTCTACTAACCCCCGGCCCCCTACTTAAAATGGCATCATTTTCTCCTGCCTCTCCACATTCTAATCCATTGATTAATGCAATCCTTTCATCTGGAACATAGAACATAGAACAGTACAGCACAGTACAGGCCCGTCGGCCCACGATGTTGTGCCGAACCTTTAACCTACCCTAATTTCTAACTACCTACATACCCTTCATTCTACTATCATGCATGTACCTATCCAAGAGTCGCTTAAATGTCCCTAATGTATCTGCTTCTACTACCACCGCTGGCAGTGCATTCCACGCACCCACCACTCTCTGTGTAAAGAACCTACCTCTGACATCTCCCCGAAACCTTCCGCCATCACCTTAAAATTATGCCCCCTGGTGATAGCCCTTTCTGCCCTGGGAAAAAGTCTCTGGCTATCCACTCTATCTATGCCTCTCATCATCTTGTACCCCTCTATCAAGTCACCTCTCATCCTTCTTCGTTCCAATGAGAAAAGCCCTAGCACCCTCAACCTTTCTTCGTAAAACATACCCTCCAGTCCAGGCAGCATCCTGGTAAATCTCCTCTGCACCTTCTCTAAAGCTTCCACATCCTTCCAATAATGAGGCGACCAGAACTGAACACAATATTCCAAGTGTGGTCTAACCAGGGCTTTATAGTGCTGCAGCACAACCTCGCGGCTCTTAAACTCAATCCCCCTGTTAATGAAAGCCAACACACCATATGCCTTCTTAACAACCCTATCAACTTGGGTGGCAACTTTGAGCGATCTATGGACATGGACCCCAAGATCCCTCTGTTCCTCCACACTCCCAAGCATCCTGTCTTTAAGCCTGTATTCTGCATTCAAATTCGACCTTCCAAAATGAATCACTTCACACTTTTCCAGGTTGAACTCCATCTGTCCCTTTAATTCCTGTTTCCTAATCCATTGATGTTTCACAATGTACTGAACTGTCCCAATCCATTGATATAACTCAGTCTATAGAATTTCCCAATCCACTGATATTTTCCAGTCCATTGACTTTTCCAATCCATTAATGGTTCCTGACCATTGACATTCCCAATCCATTTATATTGCCTGTGATTTCAAAGCAACTGTGGAATACAAATAGTATCAGTATTATCAGATACATCGAGACGAGGTGCAATAGCCAAGTGGACAGATGTCAGGTTTATAAAGAAAAAAGCACTGGCTCGATATTTGTCCAGTCTATCACTGGATCTGAACTCTCAACCTACTGTTTTTCTGTGGGTCTGCTGACTTGTAGATGTGAAGAACCATTGGATGTTTCTCAATCCTCTGACTTTTCTCATTCTTGTGCCATATTTGTTCCTTTGGGTTCACCAGTGAAGAAAATTATTCCCTATTACATTTGGTGAAGACTTTAATAACCTCACATCCTTGTGTCTCACCATCTCAGGTCAAACTCCCTACAGAAACTTTAAACATTTAACTATTCTGCTGGAAACATTTTCAAGAGCGCAGCCATTCCTTCATTACGCTTCCTTCTTTGACATGTGATTGACAAATATGTGTGTAATGGAGAGAGAGAGAGTGAAAAAAAAGAGAGAGAGAGTGCGATAGAAAGTTAGAGGACCAGCTAAAGACAGATAGAGAGAGAAAGGCAGAGAGAGGTAAAGCGATAGACAGAGAGAGAGGGAGAAGGAGAGAGAGAGTCATTGAGTCATGGAGTCACTACAGTACAGTAAGTCATTTTGCCCATCAAGCCCATGTATATCAATCCATTCAGTCCCATTCCCCCGCTCTATCCCCATCGCCCTGTAAGTTATCTAAACCTGTCATATTTATTATAATCTTGTACATGTCTATCAAATCTCCCCTCAATCTCCTTTGCTCCAAGGAGAACAACCCCAGCTTCTCCAACCTAACCTTACAGCTAAAATCCCTCATGTCTGGAACCATTCTGATAAATCTTCTCCACCCTCTCAAGGACACTCACATCCCTCCAAACGTGTGTTGACTAGAACTGGCTGCAATTCTCTGGTTGTGGCCCAACTAGAGATTTATACAGGTTCAGCATCACTTCCCTACTTTTGTACTCAGTACCTCTATTTATGAAGCCCAAGATCCCATATGCTTTGCTAACTACTTTCTCAATGTGTCCTGCCACCTTCAAAGAACTATGCATATGAATCCCCAGGATTTTATTCCTAAAAATATGCTTTCTTCATATAAATCTGTAAAAAATGCATTATATAACAGTTCAAAACAGCACCAAGTTGACATTCCAAAAAGTGCAAAGGAAATCAGTTTTCTTCAATACAGGAGTGAGTTGCCTCACAACCCTTCCATTCCATTTTACCTGACATGGACATTTTACAGCAAACGCATATCTGGTGTATACAGCACGAGGGGTTTCCAATGGGTCCAGCTGCCCAGTTCACTATGGCGGGGGGACCACACACAGTGGTCTTTCCCCATTGAGCCTTTGCAGTGGCTACCCCAAGCTTTAGTGCGTCCCTCAGCACGTAGTCCTGGACCTTGGAATGTGCCAGTCTGCAAAACTCGGTCGTGGACAACTCTTTGCGCTGCAAGACCAGCAGGTTTCGGGCAGACCAAAGAGTGTCTATCACCAAATTGATGGTCCTCCAGCAGCAGTTAATGTTTATCTCGGTGTGCATCCCTGGGAACAGCCCGTGGAGCACAGACTCCTGTGTTACAGAGCTGCTTGGGATGAACCTCGACAAAAACCACTGCATCTCTTTCCACACCTGCTTTGCAAAGACACATTCCAGAAGGAGGTGGGCAACTGTCTCTTCCCCACCGCAGCCACCTCGAGGGCCGCGTGTGGAGGGGGCGAGACTTCGGGCATGCAGGAAGGATCTGACAGGAAGGGCTCTTCTCACCACCAGCCAAGCTACATCTTGGTGCTTGTTTGAAAGTTCTGGTGATGAGGCATTCTGCCAAATGACTTTGGCAGTCTGCTCGGGGAACCATCCGACCGGATCCACCATCTCCTTTTCCCGTAGGGCCTTGAGGACATTCCGTGCAGACCACTGCCTGATGGATTGGTGGTCAAAGGTGTTTTCCCGCAGAAACTTTCCCACGAAGGATAGCTGGTACGGTATGGTCCAACTGGATGAAGCGATCCGCGGCAATGTGACCAGACCCATCCTTCGCAACACCTCAGCACATAGTGACACTTGGTGTTTGTGTACTGGGGCTCCACACACAGCTTGGTGCAGCTGCACACGAAGGTGGTCATCAGGATGAGGGCGACGTTGGGTACATTTTTCCCGCCCTTGTCCAGAGGTTTGAACATCGTGTCCCTCCCGCCCTGGTCCATTTTAGATCTCCCGATGATGCAGTTGAAGTCACCGCCGAGGATGACCAGCCTGGACGTCGCCAGCAGCAGTGGGAGATGCTGGCAGACGGTCAACCGCTCGCTGCGTTGTACCAGGGCGTACACGTTGATCAACCGGAGCGGAGCGTTGTTGTACATAACGTCTGCTCCGAGGAGGCGGCCGCCCACCACCTCCTTAACTTCGGAGATGGTGAAGTTACCTCCCCGCAGCAGAATACCCAGGCCGGAGGAACGGCAGTCATTACCCCCCGACCAGATCGATGGCCCGTGGGACCACCATCGCGACCACTGCCTGTAGGTGCTGAGGTGTGGTATTCCACACTCCTGCAGAAACAGTAGGTCAGCTTTGACCTTGGCAAGGTAATCCAAGGTTGAAACACATCGCGTAGTAGATTTAATGCTACGCACATTAATGGAAGCAATTCTTACACCCATTTTTTACTGAAAATTAGTTGTTGCTTCCCATACCATTTGTCGTCGCCTCCTCGATGAAGGGTCACTGACCCGAAACGTTAACTCTGCTTCTCTTTCCACAGATGCTGCCAGACCTGCTGAGTGGTTCCAGCATTTCTTGTTTTTATTTCAGATTTCCAGCATCCGCAGTATTTTGCTTTTATCTCGCTGTCTCTTGCTGGTTTGCTCATTACCTTTCTCTGTCTGTTCCTTTCTGAGTCCTGATAATATCTTCCTGGTTTTCTGTGTGTCTTCCTCTGCCTGCCTCATTGTCGGTGCTGTTACTCAGTGTCCTTGTGTCATTGTGCAGTGAGGGTGAGTCCGTCAGCACGTGTGTTGCTGAGTCCGGGATTCTTGAGAAATCCGACTCCAATCCTATTTTTATAAAAACATTGGGGAATGAACATATTTCACTAACGGGCAGCTGAAACTGAAAAGAGTAGTTAGCAGAGTGGTGCAGCGGAAGTGTGCTGGGCCCATAACCCAGAGGTCAACATATCGAAACCATTCTCTGCTATTTATGTTTGGCAATAATACAAACAGTTCACTTTCAAAACATCAAGTATTTACCCATAATAACAAGATGCTTCCAAAGGCACTCTATTGCTCTCAGCTTCTTCTTTCTCGTGAACACATCAATCAGTAACAAATCACTTTTGCTCACACGAACACAAGCTGCAAACACGGACCAGCCGAGTCTCTCCCACTTTGTCAACCCCTTCCTGCAGAGCCTCCTCTCCACCACCAGATGGTGATGTTGGCCACAATAAAACCAGGACAAATGGTCACAGTGAGGAGACGGTCAGTAACAGAAAATAAAACAATAACAGGGAAAACCTTTACACAACAACAGGGTACATCTTTACACAACAGAAAACATATTTACACAACAGGAAATACCTTTAGATAACAGGGAGAACACAATCATACAAATGCCTTGTTTCTCCATCTCAGTCTCGTTGCCTCTCTCTCTGCCCCTCACTTTTGCTTCCTCACAGTCTATTCTTGGTTTTCTGTGTGTTTTTCTCTCTGTCCCGTTGTCGATGGTGTTACTCAGCGTCCTTGTAACATTGTGTAGCCAGGCTAAGCCTCCCAACACCTGTGTTGCTGTAATAAAAACAGAAAATGCTGGAAATGCTCAGTAGGTCTGGCAGCATCTGTGCAGAGAGAAACAGTTAACAGTTCAGGTCTGTTTCCTTAGCTCACATTAACTTTGTTCTCTCTCCACAGATGCTGCCAGACCTGCTGATTATTTCAAGCATTTTCTGTTTATGTTTCAGATTTCCAGCATCTGCAGTATTTTGCTTTTGTACGTGTGTTGCTGTGTCTGGGACTGTTTGAGTGCAATGCTATTGCTTTATAAACAGCGTTGAAACAAACATTTATCTCGTTAACACACAGCACTAATACACAGCTGGATATAAACAGCAGCCTGCAGCAGAGGGTGCAGTGGAAGTTTATTAACACAAATAATTCACCAGCACTATATTTACTGCTGCCCACAATCACACCACACTTCATCTTAACACGTTTTACTCTTTATTTACATCAACTTCTTCCTTCCAGTAAACACTTCAATTTGGAACACAGCTTCCAAATCACCTTTATTCACAAACCCGAACACACAGCAGCCCAGACTTTCCCCTTTCTGTCAACCCATTCCTGCATCACTGCCTCTCCACCAACAGTTGTTGCTAGAATCATTCAATCAAAGAATGGCTACAGCACAGAAGGAGGCCATTCAGCCTGTCGAACCCGTGCTGGCTCTCTGTTAGAGCAACTCACCTCATTTCACTCCCTAGTCAGTTCAATTTTGGAGGTGGGAAAACTTCTCGAAAGAATAATTCGGGACAAAATTAATAATCCCATGGACAAATGTGGGTTAATTCAAGAAAGCCAGCATGGATATCTTAAGGGAAAATCATGTTTAACTGTCCTGCTGTAGTATTTTGATGAGGTTACAGAGAGGGATGATGAGGGCAATGCTGTTGATGTGGTGTACATGGACTTTCAAAAGGTCTGGCAGCATCTGAAAGGTCACTGACCTGAAACGTTAACTTTGCTTCTCTCTGCACAGATGCTGCCTGACCTGCTGAGTATTTCCAGCATTTCTTGTTTTCATTATGGCACAGAGTTCCCTTTTCAAACTTACAGAATTAACTACAATAATGTACTCTGAGATTCAAGTGAAATATCAGCCCAATATTTACACACATTATGAGTTTATAAGTTTCAGTATTAATTCCCATAGTGCATCCTGACATATACATTAGATATAACATAACATAAGAACAGAAGAAATAGGAGCAGGAGTAGGCCATTCGGCCCCTCAAGCCTGCCCTGCCATTCAGTAAGATCATGGCTGATCTGCCCCAGACCTCAACTCCTCTTTCATGGCAGCTCTTCATGGACCTCAACTCTCCAATATTTCAAAAATTTATTTACATCCTCTTTAAATACTTTCAGTGATTTAGCCTCCAATACTGTCTGGGGTAGAGAATTCCAGACATTCACTACCCTCTGAGAGAAGAAATGCCTTTGCATCTCAGTTTAAATGAGTGTCCCCTTATTCTGTAACTATGTCGCCTAGTTTGAGATTCCCCCACTAGTGGAAACATTTTCTCAACATCTACCCTGTTAATAAAAACAAGAAATGCTGGAAATACTCAGCAGGTCTGGCAGCATCTGTGAAGAGAGAAGCAGAGTTAATGTTTCAGGTCAGAGACCCTTCTTCACCCTGTTAAGCCCCCTCAGAATCTTGTACGTTTCAAAAAGATCACCCCTCATTCTTCTGAACTCGAATGAATAACCTGTTTTGCCGTTCTTCATAAGTCAACCCCTTCATCTCAGGAATCAGCTGAGTGAATCGCTTTTGAACTCCTCCAATGCCAGTAGATCCTTTCTTAAGTCTAAATCTCAAGTGTGATATCAGATTGAGAGAATCTGAAAGATGGTATAACCTGAGATACAAACTGAGAATTCAGTTTAAAACTCCCCCGGATTGTGAAACTAAAAGATACAATAGCAATTTAATTTGTATAGACTGTGCTTTGGATCACATTCCAGCCCTCATACAGTATCAGACTGGAAGATACTGTAGCAATTCCATTCGTGCAGACTCAGCTCTACATTACAGAGCAGGGAACATATTTAAACAACCGGGAACACTTTTACACAAGACGGATCATATTTACACAACTGAGAAGATCTTTACCCAACAGGGAACCATTTTACATAATAACAGAGAACATCTTCACACAACAGCGAATACAGTAACACAACAGAGAACATATTACACAGCAGGAAATATCTTTAAAAGAACACAGGGAACATCTTTACACAACAGAGAACACAATTCCATAAATCATCAGTCTCTCGCTGTCTCTTGCTGGTTTGCTCAGTACCTTTCTCTGTCTGTTCCCTTCTGGGTCCTGATAATCTCTTCCTGGTTTTCTGTGTGTCTTTCTCTGTCTGTTCCCTTCTGGGTCCTGATAATCTCTTCCTGGTTTTCTGTGTGTCTTTCTCTGCCTGCCTCATTGTCGGTGCTGTTACTCAGTGTCCTTGTGTCATTGTGCAGTGAGGGTGAGTCCGTCAGCACGTGTGTTGCTGAGTCCGGGATTCTTGAGAAATCCGACCACAATCCTATTTTTATAAAAACATTGGAGAAATGAACATATTTCACTAACAGGCAGCTAAAATTTAGAATAGTAGTTAGCAGAGTGGCGCAGCGGAAGCGTGCTGGGCTTACAACCCAGAGTTTGATCGATCGAAACCATTCTCTGCTATTTATGTTTGGTAATAACACAAACAGTTCACTTTCAAAACATCAAGTGTTTCCCCATAATAACAAGATGCGCTCGATTGCAATCAGTTTTTTCCTTCGAGTGAACAGATCAATCAGTAACAAATCACTTTTGCTCACACGAACACAAACTGCAAACACGGACCAGCCGAGTCTCTCCCACTTTGTCAACCCCTTCCTGCAGAGTCTCCTCTCCACCACCAGATGGTGATTTTGGCCACGATAATACCAGGACAAATGGTCACAGTGAGGAGACGGTCAGCAACAGAAAATAAAACAATAACAGGGAAAACCTTTACACAACAACAGGGTACATCTTTACACAACAGAAAACATATTTACACAACAGGAAATACCTTTAGACAACAGGGAGAGCACAATCGTACAAATGCTTTGTTTCTCCATCTCAGTTTCGTTGTCTGTCTCTCTCTCTCCGTTCCTCACTTTTGCTTCCTCACAGTCTATTCGTTTTCTGTGTGTTTTTCTCTCTGTCCCGTTGTCGATGGTGTCACTCAGCGTCCTTGTAACATTGCGTAGCCAGGCTGAGCCTCCCAACACCTGTGTTATAGAACATAGAACAGTGCAGCACAGTACAGGCCCTTCGGCCCACGATGATGTGCCGAACCTTTAACCTACTCTAAGATCAAAACTACCTACATACCCTTCATTCTACTATCATCCATGTACCTATCCAAGAGACGCTTAAATGTCCCTAATGTATCTGCTTCTACTAACACCGCTGGCAGTGCATTCCACGCACCCACCACTCTCTGTGTAAAGAACCTACCTCTGACATCTCACCGAAACCTTCCTCCATCACCTTAAAATTGTGCCCCCTGGTGATAGCCCTTTCCACCCTGGGAAAAAGTCTCTGGCTATCCACTCTATCTATGCCTCTCATCATCTTGTACCCCTCTATCAAGTCACCTCTCATCCTTCTTCGTTCCAATGAGAAAAGTCCCAGCTCCCTCAATCTTTCTTCGTAAGACATGCCCTCCAGTCCAGGCAGCATCCTGATAAATCTCCTCTGCACCCTCTCTAAAGCTTCCACATCCTTCCGATAATGAGACGACCAGAACTGAACACAATATTCCAAGTGTGGTCTAACCAGGGCTTTATAGAGCTGCAGCATAACCTCGTGGCTCTTAAACTCAATCCCCCTGTTCATGAAAGCCAACACACCATACGCCTTCTTAACAACCCTATCAACTTGGGTGGCAACTTTGAGCGATCTATGGACATGGGCCCCAAGATCCCTCTGTTCCTCCACACTACCAAGAATCCTGTCTTTTCGCCTGCAATCTGCATTCAAATTCAACCCTCCAAAATGAATCACTTCACACTTTTCCAGGTTGAACTCCATCTGCCACTTCTCTGCCCAGCTCTGCATCCTGTCAATGTCCTGTTGCAACCTACAACAGCCTTCCACACTATCCACAACTCCAGCAACCTTCGTGTCATCGGCAAACTTGCTAACCCAGACTTCCACTTCCTCATCCAAGTCATTTATAAGAATCACAAAGAGCAGAGGTCCCAGAACAGATCCCTGCGGAACACCACTGGTCACCGAGCTCCAGGCTGAATACTTTCCATCTACTACCACCCTCTGTATTCTATGGGCCAGCCAATTCTGTATCCAGACAGCCAACTTTCCCTGTATCCCATGCCTCCTTACTTTCTGAATGAGCCTACCATGGGGAACCTTATCAAACGCCTTGCTGAAATCCATATACACCACATCCACTGCTTTTCCTTCATCAATGTGTTTTTTCACATCTTCAAAGAATGTAATAAGGCTTGTGAGGCATGACCAGCCCCTCACAAAGCCATGCTGACTGTCTCTAATCAAACTATGCTTTTCCAACTAATCATAAATCCTGTCTCTCAGAATCCTCTCCAATAATTTGTCCGTTACCTACGTAAGACTGACTGGTCTATAATTCCCAGGGTTATCCCTATTCCCTTTCTTGAACAAGGGAATAACATTTGCCACCCTCCAATCATCTGGTACTACTCCAGTGGACAGTGAGGACGCAAAGATCATCACCAAAGGCGCGGCAATCTCTTCCCTCGCTTCCCTTAATATCCTTGGATATATCCCGTCTGGCCCCAGGGACTTATCTGTCCTCATGTCTTTCAAAATTTCCAGCACATCCTCCCTCCTAACATCAACCTGTTCGAGCATATCAGCCTGTTTCACGCTGTCCTCACAAACGACCAGGTCCCTCTCACTAGTGAATACTGAAGCAAAGTATTCATTTAGGACCTCCCCTACCTCCTCCGACTCCAGGCACAAGTTCCCTCCACTATCCTTGATCGGCCCTACCCTCACTCTGGCCATCCTCTTGTTCCTCACATAAGTGTAGAACGCATTGGGATTTTCCTTAATCCTACCCGCCAAGACTTTTTCATGTCCCCTTCTAGCTCTCCTAATTCCATTCTTCAGTTCCTTCCTGGCTACCTTGTAACCCTCTAGAGCCCTGTCTGATCCTTGCTTCCTCAACCTTAAGTAAGCTTCCTTCTTCCTCTTGACGAGCTGTTCCACATTTCTTGTCATCCAAGGTTCCTTCACCCTACCATCCCTTCCTTGCCTCATCGGGACAGTCGCAGCAAGCGCTCCCTAAACAACTTCCACATTTCTGTCGTGCATTTCCCTGAGAACATCTGTTCCCAATTTATGCACCCCAGTTCCTGCCTAATAGCATTGTAATTCCCCCTCCCCCAATTAAATATTTTCCCATCCCGTCTGCTCCTGTCCCTCTCCATGACGATAGTAAAGGTCAGGGAGTTGTGATCACTATCACCGAAATGCTCTCCCACCGAGAGATCTGCCACCTGGCCTTGTTCGTTGCCAAGCACCAAATCCAACATAGCTTCCCCTCCAGTCAGCCTATCTACACAAACAGGTCAGTGGCAAGTGGTCCAGAGGAAAACCACAAAGAAAAAACATCCCAAAGCCACCACCCAAACCAGTGGCAAGAGGAGGCTCTCTTCTGAATCAGACTGCAACAACTCCTCTTCACTGGACGGGGAAATGCTGGAACGACAGCCCCTTCAAAAGAGGCGGCAGAACTCCGAGATGGATGATAAAGCATCCCAGCTCCCGGGCACTGGAAGCTGGAATGGGCCCGGCGTGCCCCAACCCCAATGCCCCACACGTAACGACGTGGCCAACGCATCTCAGCTCCGGGACACCGGGAGCAAAGACACGTCTGGCGCACCTGAGCTCCGGGAGACCGGGAGCTGTGATGTTTTCAAGGAGGAACAGATGGAAGCAGCTGAGGACAACCCAATGCTCTCTGCCTACAAGACCCCCCCCCCCCCGATGTCACCCGAGCGGCACAAACCCTGCATGAAAAATCAGGAGGGGTTTCTGAGCCCAACCAACGTGAAACTGCTTGCGCACAAGATGGGTATGCAGGAACATCCCGAAGGACTGGGACTAACGAGGACAAATGGTATGGGAAGCAACAACTAATTTTTAGTAAAACATGGGTGTAAGAATTGCTTCCATTAATGTGCGTAGCATTAAATCTACTACGCGATGTGTTTCAACCTTGGATTACCTTGCCAAGGTCAAAGCTGACCGACTGTTTCTGCAGCAGTGTGGAATACCACACCTCAGCACCTACAGGCAGTGGTCGCAATTGTGGTCCCACGGGCCATCGATCTGGTCGGGGGGTAATGACTGCCGTTCCTCCGGCCTGGGTATTCTGCTGCAGGGAGGTAACTTCACCATCTCCGAAGTTAAGGAGGTGGTGGGCGGCCGCCTCCTCATAGCAGACATGATGTACAACAACGCTCCGCTCCGGTTGATCAACGTGTACGCCCCGGTACAACGCAGCTCCCACTGCTGCTGGCGACATCCAGACCGGTCATCCTTGGCGGTGACTTCAACTGCATCATCGATGCGGCTGGACGATCCGGCAGTGACGACAGCAAACTGGACGCTACGTTCAGATTCCTAATCGAAACAGTTAAGGATGCCAAACTGCACGACGTCTTCAGAAAACCTGCAGACGGGGCGCAGCGCAGATACACATGGTCAAGATCGGACGGGTCTGCCCGTTCCAGGATTGACTTCCTGTTTGTGTCCCGTGCTGTCACGGTCGGAACCACCGACGTCAAGCCGGTGTTCTTCTCCGACCACTGCCTCTTACTGGCCGACTGTCACTTACAGGACGACCAGCGGGTTGGCAGAGGGATGTGGAAGCTCAATGCGACACTGCTGACCCCAGAGAACGTTGAGGAACTCAAAAGGGATTACAATGGTTGGAGGACCGTGAAACCCCTCTTTGAGTCTCCAGTTCACTGGTGGGAAGCGATTAAGGAGAACATCAAGAGGTTCTTCATCCAGAAAGGTGTTCAGAAGGCGAGAGAGAGACAGAGGGAACTGTCCCGACTCCAGAAAATTATGCAAAATCTACTCCGGTTGCAGTCAATGGGGGTCGAGGTCAAGGAGGACCTCCAAGAGGTGAAGAGCCAGCAGGCCTCGCTCTTTGCCAAGGAGGCCTCCAAGATCATCTTCCGATCCAGAGTCCGTTCCATCGAGCAGGATGAGACGTGCTCGCGTTAGTTCTTCCAAAAGGGACACAGAGAGAGCTCTGTTATCAGCAGCCTGAAGGAAGAAGATGGCTCGGTAACTTCTTCGCAGTCCGACATACTGAGGATCAGCAAATCCTTTTATGCTGGGCTGTATGACGCGAAGCACACAGACAGCAGAGCCTCCCAGTCCTTCCTGTCATCTATCACAGAGGTCTTAGATGACAGCAGGAGGGAGAGACTGGACAAGCCGCTAACTCTGGACGAGCTGACAAAGGCCGTCCAGTCTTTCGAGACGAGTAAAACTCCCGGGAGCGACGGCTTACCGGTCGAGTTGTACTCGGCCCTGTGGGACTGGGTCGGTCCGGACCTGCTGGAAGTATACGAGAGTATGCTCCTGGCCGGCAGCATGTCAGAATCCATGAGAAAAGGCATCATCACCCTCATTTACAAGCAGAAGGGGGAGAGGGCAGAAATCAGAAATTGGCGGCCCATCTCACTGCTTAATGTTGATTACAAGATTCTGTCCAAAGTCATAGCCAGTCGAGTCAAGTCTGCTCTGGAGTTGGTGATTCACCCCGAACAGACCTGTACTGTACCCGGCAGGAAGATCTCTGATAGTCTCGCGCTACTCAGGGATACGATCGCCTACGTACGGGACAGGAGGGTGGACACCTGCCTCATCAGCCTGGACCAGGAGAAGGCTTTTGACAGGATATCGCACACCTACATGATGGACGTGCTTTCCAAAATGGGGTTTGGGGAGGGAATCTGCAATTGGATCCAACTGCTCTACACAAACATCAGTAGCGCAGTCTCAATCAATGGGTGGGAATCGGAAAGTTTCCCGATCAAATCTGGAGTCAGACAGGGCTGCCATCTGTCCCCGGTCTTGTTTGTTTGCTGTATTGAACCCTTTGCTGAGTCTATTAGGAAGGATGCGAGCATAAGAGGGGTGACAATCCCAGGCAGCGGAGGCACTCAGGTCAAAACCTCCCTGTACATGGATGACGTCGCCGTCTTCTGCTCGGATCCGCTGTCCGTGCGCAGACTGATGAGCATCTGCGACCAGTTCGAACTGGCCTCGGGAGCCAAAGTTAACCACGGCAAGAGCGAGGCCATGTTCTTTGGCAACTGGGCTGACCGATCCTTTGTCCCCTTCACCGTCAGGTCAGATTACCTGAAGGTGCTGGGGATATGGTTCGGAAGGGCCGGGGCGTGCACCAAAACATGGGAGGAGCGAGTAGCCAAGGTACGACAAAAGTTGGGCATGTGGGGGCAGCGATCTCTCTCCATTGTGGGTAAGAACCTGGTCATCAGGTGCGAGGCGCTCACGTTGTTGCTCTACGTGGCGCAGGTCTGGCCCATAACCCACTCCTGCGCCGTGGCAGTCACCTGAGCCATTTTCTGCTTCATCTGGGGATCTAAAATGGACCGGGTCCGGAGGGACACGATGTTCAAATCTCTGGACATGGGCGGGAAAAATGTACCCAACGCGGCCCTCATCCTGATGACCACCTTCGTGTGCGGCTGCATCAAGCTGTGTGTAGATCCCCAGAACGCAAACTCCAAGTGTCACTACGTGCTGAGGTTCTATCTGTCCCCGGTGTTGCGAAGGATGGGCCTGGTCACATTGCCGCGGGACGCTCCATGCAGTTGGTCGGTGCCGTACTACCTATCCTTCGTGGAGCAGTTTCTGCGGGGAAACACCTTTGACCACCGGTCCATCAGGCAGTGGTCTGCACGGAATGTCCTCAAGGCCCTACGGGAAAAGGAAACGGTGGATCCTGTCGGATTGTTCCCCGAGCAGACCGTCAAAGTCATTTGGCGGAATGCCTCATCACCAGAACTTTCAAACAAGCACCAAGATGTAGCTTGGCTTGTGGTGAGAAGGGCCCTCCCCGTCAGATCCTTCATGCACACCCGAAGTCTCGCCCCCTCCGCACAGTGCCCCCGCGTTGGCTGTGGTGGGGAAGAGACGGTCGCCCACCTCCTCCTGGAATGTGCCTTTGCAAAGCAGGTATGGAAAGCGATGCAGTGGTTTTTGTCAAGGTTCATCCCAAGCAGCTCTGGAACACAGGAGTCTGTGCTCTCCGGGCTGTTCCCAGGGACGCACACCGAGACAAACATCAACTGCTGCTGGAGGACTATCAATTCGGTGAAAGACGCCGTTTGGTCTGCCCGAAACTTGCTGGTCTTCCAGCGCAAAGAGTTGTCCACCACCGAATGTTGCAGACTGGCACATTCCAAGGTCCAGGACTACGTGCTGAGGGACGCACTAAAGCATGGGGCAGCCGCAGCAAAGGCTCAATGGGGAAAGACCACAGTGTAAGGTTCCCTCACTAAGCTGGACTGAGGGGCTGGATCCATGGGAAACCTCTCGAACTGTATCGTTAATATTCTCAATTGCTGTAAATGTAAAACTGTAATTGACATGACAATTGTGAAACGGAAGGGTTGGGAAGAAACCCATGACAGTATTGAAGGAAACTGATCCCCCTGGCAATGTTTGTATTTTTTGGTGCTGTTTGGAAACTGTTTGGCAATGTAATTTTTACAGATCTTTATGAATAAAGTATATTTTGGAAATAAAAAAAAAATCTACATTTTGAGTCAGGAAACCTTCCTGGACACACCTGACAAAAACTGCTCCATCCAAACTATTTGCACTAAGCAGGTTCCAATCAGTATTAGGGAAGTTGAAGTCACCCATGACAACAACCCTGTTACTTCTGCACCTTTCCAAAATCTGCCTCCCAATCTGTTCCTCCGTGTCTCTTTTGTTATTGGGGGGGTCTATAGAAAACTCCCAATAAAGTGACTGCTCCTTTCCGGTTTCTGACTTCCACCCATAATGACTCACTAGACAAACCCTCCACGATGACCTACCTTTCTGCAGCTGTGATACTATCCCTGATTAACAATGCCACTCCCCCATTTCTTTTACCTCCCTCCCTATTCCTTTTGAAACATCTAAACCCCGGAACATCCAACATCCATTCATGCCCCTGTGATCTCCAAGTGTCCGTAATGGCCACAACATCGTAGCTCGAAGTACTGATCCATGCTCTAAGTTCACCACCCTTATTCCTGACACTTCTTGCGTTAAAATAGACACACTTCAACCCATCATACTGGCTGAAACTTTGCCCTGTCAACTGTCTAACCTTGTTCACAGACTCTCTGCACTCGGTATTTGCCTGTTCAACAGCTACCCCATCCACTGATCCATAGCTCCGGTTCCCATCCCCCTGCCAAACTAGTTTAAACCCTCCCGAAGAGCTCTAGCAAACCTCCCGCCCAGGATATTGGTGCCACTCCAGTTCAGATGCAACCCGTCCTTCTTGTACAGGTCCCACCTTCCCCAGAAGGTATCCCAATGATCCACATAACTGAAGCCCTCCCTGCTACACCAGCTCTGTAGCCACGTGTTCAGCTGCACTCGCTCTCTGTTTCTAGCCTCACTAGCACGTGGCACCGGTATCAATCCTGAGATTACTACTCTGCTCGTCCTGCCTTTTAGCTTCCAACCTAACTCCTATATTTGCTTTTCAGGTCCTCATCCTTTTTCCCAGCGATGTCATTGGTACCGATATGTACCACGACTTCTGGCTGCTCCCCCTCCTCCTTAAGAATCCTGTAGACTCGATCTGAGACATCCCTGACCCTGGCACCCAGGAGGCAACATACCATCCGGGAGTCTCGTTCGCGACCACAGAATCTCCTGTCTGTTCCTCTAACCATTGAATCTCCTATCACTGTCGCTCTCCTATTCTCCACCCTTCCCTTCTGAGCCGCAGAGCCAGGCTCAGTGCCAGAGACCTGGCCGCTGTGGCTTTCCCCTGGTAGGTTCCCCCCTACCCCCAACCGTATCCAAAACGGTATACCTATTATTGAGGGGAACGGCCACAGGGGATCCCTGCACTGTGTGCCTATTCCCTTTCCCTCCCCTGACGGTCACCCAGCTACCTTTATCCTGTGACTGAGGTGTCAGTACTTCCCTATAACTGCTCTCTATCATCCCCTCTGCCTCCCGCATGATCCGAAGTTCATCCAGCTCCAGCTCCGGTTCCCTAACGCGGTCTGTGAGGAGCTGGAGTTGGGTGCACTTCTCACAGGTGAAGTCAGCAGGGACACAAGTGGTGACCCTTACCTCCCACATCCTGCAAGAGGAGCATGCAACTGCCCTAGCTTCCATCCCCTCTGCTCGAAATTGACAACAGAGAATAAAAAAATATAAAGGAAAACCTTACCTTACCAAACCCTCCACACAAGAGTCCTTTTCTTTGGTTGGAGGAGGAGGATGGGTGGGAGACACAACACATGTAGTGTTTCGGGTTTAGCCACAGCCCGAATATATAAGTTCACTTACCCAACAGTCCCCGTGTCCGCGTCCGCCGAATCGTCAGGTAAGTACTTTACAGTGAAACGTACCTTCCCGGCTTCCCCCTGGCTCGCACTATCACCGCTTCTGCTGATCAAAGGTGTTGCTGTAATAAAAACAGAAAATGCTGGAAATGCTCAGTAGGTCTGGCAGCATCTGTGCAGAGAGAAACAGTTAACAGTTCAGGTCTGTTTCCTTAGCTCACATTAACTTTGTTTCTCTCTCCACAGATGCTGCCAGACCTGCCGACTATTTCAAGCATTTTCTGTTTATGTTTCAGATTTCCAGCATCCGCAGTATTTTGCTTTTGTACGTGTGTTGCTATGTCTGGGACTGTTTGAGTGCAATGCTATTGCTTTATAAACAGCGTTGAAACAAACATTTATCTCGCTAACACACAGCACTAATACACAGCTGGATATAAACAGCAGCCTGCAGCAGAGGGTGCAGTGGATGTTTCTTAACACAAATAATTCACCAACACTATATTTACTGCGATCCACAATCACACCACGCTTCATCTTAACACGTTTTACTCTTTATTTACATCAACTTCTTCCTTCCAGTAAACACTTCAATTTGGAACACTGCTTCCAAATCACCTTTATTCACAAACCCGAACACAAGCTGCAAATGCTGCAAACACACACCAGCCCAGACTTTCCCCTTTCTGTCAACCCATTCCTGCATCACTGCCTCTCCACCAAGAGTTGTCGCTAGAATCATACAATCATAGAATGGCGAAAGCACAGAAGGAAGCCATTCGGCCTGACGAACCCATGTTGGCTCTCTGCGAAAGCAACTCACCTCGTCTCACTCCCCAGTCAGTTCAATTTCGGTGGTGGGAAAACTTCTCGAAAGAATAATTCGGGTCAAAATTAATAGTCCCATGGACAAATGTGGGTTAATTCAGGAAAGACAGCATGGATTTCTTCAGGGAAAATCATGTTTAACTGTCCTGCTGGAGTTTTTTGATGAGGTAACAGAGAGGGTTGATGAGGGCAATGCTGTTGATGTGGTGTACATGGACTTTCAAAAGGTCTGGCAGCATCTGAATGGTCACTGACCTGAAACATTAACTCTGTTTCTCTCTCCACAGATGCTGCCAGACCTGCTGAGTATTTCCAGCACTTTTTGTTTATATTTCAGATTTCTAGCATCTGCAGTATTTTGCTTTTATTGACTTTCAAAAGGAGTTTGATACAGTGCAACACAACAGACTTGTGAGCAAAGTTATAACTCATGGAATAAAAGGGATAGTGTAGAACTTCAAAAGGACATAGACAAGTTGGTGGAATGGGAGGACAGTCTCCCACCCGCCCTCCTCCTCTAACCAAAAAAAAAGGACTCGGTGGGGTGTTTATAAGGTAAGGCTTTTTCGATTTCTCTGGTTTTATTGTGATTGGTAAATAATTTTCGTACCTTTTTCATTTAACTAAGTTTAAACTTATGATTAAAAATGGCAGGAGATCTCAGACCCGTATCATGCTCCTCTTGCTCAATGTGGGAGCTCAGGGACATGGCTGATGACCCTGTCTCCTTCACGTGCAGGAAGTGTGTCCAGCTGCATCTCTTGTTAGACCGCATGACGGCTCTCGAGCTGCGGATGGACTCACTTTGGAGCATGCGCGATGCTGAGGAGGTCGTGGATTGCACGTTTCGTGAATTGGTCACACCGCAGATTAGGATTGCTGAGGGAGAAAGGGAATGGGTGACCAAAAGGCAGAGAAAGAGCAGGAAGGCAGCGCAGGAGTCCCCTGCGGTCATCCCCCTCCAAAACAAGTATACCTTTTTGGATACTGTTGAGGGAGATGGCTCACCAGGGGAAGGCAGCAGTAGCCAGGTCCATGGCACCGTGGCTGGCTCTGCTGCTCAGAAGGGCGGGAAAAAGAGTGGAAGGGCTATAGTCGTAGGGGATTCGATTGTAAGGGGAGGAGACAGGCGGTTCTGTGGTCGAAAACGAGGCTCCCGAATGGTATGTTGCCTCCCAGGTGCACGGGTCAGGGATGTCTCAGATCGGCTGCAGAACATTCTAAAGGGGGAGGGTGAACAGCCAGTTGTCATTGTGCACATAGGCACTAATGATATAGGTAAAAAACGGGATGAGGTCCTACAAGCAGAGTTTAGGGAGTTAGGAGCCAAGTTAAAAAGTAGGACCTCAGAGGTAGTAATCTCAGGATTACTACCAGTGCCACGTGATAGTCAGAGTAAAAATGAAAGAATAGTCAGGATGAATGCGTGGCTTGAGAGATGGTGCAGGAAGGAGGGGTTCAGATTTTTGGGACATTGGGACCGGTTCTGGGGGAGGTGGGACTATTACAAATTGGACGGTCTACACCTGGGCCGGACTGGAACCAATGTCCTTGGAGGTGCTTTTGCTAACGCTGTTGGGGAGGGTTTAAACTAATGTGGCAGGGGGATGGGAACCAATTGAGGTCAGTTGACAGTGAGGAGGTAGTAACAAAAGCCTGTAAGAAACTAGATCATGAAGTCAGTGTGACTAAGGGGAAGAGCAGGCAGGGAGCAGATGATGAATATAAAGGGACTGGTGGTCTGAGGTGCATTTGTTTTAATGCAAGAAGTGTAGTTGGTAAGGCAGATGAACTTAGGGCTTGGATTAGTACCTGGGAGCATGATGTTATTGCTATTACTGAGACTTGGTTGAGGGAAGGGCATGATTGGCAACTAAATATCCCAGGATATCGATGCTTCAGGCGGGATAGAGAGGGAGGTAAAAGGGGTGGAGGAGTTGCATTACTGGTCAAAGAGGATATCACAGCTGTGCTGAAGGAGGGCACTATGGAGGACTCGAGCAGTGAGGCAATATGGACAGAACTCAGAAATAGGAAGGGTGCGGTAACAGTGTTGGGGCTGTACTACAGGCCTCCCAACAGCGAGTGTGAGATAGAGGTACAAATATGTAAACAGATTATGGAAAGATGTAGGAGCAACAGGGTAGTGGTGATAGGAGATTTTAATTTTCCCAACATTGAATGGGATTCGCTTAATGTTAGAGGTCCAGATGGAGCAGAATTTGTAAGGAGCATCCAGGAGGGTTTTCTGGAGCAGTATGTAAATAGTCCAACTCGGGAAGGGGCCATACTGGACCTGGTGTTGGGGAATGAGCCCGGCCAGGTTGTTGAAGTTTCAGTAGGGGACTACTTTGGGAATAGTGATCACAATTCCGTAAGCTTTAAAATACTCATGGACAAAGACGAGAGTGGTCCTAAAGGAAGAGTGCTAAATTGGGGGAAGGCCAACTATACCAAAATTCGGCAGGAGCTGGGAAATGTAGATTGGGAGCAGCTGTTTGAAGGTAAATCCACATGTGATATGTGGGAGGCTTTTAAAGAGAGGTTGATTAGCGTGCAGGAGAGACATGTTCCTGTGAAAATGAGGGATAGAAATGGCAAGATTAGCGAACCATGGATGACAGGTGAAATTGTGAGACTAGCTAAGAGGAAAAAGGAAGCATACATAAGGTCTAGGCGGCTGATGAAAGACGAAGCTTTGAAAGAATATCGGGAATGTAGGACCAATCTGAAACGAGGAATTAAGAGGGCTAAAAGGGGTCATGAAATATCTTTAGCAAACAGGGTTAAGGAAAATCCCAAAGCCTTTTATTCATATATAAGGAGAAAGAGGGTAACTAGAGAAAGGATTGGCCCACTAAAGGACAAAGGAGGAATGTTATGCTTGGACTCAGAGAAAATGTGTGAGATTCTAAACGAGTACTTTGCATCGGTATTCACCGAGGAGAGGGACATGACAGATGTTGAGGTTAGGAACAGATGTTTGATTACTCTAGGTCAAGTCGGCAAAAGGAGGGAGGAAGTGTTGGGTATTCTAAAGGGCATTAAGGTGGACAAGTCCCCAGGTCCGGATGGGATCTATCCCAGGTTACTGAGGGAAGCGAGAGAGGAAATAGCTGGGGCCTTAACAGATATCTTTGCAGCATCCTTAAACACGGGTGAGGTCCCGGAGGACTGGAGAATTGCTAATGTTGTCCCCTTGTTTAAGAAGGGTAGCAGGGATAATCCAGGAAATTATAGACCGGTGAGTCTGACGTCAGTGGTAGGGAAGCTGCTGGAGAAGATACTGAGGGATAGGATCTATTCCCATTTGGAAGAAAATGGGCTCATCAGTGATAGGCAACATGGTTTTGTGCAGGGAAGGTCATGTCTAACCAACTTAATAGAATTCTTTGAGGAAGTGACAAAGTTGATTGATGACGGAAGGGCTGTCGATGTCATATACATGGACTTCAGTAAGGCGTTTGATAAGGTTCCCCATGGCAGGCTGATGGAGAAAGTGAAGGCGCTTGGGGTCCAAGGTGTACTAGCTAGATGGATAAAGAACTGGCTGGGCAACAGGAGACAGAGAGTAGCAGTAGAAGGGAGTTTCTCAAAATGGAGACGTGTGACCAGTGGTGTTCCACAGGGATCCGTGCTGGGACCACTGTTGTTTGTGATATACATTAATGATTTGGAGGAAAGTATAGGTGGACTGATTAGCAAATTTGCAGACGACACTAAGATTGGTGGAGTAGCAGATAGTGAAGGGGACTGTCAGAGAATACAGCAGAATATAGATAGTTTGCAGAGTTGGGCTGAGAAATGGCAGATGGAGTTCAATCAGGGCAAATGCGAGGTGATGCATTTTGGAAGATCCAATTCAAGAGTGAACTATACAGTAAATGGAAAAGTCCTGGGGAAAATTGATGTCCAGAGAGATTTGGGTGTTCAGGTCCACTGTTCCCTGAAGGTGGCAACGCAGGTGAATAGAGTGGTCAAGAAGGCATACGGCATGCTTTCCTTCATCGGACGGGGCATTGAGTACAAGAGTTGGCAGGTCATGTTACAGTTGTATAGGACTTTGGTTCGGCCACATTTGAAATACTGCGTACAGTTCTGGTCGCCACATTATCAAAAGGATGTGGATGCTTTGGAAAGGGTGCAGAGGAGGTTCACCAGGATGTTGCCTGGTATGGAGGGCGCTAGTTATGAAGAGAGGTTGAGTAGATTAGGATTATTTTCATTAGAAAGACGGAGGTTGAGGGGGGACCTGATTGAGGTGTACAAAATCATGAGAGGTATAGACAGGGTGGATAGCAAGAAGCTTTTTCCCAGAGTGGGGGTTTCAATTACTAGAGGACACGAGTTCAAAGTGAAAGGGGAAAAGTTTAGGGGGGATATGCGTGGAAAGTTCTTTACGCAGAGGGTGGTGGGCACCTGGAACGCATTGCCAGCGGAGGTGGTAGATGCGGGCACGATGGAGTCTTTTAAGATGTATCTAGACAGATACATGAATGGGCAGGAAGAAAAGAGATACAGAAGCTTAGAAAATAGGCGACATGTTTAGAGAGAGGATCTGGATCGGCGCAGGCTTGGAGGGCCGAAGGGCCTGTTCCTGTGCTGTAATTATCTTTGTTTGTTCTATGACAGGTGAAGTTCAATGCAGAGAAATGTGAATTGATTCATTTTGGTCAGAAGAACATGGAGTGACAATATAGAATAAAGGGTACAATTCTAAAGGGGGTGCAGGAGCAGAGGGACCTGGGGGTAGAAGTCATTGGTTGAGAGAGCGGTTAATAAAGCATACAGTATCATCGGCTTTAGTAATAGAGGCATAGAGGACAAGAACAAGGAGGTCATGTTGAACTTGTATAAGACACTAGCCTCAGCTGAAGTACTGCGTCCAGTTCTGGGTGCCACACTTTAGGAAAGATGTGAAGGCATTGGAGAGATTATGGAAAAGATTCATGAGAATGGTTCCAGGGATGAGGACCTTCAGTTATGAAGATAGATTGGAGAAGTTCGGACTGTTTTCCTTGGAGAAAAGAAGGCTAAGAGGAGATTTCATAGTGGTATTCAAAATGATGAGGGGTGTGGACAGAGTGGATAGGGAGAAACTGTTCCCACTTGTGAAAGGATCGAGAATGAGAGGGCACAGATTTAAAGTAATTGGTAAAAGAAGCAAAAGCGACATGGGGTAAAACTTTTTCACGCAGCGAGTGGTTAAAGTATGAACTGCCTGAGAATGTGATGGAGGCAGGTTTAATTGAAGCATTCATAGGGGAATTAGACTGTTATCTGAAAAGGAAGAATGTGCAGGATAATGGGGAGAGGACGGGGAAGTGACATGAGGTGAATTGCTCATTTGGCGAGTCAGTGCAGACACGATGGGCCAAATGGCCTCCTTCTGTGCAGTAACAATTCTGTGATTCCAATATTCAAGTCATTTATATATATGGTGGTCCTGACACTGACCCTTGTGGACATCACTGTTCACCATCTTCCATTCTGAAAAACAACCAAATACCACAACTCGCTTTTCTTGATATTTCATACATTTTTTAATCGAAGCAGATACTGACCCTCCTATTCCAGGAGCCTCAGTTTTGTTACCCAGCCTTTTATGTGGTAGTTTGTCAAACGCTTTCTGAAAATCCATATAGACAACATCCATTGCTTTCCCTTCATCAACCTTTTCTGTTATTTCATCAAAAAATCAGTTATTTATTCATAGATGCAGCACTGAAACAGGCCCTTCGGCCCACCAAGTCTCTGCCGACCAACAACCACCCATTTATGCTAATCCAACATTATTCCCATATTCCCGACCACATCCCCCACCACCTACCTCCACTGGGGGCAATTCACAATGGTCAATTTACCAATCAATCTGCAAGTCTTTGGCTGTGCGAGGAAACACACGCAGTTGCAGGGAGAACTCAAACTGCGCACAGACATTAGCCAGAACTGAACACGGGTCGCTGGAGCTGTGAGGCGGCGGTGCCAAACACTGTTCGCCCAAAATGACCGCAGCAGGACTCGAACCTACAATCTTCTGATAACATCGTTAAATACACCGATGTCAGACGCCTTATCCATTAGGCCACCCGGCCAATAGTGAAGGATTGGAGAGGTGCTGAACCTCTCAGTTTTCGGTCTACCCAAACCAAGTTCAAGGCCTGAACAATGAACCGATTGCCTCTCATTAGTTCTGTGAATAATACAATGATTTAATGGACAAAGTTTTGAAACATTCCTGCCCATAAATCTTGATAACAGAGAGTGTGTGGATCTCCTGACTCAGAATGTTTAGTGGATACAGTCCTCAGATCCGACAAGGAATCCCTGAACATCCACAGGAAAGACAGTGTGGATGAGGAAATGGAAGAGCCGGGAGCTGAAACTCAGGGACGGCCGAGCTCTCCTGTCATTGAGCTTGTGTGTCTGCTCTGCTCGCCGCACTTCCTGCTCTACTTTGTTTCCAATGAAAAGATGAAAAGGGCCGTTCGGTTTTCCTCTCACTGACAGCGTGTTTCACTTGGGTTAATATAACCCGGGACTTTTGCTGCTGAAATGAATTCTGCAAGGTCCCAGCAAACACACCGGCTCCCTCCTTTCTCCCCTCTTTCTATCGGATTGTTTTACCATGAGGGGCTCAATAATAACAAACCCCCTGCAGGGAATGACCGCAAATTGAGCATCTATCTGGGGCAAGTGGGCAGCTTTCTGGGTTCTAGGTTCCCCCTACCCCGCCCCTCCCTCCCTTCAGTCCAAGCCCCTCTTCACTTTCTTTGGGACTTTGATGAGGGTGAAATGGGGAAAGTTCCCATTGATGTTTGAATGCTGAATTGCTGCAGATCTCTGCGCACGCGCGGTGTTGCCCCGCCCCCAGTGGGACCTCACAATGAGGAGTGGAGCGCATGCGCAGCCTTTCCCCAACCCAATCTGTGAGGCCATTCACTCAATCAGGGGAAGATGGTTAAAATCAGCTGCTAATGGAGACTTCCCGGGCCTGGGGGAAGGGAACAAACAGCATCTGCTTCCAGCAGCCACTGCTTTGGGAGCATGTCCGCAGATGTGCTCAGAGATTCGCATTGAGTGGTGGGAAGTTGAGGGGGAGTCGGGGAGTGTTTGTAACAGACACTGTGGAGCAGGAGCTGCTCCCGGAACATGGAGTGAGCCGGGGACACGGGGAAGGGAGAGTTCATTCTCGGACAGTGTCTGTACAGGCTCAGGGAGACACAATGGGAAGAAGTCACTATTGAAAATCACTGACAATGTCACCACCCAAAGGAGAGGGAATTTTCCTGCTTTAGTTCCAGTCTCTCACTGTTTGTTGGATTGTGAACAGTGGGGGCAAAATAGCCGCAAAATAACCATGTGGACAGTTAGACAAAGACCATTTATTGCAGACACCAGGTGAGAAGTGTGAAAGGCACATTTTAAATAGTGGCTGCTTGTTTTCCGTTGAAATAGAAATGTGACTGTGTAAAGGTCACTGCTCGATCGGACAGTCCCTGTCATTGAGCAGTGCAGGGCTTGTGTTGTTTCTGAATGTCACAAACTTGTTGTAAATCCACTGCAAACACCTGGTAAACAGAAGCTGAATACTGCAGTACTGCAGTGGAGTCAGACACTGACACTGTTTGTGTTCCTGGTTTTCATTTCGCGATTGTTCATAATGATTATTATTGGGACGATTACATTGATCCCTTTTGTATCTTCTATCTCACCAGTTCTTTCATTCCTGCAGGAAAATACATGAAGGAACCTGACTGGATGTGGTGATTCTTGGACACAAGGAAAAGTGCAGCGAGCTCGTTCCAACACACAGTCGGTACAGGATCACTCACAAAGCACAGAGATACTGCCAGCTCATCAGTTCCACTAGAACAAACAAAAGAAGTAGTCAGACAGACACTGATCCCAAAGTCGAGAGACACATTTTCAATCCAACAGTCAAACAACAGCAGGAGAGACAGAAGTTGTTTCCATTTCACTCCAATTCAGTACAGCTGACAGGTTGATACATCAATCACAGTCCAAAAACAAACCCATCATCAGATCTAAATAAACTCTGTCACCATGGTTACATTTTAAATATAAACCTTGAAACAGAACAGACAAAATTTGCATGATTGAAAGGTACAGAATGAATGCAAGGAGGCTTCAAGGGGATTTGGACAGGGTAAGTGAATGGGCAAGAACATGGCAGATGGAATATAATGTGAATAAGTGTGAATTTCTCCACTTTGGGAGAATAAACAGAAAGACAGAGTATTTCTTAACTGGTGAGAGGTTGAGAAGTGTCGATGTCCAAAGGTACCTGGGTGTCCTTGTTCATGAGACACTAAAAGCTCGTGTGCAGGTGCAGAAATCAATTAGGAAGGCAAATGGTATGTTGGCTTCATTGAAAGGGGATTTGAGTACATGGTTAAAGATGTATTGCTTCAATTGTATAAAGTCTGGCTGAGACTGCACCTGGAATATTCTGTACTATTTTGGTTTCCTTATTGAAGGAAGGATAGACTTGTCACAGAGGGAGTGCAACAGAGATTCACCGGACTAATCCCCTGGGATGGTGGGATTGTCTTATGATGAGAGACTACAGAAACTGGGCCGAAATTCTCTGGAGTTTCGAAGAATGAAAGGTGATCTCATTGAAACATACAAAATTCTTCCAGGGTAGATATGGAGAGGATGTTTCCTCTGTCTGGTGAGTCTAGAACAAGGGGACACAGACTCAGAATAAGGGCAGGCCATTTGAGACTGAGATGAGCAGGAATTTCTTTACTCAGAGGGTGGTAAATCTGTGGAATTCTTTATCCCAGTGGGCTGTGGAAGATCAATCATTGAACATATTCAAGACAGAAATCGATAGATTTCTAAATACTAACAGGATCAAGGGAGATAGAGATAGCAGGAAAAATGGCGTAGAGGTAGATGATCAGTCACGATCTGTTTGAATGTTGGAGCAGGCTTGATGGGCTGAATGGCCTAATGCCCCTATTTCCTATCATCCTTTGAATCCCAATAATGTACATCAGAACGTTAGACCAAGTTATGCATTACATACCAGTTCAAAAATCCCACAGAGATTAAGACTGAAAGATACAGTATCAATTCCATTACTACAAAATGAAGGACTTGGAGCTTGCAGACCAGCCCATGTATAAGATTGAAAGTTATATTTTCATTCACAATCGTTTTCACAGAGCTAAATATTAAATACCAATCCACAACTTGCAAAGGACTACCAAATAAAACCTACAACTGTAAAATACAGTTAATCCATATTTTAAATTAAACACAAGGCAAACAAATATTGATACATTAAGAGAGTGGGAAACAGTGAGAGCAGAGTGGAGCATCAAGAGCCCAGGAGAGAGAGGGAGCAAGAGTTCACTCGGAGAGCAGGGAACAGCGAGAGCACGCGTCAAAAAACGCAAAGGAATCCACAATTAATGGGAAAACACTGAATGGTGTAGAGGAAGTGAGGGACGTTGGAGTGAATGTCCACAGATTCCTGAAGTAGTAGTCCAGGTCAATAAGCTGGTTCAGCAGGTATCTGGAATCCTTTCCTTTATTAACTGAGTTATAGAATATAAGGGTGATCTGGGTGTCCATGTCAATAAGTCACTGACAGCTAACATGCAGGTGCAGCAAGCAATTAGGAAGGCTAATAGTATGTTAGCCTTTATCACAAGAGGATTTGAGTACAGGAGTAGTGAATTCTTGCTTCAATTGTATAGAACCCTGGTTAGACCGCACTTGGAGTACTGTGTACAGTTTTGGTCTCCTTACCTGAGGCAGGATATTATTGCCATGGAGGGAGTTCAACGAAGGTTCATCAGACTTGTTCCTGGGATGGTGGGATTGTCCTATGAAGAGAGATTGGGGAAACTGGGGCTGTCTTCTCTAGAGTTTTGAAGAATGAGAGGTGATCCCATTGAAACCCACAAAATACTTAAAGGACAGTCAGGGTCGATGCAGCTAAGATGTTTCCCCTGGTTGGGGAGTCGAAAATCAGGGGACACAATTTCAAAATAAGGGGGAAGCCACTTAGGACAGAGATGAGGAGAAATGTTGTTACTCAGAGGGTTGTGAATCTTTGGAATTCTCTACCCCAGAGGGCTGTGGAAGCTCAGTCGTTGAGTATGTTTAAAGCAGAGATTGACAGATTAGTAAATACAAATGACATAAGGGAATATGAGGAAAGCGTGGGAAAAAGGGCATTGAAGTGGATGTTCAGCCAAGATCATATTGAATGGCGGGGCAGTCTCGATGGGCTGAATGGCCGACTCCTGCTCCTATGTTTCGATGTGCCTAACTCCACATTATCGATGAGACACAGCCTCAGGCCGACTTGTCGGGTGGTGCAAACAGATAACACTGCTTCTGATCTTCACCAGAACAGAGACTGAGATGTAACATTGATCATCAAACAGACTGTGAGAGAATACAACAGAATAAAACACATGGAGAGACACTGTGGAATAACAAATAGATTAGATTGGAATGTTGAATTTTGATTGGAATGGATAAAACACCAGAAACAGCAGATTAAATTGGGATTCTCATCATTATATTGATCTGAGACAGAAAAGAGAAACTGATGGGAAGAAGGAACAATGGAACTGTTCAGTTTTTTTGAGTTTTTCACTCACCCATGAAAGCTGATTTAAAAAAGATGCAAATAACAGAGAATTTCACCAAAAAGGGAGATTAAATGCTGCCGAAACCTTGGATCGAAGAATGCCCCAACAGATCACCTGTTTAACTGTCTCCTCGCTGGGGGATTTCAATCAGTGAGAAATATTATTTGCTACCTTTTTTTTGTTAAATGAACCCAGAACTGTCACTTGGAGTTAATATCTGCATTCCGACTCCTGAATATTTTCTGGACACATTTCCTGCTGAAAGAACTAAGAAATCTTTTCTAATTTACACAATACTATATACACATTCATCAAACCTCTTAAGCTAGCATCCTTGGTGCTGCTCTCTCTTCTCCCAAACCTCATCTCATGTGACTGTTACATCATCACTCTGACAGTGGGAGGGGTTGATCCCACTATCTTCAGCATTAACCCTTTACATCCTTATACTACACTGTCTGTCCAAACAAATGGGTGGAGGGAACTTCCTTCATTTATTCAAACACTTGAAAATCAACTCAAAGCCATCAGAGAGAGAGAGAGGGAGAGAGAATGTCAGAGAACTTCCTGCATCCAGTCCTGACCCTGTCACACTCAGCAGCTGCTCACCCAGACCCCACTCTCATCAACACTGAACATTGTTACAGAGACCCTTCAAATAATGTTTATAAAAGGCGGAAAAATTCAAAGTTCATCGCAGCCGGATTGAATGGAACAAAGTTTAATATCTTCTCACCGTCTCTCAACACCCACGAGACATAGGTTTTCTTATTTGGTTCCTTTGATTTTTCTTGTTCCTGATTGACAAATATTCCAAACCTCGGATCAACCCTCCCACTTGCGTCATGTCCCCAGTCTCGGTTAAAAGCAACACATAACGACACAAACACTCTGAAACAAACAACGCAGTCACACTTTCCTTCAGTGAGATTAATGTCGAGCTGTTTTCCAGATTGAATGTAACCGTGAACAAATTTGTGTCAAAGAAGTTGCCTTTGGCGGATCAGCACTGAATTTCTGGACAAGGAGGAACAGCCATTCCCAACTCACATCCTTCACAAAGGCTGTTTTCTCCTGTGACTGAAATTCATCATGTAATTTGAATTCCAAGTTCAAGTTCACAAAACAGAGATTTAAATGATTGATAAAGAAATTTCTAAAGCATATCACAAATGTGAAATAAGGCTTTGCTGGGAGTTGAACCCAGGCTCTTCTGTTTATTACGCTGGTGCTTTTACCAACTAAGCTACAGAGCCAAATCACTAATGCGGCTCTAGTTGAAATCAGAGGAGGATCTGTTTATTCTCATCACACGTCTCCACTGGTCACAACATATTTTAACTTTTCCTACTTACTGATACAGTCATATACTCTATTTTTCCCAAAACTGAGAATGGAGGTGGAGGGGCGACATGATAGAGGTTGACAAAGTTATGAGTGGCAGAGACAGAGTGGATAGTCAGAAGCTTTTTCACAGGGTGGCAGAGTCAGTTACGAGGGGACATAGGTTTAAGGCAAGAGGGGCAAAGTTTAGAGGGGATGTGCGAGGCAAGTTCTTTACACAGAGGGTGGTGAGTGCCTGGAACTTGCTGCCGGGGAAGGTGGTGGAAGCAGGGAAGATAGCGACGTTTAAGAGGCATCTTGACAAATACATGAATAGGATGGGAAGAGAGGGATACGGTCCCCTGAAGTGCAGAAGGTTTTAGTTTAGACAGGCATCAAGATCGGCGCAGGCTTGGAGGGCCGAATGGCCTGTTCCTGTGCTGTACTGTTGTTTGTTCTTTGCACATAGATAACACGTTTATAGATGTGGTCACCCCACAGCTTAAGAGTATGCAGGGAGAGAGGGAATGGGTGACCACCAGGCAGTCAAAAAGAATCAGGCAGGTAGTGCAGGACACCCCGAGTGCGTCTCACTCTCCAGCAGGTATTCAGTTCTGAATACAGAGGACAATGATGCTTCACCTGGGGAGTGCAGCCGGAGACAAGTCCATGACACCATGGGTGACTCAGCAGCAAAGGGGAGTACAGGGAAGACTGGAAAAGCCATAGTGATAGCTGATTCAATCGTCAAGGGAACAATCAGGTGTTTCTTTGGCCACAGACGTGAATCCAGGAATGGAGTGTTGGCTCCCTGGTGCCAGGGTCAAGGATGTCATTGAGCAGTTGCAGAGCACCCTGAAGCGGAAGGGTGAACAGCCAGCAGTGGTAGTCCACATCAGAACCAACAACATAGGTTGATATAAGGATGTTGTGCTGCAGTCAGAACTTAGGGAGTGAGGTAAGAAATTAGCAAGCAGGACATCAAAAGTAATAATCTCCGGATTACTCCCAGTGCCACGTGCAAGTGAGTACAGGAATAGATGGATAAGACAGATGAATGTACAGGAATAGATGGATAAGACAGATGAACGTGTGGCTGGAAAGATGGTGCAGGAGGGAGGACTTTAGATTTTTGGGACAGGTTGGACGGGTTGCACCTGAACCGAGCCAGGACGGAGTTCCTTGCAGGATGTTTTGCTAGTGCTGTTGGGGAGGGTTTAAACTAGTTTGGCAGAGAGATGGGGACTGGAAGGTAGAGTCAGATCAGAAATGAAAATGGAAGGCAGAAAATTAATGGAGTCTGGAAGAGAGAGGAAATACTGATTAGAAAATTCAAAACAAAAAATGTTGGCAGTGCTCAAGGATATCTAAATCAATGCAAGGTGTATAGCAAATGAAGCAGATGAGCTCAGGGCACAGTTAGACACATGGCAGTATGATATCATAGCTATTACACAAACATGGCTAAAGGAGGGACAGGCGTGGCAGCTCAATCTTCCTGGTTACAGGGTTTTCAGACGTGAGAGGGAAGGGGATAAAAAAGGAGGGGGAGTGGCAATTTTGGTCAAAGAAACTATGACAGCTGTGAGGAGGGATGATATGTTGGAAGGTTTATCAAATGAGACCGTATAGATTGAGCTGAGGACCAAAAAAGAGGCAATCACACTGCTGGGAGTGTACTATAGACCCCTAAACAGTCAGAGGGAGATGGAAGAGCAGATATGTAGGCAAATATCTGAGAAGTGCAAGAACAATAGGGCAGTAACAGTGGGGGATTTGTACCACCCAAACATTAACTGGGATACTTTTTGTGTAGAGGGAATTGAGGGAGCAGAATTCTTGAGGTGCATTCAGGAGTACTTTTTTAGCCAATATGTAGCAAGTCCAACAAGAGAGGGTGAAGTTTTAGACTTAGTTTTAGGAAATGAAGAGGGGCAGGTGGAAGAAGCGTCAGTGGGACAGCAATTTGGTGGTAGTGATCATAATTCAGTCAGTTTTAATATAATTATGGAAAGGACAAGGACAGAACAGGAGTTAGAGTTTTCAATTGGGGTAAGACCAACTTTACTAAGGTGAAGATTGATTTACCGAAAGTGGACTGAAAACAGGTAGTTGAAGGTAAATCAGTGTCAGAGCAGTGGGAAGAATTCAAAGGGGAGATTCCAGGGGTTCAGAGTCAACATGTTCCCACAAAGAAAAAGGGTGGGAAGGCCAAAACTAGAGCCCCATGGATGTCAAGGAGTTTACGGGTGTAATAAGGCAGTAAAGGAAAGTTTATGCCCAACACAGAGAACTGAATACTACAGAAAGCCGAGAGGAGTATAGAATGTGGAGGGGGGAAATCAACATTGAAATTAGGAAAGTTAAGCGAGAGCATAAAAGAATATTGGCAATCAAAATTATGGTGAACCCAAAGATGTTTTATCAATACATTGAGAGCAAAAGGATAAATAAGGAAAGAATAGGGCACAGAAAAGACCAAAAAGGTAACCTATGTGTAGAGCAGAAGATGCTGGCATTGTTCTGAATAAATACTTTGCATCTGTCTTCACAAAAGAGGGGGAAGATGCATATATTGTAGATAAGGAAGAGGGGTGTGAAGTATGGATGTGATCCATACAGAGGGAAAGAGGACATATTAATGGGATTAGTGTATATGAAAGTTGATAAATCACGAGCACCGGATGGAATGCACCTCAGGCTGTTAAAAAGAAGCAAGAGAGGAAATAGCAGAAGAGCTGATCATCATTTTCCAGACCTCACTGGATACAAGTGTGGTGATGGAGGATTGGAGGACTGCTAACGTTGTACCTTTGTTTAAAAAGGGAGTGAGGGAGACCAAATAATTACAGGCCAGTCAGTCTAACATCAGTAGTGGGCAAATTATTGGAATCTATTCTGAGAGACAGGATAAAATGTTACTTCGAAAGGCACAGATTAATCAAGGATAGTCAGCATGGATTTGTTAAGGGAAGATCTTGTCTAACCAACTTGATCGAAATTTTGAAGAATTAAGAAAGAAGATAGATGAGGGTAGTGCAGTTGATGTAGTCTTCACGGATGTAAATGTAGGGGGTATGAGTTTGCAGATGGCACAAAGATTGGCTGTGTGGTAAATAGCAAGGAGGATAGCTGTAGACTGCAGGAAGATCTTCATGGTCTGGTCAGATGGACAGAAAAATGGCAAATGGAATTCAATTCAGAAGTGTGAGTTGATGCACTTGGGGAGGTTAAACAAGGCAAAGGAATACACAATTAATTGGAGAAGACTGAGAGGTGTAGAGGAAGTGAGGGACCTTGGAGTAAATGTCCACAGATCCCTGAAGGTAGCAGGACAGGTCGTTAAGGTGGTAAGAAGGCATATGGAATCCTTTCCTTTATTAGCCGAGGTATAGATTTAAGAGCAGGGAGGTTATGCTGGAACTGTATAAATCATTAGTCAGGCCACAATGAATACTGTATGCAGTTCTGATCACCTTATTACAGAAATGATGTAATTGCACTCGAGAGGGTGCAGAGGAGATTCACGAGGATGTTGCCGGGATTGGAAAAATGCAGCTATGAGGAAAGACTGGATAGGCTGGGGCTGTTCTCCTTGGCACAGAGAAGGCTGAGGGGAAATCTCATTGAAACATACAAAATTTTGAGGTGCCTGGATAGAGTTGAAGTGAAGGGCCTATTTACCTTAGCAGAGAGGTCAGTGACTGGGGGAAACAGATTTAAAGTGATCTACACTAATGGAATTGATTCTGTATCTTTCCATTTCACAGTGTGGGTGAGTTCTGAACTGGTATCTAATTTGTGTCTCAGGTTACAATATCTTTCAGCACCTTAGAAACTTTCTCTGTAATGAATGTTGAACTTGTATGTAACTTGTATCTCAGGGTACACTATGGGGATGTTTAAACATCCTTTATCATGAATGGATGTGAGCTTTGAGTATGGTATTTAATTTAAATCTCAGGGTCCACCATTACGTTAGATTCTGTGCCATTCAATCAATACTGTGTGCCAATTCTATCTGATATTTAATTGATTGCTAAGTCTGCATTATATTTAGATTGACACATTGTATTTCAATCTGTTAATGAGGGTGACTTTGACCTGGGATTGAGGTATCTGACTGTCAATGGGACTGAATTGGGGTGAAATGGAAACAACTTATTTCTCTCCTGCTTTGTTTGATTGTTGGATTGAAAATGTGTTTCTGGAACTCGGGATCAATGTGGACCTGACTACTTCTGCAGTCTGAGACTAGGGAACTGATGAACTGTCTATCCCTCTGTACTCTGAGTGATAATGTACCTACTGTGTGTGAGAGGAGCTGGCTGCACTGTTCCTTGTGCTTCGAGTGCAGCAACCATCACATTAATCACGATACCTTCAAGTATTTGCCTGTATGAAGAAAAAATATGTCTAAACTCAAGAACAGGGGAGGTGCAAAATATCAAAGAGGTGAATTTAATTTCGCAATTAATAATCATTAAAAACACCCACAAATGAAAACCAGTGTCAGTATCTGTCTCCACTGAAGTACTGAAGCTCCCAGCTCCTGCATCACAAGTATTCTGGGCAGATCCATCGAGACAAAACACTGCACTGGGATCGTCCCAACTGCTCGATGCTCCACACATATTTCCAGCCACCCTGCTTCATATGCACAAATAAAGAAAAATAAAGCCCCATATGTATATCCCTCAATTCCTTTCTTCCCATACAGTTGTTCCACCTCCCCTTAAATGCATCGATATTATCGCCTCGACCTCACCCTGTGGTTGCAAATTCCAGATTCTAACCACTCACTACATAAATACCTTTTTCATGAATTCCTCATTGGTTTTATGAATGTCGATTTTATATTTTTGGCTCTTGTTTCAGACAACACCACAAGAGGAAACATATCTGCATGTATTCGATAGAAGCCCTTCACTATTTCCTCACTTTTTTCATTTGTTCATGTGATGTCGGCATCACTGGCTCTGCCAGCATTTATTGCCCATTCCAAATTGCCCTTGACAAAATGGTGGTGAGCTGCCTTATTGAGCTGCTGCAGTCCTTGAGATGTAGGAATTCCAACGGTGCTGTTTGGAAGGGAATTCCAGGATTTTGACCCAGCGACAGTGCAGGAATGGTGATATAGTTCCAAGTCAGGATGGTGTGTGGCTTGGAGGGGAACTTGCAGGTGGTAGTGTTCCCATGCATCTGCTGCCCTTGTCCTTGTTGGTGGTAGAGGTTCCAGGTTTGGAAGGTACTGTCGAAGAAGCCTTGGTGTGTTGCTGCAGTGCATCTTTTAGCTGGTACGCACTGCTGCCACTGTGCATCAGTGGTGAATGGAGTGAATATTGAAGGTGGTGGATGTGGGCAATCAAACAGGCTACTTGAGTGTTGTTGGAGCTGCACTCATCCAGGCAAGTGGGCAGTATTCCATCACACTCCTGACTTGTGCCTTGTGAATGGTGGACGGATGTGGGGAAACAGGAGGTCAGTTACTCGCCGCAGAATTCCTAGCCTCTGACATTGCTCTTGCAGTCACAGCACTTATATGGCTGGTCCAGTTCAGTTTCTGGTCAATGGTAACCAATGGTCAATGTTAATGGTGGGGGATTCAGTGATGGTAATGCCATTGAACATCAAGGGGAGATGATTAGATTCTCTCTTGTTTGAGATGGTCATTGCCTGGCACTTATCTGATGCCAATGTTACTTGCCACTTATCAACCCAAGCCTGGATGTTGTGCAGGTCTTGCTGCATCTGGACATGGGCTGCTTCAGTATCTGAGGAGTCATGAATGGTGCTGAACATTGGGCAATCATCAGAAAACATCCACACTTCTGGCCTTGTGATGGAGGGAAGGTTGTTGATGAAGCTGCTGAAGATGGTTGGGCCTAGAACACGAGCCTAAGGAATTCCAGCTGTAATGGCCGGAGACTGAGATGATTGACCTGAACAACCACAGCCATCTTCCTTAGTGCTAGGTATGACTGCAAACAGCAGAGCATTTTGCCCCGATTTCTATTTACATTGGTTTTGCTAGGGCTGCCTTGTTGCCATACATGTCAAAGGCTGCCTTGATGTCAAGGGCAGTCACTCCCACCTCACAATGCAATGTTTCTTTAACTCGAAAATAAAAGCAAAAGTCTGTAGATGCTGGAAATATGAAACAAACAAAAATGCTGGAAATACTCAGCAGTTCAGGCAGCATTTGTGGAGGGAGAAACACAATTAACATTTCAGGTCTATGTCCTTTCATTTTACAATATGCTTTATGTCCTGGCAGATAACAGTGCATGCAGTCTACAGTAATGGAATTAATACTGTATCCTCCAGTCTGACCACTTGTGAGATTTGTGGAGTGGTGTGTAACATGTAGCTCAGTCTGCAGTCTGGTTACATTATTGAGATTAATTCTGTACTTTACAATCAGGTACTGTTTGTCTGTTCGATCTGACATTGAATTTGTAGTTCAGGCTGCTGTCTTGTGAGAGTGACACAGTGCCTTGCAATCTGATAGTGGGTGTGATTTTGGACTGGGATTGATGTATCTACCTGTCAGTGGGACGGAGTTGGGGTGAAATGGAAACAACTTCAGTCTGTCATGCTCTGTGTGACTGTTGGATTGACTGTTAGTCTCTGGAACTTGGGATCAGTGCCAGTCTGACTAGTACTGCTGGCAGTGATTGTGGAACTGATGTCTCTTTTCTCTCTGAGTGATACTGTCCTTACTGTGTGTGAGAAGCCAGCTGCACTTCCCCTTGTGCTGAGGCATCATTCTATTTATTCTGCTTCCTTCAAGTATTTGCCTGTAGAAAGAAAAAGTATTTATTATAATTCAGGAAGAGGTGTGGTGGAAGTTACAAGAGAGACCAAAACAATCTTTGAATGAATAATCATTGTGAACAATCACAAAGGAAACCCAGCAACACAAACAGAGTCAGTGTCTGATTCCACTGCAGTCCTGCAGCCCCAGCTACTGCATACCAGAGGCTTTGGCCGTTTTACAACAATTAAATAACATCCAGAAACAATCCACTGGGCCATGAATGGGACTGACCGACGGAACAGGGACTTTTACACAGGTCAGATTTCCAGTTCCCGCTCCCATGGTCTAACCGTTCAAGCGAAACCAAACAGCCGCTGTTTAAAATGTGTCCTTCACACTTCTCACCTGGTGCCTATAATCGATTCTCTTTGTGTAACTCCCCACATTCTGACTGTCCGTTTCTGTTTCCACACTTCACTGTCCAACAACAATAAACTGTGGGAACAGGCTGGATCGCTCTCTTTGAGCTGGCACGGACATGTTGGGCCGAATGGCCTCATTCTGCGCCGGAAATTTTCTATGTTTCTGTTTGCTGAATTGTTGCCTGAATCTGCGCCTGCGCTCCCCTCCCCCAGCACTGCCTGTGAGCGGAAGAAGATGGTTTGAAACAGTCGCGAATGGAGAGATCCCCGTTCCCTGGGGAAGGAAGCAAACAGCAGCCTCCTTCCAGCAGCACATCGCTTTGGGAGCGTGTCCGCAGATAGACTCAGAGATCAGCATCGAGTCCGGGGCAAGTTCAGGGGCAGACGGGGGCTGTTTGTAAGAGGCGGAATGGAGAATCAACTGGTCCCGGAACATGGGGTGAGTGGGGGAAGGGAGAGGCCATTCTCAGGCTGTGTGTCGACGGGGAAAGAGACAGAATGGGAAGAACCTGTTACTGCAGTGCAGTCAAACAATGATAATATTTGTATGACTGGGCTTCCTTTGTGGGGGCTCATTATTATTCGAGAGATTAAATTCATTAAAATCCTGTATCTTCTATCTCACCTGTATTTTAGTTATAAACATACTTTTGTTCAAACAGACAAATAATTGAATGAACCAGAATAAATGTGATGTTTCCTCCACCCAAGTTACAAGGAAGAGTGCCACCAGCTCCTTCTCACACACAGTCCGTACATTATCACTCACAGAGCGCAGAGACACAGACAGGTCATCAGTTCCACAGTCTCAGACAGCAGAAATAGACCCAGAGACACATTTTCAATCCATCAATCAAACAGAACAGGAGAGACAGACGTTGTTTCCATGTCACCCCAACTCAGTACCACTGACAGGTAGATAAATAAATCCCAGTCCAAATTCTCACCCACTATCAAATTATCAGTGTGTCAATCCCACAATGGTGCAACCTCAGATACAAATTAAATACACATAGAACTGACACATGGTTCCCTTTTCAAAGTTATAGAATTAAGGGCGGTGCAGTGGTTAGCACCGCAGCCTCACAGCTCCAGCGACCCGGGTTCAATTCTGGGTACTGCCTGTGTGGAGTTTGCAAGTTCTCCCTGTGTCTGCGTGGGTTTCCTCCAGGTGCTCCGGTTTCCTCCCACATGACCAAAAGATTTACAGGTTGATAGGTAAATTGGCCATTATAAATTGCCCCTAGTATAGGTAGGTGGTAGGGAAATATAGGGACAGGTGGGGATGTGGTAGGAATATGGAATTAGTGTAGGATTCGTCTAAATGGGTGGTTGATGGTTGGCACAGACTCGGTGCCGAAGGGCCTGTTTCAATGCTGTATCTCTAAACTAAACTAATATAATCTGAGATTCAAGTTAAATACCAGCCCAATATTTACACATGTTATCAGTTTATTATCAGTATTAATTCCCATAATGTGTCCAGACATATACATTAGATACAAGTCCAAATCTCCAGTGCATAATCAGATTGAGAGATTCTGAAATATAGTATAACCTGAGATACAAACTCAGATTCCAGTTTAAAACTCATCCGGATTGTGAAACTAAAAGATACATTATAAATTTGATGAGTTTAGTCTGAGCTATAAATTACATACCAGTCCTAAAACCTCATAGTGTCAGATGGAAGATACTGTCCAATTCCAGACTGAGCTCATTTTACACACAAGTCCAAGATTCTCCCTCAGAGTCAGACTGAATGGCATTGATCAAATTGATTAGTACAGCCTGAGTTACATTTGCACATCAATCCTGTATCAGATTGAAAGACACATTATCTTTCGCTATTATGTTCACAGTGACAGATATTTAAAACTTGGCAAAACTTCAAACTGCTTAAAACCAACCACATCTGTGGCCTGCAGCTGTGCTGACATTTTATGCAGAATGAATCCAGACTTGCAAACATTCCCAGGGACGGAAGGTTATCCAATGAATCCCCCACTCACACAGAGTACCAGATACTGACAGATAAAGTGATGCTGAAACACATGCTCAGTGCCAGATGCTGAAAACTATAGGTTGATTACTGCACTCACTCACAGTACCTCAGCCCGAGTCATCTAAAGAAACCTAACACACAAATAGTAGCACTGAGAGATTGAGAAAGAGTCCAAAACTCACATAGAGTACCAGGCACTGACAGATACAAACTGAAGACTATCCACACATGGATATGGGATTGGCTAACTCACAGAAAACAGAGAGTGGGGATAAATGGAGCATATTCAGATTGGCAAACTGTAACTAATGGAGTGCCACAGGTACAGTGCTGGGGCCTCAACTATTTATGGTCTATATTAATAACTTGAGTGAAGGGACCAAGTATATTGTTGCCAAATTTGTAGATGGTACAAAGATAGGTAGGAAAGCAAGTTGTGAGGAGGACACAATGTGTCTGCGAAGAGATATAGATAGGTTTAGTCAGTGGGAAAACATTTGGCAGATGGAGTACAATATGGGGAAATGTGAGATTGTCTACTTTGGCAGGTAGAATATAAAAACAGAATATTATTTACATAGGGAGAGACTGCAGAATGCTGCTGTACCAAGGAATCTGGGTGTCCAGGTACATGAATTACAAAAATGTTAGCATGAAGGTATAGCAAGTAATTAGGAAGGCAAATGGAATGTTGGCATTTTTAGCAAGGGGAATGGAGTTTAAAAGTAAGGACGTTTTGCTATAACTTTACAGGGCATTAGTGACATCCCAATTCCATACAGTTTTGGTCTCCTTGCATAAGGAGGAATATACTTGCATTGGAATCAGTTCAAAGAAGGTTCACTCGACTGATTGCTGGGATGTTGGATTGTCTTATGAGAAAAAGTTGAGCAGGTTGGGCCTATACTCACTGGAGTTTAGAAGATTGAGTGGTGATCTTATTGAAACCTGTAAGATTCTCAGTGGGCTGGACAGGTAGATGCTGAGAGGATGTTTCTCCTTGTGGGGGATTATAGAATTAGGGGCCAGAGTTTAAGATAAGCAGTCTCTCTTTCAAGAAGGAGATGAGGAGGAATTTCTTCTCATAGAGGGTTGTTAATCTTTGGAATTCTGCTCTCCAGAGGACTGTGGAGGCTGTGTCATTGAATATATTCAACGCAGCGATAGACAGGTTTTTGATCGACAACAGAGTCAATGGTTATCGGGGCAGGCAGGAAAGTGAAGTTATGGCCACAATCAGAACAGCCATGATCTTATTGAGTGGCAGAGCAGGCTTGATGGGCCAAATGGTCTCCTCCTGTCCTATTTCGTATCTTCTTATGTTCTTACACACACACACACACACACACACACACACACACACACACACACACACACACACACACACACACACACACACACACAACCAATGTGTGGCGGATCTAGAATTAATCCCACTTTCATACACAATACCAGTGACTGAAAGGTACAGAATTAATCCCACAGATAGATACAGTACCACCGACAGGTACAGAATGAATCCCATGCTCACCGTCAGCACACGGGATAGAAAGATACACGTGATTCCTACCCTCACATAACAATATCAGACTGAGTTACAGAATGATTTACACATTCATACTGGGCACCAATGACTGCGAATTAATTCATCCCACAATCACACACACTACTAAAGGCTGACAGATACAGAATTAATACCACACTCCTATGTAGTAGCAAAGACTGACACATACAAAATCATTCTCAAATACTCCTACAGTACCTGGCAGATTCAGTGACTGCCAAACTCACAAAAATCACCAGAGACTGACAGATAAAGAATGAACTCACACACACACTGAGATACTGACAGATATAGCTTGAATTCCACACATACAGAACCACTGACAGATTCAGACTAAGTCCCAAATCACATAACATTCCAGAGACTGACAGAATGAATCAAATACTCACACACAGTGCCACTGACAGAATGTATTCCACACTCACATACAATACCGAAGACTGCCAGATACAGAATGTATCTCACACTTACATAAAGTACCAGTGAGTGACAGGTACAGAATGAATCCCACATTCACACATGACGTTAGAGATGGACAGCCAAAAAACAATAAGACTGCCAGAATAGATAGAATTCACATCAAAATTCTAAAAAATGGCAGAGAAACACTCGACACAAATACATGTCTCATTTCCCTCATCCAGAAGGAGCAGAGCATGTCAGGGGACCTCCGCGATGCGGTAATTGTGATCATCTTTAAAAAAAGTTGACATGACCGACTGTGTTAACTATAGAGGGGTATCCCTGCTGTCCACCACAGGGAACGTCATCACAAGAGTCCTTCTCAACTGCCTCCTCCCCGTGGCTGAAGAGCTCCTACTGGAATCACAATGTGGATTCTGTCCATCAACAGGCACAGTGAACATAATCTTCACAGCAAGACAACTTCAAGAAAATGTAGGGAGCAGCAGCAACTTTTATACATGGCCTTCTCTGACCTGACAAAGGCCTTCGACTCTACCAACCGAGAGGGATTATGGAATGTCCTCCTCAAACATACTGCACTACGACATGCAAGCTGTAATCCTTGCCAATGGATCTATCACTGACCCAATCCGAGTGCAAACTGGGGTCAAGTAAGGCTGTGTCATCGGCACCAATGCTCTTTTCCATCTTCCTTGCCGCAACACTCCACCTCATCTCCTCACACTCAAACGCAGTACCTGACAGAGACAGAATGAATCCATACAGCACCAGAGACTGAGTTACCAAATTACATAAAACACTCAAACACAGTAGCCTAGACTAAAAATGAAATTAATTGCACACTCACATGCAATAGCAGAGACACAACGACACAGAATCAGTCAATAAGTGTCCTCCTAACAACAGCCAGGACATTTCCAGGAAGCTCCACACAGGGAGCAGCTCTTTCAATATAAACTGGGGCTGGAGAGAGTCTTTGTGCAATATACTTCCTGATTGCAGTACGGGGATTTGTGATTGGTTGCAAATATTTAATCTGATTGGATGGCGAAAGAGACTAAATGTCGAATTACAATATTAAATCGTTGGGACATCACTCCCAATCACCCAATCACAATCTTTACTTTCCCCCATCCCTCATTAGCATAGAGCTGTGGGATTGTCTATTTAATCCGTACTCGGAAGGGGTTTGGTTTATTTCTGTGTCTGAAATTGAAACTGAAGATGGTTGAGGAGAAGAAGAAAGCAGCTGCTAAGAAGGGCGCCAAGAAAACTGTGAGTAAACCATCAGCAAAGGGCGGTAAGAGGCGGAGAAAGTCGAGGAAGGAGAGTTACTCCATCTGCATCTACAAAGTGATGAAGCAGGTTCACCCCGACACCGGCATCTCCTCCAAGGCCATGAGCATCATGAACTCGTTTGTGAACGATATTTTCGAGCGCATCGCGGGTGAGGCTTCCCGCCTGGCCCATTACAACAAGCGCAGCACCATCAGCTCCCGGGAGATCCAGACCGCCGTACGCCTGCTGCTGCCCGGGGAGCTGGGCTGTATGACGCGAAGCCCACAGACAGCAGAGCCTCCCAGTCCTTCCTGTCATCTATCACAGAGGTCTTAGATGACAGCAGGAGGGAGGGACTGGACAAGCCGCTAACTCTGGACGAGCTGACAAACGCCGTCGAGTCTTTCGAGACGAGTAAAACTCCCGGGAGCGACGGCTTACCGGTCGAGTTGTACTCGGCCCTGTGGGACTGGGTCGGCCCAGACCTGCTGGAAGTATACGAGAGTATGCTCCTGGCCGGCAGCATGTCAGAATCCATGATAAAAGGCATCATCACCCTCATTTACAAGCAGAAGTGGGAGAGGGCAGAAATCAGAAATTGGCGGCCCATCTCACTGCTTGATGTTGATTACAAGATTCTGTCCAAAGTCATAGCCAGTAGAGTCAAGTCTGCTCTGGAGTTGGTGATTCACCCCGAACAGACCTGTACTGTACCCGGCAGGAAGATCTCTGATAGTCTCGCGCTACTCAGGGATACGATCGTCTACGTACGGGACAGGAGGGTGGACACCTGCCTCATCAGCCTGGACCAGGAGAAGGCTTTTGACAGGATATCGCACACCTACATGATGGACGTGCTTTCCAAAATGGGGTTTGGGGAGGGAATCTGCAATTGGATCCAACTGCTCTACACAAACATCAGTAGCGCAGTGGCAATCAACGGGTGGGAATATGAAAGTTTCCCGATCAAATCTGGAGTCAGACAGGGCTGTCCTCTGTCCCCGGTCCTGTTTGTTTGCTGTATTGAACCCTTTGCTGAGTCTATTAGGAAGGATGCGAGCATAAGAGGGGTGACAATCCCAGGCAGCGGAGGCACTCAGGTCAAAACCTCCCTGTACATGGATGACGTCGCCGCCTTCTGCTCGGATCCGCTGTCCGTGCGCAGACTGATGAGCATCTGCGACCAGTTCGAACTGGCCTCGGGAGCCAAAGTTAACCACGGCAAGAGCGAGGCCATGTTCTTTGGCAACTGGGCTGACCGATCCTTTGTCCCCTTCACCGTCAGGTCAGATTACCTGAAGGTGCTGGGGATATGGTTCGGAAGGGCCGGGGCGTGCACCAAAACATGGCAGGAGCGAGTAGCCAAGGTACGACAAAAGTTGGGCATGTGGGGGCAGCGATCTCTCTCCATTGTGGGTAAGAACCTGGTAATCAGGTGCGAGGCGCTCACGTTGTTGCTCTACGTGGCGCAGGTCTGGCCCATACCCCACTCCTGCGCCGTGGCAGTCACCCGAGCCATTTTCCGCTTCGTCTGGGGATCTAAAATGGACCGGGTCCGGAGGGACACGATGTTCAAATCTCTGGACATGGGCGGGAAAAATGTACCCAACGTGGCCCTCATCCTGATGACCACCTTCGTGTGCGGCTGCATCAAGCTATGTGTAGATCCCCAGTACGCAAACTCCAAGTGTCACTACGTGCTGAGGTTCTATCTGTCCCCGGTGTTGTGAAGGATGGGCCTGGTCACATTGCCGCGGAACGCACCATGCAGTTGGGTGGCGCCGTACCACCTATCCTTCGTGGAGCAGTTTCTGCGTAAAAACACCTTTGACAACCGGTCCATCAGGCAGTGGTCTGCACGGAATGTCCTCAAGGCGCTACGGGAAAAGGAAACGGTGGATCCTGTCGGATGGTTCCCCGAGCAGACCGTCAAAGTCATTTGGCGGAATGCCTCATCACCAGAACTTTCAAACAAGCACCAAGACGTAGCTTGGCTGGTGGTGAGAAGGGCCCTCCCCGTCAGATGCTTCATGCACACCCGAAGTCTCGCCCCCTCCGCACAGTGCCCCCGCGTTGGCTGTGGTGGGGAAGAGACGGTCGCCCACCTCCTCCTGGAATGTGCCTTTGCAAAGCAGGTGTGGAAAGAGATGCAGTGGTTTTTGTCAAGGTTCATCCCAAGCAGCTCTGTAACACAGGAGTCTGTGCTCTACGGGCTGTTCCCAGGGACGCACACCGAGACAAACATCAACTGCTGCTGGAGGACTATCAATTCGGTGAAAGACGCCCTTTGGTCTGCCCGAAACTTGCTGGTCTTCCAGCGCAAAGAGTTGCCCACCACCGAATGTTGCAGTCTGGCACATTCCAAGGTCCAGGACTACGTGCTGAGGGACGCACTAAAGCTTGGGGCAGCCGCAGCAAAGGCTCAATGGGGAAAGACCACAGTGTAAGGTTCCCCCACCAAGCTGGACTGAGGGGTTGGATCCATGGGAAACCCCTCGAACTGTATCGTTAATATTCTCAATTGCTGTAAATGTAAAACTGTAATTGACATGACAATTGTGAAACGGAAGGGTCGGGAAGATACTCATGACAGTATTGAAGGAAACTGATCTACTTTGTAATGTTTGTATTTTTTGGTGCTGTTTGGAAACTGTTTGGCAATGTAATTTTTACAGATTTTTATGAATAAAGTATATTTTGGAAATAAAAAAAAAGAGAAGAGGAAAGCAGCTGCTAAGAAGGGCGCCAAGAAAACTGTGAGTAAACCGTCAGCAAAGGGCGGCAAGAAGCGGAGAAAGTCGAGGAAGGAGAGTTACTCCATCGACATCTACGTAGTGATGAAGCAGGTTCACCCCGACACCGGCATCTCCTCCAAGGCCATGAGCATCATGAACTCGTTTGTGAACGATATTTTCGAGCGCATCGCGGGTGAGGCTTCACGCCTGGCCCATTACAACAAGCGCAGCACCATCAGCTCCCGGGAGATCCAGACCGCCGTGCGCCTGCTGCTGCCCGGGGAGCTGGTCAAGCACGCCGTGTCGGAAGGGACAAAGGCGGTGACCAAGTACACCAGCTCCAAGTAAAACTGCACAATGGACTGAATAACATCCCAAACACAACGGCTCTTTTAAGAGCCAACCACAATCTCTCTGAAAAAGCTGCATCCGAACATCTCTATGAAAACATTTTAAGACAATGTGGAACATAATAAATGTCCCACTGCTGTGTTTTTGTCTGCTGTCCCATAAACCGAACGAAAACCCATAATCCGCTCATCCGCCTTTACTTTTTTGCTTAAAGCTGTTATTGTGGTTTTGCACAGCCCCTGAATGACCGCATTAACAGCTGCTTTCAGCGGCAAGAGTCAGACATCAGTCCCTTCACTCTATTCCTGAAATGTGAACTGATTCATCATTTTATTAACAGTAACTCTCCGCACTGTAACAGCCCGGAATGGGATTATTACACAGCAGACTAAGGGCAGTTTGAGGACTCGATCCTGCTTCCTGTTTTCAGAGAAGGACACTGATTGAAGATAAACTGAATGTTTCCCTTCAGGGAAATGCTGTGAACAGGGATTTAGTGCCTCCCGGGACAGTTTGAAAGCAATTGTAGAAAGATCCACAATTTAAATAACATTTTAAACCCGCGTCTGTAATTCGTGACGGAAAAAGTTGAATAAAACAAAATAAAGAGAAGGGATTTAAAATATTTGACGAAGGATGACATTTATTTTAATCCGCTCCTTTCTGACAATGAAATTGGCAGTCTTTTTGAAATTGACAAATCTTCTGCTTCTGATGTTTTGGCGGTAAACCCCGCCCTCTTCTGTTGTCAGTGACCTGATTGGTGAAGAATATAGGCAAATGAGGTGAATTAAGTACCGGCCAATGGGGAGAGTTTTCAGTCTATAAGTAAAGTAAATGCGGCGGAAATTATCCATTCTTTGTGAAAGTATTTGCGAGATTGTGGAAATGTCTGGAAGAGGAAAGACCAGCGGCAAAGCTCGGGCCAAGGCCAAGTCTCGCTCCTCCCGGGCTGGATTGCAGTTCCCGGTGGGCCGTGTTCACAGGCTCTTGAGAAAGGGCAACTATGCTGAGCGTGTGGGTGCCGGAGCCCCGGTCTATCTGGCTGCTGTGCTCGAGTATCTGACCGCTGAAATCCTCGAGCTGGCTGGCAACGCGGCCCGAGACAACAAGAAGAGCCGCATCATCCCCAGACACCTGCAGTTGGCCGTCCGCAACGATGAGGAGCTCAACAAGTTGCTGGGGGGAGTGACCATCGCTCAGGGTGGGGTGCTGCCTAATATCCAGGCCGTGCTGCTGCCTAAGAAAACCAGCGCTCAGAGCTCCCAGAAAAAGTAAAGCGGCCAAAATGTCACCTAATAAACCAAAGGCTCTTTTCAGAGCCACCCACAGTCTCTGTGAAAGGGCTGATTACTGTCTGATTCCAGAATGCCAGTAACAGGACCGAATGAGAACTATTTCAAATGTTTAAGCATCTGTTTCAGTGATTTCTCACTGTCACCCCAAAGCCTGTCTAATTTATTACTTCCACACTGAGTGAGTTATTTGTCCCGTTACAGATTGCTGAATAGAGTCTTACCGCCATGTGCAGATAAGTAGACAAAAAATTACAGATTAAAACTTCGTAATATATATAATCCATCAAAAGCTTTTTTTATTCCGCTTTTATCAGCACAAAGTCCTGGCCCGATTTTACGAACGGCTTTAAACTAACGCCAGATTTACCATTAATTCGCTTCTTTCCGACACTGAAATTGACTGCTTTTTCGAATTCAAACTTTCTGCCAATTTAAGCCAGTGATTTGCTGTATTTTCTAATTCGAGGCTCGGCAATTGGTTAAGACATGTGAATGAGACGTGGGTGACCAATCAGAAGTGGGCTTTGGACAGCGCGGGCTCAAATTGCTGGAATTCCAGGTCCCTGAATGAATGAGCTGAAACTGATCAGTTTCACAAACCCTGTCAGTTTCAGTGCAGGAAACACCGTCTCGGGGGAAATAACATCACAAGTGGGTCTGGTTCCAGTGAACGATTTAACGGCTGCTGCAAAACTCCCGGATTCCCTCATTGCAGCGAAATCATTTTGAAATTCTATGAAAACAATGAGTGATTCTGGAGGAGTGATGTGGCTTTTCACTTAGGGCATGTGTCGACTGGGGAAATAACGAACTGGAGAGTCTCGGGCACTGTTTGCACAGCCCGTTTAGAAAATCAAATCCACTGCACATCCTTGCTGCAAATGAAATGTCAAATTCGGGGATTCCAGTTTTTTTCATCCCGAACACAGCAGATTGATTGAACAAACAATTAAAAGTAAAATACTGCGAATGCTGGAAATCTGAAATATTTCAGATTGATTGAACTGTTCTGAACAGCCTATCCCAGCTCCCATTTCTCGGTCAATGCTCTCTCTGTGAGGCGGTGGGTGGCTCTTAGAAGAGCCTTTGTTTTGTGTTTGCTGGAAATGGTCAAATTGTTCAACCGCCGAATCCGTAGAGAGTGCGGCCCTGCCGTTTCAGAGCATACACCACATCCATGGCAGTGACCGTCTTGCGCTTGGCGTGCTCAGTGTAGGTGACCGCATCCCTGATCACATTCTCCAGGAAAACCTTCAACACCCCGCGAGTCTCCTCATAGATCAAACCCGAGATCCGCTTGACCCCGCCACGGCGAGCCAGGCGGTGGATTGCTGGTTTGGTGATGCCTTGGATATTATCACGAAGCACTTTCCGGTTCCGCTTTGCTCCGCCTTTGCCCAGTCCTTTGCCTCCTTTACCTCTGCCAGACATGATGATTCTTCACTCAGGTCACTACACAATATAAGAAGCAGACTCTTGCAGGCTCTACTTTACACAGACCGCCCGGACCTGCCTGAGAATGGCAGAGAGAGAGCAGGAAGGGGAGGTGACAGAGTGAAGATTGAACAGACAGCAGATGGGGAGGAGACACCCAGAGTGACAGACGGAGAGAGAACGGCCCCTCATCTTTCAGTTCCACCTCCAGTTTCCTCTGGTTCGCCAATTTCAAACCCTTTATTAACAGTGGAACCGAAACCCAGCTCTCCACACAAACCCTTCCAGACTCGGCCTTCATAGTCAAGGCTTTCCAGAAAGCCGGAGCTTTTAAATATGGTTCCGCTACAATTAACACTCAGTAATATTCCCACCTAAACACAGTCCATTCTATAACAAATAACCTACTCAGTAACATCACCATTTCCACACACATACTCTTCCAGCAGTTTACAAACACCTTATTGCAGCTGTTTGGGGAATCTCCTGTGTTAAGATTGGAGTTGGAAAGCGGCCTTTTCCCGGCAGTGTTCCCGTCTCACACTGAATCTGCCAGACATCCTGTTGATCTGTCTCGTTCCCCTCTGTCTCTCTTGACTATTACATGGCACGGGTATTATTTCAGAAAGTACTGCAATGGCGGGAGTGCTGGAGACTCCAGGCCAATCCTGGAGGGATGGGGGAAATATCTTTAGAAATTCCCTGGAGAGAATCGTGATATGACAGGTCTCCAGGGACAGACCAAGGAGAGAGTGTGGACATTGAATGGAAACATGGCAAAAAGAGTTGGGGGATTCAGGAACACAATCCTCTCTGATAGGTTACAGCCTCCCCTCTGCTCCTGCTCTTTACGAGACACTTTTCCAGTTTAAATTTATGGACAAGGTGGGTTAGTTGCTCTCAGGGTGGGTGGGGGGAGAGGAGCCTCAGTGGCCATGGGTGGGATAGGGAAAATGGAGACAGAGAACCAGGACTCCGGTCACTCCCCAGCGATGTCTGCTGGAAAGTATCTGTGGATCGGATGATGCCGGGGTCCCATGGAGAGGGGAAGGGGGTGGGGTGATGGAGTGAGGAGGTGGAGAGGGAGTGTTCGTGGTGTCACAGCCAACCCCGTGCCCAAACCAAGCTCCCACATCCCAGCATTATATTGTCCAATTCCTGGAGGAGGAGGATGGCGATTCCCGTTGGATTAATTTCTAATGTTCGCCATCTTATCCTGATAAAAGCACCAGTTCTGAAGGAGGCCATTCTGTACTTATTCTCAGGTCATCGAGGGGTCATCTTTCCCTTTTCAGCTCCTGACTGCTGGTATTTTTGCTGTTAAATGTGAAATGCAACGTATGTTCACAGCTGTTTCTGCCCTGTTGCAGCCATAGGAACATAGAAATGGGGGTCGGCCATTCAGCCCCTCGAGCCTGCTGCACCTTTCAATTAGATCCTGGCTCACCTGTCTCTTAACTCCAGCTGCCTGCTGTGATTTCATAAACCCTCAGACCGTCACTGGATAAACATCTCTCAATCTCAGGTTGGAAATTGTCAATTGACACTCTGGTTTATCTTATTTTTCGGAGAGAATTCCAGGTTCCCGCTCCCCTTTGTGTGAAAAAGTGCTTCCCGGCAATATTCCTGAAAGGCAGAACTCTAATTTTTGAGTTCTCTCCCTTTGTTGTGGAACTGCTTGTTTACAGATCTGACCGAAGTCCACACTGCAGAACAAACAGCTGTTCCTCTGATCCTGTCACTTCAGCTTTGGATTTGAAGCTCATGCCTCTTTCCATGATGATTCTTTGTGCCCTATCTCTGTAAATGGTTATGCCTGTCTTTTTGTGGGGTATGTCAAACATTCTTTTTTCCAGTCCCACTCAGGACCCCACCCCCAGCTCTTTTTCCGGTACAATGATGACTGGATCAGTGTCATTTCCTGCTCCCACTCCGAACTGGAAAATTTCATCAACTTCGTTTCCGATTTCCCCCTCACTGTGGTTGACAGGGCTCTCAACCCTTTTTATTATTTTATTTTATCTTTTTTATAACCATGTGCCTGCCTTAAACTTGGTTTTTCAAGTATGTGCTTTTGGACAGAACTATAGATTATTCTGTCATTAACACTCTCTCTGCACTAATATTTTGTCTTTCACTACACCATTAGCACACTCCCTTTGCCCCATGACCTCCTTGTCAGTTAATCTCTCCTACCCTCTGCCCTATTACACACCTTCAATTTTCTTCTCTTCCCCACCTCCCCCCACCCCCGCTTCACTTGCTTAAAACCTATTACATTGAGTGTGGGACAAATTCAATCCATCTTTTGTACTGTATGAGATTAATTTTGACACACTTTCTGGTACATTATGTGACAGCGAGTATAATTCTACATCTATCTGTCTGTGGTACTGTGTCTGAGTGTAAGATTATTTCAGTGTCAGTCCATGAAACTAAATGTGATTGTTTGATTCATTCTGTATGTCAATCATGAGTATTGTTTGTGAATGTGTGGCAGCTTCTGTATCTATCTGCTACTGTGGGTGAATATGGATATCATTCGGTATCTGTCAGTGTCCAGAACTAAATGTGAGTGTGAGATTCATTGTGTATGCATCAATCTTACAGTCAGAATGTGACTGCATGGTTCATTCTCTATGCGTCAGTCTAAGGTACTATATATGCTAGTGGTTTTAATTATGTGTCTGTCATTGTATGTGAGTCATTTTATGGTCTCACTGTATATCTGTCAATCTCTGGTTCTTTCTGTGAGATTGAGATTAATTCTCTATCTGATGGTCTCTGAAATTAATTGATTTTGTGACTTACTCTGTGCCTGTCAGTCTATGATACTGTGAATAAGAGGGGAATATATATGGTGTCTGTCTGAACTTGGTATCGAGTATGATTGTAGGATTCATTGTGCATCTATCAGTATCCAGACTGAATGAGAAATAAGGTTCATTCTGTACGTGAAAATCTCTGGTATTCTAGCCACGTGAACTCGAATGTGCCTGTCAGTCTTTGACACTGTATCTGATTATGGGATTGACTCAATACCTTTCAGACTTTGGTACTATGCATATGTGTGGTTCAAGTTCTGCATGTCAGTCTCTGTTACTCCATGTGAGTGTCGATATCCTTTATGTATCTGTCAGTCTCTCGCAATGAATGCAAGTGTGGGATTAACTCTCTTTTCAACAGTATCTGGTACTGACTGTGAGCATGTGACTCCTACAGTATCTGTCAGTGTTTTCTATTGTATGTGAATGTGCAATTCCTCCTATGTCTTTCAGTGCCTAGTACAGTGTGTATGGGATTCATTCTGTACCTGTCAGTATCTGGTACTGAATGAGATTGTGGGATTCATTCTGTTGTCTGTCAATCTCTGCTAATGTACGTGAGTGATATCTGTTATGCATATATTATTTTCTGGTACTGGAAGTGTATATTGTATTTATTCTTTACTTGTTCGCCTCTGGTACCGCGTATGAGTATGGGTCTCATTCTGTATCAGTCAGTTTCTGGTACAGTCTACGTGCGCATATCCACGGCTCATTTTGCATTTGGCAGTCTCTGGTACGAAATATGCGTTACAATTCATTTTTTATGTGCCTGTCTCTTGGACAGTCCATTACAGTGGGATTAATTTTGTACCTCTCAGCTGCTGGTTATGTCTGCAAGTGTACATTCTGTATCTATGTGACGCTGGTGCTGTATGAGTGTGGAATTCTTCTGTACCTGTACTTAATATGTATCTACGGGATGGTATTGAGAACTATTTGTTTAATGCCATAATGTATCACCATTTTCTTGTCTCACTAGTATTTTAAAATATAGATCACTGCACATTTTAACTGTGTGTATTACTGAGTTGTGGTTTGAGCTTTTTGGACGAGTATTCAGTCTGTAACTGTATGAACACATTTGTGAATGACAACATATATTTCAAACTCACACATGGCATGCTCAGTATAATCAGAATCATTCAATTGATATGATATCATTCAGTACAGCTCTTAGAGAGATTATTGGATTGGTATGTAATGTGTAGTGCAGTGTGCACTAATTGACATAATACTGTAACTTTCCTTTTGATACTGTATCAGATGTTTGTACTACATTGGAATCTGTCACTCAGTCTGCAGTCTGGGCTACATTATTCGGATTCATTCTGTACCTTTCCATCAGCTGCTCTACCTCATATTTAACTTGTAGCTTAGGGTGCACTCTTGTGGGATTGATCCGGTGCTTTTCAATATGATAGTGGGTGTGATTTTGAACTAAGATTGATGTACCTAGCTTTCAGCAGTACTGAGTTGGGGTGTATTGGAAACAACTTCTGCCTCTCCTGCTTTGTTTGATTGTTTGCTGGATTGAAAATGTGTCTCTGGAACTTGGGATCAGTGTGAGCCTGACTGCTTCTGCTCTCTGTGACTGTGGAACTCATGGCCTGTCTGTGTCTCTGAGCTCTTGGAGTGATAATGTACCTACTCTGTGTTAGAAGGAGTGGACTGTACATATCCTTGTGCCGGGGAATCATCACAATCCTTCTGGTTCCTTCAAGTATTTGCTGACAGAAAGAAAGAAAAATATCTCTTGTAACTCAAGATCAATTGAGGTGGAAGCTTGAAAAGACATGAATATACTATTTCAATTAATAATCATTATGACCAACCACACAGGATGATCAGTAATACAAAGAGTGTCAGTGTCTGATTCCACTGCAGCACTCAGCTTCTGCTGATCAGGTTTTCTTTGGTAGTTTTATAACAATTTAGTGGCAGCCAGGAACAACCCAACATCTGCACTGCTCCATGAATGGGAATACCTGCTGGAGCAGGGATTTTTGCACAAGTCAAGTTTTTAATTCCACCTGGCATTATAATGCAAGAACATAATAACTAGGAGCAGGATTAGGCCATTCCGCCACTCGAGTCTGTTCCAACATTTAATAAGATCATGGCAGATCTGATCATAGTCTCAACTCCACTATCCTGCCTGTCCCAATAACACTTCACTCCCTTGTAAATCAAAAGTCAGTCTAACTCAGCCTTGAATATATTCAATGACCAGCTTCCACCATCCTCTTGGGTAGAGAATTCCAAAGAACAACAACCCTTTGAGAGAAGAAATTCCTCTTCAATTCCATCGAAAATGGGTGCCCCCTTATGTTGAAACTGTTCCCCCTAGTTCTTGATTCCCTCATGAGGGGAAACATCATCTCAGCAAATACCCTGTCAAGCCCCTTCAGTATCTTATATGTTTCATCAGATCACCTCTCATTCTTCTAAACTCCAATGAGTGTAGCATAACCAGGTCAAACGTTCCTCATAAGACAACATCTTCATCCCTGGAATCAAGCCAGTGATGTTTGCCTGAACTACCTTCAATGCAAGTATTTTCCTCCTTAAATAAGGAGACCAAAACTGTATACACACTCAAGGTGCGGTCTCACCAACACGCTGTACAGTTGTAGCAAGACTTCCCTACATTTCTACTCCATCCCCATTGCAATAAAGGCCAAAATTGCAATAGCCTTCCTAATTACTTGCTGTACTTCAAAGCTAACTTTTTGTGATTCATATAAGAGGACAGCCAGATCCCTCTATACCACAGCATTCTGCAGTCTCTCCTTATTTAAATAATATTCTTCTTTTCTCTACATCATACCAAAGTGGATAACCTCACATTTTCCCACATTATACTTAAAATGCCAAATTTTTCCCACACACTTAACTTGTCTTTATCTCTTTGCAGACTCATTGTGTCCTCCGCACAACTTGCTTTCACACCTTTCTTTGTATCAACAGCAAATTTAGTTACAATACACTCGATCCCTTCATCCAAATCATTAATATAGACTGGAAGTAGTTGAGGCCCCAGCACTGATCCCTGTGGCACTCCACGAGTTCCAGTTTGCAAACCTGAAAATGACATATTTATCCTAATTCTCTGTTTCTTGTTAGTAAGCATGTACCAGCGACCTGGGTTCGATTCTGGGTACTACCTGTGCAGAGTTTGCAAGTTTTCCCTGTGACCGCGTGGGTTTTCGCCGGGTGCTCCAGTTTCCTCCCACAGCCAAAGACTTGCAGGTTGATAGGTAAATTGGCCATTATAAATTGCCCCTAGTATTGGTAGGTGGTAGGGGAATTGAGGGAAGTTGGGGATGTGAGAGGGTAATGGGATTAATGTAGGATTAGTATAAATGGGTGGTTGATGGTCAGCACAGACTCGGTGGCTGAAGGGCCTGTTTCAGTACTGTATCTCTAAATAAATAAAATAAACAATATATTACCCGTGAACACCACAAGCTCTTACCTTGTGTCGTAACATTTTGCATGGCACTTTAGCGAATGCCTTTTCAAAATACAAATACACTACATCTACTGGTTCCCCTTCAGTTACCCTGCTTCTTACATCCTCAAAGAACGCTAATAATGTTGGCAAACTTGATTTCCTTTTCATAAATTCACGTTGACTCTGCATGATTGTATTATAATTTTCTAAATGTTCCACAGATTGGAGGGTGGCAAATGTAACCTCATTATTTAAAAAAGGAGAGAGAGAAAAAACAGGGAATTACGGACCAGTTAGCCTTACATCAGTAGTGGGGAAAGTGCGAGAGTCTATTATAAAGGATGTGATAGCAGAACACCTGGAAAGCATAAACGGGTTTGGACAAAGACAGCATGGGTTAACGAAAGGGAAATCTTGCTTAACAAATCTGCTGGAGCTTTTTGAGGATGGAACTAGTAGAATAGATAAAGGAGAACCAGGGGATGTGTTGTATCTGGATTGTAAGAAGGCTTTTGATAAGGTCCCACGTAAGAGGTTCGTGTGCAAAATTAAAGCAGATGGGATTGGGGGTAATATACTGGCATTGATTGAGAATTGGTTGACAAACAGGAAACAGAGAGTAGGAATAAACGGGCCTTTTGCCAGGTGGCAGGCAGTGACGAGTGGCGTACTACAGGGATCAGTGCCTGGGCCCCAGCTATTCACAATATATATTAATGACTTGGGTGAGGGAACATTTCCAGGTTTGCAGACGACACAAAGCTGGGGAGGAAACTGAGTTGTGAGGAGTATGCAAAGAGGCTCCAATGTGATTTGGACAAGTTAGGTGAGTGGGCAAATGCATGGCAGATGCAGTATAACTTGGATAAATGTGAGGTTATTCACTTCGGTTGTAAAAACAGAAAGGCAGATTATTATCTGAATGGTGACAGATTGGGAAAGGGGGAGGTGCAAAGAGACCTGGGTGTCCTTGTACACCAGTCGCTGAAAGCAAATATTCAGGTGCAGCAAGCAGTTAGGAAGGCAAATGGTATGTTGGCTTTCATTGCAAGCGGATTTGAGTACCGGAGCAAGGAAGTCTTACTTCAGTTATACAGGGCTTTGGTGAGAGCACATCTGGAGTATCGTGTGCAGTTTTGGTCTCCTTATCTGAGGAAGGATGTTCTTGCCATGGAGGGAGTGCAAAGAAGATTTACCAGGCTGATTCCTGGGATGGCAGGATTGACAGTGAGGAGAGATTGGGTTGACTAGGCCTATATTCACGAGAGTTTAGAACAATGAGAGGGAATCTCATAGAAACCTATAAAATTCTAACAGCACTAGTCAGGCTATATGCAGGGAGGATGTTCCTGATGGCTGGGGAGTCCAGAATCAGGGGTCACGGTCTCAGGATATGGGTATGCCATTTAGAACCGAGATGAGGAGAAATTTCTTCACTCAGAGGGTGATGAACTTGTGGAATTCTCTACAAAGAAAATTACAGCACAGGAACAGGCCCTTCGGCCCTCCAGATCCTCTATCTAAACATGTCGCCTATTTTCTAAGGGTCTGTATCTTTTTGCTTCCTGCCCATTCATGTATCTGTCTCGATACATCTTAAAAGACGCTATCGTGTCCACGTCTACCACATCCGCTGGCAACGTGCTCCAGGCAATCACCACCCTCTTCGTAAGGAACTTTCCACGCATATCCCCCCCGAAACTTTTCCCCTCTCACTTTGAACTCATGACCCCTAATAATTGAATCCCCCACTCTGGGAAAAAGCTTCTTGCTATCCACCCTGTCTATACCTCTCATGATTTTGTACTGTAGAAGGCAGTGGAGGCCAAGTCATTAAATATATTCAAGAAGGAGATAGATATATTTCTTAATACAAAAGGGATCAAGGGATATGGGGAGAAAGCGGGAAGGGGGTACTGAATTATATGATCAGACTTGATCAATTTTGAATGGCAGAGCAGGGCCGAATGGCCTACTCCTGCTCCAATTTTTCTATGTTTTCTGCGATGACTGACTTAATCATTGGTTCCAGCATCTTCTCAATGGCAGACATTAGGCTAACAGGCCTATCGTTGCCTGCTTTCTCTTTACTGCTTTCTTGAACAGGGACATTACATTTGCAGTTTAATATCCACTGGAACTGTTGCAGGATCTCGGGAATTTAAGAAGATTACAACCAATGCATCCACTATCTATGCAGACACTTCTTTTAAACCTTAGAATGTAGGCCATCAGATCCAGGGGACTTGTCAACCTTTAGTCCCATTAGTTTTCCAAAAACATGTTTTTCTCGCGATGGTGATGTTTTAAGATCCCCCCTCCTTACTCCCCTTGATTTTCTACTATTCTTGGGATGTTTTTTGTGTCTACTTCTGTGAAGACAGATGAAAAATTCTTGTTCAGAGTATCTGCCATTTCCTTGCTTCTCTTGGATCAATCGTTCAACGGAAACCGACAGCTGCTGTTTAAAATGTTTCCTTGACACTACTCACCTGGCGCCAGCAATAGGTGTTGTTTGCATAACTGTCCCCATCCCTACTGTTTGGTTCTGTTCCCTCTGTTCACTGCTCAATAACAACACAGTGTGAAACTGGAGCTCAACCATGAACATGCATTACAGGTTTGAGGAGAGAAAACAACAATGATTTTCAACAGCAGCTTCTTCCTGCTCTGTCTCCGTTACCTTGTCCACAAACAGCCTGAGAAAGGCTTCTCCTTCCGCGCTCACTCCATGCTCCTGCTCCACTCCACCTCTTACAAACAGCCCCCAACTCCCCCTGAACTTGCTCCGTTGTCAATGCTGATCTCTGAGCCCCTCTGCGGACAGGCTCTCAAAGCAATGTGCTGCTGGAAGGAAACTGCTGTTTACTCACTTACCCCGGGGCTCTAAGTCACCATTCCCGTCTGTTTCAAACAAACTTGTTCCGCTCACTAATTAAATGACGCAGAAGGACACGGCTGGAGGAGGCGCATCGCGCATGCGCTTCTTTCCCCACTCATTTACAAAAAAATAAATTGGAATAAAAGCAAAATCCGAAATAAAAACAAGAAATGCTGGAACCACTCAGCAGGTCTGGCAGTATCTGTGAAAAGTGAAGCAGAGTTAACGTTTCGGGTCAGTGACCCTTCATCGGAACTGACAAAAATAAACTGGAACTTTCCCCAGTTCAGTTTTCTCCGAGTTTGAGCAAAGGAACTGGGGCTGTGGGGAAAGGTCAGAGAACGTTTCAAGTTGGGGGATTCCCCCTTTCTGAAGCTCAGTTTGAGATCATTCCCTGCAGTGTGTTTGCTCTTCATTCACCCGTCTCCTCAAAGCAATCCTCCGAGGGAGTCGCTGTGTTTGCTGCGATCGCGCAGGAGTTAATATCTGACAGTAACAGTCCCAGATTAATGTCATCACATTGAAACTGTCCTTCACTGACAGTCATATCGAGCGGTGTGAGCTGAAAGATTACAGAGATCAACAGGGCCAAGAGCGTTAAATTTGGAACATTGTTCACCTCACTCTCTAACTGTTACCCAGAGTCTAGGAATAATAATGTGTCTGTTTCTGATACAATATCAGTTAGAGATGAGACTGCACCGTCTGTCTCCCACGGATCTTTCAAGATAAAATGAGGCTTCCAGGTCAGCCTGTAACTGCTGATGGGGACCTCTCTCTCTCTCTCACTTATTCACTTTCAGCTCTGTCTCTGGTGCTCTACAAAAACGTGGGACCCAGTTATTGGGTGTGATATGGACACACGAATAGAAAATGCACTATTGACACTCCCTCTCTAATGCTGTACATATGTTTGGGATACCATTATTTAGGATGATATGTATGCACTTTATTGTGTTACTCATACTGTCTCTGATGATACATAAGAATGTGTAATACAGTGTGATATGGACACACTGTTATGAATGGTCGGACTGATTCTCTCTCTGTGGTGCTGTAAATGAAAAGGAGATAATGTTAGTGAGCATCATAGAATCATAGAATCATAGAAGGTTTAAGGCAGAGAAAGAGACCACTTGGCCCATCATCGTATGCGGCAGCCGAAAAACAGTGAACGTAAAGGAATGGCAGGGGGGGGGCTTCAACCTCGAGAGTCCACCTCCTGTGCTATGTGGGAGCTCCTGGATGCTTCCCGTGTCCTGGAGAACCATTTGGCGGTCATCACCTCGTAGCAGATGAAATGTACAACAATACTCCGCTCTCGTTGATTGACGTCTATGCCCCGGTTCAATGCAGCGAGCAGCTGACCGTCTTCCAGCATCTCCCACTGCTGCTGGCGACATCCAGGCCGGTCATCCTAGGCGGTGACTTCAAAGGCATCATCGATGCACCTGGATGATCCGGCAGAGACGACAGCAAACTGGATGCTATGTCAAGATCCTTAATAGAAACAGTAAAAGATGCCAAACTGCACGACGTCTTCAGCAAACCTGCAGACAGAGCGCAGCATAGATACACATGGTCAAGAACGGACGGGTCTGCCCATTCCAGGATTTACTTCCTATTTTTGTGTCCCGTGTTTTCACGGTCAGATCCACCGACGTCAAGCCGGTGTTCTTCTCCAAGCATTGCCTTTTACTGGCTGACTTTCACTTTCAGGATGACCAGCGGGTTGGCAGGGGGACATGGAAGCTCAATGCTACACTGCTAACCCCAGAGAATGTTGAGGAACTCAAAAGGGATTACAAAGGTTGGAGGACCGTGAAACCCCACCTTTGAGTCTCCAGTTCAGTGGTGGGAAGCGATCAAGGAGAACATCAAGAGGTTCATTATCTTCAAAGGGGTTCAGAGGGCGAGAGAGATAGACAGATGGAAATGTCACGACTCCAGAAAAGTATGCAAAATCTGCTCTGGCTTCAGTCGATGGGGGTCAAGGTGAAGGAGGACCTTCATGAGGTGAAGAGCCAGCAGGCCTGGCTCTTTGCCACGGAGGCCTACAAGATCATCTTCCAGTCCAGCGTCCGCTCCATTGAGCAGGATGAGATGTGCTTGTGTTACTTCTTCTAAAAGGTACACAGAGAGAGCTCTGTTATCAGCAGCCTGCAGGAAGAGGATGGTTCGATAATGTCTTCGCAGTCCGACATACTAAGGATCAGCAAATCCTTTTATGCTGGGCTGTATGACGCGAAGCCCACAGACAGCAGAGCCTCCCAGTCCTTACTGTCATCTATCACAGAGGTCTTAGATGACAGCAGGAGGGAGAGAATGGACAAACCGCTAATTCTGGATGAGCTGACTAAGGCCATCAAATCCTTCGAGATAAGTAAAACTCCTGGAAGCGACGGCTGACCGGTTGAGTTGTATTTGGTCCTGTGGGACTGGGTCGGCCCGGACCTGCTGGAAGTATACGACAGTATGCTCCTAGCCGGCAGCATGTCAGAATCCATGAGGAAAGGCATCATCACCCTCATCTACAAGGGGAAGGGGGAGAGGGCAGAAATCAGAAATTGGCGGCCCATCTCACTGCTTAATGTAGACTACAAGATACTGTCAAAAGTCATAGCCAGTCGAGTCAAGTCTGCTCTGGAGTTGGTGATCCACCCTGATCAGACCTGTACTTTACCCACTCAGGGACACGATCACCCACATTCGGGACAGGAGGGTGGACACCTGCCTCATCAGCCTGGACCAGGAGAAGGCTTTTGACAGGATATCGCACACCTACATGATGGACGTACTTTCGAAAATGGGGTTTGGGGAGGGAATCTGAAATTGGATCAAACTGCTCTACACAAACATCAGTAGCACAGTCTCAATCAATGGGTGGGAATCAGAAAGTTTCCCGATCCAATCTGGAGTCAGACAGGGTTGACCTCTCTCCCCTGTCTTGTTTATTTGCTGTATTGAACCCTTTGCTGAGTCTGTTAGGAAGGATGCGAGCATAAGAGGGGTGACAATCCCAGACAGTGGAGGCATTCAGGTTAAAACCTCCCTGGACATGGATGACGTCGCAGCCTTCTGCTCGAACCCGCTGTCTGTGCGCATCTGCGACCAGTTCGCACTGGCCTTGGGAGCCAACGTTAACCACGGCAAGAGAGAGGCCATGTTCTTTGGGAACTGGGCTGACCGATCCTTTGTACCCTTCACCGTCAGGTCAGACTACCTGAAGGTGCTGGGGATATGGTTCTGAAGGGCCGCTGCATGCACCAAAACCTGGAAGGAGCGAGTAGCCAGGGTACAACACAAGCTGAGCATGTGGGAGCAGCAACTCTCTCCATTATGGGTAAGAACCTGGTCCTCAGGTGCGAGGCGCTCACGTTGTTGCTGCAAGTGGCACAGGTCTGGCCCATACCCCATTCCTGGGCTGTGGCGATCACCCGAGTCATTTTCCGCTTCATCTCTGGATCCAAAATGGACCGGGTCCAAAGGGACATGATGTTCAAACCTCTGGATAAGGGTGGGCATAATGTACCCAATATCACCCTCATCCTGATGACCACCTCCGTGTGCGGCTGCATCAAGCTGTGTGCAGATCCCCAATACGCCAACACCAAGTGTCACTACGTGCTGAGATTCTCTCTGTCCCCAGTGTTGTGAAGGAAGGACCTGGTCGCATTGCCGTGGAACGCTCCATCCAGTTGGACTGTGCCGTACCACCAATCATTCGTGGAACAGTTTCTGCGGAAAACACCTTTGACCACCAATCCATCAGGCAGTGGTCTGCACGGAATGTCCTCAAGGCCCTACGGGAAAAGGAGATGGTGGATGCTGTCGGATGGTTACCCGAGCAGACTGCCAAATCATTTGGCGGAATGCCTCATCACCAGAACTTTCCAACAAGCACCAAGGTGTAGCTTGGCTGGTGGTGAGAAGAGCCCTCCCCGTCAGATCCTTCCTGCACGCCCGAAGTCTCACCCCCTCCGCACAATGCCCTCGAAGTGTCTGCGGTGGGGATGAGATGGTTGCCCAGCTTCTTCTGGAATGTGTCTTTGCAAAGCAGGTGTGGAAAGAGATGCATTGGTTTTTGTCGAGGTTCATCCCAAGCAGCTCTGTAACACAGGAGTCTGTGCTCTCCGGGCTGTTCCAAGGGACACACACCGAGATAACCACAACTGCAGCTGGAGGACTATCACTTCGGTGAAAGACACTCTTTGGTCTGCCCAAAACTTGGTGGTCTTCAAGCGCAAAGAGTTGTCCACCACCGAATGTTGCAGACTGGCACACTCGAAGGTCCAGGACTACGTGTTGAGGGACGCACTAAAGCTTGGGGCAGCCACAGCAAAGGCTCAATGGGGAAAGACCACCATGTAAGCTCCCCCCACCAAGCTGAACTGAGGGGCTGGATCCATGGAAAACCCCCACAAACTGTAGCGGGAAAATTTTCATTTGCCATAAAATGTATATGGCATGAAAAATGAAATGGAAGGGTTGTGAGGCAACTCACTGCTGCATTGAAGGAAACTGACCTCCTTTGCACTGTTTGTATTTTTTGACTTGGTGCTGTTTGGAACTGTTTTGTAATGTATTTTTTACAGATCTTTATGAATAAAGTATATTTTGGAAATAAAAAAAACATTTGTGCAAGTAAGTGTTGTCAATTGCGGCTGCTTGAGCTCTGGGTTTGGAACTTGAGCAGCAGCTGGAGACACTGCTGTGCATTCATGAGGAGAGTTACATGGAAAGCATGTTCATGATGAGAGAGAGATCAGAGATACAGCACTGAAACAGGCCCTTCGGCCCACCGAGTCTGTGCCGAACATCAACCACCCATTTATACTAATCCTACACTAATCCCATATTCCTACCAAACATCCCCACCTGTCCCTACATTCCCTACCACCTACCTATACTAGTGACAATTTATAATGGCCAATTTACCTATCAACCTGCAAGTCTTTTGGCTTGTGGAAGGAAACCGGAGCACCCGGAGAAAACCCACGCAGACACAGGGAGAACTTGCAAACTCCACACAGGCAGTACCCGGAATCGAACCAGGGTCCCTGGAGCTGTTAGGCTGCGGTGCTAACCACTGCGCCACTGTGCCGCCCACAGTGGTCACCCCACAACTTAAGAGTACGCAGGCAGAGAGGGAATGGGTGACCACAGGCAGTCAAAAAGAATCAGGCAGGAAGTGCAGGACACCCCGAGTGCATCTCACTCTCCAACAGGTATTCAGTTCTGAATACGGAGGACAGTGATGCTTCACCAGGGGAGTGCAGCCAGATCCAAGTCCATGGCACCATGGGTGACTCAGCTGCAAAGGTGGGTACAGGGAAGATTGGAAAAGCCATAGTCATAGATGATTCAATAGTGAAGGGAACAATCAGCTATTTCTGTGGCCACAGACGTGAATCCAGGAATGGTGTGTTGCCTCCCTGGTGCCAGGGTCAAGGATGTCATTGAGCAGTTACAGAGCATCCTGAAGGGGGAGGGTGAACAGCCAGCATTTGTGGTCCACATCGGAACCAACAACATCGGTAGAAATAAGGATGTTGTCCTGCAGTCAGAATTTATGAAGCTAGGTAAGAAATTAGCAAGCAGGGCATCAAAAGTAGTAATCTCCGGATTATTCCCAGTGCCACGTGCAAGTGAGTGCAGGAATAAAAGGATAAGACAGATGAACGTGTGTCTGGAAAGATGGTGCAGGAGGGAGGGCTTTAGATTCTTGGGACAGGTCACACGGATTGCAGTTGAACAGAGCCTGGACAGAGTTCCTTGCGGGACATTTTGCTAGTGCTGTTGGCGAGGGTTCAAACTCATTTAGCAGGGGGATGGGAACCGGAAGGCATGGAAGGCAGAAAATTAATGGATGAGTCTGGAAGAAAGAGGAAACAAAGGTTAGAAAATTTAAAAAGAGTTTGTCAGTGCTCAAGCATATCTTTTTCAATGCAAGGAGTATAGAAAATAAAGCAGATGAGCTGAGGGCACAAATAGACATGTGGCAGTATGATATCACAGCTATTACAGAAACATGGCTAAAGGAGGGACAGGAATAGCAGCTCAACATTCCTGGTTACAGGGTTTTCAGATGTGATAGGGAGGGGGATAAGAAAGGAGAGGGGGGTGGCAGTTTTGCTCAAAGTAACTATTACAGCTGTGAAGACGGATGATATGTTGGAAGGTTTATCAAATGAGGCCGTATAGATTGAGCTGAGGAACAAAAAAGGGGCAATCACACTGCTGAGAGTGAGCTATAGACCCCCAAACAGGAGATAGAAGAGCAGATATGTAGGCAAATCTCTGAGAAGTGCAAGAATAATAGAGCAGTAATAGTAGGGGATTTTAACCACCCCAAGATGAACTGGGATACTTTTAGTGTGAAAGAAATTGAGGGAGCAGAATTCTTGAGGTGCATTCAGGTGAACTTATTTAGCCAATATGTAGCAAGTCCAACAAGAGAGGGTGCAGTTTTAGATGTAGTTTTAGGAAATGAAGATAGGCAGGTGGAAGGAGTGGAAGTGGGAGAGCATTTTGGTGGTAGTGATCATAATTCAGTCAGTTTTAACATAATTATGTAAAGGACAAGGATAGCACAGGTGTTTAAGTTCTCAGTTGGGGCAAGGACAACTTTACTAAGCTGAGGAGTGAGTTAGCAAAAGTGGACTGGAAACAGCTACTTGAAGGTAAATCAATGTCAGAGCAGTGGGAAGCACTCAAAGGGGAGATTCCAGGGGTTCAGAGTCAATATGTTCCCACAAAGAAAAAGGGTGGGAAGGCCAAATCTAGAGCCCCATGAATCTTATAAGGTAGTATTATAAGGCAGTAACGGAAAGCTTATGCCCGACTCAGAGAACTCAATACTACTGAAAGCCGAGAGGTGTATCGAATGTGGAGGGGGGAAATCAACATTGAAATTAGGAAAGCTAAGAGAGGGCATGAAAGAATATTGGCAATCAAAATCAAGGTTCGCACAAAGATGTTTTATCAATACATTAACAGAAAAAGGATAACTATGGAAAGAGTAGGGCCCATAAAAGATCATGAAGGTAACCTATGTGTAGGGGCAGAAGATGTTGGCACTGTTCTTAATAAATACTTTGCATCTGTCTTCACAAAAGAGGGTGATGATGCAGATATTGGAGTTAAGGAAGAAGGGTATGAAGTATTGGATGTGATCAATAGAGGGAGAGAGGACATATTAGTGACAGGACATACAAATAGCATATTTGTAAGTTGATAAATCACTAGGGATGGATGCAATGGACCCCACGCTGTTAAAAGAAGCAAGAGAGGAAACAGCGGAAGGTTTGACCATCATTTTCCAGACCTCACTGGATACAGGTGTGATGCTGGAGGATTGGAAGACTGCGAACATTGTACCTCTGTTTAAAAAGGGAGTGAGGGATAGACCGAATAATTACAGGACAGTCAGTCTAACCTCAGTAGTGGGCAAATTATTGGAATCTATTCTGAGTGACAGGATAAAATGTCACTTAGAAAGGCGCAGATTAATCAAGGATAGTCAGCATGGATTTGTTAAGGGAAGATCTTGTCTGCCCAACTTGATTGAAATTTTGAAGAATTAACAAGGAAAATAGATGAGGGTAGTGCAGTTGATGTAGTCTCCATGGATGTAAATGTAGGGGGCATGATCAAGAAGTTTGCAGATGACACAAAGATTGGCTGTTTGATAAATAGCAAGGAGGATAGCTGCAGGAAGATCTTCATGGTCTGGTCAGATGCACAGAAAAATGACAAATGGAATTCAATCCAGAGAAGTGTGAGGTGATGCATTTGGGGAGGTCAAACAAGGCAAAGGAATACACGATTAACAGGAAAATGCTGAGAGGTGTAGAGAAAGTGAGGTACCTTGGAGTAAATGTCCACAGATCCCTGAAGGTCGCAGGACAGGTCGATAAGGTGGTAAGAAGACAATATGGAATCCTTTCCTTTATTAGCTGAGGTATAGAATATAAGAGCAGGGAGGTTATGCTGGAACTGTATAAATCATTAGTCAGGCCACAACTTGAGTACTGTGTGCAGTTCTGATCACCTCATTACAGAAAGGATGTAATTGCACTAGAGAGGGTACAGAGGAGATTTACGAGGATGTTGCCGGGACTTGAAAAATGCAGCTTTGAGGAAAGATTGGATAGGCCGGGGCTATTCTCCTTGGCACAGAGAAGACTGAGGGGAGATCTGACTGGCATGTACAAAATTTGTGGAGTCTGGATAGAATTGAAGTGAAGGGCCTGTTTACCTTAGCAAAGAGATCAGTGACGAGGGGAATAGATTCAAAGTGATTGGCAGAAAGATCACAGGGGAGATGAGGAAAATACTTTTTAGCCAGAGGGTGGTGGGGGTCTGGTGGAATTGATACTGTATTTTAGTTTCGTATTGCATCACTTTTTAGAATGGTATGTAATGTTTATATCAATCTACACTGATGGAATTGATTCTGTCTCTTTCAATTTCACAGTGTGGGCGAGGTCTGAACTGGTATCTAATTTGTGTATCAGCTTACAATATCTATCAGCAACTTTGAAACATTCACTGCAATGAATGTTGTACTTGTATGCAACTTGTATTTCAGGGTACACTATGGGGATGTTTAAACATCCTTTATAATGAATGGGTGTGAGCTTTGGGTATGATATTTAATTTAAATCTCAGGGTACATCACTCAGTTAGATTCTGTGCCATTCAATCAGTAGCGTGTGCCAATTCTATCTGATATTTAATTGCTAGCTCAGTCTGCATTAAATTTGACAGGCAGAGAGATCTGGGTGTACAGGTCCACATGTCACTGAAAGTGGCAACGCAGGTGGATAAGGTAGTCAAGAACATATGGCATGCTTTCCTTCATCGGTCGGGGCACAGAGTATAAAAATAGGCAAGTCATGCTGCAGCTGTACAGAACTTTAGTTAGGCCACACTTAGAATATTGCATGCAATTCTGGTCGCGACACTACCAGAAGGACGTGGAGGCTTTGGAGAGGGTACAGAAGAGGTTTACCAGGATGTTGCCTGGTCTGGAGGGCATTAGCTATGAGGAGAGGTTGGATAAACTCGGATTGTTTTCACTGGAACGACGGAGGTGGAGGGGCGACATGATAGAGGTTGACAAAGATATGAGCGGCATGGACAGAGTGGATAGTCAGAATCTTTCTCCCTGGGTGGAAGAGTCAGTTACTAGGGGACATAGGTTTAAAGTGCGAGGGGCAAAGTTTAGAGGGATGTGCGAGGCAAGTTCTTTACACAGAGGGTGGTGAGTGCCTGGAACTTGCAGCCGGGGGAAGTGGTGGAAGCAGGTACGATAGCGACGTTTAAGAGGCATCTTGACAAATACATGAATAGGATGGGAGTAGAGGGATACGGACCCCGGACGTGCAGAAAGTTTTAGTTAAGGCAGGCATCAAGATCGGCGCAGGCTTGGAGGGCCGAATGGCCTGTTCCTGTGCTGTACTGTTCTCTGTTAGATTGACACATTGCATTTCAATCTGCTAGTGGGTGTGATTTTGACCTGGGATTGAAGTATCTGACTGTCAGTGGGACTCAATCGGGGTGAAATGGAAAAAACTTATTTCTCTCCTGCTTTGTTTGGTTGTTGGATTGAAAATGTGTTTCTGGAACTTGGGATCAATGTGAGCCTGACTATTTCTGCAGACTGAGACCAGTGAACTGATGAACTATCTGTACCTCTGCACTCTGAGTGATAATGTACCTACTGTGTGTGAGTGGAGCTGGCTGCACTGTTCCTTGTGCCTCGAGTGCAGCAACCATCACATTCATCACAATATCTTCAAGTATTTGCCTGTATGAAGAAAAAAATATATCTGATTACTCAAGAACAGATGCGGTGCATAATATCAAAGAGGTCAATTTAATTTCTCAATCAATAATCATTAAGAACATCCACAAATAAAAACCGGTGTCATTATCTGCCTCCACTGAAGTACTGAAGCTCCCAGCTCCTGCATCGCAAGTGTTATGGGCAGATCCATCCAGACAAAACACTGCACTGGGATCGTCCCAACTGCTCTATGCTCTACATATATTTCCAGCCATCCTGCTTCACATGCAAAAATTTTTTTTAACTGAAGCCCGATATGTATATCCCTCGATTCCTTTCTCCACATACATTTGTTCATTTGTTCCACCTCCCCTTCAGTGCATCGATACTATTCACCCCAACCTCTCCCTGTGATAACAAATTCCAGATTCGAACCATTCACTGCGTAAATACATTTTTCATGAATTCATCATTGGTTTTATGAATGACGATTTTATATTTTGGCTCTTGTTTCAGATGCCACCACAAGTGGAAGCATGTCCCCATGTACTCTATAAAAGCCCTTCACTATTTCCTCACTTTTTTCATTTGTTAGTGTGATGTAGGCATCACTGGCTATGCCAGAATTTATTGCCCAATCCAAATTGCCCTTGACAAAGTGGTGGTGAGCTGCCTTCTTGAGCCGCTGCAGTTCTTGAGATGTAGGAACACCAACAGTGCTGTTTGGAAGGGAGTTCCAGGATTTTTACCCAGCGACAATGAAGGAATGGCGATATCGTTCCAAGTCAGGATGATCTGTGAATTGGAGGGGAATTTGCAAGCGGTCGTGTTCCCTTGCAACTGCTGCCCTTGTCCTCCTCAGTAGTCGAAGTTCCAGGTTTGGAAGGTACTGTCAAAGGAGCTTTCGTGTGTTGCTGCAGTGCACCTTGTAGATGGTACGCACTGCTGCCACTGTGCATCAGTGGTGAATGGGGTGATTGTTGAAGGTGGTGCTTGGGGGCAATCAAGCAGGCTACTTGGGTGTTGTTGGAGCTGCACTCATCCAGGCAAGTGGAGAGTATTCCATCATACTCCTGCATTGTGTCTTGTGAATGGTGGACAGGTTTGGGGAGACAGGAGGTAAGTTACTCACCACAGAGTTCCTAGCTTCTGACCTACTCTTGTAGCCACGGCATTTATGTGGCTGGTCCAGTTCAGTTTATGGTCAATGGTAACCCCCTCCCCCCAACACCCCCCGCCCCAAATGTTGATGGTGGGGGATTCAGTGATGGTAATGCCACTGAACATCAAGAGGAGATGATTAGATTCTCTCTTGTTTGAGATGGTCATTGCCTGGCACTTATCTGACGCGAATGTTACTTGCCACTTATCAGCCTAAGCCTGGATGTTGTCCAGGTCTTGCTGCATCTGGGCACGGGCTGCTTCAGGAGCTGAGGAGTCATGAATGGTGCTGAACATTGCGCAATCATCAGTGAACATCCCCACTTTCGGCCTTGTGATGGAGGGAAGGTCATTGATGAAGCAGCTGAAGATGGTTGGGCCTAAAACACGAGCCTAAGGAATTCCAGCTATAATGTCCTGAGACTGAGATGATTGACCTGAACAACCACAGCCATCTTCCTTAGTGCTAGGTATGACTCCAAACAGCAGAGGGTTTTGCCATGATTCCCATTTACACTAGTTTTGCTGGGGCTCCTTGGTGCCATTAATGGTCAAAGGTTGCCTTGATGTCAAGGGCAGTCACTCTCACCTCACAATGCAATGTTTCTTTAACTCTAAAATAAAAGCAAAATTCTGCAGATTCTGGAAATATGAAATTTAAAAAAACAAAAATGCTCAAAATACTCAACAGTTCAGGCAGCGTATGTGGAGAGAGAAACAGAATTAACATTTCAGGTCTGTGTCCTTTCATCTTACAATATGTTTTATGTCCTGGTATGTAATGGTCAGGTTCATTCAGTTTGCAGTAATGGAATTAATAATGTGTCTTCCACTCTGACTATTTGTGAGATTTGTGGAGTGGTGTGTAACATGTAGCTCAGTCTGCAGTCTGGGTACATGATTGAGATTAATTCTGTATTTTACAATCAGGTACTGTTTGGCTGTTCCATCTGAAATTGAATTTGTAGTTCAGGCTGCTCTCTTGTGAGAGTGACACAGTGCCTTGCAATCTGATAGTGGGTGTGATTTTGGACTGGGATTGATGTACCTACGTGTCAGTGGGACTGAGTTGTGGTGAAATGGAAACAAGTTCAATCTTTCCTGCTCTGTGTGACTGTTGCATTGACTGTTGGTCTCTGGAACTGGGGATCAGTGCCGGTCTGACTACTTCTGCTGGCGGTGATTGTGGAACTGATGTCTCTGCTCTCTGTGAGTGATACTGTACTTACTGTGTGTGAGGAGCTGGCTGCACTTCCTCGTGTCGAGGAATCACGACATTTATTCTGCTTCCATCAAGCATTTGCCTGTAGAAAGGAAATGTATTTATTATAATTCAGGAAGAGATGTGGTAGAAGATACAAAAGTGACCAAAACAATTTTTCAATTAATAATCATTATGAACAATCACAAAGGAAACCCAGCAACACAAACAGAGTCAGTGTCTGATTCCACTGCAGTCCTGCAGCCCCCAGCTACTGCATACCAGGGGCTTTGGCCATTTTACAACAATTAAATGACATCAAGAAACAATCCACTGGGCCATGAATGGGACTGACCGACGGAACAGGGACTTTTACACAGGTCAGATTTCCAGTTCCCGCTCCCATGGTCTAACCGTTCAAGTGAAACCAAACAGCCACTGTTTAAAATGTGTCCTTCACACTTCTCACCTGGTGCCTATAATAGATTCTCTTTGTGTAACTCCCCACATCCTGACTGTCCGCTTCTGTTCCCACACTTCACTGTCCAATAACAAGAAACTGTGGGAACAGGCTGGATCGCTCTCTTTGCGCTGGCACGGACATGATTGGCCGAATGGCCTCATTCTGTGCCGGAATTTTTCCATGTTTCTGCTTGCGGAATTGTTGCAGAAATCTGCGCCTGCGCTCCCCTCCCCCAGCACTGCCTGTGAGCGGAAGAAGATGGTTTAAAACAGCCGCCAATGGAGAGATCCCGGTCCCGGTGGAAGGGAGCAAACAGCAGCCTCCTTCCAGCAGCACATCGCTATGGGAGCGTGTCCGCAGATAGACTCAGAGATCAGCATCGAGTCCGGGGCAAGTTCAGGGGGAGGCGGGGGCTGTTTGTTTGAGGCGGAGTGGAGCAGGAACTGGTCCCGGAACATGGAGTGAGTGGGGGAAGGGAGAGGCCATTCTCGGGTTGTGTGTGGACAAGGGGATGGAGACAGAATGGGAAGAATCTGTTACTGCAGTGCAGTCAAACAATGATAATATTTGTCTGGCTGGGCTTCCTTTGTGGGCGTTTATAATTATTATGAGAGATTAAATTCATTAAAATCCTGTATCTTCTGTCTCACCAGTATTTGAATTATAAACATTCTTTTGTTTAAACAGACAAATAATTGAATGAACCAAAATAAATGTGATGTTTCCTCCACCAAGTTACATGGAAGAGTGTCACCAGCTCCTTCTCACACACAGTCCGGACAGTATCACTCACAGAGCACAGAGACACAGACAGGTCATCAGTTCCACAGTCTCAGACAGCAGAAATAGTTCCAGAGACACATTTTCAATCCATCAATCAAATGGAGCAGGAGAGACGCACGTTGTTTTAATGTCACCCCAACTCAGTATCACTGACAGGTAGATACACAAATCACATTCCAAATTCTCACCCACTATCAAATTATCAGTGTGTCAATCCCACAATAGAGCAACCTCAGTTACAAATTAAATGCACATAGAACTGACACATGGTTGCTGTTTCAAAGTTACAGAAATAACCTCAATGAAGTGCTCCGAGATTCAAGTTAAATACCAGCCTAATATTTACACGGGTTTTGACTTTATTATCAGTATTAATTCCCATAATGTGTCCAGACATATACATTAGATACAAATCTCAAGTGCATAATCAGATTGCAGAGGTACAAACTCAGATTCCACTTTAAAACTCATCCGGATTGTGAAACTAAAAGATACAATATAAATTTGATTAGTATAGTTTGAGCTATAAATTACATACCAGTCCTGAAACCTCATATAGTGTCAGATGGAAGATACTGTACAATTCCAGACTGAGCTCATTTTACATGCAAGTCCAAGATACTCACTCAGAGTTAGACTGAATGGCACTGATCAAATTGATGAGTACAGCCTGAGTTACACTTGCACATCAATCCTGTATCAGATTGTAGGATACATTATATTTCACTATTGTGTTCACAGTGACAGATACTATTTAATACTGGGCAAAACCTCAAACAGGATTTATGTATCTACCTGTCTGCTTAAAACCTACCACATCAGTGGCCTGTTGCTGTGCTGAATTTTTATGTAGAATAAATCCAGACTTGCACCAGTCCCAGTGACGGAAGGTTATATAATGAATCCCACAATCACACAGAGTACCAGACACTGACAGTTAGAGAGTGATTTTGAAACCCATGCTCAGTGCCAGATGCTGAAAGGTATAGGTTGATTACTGCACTCACTGACAGTACCTCAGCCTGAGTCATCTAAAGCAACCTAACACACAAATAGTAGCACTGAGAGATTGAGAAAGAGTCCAAAACTCAGAGTAACAGACACTGATAGACACAATCTGAAAACTGCACGCACATGGATATAGTATTGGCTAACTCACAAGAAACAGAGTGGGGATAATTGGGGAATTTTCAAATTGGCAAACTGTAACTAATGGAGTGCCACAGAGATCAGTGCTGGTGCCTCAATCTTTATGGTCTTTATCAATAACTTGCATGAAGGGACCGAGTGTAAATCCAAATTTATGGATGGTACAACGATAGGTAGGAAAGCAAGTTGTGAGAAGGACACAAAGTGTCTGCAAAGAGATATAGATAGGTTAAATAAGTGGGCAAAAGTTTAGCAGATGGAGTATAATATGGGAAAATGTAAGATTGTCTACTTTGGCAGGAAGAATAGAAAAACAGAATATTACCAAGGAATCTGTGTGTCCAGGTACATGAATTACAAAAAAGTTAGCATGCAGCTATAGCAAGTAATGAGGAAGGCAACTGGAATGTTGGCATTTTTAGAGAGGGGAATGGAGTTTAAAAGTAGGGAAGATTTGCTGTAACTGTACAGGGCATTAGTGACATCCCAACTAAAGTACTCCACACAGTTGTGGTCTCCTTACTTAAGGAGGGCTATACTTGCATTGGAATCAGTTCAGAGAAGGTTCACTCGGCTGATACTTGGGAAGTTGGATTGTCTAATGAGAAAAAGTTGAGCAGGTTGGGCCTATACTCACTGGAGTTTAGAAGATTGAAAGGTGATCTTATTGAAACCTATAAGATTCTCAGTGGGCTGGACAGGTAGATGCTGAGAGGATGTTTCTCCTTGTGGGGGAATGTAGAATTAGGGACCACAATTTCAAGATAAGTGGCCTCCCATTCAAGAAGGAGATGAGGAGGAATTTCTTCGCTCAGAGGGTTGTTCATCTTTGGAATTCTGTTCTTCAGAGGACTGTGGAGGCTGGGTCATTGAATATATTCAAGGCTGTGATAGACAGATTTTTGATCTACAAGGGAGTCAATGGTCATGGGCGCAGGCAGGAAAGTGGAGTCAAGGCCACAATCAGAACAACCCCGATCTTACTGAATGGTGGAGCAGGCTCGATGTGCCAAATGGCCATCTCCTGCTCCTATTTTGTATCTTTTTATCTTCTTACACACACACACACACACACACACACTCAACCAGTGTGTGGCAGTGGATCCAGAATTAATCCCACTTTCGTACAAAATACCAGAGACTGAAAGGTACAGAATAAATCCCACAGATACATACAGTATGACTGACAGGTACAGAATGAATCCCATGCTCACACACAGCACCAGGGATTGAAAGATACATGTGATTCCTACCCTCACAGAACAATATCAGACTGAGTTACAGAATGATTTCCACATTCACATCGAGCACCACTGACTGCTAATTAATTCATCCCACAATCACACACACTACCAGAGGCCGACAGATACAGAATGTATTGCACACTTTCACAAAGTACCAGTGAGTGACAGGTACAGAACGAATCCCACATTCACAAACTGTACTAGAGAATGGCAGATCCAGTACCAATGACCAATTCAGAATGAACTCCAAATTTACACATGACACTAGAGATGGAGAGAATTAATTCCACATTCACACTCTGCGAGAGACTGATAGTTACAAAATGGATCCAGAACATGCAGACAGTGCCAGAGACTGATAGTTACAGAATGAAATAAACACTCACATACAGTACCAGAAATGACAGAAATGGAATTGATACCACACATAAATGTGATACCAGAGATGGAGCATAAAGAATGAATCACACACACACACACAACAAGAACAGAGATAGAGTTATACAGAATGAATCACACACACACAACAAGAACAGAGATAGAGTTATACATAATGAATCTCACGCTCATGTACAGGACAACAGATTAACAGGTAAACAATCACCCTCAAACACACATACATTACCAAGGGTCAGTTCAGAATAACTGCAAAACTCAAATAATGTGTTCGAGGTTGAAAGATGCAGATGAATACAAAACTCACACACAAGATACTCATAGATACAGCCTGAAAACTGCACTCAAACACAGTGCAAGGGACCGACAGATACTGAATGAATCCCACACTCATATTCAATACCAGAGACTGACAGATGCAGAATGGATGTCACACTAAACTTCTTCTTCGGAACTCCCTCAGGAATGAGGATGACTTTCTTCCACTCCAGGGTTGTGGTTCATTAGGCAAGTGAATAGTCCAATTCTTCATCCACACACTCGGCCACAGGTGGGGCAGATGGTGCTTGGTGAGGTGGGTGAATGGGATTCTCCAATTTCCAAATACTCCTTCCACTCTTTGCATTTGGTTGCTTCCTGGGCATGTCGACGAATTTCAAACTGGCTGGCACCTTCGCGGATGCTTCTTCTCCATTTTGGGTGGTCTCAGGCAAGAGATGCCCATGAATCAGTGCAGATGTCAGGGCTTTTCAGGATGTCTTGAAGGAAATTCTTGTAATGTTTCCTCTGCCCTCCTGGTAGCTTCTTGCCCTGATGGAGTTCAGAGTAGAAAGCTTGTTTTGGGACTCTGGCGTCAGGCATGGGGATGATGTGGCCCGTCCAACATAACTGACTAGCCATGACCAGTGTCTCGATACTGGGGATGTTGGCCTGAGAGAGGACACTGATATTGCAGCGCCTGTCCTGCAACTGAATTTGCAGGATCTTGCGGAATCACCACCGGTGATATCTCTCCAGGGCTTTGAGATGTCTGCTGTACAGTATCCATGTTTCTGACACATACAGGAGGGCAGGTAACACTGCAGCCATGTCAACCATGAGCTTGGTGTCTGATTTAAGTTCTTTGTCATCAAACATTCTTTTCCTCAGAGGACTGAAGGCTATGCTGATACAGTAGACGTGATGCTGAGTGTCATTGTCGATATCTGTCCTTGGTGACAGGAGGTTCCCAAGGTATGAGCAGTGATCCACATTGCCCACTGGTTCACCGTGGATCTTGATAGTCGAGGGGCAGTGTCGGGGAGCAGGCTGGTAGAGGACCTCTGTCTTCTGGATGTTTTGCTTAAGGCCAATTATTTCATACACCTCCGTGAATGCATTGATCAGGGTTTGACGCTTGGCCTCTGAGTGTGCGCATACGCAGGCGTCGTCAGCATACTGCAGCTTGATGACAGAGGTTGGAGTGGCCTTACATCTGGACTGGAGGCAACATAGGTTAAATAGTTTCCCACTCGTCCTGTAGAGTAGATCTACACATGCGACCTAAAGAACAGCTGATGGGCTGAAAGAACACTGGAACAACAAAAACGTGCTGACAGCCACGACATGTGTGGCTTCTTCAGCACAGTCAAGACCATTTATGGCCCAAATTACCAAGGACCTACCCTACTGAGAGTAAAGAATGGAGTGACACTGATCAAGGTCAGAGAGGCAATCAGCACTCGTTGGAAGTAGCACTTTGAAGATCTCCTCAATCGCAACTCAGTCCTTGATGCAAGTGCCCTTGACCGCATTAAACAGCATGCTACCCACCGTGCTGTCAGCACAATCCCAGGCTGACAGAGATTGAAAAGGACATCTGACAGCGAAAAAACAATAAGGCCGCTGGCATAGATGGAATTCCCATCAAAATTCTCAAATCTGGCAGAGAAGCACTCTTGACACAAATACGCGGTCTCATTTCCCTCATTTGGAAGGAGGAGAGTATAACAGGGGATCTCCGAGACACTGTAATAGTGATCATCTTTAAAGAAGGTGACAAGACTGACTGTGGTAACTACAGAGGCGTATCCCTGCTGTCCACCACAGGGAAGGTCATCACAAGAGTCCTTCTCAACTGCCTCCTCCCCGTGGCTGAAGAGCTCCTACTGGAATCACAATGTGGATTCTGTCCATCAAGTAGCATAATGGACATGATCTTCACAGCAAGACAACTCCAAGAAAATGTAGGGAGCAGCAGCAACCTTTATACCTGGTTTTCTCTGACCTGACAAAGGCCTTCGACTCTACCAACCAGGAGGGATTATGGAACGTCCTCAAATTTGGCTGCCCAGAGAAATTCATCATCATCCTCTGATGACTGCATGATGACATGCAAGCTGTAATCCTTCCCAACGGACCTACCACTGACCCAATCCCAATGCAAACTGGGGTCGAGCAAGGCTGGGTCATCGCACCAATGCTCTTTTCCATCATCCTTGCCACAACACTCCACCTCATCTCCTCATACTCACAGTACCAGAGACTGACAGATACAGAATGGATGTCACACTCACAGTACCAGAGTCTGACAGAAACAGAATGGATGTCACACTCACAGTCCTAGAGTCTGATAGATACAGAATGAATCCACACAGCACCGGAGACTTCTTTTCTTCTTCTTTGGCCTCCTTGTCTCGAGAGACAATGGGTAAGCGCCTGGAGCTTGTCAGTGGTTTGTGAAGCAGCACCTGGAGTGGCTATAAAGGCAAATTCTAGAGTGACAGACTCTTCCACAGGTGCTGCAGTTAAAATTGGTTGTCGGGGCTGTTACACAGTTGTCTCTCCCCTTGAGCCTCTGTCTTTTTTCCTGCCAACTGCTAAGTTTCTTCGACTCACCACACTTTAGCTCCGCATTTATGGCTGTCCGCCAGCTCTGGCGATCACTGGCAACTGACTCCCACGACTTGTGATCAATGTCACAGGACTTCATGTCGTGTTTGCAAACGACTTTAAAGTGGAGACATGGATGGTCGGTGGTTCTGAAACCAGTGACGATGTTGCTGTACAATGTGTCCTTGGGGATCCTGCCATCTTTCATGCGGCTCACATGGCCAAGCCATCTCAAGCGCCGCTGGCTCCGTAGGGTGTATATGCTGGGGATGTTGACCGCCTCAAGGACTTCTGTGTTGGAGATACGGTCCTGCCACCTGTTGCCAAGGATTCTCCAGAGGCAGCAAAGATGGAACGTATTGAGACGTCGCTCTTGGCTGACATACGTTGTCCAGGCCTCGCTGCCGTCGAGCAAAGTACTGAGGACACAGGCTTGATATACTTGGACTTTTGTGTTCCGTGTCAGTGTGCCATTTCCCCACACTTACTTGGCCAGTCTGGACATAGCAGTGTTCTCGCACCTACACTGTTTGGGATCTTCTTCTCCCTGCTGCTCTCACATGCGTTCAAGTCTTCAGAAGAAGGAATTTTCCTCCAAGATCAGATGGCAGTTTGTTCAACCTTGCCCGTCTAAGAGCGAAGACCAAAGTACAGAAAGTCCACATCAGGGAACTCCTCTTTGCTGACGATGCTGCATTAACATCCCACACTGAAGAGTGTCTGCAGAGACTCATTGACAGCATTGCGGCTGCCGACAACGAATTTGGCCGAATCATTAGCCTCAAGAAAACGAACATCATGGGACAGGTCATTATAAATACTCCATCCATCAATATGGGCGAACACGCTCTGTAAGTGGTTCAAGAGTTCACCTGTCCAGGCTCAATTATCACCAGTAACCTGTCTCCCGATGCAGAAGTCAACAAGCACATGGGAAAGGCTTCCACTGGTATGTCCAGACTGGCCAAGAGAGTGTGGGAAAATGGCGCACTGACACGGAACTAGAGACTGAGAGCTACCAAATTACATAAAACACTCAAACACAGTAGCAGAGAGTAAAATAAACGGAATTAATTGCTCACTCACATGCAATAGCAGAGACACAACGACACAGAATCAGTCAAAAAGTGTCCTCCCAACAACAGCCAAGACATTTCCAGGGAGCTTTACACAGGGAGCGACTGTTTTTCTATCAACTGGGACTGGCGAGAGTCTTTGTGAAATATACTTCCGGATTGCAGTCAGGGTGTTTGTGATTGGTTGCAAATATTTATTCTGATTGGATGGCGGAAGACACCAATTAGGCAATTTCAATATAAAACCATTGTGACATCACTCCCAATCACCATCTTTACTTTCCCCCATCCCTCATTAGCATAGAGCTGTGGGATTGTCTATTTAATCCGCACTCGGAAGGGGTTTGGTTTATTTCTGTGTCTGCAATTGGATCTGAAGATGGTTGAGGAGAAGAAGAAAGCAGCTGCTAAGAAGGGCGCCAAGAAAACCTTAAATAAACCGTCAGCAAAGGGTGGCAAGAAGCGGAGAAAGTCGAGGAAGGAGAGTTACTCCATCTACATCTACAAAGTGATGAAGCAGGTTCACCCCGACACCGGCATCTCCTCCAAGGCCATGAGCATCATGAACTCGTTTGTGAACGATATTTTCGAGCGCATCGCGGGTGAGGCTTCCCGCCTGGCCAATTACAACAAGCGCAGCACCATCAGCTCCCGGGAGATCCAGACCGCCGTGCGCGTGCTGCTGCCCGGGGAGCTGGCCAAGCACGCCGTGTCGGAAGGGACAAAGGCGGTGACCAAGTACACCAGCTCCAAGTAAAACTGCACAATGGACTGAATAACATCCCAAACACAACGGCTCTTTTAAGAGCCACCCACAATCTCTCTGAAAAAGCTACATCATCTCTATGGTATCAATTTGTTTTTTTCATGAAGAGTCTGGAACTTTCCAATTGCCTTTGTGATCTCTGTTTTAACCCCATGGATTCCGGGTGATTCACTTTCACTGTTGGGATCTTTGTGTCTCTACTTAATGCCGTGTAAATTAATTACTGATCACTGACCCCATGTTCGCTTTGATCTCGGACGCGCGTTCATTTTCGCTATTGTACTATTTCGTCAATAAGCTGACAGATCAGTTCTCAGTCACTTGTTTCCCTTGTTCAAGCTCGGCCTCAATAATTAATAAGTACATTTTCTAGAAACCCCGCTGTTGTAGGAAACCTCAGTCTCACATTTCAACTCCTGACAATAAAACACTTTCTCTCCGTTTTTGTCTCCCACAAATAGGTTCAATCGAGAATCAGTGATGCGGTATCTTGACAAAGATTAACCCGAAATGTGTCCGCTTCCAGAATGCTGTGAATGAGACTTTCTGCCGCCGCTTACAGACTGTTTCAAAAAGGACGGAGAATAGTCCGAGATCAAAGCGTACATGGGGTCAGTGATCAGTAATTAATTTACGCCCCATTATTAAGTAGAGACACAAAGATCCCAACAGTGAAAGTGAATCACCCAGAATCCATGGGGTTAAAACAGAGATCACAAAGGCAATTAGAAAGTTCCAGACTCTTCGTATAAAAAAACAAAACAAATCAAAACCAGAGAGATGATGTAGTAGCTTTTTCAGAGAGATTGTGGGTGGCTCTTAAAAGAGCCGTTGTGTTTGGGATGTTTTTCAGTCCATTGTGCAGTTTTACTTGGAGCTGGTGTACTTGGTCACCGCCTTTGTCCCTTCCGACGCGGCGTGCTTGGCCAGCTCCCCGGGCAGCAGCAGGCGCACGGTGGTCTGGATCTCCCGGGAGCTGATGGTGCTGCGTTTGTTGTCATGGGCCAGGCGGGAAGCCTCACCCGTGATGCGCCCGAAAATATCGTTCACAAACGAGTTCATGATGCTCATGGCCTTGGAGGAGATGCCGGTGTCGGGGTGAACCTGCTTCATCACTTTGTAGATGTAGATGGAGCAACTCTCCTTCCTCGACTTTCTCCGCCTCTTACCGCCCTTTGCTGATGGTTTACTCACAGTTTTCTTGGCGCCCTTCTTAGCAGCTGCTTTCTTCTTCTCCTCAACCATCTTCAGATTCAATTTCAGACACAGAAATAAACCAAACCCCTTCCGAATGCGGATTAAATAGACAATCCCACAGCTCTATGCTAATAAGGGATGGGGGAAAGTAAAGATTGTGATTGGGTGATTGGGAGAGATGTCACAATGGGTTTATATTGTAATTCTATAATTGGTGTCCTTCACCATCCAATCACATTCAAACTTTGCAGCCAATCACAAACATTCGTACTGCAATCAGGAAGTATGTTTCACAAAGACTCTCTCCAGCTCCAGTTTACATTGAAAGAGCCGCTCCCTGTGCCAAGCTCTCTGGAAATGTTCTGCATGTTGTTGAAAGGACGCTTGATGATGATTCTTTGTCGTTGCTATTGCATGTGAGTGTGCAATTAATTCCATTTCTTTTATTCTCTGATCCTGTGTTTGAATGTGTTCTGTCATTCAGCAGTTCTCAGTCTCTGGTGCTGTTTGGATTTATTCCGGATTTATTTATTTCGAGATATAGCACTGAAACAAGCCCTTCAGCCCACCGAGTCTGTGCCGACCATCAATCACCCATTTATACTAACCCTGCAGTATTCCCAACCTACACTAGGGGCAATTTACAATGACCAATTTGCCTATCAACCTGCAAGTCTTTGGCGCTGGGAGGAAACCGGAGCACCCGGCGAAAACCCACGTGGTCACAGGGAGAACTTGCAAACTCCGCACAGGCAGTACCCAGAATCGAACCCGGGTCCCTGGAGCTGTGAGGTTGCACTGCTAACCACCGCACCACTGTATCTTTCAGACTCTGGTACTGTGTTTGAGTATGACATCCATTCTGTATCTGTCAGTCTCTGTTGCTGTGTTTGAGTGTGAGGAGTTGAGGCGGAGTGTTGCAGCGAGGAAGATGGAAAAGAGCGTTGGTGCGATGACACAGACTTAGTTGACCCCAGTTTGCATTGGGATTGGGTCAGTGGTAGGTCCGTTGAGAAGGATTTCAGCTTGCATGTCATCATGCAGTCGTTGGAGGTTGGTGACGAATTTTTCTGGCAGCCAAATTTGAGGAAGACGTTCCATAATCCCTCCTGGTTGGCAGAGTCGAAGGCCTTTGTCAGGTCAGAGAAGACCAGGTAGAAAGGTTGCTGCTGCTCCCTACATTTTCTTGGCATTGTCTTGCTGTGAAGATCATGTCCACTGTGTCTCTTGATGGACAGAATCCACATTGTGATTCCAGTGGGAGATCTTCAGCCACAGGGAGGAGACAGTTGAGAAGGACTCTTGTGATGACCTTCCCTGTAGTGAACAGCTGGGATACCCCTCTGTCATTACCACAGTCGGTCTTGTCACCATTTATGGTGATGATCACAATGACAGCATCTCAGAGATCCCTGGCGTGCTCTCGTCCTTCCAGCTGAGGGAAATGAGACCATGTATTTGTGTTAAGTCTTCTTCTCTGTCGTATTTTAGATTTTCAGAGGGAATTCCATCTATGCCGGTGGCCTTCATTTTTTTTTTACCTGTTAGATTGCCTTTTCAATTTCTGTTGGGCTGGGATTGTGTTGACATCATGGTCGGTAACATGCTGTGGAATGTGGCACTTGCATCAAAGACTGAGTTTCGATTGAGAAGATCTTCAAAGTGCTACTTCCAACGAGTGCTGACTGCCTCTCTGACCTTGATCAGTGTCACTCCATTCTTTACTCTCAGTAGGGTAGGTCCTTGGTAATTTGGGCCATAAATGGTCTTGATGGTGCTGAAGAATCCACACATGTCGTGGCTGTCAGCAAGTTGCTGTATTTCCTGCACTCTTTCAGCCCATCAGCTGTTCTTTCGTTCGTGTAAGCAGATCTACTCTACAGGACGAGTGGGAAACTATTGAAACTACATTGCGTGCAGTCCTGAAGCAAGGCCACTCCAACATCTGTCATCGAGCTGCAGTATGCTGACAATGCTTGCATATGCGCACACTCAGAGGCCAAGCTTCAAACCCTCATCGATGCATTCATGGAGGCGTATGAAAGAATTGGCTTGAAGCAAAACATCCGGAAAGCTAAGGTCCTCTGCCAGCCTGCTCCCCGACACTGCCCCCGACTATTAAGATCCACGGCGAATCACTGGACAATGTGGATCACTGCTCATACCTTGGGAACCTCCTGTCACCAAGGGCAGATATCGACAATGACACTCAGGATCGCTTCCAGAAGGCCATGTGGCCCATAAATCCTGCTCTGCCATTCAATAAGATCATGCCTGTTCTGATTGAGGCCTTAATTCCACTTTGCTGCCTGTGCCCATTGACCAATGACTCCCTTGTACATCAAAAAATCTGTCTATCACAGCCTTGAATATATTCAATGACCCAGCCTCCACAGTCCTCTGGAGAACAGAATTCCAAAGATGAACAACCCTCTGACAGAAGAAATTCCTCCTCATCTCTTTCTTGAATGGGAGACCACTTATCTTGAAACTGTGGCCCATAATTCTACATTCCCCCACAAGGAGAAACATCTTCCCAGCATCTACCTGTCCAGCCCACTGAGAATCTTATAGGTTTCGATAAGATCATCTCTCAATCTTCTAAACTCCAGTGAGTAGAGGCCCAATCTGCTCAACGTTTTCTCACAAGTCAACCCTTCATCCCAGGAATCAGCCTAGTGAACATTCTTTGAACTGATTCCAATACAAGTATATCCCTCCTTAAGTAAGGAGACCAAAACTGTATGGAGTACTTTAGTTGGGATGCCACTAATGCCCTGTACAGTTACAGCAAAGCTTCCCTACTTTTATACTCCATTCCCCTTGCTAAAAATTCCAACATTCCATTTGCATTCCTAATTACTTGCTATACCTTCATGCTAACTTTTCTGTAATTCATGTACCTGGCACCCAGATCCCTCAGTACAGCTGCATTCTGCAGTATTTCTCTATGTAAGTAATATTCTGTTTTTCTATTCTTCCTGCCAAAGTAGACAATCTCACATTTTCCCATATTATACTCCATCTGCCAAATTTTTGCCCACTGACTTAACCTATCTATATCTCTTTGCAGACACTTTATGTTCTCCTCACGACTTTCTTTCCTACCTATCTTTGTACCACCCATAAATTTGGCAACAGTACACTCAGTGCCTTCATGCAATTATTAATATAGACCATAAATAGTTGAGGCACCAGCACTGATCCCTGTGACATTCCATTAGTTACAGTTTTCCAATCTGAAAATGCCCCATTTGTCCCCACTCTCTGTTTCCTGTGAGTTAGCCAATCCTATATCCATGTGTGTGTGGTTTTCAGTTTGTATCTATCAGTGTCTGGTACTCTATGTGAGTTTTGGACTCTTTCTTACTCTCTCACTGCTATTTTTTGTGTGTTAGGTTGCTTTAGATGACTCAGGCTGAAGTACTGTGAGTGAGTGCAGTAATCAACCTATATCATTCAGCATCTGGCACTGAGCATGTGTTTCAGCATCACTCTCTATCTGTCAGTATCTGGTACTCTGTATGAGCGTGGGATTCATTATATAATCCTCCGTCCCTGGGACTGATGGCAAGTCTGGATTTATTCTCCATAAAATGTCAACACAGCAACAGGCCACTGATGTGGTAGGTTTTAAGCAGACAATATATTTGAGGTTTTGCTTAGTATTAAATATCTGTCACTGTGAACACAATAGTGAAAGATAATGTATCCTACAATCTGATACAGGATTGGTGTGCAAGTGTAACTCAGGCTTTACTGATCAATTTGATCAGTGCCATTCAGTCTGAGTGAGTATCTTGGATTTGCATGTAAAATGAGCTCAGTCTGGAATTGTACAGTATCTTCCATCTGCCACTGTACGAGGGTTTAGGACTGGTATGTAATTTAGAGCTCAGACTATACTGATCAAATTTATAATGTATCTTTTAGTTTCACAATCCGGATGAGTTTTAAACTGGAATCTGAGTTTGGATCTCAGGTTATACGATATTTCAGAATCTTTCAATCTGATTATGGACTTGAGTCTAATGTTTATGTCTGGAAACATGATGGGAATTAATACTGATAATAAACTCATAACCTGTGTAAATATTGGGCTGGTATTTAACTTGAATCTCAGAGTACATTATTGAGGTTAATTCTGTAACTTTGAAACAGGAACCACGTGTCAGTTCTCTGTGTGTTTAATTTGTAGCTGAGGTTGCTCTATTGTGGGATTGACACACTGATAATTTGATTGTGGGTGAGATGTTGGACTGGGATTTATGTATCTACCTGTCAGTGGTAATGAGTTGGGGTGACATAGAAACAACGTCTGTCTTTCCTGCTCTATTTGATTGATGGATTGAAAATGTGTCTCTGGAACTATTTCTGCTGTCTGAGACTGTGGAACTGATGACCTGTCTGTGTCTCTGCGCTCTGTGAGTGATAATGTACGTATTGTGTGTGAGAAGGAGCTGGTGGCACTCTTCCTTGTAACTTGGGTGGAGGAAATAGCCCATTTATTCTGGTTCATTCAATCATTTCCCTGTTTGAACAAAAGTATGTTTGTAACTAAAATACAGGTGAGATCAAAGATATAGAGTTTTAATGAATTTAATCTCTCAAATAATAATCATTATGGATACCCGCAAAAGAACCACCGCAACACAAATATTGTCACTGTTTCACTCCACAACAATAAGTTTCTTCCCATTCTGTCTCCATCCCCTTGTCCACACACAACCGGAGAATGGCCTCTCCACTCACTCCATGTTCCGAGACCAGTTTCAGATCCACTCCGCCTCCTACAAACAGCCCCCGCCTGCCCCTGAACTTGCCCCGTACTCGATGCTGATCTCTGAGTCTATCTGCGGACATGCTCCCAAAGCGATGTCCTGCTGGAAGGAGGCTGCTGTTTGCTCCCTTCCCCCGGGACCGGGATCTCTCCATTCGCGGCTGTTTTAAACCATCTTCTTCCGCTCACAGGCAGTGCTGGGGGAGGGGAGCGCAGGCCCAGATTTCTGCAGCACTTCAGCCAGAAACGTGGAAAACTTCAGGCACAGAATGAGTCCATTCGGCCCATCATGTCCGCGCTAGCGGAATGAGAGGGATATAGCCTGTTCCCACAATTTGTTGTTATTGGACAGTGAAGTGTGGAAACAGAAGCGGACAGTCAGGATGTGGGGAGTTACACAAAGATAATCTATTATCGGCACCAGGTGAGAAGTGTGAAGGACACATTTTAAACAGCGGCTGTTTGGTTTCATTTGAACTGTTAGACCATGGGAGCGGGAATAGGAAATCTGACCTGTGTAAAAGTCCCTGTTCCGTCGGTCAGTCCCATTCATGGCCCAGTGGATTGTTTCTGGATGTTATTTAATTGTTGTAAAATGGCCAAAGCCCCTGGTATGCAGTAGCTGGGGGCTGCAGGACTGCAGTGGAATCAGACACTGATTCTGTTTGTATTGCTGGGTTTCCTTTGTGATTGTTCACAATGATTATTCATTGAAAAATTGTTTTGGTCTCTCTTGTAACTTCCACCACATCTCTTCCTGAATTATAATTAATACTTTTTCTTTCAACAGGCAATACTTGAGGAAGCTGAATAAATGTAGTGATTCCTCGACACAAGGGGAAGTGCAGCCAGCTCCTCACACACAGTAAGTACAGTATCACTCACAGAGAGCAGAGACATCAGTTCCACAATCACCGACAGCAGAAGTAGTCAGAACACAAAAACACACAAAATAGGAGCAGGAGTAGATCATGTGGCCCGTGGAGCCTGCTCCGCCATTCAGTACCATCGTGGATGATCTTAGGCTTCAATTCCACTTTCCCGCCTGCTCGCCTTATCCCCTGATTCTCTGAGAGATCAAAAATCTGTCTATCGGAGCTTTACATGTATTCAATGATGGAGCATCCACAATCCTCTGGAGTAGAAAATTCCAAAGATTCACAACCCTTTGAGTGAAGTAATTTCTCCTCATCTCAGTCCTAAATGATCAGCCCCTTATCGTGGGACTGTGTCCCCATGTTTTAGATTGTCTGACCAGCAGAAACAATCTCTCAGTGTCTCCCCTATCCAGCCCCTTTGGAATTTTGTATGTTTCAATGAGATCACCTCTCATTCTTCTAAACTCCAGAGTATAGGCCCAATTTACTCAGCCTCCCATCATAGGACAATCCCCTCATCCCAGGGACTAATTTAGTGAACATTTGCTGCACCGCCTCCAATGCACATATATCCTTTCTTAAGTGTGCAGACCAAAACTTCACACTGTATTCCAGATGTGGTCTCACCGAAATCCTGTACAATTGTAGCAAACTTCTTTATTCCTGTATTCTAATCCCCTCGCAATAAAGGCCAACACGCCATTTGCCTTCCTAATTGCTTGTTGTACCTGCATGCTAACTTTCTGTATTCCTTGTGCAAGAACACTCAAGTCTCTTTGAACACCAACAGTTACAATTTTCACACCTTTTATCAAATATTCTACTTTTCTATTCTTATGACCAAAGTGAAGAACTTCACACTTCCCTACATTATACTCCATCTACCATCTTCTTGCCCACTCGCTGAACTTGTCTATATCTCTTTGCAGCCTCTCTATGTCCTCCCACAGCTTCCCTTTCCACCTACCTTTGTATCATCAGCAAACTTAGATACATTACTCTCTGTCTCTTCATCTAAGTCATTAATTTAGATTGTAAATAGCTGAGACCCCAGCACTTATCCTTGCGACACTCCATTATTCACTGCCTGCCAATCTGTTTATACCCACTCTATGCTTCCTGTCCATTAACCAATCCTCTATCCATGCTAATATATTACCCACAATTCCATGAGTCCCTTATCTTCTCTATTAACCTTTTATGTAGCACCTTATTGAATGCCTTTTGGAAATCCAGGAATATGACTAGTTTCCCTTTACCCTGCTAATTACATCCTCAAAAAACTCTCATAAATTTGTCAAACAAGATTTCCCTTCAGGAAAATCATGTTGACTTGTTTGAATGCTTTTCTCAATGCATTGTTCAGACTTCCTGCATTTTCCCAAGGACTGATATTAGGCTAACTGACCTGTAGTTCACAGTTTTCTCTCTCCCTCCTTTCCTGAAAGGAAGTGTAACATTTGCCAACTTCCAATCTGATGGAAATTTTCTGACCCCCTCCCACACCCACTGCAATATTACAGGGAACGGGGGTGGGGAGAAACAGCCTGTCTGCCCCAGGCCAATCAAGGCCCTTAATTGGCCAATTAACAGCCACTTATGGGCCTCCTCTCTCTGCTGCAGGTATTTTATCCTCGGTTGGGTTGGGGGCGGGGAGGCAGTGTGGCAAAGGCACCAAGAACCCTGCCTGATAAAACCAGGCATCTTTCTTGCGGGCTGCGGGGGGGGGGGGGGGGGGTCCTCCTGACTAGGCACCCTGTTCCCCATGGAGGGCCACCCTCAAAGCTCCAACCGCCCCCATTGGGCACCCCCGGACCCTGTACCTGACCCCCCATTGCCTCAGACTTAAAGGTAACATTATATATTCTATCAGAACAGACTGAATGACAAATAACATAGCACTCCACAAAACTATAGTGTTAGAGTGAAAGATATTGTCTCAGTTATTTATTGCAGCCTGAGCTACACATTATATGCCAATCTAAAATCACATACAGTTTCAGACTGAGATACAGCATTTATTCCATAAATACAAAATGAGCTATATGTTCCACAGGAGTTCATACTATTGAACAATCCTGGGCTCTTTTCTCTAAGTGGTCACCTAATAGAAGCATTGAATAATATGAAGGGTTTCGTTAGGGTAGAGGTAGAGATGTTTCCCACTTGTGGTGGAGTCCAAAGCTGTCGATATGAAATAGTCAGTAATAAATTAAATAAATAACTCAGGGGAATCTTCTTTACCCTGCTTTGACAGCACTTGAGCTGCTGAACATTGTTACATTTAACATCAAGCTAAATGATTAAATGAGGCAGAAACAATTTGAGAGATTTGCTGATAGGATTAGATGAAGTAGGGTTGGAGTAACCTCATTGGAACTACCAGCACTTGGGCAGAAAAGTCTGTCTCTGTGCTGTAAATACTATGTAATTTTGTGTAGAGTGAATCCAGAATGACAAACTAACCCAGAGATTAATGGCTACTGAATGCATCCCACACACAGGCAGTACCAGAGACTGACAGATACTGAACAAAACCCACACTCACAGGAAGTACCAGAGACTGACAGATACTGAACAAAACCCACACTCACAGGCAGTACCAGAGACTGACAGATACTGAACATAACCTCCACTCACAGGCAGTACCAGAGACTGACAGATACTGAACAAAACCCATACTCACAGGCAGTACCAGAGACTGACAGATACTGAACAAAACCCACACTCACAGGAAGTACCAGAGACTGACAGATACTGAACAAAACCCACACTCACAGGCAGTACCAGAGACTGACAGATACTGAACATAACCTACACTCACAGGCAGTGCCAGAGACTGACAGACATTGAACATAACCTACACTCACAGGCAGTACCAGAGACTGACAGATACTAAACAAAACGCACACTCACACGAAGTACCAGAGACTGACAGATACTGAACAAAACCCACACTCACAGGCAGTACCAGAGACTGACAGATACTGAACATAACCTCCACTCACAGGCAGTGCCAGAGACTGACAGACATTGAATATAACCTACACTCACAGGCAGTACCAGAAACTGAAAATATTGAACAAAAAGTGCACACGCGGACAGTACCTGAGACTGACAGATACTGAACAAAACACACACTCACAGGCAGTACCAGAGACTGACAGATGTTATGTCCATCCCAAATTCACAACAGAAAAAATAACTGAGAGATCCAACAGAAATCCAACACTTACATATAATACCAGTGACTTAAAGGTACAGAATTAATCGCACTCTCAAATATAGTGCATGTGACTGGGATACAGAATGAGTCTATACTGACACATAATACCAGGGAATGACAGATACAGAATGAATCACACAGTCACATACAGCAACAGGGACATTTTGGCACAGTATGAATCTGACAGTCGTGTACAGAAACAGAGGCTGACAGATATCAAATGAAACCCACACACAAATACAGTGACACTGAGAGCGAAAACATATATGCCACATTCATATATAGTACCAGAGATTGACAGATACAGAATGAATTCCACACACACAAACAGTTCCAGAGCCTTATACATTCAGAGTGAAAGTGACACTTTGTACCAGAGACTGACCAATGCAGCATGAATCCCACACTCCCTCTCAGTAATAGAGACTGACAGCCACAAATAAAGAATGATTCTCATTCTCATGTACAGGACAACAGACTGATTTGCCACAATGGTGTCTCTAATCTTTGGGCAAACTCAGTGTAATAACAACTCATCTCCATTCCCAGTATTTCTAAATCCCACCTGTCCTCCATAATCTGAACAATTATTGCATGTCGTGTTGACTGTCTGATCTGTAAACTGCACTGTATCACAGATTGCTGACATTTGCTAGCTGAAAGTGAGAACTGCAAAATAGAAGCAGAAATTGGCACAGCCTGTCAGGGTTAATAAACAGGTAATGTGAGGTAATAAACTTTGTAATAAACTCATATTGCTTCACATTTTTAGACTGAAAATAAAAGTAATCAATTCTTAATAAAAATGTTTACTATATTGATCTGATATTTATAAATGTGCCCTGTTATATATTACACTACATTGAGCAGTATTTCTGTCTGATTTTTCAGGATACTATTTGCATTACGTCAAATAAAGAAAACATAACTACACAAAGAACTGAGCACAATGCTGAAAGTTTCACAGCTAACAGTCAAAAGGGAAAGAGATAACATATAGAAAGAAAAAAAGCTAAAATGCTGAAAACACTCAGCCAGTCCGGAAACAACTGTGGAGAAGAGAAGCTCGGGTTAATGGTCCAGTTCTGTGACCCTTCTATAGACCTGAAACATTGCTCCTCCCTTCCTCTCTCCACAGATACTGCTGGAACTGCTGAGTGTTTCCAGAATCTTCTGTTATTCAGATTTCTAGCGGCTGCAGTATTTCTCTTTTTGAAGAATAAAACAATCCCTGGGAGGGAATGAAAGTTTACATAAGAAATAAGAGCAGGAGTGGCCACTCTGCCCATTGAAATAGTTCCATCATTCAATAATATAACAGCTGTTCTCCTACCTCAACTCCATCTTACCACACTGGCACAGCCCCCTTGATTCCCTTAATATCCAAAAACCTATCGATCTCTCTTGAATATACACAATGATTGAGCATCCAGAGCTCTCTGGGAGACAGAATTCCAAAGATTCATAACCCTTTGACTGAAAAGAAAATCTCCTCTTCTCAGTCAAATATGACCAAGCCCTTTATACTGAGACTGTAACCCTTCATTCTAGATTGCCCAGCAAGAGGAAACATCCTCCCAGCATTTACCATGTCAAGCCACTGACCATTTTATCTGCCAGTGAGATTACCTCTCACTCTGCTGAGTTCTGGGGAACAGAGGCCTAGTCTATTCAATCTCTTCTCATAGGACAATCCCCTCATCCTAGGAAGCAGCCTAGTGGCACGTCTCTGTACTCCCTCTAAGGAAAGTATATCCTTCCTTAGATAAGGGGACCAAAACTGCACAGCACTCCAAGTGTGATCTCACGCTGTATAATTGCAATAAATACTCATACTCTAATCTCTTTGCAATAAAGTCAAACATATCATTTGCTTTCCTAATTGGTTGAGTACCTGCACGTTAACTTTCTGTGATTCCTGGACAAGGACACTCGGGTCCCTCTGAATGTGAACATTTCCCATTCTCTCACTAATTTCAAAAATGTTCTGTATTGCTGTTTTAGATTAGAGATACAGCACTGAAACAGGCCCTTCGGCCCACCGAGTCTGTGCCGAACATCAACCACCCATTTATACTAATCCTACAGTAATCCCGTATTCCTACCAAACATCCCCACCTGTTCCTATATTTCTCTGCCACCTACCTATACTAGTGACAATTTATAATGGCCAATTTACCAATCAACCTGCAAGTCTTTTGGCTTGTGGGAGGAAACCGGAGCACCCGGAGAAAACCCACGCAGACACAGGGAGAACTTGCAAACTCCAAACAGGCAGTACCCGGAATCGAACCCGGGTCCTTGGAGCTGTGAGGCTGCGGTGCTAACCACTGCGCCGCCCTGCCAAAGTGTGTAACTGTACACTTCTCCCCATTATATTCCATCTCTCACATTCTTGCCCACATACTTAGTCTGTCGAAATCCCTTTTTTCCCCCTTTGCATCCTCCTCACAGTTTACTTTGCCACCTCACTTTATATCATCGGCAAACATGGATAGCATGACATTCGGTCACCTCATCTAAGTCATTGATACAGAATGTAAATAACTGAGTCCCGAGCACCAATCCTTGCAGTATCCAACTACTTACAGCTTTCCTGCCGAAAATGACTCGGTTATTCCTACTCTCTGTTTTTTGTCTGTTAACTACTACTCAATCTATACTAATATATTATCCCCAAATTGCATGGGACCTACATTGGTGTAATAACCACTTGTTTGATAACTTATTGAATGCTTTTTGAAAATCCAAACAGACTACATCCACTGGTTCCCCTTATCTACCCTGGCAGTTACAACATCAACATATTCTAATAATTTATCATTGACAATTTCCTTTTAATAAATCCATGTTGACTCTGACCAACCATATTCTGATATTCCACATCACCATTTACCATGTCTGTAATAATAGATGATAGCATATTCCCCATTGCTGATGTCAGGCAAACTGGCCTCCAGTTCTTTGCTTTCTCTCTCGTTCCTTTCTTGAATAGTGTGGATATGTTTGTTACCCTCCAATTCACAGCTTCCAGAATCCAGGAATTGTTTCTTATAAGGAACGGGAATAGCTGAGGGAAAATTAATCTGAGTAATTCTATTCTGAGTCCACTGTATGATTCAGGTCAAATAATAATTATCAATAAAAAGGAGTAAAATCAGAGTTCAATTGAACTTTAATTTGAAGGAAATCAGCGTTGTAAATATGTTTATTCAAATTATACACTTCTTGCTTTGGGAAACAAAATTCCTTCGAGACAGCACCCAACTCAGTTCCTATCTTTCAGTTTCTCATCTGAGGAATTTAAGGAATGCCAAACTGTAATGGCTGGGAATCAAACCCGGGCACAGCTGCTTGGAAGGTCATTGACCTGAAACATTAACTCTGTTCTCTCTCCACAGATGCTGCCTGACCTGCTGAGTATTTCCAGCATTTCCTGTTTTTATTCCAGCTGTTTGGAAGGCAGCTATGCTCATTGCTCTAACAGCATCGCTCACATGGAGCAATACATTGAGTCTTTCTGTGGATTTTGGGACTGGGCCGCTGTCTTTTGGTCTCTGATGCTATAATCACAGCCAATAAAATACTCAGCTCAGTTCCAGGTGTTTAAAACTGGTGAACTGAAAGGCGACATGATGTGTCAGGATGTTTCTGAACAGCAATAATCACAATTTTACAACACAGAAAGAGTTCATTTGAACAATTGTGCTGCTCTTTGAACGATCTATCCAATCAGTCCCACCTCCCTGTCATTTACACATTGCCCTGTAATTTCCCCATCAAATAATGATCCAATTCCCTCAGGAAAGTTATTATTGAATCTGTTTTCACCTCCCTTTTCAAGCAGTACATTTCTGATCATCAGAACGCGTGTTAAAATATCACCTCATCTTCCCCTGATTCTTTTAACAATTCTGTGTCCATTGGTTACAGACCCTTCTGCCAGTGGGAACAGTTCCTCTTCAACCCATTAGAATGTAGAACACAACTATTAAATATTACATGAACATCTCTGCACCAAGAAGAACGACCCTAGATTTGCTACAAAAACAAGAAAAGCTGGAATCACTCAGCAGGTCTGGCAGCATCTGTGGAAAGAGAAGCAGAGTTAACGTTTCGGGTCAATGACCCTTCTTCGGAACTGACAAATATTAGAAAAGTCACAGATTATAAGCAAGTGAGGTGGGGGTGGGGTAAGAGATAACAAAGGAGAAGGTGCAGATTGGACCAGGCCACATAGCTGACCAAAAGGTCACGGAGCAAAGGCAAACAATATGTTAATGGTGTGTTGAAAGACAAAGCATTAGTACAGATTAGGTGTGAATACACTGAATATTGAACAGCAGCAAGTGCAAACCTGAAAAAAAACCTGAAAAAAACAGTGGGTAAGCAAACTGAACAAACTAAGATGAAATGAAATAAATGCAAAAAAAGATAGTAAAAAATGTAAAAAAGAATGTATAAAAAAGGAAGAAAAAATAACTAAAAATGAAAGTAAAATGGGGGGCTGTCATGCTCTGAAATTATTGAACTCAATGTTCAGTCCGGCAGGCTGTAGTGTGCCTAATCGGTAGATGAGATGCTGTTCCTCGAGCTTGCGTTGATGTTCACTGGAACACTGCAGCAATCCCAGGACAGAGATGTGAGCATGAGGGCAGGGGGGAGTGTTGAAATGGCAAGCAACCGGAAGCTCAGAGTCCTGCTTGCGGACTGAGCGGAGATGTTCCGCAAAGCGGTCACCCAGTCTGCGCTTGGTCTCCCCAATGTAGAGGAGACCACACTGTGAGCAGCGAATGCAGTATACTACATTGAAAGAAGTACAAGTAAATCGCTGCTTCACCTGAAAGGAGTGTTTGGGGCCTGGGATAGTGAGGAGAGGGGAGGTAAATGGGCAGGTATTACACCTCCTGCGATTGCAGGGGAAGGTGCCCTGGGACGGGGACGAGGTGGTGGGGGTAATGGAGGAGTGGACCAGGGTGTCTCGGAGGGAACGATCCCTTCGGAATGCTGACAGGGGAAGGGAGGGGAAGATGCGACTGGTAGTGGCATCACGCTGGAGGTGGCGAAAATGGCGGAGGGTGATCCTTTGGATATGGAGGCTGGTGGGATGAAAAGTGAGGACAAGGGGAACCCTGTCACGGTTCTGGGAGGGAGGGGAAGGGGTGAGGGTAGAGGTGCGGGGAATGGGTCGGACACGGTTGAGGACCCTGTCAACCACAGTGGGGGGGAAATCCTCGGTTGAGGAAAAAGGAGGTCATATCAGAAGCACCGTCATGGAAGGTAGCATCATCAGAGCAGATGCGTCGGAGACGGAGAAACTGGGAGAATGGAATGGAGTCCTTACAGGAGGTAGGGTGTGAAGAAGTGTAGTCGAGGTAGCTTTGCCATCCTTTCACGCATCTCTAGTGCCATTCTCGTCAATCTCCTCTGCACTCTCTCTCAGGCCTTGATATCCCTGCTAAAATGTGGAACCTAGAATTAGACACAATGCTCCAGCTGAGGCCGATAACCAGTGAGATTTATAAAGGTTCAGCATAAACTCCTTGTTTGTGACCCGTATTCCTATTTCTGGTTTCTAACCCAGTGTCGGCTCTGAGCTGTTGAAACTGCCTGAATAAATATTTCCGCTCAACTTAGAGGCCGGAATGTGAGAAGCTGATGAGAATAAGAGACCCTCGCAGCCAGGCGTCATTTCCCGGTGGATTTTTCAATATAAACTGGGGCTGGAGAGAGACTTTGTGAAATGTAATTCCTGAATGCAGTGAGAGAGTTTGTGATTGGTTGCAGATATAAAACTATTGTGACATCACTGCCAATCACCCAATCACAATCTTTACTTTCTCCCATCCCTCATTAGCATAGAGCTGTGGGATTGTCTATTTCATCCACACTCGGAAGGGGTTTGGTTTATTTCTGTATCTGAAACTGAAAATGGTAAGCTCCCCCCACCAAGCTGAACTGAGGGGCTGGACCCCTGGGAAACCCCTCGAACTGTATCGGGAAAATTTTCATTTGCTGTAAATGTAAAAATGTAATTGGCATGACAAATGTGAAATGGAAGGGTTGTGAAGCAACTCATGATTGTATTGAAGGAAACTGATCTCCCTTGCAATGTTTGTATTTTTTGGTGCTGTTTGAAACTGTTTGGCAATGTATTTTTAACAGATTTTTATCAATAAAGTATATTTTGGAAATAAAAAAAAGAGAAGAAAGCAGCTCCTAAGAAAGGCGCCAAGAAAACCTTAAATAAACCGTCAACAAAGGGTGGCAAGAAGCGGAGGGAGGAGAGTTATTCCATCTACATCTACAAAGTGATGAAGCAGGTTCATCCCGACACCGGCATCTCCTCCAAGGCCATGAGCATTATGAACTCGTTTGTGAACGATGTTTTCGAGCGCATCGCGGGTGAGGCTTCCCGCCTGGCCCATTACAACAACCATCAGCTCCGGGTGATCCAGACCGCCGTGCGCCTGCTGCTGCCCGGGGAGCTGGCCAAGCACGCCGTGTCGGAAGGGACAAAGGCGGTGACCAAGTACACCAGCTCCAAGTAAAACTGCACAATGGACTGAAAAACATCCCAAACACAACGGCTCTTTTAAGAGCCACCCACAATCTCTCTGAAAAAGCTGCATCCGACATCTCTATGAAATCACTTTAAGACAATGTATAATATAATAACGATCCCACTGCTGTGTTTGTATCTCCTGTTATTAACCGAACACGAACCCATAATCTGATCACCCGCCTTCACTTTTTTTGCTTAAAGCTGCTCTTATTCTGGTTTTTCACAGCCCCTGAATGACCGCATTAACAGCTGATTTCAGCGGTAAGGATTAGACCTTAATCCCTTCACTGATTAATCATTTTATTAACAGCAACTCTCTGCAGTGTAACAGCCTGGGATGGGATTATTACAGAGCAAGTTAAGGGCCGTTTGAGGACTTGATCCGGCTTCCTCTTTTCAGAGAAGGACACTGGGCTCTGATTGAAAACTAAACTGAGTATTTCACTTCAGGCCAATGCAGTCCCCACCCGGGACAGTTTGAAAGCGATTGTAGAATGAGTCACAATTTAAATAACATTTTACAAGTTGAATAATACAAAATCAAGAGATGGGACTTTAAATCTTTGACTAAGGATGACATTTATTTTAATCCGCTCCTTTCCGGCAATGAAATTGGCGGGCTTTTTGAAATTGACAAATTCTCTGCTTCTGATGTCGTGGCGGGTAAATCCCGCCCTCTTCTGTTGGTCAGTGACCTGATTGGTGAAGAATATAGGCAAATGGAATTAAGTACCGACCATTGAGGAGAGTTCTCAGTCTTCAAGTAAAGTAAATGCTGCGGAAATTATCCATTTGTGAAAGTATTTGTGTGATTGTGGAAATGTCTGGAGGAAAGACCGGCGGGAAAGCTCGGGCCAAGGCCAAGTCTCGCACCTCCCGGGCTGGAATGCAGTTGCCGGTGGGCCGTGTTCACAGGCTCCTGAGAAAGGGCAACTATGCTGAGCATGTGGGTGCTGGAGCCCCGGTCGATCTGGCTGCTGTGCTCGAGTATCTGACCGCTGAAATCCTCGAGCTGGCCGGCAACGCGGCCCGGGACAACAAGAGGACCCGCATCATCCCCAGACACCTGCAACTGGCCGTCCGCAACGACGAGGAGCTCAACAAGCTGCTGGGACGGGTGACTATCGCTCAGGGCGGGGTGCTACCCAAGAAAACCAGCGCTCAGAGCTCCCAGAAAAAGCAAAGCAGACAAAATGTCATCTAATAAACCAAAGACTCTTTTCAGAGCCACCCACAGTCTCTGTGAAAGGGCTGATTACTATCTGATTCCAGCATGTCAGTAACAGAACAGAATAGGAACTATTTAAAATGTTTGTGAGCAACTATTTCAGTGGCTTCTCACTGTCCCCCTGATCCCTGTGTGAAAGGGAATTACCAATAGTCTAATTTATTCCTTTCCACACCGAGTTTGAGTTATTGGTCCCTGAAGGATTGCTGAATGGAGTCTTTTGCCGCCGGTTACAGATAAGAAGTGGGGGAAAAAATGACAGGTTAAAGCTGTGCGTAAAATAGCGCCAGGAATTTGTGGCAATAATAGCGGAATAAAGAAAGGTTTTTGAAGGTTGGTGGAAAATATTTTACGAACAACTTTAAATAGATTTTCCAGTAATTCGCTTTTTGCCGACACTGAAATTGGCGCCTTTTTCGAATTCAAACGTTCTGCCAATTTCGACAATTTAAGCCAATGATTTGCTGCATTTTCCCTAATTCGAGGCTCTGCGATTGGTTAAGAAATGTGACTGGGAAGAGGGTGACCAATCTGAAGTGAGCGCGGGCTCAAACTGCGGGAATTCCGGGTCCCTGAATGATTGAGCAGAAAATGATCAGTTTCACAAACCCTGTCAGTTTCAGTGCAGGAAACACCGTCTCGGGGGAAATAACATCACAAGTGGGTCTGGTTCCAGTGACCGATTCAACGGCTGCTGCAAAACTCCCGGATTCCCTCATTGCAGCGAAATCATTTTGAAATTCTATGAAAACAATGAGTGATTCTGGAGGAGTGATGTGGCTTTGCACTGAGGGCATGTGTCGACTGGGGAAATAACTAACTGGAGAGTCTCGGGCACTGTTTGCACAGCCCGTTCAGAAAATCAAATCCACTGCACATCCTTGCTGCAACTGAAATGTCAATTTCGGGAATTCCAGTTTTCTACCCGAACACAGCACAGATTTATTCCAGACAGTTCTGAACAGCCTATCCCATCTCCCGTTTCCAGCTCACTGCTCTCTCTGTGAGACGGTGGGTGGCTCTTCGAAGAGCCTTTGTTGTGTGTTTGCTGGAAAGGGTCGAGTTGTGCGGCCCTGCCGTTTCAGAGCGTGCACCACATCCATGGCAGTGACCGTCTTGCGCTTGGCATGTTCAGTGTAGGTGACCGCATCCCTGATCATATTCTCCAGGAAAACCTTCAACACCCCGCGAGTCTCCTCATATATCAAACCCGAGATCCGCTTGACCCCGCCACGGCGAGCCAGGCGGCGGATTGCTGGTTTGGTGATGCCCTGGATATTATCACGAAGCACGTTGCAGTGCCGCTTTGCTCCGCCTTTGCCCAGTCCTTTCCCTCCTTTACCTCTGCCAGACATTCTTTTATTAATTTCCAAAATATACTTTATTCATAAAAATCTGCAAAAAAAATACATTACAAAACAGTTCCAAAAAGCACCAAGTCCAACAATACAGAGAGTAGAAAGGAGATCAGTTTCCTTCAGTACAGGAGTGAGTTGCCTCACAACCCTTCCATTTCATTTCTCATGCCATGTACATTTTACAGCAAACAAAAATTTCTGGCTACAGTTCGAGGGGTTTCCCATGGATCCAGCCCCTCAGTTCACTATGGTGGGGGGACCTTACACTGTGGTCTTCCCCCATTGAGCCTTTGCTGCAGCTGCCAAAAGCTTTAGTGCGTCCCTCAGCACGTAGTCCTGGACCTTGGAATGTGCCAGTCTGCAACATTCGGTGGTGGACAACTCTTTGCGCTGGAAGACCAGCAAGTTTTGTGCAGACCAAAGAGTGTCTTTCACCGAATTGATAGTCTTCCAGCAGCAGTTGATGTTTATCTCGGTGTGCGTCCCTGGGAACAGCCCGTAGAGCACAGACTCCTGTGTTACAGAGCTGCTTGGGATGAAACTCGACAAAAACCATTGCATCTCTTTCCACACCTGCTTTGCAAAGACACATTCCAGGAGGAGGTGGGCAACCATCTCTTCCCCACCACAGCCACCTCGAGGGCATTATGTGGAGGGGGTGAGACTTTGGGCATGCAGGAAGGAACTGATGGGGAGGGCTCTTCTCACCACCAGCCAAGCTACATCTTGGTGCTTGTTTGAAAGTTCTGGTGATGGGGCATTCCGCCAAATGACTTTGGAAGTCTGCTCAGGGAACCATCCAACAGGATCCACCATCTTCTTTTCCCATAGGGCCTTGAGAACATTCCGTGCAGACCACTGCCTGATGGATTGGTGGTCAAAGGTGTTTTTCCACAGAAACTTTTCCATGAAGGATCGGTGTTACGTACGGCACAGTCCAACTGGATGGAGCGTTCCACGGCAATATGACAAGGCCCATCCTTCGCAACACCGGGGACAGATAGAACCTCAGCACGGAGTGACACTTGGAGTTTGTGTACTGGAGGTCTACACAGAGCTTGATACAGCCACACACAATGGTAGCCATCAGGATGAGGGCGATGTTGGGGACATTTTTCCTGCCTTTCCCCAGAGGTTTGAACATCGTGTCCCTCGGGACCTGGTCCATTTTGGATCCCCAGATGAAGCGGAAAATGGCTCAGGTGATCACCACAGTGCAGGAGTGCAGTATGGGCCAGACCTGCACCACGTACAGTAACCTGACACAATGGAGAGAGATCGCTGCTCCCACATGTTCAGCTTTTGTTGCACCCTGGCTACTCGCTCTTTCCAGGTTTTGGTGCATGCCCCGGCCCTTCCGAACCATACCCCAGCACCTTCAGGTCGTCTGACCGAATGGTGAAGGGGACAAAGGATCGGTCAGCTGAGTTCCCAAAGAACATGGCCTCGCTATTGCCGTATTTAACATTGGCTCCCGAGGCCAATTTGAGCTGGTCACTGATGCTCATCAGTCTGCGCACAGGCAGTGGGTTCAAGCAGAAAACGGCGACGTCATTCATGTACAGGGAGGTTTTAACCTGAGTGCCTCCACTGCCTGGGATTGTTACCCTTCTGATACTCGCATTCTTCCTAATAGACTCAGAAAAGGGTTCAATACAGCAAACAAACAAGACAGGGGAGAGAGGACAGCCCTGCCTGACTCCAGATTGGATCGAGAAACTTTCTGATTCCCACCCATTGATTGAGACTGCGCTACTGATGTTTGTGCAGAGCAGTTTGATCCAATTGCATATTCCCTCCCCAAACCCCATTTTGGAAAGTACGTCCATCATGTAGGTGTGCGATATCCTGTCAAAAGCCTTCTCCTGGTCCAGGCTGATGAGGCAGGTGTCCACCCTCCTGTCCCGTACATAGGTGATCGTATCCCTGAGTAGCGCGAGACTATGAGAGATCTTCCTGCCTGGTATAGTACAGGTCTGATCAGGGTGTATCACCAACTCCAGAGCAGACTTGACTCGACAGGCGATGACTTTTGACAGAATCTTGTAGTCGATGTTAAGCAGTGAGATGGGCCGCCAATTTCTGATTTCTGCCCCCTCCCCATTCCGCTTGTAGATGAGGGTGATGATGCCTTTCCTCATGGATTCTAATATGCTGCCAGCCAGGACCATACTCTGGTATACTGCCAGACTTTTATTTTAAATTTCCAAAATATACTTTATTCATAAAAATCTGTAAAAATTACATTCCCAAACAGTTTAAAACAGCACCAAGTCAAAAAATACAAACAGTGCAAAGGTGATCAGTTTCTTTCTATACAATCACGAGTTGCCTCACAACTCGTCCATTTCATTGTCATGCCATATACATTTCTACATTTACAGCACACAAAATGTTCCCGATACGTTTCGAGGGGTTTCCCATGGATCCAGCCCCTCCGCTCAGCTTGGTGGGGGGACCTTACACTGTGGTCTTTCCCCATTGAGCCTTTGCTGCGGCTGTCCCAAGCTTTAGTGCGTCCCTCAGCACGTAGTCCTGGACCTTGGAATGTGCCAGTCTGCAACATTCGCTGGTGGACAACTCTTTGCGCTGGAAGACCAGCAAGTTTCGGTCAGACCAAAGGGCATCTTTCACCAAATTGATAGTCCTCCAGCAGCAGTTGATGTTTGTCTCGGTGTGCGTCCCTGGGAACAGCCCGTAGAGCACAGACTCCTGTGTTACAGAGCTGCTTGGGATGAACCTCGACAAAAACCACTGCATCCCTTTCCACACCTGCTTTGCAAAGACACATTCCAGGAGGAGGTGGGCGACCGTCTTTTCCCCACAACAGCCATCATGATAATTCTTGCCTCAAATCAGTGCACAACAAAAGAGACTGATTCCGTCAGCTTCCTTTTTTTTTCCAGGCCGCCCGGACCTGGCTGAGAAAGGCAGAGTGAGAGCAGGGAGGGGAGGAGACAAGGGTGAAGATTAAACAGAGAGCGAGAGGGAAGGAGACACCCAGAGTGACAGACAGAGAGAGAACGGCCCCTCATCTTTCAGCTCCACCTCCAGTTTCCTCCGGGTTGCCAATTTCAAACCCTTTATTAACAGTTGAACCGAAACCCAGCTCTCCACGCAAACCCTTCCAGACTCGACCTTCATAGTCAAGGCTTTCCAGAAAGCCAGAGTTTTTAACTATGGTCCCACTACAATTAACACTCAGTAATATTCCCACCTAAGCATAGTCCATTCTATACTAAGAAACCACGTCAGTAACATCACCATTTCCACACACATCCGCTTCCAGCAGTTTACAGCACCTTACTGCAGCTGTTTGGGGAATCTCCTGTGTTAAGATTGGAGTTGGAAAGCGGCCTTTACCCGGCAGTGTTATTGTCTCACACTGAATCTGTTAGACATCCTGTTCTCTTTATTGTGAGAGAGAAAGCACGGATTTAGGAAATGTTCATTTGAAATGATCTCTGTTAAGAACGAGCCCGGCCGTGGGACAGGTATTCCAGTGCAAAGAGCTGTCTATGACCGAGTGTTGCAGACTGGCACATTCCATCATTCAAGACTATGTGCTGTGGGATGGCATTGAAGCTTGGGGAAGCCACCATGGAGTCTCAATAGAAAGGTGACAGTCTAAGGCCCTAGTACAGCGAGGGGCTGGAACCTGTGTAAAACCCCTCGGGCTGTGTGCACCAGAGAATGTTTGATGTGTAATGTAAATACTGTAAATATAAACTGTGCAGGCAGGGATAGTGAGATACCTCATGTACATTATTGAAGGAAACTGATCTGTATTGCACCTTATGTAATATTAAAATTGAACTGCTTTGCAATGTAATTGCACAAATTATATGAATAAATTACATTTTGTGCAAAAGAAAGCAGCTTTCCTGTCAACACACACCTTGTCTCAGGGCACAACTTTCCTGTGATCTTGTCACACCCAACTTCGCTCTATATCTTCTGACACACACACTTTACAGTCTGTCATTTCCAAAAACAAGCATTCTAAAATCAAAAGACCTTTTGTTTATTTCTCCTTTCTTTTCATTTCTCCTCTATTCTTCTCAATCACTCCCTTCAACAGTCCTATTCAGATCAAGGTGGAATGTGAATAGTGTCACAACTCACCTCTGACACTATTATTACCCTTCTCTTTTCTTGTCTTATTCAATGGGAAAGTTTTATTCACCAGTCTGTTGCTGTTTTACACTCTTGCCATACCATTTGGTATTGCATCCATCTGAATTCTGTGCTTTCATGGCCTTATATATCTTTTCCTCTTCTGGATGATTTGTTTGCTTCAGTTCCATTCAACCAGGCTGGACCACAGGGAAGCTTAGAACAAAGAACAAAGAACAGTACAGCACAGGAACAGGCCATTCGGCCCTCCAAGCCTGCGCCGATCTTGATGCCTGCCTAAACTAACACCTTCTGCACTTCCGTAGCCCATATCCCTCTATTCCCTTCCAATTCATGTATTTGTCAAGATGTCTCTTAAACGTCGCTATCGTATCTGCTTCCACCACCTCCCCTGGCGGCAAGTTCCAGGCACTCACCATCCTCTGTGTAAAAAACATGCCTCGCACATCCCCTCTAAACTTTGCCCCTCGCACCTTAAACCTATGTCCTCTAATAACAGACTCTTCCACCCTGGGAAAAGGCTTCTGACTATCCACTCTGTCCATGCCGCTCATAACTTTGTAAACCTCTATCATGTCGCCCCTTCACCTCCGTCGTTCCAGTGAAAACAATCCGAGTTTTTCCAACCTCTCCTCATAGCTAATGCCCTCCAGACCAGGCAACATCCTGGTAAACCTCCTCTGTACCCTCTCCAAAGCCTCCACGTCCTTCTGGTAGTGTGGCGACCAGAATTGCACGCAATATTCTAAGTGTGGCCTAACTAAGGTTCTGTACAGCTGCAACATGACTTGCCCATTTTTATACTCTATGCCCCGACCGATGAAGGCAAGCATGCCGTATGCCTTCTTGACTACCTTATCCACCTGCGTTGTCACTTTCAGTGACCTTTGCCTTGGGTGGGTCCACGTTGATCCATTACATTCAGAATCACCTCCTTGAAATAACTCCATAGTACAACTACAGTAACCACACAGAATCTGCTTCAAACACTCCTGCACATTTTATCTGTTCTGACTGTCAACACCTCCAGCTCTTTTGTTTAAGTGGAACCCATCAGGTTTGTATAGGCTCCTTCTATTCTGAAAGCTGTAGCACTGGTTCAGGGAATTCAGCCCTGTTTCTCTACTTTCAAGGCTCAGCCATGCTTGATCTGCATCGTAATTGCTTTTATTGCAATGTTACAAGACCTCCAATCCTCTGGAAAACGATGGTCAGACCTTCCACTATTTCTTCCCTGGCTTCATTCAACAGCCTGAGGTACATTTCATCTGGTCCTGGTGATTTATCCACATTCAAGGATGTTCATCCAATTAAGACTTCCTCTCTCCTGCAGTTATCACGTCCAATACTTCACACTCCTCCTCCTTCATAACAATATCTGCATCACCCCCTCATTTGAGAAGACAGTAAACTATTCATTCAGGATATTGGCAACATCTTCCACCCCGATACAAAGGTTACATTTTTGATCTTTTCTGTGCCCTGCTGTTTGCTTCGTTGCCTCTTACTCTAACGTTTTGATGCAACATCTTTGGGTCCATTGTTATTTTGCTTGTCCATGTTCTTTCCTGTTCTCTCTTTGCTCTTCACCGCTGCTCCCAAACGCCTCCAGTGCAGTCAAAATACAAGGTGTCAGAAGTGGGATTTGAACCCACGCCTCCCATAGAAACTGCGACCTAAACGCAGCGCCTTAGACCGCTCGGCCATCCTGACCGCCTATTGGCTATTATTAATGCTAAGGAAATTAACCATTCTTTGTGAAAGTATTTGTGAGATTGAGGAAATGTCTGGAAGAGGAAAGACCAGCGGGAAAGCTCGGGCCAAGGCCAAGTCTCGCTCCTCCCGGGCTGGACTGCAGTTCCCGGTGGGCCGTGTTCACAGGCTCCTGAGAAAGGGTAACTATGCTGAGCGTGTGGGTGCCGGAGCCCCGGTCTATCTGGCTGCTGTGCTCGAGTATCTGACCGCTGAAATCCTCGAGCTGGCCGGCAACGCGGCCCGGGACAACAAGAAGACCCGCATCATTCCCAGACACCTGCAACTGCCCGTCCGCAACGACGAGGAGCTCAACAAGCTGCTGGGAGGAGTGACCACCGCTCAGGGCGGGGTGCTGCCTAATATCCAGGCCTTGCTGCTGCCCAAGAAAATCAGCGCTCAGAGCTCCCAGAAAAAGTAAAGCGGCCAAAATGTCATCAAATAAACCAAAGGCTCTTTTCAGAGCCACCCACAGTCTCTGTGAAAGGACTGATTACTGTCAGGAGGGAATCAGAGATGGAGTTATTGTAACCGTGGATTGACCTGTTTCACATCTGTCCAGGTGTCTTTTCAGTTCCCTCTCTGGATTTCGCTCTGTTTCTCTGCTCACACATCTCCCCCTCCAGTTAAGTGAAGAAGTGAACTACAGGGTGTAGAATCAGCAATTCAATAAATCCCGCTGCCTTCGATTTTATAAATCCCAAGAGCATCCCGGTACATTAACGGGAACTGGTTCGGAGCTGATGAATTAATTTAATAAAGAAAGTGTCCGGGTTAATTCTCTGTTTTTCATTTGGACAGTTTGAATTGTGTTTTTTTTTCTCTCTGGTGATCTGAGCGCCGCTTCTCAATGAAAATCTGCACCCAGAACAGAGTAAATGCAGGAAGAAAGAGGCCATTCTCGGGCTGTGTGTTTCTCTCCTGACCTGATCTGTTTAGACCGCACTGTTCCCAGAGGACGGAATCAGTGAGAGTTGTGCACACACAGGAGCTGAGTCCACTGCAGCGCTTTAACATGTACCTTCTCCCCAGCCCTCCCTCTTCTCCGGACACAAAGTTGTTTGTTCCCCCGGCGACGGGATAGAGTCGGGGATCCTCTCCCCGCAGTGTCAGTGGCTGCAGCCCCGGGGAACTGGCGGTTTCAGTCAGAGTGACCGAGCTACCTTATAGGACTCTCCCCCTGAATTTGTGAACTGAGACTGCACCGAACACATCTCCAGTTAGAGTGAGGGCCGGACATCCTTCTGTTTTATTACAGAGAGTGGGGAAAGGGCTGGGTGGAGGGGAGTCACCAGGGATCCTGGATTTGCTCCAAATCATTTCCATGTGGAATCTGCAGGCGGGGCCGGGACAGGGATCATTTGATCAGGGGATCAGCTCTTTCCTGAGAGATGTGGGTGGCTCTGAGAAGAGCCTTTGTGTTCAGATGTTTACAAGTTTCCCACGCTCTTTCACTTCTTTCCAGACCCTGCTTTCTGAGCCTTCGCTGCTTTCGGCTTGACCTTGCTCTTCCATGTCTGCACTTTCTTCAGCGCCTTTCCGCCCGCCGCACTCTTGCCTTTTTTGACCTTCTTCGCAGGAGACTTTTTCTGAAGCGTTGCTTTCTTCACCGCCTTATTTGGCGTTGCCGCCGCCTTGCTGCTCGTTTTCTTGGCTGTTACTTTCTTTGTTGTCACTTTCTTGGCTGCTGGTTTCTTCACCAATGATTTCTTGTCTGCTGGTTTCTAACGAAGGATTTCTTGGTTGCTGGTTTCTTCACTAAAGATTTCTTGTCTGCTGGTTTCTTCACTGAAGATTTCTTGTCGGCTGGTTTCTTCGCTAAAGATTTCTTGTCTGCTGGTTTCTTCACTAAAGATTTCTTGTCTGCTGGTTTCTTCACCTTCTTTCCCACTTTTCCCTGGGTTTTCCTTCTTGCTGATTTTGAAGGAGCCGGAGGCTCCCTGTCCCTTGCTCTGCACCAGGGAGCCTTTGTTCACATTCCTCTTGATACTTTGCTTGATCTGGGTCCTGAGCTTCTCCACATCGACACCGCTGCTACCCAGAGCCTTCTTTATGGCGGACAGGGACATCCCCTTGCGATCGCTGAAAGCTGGCACAATCTTGAGGATCTGTTCGCCCAACGGGAGACCGGCTGGCTTGTTCCGGGGAGCCGCCTTCTTCTTCTTGGGGGTCTTGACTTGGGCGGCGGCGGCGGCTGGAGGAGCCGTTTAGGCGGCTGCACGATCGGTTATGTCCGGGACTCTGCACAAATTCTCTCTGTCAATGTGAACTGGGTCAGAAATGAAGCCGGTGATGGCGGCACAGAGCAACTTCAAGGCAGAGAGAGGACGGGGCGGACACAAGCTGCTGTCAGCTCCCGGCTCCTGCTGTCTCTCTGTGTTTCTCTCTCCTCACAAACTCTCCAATTCCATTGAAATTCAGAGACTCCAGACTTCCAGACTAGATCTTTCCTGTCTCTCACTCCAGTATGTTTGCTGTTGAAAAGCTTTCACTAGGATTGAGGACTCCATTTTCCATTTCACCTGGTTTTATTGCTGCACTGACCGCCCTCTCTCACCCCTCGCTGACATGTTCTCTACTTTTCAACTGAAATCTTGAAATAAAAAAAAATGATCCCGAATTCCCACTTTGGGGCTGAGCAGGGAGCAGGGCGGTTCTTTGACTGGAAAATCATTTGATTTTGCACAAGAATGACTCTGAAATCCGGCCATGAGAGCGGACCCACAAACACAGTGGCTTCAGACTAACCCGCCCTCCCCTTTAATACAATCTCTCTTCCACAATATTCACATCTGCATATTCACAGGACAAACTGTTCCCTGAATGTAGAGTTCCCAGGACAGGTTTTCCCCTCCGCTCAGTCTGTGCTGCGGATTCTCGGGGGTGAGTTGTATTTTCTCAGCTCAGTCAGCGTTAAACAGTCTGGGACCGGCGCTCCGAATATTGTCTATTAACCAGAGTCCGCTACAAGAGCCAATCACAGTTGTGACCTTTTTTATTCGTTCATGGGATTTGGGTGTGAGTCCAGAACCAGGGGTCATAATCTAAGGATACGGGGTAAACCTTTCAGGTGGTCCTTTCTCTCTCTGCCCCTCTCTCTCTGCCGACACCCACCCCCGGTCTCCTCTCTCTCTAACTCTCCTCTCTCTCTCTCCCTCTCTCTGACAGTTGCAGAGAGCGAGAACTCTCAGCTTTATGGTTAGTCTTTTTTAAAAAATCGCAGCCGTCAGTTTCACAGCTGACAGGCGCTTTGAGCAGAGACAGCACTTCCGAAACTCGGACAAGCTCGGGTTTTTCTGGAGGGCTTTTAAATGAAATGAGAACTGCCGGAAAGCTCCGAACTTGTCCGAGGTTCTGAAACGTTGTCTCTGCTCTCAGGACCTGTCAGCTGTGAAACTGACGGCTGCGGTTTGATTGAAAGTCAGACTGGTCTGGAATAAGAAGCCAATGGGAAATTTCTCATCCCTGAAATTATCAGTCACGGACCGAACTGTTTTAACGAGGACACTGGTGTCCATGTACAGACATGTTGCCAACCCCTGTTCTTCACACAGACTTACCAATCACACACTGATCAACGCCAACAAATAATTTGACTTTTTTATTGAAGACTGACAATACAATATACAATTTAGAGGAGAGTATTACAGGCACATCTTACCGGGGATCATCCCATCTCCTCCTCTGTGTCACATACTGTATGACATCAATTCCTGAAGTGATGATGCACACACGAGTTACCAATTCCTTGAAACAAAGAGTCGGCATAAATGGGCCATTTTCTCATTGGCAGGATGTGACTGGTGGAGTGCCACAAGGATCAGTGCTTGGGGATCAATTATTTACTATCTATATTAATGACATGGAGGAGGGGGCAGAGTGTAATATATCCAAATTTGCTGATGATACAAAAATAGGTAGGGCATGTTGTCATGAAGACATAAGGAATCTCCAAGGGGATATAGATAGGTTGAGTGAGTGGGCAAAAACTTGGCAGATGGAGTTTAATGTAGGAAAGTGTGAGGTCATACACTTTGGTAGGAAGAATCAAAATGCAGACTATTATATAAATAGACAGAGACTCCAAAAAAGAGGGATCTGGGTGTTCTTGTGATTGAAACACAAAAAGTTAGCATGCAGGTGCAGCAAGTAATTAAGAGGGCAAATGGAATTTTGGCCTTTATTGCTAGGGGGCTGGAGTTTAAAAATAGGGAAGTCTTGTTAAAGCTGTGCAGGGTGTTGGTGAGGCCACACCTGGAGTGCTGTGTACAGTTTTGGTCCCTGTATTTAAGAAAGGATATATTGGCATTGGATACAGTCAAAAGAGATTCACTCGGCTGATTCCTGGGAGAAAGGGGTTGACTTATCAAGAATGGCTAACAAGTTAGGCCTTTATACATTAAAGTTTAGAAGAATAAGGGTGATCTTATTGAAATGTATAAGATTCTGAGGGGGCTTGACAGGGTAGATGTTTCCAGTAGTGGGGGAATCTCAAACTAGGTAACATAGTTACAGAATAAGGGGACAGTCATTTAAAACTGAGATGCAAAGGAATTTCTTCTCTCAGAGGGTAGTGAATGTCTGGAATTCTCTACCCAGAGAGTTGTGGAGGCTAAATCACTGAAAGCATTTAAAGAGGAGGGAGATAGATTTTTGAAATATTGGGGAGTTGAGGGCTATGAGGAGCTGGCACGAAAGAGGAGTTGAGGTCTGGGGCAAATCATCCCTGATCTTATTAAATGGTGGGGCAGGCTTTGGGGACTGAATGGCCTACTCCTGCTCCGATTTCTTATGTTCTTATAAGGGGGCTACAAAGAGATGTAGATCGGTTAAGTGAGTGGGCAACAACCTGGCAAATGGAGTAAAATGTGGGAAAGTGTGAAATTGTCCACTTTGGCGGGAAGAATAAAAAAGAAGCATATTATCTAAATGGTGAGAGATTGCAGAGCCCTGAGATGCAGAGGGATCTGGGTGTCCTCGTGTATGAATCGCACAAGGTTAGTATGCAGGTACAGCACGTAATTAGGAAAGCTAATAGAATGCTCGTGTTTATCGCGAGGGGAATTGAATACAAAAGTAGGGAGGTTATGCTTCAGCTATCCAGGGCATTGGTAAGACCACATCTGGAGTACTGTCTACAGAACTGGTCTCCTTAGTTAAGGAAGGATGTTAATGCATTGGAGGCAGTTCAGAGAAGGTTTACTGGACAAATACCTGGAATGGTGGGCTGTCTTACAAGGAAAAATTGGACATGCTTGGCTTGTATCCACCAGATTTTAGAAGAGTAAGAGGCAACTTGATTGAAACACATAAGATCCTGAGGGTCTTGACAGGGTGGATGTACAAAGGATGTTTCCTCTTGTGGGAGAATCTAAAATTAGGGGTCACTGTTTAAAAATATGGGGTTGCCCATTTAAGACAGAGATGAGGAGAATTCTTTTCTCTTAGAGGGTTGTGAGTCTTTGCAGTTCTCTTCCTCAAAACGCAGTGGAAGCAGAGTCTTTGAATATTTTTAAGGCAGATGTAGATAGATTCTTGATAAGCAAGGGGGTGGTCAGGGGTAGCTGGAAATGTGGGTCATCAGTTCAGCTGTGAAAGTATTGAATGGCGGAGCAGGCTTGAAGGGCCGAGTGGCCTACTCCTGCTCCTAATTCATATGTTCGTATGCTTGTATGTTTGTATAAAGCCCAAGATGCCATATATTTTACTACTACTCTCTCAATATGCCCTGCTACCTGCAAAGATCGATGCACATGCATCCCCATGTCCCTCTGTCCCTGAACACTCTTTAGAACTGTGCCATTAAGGATATATTGCCTCTCCCTATTCCTTCTGTCAAAATGCATCACCTCACACTTAACAGTATTAAATTCCATCCGTCACCTCTCTGCTCATTCTGCTAGCCTATCTATGTCCTATTGCATGCGGTTCATATCATCCTCACTGTTTGCCTCACCTCCAAGTTTGGTATTGTCAACAAATTTTGAGATTCTGTTCCGTATTCCAAGATCCACATATTTTATACATAGCAAGAAAAGCAGTGATCCCAGCACTGAACCTCGGGGAACACCACTGTCGACCATCCCCTAGTCTGAAAAGAAACCATTTACTACAACTTGCTTGTTTCTGCCCTTAATCCAATTTTTTAACCAATTAGACACTGACCCTCCTATTCCATGAGCCTCAATTTTGTTAACCAGCCTTTTATGTGATACTTTATCAAGTGCTTTCGTAAAATCCATAGAAACAACATCCACTGCATTTCCTTCATCAAACTTCTCTGCTCCTTCATCAAAAAAATTCAATTAGATTAGTGAAGCATGATCTGCCTTTTACAAATCCATGCTGGATATCCTTAATTAACTCAAACCTCTCTAAATGTCCATTGATATTTTCCCTGATTATCATTTCTGAAACCTTACCCAGCATTGATGTTAAATTAACTGGCATGGAGTTGCTTGGACTGTCCTTACACCCTTTCTTGAATAAGGGTGTCATTTGCCACTCTCCAATCCCCTTATCCAGGGAAGATTGGAAGATTATGGCAAGCCCTTCCTGGAGGAGTCTAGACATGCAAGGACTCAACTACCAGCAAGCGTAGAAAGCAAGACCCAGGCTCAGGGCCTTCAGTTTCCCCTGGAGGGGAGTCGGAGAGGCAGCGGATCCTGTGAGGAACCACAGTTCAGGAAAGATGAGAAGGTCATTATGAGGGGACAGAGGAGATTAAGTTCAAGGTTTACCAGCTTATAAGCAAGTGCAGAGACAAGGAACGGTGCTGGGGCAAATAATAGGAAGCTGTGATCGGTTGGAAGGCAGGAGTGATTAAATGACAGAAGAGATGATGGTGCAAGGCAAAAGTCAGGGAAACAACAAGTAACATTTGGCCGGCACAGATACCAGGAGTGGGGTTTGAACACACACAGACATATATTCATTGGATTTTAAGTCCAACACCTTAACCACTCAGCCCTCCTGGTTCATTAACCCGTTGCTGAAAATGAAATTTAATGTGATCCGGGTGACATCTGGCCTTTTACAATATACAATTATGACTCCTCTCCCATGCTAAATTGGACCCTTCATTACTTATGAACCTCAATTGGATCACCCCTCAATCTAGGTTTCTCTACGGTGTAGGGTTCCAACTCTTTTAGTCTAACTTGATAACGAAGATGTCTTACACTGGGAATTAGTTTAATGTCTCTCCTCTGTACCCTGTCAAAAGCCTCAATAGCACCCATCATGTGAGGAGACCAAGACTGGATACAATATTCCAAGTGAGGCCTGACCAAGGTTTCATAAAAGGACAAATTCGGGACATCTCAGATACTGAAGGAGTCCGTGTCCAGAAGCAGCAAGACCTGGACAACATTCAGACTTGGGCTGCTAAGTGGCAAGTAACATTCACACCACATAAGTACCAGGCAATGACCATCTCCAACAAGAGAGAATGTAACCATCTCCCTTTGACGTTCATCGCTGAATCCCCCCCACCATCAACATCCTGGGGGAAACCATAGACACAAGCTTAACAGGACCATTCATATAAATACTGTGGCACCAAAGGTAAAACAGACAGTGAGAATTCTGCAATGAATAATTCAGCTCAAGGCACGAGGTGAAATGCTCATTAGGAGAGCTGGAACAATGGACTGGTCAGGTGTGCAGAAAAGTGACAAATGGAATTCAACTTGGAGAAGTGTGAGGTGATGCCTTTGGTGAGGTCAAACACGGCAAAGGAATACACAATTAATGGGTGAATACTGAGAGGTCTAGAGGAAGTGAGGGACCTTGAAGTGAATGTCCACAGATCCCTGAAAGTAGCAGGACAGGTTGATAAGTTGGTTGAGAAGGCTTATGGAATCCTTTCCTTTATTAGCAGAGGTATAGAATATCAGAGCAGGGAGGTTATGCTGGAACTGTATCAATCATTAGTTAGGCCACAACTTCAGTTCTGTGTGCAGTTCTGGTCACCTCATTACAGAAAGGATGTAATTGCACGAGAGAGGTTACAGAGGAGATTTACGAGGATGTTGCCAGCTCTGGAAAAATGCAACGATGGGGAAAGATTGGATCGGCTGGGGTTGAATAGAGGAGGCTGAGGGGAGATTTGATTGAAATGTATAAAATTGTGAGGGGTCTGGATAGAGTGGATGGGAAGGGTCTATTTACCTTAGCAGGGAGGTCAATGACTAAGGGGCATAGATTTAAAGTGATTCGTTGAACGATTAGAGGGGAGATGAGGAGCCGTTTTTTCACCCAGAGGGTGCGAGGGATCTGAAACTCACTGCCTATAAGGGTAGTTGAGGCAGAAACCCTCAACTCATTTAAGAGGAGTCTGGATGTGCACCTCCAGTACCTGAACCTGCAGGGCTACGGTCCAAATGCTGGACAATGGGATTCCGCTGGGTTGCCCGATTTTTGGCCTTCCTGTGCTGTAAACTTTCTATGTTCAATGATTCTATGCAGAGACAATGGGCCGAATAGCCTCCTTCTGCACTGTAATAATTTTGTGATTTTTGACTCTCCAAAACTTGTCCACCATCTATAAGGCACAAGCCAGGATGAGTGCAGCTCCAACAATACTCCAGAAACTCGACACTGTTCAGGACAAAGCAGCTGCCTTGATTGTCACCCCATTCACCACCTTAAACATTCACTCCCTTCACCACTGACGCACAGTGGCAGTAGTGTGTACCATCTACCAGATGCACTGCTGCAACTCACCAAGGCTCCTTCAAAAACACCTTCCAAACCGAAGACCTCCAACACCTTGAAGGACAAGGGCTGCGGATGCATGGAAACACCACCATCTGCAAGTTCCCCTTCAAGTCACACACCATCTGATCTGCAACAATATCGCTGTTCATTCACTGATGTTGGGTCAAAATCCTGGATCTCCCTTCCTCACAGCACTGTGGGTGTACCTACACCACATGGAGTGCAGCAATTCAAGAAGGGAGCTCACCGCCATCTTGTCAAGGACAATTAGGGATGGGTAACAAATTCTGGCCTTGCCAGTGTCGCTCACATCCCATGAAAGAATATGCCCCATCTTATATGCAATTATCCTCTGAATGCAGCCCAACCCCCTATTTGCTCCAGCTATCACTTCACAGCATTGCTGCTGTACCTTTCGAGATCTGTGCACTAGAACATCCAGATCTCTGCTCAAAATTATTTCCTTTCTCCACCTGCTTTAATGTTTTTCCCTGAAGGGTGTATGAATGTTGAGCATTCGCCCTGTCCACATGAACAACACTGCACTTACCCAAATTAAACATCATTTACCAGTCATGAACCCAATCTCCCAACACATTAAGATCAGCCTGAAACAGTCGAGCATCGTCTACAGTCTGAACACTCGCAGAGATCTTCAAATCATCTGTAAATTTACAGATGGTGCCCCCTACACCTACATCCAGATCATTAATAAAAATAATAAAGAGCAACAGACCCAACACCGATCCCTGTGGGACACCACTGGTAACTGGTCTCCAAACAGATCCAGATCCATCTGTAACTACTTTCTGCCTACGTCGTGCCAGTCAGTTCCCAATCCAGATCAATATATTACCACTGATACCAGGGTCTTTAATCTTATAGAGAAGCCTCTTGTGTGGAACCTTATCAAAATCTTTTGGCTGAGATCCGCTAATTGAGCACAGGCCGGGGATGAGGCCTAAGCCTGTCCTGCTCTGTGTGTGGGTCTCAGGAAGGCACAAGGTGAGATCAGCTCACTGAGCACAGGCCCTTCCTGCTCTATATAGTGCTCAGTACCTCACCAAATGAGAATAACTAACACACCACAGGCCAGGGAGCCTCGGCCCATCCTCCCCTGATTGCGGTTCAGTGCCAACCAGGTCAGATCAGCTAATTCAGCACAGGCTGGAGATGGAAGCTGGATCTTTCCTGCTCTGGGGGCTCCGTACCATACCAGGTGTGATGAAGTAAAATACCACAGGCCGGGGATGGAGCCTGGGATTTTCCTGTTCTGTGTGGGGCTCTGTACAACACCGTGTGAGATGAACTATCATCCCTCAGGCTGAGGAAGGAGCCTGGGCCCATTCTGTTCTGTGTGGCTCCTACAACATTGGGTGGGTTCAGTTAACTCAACACAGGCCATGAATACAACCAGGCCCTTTCCTGCTCCGTGTGGCTCAGTATCACACCAGGTGACATCAGCTAACACAGCACAGGCTGGGGCTGGAGCCTGGGCCTGTCCTGCTCTGTGGGCTCAGTAACACAGCCCGTAAGATGAACTTTTTTCAAAAGACTTCAGTGTATTTAACTCTGTGTCCAACACTGTGTTTATAAAGAGTGTAATTTATTGACTGGTCTCTTGGATCTTGGAGCAAACAGGGTGACAGACAGAGGTCTGTGTGCAGAGGGTTTGGGGGTGAGCTCTGATTCCTAACCCTTTCTGGATTGTGAGGAATAAAGAATGAATGAGAGAGAGAGAATGTGGGAGAAGGGATGATAGAAGAATTTGTCCGTGAACCTGATTAAAAGTGGCTCAAACGCAAAATAATATGAAGATATCAAGAGCAGAACATTAACATAATCTGAGTTCCGCGAACTGGTCGGGTCCCATTCCCCTGAAGTGAGGAATGAACGGGTGGGGAAATTCCGCCTGGAGTTATATTTGTCTCCAATGAAGATGAGTTCACAGTGAGGATGGAATAGCTCAGTTGGGAGAACACTAGATTGAAAAACCAGGATACAATCCCTGGTTTCATCAGTTTTAATTTGGTGTCTACATCAGTTTAAGTAGAGAGAATCAGAGGGGAGATTTTCCACTCTTGACCCCATGGGCTGAATTTTAAACTAACGTTGCGGCTCTCGGCAGAGGCACCGGAAGCGGGTGTCGTCACCACACGAGTGAAATGTGGCCGACCGACTCCGATCACGGAGCAGCCGACAAATTAATGAAGGGGAGGCGTGGGGCCCAAGTAAACAAGGACCAGAGGTAGGGAACGAGGTGCCGATGGCACTGACATCTGACACAACGGCAGGTGCTGGCACCATATTTAAAGGGCTGCCAGCCCTGCATTCACTGCTGCCTGGTTTAAAGGAGTGTCTTCCTGAGAGCCCTCTGCTGTCCCAGGACCAGTTCTGCTGCCTCTGATGCCCCAGGACCCGTTCTGCTGCCTCTGTTGCCTGATGGGTAAGGAGCTGAATGCGAGCCTGCAGTGACCATGGTGCCACGGTTTAGCGATGCCTCCCTGCAGGTTCTCCTCCAAGTGGCAAGAGAAAGGTGCAAGATCCTCTTCCCCAGGGATGGGAGGTGGAGACCTGTCCACCTGACCAAGCAAAGCTGCCTGTAGATAGTAGGTGAGGTCAGCAGCCATGGGTTCACCCCCAGGACATGGATCCAGTGCAGGAAGTGGGTCAATGACCTGATCCAGGTTGCTCAGGCGACAACTCAAAACACTTTGGACCCTTTGGACATTACATGTGGCAGAGTGAGAGGGAATGTTTAGTGGAAAGGGAGTGACCACCCAGTCATGTGTATTGGGGAAGGGCAGCAGGAGAGGCACACGTCAGTCATTACATAACCTCACACAGTCCCTCGACAGGGGCCGCATGCAGGAGGCATATGTGTATCCACATCATGGACTGCTGGACTATCACCATCAGAGATGTTGGGCTTGTCCCCGCTGGGAGACTAACTTTGTTCATCATTGTGTCTGCAGGAGAAAACATCCCACAATTGGAAAGAGCGTGTCAAGACTGGCGGTGGAGTGCCTTATCTCCATGTCCTCATCCCGATGGAGGAGGAGGCCATGGAACAGGCAGGGCAGCAAAGCAGCTGCTCCATAGCTGATGGAGAGACAGGGGCATCTACCCAAGAGAGTGAGTGAACATCTCCTGGGGCACAAGGGAGCATCCGCTGCAAAGGAGCCAGACTGCTCATCTGTTCACCACTGCATCAATGGAGCTGCACAGTAGGGATGGTTGGAATGTCACGATGGACAGACCGTAACCCTTCAATGTCCCTGTTTTCTCATGAAGGCCCGGATGAACGACAAAAGCAAAGCGCTGGAGAGACTGGGAGACAGCCGGACACGTCTGAGGAGGAGGAGGGAGCCTCAGATGGTGCACCATCACATCATTCCCCTGCACCCTCCACCAGAACAGAAACGCTCACGCAAACTGATGAGCACATCACAGGCAGGCCCGGGCAGCTGACGGAGGCTGTGACAGCCGAGGCCACTGACAGTTGGTGGTCTGTGGGAGGCCAGGCCCACACTGAGCCTCAGGCTGATGACATGCCTCTGGTGTCACCAGCAACACGGGAAATACCGCAGCTGCAGCGAGAGGTCAGGTAACATCTGGCAGAGTTGCCAGAGGCTATGTGTACCCAAACAAGGATGGTGGAGGAATCCATCCAGGTCTTGGGTGCTGCACTGTCTCTGATGGGGGTGTGTCTGGCTTCCTCCATTGAGAGATTGGTGACTCTCATGGAGAGCCAGATCCAGCTGATCAATCAGTGGCTGCCAGAGATGTTCGCAGATCTGCACTCCATCACTTTGTCCATGAGCTCCATCCAGCGGTGACAAGGTGAGAGGGGGGACGAGGCACCTGAATTCTCCACCAGGTCCACGTCCCTCTCAGGTCAGCAGGGAGGTACAAGTGTGTCTTATAAGGGGGAGGAGCAGCTGGCTGCTACATCTGGGGTCTCCTCTCAGGGTGCTCCTGGTGTGGACAGTAGCTCCAAAGCCCCTCTGCCAGTGACACCAGTGATGCCAGTGCCTCCATCATCCTCGATGACAGAGGGGGGTCCCTGTACCTGTGCAGGAGGCCCTTAGTGTGCCGGGGCCCTCCAGGCCTCAGGCAGCCAGAGGACGGCCACCAATGTCATTCCAAGCCATGGGGCAGCAAGGTCAGCAGCCTGTCTCCACCTCAGCTGACAGAGCAGGGGGAGCACCACGTAGGAGCACCCAGAAAAGATTTAAGAAGAGCACCTAGATTCACTGAGGGGTTCACGGGTGAATGTACATTCCAGATGGATAGGGTTGTGTTTGGTGTCACACAGAATAAAGAAATGATGTTCTCTCACTCTGTCTCCTTCTAATTGTCGATGCCCTTTGGGACTTCATTTAAACCCTTCCTCCCAAGGGGCTGGAAGTGAGGGACCAAGCCCTGAGTTCACAAAGCTTCGGCCTTGCCACTGTGCGATATGTACCTGGGCGCTGTAGTGCAGAAGGAAGGAGGTGACAACAGGGCTGATCAAAGCTAAGACTTTATTGACTTGGTTCCAGAAGGTGGTAAGGCTCAAAGGAAACGTGAATGTATAAGGGTGTCTCGTGTCTCCCTTGTGTGTATCTCATGGTGGCTTTCCTGCTGTGCCTCAGGTCCTTCATCTGGCACTGCCTGAGCAGCATCCTCCTCCACATCCTCATCATCAGAGGAGACATCACACTCCGTGATCTCCTCACGAGTCAACACCTCACCCCTCTGTAATGCCAGATTGTGCTGTGCACAGCAAACCACCGCGATATACGAGACCCTCGCCGGCACAAACTGAAGGACTCCACTGGAACAATCCAGGCGCTTCAATCTCATCTTCAGGAGACCAATGGCCTCCTTGATGGTCACTCGGGTTGACGCGCAGCAGGTTTTGTACCTCTCCTCTGCATCCTTGTGTGGATTCCTCACAGGCGTCAGTACTCATGTCCTCACTGGGTTGTCTCCAAGGATCCATCTCAGAAAGCGCATGGGGCCACGGAAAAGTTCTGGCACCTGCGTCTGCCTTGGTATGCAGGCGTTGTGGCTGCTTCCCGGGATTTGTGCACACACCTGTTGGATCCATTTGTGATGGTCACAGACCAGTTACACACTGAGCAAATGGAAGCCCTCCCTGTTGAAGGCTGCTGGCTGGTCTGCAGGAGCCTTGATGGTCACATGGTTGCAGTCAATGACACCCTACACCTGGGGAAATCCAGCGATGGCCCTGAATCCTATAGCCCTCTTAGCGTGACTGATTGGATCGATGTGCACATAGTCACCGGCCCTCCTGAAGAGGACATTGGTGACCTCCTTGATGCACTGATTCACCACAGACTGTGAGATTCCACACATATCTCCAGTGGATCCCCGCAATGATCTGGTCATCCAGACGTTCAGTGGCACAGTGACCTTCAGTGACCCCGGCATCAGGTGCCCACCAAGTCCCATGGGGCACAGCTGCATCATGGCAGAGAGATCAGTGACAACCTCCGTGGAGAGGTGCAGTCTGTGGAGACACTGTCACTCGGACATCTGCAGGTAGTTGAACCTTGGCTGACGTGTTCCTCTGACCCCTTCTCCAGCCTCCTGTTCGAGGCTGGCCTTCCTGTGGGCACCCAAGCTGCTGTGGTGTCCCTGCTGGTGCCTGCCCTTCCCTCCCTCCCTCCCTCTCTACTCCTCCTCAATGGGAGCCTCGAATCCAGGGTGAATGAGGCCCATGACAGGTTGCCCCTCCCTGATTGCAAGGCCTTCACAGTAAACAACACCCAGCCACATTTACCTCACTCTTTACCCACTCACATTTACCCTCATTGAGGTGGCACTGCCTCAATGGCACCCTGGTGTAGCTCCCCCTGCAGAGCTGGCACATTGGTCCAAACTCCACCCTTGCTGCCAAGTTACGCTACCTCACCCGACAGCTTCCCAGTGAAGCCAACACTCAGCTCCCACCTCCCAGTCACCTCCTTTAACCAGGCGAGGCTCTGAAGCCCCGTGGTTCCCGTGTGCTATTAGTTCAATTGGATCCAGTGAATGAAATTGCTGACAATTGGACTCAGAAATACTTGAAATGCCTTCTTGCCGTGTGGATGTGCGAAGTCTGCCCTCCATGTCAGCCGCCAACAGAAAAATCCATTCCAATGTATTCCATTCCAATTGGCCATTCTCAATAAAGTGTCAGGAATGAAGGTCAGAGGAACAGTCCAGGCTGGAAACACAGAAAGAGCGAGGAGAAGCTGGTGTGAAAAACAGAGATTAAACAACAGGCTTGTTCAGTTGGTTTGCGTCTGGTGTTTAGAATACCCGGAATCTGGGTTCACTTCCCTTCCAACTCAGCGAATTGTATCAACATTATGTTCATAAAACCACAGACTGATACCCAAAGAAGGAGACCATTTGGTCCATTGTGTCAGTGCTGTCTCTTTGGTTGTGCTATCCAATTAGTCCTGCTGCTCAGCTTTTTCCTGTAATCTGTACATTTTTCCTTCCAGTATTTATCCCAATTGCTTTTCAAAGTTACTACTGAATCTGCTTTCAAGTCCTGATCAGACAGTGCATTCCAGATCACAACACATCACTGTATAAAAAATCATTCCTCATTTCGCCTCTGGTTCTTTTCTCAATCACCTGATAAATACATCCTTTGGTTACTGACCCTTTTGCCACTGGAAACAATTTCTCCTTATTTAACTTATTGAAAACCTTCTTGATGATGTCACATACTAGACTGCCAGTAAAACTGAAGCCCATGCAATAAAAGGGACAATGACAGCATGCATGTGAAGTTAGCAGACTGATAGGAACATAGAAGCAGGAGTAGGCCATTCAGACCATTGAGACCACCCCGCCATTCAATATGATGATGACTGATCATCCACTTCAATGCCTTTTTCCCACACTATCTCCATATCCCCTATGTCATTTGTATTTAGAAATCTGTCAATCTCTGCTTTAAACATACTCAATGACTGAGCTTCCACAGCTCTCTGGGGTAGAGAATTCCAAAGATTCACAACCCTCTGAGTAAAGAAATTTCTCCTGGTCTCTGTCCTAAGTGGCTTTCCCCTTCTGTTGAAATTGTGTCCCCTGGTTCTAGATTCCTCAACCGGAGGAAAAACTTCATCTTCCCTGTCTATCCCTTTAAATATTTTGTAAGTTTCAATGAGATCACCTCTCATTCTTTGAAACTCAAGAGAATACAGGCCCAGTTTCCCCAGTCTCTCTTCATAGGACAGTCCTGCCATCCCGGGAACAAGTCTGGTGAACCTTCATTGCACTCCCTCTATCGCAATGATATCCTTCCTAAGGTAAGGGGAACAAAACTTCACACGGTATTCCAAACTGCAGACCAACCAAGGTTATATACAATTGAAGCAAGACTTCACTACTCCTGTACTCAAATCCTCTTGCGATAGAGGCTAACATATCATTCGCCTTCCTAATTGCTTGCTGCACCTGCATGTTAGCTTTCAGTCACTTATTGACAAGGACACCCAGGCCCCATTGTACATCTACACTTTCTAATCTCTTACCATTTAAGAGATAATCTGCACATCTGTTCCTCCTACCAAAGTGGATAACCTCACATTTTTACACATTATATTCCATGTGCCACTTTCTTGTCCACTCACTAAGTCTGTCCAAATCCCCTTGAAGCCGCTTTGCATCTTCCTCACAACACACATTCCCACCTAGTTTTGTGTCATCTGCGAACTTGGAAATACTACATTTGGTCCCCACATCCGAATCATTGATGTATTTTGTGAACAGCTGGGTCACAGTGTAGTGGTGAACAGTTGTATTTCTGTCTGGAGGAAGGTTTACAGTGGGTTCCCCATGGTTCCTCATAACTTCAGACTGGAAAAGCTGTGGTTGTTCTCCTTGGAGCAGAGCAAGTTCAGAACAACTTCGACAGAGTTAGAATCAAGGAATCAAATGGTTACAGTACAGAAGGAGACCATTCAGTCCATCATGTCCATGACAGCTCTTTGCAAGAGCAAATCAGCTAATTCCACTCCTCTGCCCTTTCATTGTAACCCTGCAAATTTTCTCTATTCAGGTGTTTATCCAATTCCCTTTTGAAAACCACGATTAAATCTGCCTCCAGCACTCTCAGGCAGTGTAATCCAGATCCGAACCACTCACTCTGTCCCACACCCCTGGTACCATTGCAGAAAATCTCTTCTGTTCATTTCATCCCTCATAAATAATTGAAATGAAATGTTTATTAGGAAATGCACAATATAAAAAAGAGAGAGAAATAAATGCTGAGAAAAATAGAAGTCAATGTTTGGAAGGTAAAAAGAGCAAAAGATGTAACTTTTATTCTGGTTGAGTGGGAGGAATATATCACACTTTGGGGCTTTTTCAGCGGATTTACTGATAAACCTGGGATTTGAGAGGAAGCTGGTTCATGGTTTACAGAACAAATTCAGTCCCTGGGGTGGAGGCAACAGCTGCACCGTCCAATAACAGACAGGACGGGGACACTGTCTCAGGCCTGGTGAGCTCAGTCGATGAATGCATGAAACTCTGAATCTCAAGTTTTTGAGTTTGAGCCCCACGATGGGTGTTTTTTATTTCCTTTTTAGGCTGATTTTACAGGCATTCTCCAGCTCTGAATTCCTCGGCAGAGAGTTCAAGGAGTGTTTGAAATGAAATTCAACAGCAGTATGAGAAAGTCTCTCCTTGATTCAGGACTCTTACCTCTCTGCAGCAACTCACTGCTGAAGATTGAAGTTTATCTCATTTCATTTTCAGCTCATGGTCAGTGTGAATCAGTGAGACTTCTGGCTGTCTCCCACTTCACAATCCATCAGTGCTGAGAAATCAATGGGGAATGTTACTCACATGTTACAATGCTTTATAAATACTTGAATGTATTTCACACTGTGTCTAACAGTGTGAATCTCCCCTGGTATATCAGCTCACCAATACTTCAACAGAACATTCACATAATGTGAGCTCTGAGATCTGTTCAGATCCCATTCCCAAGACCTGGAAAGTGGAATTGGGCTGGATCGCTCTTTTTCAGCTGGCACAGACACGATTGCTAAATGGTCTCATTCTGTGCCATAAATGTTCTCCATTTTCGATGTTCTATGAAGTGAGGTGTGATTGGGAGGGACAATTCCACCAGGGTTATATTTTCTACCAAAACAATGACACAAGGGCTACTTCACGTTTTCATTCATTCATTCATGCGATGTGGGCTTCGCTGGCTTGGCCAGCATTTATTGCCCATGAGAAAATGGTGGTGAGCTGCCTTCTTGAACCATTACAGTCCATGTGGGATAGGTACACCCACAGTGCTGTGAGAAAGGGAGTTCCAGGATTTTGACCCAGCGACAGTGAAGGAACGGCGATATAGTTCCAAGTCAGGATGGTGTGTGGCTTGGAGGGGAACTTGCATGTGGTGGTATCCCCTGCATTTGCTGCCCTTGCCCTTCTAGGTGGTAAAGGTCACTGGTTTGGAAGGTGCTGTCTAAGGAGTCGTGGTGCATTGCTGCAGTGCATCTTGTAGACGGTACACACTCTGCAACTGTGCGTCGATGGTGGAGGGAGTGAATGTTTGCAGATGGGGTGCCAATCATGCGGGCTGCTTTGGCCTGGCGATGTTGATACTCTTGAGTTGGAATTGCACCCATCCAGGCAAGTGGAGAGTATTCCATCACACTCTTGACTTGTGCCTTGTGGATGGTGGACAGGCTTTGGGGAGTCAAGAGTCATGGATGAGTGAGAGGAATATATCACACTTTGGGGCTTTTGTAAGAGGATTTATTGATAAACCTGGGATTTGAGAGGAAGCTGCTTCATGGTTTACAGAACAAATTCAGCCCCTGGGGTGGAGCCAACAGCTGCACTGTAATTACTCGCCTCAGGATTCCAAGCCTCTGACCTGCTCTTGTAGCTACGTTACTTGTATGGCTCCCCTTTGGTAACCCCCATAATGTTGATCGTGCTGGATGCAGTGATTGTAATGCTATTGAATGTCAAGGGGAGATAGTTAGATTCTCTCTTGTTGGAGATATTCACTGCCTGGCACTTGTGTGGTGCGAATGTTACTTGCCACTTATCATCCCAAGTCTGTGTGACTGAAATAGCTCAGTTGGGAGTGTGTTGGACTGAAGATCCCTGGTTCAATCTGGGGTTTTGGCAGTTCTCCTTTATTCTGCATCGCCATTTGGTTTTGACTCTTGAGCTGCACAATTTACACTGAAATTATTTACCCAACTCTGAAGGTTGGATTGGAATAGAGAGATATCAAGGATGGGAAATATTTACATTGTCTGCTGTAGCTTATTCTCTATCTCCCTGTGTCCTTTTCCCCAGTTTTTGACTCTCTCGGGGCAGGGTGAACATTTGATTTGCTGCATTTGTCCCAAACTGAAGCCTTTTCCACATCTCTGGGTGGTCAGACTCGCTCTGTCTGTTTTTGTGCTCGTGACCATTAACGAGAACAGGCCACGAGTTCAACGTTTATCAGCAAACGGAAGATAATTGCAAAGAATTCTGTGTTACCCCAGACCAGTGACAAAGATGCAATGGATGTTATTCAAAATAAGTTTCCTCTGACATTTTATGTAAACTTGTTTGTATCTAAAAGTTGGATTTTAAGTGTAACAAAAATGTGTCCAATTATTGACTGACCATGTAACAGCGCACATGGGGATCAAATCCACAGCCTTGTTGTTATCAACACTGCGTCCTAACCAACTGAACTAAGTGGCCTATAGACAGCGCCAGGTATGGGTTTGAGCCGCACGCTGGGCGGTTTGTGTTTTATTTCTCACACTGGGTGACAGAGCAATTGTACAAACAATGGACACATCACATCCCTGAAACATTGTTCTGATATAAAACAGTGTGAAATAAGAACTGAGCATGCAAATGGAGCGGAACCAGAAATCAGGACTTTAATCTATTAAAGTTGATCTTGAAATTCAACCATTCACTGAACATTCCAAGCGATCGAATTCTCGACTGATATAAAATCCAGGAACTTGAACTGCTGTAAAACATAACTGAGCCTGATGTGATTTGAACACACAACCTTCCGATCTGGAGTCAGACACGCTATCGTTGTGCCACAAGCTCACCGATAAAGCAAAGTTTTCCATTCCTGGCAGATTTACTTCTTGTTTAGATTCAGTGATTGAAATTAATTCAATCCTCATCTGACCTCCACTCTGTAAAGGCCTACTCCCCGACCTGAATCCGACGGGACCCGACGACCTGTGTCGGGTTCGGGTCATGTCGGGTCGCTCTTCCGGGTCTGGCTTTTGGACTCGGGTAGGGTCAGGCCAGGTTCAGGTCAGGCTGGGTCCAGGTTGGACTGAGTCCGGGTGTGACACACACAGTAAGTATTACATTTAGCTCTGCTGGGAAGTTGAGTTTAATAAGTGTCAAAAGTTGAAAAGCCAACCAAAGCTGGGAGTCCGGGTCATCAAGGAGGGAAACTCTGAGTCTGCTCAGTGAGCAAGTGAGCATCTCTATGATGTCATTGCGCTCATGCTGCAGCTTCCTGTAGATTCGAAATCGGGAGGTAGGTAAAGTGAACATTCCGGTGGTCAGGTAAGGCTCGGGTCGGTTTGGGCATGGGAATAAATGGAGATACTCTGGCCGGGTCTGGCTTGGTTCCAATGTGGTTCTGTCGGGTTCGGGTCGGGTATTTTTTCCTGACCTGAGCAGGCCTTTACCGCTCTGTCAGTTCAGTGCCTTATTTAAACTATTACTTGGAGTTCTGTTTTACAGGGTCTCGGCTGTTGAAGTGTTTCCCAGACCCACTACTCTGATTAATCAGACATTTTGCTGCTAACTGCTGCTGCTACAATTGAAATGTAAAAAAAGAATTTCCAGTGACCTGCAACCAATGGACAAATACATTTCAGAAAGTTAAAGCTCATTCACCAATCTACAAATGTGTCTTTCTGCTTATATTTATAAACAACTCCTTCTCTCCACTATGGGAACTATACAATCACTACAGTTATTTGAAAGTTAGTATAAGATGTTCCAGTTCATCAATTTTAAAACTGCAGCAGGTATTTTCCAGAAAACTTCTCTGTTGGAACCTCAGTCCCATTTAGATTGAAAGTGGACAATTAATGTATTCACTTGTTCATTGTGGACAGGTGACTGACTTAGAATAAATCTCATTAACTTTCAATGAGGTGGCAGTATTTCTGTGCTCCCATTTTACACAGTCTGTCCTGTTCATGCACCATGTTTTTATTCTCCTCTCCCATTCTCCACAGGATACAGATTGCAAGCATCATCAATCTAGCTGTTGAAAAGCATTGGAAGAATCTGGTCACACAGGTATTGAAACATTCATTATCTTCCATTTTACAAGTTGGTTGCTTTAAACACAGTACGATGTGCAATCATCTTGAAAAGAGATTCTCTTCAATATCCAATACAAATTGAATTACAAACCTGACAGACAAACACAGGAGAACAAGTGACTAGTGAACACAAACCTCATGGTGCTCATTTTCAGATTTATTGCAGTCATCCGACAAAACAAGTGAAAGAATATTACAGTGAAATGATTTGGAAAGTAGGTGTGACTTTTGTTGGTGCCTTTCTTTGCTCTGTTGGTGAAACTTTCTTGCACCTGACTCCTGTTCATGTCTCTGTTTCCTCTATTGAATGAGGAAGGAGGTATTTGATCAGAAACCAACTGGATTGTGTACCTTTGAGAGGGGATTTCTGAACCGTCAGGGCTGGAAACAGGAGTGAGTGAAAGACAATGTGTGGAGTTTGATTTTGTACAGAGGGAGAGCAAATCTAACAGGACTGTGAGATATTGGCCTGGATTTTGCAGCCCAATAGTGGTGAACTCTGAGACTTTCACTGCTATTGAGTGTCTGAACAGCACTGCAACTGCCAGTACATGCACACACTAACACCAGCATCTGGAAGTTGTGGTGGTGAGAAATGTGCTTAGAAGGAGCCTCTGATCATAATCGCACCAGCCCACTCTTTAAAGTGACAGGGACCTGTAGTTCAGCAATTTGGGCTCATTGCCCACAATGTACCCTGATTTTTACCTGGGTTGGATTAGAGCCGGTACCAACAGGCTCAGGGCTGCTTGGGAAGGACTTTTCTGTTGACACAACAGCTCCACTATTCCAGGAAGACACCGGCAGCAGCAGGGGTCAACTTTCAGAGGGAGTTCAGACATTTTAAATGTTGTATTTTGTTTCTTAATTGTATGTAACTTTTTAGCACCGCCTTATCAGAGTTCTTAAATTTACATCTGACTTTTTATTAATAAGATTGAAGTGCTTTTCAAAGATCTCTAAATATATATGACTTTTTATCGAGATTTATCTGGCTTCTTTGTAAAGTCTCGAGTAAGATTGAAATGACTTTTAAAAACTACATCTTATCCTTTAAAATCCTGCTTACATGTCGATGACATTGGAAGATGGCTTCAGAATAACTTAGACTATCTTTCTAACAGGTACTGCAACAGCTTCAGTCCTACTTTCTGCAAAAGCTGGTGAATTACAAAGAAACAATGTATTGAGCATTTTATAAACTGTTGTTGCAGATGGGATTCAAACTCATACATGTAAAACAGAAGGAATTAACAATCCATCATCTTAACCTCTCAAACACTTCATCACCCAGCTTTGTGCCAGCAACCCATCACATGTCTTTTTTGCCTCTATGGAAATTTGGGCAGGATGGTCACCTTCAGCTCAGATCCTGACTGTGCATCCAGATGTGCAATGATGGAAATGTAGCTTCTTTTAGTAAATGACATTTCCATCACATCAGGTCATGGCCTGTTGGGAATGGAGTGGTGTGAAACATTTCCAGACCATGTCCAACACGTTTCTACTCAGTGTGAAAACCCACCACGGAAAGACTGGAACATACAATCATTTGATCACATCATGATTAACATCACTCAGACACCTGAACCATTAGGTCACTGACGAAGTCATGATGACTTCGAATTTCTCATGAAATGACAACTGAACTAACTGACTGGAAGAATTGCTTTAACTCCACGTGATCAGAGAGGCACAGCCTCAGACCGACTTGGCAGATGAATATTGATTGAATAATTTCTGTGTGAGGAATGTTCCAGCATCATAAACCGGGGGAACGTGCTGACTGAGCTGTGTCGTCATCTCTTCTGGGCAGTCGGACAGTTCACCCTTCATTCTGCTCTGATTCACTTTCCCAAAGCGGATCTACAGATTCTCAAATCTGGAGACGGGGTTTTCTTATTTTGTTCCTTTTGATTTTTCTTGCTCCTGAATGATAATATATTCTAAACCTCGGATCAACCCTCCCCTTTGCGTCGTGTTATAGTCTTGGTTAAAAGAGACACAAAACGGCACAAACACTCTGAAACATACAACACGGTCACACTTTCCTTCAGTGAGATTAATGTTGAGCTGTTTTCCAGGTTAAATGCAACTGCAAACACATTGCTCTCAAAGAAATTGTAGGGGATTGAGTTGCCGTTGTAATATTAGCACTTGACATCTGTACGAGCAGGAACAGCCATTTCAAACTCACATCCTTCACAAAGGCAACCACTGAGCTGTTTTCTTTTGTGAATGAAATTCATAAGAAAAGTTAAAGTTCACAAGAAAATGGATGTAAATGATTGATAGCTAAACTTTTGAAGCAAGGATATGAATCCAAGATTTTCTGATTATAAGACAAACACTCGAACCAATTAAGCTACTGAGCCAGATCACAAGTGCTGTGACAACTAAGGGCAGAGGAGGGCACTCTTTATTCTCATCCCACTTCTCCACAGGTCACAACATCTATGTGAACTTTTCCCACATACTGATACAGTCAATCATGTACTCTATTTTTCCCAGAATAGAAGACACTGACCAGGTTTCTTTAATGAACAACAAAATTATCCATTTATTGTCGAACAAGTTTTAACTAGTCATGAAGTAAAGCATAAACACACAGGTGGAAATTTTAAAAGTTCCTTTTTCACCTTTACCAACTTTTAAAGTCCTTTTTTTTATCTTCGAGCCACATGCACACACACACCGGATGGCTGATAAAAATAAAAGGGATTTTAAAAAAAATTCAGCACTCTGTTACAGACAAAAAAAACCTCTTGGGCTGTTTATTTGCTCATTTTTGAAGAAATCATCAGATGAGATATGTTGCTCCAAAACTGGAATACAGTCTAACTTCCGAGTATACGTAGACAGGTCACTAGGGTATTTTAGAACAGTTCTTTTCAGAAGGCATTGAGAATTAATTTTAGCAGGCCTTCTTCAAAGACATGCGACAAGATGAATTAACTCAGTGGACTTCTCAGGGTCTTTTAAAGATTTTCTGGAAAACAAACTGGGTTGTGGTCTTCTCTCCTTCCTTGACGATTCTTCAGGCTAACTTTATCAGCTGCTCACTCCAGCAGGTAAAACACACTGACTGCTACAACCATAGGTTGTGAGTTTTCTGCCGTCTTAGGTTTGCGCTGCTGTTGCCAAGCTTGTCCAATCAAGGGGCATGACTGACTTCTCTGTCCACATTTCTCCCTGTTACCAGGGTTTCTGTTCTATCCTTAACTTGAATCATGTGACAACCAGTAAACATAGTTGCCAAATTGGTTCTTTTGGTGCTCTCTTGAAAAAGAACTGGTCCTACACTTATTCAGTTTGATTATGACTTCTTCAAAAAATATTTTAACAAAAGAAACAGAATCCCTTCCATAACATCATGTACTTTCCCTGAGCTACAGGTTATTGCAAGTCTCTCTGCCAGTGTTTATTTTAGGTGATTTTGTACTCAGGTTCTTTTGGAATCCATGTGTTTGCAGCTCTTTGTGAGTGAGAGATGTGGTAATATGTTCAAAAGATTTCCCTGTAAATTATTCATATCTCCATCTTTCCCCGAACTTTGTACAAACACATTAATATGGGAATCACACACATCAGGCCGTCAAACCTGTCCGCTAAACATTGAAAGGTGACAGTGTTTATTGTGACGGGGTTCCATTTATGAAGACACATCTTGATGATTCACACATGTAAAAATTTGTATATTAAGTTCATGACATAATGACATAAATAAACATTTCCTTGCACTTGCCACGCTTGTTGAACATTTTCTCTGCTGATGCCCCCTGAATATATTAGAGAACATGGTGACGAGGTTGAGATTAAAGTCGGTAAATATAGGCAGCAAACAGCAGCAGGGACTGCAGTGAACAAGATTTACGTGACATATTTGTGCTTATATTAGTGGGTGAAATAAGATACTAAACACAAAATCCTACATTTGAGCTCGCGTAAAAGATTGCTCTGTCTATGGAGATAGCATCAAAGAATGCTCAGGAATTTTGTACTTTGCCAGTGATCGTAACACACTTCAGGGGAACTTAAAAAAAATGGTAAAATGGGCTTTCACAAAACAGATGAAATTTTACACAGAGAAGTGTGAAGTGATACAATTTGGAAGGAAGAATGCCATATAAATGAAAGGTTACAATTCTAAACTGGGTGCAGGAGCAGAGAGACAATGTACACCAATGTTAGAAGGATTGAAAAGGTTGCTTCGAGCAAACAGGACACTTGGCTTTATTAATAGAGGCATAGAGTAAAAACATATAAATTATGCTAAACCTTTATAAAATACTGGGAATGAATGGCCTCTTCCTGTACCTCCACAGAAAGCTTCCATTCCAGGTTTACACACACTCGTCAGGATCACTCTCCACAGATCCTGCCACTCCAGGCTCGGACACCCACTTCAGGATCACTCTCCACATATCCCGCCACTCCAGGCTCGGACACCCACTTCAGGATCACTCTCCACAGATCCCGCCATTCCAGGTTCGGACACCCACTTCAGGATCGCTCTCCAAAGATCCCAGCGCTACGGGCTTGGAGACCCTCTTCAGAGATCCTAAATCTCCAGACACGGACATCCTTTGAGGACCACTCTCCACAGATTCTGCCCTCCAGGCTCAGACACCCTCTTCAGAATCACTCTCCATACATCCCGCCGCTCCACGCACGGATATCTCCCTCAGGATCAGATCAAAGAATGTTGCTTGTCACTTATCAGCTCAAGCCTGAATGTTGTTCAGGTCTTGCTGCTTGCAGGCACAGACTGCTTCAGTATCTGAGGAGTTGTGAATCATCAGCGAACATTCCCACTTCTCACTTATGTTGAAGAGAAAGCCATCAATGAAACAGCTGAGGATGTTTGGGCCTAGGACACTGCCCTGAGAAACTAGGTATCCAGTCATGAATGGTGGTCGACAATTAAATAACGAACCAGATGAGGAGGCTCCAAAAACATCCCTATCCTCAATGTTGGTGGAGCCGAGCACGTCAGTGCAAAAGATAAAGCTGAAGCATTTGAAACCATCTTCACTCAGAAATTGCTCAGTGGATGATTCAACTTGGCCTCTTGAGTTCCCCAGCATCACAGCTTCCAGTTTTCAGCCAATTTGCTTCACTCCACATAATGGCAAGAAACAGCTGCAGGCACTCGATACAGCAAAGACTATGGGCCCGAACATCATTCCGGCTCTAGTACTGAAGACTTGTGCTCCAGAACTCGCTGCGCCCTCAGCCAAGCTGTTCCAGTAGAGCGACAACACAGGCATCTACTTGCTGCCCCATCAGTCTACTATCAATCATCAGCAAAGCAATGGAAGGTGTCACCAACAGTGCTATCAAGCACCACACACTTAGCAATAATCTGATCATCGATGCTCAATTTAGGTTCTGCCAGGGTCTCTCAGCTCCAGGAAATAATTTGGCAGATAGAGGAGAATGTGGGAAAATATGAGGTTATCCACTTTGGTAGGAAGAATAGAAAAGGAAAATATTATTTCAATTGTGAGAGATTACAGAATGCTGCGGTATAGAAGGATCTGGGTGTCCTCGTGCATGAATCACAAAAAGTTGCCATGCAGGTACAGCAAATAATTAGGAAGGCAAATGGAATGTTACCCTTTATTGCAAGGGGGATGGAGTATAAAAGTAGAGAAGTCTTGCTACAAATGTACATGGTGCTGGTGAAACCACACATAGAGTACTGTGTACAGTTTTGGTCTCCTTATTTAAGGAGGGATATACTTGCATTGGAGGCAGTTGAGAGAAGGTTCATTGGATTGATTCCTGTGATGAAGGTGTTGTCTTATGAGGAAAGTTGAGCAGGTTGGACCGATACTCATTGGAGTTGAGAAAAATGAAAGGTGAACGTATTGAGACATATAAGATTCTGAGGGGGCTTGACAGGGTAGATGCTGAGAGGATGTTTCCTCTCGTGGTGGAATCTAGAACGAGGGGACATAGTTTCAGATTCAGGGGTTTTTCATTTAAGAAGGAATTTCTTCTCTCAGAGGGTCATTAATCTTTGGAATTCTTTACCGCAGAGAGCATTGGAGGCTGGGTCATTGAATGTCTTCAAGATTTTTATCTACAAGAGAGCCAAGGGTTATGTGGGCAGGCAAGAAAGTGGGGTTGAGGTCATGATCAGGTCAGCCATGATCCTATTGAATGGCTGAGCAAGCACGAGGGGCCAAATGGCCTACTCCTGCTACTAGTTCTTCTGATCTTATGTTCGTATGATCTCATTGCAGCTTGGTCCAAACAGAGACGTAAGAGTGGAATTCCAGAGGAGAGGTGAGTGTGATTGCCCTTGAGTGAGTGTGGCATCAAGGATCCCCAGCAAAATTGAAGTCAATGGGAATCAGGGGGAAAACTCTCCACTTGCTGGAGTCATACCTCGCACAAAGCAAGATGGTTGTGGTTAGTGGAGGCCAATCATCTCAGCCCAGGACATTGCCTCAGGGGTTTCTCAGGGTAGTGTCCTAGACACAAACATCCCAGCTGTTTCATTGACGACTTTCTCTTCAACATAAGTCAGAAGTGGGAATGTTAGATGATGATTCACAACTCTTCAGATACTGAAGCAGTCTGTGCCTGCAAGCAGCAAGACCTGAACAACATTCAGGCTTGAGCTGATAAGTGACAAGCAACCTTCTGGCCACACAAGTGCCAAGCAGTGAACATCTCCAATGAGAGAGAAAAAAAATCTACCTTTTGATATTCAGAAGCATTATCATCGTTAAATCCCCCACCATCAACATCTTGACCAGAAACGTAACTGGACCAGTCACATCTATGCTGTGGCTATAAGCGCAGGTCAGAGATTACGAATTCTGCAGCAAGTATCTCACCTCCTGACACCCCAAATCCTGTCCACCATCTACAAGGCACAAGTCAGGAGTGTGATGGAATACATCCCACTCCACAACACTCAAGAAGCTCAACACCATCCAGGACAAAGCAGAGCACTTGATCGGCACCTAACCCGCCACCTTAAACATTCAATCCCTCCACAACCAGTACACAGTGGCTGCAGTGTGTACCATCTCCATATGCACTGCAGCAACTCGCCAAGTATCCTTCAACAGCACCTTCCAAACTCGTGACCACTACCACCTCGAAGGACAAGGGCAGCAGATGCATGGGAACTCACTACCTGCAGGTTCCCCTCCAAGTCACTCACCATCCTGACTTGGAACGACATCGCCATTTCTTCACTGTTGTTGGGTCACAATCCTGGAACTCCCTCCCCAATAGCACTGTGGGTGTTCCTGCACCATATGGACTGCATCAGTTCAAGAAGGCAGCTCTCCACCACCTTCTCAACGGCAATAGGAATGGATAATAAATGCTAGCCTTATCAGCGATACTCACACCCAAGAATGAATAAAAACCAAATCACTCTCCACAGATTCCCCACAATCTGGGCTTGGACATTTACTTCAGGAGCACAGAGCTTTATATCACTGCAACATGAGTTCCAATCTTCAGATTCTGTTCACTTTTCACATTATTTTCTACCAGTCCACGAGCTTTTATTAATTCAGTATTCGGGTCTCTGCTCCTCAACCGTTTCTAACATCTCACCTCTTACAAAAAAACACTCTGATCTATCGTAGGTACTAAATGACCCCTCATTTTAAACTCCATCTGCCAAAGCATTGCTCACTCACTGAATCTATCAAGAAGATTTGAAAATAAATTTCTTGCCAAAGGATAATTTTCTGCATCTGCTCCCTCGCCATTTGCTTTTCCCATTTGTCTTTCACTTGGTGCAAATCGAGAGAAAGTAAAGATGGAAGGAAGGAGGGGAGGAAAAACCCTGCTCCGTTTCGTGATCCCTATTTGATCTTCATTCCAGTGCAGTTTGGGTGAAGAATTCCAATTGTCTGTCTCAATTTTAATAAAGTATAACCAATTCTGGAATCACTGTCTGGACATGGACAAGAACAGGTTTCGAGGCTGACTTTGCACATCAACTCCCCCAACAGAAACAATACACTAAAAAGTTCATAAACTAGCAACAAGGATGGGATTTGAACCCACGTGTGCACAGCACAATCGATTAGCAGCCCATCACCTTAACCTCTCCGCCACCTTGTCAGTTGCGTAGACATGGCTGTCACCTTCAGCACAGTTTCTGGCTGTGCAGCTAGCTGTGCAATGATGGAAAAAGACCTTCTGGAAGGAAATGAAGTTGGGAATGGTGTGGTGTGAAACATTTCCTGACCATGTCCAACACGTTTCTAGTCAATGTGAAAACCCACCACGGAAAGACTAGAACATACAATCATTTCATCACATCATGATTAACATCACTCAGACACCTGAACTATTAGGTCACTGACGAAGTAATGATGACCGAATTTCTCATGAAATTACAACTGAACTAACTGACTGGAACAATTGCTTTAACTCCACGTGATCAGCGAGGCACAGCCTCAGGCCGACTTGTCGGGTGGTGTAAACAGATATCACTGCTTCTGATCTTCACCAGAACAGAGAGTGAGATGTAACATTGATCACCAAACAGACTGTGAGAGAATACAACAGAATAAAACACATGGAGAGACACTGTGGAATAACAAATAGATTTGATTGGAATGTTGAAATTTTGATTGGAATGGATAAAACACCAGAAACAACAGATTAAAGTGGGATTCTCATCATTATATTGATCTGGGACAGAAAAGAGAAACTGATGGAAAGAAGAGAAGAAGGAAGAAAAGAAAGGATGGAACTGTTCAATTTTTTCAGTTTTTTCACTCGCCCATCAAAGCTGATAAAAAAGTTGCAAATAACAGAGAATTTCACCAAAAAGGGAGATTAAATGTTGCTGAAACCTTGGATCGAAGGATGCCCCAACAGATCACCTGTTTAACTGTCTCCTCACTGGGGGATTTCAATCAGTGAGCAATATTATTCTCTACTTTTTTTGTTAATTGGTCCCAGAACTGTCACTTGGAATTAATATCTGTGTTCCGACTCCTGAATAATAAAATTGTGAGTTTGTCGATATTTTCTGGACACAGTTCCTGCTGAAAGAACTAAGAACTCTTTTCTAATTTACTCAATACTCTGTAAACACTCATCAAGCCTGCTAAGCTAGCATCCTTGGTGCTGCTCTCTCTTCTCCCAAACTTCATCTCATGTGACTGTTACATCATCACTCTGACAGTGGGATGGGTTGATCCCACTATCTTCAGCATTAACCCTTTACATCCTTAGACCACACTGTCTGTCCAAAAAAAATGGGTGGAGGGAACTTCCTTCATTTATCAAAACACCAACAGCAGCACAGTGGCGCAATGGTTAGCACTGCAGCCTCACAGCTCCAGCGACCAGGATTCAGTTCTGGGTACTGCCTGTGTGGAGTTTGCAAGTTCTCCCTGTGTCTGTGTGGGTTTCCGCCGGGTGCTCTGGTTTCCTCCCACCTCCAAAAGACTTGCAGGTTGGTAGGTAAATTGGCCATTGTACATTGTCCCGAGTGCAGGTACGTAGTAGGAGAATGGTGGGGATGTGGTAGAGAATATGGCATTAATGCAGGATTAGTATAAGTGGGTGGTTGCTGGTTGGCACAGATTCGGTGGGCCGAAGGGCCTGTTTCAGTGCTGTATCTCTGAATAAGAAAAGTAAAATAAAAGCTACCAGTCGTAAATCAACTCAAACCCATTAGAGAGATAGAGGGAGACTGTCAGAGAACTTCCTGCATCCAGTCCTGACCCTGTCACACTCAGCAGCTTCTCACCCAGACCCCACTCTCATCAAAACTGAACATTGTTACCGAGACCCTTCAAATACTGTTTATAAAAGGTAGAAAAATTCAAACTTCATCACAGCTAGATTGAATAGAACAAAGTTTAATATCTTCTCGTCATCACTCGGTAACCACATGAGACAGTCCTTAAATCAGTAGCATAAATTATCAGCTGTAAGAATGTTTGTCATTGGGTTGAATCATTTCTGTGTGATGAATGTTCCAGCATCATAAACCAGGGGAACGTGTTGACTGAGCTGTGTCTTCATCTCTTCTGGACAGTTCACCCTTCATTTTGCTCTGATTCACTTTCCCAAAGCGGATCGACAGATTCTCAAATCCAGAGACGGGGTTTTCTTATTTTGTTCCTTTTGATTTTTCTTGCTCCTGAATGATAATATATTCCAACCTCGGATCAAACTTGCCCTGTCTCACAGTCTCGGTTTAAAGCGACAAATAACGGCACCAACATTCTGAAACAAACAACAGGGTCACATTCTGCTTCAGTGTGATTAATGCTGAGGCAGTTTCCGTGTCGAATGCGATTGTGAACAAATTTCTCTCAAGGAAATTGTGAGTGATCAAGTATTTGCACTGAATTTCTGTGCAAGAAGGGACAATTTCAAACAGCCATTCCCAAATCACTTCCTTCACAAAGAAAAAGACTGTGCTGTCTTAACGTGTGACTCAACTTCACAAACAAATTTGAACTCGAAGTTCAGGAGAAGACAGAGATGTGAATGATTGACAGTGTAATCTTTAAATCATAATTTTCCGTTTCTTCGTTGAAGTGAGGCTCAACCCTAAGCCACTAGAGATCGCGGAAAGCTACAAACTTGGATCCAGAAATCAGAAAAGTAGTGAAACAGTTGGTGAGTACAATGTGACACTGAAGAATTTATCACTACATTGCAACATTGGCACATTCTTAGACCGTACATTATGAGACAGATTTGTGCTTATATTGGTGGATGAGGAAAGATGCTAAACACACAAAATCCCAATTTGAGCTAGTGTGTAAGATTGCTCTTTCCACGGAGATAGCATCAAAGAATGCTCGTGAATTTCGTCCTCTGCCAGTGACAGTAACACACTTCAGAGGAACTTAAACACACTGGTAAAATGGGCTTTCACACAACAGATAAAATTTTACGCAGAGAATTGTGAAGTGATACAGTTTGGGAGGAAGAATGAGACAATGTGCACCAATCTTTTTTGATCAAGGTTTGAAAAGGTTGCTCATGGCAAACAGGACACTTGGCTTTATTAATAGAGGCATAGAGTAAAAGCAAATAAATTATGCTAAACCTTTATAAAACACTGGGGCTGAATGGCCTACTCCTGTACCTCCACAGAAAGCTTCCACTCCAGGCTCAGACACCCTCTTCAGGATCATTCTCCATACATCCCGCCACTCCACGCACGGATATCTCCCTCAGGATCAGATCACAGCTCCACAGTCCTGCCACATCCAGTCGTGAATGGTGGTGGATAATTAAATAACTAACAAGATGAGGAGGCTCCAAAAACATTCACATCCTCAATGATGGTGGTGCTGAGCACGTCAGTGCAAAAGGCAAAACTGAAGCATTTGCAACCATCTTCAGTCAGAAGTATTAAGTGGATTTGATCTGTGCTAATTTCAGCTCCTCATGCTCGCTGGTGCCTTGGTTCTCGGGTGCTAATTTCAGAGTAAATCATGCAGCTTGACAATTGGAGCCAAAGAAAAATACACAGGAGAGTTTGAAAGTGCCAAAACCTGGTATTGAACCAAGAACTGTTTAACTGTTAGTACAGCACGAACTCAACAAAGCTATTTCAACAACACACTGAAGCCACCATTCTGTCACTGCTTTGGAAGACAATATATACATTAAAGTGTTTGTAAAAAGTTGCAGAACACAACATGTGAGTAATATTCCCCATGGTTTTCTCAGTACTGATGGACTGTGAAGTGGGAGACAGCCAGAAGTCCCACTGTGTCACACTCACCATGAGCTGTGAGTGAAATGAGATACAGTTCAATCTTTAGCAGAGAGATTCTGGAGAGAGGTAAGAGTCCTGAATCAAGGAAAGACTTTCTGACACAATAAAAGCAAAATACTGCAGATGCTGGAAATCTGAAATAAAAACAAAAAGTGCTGGAAATACTCAGTAGCTCTGGCAGCATCTGTGGTGAGAGAAACGGAGTTAACATTTCTGGTCTGTGACCTTTCATCAGAACTGACACACGTTAGAAAAGAATTAGGTTTTAAACAAGTGAAGGGGAGGGGCATGTGGGAGAGAACAAAGGGGAAGGTGTTTGAAAGGGCAGAGGGCAGGAGAGATTAAATAACAAAGCTGTCCTGGGACAAAGTGTGTTAATGCTTGTGGTTGCCTGACACCAGTCATGCTCTGATGTTATTGAACACAATGTTCAATCCACAAGGCTGTAGAGTGCTGAATCAAAAGGTCGGGTGCTGCACGTCAAGCTTGGGTTGATTTTAACTGGAACACTGGAACAGGCCAAAGACAGAAATGTTGACATGAGAGCAGGGGGGAGTGTTGAAATGGCAAGCAACCAGAAGCTCAGGATCATGCTTTCGGCCTGAGCAGAGGTGTTCCACCTAATCTGCTTTTGGTCTCCCCAGTTTAGAGGAGCCCGCATTGTGAGTAGTGAATACAGTATACATAATTGAAATAAGTACAAGTAAATCGCTGCTTCACCTAAAAGGAGTGTTTGGGGCTTTAGATAATGAGCAGAGAGGACGGAAAAGGGCAGGTATTATATCTCCTGCGATTGCATGGGAAGGTGCCTTGGGAAGGGGAAGAGGTGTTGGGGTAATGGAGGAGTGGTCCAGGGTGTTGTGGAAGGAACAATCCCTTCGGAATGCTGACAAGGGAGGGGAAGTTGCGTTTGGTGGTGGCATCACGCTGGAGGTGGCGGAAATGGTGGAGGATGATCCTTTGGATGTGTTTATGTTTAGAGATACAGCACTGAAACAGGCCCTTCGGCCCACCGAGTCTGTGCCGACGATCAACCACCCATTTATACTAATTCTATACTCCTACCACATCCCCACCTGTCCCTATATTTCCCTACGACCTACCTGTGCTAGGGGCAATTTATAATGGCCAATTTACCTACCAACCTGCAAGTCTTTTGGCTTGTGGGAGGAAACTGGAGCACCCGGAGGAAACCCGCACAGACACAGGGAGAACTTGCAAACTTCACACAGACAGTACCCAGAATTGAACCCGGGTTGCTGGAACTGTGAGGCTGCAGTGCTAACCACTGCGCCACTGTGCTGCTGTGGAGGCAGGTGGGGTGGAAAGTGAGGACAAGCGGATCCCTGTTGCAGTTCTGGGAGGGAGGGGAAGGGGGAGGGGAGAGGTTGAAGGTCCATTCAACTACACTGGGAGGGGGGGGGGAGTTGAAATCTGGTGATGTTGTTGAATTTAATTTCAAACACCCCTTGAACTCTCTGCCGATGAAGTCTGAAAAAGGTAAGAACAACCACACAACATGGGTCTCAAATCCAAGACCCTGAGATGAAAAGTCTCATGCTCTACCAACTGAGTTAACAAGGCCTGATACAGTACTTCTACTCTGTCTATTATTGGACGGATGCAGCTGTTGGCTCCACCCCGAGGGCGGGAGTTTGTTCCACCAACCATGAAGCAGCTTCCTATCCATTCCCAAAATTATCAGTAAATCCACTTACAGAAGCCCCAAAGCGTGATATATTCCTCTCACTCATCGATAATAAAACTTATAAATCTTTTTACCTTGCAAATGCTGCCATCTATTTTGTCAGTATTTATTTCTCTCTCCTTTTTATTTAGTACATGCATTCCTTTGGAATTTTTTTCCAATTATATCTGAGGGAAGAAATGAACAGATCTGGCAACTCAAAACTGGACATCCATGAGGCACTGTGGGCCATCAGCAGCAGCAGAATTGTATTTCAACACAATATGTTACCTCATAGCCTGACATTTCCCTCACTCTACCATTACCATCAAGCCAAGGGAGCAATAGTGGTTCAATGAAGTGTGCAGGAGGGCATGTCAGGAGCAGCACCAAGCAGACCTAAAAATGAGTGAAGCTACAACACAGGATTACTTGCATGTCAAACAGTGGAAGCAGCATGCAATAGACAGAGCTGAGTGATCTCACAACCAACAGATCAGATCAAAGCTCTGCAGTCCTGCCACATCCAGTCCTGAATGGTGGTGGATAATTAAACAATCAACAGGAGGTTCCACAAATATCCCCATCCTTAATGATAGGGGAGACCAGCATATCAGTGCAAAATACAAGGTTGAATAATTTGCAACCATCTTCAGCCAGAAATATCAACTAAATGATGCATCTCGACCTCCTCCTGATGTCTCCAGCATCGCAGATGCCAATCTTCAGCAAATCCACTTCACTCCACATGATATCAAGAAATGGCTGAAGGCACTGGATACTGACAACATCCCGGCTGTAGTGCTGATGACTTATGCTCCAGAACTAGCCGCGCCACTAGCCACGCTGTTCCAGTACAGCTACAACACTGGCATCTACCCAGCAACGTGGAAAATTACCCAGGTATGTCCTGCAAACAAAAAGCAGGACAAATCCAACCCAGTCAATTACTGCCCCATCAGCCTCCTCTTGATCATCAGTAAAGTGATGGAAGGTGTCATTGACAGTGCTATCAAGCAGCACTTACACAGCAATAACCTGCTCATCAATGCTCATTTTGGGTTCTGCCAGAGCCACTTGGTTCCTGACCTCGTTGCAGCCTTGACCCAAATTTGGACAAAAGAGCTGAACTCAAGAGGTGAGGTGAGGAGACAGTGACTGCTCTTGCCAAGGGCATCAAGGAGCCCTTGCAAAATTGAAGTCAATGGCAACCAGGGAGAAAACTCTCCACTAGAATTCTTTGAGGAAGTGACAAAGTTGATTGATGAGGGAAGGGCTGTCGATGTCATATACATGGACTTCAGTAAGGCGTTTGATAAGGTTCCCCATGGTAGGCTGATGGAGAAAGTGAAGTCGCATTGGGTCCAGGGTGTACTAGCTAGATGGATAAAGAACTGGCTGGGCAACAGGAGACAGAGAGTAGCAGTGGAAGGGAGTTTCTCAAAATGGAGACGTGTTCCACAGGGATCCGTGCTGGGACCACTGTTGTTTGTGATATACATAAATGATTTGGAGGAAAGTATAGGTGGTCTGATTAGCAAGTTTGCAGACGACACTAAGATTGGTGGAGTAGCAGATAGTGAAGGGGACTGTCAGAGAATACAGCAGAATATAAATAGATTGGAGAGTTGGGCAGAGAAATGGCAGATGGAGTTCAATCAGGGTAAATGCGAGGTGATGCATTTTGGAAGATCCAATTCAAGAGTGAACTATACAGTAAATGGAAAAGTCCTGGGGAAAATTGATGTACAGAGAGATTTGGGTATTCAGGTCCATTGTTCCCTGAAGGTGGCAACGCAGGTCAATAGAGTGGTCAAGAAGGCATACGGCATGCTTTCCTTCATCGGACGGTGTATTGAGTACAAGAGTTGGCAGGTCATGTTACAGTTGTATGGGACTTTGGTTCGGCCACATTTGGAATACTGCATACAGTTCTGGTCGCCACATTACCAAAAGGATGTGGATGCTTTGGAGAGGGTGCAGAGGAGGTTCACCAGGATGTTGCCTGGTATGGAGGGTGCTAGCTATGAAGAGAGGTTGAGTAGATTAGGATTATTTTCATTAGAAAGCCTACGGTTGAGGGGGGACCTGATTGAGGTGTACAAAATCATGAGAGGTTTAGACAGGGTGGATAGCAAGAAGCTTTTTCCCAGAGTGGGGGATTCAAATACGAGGGGTGACGAGTTCAAAGTGAGAGGGGAAAAGTTTAGGGGGGATATGCGTGGAAAGTTCTTTACGCAGAGGGTGGTGGGTGCCTGGAACGCGTTGCCAGCGGAGGTGGTAGACGCGGGCACGATAGCGCCTTTTAAGATGTATCTAGACAGAAACATGAATGGGCAGGAAGCAAAGAGATACAGACCCTTAGAAAGTAGGCGACATGTTTAGGTAGAGGATCTGGATCGGCGCAGGCTTGGAGGGCCGAAGGGCCTGTTCCTGTGCTGTAATTTTCCTTGTTCTTTGTTCTTTAGTTGGAGTCATACCTAGCGCAAAGGAATATGGTGATAGTTGTGGGTGGCCAATCATCTCAGTCCCAGAACAGCACTCAGGAGTTCCTCAGGGTAGTGTCCTAGGCCCCAACCATATTCCGTTGCTTCATCAATGACCTTCCCTCTCTCATAAGGTCAGAAGTGGGGATGTTCGCTGATGATTGCAAAATGTTCAGTAGCATTAGCAACTCCTCAGCTACTGAAGCAGTCCGTGTCCACATGTAGAGAGACCTGGACAACATTGGGCTTGGGCTGATAAGTGACAAGGAACATTCAACCCACAAAAGTGCCAGGCAATGAACATCTCCAACAAGAGAGAATCTAACCATCTCCCCTTGACATTCAATGGCATTACCATTGCTGAATCCCTCACTATCAACATTCTGGGGGTTACCGTTGAGCAGGATCTGAATTGGATCAGCCATATAAATACCGTAGCTACAAGACCAGGTCAGAGGCTGGGAATTCTGCTGTGAATCACTCACCTCCTGTCCACCATCTACAAGGCACAAGTCAGGAGCGTGATGGAATACTCCCCATTTACCTGGATGAGTGCAGCTCCAAAAACACACAAGAAGCTCAACGTCATCCAGGACAAAGCAGCTCGCTTGATCAGCACCCCATCCACCACCTTAAATATTCACTCCCTCCACCACCAGTGAACAGTGGTAGCAGTGCGTACCATCTACAAGATGCACTGCAATAACTCACCAAGACTCCTTCGACAGCGCCTTCCAAACCCATGACCTCGACCACCGAGAAGGACATTGGATGCGTAGGAACACCACCATCTGCTAGTTCCCGTCCAAGCTACACACCATCCTGACTGGGAACTATATCACCGTTCCTTCACTGTCACTGGATCAAAATCCTGGAACTCCCTTCCAAACAGCACTGTGGATTTACCTACACCACATGGACTGCAACAGCTCAAAAAGGCGGCTCACCACCACCTTCTCAAGGGAAGTTAGGAATGGGCAATAAATGCTGGCGTTGCCAGCGATGCCCACATTCCGTGAAAGAATAAAAAAGAGATTTGCCACAACGGAAGCAGGGTGAGGGACTTCAGTGATGTGGAGAGATTGGAGAAGCTGGGGTTGTTCTCCTTGCAGCAGAGAAAGTTCCGAAAAGATTTGACACATTTGTTCAAAATCATGGAGGTTTTCAATAGTTTAAATAAGGAGAAACTGTTTCCAGTGGTAAAAGGGTCAGTAAGCAGAGGACACAGATATCAGGTGATTGGCGGAAGAACCAGAGGTGACATGAAGAACCATTTTTTACACAGTAATGTGTTGTGATAAAGAAAGAAAAGACTTGCATTTATATCGCACCTTTCGAGACCACTGGATATATCAAAGTACTTTGTAGACAATGAAATACTTTTGAAGTGTAATCACTGATGTAATGTCAGAAATGCAGCAGCTAATACCCACAAGCAGCAATGTGATAATGACCAACTGATCTGATTGAGGGGCAAATATTGATCACAACACCAGGGAGAATTGCTCTTCACTTGTTTGAAATTGCAGCATGGGATCTATTACATTCACCCAAACATGCAGACCAGGTCTTGGTTTAACATCACACCTGAAAGGCAGCACCTTCAACACCCTCAGTGCTGTACTGGAGTGTCAGCTGTGAACTCTGAACCCAGAAGCTTGTGATTTCGAGGTGAGTGTGACCAACTGAGCCACAGCTTTTCCCTGAGTCTCAATCCTTCTACCAACAGTTTCTCTCTATCGGGTCTGTCACGACCCCTCATGATTGTGAACACCTCTATCAAATCTCCTCTCTAAGGAGAACAACCCCAGCTTCTCCAATCTATCCACATAACTGAAATCCTAATCACACGTTGCAGAAAGGAATTTTTCCTCAAGTTCTTTCCAGTTTTGTGAGTCACATTAAATCTGTAACCTTCGGTTATTGACGGTTCAGCAGTTAGAAACAGTTCCTCAGTATTTACTCTACCTCAAACCTTCAAGGAAGCTCTGCAAAGTAACTGAAAATCAAGTTGTCAGAAGTGGGATTTAAACACATGCCTCCAGTGAAAGATGCAATCTGAACAGAGAAGCTGAAACCGCTCAGTCACCTCAACTGTTCAGACATATTGCGAGAGTGGTTAGCAAAGCATGTGGGATCTTGGGCTTTAACAATAGAGACATTGAGTACAAAAGCAGGGTTGTTCTGCTGAACTCTGGTTAGGCCCCATTTGGAGTGTTGCATCCAGATCTGCTCACCAATCTTTAGAAAGAATGTGCGGATTCTTGAGAGGATGCAGAGGAGATTTACCAGAATAGTTCCAGGGATGGAGGGTTTTAGTTTCAAGGTTAGGTTAGAAAAACAGGGTTTTTTCTGCCTGTATCAAAGGAGATTGAGGGGAGAATTGATAGAGGTGTCGAAGGCTATGACAGTTTTAGATAAGTTGGCAAGGAAAAATTGTTCCCATTAACTATTGGTACAAGGACTAGGGGATTCAGATTGAAGGTTTTGGACAAGAGACGCAGGGGGAATGGGCGGAAGAACTTTTTTACACAGTGATTGGTAATGATCTGTAACTCGCTGCCCCCGAGGGCGGAGGAAGTGGAGACACTCGTTGGGCATTTGAAGGAAATAAATTTACAGGGCTAGGGGGATCGAGCAGACGAGTGGGACTGACTGGATCGCTCCATGGAGAGCTGGCCTGTACTCGATGGGGCGAATGGCCTCCTTCTATACCACAAATGACCCAATGACTCGATGAGTCTATGTCACTCTCAGAATCAAGACAACAGAGTGACAGATTTAACACAACATTATAACATATGTTTGGTTTGACAAATTCAATAATAACTCGTCTCCACTCCTAGTATTTCTAAATCCCACACATTCACTATAATGTGAACAATTATTTCCTGTTGTGTCTCTCTCACATTTGTAAACTTCACGATATTGGAGTGAGGTGACATCTACTGGCGGGAAGCAAGAACTGCAATCAAGCAGCAGAAACTCCACAGTCTGTCAGGGTGAAAGAAACATTGCAATCTGAGGAAATAGTGAAGGGGTTTGATCGGGTTGATGGAAACATGATTCCACTTGTGGTATCGTATGAAGCAAGGGCCGGAAATATAAAATTGTCGTTAATAAAAGAAATGAGGAATTCATGAAAAATGCATTTGCTTCGAGAATGGTAATAGAGATATACAGCACTGATATAGGCCCTTTGGCCCACTGGGTCTGCACTGACCATCAACCACCCATTTATACTAATCCTATGTTAACCCAGAATTCCCTACCACATCCCCACATTTCTCCTATCACCTACCCTAGGGCCAATTTGCAACAGTCAATTTATCTATCAACCCACAAGTCTTTCGTTGTGGGAGGAAACCAGAGTACCTTGTGGAAGCCCACATAAACAACTTGCAAACTCCACACAGGCAGTATACAGAACTGAATCGGGGTCATTGAAGTTGTGAAGCTGCAGTGCTCACCACTGCACCACCCTTAGAATGTGGATAGAGTAAAAAGTGAGATTGGATGGACAGAAGCAGTCTGAAAAGATGGCTCAAACAAAAGGTGAAAACCCTGAAATGTTAACTCTGTTTCTCTCTCCACAGATGCTGTCAGAGGTGCTGAGTATTTGCAGCACTTTCTGTTTTTATTTCAGCTTTGTAGGATATTGTTTTGATCTGAAAAAAATGCATGATCGGCTGTGGGTGCCAGTGAAATTCCACAGGAGCGAATAAAAACCATGCCAATGGTGTCTTGTTGGTCCAGGGGTATGATTTTCGCTTTGGGTATATAAGTGATTAATATGTGAGAGGTCCTGGGTTCAAATCCCAGACGAGTCCTTCTCTGTTGTCATTTTTAGTTTAAGGTCATCGATTGCTTTCAGCCTTCCAGAAAGCGGAATCGATTTCCAAACTGAGCCTGCTTGAGGACAGGGGAACTGGATTCAAAGAGCTTGTCGACAAAATTGAAATGAACAAAATATACAGATTGTCAAGCGGGAATATAAGGTTGCAACAGTAACTAAAGGCCTGCTCGGGTCAGCAAATGAAACCCGACCCAAGCCTGACAGCACCGCATCCGACCTGGTCCGAGTCCTTTCATTTTTTTCCCGTACCCGAACTGACCACCAGAATGTTCAGTTAAACTTGCTTCCGTTTTTCACTTTTTAAGCTTGTGCAGGTAAGCAACAAAAACTGCAACTGGACTTGAAAGGTTGTTTAAATGTACATTAAGATTAGACCTACGTACCGGATGTGATGAGCTGAAGATTGTTACCATAGAAGTTAGTGATTGTGAGGTCACTAGTTCAAGAGAAATTCATGGAGTTGTGCCCAGACAGGTTGTCCCACACTGTATTGATTAAAATATTGCCCGAAGGCGAGAAAATATCATTATACATTCCCTAGACTCCTGCTTTCCAGGTTGAAATACTTTCTGCAAGTTTATCCAGAGAGCAGCTGAGATGCAGAGACCAGGAAGGTCTTGAGTGATTAATTATTATAAAATATACATTCTTATATTAAAGAGATTGTGCTCTACCTTCGATGGAATCGCTCACTGCAGACTAGTGCGGAGTGTTTCCCGCCTTGACGTCCTGGCTGTCACTGGATCTTGAGTCCAGGCCTCTGGATTACTGGTCCAGTAATCTTTGAAATTTCTCCCTTGATCTAATATTTTAATCTGGTAAGTCAGATTTTACAAAAAAAAATTAAATGATTTAAGACTGCTTCATGTTCAGCAGTGCCAAATGAATAAAGAAATTCAAATATATTCAAAATTATATATCAACTATTAAATACTAATGCCCAGCTTTGAATACAAAAAATGCCTCTAATTGTGTTCTGGTCTGGAATGGAATTCTTCAGTGTTTCTGTTTAGCTTGGATTGACTCATCGATTTGCTTGTTTTTCACTTTGTCGATGCCTTTGAATAATTGTGGATCCTTCTTCAGGGTGTCTTCTTTCACCAGGTAGTTCTGACCTCTGATGATGTTGATCGTAATCAGCTTCAATTTGCTGATAGTTTTGGAAGTGAGCAGATTTCCTTTGCTTGAGTTTACAACATGGAACGTAGCCTGACGTGTGGACCCATGGGAGGATTTGAAAGCTGCCCTTGCATTGGAGCATACAGTTGCATCCATCAAAACAGAGGTAAAGGAGAAGTGACATATTCAGTTAAGTCTGTCGATCATGGGACTTTTAATCTCAGGGTTGTGAGTTTGAGCGCCATTTAGTTTTTCCACTTTTTAGGCTTCATTAGCAGAGAGTACAAGCAGTGTTTGAAATGAAATTCAACAACAGTATGAGAAACGCTCTCTTTCATTCGGGACTCTTAACTCTCTGCAGCATCTCGCTGTGAAAGATTGAACTTTATCTCATTTCTTTTTCAGCTGGGAGTCAGTGCGGCTCAGTGGGACTTCTGGCTGTCTCCCACCTCACAATTCATCAGTGCTGAGAAAGCAATGGGAAATATTACTCATGGCTGAGTAAGCAGAGGACACCGATTTAAGGTGAATGGGAAAAGAACCAAAGGCAACATGAGGAAAAACCTTTTTTATGCAGCAAATGGTTAAGATCTGATATGTACTGCCTGAGAGTGTGACGGAGGAAGATTCAGCCATCGCTTTCAAAAGGATATATGATAATTATCTGAAGGGAAAAAAAATCAGCTTTTCATGGAATACATGAGGATGTGGCATGAGCTGAGTTGCTTGTGCAGAGAGGCAGCACAAGCACGATGAGCTGAATCCCTCCTTTTGTGCTGTCAGTATTCTGTGATCTATGATTCTATACAAAGTGAAACCAACACTCACATATGAGAAACTGACAGGTACCGTGTAAACCCCACACTAACAAACCAGCAAATGCCAGGGACAGAGTAAAACCAACAGTCCTAGACAAGAAACTGACAGATACTGTGTGAAACCCAAAAATCACTTATCAGGATTTGGCAGTTAATGTGTTAAAACCTCTCTTCAATATCCATCCTGCAAGGTGCAAAGAAAATTAGGTACAAACCCAGGCTCATATTTCGAAGACTGAGAGATAAAGAGCAAAACACAGACTCACCTACCAGAGGCTGACAAGTACAGAGAATAAAATAGAGGGGGTGCAGATTAAAAACACATGCATATAACGGATACTGATAGGGATAGATCAAACCCTTTCTCACACATGACACGAAAATTGGTGGTGTCGTAAATAGTGAGGAGGAAAGCCTTAGATTACAGGCCAATATAGATCGTCCGAGGCAGAGAATATCAGAGCAGGGAGGTTATGACGGAGCTGTATAAAATGCTAGTTAGGCCACAGCTGGAGTACTGTGTACTGTTCTGGGCACCACACGAGAGGAAGGATGTGATTGCACTGGAGAGGGTACAGAAGAGAGTCACCAGGATGTTGCCTGGGCTGGAGCATTTCAGCTATGAAGAGAGACTGAAAAGGCCAGCGTTGTTTTCCTTAGAGCAGAGAAGGCTGAGGGGAGATAAGATTGAGGTTTACAAAATTATGAGGGGCATTGATGGGTTAGATAGGAAGAAACATTTTACCTTAGCGGAGGGGTCAATAACCAGGTGGCATAGATTTAAGGTAAGGGGCAGGAGGTTTAGATGGGATTTGAGGAAATAAAATTTACCCAGAGGGTGGTTGGAATCTGGAACGCACTCCCTGAAGAGGTGGTAGAGGCCGGAACCCTCACAACATTTAAGAAGTAACTGATTCGGATTTGGAATGAATTGTCTGACAGGGTGGTGGAAACAGATTCAATTATAACTTTCATAAAGGAATTGGACAAATATTTCAAAGTGAATTTCTCCAGGACTATGGGGAAATAGGCAGGGGGTTGGACTAATTGCATCATTTTTTTCACAGATTCAGCACAGGCACAAAAGACCGATTGGCCTCCTTCTGTGCTGTATGATTCTATGAAATAGTGACAGTCAGGGCAAGTGTGTATAAGAAGGAGAAATGGAGACAGGTCAGGGAGAGCACATCACCAAAACTGGAGATACTGCATTGGACAGGGAGGGTCAGAGGGGGAGAGAGCATGTACATACAGTCAGAATCAGCACCTTCAGGGGAAGAGAGAGAGAGGAACCAGTGAGTGTAGAACTGAACCCAGCCAGAGTCAACCTGCTGAAACACCAGTGAGTTCACACTGGGGAGAGATCATTCACCTGCTCCGTGTGTGGGAAGGGGTTCACTCAGTCATCCAGCCTCACTGAACATCAACTTGTTCACACTGATCAGAGACCTTTTCAATGTCCTGACTGTGAGAAGAGCTTGAAAAGCAGTAATGATCTGCTGAAACACCAACACACTCACTCTGGGGAGAGGCCGTTCCCCTGCCATGTGTGTGGGAAGGGATTCACTCAGTCATTCAATCTGCTGCAACATCAGCAAGTTCACATGTAACTGCAGGGGTTGGATTCTGCTGTTGTTGCTGCTATTCATCACTTTCAGAGACAAAGTTGGGTCTTTCTTTATAACCAGTGTAGTCCAGAGCAAAAGCGTCTTCTTAATGTTGAGATAAACGGGAGAAGAAACCGGGAAGTGGCGGCGAGGATGGGGGAGGTGATGCACCATCACTTTAATAGTGCACCCTCCCTCCCCCGGGGTCCTCGCTGCACGTCCGCCAGGCCTGGTGGCTCTGATTGGGGTCCTGAGAGCCCCTGAGACTCGGGGCAGCTGAGGCTGCGCTCACCCCCGGTCAGCTCTGTTGTGATATTTAAAATATGAAAGGCCTGTTGGACTGAGAGCTGATCTGGAATTTAGAAAGCAGCATTACTGGAGGCTCATTGCTGCTCAGCACAATCTCACCCCCGATCCTGGGAATTGTTGATTCTGCACCCTGTAGTTCAGTTCTGCAATTAACTCGAGGGGGAGATGTGTGAGCAGAAAAACAGAGCAAATTAAAAAACACAGCTGGACAGATGTGCAACAGGTCAATCCAGTGTTACAATAACTCCATCACTGATTCCCTCCTGACAGTAACCAGCCCTTTCACAGAGACTGTGGGTGGCTCTGAAAAGAGCCTTTGGTTTATTAGATGTCATTTTGGCCGCTTTACTTTTTCTGGGAGCTCTGAGCGCTGGTTTTCTTGGGCAGCAGCAAGGCCTGGATATTAGGCAGCACCCCGCCCTGAGCGATGGTCACCCCTCCCAGCAGCTTGATGAGCTCCTCGTTGTTGCGGACGGCCAGCTGCAGGTGTCTGGGAATGATGCGGGTCTTCTTGTTGTCCCGGGCCGCGTTACCGGCCAGCTCGAGGATTTCAGCGGTCAGGTACTCGAGCACAGCAGCAAGATAGACCGGGGCTCCAGCACCCACACGCTCAGCATAGTTGCCCTTTCTCAGGAGCCTCTGAACACGGCCCACCGGGAACTGCAGTCCAGCCCGGGAGGAGCGAGACTTTGCCTTGGACCGAGCTTTCCTGCCGGTCTTTCCTCTTCCAGACATTTCCACAATCTCACAAATACTTTCACAAAGAATGGATAATTTCTCAGCTTTTGTCATAAACTTGAAACGGTCAGGATGGCCGAGTGGTCTAAGGGGCTGTGTTTAAGTCGTAGTGTTTTCTGGAGGCGTGTGTTCAAATCCCAAATCTACCAAGTTGTGTTTTGACTGAACTGGAGGGATTTGGGAGCAGCGATGAAGGGAAAGCATGGAAGAACATTGACAAGGAAAATGAAAATGGACCCAAAGATGTTTCTTCAATACATTAAGCTAAGAGGCAACTAAAGAAAGAGGAGTGCACTGAAAAGACCAAAAAATCACAGTGATTTTTGACATCTTGCCAGGATTGAGTGGCGCGTGCACGGGATGATGTCATTTTGCAGCGCCAACATCATCACATTTCCGCAACAAATCCATCTTCGTGCATGCGTGATAATGCGTCATTGGGTGTCTAGCCACCCCATCCCCCCACCACTTGGCTGGAGGAAGTGGCTGAATGGGAGATTTTGAAGCTGTAGCTCTCCCCCCTCGGCAACTCACTCCAGGCCTCGACGATTCCCCCCCTCAGCCGCTCGCTCCAGACCTCGCTGTTCCCCCACCCCCCCACTCCCCTGGCCAGTTGTTCCTCGCTTCGTACTACCCCACTCTCTGGCCACTCACTCCACGCCGCGCCGCTTCCCTCCTCTCAGCCACTCACTCCTCCGTCGCCCTGTCACCCCTTGCGGCCCTCCTGCTTCTACAGGTGGCGCCTGGTGAAGAAATATGGGAGCGAGTGTCACGGTCAGAGCTAGCAGCTGTGGGCTGGGCTGGCACAGGGTGGGGGGTGGGGGTGCGGAGAGCGAACAGCCAGAGTGCGGAATTTCGCCAGTAGGGAGAAGGGGGAGAAAGCGAGTTGCAGAGGGGGGAGAGCGGTCAGTGAGGTGGGAGCTAGTAGCTGCGTTCGGGTGAAGTCAGTCCTGGTCAGTTATATAAACAAATCACAATAACGAATTGGCAGCACATTTTATCCTCTGCCCGATTTTCCTTTCCATCGATCGGGGTGCTAATTCACTATCTTCCAATGGAAATTCAATCATAAAATTCCTTTTGTATTTAATAGGATTACTGAAATGTTAAATGGATCTGAGGATTACAGTTAGTATTAGCAAACGCACCCGAGTGAATTCGCACCCCAATCGATGGAAAGGAAAATCGGGGAAAGTATAAAATGTGCCGCCAATTTCGTTATTGAGATTCGTTGAGTAATTCGATTCTGCCCAACACTGAAATTGGCGGCTTTTTTGAATTCAACCTTTCTGCCAGGACGACAATTTAAGCCAATGATTTGCTGTATTTTCTAATTCGAGGCTCGGCAATTGGTTAAAACATGCGAATGGGAAGAGGGTGACCAATCAGAAGTGGGCTCTGGATAGCGCGGGCTCAAACTGCGGGAATTCCAGGTCCCTGAATGACTGAGCTGAAACTGATCAGTTTCACAAACCCTGTCAGTTTCAGTGCAGGAAACACCGTCTCGGGGGAAATAACATCACAAGTGGGTCCGGTTCCAGTGACCGATTCAACGGCTGCTGCAAAACTCCCGGATTCCCTCATTGCAGCGAAATCATTTTGAAATTCTATGAAAACAATGAGTGATTCTGGAGGAGTGATGTGGCTTTTCACTGAGGGCATGTTTCGACTGGGGAAATAACTAACTGTAGAGCCTCAGGCACTGTTTACACAGCCCGTTCAGAAAATCAAATCCACTGCATATCCTTGCTGCAAATCAAATGTCAAATTTGGGGATTCTACTTTTGTATCTCGAACACAGCACAGATTTATTCCAGACAGTTCTAAACAGCCTATCCCAGCTCCCGTTTCTAGGTCACTGCTCTCTCTGTGAGGCGGTGGGTGGCTCTTAGAAGAGCCTTTGTTGTGTTTGCTGGAAAGGGTCGAGTTGTTCAGCCGCTGAATTCGTAGAGAGTGCGGCCCTGCCGTTTCAGAGCGCACACCACATCCATGGCAGTGACCGTCTTGCGCTTGGCGTGTTCAGTGTAGGTGACCGCATCCCTGATCACATTCTCCAGGAAAACCTTCAACACCCCGCGAGTCTCCTCGTAGATCAAACCCGAGATCCGCTTGACCCCACCACGGCGAGCCAGGCGGCGGATTGCTGGTTTGGTGATGCCCTGGATATTATCACGAAGCACTTTGCGGTGCCGCTTTGCTCCGCCTTTGCCCAGTCCTTTCCCTCCTTTACCTCTGCCAGACTTTCTTATATTAATTTCCAAAATATACTTTATTCATTAAAATCTGTAAAAAAAAAATACATTACAAAACAGCTCCCAAAAGCACCAAGTCAAACAATACAAAGAGTGCAAAGGAGATCAGTTTCCTTCAATACAGGAGTGAGTTGCCTCACAACCCTTCCATTTCATTGTCATGCCATGTACATTTTACAGCAAACAAATATTTTCTGGCTACAGTTCGAGTGGTTTCCCATGGATCCAGCCCCTCAGTTCAGCTTGGTAAGGGGACCTGACACAGTGGTCTTTCCACATTGAGCCTTTGCTGCGGCTGCCCCAAGTTTTAGTGCGTCCCTCAGCACATAGTCCTGGACCTTGGAATGTGTCAGTCTGCAACATTCGGTCGTGGACAACTCTTTGCACTGGAAGACCAGCAAGTTTCGGGCAGACCAAAGGGCGTCTTTCACCGAATTGATAGTCTTCCAGCAACAGTTGATGTTTATCTTGGTGTGCGTCCCTGGGAACAGCCCACAGAGCACAGACTCCTGTGCTACAGAGCTGCTTGGGATGAACCTCGACAAAAACCACTGCATCTCTTCCACACCTGCTTTGCAAAGACACATTCCAGAAAGAGGTGGGCAACGTCTCTTTTCCACCACAGCCACCTCGAGGGCCGCGTGTGGATGGGGTGAGACTTCGGGTGTGCACGAAGGATCTGACAGGGAGGGCTCTTTTCATCATCAGCCAGGCTACATTTTGGTGCTTGTTTGAAAGTTCTGGTGATGAGGCATTCTGCCAAATGACTTTGGACTTCTGCTCAGGGGACCATCCGACAGGATCCACCATCTCCTTTTCCCGTAGGGCCTTGAGGATATTCCGTGCAGACCACTGCCTGATGGATTGGTGGACAACGTTGTTTTTCCACAGAAACTTTTCCATGAAGGATAGGCAGTACGGCACAGTCCAACTGGATGGAGCATTCCACGGCAATATGACCAGGCCCATCCTTTGCAACACCGGGGACAGATAGAACCTCAGCACGTCGTGACACTTGAAGTTTGCAAACTGGGGATCTACACACAGCTTGATGCAGCCGCACACAAAGGTAGCCATAAGGATGAGGGCGACGTTGGGTACATTTTTCCCGCCCTTATCCAGAGGTTTGAACATCGTGTCCCTCCGGACTCGGACCATTTTGGATCCCCAGATGAAGCGGAAAATGGCTCAGGTGATCGCCACAGCGCAGGAATGCGGTATGGGCCAGACCAGCACCACGTACAGCAATGTGAGCACCTCGCCCTTGATGACCAGGTTCTTACCCATAATGGAGAGAGATCGCTGCTCCCACATGCTCAGCTTATGTTGTACCCTGGCTACTCGCTCCTTCCAGGTTTTGGTGCACGTCCCAGCCCTTCCAAACCATATCCCCAGCACCTTCAGGTAGTCTGACCTAACGGTGAAGGGGACAAAGGATCGGTCAGCCCAGTTCCCAAAGAACATGGCCTCGCTCTTGCCGTGTTTAACATTGGCTCCCAAGGCCAGTTCGAGCTGGTCGCAGATGCTCATCAGTCTGCGCACAGACAGTGGATCCGAGCATAAAATGGCGATGTCATCCATGTACAGGGAGGTTTTCACCTGAGTGCCTCCGCTGCCTGGGATTGTCACCCCTCTGATGCTCGCATTCTTCCTAATAGACTCAGCAAAGGGTTCAATACTGCAAACAAACAAGACAGGGGAGAGAGGACAGCCCTGTCTGACTCCAGATTGGATCGGGAAACTTTCTGATTCCCACCCATTGATTGAGACTGCACTACTGATGTTTGTGTAGAGTAGTTTGATCCAATTGCAGATTCCCTCCCCAAACCCCATTTTGGAATGCACATCCATCATGTAAGTGTGCAATATCCTGTCAAAAGCCTTCTCCTGGTCCAGGCTGATGAGGCAGGTGTCCACCCTCCTGTCCCGTACATAGGTGATCATATCCCTGAGTAGCACAATGCTATCAGAGATTGTCCTGCCTGGTATAGTATAGGTCTGATCAGGGTGAATCACCAACTCCAGAGCAGACTTGAATCGACTGGCTATGACTTTTGACAGAATCTTGTAGTCAGCATTAAGCAGTGAAATGGGCCACCAATTTCTTATTTCTGTCCTCTCCCCATTCCGCTTGTCGATGAGGGTGATGATGCCTTTCCTCATGGATTCTAACATACTGCCAGCCTGGAGCATACTCTTGTTTACTGCCAGACATGTTGATTCTTGCCTCAAATCAGTGCACAATAAAAGAGACTGATTCCGTCAGGCTCCTTTTTATACAGGCCACCCGGACCTGGCTGAGAAAGGTAGAGTGAGAGCAGGGAGGGGAGGAGACAACAGTGAAGATTAAACAGAGAGCTAGATGGAGGAGACACCCAGAGTGACAGACAGAGAGAGAATGGCCCCTCATCTTTCAGCTCCACCTCCAGTTTCCTCCGGGCTGCCAATTTCAAACCCTTTATTAACAGTAGAACCGAAACCCAGCTCTCCACACAAACCCTTCCAGACTCGGTCTTCATAGTCAAGGCTTTCCAGAAAGCCGGAGCTTTTAAATATGGTCCCGATGCAATTAACACTCAGTAATATTCCCACCTAAACACAGTCCATTCCGTAAAAAGAAACCTCCTCAGTCACATCACCATTTCCACACACATCCGCTTCCAGCAGTTTAGAGCACCTTACTGCAGCTGCTTGGGGAATCTCCTGTGTTAAGATTGGAGTTGGAAAGCGGCCTTTACCCGGCAGTGTTATTTTCTCACACTGAATCTGCTAGACATCCTGGTCTCTTTATTGTGAGAGAGAAAGCACGGATTTAGGAAATGTTCATTTGAAATGATCTCTATTGAGAACGAGCCCGGCCGTGGGACAGGTATTCCAGTGCAAAGAGCTGTCCATGACCGAGTGTTGCAGACTGGCACATTGCAACGTCCAAGACTATGTGCTGTGGGACGGCATTAAAGCTTGGGGAAGCCACCATGGAGACTCAATGGGGAAAGGCTGCAGTCTAAGGCCCTAGTAGGCCAAAGTACAGTGAGGGGCTGGAACCCGTGTAAAACCCCTCGGGCTGTTTGCACCAGAGAATGTTTGATGTGTAATGTAAATACTGTAAATATAAACTGTGCAGGCAGGGATAGTGAGATACATCATGTACATTATTGAAGGAAACTGATCTGTATTGTACCTTATGTAATATTAAATTTGAACTGCTTTGCAATGTAATTGCACAAATTATACGAATAAAATACATATTGTGCAAAAGAAAGCAGCTTTCCTGTCAACACACACCTTGTCTCAGGGCACAACTTTCCTGTGATCTTGTCATACCCAACTTCGCTCTATATCTTCTGACACACACACTTTACAGTCTGTCATTTCCAAAAACAAGCATTCTAAAATCAAAAGACCTTTTGTTTATTTCTCCTTTCTTTTCATTTCTCCTCTATTCTTCTCAATCACTCCCTTCAACAGTCCTATTCAGATCAAGGTGGAATGTGAATAGTGTCACAACTCACCTGACACTATTATTACCCTTCTTTTCTCTTGTCTCATTCAATGGGAAAGTTTTATTCACCAGTCTGTTGCTGTTTTACACTCTTGCCAGACCATCTGGTATTGCATCCATCTGAATTCTGTGCTTTCATGGCCTTACATATCTTTTCCTCTTCTGGATGATTTGTTTGCTTCAGTTCCATTCAACCAGGCTGGACCACAGGGAAGTTTGGAACCTTTGCCTTGGACGGGTCCACGTTGATCCATTACATTCAGAATCACCTCCTTGCAATAACTCCATAGTACAACTACAGTAACCACACAGAATCTGCTTCAAACACTCCTCCACATTTTATCTGTTCTGACCGTCAACACCTCCAGCTCTTTTGTTTAAGTGGAACCCATCAGGTGTGTATAGGCTCCTTCTATTCTGAAAGCTGTAGCACTGGTTCAGGGAATTCAGCCCTGTTTCTCGACTCGAAAGGATCAGCCATGCTTGATCTGCCTCGTATTTTGCTTTTATTGCAACGGGGACAGTGGCAGGTGGAGAGTTTGACTGGGGCGGTACACCTTTCACACCGTAACGCAGGTGTCCTAAGGCGAGCTCAGGGAGGACAGAAACCTCCCGTGGAGCAGAAGTTCCGAAGAAGGGTCACTGACCCGAAACGTTAACTCTGCTTCTCTTTCCACAGATGCTGCCAGACCTGCTGAGTGAATCCGGCATTTCTTGTTTTTGTTCCACTATTTCTTCCCTGGCTTCTTTCAACAGCCTGGGGTACATTTCATCTGGTCCTGGTGATTTATCCACATTCAAGGATGCTCATCCCATTAAGACTTCCTCTCTCCTTAAGTTATCACGTCCAATACTTCACACTCCTCCTCCTTAATAACAATATCTGCATCACCCTCTCATTCGGGAAAACAGTATAGTATTCATTAAGGATATTGGCAACATCTTCCACCCCGATACAAAGGTTACATTTTTGATCTTTTATGTGCCCTGCTGTTTGCTTCGTTACCTCTGATTCGAATGATTTGATGCAACATCTTTGGGGCCATTGTTATTTTGTTTGTCCATGTTCTTTCCTGCTTTCTATTTGCTCTTCACCGCTGCTCCCAAACGCCTCCAGTTCAGTCAAAACACAACTTGTCAGAAGTGGGATTCGAACCCACGCCTCCACTGAAGACTGCGATTTGAACGCAGCGCCTTAAACCGCTCAGCCATCCTGACTGCTTGCGATGTACTACCAATGCTAAGGAAATTATTCATTCTTTGTGAAAGTATTTGTGAGATTGTGGAAATGTCTGGAAGAGGAAAGACCAGCGGGAAAGCTCGGGTCAAGGCCAAGTCTCACTCCTCCCGGGCTGGACTGCAGTTCCCGGTGGGCCGTATTCACAGGCTCCTGAGAAAGGGTAACTATGCTGAGCGTGTGGGTGCCGGAGCCCCGGTCTATCTGGCTGCTGTGCTCGAGTATCTGACCGCTGAAATCCTCGAGCTGGCCGGTAACGCGGCCCGGGACAACAAGAAGACCCGCATCATTCCCAGACACCTGCAGCTGGACGTCCGCAACGACGAGGAGCTCAACAAGCTGCTGGGAGGGGTGATTATCGCTCACGGCGGGGTGCTGCCTAATATACAGGCCGTACTGCTGCGCAAGAAAACCAGCATTCAAGAGCTCCCAGAAAAAGTAAAGCGGCCAAAATGTCATCTAATAAACCAAAGGCTCTTTTCAGAGCCACCCACAGTCTCTGTGAAAGGACTGGTTACTGTCAGGAGGGAGTCAGAGATGGAGTTATTGTAACAGTGGATTGACCTGTTTCACATCTGTCCAGGTGTGTTTTCAGTTCCCTCTGTGGATTTCGCTCTGTTTCTCTGCTCACACATCTCCCCCTCTAGTTAAGTGAAGAAGTGAACTACAGGGTGTCAGAATCAACAATTTAATAAATCCCGCTGCCTTCGATTTGATAAATCCCGAGATTATCCCGGTACATTAACGGGAACTGGTTCGGAGCTGATGAATTAATTTAATAATGGAAGTGTCCGGGTTAATTCTCTGTTTTTTATTTGGACAGTTTGAATTGTGTGTTTTTTTTTCTCTCTGGTGATCTGAGCGCCGCTTCTCAATGAGAATCTGCTCCCAGAACAGAGTAAATGCAGGAAGGAAGAGACCATTCTCGGGCTGTGTTTCTCTCCTAACCTGATCTGTTTCGACCGCACTGTTCCCAGAGGACGGAGTCAGTGAGAGTTGTGCACACACAGGAGCTGAGTCCATTGCAGCGCTTTAATATGTGCCTTCTCCCCGGCCCTCCCTATTCTCCGGACACAGAGCTGTCTGTTTCCCCCGGCGGCGGGATAGAGTCGGGGATTCTCTCCCCGCAGTGTCAGGGTCTGCAACCCCGGGGAACTGGCGGTTTCAGTCAGAGTGACCGAGCTGCCTTACATATCCTGTGTACTAATCTCCAATGGATTCAAATATTAGTGAACTCATTGGGTAATGTTTGTAAATAACCCTCATGTGAACGGACCCGGCTCCATTAATGCCTTCCAAATAAAACTGGGATCCATTTCTTTTCCCCAAATGCCAGCTAACGGATCGCAGGAGCGGGGTTGAGATTGTGCTGAGCAGCAATGAGTCTCCGGTAATGCTGCTTTCTAAATTCCAGATCAGCTCTCAGTCCGACAGGCCTTTCGGGAAAGTGATGTGACAAAACAGAAACCATGTGGCCGCCCCTCCAATCTAATGGGTTTGATGATGAACAGAGATGGCAGCTCTTTCCTTTGCTGATTTGGTGGCTCTGAAAAGAGCCCTTGTTACACTTGTTACTGAAACTGGGTTTTAGGTGCGTTCCCCGCGGATGCGGCGGGCCAGCTGGATGTCTTTGGCCATGATGGACCTGGATCATTTTGGTGAAACTGCTCATTTTCCGGCAGAAGCATCAGTCGCTGTTTGAACTGTTTAAAATCAGGGGTGTATTCGCAGCCAGAAAGTGAAGGGCAGTTCATTGCTCCCTTCAGCATTATCCGCCTCTTTCAGGAGAAAAGATCAGAAACCGCTCGTTTCTGTCAGTCCCCGAGAAGCCTGTGAGAAGCGGTTAGTCGCTAATTTGTTCCTTTCACAGAGAGGAAGCTGATATTTGTCCCGTTTTAAATTGCTGAACTGGACCTTCCTCCCGCCGCTTCCAGTTAACAGATTGACAAATGAAAACGATTCCTAAAATTGCGTCAGGATTTTGTGACGGTAAATACAGTAAAACAGAACATAAAATGAGAGGTTTTAAAATTGTTGCCTGAAAATTGAAATTTTCCATCACTTCAATTCCTTCCTGCTCTGGAATTGCCGGGCTTTTTCCAATTGGAAAATCTAAGCCAATGAGAACTTCTATTTACTTATATGTGATTCTCCTATTGGTTAAGAATTGGATTGAGAAGCGGGTGACCAATCAGAGACAGAGTCAAACTGTGGGGATTCCAGGCCCCCAGAAACTGAGCTGAAACTGTTCAGATTGACAAACCCTGGCAGTAGCTTCACACATTGGACACTTCACACTGAGTCATTCAAGGGCTGGTGTGAGAGAAGCTTCAGATCCTCTCTGACTCATTATTCATCTAGAACCAAACAATTAGTAAATGTGAAGCAGTGAAGAGACTTTTCACTCTCACTGCAGAATGTGTCATCTGGGGAAATAAGGAACTATTATTTTCGGAGATTCCAGGTACATTCCTCCCTGAACAAATCCATTCCTAACATTCCCGATCACAGCCTATCCCAGCTCCTGTTGTCACCCGACTCCAGCTGAATTGGAGAAACTCATGTGTTGGGGTTTGAGTTGTGAGGTGGGGTTTCTCCGCTAGTGTTCCTGTCTTACAGACTCTCCCCCTGAATTTGTGAACTGAGACTGCACCGAACACATCCCCAGTTAGAGTGAGGGCCGGATATCCCTCTGTTTTATTACAGAGAGTGGGGAAAGGGCTGGGTGGAGGGGAGTCACCAGGGATCCTGGATTTACTCCAAATCATTTCCATGTGGAATCTGCAGGCGGGGCCGGGACAGGGATCATTTGATCAGGGGATCAGCTCTTTCCTGAGAGATGTGGGTGGCTCTGAGAAGAGCCTTTGTGTTCAGATGTTTACAAGTTTCCCGCGCTTTCACTTCTTTCCAGACCCTGCTTTCTGAGACTTCGCTGCTTTCGGCTTGACCTTGCTCTTCCATGTCTGCACTTTCTTCAGCGCCTTTCCGCCCGCCGCACTCTTGCCTTTTTTGACCTTCTTCGCAGGAGACTTTTTCTGAAGCACTGCTTTCTTCACCGCCTTATTTGGCGTTGCCGCCGCCTTGCTGCTCGTTTTCTTGGCTGTTACTTTCTTTGTTGTCACTTTCTTGTCTGCTGGTTTCTTCACTAAAGATTTCTTGTCTGCTGGTTTCTTCACTGAAGATTTCTTGTCTGCTGGTTTCTTCACTAAAGATTTCTTGGCTACTGGTTTCTTCACCTTCTTTCCCACCTTTCCCTGGGTTTTCCTTCTTGCTGATTTTGAAGGAGCCGGAGGCACCCTGTCCCTTGCTCTGCACCAGGGAGCCTTTGTTCACATTCCTCTTGATACTTTGCTTGATTTGGGTCTTGAGCTTCTCCTGAGCGGTGGCAGACCTGCAAGGAATCAACTACCAGCTAGCGTATAAAGCGAGACCAAGGCTCAGGGCCTTCAGTTACCTGGAGGGGAGTCGGAGAGGCAGCGGATCCTGTGAGGAACCACAATACAGGAAGGATGAGAAGGTCATTGTCAGGGTACAGAGGAGATTAAGTTAAAGATTTACCAGTTTATAAGCAAGCGCAGAGCCAAGGAACGGTGCTGGGGCAGATCAAATAATAGGAAGCTGTGATCAGTTGGAAGGCAAGAGTGATTAAATGACAGAAGAGATGATGGTGCAAGGCAAAAGTCAGGTAAAGAATAAGTAACATTTTGTCAGCACAGATACCAGGAGTGGGGTTTCAACCCACGCAGACACATGTCTATTGGATCTTAAGTCCAACGCCTTAACCACTCGGCCATCCTAGTACATTAACCCACCACTGAAAATTAAATTTAATGTGATCCGGGTGCCATCTGGCCTTTTACAATATAAAGTTATGACTCCTCTCCCATGCTAAATTGGACCTTTCATTATTTATGAACCTCAATCGGATCACCCCTCAGTCGAGGTTTCTCTAAGGTGTGTTTCCCAACTCTTTTAGTCTAACTTGATAACCAAGATGTCTTATACTGGGAATTCGTCGAATGTCTCTCCTCTGTACACTTTCCAAAGCCTCAATATCACCCATCATGTGAGGAGACCAAGACTGGATACAATATTCCAAGTGAGTCCTGACCAAGGTTTCATAAAAGGACAAATTCGGGACATCTCAGATACTGAAGGAGTCCGTGTCCAGAAGCAGCAAGACCTGGACAACATTCAGACTTGGGCTGCTAAGTGGCAAGTAACATTCACACCACATAAGTACCAGGCAATGACCATCTCCAACAAGAGAGAATGTAACCATCTCCCTTTGACGATCAACAGCATTACCATCGCTGAATCCCCCCACCATCAACATCCTGGGGGTTACCATTGACAAAAGCTTAACTGGACCATTCATATACATACTCTGGCTACAAGAGTAAATCAGATAGTGGGAATTCTGTGATGAGTAACTCAGCTCAAGGCACGTGGTGAAATGCTCATTAGGAGAGCTGGAGAAATGGACTGGTCAGGTGGGCAGAAATGTGGCAAATGGAATTCAACTTGGAGAAGTGTGAGGTGATGCCTTTGGTGAGGTCAAACACAGCAAAGGAATACACAATTAATGGGTGAATGCTGAGAGGTGTAGAGGAAGTGAGGGACCTTGAAGTGAATGTCCACAAATCCCTGAAAGTAGCAGGACAGGTTGATAAGTTGGTTGAGAAGGCTTATGGAATCCTTTCCTTTATTAGCCGATGTATAGAACATAAGAGCAGGGAGGTTATGCTGGAACTGTATCAATCATTAGTTAGGCCACAACTTGAGTTCTGTGTGCAGTTCTGGTCACCTCATTCCAGAAAGGATGTAATTGCACTAGAGAGGTTACAGAGGAGATTTACGAGGATGTTGCCAGGACTTGAAAAATGCAGCTATGAGGAAAGATGGGATAGACTGGGGTTGTTCTCCTTGGAATAGAAGAGGCTGAGGGGAGATTTGATTGAAATGTACAAAATTGTGAGGGGTCTGGATAGAATGGATGGGAAGGGTCTATTTACCTTAGTAGGGAGGTCAGTGACTAGGGGGCATAGATTTAAAGTGATGTGTTGAACAATTAGAGGGGAGATGAGGAAAGGTTCTTTCACCCAGAGGGCTGTGGGAGTCTGGAACTCACTGCCTGTAAGGGTAGCTGAGGCAGAAACCCTCAACTCATTTAAAAGGAGTCTGGATGTGCACCTCAAGTACCTGAACCTGCAGGGCTACGGTCCAAATGCTGGACAATGGGATTCAGCTGGGTGGCTCGTTTTTTGGCCTGCCTGTGCTGTAAACTTTCTATGTTCAATGATTCTATGCAGAGACAATGGGCCGAATAGCCTCCTTCTGCACTGCAATAATTTTGTGATTTTTGACTCTCCAAAACTTGACAACCATCTGCAAGGCACAAACCAGGATGAGTGCAGCACCAACAATACTCTAGAAACTCGACGCTGTTCAGGACAAAGCAGCCACCTTGATTGTCACCCCATTCACCACCTTAAACATTCACTCCCTTCATCACTGACGCACAGTGGCAGTAGTGTGTACCATCTACCAGATGCACTGCTGCAACTCACCAAGGCTCCGCAGACAGCACCTTCCAAACCGAAGACCTCCACCACCTTGAAGGACGAGGGCTGCAGATACATGCAAACACCACCATGTGCAAGCTCCCCACAAGTCACACACCATCTGATCGGCAAATATATCGCTGTTCATTCACTGATGCTGGGTCAAAATTCTGGATCTCCCTTCCTAACAGCACTGTGGGTGTACCTACACCACATGGAGTGCAGCAATTCAAGAAGGGAGCTCACCGCCACCTTGTCAAGGACAATTAGGGATGGGTAACAAATTCTGGACTTGTCAGTGTCGCTCACATCCCATGAAAGAATATGCCTCATTTTATACTCAATTGTCCTCTGAATGCAGCCCAACCCTCTATTTGCTCCAACTATCACTTCACAGCATTGCTGCTGTAACTTTAGAGATCTGTGCACTAGAACATCCAGATCTCTGCTCAAAATTATTTTCTTTTTTCCACCTACTTTAATGTTTTTCCCTGAAGGGTGTATGAATGTTGAGCATTCGCCCTGTCCACATGAATAACACTGCACTTACCCAAATTAAACATCATTTACCAGTCATGAACCCAATCTCCCAACACATTAAGATCAGCCTGAAACAGTCGAGTATCGTCTGCAGTCTAAACACTCGCACAGATCTTCAAATCATCTGTAAATTTACAGATGGTGCCCCCTACACCTACATCCAGATCATTAATAAAAATAGTAAAGAGCAACAGTCCCAACACCGATTCCTGTGGGACACCACTGGTAACTGGTCTCCAAACAGATCCAGATCCATCTGTAACTACTTTCTGCCTACGTCTGCCAGTCAGTTCCCAATCCAGATCAACATATTACCACTGATACCAGGGACTTTAATCTTATAGAGAAGCCTCTTGTGTGGAACCTTATCAAAATCTTTTGGCTGAGATCTGCTAATTGAACACAGGCCGGGGATGAGGCCTAGGCCTGTCCTGCTTTGTGTGTGGGTCTCAGGACCACACAAGGTGAGATCAGCTCACTGAGCACAGGCCCATCCTGCTCTATATAGTGCTCAGTACCTCACCAAATGAGAATAACTAACACACCACAGGCCATGGAGCCTCGGCCCATCCTCCCCTGATTGCGGTTCAGTGCCAACCAGGTCAGATCAGCTAATTCAGCACAGGCCGGAGATGGCAGCTGGATCTTTCCTGCTCTGGGGACTCCGTACCATACCAGGTGCGATGAAGTAAAATACCACAGGCCGGGGATGGAGCCTGAGATTTCCCTGTTCTGTGTGGGGCTCTGGACAACAACGTGTGAGAAGAACTATCATCCCTCAGGCTGAGGAAGGAGCCTGGGCCCATTCTGTTCTGTGTGGATCCTACCACACTGAGTGGGATCAGTTAACACAACACAGGCCATGAATACAACCAGGCCATTTCCTGCTCCGTGTGGCTCAGTATCACACCAGGTGGCATCAGCTAACACAGCACAGGCTGGGGCACGGGCTGGAGCCTGGGCTCGCCCTGCTCTGTGGGCTCAGTAACAACCCGTGAGATGAACTTTTTTCAAAAGACTTCAGTGTATTTATCTCTGTCCAACACTGTGAGGCAGCTTTCTGTGTTTATAAAGAGTGTAATTTATTGACTGGTCTCTTGGATCAAACAGGGTAACAGACAGAGGTCTGTGTGCAGAGGGTTTGGGGGTGAGCTCTGATTCCTAACCCTTTCTGGATTGTGAGGAATGAAGAATGAATGAGAGAGAGAGAATGTGGGAGAAGGGATGATGGAAGAATTTGTCCGTGAACCTGATTAAAAGTGGCTCAAAGGCAAGATAATATTAAGATATCAAGAGCAGAACATTAACATAATCTGAGTTCCGCGATCTGGTCGGGTCCCATTCCCCTGAAGTGAGGAATGAACGGGTGGGGAAATTCCACCTGGAGTTATATTTGTCTCCAATGAAGATGAGTTCACAGTGAGGCCGGAATAGCTCAGTTGGGAGAACACTAGATTGAAGAACCAGGATACAATCCCTGGTTTCATCAGTTTTAATTTGGTGTCTCCATCAGTTTAAGTAGAGAGAATCAGAGGGGAGATTTTCCACTCTTGACCCCATGGGCTGAATTTTAAACTAACGGTGCGGCTCTCGGCAGAGGCACCGGAAGCGGGTGTCATCACCACACGAGTGAAATGTGGCCGGCCGACCCCGATCACGGAGCAGCCGACCAATTAATGAAGGGGAGGCGTGGGGCCCATGTAAACAAGGACCAGAGGTAGGGAACGAGGCACCGATGGCACCGACATCTGACACAACGGCAGGTGCTGGCACCATATTGAAAGGACTGCCAGACCTGCATTCACTGCTGCCTGGTTTAAAGGAGTGTCTTCCTGAGAGCCCTCTACTGCCCCAGGACCTGTTCTGCTGCCTCTGCTGTCCCAGGATCCGTTCTGCTGCCTCTGCTGTCCCAGGACCCGTTCTGCTGCCCCAAGACCCGTTCTGCTGCCTCTGATGCCCCAGGACCCGTTCTGCTGCCTCTGCTGCTCCAGGACCCGTTCTGCTGCATCTGCTGCCCCAGGACACATTATGCTGCCCCAAGACCCGTTCTGCTGCCTCTGATGCCCCAGGACCCGTTCTGCTGCCCCAGGACCCGTTCTGCTGCCTCTGCTGCTCCAGGACCCGTTCTGCTGCCTCTGCTGCCCCAGGACCCGTTCTGCTGCCTCTGCTGCCCCAGGACCCGTTCTGCTGCCTCTGCTGCCCCAGAACCTGTTCTGTTGCCTCTGCTGCCCCAGGACCAGTTCTGCTGCATCTGCTGCCCCAGGACCTGTTCTGCTGCCTCTGCTGCCCCAGGATCAGTTCTGCTGCATCTGCTGCCCCAGGACCTGTTCTGCTGCATCTGCTGCCCCAGGACCTGTTCTGCTGCCTCTGCTGCCCAGGACCCGTTCTGCTGTCACTGATGCCCCAGGACCCGTTCTGCTGTCACTGATGCCCCAGGACCCGTTCTGCTGTCTCTGCTGCCTGATAGGTAAGGAGCTGAATGCGAGCCTGCAGTGACCATGGTCCAATGGTTTGGCGATGCCTTCCTGCAGGTTCGCCTCCAGGTGACAACAGATAGGTGGAAGATCCTCTTCCCCGGGGATGGGAGGTGGAGACCTGTCCACCTGACCAAGCAAAGCTGCTTTGAGATAGTAGGTGAAGTCAGCAGCCATGGGGTCAACCCCAAGACATGGATCCAGTGCACGAAGTGGGTCAATGACCGGATCCAGGCTGCTCAGGCACAAACTCAAAACACTTTGGACCCTTTGGACATTGCGCATGGCAGAGTGAGAGGGAGTGTTTGGTGGAAAGGGAGTGACCACCCAGTCATGTGTATTGGGGAAGGGCAGCAGGACACGCTGCCTGAGGCTTGGCTGCATCTCGGTGGGAGGTGCACGTCAGTCATTGTCTAAACTCACACAGTCCCTCGAGAGGGGCCACATGCAGGAGGAATATGTGTGTCCACATCATGGACTGCTGGATTATCACCATCAGAGATGTTGGGCTTGTCCCCGCTGGGAGACGAACTTTGTTGATCATAGTGGCTGCAATAGAAGACAGCCCACAATCGGAAAGAGCGTGTCAAGACTGGCAGTGGATGCCTTATCTCCATGTCCTCATCCCGATGGAGGAGGAGGCCATGGAACAGGCCGGGCAGCAAAGCAGCTGCTCCATAGCTGAAGGAGAGACAGGGACACCTACCTAAGAGAGTGAGTGAACATCTCCTGGGGCACAAGGGTGCATCCGCTGCAAAGGAGCCACACTGCTCATCTGTTCACCACTGCATCAATGGAGCTGCACAGTAGGGGTGGTTGGAATGTCACGATGGGCAGACTCTAACCCTTCAATGTCCCTGTTTTCACATGCAGGCTAGGATGAACGACAAGAGCGAAGAGCTGGAGAGACTGGGGGACAGCCAGACACCTCTGAGGAGGAGGAGGGAGCCTCAGAGGGTGCACCGTCACATCATTCCCCTGCACCCACCACCAGCACAGAAACCCTCACTCGGTGGGTATCCACTCGCTGTTAGATTTGGGCACACAAGCTGGTGAGCACGTCACAGACAGGCCCGGGCAGCTGACGGAGGCTGTGACAGCCGAGGCCACTGGCAGTTGGAAGTCTGTGGGAGGCCAGGCCCATGCTGAGTCCCAGGCTGATGACGTGCCTCTGGTGTCACCAGCAACTCGGGAAATGCTGCAGCTGCAGCAAGAGGTCAGGCAACATCTGGCAGAGTTGCCGGAGGTTATGTGTACCCAAGCTCGGATGATGGAGGAGTCCATCCAGGCCTTGCATGCTGTACTATCTCTGATGGGGGTGTGTCTGGCTTCCTTACTTGAGAGATTGGTGACTCTGATGGAGAGCCAGATCCAGCCGACCAATCAGTGGCTGCCGGAGATGTGTGCAGACCTGCACTCCATCGCTTTGTCCATGAGCTCCATCCAGCGGTGACAAGGTGAGAGGGGGGGACGAGGCACCTGAACTCTTCACCAGGTCCACGTCCCTCTCAGGTCAGCAGCGAGGTACAAGTGTGTCTTATAAGGGGGAGGAGCAGCTGGCTGCTACATCTGGGGTCTCCTCTCAGGGTGCTCCTGGTGTGGACAGTAGCTCCAAAGCCCCTCTGCCAGTGACACAAGTGATGCCAGTGCCTGCCTCCATCACCCTCGATGACAGAGGGGGGGTCCCTGTACCTGTGCAGGAGGCCCTCAGTGTGCCGGGGCCCTCCAGGCCTCAGGCAGCAAGAGGACGGCCACCAATGTCATCCCAAGCCATGGGGCAGCAAGGTCAGCAGCCTGTCTTCACCTCAGCTGACAGAGCAGGGGGAGCACCACGTAGGAGCATGCGGAAAAGATTTCCGAAGAGCACCTAGATTCACTTGGGTTCATGGTGAATGTGCATTCCAGATGGATAGGGTTGCATTTGATGTCACACGGAAGAAAGAAATGATGTTCTCTCACTATGTCTCCTTCCTATTGTTGATGCCCTCTGGGACTTCATTTAAACCCTTCCTCCCAAGGGGCTGGAAGTGAGGGAGCAAGCCCTGAGTTCACAAAGCTTCGGTCTTGTCACATTGCGATGTGTACCTGGACGCTGCAGTGCAGAAGGAAGCAGGCGACAACAGGGCTGCTTAAAGCTAAGACTTTATTGCTGTGGTTCCAGAAGGTGGTAAGGCTCAAAGGAAACATGAATGTATAAGGGTGTCTCATGTCTCCCTTGTGTGTATCTCATGGCCCCTTTCGTGCTGTGCGTGAGGTTCTTCATCTGGCACTGCTTGGGCAGCATCCTCCTCCACATCCTCATCATCAGAGGAGACATCACACTCCACGATATCCTCACTTGTCAACACCTCACCCCTCTGTAATGCCAGATTGTGCTGTGCACAGCAAACCACCACGATATGTGAGACCCTCGCCGGGACATACTGAAGGGCTCCACTGGATCGATCTAGGCACCTGAATCTCATCTTCAGGAGACCAATGGCCTCCTTGATGGTCGCTCGGGTTGACCCGCAGCAGGTGTTGTATCTCTCCTCTGCATCCGTGCGTGGGTTCCTCACAGACGTCAGTAGTCATGTCCTCAGTGGGTAGCCCTTGTCTACAAGGATCCATCTCTGAAAGCGGATGGGGCCGCGGAAAGGTCCTGGCACCTGGGAGTGCCTTGGTATGCAGGCGTTGTGGCTGCTTCCCGGGATTTGTGCACACACCTATGGGATCCATTTGCAGTGGTTGCAGACCAATTGCACACTGAGCAAGTGGAAGCCCTTCCTGTTGAAGGCTGCTGGCTGGTCTGCAGGAGCCATGATGGTCACATGGGGTGACACCCTACACCTGGGGGAATCCAGTGATGGCCCCGAATCCTATAGTCCTCTCAGCTTGACTGTTTGGATCGATGTGCACATAGTCACCGGCCCTCCTGAACAGGACATTGGTGACCTCCTTGATGCACTGATTCACCACAGACTGTGAGATTCCACACATATCTCCAGTGGATCCCTGCAATGATCTGCTGGTGCAGAAGTTCAGTGGCACAGTGACCTTCAGTGACACTGGTATCAGGTGCCCACCAAGTCCCATGGGGCACAGCTGCATCATGGCAGAGAGATCAGTGACGACCTCCGTGCAGAGGCGCAGTCTGTGGAGACACTGTCACTCGGGCATCTGCAGGTAGTTGAACCTCAGCTGACGTGTTCCTCTGCCTCCTTCTCCAGCCTCCTGTTCGAGGCTGGCCTTCCTGTGGGCCCCCAAGCTGCTGTGGTGCCCCTGCTGGTGCCTGCGCCTCCCTCCCTTCCTCTCTACTCCTCCTCCTCCTCAATGTGAGCCTTGAATGAGGCCCATGACAGGTTGCCCCTCCCTGAGTGCAAGTCCTTCACAGTAAACAACACCCAGCCACATTTACCTCACTTGTCACCCTCAATGAGGTGGCACTGCCCCAATCGTACCCTGGTGTGGCTCCCCCTGCAGAGCTGGCACATTGGCCCCCACTCCTGACAGTGTTTCCCGATGCCCTTTCCCCCTCCACCCTTACTGCCAAGTTACGCTGCCTCACCCGATAGCTTCCCAGTGAAGCCAACACTCAGCTCCCACCTCCCAGTCAACTCCTTTAACCAGGCGAGTCTCTGAAGCCCCGTGGTTCCCGTGTGCTATTCGTTCAATTGGATCCAGTGAATAAAATTGCTGATAATTGGACTCATAAATACTTTAAATGCCTTCTTGCCGAGTGGATGTGCGAAGTCTGCCCTCCATGTCAGCCGCCGACAGAAAAATCCGGTCCGACGTCTTCCATCCCTATTTTATCCACCCCCGCTCCCCCTCCCCAGCCTCCATTCCCGTCTCCAACGGTCCCTTAAAATTCTGGCCCATGTCTCTAAGACTAATGGGAGTGAAACTACATCTGCTCCTTAGCCTGAACAGGGAGAGCTGCTCTCTCTGTGTTTAAAGTGAATGAATCTGCTCTTCACCTTGTCTTACTGGAACGTTCACTGTCTGGAAATGTCTGTTTGAAAATGTTTTCCTGTTATATTAATGGAGCAGAGGAGCAGATGTGAGGTGCTGTTCAACAGAGAGGTTTGGAAGTGGGTGAAGGGGTGGAGTGATGGTGTGAGTGAGAGGTGCAGTGAGTTGGCCATTCTCAATAGAGTGTCAGGAATGAAGGTCAGAGGAACAGACCAGGCAGGAAACACAGAAAGAGCGAGGAGAAGCTGGTGTGAAAAACAGAGATTAAACAACAGGCTTGTTCAGTTGGTTTGGGTCTGGTGTTTAGAATACCCGGAATCTGGGTTCACTTCCCTTCCAACTCAGCGAATTATATCAACATTATGTTCATAAAACCATAGAATGATACCCAAAGAAGGAGACCATTTGGTCCATTGTGTCAGTGCTGTCTCTTTGGTTATGTTATCCAATTAGAACTGCTGCTCAGCTTTTTCCTGTAATCTGTACATTTTTCCTTCCAGTATTTATCCCAATTGCTTTTCAAAGTTACGACTGAATCTGCTTTCAAGTCCTGATCAGACAGTGCATTCCAGATCACAACACATCAGTGTATAAAAAATCATTCCTCATTTCGCCTCTGGTTCTTTTCTCAATTACCTGATAAATAGATCCTCTGGTTACTGACCCTTTTGCCACTGGAAACAATTTCTCCTTATTTAACTTATTGAAAACCTTCTTGATGATGTCACATACGAGACTGCCAGTAAAACTGAAGCCCATGGAATAAAAGAGACAATGACAGCATGGATATGAAGTTTGCAGACTGATAGGAACATAGAAGCAGGAGTAGGCCATTCAGCCCATCGAGACCACCCCACCATTCAATATGATGATGACTGATCATCCACTTCAATGCCTTTTTCCCACACTATCTCCATATCCCTTCTGTCATTTGTATTTCGAAATCTGTCAATCTCTGCTTTAAACATACTCAATGACTGAGCTTCCACAGCTCTCTGGTGTAGAGAATTCCAAAGATTCACAACCCTCTGAGTAAAGAAATTTCTCCTCGTCTCTGTCCTAAGTGGCTTTCCCCTTCTGTTGAAATTGTGTCCCCTGGTTCTAGATTCCTCAACCGGAGGAAAAACTTCATCTACCCTGTCTATCCCTTTAAATATTTTGTAAGTTTCAATGAGATCACCTCTCATTCTTTGAAACTCTAGAGAATACAGTCCCAGTTTCCCCAATCACTCTTCATAGGACAGTCCTGCCATCCCGGGAACAGGTCTGGTGAACCTTCATTGCACTCCCTCGATGGCAATGATATCCTTCCTAAGGTAAGGGGACCAAAACTGCACACAGTATTCCAAAGTGCAGTCCAATCAAGGTTATATACAATTGAAGCAAGATTTCACTACTCCTGTACTCAAATCGTCTTGTGATAGAGGCTAACATATCATTCGTCTTCTGAATTGCTTGCTGCACCTGCATGTTATCTTTCAGTCACTTATTGACAAGGACACCCAGGCCCCTTTGTACATCTACACTTTCTAATCTCTTACCATTTAAGAAATAATCTGCACATCTGTTTCTCCTACCAAAGTGGATAACCTCACATTTTTACACATTATATTCCATGTGCCACTTTCTTGTCCACTCACTAAGTCTGTCCAAATCCCCTTGAAGCTGCTTTGCATCTTCCTCACAACACACATTCCCACCTAGTTTTGTGTCATCTGCGAACTTGGAAATACGACATTTGGTTCCCACCTCCGAATCATTGATATATATTGTGAACAGCTGGGTCACAGTGTGGTGGTGAACAGTTGTATTTCTGTCTGGAGGAAGGTTTACAGTGGGTTCCCCATGGTTCCTCATAACTTCAGTTATGTGCAGACACTGGAAAAGCTGGGGTTGTTCTCCTTGGAGCAGAGCAAGTTCAGAACAACTTTGACAGAGTTAGAATCAAGGAATCAAATGGTTACAGTACAGAAGGAGACCATTCAGTCCATCATGTCCATGACAGCTCTTTGCAAGAGCAAATCAGCTAATTCCACTCCTCTGCCCTTTCATTGTAACCCTGCAAATTTTCTCTATTCAGGTGTTTATCCAATTCCCTTTTGAAAGCCACGATTGAATCTGCCTCCAGCACATTCTCAGGCAGTGTATTCCAGATCCAAACCACTCACTCTGTCCCACACCCCTGGTACCATTGCAGAAAATCTCTTCCGTTCATTTCATCCCTCATAAATAATTGAAATGAAATGTTTATTAGGAAATGCACAATATAAAAAAGAGAGAGAAATAAATGCTGAGAAAAATAGAAGTCAATGTTTGGAAGGTAAAAAGAGCAAAATATGTAACTTTTATTCTGGTTGAGTGAGAGGAATATATCACACTCTGGGGCTTTTTAAGAGGATTTACTGATAAACCTGGGTTTTGAGAGGAAGCTGGTTCATGGTTTACAGAACAAATTCAGTCCCTGGGGTGGAGCCAACAGCTGCACGGTCCAATAACAGACAGGATGGGGACACTGTCTCAGGCCTGGTGAGCTCAGTCGATGAAAGCATGAAACTCTGAATCTCAAGTTTTTGAGTTTGAGCCCCACGGTGGGTGTCTTTTATTTCCTTTTTAGGCTGATTTTACAGCCATTCTCCAGCTCTGAATTCCTCGGCAGAGAGTTCAAGGAGTGTTTGAAATGAGATTCAACAGCAGTATGAGAAAGTCTCTCCTTGATTCAGGACTCTTACCTCTCTGCAGCAACTCGCTGCTGAAGATTGAACTTTATCTCATTTCATTCTCAGCTCATGGTCAGTGTGGACCAATGGGACTTCTGGCTGTCTCCCACTTTACAATCCATCAGTGCTTAGAAATCAATGGGGAATATTACTCACATGTTGTAATGTTTTATAAATACTTGAATGTATTTCACACTGTGTCTAACAGTGTGAATCTCCCCTGGTATATCAGCTCACCAACACTTCAACAGAACATTCACATAATGTGAGCTCTGAGATCTGTTCAGATCCCATTCCCAAGACCTGGAAAGTGGGATTGGGCTGGATCGCTCTTTTTCAGCTGGCACAGACACGATTGCTAAATGGTCTCAGTCTGTGCCATAAATTTTCTCCATTTTCTATGTTCTATGAAGTGAGGTGTGATTGGGAGGGGCAATTCCACCAGGGTTATATTTTCTACCAAAACAATGACACAAGGGATACTTCACTTTTTTATTCATTCATTCATGCGATGTGGGCATCGCTGGCTAGGCCAGCATTTATTGCCCATGAGAAGGTGGTGGTGAGCTGCCTCCTTGAACCATTGCAGTCCATGTGGGGTAGGTACACCCACAGTGCTGTGAGAAGGGGAGTTCCAGGATTTTGACCCAGCGACAGTGAAGGAACGGCGATATAGTTCCAAGTCAGGATGGTGTGTGGCTTGGAGGGGAACTTGCATGTGGTGGTATCCCCTGTATTTGCTGCCCTTGCCCTTCTAGGTGCTAAAGGTCACTGGTTTGGAAGGTGCTGTCTAAGGAGTTGTGGTGCATTGCTGCAGTGGATTTTGTAGACGGTACACACTCTGCAACAGTGCGTCGATGGTGGAGGGAGTGAATGTTTGCAGATGGGGTGCCAATCAAGCGGGCTGCTTTGTCCTGGCGGTGTTGAGATTCTTGAGTTGGAATTGCACCCATCCAGGCAAGTGGAGAATATTCCATCACACTCTTGACTTGTGCCTTGTGGATGGTGGACAGGCTTTGGGGAGTCAGGAGTCATGGATGAGTGAGAGGAATATATCACACTTTGGGGCTTTTGTAAAAGGATTTATTAATAAACCTGGGATTTGAGAGGAAGCTGATTCATGGTTTACAGAACAAATTCAGCCCCTGGGGTGGAGCCAACAGCTGCACTGTAATTACTCACCTCAGGATTCCAAGCCTCTGGCCTGCTCTTTTAGTCACGTTATTTGTATGGCTCCCCATGGTAACCTCCATGATGTAGATGGTGGGGGATTCAGTGATTGTAATGCTATTGAATGTCAAGGGGAGATGGTTAGATTCTCTCTTGTTGGAGATATTCATTGCCTGGCACTTGTGAGGTGCGAATGTTACTTGCTACTTATCATCCCAAGCCTGTGAGACTGAAATAGCTCAGTTGGGAGTGTGTTAGACTGAAGATCCCTGGTTCAATCTGGGGTTTTGTCAGTTCTCATTTATTCTGCATCACCCTTTGGTTTTGACTCTTGAGCTGCACAATTTACACTGAAATTATTTACCCAACTCTGAAGGTTGGATTGGAATAGAGAGATATCAAGGATGGGAAATATTTACATTGTCTGCTTTAGCTTATTCTCTATCTCCCTGTGTCCTTTCCCCCAGTTTTTGACTCTCTCGGGGCCGGGTGAACATTTGATTTGCTGCATTTGTCCCAAACTGAAGACTTTTCCACATCTCTGGGTGGTCAGACTCGCTCTGTCTGTTTTTGTTGCTCGTGACCATTAACGAGAACAGGCCACGAGTTCAACGTTTATCAGCAAACGGAAGATAATTGGAAAGAATTCTGTGTTACTCCAGATCAGTGACAAAGATACAATGGATGTTATTCAAAATAAATTCCCTTTGACATTTTATGTAAACTTGTTTGCATCTAAAAGTTGGATTTTAAGTGTAACAAAAATGTGTCAAATTATTGACTGACCATGTGACAGCGCACATGGGGATCAAATCCACAGCCTTGTTGTTATCAACACTGCGTCCTAACCAACTGAACTAAGCGGCCTATAGACAGAGCCAGGGATGGGTTTGAGCCGCACGCTGGGCGGTTTGTGTTTTATTTCTCACACTGGGTGACAGAGCAATTGTACAAACAATGGACACATCACATCCCGGAAACATTGTTCTGATATAAAACAGTGTAAAATAAGAACTGAGCATGGAAATGGAACGGAACCAGAAATCAGGACTTTAATCTATTAAAGTTGATCTTGAAATTCAACCATTCACTGAACATTCCAATTGATCGAACTCTCTTCTGAAATAAAATCCAGGAACTTGAGCTGCTGTAAAACGCAACTGAGCCTGACGTGATTTGAACACGCAACCTTCTGATCTGGAGTCAGACGCGCTACCGTTGTACCACAAGCTCACAGATAAAGCAAAGTGGTTCCATTCCTGACAGATTTACTTCTTGTTTAGATTCAGTGATTGAAATTAATTCAATCCTCATCTGACCTCCACTCTGCAAAGGCCTGCAATCCGACCTGAACCCGACGACCTGTGTCGGGTTCGGGTCATGTCGGGTCGCTCTTCCGGTTCTGGCTTTCGGGCTCGGGTCAGGTTGGGTCAGGTTCAGGTCAGGCTGGGTCCAGGTTGGTCTGAGTCCGTGTCGGACACACACAGTAAGTATTACATTTAACTTTGCTGGGAAGTTAAGTTTAATAAGTGTCAAAAGTTGAAAAGCCAACCAAAGCCGGGAGTCCGGGTCATTAAGGAGGGAAACTCTGAGTCTGCGCAGTGAGCAAGTGAGCATCTCTATGACGTCTTGCGCTCATGCTGCAGCTTCCTGTCGATTCGGATTCGGGAGGTAGATAAAGTGAACATTCCGGTGGTCGGGTGAGGCTCGGGTTAGTTTGGGCGTGGGAATAAATGGAGATACTCAGGCCGGGTCAGGCTCGGGTCCAATGTGGTTCTGTCAGGTTCGGGTCGGGTTTTTTTTCCTGACCTGAGCAGGCCTTTACCGCTCTGTCAGTTCAGTGCCTTATTTAAACTATTACTTGGAGTTCTGTTTTACAGGGTCTCGGCTGTTTAAGTGTTTCCGAGACCCACTACTCTGATTAATCAGACATTTTGCTGCTAACTGCTGCTGCTACAATTGAAATGTAAAAAAGAATTTCCAGTGACCTGCAACCAATGGACAAATACATTTCAGAAAGATAAATCTCATTCACCAATCCACAAATGTGTTTTTCTGCTTATATTTATAAACAACTCCTTCTCTCCACTATGAGAACTATACAATCACTACAGTTATTTGAAAGTTAGTATAAGATGTTCCAGTTCATCAATTTTAAAACTGCAGCAGGTATTTTCCAGAAAACATCTCTGTTGGAACCTCAGTCCCAGTTAGATTGAAAGTGGACAATTAATGTATTCACTTGTTCATTGTGGACAGGTGTCTGACTTCGAATAAATCTCATTAACTTTCAATGAGGTGGCAGTATTTCTGTGCTCCCATTTTACACAGTCTGTCCTGTTCATGCACCATGTTTTTCATCTCCTCTCCCATTCTCCACAGGATACAGATTGCAAGCATCATCAATCGAGCTGTTGAAAAGCATTGGAAGAATCTGGTCACACAGGTATTGAAACATTCATTTTCTGCCATTTTCCAAGTTGGTTGCTTTAAACACCGTACGATGTGCAATCATCTTGAAAAGAGATTCTCTTCAATATCCAATACAAACTGTATTACAAACCTGACAGACAAACACAGGAGAACAAGTGACTAGTGAACACAAACCTCATCGTGCTCATTTTCAGATTTATTGCAGTCACTTACAAAACAAGTGAAAGAATATTACAGTGAAATGATTTGAAAAGTAGGTGTGACTTTTGTTGGTGCCTTTCTTTGCTCTGTTGGTGAAACTTTCTTGCACCTGACTCCTGTTCATGTCTCTGTTTCCTCTATTGAATGAGGAAGGAGGTATTTGATCAGAAATCAACTGGATTGTGTACCTTTGAGAGGGGATTTCTGCACCATCAGGGCTGGAAACAGGAGTGAGTGAAAGACAATGTGTGGAGTTTGATTTTGTACAGAGGGAGAGCAAATCTAACAGGACTGTGAGATATTGGCCTGGATTTTACAGCCCCAATCGCGGTGAACTCTGAGACTTTCACTGCTGTTGAGGGTCTGAACAGCACTGCAACTGCCGGTACATGCACATACTAACACCAGCATCTGGAAGTTGTGGTGGTGAGAAATGTGCTTGGAAGGAGCCTCTGATCATAATCGCACCAGCCAACTCTTTAAAGTGACAGGGACCTGTAGTTCAGCAATTTGGGCTCATTGCCCACAATGTACCCTGATTTTTACCTGGGTTGGATTAAAGCCGGTACCAACAGGCTCAGGGCCTGCTCGGGAAAGACTTTTCTGTTGACACAACAGCTCCACTATTCCAGGAAGACACCGGCAGCAGCAGTTGTCAACTTTCAGAGGGAGTTCAGACATTTTAAATGATGTATTTTATTTCTTAATTGTATGTAACTTTTTAGCATAGCCTGATCAGAGTTCTCAAATTTACATCTGACTTTTTATTAACAAGATTGAAGTGCTTTTAAAAGATCTCTAAATGTATATGACTTTTTATCAAGATTTACTTGGCTTCTTTGTAAAGACTCTTGAGCAAGATTGAAGTGACTTTTAAAAACTACATCTTATCCTTTAAAATCCTGCTTCCATGTAGATGACATTGGAAGATGACTTCAGAATAGCTTAGACTATCTTTCTAACAGGTACTGCAACAGCTTAAGACCTACTTTTCTGCAAAAGCTGGTGAATTACCTTCCGGGAGCGGAGAGGAGCGGAGCGGAGCTGACCTATATGGACCGATATAAGGAGAACGTTGAGAGTGGAGCCGATAAATCCAATCCGAGGATCGAGGCCCAGTCTCTTACCTTCCAGGAGTGGAGTGGAGCTCTTACAGTGTGCTGGAGTTTTGAAAAAAAAGAAGCCAACTGTGATGTCAGAGGAGAGCTGAAAGTTGATTGGTTGGTGAGTCACTGCTGTTTGTGTATTTAAATATCTTAAAGAAAAGGGCAAAGTTTTTTTACTTGAAAAAAAAACCTCTGCTGATAAGATGAGTACTACTAAAGTGTTTTTTTATTCAGTGTAGCTTATGAAGGACTTTAGATTGTAGTGGGTGGAACAAGGCCCCGAGTGTCATTAGTATTTTTTAATTAAGGGAGTAACTAATTAATCTAAGGGTAAGTCATGGCAGGAGAGCTCAGCCCCGTGATATGCTCCTCCTGCGCAATGTGGGGATTCAGGAACCCTCCCAGTCTCCATGACGACCATGTGTGCAGGAAGTGTATCCAGCTGCAGCTACTGGCTACTCGCATTATGGAGCTGGACCTGCGGGTGGTTTCACTGTGGAGCGTCCACGAAGCTGTGGGCGTCATGGATAGCATGTTTAGTGAGGTGGTCGCACCGCAGGTAATGGATGCACAGGCAGAAAAGGGATGGGTGACCACCAGATGGAATAGTCGGAGCAGGCAGGTAGTGCAGGAGTCCCCTGTGGCCAACCCCCTATCAAACAGATACACCGCTTTGGTTACTGTTGGGGGGAAGACCTCCCAGGGGAAAAGAGCAACAGCGCGGTCCGTGGCACCACGGAGGGCTCTGCTGCACAGCAGGGGAGGAAAAGGGGTGGAAGAGCTATTGTGATAGGGGATTCTATCATAAGGGGTGCAGATAGGCGTTTCTGTGGCCGCAAACGAGACTCCAGGATGGTATGTTGCCTTGCTAATACTAGGGTCAAGGATGTTTCGGAGCAGCTGCCGGAAATTCTGAAAGGGGAGGGCGTGCAGCCAGAGATCGTGGTCCATATTGGTACGAACGACATAGGCAGGAAGAGAGATGAGGTTCTGCAAAGTGAATATAGGGAGTTAGGCAGAAGGTTAAAGAGCAGGACCTCTAGGGTTGTAATCTCAGGATTACTCCCTGTGACACGTGCTAGTGCGGGTAGGAATCGGAGGATTAGGCAAATGAATGCATTGCTGAAGACTGGCGAAGGCGGGAGGGCTTCAGGTACTTGGATCATTGGGATCTCTTCTGGTGCAGAGGTGACCTGTACAAGAGGGACGGGTTGCATCTGAACTGGAAGGGGACCAATATCCTTGTAGGGAGATTTTATAGTAATACACTGGAGGGTTTAAACTAGTCTTGCAACGGGGGTGGGACCCAAAGTAGTAGTCTCTCCGATGAGATAGTTGAGGCAAATGGAGAGGTTAAAGCAAGCAAGTCCAGTAGGCAGGCCAGGCAGGGGCAGGACAGGGAGCGTGGAAGGTCTGGTGGGCTAAACTGCATTTACTTTAATGCAAGTATCCTTACAGGTAAGGCAGATGAACTCAGAGCATGGATCGGTACATGGGATTGTGGTATTGTAGCTATTACGGAAACGTGGTTGAGGGATGGGCAGGACTGGCAGCTCAATGTTCCGTGGTACCGATCCTTCCGGCGTGACAGAGGTAGAGGTAAGAGAGGAGGGGGAGTTGCACTATTGATTAGGGAGGACATCACGGCAGTACTTAGAGAGGATATCCCGGGGTGAATGTCCAGTGAGGCCATACTGGTAGAACTTAGAAATAATAAAAGGGTGATCCCTTTGATGGGATTATACTATAGGCCCCCCAATAGTCAGAGGGAAGTGGAGGAGCATATATGCAGGGAAATCACAGATAGGTATAGGAATTATAGGGTTGTAATAGTAGGTGATTTTAACTTCCCTAATATTGACTGGGACTACCTTAGTGCTAAGGGATCAGATGGGGAAGAATTTGTTAAGTGAGTCCAGGATAGTTTTCTGAAGCAGTACGTGGATGGCCCGACTAGAGAAGGGGCTACACTCGATCTCCTCTTAGGAAATGAGAATGGGCAGGTGGTTGATATGGCAGTGGGGGAGCACTTTGGGACCAGTGACCATAACTCTATTAGCTTCAAGATAGTTATGAAAAAGAATAGGACTGGTCCTCAGGTTGAAGTCCTAAATTGGGGGAAGGCTAATTTCCATGGCATCAGACAGGAACTCTCAAAAGTTGAATGGGAGAGGCTGTTTACAGGTAAAGGGACGTCTGGCAAGTGGGAGGCTTTTAAAAGTGAGATAGGAAGAGTTCAGGGCCAGCATGTTCCTGTTAGATGGAAGGGCAAGGCTGGCAAGTTTAGGGAACCTTGGTTGACGAGGGATATTGAGGGTCTGGTCTGGACAAAGAAGGAGGCATACGTCAGGTATAGGCAGCTGGGATCGAGCGAGTCCCTCGAGAAGTATAGGGGATATAGGAGTATACTTAAGAAGGAAATTAGGAGGGCGAAAGGGGGCCATGAGATTTCCCTGGCAGATAAGATAAAGGAGAATCCTAAAAGATTCTATAAGTGTATTAAGAGTAAAAGGGTAGCTAGGGAGAGAGTAGGTCCCCTTAAGGATCAGTGTGGCAATCTGTGTGTGAAGCCACGCGAAATGGGCGAGGTCTTAAATGAATATTTCTTGTCTGTATTTACCGTGGAGAAGGTCATGGAAGCTAGTGAGTTCAAGGGAGGGAACAGCGATATCCTGCAGCATATCAACATTACAAAGGAGGAGGTATTGGAGGTTTTGAAGCGCATTAAGGTGGATAAATCCCCAGGGCCTGATCAGATGTATCCTAGGATGCTATGGGAAGCAAGGGATGAGATTGCTGGGGCGCTGGCAGAGATTTTTGTATCATCGTTCGCCACGGGTGAGGTACCGGAAGACTGGAGGATAGCTAATTTGTTAATTAATAAATTAAATAACAAATCATGTCACCTCTTTCTCTTCTAAACTCTGGCGGAGACAAGCCTAGCTTGTCCAATATTTCCTCGTAAGACAGCCCACCCATTCCATGTATTAGTCTCGTAAACTTTCTCTGTACTACCTCCAATGCATTTACATCCTTCCGCAAATAAGGAGACCAGTACAGTACTCAGTACTGCAGAAGAGGTCTCACCAATGTCCTGTATAGCGGAAGCATAACCTCCCTACTATTGTATTCAATTCCCATGGTGATAAATGATAACATTCTATTAGCTTTCCTAATTACGTGCTGGACCTGCATACTAACCTTTTGCAATTCATGCCCTCAGACACCCAGATCCCTCTACATCTCAGAGCTCTGCAATCTCCCACCATTTAGATAATATGCTTTTTTATTCTTCCTGCCATAGTGGACAATTTTCGACTTTCCCACATTATACTCCATTTGCCAGGTCTTTGCCCAATCACTTAACCTATCTATATCCCTTTGTAGCCCCCTTATGTCCTCTTCACAACCTACTTTCCTACCTATCTTTGTGATCAGCAAATTTAGCAACAATACCTTCGGTCCCTTCATCTAAGTCATTTATATAAATTGTAAAAAGTTGAGGCCCCAGCACAGATCCCTGTGGCACACCACTCGTTACTTCTTGCCAACCAGAAAATGACCCATTTATGCTGACTCTCTGTTTCCTGTCAGCTAGCCAATCTTCTATCCATGCCAATATGTTACCCCCGACACCATGAGCTTTTATTTTCTGCAATAACCTTTGATATGGCACCTTATCCTTCTGGAAATCGAAATACAATACATCCACTGGTTCCCCTTTATCCACAGCACATGTAACTCCCTCAAAGAACTCCAATAAATTGGTTAAACATGATTTCCCTTTCAAAAAACCATGTTGACTCTGCCTGACTACCTTAATTTTTTCTAAATGCCCTGCTATAACATCTCCAGTAATCGCTCCTAACATTTTCCCTAAGACAGATGTTAAGCTAACTGGCCTGTCGTTTCCTGCTTTCTGTCTCCCTCCCTTTTTGAATAAATGAATTACATTCGCTACTTTCCAATCTAACAGAACCTTCCCGAAGCGAGGGAAATTTGGAATATTAAAACCAGCGCATCAACTATCTCACTAGCCAATTCAGGACCTGGCGACTTGTCAACCCGCAGCTCCAACAATTTGTTTAGTACCACTTCCCTGGTGATTGTAATTTTCTTGCGTTCCTCCATCCCTTCAATTTCCTGATATACGGCTCATACTGGGATGTTATTTGTATCCTCAATAGTGCAGACCGATGCAAAGTATCTGTTCAATTCATCTGCCATCTCTTAATTATCCATTATTAATTCCCCAGACACACTTTCTATTGGACCAACAGTCGCTTTGTTAACTCTTTTCTTTTCAAAATATCTATCGAAACTCTTACTAGTTGTCTTGAAATTTCTTGCGAGCTTTCTCTCATACTCTAATTTTACCTTCCTTATCAATCTTTTAGTCATTTTTTGCTGTTCTTTTTATATTCTGTCCAATCTTCTGACCTGCCTCCCACCTTTGCACAATTATAGGCTTTTTCTTTAAGTTTGATAGTATCTTTAACTGTTTTCGTGAACCATGGATGGTGAGTCCCATCTTTGGAACTTTTCTTTCTCGTTGAAATGTATCTATTCTGTGTATTCTGAAATATCCCCTTAAATGTCTGCCACTGCATCTCTATTGACTTATCCCTTAACCTAATTTGCCAGTTCACTTTAGCTAGCTCTGCTTTCATGACCTTATAATTGCCCTTATTTAAATTTAAAATACTAGTCTGGGACCCACTCTCCTCTCCCTCAAACTGAATGTAAAATTCAATCATATTATAATCGCTACTACCTAGGGGCACCTTAACTATGAGGTCATTAATTAATCCTATCTCGTTGCACAATGCCAGGTCTAGTATAGCCTGCTCTCTGGTTGGCTCCAGAATGTATTGTTCCAAGAAATTATCCCCAAAACATTCTATGTACTCCTCATCTAGGCTACCTCTGCCCATCTGAATTTCCAATCTATATGTAGATTAAAATCCCCCATAATTATCACAGTACCTTTCTGACAAGCTGCCATTATTTCTTCCTTTATATCCCATCTGACAGTGTGGTTAATGTTAGGTGGGCTGTACACCACTCCCACAAGTGACTTCTTGCCTTTATGATTTCTCATTTGTACTCAAACTGCTTCTGCATCCTGATCTCCAGAACTCAGGTCATCCCTCTCTATTACGCTAATACCATCATTAATTAACAGAGCTACCCCGTCACCTTTTCCTAGCTTCCTGTCCTTCCAAAATGCCATGTCACCTCCAATATTCACATCCCAATCTATGTCGCCCTGCAGCCATGTCTCTGTAATGACTATCAGATCGTACTTATTTATTCTATTTGTGCTCCCAGTTCATCTGTTTTGTTTCAAATGCTCCATGCTTTCAGATACAGAGCATTTAGTTTTGTCCTTTTATTATTTTTGTCACCTCTAGCCTTATCTGTCGATTTACTCTTAGATTTGTACATTCTGTCCCTTCCTGTCACAGTCTGTTTATCATTTCCCATATTTATACCTTTCTCTCTTGCCTTGTCTCTCCTCCTTGATTCACCATATCTTCCCAAATTTGATCCCTTGCCCCCACTATTCAGTTTAAAACCGTCTCTACTTCCCTCGTTATGTGGCTCGCTAGAACACCGGCACCAGCACGGTTCAGGTGTAGACCGTCCCAACGGTACAGCCACCTCTTTTCCCAGTACTGGTGCCAACGCACCATGAACCAGAACCCACTACTACCACACCAGTCTTTCAGCCGCACATTACTTTCTCTAATTGTATTTGTCCTATGCCAATTTGCACATGGCTCAGGTAATAACCCAGAGATGATTACCTTTGAGGTTCTGCTTCTTAATTTGCTGCCTAGTTCCTCACACTGACTTTGCAGAACCTCTATCCTTGTCCTGCCGATGTCTTTGGTACCGACATGGACCACGACGACTGGATCCTCCCCCTCCCATTGTATGTTTCGCTCCAGCCCTGAGCAGATGTCCTGAATCCTGGCACCGGCAGGCAACACAGCCGTCTGGACTCTTGCTTTTGCTGCAGAGAACAGAGTCAATCCACCTTACTATACTGTCCCCTACTACCACTACATTCCTTTTTTCTCCCTCTTTGAGCCGCAAACACTTACTGCAGACCTGTTTGCCCTGGATCACACTGGCATCCAGGAACTCCCACATGCTGCAGCTGTGACACATCACCTGTCCTGTCATCCTTAACGTGTTTCAATTAACTACTTAAATATTTTATTCAATTATTCATTTTATTGCATATTTTATTAAACTTACCACTAGTTTGTTTACTATTTTAAACGTGAGGACCACAATGGATCTTAATCACTTACCAGATGCGCATCAAGCAGGTCGGTTCTTCCAAACCAATCAACTACCTGCTTGCCTGTGATGTCACAGCTTACCAGATCCTCACCAAACAGCTCCTTCCACTGCACCGAAGAAAGAACCAAATCCTGTATCCTCACCCCAGCGGCTCTCCGTTTCCCTGCTCTCACTCTCCATTGTGACGTCACTCCTCGATTTTTTTTTCCCCTGCTCTGCTCCTCTCTCTCTCGCTCTGTCTCCGAATCTGTGCTTTTGGCGCATTTCTTCATTTGTTGTTCCGTTGTGATCTTCTGTTTCTGGTCCAAAAATCTGACTCTGGTGGGTCTTGAACCCACAACCTTTGAATATCGTCTCAATCATTATTTAGAAGTCCAACACACTATCCATTGCGCCACAGAGCCTCACACATTTTTATCAACATCACTAAGGCCTTTGATCTTGTCAGCAGAGACGGCCTCTTCAAACTGCAATGGAACATAGGCTGCCCTCCTGACCTCTTGGGCATCATCTCTTCTTTCTACGAGAACATGCACAGTTCCATCAGTTACAATGGAGCAACATCAGACGCTTTCAAGATCAGCAGTGGGGTAAAGCAGGGCTGCGCGCTGGTGCCAACTCTCTTAGGAACAGAGGAACATAGGAGTAAGCTATTCAGCCCGTCGAGCCTGCTCTGTCATTCAATTCGATCATGGCTGATCACCTACCTCAAAGCCCCTTTCCCATGCTATCCCCATATCCCTTGATGTCATGAGTATCAAGATTTCTATCAATTTCTGTCTTGAACATGCTCAATGATTGAGCTGCCACAGCCCTCTGGGGCACAGTATTCCAATGATTCACCACCGTCTGAGTGAAGAAATTCCACCCATCTCAGTTTTAAATGGCCTCCTCCTTATTCTGAGACGATGTCCTTTGGTTTTAGACTCACCAACCAGGGCAAACATCCTGTCTCCATCCACACTGTCACGCCCTGTAAGAATTTTGTCAGTTTCAATCAGATCACCTCTCATTCTTCGAAACGTTAAGGAATACAGGCCCAGTTTCCTCATAAGACAATCCCACCATCCCAGGGATTAGTCTGGTGACATAAAAACAAGAAATGCTGGAACCACTCAGCAGGTCTGGCAGCATCTGTGAAAAGAGAAGCAGAGTTAACGTTTCAGGTCAGTGACCCATCTTCGGAACTGACATATATTAGAAAAGTCACAGGTTATAAGCAAGTGGGGTGGGGGTGGGGCAAGAGATAACAAAGGAGAAGGTGTAGATTGGACAAGGCCACATAGCTGACCAAAAGGTCATGCAGCAAAGGCAAACAATATGTTAATGGTGTGTTGAAAGACAAAGCATTAGTACAGATTAGGTGTTAATGAACTGAATATTGAAAAGCAGGAAGTACAAACCTGAAAAAAACAGTAGGTAAGCAAACTGAACAAACTGAGATGAAATGAAATAAATGCAAATAAAAGATTAGTCTGTTGACCCTCTGTTTCACCCCCTCTATGGCAAGTGTATCCTTCATAAGATGAGGAGACTAAACTGTACACAATACTCCAGTGCGGATTCACCAAGGCTCTATACAATTGCAGCAAGACATCTTTACTCCTGTACTCATGACCCCTCGTGTGGGTACAACATACCATTTGCCTTCCTAATTGATTGCTGCACCTGCACAAGAGCTTTTAGTGTCTCAGGAACAAGGACACCCAGGTCCCTTTGGACATCGACACTTCCCAACCTCTCACCATTTAAGAAATACTCTGACTTTCTGTTTATTCTACCAAAGTGAATAACTTCACACTTATTCACATTATATTCCATGTTCTTGCCCATTCACTTAGCCTCTCCAGGTCCCCTGGAAGCCTCTCTGCATCCTCCTCACAACTCACACTTCACCGAGCTTTGTGTCATCTGCAAACTTGGAAATATTACATTTAATCCCCACATCCAAATCATTTATATAGGTTGTTAACAGCTGTGGCTCCAACACTGATCCTTGCAGTACCCCAATAGTAACAGCCTGCCATCCTGAGAAGGACCCGTTATTCCTGCTCTCTGTTTTCGGTCTGTTAACCAATTCTCAATCCATATCAGTATATTATCCCCAAGCCTATGTGCTCTAATTTTGTTTACTCACCTCCTGTGTGGGACCTTACCAAAGGAAAATACAAACACCACACATCCACTGGTTCTCCTTTATCTGTTCTATCGGTAACATCCTCAAAAATCTCAACAGGTTTTTCAAACCTGATTTCCTTTTCATAAATCTATGTTGACTCTGCCCAATCATGTCATCATTTTCGAACTGTCTAGTTATCACATCCTTTATAATTGGCATATTCTTCTCCATGCTGCTATTGTACACTTTCAATTACTCAGATATAGGTGTTCACCTGCACATCAGAGCTGACGACAAGCTGTTCAACTTGGCAAGACTGTGCGCCAAGACTAAAGTGGGTAAATTCCTAGTCTGTGAGTTGCTATTTGCTGATGATGCTGTGCTGACATCCCATAATGAAGTTCAGTCACAGCAGCTTGTCGATCGGTTCTCCCTGGCCTGCAAAGAGTTTGGACTGACAATCAGCATCACGAAGATGAAAGTTACGGGCCAGGACGTAGAGACTCCACTTTCCATCAACATCGACAACCTCACTTTGGAGGTTGTCAACAGCTTCACATACCTTCAATCAACAATCACCAGCAATCTGGCCCTTGATGCTGAAATCAGCACCAGGATTGCCAATGCTGCAGCTGTCATGTCAAAGTTGAGAAGACAAGTGTGAACCGACAGCAAACTGACCGAAAATACAAAGCTCCACGTGTACCAGGCTTGTGTTCTCAGCACCCTCCTTTATAGTAGAGAAGCATCAACAACTTATACAAGCCAAAAAAAGCGGCTGAACAGCTTCCACCTCCACTGCCTCAGATGGATACTGGGCATCTCCTGGCAGGACAGAGTGCCGAATGCGGAAGTACACCAGCGTGCAGGGATCCGCAGCATGTTTGCCCTCTTGAGTCAGCGGTGACTCTGTTGACTGGGCCAAATGGATGACCGTCACATTGCCAAATACATGCTCTTTGCTGAGCTTGCTATCAGCATGAGATCAACAGGTCAGGGAAAAAAATCAAGTCCTTTGGAGAGGTTTGAGTTAATTCAGGAGAGTGGGCATGGATTTATCAATGGGAGTTCATGCTTGACGAATCTAACTGCATTTGTTGATAAACTATCTGAGAATACTGATGAAGGGAATGCAGTGGATGTTGTTTATATGGATATTACGAAAGCATTTTATAAAGTACCACATAAAAGGGTGGTTAACAAAATTGGGGTTCATGGATTAGGAGGGTCAGTGTCCATTTGGATAGTAAATTGTTTTAAAGACTGAAAACAGCGAGTCATATTAAATGGTTCTTGGTCAGACCGGAGGATAGTCGACAGTGGTGTTCCCCAAGGGTCAGTGCTAGAACCACTGCTTTTTTTGGTAAAGGTAAGTGACTTGGATCTTGGAATACAGAGTAGAATCTCAAAATATGCCGATGACACCAAACTTGGAGAAGTGGCAAACAGTGAAGATGATATGAACTGCCTGCAACAGGACAGTGATAGGCTAGCAGAATGGGCAGACAGGTGGCAGATGGAATTTAATAGTGACAAGTGTGAGGTGATGTATTTTGGCATAAGGAATAGGGAGAGGCAATATATACTTAATGGCACAGTTATAAAGAGTGTGCTGGAATAGATGGACTTGGGGTTCATGTGCATCAATCTTTGAAGGTGGCAAGACATATTGCGAGAGTGGTTAGCAAAGCATATGGGATCTTGGGCTTTATAAATAGAGGCATTGAGTACAAAAGCAGGGAAGTTATGCTGAACCATTATAAAACTCTGGTTAGGCCCCAATTGGAGTGTTGCTTCCAGTTCTGCTCAGCAGACTTTAGAAAGAATGTGAGGGTCCTGGAGAGGATGCAGAGGCGATTTACCAGAATGGTTCCAGGGATGGGAGATTTTAGTTACAAGGTTAGGTTGGAAAAGCTAGGATTATTCTGCCTATATCAAAGGAGATTGAGTGGAGAATTGATAGAGGTGTTTTACACCTCCAGAGAACAGGCCATCCTGGACTGGGTATTGTGTAATGAGAAAGGATTAGTTAACAATCTTGTTGTGTGGGGTCCCTTGGGGAAGTGCGCCCATAATATGATAAAATTCTTCATTAAGATGGAGAGTGAGAGAGTTGATTCAGAGACTCGGGTCCTGAATCTAAACAAAGGAAACTATGAAGGTATGAGGCGGGAGTTGGCGATGATAGATTGGGGAACGTTACTTAAAGGGTTGACAGTGGATAGGCAATGGCTAGCATTTAAAGAGCGCATGGATGAATTACAACAATTGTTCATTCCTGTCTGTGCAAAAGTAAAACAGGAAGGGTGGCTCAACTGTGGCTTACAAAAGAAATTAAGGAAAGTATTAGATACAAGGAGGAGAAATATAAAATGGTCAGAACAAGCAGCAAACCTGAAGATTGTGAGCAGTTTGGAATTTAGCAGAGGCGGACAAAAGGATTGATTAAGAAGGGGGAAATAGAGTATGAGAGTAAGCCAGCAGAGAACATAAAAACTGACTGTAAAAGCTTCTATAGATAGGTGTAGAGAAAAAGATTAGTGAAGACAAATGTGGGTCCCTTACAGTCAGAAACGGGGGAATTTATAATGAGGAACAAAGAAATGGCAGACCAATTAAATACATACTTTGGTTCTGTCTTCACAAAGGAGGATACAAATTACCTCCCAGAAATGTTGGGGAACATAGGGTCTAATGAGAAGGAGGAACTGTATGAAATCTGTATTAGTAGGGAATGTTTGGGAAATTGATGGGATTGAAGGCCGATAAATCCCCAAGGCCTGATAATCTACATCCCAGAGTACTTAAGGAGGTGGCCCTTGAAATAGCAGATGCATTTCTGGTCTTTTTTCAAAATTCTGTAGACTCTGGAACAGTTCAAATGGATTGGACGGTAGTTAATGTAACTCCACTATTTAAAAAAAGAGGCAGAAAGAAAACAGCGAATTATATACCGGTTAGCCTGACATCAGTCGTGGGGAAAATGCTGGAGTCCATTATAAAAGATGTAATAGCAGAGTGCAATAATAACTCGTCTCCACTCCTAGTATTTCTAAATCCCACACATTCACTATAATGTGAACAATTATTTCCTGTTGTGTCTCTCTCAGATTTGTAAACTTCACTGTATTGGAGTGAGGTGACATCTACTGGCGGGAAGCAAGAACTGCAATCAAGCAGCAGAAACTCTGTCAGGGTTCAAGAAACATTGCAATGTGAGGATACAGCGAAGTGGTTTGATTGGGTAGATGGAGACATGATTCCACTTGTGGTGGTGTCTGAAGCAAAGGCCAGAAATACACAATTGCCATTAATAAAAGAAATGAGGAATTCATGAAAAATGTAGTAACGTAGTGAATGGTTAGAATGTGAATAGAATAGAAAGTGAGATTGGATGGACAGAAGCAGTCTGAAAGGATGGCTGAAACAAAAGGTGAGTGCCGTGAAATGTTAACTGTGTTTCTCTCAGCACAGATGCTGCCAGAGCTGCTGAACATTTCCAGCACTTTCTGTTTTTATTTCAGCATTTGCAGGATGTTGCTTTGATCTGAAAAAAAAATGGATGATTGGCTGGGGGGTTCCAGTGAAATTCCAGAGCAGCTAAAGCAACCTGATTGGTCAGTGGCTCGTTGGACTAGGGGTATGATTCTTGCTTAGGGAATGTGGTTGATCAACATGTAAGAAATCCAGGTTTCTAATCCCAGATGAGCCCTGGCCTGCTGACATGTTTAGATTAAGGTTATCTATTGGTTTCAGCCTTGCAGAAGGTGGAATTGACTTCCATGCGGAGCTGGCTTGAGGACCAGACAACTGGATTCAAAGAGCTTGTCGACAAAATTGTAATTAACTAAATGTACAGATAGCCAAGTGGGAATATAAAGTTGTTGCTGTAATTGTGACCTGACTCCAAAAACAACAGGACTGGGTTCTGGACTGGAATGGAATGGAATTCTTCAGTGTTTCTGTTGTTTGGCTTGCATTGACTCATCGATTTTCTTGTTTTTCACTTTGTCGATCCCTTTGAATAATTGTGGATCCTTCTTCAGGGTGTCTTCTTTCACCAGGTAGTTCTGACCTCTGATGATGTTGATCGTAATCAGCTTCAATTCGCTGATAGTTCTGGAACTGAGCAGATTTCCTTTGCTTGAGTCTGCAACATGGAACTCAGTCTGACATGTGGACCCATGGGAGGATTTGAATGCCATCCCTGCGTTGGAGTTGCATCCATCCAATAAGAGACCGAGTAGAAGTGACAGTTCTGTCAGTCGAATATGAGACTTTTAATGGCAGGGTTGTGAGTTTGAATGCCATTCTGTTTTTCCCTTTTTTAAGGCTTCATGAGCAGAGAGTACAGGGAGTGTTTGAAATGAGCAAGTCTCGCTTTGATTCAGGACTCTTACCTCTCAGCAGCATCTCACTATGAAAGATTGAATTTGATCTCATTTCATTCTCAGCTCGGGGTCTGTGCGGCTCAGTGGCACTTCTGGCTGTCTCCCGCTTCACAATCCATCAGGACTGAGAAAGCAATGGGGAATATTACTCACATGTTGTGTTCTTTAATTTTTTGGAAAACTTGAATGTATGTATTTTCTTCCAAAACAAGGACAACAAGACACTGTTAATGTAGGGCTGAAATATCTCAGTTGGGAGAGCGTTGAACTGAAGATATAAAGGTTCCTGGTTCAATCTCGGGTTTCAGCAATTTTGCTTCATTATGCGTCCCTTGCCTTGGTTCTGATTTTCCAGTTGCACAATTTACTTTGAAATTATTTACCAAGCACCAGTGGATTGAATTTGAGAAACAACACAGAGTCATTTACAGCATAGAAGGTGGTCGTTTGGCCTATCACGTCCATGCTGGCTCTCCCAGGAGCAATCTAGTCAGTTCCACTCACCAGCTCGATCCCTTTCCTCCTGCAAGTTTCTTTCCTTCAAGTATCCATCTAATTTCCTTTTCAAATCATCGATTGTCTCTGCTTCCACCACACTCGTGGGCCAAGTCATTACCACCCACAACATAAGAAAGTTCCACCTCATCAAGGATGGGAAATACTTACATCTTCTATATTTGCTTATTCTCTATTTCTATGAGAATAGACTGACAGTCAACATGAAAGGAAACCCAAAAATCTTCGAGCAGCATGTAAATGATAAGTGGGTAGTAAGAGGTTGAGTCGGGCCTATTAGGGACAAAAAGGATAATATAAGCTCAGAGGTGCAGGGCAATGTTAATCTACTTAATGAGTACTTTGTATCAGTGATCACTAAGGAAGTGGAATTTGACAAAATATCAGTCGAAGTGAAGAGAGTAGAGTCAATGGAGAGGGTACAAATTGAGAGAGGGAGGTACTAAAAAGGCTGGCTGTGCTTAGGGTAGATCAATCACCTGGTCTGGATGGCTCACATCCCAGGTTGCGAAAGGAAATGCGGATGCAGATAATGGAAGAGTTTGCCATAATCTTCCAATCTTCCCTGGATACGGGGGAGGTGCCAGAGGATTAAACAGTGGCAAATGCGACACCCTTATTCAAGAAAGGGTGTAAGGTCAGTCCGGCTAACTGCAGGCCAGTTAGATTAACAGCAGTGGTGGGTAAGGTTTTAGAAAGAATAATCAGGGTAAAAAATCAACAGTCACTTGGAGAGGTTTGAGTTAATTAAGTAGAGTGAGCATGGATTTATAAATGGGAGTTCATGCTAGACTAATCTAACTGCATTTTTTGATGAACTAACAGAGCAGCTTGATGAAGGGAATGCAGTGGATGTTGTTTATATGGATTTTAAGGAAGCGTTTGACAAGGTACCACATAAAAGTGGGGTTTACAAAATTGATGTTCGTGGTATAGGAGGGTCAGTGTCCAATTGGATAGAAAATTGGTTTAAGGACAGAAAACAGGGAGTCTTATGAAATGATTCTTTGTCAGACTGGAGGATAGTCGACAGAGGTGTTCCCCAAGGGTCAGTGCTAGAACCACTGCTTTTTTTGCTAAAGATAAATGACTTGGATCTTGGAATATTGAGTAGAATCTCAAAATATCCCGATGACAACAAACTTGGAGGAGTGGCAAACAGTGAGGATGATATGAACTGCCTGCAACAGGACAATGATAGGCTAGCAGAATGGGCAGACAGGTGGCAGATGGAATTTAATAGTGACAAGTGTGAGGTGATGTATTTTGGCATAAGGAATAGGGAGAGGCAATATATACTTAATGGCACAGTTCTAAAGTGTGTGTTGGAATAGAGGGACTTGGGGTTCATGTGCATCAATCTTTGAAGGTGGCAAGACATATTGCGAGAGTGGTTAGCAAAGCATATGTGATCTTGGGCTTGAAAAAAAGAGGCATTGAGTGCAAAGCAGGGAAGTTATGCTGAACCATTATAAAGCTCTGGTTAGGTCCCAGTTGGCGTGTTGCTTCCAGTTTTGCTTACCACACTTAAGAAAGAATGTGAGCGTCCTTGAGAGGATGCAGAGGAAATTCACCAGAATGGATCCTGGGATGGAGGATTTTAGTTACAAGGTTAGTTTGGAAAAGCTAGGGTAGTTCTCCCTGCATCAAAGGAAAGTGAGGGGAGAATTGATAGATGTGTTTTCGGCTATGACAGTTTTAAATAAATTGGCAAGGAAACATTGTTCCCGTTAGCTATTGGTACAAGGACTAGGGGACACAGATTGAAGGTTTTGGACAGGAGATACAGGGGTAATGTGCGCAAGAACTTTTTTACACTGATTGGTGATGATCTGTAACTCGCTGCCCACGAGGGCGGTGGAAATGGAGACAATCGAGGATTACAAAAGGAATTTGAATGGGCACTTGAAGGAAATAATTTTACAGGGCTATGGGGATCGAGTAGACAAGTAATAACTCGTCTCCACTCCCAGTATTTCTAAATCCCACACATTCACGATAATGTGAACAATTCTTTCCTGTTGTGTCTCTCTCAGATTTGTAAACTTCACTGTATTGGAGTGAAGTGACATCTACTGGCAAGAAACAAGAACTGCCGTGATGAGATCAGCCATGATTGTATTGAATGGCAGAGCAGGCTCGAGTGGCTGACTTGCCGACTCCGGCTCCTCGTTCTTATGTTCACAGAATCATACAGCACAGAAGGAGGCCATTCGGCCCCATTGTGCCTCTGCTGACTCTCTGACAATAGGATGCAATTAGTCCAACCCCCTGCCTATTTCCCCATAATCCTGGAGAATTTCACTTTGAAATATTTGTCCAATTCCTTTATGAAAGTTATAATTGAATCTGTTTCCACCACCCTGTCAGACAATTCATTCCAAATCCGAATCAGTTACTGGGTAAAAAGATCTCTCCTCACCTCCCCTTGACATTTTTGGCCAATTATTTTAAATCTGTGTCCTCTGGTTACTGACCCCCAGGACAGTGGAAACAGTTTCTCCCTCTCTACCCTATGAAAATCCTTCATGATTCTGAACACCTCTATTAAATCTTCCCTTAACCTTCTCTACTCTGAGGAGAACAATCCCAGCTTCACCAGCCTGTCCAGAGAACTGACACCCCTCATCTCTGGTATCATTCTAGTAAATCTCCTCTGAACTGTCTCAGAAGCTTTGATGTCCTTTCTAAAGCCTGGTGCCCAGAACGGGACACATTACTCGAGCTGAGATCGAGCCAGCGACGCCCACATCCCACGAACGAATAAAAAAACGCTCCCGAACCAGTCCCCAATTCTTAAGCATTTATCGACTCTCCCTGCCCAGTCCCCAAATCTTATTCATTTAGAAACGCTCCCTGCCCAGTCTCCAACTCTTATTCAATTATCGACACTCCCTGCCCAGTCCCCAATTCTTATCCATTTACAGACGCTTCCTGACCAGTACCCAAATCTTATTCATTTAGAGACGCTCCCTGCCCAGTCCCCCAATTCTTATCCATTTGCAGACGCTCCCTGCCCAGTCCCCAATTCTTATCCATTTACAGACGCTCCCTGACCAGTACCCAAATTTTATTCATTTAGAGACGCTCCCTGCCCAGTCCCCAATTCTTAGCCATTTATAGACGCCGTTTCGGGAGCCTCACCGGGAAAAGCTTCACCACCGCCATCCGCAGGGATACAGATGGGATTGTTCCATCTTATTGTGGCCCTGAGGCCCTGCTCCAGCTGTGTGAGCCCGCAAAGTCTTCTCGCACTTTGTGAATATCCCGCTCCAACTCCGAACCCGCAGCTCTTGCTGCTGACAAAGCTCTCTACCGCGCCTGCGCCCCCCGCTCCTGTCACAGATAGGGCGGATTCTAGGCCGCTGAGCATTCTGGGTATCACACCTGTCATTAATGCTATTCTTTCAGCTGAAAGGTTTTATTACGTACATTTCATGACCTGGTATCGTCGTGAGTGTTTTCTTTTACACCTGTCAGTGCCTGGGAGGATAGAGTCAGCTTCACTTTGTAGCCATGAGTTTCTGGTGTGAGAAAGTGGTGTTTAACTCAGTATATTTCCGTTTTTGGTCTGTGACTGTGGGTATTATTCAGTACTTGTTTGTTTCTGCTATTGCTCTGTGAGTTTCACCACATATCTTTCAACAACTTGTATGTGAGCATCAGCTTTTGTCCTTATCTATCAGTTTCTGAGAAGTGAGAAAGGGTTTGATTCTATCCCTATCAGTTTCTGTTACATGCATGTGTCTTTAATCTGCACCTCCTCTGAGTGTGTCTTCGTCTCTGTCCTTGTAGGTGAATATGTGTTTTGCTTTGTATCTCTCAGTCTTTGATATGTGAGCCTGGGTTTGTACCTAATTTTCTTTGTACCTTGCAGTTGGGATATGAAAGAAAGATTTTTACACGTTACCTGCCAACTGCTGCTGCGTGACTGTGGGTTTAACACTGTATCTGTCAATTTCTTGTCTGGTAATGCGAAGTTTACAGTGTACCTGTCAGTTTCTTGTATGTGAGTGTTGATTTCACTCTGAAAAGAATCATAGATCAGAGAATAGTTACAGAACAAAAGGAAGCCATTCAGCTCATTGTGCTTGTGCTGCTTCTATGCACGAGCAACTCATCTCATGCCACAGACTCATGTATTCCATGAAAACATACAATTTTTCCACTTCAGATAATTATCTTGTACCATTTTGAAAGCCATGGTTGAATCAGCCTCCATCACACTCTCAAGCAGTGCATATCAGATCTTAACCACTCGCTGTGCAAAAGAAGTTTTTCCTCATGTTGCCTTTGGTTCTTTTGCCATTCACCTTAAATCGGTGTCCTCAGGTTACAGAGCCGTGAATAATATTCCCCATTGCTTTCTCAGCACTGATGGATTGTGAAGCAGGAGACAGGCAGAAGTCCCACTGAGCCGCACTGACCCCAAGCTGGGAATGAAATGAGATGAAGTTCAATCTTTCACAGCGAGATGCTGCAGAGAGATGAGTCCCGAATCAAAGTGAGGCTTTCTCATACTTTTGCTGAATTTCATTTCAAACACTCCTTGTACTCTCTGCTAATGAAGCCTTAAAAAAGGGAAAAACAAAATGGCACTCAAACTCACCACCCTGAAATTAAAAGTTTAATGTTTGACTGACTGAACTGTCACTTCTACTCGGTCTCTTATTGGATGGATGCAACTGTATTCTCCAACGCAGGGGTGGCATTCAAATCCTCCCATGGGTCCACATGTCAGACTGAGTTCCATGTTGTAGACTCAAGCAAAGGAAATCTGTTCAGTTCCAAAACTATCAGTGAGTTGAAGCTCATTACGATCATCATCATCAGAGGTCAGAACTACCTGGTGAAAGATGACAATCTGAAGAAGGATCCACAATTATTCAAAGGCATCGACAAAGTGAAAAACAAGAAAATCGATGAGTCAATGCAAGCCAAACAACAGAAACACTGAAGAATTCCATTCCATTCCAGTCCAGAACCCAGTCCTGTTGTTTTTGGAGTCAGGTCACAATTACTGCAACAACTTTATATTCCCACTTGGCTATCTGTACATTTAGTTAATCAAGCTCTTTGAATCCAGCTCTCTGGTCCTCAAGCAGGCTCCATATGGAAATCAATTCCGCATTCTGCAAGGCTGAAACCAATCAATGACCTTAAACTAAAAATGCCAAAGAAGAAGGACTTGTCCAGGATTTGAACCCAGGATCTCTCACACATTAATTAATCACTCACCCGAAGCAAGGATCATACCCCTAGATGAACATGCCACTGATATCAGAACTTCCTTTTAGCTCCTGTGGAATTTCACTGGCAGCCAAAGCCGACCATCCATTTTTTTTCAGAGCAAAGCAACATCTTGCAAATTCTGAAATAAAAACAGAAAGTGTTGTAAATGTTCAGAAACTCTGGCAGCATCTGTGGAGAGAGAAACAGAGTTCACCTTTCAGGGCGTTTACCTTTTGTTTGAGCCATCCTTTCACACTGCTTCTGTCCACCCAATCTCACTTTCTATTTTATCTAGATTCCACCCACTCACTACCTAAATACATTTATCATGAATTCCTCATATCTTTTAATAATGACAATTTTATATTTCTGGCCTTTGCTTTGGACTCCACCACAAGTGGATACATGTCTCCACCAACCCAATCAAACCCATTCACTATTTCCTCACATTGCAATGTTTCTTTCACCCTGACAGACGATGGAATTTCTGCTGCTTGATTGCAGTTCTTGCTTCCTGCCAGTAGATGTCACCTCACTCCAGTGCAGTGAAGGTGACAAATCTGAGAGCACACAACAAGAAGTAATTGTTCACGTTGTTCATTGTTGAGTGAACAGCTCCCTCTATTCCTGCACACTCTTTAGAACTGTGCCATTAAGTATATATTGCCTCTCCCTATTCCTTCTGCTAAAATGCATCACCTCACACTAGTCACTATTAAAATCCATCTGCACCTGTCTGCCCATTCTGCTAGCCTATCACTGTCTTGTTGCAGGTGGTTCATTTCATCCTCACTGTTTGCCACTTCTCCAAGTTTGGTGTTATCGGCATATTTTGAGATTCTACTCTATATTCCAAGATCCAAGTCATTTATCTGTCGCAAGTAAAAAGCAGTGGTTCCAGCAGTGACCCTTGGGGAACAGCACTGTCGACAACCTTCCAGTCTGAGAATGAATCATTTATTACGACTTGCTGTTTTCTGTCTTTAAGCCAATTTTCTATCCAATTGGACACTGACCCTCCTATTCCATGAACCTCAATGTTGTTAATCACCCTTTTATGTGTCGTTTCTTAAAATCCATATAAACAACATCCACTGCATTCCCTTCATAAACCTTCTCTGTTAGTTCATCAATAAATGCAGTTAGATTAGTCAAGCATGAACTCCCATTTATAAATCCATGCTCACGCTCCTGAATTAACTCAAACCTCTCCAAGTGACTGTTGATTTTTTCCCTGATTGTTCTTTCTAAAACCTTACCCACCACTGCTGTTAATCTAACTGGCCTGTAGTTAGCCGGACTGTGATTACACCCTTTCTTGAATAAGGGTGTCACATTTGCAACTGTTTAATCCTCTGACACCTCCCCCGTATCCAGGGAAGATTGGAAGATTATAGCAAGCCTTTCTGTTATCTGCATCCACATTTCCTTTCGCAATCTGGGATGAAAGCCATCCGGACCAGGTAATTTATCTTCCTGAAGCATAACCAGCCTTTTCAGTACCTCCCTCTCTCAATTTGTACCTTCTCCATTGCCTCTACACTCTCCACTTCTACTGATATTTTGTCAAATTCCACTTCCTTTGTGATCATTGATACAAGGTACTTATTAACTAGATTGACATTGACTGATATTTTGTCAAATTCCACTTCCTTTGTGATCATTGATACAAGGTACTTATTAACTAGATTGACACAGCTCTCAGTATATATTACCCTCTTTGTCCCTAATGGGGCCCACTTCACCGCTGACTACCTGCTTATTATTTATATACTGCTCGAAGATTTTTGGGTTCCCTTTCATGTTGACTGCCATTCTATTCTCGTAGAGATAGGGAATAAGCTAAATATAGAAGATATAAATATTTCCCATCCTTGGGTGAGGTGGAATTTTTTTATGCTGTGAGTGGTAATGTCCTGACCCACGAGTGTGGTAGAAGTAGAGACAATCAATGATTTGAAAAGGAAATTGGATGGATACCTGAAGCAAAGGAACTTGCAGGAGGAAAGGGATCGAGCAGGTGAGTGGAACTGAGTAGCTGGCTCCAATAATTGCTGCAGTCACTTCGATCCCCCTTAATTTTGTACAAGGTGACAATGTTTGCATCACGCATGTTTTGAGCCCTTGTTGAGCTCGACTATGGAGGGCTCACTGTCCAGTTTCTCCATGACAGGGAAGTCTGGAATGGCACTGAGAGCTACTTCAATGACAATGTTCTCCGTTATGTAGAGTTCAAGATAATGCTCCTCTCACCTTTCCATCTGCTTGTTAGGTTCAGTGATGATCACCCCTCTCTTTGTCTTCAAAAGGTGCTGATTTAGTTACTACTGGGCCCATTGCTTTCTTAATTCCTTCATACATCCCTCTAGCATCCCCGGATTCATCAGCAGAGTTTTAACCAGTATTGATTGGTGCAGTGCCGAGCAGTCTGCAGAGACTTGTTTCTGGCAGCTCTGAGAGCATTTAGATGTTGTTTGCTGGGGACTTGTTTGTAGTTCATGAGGGCTCTCCTCTTAGTTACAGTAACTGACTCCATTTCAGTCCAATAAGCCTCAAACCAGTCAGCATTCCTCCCATCTCTTTTCCTATACACAGTGAGTGCAGAGTTATAGATGGTGGTGTGCAGATGATTCCACTTTGACACTGCACTGAGGCCTTGAGCATTGTTGTCTGAAAGAGCCTGATCGAGGATGTTGAGGAACTCCTGGGTCCTTTCTGGATCAGTGGTTCGGCAAGTGTTGATCAGAAGACGAGCTTTTATCATGGATGGATGAAGCTTCCTTGGCTGAAGCCTGACCTTGTTACACACCAGGGAGTGATCAGTGTCACAGTCAGCGCTGTGATAGCTGCGAGTGATGAGGACACTGCTGAGGGTGTTATGTCTGGTGAAGATAAGGTCTAGCTGGTGCCAATGGCATGATCTCGGATGTCTCCAGGACACCTTGTAGCACAGCTTGACCTGGAAGTAGCTGTTCATCACACAGAATCCATGGTGACAGCATAGCTCCAGCAACCTCTGTCCATTTTTGTTCATCTTACCAATCCCCTGTTGCCCTATGCACATTGGCAAAGCTGTGTAGTCAGTACCCAAGCTTGTGTTGAAGTCTCCTAGAAGGTACAGTCCCTCAGTGCTGGGAATTCTACTGATGGCAGTGTCAAGTGTCACATAGAATTGATCCTTGACATCTGGGGTGGAGGTGAGTGTCGGGACATAGATGCACATGAGATTAACTGGGCCCACACTTGTTGACAAGTGAAGAGTAAGAAGTCTCTCTGAGCCTACTGTGGGTGGTTCACTCATTTGAAGTGGCGTGTATTTTACTGTGAAACCCACTCCATGCTCACGAGTTGCCTCTTGGGCTTTCCCCTGCCAGAAGAAGGTGTAGTGTTTCTCTTTGACGGATCCACTTTGAACGAGTCTAGTTTCTTGCAGCACAGTAACGTCCACATTGAGCCTTGTGAGTTCCTTGTCAATCACAGCTGTCTTGTGTGTGTCATCAACCTGCAGAAGGTTGTCGGTAAGGCCAGGACACATGGTCCTCACATTCCAGCTTGTGATGCGAAGGACTGGTGTCTTCTTTGTTGAGTTTGTTTTTCCTGGTGCATAGATTATCAATCCGCCTGTTGAGAGATGACTCTATAAGCTCCAAGCACCCATTGAAGCAAGCAGGTCGTGGCTTCACAGCACCTAACTGACTGGGGGCTGCCCAGCTTGGAGTGAATGGTAGCTATCCAATGAGACACTAAGAGCTCTCCCATTGTCCGAAGTAACCCCTGGCGCTCATACTCTACACCAATTGAATGAGAGCTTATAATCAGTAACTGTTTATTCCCGGGTTGTGCTCATGTTTAACCACGAAGCTGGAGTGTCCTCTCTAGGGCACAGGCCTGGGCAAACAGTATGGAGACCCTGAGCATCAGGACCCCCTCTCAGCATTGCTCGTATTGTCCAAAGGAAAGGAAAAACCAGTACTGTTTGTTACCAGTTCTGTTGTAGGAGTTGCTGGAAAACTGCCTGATAAGTCACAGGTAACCGCCTCCAGGACTCCACTCCGGATTTACTGTCCAGGTTTACTGCCTCAGCCTTCTTATTTATTTATTTAGAGATACAGTACTGAAACAGGTCCTTCCAGCCCACCGAGTCTGTACCAACCATCAACCACCCATTTATACTAATCCTACATTAATCCCATATTCCTACCACATCCCCTCAATTCCCCTACCACCTACCTACACTAGGGGCAATTTACAATGGCCAATTTACCTATCAACCTGCAAGTCTTTGGCTGTGGGAGGAAACCAGAGCACCCGGCAGAAACCCACGCAGTCACAGGGAGAACTTGTAAACTCTGCACAGGCAGTACCCAGAATCGAACGCGGGTCACTAGAGGTGTGAGGCTGCGGTGCTAACCACTGCGCCACTGTGTCTTCTCCAGACACCCCTTGAGAAGTGAGACTTTTTGCCCAGAGATGGGGCTCTGTTTCTTGGCATCAGGATGGAACCACACACCAGTGGGCCTGTATGACATGCACAAGGATATCACACACTGCCCCATCTCTGGTACAGATCAGAGTCAGACACTGAACAGATTGCAACCCACAAGGACATCACAACCTTCCCGCTCTCTGGGACAGGTCAGTGTGATACACCAAACAAACAGCACCCCACAGGGACCTCATAAATGCCACGTCCCTGTGACAGATCAAGGTCAGACACTACAAATATTGCAACCACAGGAACATCACAAATTGCCCCATCCCTCGGACAGCTCGGGGTCTGACATTGAACATATTGCAACAACAAGGACATTACTGTATTACTCCCTCCATTCTGAAAAACAAGCATTCACCCTACTTTTTACCCTGCAGCCAATTTTGGATCCACACTGCCACTGCCCCTTTAATCCCATCTGCTTGAATTTTGTTAGCAAGTCATAGAGACATGCAAAACTGAAACAGGCCCTACGGCCCACTGAGTCTGTGTTGACCAACCACCACCCATTTATAGTAATCCTACGCCATAATCCCATATTCCCTACCACATCCCCACCATTCTCTTACCTACACTAGGAGCAATTTACAACAGCCAATTTACCTATCAACCTGCAGTCTTTGCTTGTGGGAGGAAACCGGAGCACCCAGCAGAAACACACACAGTCACAGGGAGAACTTGCAAACTCTGCACAGGCAGTACCCAGAACTGAACCTGGGTTGCGAGAGCTGTGAGGTTGCAGTGCCAACCACTGTGCCATTGTGCTGCCCCAAGTCTAGTTTATTGTACCTTTTCAAACACAATTTTGACGTCCAGGCACGTACCATTAACCTCACCACCCTCGTCAACTCTCTCTGAAACTTCATCAAAGAAATTAATTCATTAATTATTTCAGACACAATCTTCTGTTAACCAATCTGTACTGGCTGTCATTTATTAGTCCATGTTCTACCAAGTGACAGTTAATTTCCTCCTGGATAATTGTCTATAAAAGTTTCCCCACCACCGACATTAGACTAATTGGTCTGTAGTTCCTGGGTTTATCTCTCTTTTTAAACAGGGCTGTAATATTCACAACCCTTGCAGACTTATCTTTTAATTCTGGAAAGTCTATTGCAGACAATCACTTTGGGCATGACTTTAACCAATTAAAGCAACAGGATACTTGATTAATAAGTCCAGAACTTTTATTGAGAGTAAAATAGTACTTCATAATTGAAAGTAAAATTATACTTAACAAACTTGGGGAATATAACTTTACAGCTCTGGGGACTGGTCGAGCTTGGTCTCAGAGTGTCACGGTCCTCTTTGTCCAGTCTAGATCCCTCGTCAGATGGAGAACTTGGTTGATGATCTGAGTCTTTACCCCTGAGATCTTCTAGTGTTCCTGCACACTGAAACCTTACAAGGTCCCTACTTTTAACCCCTGGATGGCCATCACACCAACATGTAAAATAATAATTGGTCCTAGCTGTTGCTAGGTACATTTAATTAGTTCTTAATAATGTCTTCCACTAACAGTCACCTGTCCTCAGAATCTCAGACATGAGTACAATGGAGTGGTTTCACACTGTCTCCCAATCTGATCTGAAACAAGTTTCCTATTCATTAAATCTAGACTCTTGAAGGTCACGATGTACCATACCATGGGTTTTATCAGGGGTCCGAGAAAGGTCCATTGTTTGAATACATTTAGCTGAAACTGTCCTTTCCCACACAGACACAGAAACTCACAGTAATTAGATTGAACTAACTTTAAATGAAAATCCATTCTCTCTAAAATGTTTATTGATTCATTAATTATAACTCAATCAAGGTTCATTACTTTTACAATCATCTGTTTCAGGATGGGTAGCTACTCATTAATTATACAGGATATAAACGTTAGTACTGATCACAAAATGGTTCCTTTGGTCATGTGTTCATTTTAAAATGGCTTTCTTAACGTTGTTAGTTATGACAATGGATACATGATAAAAATGGTCAAGTTAAACTAAGATCGAACTACCCAAGCTTACCTCCATCCTCCAGTCCTCTGGCATCATTCCCATATTCAAGGAGGATTGAAAGATTGTGGTTCGAGTCTCTGCTATTTCCACCCTGACTTCCCTCAGCAACCCAGGATGCAGCCCATCCAGACCGGGTGACCTGTAGACAGGTGTGAGCACTGCTCACCTTGTAATTGTCTCCTCTTTATCTATTTTCATCCCCTCCAAATTCTCCACTTCCTCCTCCTTTGCTGTGACATTTGCAGCACCCGTTTGTTTTGTGATGACAGATGAAATGTACTTAATTAGTACCTCAGCCACACCCTCTGCCTCCACAGGATCTCCTAATTGACCCACCCTTTCAGTGACTGTCCATATGTTGGTAAAAGACTTCAGTGTTCCCAGTTATGTGACCTGCTAATCTTTTCTCATACATTCTCTTGCTGATCTCATTTCCTTTTTCAACTCTCCTCTGTACTTTCTGTATTCTGCTTGTTTCTCTACTGCATATGAATCCTCACATGATTTTTCAGTGAATGGTTTTTGAACTATTTTGTAAAAGGATTTAGTTTTGTAAATTTCTCCCCAGCTCCCCTCATGGTCAGGCAGAAAGTTTAACTGCTGTGTTTTCAAACAGCAACAGCTTTATTTGAAAAGCCATTATGACAGGATTATGGGTTTGAATCCAGTCACAAATCTGGTTCTGATGTCTTGTGGCTCCAGCTGTCACATGACCTGTCAGAGGATGACCTCATAATTGACCCAGTCATGGAGCTGTGGGTTGATGTTTAAATTGCTTCAAAATAATTTTCCAGAAGGACAATCAAAATGAATCGATATATAAAAGGTAGATTTTGTGAATTTGTGCTCCCAGTGGAAATCCCTGCAGAGTCTGCTGGTTTTCATATCCCCAATTCCCCACAGGAAGCTCTGTGTCGGAATCTGTATTCATTATATCAATATTATACAGAATCATTTCATGGGAGACCCCAGTGTGAATTGTAGACAGGTGGGTCAGTTTTAACTTTCAAAGTAACACAGAAGCAAAATACTGCTGATACTGGAAATCTGAAATAAAAACAGAAAATGCTGGAAATACTCAGCAGGTCTGGCAGCATCTGTGGAGAGAGAGACAGAGTTAACGTTTCAGATCTGTGACCTTTCATCAGAACTGAGCTGAAATTGTCTGAGGGACTGCGATTGTGGAATCAATGTCAGGGTCAAAGACATTGTACTTGGTAAGGATAGGAAGATGGAGATTATTAAGTACAGTGCAAGAATATAGATGCTTTTACATTATTTTAATCAAAATTGATTTAAACTTTGTGCTCATGAATCCTATCTTTTGATCACAATGACACTGATAACAATGGAAAAAGCAAGACTTGCATTTCACGACCACAGGACATTGCAAACCCTTTTACAGCCAATGAAGGAAGGACTTTTAAAGTGTAGTCACTCAACAGTACAATAGAGTACCCTACAATAAAGATGTATAAGATTCTCACCACACAACTGCCAGACAATGACCATCCCAAACAAGAGAGAATCTAACCATCTCCATTTGACATTCAATGGCATTACCATCGCTGAATCCCCCACTCTCAACAACCTGGGGGTTACCATTGAGCAGAAACTGAACTTCAGTAGCCATATAAATATTATGGCTACAAGAGCAAGTCAGAGACTAGGAATCCTGCGGCAAGTAACTCACCTCCTGACTCCCCAAAGCCTGGACATTAGTCAGGGGTGTGATGGAATACTCTCCACTTGTCTGGCTGGGTGCAGCTCCAACAATACTCAAGAAACTCAACAGGACAAAGCAGCCCGCTTGATTGGCACCCCATTTACAACATTCATGCCCTCCATCATTGGCACACAGTGGCAGCAGTGTGTACCATCCACAAGATGCACTGCAGCAATGTGCCAAGGCTCCTGAGACAGCACCTTCCAAACCCGCGACCTTTATCACCTAGAAGGACAAGGGCAGCAGATGCATGGGAACACCACAACCTGCAAGTTCCCCTCCAAGCCACACACCATCCTGAATTGTAACTGTATCACCGTTCCTTCACTGTTGCTGGGTCAAAATCCTGGAACTCTCTTCATAACAGCAGCACATGGACTGCAGTGGTTCAAGAAAGCAGCTCAGCACCACCTTCTCAAGGCAATTAGGGATTGATAATAAATGCTGGCCTAGCCAGCGACACCCACCTCCCATGAATGAATTAAAAAAATGATAATATCCTGTAATCCTCCAAAGTAGAAAATACATATGAAAATGAAAAATAATAAAACAGTCAGCATGGATTTCATAAAAAAAGACTTGATGAACCTTATCTTTGAAAAATCAACAGCAAGAGTAATATAGCAGATGTAGAAGAGTTTAAGTTAATAAAGCCTCATCCATTTATGTGCTTGAACCATCAAATTGTGGGTTAACAAACAAACATACTAACTGACAGAGCTGCATGTTATGCTTTCTAAATTACCCTAAAGTAGGGTGTTAATGAGTTAAAGCTTCAGGTTGCTGCAACCAGAATAGCCATTGTCCACTATCAGTTTTACTGTTATAAATAAAGATGGAACATTCATTGTGAATCTATAGAAACAGTCTGGTCCTGCACACTGCAGACACATCCATGTCATCACCAACCAGCTCTCCTATAATTGGTGCAGTTATTTGACTTTGCCCCATTCGCTCCATGGAATTACTTTTAAAAGATTTTAAATTACAAGCAGTTTTGTTAATGTTCAGCCTTTGAGAAGAAATCATTCCCTGGCCACAGTGGAGACAGCATTGCATATAAAACAGTAGACTACCAGGTAACACAGTGAAAGCTGATCAGCTAATCTATAATTACTTACATTTCTTAATTTTGCTCTTGCTATTCGGTTTTTCATCATTTTCAGCTCCTGACTGTGGATATTATTGTGATTAAATGTGAAAAGATGCACTGTGTCTCAGCCCCGGTATATTGGCTCTTTCTCTGTACAGTGCTGTATACACTCAGATACTGACAGTGTCTCTCCCTCCCTCAACTTTCCAGCCCTGACGGTGCAGAAAGCGCTGCTCAAAGTTACACATTCTGACTGTTTGCAGTTGATTAGTGAGAGATTGTTAACGTATCCTTCTGCAGCGCTGCCTCGGTTAATAACAGCAGATCTAAGCCACATTTCAGATACAGAAACAGATGCATCAATTATTCACCCTTTCCCAGAGTGAGTGAGGCCGGGACAAGCAGCAACATTCCGGCCCCACACTCTGCAATTGCCCAGCACCAGCGGAAAGCAGTGAATACAGATTCAATCAGTGGGTTAATGTCCATTACAGGGATGCAAGATTCCACGGCCCAGGACAAACATCCCCATACACCGAGAACAAGCTCTGGAAAACCCGGGGGAGTTAATATCCCAGTCACTGAGCATTCCAGCAACATTGAACAAGTTCCTGAACTGAGTGAACCTTTCAAAATACAGAAGTGAGGACGAGGTCAAAAAGGTCTGAACAGTTGAGGTGACTGAGCGGTTTCAGCTTCTCTGTTCAGGTTGCAGCTTTCACTGGAGGCATGTGTTCAAATCCCACTTCTGACAACTTGATTTTCAGTTACTTTGCAGAGCTTCATTGAAGGTTTGAGGTAGAGTAAATACTGAGGAACTGTTTCTAACTGCTGAAAGGTCAATAACCGAAGGTTATAGATTTAAGGTGACTCACAAAACCAGAAGGAACTTGAGGAAAAATCGATTTCTGCAACATGTGGTTAGGATTTCAGTTATGTGGATAGATTGGAGAAGCTGGGGTTGTTCTCTTTAGAGAGGAGATTTGATAGAGGTGTTCACAATCATGAGGGGTCGTGACAGACCCGATAGAAATTGTTGGTAGAAGGATTGAGACTCAGGTCAAAGCTGTGGCTCAGTTGGTCACACTCACCTGGAAATCACAAGCTTCTGGGTTCAGATTTCACAGCCGACACTCCAGTAAAGCACTGAGGGTGTTGAAGGTGCTGCCTTTCAGGTGTGATGTTAAACCAAGACCTGGTCTGCATGTTTGGGTGAATGTAAAAGATCCCATGCTGCAATGTCAAACAAGTGAAGAGCAATTCTCCCTGGTGTTGTGATCAATATTTGCCCCTCAATCAGAACAGTTGGTCATTATCACATTGCTGTTTGTGGGTATTAGCTGCTGCATTTCTGACATTACAACAGTGATTACACTTCAAAAGTATTTCATTGTCTACAAAGTGCTTTGATATGTCCAGTGGTCTTGAAAGGTGCTATATAAATGCAAGTCTTTTCTTTCTTTATCACAACACATTGCTGTGTAAACAATGGTTCTTCATGTCACCTCTGGTTCTTCTGCCAATCACCTGATATCTGTGTCCTCTGCTTCCTGACCCTTTTACCACTGGAAACAGTTTCTCCTGATTTAAACTATTGAAGAACTTCATGACTTTGAACAAATGTGTCAAATCTTTTCTGAATTTTCTCTGCTGCAAGGAGAACAAACCCAGCTTCTCCAATCTCTCCACATAACTGAAATCCCTCACGCTGCTACCATTGTGGTAAATCTCTTTTTTATTCTTTCATGGGATGTGGGCACTGCTGACACAATGTGATTCCTGTCAATGGAGCGGCCCGCTGACATCATCGGACTGTGCCAAGCTGTGCATAGGCACAGCTACATCTTGCCAGGATTAAGTGGCACATGTGGAAGATGATGTCATTGAGCAGCGCCAACATCATCGCATATCCGCGCTTGGTCCATCTTCGCACATGTGCGCTAAAGCGTCATCAGGTATCCAGCCCCTCACTCAGCTGGAGGAAGCGGCTGAATAGGAGACTTTGAGGCTGGAGCTCTCCCCCTTCGGCAACTCGCTCCAGGCCTCGATGCTTCCTCCCCTCAGCCGCTCGCTGTACACCTCGATGCTCCCCTGGACAATTGTTCCCCACTCGCGTCATCCAGCTCTATGGCCGCTTGCTCTCTGCCCCCCAACCCCCGCTCCAGCCGCCAGCTCTAGGCCATGCCACTTCCCTCCTCTAGGCCACTCACTACTCACTCCTACGTCAGACTTTGCAGCCCACCTTGCTTCTTCGGGCGGCGCGTGGAGACTGGACAAACGTGGGAGCAAGTGGCCGAGAGAAGTGAAGCAGCGCAGCCTAGAGCTAGTGGCTGGAGGGGAGGGGGGGTGGGGAGTGAGCGAACGACTGGAGAATGGGGTGACATGATCGGGAGACAATCGGCCAGGGAAGTAGTGGGGGGGAGCAGCGAGGTCTGGAGCGAGCGACTATGGAGGGTGGATGGGCCGGTGCAAAGCAGGGGGAGAAAGCGAGTTGTGCCACCTAGTGGTTGCGTTGTCAGCAAACGCAGCCTTTATTGTCCATCCTTAATTGCCCTTGAGAAGGTGGTGGTGAGCTGTCTTTTTGGAGCTGCTGCCGTCCATGTGTTGTACGTAAACCCACAGTGCTGTTAGGAAGGGAGTTCCAAGATTTTGATCCAGTGACAGTGAAGGAATGGTGATATAGTTCCCAGTCAGGACAGTGTGTAACTTGGAGGGGAGCTTGCAGATGGTGGTGTTCCCATTCATCCAATGTCCTTCTAGGTGGTCGAGGTTGGGGGTTTGGAAGGTGCTGTCGAAGGAGGCTTGGTGAGTTGCTGCAGTGCATCTTGTAGATGGTACACACTGCTGCCACTGTTCACTGGTGGTGCAGGAAGTGAATATTTAAAGTAGTGGATGGAGTGCTGATCAAGTGATCTGCTTTGTCCTTGATGGTGTTGAGTTTCTTTGGTGTTGTTGGAGCTCCACTCATCCAGGCAATGGGGAGTATTACATCACACTCCTGACTTGTGCCTTGTAGATGGTGGACAGGAGGTGAGTTACTTGCAGCAGAATTCCCAGCTTCTGACCTGCTCTTGTGGCTACGGTATTTATATGACTGATCCAATTCAGTTTCTGCTCATTGGAAACCCCCCGGATGTTGATTGTGAAGGATTCAGCAAAGGTAATGTCATTGACTGTCAAGGGGAGATGGTTAGATTCACTCTTGTTGGAAATGGTCATTGCCTGGCATTTTGTGGCGTGCATGTTACTTGCCACTTATCAGTCCAAGCCCAATCTTGCCCAGGTCTCTCTACATGTGGACACGGACTGCTTCAGTATCTGAGGAGTTACTAATGCAACTGAACATTTTGCAATCATCAGTGAACATTTCCATTTCTGACCTTATGATGGAAGGAAGTTTATTGATTCTAGACAGATACATGAATGGGCAGGAAGAAAAGAGATAGAGACCCTTAGAAAATAGGCGACATGTTTAGATAGAGGATCTGGATCGGCGCAGGCTTGGAGGGCCGAAGGGCCTGTTCCTGTGCTGTAATTTTCTTTGTTCTTTGTTTGTTCTTTGATGAAGCAACTGAAGACGGTTGGGGCCGAGGACACTACCCTGAGGAACTCCTGAGCGATGTCTGGTACTGAGATGATTGGCCACCAACAACCAGCACCATATTCCTTTGCGCAAGGTATGACTCCAACCAGTGGAGATTTTTCTCCTTGATTGCCATTGACTTCAATTTTGCAAGGGCTCCTTGATGCCCTTGGCAAGAGCAGTCACTGTCACCTCAACTCACCTCCTGAATTCAGCTCTTCTGTCCATATTTGGGCCAAGGCCATAGTGAGGTCAGGAACTAAGTGGCCCTGGCGGAACCCAAAATGAGCATTGGTGAGTAGGTTATGGCTGTGTAAGTGCTGCTTGATAGCACTGTCAACGACACCTTCCATCACTTTACTGATGATCAAGAGGAGGCTGATCGGGCAGGAATTGACCGGGTTGGATTTGTCCTGCCTTTTGTATACAGAACATACCTGGGCAATTTTCCACATTGCTGGGTAGATGCCAGTGTTGTAGCTTGGCGGGCGGTGTGGCTAGTTCTGGAGCACAAGTCTTCAGCACTGCAGCCAGGATGTTGTCAGTATCCAGAGCCTTCAGCCATTTCTTGATATCATGTGGAGTGAAGTGGATTTAGCTGAAGATTGGCACCTGTGATGCTGGGGACCTCAGGAGGAGGCCGAGATTGATCATCTACTTGGCACTTCTGGCTGAAGATGGTTGCAAATGATTCAACCTTGTATTTCGCACTGATATACTGGTCTCCCTTATCATTAAGGATGGGGATATTTGTGGAGCCTCGCCCTCTTGTTAATTGTTTAATTATCCGCCACCATTCAGGACTGGATGTGGCAGGACTGCAGAGCTTTGATCTGATCTGTTGGTTGTGAGATCACTCAGATCTGTCTATTGCATGCTGCTTCCGCTATATGACATGCAAGTAATCCTGTGTTGTCGCTTCACTCATTTTTAGGTCTGCTTGGTGCTGTTCCTGACATGCCCTCCTGCACACTTCATTGAACCACTATTGCTCCCTTGGCTTGATGGTAATGGTAGAGTGAGGGATATGCCAGGCCATGAGGTAACATATTGTGTTTAAATACAATTCTGCTGCTGCTGATGACCCACAGTGCCTCATGGATGCCCAGTTTTGAGCTGCCAGATCTGTTCATTTCTTCCCTCAGATATAATTGAAAAAAAAATTCTGAAGAAATGCATGAACTAAATAAAAAGGAGAGAGAAATAAATACTGACAAAATGGATGGCAGAATTTGGAAGGTAAAAAGATTTCAGTTTTATTATTGATGAGTGAGAGGAATATATCACACTTTGGGGCTTCTGGAAGTGGATTTACTGATAATCTGGGGAATTGATAGGAAACTGCTTCATAGTTGGTGGAACAAATTCCCGCCCTTGGGGTGGAGCCAACAACTGCATCCGTCCAATAACAGACAGAGTAGAAGTACTGTATCAGGCCTTGTTAACTCAGTTGGTAGAGCATGGGACTTTTAATCTCAGGGTCTTGGATTTGAGACCCTTGTTGTGTGGTTGTTCTTCCCTTTTTCAGTCTTCATCAGCAGAGAGTTCAAGGAGTGTTTGAAATTAAATTCAACAACATCACTAGATTTCAACTACTCCCATCCCACCCCCTCCCAGTGTAGTTGACAGGACTCTCAACCTCTGCCTTCCCCCTTCCCCTCCCTCCCAGATCTGCGACAGGGTTCCCCTTGTCCTCACTTTCCACCCCACCTGCCTCCACATCTAAAGGATCATCCTCCACCATTTCCGCCACCTCCAGCGTGATGCCACCACCAAACGCATCCTCCCCTCCCCTGTCAGCATTCCGAAGGGATTGTTCCCTCCGCGACACCCTGGTCCACTCCTCCATTACCCCCAATACCTCGTCCCCTTCCCAAGGCACCTTCCCATGCAATCGCAGGAGATATAATACCTGCCCTTTTCCCTCCTCTCTGCTCATTATCTAAAGCCCCAAACACTCCTTTCAGGTGAAGCAGCGATTTACTTGTACTTCTTTCAATTATGTATACTGTATTCACTGCTCACAATGCGGTCTCCTCTAAACTGGGGAGACCAAACGCAGATTAGATGGAACACCTCTGCTCAGGCCGAAAGCATGATCCTGAGCTTCGGGTTGCTTGCCATTTCAACACTCTCCCCTGCTCTCATGTCAACATTTCTGTCTTTGGCCTGTTCCAGTGTTCCAGTGAAAATCAACCCTAGCTCGAGGAGCAGCACCTGACCTTTTGATTCGGCACTATACAGCCTTGTGAATTGAACATTGTGTTCACTAACATCAGAACATGACTGGTGTCAGGCAACCACAAGCATTAACACACTCTTTGTCTTTGTCCCAGGACAGATTTGTTATTTAATCTCTCCTTCCCTCTGCACTATCAAACACCTTCCCCTTTGTTCTCTCCCACATGCCCCTCCCCGTCACTTGTTTAAAACCTAATTCTTTTCTAACCTGTGTCAGTTCTGATGAAAGGTCACAGACCAGAAACGTTAACTCTGTTTCTCTCACCACAGATGCTGCCAGAGCTATTGAGTATTTCCAGCACTTTTTGTTTTTATTTCAGATTTCCAGCATCTGCAGTATTTTGCTTTTATTGTGTCAGAAAGTCTTTCCTTGATTCAGGACTCTTACCTCTCTCCAGAATCTCTCTGCTAAAGATTGAACTTTATCTCATTTCACTCACAGCTCAGGGTCAGTGTGGCACAGTGGGACTTCTGGCTGTGTCCCACTTCACAATCCCTCAGTACTGAGAAAACAATGGGGAATATTACTCACATGTTGTGTTCTGTAACTTTTTACAAACACTTTAATGTATATATTGTCTTCCAAAGCAGTGACAGAATGGTGGCTTTAGTGTGTTGTTGAAATAGCTTTGTTGAGTTCGTGCTGTACTAACAGTTAAACAGTTCTTGGTTCAATCCCAGGTTTTGGCACTTTCAACCTCTCCTGTGTCTTTTTCTTTGGCTCCAATTGTCAAGCTGCATGATTTACTCTGAAATTAGCACCAGAGAACCAAGGCACCAGCGAGCATGAGGAGCTGAAATTAGCACAGATCAAATCCACTTAATATTTCTGACTGAAGATGGTTGCAAATGTTTCAGCTTCATCTTTTGCACTGACGTGCTCAGCACCACCATCATTGAGGATGTGAATGTTTTTGGAGCCTCCTCATCTTGTTAGTTATTTAATTATCCACCACCATTCACGACTGGATGTGGCAGGACTGTGGAGCTGTGATCTGATCCTGAGGGAGATATCCGTGTGTGGAGTGGCGGGATGTATGGAGAGTGATCCTGAAGAGGGTGTCCGAGCCTGGAGTGGAAGCTTTCCGTGGAGGTACAGGAGTAGGTCATTCAGCCCCAGTGTTTTATAAAGGTTTAGCATAACTTATTTGCTTTTACTCTATGCCTCTATTAATAAAGCCAAGTGTCCTGTTTGCTCTTAGCAACCTTTTCAAACCTTGATCAAAAAAGATTGGTGTACATTGTCTCATTCTTCCTCCCAAACTGTATCACTTCACAAGTCTCTGTGTAAAATTTTATCTGTTGTGTGAAAGCCCATTTGACCAGTGTGTTTAAGTTCCTCTGAAGTGTGTTACTGTCACTGGCATAGGATGAAATTCACGAGCATTCTTTGATGCTATCTCCGTGGAAAGAGCAATCTTACACACTAGCTCAAATTGGGATTTTGTGTGTTTAGTATCTTTCCTCATCCACCAATATAAGCACAAATCTGTCTCATAATGTACGGTCTAAGAATGTGCCAATGTTGCAATGTGGTGATAAATTCTTCAGTGTCACAATGTACTCACCAACTGTTTCACTACTTTTCTGATTTCTGGATCCAAGTTTGTAGCTTTCCGCGATCTCTAGTGGCTTAGGGTTGAGCCTCACTTCAACGAAGAAACGGAAAATTATGATTTAAAGATTACACTGTCAATCATTCACATCTCTGTCTTCTCCTGAACTTCGAGTTCAAATTTGTTTGTGAAGTTGATTCACATGTTAAGACAGCACAGTCTTTGTCTTTGTGAAGGAAGTGATTTGGGAATGGCTGGTTGAAACTGTCCCTTCTTGCACAGAAATTCAGTGCAAATACTTGATCACTCACAATTTCCTTAAGAGAAATTTGTTCACAATCGCATTCGACACAGAAACGGCCTCAGCATTAATCTCACTGAAGCAGAATGTGACCGTGTTGTTTGTTTCAGAATGTTGTTGCCATTATTTGTCGCTTTTAACCAAGACTGGGAGACAGGGCAAGGTTGATCCGAGGTTGGAATATATTATCATTCAGGAGCAAGAAAAATCAAAAGGAACAAAATAAGAAAACCCAGTCTCCGGATTTGAGAATCTGTAGATCAGCTTTGGGAAAGTGAATCAGAGCAGAATGAAGGGTGAACTGTCCAGAAGAGATGAAGACACAGCTCAGTCAACACGTTCCCCTGGTTTATGATGCTGGAACATTCCTCACACAGAAATGCTTCAACCCAATGACAAACATTCTTCCAGCTGATAATTTATGCTACTGATTTAAGGACTGTCTCATGTGGTTACCGAGTGACGACGAGAAGATATTAAACTTTGTTCTATTCAATCTCGCTGTGATAAAGTTTGAATTTTTCTCCCTTTTATAAACAGTATTTGAAGGGTCTCGGTAACAATGTTCAGTGTTGATGAGAGTGGGGTCTGGGTGAGAAGCTGCTGAGTGTGACAGGGTCAGGACTGGATGCAGGAAGTTCTCTGTCAGTCTCCCTCTATCTCTCTAATGGGTTTGAGTTGATTTACGACTGGCAGCTTTTATTTTACTTTTCTTATTTAGAGATATAGCCCCTTCGGCCCACCGAGTCTGTGCCAGCCAGCAACCACCCATTTATACTAATCCTACATTAATCCCATATTCTCTACCACATCCCCACCATTCTCCTACCACGTACCTACACTCGGGACAATTTACAATGGCCAATTTACCTATCAACCTGCAAGTCTTTTGGAGGTGGGAGGAAACCAGAGCACCCGGCGGAAACCCACACAGACATAGGGAGAACTTGCAAACTCCACACAGGCAGTACCCAGAACTGAATCCTGGTCGCTGGAGCTGTGAGGCTGCGGTGCTAACCATTGCGCCACTGTGCTGCTGTTGGTGTTTTGATAAATGAAGGAAGTTCCCTCCACCCATTTTTTTTGGACAGACAGTGTGGTATAAGGATGTAAAGGGTTAATGCTGAAGATAGTGGGATCAACCCCTCCCACTGTCAGAGTGATGATGGAACAGTCACATGAGATGAAGTTTGGGAGAAGAGAGAGCAGCACCAAGGATGCTAGCTTCGGAGGCTTGATGAGTGTGTATATAGCATTGTGCAAATTAGAAAAGAGTTCTTAGTTCTTTCAGCAGGAACTGTGTCCAGAAAATATCGAGAAACTCACAATTTTATTATTCAGGAGTCGGAACACAGATATTAATTCCAAGTGACAGTTCTGGGACCAATTAACAAAAAAAGTAGAGAATAATATTGCTCACTGATTGAAATCCCCCAGTGAGGAGACAGTTAAACAGGTGATCTTTTGGGGCATCCTTCGATCCAAGGTTTCAGCAACATTTAATCTCCCTTTTTGGTGAAATTCTCTGTTATTTGCAACTTTTTTTTATCAGCTTTGATGGGCGAGTGAAAAAACTGAAAAGATTGAACAGTTCCATCCTTTCTTTTCTTCCTTCTTCTCTTCTTTCCATCAGTTTCTCTTTTCTGTCCCAGATCAATATAATGATGAGAATCCCAATTTAATCTGCTGTTTCTGGTGTTTTATCCATTCCAATCAAAATTTCAACATTCCAATCAAATCTATTTGTTATTCCACAGTGTCTCTCCATGTGTTTTATTCTGTTGTATTCTCTCACAGTCTGTTTGATGATCAATGTTACATCTCACTCTCTGTTCTGGTGAAGATCAGAAGCAGTAATATCTGTTTATACCACCCGACAAGTCGGCCTGGTGCTGTGCCTCGCTGATCATGTGGGGTTAAAGCAATTCTTCCAGTCAGTTAGTTCAGTTTTCATTTCATGAGAAATTCGGTCATCATGATTTCATCAGTGACCGAATGGTTCAGGTGTCTGAGTGATGTTAATCATGATGTGATGAAATGATTGTATGTTCCAGTCTTTCCGTGGTGGGTTTTCACACTGAGTAGAAACGTGTTGGACATGGTCTGGAAATGTTTCACACTGCTCCATTCCCAACTTCATTTACTGACAGAAGATATATTTCCATCATTCCACAGCTGGCTGCACAGCCAGAAGCTGTGCTGAAGGTGACAGCTATGTCTTTACAACTGACAAGTTGACCGAGAGGTTAAGGCGATGGACTACTAATCTGTTGTGCTTTGCACACCTGGGTTCGAATCCCATCCTTGTCGCTAGTTTATGAGCTGTTTGGTGTATTATTTATGTTGGGTGAGCTTATGTGGAAAGTCAGCCTCGAAACCTGTTCTTGTCAATGTCCAGACAGTGATTCCAGAATTTGTTATACTTTATTAAAATTGAGACAGACAATTGGAATTCTTCACCCAAACTGCACTGGAATGAAGATCAAATAGGAATCACGAAAAGGAGGAAGATTTTTCCCTCCCTCCTTCCTTCCATCATTACTTTCTCTGGATTTGCACCAAGTGAAAGACACATGGGAAAAGCAAATGGCGAGGGAGCAGATGCAGCAAATTATCCTTTGGCAAGAAATTTATTTTCAAATCTTCTTGATAGATTAAGTGAGTGAGCAATGCTTTGGCAGATGGAGTTTAAAATGAGGGGTCATCGACTACCGACGATAGATCAGAGTGTTTTTTTGGAAGAGGTGAGATGTTAGAAACGGTTGAGGAGCAGAGACCCGAATACTGAATTAATAAAAGCTCGTGGACTGGTAGAAAATAATGTGAAAAGTGAACAGAATATGAAGATTGGAACTCATGTTGCAGTGATATAAAGCTCTGTGCTCCTGAAGTAAATGTCCAAGCCCAGATTGTGGGGAATCTGTGGAGAGTGATTTGGTTTTTATTCATTCTTGGGTGTGAGTATCGCTGATAAGGCGAGCATTTATTACCCATTCCTATTGCCGTTGAGAAGGTGGTGGAGAGCTGCCTTCTTGAACTGATGCAGTCCATATGGTGCAGGAAATCCCACACTGCCGTTGGGGAGGGAGTTCCAGGATTGTGACCCAACAACAGTGAATAAATGGCGATATCGTTCCAAGTCAGGATGGTGAGTGACTTAGAGGGGAACCTGCAGGTAGTGAGTTCCCATGCATCTGCTGCCCTTGTCCTTCGAGGTGGTAGTGGTCACGAGTTTGGAAGGTGCTGTTGAAGGATACTTGGCGAGTTGCTGCAGTGCATATGGAGATGGTACACACTGCAGCCACTGTTTACTGGTTGTGGAGGGATTGAATGTTTAAGGTGGCGGGTTAGGTGCCGATCAAGTGCGCTGCTTTGTCCTGGATGGTGTTGAGCTTCTTGAGTGTTGTTGAGTGGGATGTATTCCATCACACTCCTGACTTGTGCCTTGCAGATGGTGGACAGGATTTGGGGTGTCAGGAGGTGAGATACTTGCTGCAGAATTCGTAATCTCTGACCTGCGCTTATAGCCACAGCATAGATGTGACTGGTCCAGTTACGTTTCTGGTCAAGATATTGATGGTGGGGGATTTAACGATGATAATGCTTCTGAATATCAAAAGGTAGATTTTTTTTCTCTCTCATTGGAGATGTTCACTGCTTGGCACTTGTGTGGCCAGAAGGTTGCTTGACACTTATCAGCTCAAGCCTGAATGTTGTTCAGGTCTTGCTGCTTGCAGGCACAGACTGCTTCAGTATCTGAAGAGTTGTGAGTCATCATCTAACATTCCCACTTCTGACTTATGTTGAAGAGAAAGTCGTCAATGAAACAGCTGGGATGTTTGGGTCTAGGACACTACCCTGAGAAACCCCTGAGGCAATGTCCTGGGCTGAGATGATTGGCCTCCACGAACCACAACCATCTTGTTTTGTGCGAGGTACGACTCCAGCAAGTGGAGAGTTTTCCCCCTGATTCCCAGTGACTTCAATTTTGCTAGGGATCCTTGATGCCACACTCACTCAAGTGTGGTTCAAGAAGGCAGCCCACCCCACCACCTTCTCAAGGGCAATTAAGGATGGGCAGTAAATACCCACATCGCATGAATGAATGAATAAAAAAGTGAAGTATCCCTTGTGTCATTGTTTTGGTCGAAAATATAACCCTGGTGGAATTGCCCCTCCCAATCACACCTCACTTCATAGAACATAGAAAATGGAGAAAATTTATGGCACAGAATGAGACCATTTAGCAATCGTGTCTGTGCCAGCTGAAAAAGAGCGATCCAGCCCAATCCCACTTTCCAGGTCTTGGGAATGGGATCTGAACAGATCTCAGAGCTCACATTATGTGAATGTTCTGTTGAAGTATTGGTGAGCTGATATACCAGGGGAGATTCACACTGTTAGACACAGTGTGAAATACATTCAAGTATTTATAAAACATTGTAACATGTGAGTAATATTCCCCATTGCTTTCTCAGCACTGATGGATTGTGAAGTGGGAGACAGCCAGAAGTCCCAGTGATCCACACTGACCCTCAGCTGAGAATGAAATGAGATAAAGTTCAATCTTCAGCAGCGAGTTGCTGCAGAGAGGTAAGAGTCCTGAATCAAGGAGAGACTTTCTCATACTGCTGTTGAATCTCATTTCAAACACTCCTTGAACTCTCTGCCGAGGAATTCAGAGCTGGAGAATGCCTGTAAAATCAGCCGAAAAAGGAAATAAAAAACACCCACCGTGGGGCTCAAACTCAAAAACTTGAGATTCAGAGTTTCATGCTTTCATCGACTGAGCTCACCAGGCCTGAGACAGTGTCCCCGTCCTGTGAGGTCATTGGACAGTGCAGCTGTTGGCTCCATCCCAGGGGCTGAATTTGTTCTGTAAACCATGAACCAGCTTCCTCTCAAATCCCAGGTTTATCAATAAATGCTCTTACAAAATCCCCAAAGTGTGATATATTCCTCTCACTCATCCAGAATAAAAGTTACATCTTTTGCTCTTTTTACCTTCCAAACATTGACTTCTATTTTGCTCAGCATTTATTTCTCTCTCCTTTTTATGTTGTGCATTTCCTAATAAACATTTCCTTTCAATTATTTATGAGGGATGAAATGAACAGAAGAGATTTTCTGCAATGGTACCAGGGGTGTGGGACAGAGCGAGTGGTTTGGATCTGGAATACACTGCCTGAGAGTGTGCTGGAGGCAGATTCAATCGTGGCTTTCAAAAGGGAATTGGATAAACACCTGAATAGAGAAAATTTGCAGGGTGACAATGAAAGGGCAGAGGAGTGGAATTAGCTGATTTGCTCTTGCAAAGAGCTGTCATGGACATGATGGACTGAATGGTCTCCTTCTGTACTGTAACCATTTGATTCCTTGATTCTAACTCTGTCAAAGTTGTTCTGAACTTGCTCTGCTCCAAGGAGAACAACCCCAGCTTTTCCAGTGTCTGCACATAACTGAAGTTATGAGGAACCATGGGGAACCCACTGTAAACCTTCCTCCAGACAGAAATACAACTGTTCACCACCACACTGTGACCCAGCTGTTCACAATATATATCAATGATTCGGATGTGGGGACCAAATGTACTATTTCCAAGTTCGCAGATGACACAAAACTAGGTGGGAATGTGTGTTGTGAGGAAGATGCAAAGCGGCTTCAAGGGGATTTGGACAGACTTAGTGAGTGGACAAGAAAGTGGCACATGGAATATAATGTGCAAAGATGTGAGGTTGTCCACTTTGGTAGGAGAAACAGATGTGCAGATCATTTCTTAAATGGTAAGAGATTAGAAAGTGTAGATGGACAAAGGGGCCTGGGTGTCCTTGTCAGTAAGTGACTGAAAGCTAACATGCAGGTGCAGCAAGCAATTAGGAAGCCGAATGACATGTTAGACTCTATCGCAAGAGGATTTAAGTACAGGAGTAGTGAAGTCTTGCTTCAATTGTATATAACCTTGGTTGGACTGCACTTTGGAATACTGTGTGCAGTTTTGGTCCCCTTACCTTAAGAAGGATATCATTGCCATAGAGGGAGTACAACGAAGGTTCACCAGACTTGTTCCCGGGGTGGCGGGACTGTCCAATGAAGAGATTTTGGGGAAACTGGGACTGTATTCTCCAGAGTTTCGAAGAATGAGAGGTGATCTCATTGAAACTTACCATATATTTAAAGGGATAGACAGGTAGATGAAGCTATTTCCTCCGGTTGAGGAATCTAGAACCAGGGGACACAATTTCAACATAAGGGGAAAGCCACTTAGGACAGAGACGAGGAGAAATTTCTTTACTCAGAGGGTTGTGAATCTTTGGAATTCTCTACCCCAGAGGGCTGTGGAAGCTCAGTCATTGAGTATGTTTAAAGCAGAGATTGACAGATTTCTAAATGCAAATGACATAAGGGATATGGACATAGTGTGGGAAAAAGGCATTGAAGTGGATGATCAGTCATCATCATATTGAATGGCGGGGTTGGCTCGACGGGCTGAATGGCCTACTCCTGCTCCTATGTTCCTATCAGTCTGCTAATTTCATATCCATGCTGTCATTGTCCCTTTTATTACATGGGCTTCAGTTTTACTGGCAGTCTAGTATGTGACATCATCAAGAAGGTTTTCAATAAGTTAAATAAGGAGAAATTGTTTCCAGTGGCAAAAGGGTCAGTAACCAGAGCATGTATTTATCAGGTGATTGAGAAAAGAACCAGAGGCGAAATGAGGTCGGGATTTATACGGTGATGTGTTGTGATTTGGAATGCACTGTCTGATCAGGACTTGAAAGCAGATTCAGTAGTAACTTTGAAAAGTAATATGAATAAATACTGGAAGGAAAATGTACAGATTACAGGAAAAAGCTGAGCATCAGAACTAATTGGATAACACAACCAAAGAGACAGCATTGACACAATGGACCAAATGGTCTCCTTCTTTGTGTATCATTCTATGGTTTTATGAACATAATGTTGGTACAATTGCTGAGTTGGAAGTGAAGTGAACCCAGATTCCGGGTATTCTAAACACCAGACCCAAACCAACTGAAACAAAAACAAGAAATGCTGGATTCACTCAGCAGGTCTGGCAGCATCTGTGGAAAGAGAAGCAGAGTTAACGTTTCGGGTCAGTGACCCTTCTTCGGAACTGACTGAACAAGCCTGTTGTTTAATCTCTGTTTTTCACACCATTTTCTCCTCGCTCTTTCTGTGTTTCCTGCCTGGTCTGTTCCTCTGACCTTCATTCCTGACACTCTATTGAGAATGGCCAACTCACTACGCCTCTCACTCCCACCGTCACTCCACCCCTTCACCCACTTCCAAACCTCTCTGTTGAACAGTACCTCACTTCTGCTCCTCTCCTCCATTAATATAACAGGAAAACATTTTCAAACAGACATTTCCAGACAGTGAACGTTTCAGTGAGACAAGGTAAAGAGCAGATTCATTCACTTTCAACACAGAGAGAGCAGCTCTCCCTGTTCAGTCTAAGGAGCAGCTGTAGTTTCACTCCCTTTAGTCTTAGAGACATGGGCCAGAATTTTAAGGGACCGTTGGAGATGGGAATGGAGGCTGGGGAAGGGGAGGGGGGGTGTATAAAATAGGGATGGAAGACGTCGGACCGGATATTTATGTCGGCGGCTGACATGGAGGGCAGACTTCGCACATCCACACAGCAAGAAGGCATTTAAAGTATTTATGAGTCCAATTGTCAGCAATTTTATTCACTGGGTCCAATTGAATTAATAGCACACGGGAACCACGGGGCTTCAGAGCCTCGCCTGGTTAAAGGAGGTGACTGGGAGGTGGGAGCTGAGTGTTGGCTTCACTGGGAAGCTGTCGGGTGAGGCAGCGTAACTTGGCAGCAAGGGTGGAGGGGGAAAGGGCATCCGGAAACACTATCAGGAGTGGGGGCCAATGTGCCAGCTCTGTAGGGTGAGCCACACCAGGGTGTTATTGGGGCAGTGCCACCTCATTGAGTGTGACAAATGAGGTAAATGTGGCTGGGTGTTGTTTACTGTGAAGGCCTTGCACTCAGGGAGGGGCAACCTGTCATGGGCGTCATTCACCCTGGATTCGAGGCTCCCATTGAAGAGGAGGAGGAGTAGAGAGGGAGGGAGGGAGGCGCAGGCGCCAGCAGGGACACCACAGCAGCTTGGGGGCCCACAGGAGGGCCAGCCTCGAACAGGAGGCTGGAGAAGGAGGCAGAGGAACACGTCAGCCGAGGTTCAACTACCTGCAGATGTCCGAGTGACAGTGTCTCCCCAGACTGCGCCTCTCCACGGAGGTTGTCACTGATCTCTCTGCCATGATGCAGCTGTGCCCCATGGGACTTGGTGGGCACCTGATGCCAGTGTCACTGAAGGTCACCGTGCCACTGAACTTCTCCACCAGCAGATCATTGCGGGGATCCACTGGCGATATGTGTGGAATCTCACAGTCTGTGGTGAATCAGTGCATCAAGGAGGTCACCAATGTCCTGTTCAGGAGGGCCGGTGACTATGTGCACATCGATCGAAACAGTCACGCTGAGAGGGCAATAGGATTCGGGCCATCGCTGGATTCCACCAGGTGTAGGGTGTCATCGACTGCACCCATGTGACCATCAAGGCTCCTGCAGACCAGCCAGCAGCCTTCAACAGGAAGGGCTTCCACTTGCTCAGTGTGTAACTGGTCTGTGACCATCACAAATGGATCCTACAGGTGTGTGCACAAATCCCGGGAAGCAGCCACAACGCCTGCATAACAAGGCTCTCCCAGGTGCCAGAACCTTTCCGTGGCCCCATGCGCTTTCTGAGATGGATCCTTGGAGACAAGGGCAACCCAGTGAGAACATGAGTACTGACGCCTGTGAGGAACCAACACAACGATTCAGAGGAGAGGTACAACACCTGCTGCGGGTCAACCCGAGCGACCATCAAAGAGGCCATTGGTCTCCTGAAGGTGAGATTCAGGCACTTAGATTGTTCCTGTGGAGCCCTTCAGTATGTCCCAGCGAGAGTCTCCCGTATCATGGTGGCTTGCTGTGCTCTGCACAATCTGGCATGACAGAGGGGTGAGGTGTTGACTCGTGTGGATATCATGGAATGTGATGTCTCCTCTGATGATGAGGATGTGGAGGAGGATGCTGCCCAAGCAGTGCCAGATGAAGGACCTCAGGCACAACAGGAAAGCCTCCATGAGATAGACACAAGGGAGACACGAGACACCCTTATACATTCACGTTTCCTTTGAGCCTTACCACCTTCTGGAACCACAGCAATAAAGTCTTAGCTTTAAACAGCCCTGTTGTCACCTCCTTCCTTCTACACTACAGCGCCCAGATACACATCGCACAGTGACAAGGCCGAAGCTTTGTGAACTCAGGGCTTGGTCCCTCACTTCCAGCCCCTTGGGAGGAAGGGTTGAAATGAAGTCCCAAAGGGCATCAACAATAGGAAGGAGACATAGTGAGAGAACATCATTTCTTTATTCTGTGTGACACCAAACACAACCCTATCCATCTGGAATGTACATTCACCCGTGAACCCCTCAGTGAATCTAGGTGCTCTTCTTAAATCTCTTCCGGGTGTTCCTACCTGCTACTCCCCCTGCTCTGTCAGCTGAGGTGGAGACATGCTGCTGACCTTGCTGCTCCATGGCTGGGGATGACATTGGCGGCCGTCCTCTGCTGCCTGAGGCCTGGAGGGCCCTGGCACACTGAGGGCCTCCTGCACAGGTACAGGGACCCCCTCTGTCATCGAGGATGATGGAGGTGCTGGCATCACTGGTGTCACTGGCAGAGGGACTTTGGAATTACCGTCCACACCAGGAGCACCCTGAGAGGGTCCCCCAGATGTAGCAGCCAGCTGCTCCTCCCCCTTATAAGACACACTTGTACCTCCCTGCTGACCTGAGAGGGACGTGGACCAAGTGGAGAGTTCAGGTGCCTCGTCCCCCCTCTCACCTTGTCACCACTGGATGGAGCTCCTGGACAAAGTGATGGAGTGCAGGTCTGTGCACATCTCCGGCAGCCACTGATTGATCGGCTGGATCTGGTTCTCCATGAGAGTCACCAATCTCTCAATGGAGGAAGCCAGACACACCCCCATCAGAGACAGTGCAGCACCCAAGGCCTGGATGGACTCCTCCATCGTCCGTGCTTGGGTACACATAGTCTCTGGCAACTCTGCCAGATGTTGCCTGACCTCTCACTGCAGCTGCAGCATTTCCCGTGTTGCTGGTGACACAAGAGGCACGTCGTCAGCCTAGGGCACAGCATGGGCCTGGCCTCCCACAAACCACCAACTCCCAGTGGCCTCGGCTGTCACAGCCTCCGCCAGCTGCCCGGGCCTGTCAGTGATGTGCTCACCAGTTTGTATGCCAGAATCTAACCGCGAACGGATACCCACCAACGTGAGAGTTTCTGTGCTGGTGAAGGGCGCAGGGGAATGAGGTGATAGTGCACCCTCTGAGGCTCCCTCCTCCTCCTCAGACATGTCCGGCTGTCCCCCAGTCTCTCCAGCTCTTTGCTTTTGTCGTTCATCCGGGCCTTCATGAGAAAACAGGGACATTGAAGGGTTAGGGTCTTCCCATCATGACATTCCAACCACCCCTAACGTGCAGCTCCATTGATGCAGTGGTGAACAGATGAGCAGTGTGGCTCCTTTGCAGCAGATGCTCCCTTGTGCCCCAGGAGATGTTCACTCACTCTCTTAGGTAGGTGTCCCTGTCTCTCCATCAGCTATGGAGCAGCTGCTTTGCTGCCCTGCCTGTTCCATGGCCTCCTCCTCCATCGGGATGAGGACATGGAGATAAGGCATCCACCGCCGGTCTTGACACGCTCTTTCCAATTGTGGGATGTCTTCTCCTGCAGACACAATGATGAACAAAGTTAGTCTCCCAGCGGGGACAAGCCCAACATCTCTGATGGTGATAGTCCAGCAGTCCATGATGGGGACACACGTATTCCTCCTGCATGTGGCCCCTCTCGAGGGACTGTGTGAGTTTATACAATGACTGACGTGCACCTCTCACCGAGATGCAGCCAAGCCACAGGCAGCATGTCCTGCTGCCCTTCCCCAATACACATGACTGGGTGGTCACTCCCTTTCCACCAAACACTCCCTCTCACTCTGCCACATGCAATGTCCAAAGGGTCCAAAGTGTTTTGAGTTTTCGCCTGAGCAGCCTGGATCCGGTCATTGACCCACTTCCTGTACTGGATTCATGTTCTGGGGGTGACCCCACGTCTGCTGACCTCACCGACTATCTTCAGCCAGCTTTGCTTGGTCAGGTGGGCAGGTCTCCACCTCCCATCCCTGGGGAAGAGGATCTTCCACCTTTCTCTTGCCACCTGGAGGAGAACCTGCAGGGAGGCATCGCTAAACCGTGGGACCATGGTCACTGCAGGCTCGCATTCAGCTCCTTACTCAGCAGGCAGCAGAGGCAGCAGAACGGGTCCTGGGGCATCAGAGGCAGCAGAATGGGTCCTGGGGCATCAGAGGCAGCAGAACGTGTCCTGGGACAGCAGAGGCAGCAGAACGAGTTCTGGGGCAGCAGTGACAGCAGAACGGGTCCTGGGGCAGCAGAGACAGCAGAACGGATCCTGGGGTGCAGAATCAGCAGAACGGGTCCTGGGGCAGCAGAGGCAGCAGAACGGGTCCTGGGGCATCAGAGGGCTCTCAGGAAGACACTCCTTTAAACCAGGCAGCCAGGCAGCAGTGAATGCAGGGTTGGTTAAATATGGTGTCAGCACCTGCCGTTGTGTCAGATGTCGGTGCCATCGCTGCCTTGTTCCCTGCCTCAGGTCCTTGTTTACATGGGCCCCACGCCTCCCCTTCATTAATTGGTCGGCTGCTCCGTGATCGGAGTTGGTCGGCCACATTTCACTCGTGTGGTGACGACACCCGCTTCCGGTGCCTCTGCCGAGAGCCGCACCGTTAGTTTAAAATTCAGCCCATGGGGCCAAGAGTGGAAAATCTCCCCTCTGATTCTCTCTACTTAAACTGATGGAGACACCAAATTAAAACTGATGAAACCAGGGATTGTATCCTGGTTCTTCAATCTAGTGTTCTCCCAACTGAGCTATTCCAGCCTCACTGTGAACTCATCTTCATTGGAGACAAATATAACTCCAGGTGGAATTTCCCCACCCGTTCATTCCTCACTTCAGGGGAATGGGACCCGACCAGATCGCGGAACTCAGATTATGTTAATGTTCTGCTCTTGATATCTTAATATTATCTTGCGTTTGAGACACTTTTAATCAGGTTCACAAACAAATTCTTCCATCATCCCTTCTCCCACATTCTCTCTCTCTCATTCATTCTTTATTCCTCACAATCCAGAAAGGGTTAGGAATCAGAGCTCACCTCCAAACCCTCTGCACACAGACCTCTATCTGTCACCCTGTTTGATCCAAGATCCAAGAGACCAGTCATTAAATTGCACTCTTTATAAACACAGAAAGCTGCCTCACAGTGTTGGACACAGAGTTAAATACACTGAAGTCTTTTGAAAAAAGTTCATCTTATGGGTTGTATAATGATGGAAATATACCTTCTGTAAGTAAATGAAACAGGGAATGGAGCGGTGTGAAACATTTCCAGACCATGTCCAACACGTTTCCACTCAGTGTGAAAACCCACCACGGAAAGAGTGGAACATTCAATCATTTGATCACATCATGATTAACATCACTCAGATGCCTGAATCATTAGGTCACTGCAGCTGGCTGCACAGCCAGGAGCTGTGCTGAAGGTGACAGCCATGATTGCGCATCTGACAAGGTGGCTGCAAGGTTAAGGTGATGGACTGCTAATGCATTGTGTTCTTCATGTATGGGTTCGAATCCCATCCTTGTTGTTAGTTTGTGAGCTGTATCGTTCCTTTATTTCTAATGGGGGACTTTTTGCATAAAGTCAGACTGGAAACCTGTTCTTGTCAATTTCCAGACGGTGTTTCCAGAATTGTTTATATATTATTAAAATTGAGACAGACAATTGGGATTCTTCACCCAAATTGGACTGGAATGAAGATCAAATTGGGATCACAAAACGGAGCAAGATTTTCCCTCCCTCCCTTCCTTCCATCTTTATATTCTCTGGATTTACACCAAGTGAAAGACTAATGGGAAAAGCAAACGGCGAGGGAGCAGAAGCAGAATATTATCCTTTGGCAAGAAATGTATTTTCAAATCTTCTTGATAGATTAAGTGAGTGAGCAATGCTTTGACAGATGGAGTTTAAAATGTGGGGTCATGTAATACTGAAGAAAGATAGATCAGAGTGTTTTTTGTAAGAGGTGAGATGTTAGAAACTGTGGAGGAGCCGAGACCCGAATACAGAATTACTAAAAGCTAGTGGACTGGGAGAAAATAATGTGAAAAGCGAACGGAATATGAAGTTTGGAACTCATGTTGCAGTTATATAAAGCTCTGTGCTCCTGAAGCGAATGTCCAAGCCCAGATTGTGGGGAATCTGTGGAGAGTGATTTGTTTTTTATTCATTCTTGGATGTGAGTATCGCTGATAAGGTGAGCATTTATTACCCATCCCTAATTGCCCTTGAGAATGTAGTGGTGAGCTGCCTTCTTGAACTGCTGCAGTCCATGTGGTGCAGGAACACCCACACCGCCGTTGGGGAGGGAGTTCCAGGATTGTGACCCAACAACAGTGAAGAAATGGCGATATAGTTCCAAGTCAGGATGGTGAGTGACTTGGAGGGGAACCTGCAGATGGCGAGTTCCCATGCATCTGCTGCCCTTGTCCTTCGAGGTGGTAGAGGTCACGGGTTTGAAAGGTGCTGTTGAAGGATACATGGCGAGTTACTGCAGTGCATATAGAGATGGTACACGCTGCAGACTCTGTGTACTGGTGGTGGAGAGAGTGAATGTTTAAGGTGGTGGGTTAGGTGGCGATTAAGTGGGCTGCTTTGTCCTGGATGGTATTGAGCTTCTTGAGTGTTGTTGAGTGGGATGTATTCCATCACACTCCTGACTTGTGCCTTGTAGATGGTGGACAGGTTTTGGTGTATCAGGAGGTGAGATACTTAGTTTAGTTTAGAGATACAGCACTGAAACAGGCCCTTCGGCCCACCGAGTCTGTGCCGACCATCAACCACCCATTTATATTAATCCGTTACTAATCCCATATTCCTACCACATCCCCACCTGTCCCTATATTTCCCGACCACCTACCTATACTATAGGACAATTTATAATGGCCAATTTACCTACCAACCTGCAAGTCTTTTGGCTTGTGGGAGGAAACCGGAGCACCCGGAGAAAACCCACACAGACACAGGGAGAACTTGCAAACTCCACACAGACAGTACCCAGAATTGAACCCGAGTTGCGGGAGCTGTGAGGCTGCGGTGCTAACCACTGCGCCACTGTGCCGCCCCCTGAATTCCTAATCTTTCCCACTTGCTGCAGAATTCCGAATCTCTGACCTGCGCTTATAGCTGCAGCATAGATCTGACTGGTCCCGTTTAGTTTCTGGTCAATGGTAACCCCCAACATATTGATGGTGGGGGATTCAGCGATGATAATGCTCTGAATATCAAAAGGTAGATTTTTTTCTCTCTCTCATTGGAGATGTTCACTGCTTGGCACTTGTGTGGCCAGAAGGTTTCTTGTCACTTATCAGCTCAAGCCTGAATATTGTTCAGGTCTTGCTGCTTGTAGGCACAGACTGCTTCAACTGAGGAGTTGTGAATCATCACCTAACATTCCCACTTCTGACTTATTTTGAAGGGAAAGTCGTCAATGAAACAGCTGAGGATGTTTGGGTCTACGACACTACCCTGAGAAACTACTGAAGCAATGTCCTGGGCTGAGATGATTGGCCTCCACGAGCCACAACCATCTTGTTTTGTGTGAGGTACAACTCCAGCAAGTGGAGAATTTTCCCCCTGATTCCCATTGACTTCAATTTTGCTAGGGATCCTTGATGCCACACTCACTCAAGGGCAGTCACTCTCCCCTCTCCTCTGGAATTCCACTCTTTCATCTCTGTTTGGACCAAGCTGCAATGAGATCATAACAACATAAGATCAGAACAACTAGTAGCAGGAGTAGGCCATTTGGCCCCTCGAGCTTGCTCCGTCATTCAATAGGATCATGGCTGACCTGATCATGACCTCAACCCCACTTTCCTGCCTGCCCACATAACCCTTGGCTCTCTTGTAGATAAAAATCTTGAAGACATTCAATGACCCAGCCTCCACTGCTCTCTGCGGTAGAGAATTCCAAAGGTTAATGACGCTCTGAGAGAAGAAATTCCTTCTTCAATGAAAAACCCCTAAATCTGAAACTGTGTCCCCTAGTTCTAGATTCCACCACGAGGGGAAACGTCCTCTCAGCATCTACCCTGTCAAGTCCCCTCAGAATCTTATATGTCTCAATACGTTCACCTTTCATTTTTCTCAACTCCAATGAGTATCGGTCCAACCTGCTCAACTTTCCTTATACGACAACCCCTTCATCACTGGAATAAATCTAGTGAACCTTCTCTGAACTGCCTCCAATGCAAGTATATCCCTCCTTAAATAAGGAAACCAAAACTGTACACAGTACTCTAGGTGTGGTTTCACCAGCACCCTGTACATTTGTAGCAACACTTCTCCACTTTTATGCTCCATTCCCCTTGCAATAAAGGGTAACATTCCATTTGCCTTCCTAATTATTTGCTGTACCTGCATGGTAACTTTTTGTGATTCATGTACGAAGACACCCAGATCCTTCTACACCGCAGCATTCTGTAATCTCTCACAATTTAAATAATATTTTCCTTTTCTATTCTTCCTACCAAAGTGGATAACCTCACATTTTCCCACATTCTATTCTATCTGCCAAATTATTTCCTGGAGCTGAGAGACCCTGGCAGAACCTAAACTGAGCATCGATGAGCAGATTATTGTTAAGTGTGTGGTGCTTGATAGCACTGTTGGTGACATCTTCCATCACTTTGTTGATGATTGATAGAAGACTGATGGGGCGGCAATTGGTCAGATTGGATTTGTCCTGCTTTTTTACGGACAGGGCACACCTGGGCAATTTTCCACATTGTTGAGTAGATGCCTGTGTTGTCGCTCTACTGGAACAGCTTGGCTGAGGGCGCAGCTAGTTCTGGAGCACAAGTCTTCAGTACTAGAGCCGGGATGTTTTTAGGGCCCATAGTCTTTGATGTACTGAGTGCCTTCAGCTGTTTCTTGCTATCATGTGGAGTGAAGCGAATTGGCTGAAAACTGGAAGCTGTGATGCTCGGGACCTCAAGAGGCCGAGATGAATCATCCACTGAGCAATTTCTGACTGAAGATGGTTTCAAATGCTTCAGCTTCATCTTTTGCACTGACGTGCTCGGCTCCACCAACATTGAGGATAGGGAAGTTTTTGGAGCCTCCTCATCTGGTTCGTTATTTAATTGTCCTCCACCTTTCATGACTGGAGCCCTAGTTTCTCAGGGCAGTGCCCTAGGCCCAACCATCCTCAGCTGTTTCATTGATGGCTTTCTCTTCAACATAAGTCAGAAGTGGGCATGTTCGCTGATGATTCACAACTCCTCAGATACTGAAGCAGTCTGTGCCTGCAAGCAGCAAGACCTGAACAACATTCAGGCTTGAGCTGATAAGTGACAAGCAACATTCTTTGATCTGATCCTGAGGGAGATAACCGTGCGTGGAGCGGCGGGATGGATGGAGGGTGACTCTGAAGAGGGTGTCTGAGCCTGGAGGGAAGAATCTGTGGAGAGTGGTCCTCAAAGGATGTCCGTGTCTGGAGATTTAGGATTCTGAAGAGGGTCTCCGAGCCCATAGTGCTGGGATGTATGGAGAGTGATCCTGAAGTGGGTGTCCGAACCTGGAATGGCGGGATCTGTGCAGAGTGATCCTGAAGTGGGTGTCCGAGCCTGGAGTGGCAGGATCTGTGGAGATTGGTCCTCAAAGGATGTCCGTGTCTGGAGATATAGGATCTCCGAAGAGGGTCTCCGAGCCTGTAGTGCTGGGATGTATGGAGAGTGATCCTGAAGTGGGTGTCCGAACCTGGAATGGCGGGATCTGTGGAGAGTGATCCTGAAGTTGGTGTCCGAGCCTGGAGTGGCAGGATCTGTGGAGAGTGATCCTGATGAGTGTGTGTAAACCAGGAATGGAAGCTTTCTGTGGAGGTACAGGAAGAGGCCATTCATTCCCAGCATTTTGTAAAGGTTTAGCATAACTTATATGCTTTTACTCTATGCCTATATTAATAAATCCAAGTGTCCTGTTTGCTCTTAGTTACCTTTTCAATCCTTCTAACATTGGTGTACATTGTCTCTCTGCTCCTGCACCCACTTTAGAATTGTCATGTTTCATTTATATGGCCTCTCCTCATACTTCCTTCCAAATTGTATCACTTCACACTTCTCTGTGCAAAATTTCATCTGATATGTGAAAGCCGATTTTACCAGTTTTTTTTAAGTTCCCCTGAAGTGTGTTACTATCACTGGCATCGGACAAAATTCCTGAGCATTCTTTGATGCTATCTCCATAGACAGAGCAATCTTCCGCGAGCTCAAATGTAGGATTTTGTGTGTTTGGTATCTTACTTCACCCACCAATATAAGCACAAATATGTCACGTAAATCTTGTTCACTGCAGTCCCTGCTGCTGTTTGCTGCCTATATTTACAGACTTTTATCTCAACCTCGTCACCATGTTCTCTAATATATTCAGGGGGCATCAGCAGAGAAAATGTTCACCAAGCGTGGCAAGTGCAAGGAAGTGTTTATTTACATCATAATGTCATGAATATAATATACAAATACATTACATGTGTGAATCATCAAGATGTGTCTGAATAAATGGAACCCCGTTACTATAAACACTGTCACCTTTCAATGTTTAGCGGACAGGTTTGACGGCTTGATGTGTGTGATTCCCTCATTAATGTGTTTGCACAAAGTTCGGGGAAAGACTGAGATATGAATAATTTATAGGGACATTTTTTAAGCATATCTCCACATCTCTCACTCACAAAGATCTGCAAACACATGGATTCCAAAAGAACCTGAGTACAAAATCACCTAAAATAAACACAGCCAGAGAGTCTTTCAATAACCTGTAGCTCAGGGAAAGTACATGATGTTATGGAAGTGATTCTGTTTCTTCTGTTAAAATATTTTTTGAAGAAGTCATAATCAAACTGAATAAATGTAGGACCAGTTCTTTTTCAAGAGAGCACCAAAAGAGCCAATTTGGCAACTATGTTTACTGTTTGTCACATAATTCAAGTTAAAAATAGAACAGAAACCATGGTAACAGGGAGATGTGGTTAGTGAAGTCATTTGCGCCCCTTGATTGGACAAGCTCGCAGCAGCAACGTACACCTAAGACAGCAGAAAACTCACAAGCTTTTGGTTGTAGAGTCAGTGTGTTTTACCTGCTGGAGTGAGCAGCTGATAAAGTTAGCCTGAAGAAGTGTCAAGGAAGGAGAGAAGACCACAACCCAGCTTGTTTTCCAGAAAATCTTTAAAAGATCCTGAGAAGTCCAGTGTGTTAATTCATCTTATCGCATGTCTTTGAAGAAGGCCTGCTAAAATTAATTCTCAGTGCCTTCTGAAAGGAACTGTTCTAAAATACCCTAGTGACCTGTCTACGTATACTCAGAAGTTAGACTGTATTCCAATTTTGGAGCAACGTATCTCATCTGATGTTTTCTTCAAAAATGAGCAAGTAACCAGCCCAAGAGTTTTTTTTTTGTGTTTGTAACAAAATTTAAAAAATTTTAAAAAAACATCCCTTTTATCTTTTCTGTTAACCGGTGTATGTGTGTGTGCGCATGTGGCTCGAAGATTTTTTAAAAAGACTTTAAAAGCAAAGGTGAAAAGGGAACTTTTAAAATTTCCACCTGTGTGTTTATGCTTTACTTCATGACTAGTTAAAACTTGTTCTACTATAAATGAATCATTTTGTGGTTCATTAAAGAAATCTGGTCAGTGTCTTCTATTCTGGGAAAAATAGAGTATATGATTGACTGTTTCAGTAAGTGGGAAAAGTTGAAGTAGATGTTGTGACCTGTGGAGAAGTGGGATGAGAATAAAGAGTGCCCTCCTCTGCCCTTAGTTGTCACAGCATTTGTGATCTGGCTCAGTAGCTTCGTTGGCTCGAGCGTTTGTCCAATAACCAGAAAATCGTGGATTCATATCCTTGCTTCAAAAGTTTAGCAATCAATCGTTTACATCTGTTTTCTTGTGAACTTTAACTTTTCTTATGAATTTTATTCACACAAGAAAACAGCTCAGTGGGTGCCTTTGTGAAGGATGTCAGTTTGGAATGGCTGTTCCTCCTTGTACAAATGTTCAATGCTAATATTTCAACGGCAACTCAATCCCCTACAATTTCTTTGAGAGCAATGTGTTTGCAGTTGCATTGAACCTGGAAAACAGCTCAACATTAATCTCACTGAAGGAAAGTGTGACCGTGTTGTATGTTTCAGACTGTTCGTGCCGTTTTGTGTCTTTTTTAACCAAGACTATAACACGACGCAAAGGGGAGGGTTGATCCGAGGTTTAGAATATAATATTCAGTCAGGAGCAAGAAAAATCAAAAGGACCAAAATAAGAAAACCCAGTCCACAGATTTGAGAATCTGTAGATCCGCTTTGGGAAAGTGAATCAGAGCAGAATGAAGGGTGAACTGTCCGACTGCCCAGAAGAGATGAAGACACAGCTCAGTCAGCACGCTCCCCTGGTTTATGATGCTGGAACATTCCTCACACAGAAATTATTCAATCAATACTCATCTGCCAAGTCGGTCTGAGGCTGTGCCTCTCTGATCATGTGGAATTAAAGCAATTCTTCCAGTCAGTTAGTTCAGTTGTCATTTCATGAGAAATTCGGTCATCATGACTTCGTCAGTGACCTCATGGTTCAGGTGTCTGAGTGATGTTAATCATGATGTGATGAAATGATTGTATGTTCCAGTTTTTCCGTGGTGGATTTTCACATTGAGTCGAAACGTGTTGGACATGGTCTGGAAATGTTTCACACCGCTCCATTCCCAACAGGCCATGACCTGATGTGATGGAAATTGCATTTACTTACAGAAGCTGCATTTCCATCATTGCACATCTGGCTGCACAGCCAGGATCTGTACTGTCCAAACAGCTGACAAGGTGGTCGAGAGGTTAAGACGGTGGCGTGCTAATGCATTTTGCTTTGCATGTGTGGGTTCGGATCCCAATTTTGTCATTAGCTTATGAAGTGTCTAGTACATTGTTGTGGGGGAGCTTTTGTGGAAAGTTGGCCTGGAAACATGTTCTTGTCAATATCTCGCTGGTGATTCCAGAATTGTTTATACTTTATTTAAATTGAGACAGACAATCGGAATTCTTCACCCAAATTGGACTGGAATGAAGATCAAATAGGGATCACGAAAAGGAGGAAGATTTTTCGCTCCCTCCCTCCTTCCATCTTTACTTTCTCTGGATTTACACCAAATGAAAGACTAACGGGTAAAGCAAATGGCGAGGGAGCAGAAGCAGAACATTATCCTTTGGCAAGAAATTTATTTTCAAATCTTCTTGATAGCTTAAGTGAGTGAGCAATGCTTTGGCAGATGGAGTTTAAAATGAGGGGTCATCTAGGACCTACGAAAGATAGATCAGAGTGTTTTTTATAAGTGGTGAGATGTTAGAAACTGGAGAAGCAGAGACCCGAGTGCTGAATCACTAAAAGCTAGTGGACTGGGAGAAAATAATGTGAAAGGCTAATGGAATCTGAAGATTGGAACTCATGTTGTAGTTATATAAAGCTCTGTGCTCCTGAAGTAAATGTCCAAGCCCGGATTGTGGGGAATCTGTGGAGAATAATTTGTTTTTTATTCATTCTTGGGTGTGAGTATCGCTGGCAAGGCTGGCATTTATTGCCCATCCCTAATTGCCCTTGAGAATGTGGTGGGGAGCTGCCTTCTTGAACTGCTGCAGTCAATGTGGTGTAGGAACACCCACAGTGCTATTGCGGAGAGAGTTCCAGGATTTTGACCCAACAACAGTGAAGAAATGGTGATATGGTTCCAAGTCATGATGGTGAGTGACTTGGAGGTGAACCTGCAGGTGGTGGTGTTCCCATGCATCTGCTGCCCTTGTCCTTCGAGGTGGTAGTGATCACGGGTTTGGATGGTGCTGTCGAACGTTACTTAGCGAGTAACTGCAGTGCATCTTGTAGGTGGTACACACTGCTGCCACTGTGCTCTGGTGGTGGAGGGAGTGAATGTTTAAAGTGGTGGGTGAGGTACCGATGAAGAGGACTGCTTTGTCCTGGGTGGTATTGAGATTTTTATGTGTTGTTGGAGCTGCAGCTATCCAGAAAAGTGGAGAGTATTCCATCACACTCCTGACCTGTGCCTTGTAGACAATGGACAGGCTTTGGCATGTCAGGAGGTGAGATACTTGCTGCAGAATTCCCAATTTCTGACCTACGCTAAAAGCCGCAGCATAGATGTGACTGGTCCAGTTTAGTTTATAATCAATGGTAACCCCCAAGATGTTGCTGGTGAGGGATTCAGTGATGATAATGCTGCTGAGTATTAAAAGGTAGATGGTTTGATTCTCTCTCATTGGAGATGTTCACTGCATGGCACTTTTGTGGCAATCAAGTCGCTTGTCACTTATCAGCTCAAGCCTGAATGTTGTTCAGGTCTCGCTGCTTGCAGACATGGACTGCTTCAGTATCTGAGGAGTTGTGAATCATCACCTAACATTCCCACTTCTGACTTAAGTTGAGGGGAAACTCATTAATAAAACAGCCGAGGATGGTTGAGCCAAGGACCCTGAGAAACTCCTGAGGCAATGTCCTGGGCTGAGATGATCGGCCTCCACCAACCATAATCATCTTGCTTTGTGCTAGGTTGGACTCCAACAAGTGGACAGTTTTCCCCTGATTCCCATTGATTTCAATTTTGCTAGGGATCCCTGATGCCACACTCACTCAAGGGTAATTACTCTCACCTCTCCTCTGGAATTCCACTCTTTCCTCTCTATTTGGAACAAGCTGCAATGAGGTCATAAGAACAGAAATAGTAGCAGGAGTAGACCATTTGGCCCCTCGAGCCTTCTCTGCCATTCAATAGGATCATGGTTGATCTGATCATGGCATCAACCCCACGTTCTTGCCTGCCCCCCATAACCCTTGACTTCCTTGTAGATAAAAATCCAAGGATGAATGACTGTCTGAGTGAAGAAATACCTCCTCATTTCCTTCTTAAATGGAAAATCCGTAATTCTGAAACTGTGTCCCCAAGTTCTAGATTCCACCACGAGGGGATACATCCTCTCAGCATCGACCCTGTCAAGACCCTTCAGAATCTTAGCTGTCTCAATGCGATCACCTCTCATGTTTCTAAACTCCAATCAGTATAGATCCAACCTGCTCAATCCTCCTCAAAAGACAACCCCTTCATCACAGGAATAAATCCAGTGAACCTTCTCTGAACTTTTTTTTATTTCCAAAATATACTTTATTCGTCAAAAAAACTATAAAAAGATACATTACAAAACAGTTCAAAAACAGCACCAAGTCAAAAATGCAAAGATTGCAAAGGAGATCAGTTTCCTTCAGTACAGGAGTGAATTGCCTCACAACCCTTCCATTTCATTTTACCTGCCATGTACTTTTTGCAGCAAACAAATATTTTTTGGAATAAAAACAAGAAATGCTGGAACCACTCAGCAGGTCTGGCAGCATCTGTGGAAAGAGAAGCAGAGTTAACGTTTCGGGTCACTGACCCTTCTTCGGAACTGACAAATATTAAAAATGTCACAGGTTATAAGCAAGTGAGGTGTGGGTGGGGCAAGAGATAACAAAGGAGAAGGTGCAGGTTGGACAAGGCCACATAGCTGACCAAAAGGTCATGGAGCAAAGGCAAACAATATGTTAATGGTGTGTTGAAAGACAAAGCATTAGTACAGAATAGGTGTTAACGGACTGAATATTGAACAGCAGCAAGTGCAAACCTGAAAAAAAACAGTGGGTAAGCAAACTGAATAAACTAAGATGAAATGAAATAAATGCAATATAAAAGGTTGCAAAAAATGTAAAAAAGCAAAAAAGAAGAAAAAAGAAAAAACAACTAAAAATGAAAGTAAAATCGGGGGCTGTCATGCTCTGAAATTATTGAACTCAATGTTCAGTCCGGCAGGCTGTCGTGTGCTTATTCAGTAAATGAGATACTGTTCCTCGAGCTTGCGTTGACGTTCACTGGAACACTGCAGCAATCCCAGGACAGAGATGTGAGCATGAGAGCAGGGGGGAGTGTTGAAATGGCAAGAAACCGGAAGCTCAGGGTCCTGCTTGCGGACCGAACGGAGGTGTTCCGCAAAACGGTCACCCAGTCTGCGCTTGGTCTCCCCAATATAGAGGAGACCACATTGTGAGCAGCGAATACAGTATACTACATCGAAAGAAGTACAAGTAAATCGCTGCTTCACCTGAAAGGAGTATTTGGGGCCTGGGAAAGTGAGGAGAGAGGAGGTAAATGGGCAGGTATTACACCTCCTGCGATTGCAGGGGAAGGTGCCATGGGACGGGGACGAGGTGGTGGGGGTAATGGAGGAGTGGACCAGGGTGTCGCAGAGGGAATGATCACTTCGGAATGCTGACAGGGGAAGGGAGGGGAAGCTGTGTTTGGTAGTGGCATCACGCTGGAGGTGGCGGAAATGGCAGAGGATGATCCTTTGGATATGGAAGCTGATGGGGTGGAAAGTGAGGACAAGGGGAACCCTGTCACCGTTCTGGGAGGGAGGGGAAGGGTTGAGGGCAGAAGTACGGGAAATGGGCCGGACACGGTTGAGGGCCCTGTCAACAACAGTGGGGGGGATTCCTCGGTTGAGGAAAAAGGAGGTCATACCAGAAGCACCGTCATGGAAGGTAGCATCATCAGATCAGATGCGTCGAAGATGGAGAAACTGGGAGAATGGAATGGAGTCCTTACAGGAGGTAGGGTGTGAAGAAGTGTAGTCGAGGTAGCTGTGCGAGTCGGTGGGCTTATAATGGATATTAGTAGACAACCTATCCCCAGAGATGGAGACAGACAAGTCGAGGAAGGGAAGGGAAGTGTCAGAGATGGACCATGGAAGGGTGAGAGAAGAGTGGAAATTGGAAGCAAAGTTGATAAAGTTTTCCAGTTCGGGGCGGGAGCAGGAAACGGCACCGATACAGTCATCAATGTACCGGAAAAAGAGTTGGGGGAGGGGGCCTGAGTAGGACTGGAACAAAGAATGCTCGACATATCCCACAAAAAGACAGGCATAACTAGGACCCATGCGGGTACCCATAGCGACACATTTGACTTGAAGGAAGTGCGTGGACTTGAAGGAGAAGTTGTTCAATGTGAGAACAAGTTCAGCCAGGCGGAGGAGGATGTTGGTGGATGGGGACTGGTTGGGCCTCTGTTCCAGGAAGAAGCGGAGAGCCCTCAAACCATCCTGTTGGGGGATGGAGGTGTAGAGCGATTGGACGTCCATAGTGAAGAGGAGGCGGTTGGGACCAGGAAACTGGAAATTGTCAAAATGACGTAAGGCGTCAGAAGAGTCACGGATGTCGGTGGGAAGAGACTGGACCAGCGGAGAAAAGATAGAGTCTAGATAGGAAGAAATAAGTTCAGTGGGGCAGGAGCAGGCTGACACAATGGGTCTGCCGGGACATTCCCGTTTGTGGATTTTGGGAAGGAGGTAGAAGCGGGCTGTCCAGGGTTGCGGGACTCTGAGGTTGGAAGCTGTAGAGGGAAGATCTACAGAGGAGATGAGGTCAGTGTCAGTCCTTTGGATGGTGGCTTGATTTTCGGCGATGGGGTCATGGTCCAGTGGGCGGAAGGAAGAAGTGTCTGTGAGTTGGCGCTGAGCCTCTGCAAGGTAGAGGTCAGTATGATATACAACAACAGCACCACCCTTGTCTGCAGGTTTAGTTTAGTTCAGAGATACAGCACTGAAACAGGCCCTTCGGCCCACCGAGTCTGTGCCAACCATCAGCCACCCATTTATACTAATCCTACACTAATCCCATATTCCTACCACATCCCCACCTGTCCCTATATATTTCCCTACCACCTACCTATACTAGGGGCAATTTATGATGGCCAATTAACCTATCAACCTGCAAGTCTTTGGCATGTGGGAGGAAACCGGAGCACCCGGAGGAAACCCACGCAGACACAGGGAGAACTTGCAAACTCCGCACAGGCAGTACCCAGAATCGAACCCGGGTCCCTGGAGCTATGAGGCTGCAGTGCTAACCACTGCGCCACTGTGCCGCCCATGGTTTGATGACCATGTAGGGGTTAGACCTGAGAGAACGGAGTGCCTCAAGTTCAGAGGGGGACAGGTCAGAGTGAGTGAGGGGGGCAGAGAAATTGAGATGACAAATGTCTGGCCGACAGTTTTCAATGAAGACATCAAGAGTGGGTAAGTGGCCAGGGGGTGGGGTCCAGGTAGAGGGAGAATGCTGGAGGTGGGTGAATGGGTCTGCTGGTCGGGAGGAGGACTCCTGGTCAAAGAAGTGAGCCTGGAGGCGGAGAAATATTTTCTGGATTCAGCCCGAGGGGATTTCCATGGATGCAGTCACTCAGTTCACCTTGGTGGGGGTGCCTTACACAGTGGTCTTCCCCAGTGAACCTTTGCAGCGGCTGCCCCAAGCTGTAGTGCATCCCTCAGCACGTAGTCTTGGACCTTGGAATGTGCCAGTCTGCAACATTAGGTCGTGGACAACTCTTTGCGCTGGAAGACCAGCAAGTTTCGGGCAGACCAAAGGGCGTCTTTCACCCAATTGATAGTCCTCCTGCAGCAGTTGATGTTTATCTCGGTGTGCATCCCTGAGAACAGCCTGTGGAGCACAGACTCCTGTGTTACACAGCTGCTTGGGATGAACCGCGATAAAAACCACTGTATCTTTTTCTACACCTGCTTTGCAAAGACAGACAGGGCAGTCCTCTCTCCTCTGTCTTGTTTGTTTGCTGTATTGAACCCTTTGCTGAGTCTATTAGGAAGGATGCAAGCATAAGGGGGTGTTACAATCCGAGGCAGTGGAGTCACTCAGGTTAAAACTTCCCTGTACCTGGATGACGTCGCCGTCTTTTGCTCGGATCCGCTGTCCGTTCGCAGACTGATCAGCATCTGCGACCAGTTCGAACTCGCCTCGGGAGCCAAAGTTAACCACGGCAAGTGCGAGTCCATGTTCTTTGGGAACTGGGCTGACCGATTCTTTGTCCCCTTCACCATCAGGTCAGACTACCTGAAGGTGCTGTGGATATGGTTTGGAAGGGCTGGGACGTGCACCAAAACCTGGAAGTAGCGAGTAGCCAGGATACACCATAAGCTGAGCATGTGGGGCAGCGATCTCTCTCCATTGCGGGTAAGAACCTGGTCATCAGGTGCGAGGCGCTCACGTTGCTGTACATGGTGCAGGTCTGGCCCATACGCCACTCCTGCGCTGTGGCGATCACCCGAGCCACTTTCCGCTTCATATGGGGTTCCAAAATGGACCAGGTCTGGAGGAACACGATGTTCAAACCCCTGGATAAGGGCGGGAAAAATGTACCCAACGTCGCCCTCATCCTGATGACTACCTTCGTGTGCGGTTGCATCAAGCTGTGCGCAGATCCCCAGTACACAATCTCCAAGTGTCACTACGTGCTGAGGTTCTATCAGTCCCCAGCGTTGTGAAGGATGGGCCTGGTCACATTGCCGCGGAATGCTCCATCCAGTTGGACCGTGCCGTACCACCTATCCTTCGTGGGAAAGTTTCTGTGGAAAAACATTTTTGACCACCAATCCTTCAGGTAGTGGTCTGCACGGAATGTCCTCAAGGCCCTACAGGAAAAGGAGATGGTGGATCCAGTCGGATGGTTCCCCGAGCAAACTGCCAAAGTTATTTTGCGGAATGCCTCATCACCAGAACTTTCACACCAGCACCAAGATGAAACTTGGCTGGTGGTGAGAAGAGCCGTCCCCATCAGATCCTTCCTGCACGCCCGAAGTCTCACCCCCTCCGCACAATGCCCTCGAGGTGGCTGTGGTGGGGAAGAGACAGTTGCCCACCTCTTTCTCTGAATTGCCTCCAGTGCAAGTATATCCCTCCTTAAATAAGGAGACCAAAACTGTACACAGTACTCCAGGTGTGGTTTCACCAACACCCTGTACATTTGTAGCAAGACTTCTCTCCTTTTATACTCCATTCCCCTTGTAATAAAGGGTAACATTCCATTTGCCTTCCTAATTATTTGCTCTGCCTGCATGCTAACTTTTTGTGATTCATGTTCGAAGACACCCAGATCCTTCTATACCGCAGCATTCTGTAGTCTCTCGCAACTTAAATAATATTTAATTTATCTGTTCTTACTACCAAAGTGAATAACCTCACATTTTCCCACATCATACTCCAGCTTCCAAATGTTTGCCTGGATCCGAGAGGCCCTGGCGGAATCTAAACTGAGCATCGATGAGCAGATTATTGCTAAATGCGTGGTGATTGATAGCACTGTTGATGACATCTTCCATCACTTTGCTGATGATTGATAGTAGACTGATGGGGCGGTAATTGGTCAGATTGGATTTGTCCTGCTTTTTTTTTTATGGACAGGACACACCTGGGCAATTTTTCACATTGTCGAGTAGCTGTTTGTGTTGTAACTCAGAAAAAAATTATCTCAATAAATTAGCGGCTGGAAGCACGTTTCTCATCGGGTTGAATAATTTCTGTGTGAGGAATGTTTCAGCATCATAAACCAGGGGAACGTGCTGACTGAGCTGTGTCTTCATCTCTTCTGGGTAGTCGGACAGTTCACCCTTCATTCTGCTCTGATTCACTTTCCCAAAGCGGATCTACAGATTCCCACATCTGGAGACTGGGTTTTCTTGTTCGGTTCCTTTTGATTTTTCTTGCTCCTGAATGATAATATATGCCAACCTTGGATCAACCTTGCGTTGTGTCCCAGTCTTGGTTAAGAGCGACACATAACGGCACCAACACTCTGAAACAAACAACACAGTCACACTTTCCTTCAGTGAGATTAATGTTGAGGCGGTTTCCATGTCGAATGCAATTGTGAACAAATTTCTCACGAAGAAATTGTGGGTGATTTGAGTATTTGCACTGAATTTCTGTGCAAGGAGGGACAGTTTCAAACAGCCATTCCGAAATCACTTCCTTCACAAAGACAAAGACTGTGCTGTCTTGACGTGTCACTCAACTTCACAAACAAATTTGAACTCGAAGTTCAGGAGAAGACAGAGTGGTGAATGATTGATAGTGTAATCTTTGGATGAGAAAAGATACTAAACATACAAAATCCAACATTTGAGATAGCGTGTAAGATTGATCTTTCCATGGAGATGTTCACTGGAACATTAGAACAGGCCCAAGACAGAAATGTTGACATGAGAGCAGGGGGGAGTGTTGAAATGGCAAGGAACCAGAAGCTCGGGGTCATGCTTTCGGACTGAGCCGAGGTGTTCCACCTAATCTGCGTTTGGTCTCCCCAGTTTAGAGGAGACCACATTGTGAGCAGTGAATATAGTATACATAATTGAAAGAAGTACAAGTAAATCGCTGCTTCACCTGAAAGGAGTGTTTGGGCTTTTGATAATGAGCAGAGAGGAGGGAAAAGGGCAGGTATTATATCTCCAGCGATTGCATGAGAAGGTGCCTTGGGAAGGGGACGAGGTGTCAGGGATAATGGTGGAGTAGACCAGGGTGTTGTGGAGGGAACGATCCCTTCGGAATGTTGTCAGGGGATGGGAAGATGAGGTAGGTGGTGGCATCACGCTGGAGGTGGCGGAAATGGTGGAGGATGATCCTTTGGATGTGGAGGCAGGTGGGGTGGAAAGTGAGTCGCAGTTCTGGGAGGGAACGGAATGGGGAGGGCAGAGGTTGAGGGACCTGTCAACTACACTGGGAGGGGGGTGGGGCGGCAGGGTTGAAATCTAGTGATGTTGTTGAATTTAATTTCAAACACTCCTTGAACTCTTTGCCGATGAAGTCTGAAAAAGGGAAGAACAACCACACAACAAGGGTCTCAAATCCAAGACCCTGAGATTAAAGGTCTCATGCTCTACCAACTGAGCTAACAAGGCCTGATACAGTACTACTACTCTGTCTGTTATTGCACGGATGCAGCTGTTGGCTCCACCCCAAGTGTGAGAATTTGTTCCCACCAAACATGAAGCAGCTTCCTATCAATTCCCCAGATTATCAGTAAATCTACTTACAGACGCCCCAAAGTGTGATATATTCCTCTCACTCATCAATAATAAAACTTTCTTTTCACCTTCCAAATGCTGCCATCTATTTTGTCAATATTTATTTCTCTCTCCTTTTTATTTAATTCATGCATTCCTTAGGAATTTTTTCCCAATTATTTCTGAGGGAAGAAATGAACAGATCTGGCAGCTCAAAACTGGGCATCCATGAGACACTGCGGGTCATCAGCAGCAGCAGAATTGTATTTAAACACAATATGTTACCTCCTGGCCTGGCATATCCCTCACTCTACCATTACCATCAAGCCAAGGGAGCAATAGTGGTTCAATGAAGTGTGCAGGAGGGCATGTCAGGAGCAGCACCAAGCAGACCTAAAAATGAGGTGTCAACCTGGTGAAGCTACAACACAGGATTACTTGCATGTCGAACAGTGGAAGCAGCATGCAATAGACAGAGCTATGCGATCTCACAACCAACAGATCAGATCAAATCTCTGCAGTCCTGCCACATCCAGTCCTGAATGGTGGTGGATAATTAAACAATTAACAGGAGTCACAGAGAGTCATAGAGTCGTACAGCATAGAACCAGGCCCTTCGGCACACCGCGTCCATGCCGACCATCATGCCCATCTGTACTAATCCTACCTGCCTGCATTAATTCCATATCCCTCTATGCCTTGCTCATTCAAGTACCTGTCCAGATGCCTCATAAATGTCACTGCTGTTCATGCCTCCACCAGGCAGCTCATTCCAGATACCCACGATTCTTTATGTGAAAAATTTACCCCTTTGATCCCCTTTAAACCTCCTCCCTCTTACCTTAAATCTATGCCCTCTAGTTTTAGTCACCCCTACATGGGAAACAGACTCTGGCTATCTACACTATCTATGCCTCTCATAATTTTATATACCTCTATCATGTCCCCTCTCAGCCTCCTTCACTCCAGGAAAAACAGACCCAGCCTATCCAATCTCTCTTTATAACTCAGGCCCTCCAAACCAGGCAGCATCCTTGTGAATCTTTTCTGCACCCTCTCTATCTTAATCACATCTTTCCTGTAGTGCAGCCACCAGAACTGCACACAGTACTCCAAATGCGGCCTAACCAACGTTATTTACAACTGTAACATGACGTCCCAACTCTTGTACTCAATGCCTCAGCCGATGAAGTCAAGCATGCCAGACGCCTTCTTTACCACCCTGTCTACCTGTGTTGCCACTTTCAGGGAACTATGTACTTGCACCCCAAGGTCTCTCTGCTCAACAACACTCCCCAGGCCCTGCCATTCAGTGAAAATGTCCTGCCCTGTTTTAACTTCCCAAAATGCATGACTTCACACTTGTCCGCGTTAAATTCCATTTGCCAATCCCTTGCCCACTTTTCCAGTTGATCTATATCCTGTTGTAAACTTAGACAACCTTCTTCACTGTCCACTATACCACCAATTTTGGTGTCATCTGCAAACTTACTAATCATGCCCCTTACATTCACATCCAAGCCATTAATATATACGACAAACAACAGAGGGCCCAGCACCGATCCCTGCGACACACCACTGGTCACTGGCCTCCAATCTGAAAAACAACCCTCCACTACCACCCTCTGCCTCCTATCACCAAGCCAATTTTGTATCCAATTGGCTAGCTCACCCTGGATTCCATGTGTTTGAACCTTCTGGACCAGCCTACCATGCAGGACCTTGTCAAAGGCCTTGCTAAAGTCCATGTAAACAGCATTCATCGGCCTGCCCTTGTCAATCCTCTTGGTCACCACCTCGGAAAACTCAATCAAAATCATGAGTCATGATTTCCCACGCACAAAGCCATGCTGACTCTCCCTAATCTGACCTTGCCTTTCCAAATGCATATAAATCCTGTCTCTCAGAATCCCTTCCAAGAACTTTCCCACCACTGATGTAAGGCTCACCGGCCTGTAGTTCCCTGGCTTATCCCTGCTGCCCTTCTTCAATAAAAGCATAGCATTAGCTATCCTCCAGTCTTCCGGTACCTCACCTGTGGCTAACGATACAAAAATCTCGGCCAGGGCCCCAGCAATCTCCTAGCTTGCTTCCCATAGCATCCTAGGATAGACCTGGTCAGACCCTGGGGATTTATCCACCTTAATGCGCTTCAATACCTCCAACACCACTTCCTTTGTAATGTTGATATGCTTCAGGATATTGCTGTTCCCTCCCTTGAACTCACTGGCTTCCATGACCTTCTCCACGGTAAATATGGACGAGGAATATTCATTTAAGACCTCGCCCATTTCCCGAGGCTCCACACATAGATTACCACACTGATCCTTAAGGGGACCTACTGTCTCCCTGGCTACCCTTTTAATCTTAATATACTTATCGAATCTTTTAGGATTCTCCTTTATCTTATCTGCCAGGGAGATCTCATGGCCCCTTTTCGCCCTCCTAATTTCCTTCTTCAGTGTAGTCCTACATCCCCTATACTCCTCGAGGGTCTCGCTCGATCCCAGCTGCCTATACCTGACATATGCCTCCTTCTTTATCCTGACCAGGCCCTCAATACCCCTAGTCAACCAAGGTTCCCTAAACTTGCCAGCCTTGCCCTTCCATCTAACAGGAAATTGCCAGCCCTGAATTCTTCCGATCTCACTTTTAAAAGCCTCCCACTTGCCAGATGTCCCTTTACCTGTAAACAGCCTCTCCCATTCAACTTTTGAGAGTTCCTGTCTGATGCTATCAAAATTAGCCTTCCCCCAATTTAGGACTTCAACCTGAGGACCAGTCCTATCCTGTTCCGTAACGATCTTGAAGCTAATAGAGTTATGGTCACTGGTCCCAAAGTGCTCCCCCACTGACACATCAACCACCTGCCCATCCTCATTTCCTAAGAGGCGGTCAAGTGTAGCCCCTTCTCTAGCAAGGCCATCCACATACTGCTTCAGAAAACTATCCTGGACACACTTAACAAATTTTTCCCCATCTGACCCCTTAGTACTAAGGCAGTCCAGTCAATATTAGGGAAGTTAAAATCACCTACTATTACAACCCTATAATTCCTACACCAATCTGTGATTTCCCTACAAATATGCTCCTTCAATTCCCCCTGACTATTGGGGGGTCTATAGTATAATCCCATCAAAGTGATCACCCCTTTCTTATTTCTAAGTTCTACCCATATGGCCTCGCTTGTCATTCCCCCCGGGATATCCTTTCTAAGTACTGCCGTGATGTCCTCCCTAATCAATAGTGCAACCTCCTCTCTTACCTCCATCTCTGTCACGCAGGCAGGATCGGTACCCCGGAACATTGAGCTGCCAGTCCTGCTCATCCCTCAACCACGTTTCCGTAATAGCTATAATATCACAATCCCATGTACCGATCCATGAGTCCATCTGCCTTACCTGTAAGGCATCTTGCATTAAAGTAAATGCAGTTTAGTCTACCAGACCTTCCACGCTCCCCGTCCTGCATCTGCCCGGCCTGCCTACTGGACTTGCTTGCTTTGACCTCTATATTTGCCTCAAATATCTCATCAGAGAGACCACTACTTTGGGTCCCACCCCCCTGCCAGGCTAGTTTAAACCCTCCTGAGTAGTACTAGCAAACCTCCCTGCAAGGATATTGGTCCCCCTCCAGTTTAGATGCAACCCGTCCCTCTTGTACAGGTCACCTCTGCACCAGAAGATCCAAGTAGCTGAAGCCCTCCCGGCTACACCAGCTCTTCAGCCACGCATTCATTTGCCTAATCCTCCTATTCCTACCATCACTAGCACGTGGCACAGAAAGTAATCCTGAGATTACAACCCTCGAGGTCCTGCTTTTTAACCTTCTGCCTAACTCCCTATATTCACTTTGCAGGACCTCAACTCTCTTCCTGCCTATGTCGTTAGTACCAATATGGACCACGACCTCGAGCTGCTCACCGTCCCTTTTCAGAATGTCCTGCAGCCACTCCGAGACATCCTTGACCCTAGCACCAGGGAGACAAGATACCATCCTGGAGTCTCGTTTGCGGCCGCAGAAATGCCTATCTGCACCCCTTATAATGAATCCCCTATCACTAAAGCTCTTCCAAACCTTTTCCTCCCCTGCAGTGCTGCAGAGCCCTCTGTGATGCCACAAACTCGGCTGTTGCTGCTTTCCCCTGGGAGGTCATCCCCCCAACAGTATCCAAAGCGGTATATCTGTTTGAGAGGGGGATGGCCACAGGGAACCCCTGCACTACCTACCTGCGCCTACTACTCCATCTGGTGGTCACCCATCTCTTTTCTGCCTGTGCAGCCATTACCTGTGGTGCGACCACCTCACTAAACGTGCTGTCCACGACTTCCTCAGCATCGCGGATGCTCCACAGTGAATCCACCCGCAGCTCCAGCTCCCTAATGCGGTAGCCAGTAGCTGCAGATAGATACACTTCCCGCACACGTGGTCATCAGGGACACTGGAAGCGTTCCTGATTTCCCACATAGCGCAGGAGATGCATATCACGGGGCTGAGCTCTCCTGCCATGACTTACCCTTAGGTTAATGAGTTACTCCCTTAATTAAAATATACTAATTATACTAGAGGCCTTGTTCCACCCACTACAACCCAAAGTCCTTAAAAAAAACTTTAGTAGTACTCACCTTAACACCAGAGTTTTTTTTCCAACAAAAAAAACAACTTTCCCCTTTTTTTAAGAGCTGCTACTCACCAACCAATCAGCATGCAGCTCTCCTCTGACATCACTGTTTGCCTTTTTTTCCAAAACTCCGGCGCGCTGGAAGAGGTTCAACTGCTCTCTGGTCCTGGAAGGTAAGGAGGACAAGGCTCCACAAATGCCCCCATCCTTAATGATAGGGGAGAACACCATATCAGTGCATAATACAAGGTTGAATCATTTGCAAACTTCTTCAGCCAGAAGTGCCAAGTAGATGATCCATCCCGGCCTCCTCCTGAGGTCCCCAGCATCACAGGTGACAATCTTCAGCTCATCCAATTCACTCCACATGATATCAAGAAATGGCTGAAGGCACTGGATACTGACAACATTGCGGCTGTAGTGCTGAAGATTTGTGCTCCAGAACTAGCCGCACCGCTGGCCAAGCTGTTCCAGTACAGTTACAACACTGGCATCTACCCGGCAATGTGGAAAATTGCCCAGGTATGTCCTGTACACAATAAGCAGGACAAATCCAACCCGGTCAATTCCTGCCCCGTCAGACTCCTCTTGATCATCAGTAAAGTGATGGAAGGTGTCGTTGACAGTGCTATCAAGCAGCACTGACACAGCAATAACCTACTCACCGATGCACATTTTGGTTTCTGCCAAGGCCACTCGGTTCCTGACCTCATTATGGCCTTGGCTCAAATCTGGACAAAAGAGCTGAATTCAGGAGGTGAGATGAGGTAACAGTGACTGCTCCTGCCAAGGGCATCAAGGAGCCCTTGCAAAATTGAAGACAATGGCAATCAGGGGGAAACTCTCCACTAGTTGGAGTCATACCTAGCGCAAAGGAATATGGTGATGGTTGTGGATGGCCAATCATCTCAGTCCCAGAACATCGTTCAGGAGTTGATCAGGGTCACGTCCTAGGCCCCAATCAACTTCAGCTGCTTCATCAATGACCTTCCCTCCATCATAAGGTCAGAAGTGGGGATGTTTGCTGATGATTGCAAAATGTTCAGTCACATTAGCAACTCCTCAGATACTGAAGCAGTCCGTGTCCATATGTAGAGAGACCTGGACAACATTGGGCTTGGGCTGATAAGTGGCAAGTAACATGCACGCCACAAAAATGCCAGGCAATGACCATCTCCAACAAGAGAGAATCTAACCATCTCCTCTTGACATTCAATGACATTACCATTTCTGAATCCTTCACTATCAACACCCTGGGGATTACCATTGAGAAGAAACTGAATTGGATCAGCCATATAAATACCGTAGCTGCAAGAGCAGGTCAGAGGATGGTAATTCTGCTGGAAGTAACTCACCTCCTGTCCACCATCTACAAGGCACAAGTCAGGAGTGTGATGCAATACTCACCACTTGCCTGGATGAGTGCAACTCCAACAACACCAAAGAAACTCAACACCATCCAGGACAAAGCAGCTCACTTGATCAGCACTCCATCCACTACTTTAAATATTCACTCGCTCCACCACGAGAGAACAGTGGCAGCAGTGTGTACCATCTACAAGATGCACTGCAGCAACTCACCAAACCTCCTTCTGCAGCACCTTCCAAACCCCCGATCTCGACCACCTAGAAGGACATTGGATGAATGGGAACACCACCATCTGCAACTCCCCTCCAAGTTACACACTGTCCTGACTGGGAACGATATCACCATTCCTTCACTGTCACTGGATCAAAATCTTGGAACTCACTTCCTAACAGCACTGTGGGTTTACGTACAACACATGGACTGCAGCAGCTCCAAAAAGGCAGCTCACCACCACCTTCTCAAGGGCAATTAAGGATGGACAATAAAGGCTGCGTTTGCTAACAACGCAACCACTAAGTGGCACAACTCGCTTTCTCCCCGTCCTTCGCACTGGCCGCTTCCACCCTCCACAGCCGCTCACTCCAGACCTCACTGCTCTCCACCACTTCCCTGCCCGATTGTCCTCTGATCGCGCCACCCCATTCTCTGGTCACTCGTTCCCCACCCCACCCCCTCCCCTCCAGCTGCAAGCTCTAGGTCGTGCTGCTTCCCTTCACTCGGCCTCTTGCTCCCACGTTTGTCCAGTCTCCACGCGCCGCCAGAAGAAGCAAGGCGGGCTGTAAAGTGTGACGTAGGAGCGAGTAGTGAGTGGCCGAGAGGAAGGAAGTGGTACGGCCTAGAGCTAATGGCTGGAGCGGGGGTTGGGGGGCTGGGAGCGAGTGGCAGGAGAGCTGGGTGACGCGAGCGGGGAACAATCCGCCAGGGGAGCAGTGCGGTGTAGAGCGAGCGGCTGAGGGGAGGAAGCATCGAGGCCTGGAGCGAGTTGCCGAGGGGGGAGAGCTCCAGCCTCAAAGTCTCCTATTCAGATGCTTCCTCAAGCTGAGTGAGAGGCTGGATACCTGATGATGCTGCAGCGTGCATGTGCGAAGTTGGACCAGGCGCGGATATGCGATGACGTTGGCGCTGAGCCATGACATCATCCTGCGCATGTGCAACTTAATCCTGGCAAGATGTAGCTGTGCCTATGAGCAGCTTGGCGCTCTCCGATGATGTCAGCGGGCCGCTCCATTGACAGGAATCACATTGTGTCAGCAGTGCCCACATCTCATGAAAGAATAAAAAAGAGATTTACCACAATGGTAGCAGGGTGAGGGATTTCAGTTATGTGAAGAGATTGGAGAAGCTGGGGTTGTTCTCCTTGCAGCAGAGAAAGTTCAGAAGAGATTTGACACATTTGTTCAAAATCATGGAGGTTTTCAATAGTTTAAATAAGGAGAAACTGTTTCCAGTGGTAAAAGGGTCAGTAAGCAGAGGACACAGATATCAGGTGATTGGCAGAAGAACCAGAGATGACATGAGGAACCATTTTTTACACAGCAATGTGTTGTGATAAAGAAAGAAAAGACTTGCATTTATATAGCACCTTTCAAGACCACTGGATATATCAAAGCACTTTATAGACAATGAAATACTTTTGAAGTGTAATCACTGTTGTAATGTCAGAAATGCAGCAGTTAATACCCACAAACAGCAATGTGATAATGACCAACTGATCTGAGGGGCAAATATTGATCACAACACCAGGGAGAATTGCTCTTCACTTGTTTGAAATTGCAGCATGGGATCTTTTACATTCACCCAAACATGCAGACCAGGTCTTGGTTTAACATCACACCTGAAAGGCAGTACCTTCAACACCCTCAGTGCTGCACTGGAGTGTCAGCTGTGAAATCTGAACCCAGAAGCTTGTGATTTCGAGGTGAGTGTGACCAACTGAGCCACAGCTTTTACCTGAGTCTCAATCCTTCTACCAACAGTTTCTCTCTATCGGGTCTGTCACGGCCCCTCATGATTGTGAACACCTCTATCAAATCTCCTCTCGAAGGAGAACAACCCCAGCTTCTCCAATCTATCCACATAACTGAAATCCTAACCACACGTTGCAGAAAGGAATTTTTCCTCAAGTTCCTTCTGGTTTTGTCAGTCACCTTAAATCTGTAACCTTTGGTTATTGACCATTCAGCAGTTAGAAACAGTTCCTCAGTATTTACTTGACCCCAAACCTTCAAGGAAGCTCTGCAAAGTAACTGAAAATCTAGTTGTCAGAAGTGGGATTTAAACACATGCCTCCAGTGAAAGCTGCAACCTGAACAGAGAAGCTGAAACCGCTCAGTCACCTCAACTGTTCAGACCTTTTTGACCTCGTCATCACTTCTGTACTTTGAAAGGTTCACTCAGTTCAGGAACTTGTTCAATGTTACTGGAATGCTCAGTGATTGGGATATTAACTCCCCCGGGTTTTCCTGAGCTTGTTCTCGGTCTATGGGGATGTTTGTCCTGGACCGTGGAATCTTGCATCCCTGTAATGGACATTAACCCACTGATTGAATCTGTATTCACTGCTTTCCGCTGGTGCTGGATAATTGCAGAGCATGGGGCCGGAATGTTGCTGCTTGTCCCGGCCTCACACACTCTGGGAAAGAGTGAATAATTGATGCATCTGTTTCCGTATCTGAAATGTGGCTTAGATCTGCTGTTATTAACCGAGGCAGCGCTGCAGAAGGATCTGTTAATAATCTCTCACTAATCAACTGCAAACAGTCAGAATGTGTAACTTTGAGCAGCGCTTTCTGCACCGTCAGGGCTGGAAAGTTGAGGGAGGGAGAGACACTGTCAGTATCTGAGTGTGTACAGCACTGTACAGAGAAAGAGCCAATATACCGGGGCTGAGACACAGTGCATCTTTTCACATTTAATCACAATAATATCCACAGTCAGGAACTGAAAAGGATGAAAAACCGAATAGCAAGAGCAAAAGTAAGAAAAGTAAGTAATTATAGATTAGCTGATCAGCTTTCTCTATGTTACCTGGTAGTCTACAGTTTTATATTCAAAGCTTTCTCAACTGTGGCCAGGGAATGATTTCTTCTCAAGGGCTGAATATTAACAAAACTTCTTGGAATTTAAAATCTTTCAAAAATAATTCCATGGAGCTAATGGGGAAAAATCAAATAACTGCATCAATTATAGGAGAGCTGGTTAGTGATGACCTGGATGTGTCTGCAGTGTGCAGGACCAGACTGTTTCTGTAGATTCACAATGAATGTTCCACCCTTTATTTGGAACAGTAAAACTGATCGTGGACAATGGCTATTCTGGTTGCAGCAACCTGAAGATTTAACTGACACCCTGCTTTCGGGTAATCTAGAAAGCACAACATGCAGCTCTGTCAGTTAGTGTGCTTGTTTGTTAACCCACAATTTGTTGGTTCAAGCACTTAAAAGGATGAGGCTTTATTAACTTAAACTCCTCTACATCTGCTGTATTACTCTTGCTGTTGGTTCAAAGATAAGGTTAATCAAGACTTTCTTTGTGAAATCCATGCTGACTGTGCTTTATTATATTTTCATTTTCATATGTATTTTCTACTTTTGGGGATTACAGGATATTGTCTTTTTATTGATTTTATTGCATTTATTGCCCATCCCTAATTCCCTCGAGAAGGTAGTGGTGAGCTGCCTTCTTGAACCACTGCAGTCGATGTGGTGCTGTTAGGAAGGGAGTTCCAGGATTTTGACCCAGCCACTGTGAAGGAATGGTGATATAGTTCCAATTCCAGGATGGTGTGTGGCTCAGAGGGGAACTTGCAGGTGGTGGTGTTCCCATGCATCTGCTGCCCTTGTCCTTCAAGGTGGTAGAAGTCACGGGTTTGGAAGGTGCTGTCTAAGGAGGCTTGCTGCGTTGCTGCAGTGCATCTTGTGGATGGTACACACTGCTACCACTGTGCGTCAGTTACGGAGAGAGTGAATTTTGTGAATGAGGTGCCAATCAAGTGGGCTGCTTTGTCCTGGATGGCGTCGAGCTTCTTGAGTGTTGTTGGAGCTGCAACTATCCAGGCAAGTGGAGAATATTCCATCACACTCCTGACTTGTGCCTTGTAGATAGGGGACAGGCTTTGGGGAGTCAGGAGGTGAGTTACTCGCCGCAGGATTCCTAGTGTCTGACCTGCTCTTGTCGCCATGATATTTATATGCTTATTGCAATTCAGTTTCTGGTCGATGGTAACCCCCAGGATGTTGATAGTGGGGGGATTCAGCAATCGTAACACCGTTGAATGTCAAGGGGAGATGGTTATATTCTCTCTTGTTTGAGATGGTCATTGCCTGGCACTTGTGTGACTCGAATGTGAAGTATACTTATTGTAGGGTATTGTATTGTACTGTACAGTGACTACACTTGGAAAGTCCTTCATTGGCTGCAAAAGGCTTTACAAAGTCCTGTGGTCGTGAAATGCATGTGTTGCTTTTTCCATTGTTATCAATGTCATTTTGATCAAAAGATAGGATTCGTGAGCACAAAGTTTAAATCAATGTTGATTCAAGTAATGTAAAAGCATCTATATTCTTGCACTATACTTAATAATCACCATCTTCCTATCCTTACAGAGTACAATGTCTTTGACCCTGAAATTGATTCCACAATCTCAGTCCCTCAGACAATTTCAGCCCAGTTCTGATAAAAGGTCACAGATCTGAAACGTTAACTCTGTTTCTCTCTCCACAGATGCTGCCAGACCTGCTGAGTATTTCCAGCATTTTCTGTTTTTATTTCAGATTTCCAGTATCTGCAGTATTTTACTTCTGTGTTACTTTGAAAGTTAAAACTGACCCACCTGTCTACAATTCACACTTGCGTCTCCCATGAAATGATTCTGTATAATGTTAATGTAATGAATACAGATTCCGAGCACTGAGCTTCCTGTGGGGAATTGGGGATATGAAAACCAGCAGACTCTGCAGGAATTTCCACTGGGAGCACAAATTCACAAAATCTACCTTATATATATTGATTCATTTTGATTGTCCTTCTGGAAAATTATTTTGAAACAATTTAAACATCAACCCACAGCTCCATGACTTGGTCAATTATGAGGTCATCCTCTGACAGGTCATGTGACAGCTGGAGCCACAAGACATCAGAACCAGATTTGTGACTGGATTAAAACCCGGAATCCTGTCACAATGGCTTTTCAAATAAAGCTGTTGCTGTTTGAAAACAGAGCAGTTAAACTTTCTGCCTGACCATGAGGGGAGCTCGGGAGAAATTTACAAAACTAAATCCTTCAACAAAATAGTTCATAAACCATTAATATCGAAATCATGTGAGGATTCATATGCAGTCGAGAAACAAGCAGAATACAGAAAGTACAGAGGAGAGCTGAAAAAGGAAATGAGATCAGCAAGAGAGTGTCTGAGAAAAGATTAGCAGGTCACATAACTGGGAACACTGAAGTCTTTTACCAACATATGGACAGTCAATGAAAGGGTGGGTCAATTAGGAGATCCTGTGGAGGCAGAGGGTGTGGCTGAGGTACTAATTAAGTACATTTCATCTGTCATCACAAAACAAGCAGATTGTGCAAATGTCACAGTAAAGGAGGAGGTTGTGGAGAAATTGGACGGGATAAAAATAGATAAAGAGGAGACAATTACAAGGTTGGCAGCACTCACAGTAGAAAAGTCACCCGGTCTGGATGGGCTGCATCCTGGGTTGCTGAGGGAAGTAAAGGTGGAAATATCAGAGACTCGAGCCACAATCTTTCAATCCTTCTTGAATATGGGAATGTTGCCAGAGGACTGGAGGATGCAGGTAAGCTTGGGTAGTTCGATATCAGTTTAACTTGACCATTTTTATAATGTATCCATTGTAATAACTAACAACGTTAAGAAAGCCATTTTATAATGAACACATGACCAAAGGAACCATTTTGTGTTCAGTACTAACGTTTATATCCTGTATAATTAATGAGTAGCTACCCATCATGAAACAGAAGATTGTAAAACCAGTGGCGATGCCAGATTGGATTTGGTACTGGGTAATGAACCTGGCCAGGTGTTAGATTTAGATGTAGGTGAGCACTTTGGTGATAGTGATCACAATTCGGTTAGGTTTACCTTAGCGATGGGCAGGGACAGGTATATACCGCAGGGCAAAAATTATAGCTGGGGGAAAGGAAATTATGATGCGATTAGGCAAGATTTAGGATGCGTAGGATGGGGAAGGAAACTGCAGGGGATGGGAACAATCGAAATGTGGAGCTAATTCAAGGTGCAGCTACTGCGTGTCCTTGATAAGTATGTACCTGTCAGGCAGGGAGGAAGTTGTCGAGCGAGGGAGCCGTGGTTTACTAAAGAAGTTGAAGCGCTTGTCAAGAGGAAGAAGAAGGCTTATGTTAGGATGAGACGTGAAGGCTCAGTTAGGGCGCTTGAGAGTTACAAGCTAGCCAGGAAGGATCTAAAGGGAGAGCTAAGAAGAGCAAGGAGAGGACACGAGAAGTCATTGGCGGATAGGATCAGGGAAAACCCTAAGGCTTTCTATAGGTATATCAGGAATAAAAGAATGACTAGAGTTAGATTAGAGCCAATCAAGGATAGTAGTGGGAAGTTGTGTGTGGAATCAGAGGAGGTAGGGGAAGTGTTAAATGAATATTTTGGGTCAGTATTTACAGTAGAGAAAGAAAATGTTGTCGAGGAGAATACTGAGATTCAGGCTACTAGGCTAGATGGGATTGAAGTTCACAAGGAGGAGGTGTTATCAATTTTGGAAAGTGTGAAAATAGATAAGTCCCCTGGGCCAGATGGGATTTATCCTAGGATTCTCTGGGAAGCTAGGGAGGAGATTGCAGAGCCTTTGCCCTTGATCTTTATGTCATCATTGTCGACAGGAATAGTGCCGGAAGACTGGAGGATAGCAAATGTTGTCCCCTTGTTCAAGAAGGGGAGTAGAGACAGCCCTGGTAATTATAGACCTGTGAGCCTTACTTCGGTTGTGGGTAAAATATTGGAAAAGGTTATAAGAGACAGGATTTATAATCATCTTGAAAAGAATAAGTTCATTTGCAATAGTCAGCACGGTTTTGTGACGGGTAGGTCGTGCCTCACAAACCTTATTGAGTTTTTCGAGAAGGTGACCAAACAGGTAGATGAGGGTAAAGCAGTGGATGTGGTGTATATGGATTTCAGTAAGGCGTTTGATAAGGTTCCCCATGGTAGGCTATTGCAGAAAATACAGAAGTATGGGGTTGAAGGTGATTTAGAGCTTTGAATCATAAATTGGCTAGCTGAAAGAAGACAGAGGGTGGTGGTTGATGGCAAATGTTCATCCTGGAGTTTAGTTACTAGTGGTGTACCGCAAGGATCTGTTTTGGGGCCACTGCTGTTTGTCATTTTTATAAATGACCTGGAAGAGGGTGTAGAAGGGTGGGTTAGTAAATTTGCGGATCACACTAAGGTCGGTGGAGTAGTGGATAGTGCCGTCGGATGTTGTAGGGTACAGAGGGACATAGATAGGCTGCAGAGCTTGGCTGAGAGATGGCAAATGGAGTTTAATGCGGAAAACTGCGAGGTGATTCACTTTGCAAGGAGTAACAGGAATGCACAGTACTGGGCTAATGGGAAGATTCTTGGTAGTGTAGATGAACAGAGAGATCTTGGTGTCCAGGTGCATAAATCCCTGAAGGTTGCTACCCAGGTTAATAGGGCTGTTAAGAAGGCATATGGTGTGTTAGCTTTTATTAGTAGGGGGAACGAGTTTCGGAGCCACGAGGTCATGCTGCAGCTGTACAAAACTCTGGTGAGACCGCACCTGGAGTATTGCGTGCAGTTCTGGTCACCGCATTATAGGAAGGATGTGGAAGCTATGGAAAGGGTGCATTGGAGATTTACTAGGATGTTGCCTGGTATGGAGGGAATGTCTTACGAGGAAAGGCTGAGGGACTTGAGGTTGTTTTTGTTGGAGAGAAGGAGGAGGAGAGGTGACTTAATAGAGACATATAAGATAATCAGAGGGTTAGATAGGGTGGATAGTGAGAGTCTTTTTCCTCGGATGGTGATGGCAAACACGAGGGGACATAGCTTTAAGTTGAGGGGTAATAGATATAGGACAGATGTCAGAGGTAGTTTCTTTACTCAGAGAGTAGTAGGGGCGTGGAACGCCGTGCCTGCAACAGTAGTAGACTCGCCAACTTTAAGGGCATTTAAGTGGTCATTGGATAGACATATGGATGGAATAGTGTAGGTCAGATGGTTTCACAGGTCGGCGCAACATCGAGGGCCGAAGGGCCTGTACTGCGCTGTAATGTTCTAATTCTAATTCTAATTCTAAAAGTAATGAACCTTGATTGAGTTATAATTAATGAATTAATAATCATTTTAGAGAGAATGGGTTTTCATTTAAAGTTAGTTCAATCTAATTACTGTGAGTTTCTGTGTCTTTGTGGGAAAGGGCAGTTTCAGCTAAATGTATTCGAACAATGGACCTTTCTCGCACCCCTGATAAAACCCATGGTATGTTCCATCGTGACCTTCAAAAGTCTAGATTCAATGAAGAGGAAACTTGTTTCAGATCAGATTGGGAGACAGTGTGAAACCACTCCTTTGTACTCATGTCTGAGATTCTGAGGACAGTTGGCTGTTAGTGGAAGACATCATTAAGAACTAATTAAATGTACCTAGCAAATGCTCGGACCAATTATTATTTTACAAGGTGGTGTGATGGCAATCCAGGGGTTAAAAGTAGGGATCTTGAAAGCTTTCAATGTGCAGGAACACTAGAAGAGCTCAAGGGTAAAGGCTCAGATCATCAACCAAGTTCTTCACCTGATGAGGGATCTAGGCTGGACAAAGAGGACCGTGACACTCTGAGACCAAGCTCGACCATTCCGCACACCTGCTGGAGCTGTAAAGTTATATTCCCCAAGTTTGTTAAGTATAATTTTACTTTCAATTATTGAGTACTATTTTACTCTCAATAAAAGTTCTGGACTTATTAATCAAGTATCCTGTTGCCTTAATTGGTTAAAGTCATGCCCAAAGAGATTGTCCACAATAGACTTTCCAGAATTAAAAGATAAGTCTGCAAGGGTTGCTAATTTTACAGCCCTGATTAAAAAGAGAGATAAACCCAGGAACTACAGACCAGTTAGTCTAAAGTCGGTGGTGGGGAAACCTTTCGAGACAATTATCCAGGAGAAAACTAACTGTCACATGGTAGAACATGGGCTAATAAATGACAGCCAGTACAGATTGGTTAACAGAAGATTGTGTCTGAATTAATGAATTAATTTATTTGATGAAGTTTCAGAGAGAGTTGACCAGGGTAGTGGGGTTGATGGTGTGTGTCTGGACTTCAAAAATGTGTTTGACAATGTACCATAAAATAGACTTGTTAACAAAATTGGAGCAGATGGGATTAAAGGGGCAGTGGCAGCGTGGATAAGGGGCAGAAAGCATAAAGTAGGGTGAATGCTTGTTTTTCAGAATGGAGGGACCAATGCAGTAATGTCACTGTTGTTGCAGTGTGTGCAGTGTCTGACCCTGAGCTGTCCTAGGGAGATAGCTGTTTGTGATGTTCCTGTGGGGTGCATTATCATTAGGGTCTCTCTCTGAGCTGTCCCAGGGATGGGGCAGTGTGTGATATCCTTGTGCATGTCATGCAGGCCCACTGGCGTGTGGTTCCATCCTGAAGCCAAGAAACAGAGCCCCAGATATGGGCAAAAAGTCTCACTTCTCTATCGGTATCTTGAGAAGACACAGTGGCGCAGTGGTGAGCACCGCAGCCTCACACCTCCACTGACCTGCGTTCGATTCCGGGTACTGCCTGTGCAGAGTTTGCAAGTTCTCCCTGTGACTGCGTGGGTTTCTGCCAGGTGCTCCGGTTTTCTCCCACAGCCAAAGACTTGCAGATTGATAGGTAAATTAGCCATTGTAAATTGCCCCTAGTGTATGTAGGTGGTAGGGGAATTGGGGGGATGTGGTAGGAATATGGGATTAATGTAGGATTAGTATAAATGGGTGGTTGATGGTTGGCACAGACTCGGTGGGCTGGAAGGGCCTGTTTCAGTACTGTATCTCTAAATAAATAAATAAGAAGGCTGAGGGAGTAAACCTGGACAGTAAATCCGGAGTGGAGTCCTGGAGGCGGATACCTGTGACTTATCAGGCAGTTTTACAGCAACTCCTACAGCAGATCTGGTAACAAACAGTACTGGTATTTTCCTTTTCTCTGGACAATACCAGCAATGCTGACAGGGGTTCCTGATGCTCAGGGTCTCCATACTATTTGCCCAGGCCTGTGCACTGGAGAGGACACTCCAGCTTCATGGTTAAACATTAGCACAACCCGGGAATAAACAGTTACTGATTGTGAGCTCTCATTCAATTGGTGCAGAGTATGAGCGCCAGGGGTGACTTCGGACAGTGGGAGAGCTCTTAGTGTCTCATTGGATAGCTACCATTCACTCCAAGCTGGGCAGCCCCCAGTCAGTTAGGTGCTGTCCTGCCACGACCTGCTTACTTCAATGGGTGCTTGAAGCTTAGAGAATCATCTCTGAACAGACGGATTGATAATCTATGCACCAAGAAAAACAAACTCAACAAAGAAGACACCAGTCCTTCGCATCACAAGCTGGAATCTAAGGACCATGTGTCCTGGCCTTACCGACAACCTTCTGCAGGTTGATGACACACACAAGACAGCTGTGATCGACAAGGAACTCACAAGGCTCAATGTGGACGTTGCTGTGCTGCAAGAAACTAGACTCGTTCAAAGTGGATCCCTCAAAGAGAAACACTACACCTTCTTCTGGCAGGGGAAAGCCCAAGAGGCAAGTCGTGAGCATGGAGTGGGTTTCACAGTAAAATACACTCTACCTGAGATGAGTGAACCACCCACAGTAGGCTCAGAGAGACTTCTTACTCTTCACTTGTCAACACGTGTGGGCCCAGTTAATCTCATGTGCATCTATGTCCCGACACTCACCTCCACCCCAGATGTCAAGGATCAATTCTATGTGACACTTGACACTGCCATCAGTAGAATTCCCAGCACTGAGGGACTGTACCTTCTAGGAGACTTCAACACAAGCTTGGATACTGACTACACAGATTTGCCAATGTGCATAGAGCACCAGGGGATTGGCACGATGAACGTAAATGGACAGAGATTGCTGGAGCTATGCTGTCACCATGGATTCTGTGTGATGAACAGCTACTTCCAGGTCAAGCTGTGCTACAAGGTGTCCTGGAGACATCCGAGATCATGCCATTGGCACCAGCTAGACCTTATCATCACCAGACATACCACCCTCAGCAGTGTCCTCATCACTCACAGCTATCACAGCGCTGACTGTGACACTGACCACTCCCTGGTGTGTAACAAGGTCAGGCTTCAGCCAAGGAAGCTTCATACATCCAAGAAGTAAGGTCGTCTTCTGATCAACACTTGCCGAACCACTGACCCAGAAAGGACCCAGGAGTTCCTCAACATCCTCGATCAGGCTCTTTCAGACAACAATGCTCAAGGCCTCAGTGCAGTGTCAAAGTGGAATCATCTGCACACCACCATCTATAACTCTGCACCCACTGTGTATGGGAAAAGGGATGGGAGGAATGCTGACTGGTTTGAGGCTTATCGGACTGAAATGGAGTCAGTTACTGCAACTAAGAGGAGAGCTCTCATGAACTACAAACAAGTCTCCAGTAAACAACATCTAGACGCCCTCAGAGCTGCCAGAAACAAGTCTCCGCAGACTGCTCGGCACTGCACCAATCAATACTGGTTAAAACTCTGCTGCTGAATCCGGGGATGCTGGAGGGATGTATGAAGGAATTTAGAAAGCAATGGGCCCAGTAGTAACTAAATCAGCACCTTTTGAAGACAAAGAGAGGGGTGATCATCACTGAACCTAACAAGCAGATGGAAAGGTGAGTGGAGCATTACCTTGAACTCTACATAACGGAGAACATTGTGATTGAAGTAGCTCTCAGTGCCATTCCAGACTTCCCTGTCATGGAGGAACTGGACAGTGAGCCCACCATAGTCGACCTCAACAAGGGCTCAAAACATGCGTGATGCAAACATTGTCACCTTGTACAAAATTAAGGGGGATCGCAGTGACTGCAGTAATTATCGGAGCCAGCTACTCAGTTCCACTCACCTGCTCGATCCCTTTCCTCCTGCAAGTTCCTTTGCTTCAAGTATCCATCCAATTTCCTTTTCAAATCATTGATTGTCTCTACTTCCACCACACTCGTGGGTCAGGACATTACCACTCACAGCATAAAAAAATTCCACTTCACCCAAGGATGGGAAATATTTATATCTTCTATATTTAGCTTATTCCCTATCTCTACGAGAATAGAATGGCAGTCAACATGAAAGGGAACCCAAAAATCTTCGAGCAGTATATAAATAATAAGCAGGTAGTAAGCGGTGAAGTGGGCCCCATTAGGGAACAGGAGGGTAATATATACTTAGAGCTGCAGGGCAATGTCAATCTAGTTAATGAGTACCTTGTATCAATGATCACTAAGGAAGTGGAATTTGACAAAATATCAGCAGAAGTGGAGAGTGTAGAGGCAATGGAGAGGGTACAAATTGAGAGAGGGAGGTACTGAAAAGGCTGGTTATGCTTCAGGAAGATAAATTACCTGGTCCGGATGGCTTTCATCCCAGATTGCGAAAGGAAATGTGGATGCAGATAACAGAAAGGCTTGCTATAATCTTCCAATCTTCCCTGGATACGGGGGAGGTGTCAGAGGATTAAACAGTTGCAAATGTGACACCCTTATTCAAGAAAGGGTGTAAGGACAGTCCGGCTCACTACAGGCCAGTTAGATTAACAGCAGTGGTGGGTAAGGTTTTAGAAAGAACAATCAGGGAAATAATCAACAGTCACTTGGAGAGGTTTGAGTTAATTCAGGAGCGTGAGCATGGATTTATACATGGGAGTTCATGCTTGACTAATCTAACTGCATGTTTTGATGAACTAACAGAGAAGGTTTATGAAGGGCATGCAGTGGATGTTGTTTATATGGATTTTAAGAAACGACACATAAAAGGGTGATTAACAACATTGAGGTTCATGGAATAGGAGGGTCAGTGTCCAATTGGATAGAAAATTGGCTTAAGGACAGAAAACAGCAAGTCGTAATAAATGGTTCATTCTCAGACTGGAAGGTTGTCGACAGTGCTGTTCCCCAAGGGTCACTGCTGGAACCACTGCTTTTTATTTGCTACAGACAAATGACTTGGATCTTGGAATAAAGAGAAGAATCTCAAAATATGCCGATAAGACTAAACTTGGAGAAGTGGCAAACAGTGAGGATGAAATGAACCACCTGCAACAAGACAGTGATAGGCTAGCAGAATGGGCAGACAGGTGCAGATGGATTTTAGTAGTGACTAGTGTGAGGTGATGCATTTTAGCAGAAGGAATAGGGAGAGGCAATATATACTTAATGGCACAGTTCTAAAGAGTGTGCAGGAATAGAGGGACCTGTTCACTGTCACGTGAACAGTTACTTCTTGTTGTGTGCTCTCAGATTTGCAACCTTCACTGTACTGGAGTGAGGTGACATCTACTGGCAGGAAGCAAGAACTGCAATCAAGCAGCATAAACTCCATCGTCTGTCAGGGTGAAAGAAACATTGCAATGTGAGGAAATAGTGAATGGGTTTGATTGGGTTGATGGAGACATGATTCCACTTGTGGTGGAGTCCAAAGCAAAGGCCAGAAATATAAAATTGTCATTAATAAAAGAAATGAGGAATTCATGAAAAATGTAGTAACGGTGTGAATGGTTAGAATGTGGATAGAATAGAAAGTGAGATTGGATGGACAGAAGCAGTCTGAACGGATGGCTGAAACAAAAGGTGAGTGCCCTGAAATGTTAACTGTGTTTCTCTCAGCACAGATGCTGCCAGAGTTTCTAAACATTTCCAACACTTTCTGTTTTAATTTCAGAATTTGCAAGATGTTGCTTTGCTCTGAAAAAAAAATGGATGATCGGCTTTGGCTGCCAGTGAAATTCCACAGGAGCTAAAAGGAAGTTCTGATATCAGTGGCATGTTGATCTAGGGGTATGAGTCTTGCTTAGGGTGAGTGATTAATTAATGTGTGAGAGATCCTGGGTTTAAATTCTGGACAAGCCCTTCTTCTTTGGCATTTTTAGTTTAAGGTCATTGATTGGTTTCAGCCTTGCAGAAGGCGGAATTGATTTCCATATGGAGCCTGCTTGAGGACCAGAGGGCTGGATTCAAAGAGCTTGTCGACAAAATTGGAATGAATGAAATGTACAGAGAGCCAAGTGGGAATATAAAGTTGTAACTTTAACTGAAGCCTGGCTCCAAAAAACAACAGAACTGGGTTCTGGTATGGAAAGGAAACCTTTCCCATTTCTGTTGTTTGGCTTGCATTGACTCATCGATTTTCTTGTTTTTCACTTTGTTGATGCCTTTGAATAATTGTGGATACTTCTTCAGGGTGTTTTCTTTCACCAGGTAGTTCTGACCTCTGATGATGATGATCGTAATGAGCTTCAACTCACTGATAGTTTTGGAACTGAGCAGATTTCCTTTGCTTGAGTCTACAACATGGAACTCAGTCTGACATGTGGACCCATGGGAGGATTTGAATGCCACCCCTGCGTTGGAGAATACAGTTGCATCCATCCAATAAGAGACCGAGTAGAAGTGACAGTTCAGTCAGTCGAACATGAAACTTTTAATTTCAGGGTGGTGAGTTGGAGTGCCATTTTGTTTTCCCCTTTTTTACGGCATCATGAGCAGAGAGTACAAGGAGTGTTTGAAATGAAATTCAGCAAAAGTATGAGAAAGTCTCACGTTGATTCGGGGCTCTTATCTCTCTGCAGCATCTCGCTGTGAAAGATTGAACTTCATCTCATTTCATTCCCAGCTCGGGGTCAGTGCGGCTCAGTGGGACTTCTGGCTGTCTCCTGCTTCACAATCCATCAGTGCTGAGAAAGCAATGGGGAATATTATTCACGGCTCTGTAACCAGAGGACACCGATTTAAGGTGAATGGCAAAGGAACCAAAGGCAACATGAGGAAAAACTTATTTTGCACAGCGAGTGGTTAAGATCTGATATGCACTGCTTGAGAGTGTGATGGAGGCTGATTCAACCATGGCTTTCAAAATGGTATAAGATAATTATCTGAAGTGAAAAAAATTGCATGTTTTCATGGAATACATGAGTCTGTGGCATGAGCTGAGTTGCTCGTGCAGAGAAGCAGCACAAGCACAATGAACTGAATGGCTTCCTTTTGTTCTGTAACTATTCTATGATCTATGATTCTTTTCAGAGTGAAATCAACACTCACATACAAGAAACTGACAGGTACAATGTAAACCCCACACTAACAGACCAGCGAATGCTAGGGACAGAGTAAAATCAATCAGTCCTAGACTAGAAACTGACAGGTGCACAGTAAACTCAGCATTATCAGACAAGAAATTGACAGATACAGTGTGAAACCCACAGTCACTTTGCAGCAGTTGGTAGGTAACGTGCAAAAGTCTTTCTTTCATATCCCAGCTGCAAGGTACAAAGAAAATTAGGTGCAAACCCAGGCTCACACTTCAAAGACTGAGAGATACAAAGCAAAACACATACTCAACTACAAGTACAGAGAAGAAGACACACTCAGAGGAGGTGCAGATTAAAGACACATGCATGTAACAGAAACTGATAGGGATAGAATCAAACCCTTTCTCACTTCTCAGAAACTGATAGATATAGACAAAAGCTGATGCTCACATACAAGTTGTTGAAAGATATGTGGTGAAACTCACAGAGCAACAGCAGAAACAAACAAGTACTGAATAATACCCACAGTCACAGACCAAAAACGGAAATATACTGAGTTAAACACCACTTTCTCACACCAGAAACTCATGGCTGCAAAGTGAAGCTGACTCTATCCTCCCAGGCATTGACAGGTACAAATGAAAACACTCACGACGATTCCAGGTCATGAAATGTACGGAATAAAACCGATCAGCTGAAAGAATAGCATTAATGACAGGTGTGATACCCAGAATGCTCAGCGGCCTAGAATCCGCCCGATCTGTGACAGGAGCGGGGCGCGCAGGCGCAGTAGAGACAGCTCTGTCAGCATCTGGAGCTGCGGGTTCGGAGTTGGAGCGGGATATTCACAAAGTGCGAGAAGACCGCGCCCTTTGCGGGCTCACACAGCTGGAGCAGGGCCTCAGGGCCACAATAAGATGGAACAATCCCATCTGTATCTCTGCGGATGGTGGCGGTGAAGCTTTTCCCGGAGAGTCTTCCCGAAACCGCGTCTCCAAATGGATAAGAATTGGGGACTGGGCAGGGAGCGTCTCTAAATGAATAAGATTTGGGTACTGGTCAGGGAGCGTCTGTAAATGGATAAGAATTGGGGACTGGTTAGGGAGCGTTTTTTTATTCTTTCGTGGGATGTGGGCGTCGCTGGCTCGATCTCAGCTAGAGTAATGTGTCCAGTTCTGGGCACCAGGCTTTAGAAAGGACATCAAAGCTTCTTTGACAATTCAGAGGGGATTTACTAGAATGATCCCAGAGATGCGGGGTGTCAGTTCTCTGGATGGGCTGGTGAAGCTGGGATTGTTCTCTTCAGAGCAGGGAAGGTTAAGGGAAGATTTAATGGAGGTGTTCAGAATCATGAAGGATTTTCATAGGGTAGAGAGGGAGAAACTGTTTCCAGTTTCCTGGGGGTCAGTAACCAGAGGACACAGATGTAAAATAATTTGCCAAAAATGTCAAGGGGAGGTGTGGAGAGATCTTTTTACCCAGTAACTGATTTGGATTTGGAATGAATTGTCTGACAGGGTGGTGGAAACAGATTCAATTATAACTTTCATAAAGGAATTGGACAAATATTTCAAAGTGAAATTCTCCAGGATTATGGGGAAATAGGCAGGGGGTTGGACTAATTGCATCTTTTTGTGAGAGAGTCAGCAGAGGCACAATGGGGCTGAATGGCCTCCTTCTGTGCTGTATGATTCTATGAACATAAGAACTAGGAGCAGGAGTCGGCAATTCAGCCACTCGAGCCTGCTCTGCCATTCAATACAATCATGGCTGATCTCATCACGGCAGTTCTTGGTTCTTGCCAGTAGATGTCACTTCACTCCAATACAGTGAAGTTTACAAATCGGACAGAGACACAACAGGAAATAATTGTTCACATTATAGTGAATGTGTGGGATTTAGAAATACTAGGAGTGGAGACGAGTTATTACTTGTCTGCTCGATCACCATAGCCCTGTAAAATTATTTCCTTCAAGTGCCCATCCAAATTCCTTTTGTAATCCTCGATTGTCTCCATTTCCACCGCCCTCGTGGGCAGCGAGTTACAGGTCATCACCAGTCACTTTGTATAAAAGTTCTTGCACACATTCCCCCTGTACCTCCTGTCCAAAACCTTCAATCTGTGTCCCCTAGTCCTTGTACCAATTGTTAACGGGAACAATGTTTCCTTGCCAACTTATTTAAAACTGTCACAGCCGAAAACACATCTATCAATTCTCCCCTCACTCTCCTTTGATACAGGTAGAACAGCCCTAGCTTTTCCAACCTAACCTTGTAACTAAAATCCTCCATCCCTGGATCCATTCTGGTGAATTTCCTCTGCATCCTCTCAAGGACCCTCACATTCTTTCTTAAGTTTGGTAAGCAAAACTGGAAGCAAAACGCCAACTGGGGCCTAACCAGAGTTTTATAATGGTTCAGCATAACTTCCCTGCTTTGTACTCAATGCCTCTATTTATAAAGCCCAAGATCCCATATGCTTTGCTAACCACTCTCGCAATATGTCTTGCCACCTTCAAAGATTGATGCACATGAACCCCAAGTCCCTCTATTCCAACACACACTTTAGAACTGTGCCATTAAGTATATATTGCCTCTCCCTATTCCTTATGCCAAAATACATCACCTCACAATTGTCACTATTAAATTCCATCTGCCACCTGTCTGCCCATTCTGCTAGCCTATCATTGTCCTGTTGCAGGCAGTTCATATCATCCTCACTGTTTGCCACTCCTCCAAGTTTGTTGTCATCGGGATATTTTGAGATTCTACTCAATATTCCAAGATCCAAGTCATTTATCTTTCGCAAAAAAAACAGTGGTTCTAGCACTGACCCTTGGGGAACACCACTGTCGACTATCCTCCAGGCTGACAATGAATCATTTCATAAGACTCGCTGTTTTCTGTCCTTCAACCAATTTTCTATCCAATTGGACACTGACCCTCCTATACCACGAACCTCAATTTTGTAAACCACCCTTTTATGTGGTACCTTGTCAAACGCTTCCTTAAAATCCATATAAACAACATCCACTGCATTCCCTTCATCAAGCTGCTCTGTTGGTACATCAAAAAATGCAGTCAGATTAGTCAAGCATGAACTCCCATTTATAAATCCATGCTCACTCTCCTTAATTAACTCAAACCTCTCCACGTGACTGTTGATTTTTTACCCTGATTATTCTTTCTAAAACCTTACCCACCACTGCTGTTAATCTAACTGGCCTGTAGTTAGCCGGACTGTCCTTACACCCTTTCTTGAATAAGGGTGTCGCATTTGCCACTGTTTACTCCTGGCACCTCCCCCGTATCCAGGGAAGATTGGAAGATTATAGCAAACTCTTCCATTATCTGCATCTGCATTTCCTTTTGCAACCTGGGATGCAAGCCATCCAGACCAGCTGATTTATCTACCCTAAGCACAGCCTGCCTTTTTAGTACCTCCCTCTCTCAATTTGGACCCTCTCCATTGCCTCTACTCTCTTCACTTCGACTGATATTTTGTCAAATTCCACTTCCTTAGTGATCACTGATACAAAGTACTCATTAAGTAGATTAACATTGCCCTGCACCTCTAAGCATATATTATCCTCTTTGTCCCGAATAGGCCCGACTCAACCTCTTACTACCCACTTATCATTTACATGCTGCTCGAAGATTTTTGGGTTTCCTTTCATGTTGACTGCCAGTCTATTCTCATAGAAATAGAGAATAAGCAAATATAGAAGATGTAAGTATTTCCCATCCTTGATGAGGTGGAATTTTTTATGTTGTGGGTGGTAATGTCTTGGCCCACGAGTGTGGTGGAAGCAGAGACAATCAATGATTTGAAAAGGAAATTGGATGGATACTTGAAGGAAAGAAACTTGCAGGAGGAAAGGGATCGAACTGGTGAGTGGAACTGACTGGATTGCTCCGGGGAGAGCCAGCATGGACGTGATAGGCCAAATGACCACCTTCTATGCTGTAAATGACTCTGTGTTGTTTCTCAAATTCAATCCACTGGTGCTTGGGAAATAATCTCAAAGTAAACTGTGCAACTGGAAAATCAGAACCAAGGCAAGGGACGCATAAGGAAGTAAAATTGCTGAAACCCGGGATTAAACCAGGGACTTTCAGATTTTCAGTCTCACACTCTCCCAACTGAGCTATTTCAGCCCGACATTAACAGTGGCTTGGTGTCCTTGTTTTGGAAGAAAATACATACATTCAAGTTTTCCAAAAAAATAAAGAACACAACATGTGAGTAATATTCCCCATTGCTTTCTCAGTACTGATGGATTGTGAAGCGGGAGACAGCCAGAGGTCCCAGTGATCCACACTGACCCCGAGCTGAGAATGAAATGAGATCAAATTCAATCTTTCATAGTGAGATGCTGCTGAGAGGTAAGAGTCCTGAATCAAAGCGAGACTTGCTCATTTCAAACCCTCCCTGTACTCTCTGCTCATGAAGCCTTAAAAAAGGGAAAAACAGAATGGCACTCAAACTCACAACCCTGCCATTAAAAGTCTCATGTTCGACTGACAGAACTGTCACTTCTACTCGGTCTCTTATTGGATGGATGCAACTCCAACGCAGGGGTGGCATTCAAATCCTCCCATGGGTCCACATGTCAGATTGAGTTCCATGTTGTAGACTCAAGCAAAGGAAATCTGCTCACTTCCAAAACTATCACCGAATTGAAGCTGATTACAATCAACATCATCAGAGGTCAGAACTACCTGGTGAAAGAAGACACTCTGAAGAAGGATCCACAATTATTCAAAGGGATCGGCAAAGTGAAAAACAAGAAAATCGATGAGTCAATGCAAGCCAAACAACAGAAACACTGAAGAATTCCTTTCCAGAACCCAGTCCTGTTGTTTTTGGAGTCAGGTCTCAATTACTGCAACAACTTTCTATTCCCAGTAGGTTTTCTGTACATTTAATTAATTACAATTTTGTCGACAAGCTCTTTGAATCCAGTTGTCTGGTCCTCAAGCCAGCTCTGTATGGAAGTCAATTCCACTTTCTGCAAGGCTGAAACCAAGAGATAACCTTAATCTAAAAATGCCAGCAGACCAGGGCTCGTCGGGGACTTGAACCCAGGATCTCTCACATGTTAATTAACCATACTCCCGAAGCGAGAATCATACCCCTAGACCAACGAGCCACTGACAGGTCAGGTTTTATTAGCTGCTGTGGAATTTCACTGGAATCCCCCAGTCAATCATCCATTTTTTTTCAGATCAAAGCAACATCCTGCAAATGCTGAAATAAAAACAGAAAGTGCTGGAAATGTTCAGCAGCTCTGGCAGCATCTGTGCTGAGAGAAACACAGTTAACGTTTCAGGGCACTCACCTTTTGTTTCAGCCATCATTTCAGACTGCTTCTGTCCATCCAATCTCACTTTCTATTCTATCCACATTCTAACCATTCACTACGTTACTACATTTTTCATGAATTCCTCATTTCTTTTATTAATGACAATTTTGTATTTCTGGCCTTTGCTTCAGACACCACTACAAGTGGAATCATGTCTCCATCTACCCAATCAAACCACTTCGCTGTATCCTCACATTGCAATGTTTCTTTAACCCTGACAGACTGTGGAATTTCTGCTGCTTGATTGCAGTTCTTGCTTCCCGCGAGTAGATGTCACCTCACTCCAATACAGTGAAGTTTACAAATCTGAGAGAGACACAACAGGAAATAATTGTTCACATTATAGTGAATGTGTGGGATATAGAAATACTAGGAGTGAAGACGAGTTATTATTGCACTCTGCTATTACATCTTTTATAATGGACTCCAGCATTTTCCCCACGACTGATGTCAGGCTAACTGGTATATAATTCGCTGTTTTCTTTCTGCCTCTTTTTTTAAATAGTGGAGTTACATTAACTACCGTCCAATCCATTTGAACTGTTCCAGAGTCTACAGAATTTTGAAAAAAGACCAGAAATGCATCTGCTATTTCAAGGGCCACTTCCTTAAGTACTCTAGGATGTAGATTATCAGGCCTTGGTGATTTATCGGCCTTCAATCCCATCAATTTCCCAAACATTCCCTACTAATACAGATTTCATACAGTTCCTCCTTCTCATTAGACCCTATGTTCCCCAACATTTCTGGGAGGTAATTTGTATCCTCCTTTGTGAAGACAGAACCAAAGTATGTATTTAATTGGTCTGCCATTTCTTTGTTCCCCATTATAAATTCCCCCGTTTCTGACTGTAAGGGACCCACATTTGTCTTCACTAATCTTTTCCTCTACACATATCTATAGAAGCTTTTACAGTCAGTTTTTATGTTCTCTGCTAGCTTACTCTCATACTCTATTTCCCCCTTCTTAATCAATCCTTTTGTCCTCCTCTGCTAAATTCCAAACTGCTCACAATCTTCAGGTTTGCTGCTTGTTCTGGCCATTTTATATTTCTCCTCCTTGGATCTAATACTTTCCTTCATTTCTTTTGTAAGCCACAGTTGAGCCACCCTTCCTGTTTTACTTTTGCACAGACAGGAATGAACAATTGTTGTAATTCATCCATGCGCTCTTTAAATGCTAGCCATTGCCTATCCACTGTCAACCCTTTAAGTAACGTTCCCCAATCTATCATAGCCAACTCCCGCCTCATACCTTCATATTTTCCTTTGTTTAGATTCAGGACCCGAGTCTCGGAATCAACTCTCTCACTCTCCATCTTAATGAAGAATTTTATCATATTATGGGCGCACTTCCCCAAGGGACCCCACACAACAAGATTGTTAACTAATCCTTTCTCATTACACAATACCCAGTCCAGGATGGCCTGTTCTTTGGAGGTGTTATACACTTCTATCAATTCTCCACTCAATCTCCTTTGAGAAAGGCAGAATAATCCTAGCTTTTCCAACCTAACCTTGTAACTAAAATCCCCCATCCCTGGATCCATTCTGGTAAATCGCCTCTGCGTCCTCTCAAGGACCCTCACATTCTTTCTAAAGTCTGCTGAGCAGAACTGGAAGCAACACTCCAAATGGGGCCTAACCAGATTTTTATAATGGTTCAGCATAACTTCCCTGCTTTTGTACTCAATGCCTCTATTTATAAAGCCCAAGATCCCATATGCTTTGCGAACCACTCTCGCAATATGACTTGCCTCCTTCAAAGATTGATGCACATGAACCCCAAGTCCCTCTATTTCAGTACACTCTTTAGAACTGTGCCATTAAGCATATATTGCCTCTCCCTATTCCTTATGCCAAAATACATCACCTCACACTTGTCACTATTAAATTCCATCTGCCACCTGTCTGCCCATTCTGCTAGCCTATCACTGTCCTGTTGCAGGCAGTTCATATCATCTTCACTGTTTGCCGCTACTCCAGGTTTGGTGTCAACGGCATATTTTGAGATTCTACTCTGTATTCCAAGATCCAAGTCACTTACCTTGAGCAAAAAAAGCAGTGGTTCTAGCACTGAAACTTGGGGAACACCACTGTCGACTATCCTCCAGTCTGACAAAGAACCATTTAATAAGACTCGCTGTTTTCTGTCCTTAAACCAATTTTCTATCCAATTGGACACTGACCCTCCTATACCACGAACCTCAATTTTGTGAACCGCCCTTTTATGTGGTACCTTGTCAAACGCTTCCTTAAAATCCATATAAACAACATCCACTGCATTCCCTTCATCAAGCTGCTCTGTTAGTTCATCAAAAAATGCAGTTAGATTAGTCAAGCATGAACTCCCATTTATAAATCCATGCTCACTCTCCTTAATTAACTCGAACCTCCCCAAGTGACTGTTGATTTTTTACCCTGATTATTCTTTCTAAAACCTTACCCACCGCTGCTGTTAATCTAACTAGCCTGTAGTTACCCGGACTGTCCTTACACCCTTTCTTGAATAAGGGTGTCACATTTGCCACTGTTTAATCCTCTGGCACGTCCCCCGTATCCAGGGAAGATTGGAAGATTATAGCAAGCCCTTCCGTTATCTGCATCCGCATTTCCTTTCGCAACCTGGGATGTGAGCCATCCGGACCAGGTGATTTATCTTCCCTAAGCACAGCCAGCCTTTTTAGTACCTCCCTCTCCTAATTTGTACTCTCTCCATTGCCTCTACTTTCTTCACTTCAACTGATATTTTGTCAAATTCCACTTCCTTAGTGATCACTGATGCAAAGTACTCATTAAGTAGATTAACATTGCCCTGCACCTCTAAGCTTATATTATCCTTTTTGTCCCTAATAGGCCCTACTCAACCTCTTACTACCCACTTATCATTTACATGCTGCTCGAAGATTTTTGGGTTTCCTTTCATGTTGACTGCCAGTCTATTCTCATAGAAATAGAGAATAAGCAAATATAGAAGATGTAAGTATTTCCCATCCTTGATGAGGTGGAATTTTTTTATGTTGTGGGTGGTAATGTCTTGGCCCACGAGTGTGGTGGAAGCAGAGACAATCAATGGTTTGAAAAGGAAATTGGACGGATACTTGAAGGAAAGAAACTTGCAGGAGGAAAGGGATCGAGCTGGTGAGTGGAACTGACTAGATTTCTCCGGGGAGAGCCAGCATGGACGTGATAGGCCAAACGACCACCTTCTATGCTGTAAATGACTCTGTGTTGTTTCTCAAATTCAATCCACTGGTGCTTGGTAAATAATTTCAAAGTAAATTGTGCAACTGGAAAATCAGAACCAAGGCAAGGGACGCATAAGGAAGCAAAATTGCTGAACCCCAGGATTGAACCAGGGACCTTTAAATCTTCAGTTTAATGCTCTCCCAACTAAGCTATTTCAGCCCTACATTGACAGTGTCTTGGTGTCCTTGTTTTGGAAGAAAATACATACATTCAAGTTTTCCACAAAATTAAATAACACAACATGTGAGTAATATTCCCCATTGCTTTCTCAGTACTGATGGATTGTGAAGCGGGCGACAGCCAGAAGTCCCAGTGATCCACACAGACCCCGAGCTGAGAATGAAATGAGATCAAATTCAATCTTTCATAGTGAGATGCTGCTGAGAGGTAAGAGTCCTGAATCAAAGCGAGACTTGCTCATTTCAAACACTCCCTGTACTCTCTGCTCATGAAGCCTTAAAAAAGGGAAAAAACAGAATGGCACTCAAACTCACAACCCTGCCATTAAAAGTCTCATGTTCGACTGACAGAACTGTCACTTCTACTCGGTCTCTTATTGGATGGATGCAACTCCAACGCAGGGGTGGCATTCAAATCCTCCCATGGGTCCGCATGTCAGATTGAGTTCCATGTTGTAGACTCAAGCAAAGGAAATCTGCTCAGTTCCAGAACTATCAGCGAATTGAAGCTGATTACGATCAACATCATCAGAGGTCAGAACTACCTGGTGAAAGAAGACACCCTGAAGAAGGATCCACAATTATTCAAAGGCATCGACAAAGTGAAAAACAAGAAAAACAAGAAAATCAATAAGCAAGATGCTGGAGAGAGTTAAGAATCACAGAATCATAGAAAGTTGAGCGCACAGAAAGAGGCCACTTGGCCCATCATGTCTGTGGCGGCTGAAAAACGATCCACCTGTTCTATTCCCACCTTCCAGCATTTGGTCCGTAGCCCTGCAGATTACGGCACTTGAGGTGATTATCCAGACTCCTTTTGGATGAGTTGAGGGTTTCTGTCTCAACCACCCTTTCAGGCAGTGAGTTCCACACCCACACCATCCTCTGGGTGAAAAGGTTTTTCCTCGTCTCCCCTCTAATTTTTCTACCAATCACTTTAAATCTCTGCCCCCTCGTCACTAACCTCTCTGCTAAGGTGAATAGACCTTGCACTTCCACTCTATTTAGACCGCTCAAAATTTTGTATATTTCAATCAGATCTCCTCTCAGCCTTCTCTGTTCCAAGGTGAACAGCCCCAGCCTATCCAGTCTTTCCTCATAGCTGCATTTTTCCAGTCCTGGCAACATCCTTGTAAAGCTCCTCTGTACCTTCTCTCGTGCAATTGCATCCTTTCTGTCTTGAGGTTTCCAGAATTGCACACAGAACTCAAGTTGTAGCCTAACCAATGAGTTATACAGTTGCAGCATAAGCTCGCTGCTCTTGTATTCTATACCTCGGCTAACAAAGGAAAGGATTCCATCTGCCTTCTTAACCACCTTATCGACCTGTCCTGCCATCTTCAGGGATCTGTGGACATTCAATCCAAGGTCTCTCACTTCCTCTATACTTCTCAGTATCGTGTATTCTGTTGCCTTGTTTGACCTCCCCAAATGCATCACTTCACACTTCTCCAGGTTGAATTCCATTTGCCACTTTTCTGCCCACCTGACCAAACCATCAATATCTTCCTGCAGCCTACAGCTATCCTCCTCATTATCTACCTCATGGCCAATCTTTGTGTCGTCTGCAAAGGTCTTGATCATGCCCCCTACATTGACTTACAAATCGCTAATATGTACCACAAAAAGCAGGGGACCTGGTACTGAGCCCTGCAGAACACCACTGGAAACAGCCCTCCAGTCGCTAAAACACCCGTCAACAATTACCCTTTGTTTCCTGCCACTGAGCTAATTTTGTATCCACCTTACTGCATTTCCCTGGATCCCATGGGTTTTTATTTTTTTAACCAGTCTGCCATGTGGGACCTTGCCAAATGCATTGCTTACATCCATGTAGGACACGTCAGCTGCACTACCCTCATTTATCTTCCTTGTTACTTCTTCAAAAAATTCCATCAAGTTGGTCAAACAAGATCTTCGCTTAAAAATCCATGCTGACTATCCTTGATTAACCTGTGCTTTTCGAACTGACAGTTTATTCTGTCTCTCAGAATAGGTTCCAGTTATTGGGCCATGACTGAGGTTAGTCTGACTGGCCTGTAATTACTCGGTCTTTCCTTCGCTCCCTTTTTCAACAGAGGTTCAACCTCTTTTGTAGCAGACTATTGTAAATTTCACAATTCGCATGGGAAAAAGTATTAAATACTTCACTTACAAGATCTAATGTTACTGGCGAAATGAGGGCTTATGTATGATTTGAACCCAGGACCTCACACAAATACACAGCAGGAATTCTGCTCCTTTACCAAAAAGCCATCTCCTTTATAGAGATGTAAATATGTAATATTGGAAGAGTGGAGGACTTGGGACCAGGACAGTGACTTTGACTTTTCTGCCTGTCTTCCAAATTCTGCAAGGTTCCATACAGACAATTAATGAACTGTCAGGGTGTTACTTTATTCCATTCTTCTTCTTATTCTTCTTCTTCTTAGGCAGTCTCTCGAGAACGAGAATGATTTTCTTCCACTTCAGGGTTCTGGGTCCAGTGACTAGATGTCTACTTAAATCGCAGAGAAATTAAACACTTTTCAATTTGTCTCACGACATAAATAGCAACATTTGCAGATATTTCACAGCTGTATGATTGGATGCTGCTAACGTTGTTACACTCAGTACACATGGTACCTTAATGTTGCAATAAATATTATAATATCTATTCAGGTAACTGTCATCCCACAGCTGCAAAATTTCACTGGTTCAACATTCTCATCAAACACCAAAGCATTCCACAAAGCAAGGCTCACAAATTCAACACCAGTTTCTCTTTTGGAGTCTCTCTGGTGTAATCTGATCTCTGATAGATTACTGGTGATCATCCTCCACATGAGCAGTCGTCCTAATCCCATGTGCCTGTCCTGTTCCCACCTCCCTTTCCTGTATCCACCACAGAATTCCATACTGCTGATATATGCTGGTAAACACTTTCCTTGTTCTATGAAACTGTGATTACAATGGAAATCCGCAAGAGAGGAAGCTATTGTTGGCACCTTTAACTCTGCAGTCAGTGACCAGAAGAATTCTCACTCCTGAACGAGGACTGTTTCAATTTCCTTTTGGAAGATCACATCATCACATGAAGGAAGTGAAGTGTTTTTGTATCACAGTGACCACAGAGGAGTTTGAAAACAAACTATTAAATTATGAATTCATATTTTATTTTGAATGCTACATTGGAGGTTAATTTCACAGACAGTCCTGCAGTTTATGATTTGTGTGAAATCAGTGAGATTGTGAGTTGGGTCGACCCCTCCCTATCAGAGTCACCAGGACAAAGGGAGTGTTTAGTCATCGACATCTTGCTCAGTTCAGCATTTTGGTGGCTGGCTCTTGAACTCACACTGTCTCCTGACAGTGACAGGAGTAAACATGTCATCGCTGAGGATTTCAAGTGCTATTTAAAGATTAATCACCTTTTACTGTTCACTTACTGCTGGAGGTTTGAAGAGGACATTTGAAACACGTTGGGAGACTTTCTGGGAAACTTTGTCAAGACTTCACCAACACTCTGTCAGCATTTACTCTGGAAATACTCTGAGGATTTCACCTATAAAGAGTAAGTGCTGTGTTACTCCACCTTATTGGAAACTTTATAGGAATCAGCAGGAGAAAGGGAGCGTTTGGTCATTGACATCTTGCTCGGTCTGCGGGAGGAATGGGAGGAGGACACGAGGCCAGGCTGAGCAGCACCAGCTGCGGCAGCAGAGAAGGACAGGAGAGACAGGAGAGGGAGGTGGACTCCTTCTCCTCTGTAAGTACAGGACATTCCTCCTCCTTTGGACCTCCTCCATCAAGACCTCCAGTACTGTATCTGTGAACCTGTGCCTTCGTTCCATCAGTCCCTGAGTGATCCTGAAACATGCTGCTGTGTGTCAGACAGTACACTTCACACCTTCAGTGGAAATGTGTGTGTGGAACCCACTTATACTGCACCAAGAACATTGCTTCGAATCAGCACTCGAGTGATGAACTGCAGCTTTCTGTTTTCATGCCTCCATGCAATTTCAAATTATGGTCATCAGAATGTTATGTGAAAACCAGATTTCAAACAGGCGAGTCTTATTATCACAGCACCCGTATCCCAAAATCACCAGCTGGAATTTCCTTCCGAAAACCACCCACTTCTGGGAGCTGGTCTGGCAAGTGAAGTGGGACACGGCCCATCAGCAAAACTCCACACCACAAGTGACCACTGGGATTTCTGCCATGATTTCCCTCTCTGAGCCTCTGTAACTCTGATCATTTTGTGACAGTGCACCCACCAGAATCAAATGACTGGGGCGACGGGGGAGAAATGGCTAAATGTGAACACACAGTGGGCTGTTTCTGGATCACGGATTTACCAGGAGTTATGGCAATGATGATGAAACTGCAGTTTCTGAGCAGTCAAGGCTACGTTGTCAGAATGCCAGCTATGGAAGCAGTAACTGTTGTCACTGTAGAAGTGACCAGAGCTCTTCTACCCTCCTCCTAATGTCTGGTTGGCAGCTACATTGATCTCCCGGACGGCCAGTGCCCAGGGTCTTCCTCACCTTATGTGTTGCCTCCCTCATTGTGTTGTCGGTGTGAGTTCTGGACTCCTCCAATTGTCCCGTCATCTGCACCAGGAGAGAAGAGACTGTCTCCACAGCCTGTGTGTGAGACCAATGCTCATCAATCATTGATCTTTACCAGCCGAGGCCTCGGAGATCTTGCTCTTGGAATCCTCAGCTGAGACCTCCTGCTTCTGTCACCCCCGGGGAGAGACAGATTTCTCCTCAATGTTATCCCCAGTTCCTCCTGCTCACTGCTGCTCTGTGTCAGGAATACTGCCTCCCTGAATGGGTTTGAAGATTCACCAATAGTTACAATAACACAACAGAATATTTATTTAATTACAATACATACATTTACAAATGTGTAGGTCATGTTGAAAGAATGATCAGTTTGTTGTTCTGAAGAGGAGGAGGTGGAGGAGGATCGGGGTCTGTGTCTTTAGGTTTCATTCTGGTGGGGCACAGCAGAAGTTCATTACACAGCTCGTCCACCAGGTAACCCACCGAGCGGGTCAGACACGTTCCAGCTGCTGCAGGAGTAAAGTTGAAAAGGTCACTGCGTGTTCTCGGAGCTGCTCCTGCTCATTATTGAAGAATAACTCACAATCCATGGTATAGGAATTGATCTTTCTCTGATCAATGGTTTTGTTTCTGTGAGTGAATCACAGCAGAGAGAATTCACAGCTAAATTTCAAACATCTATAAGTAGGGATTTGTGTGTCAATAGTGTGGAGACACTAAAGATCCCTTTGAATCAGACAATTATAGAGACGGAGCTGAATACATGGAAAGAAATTGAGGATGGGAACAGATGATGAACCTCTGCACATTCAACAAGGGGGTTGTTCTGCTGCCAGAGCAATGGTGGAATATGCTGGTCCCAGTATGCCTGGTATTGTGGAGCAGCTGGCTTCTCACATCCTTAAGATCCAACACTGTCAGGCAGTCACTGTGACTGTCTTCCTTGGAGAACTGATAAAAGCTCCACAGGTTTCGAAGCATCTTAAACTAACTGCTGTGATAGGTATCTGAGGAAGTCCATGTAACTCCCATTGGGCTCCTCTAGATATCAATGAGGAAGCCTCAGCAGATCCAGTAAGTGGCAATATCATCCACAGTGTTGACCTACAAGATCTGATGATCTCCTCACTCTTTCCATCCAAGTGCAACAATAAGTGAACCAGTTTGGAATGGACCTGTTGGTAGAAGAAAGATCTTCACCCTCAGATTCCACTTGGTCAAGTTTCCCAACACATTGGAACATTTCCACCAGTACTTTCTCACACCTTCCCTCAAAGAGTGACTGAATTCTGCTGAGGATTGTATCGACAAAGGGTGGATTAGTGTTTGCTCTCAACTGAATCATGTTCTTCGACAGGTATGACAGCACCTCAAGCGTTAGCATCTCTTTGTTCTGCTTATTCCTCAACAGGATAATGATTGAGTCCAGCACCCTCCAAAACCATCCAGCATCTCCAAAGGTCATGTTCTCCAGGCCCCTGACACACTGCAATGAGAGAAGCAAACAGCAAATACCTCAACAATCTGCTCACCAGAGTGATTGTGAGTGGTTGCGAAGAGGATGGAAGGACAGCAAGTGACAATATTAGCTTGCCCAGCGGAGACAGAAATTGATGAAACCTGGTGGTGTTTGGAGGATCCCCCAGCTCCAAAACTTGAACAGAGACAGGGAATGAGGCCACCGTTCCCTTTCTCACCCCCTTTATCATCTCCGACTTCGGAGCACCAAACCTACATGGTTCAAGTGGTGACTGAGGTAACTGCAGCAGCCCCGACAGTGTCTCTAGTTGAAATTAGCTAACTCAGCCAAGAGTGGGAATCAAACCTGAGATCCTCTGGTTCATATGGTTGAATGTCAGGTGAACAGCAGTGCCTTTACCACTAGACCATTGGGGAACTCGAGAAACTGTGTTTCTAAATTAAAACGTGCAATTTGTTTTCAGCAGCTTAAAAAACACAGATTTAGTATATTTTCACAATTCCCTGTCTGGTTTTTACACAAATGCACTGAGTTCCCATTGAGCCTTGAGGATAGAGTGTAATTAGTCTACAAAAGCAGACAGGTCAAATGGCTCCTGATTGGGACAATCCTATTAATGTCATTTGAGAATTATAATAACTTAAATCTCTGGGAAGGAGAGGAACTTATTACACTGGGTTTTTAAAAATCTACAATATATGTGATTATGTTTGTAAACGGTTTCAAAGCAGCTGTTTACAGAAGTTAAAGGAACTCGGTTATGAATTATAGTCATCTTTTTGATGAGGCATTATTAGAGGTCATGCAAGATTAACGCTGGTGTTTTGTAGAACCACGGTTTCTCTGGCCTCAAAATTCCTCGCGTTCTACCACAATGTTGCTCATCAACACACTTAGCCTTTAGATCCTTAACTATTTACAACCATCTCCCACACCTCCAAAAAATTATATTCCCTGTGCTTGAATGGATCAGATTGTCAGACGGCTCTAATCTTGATTATCTCATGTTTTTTCATGCTTGTAGAGAAAGGGAACACATTTACAAAAGGTCAGGGATGAGTTTTGTTTGACCTGTGGGTTCTGGATTTCTTCGGTAAGTTGTATGGTCTGTTTAGTAGTGCAGTCTTCGGAAGACAAGCCTGCTTTTGCTGCAGAGCCTCTGCTGGAAGCACAGCAGCTCAGTGAAGTGCTTGAAGACTCAATATCATCTGTCAAGCTGCTGTCTTCTAGATCTGGGGAGTAAAAAACACAATCACATGAATAAAAAGTTACTGTGCTGAGAATGTTTCAGGTTATTGAAGTGTTGTGGCTCAGTCTGGGTTCAACAAACTCCATAAGAGAAACAAGCAGTTTGCAAGAACCGGTTTCTCAATTGTATAAAAACCGTCATTCTTCAACTCAACCGAAAGCGAATCAAATGTTACATTCTGATGAAAAAAAATATTCCCTTATTGCTCGGGCTGTCAACACAGGCCAAACCCATGCATACGAGGGAGTCAGTGTGACTGCATGGTGCCACAAGTGTTTCCACCCGGACCATTGAGGCCAGACTCCTTTTCTTAAAGATGGTCTTTTTGCATCTTCCCCATGCCCTGCACCATAATTCACTCCTCGCCAAGTGCACAAGTGACCTTACACACTACAAATTAGCAGCACTAGAACAGAACCGTGTGGGGCACTGCTACCCACTTTCATCCCCTCGGAGAAACTGCCCTGAACTCCGACTCTCCCCTCCCTCAGAACCAGTTTTTAATCCCATTTCATCCCATTCCCCTAATTCCAAAAGTGTTAATCTTCTCCAATGGTCTCCTCTCTACTAACTTTTCCAAGGCATTCCGAATGTCCCTGTACACACGGCCACCATTATCTGTCACTTCAAAAGAACTCTATTGGGTTTTGTCGAGCACGATTTTCCTTTATGAAACCAGTGTTTCTACTTCTAATAATTTTCTCACTTGGATATTTAGTAATTTTATCTTTAAAGATTCTAAACATTGACCTAGAAAATAAGAAATAGGAGCGGGTGTAGATTGTACGGCCCCTCGAGCCTCTCCACCATCCAATAAGATCATGGTTGATCTTCTACCTCAATCCATTTCCCACCCTATCCCCATTTCCCTTGTTTCCATTCGTGTCCAACACTCTACCAATCTCAGTCTTGAACATACTCACTCAACTAACATCGATGTTAAATTAACTGGGCTGCAATTATTCGGCTTAGTTCTGTTACCCTTTTCGAAGATGGATATTACATTACCTCTGAATGAACATAATAAAAGTGTCAGTGCAAAGTTGAAACCCCTTCACACTGATCGAAAATGTAGTTTAAATACACCCAAAATGTAAGAGGGAACTTCAGGATTTTGACCACAAAGACTTAATAATGGATCCAGTTGATGTGAGGATTAGTGAAATAGATTCAGAAACACATTTGTGAATAAGATCTAGGGTTTTACAAAGAGATGATGTAAAATACATACAGGTTTGACAAATCTATTTTGAAGATCTGTTAGCTGTACCTTGAGCTCGCAGTTCTGTGTCCTCACCATGCTTATCATAACCCTGTCATTGCATGAGAGGGAGTCTCATGTAGGTGAGTTATCTCTTTTCCATTGGTTGTTTTGCCCATGCGAGACACTTCACTCAGACTACGAAGCAAACAGATAACCTATCCCCAGACATATAGCAATTTAGCCTTACAGGTTATAAACATTGGGATTCTGAGGAATGCCATCTGGCCTATTCAAGCTCATTGATGCAGAAAGAACTGCATCCCTCCCTCCCACACTCTCCAACTGTTTCTTCAGTGTTGACAAGCTTTTTTATCTTCACTGCCCTATCTGGAAGTCTTTTCCACATGGCGATCACTATTTGTGTACGGAACTTCCTGACATCAGTCCTAATTTTGCTTTCTACCAGTTGAACCTGTGTGTCTTAGTTTGCTAAAATAACTGGCACTAGCTTTCATGTCCTAGGCTGACACTCCAATTTCACTTTCACTGAGGAGCCTCCTAGTCTGTAGATGGAGAATATTACTGCTGGGCACTTACGGGTTCAAACCCACATCATGTTGTTTTGTTGCAGCATGAACTATTGCATTATATATAACTTTACAAATAGCATTTCAATTATTTTATCCAATCATTGTTTTTTTTTCTACTTTTTCTCCTCCTCTGGTTGTTGAGTCCTCACCGGGATTATGATCCATGGGTTCGGTCAGCCTTCCAGAACATTCTTCATGTGTGAGCTGAGAGAGCCATTGTTGACAGGCTACTTGACTGTGGAGCACATCACAAGTTGAGCTTAATCTCTCCCTTGCCTCAGGTCCATACCTGTGTAATTGACATCAAGTCACTGAATTGCTATTAGGAGGAGGAATCCTGGCTACGTTTTCCCATTCTTAAACTAAGGACACTGAGACTAAATGTGGTACGTCAGCTCAGCACAAATCTGGGCAAATCTACCTTGGGGTTTCCGAGTTTCCATCATTCCATTGCCACGCCACATACACCCATTAAACCTTTAGGGGAGGTGGAACAACAAACAGCGGCAAATAATTTTGATCCCGTTTCTCCAGTTGAATGTGTCCAGTGCATTTCTTTCTTTGTTTTAAAGAACAATTTTTCCTCAAGCCCCAAGAGAGTGGGAAAAGGAACTGGAATGTTATCTCACAACATTCTGTGCAGTTCAGTTCAGTAAAAACTCTGAATGGATGTGTTCTTTGAGATTTATGTCTTCTGGGAAAGCCATTCCTCCTCCCCCTGCCCTAAATGAAGAGGGAGCCCCTCTTATCTGTGCAGGGATAGGCACTGACATGTTGATGTTGCACCATGGACATTTGACAAAATTATTGACTCAGCCATGGACATGGGGGCAATTAATCTGTATATAAATTGTATAGCCAATCTGATGCCTTCAAAACACAGTCTGATTTAAAACATATTTTCTCCCTATAAATAATGCAGCATACAAACATCAATGGAGAGCAGCAAAATGCATTAGCTAGCAAGCAAGCAATATAGTATATAATGCCAATGCGAATTACTTTCATTGATAGAATAAAGCTAGCTACACCATGTCACGGGGCAGTGGATGGACCTTATCGATGACTTCTGTGGATTCACACTGTGTCAGGACTGCAAATTCATTCAATAAACCAAGAAACCCAAGGAGATGATTGTTATTGTGGTTATTGAGGTGAGGCAATAGAAAAATCAGCAGGAAAATGGACCATTTCTCATACTACTGATGTTCTTGTGTTCTTGTGTCTGGACACAGTAGATAGGGAGAAACTGTTCCCATTGCTGGAAGGATCTACAACCAGAGGACACCAATTTAAGATGATTGGCTAAAGAATCAATGGCAACATGAGGAAAAACTATTTTAAGCAGCGAGTGGTTAGGATCTGGAATGCACTGCCTGAGAGTGCGGCGGAGGCAGGTTCAATCGAGGCCTTCAAAAGAGAATTGGATAATTATCTGAGGAGAAAAACTTGCAGGGCAATGGAGAAAAGGCAGGGGAGTGGGACTGGGTGAGTTGCTGTTGCAGAGAGCTAGCATTGGCACGATAGGCTGAATGGCCTCCTTCTGTGCTGTAACCAGTCACTTATTCTATGAGTTTATCACCTTAAAGCCCTGTTACATTTGCTCTTCCTTTCATCCATGTTAAACTCGAACATTTTTGATTTCTTGTGTTAAAGACTGCTTACATGCTTATTTGCACAAATCTATTATTTATTCAGGTTGAACTGTCTTATTCAAAAAAAATTATCTGTTTATTTATTTCTGTTTTATTTATTAATAACACCTAAGTACATTTATACACAAAGATACACACAAATATATTCCAAAACCACACACACAGACATACACATTTATTCATAATGAGCCCATTGATGCACTCCCGGCTACAGTAAAATAGTGGTAATATTTACTGTACTAGTAATCCAGAGGCCTGGACTAATAATCTGGTGACAGTGATTTCAAATCCCAGCAATAATCTGATGACAGTGATTTCAAATCCCATCGCTAATCTGGTGACAGTGATTTCAAATCCCAGCAATAATCTGCTGACAGTGATTTCAAATCCCATCAGTAATCTGGTGACAGTGATTTCAAATCCCATCAGTAATCTGGTGACAGCGATTTCAAATCCCAGCAATAATCTGGTGACAGTGATTTTAAATCGCATCAGTAATCTGGTGACAGTGATTTCAAATCCCAGCAATAATCTGGTGAAAGTGATTTCAAATCCCATCAGTAATCTGGTGACAGTGATTTCAAATCCCAGCAATAACCTGGTGACAGTGATTTCAAATCCCATCAGTAATCTGGTGACAGTGATTTCAAATCCCAGCAATAATCTGTTGACAGTGATTTCAAATCCCATCAGTACTCTGGTGACAGTGATTTCAAATCCCAGCAATAATCTGGTGACAGTGATTTCAAATCCCATCAGTAATCTGGTGACAGTGATTTCAAATCCCATCAATAATCTGGTGACAGTGATTTCAAATCCCATCAGTAATCTGGTGACAGTGATTTCAAATCCCATCAATAATCTGGTGACAGTGATTTCAAATCCCATCACCACAGTTGCAGAATTTAAGTTCAGTTAATGAAATAAATCAACAATAAATAGCTTGTATCAGTAATGATGACAATGAAACAACTGGAGTATTGGTTCACTAATGTTCTTAGGACAGGAAATCTGTTCTCCTCACCTGGTCTGGCCCATGTGTGACTTCAAACTCACAGCAATGTAGTTAACTCTTTACTGCTCTCTGAAATGCCCGAGCATACCGTTCATCTGTTTCAAATGAATAACTACAAGAAAAACTGCAAATCCACACGGGCTGGAGCTGTTCAGGAAGCCGGTTCAGCACCAGCATCTCAAGGGCAAGTCAGGATGGGCAGTAAATGTTGGCCTGGTAAACGATGTCCACATCCAATGAATGATTAATAAAACTCACCATTTACAGGAGCACAGTTTCAATCATAGATATGTATAACATATTACAGATTAGAAACATAATGAAAATACATTTACAACTGATACCATCATAACTTCAGCACTCATTTTGTATATAAATGTGACACCCACATTCACACACTGACAGTTTATATTGTCACAAGGTACTATTTGCAGCTCTGGGAAAAGTCTACACACCAGACCTTTACAAAGCCAAATGCTGCAGTTGTAGAAAATGTGAAATTAGGATGGGAAATGTTCATCGAGTCATAGAATAGTGAACAAAGACCATTTGGCCCATCATGCCAGTGCTGTATCTTTGGCTGTGTTCTCCAATTAGTCCAACTGCTCTGCTTCTTCCTAAAAACATCTCAAGGTGATCCTCCCCTGTTCTGGCAATATCTCCACGTTACATTCATTTTACAGAAACTTTGCATGTATGTCAGCCAATGACCAGAAGAGGGCAGCATGAACCGCCATTGCAGCTGAACATATCGGGCTGAATTTTACCAGCCTCTCGATGTCATGGGTCACGGCAGGAGGGGGCGATAAAATTCCGCGGGAAGAGACCCGCCGCGACCCCCGACTTCGGGAAAGGCCCGCCGCTCCCCGACCCCTCACCCTCACCTCCCCACCGCCCCCACCGGCCGCTTGGCAGTGGGACCAAGTGTGAGATTCTGCAACCAGTTTTCAGTCTTCAAAATATGTTCAATGGGGAAGAAGAACAGTCAGAAGTCGTGGTCTATTTTGGAACCAATGACATGGGTATGAAAAGGGTTGAGATCCTACAATCAGAGTTTTAGGAGCTGGGAAGGAAGTTAAAGAGCAAGACCACAAAGATTATAATATTTGGATTACTCCCATGTGTATTAGTGAGTATAGGAATAGTAGGAAAATACAGGTTAATGCATGGCTGGAGAAATGGTGGATGAGGCAGGGCTACAGCTTCCAGGAACATTGTCACCACTTCTGGTGTTGATGTGACCTGCAAAAGATGGACAGGACAAATTACCTCGCTGTCACTTTAACTAATGCTTTGTGAAAGGATTTATACTAATTTGGCTGGGGGAGGGGCACAAGGATGAAGCATTAGAGAATAGATACAAGGTGCACCGAGGACTGAGAGAAACAAACAGCATTAGAGTAAAGAATAGTTCAGAAACACATGACTCAAACAAGAGACAAATTGCAAGGCAGACTGAGATAGGTTTAGAGTGCATGTTTGTAAATACTTGCAGCATGGTAAATAGGATTGGTGAGCTGCAGGCACAAGTAGCCACATGGGATTGTGATCCAGTGGCAATAACGGAGACATGGATCAAACAAGGGGAGGAATGGGAAATTAATATTCCTCACTGCGATGTATTCAAGAAAGATAGAGAAGAAAAATAGGCAGAGGATTGTGTGGGTGCAGCTGTATTGATCAAAGATACTGTTACAGCACTAGGAAGAGAAAATGTACTTGAGGGTTGAAAGGTAGAATCTATTTGTTTAGAATAATGCATCAACAGAGGAGTTATTCCACTGCTCAGTGTATATCCAGGCCACTAAATAGTAGGAAGTGGATAGAGGAGCAAATTTGCTGGCAAATTGTCGAAAGATGCAAGAACCTCTGAGTAATGCTAATGGGGATTTCAATTATCCGAATACAGGCTGGGAAAATAACTGTGTGAAGGGCAAAGAGGGAGAAGAATTCCTGAAATGTGTGTAAGAGAACTTTCTGAATCAGTATATTTCCATCCAATGGAGAAGGAGATGGTACTGGATCTAGATTTGGAGAATGAAGTCAGGTGAATGAAGTATGTTTCAGTCGGAGAGGATTGTGTGCAAGAGTCATTAAAATATCATTCGTTTTAGAGTAGCTGTGAAAAAGGACTGTCTGTGTAGGTATAAGAACATAAGAAGTAGGAACAGCAGTAGGCCATTCAGCCCCTTGATCCTACTCCGCCATTCAATAAAATCATGGCTGATCTGATCGTGGTCTTAACTTCACTTTCCTGCCCCCTCATAACCCTTGGCTCCCTTGTCAATCAAAAATCTGTCCAACTCAGCCTTGAATATATTTATTGACCCAGCATCCACTGCTCGCTGGGAAAGAGAATTCCAAATGCTAATGACCTACTGAGAGAAGAAATTCCTCCTCATCACCATCTTCAATTGGAATCACCTTAATTTGAAACTGTGTGCCCTATTTCTACATTCCCCCATGAGAGGAAACATCCTCTCAGCATCTAGCCTGTCGAGCCCCCTCAGGATCTGATATGTTTCAATAAGATCACCTCTCATTCTTCTAAACTCCAATGAGTACAGGCCCAACCTGCTCAACCTTTCCTCATAAGACAAACCCCTCATCCGAGGAATCAGCCTAGTAAACATTTTCTGAACTTTTTCTCCCCCCAAAAATATGCTTTATTCATAAAAATCTGTTTAAAAAAATGCATGACAAAACAGTTCAAAACAGCACCAAGTTGACATTCCAGAGATGTAGAGGAAAGGAGAGCAAAGATGATTCTCGACAGGGGCGAGAGTAACAGGGTAGTTGTTATGGGGGACTTTAACTTTCCAAATATTGACTGGAAATACTATAGTTCGAGTACTTTAGATGGGTCAGTTTTTGTCCAGTGTGTGCAGGAGGGTTTTCTGACACAGTATGTAGTCAGGCCAACCAGGGGCGATGCCACATTGGATTTGGTACTGGGTAATGAACCCGGCCAGGTGTTAGATTTAGATGTAGGTGAGCACTTTGGTGATAGTGATCACAATTCGGTTAGGTTTACCTTAGCGATGGGCAGGGACAGGTATATACCGCAGGGCAAGAATTATAGCTGGGGGAAAGGAAATTATGATGCGATTAGGCAAGATTTAGGATGCGTAGGATGGGGAAGGAAACTGCAGGGGATGGGAACAATCGAAATGTGGAGCTTATTCAAGGAGCAGCTACTGCGTGTCCTTGATAAGTATGTACCTGTCAGGGAAGGAGGAAGTTGTCGAGCGAGGGAGCCGTGGTTTACTAAAGAAGTTGAAGCGCTTGTCAAAAGGAAGAAGAAGGCTTATGTTAGGATGAGACGTGAAGGCTCAGTTAGGGCGCTTGAGAGTTACAAGCTAGCCAGGAAGGATCTAAAGGGAGAGCTAAGAAGAGCAAGGAGAGGACACGAGAAGTCATTGGCGGATAGGATCAAGGAAAACCCTAAGGCTTTCTATAGGTATATCAGGAATAAAAGAATGACTAGAGTTAGTTTAGAGATACAGCACTGAAACAGGCCCTTCAGCCCCCCGAGTCTGTGCCGACCATCAACCGCCCATTTATACTAATCCTACAATAATCCCATATTCCTACCACATCCCCACCTGTCCCTATATTTTCCCTACCACCTACCGATACTAGGGGCAATTTCGAATGGCAAATTTACCTGTCAACCTGCAAGTCTTTGGCATGTGGGAGGAAACCAGAGCACCCGGAGGAAACCCACACAGACACAGGGAGAACTTGTAAACTCCACACAGGCAGTACCTCGAATTGAACCCGGTTCGCTGGAATTGTGAGACTGCGGTGCTAACCACTGCGCCACTGTTCCGCCCCAGATTAGGGACAATCAGGGATAGTAGTGGGAAGTTGTGTGTGGAATCAGAGGAGAGAGGGGAAGCGTTAAATGAATATTTTTCGTCAGTATTTACAGTAGAGAAAGAAAATGTTGTCGAGGAGAATACTGAGATTCAGACGACTAGGCTAGATGGGATAGAGGTTCACAAGGAGGAGGTGTTATTTTGGAATTTTGGAAAGTGTGATAATAGCTAAGTCCCCTGGGCCAGATGGGATTTATCCGAGGATTCTCTGGGAAGCTTGGGAGGAGATTTCAGAGCCTTTGTCCTTGATCTTTATGTCGTCATTGTCGACAGGAATAGTGCTGGAAGACTGGAGGAGAGCAAATGTTGTCCCCTTGTTCAAGAAGGGGAGTAGAGACAGCCCTGGTAATTATAGACCTGTGAGCCTTACTTCGGTTGTGGGTAAAATGTTGGAAAAGGTTATAAGAGACAGGATTTAGAATCATCTTGAAAAGAAATAGTTCATTAGCGATAGTCAGCACGGTTTTGTGAAGGTTAGGTCGTGCCTCACAAACCTTATTGAGTTTTTCGAGAAGGTGTCCAAACAGGTGGATGAGGGTAAAGCAGTGGATGTGGTGTATATGGATTTCAGTAAGGCGTTTGATAAGGTTCCCCACGGTAGGCTATTGCAGAAAATACGGAAGTATGGGGTTGAAGGTGATTTAGAGCTTTGGATCAGAAATTGGCTAGCTGAAAGAAGACAGAGGGTGGTGGTTGATGGCAAATGTTCATCCTGGAGTTCAGTTACTAGTGGTGTACCGCAAGGATCTGTTTTGGGGCCACTGCTGTTTGTCATTTTTATAAATGACCTGGAAGAGGGTGTAGAAGGGTGGGTTAGTAAATTTGCGAGTGACACGAAGGTTGGTGGAGTTGTGGATAGTGCTGAAGGATGTTGTAGGGTACAGAGGGACATAGATAGGCTGCAGAGCTGGGCCGAGAGATGGCAAATGGAGTTTAATGTGGAAAAGTGTGAGGTGATTCACTTTGGAAGGAGTAACAGGAATGCAGAGTACTGGGCTAATGGGAAGATTCTTGGTAGTGTAGATGAACAGAGAGATCTTGGTGTCCAGGTACATAAATCCCTGAAAATTGCTACCCAGGTTAATAGGGCTGTTAAGAAGGCATATGGTGTGTTAGCTTTTATTAGTCGGGGGATCGGGTTTCGGAGCCACGAGGTCATGCTGCAGCTGTACAAAACTCTGGTGAGACCGCACCTGGAGTATTGCGTGCAGTTCTGGTCACCGCATTATAGGAAGGATGTGGAAGCTTTGGAAAGGGTGCAGAGGAGATTTACTAGGATGTTGCCTGGTATGGAGGGAAGGTCTTATGAGGAAAGGCTGAGGGACTTGTGGTTGTTTTCGTTGGAGAGAAGGAGGAGGAGAGGTGACTTAATAGAGACATACAAGATAATCAGAGGGTTAGATAGGGTGGATAGTGAGAGTCTTTTTCCTCGGATGGTGATGGCAAACACGAGGGGACATAGCTTTAAGTTGAGGGGTGATAGATATAGGACAGATGTTAGAGGTAGTTTCTTTACTCAGAGAGTAGTAGGGGCGTGGAACGCCCTGCCTGCAACAGTAGTAGACTCGCCAACTTTAAGGGCATTTAAGTGGTCATTGGATAGACATATGGATGGAAATGGAATAGTGTAGGTCAGATGGTTTCACAGGTCGGCGCAACATCGAGGGCCGAAGGGCCTGTATTGTGCTGTAATGTTCTAAATCTAATTCTAAAAAAAAGGTGTAAAAGAAATCAGTTTTCTTCGAAGCAGGAGTGAGTTGCCACACAACCTTTCCATTCCTTTTTTCATGTCGTGTACATTTTACAGCAAACCCACATTTGGTGTATACAGCCCGAGGGGTTTCCCATGGGTCCAGCCCCTCAGTTCACTATGGTGGGAGGAATTTACACTGTGGTCTTTCCCCATTGAGCCTTTGTGACGGCAGCCCCAAGCTTGAGTGCATCCCTCAGCCTGTAGTCCTGGACCTTGGAATGTGCCAGTTTGCAACACTCGGTGGTGGACAACTCTTTGCGCTGGAAGACCAGCAAGTTTCGTACAGACCAAAGAACGTCTTTCACCAAATTGATAGTCCTTCAGCAGCAGTTGATGTTTATCTCAGTGTGTGTCCCTGGGATCAGCCCACAGAGCACAGACTCCTGTGTTACAGAGCTGCTTGGGATGAACCTCGACAAATGCTTTTCCACACATGCTTTGCAAAGACACATTCCAGAAGTAGTCTCTTCCCCACTGCAGCCACCTCAAGGGCAGCGTGTGGAGGGGGATAGACTCCGGGTGTGCAAGAGGGATCTGACGGGGAGGGCCCTTCTCACCAGCAGCCAAGCTACATCCTGGTGCTTGTTTGATAGTTCTGGTGATGAGGCATTCCGCCAAATGACTTTGACGGTCTGCTTGGGGAACCATCCTACCGGATCCACCATCTCCTTTTCCCATAGGGCCTTGAGGACATTCTGTGCAGACCACTGCCTGATGGATTGGTGGTCAAAGGTGTTTTCCCGCAGAAACATTCCCACATAGGATAGTTGGTACGACATGGTCCAACTGGATGGAGCGTTCCGCGGCAATGTGACCAGACCCATCCTTCACAACAACGGGGGCAGATAGAACCTCAGCACGTAGTGACACTTGGAGTTTACATACTGGGGGTCTACACACAGCTTGATGCAGCCGCACAAGAAGGTGGTCATCAGGATGAGGGCGATGTTGGGTACATTCTTCCCGCCCTTATCCAGAGGTTAGAACATCGTGTCCCTCCGGACCTGGTCCATTTTAGACCTCCAGATAAAGCGGAAAATGGCTCGGGTGACCACCACAGCGCAGGAGTGGAGAATGGGCAACTTGCGCCACGTACAGCAACAACTTGAGCACCTCGCACCTGATGACCAGGTTCTTACCCACAATGGAGAGATTGTTGCTCCCACATGCTCAGTTTATGGTTGACCCTGGCTTCCCTGAACTTTTTTTTAATTTCCAAAATATACTTTATTCATAAAAATCTGTAAAAAAGTACATGACAAAACAGTTCTAAACAGCACCAAGTCAAAAATTACAAATAGTGCAAAGGAGGTCAGTTTCCTTCAATACAGGAGTGAGTTGCCTCACAACCCTTCCATTTCATTTTTCATGCCATTTACATTTTACAGCAAACGGAAATTTCCCAAAACAGTTCGAGGGGTTTTCCATGGAGTCAGCCCCTCAGTTCAGCTTGGTGGGGGACCTTACACTGTGGTCTTTCCCCATTGAGCCTTTGCTGCAGCTGCCCCAAGCTTTAATGCGTCCCTCAGCACGTAGTGCTGGACCTTGGAATGTACCAGTCTGCAACATTCGGTCGTGGACAACTCTTTGCGCTGCAAGACCAGCAGGTTTCGGGCAGACCAAAGGGCGTCTTTCACCGAATTGATAGTCCTCCAGCAGCAGTTGATGTTTGGCTCGGTGTGCGTCCCTGGGAACAGCCCGCAGAGCACAGACTCCTGTGTTACGGAGCTGCTAGGGATGAACCTCAACAAAAACCACTTCATCTCTTCCACACCTGCTTTGCAAAGACACATTCCAGGAGGAGGTGGGCAATCATCTCTTCCCCACCACAGCCACCGTGGGGAGAATTGCGCGGAGGGGACGAGACTTCGGGCGTGCAGGAAGGATCTGACGGGGAGGGCCCTACTCATCACCAGCCAAGCTACATCTTGGTGCTTGCTTGAAAGTTCTGGTGATGAGGCATTCCACCAAATGACTTTGACGGTCTGCTCAGGGAACCATCCGACAGGATCCCCCGTCTCCTTTTCCCGTAGGGGCTTGGGGACATTCCGTGCAGACCACTGCCTGATGGATCGGCGGTCAAAGGTGTTTTCCCGCAGAAACTGCTCCACGAAGGATAGGCAGTACGGCACGGTCCAACTGCATGGAGCGTTCCGCGGCAATGTGACCAGGCCCATCCTTTGCAACACCGGGGACAGATAGAACCTCAGCACGTAGTGAAACTTGGAGTTTGCGTACTGGAGATCTACACACAGCTTGATGCAGCCGCACACGAAGGTGGTCATCAGGATGAGGGCCACGTTGGGTACATTTTTCCCACCGTTGTCCAGAGATTTGAACATCGTGTCCCTCCGGATCCGGTCCATTTTAGATCTCCAGATGAAGCGGAAAATGGCTCGGGTGACCGCCACAGCGCAGGAGTGGGGTATGGGCCAGACCTGCACCACATACAGCAACAAAGTGAGCGCCTCGCACCTGATGACCAGGTTCTTACCCACAATGGAGAGAGATCGCTGCCCCTCCCTTCCGAACCATATCCCCAGCACCTTCAGGTAGTCTGACCTGACGGTGAAGGGGACAAAGGATCGGTCAGCCCAGTTCCCAAAGAACATGGCCTTGCTCTTGCCATGGTTAACTTTGGCTCCCGAGGCTAGTTCGAACTGGTCGCAGATACTCATCAGTCTGTGCACGGACAGCGGATCCGAGCAGAAGACGGCGACGTCATCCATGTACAGGGAGGTTTTCACCTGAGTGCCTCCACTGCCTGGGATTTTCACCCCTCTTATGCTCGGATCCTTCCAAATAGACTCAGCAAAGGGTGCAATACAGCAAACAAACAAGACCGGGGAGAGAGGACAGCCCTGTCTGACTCCAGATTTGATCGGGAAACTTTCCGATTCCCACCCGTTGATTGAGACTGCGCAACTGATGTTTGTGTAGAGCAGTTGGATCCAATTGCAGATTCCCTCCCCAAACCCCATTTTGGAAAGCACGTCCATCATGTCGGTGTGCGATATCCTGTCAAAAGCCTTCTCCTGGTCCGGGCTGATGAGGCAGGTGTCCACCCACCTGTCCATACATAGGCGATCGTATCCCTGGGTAGTGCGAGACTATTAGAGATCTTCCTGTCGGGTACAGTACAGGTCTGATCAGGGTGAATCACCAACTCCAGAGCAGACTTGACTCGATTGGTGATGACTTTGGACAGAATCTTGTAATCAACATTAAGCAGTGAGATGGGCCTCCAATTTCTGATTTTTGCCCTCTCCCCCTTCCGCTTGTAAATGAGGGTGATGATGCCTTTCCTCATGGATCCTGACATGCTGCCGGCCAGGAGCATACTCTCGTATACTTCCAGCAGGTCCGGGCCGACCCAGTCCCACAGGGCCGAGTACAACTCAACCGGTGAGCCGTCGCTCCTGGGAGTTTTACTCGTCTCGAAGGACTCAACGGCCTTTGTCAGCTCGTCCAGAGTTAGCGACTTGTCCAGTCTCTCCCTCCTGCTGTTATCTAAGACCTCTGTGATAGATGATAGGAAGGACTGGGAGGCTCTGCTGTCTGTGGGCTTCGCGTCATCGAGCCCAGCATTAAAGTATTTGCTAATCCTTAGTATGTCGGACTGTGAAGACGTGACTGAGCCATCCTCTTCCTTCAGGCTGCTGATAACAGAGCTCTCTGTGTATACCTTTTGGAAGAAGTAATGCGAGCACATCTCATCCTGCTCAATGGAGCGAAATCTGGACCGGAAGATGATCTTGGAGGCCTCCGTGGCAAAGAACGAGGCCTGCTGGCTCTTCACCTCTTGGAGGCCCTCCTTGACCTCGACCCCCATTGATTGCAGCCGGAGCAGATTTTGCATACTTTTCTGGAGTCGGGACATTTCCCTCTGTCTCTCTCTCGCCCTCTGAACACCTTTGTGGATGAACAACCTCTTGATGTTCTCCTTGATCGCTTCCCACCACTGAACTGGAGACTCAAAGAGAGGTTTCACGGTCCTCCAACCTTTGTTATCCCTTTTGAGTTCCTCAACGTTCTCTGGGGTCAGCAGTGTAGCATTGAGCTTCCACCTCCCTCTGCCAACCCGCTGGACGTCCTGTAAGTGACAGTTGGCCAGTAAGAGGCAGTGGTCGGAGAAGAACACCGGCTTGACATCGGTGGATCTGACCGTGACAGCACGGGACACAAACAGGAAGTCAATCCTGGAACGGGCAGACCCGTTCGATCTTGACCATGTGTATCTGCGCTGCGCTCCGTCTGCAGGTTTGCTGAAGACGTCGTGCAGTTTGGCATCTTTAACTGTTTCTTTTAGGAATCTGGACGTAGCGTCCAGTTTGCTGTCGTCACTGCTGGATCGTCCAGCCGCATTGATGATGCAGTTGAAGTCACCGCCTAGGATGACTGGCCTGGACGTCGCCAGCAGCACTGGGAGCTGCTGGAAGACGGTCAGCCGCTCGCTGCGTTGTACCGGGGCGTACACGTTGATCAACCGGAGCGGAGCGTTGTTGTCCATTACGTCTGCTACGAGGAGGCGACCGCCCACCACCTCCTTAACTTCGGAGATGGTGAAGTTACCTCCCCGCAGCAGAATACCCAGGCCGGAGGAACGGCAGTCATTACCCCCCGACCAGATCGATGGCCCATGGGACCAGCATCGTGACCACTGCCTGTAGGTGCTGAGATGTGGTATTCCACACTCCTGCAGAAACAGGAGGTCGGCTTTGACCTTGGCAAGGTAATCCAAGGTTGAAACATATCGCGTAGTGGATTTAATGCTACGCACATTTATGGAAGCAATCCTTATACCCATTTTTTAAAAGTTGGTTGTTGCTTCCCATACCATTTGTCCTTGCTAGTCCCAGTCCTTCGGGATGTTCCTGCATACCCATAGTGTACGCAAGCTGTTTCACATTCGTTGGGCTCAGAAACCCCTCCTGGTTTTTCATGCAGGGTTTGTTCCACTGGGTTGACATCGGGGGGGTCTTGTAGGCAGTAAGGATAGGGTTGTCCTCTGCTGTTCCCCTCTGTTCCTCCTCGAAAACATCACTGCTCCCTGCTTCCCGGAGCTGAGGTGCGCCAGACGTGTCTTTGCTCTCAGTGTCCCGGAGCTGGGATGCGGTGGCCATTTCGTTAGGTGTGGCACTTTGGGGTTGGGGCTCGCCAGGCCCATCACATCTTCTTGTATCCGGGGGCTGGGGGGCGTTATCTTCCAGCTCCTTTAAGTTCTGCCGCTTCTTTTGAAGGGGCCGTCGTTCCAGCACTTCCTCATCCAGTGAAGAGCAGCTGTTGTAGTCTGTCTCAGAAGGTAGTCTCCTCTTGCCACTGGTTTGGGTGGTGACCTGTTCTGCTTTTGGAGGTCTTTTCTTTGTGGTTTTCCTTTGTACCACTTTCCACTGACCGGTTTGTCCATCTGCTGCCTCCTCCTCCATTGATTCTGTCTGTGGAGGAGGGGTTTCCGGGTGCAGGGGAGGTGCTGGGTCGCTGGTTTCAGCTGCCTCCCCTTTGTTCTCTTTCTCAGGTAGAAGTTCCTCACTGCGGAGAATGTTGCTTGTCTTCTTTCCAGCACCGGACGCCTTCGTCGAACCTTCTCCCGGCCTGTCCTTGGACCTTGCCGCCTGAGCATAGCTGAGGCAGCGTTTGGGGCAGGTTTTGTAGAGATGGCCTGCCGCACCGCACAAGTTGCAACACTTAGTCTGCTTACAGTCCTTGGTCTGATGGCCTTCCTCCTTGCAGTTCTTGCAAACAACCATGCTGCAGTTAGCTGCCGCGTGACCAGATTTGCCACAGGTGCAGCAAAATCTGGGCTGCCCAGCGAAGACCAAGAAGCCTCGACTTCCCCCGTTAGCGAAGCTGGAGGGAGGGTGGATAATGGTTCCACTGGCATCGACCTTCAAGGTCACCTTGACCTGCCGCTTGCTGGTCCAAATCTCAAAGGGGTTCTTGACATCAGTGCTGCTGCCGGCCACCTCGACGTACTTGGCGAGAAAGGTGAGTACATCCACCACCGGAACATGGGGGTTGTAGAGGTGAATCGTCACCACCTGGTCACGTTGTGAAGAGTGCCTTCACTGTGAGGATCGACAACGGCGCCTGGTCCCCTTTCTCCTTGAACGCCTTCAGGAACTTGATGCATCCTGCCACATTCTTGAACATCATGTCGAAATACCCACTGCTGGGGAAATCCTGCAGGCAGAAGATGTCCGAAGCTCGAAATCCACAGCAATTGATGAGGATTTTCTTGATGAAGAAGGTGCGATCGACCAGTGCATCTCCTTCCTTGTCCTTCACCACCACCCGAACGGTGTTCCGCACTCCCTGGCCTGAAGCGCGAAGATTGGTTATAGCCATTTTACTCAAAGCCTACCCAGGATCAAAAGCCAATGATCATGCTTTCTTCTCTTCCAAATAAGCACCGATAAGAACAGATACTACACTTGATCTCAGCCAAAAGGCCCTTATTTATGTTGAAAATACTAGTCTGGGACCCACTCTTCTCTCCCTCAAACTGAATGTAAAATTCAATCATATTATGATTGCTACTCCCTAGGGGCACCTGAACTATGAGGTCATTAATTAATCCTATCTCGTTGCACAATGCCAGGTCTAGTATAGCCTGCTCTCTGGTTGGCTCCAGAATGTATTGTTCCAAGAAGTTATCCCAAAAACATTCTATGTATTCCTCATCTAGGCAACCTCTGCCCATCTGAATTTTCCAGTCTATATGTAGATTAAAACCCCCCATAATTATCGCTGTACCTTTCTGACAAGCTGCCATTATTTCTTCCTTTCTCCCCCATCCTACAGTGTGGTTAACGTTAGGTGGCCTATACACTGCTCCCACAAGTGACTTCTTGCCTTCTTGATTTCTCATCTCTACCCAAACTGCTTCTACATCCTGATCTCCTAAACTTAGGTCATCCCTCTATATTGTGCTAATACCATCATTAATTAACAGAGCTACCCCATCACCTTTTCCAAGCTTCCTGTCCTTCCTAAATGCCATGTCACCTCCAATATTCACATCCCAATCTATGTCGCCCTGCAGCCATGTCTCTGTAATGACTATCAGATCGAGATCGTACTTATTTATGCTATTTGTGCTCTCAGTTCATTTGTTTTGTTTCGAATGCTCCATGCATTCAGATACAGATCATTTAGTTTTGTCCTTTTATTATTTTTGTCACCTCTAGCCTTATTTGTTGATTTACTCTTTGATTTGTATGCTTTGTCTCTTCCTGTCTCGGTCTCTTTATCATTTCCCCTATTTATACCTTTCTCTCTTGCCTTGTCTCTCCTCCTTGATTCACCAAATCTTCCCAAATTTGATCCCTTGCCCCCACTATTCAGTTTAAAACCGTCTCTACTTCCCTAGTTATGTGGCTCGCTAGAAAACCGGCCCCAGCATGGTTCAGGTGCAGACTGTCCCAACGGTACAGCCACCTCTTTCCCCAGTACTGGTGCCAATGCCCCACGAACCAGAACCCACTACTACCACACCAGACTTTGAGCTGTGCATAAGTTTCTCTAATCTTATTTGTCCTATGCCATTTTGCACGTGGCTCAGGTAATAATCCAGAGATGATTACCTTTGAGGTTCTGCTTCTTAATTTGCTGCCTAGTTCCTCATACTGACGATGCAGAACCTCTATCCTTGTCCTGCCTATGTCGTTGGTACCGACATGTACCACGACAACTGGATCCTCCCCCTCCCATTGTATGTTTCACTCCAGCCCTGAGCAGATGTCCTTAATCCTAACACCGGCAGGCAACACAGCCATCTGGACTCTTGCTCTTTGCTGCAGAGAACAGAGTCAATCCACCTTACTATACTGTCCCCTACTACCACTACGTTCCTTTTTTCTCCCTCTTTGAGCCGCAAACACTTACTGCAGACGTGTTTGCCCTGGATCACACTGGCATCAAGGAGCTCCCACATGCTGCAGCTGTGACACATCACCTGTCCTGTCATCCTTAAAGTGTTCTAATTAACTACTTAATTATTTTCTTCAATTATTTATTTTATTGTATATTTTATTAAGCTTACCACTAGTTTGTTTACTATTTTAAACGTTAGGACTAAAATGGACCTTAATCACTTACCAGATAGTCATCAAACATGCAGCTTTTTCCAAATCAATGAACGACCTGCTTGCCTGTGATGTCACAGCTTACCAGATCCTCACCAGACAGCTCCTTCCACTGCACCGAAGCAAGAACCAAATCCTGTGCACTCACCCCAGCGGCTCTCTGTTTCCCTGCTCTCACTCTCCATTGTGATGTCACTCCTGCCTTGCTCTGTCTCCAAGTCAGTGCTTTTGACGCACTTTTTATTTCTCTGTTCCGTCGTGCTCCTGTGTCTCTGGTCCAAAATCAGACTTTGGTGAGACTCGAACCCACACCTTTGAATATTTTCTCTATCATTATTTACAAGGTCCAACACGCTATCCATTGCACCACAGAGCCACATATGTTTTAAAGAACATCACCAGGGCCTTTGATCTTGTCAGCAGAGATGGTCTCTTCTTCTTTCCACAAGAACATGCACAGTTCCATCAGTTACAATGGAGCAACATCAGACACTTTCAAGATCAGCAGTGGGGTAAAGCAGGGCTGCGCGCTGGCGCCAACTCTCTTAGGAACAGAGGAACATAGGACTAGGCCATTCAGCCCGTCGAGCCTGCTCGACCATTCAATTTGATCATGGCTGATTATCTACCTCAAAGCCCCTTTCCCCTGCTATCCCCATATCGCTTGATATCATGAGTATCAAGATTTCTATCAATTTCTGTCTTGAACATGCTCAATGATTGAGATGCCACAGCCCTCTGGGGTACAGAATTCCAATGCTTCACCACCATCTGAGTGACGAAATTCAACCCTATCTCAGTTTTAAATGGCCTACTCCTTATTCTGAGACTATGTCCCCTAGTTTTAGACTCACCAACCAGGGCAAACATCCTGTTGACACCCACACTATCACGCCCTGTAAGAATTTTGTCAGTTTCAATGAGATCACCTCTCATTCTTCGAAACTTTATGGAATACAGGCCCAGTTTCCTCATCAGACAATCCCACCATCCCAGGGATTAGTCTGGTGACCCTCTGTTTCACTCCCTCTATGGCAAGTATATCCAACCTTAGATGAGGAGACCAAACTGTACACAATACTCCAGTGCGGATTCAACAAGGCTCTATACAATTGCAGCAAGACATCTTTACTCCTGTACTCAAGACCCCTCGTGTGAAGGCCAACATACCATTTGCCTTCCTAATTGATTGCTGCACCTGCACAAGAGCTTTTAGTGTCTCATGAACAAGGACACCCAGGTCCCTTTGGACATCAACACTTCCCAACCTCTCACCATTTAAGAAATACTCTGTCTTTCTGTTTATTCTACCAAAGTGGATAACTTCACACTTACTCACATTATATTCCATGTTCTTGCCCATTCACTTAGCCTCTCCTGGTCCCCTGGAAGCCTCTCTGCATCCTCCTCACAACTCACACTTCACCGAGCTTTGTGTCATCTGCAAACTTGGAAATATTACATTTAATCCCCACATCCAAATCATTTATATAGGTTGTTAACAGCTGTGGCTCCAACACTGATCCTTGCAGCACCCCAATAGTAACAGCCTGCCATCCTGAGGAGGACCCGTTATTCCTGCTCTCTGTTTTCGGTCTGTTAACCAATTCTCAATCCATACCAGTATATTATCCCCAATCCTATGTGCTCTAATATTGTTTACTCACCTCCTGTGTGGGATCTTACCAAAGGAAAATGCAAATACCACACATCCACTGGTTCTCCTTTATCTGTTCTACAGGTAACATCCTCAAAAAACTCAACAGGTTTTTCAAACCTGTTTTCCTTTTCATAAATCTATGTTGACTCTGCCCAATCATATCATTATTTTCTAACTGTCTAGTTATCACATCCTTTACAATTGGTGTATTCTTCTCCATGCTGCTATTGTACACTTTCAGTGACTCAGATGGGGGTGTTCACCTGCACATCAGAGTTGACGACAAGCTGTTCAACTTGGCAAGACTGTGCGCCAAGACCAAAGTGGGTAAATTCCTAGCCTGTGAGTTGCTGTTTGCTGATGATGCTGCGCTGACATCCCATAATGAAGTTCACTTACAGCAGCTTGTATATCGGTTCTCCCTGGCCTGCAAAGAGTTTGGACTGACGATCAGCCTCAGGAAGATCAAAGTTATGGGCCAGGACGTAGAGACTCCACTTTCCATCAACATCGACAACCTCACTTTGGAGGTTGTCAACAGCTTCACATACCTTGGATCAACAATCACCAGCAATCTGTCCCTTGATACTGAAATCAGCACCAGGATTGTCAATGCTGCAGCTGTCATGTCAAAGTTGAGAAGACGAGTGTGAACCGACAGCAAACTGAACGATACAAAGCTCCATGTGTACTCGGCTTGTGTTCTCAGCACCCTCCTTTATAGTTAAGAAGCATCAACAACTTATATAAGCCAAGGAAAGCAGCTGAACAGCTTCCACCTCCGCTGTCTCAGATGGATATTGGACATCTCCTGGCAGGACAGAGTGCCGAATGCGGAAGTACACCAGCGTGCAGGGATCCACAGCATGTTTGCCCTCTTGAGTCAGCGGTGACTCTGTTGACTGGGCCAAATGAATGACGGTCACATTGCCAAATACATGCTCTATGGTGAGCTTGCTATCAGCATGAGACCAACAGGTCAGGAAAAAAATTCAAGTCATTTGGAGAGGTTTGAGTTAACTAAGGAGAGTGAGCATGGATTTATAAATGGGAGTTCATGCTTGACAAATCTAACTGCATTTTTTTATGAACAATCTGAGAAAGTTGATGAAGGGAATGCAGTGGATGTTGTTTATTTGGATTTTACGAATGCGTTTGAAAAAGTACCACTTGCAAATTCCACACAAGCAGTACTCAGAACTAAACCTGGGTCATTGGAGTTGTGAGATTGCAGTGCTCACCACTGTATCACCTTGAGAATGTGGATAGAATAAAAAGTGAGATTGGATGGACAGAAGCAGTCTGAAAAGATGGCTCAAACAAAAGGTGAAAACCCTGAAATGTTAATTCTGTTTCTCTCTCCACAGATGCTGCCCGAGGTGCTGAGCATTTCCTGCACTTTCTGTTTTTATTTCAGCTTTGCAGGATGTTGCTTTGATCAGAAAAAAATGGATGATCGGCTGTGGGCGCCAGTGAAATTCCACAGGAGCAAATAAAAAGTTCACCAATTACGGCTCGTTGGTCTCGGGGCATGATTCTCACTTTGGGTGTATAAATGATTAACATGCGAGAGGTCCTGCGTTCAAATCCCAGACGAGCCCTTCTCTGTTGCTATTTTTAGTTTAAGATCATCGATTGGTTTCAGCCTTCCAGAAGGTGGAATCGATTTCCATACTGAGCCTGCTTGAGGACGGGTGAACTGGATTCAAAGAGCTTGTCGACAAAATTGAAATGAACAAAATATGCAGGTTGTCAAGTGGGAATATAAAGTTGCAGCAGTAACTAAAGGCCTGCTCAGGTCTGCAAATGTAACCCGACCCAAGCCTGACAGCACCACATCCGACCTGGTCCGAGTCCTTTCATTTTTTCCCGTGCCCGAACCGACCACCAGAATGTTCAGTTAATTTTGCTTCCGTTTTTCACTTTTTAAGCTTGTGCAGATAAGGCAACAAAAACTGTAACTGGACTTGAAAGGTTGTTTAAATGTACATTAAGATTAGAGCTACATACCGGAGGTGATGAGCTGAAGATTGTTACCATAGAAGTTAGTGATTGTTAGGTCACTAGTTAAAGAGAAAGTCATGGAGTTGTGCCCAGACAGGTTGTCCCACACTGTATTGATTAAAATATTGCCCGAAGGCTAGAACATATCATTATACATTCCCTAGACTCCTGCTTTACAGGTTGAAATACTTGCTGCAAGTTTATCCAGAGAGCAGCTGAGATGCAGAGACCAGGAAGGTCTTGAGTGATTAATTATTATAAAATATACATTCTTATATTAAAGAGATTGTGCTCTTGATTCAATAGAATCGCTCACTGCAGACTAGTGCGGATTGTTTCCCACCTTGACGTCCTGGCTGTCACTGGATCTTGAGTCCAGGCCTCTGGATTACTGGTCAAGTAATCTTTGAAATGTCTCCTTTGATTTAATATTTTAGTCTGGTAAGTCAGATTTTACAAAAAAAAAATTAACTTATTTAAGACTGCTTCGTATTTAGCAGTGTCAAATGAATAAAGAAATTAAAATATATTCAAAATTATATATCAACTATTAAATACTAATGCCCAGCTTTGTATATAAAAAATGCCTCTTAATTTCATTAATTATCCATAAACACTGAGGCCACATTAAACTAAAAGCAGCGATTTATCAAGTCTGACACTTAATTGATTAAATATATTCCAAATTTAGAGCATAATTCATTGTCTTTCCCCTCTAAATCTCTTAATTTGCATTACAAGCCTCCTTTACTTTACAATCTTTATTCAATACAATATGTTTTGAGGCAGGCACAAGAAGTCTTGCCAACCCCTAACGGGATGTAGTCAATTCATTTGCAAACTGTGCAATTAAAGAAAAGGGTGAAGTTGCTATTAATGCAGATTGTAGCTGTTCAACTGCTTTTGTCACCAAGAATACAAAGCACGAAGGAAAACCAAGAGATAAACCAAAACACAAAAAGGTTAAATTTGTGTCAATGAAAAATAGAACTCATTAAAAACATCATATTACACAACAGTGCAGCAACTGATTACATTGTACATATTTCATTATGATTAAAATGGCAAAGAGCTTCAACACCCCTAGAATCAGGAAAGGGCAAGAAAGGGCTAACTGGATAATTATGTGCCTGGGGCTGAGTTCTGCTACAATGTACGCCAAAAACTGTTTATTGATTAGTACACAGTAAGTTGAAATACCAAGCAGAGTAGGAAGTACACTTCAAAAGATCTGCGGTTTCCAGTGTTTCACTAACACAATTTGAACACAAGGCATTTAGAGTATTCGAGTGTGTCTGACCCAGCCTGGCCTGACCTGAGCCCGAATGCCGAACCCAAATGCTGAACCAGGAGGAGCGACCCAAACCCGACACATGTCATCGGGACCCGTCGGGTTAGGGTCAGGCAGGTAGCCATGTTCTAGCATTAACTGAGACCTGGCTCCAAAAGCAACAATACTGTGTTCTGGTCTGGAATGGAATTCTTCAATTGTTTCTGTTTGGCTTGGATTGACTCATCGATTTTCTTGTTTTTCACTTTGTCGATGCCTTTGAATAATTGGGGCTCCTTCTTCAGGGTGTCTTCTTTCACCAGGTAGTTCTGACCTCTGATGATGTTGATCGTAATCAGCTTCAATTTGCTGATAATTTTGGAACTGAGCAGATTTCCTTTGCTTGAGTCTACAACATGTAACTCAGTCTGACATGTGGACTCATGGGAGGATTTGAAAGCTGCCCTTGCATTGGAGCATACAGTTGCATCCATCCAAACAGAGGTAGAGTAGAAGTGACAGTTCAGTCTGTCAATCATGGGACGTTTAATCTCAGGGTTGTGAGTTTGAGCGCCATTTAGATTTTCCCTATTTTTCGGCTTCAGTAGCAGAGATGACAAGGAGTGTTTGAAATGAAATTCAACAACAGTATGAGAAAGTCTCACTTTCATTCGGGACACTTAACTCTCTGCAGCATCTCGCTGTGAAAGATTGAACTTTATCTCATTTCATTCTCAGCTGGGGGTCGGTGCGGCTCAGTGGGACTTCGAGCTGTCTCCCACCTCACAATCCATCAGTGCTGAGAAAGCAATGGGAAATATTATTCATGGCTGAGTAAGCAGAGGACACCGATTTAAGGTGATTGGGAAAAAAACCAAAGGCAACATGAGGAAAAACCTTTTTTTAAGCAGCGAGTGGTTAAGATCTGATATGTACTGCATGAGAGTGTGACGGAGGAAGATTCAACCATAGCTTTCAAAAGGATATATGATAATTATCTGAAGGGAAAAAAAAAAAAGGTTTTCATGGAATACATGAGGATGTGGCATGAGCTGAGTTGCTTATGCGGAGAGGCAGCACAAGCACGATGAGCTGAATCCCTCCTTTTGTGCTGTAAGTATTCTGTGATCTATGATTCTGTACAAAGTGAAACCAACATTCACATATGAGAAACTGACAGGTACAGTGTAAACCCCACACTAACAAACCAGCAAATGCCAGGGACAGAGTAAAACAACAGGCCCAGACAAGAAACTGACAGATACTGTGTGAAACCCAAAAATCATTTAGCAGGATTTGGCAGGTAATGTGTAAAAACCTCTCTTCAATATCCATACTGCAAGGTACAAAGAAAATTAGGTACAAAACCAGGCTCATAACTGGAAGACTGAGAGATAAAAAGCAAAACACAGACTCACCTACAAGAGACTGACCATTACAGACAATAAAACACACTCACCTAGAGGAGGTGCAGATTAAAAACACATGCATGTAACAGAAACTGATAGGGACAGAATCAAATCCTTTCTCACACATGACGCAAAAATTGGTGGTGTCGTAAATAGTGAGGTGGAAAGCATTAGATTACAGGACGATATAGATCGTCTGAGGCATAGAATATAAGAGCAGGGTGTTATGATGGAGCTGTATAAAATGCTAGTTAGGCCACAGCTGGAGTACTGTGTACAGTTCTGGGCACCACACTATAGGAAGGATGTGATTGCACTGGAGAGGGTGCAGAGGAGATTCACCAGGATGTTGCCTGGACTGGAGCATTTCAACTATGAAGAGAGACTGAAAAGGCGAGGGTTGTTTTCCTTAGAGCAGAGAAGGCTGAGGGGAGAGCTATACAAAATGATGAAGGGCATTGATAGTTTAGATAGGAAGAAAGTATTTCCATTAGCAGAGGGGTTAATAACGAGGGGGCGTAGATTTAAGGTAAGGGGCAGGAGGTTTAGAGGGGATTTGAGGAAAAAAATTTACCCGGAGTGTGGTTGGAATCTGGAATGCACTGCCTGAAGGGGTGGTAGAGGCAGGAACCCTCACAACATTTAAGAAGTATTTCGATGAGCACTTGAAATGCCATAGGATACAAGGCTACACGCCAAGTACTGGAAAATGGGATTAGAATAGTTAGGTGCTTGATGGCCGGCACAGACACGATGGGCCGAAGGGCCTGTTTCTGTGCTGTATAACTCTATGACTCTATATCAGAAACTGATAGATCTGGCAAAAGCTGATGCTCACAGACAAGTTGTTGAAAGATATGTGGTGAAACTCACATAGCAATAGCAGAAACAAACAGTCACAGACCAAAAACTGAAGCATACAAAGTAAAAACCCACATTCTCGCACTCGAAATTCACAGTTACGAAGTGAAGTTGACTCTCTCCTCCCAGGCACTGACAGGTACAAAAGAAAACACACACTAACAGACCAGGAAATGAAAGGCTGCATTTGCTGACAACGCCACCACTAGGTGGCGCTGCATCAGCACATGTGCAAAAGCAGCCTGTTCAAATTGGACCGCAATTGTTGACAACGCGATCGGTAGGTGGCGCTGTTTTGGCACATGCGCAGATACAGCATGACGACATCTGCGCATGCGCAAACTGGTCCTGGCAATCCGGACCGCAGCGCATGCGCAGAGGGCCCGGGACCGTGTGCGCATGTGCGCACCGCGGCGCATTCTGATGACGTACCGTTGTCATCAATCACTTTGTTCAAATAAAACGTCCCAGTCAGCGACGTTCTGGCAGCTGCCAGGACTAAAGATGGCGCTGCTCAAATAATCACACAAAGGCAATGTAAAGCAAAACAAAGGCCATGTGTTTACATGGCAGCAGGGAATGGCTGGTGAGATCGGGCGGAGGGGGTTAGGGTGGAGGGAGGGGGGGGGAATGGCCGGAGAGATCAGGCGGGGGAGAAAGACCGGAGAGATCAGGTGGGAGAGAATGTCCGGAGAGAGCAGGGAGGAGGAGGAGAGCACACCCACCACCACCAAGGTCTTCGGCCGCTCCCTTCCCACTTCCCCCATGCTCTCTACTTGCTTCCCCCACACTCTCTCCCCGCTTCCCCCACACTCTCTACTTGCTTCCCCCACACTCTCTCCCCGCTTCCCCCACGCTCTCTACTCGCTTCCCACCCCTCTCCCCGCCCTCTCCCCTCACTTCCCCCGCTATGTCCCCCCACCCTCTCCAACCCCCACTACCCCCGCCCTCTCCTTCTGTTAAGCTATTCCGTGACCTTGTCCTATCAATACCTTCTCCTTTGTTATCTCTTGCCCCATCCCCGCTTTACTTGCTTAAAATCTTTTACATTTCTTATATCAGCCAATTCTGAAGAAAGGTCACTGACCTGAAATGTTAACTCTGTTTCTCTCTCCACAGATGCTGCCAGACCCGCTCAGTTTTTCCAGCACTTTCTGTTTTTATCATCGATTTTCTTCTTTTTTACTTTGCCGATGTCTTTGAATATATTGTGGATCCTTCTTCAGGGTGTCTTCTTTCACCAGGTAGTTCTGACCTCTGTTGATGTTGATAGTAATCAGCTTCAATTTGCTGATAGTTTTGGAACTGAGCAGATTTCCTTTGCTTGATTCTACAACATGGAACTCAGTCTGACATGTGGACCCATGGGAGGATTTAAAAGTAACTTGGATGATCCCTAGTGGATCCCTAGTGGAGGAGTATCTGATCCATGGGAACCCAGGTTCAATCCCGGGTTTCAGCAATTCTGCTTCCTTATGCGTCCCTTGCCTTGGTTCTGATTTTCCAGTTGCGCAATTTACTTTGAAATTATTTACCAAGCACCAGTGGATTGGATTTGAGAAACAACACAGAGTCATTTACAGCACAGAAGGTGGTCGTTTGGCCTATCACATCCATGCTGGCTCTCCCCGGAGCAATCTAGTCAGTTCCACTCACCAGCTCGATCCCTTTCCTCCTGCAAGTTTCTTTCCTTCAAGTATCCATCCAATTTCCTTTTCAAATCATTGATTGTCTCTGCTTCACCACACTCGTGGGCCGAGACATTACCAACCACAACATAAAAAAGTTCCACCTCACCCAAGGATGCGAAATATTTATATCTTCTATATTTAGCTTATTCTCTATTTCGATGAGAATAGACTGGCAGTCAACATGAAAAGGAACCCAAAAATCTTTGAGCAGCATGTACATGATAAGTGGGTAGTAAGAGGTAGAGTGCAGCCTATTCGGGACAAAGAGGGTAATATATGCTTCGAGGTGCAGGGCAATGTTAATCTACTTAATGAGTACTTTGTATCAGTGATCATTAAGGAAGTGGAATTGGACAAAATATCAGTAGAAGTGCAGAGAGTAGAGGCAATGGAGAGGGTACAAATTCAGAGAGGGAGGTACGAAAAAAGCGGAGCAAAGCGGCACCGCAAAGTGCTTTGTGATAATATCCAGGGCATCACCAAACCAGCAATCCGCCGCCTGGCTCGCCATGGCGGGGTCAAGCGGATCTCAGGTTTGATCTCTGAGGAGACTCGCAGGGTGTTGAAGGTATTCCTGGAGAATGTGATCAGGGATGCGGTCACCTACACTGAGCACGGCAAGCACAAGACGGTCACTGGCATGGATGTGGTGTACGTTCTGAAACGGCAGGGCCGCACTCCACGGATTCGGCGGCTGAACAACTCGACCCTTTCCAGCAAACACACAACAAAGGCTCTTCTAAGAGCCACCCACCGCCTCACAGAGAGAGCAGTGACCTGGAAACGGGAGATCGGATAGGCTGTTCAGAACTGTCTGGAATAAATCTGTCCTGTATTCGAGAATAAAACTGGAATCCCCGAATTTGACATTTCATTTGCAGCAAAGATGTGTAGTGGATTTGATTTTCGAAACGGGCTGTGTAAACAGTGCCCGAGGTTCTACAGTTAGTTATTTCCCCAGTCGACACATGCCCTCAGTGAAAAGCCACATCTTCTTCTTTGGCCTCCTTGTCTCGAGAGACAATGGGTAAGCGCCTGGAGGTGGTCAGTGGTTTGTGGAGCTGTGCCTGGAGTGGCTATAAAGGCCAATTCTAGAGTGACAGGCTCTTCCACAGGTGCTGCAGATAAAATTGGTTGTCAGGGCTGTTACGCAGTTGGCTCTCCCCTTGCACTTCTGTCTTTTTTCCTGCCAACTGCTAAGTCTCTTCGACTCGCCGCACTACAGCCCCGCCTTTATGGCTGCCCGCCAGCTCTGGCGATCATTGGCAACTGACTCCCATGACTTGTGATCAATGTCACAGAACTTCATGTCGCATTTGCAGACGTCTTTAAAGTGGAGACATGGATGGCCGGTGGGTCTGATACCAGTGGCGAGCTCGCTGTACAATGTGTCCTTGGGGATCCTGCCATCTTCCATGTGGCTCACATGGCCAAGCCATCTCAGGCGCCGCTGGCTCAGTAGGGTCTATAAGCTGGGGATGTTGGTCACCTCGAGGACTTCTGTGTTAGAGATACGGTCCTGCCACCTGATGCCAAGGATTCTCCGGAAGCAGCGAAAATGGAATGAATTGAGACGTCACTCTTGGCTGACATATGTTGTCCAGGCCTCGCTGCTGTCGAGCAAGATACTGAGGACACAGGCTTGATACACTTGGACTTTTGTGTTCTGTGTCAGTGTGCCATTTTCCCACACTCACTTGGCCAGTCTGGACATAGCAGTGGAAGTCTTTCCCATGCGCTTGTTGATTTCTGCATCGAGAGACAGGTTACTGGTGATAGTTGAGCCTAGGTAGGTGAACTCTTGAACCACTTCCAGAGTGTGGTTGCTGATATTGATGGATGGAGCATTTCTGACGCCCTGTCCCATGATGTTCGTTTTCTTGAGGCTGATGGTTAGGCCACATTCGTTGCAGGCAGTCGCAAACCTGTCGATGAGACTCTGCAGACACTCTTCAATGTGAGATGTTAATGCAGCATTGTCAGCAAAGAGGAGTTCCCTGATGAGGACTTTCCGTACTTTGGTCTTCGCTCTTAGACAGGCAAGGTTGAACAACCTGCCACCTGATCATGTGTGGAGGAAAATTCCTTCTTCTGAAGACTTGAATGCATATGAGAGCAGCAGGGAAAAGATGATCCCAAACAGTGTGGGTGCGAACAGTTCCGGATCCAAAACGTTAACTCTGCTTCTCGTTCCACAGATGCTGCCAGACCTGCTGAGTGGTTCCAGCATTTCTTGTTTTTATTACATTGGTTTAAATTGTCAACCTGGCAGAAAGTTTGAATTTGCAAAAGGCGCCAACTTCAGTGTCGGAAAGAAGCGATTACTGGAAAATCTATTTAAAGTTGTTCGTAAAATATTTTCCACCAACATTTAAAAACCTTTGTTTATTCCGCTATTTTCGCCACAAATTCCTGGCGCTATTTTACGCACAGTTTTAACCTGTCATTTTTTTCCCACTTCTTATCTGTAACTGGCGGTAAAAGACTCCATTCAGCAATCCTTAAGGGACCAATAACTCAAACTTGGTGTGGAAAGGAATAAATTAGACTTTTGGTAATTCCCCTTCACACAGGGATCAGGGGGACAGTGAGAAGCCACTGACTTAGTTGCTTAAACATTTTAAATAGATCTTATTCTGTCCTGTTACTGACATGCTGGAATTAGACAGTAATCAGCCCTTTCACAGAGACTGTGGGTGGCTCTGAAAAGAGCCTTTGGTTTATTAGATGACATTTTGGCCGCTTTCCTTTTTCTGGAAGCTCTGAGCGCTGGTTTTCTTGGGTAGCAGCACGGCCTGGATATTAGGCAGCACCCCGCCCTGTGCGATGATCACTCCTCCCAGCAGCTTGTTGAGCTCCTCGTCGTTGCGGACGGCCAGCTGCAGGTGTCTGGGGATGATGCGGGTCTTCTTGTTGTCCCGGGCCGCGTTACCGGCCAGCTCTAGGATTTCAGCGGTCAGATACTCGAGCACAGCAGCCAGATAGACCGGGGCTCCCGCACCCACACGGTCTTCATAGTTACCCTTTCTCAGGAGCCTGTGAACACGACCCACCGCGAACTGCAGTCCAGCCTGGGAGGAGCGAGACTTGGCCTTGGACCGAGCTTTCCCGCTGGTCTTTTTTCCAGACATTTCCACAATCTCACAAATACTTTCACAAAGAATGGATAACTACCTCAGCATTAAGCATCCACATGGGGTAGACAGGATGGTCAAGCAGTCTGAAATGGTGCATTCAGATCACAACGCTCTCTGGAGGGGTGGGTTTAAATCCCACTTCTGACAAGTTGTGCTTTGACATGACTACAGGCATTTGGGAGCAGTGGTGAAAAACACAGAGCATGAAAGAATTTTGACAAGCAAAATCAAAACGAATTCAAAGATATTTCTTCAATACATGGGAGTAAGAGGCAACAGAGGAAAAAGTAGGGCCCATGTAAGAACTAAAAAGTAACCTATGTGTCAGGGTTGAAGATGTTGGTATGTTTGTTAATGAATACTTTACTGTCTTCACAAATGAGGGGGTGATGCAGACATTATAATTAAGGAGAAGGAATGTGAAGCATTGGACATGATAAACTGAGGGGGAGAAGAAGTATAAATGGGATGAGCATCCTTGAAAGTGGATAAATCATCAGGGCTGGATGAAATGTACCCCAGGCTGTTAAAAGAAGCCAGTGAGGAAATAGTGGAAGGTCTGACCATCAGTTTCCAATCCCTCACTGGATACAGGTGTGATGTCAGAGGATTGCAGGTCTCTGCAATAAAAGCAAAATTCTGCAGATGCTGGAAATCTGAAATAAAAACTATTAGTGCTGGAAATACACAGCAGGTATGGCAGCATCTGTGGAGAGAGAAGCAAAGTTAACATATCTGTTCTGATGAAAAGTCACTGACCTGAAATGTTAACTTTGCTTCTCTCTCCACAGATGCTGCCAGATCTGCTGTGTATTTGCAGTACATTTTGTTTTTATTGCTAACATTGCACCATTGTTGAAAAAGGAAGCAAGAGATAGACCGAATAATTAAAGACCAGTCAGCCTAACCTCAATAGTGGGTGAATTATTGGAATTAATTCTGAGAGACAGGATAAACTGTCACTTAGAAAGGCACAGATTAATCAAGTATCATCAGCATGGATTTGTTCAGGGAAGCTCCTGTCTGACGAACGTGAGTGAATCTTTTGAAGAAGTAACAATGAGGATTGTGAGGATAGTGCAGTTGATGTGGCCTACATGGATTTTAGCAAGACTTTTGACAAGGTCCCACATGACAAACCGGTTAAAAATAATAAAAGCACATGGGATCCAGGGGAATGTAGCAATCTGGACATAAAATAGACTCGGTGGCAGGAAACAAGAAGGAATTGGGTACGGGTGTTTGTGCAACTCGAGGTCTGTTTCAAGTGGTGTTCCACAGGGCTCAGAACTAGGTTCCCTGCCTTTTGTGGTATAAATTAATGATTTGGAAATGAATGTAGAGGGCATAATCAAGACGATTGCAGATGACATGAAAATTGTCCGTGTTGTTAATAGGGAGGAGGATAGCTGTACACTGCAGGAAGATATCAATAGACTGGTCAGGTGGGGAGAATAGTGGCAAATGGAATTCAAATTGGACAAGTGTGAGGTGATGCATTTGGGAGGTCAAAAAAGGCAAAGGAATACACAATTAATGGGAGAACACTGAACGGTGTAGAGGAAGTGAGAGACGTTGGAGTGAATGTCCACAGATCCCTGAAGGTAGCAGGACAGGTCAATAAGGTGGTTCAGCAGGTATATGGAATCCTTTCCTTTATTAGCTGAGGTATAGAATATAAGGGTGGTCTGGGTGTCCATGTCAATAAGTCACAGAAAGCTAACATGCAGGTGCAGCAAGCAATTAGGAAAGCTAATAGTATGTTAGCCTTTATCGCAAGAGGATTTGAGTACGGGAGTCGTGAATTCTTGCTTCAATTGTACAGAAACTTGGTTAGACCACACTTGGAATACAGTTTTGGTCTCCTTACCTTAGGAAGGATATTATTGCCATGGAGGGAGTTCAACGAAGGTTCATCAGACTTCTTCCAGGGATGGTGGGACTGTTGTATGAAGAAAGGTTGGAGAAACTGGGGCTGTATTCTCTAGAGTTTCAAAGAATGGGAGGTGATCTCATTGAAACCTACAAAATACTTAAACGACAGTCAGGGTAGATGCAGCTAAGATCCCTGGTTGGGGAGTGGAGAACCAAGGGAAGGAATTTCAAAATAAGGGAGTAGCCGCTTTGGACAGAGATGAGGAGAAATGTCTTTACTCAGAGGTTTGTGAATCTTTGGAATGCTCTAACCCAGAGGGCTGTGGAAGCTGAGTCATTGAGTATGTTTAAAGCAGAGATTGACAAATTTCTAAATGCAAATGACATAAGGGAATATGAGGAAAGTGTGGGGAAAAGGGCATTGAAGTGGACGATCAGCCATGATCATATTGAATGGTGGGGCAGGCTCGATGGGCTGAATGGCCGACTCCTGCTCCTATGTTCCTATTTTCCTAACTCCACATGATCAGCGAGGCACAGCCTCAGGCCGACTTGGTGGGTGGTGCAAACAGATATTACTGCTTCTGATCTTCACCAGAACAGAGAGTGAGATGTAACATTGATCATCAATCAGACTGTGAGAGAATACAACAGAATAAAACACATGGAGAGACACTGTGGAATAACAAATAGATTTGATTGGAATGTTGAATTCTGATTGGAATGGATAAAACAGCAGATTAAATTGGGATTCTCATTGATCTGGGACAGAAAAGAGAAACTGATGGAAAGAAGGGAAGAAGAAAGAAAAGAAAGGATGGAACTGTTCACTTTTTTCAGTTTTTTCACTCACCCATCAAAGCTGGATAAAAAAAGTTGCAAATAACAGAGAATTTCACCAGAAAGGGAGATTAAGTGCTGTCGAAACCTTGGATCGAAGGATGCCCCAACAGATCATCTGTTTAACTGTCTCCTCACTGGGGGATTTCAAGCAGTGAGTAATATTATTCTCTACTTTTGTTAAATGAACCCAGAACTGTCACTTGGAGTTAATATCTGTGTTCCGACTCCTGAATTATAAAATTGTGACTTTATCAATATTTTCTGGACACATTTCCAGCTGAAAGAACTAAGAACTCTTTTCTAATTTACACAATACTATATACACACTCATCAAGCCTCCGAAGCTGGCATCCTTGGTGCTGCTCTCTCTTCTCCCAAACCTCATCTCATTTGGCTGTTGCATCATCACTCTGACAGTGGGAGTGATTGATCCCACTGTCTTCAGCATTAACCCTTTACATCCTTATACTACACTGTCTGTCAGAAAAAAATGGAGAGGGAACTTCCTTCATTTATCGAAAAACCAGCTGCTCCCAGTTGAAAATCAACTCAAACCCATCGGCGAGAGAGAGAGACTGTCAGAGAACTTCCTGCATCCAGTCCTGACCCTGTCACACTCAGCAGATGCTCACCCAGACCCCACTCTCATCAACACTGAACATTGTTACCGAGACACTTCAAATACTGTTGAGAAAAGGCAGGAAAGGTCAAAGTTCACAGCTGTTTTGAATAGAACAAAGTTTAATATCTCCTCACCGTTTCTCGGTGACCACATGAGACAATGGTTTTCTTATTTGGTTCCTTTGATTTTTCTTGTTCCTGACTGAGAAATATTCCAAACCTCAGATCAACCCTCCCACTTGTGTCGTGTCCCAGTTACAAGCAACACATAATGACACACACACTTTGAAACATACAACACGGTCACACTTTCCTTCAGTGAGATTAAGGTCGAGCTTTTTTTCCAGGTTGAATGCAACTTTGAACAAATTTGTATCAAAGAAGTTGCCTTGGAAATATCAGCACTGAATTTCTGTACGAGGAGAAAGAGCCATTCCAAACTCACATCCTTCACAAACGCTATTTTCTCCTGTGAATGAAATTCATCATGCAATTTGAATTCTCAGTTGAAGTTCACAAGACACAGACATAAATGTTGATACGGAAACTTCTCAAGCAGATTGCAAATATGAATTAAGGCTCCGCTGGGAATCGAACCCAGGATCTCCTGTTTACAAGACAGGTGCTTTAACCAACTAAGCTGTAGAGCCAGATCACAAGTGCTGTTGCAATTGAAATCTGAGGTGGTTACTATTTATTCTCATCCCACTTCTCCACAGGTCACAACAAAAATTTTAACTTTTCCCACTTACTGATACAGTCAATCATATGCTCTATTTTTCCCAGAATAGAAGACACTTAATGAACAACAAAATTATCAGTTTCTTATACAACAAGTTTTAACTAATCATGAAGTAAAGCATAAACACACGTGGAAATTTTAAAAGTTCCCTTTTTACCTTAACCAACATTTAAAGTCCCTTTCTTACCTCAGCTGAACACACATACTGAAAAAAAAGGGATTTTTCTATACAATTCAGGGCTCTGTTAAAGACAAAAAAAAAGCACTTGGACTGATTACTTGCTCATTTCTGAAGAAAACAGCAGATGAGATATGTTGTTCCAAAATTGACATACAGTCTAATTTCCGAGTACATGTACACAGGTCACTAGGTTCTTTTAGAAGAGTTTATTTAGAGGCGGGGTTGAGAATTAATTTTAGCAGGCTTTCTTCAAAGACAGAATATGAGACGAATTGACACAGTGAACTTCTCAGAGTCTTTTCAAGATTTGCTGCAAAACAAGGTGGGTTGCGGTCTTCTCTCATTCCTTGACACTTCTTCTGGCTAACTTTATCAGCTGCTCACTCCAGAAGGTAAAACACAATGACTGCTACAAACAAAAGCTTGCGATTTTTCTGCCCTCTTTGGTGCGCGCTGCTGCTGCCGGGCTTGTCCAATCAAGAGGCACGACTGACTTCTCTGTCCACATTTCCCCGTTACCAGGGCTTCTGTTCTACATTTAACTTGAGTCATGACAACTTGTCAACATAGTTGTCAAATTAATACTTTCAGTGCCCTCTTGAAAAAGAACTGGTCTTACATTTATTCAGTTTGATTATAATTTCCTCAACAAAATAAAATTCACAAAAAAAAAATTCAAAGTCCCTTCCATAACATCATGTACTTTCACTGAGCTACAGGTTATTGCAAGTCTCTCTGGCTGTGTTTTTTTCTGTTGATTTTGCACTCAGGTTCTTTCTGAATCCATGTGTTTGCAGTTCTTTGTGCGTGAGAGACATGGAGATATGCTTAAAGATTTCCCAAAAAATTATTCATATCTCCGTCTTTCTCCAAACTTTGTACAAACACATTAATGTGGGAATCACACACACCAGGCCGTCAAACCTCTCCGCTAAACATTGAAAGGTGACAGTGTTTATTGTGACGGGGTTCCATTTATTCAGACACATCTGGTATAAAGGTAATAGTGATCAAGATGTGATTCACACATGTAATGTATTTGTATATTCTGTTCATGAGGTAATGATGTAAATAAACACGTCCTTGCACTTCCCACACTTGGTGTACATTTTCTCTGCTGATGCCCCCTGAATATATCAGAGAAAATGGTGATGAGGATGAGATAAAAGTCCGAAAATATTGGCAGCAAACAGCAGCAGGGACTGCAGTGAACAAGATCAGCCAGCTCCTGGTGAGCTACCTGCTCGGATGGTGGAGGTTTTGGGTGGATTGTGTGAAGCCTGGGCCACAGACTGTCTCCTCAGTTGAATGAGATGCCGCAGGGTCTTAGTGTGCATCCGATTCAAAGTGATATTTTGGGAAAATATGGCTACACCCAAGGGATACATGGCTCGGAACATATGAGAGGGTTCGAGAACCATTCAGTTCATATATTGAAAGAATTGAAATGTTTTTCAGAGCTAATAACATATTGGAATGTGAAGATGAAAATATAGAGGTCAAGACTCAGAATAAAGCAATTCTTGAGGGCAAGAAAGCAATTTTGCTAATGGAAATTAGCCTGGAAGTGTATGACCAGCTAACAAAGCTTCCTGCTCCTATCAAGGCAAAAGATGTGCCATTCAAAACAATCATCACCAAGTTAGAGGAACATTTCAACCCTAAGCCACTAGAGATCACGGCAAGCTAGAAATTTGGAACCAGAAAGCAGAAAAGTAGTGAAACAGTTGGAGAGTACATTGTGGCACTGAAGAATTTATCACTGCATTGCAGCTTTGGCACATTCTTAGACGGTACATTATGAGACAGATTTGCACTTATATTGGTGAATGAGAAAAGACACTAAACACACAAAATCCTACATTTGAGTTAGCGTGTCAGATTGCTCTTTCCATGGAGATAGCATCAAAGAATGCTCGGGAATTTCATCCTGTGCCAGTGATAGTAAAACACTTCAGGGGAGCTTAAAAAAAAACTGGAAAATGGGCTTTCACATGGCAGATAGAATTTACACAGAGAATTGTGAAGAGATACAATTTGGGAGGAAGAATAAGGAGAGGCCATATAAATGAAATGGTACAATTCTAAAGTGGGTGCAAGAACAAAGTGACAATGTACACCAATCTTAGAAGGTTTGAAAAGGCTTCAAAGAGCAAACAGGACACTTGGCTTTATTAATAGAGGCATAGAGTAAAAGTAAATAAGTTATGAAAAACCTTTATAAAATACTGAGTCTGAATGGCCTACTCCTGTACCTCCACAGAAAGCTTCCATTCCAGGTTTACACACACTTGTCAGGATCATTCTCCATAGATCCCACCACTCCATGCAAGGATATCTGCCTCACGATCAGATCACAGGTCCTTAGTCCTACCACATCCAGTCATGAATGGAGGTGGACAGATGAGATGAGGATGCTCCAAAAACATCCCCATCCTCAATGACACGAAAACAAGAAATGCTGGATTCACTCAGCAGGTCTGGCAGCATCTGTGGAAAGAGAAGCAGAGTTAACGTTTCGGGTCAGTGACCCTTATTCGGAACTGACAAATATTAGAAAAGTCACAGATTATAAACAAGTGAGGTGGGGGTTGGGCAAGAGATAACAAAGGAGAAGGTGCAGATTGGACCAGGCCACATAGCTGACCAAAAGGTCACGGAGCAAAGGCAAACAATATGTTAATGGTGTGTTGAAAGACAAAGCATTAGTACAGATTAGGTGTGAATATACTGAATAATGAACATCAGCAAGTGCAAACCTGAAGAAAAACACCCTACGTCAATGACGCCCTACGTCAGTTTGACAATTTCCAGTTACCTGGTCCCAACCGCCTCCTCTTCACTATGGACGTCCAATCGCTCTACACCTCCATCCCCCACCAGGATGGTTTGAGGGCTCTCCGCTTCTTCCTGGAACAGAGGCCCAACCAGTCCCCATCCACCAACACCCTCCTCTGCCTGGCTGAACTTGTTCTCACATTGAACAACTTCTCCTTCAACTCCATGCATTTCCTTCAAGTAGAAGGTGTCGCTATGGGTACCCGCATGGCTCCTAGTTTTGCCTGTCTTTTTGTGGGATATGTCGAGCATTCTTTGTTCCAGTCCTACTCAGGCCCCCTCCCCCAACTCTTTTTCCGGTACATTGATGACTGTATCGGTGCCGTTTCCTGCTCCCGCCCCGAACTAGAAAACTTTATCAACTTTGCTTCCAATTTCCACCCTTCTCTCACCTTTACATGGTCCATCTCTGACACTTCCCTTCCCTTCCTCGACTTCTCTGTCTCCATCTCTGGGGATAGGTTGTCTACCAATATCCATTATAAGCCCACTGACTCCCACAGCTACCTCGACTGCACTTCTTCACACCCTACCTCCTGTAAGGACTCCATTCCATTCTCCCAGTTTCTCCGTCTCCGACGCATCTGCTCTGATGATGCTACCTTCCATGACGGTGCTTCTGATATGACCTCCTTTTTCCTCAACCGAGGATTTCCCCCCACTGTGGTTGACAGGGCCCTCAACCGTGTCCGACCCATTCCCCGCACCTCTACCCTCACCCCTTCCCCTCCCTCCCAGAACCGTGACAGGGTTCCCCTTGTCCTCACTTTTCATCCCACCAGCCTCCATATCCAAAGGATCATCCTCCGCCATTTTCGCCACCTCCAGCGTGATGCCACTACCAGTCGCATCTTCCCCTCCCTTCCCCTGTCAGCATTCCGAAGGGATCGTTCCCTCCGCGACACCCTGGTCCACTCCTCCATTACCCCCACCACCTCGTCCCCGTCCCAGGGCACCTTCCCTTGCAATCGCAGGAGGTGTAATACCTGCCCATTTACCTCCTCTCTCCTCACTATCCCAGGCCCCAAACACTCCTTTCAGGTGAAGCAGCGATTTACTTGTACTTCTTTCAATGTAGTATACTGTATTCGCTGCTCACAGTGTGGTCTCCTCTACATTGGGGAGACCAAGCGCAGACTGGGTGACCGCTTTGCGGAACATCTCCGCTCAGTCCGCAAGCAGGACCCTGAGCTTCCGGTTGCTTGCCATTTCAACACTCCCCCCTGCTCTCATGCTCACATCTCTGTCCTGGGATTGCTGCAGTGTTCCAGTGAACATCAACGCAAGCTCGAGGAACAGCATCTCATCTACCGATTAGGCACACTACAGCCTGCCGGACTGAACATTGAGTTCAATAATTTCAGAGCATGACAGCCCCCCACTTTACTTTCATTTTTAGTCATTTTTAGTTATTTTTTCTTCCTTTTTTTTTGCATTCCTTTTTACATTTTTTTACAATCTTTTTTTGCATTCATTTCATTTCATCTTAGTTTGTTCAGTTTGCTTACCCACTGTTTTTTTCAGGTTGTTTTTCTTCAGGTTTGCACTTGCTGATGTTCATTATTCAGTATATTCACACCTAATCTGTACTAATGCTTTGTCTTTCAACACACCATTAACATATTGTTTGCCTTTGCTCCGTGACCTTTTGGTCAGCTATGTGGCCTGGTCCAATCTGCACCTTCTCCTTTGTTATCTCTTGGCCAACCCCCACCTCACTTGTTTATAATCTGTGACTTTTCTAATATTTGTCAGTTCCGAATAAGGGTCACTGACCCGAAACGTTAACTCTGCTTCTCTTTCCACAGATGCTGCCAGACCTGCTGAGTGAATCCAGCATTTCTTGTTTTTGTTTCAGATTTCCAGCATCCGCAGTATTTTGCTTTTATTTTAGTGTTTAATTCACTGCCACTTCTCTTCCAGGAATGCCTACCTTGAAGAAGTTATGCTCTTCTCTCCGACGGGATTTTCGTTTGTCTCTTTTACCTTGTTCACCTTCATTGCTTTCTATTTCCCTCCTGGTGTTTGATAAGGTATCTACCAAAACTCGTTTTCACAGCCACATCTCCTTCCTCAGTGACTGTCTCCGGCTCCGACTGATTCCACGTGGATTCCAACTGCAGTTTCACCCATCATGCTTTGAAACCACCCAGGATCACAGGTATCTCCGAGAAATACAACGTTCCTCGGACTGCGACTCTCGCCGCATCCTGAGATCCACACTCAGTGCTATGCGCCGCCATATGCACACACTGGACCTCTCTCTCCAGCAGCACCATCTCACCTTATCTCAAATCTGTTCTACTCCACAGTTTCATCTCATCTTACGTCTCATCCGACGCATTAACAAAAAACTTTTTTTCTTCCTTTCAGGTGTTAAGGAACGCAAGCTCCAGCAGCTGATGGTTACTAATGCCCCTCCAGATCCTCCTTCCGCTTCACTTCCCTCTGACCCCACCCCTTCTGATCTGACCTCTTGCCGTGTATTCACTATACCCTCTGACCTCCCCCTCTCTGATGCTGAGCGTTCTGTACTCAGCAATGGTCTCAGTTTTATCCCCTTACGCCCCCACCTCAATGAATTTCGCGCTCGGCATGACGTTGAGCTCTTCTTCCGTCGCCTCCGCCTCCGGGCTCACTTCTTCGACCAGGAGTCCTCCCCCCGACCAGCAGACCCATTCACCCGCCTCCAGCATTCTCCCTCTACCTGGACCCCTCACCCTGGCCTCTTACCCGCTCTTGATCTCTTCATTGAAAACTGTCGGCGAGACATTGGTCGTCTCAATTTCTCTGCTCCCCTCACTCACTCTAACCTGTCCCCCTCTGAACTTGAGGCTCTCCGTTCTCTCAGGTCTAACCCCGACATGGTCATCAAACCTGGGTGGTGCTGTTGTTGTATGGCGTACCGACCTCTACCTTGCAGAAGCTCAACGCCAACTCACAGACACCTCTTCCTACCTCCCTCTGGACCATGACCCCACCACCGAACTTCAAGCCACCGTCCAAAGGACTGTCACTGAACTCATCTCCTCTGGAGATCTTCCCTCTACAGCTTCCAACCTCATAGTCCCGCAACCCCGGACAGCCCGCTTCTACCTCCTTCCCAAAATCCACAAACGGGACTGTCCCGGCAGACCCATTGTGTCAGCCTGCTCCTGCCCAACTGAACTTATTTCTTCCTATCTAGACTCCATCTTTTCTCCGCTGGTCCAGTCTCTTCCCACCTACATCCGTGACTCTTCTGACGCCCTACGTCAGTTTGACAATTTCCAGTTTCCTGGCCCAACCGCCTCCTCTTCACTATGGACGTCCAATCGCTCTACACCTCCATCCCCCACCAGGATGGTTTGAGGGCTCTCCGCTTCTTCCTGGAACAGAGGCCCAACCAGTCCCCATCCACCAACACCCTCCTCCGCCTGGCTGAACTTGTTCTCACATTGAACAACTTCTCCTTCAACTCCATGCATTTCCTTCAAGTAAAAGGTGTCGCTATGGGTACCCGCATGGGTCCTAGTTATGCCTGTCTTTTTGTGGGATATGTCGAGCATTCTTTGTTCCAGTCCTACTCAGGCCCCCTCCACCAACTCTTTTTCCGGTACATTGATGACTGTATCGGTGCCGTTTCCTGCTCCCGCCCCGAACTAGAAAACTTTATCAACTTTGCTTCCAATTTCCACCCTTCTCTCACCTTTACATGGTCCATCTCTGACACTTCCCTTCCCTTCCTCGACTTCTCTGTCTCCATCTCTGGGGATAGGTTGTCTACCAATATCCATTATAAGCCTACTGACTCCCACAGCTACCTCGACTACACTTCTTCACACCCTACCTCCTGTAAGGACTCCATTCCATTCTCCCAGTTTCTCCGTCTCCGACGCATCTGCTCTGATGATGCTACCTTCCATGACGGTGCTTCTGATATGACCTCCTTTTTCCTCAACCGAGGATTTCCCCCCACTGTGGTTGACAGGGCCCTCAACCGTGTCCGACCCATTCCCCGCACCTCTACCCTCACCCCTTCTCCTCCCTCCCAGAACCGTGACAGGGTTCCCCTTGTCCTCACTTTTCATCCCACCAGCCTCCATATCCAAAGGATCATCCTCCGCCATTTTCGCCACCTCCAGCGTGATGCCACTACCAGTCGCATCTTCCCCTCCCTTCCCCTGTCAGCATTCCGAAGGGATCGTTCCCTCCGCGACACCCTGGTCCACTCCTCCATTACCCCCACCACCTCGTCCCCGTCCCAGGGCACCTTCCCTTGCAATCGCAGGAGGTGTAATACCTGCCCATTTACCTCCTCTCTCCTCACTATCCCAGGCCCCAAACACTCCTTTCAGGTGAAGCAGCGATTTACTTGTACTTCTTTCAATGTAGTATACTGTATTCGCTGCTCACAGTGTGGTCTCCTCTACATTGGGGAGACCAAGCGCAGACTGGGTGACCGCTTTGCGGAACATCTCCGCTCAGTCCGCAAGCAGGACCCTGAGCTTCCGGTTGCTTGCCATTTCAACACTCCCCCCTGCTCTCATGCTCACATCTCTGTCCTGGGATTGCTGCAGTGTTCCAGTGAACATCAACGCAAGCTCGAGGAACAGCATCTCATCTACCGATTAGGCACACTACAGCCTGCCGGACTGAACATTGAGTTCAATAATTTCAGAGCATGACAGCCCCCCACTTTACTTTCATTTTTAGTCATTTTTAGTTATTTTTTCTTCCTTTTTTTTTGCATTTTTGCATTCCTTTTTACATTTTTTTACAATTTTTTTTGCATTTATTTCATTTCATCTTAGTTTGTTCAGTTTGCTTACCCACTGTTTTTTTCAGGTTGTTTTTCTTCAGGTTTGCACTTGCTGATGTTCATTATTCAGTATATTCACACCTAATCTGTACTAATGCTTTGTCTTTCAACACACCATTAACATATTGTTTGCCTTTGCTCCGTGACCTTTTGGTCAGCTATGTGGCCTGGTCCAATCTGCACCTTCTCCTTTGTTATCTCTTGGCCAACCCCCACCTCACTTGTTTATAATCTGTGACTTTTCTAATATTTGTCAGTTCCGAATAAGGGTCACTGACCCGAAACGTTAACTCTGCTTCTCTTTCCACAGATGCTGCCAGACCTGCTGAGTGAATCCAGCATTTCTTGTTTTTGTTTCAGATTTCCAGCATCCGCAGTATTTTGCTTTTATCCCATCCTCAATGATGTTGGAGCCAAAGCTGAAGCCTTTCTAACAATCTTCTGTCAGAAATTGCTCAGTGGATGATTCATCTCGGCTTCCTGAGGTCCCCAGCATCACAGTTTCCAGTCTTCAGCCAATTCGATTCATTCCACATGATAGTAAGAAACAGATTAAGGCACTCGATACAGCAAAGGCTATGGGCCCTAACAACATTCCGGCTCTTGTACTGAAGACCTGTGCTCCAGAACTAGCTGCACTCTCAGCCAAGCTGTTCCAGTAGAGCTACAACACAGGCATCTACTCGACAATGTGGAAAATTGCCCAAGTGTGCCCTCTCCATAAAAAAAATCAGGACAAATGCAATCTGACCAATTACCACTCCATCAGTCCACTATCAATCATCAGCAAAGTGATGGAAGATGTCATCAACAGTGCGATCAAGCACCACACACTTGGCAATAATCTGCTCATCGATGCTCAGTTTAGGTTCTGCCAGGGTCTCTCGGCTCCAAGCAAATACTAGCAGGTAGACTATAATCTGGGAAAATGTGAGGTTATCCACTTTGGGAGGAAGAATGGAAAAGCAAAATATTACTTAAATTGCAATAGACTACAGAATGCTACAGTGCAGAAGGATCTGGGTGTCCTTGTACATGAATCACTAAAAGTTGGCATGCAGGTAGAGCAAATAATTAGGAAGGCAAATGGAATGTTACCTTTTATTTCAAGGGGAATGGAGGACAAAAGTAGAGAAGTCTTGCTGCAAATGTCCAGGGGTGTTGGTGAAAACACACCTCGAGTACCGTGTACAGTTTTGGTTTCCTTATTTAAGGAGGGATATCCTTGCAGTGGAGGCAATTCAGAGAAGGTTCACTGGATTCATTCCTGTGATGAAGGGGTTGTCTCATGAGGAGAGTTGAGCAGGCTGGACCTGTACTCATTGGAACTGAGAAAAAATGATAGGTGATCGTATTGAAACATATAAGATTCTGAGGGGGCTTGACGGGGTAGATGCTGAGAGGATGTTTCCCCTCATGGTGGAATCTAGAACTCAGGGACACGGTTTCAGAATTAGGGGTTTTCCATTTAAGAAGGAAATGAGGCGGAATTTCTTCTCTCAGAGATTCATTAATCTTTGGAATTCTCTAGCGCAGAGAGCAATGGAGGCTGGATCATTGAATGTCTTCAAGACTGAGTTCGACAGACTTTTATCTACCAGGAAGTCAAGGGTTATGGGGAGCAGAAAGAAAGTGGGAGTGAGGCCATGATCAGGTCAGCCATGATCCTATTGAATGGCGGAGCAGGCTCGAGGGGCAAAATGGCCTACTCCTGCTACTATTTCTTCTGTTCTTCTGTTCTTATAACCTCATTGCAGATTGGTTCAAACAGAGACGAATGAGTGGAATTCCAGAGGAGAGGTGAGAGTGATTGCCCTTGAGTGAGTGTGGCATCAAGGATCCCTAGCAAAATTGAAGTCAATTGGAATCGGGGGAAAACTCTCCACTTGGTGGAGTCGTACCTCGCACAAAGCAAGATGGTTGTGGTTAGTGGAGGCCAATCATCTCAGCCCAGGACATTGCCTCAGGAGTTTCTCAGGGTAGTGTCCTAGGTCCAGACATCCTCAGCTGTTTCATTGTTGACTCAGAAGAGTCAGAAGCGGGAATGTTCCCTGCTGATTCACAATTCCTCAGATACTGAAGCAGTCTGTGCCCACAAGCAGCAAGACCGATACAACGTTCAGGCTTCAGCTGATAAGTGACAAGCAACCTTCTGGCCACACAAGTGCTAAGCAGTGAACATCTCCAATGAGAGAAAATCAAACCATCCACCTTTTGATATTCAGCAGCATTACCATCGCTGAATCCCACACCATAAACATCTTGGGGGCTCCATTGACCAGAAACTAAACTGGACCAGTCACATCTATGCTGCGGCCATAAGCGTAGTTCAGAGATTGGGAATTCTGCAGCAAGTATCTCACCTCCTGATAAACCAAAACCTGTCCACTATCTACAAGGCACAAGTCAGGAGTGTGATGGAATACACCTCACTCAACAACACTCAAGAAGCTCAACACCATCCAGGACAAAGCATCCCACTTGATCAGAACCTAACCCACCACCTTAAACATTCACTTCCTCCACCACCAGTACACAGTGGCTGCAGTGTGTACCATCTCCATATGAACTGCAGTAACTTGCCAAGTATCCTTCAACAGCACCTTCCAAGCCCGTGACCACTACCACCTCGAAGGACAAGGGCAGCAGATGCATGGGAACTCACTATCTGCAGTTTCCCCTCCAAGTCACTCACCATCCTGACATGGAACTATATCGCCATTTCTTCGCTATTGTTGGGTCACAATCCTGGAACTCCCTCCCCAATAGCACTGTGGGTGTTCCTACACCATATGGACTGCAGTGGTTCCAGAAGGCAGCTCACCACTACATTCTCAAGGGCAATTAGGGATGGGTAATAAATGCTAGACATATCAGCGATACTCGCGCCCAAGAATGAATAAAAACCAAATCACTCTCCACAGATTCCCCACAACTCAGGCTTGGACATTTACTTCAGGAGCACAGAGCTTTATATAACTACAACATCAGTTCCAATCTTCATATTCCGTTCACTTTTCACATTATTTTTCTACCAGTCCACTAGCTTTTAGTGATTCAGCACTCGGGTCTCTGCTTCTCCAGTTTCTAACATCTCACCCCTTATAAAAAACACTCTGATCTATCTTTCGTAGGTCCTAGATGACCCCTCATTTTAAACTCCATCTGTCAAAGCATTGCTCACTCACTTTATCAAGAAGATTTGAAAATAAATTTCTTGCCACAGGATAATGTTCTGCTCCCGCTCCCTCGCCGTTTGCTTTTCCCGTTAGTCTTTCATTTGGTGTAAATCCAGAGAAAGTAAAGATGGAAGGAAGGGAGGGAGGGAAAAATCTTCCTCCTTTTCGTGATCCCAATTTGATCTTCATTCCAGTCCAATTTGGTGAAGAATTCCAATTGTCTGTCTCAATTTTAATTAAGTATAAACAATTCTGGAATCACCTTCTAGATATTTAGTTCAGAGATACAGCACTGAAACAGGCCCTTCGGCCCACCGAGTCTGTGCCGACCATCAACCACCCATTTATACTAATCCTCCACCAATCCCATATTCCTACCACATCCCCATATTTCCCTGCCACCTACCTATACAAGGGGCAATTTATAATGGTCAATTAACCTATCAACCTGCAATTCTTTGGCATGTGGGAGGAAACCAGAGCACCCAGAGAAAACCCACGCAGACACAGGGAGAACTTGCAAACTCAACACAGGCAGTACCCGGAATTGAACCCAGGTCGCTGGAGCTGTGAGGCTGCAGTGCTAACCACTGCGCCGCCAAGATATTGACAAGCAGAAGTTTCCAGGCTGACTTAACACAGAATTTCCCCCCCTGGAAACAACAATGCACTAGACAGTTCATAAACTAACAACAAGGATGGGATTTGAACCCACACGCGCAAAGCACAATAGATTAACAATCCATCATGTTAACCTCTCCGCCACCTTGTCAACTGTTTTGGTGTGATGGTCACCTTCAGCTCAGATCCTGACTGTGCAGACAGATGTGCAATGATGGAAATGTAGCTTCTGGAAGTAAATGAAATTTCCATCACATCAGGTCATGGCCTGTTGGGAATGGAGCGGTGTGAAACATTCCAGTACATGTCCAACACGTTTCTACTCAGTGTGAAAACTCACCACGGAAAGACTGGAACTTACAAACCTTTGATCACATCATGATCGACATCACTCAGACACCTGAACCATTAGGTCACTGACGAAGTCATGATGACTTCTAATTTCTCATGAAATGACAACTGAACTGACTGGAAGAATTGCTTTAACTCCACATGATCAGAGAGACACAGCCTCAGCCGACTTGTCAGGTGGCGTAAACAGATATTACTGCTTCTGATCTTCACCAGAACAGAGAGTGAGATGTAACATTGATCATCAAACAGACTGTGAGAGAATACAACAGAATAAAACACATGGAGAGACACTGTGGAAAAACAAATAGATTTGACTGGAATGTTGAATTTTAATTGGAATGGATAAAACACCAGAAACAACAGATTAAAGTGGGATTCTCATCATTATATTGATCTGGGACAGAAAAGAGAAACTGATGGAAAGAAGGGAAGAAGGAAGAAAAGAAAGGATGGAACTGTTTACTTTTTTCAGTTTTTTCACTTGCCCATCAAAGCTGGATAAAAAAGTTGCAAATAACAGAGAATTTCACCAAAAAGGGAGATTAAATGCTGCCGAAACCTTGGATTGAAGGATGCCCCAACAGATCACCTGTTTAACTGTCTCCTCACTGGGGGATTTCAATCAGTGAGCAATATTATTCACTACTTTTTTTGTGAAATAAACCCAGAACTGTCACTTGGAATTAATATCTGTGTTCCGACTCCTGAATAATAAAATTGTGAGTTTCTCAATATTATCTGGACACATTTCCTGCTGAAAGAACTAAGAACTCTTTTCTAATTTACACAATACTATATACACACTCATCAAGCCTCCGAAGCTGGCACCCTTGGTGCTGCTCTCTCTTCTCCCAAATCTCATCTCATGTGACTGTTACATCATCACTCTGACAGTGGGAGAGGTTGATCCCACTGTCTTCAGCATTAACCCTTTACATTCTTATGCTACACTGTCTGTCCAAAAAATGGTTAGAGAACTTCCTTCATTTATCGAAACACCAACAGCTGCCAGTTGTAAATCAACTCAAACCCATCAGAGAGAGAGAGAGAGAGAGAGAGAGACTGTCAGAGAACTTCCTGCATCCAGTCCTGACCCTGTCACACTCAGCAGCTGCTCACCCAGACCCCACTCTCATCAACACTGAATACTGTTACCGAGACCCTTCAAATAATGTTTATAAAAGGCGGAAACATTCAAAGTTCATCGCAGCTGGACTGAATGGAACAAAGTTTAATATCTTTTCACCGTCACTCGGTGACCACATGAGAGACAGTCCTTAAATCAGTCGCATAAATTATCAGCTGTAAGAATGTTTGTCATTGGGTTGAATAATTTCTGTGTGAGAAATATTCCAGCATCATAAACCAGGGGAACGTGCTGACTGAGCTGTGTCTTCATCTCTTCTGGTCAGTCGGACAGTTCACCCTTCATTCTGCTCTGATTCGCTTTCCCCAAACGGATCTTCAGATTCTCAAATCGTCTTAGAGTCGTACAGCAGAGAAACAGGTCCTTCGGCCCACCGCATCCATGTCGACCATAATGCCTATCTATACTAATCCCACCTGCCTGCATTAATTCCATATCCCTCTCTGCCTTGCTCATTCAAGTACCTGTCTAGATGCCTCTTAATTGTCACTACTGTTCCTGCCTCCACCACCTCCTCAGGCAGCTCATTCCAGATACCCACGATTCTTTATGTGAAAAATTTACCCCTTTGATCCCTTTTAAACCTCCTCCCTCTCACCTTAAATCTATGCCCTCTAATTTTAGTCACCCCTCCCATGGGAAACAGACTCTGGCTATCTATGCTATCTATGCCTTTCATAATTTTATATACCTCTATCATGTCTGCTCTCAGCCTCCTTCGCTCCAGGGAAAACAGACCCAGCCTGTCCAATCTCTCTTGATAACTCATGCCCTCCAAACCAGGCAACATCCTTGTGAATCTTTTGTGCACCCTTTCTAGCTTAATCACATCTTTCCTGCAATGCGGCAACCAGAACTGCACACAGCACTCCAAATATGGCCTAACCAACGTTATGTATAACTGTAACATGACGTCCTAACACTTGTACTCAATGCCTCAGCTGATGAAGGCAAACATGCCATACGCCCTCTTCACCACCCTGTCTACCTGTGTTGCCACTTTCAGGGAACTATGTACTTGCACACCAAGGTCTCTCTGCTCAACAACACTCCCCAGAGCCCTGCCATTCACTGTATATGTCCTGCCCTGGCTTAACTTCACAAAATGCATCACTTCACACTTGTCTGCATTAAATTCCATTTGCCAAGCCCTTGTCCACTTTCCCAGTTGATCTATATCCTGTTGTAACCTTAGACAACCTTCTTCACTGTCCACTATACCACCAATTTTGGTGTCTTCTACAAACTTACTAATCATGCCCCTTACATTCACATCCAAGTCATTCATATACATGAAAAACAACAGGGGGTCCAGCACCGATCCCTGCGGCACACCACTGGTCACCGGCCTCCAATCTGAAAAACAACCGTCCACTACCACCCTCTGCCTCCTATCACCAAGCCAATTTTGCATCCAATTTGCGAGCTCATCCTGGATCCCATTTGTTCGAACCTTCTGGACCAGCCTACCAAGTGGGACCTTGTCAAAGGCCTTGCTAAAGTCCATGTAGACAACATCCATCGCCCTGCCCTCGTCAATCCTCTTGGTCACTTCCTTGAAAAACTCAATCAAATTCGTGAGACATGATTTCCCACGCACAAAGCCATGCTGACTATCACGAATCAGACCATGCCTTTCCGGAAGCATATAAATTCTGTCTCTCAGAATCCCTTCCAATAACCTTCCCACCACTGATGTAAGACTCACCGGCCTGTAGTTTCCTAGCTTATCCCTTCTGCCCTTCTTAATAAAGGCACAACATTAGCTATCCTCCAGTCTTCCGGTACCTCACCCGTGGCTAACGATGACACAAAAATCTCTGCCAGGGCCCCAGCAATCTCCTCCCTTTCTTCCCATAGCATCCTAGGGTACACCTGGTCAGGCCCTGGGGATTTATCCACCTTAATGCACTTCAAAACCTCCAACACCTCATCCTTTGTAATGTTGATATGCTCCAGGATATCAGTGTTCCTTCCCTTGAACTCACTAGCTTCCATGACCTTCTCCACGGTAAATACGGATAAGAAATATTCATTTAAGACCTCGCCCATTTCCCGTGGCTCCACACATAGATTGCCACACTGATCCTTAAGGGGACCTACTCTCTCCCTAGCTACCCTTTTACTCTTAATATACTTATAGAATCTTTTAGGATTCTCCTTTATCTTATGTGCCAGGGAAATCCCATGGCCCCTTTTCGCCCACCTAATTTCCTTCTTAAGTGTAATCTCCCTGTACTCCTCGAGTGAGTCGCTCGATCCCAGCTGCCTATACCTGACATATGCCTCCTTCTATGTCCTGACCAGACCTCAATATCCCTCGTCGACCAAGGTTCCCTAAACTTGTCAGCTTACCCTTCCAACTAACAGGAACATGCCTTCCCTGAACTCTTCCTATCTCATTTTTAAAAGCCTCCCACTTACCTGCAAACAGCCTCTCCCATTCAACTTTTGAGAGTTCCTGTCTGATGCCATCGAAATTAGCCTTCCCCCAATTTAGGACTTCAACCTGAGGACCAGTCCTATCCTTTTCCAGAACTATCTTGAAGCTAATAGAGTTATGGTCACTGGTCCCAAAGTGCTCCCCCACTGGCACATCAACCACCTGCCCATCCTCATTTCCTAAGGGGAGGTCGAGTGTAGCCCCTTCTCTAGTAGGACCATCCATATACTGCTTCAGAAAACTATCCTGGACACATTTAACAAATTCTTCCCCATCTGATCCCTGAGCACTAAGGCAGTCCCAGTCAATGTTAGGGAAGTTAAAATCACCTACTATTACAACCCTATAATTCCTACACCTATCTGTGATTTCCCTACATATATGCTCCTCCACTTCCCTCTGACTATTGGGGGGCCTATAGTATAATCCCATCAAAGTGATCACCCTTTTCTTATTTCTAACTTCTACCCACAGGTCCTCGCTGGACATTCCCCCCCGGATATCCTCTCTAAGTACTGCTGTGATGTCCTCCCTAATCAATAGTGCAACTCTCCCTCCTCTCTTACCTCCACCTCTGTCACGTCGAAAGCTTCGGTACCCCGGAACATTGAGCTGCCAGTCCTGCCCATCCCTCAACCACGTTTCCGTAATAGCTACAATATCACAATCCCATGTACCGATCCATGCTCTGAGTTCATCTGCCTTACCTGTAAGGCTTCTTGCATTAAAGTAAATGCAGTTTAGCCTACCAGACCTTCCACGCTCCCTGTCCTGCCCCTGCCCAGTCTGCCGACTGGACTTGCTTGCTTTAACCTCTACATTTGCCACAACCATCTCATCTGAGAGATTACTACTTTAGATCCCACCCCCTGCAAGACTAGTTTAAACCCTCCTGATTATTACTAGCAAACCTCTCTGCAAGGATATTGGTCCCCCTCCAGTTCAGATGCAACCCATCCTTCTTGTACAGGTCACCTCTGCACCAGAAGAGATCCCAATAATCCAAGTAGCTGAAGCCCTCCCGCCTTCGCCAGTCTTCAGCAACGCATTCATTTGCCTTATCCTCCTATTCCTACCCTCACTATCACGTGGAATAATCCTGAGATTACAACCCTAGAGGTCCTACTTTTTAACCTTCTGCCTAACTCCCTATATTTACTTTGCAGGACCTCATCTCTCTTCCTGCCTATGTCGTTAGTACCAATATGGACCACGAACTCTGGCTGCTCACCTTCCCCTTTCAGAATGTCCTGCAGCCGCTCCGAGACATCCTTGACCATAGCACCAGGGTGGCAACATACCATTCTGGAGTCTCGTTTGTGGCCACAGAAACGCCAATCTGCACCCATTACTATAGAATCCCCATCAGTATAGCTCTTGCAACACTTTTCCTCCGTGGTGCCACAAACTTGGCTGTTGCTGCTTTCCCCTGGGAGGTCATCCCTCTGCAACAGTATCCAAAGCGGTATATCTGTTTGAGAGGGGGATGGCCACAGGGGACTCCTGCACCATCTGCTACTCCGTCTGTTGGTCACCCATCTCTTTTCTGCCTGTGCAGCCATTACCTGCATTGTGACCACCTCACTAAACATGCTATCCACAACGTCCTCAGCATCGCGGATGCTCCACAGTAAATCCACCTGCAGCTCCAGTTCCGTAATGCGGGTAGCCACTAGCTGCAGCTGGATACACTTCCTGCAGACATGGTCACCAGGGACACTGGAAGCGTCCCTGATTTCCCTCAAAGCGCAGGAGGAGCAAATCACGGGGCTGAGCTCTCCTGTCATGACTTACCCTTAGGTTAATTAGTTACTACCTTCATTAAAAAATACGAATTATACTAGGGTAATTGTTCTACCCACTACAATCTAAAGTCCTGAAAAAAAGAACACTTTAGTAGTACTCACCTTATCACCAGAGGTTTTTTTTCCAACAAAAAAAAAACAACTTTCCCCTTATTTTTTAAGATATTCAAACAGCTGCTACTTACCAACCAATCCGCTTGCAGCTCTCCTCTGATGTCACTGTTTGCCTTTTTTGTTCAATATTCCGGCGCATTGGAAGAGGTTTGACTGCTCTCCGCTCCCGGAAGGTAAGAGACTGGGCCTCGATCCTCGGGGTCAATTTACAGGCTCCGCTCCCGGTGTTCCCCCCACAGGTCCGCTCTGCTCCTCGCCTCTCCACTCTTGGAAGGTAAGAGCAAATCTCGACACTGGGTTTTCTTATATAGTTCCTTTCGATTCTTCTTGCTCCTGAATGATAATATATTCCAACCTTGGATCAACCTTGCGTTGTGTCCCAGTCTCGGTTAAAAGTGACACATAACGGCACCAACACTCTGAAACATACAACATGGTCACACTCTGCTTCAGTGAGATTAATGCTGAAGCAGTTTCCATGTCGAATGCGATTGTGAACAAATTTCTTTCGAGGAAATTGTGGGTGATTGAGTATTTGCACTGAATTTCTGTGCAAGAAGCGACAGTTTCAAACAGCCATTCCCAAATTACTTCCTTCACAAAGACAAAAACTGTGCTGTCTTAACGTGTGACTCAACTTCACAAACAAATCTGAACTCGAAGTTCAGGAGAAGATAGAGAAGTGAATAATTGACAGTGTAATCTTTGAATCATAATTTTCTGTTTCTTCGCTGAAGTGAGGCTCAACCCGAAGACACGCGAGATTACGGAAATCTACAAATTTGGAATGAGAAAGCATAAAGTAGTGAAACAGTTGGTGAGTACATTGTGGCACTGAAGAATTTATCACTGCATTGCAACTTTGACACATTCTTAGATCGTACATTATGAGACAGATTTGTGCTTATATTGGCGGATGAGAAAAGATACTAAACGCACAAAATCCCACATTTGAGCGAGCGTGTAAGATTGCTCTTGACATGGAGATAGCATCAAAGAATGCTCGGGAATTGCGTCCTATGCCAGTGACAGTAATACACTTCAGAGGAACTTAAACACACTGGTAAAATGGGCTTTCACACAACAGATAAAATTTTACACAGAGAAGTGTGAAGTGATACAGTTTGGGAGGAAGAATGAGACAATGTACACCAATCTTTTTTGATCAAGGTTTGAAAAGGTTGCGAAGAGCAAACAGGACACTTGGCTTTATTAATAGAGGCATAGAGTAAAAGCAAATAAGTTATGCTAAACCTTTATAAAACGCTGGGGCTGAATGGCCTACTCCTGTACCTCCACAGAAAGCTTCCACTCCAGTCTCGGACACCCTCTTCAGGATCACTCTCCATACATCCCGCCACTCCACGCACGGATATCTCCCTCAGGACCAGATCACAGTTCCACAGTCCTGCCACATCCAGTCGTGAATGGTGGTGGATAATTAAATAACTAACAAGATGAGGAGGCTCCAAAAACATTCACATCCTCAATGATGGTGGTGCTGAGCACGTCAGTGCAAAAGATGAAGCTGAAGCATTTGCAACCATCTTCAGTCAGAAATATTAAGTGGATTTGATCTGTGCTTATTTCAGCTCCTCATGCTCGCTGGTGCCTTGGTTCTCTGGTGCTAATTTCAGAGTAAATCATGCAGCTTGACCATTGGAGCCAAAGAAAAAGACACAGGAGAGGTTGAAAGTGCCAAAACCTGGGATTGAACCAAGAACTGTTTAACTGTTAGTACAGCACGAACTCAACAAAGCTATTTCAACAACACACTAAAGCCACCATTCTGTCACTGCTTTGGAAGACAATATATACATTAAAGTGTTTGTAAAAAGTTACAGAACACAACATGTGAGTAATATTCCCCATTGTTTTCTCAGTACTGATGGATTGTGAAGTGGGAGACAGCCAGAAGTCCCACTGAGCAGCACTGACCCTGAGCTGTGAGTGAAATGAGATAAAGTTCAATCTTTAGCAGAGAGATTCTGGAGAGAGGTAAGAGTCCTGAATCAAGGAAAGACTTTCTGACATAATAAAAGCCAAATACTGCAGATGCTGGAAATCTGAAATAAAAACAAAAAGTGCTCGAAATATTCAGTAGGTCTGGCAGCATCTGTGGAGAGAGAAACAGAGAAAACATTTCAGGTCTGTGACCTTTCATCAGAACAGACAAAGGTTAAAAAAGAATTAGGTTTTAAACAAGTGAAGGGGAGGGGTGTGTGCGAGAGAACAAAGGGGAAGTTGTTTGATAGGGCAGAGGGCAGGAGAGATTAAATAACAAAGCTGTCCTGGGACAAAGGCAAAGAGTGTGTTAATGCTTGTGGTTGCCTGACACCAGTCATGCTCTGAAGTTATTGAACTCAATGTTCAGTCCACAAGGCTGTAGAGTGCTGAATCGAAAGGTCAGGTGCTGCTCCTCGAGCTTGTGTTGATGTTCACTGGAACACTGGAACAGGCCAAAGACAGAAATGTTGACATGAGAACAGAGGGCAGTGTTGAAATGGCAAGCAACCAGAAGCTCAGGGTCATGCTTTCGCACTGAGCAGAGGTGTTCCACCTAATCTGCGTTTGGTCTCCCCAGTTTAGAGGAGACTGCATTGTGAGCAGTGAATACAGTATACATAATTGAAAGAAGTACAAGTAAATCGCTGCTTCACCTGAAAAGAGTGTATCGGGCTTTGGATAATGAGCAGAGAGGAGGGAAAAGGGCAGGTATTATATCTCCTGCGATTGCATGGGAAGGTGCCTTGGGAAGGGGACGAGGTGTTGGGGTAATGGAGGAGTGGACCAGGCTGTCGTGGAGGGAACAAACCCTTCAGAATTCTGACAGGGGAGGGGAGGATGCGTTTGGTGGTGGCATCACGCTGGAGGTGGCGGAAATGGTGGAGGATGATCCTTTGGATGTGGAGGCAGGTGGGGTGGAAAGTGAGGACAAGGGGAACCCTGTCGCAGTTCTGGGAGGGAGGGGAAGGCGGAGGGCAGAGGTTGAGGGTCCTGTCAACTACACTGGGGGGGGCAGTTGAAATCTGGTGATGTTGTTGAATTTAATTTCAAACACTCCTTGAACTCTCTGCCGATGAAGACTGAAAAAGGGAAGAACAACCACACAACAAGGGTCTCAAATCCAAGACCCTGAGATTAAAAGTCTCATGCTCTACCAACTGAGCGAACAAGACCTGATACAGTACTTCTACTCTGTCTGTTATTGGACGGATGCAGCTGTTGGCTCCACCCCAAGGGCGGGAATTTGTTCCACCAACCATGAAGCAGCTTCCCATCAATTCCCCAGATTATCAGGAAATCCACTTCCAGAAGCCCCAAAGTGTGATATATTCCTCTCACTCATCAATAATAAAACTGAAATCTTTTTACCTTCCAAATGCTGCCATCTATTTTGTCAGTATTTATTTCTCTCTCCTTTTTATTTAGTTCATGCATTCCTTAGGAATTTGTTTTCCAATTATTTCTGAGGGAAGAAATGAACAGATCTGGCAGCTCAAAACTGGGCATCCATGAGGCACTGTGGGCCATCAGCAGCAGCAGAATTGTATTTAAACACAATATGTTACCTCATGGCCTGACATATCCCTCACTCTACCATTACCATCAAGCCAAGGGAGCAAGAGTGGTTCAATGAAGTGTGCAGGAGGGCATGTCAGGAGCAGCATCAAGCAGACCTAAAAATGAGGTGTCAACCTGGTGAAGCTACAACACAGAATTACTTGCATGTCAAACACTGGAAGCAGCATGCAATAGACAGAGCTAAGCGATCTCACAACCAACAGATCAGATCAAAGCAGTGCAGTCCTGCCACATCCAGACCTGAATGGTGGTGGATAATTAAACAATTAACAGGAGGTCAAGGCTCCACAAATATTCCCATCCTTAATGATAGGGGAGACCAGCATATCAGTGCAAAATACAAGGTTGAATCATTTGCGACCACCTTCAGCCAGAAGTGCCAAGTTGATGATCCATCTCGGCCTCCTCCTGAGGTCCCCAGCATCACAGATGCCAATCTTCAGCTAATCCAATTCACTCCACATGATATTGGCAGCGGTTCAAGAAGGCAGCTCACCACCACCTTCTCAAGGGCAATTAGGGATGGGCAATAAATGCTGGCCTGGCCAGCGTCGCCCATATCCCATGAATGAATAAAAAGAAAATCAAGAAATGGCTGAAGGCTCTGGATACTGACAACATCCCGGCTGTAGTGCTGAAGACTTATGCTCCAGAACTAGCCGTGCCACCAGCCAAGCTGTTCCAGTACAGCTACAACACTGGCATCTACCCGGCAATGTGGAATATTGCCCAGGTATGTTCTGTACACAAAAAGCAGGACAAATCCAACCCGGTCAATTACTGCCCCATCAGCCTCCTCTTGATCATCAGTAAAGTGATGGAAGGTGTCGTTGACAGTGCTATCAAGCAGCACTTACACAGCAATAACCTGCTCTTCATTGCTCATTTTGGGTTCCGCCAGGGCCACTCAGTTCCTGACCTGATTATGGCCTTGGCCCAAATATGGGCAGAAGAGTTGAATTCAGGAGGTGAGGTGAGGTGACAGTGACTGCTCTTGCCAAGAGCATCAAGGAGCCTTTGCAAAATTGAAGTCAATTTTAATCAGGGGAAAACTCTCCACTAGTTGGAGTCATCCATCGCGCAAAGGGACATGGTGATGCTTGTTGGTGGCCAAAAATCTCGGTCCCAGAACATCACTCAGGACTTCCTCAGGGTAGTGTCCTAGGCCCCAACCATCTTCAGCTGCTTCATCAATGACCTTCCCTCTGTAATAAGGTCAGAAGTGGGGACGTTCGCTGATGATTGCAAAATGTTCTGTCGCATTAACATCTCCTCCGATACTGAAGCAGTGCAAGTCCACATGTAGAAAGACCTGGACAACATTGGGCTTGGGCTAACAAGTGGCAAGTAACATTCACGCAACAAAAATGCCAGGCAATGACCATTTCCAACAAGAGAGAATCTAACCATCTCCCCTTGATATTCAATGACATGACCATTGCTGAATCCTTCACTATCAACATTCTGGGGGTTACCATTGAGCAGAAACTGAATTGGATCAGCCATATAAATAGCATAGCTACAAGAGCAGGTCAGAGGCTGGAAATTCTGCTGTGACTGACTCACCTCCTGTCCACCATCTACAAGGCACAAGTCAGGAGTGTGATGCAACACTCCCCACTTGCCTGGATGAGTGGAGCTCCAACAACACCAAAGAAACTCAACACCGTCCAGGACAAAGCAGCTCGTTTGATCAGCACCTCATCCACGACTTGAAATATTCATTCCCTGCACCACCAGTGAACAGTGGCAGCAGTGTGTACCATCTACAAGATGCATTGCAGCAACTCACCAAGCCTCCTTCAACAACACCTTCCAAACGCCCGACCTTGAGAACCTGGAAGGACATTGAATGAATGGGAACACCACCATCTGCAAGCTCCCCTCCAAGCTACACACCATCTTGACTTGGAACTATATCACCGTTCCTTCACTGTCACTTGATCAAAATCCTGGAACTCCCTTCCCAACAGCACTGTTGTTTATACAACACATGGACTGCAGTGGCTCAAATAAGCTGCTCACCACCACCTTCTCAAGGGCAATTAAGGATCGACAATAAAGGCTGCGTTTGCTGACAACACAACCACTAGGTGGCACAACTCGCTTTCTCCCCCTCCTTCGCACCGGCCGCTTCCACCCTCCACAGTCGCTCACTCCAGACCTCACTGCTCCCCCCACTTCCCTGGACGATTGTCCCCCGATCGCGTCACCCAATTCTCTGGTCGCTTGCTCACTCCCCACCCCCCCTCCCCTCCAGCTGCTAGCTCTATGCTGCGCTGCTTCCCTTCTCTCGGCCACTTGCTCCCACGTTTGTCCAGTCTCCACGCGCCGCCCGAAGAAGTAAGGTGGGCTGCAAAGTGTGACATAGGAGCGAGTAGTGAGTGGCCTAGAAGAGGGAAGTGGCACGGCCTAGAGCTAGCAGCTGGAGCGGGGATTGGGGGGTTGAGAGCGAGCAGCCAGAGAGCTCGGTGACGCGAGCGGGGAACGATCGGCCAGGGGAGCATCGAGGTGTGGAGCGAGCGGCTGAGGGGAGGAAGCGTCGAGGCCTGGAGCGAGTTGCCGAGGGGGGAGAGCTCCAGCCTCAAAGTCTCCTATTCAGCCGCTTCCTCCAGCTGAGTGAGGGGCTGGATACCCGATGATGCTTTCGCGCACATGACGAAGATGGACCAGGCGCGGATATGCGATGACGTTGGCGCTGCGCAATGACATCATCCTGTGCATGTGCCACTTAATCCTGGCAAGATGTAGCTGTGCCTATGCACAGCTTGGCACAGTCCGATGATGTCAGCGGGCCGCTCCATTGACAGGAATCACATTGTGTCAGCAGTGCCCACAACCCAGGAAAGAATAAAAAAGAGATTTACCACAATGGTAACAGGGTGAGGGATTTCAGTTATGTGGAGAGATTGAAGAAGCTGGGGTTGTTCTCCTTGCAGCAGAGAAAATTCAGAAGAGATTTGACACATTTGTTCAAAATCATGGAGGTTTTCAATAGTTTAAATAAGGAGAAACTGTTTCCAGTGGTAAAAGGGTCAGTAAGCAGAGGACACAGATATCAGGTGATTGGCAGAAGAACCAGAGATGACATGAAGAACCATTTTTTACACAGCAATGTGTTGTGATAAAGAAAGAAAAGACTTGCATTTATATAGCACCTTTCAAGACCACTGGACATATCAAAGCACTTTGTAGACAATGAAATACTTTTGAAGTGTAATCAATGTTGTAATGTCAGAAATGCAGCAGCTAATACCCACAAACAGCAATGTGATAATGACCAACTGATCTGATTGAGGGGCAAATATTGATCACAACACCAGGGAGAATTGCTCTTCACTTGTTTGAAATTGCAGCATGGGATCTTTTACATTCACCCAAACATGCAGACCAGGTCTTGGTTTAACATCACACCTGAATGGCAGCACCTTCAACACCCTCAGTGCTGCACTGGAGTGTCAGCTGTGAAATCTGAACCCAGAAGCTTGTGATTTCGAGGTGAGTGTGACCAACTGACCCACAGCTTTTACCTGAGTCTCAATCCTTCTACCAACAGTTTCTCTCTATTGGGTATGTCACGACCCCTCATGATTGTGAACACCTCTATCAAATCTCCTCTCTAAGGAGAAGAACCCCAGCTTCTCCAATCTAACCACATAACTGAAATGCTAACCACACGTTGCAGAAAGCAATTTTTCCTCAAGTTGCTTCTGGTTTTGTGAGTCTCTTTAAATCTGTAACCTTCGTTATGGACCGTTCAGCAGTTAGAAACAGTTCCTCAGTATTTACTCCACCTCAAACCTTCAAGGAAGCTCTGCAAAGTAACTGAAAATCAAGTTGTCAGAAGTGGGATTTAAACACATGCCTCCAGTGAAAGCTGCAACCTGAACAGAGAAGCTGAAACCGCTCAGTCACCTCAACTGTTCAGACCTTTTTGACCTCGTCATCACTTCTGTACTTTGAAAGGTTCACTCAGTTCAGGAACTTGTTCAATGTTGCTGGAATGCTCAGTGATTGGGATATTAACTCCCCCGGGTTTTCCTGAGCTTGTTCTCGGTGTATGGGGATGTTTGTCCTGGGCTGTGGAATCTTGCATCCCTGTAATGGACATTAACCCACTGATTGAATCTGTATTCACTGCTTTCCGCTGGTGCTGGGTAATTGCAGAGTGTGGGGCTGGAATGTTGCTGCTTGTCCCGGCCTCACTCACTCTGGGAAAGAGTGAATAATTGATGCGTCTGTTTCTGTATCTGAAATGTGACTTAGATCTGCTGTTATTAACCGAGGCAGCGCTGCAGAAGGATACGTTAATAATCTCTCACTAATCGACTGCAAACAGTCAGAATGTGTAACTTTGAGCAGCGCATTCTGCACCGTCAGGGCTGGAAAGTTGAGGGAGGGAGAGACAATGTCAGTATCCGAGTGTATACAGCACTGTACAGAGAAAGAGCCAATATACCGGGGCTGAGACACAGTGCATCTTTTCACATTTAATCACAATAATATTCGGAGTCAGGAACTGAAAAGGATGAAAAACCAATTAACAAGAGCAAAAGTAAGAAAACTAAGTAATTCTAGATTAGCTGATAAGCTTTCACTGTGTTACCTGGTAGTCTACTGTTTTATAATTAATGCTCTCTCCACTGTGGCCAGGGAATGATTTCTTCTCAAGGGCTGAATATTAACAAAACTTCTTGGAATTTAAAATCTTTCAAAATTAATTCCATGGAGCTAATGGGGAAAAGTCAAATAACTGCATCAATTATAGGAGAACTGGTTGGTGATGACGTGGATGTGTCTGCAGTGTGCAGGACCAGACTGTTTCTATAGATTCACAATGAATGTTCCACCCTTTATTTGCAACAGTAAAACTGATTGTGGACAATGGCTATTCTGGTTGCAGCAACCTGAAGATTTAACTCATTGACATCCTGCTTTAGGGGAATCGACAAAGCACAACACCCAGCTCTGTCAGTTAGTATGCTTATTTATTAACCCACAATTTGTTGGTTCAAGCACTTAAAAGGATGAGGCTTTATTAACTTAAACTCTTCTACATCTGCTGTATTACTCTTGCTGTTGATTCTTCAAAGATAAGGTTAATCAAGTCTTTCTTTGTGAAATCCATGCTGACTGTGTTTTATTATATTTTCATTTTCATATGTATTTTCTACTTTTGGGGATTACAGGATATTATCATTTTTTATTGATTTTATTTTTATTTATTGCATTTATTGCCCATCCCTAATTCCCTCGAGAAGGTAGTGGTGAGCTGCCTTCTTGAACCACTACAGTCGATGTGGTGCTGTTAGGAAGGGAGTTCCAGGATTTTGACCCAGCCACAGTGAAGGAACGGTGATATAGTTCCAATTCCAGGATGGTGTGTGGCTCAGCGGGGAACTTGCAGGTGGTGGTGTTCCCATGCATCTGCTGCCCTTGTCCTTCTAGGTGATAGAAGTCACGGGTTTGGAAGGTGCTGTGGAAGGAGGCTTGCTGCGTTGCTGCAGTGCATCTTGTGGATGGTACACGCTGTGTGTTGGTGATAGAGAGAGTGAATATAGTGAATGAGGCGCCAATCAAGTGGGCTGCTTTGTCCTGGATGACGTTGAGCTTCTTAAGTGTTGTTGGAGCTGCACCCATCCAGGCAATGGAGAGTATTGCATCACACTCCTGACTTGTGCCTTGTAGATAGGGGACAGGCTTTGGGGAGTCAGGAGGTGAGTTACTTGCCGCAGGATTCCTAGTGTCTGACCTGCTCTTGTAGCCATGATATTTATATGGCTACTGCAGTTCAGTTTCTGGTCAATGGTAACCCCCAGGATGTTGATAGTGGGAGATTCAGCAAACGTAATGCTGTTGAATGTCAAGGGGAGATGGTTAGATTCTCTCTTGTTTCAGAAGGTCATTGCCTGGGACTTGCGTGACTCGAATGTGAAATATCCTTATTGTTGGGTATTGTATTGTACTGTACAGTGACTACACTTGGAAAGTCCTTCATTGGCTGTAAAAGGCTTTACAAAGTCCTGTGGTCGTGAACTGCATGTGTTGCTTTTTCCATTGTTATCAGTGTCATTTTGATCAAAAGATAGGTTTCGTGAGCACAAGGTTTAAATCAATGTTGATTCAAATAATGTAAAAGCATCTATATTCTTGCACGATACTTAATTATCACCATCTTCCTTTCCTTACAGAGTACAATGTTTTTGACCCTGAAATTGATTCCACAATCTCAGTCCCTCAGACAATTTCAGCCCAGTTCTGATGAAAGATCACAGATCTGAAACGTTAACTCTGTTTCTCTCTCCACAGATGCTGTCAGGCCTGCTGAGTATTTCCAGCATTTTCAAGAGTCTCGATTTAATGAATAGGAAACTTGTTTCAGATCAGATTGGGAGACAGTGTGAAACCACTCCATCGTACTCGTGTCTGAGATTCTGAGGACAGGTGACTGTTAGTGGAAGACATTATTAAGAACTAATTAAATGTACCTAGCAACAGCTCAGACCAATAATTATTTTACAAGGTGGTTTGATGGCCATCCAGGGGTTAAAAGTAGGGATTTTGTAAGGTTTCAGTGTGCAGGAACACGAGAAGACCTCAGGGGTAAAGGCTCAGATCATCGACCAAGTTCTCCACCTGATGAGGGATCTAGACTGGACTAAGAGGACCGTGACACTCTGAGACCAAGCTCGACCAGTCCACACACCTGCTAGAGCTGTAAAGTTATATTCCCCAAGTTTGTTCAAGATAATTTTACTTCCAATTATTAAGTACTATTTTACTCTCCATAAAAGTTCTGGACTTATTAATCAAGTATCCTGTTGCTTTAATTGGTTAAAGTCATGCCCAAAGAGATTGTCCACAATAGACTTTCCAGAACTGAAAGATAAGTCTGCAAGGATTGCTCATTTTACAGCCCTGTTTAAAAAGAGAGATAAACCCAGGAACTACAGACCAGATCGTCTAATGTCAGTGGTGGGGAAACTTTTAGAGACAATTATCCAGGAGAAAATTAACTGGCACTTGATCGAACATGGGCTAATAAATGACAGCCAGTACAGATTGGTTAACAGAAGATTGTGTATGAATTAATTAATGAATTAATTTCTTTGATGAAGTTTCACAGAGAGTTGACCAGGGTGGTGAGGTTGATGGTGTGTGTCTGCACTTCAAAATTGTGTTTGAAAAAGTACCATAAAATAGACTTGTTAACAAAATTGGAGCAGATGGGATTAAAGAGGCAGTGGCAGCGGGGATACAAAATTGGCTGAGAGACGGAAAGCATTAAGCAGGGTGAATGCTTGTTTTTCAGAATGGAGGGACTAATCCAGTAATGTCACTGTTGTTGCAGTGTGTGCAGTGTCTGACCCTGAGCTGTCCTAGGGAGGGGGCTGTTTGTGATTTTCCTGTGGGGTTTATTATCATCAGGGTATCTCTCTGAGATGTCCCAGGGATGGGGCAGTGTGTGATATCCTTGTGCATGTCATGCAGGCCCACTGGCGTGTGGTTCCATCCTGATGCCAAAGAACAGAGCCCCATCTATGGGCAAAAAGTCTCACTTCCCTGTGGGTGTCTTGAGAGAGAAGAAGGCTCAGGGAGTAAACCTGGACAGTAAATCCGGAGTGGAGTCCCGTATGCGGTTACCTGTTACTTATCAGGTAGTTTTCCAGCAACTCCTACAGCAGAGCTGGTACCAAACAGTACTGTTTTTTCCCTTTCCTTTGGACAATACTAGCAATGCTGAGAGGGGGTCCTGATGCTCAGTGTCTCCATACTATTTGCCCAGGCCTGTGCCCTGGAGAGGACACTCCAGCTTCGTGGTTAAACATTAGCAAAACATGGGAAGAAACAGTTACCGATTATAAGCTCTCACTCAATTGGTGTAGAGTATGAGCACCAGGGGTTACTTTTGACAGTGGGAGAGATCATCGCGTCTCATTGGAGAACTACCACCTACTCCAAGCTGTGCAGCCCCCAGTCAGTTAGGTGCTGTCCTGCCACGACCTACTTGCTTCAATGGGTGCTTGCAGCTTAGAGAGATATCTCTCAACTGGCGGATTGATAATCTATGCACCAGGCAAGACAAACTCAACAAAGAAGACACCAGTGCTTCGCATCACAAGCTGGAATATAAGGACCATGTGACCTGGCCTGAATGACAACCTTCTGCAGGTTGATGACACACACAAGACAGCTGTGATTGACAAGGAACCCACAAGGCTCAATGTGGACATTGCTGTGCTGCAAGAAACTAGACTCATTCAAAGTGGATCCCTCAAAGAGAAACACTACACCTTCTTCAGGCAGGGGAAAGCCCAAGCGGCAACTCGTGAGCATGGAGTGGGTTTCACAGTAAAAAACACGCTACTTGCAATGAGTGAACCACCCACAGTAGGCTCAGAGAGACTTCTTACCCTTCACTTGTCAACAAGCGCGGGCCCAGTTAATCTCATGTGCATCGATGTCCCGACACTCACCTCCACCCCAGATGTCAAGGATCAATTCTGTGAGACACTTGACGCTGCCATCAGTAGAATTCCCAGCACCGAGGGACTGTATCTTCTCGGGGATTTCAACGCAAGCTTGGGTACTGACTACAGCTTGGCCAATGAGCATAGGGCACCAGGGGATTAGCAAGATGAACAAAAATGGACAGAGGTTTCTGGAGCTATGCTGTCACCATGGACTCTGTGTGACTAACAGCTACTTCCAGGTCAAGCTGTGCCACAAGGTGTCCTGGAGACGTCCGAGATCACGCCACTGGCACCAGCTAGACCTTATCATCACCAGACGTACCACCCTCAGCAGTATCCTCATCACACGCAGCTATCACAGCGCTGACTGTAACACTGACTACTCCCTGGTGTGTAACAAGGTCAGGCTTCAGCCAAGGATGCTTCATACATCCAAGAAGAAAGGTCGTTCTCGGATCAACACTAGCCGAACCACTGACACAGAAAGGACCCAGGAGTTCCTCAACATCCTCGATCAGGCACTTTGAGTAAACACCCAAGGCCTCAGTGCAGTGTCAAAGTGCAATCATCTGCACGCCACCATCTATAACTCTGCACTCACTGTGTATGGGAAAAGAGATGGGAGGAATGCTGACTGGTTTGAGGCTTATTGGACTGAAATGGAGTCAGTTACTGCAACTAAGAAGAGAGCCCTCATGAACTACAAACAAGTCCCCAGCAAACAAACTCTAGATGCTCTCAGAGCTGCCAGAAACAAGTCTCTGCAGACTGCTCGGCACTGCACCAGTCAATGCTGGTTAAAACTCTGCAACAGCATACAATCTGCCGCTGAATCTGGGGGATGCTAGAGGGACATATGAAGGAATTCAATACACCAAGGTTCCTTAGACAGCACCTTCCATACCCGCAACCTCTACCAACTATCAGGACAAGGGCAGCAAATTCATGGGAACACCACCACCTGCAAGTTCCCCTCCAAGCCACACACTATCGTGACATGGAACTATATCGCCTTTCCTTCACTGTTGCTGGGTCAAAATCCTGGAACTCCCTTCCTAACAGCACTGTGGGTGTACCTACCTCACACAGACTGCAGCGGTTCAAGAAGGCAGCTCACCATCACATTCTCAAGGGAAATGAGGGATGGGCAATAAATGCTGGCTTCGCCAGTGATGACCACATCACATGAATGAATAAAAAAAAAAATTATGAAAGCAACGGGCCCAGCAGTAACTAAATCAGCACCTTTGAAGACAAAGACAGGGACGATCATCACTGAACCTAACAAGCAGATGGAAAGGTGAGTGGAGCATTACCTTGAACTCTACATAACGGAGAACATTGTCATTGAAGTAGCTCTCAGCACCATTCCAGACTTCCCTGTCATGGAGGAGTTGGACAGTGACCCCACCATAGTAGAGCTCAACAAGGCCATTGACCGTCTTGCCAGTGGTAAAGCCCTGGGAAATGATGGTACTCCACCTGGAATCATCAAAAGTGGAAAAGCAGCTCTGCTGCAGCATCTCCATGAACTTCTGTGTCTCTGTTGGAAGGGGAGATCTGTGCCTCTAAACATGCGTGATGCAAACATTGTCACCTTGTACAACAATAAGGGGGAATCGCAGTGACTGCAGCAATTACCGAGGCATCTGCTCGCTAAGTATTGTGGGGAAGGTCTTTGCTCGCATTGCTCTGACCAGATTGCAGACCCTGACATCACACATCTATCCTGAGTCTCAGTGCAGCTTCAGAGCTGGTGGATCGACAGTCGACATGATTTTCTCACTTCGGCAGTTACAGGAGAAGTACTGTGAACAGTACAGACCACTCTACATTGTCTTTATAGACATCACCAAGGCCTTCGATCTTGTTAGCAGAGACAGAGTCTTCAAACTGCTGTGGAAACTAGGCTGCCCTCCTGAACTCTTGGGCGTCATCTCTTCTTTCCACGAGAACATGCACAGTTCCGTCAGTTACAATGGAGAAACATCAGACACTTTCACGATCAGCAGTGGGGTAAAACAGGGCTGTGTCTTGGTGCAAACTCTCTTCAGAACGTAGGAGGAGGCAGTTTCACCTGTCGAGCCTGATCTGTCATTCAATTACATCCTTGATGATCATCTACCTCAACACCACTTTCCCGCGCTCTCCAAACATATCCCTTGATGTCATGAGTATCAAGATTTCAAATGTGAATGCTCTTGCTGCGTACACAACTGGTGAGGTGGGAGTGCAGCCACACCATTCTCCATCCTCAGTGTTGCTTTAAGGCAAAGGTAGATAAGAGTGAAAGAAATGGAAGATGATGCTGATAGTAGTAGGCAGGATTAAGTGGGAATGGATGGAAAGACGCACGAGTAGTATAACCACTAGCAGGGAACAGCTGGGCTAAATGGCCTGCTTTATGTTCATAGTCCAAAAGAAATGTGCTTCTTTTTCCAGCACCCTCACATCATTCATGTTTTCCCTGAGAGCAGCATTGAACCATCACGAGATAAGGGCAGTTACATCATCCTGCCTCCTGCAGCTGAGGTGGGTACTAAGTGATTCAATGGCCTATACTGCAGAGCATAAAGCATGCGCAACAGCAATTTCATTGGAGGGAGGGAAGCTCTGACTCTGATTTGCTTTTCTTCTTTTCATGTAAAACATGCCGTCGAGAAAACAATCCTCGAGACTTACGGTCAGCATTCAAGCAACGAAGGCAACTGGACCATGCTGCGGAGCTCATCACGATGTGGAAAGGAACATTGCATTTATGGATGAATTGGGAATGCACATTGGGATGCGCTTGGGGAACATTCACCAAGAATAGACTGAGCTCAGACTCTTGTGACTTTGCCTTCTTCACATGGACAATACAGTAGTGGAATCGAGAGCCAAGCGTTCATTCACCACAAGGCTCTCCAGGAACAATCTCTTTAGCTGTGCATAGCAGAGACTCGGCCTGTCTGTCTAACGGGAATGCTGGACACAACACTCATGTATCCATGCACAGCAGTTCCTCGGATACTTAATGAACTTAATAAAACTTTTCAATAATTAAACCCAGAATTGTTGAGGTTTTGTGTTGCATGTTATTTCCCCGACTTTGCAACTGCACTTCAGATATTCAACTATGGTGGGGGTTAGAGGGAGGGGTGGGTGAAGAGGGGGAGGGGTGGGGAGAGGGAGCGTGCAAAATGCAGGGACCAAACAGTTGCAATGCCTGAAGTACTGTGGAGAAGTAGAGAAAGCAACTGGGTAGGGGAGAAAGCAACTGGATTGGGCATCCGAAGCTGGAGGGAAGGGCTGAATGGAGAGGGCCGGAAGCGAGAGGCCGTAGAGAGCCGCGGGGAGCGAGCGTGCGAAGACCTTGGTGTCACCGGGTCCAGGGACTGGCCAGTAAGTCTTTTGCTGTTGTGTTCATAGCGCATGCACAGAAAAAGGCACTCCTTTTCCGTTCCGCTGCTCACCCCCACTCTCTCCCCTTCTCCCCCCCCACTCTCTCCCCTTCTCCCCCCCACTCTCTCCCTCTTTCTCCCCCCTCCCTCTCCCCCTTTCTCCCCCTCCCTCTCCCTCTTTCTCCCCCCTCTTTCTCCCCCCCTCCCTCTTTCTCCCCCTTCTCCCCCTCCCTCTCCCCCTTCTCCCCCCTCCCTCTTCCCCTTCTCCCCCCTCCCTCTTCCCCTTCTCCCCCACTCCCTCTCCCTACCTCTTTCTCCCCCCCTCTTTCTCCCCCCTCCCTCTCCCTCTCCTTCTTTCTCCCCCTTCTCCCCCCTCCCTCTTCCCCTTCTCCCCCCTCCCTCTTTCTCCCCCTCCCTCTCCCTCTTTCTCCCCCTCCCTCTTTCATCCCCCCTCCCTCTCCCTCTTTCATCCCTCCCCTCCCTCTTTCATGCCCCCCCTCCCTCTCCCATCCCCCCTCCCTCTCCCTCTTTCATCCCTCCCCCACCCCGGGCACCGCTGCCGCTGGTCTCCCCCTTTCACACCCCCACCCCGGGCACCGCTACCGCTGGTCTCCCCGCACTGCTCTCCCCGGCGCGCTCCACTCTCTCACTCCGGCCATTGTATTCTGCCACGTGTTTGTTAGGTTTCATCTCTGTGATTTTTTGACCAGCGCCATCTTTAGTCCTGGCAGCTGCGACAGTCGCAGGCTGTGACGTTTTCGTGGCACATGCTGTATCTGCGCATGTGCCAAAACAGCGCCACCTACCGATCGCGTTGTCAACAATTGCGGTCTGATTTGAACAGGCTGCTTTTGCACATGTGCTGATGCAGCGCCACCTAGTGGTGGCATTGTCAGCAAATGCAGCCTTTCATTTCCTGGTATGTTAGTGTGTGTTTTCTTTTGTACCTGTCAGTGCCTGGGAGGAGAGAGTCAACTTCACTTCGTAACTGTGAATTTCGAGTGCGAGAATGTGGGTTTTTACTTTGTATGTTTCAGTTTTTGGTCTGTGACTGTTTGTTTCTGCTATTGATATGTGAGTTTCACCACATATCTTTCAACAACTTGAATGTGAGCATCAGCTTTTGTCCAGATCTATCAGTTTCTGATATAGAGTCATAGAGTTATACAGCACAGAAACAGGCCCTTCGGCCCATCGTGTCTGTGCCGGCCATCAAGCACCTAACTATTCTAATCCCATTTTCCAGTACTTGGCCTGTAGCCTTGTATGCTATGGCATTTCAAGTGCTCATCGAAATACTTCTTAAATGTTGTGAGGGTTCCTGCCTCTACCACCCCTTCAGGTAGTGCATTCCAGATTCCAACCACCCTCTGGGTAAAAATTTTTCCTCAAATCCCCTCTAAACCTCCTGCCCCTCACCTTAAATCTACGCCCCCTCGTTATTAACCCCTCTGCTAATGGAAATACTTTCTTATGATCTAAACTATCAATGCCCTTCATAATTTTGTATAGCTCTCCCCTCAGCCTTCTCTGCTCTAAGGAAAACAACCCTCGCCTTTTCAGTCTCTCTTCATAGCTGAAATTCCCCAGTCCAGGCAACATCCTGGTGAATCTCCTCTGCACCCTCTCCAGTGCAATCACATCCTTCCTATAGTGTGGTGCCCAGAACTGTACTCAGTACTCCAGCTGTGGCCTAACTAGCATTTTATACAGCTCCATCATAACACCCTGCTCTTATATTCTATGCCTCAGACGATCTATATCGTGCTGTAATCTAAAGCTTTCCTCCTCAGTATTTACGACACCACCAATTTTTGTGTCATGTGTGAGAAAGGCTTTGATTCTGTCCCTATCAGTTTCTGTTACATGCATGTGTTTTTAATCTGCACCTCCTCTAGGTGAGTGTGTTTTATTCTCTGTAATGGTCAGTCTCTTGTAGGTGAGTCTGTGTTTTGCTTTTTATCTCTCAGTCTTCGAAGTATGAGCCTGGTTTTGTACCTAATTTACTTTGTACCTTGCAGTATGGATATTGAAGAGAGGTTTTTACACATTAACTGCCAAATCCTGATAAATGATTTTTGGGTTTCACACAGTATCTGTCAGTTTCTTGTCTAGGACTGTTGGTTTTACTCTGTCCCTGGCATTTGCTGGTTTGTTAGTGTGGGGTTTACACTGTACCTGTCAGTTTCTCATATGTGAATGTTGATTTCACTTTGTATAGAATCATAGATCACAGAATACCTACAGCACAAAAGGAGGGATTCAGTTCATCGTGCTTGTGCTGCCTCTCTGCACAAGCAACTCAGCTCATGCCACATCCTCATGTATTCCATGAAAACCTGATTTTTTTTTTCTCTTCAGATAATTATCATATATCCTTTTGAAAGCTATGGTTGAATCTTCCTCCGTCACACTCTCATGCAGTACATATCAGATCTTAACCATTCGCTGCTTAAAAAAAGGTTTTTCCTCATGTTGCCTTTGGTTTTTTTCCCAATCACCTTAAATCGGTGTCCTCTGCTTACTCAGCCATGAGTAATATTTCCCGTTGCTTTCTCAGTACTGATGGATTGTGAGGTGGGAGACAGCTAGATGTCCCACTGAGCCGCACTGACTCCCAGCTGAAAAAGAAATGAGATAAAGTTCAATCTTTCACAGCGAGATGCTGCAGAGAGTTAAGGGTCCCGAATGAAAGTGAGACTTTCTCATACTGTTGTTGAATTTCATTTCAAACACTCCTTGTCATCTCTGCGACTGAAGCCGAAAAATAGGGAAAAACTAAATCGCGCTCAAACTCACAACCCTGAGATTAAACGTCCCATGATTGACAGACTGAACTGTCACTTCTACTCTACCTCTGTTTGGATGGATGCAACTGTATGCTCCAATGCAAGGGCAGCTTTCAAATCCTCCCATGAGTCCACATGTCAGACTGAGTTACATGTTGTAGACTCAAGCAAAGGAAATCTGCTCAGTTCCAAAATTATCAGGAAATTGAAGCTGATTACGATCAACATCATCAGAGGTCAGAACTACCTGGTGAAAGAAGACACCCTGAAGAAGGAGCCACAATTATTCAAAGGCATCGACAAAGTGAAAAACAAGAAAATCGATGAGTCAATCCAAGCCGAACAGAAACAATTGAAGAATTCCATTCCAGACCAGAACACAGTATTGTTGCTTTTGGAGCCAGGTCTCAGTTAATGCTAGAACATGGCTACCTGCCTGACCCTAACCCGACGGGTCCCGATGACATGTGTCGGGTTTGTGTCGCTCCTCCTGGTTCAGCATTTGGGTTCGGCATTCGGGCTCAGGTCAGGCCAGGCTGGGTCAGACACACTCGAATACTCTAAATGCCTTGTGTTCAAATTGTGTTCGTGAAGCACTGGAAACCGCAGATCTTTTGAAGTGTACTTCCTACTCTGTTTGGTATTTCAACTTACTGTGTTCTAATCAATAAACAGTTTTTGGCGTACATTGTAGCAGAACTCAGCCCCAGGCACATAATTATCCAGTTAGCCCTTTCTTGCCCTTTCCTGATTCTAGGGGTGTTGAAGCTCTTTGCCATTTTAATCATAATGAAATATGTACAATGTAATCAGTTGCTGCACTGTTGTGTAATATGATGTTTTAAATGAGTTCTATTTTTCATTGACACAAATTTAACCTTTTTCTGTTTTGGTTTCTCTCTTGGTTTTCCTTCGTGCTTTGTATTCTTGGTGACAAAAGCAGTTGAACAGCTACAATCTGCATTAATAGCAACTTCACCCTTTTCTTTAATTGCACAGTTTGCAAATGAATTGACTACATCCCGTTAGGGGTTGGCAAGACTTCTTGTGCCTGCCTCAAAACATATTGTTTTGAATAAAGATTGTAAAGTAAAGGAGGCTTGTAATGCAAATTAAGAGATTTAAAGGGGAAAGACAATGAATTATGCTCTAAATTTGGAATATATTTAATCAATTAAGTGTCAGACTTGATAAATCGCTGCTTTTAGTTTAATGTGGCCTCAGTGTTTATGGATAATTAATGAAATTAAGAGGCATTTTTTATATACAAAGCTGGGCATTAGTATTTAATAGTTGATATATAATTTTGAATATATTTTAATTTCTTTATTCATTTGACACTGCTAAATACGAAGCAGTCTTAAATAAGTTAATTTTTTTTTTGTAAAATCTGACTTACCAGACTAAAATATTAAATCAAAGGAGACATTTCAAAGATTACTTGACCAGTAATCCAGAGGCCTGGACTCAAGATCCAGTGACAGCCAGGACGTCAAGGTGGGAAACACTCTGCACTAGTCTGCAGTGAGCGATTCTATTGAAGATAGAGCACAATCTCTTTAATATAAGAATGTATATTTTATAATAATTAATCACTCAAGACCTTCCTGGTCTCTGCATCTCAGCTGCTCTCTGGATAAACTTGCAGCAAGTATTTCAACCTGTAAAGCAGGAGTCTAGGGAATGTATAATGATATTTTCTAGCCTTCGGGCAATATTTTAATCAATACAGTGTGGGACAACCTGTCTGGGCACAACTCCATGACTTTCTCTTTAACTAGTGACCTAACAATCACTAACTTCTATGGTAACAATCTTCAGCTCATCACCTCCGGTATGTAGCTCTAATCTTAATGTACATTTAAACAACCTTTCAAGTCCAGTTACAGTTTTTGTTCCCTTATCTGCACAAGCTTAAAAAGTGAAAAACGGAAGCAAAATTAACTGAACATTCTGGTGGTCGGTTCGGGCACGGGAAAAAATGAAAGGACTCGGACCAGGTCGGATGTGGTGCTGTCAGGCTTGGGTCGGGTTACATTTGCAGACCTGAGCAGGCCTTTAGTTACTGCTGCAACTTTATCTTCCCACTTGACAACCTGTATATTTTGTTCATTTCAATTTTGTCGACAAGCTCTTTGAATCCAGTTCACCCGTCCTCAAGCAGGCTTAGTATGGAAATCGATTCCACCTTCTGGAAGGCTGAAACCAATCGATGACCTTAAACTAAAAATAGCAACAGAGAAGGGCTCGTCTGGGATTTGAACGCAGGACCTCTCGCATGTTAATCATTTATACACCCAAAGTGAGAATCATGCCCCTGGACCAACGAGCCGCTATTGGGGAACTTTTTATTTGCTCCTGTGGAATTTCACTGGCGCCCACAGCCGATCATCCATTTTTTTCTGATCAAAGCAACATCCTGCAAATCTGAAATAAAAACAGAAAGTGCAGGAAATGCTCAGCACCTCGGGCAGCATCTGTGGAGAGAGAAACAGAATTAACATTTCAGGGTTTTCACCTTTTGTTTGAGCCATCTTTTCAGACTGCTTCTGTCCATCCAATCTCACTTTTTATTCTATCCACATTCTAAAGGTGATACAGTGGTGAGCACTGCAATCTCACAACTCCAATGACCCAGGTTTAGTTCTGAGTACTGCTTGTGTGGAATTTGCAAGTGGTACTTTTTCAAACGCTTTCGTAAAATCCAAATAAACAACATCCACTGCATTCCCTTCATCAACTTTCTCAGACAGTTTATAAAAAAATGCAGTTAGATTTGTCAAGCATGAACTCCCATTTATAAATCCATGCTCACTCTCCTTAGTTAACTTAGACCTCTCCAAATGACTTGAATTTTTTTCCTGACCTGTTGGTCTCATGCTGATAGCAAGCTCACCATGGAACATTTATTTGGCAATGTGACCGTCATTCATTTGGCCCAGTCAACAGAGTCACCGCTGACTCAAGAGGGCAAACATGCTGTGGATCCCTGCACGCTGGTGTACTTCCGCATTCGGCACTCTGTCCTGCCAGGAGATGCCCAATGTCCATCTGAGACAGCGGAGGTGGAAGCTGTTCAGCTGCTTTCCTTGGCTTATATAAGTTGTTGATGCTTCTTGACGACAAAGGAGGGTGCTGAGAACACAAGCCTGGTACACGTGGAGCTTTGTATCGTTCAGTTTGCTGTCAGTTCACACTCGTCTTCTCAACTTTGACATGACAGCTGCAGCATTGACAATCCTGGTGCTGGTTTCAGTATCAAGGGACAGATTGCTGGTGATTGTTGATCCAAGGTATGTGAAACTGTTGACAACCTCCAAAGTGAGGTTGTCGATGTTGATGGAAAGTCCTGGCCCATAACTTTGATCTTCCTGAGGCTGATCGTCAGTCCAAACTCTTTGCAGGCCAGGGAGAACCGATATACAAGCTGCTGTAAGTGAACTTCATTATGGGATGTCAGCGCAGCATCATCAGCAAACAGCAACTCACAGACTAGGAATTTACCCACTTTGGTCTTGGCGCACAGTCTTGCCAAGTTGAACAGCTTGTCGTCAGCTCTGATGTGCAGGTGAACACCCCCATCTGAGTCACTGAAAGTGTACAATAGCAGCATGGAGAAGAATACACCAATTGTAAAGGATGTGATAACTAGACAGTTAGAAAATAATGATATGATTGGGCAGAGTCAACATAGATTTATGAAAAGGAAAACAGGTTTGAAAAACCTGTTGAGTTTTTTGAGGATGTTACCTGTAGAACAGATAAAGGAGAACCAGTGGATGTGTGGTATTTGCATTTTCCTTTGGTAAGATCCCACACAGGAGGTGAGTAAACAATATTAGAGCACATAGGATTGGGGATAATATACTGGTATGGATTGAGAATTGGTTAACAGACCGAAAACAGAGAGCAGGAATAACGGGTCCTCCTCAGGATGGCAGGCTGTTACTATTGGGGTGCTGCAAGGATCAGTGTTGGAGCCACAGCTGTTAACAACCTATATAAATGATTTGGATGTGGGGATTAAATGTAATATTTCCAAGTTTGCAGATGACACAAAGCTCGGTGAAGTGTGAGTTGTGAGGAGGATGCAGAGAGGCTTCCAGGGGACCTGGAGAGGCTAAGTGAATGGGCAAGAACATGGAATATAATGTGAGTAAGTGTGAAGTTATCCACTTTGGTAGAATAAACAGAAAGACAGAGTATTTCTTAAATGGTGAGAGGTTGGGAAGTGTTGATGTCCAAAGGGACCTGGGTGTCCTTGTTCATGAGACACTAAAAGCTCTTGTGCAGGTCAGCAATCAATTAGGAAGGCAAATGGTATGTTGGCCTTCACACGAGGGGTCTTGAGTACAGGAGTAAAGATGTCTTGCTGCAATTGTATAGAGCCTTGTTGAATCCGCACTGGAGTATTGTGTACAGTTTGGTCTCCTCATCTAAGGTTGGATATACTTGCCATAGAGGGAGTGAAACAGAGGGTCACCAGACTAATCCCTGGGATGGTGGGATTGTCTGATGAGGAAACTTGGCCTGTATTCCATAAAGTTTCGAAGAATGAGAGGTGATCTCATTGAAACTGACAAAATTCTTACAGGGCGTGATAGTGTGGGTGTCGACAGGATGTTTGCCCTGGTTGGTGAGTCTAAAACCAGGGGACATAGTCTCAGAATAAGGAGTAGGCCATTTAAAACTGAGATAGGGTTGAATTTCGTCACTCAGATGGTGGTGAATCATTGGAATTCTGTACCCCAGAGGGCTGTGGCAGCTCAATCATTGAGCATGTTCAAGACAGAAATTGATAGAAATCTTGATACTCATGATATCAAGGGATATGGGGATAGCAGGGGAAAGGGGCTTTGAGGTAGATAATCAGCCATGATCAAATTGAATGGTCGAGCAGGCTCGACGGGCTGAATGGCCTAGTCCTATGTTCCTCTGTTCCTAAGAGAGTTGGCGCCAGCGCGCAGCCCTGCTTTACCCCACTGCTGATCTTGAAAGTGTCTGATGTTGCTCCATTGTAACTGATGGAACTGTGCATGTTCTTGTGGAAAGAAGAAGAGACCATCTCTGCTGACAAGATCAAAGGCCCTGGTGATGTTCTTTAAAACATATGTGGCTCTGTGGTGCAATGGATAGCGTGTTGGACCTTGTAAATAATGATAGAGAAAATATTCAAAGGTGTGGGTTCGAGTCTTACCAAAGTCTATCTTTGGACCAGAGACACAGGAGCACGACGGAACAGAGAGATAAAAAGTGCGTCAAAAGCACAGACTTGGAGACAGAGCAAGGCAGGAGTGATATCACAATGAAGAGTGAGAGCAGGGAAACAGAGAGCCGCTGGGGTGAGTGCACAGGATTTGATTCTTGCTTCGGTGCAGTGGAAGGAGCTGTTCGGTGAGACTCTGGTAAGCTGTGACATCACAGGCAAGCAGGTCGTTCATTGATTTGGAAAAAGCTGCATGTTTGATGACTATCTGGGAAGTGATTAAGGTCCATTTTAGTCCTAACGTTTAAAATAGTAAACAAACTAGTGGTAAGCTTAATAAAATATACAATAAAATAAATAATTGAATAAAATAATTAAGTAGTTAATTAGAACACTTTAAGGATGACAGGACAGGTTATGTGTCACAGCTGCAGCATGTGGGAGCTCCTTGATGCCAGTGTGATCCAGGGCAAACACGTCTGCAGTAAGTGTTTGCGGCTCAAAGAGGGAGAATAAAGGAACGTAGTGGTAGTCGGGGACAGTATAGTAAGGTGGATTGACTCTGTTCTCTGCAGCAAAGAGCAAGAGTCCAGATGGCTGTGTTGCCTGCCGGTGTTAGGATTAAGGACATCTGCTCAGGGCTGGAGTGAAACATACAATGGGAGGGGGAGGATCCAGTGGTCGTGGTACATGTCGGTACCAACGACATAGGCAGGACAAGGATAGAGGTTCTGCATCGTCAGTATGAGGAACTCGGCAGCAAATTAAGAAGCAGAACTTCAAAGGTAATCATCTCTGGATTATTACCTGAGCCACGTGCAAATTGGCATAGGACAAATAAGATTAGAGAAACTTATGCACAGCTCAAAGTCTGGTGTGGTAGTAGTGGGTTCTGGTTCGTGGGGCATTGGCACCAGTACTGGGGAAAGAGGTGGCTGTACCGTTGGGACAGTCTGCACCTGAACCATGCTGGGGCCGGTTTTCTAGCGAGCCACATAACTAGGGAAGTAGAGACAGTTTTAAACTGAATAGTCGGGGCAAGGGATCAAATTTGGGAAGATATGGTGAATCAAGGAGGAGAGACAAGGCAAGAGAGAAAGGTATAAATAGGGGAAATGATAAAGAGACCGAGACAGGAAGAGACAAAGCATACAAATCAAAGAGTAAATCAACAGATAAGGCTAGAGGTGACAAAAATAATAAAAGGACAAAACTAAATGCTCTGTATCTGAATGCATGGAGCATTCGAAACAAAACAAATGAACTGAGAGCACAAATAGCATAAATAAGTACGATCTCGATCTGATAGTCATTACAGAGACATGGCTGCAGGGCGACATAGATTGGGATGTGAATATTGGAGGTGACATGGCATTTAGGAAGGACAGGAAGCTTGGAAAAGGTGATGGGGTAGCTCTGTTAATTAATGATGGTATTAGCACAATAGAGAGGGATGACCTAAGTTTAGGAGATCAGGATGTAGAAGCAGTTTGGGTAGAGATGAGAAATCATGAAGGCAAGAAGTCACTTGTGGGAGCAGTGTATAGGCCACCTAACGTTAACCACACTGTAGGATAGGGTATAAAGGAAGAAATAATGGCAGCTTGTCAGAAAGGTACAGCGATAATTATGGGGGGTTTTAATCTCCATATAGACTGGAAAATTCAGATGGGCAGAGGTTGCCTAGATGAGGAATACATAGAATGTTTTTGGGATAACTTCTTGGAACAATACATTCTGGAGTCAACCAGAGAGCAGGCTATACTAGACCTGGCATTGTGCAACGAGATAGGATTAATTAATGACCTCATAGTTCAGGTGCCCCTAGGTAGTAGCAATCATAATATGATTGAATTTTACATTCAGTTTGAGGGAGAGAAGAGTGGGTCCCAGACTAGTATTTTAAACATAAATAAGGGCCTTTTGGCTAAGATCAAGTGTAGTATATGTTCTTATCGGTGCTTATTTGGAAGAGAAGAAAGCATGATCATTGGCTTTTGATCCTGGGTAGGCTTTGAGTAAAATGGCTATAACCAATCTTCGCGCTTCAGGCCAGGGAGTGCGGAACACCGTTCGGGTGGTGGTGAAGGACAAGGAAGGAGATGCACTGGTCGATCGCACCTTCTTCATCAAGAAAATCCTCATCAATTGCTGTGGATTTCGAGCTTCGGACATCTTCTGCCTGCAGGATTTCCCCAGCAGTGGGTATTTCGACATGATGTTCAAGAATGTGGCAGGATGCATCAAGTTCCTGAAGGCGTTCAAGGAGAAAGGGGACCAGGCGCCGTTGTCGATCTTCACAGTGAAGGCACTCTTCACAACGTGACCAGGTGGTGACGATTCACCTCTACAACCCCCATGTTCCGGTGGTGGATGTACTCACCTTTCTCGCCAAGTACGTCGAGGTGGCCGGCAGCAGCACTGATGTCAATAACCCCTTTGAGATTTGGACCAGCAAGCGGCAGGTCAAGGTGACCTTGAAGGTCGATGCCAGTGGAACCATTATTCACCCTCCCTCCAGCTTCGCTATCGGGGGAACTCGAGGCTTCTTGGTCTACGCTGGGCAGCCCAGATTTTGCTGCACCTGTGGCAAATCTGGTCACGCGGCAGCTAACTGCAGCATGGTTGTTTGCAAGAACTGCAAGGAGGAAGGCCATCAGACCAAGGACTGTAAGCAGACTAAGTGTTGCAACTTGTGCGGTGCGGCAGGCCATCTCTACAAATCCTGCCCCAAACGCTGCCTCAGTTATGCTCAGGCGGCAAGGTCCAAGGAAAGGCCGGGAGAAGGTTCGACGAAGGCGTCCGGTGCTGGAAAGAAGACAAGCAACCTTCTCCGCAGTGAGGAACTTCTACCTGAGAAAGAGAACAAAGGGGAGGCAGCTGAAACCAGCGACCCAGCACCTCCCCTGCACCCGGAAACCCCTCTTCCACAGACAGAATCAATGGAGGAGGAGGCAGCAGATGGACAAACCGGTCAGTGGAAAGTGGTACAAAGGAAAACCATAAAGAAAAGACCTCCAAAAGCAGAACAGGTCACCACCCAAACCAGTGGCAAGAGGAGACTACCTTCTGAGACAGACTACAACAGCTACTCTTCACTGGATGAGGAAGTGCTGGAACGACGGCCTCTTCAAAAGAAGCGGCAGAACTCCAAGGAGCTGGAAGATAACGCCCCCCAGCCCCCGGACACAGGAAGATGTGATAGGCCTGGCGAGCCACAACCCCAAAGTGCCACACCTAACGAAATGGCCACCGCATCCCAGCTCCGGGACACTGAGAGCAAAGACACGTCTGGCGCACCTCAGCTCCGGGAAGCAGGGAGCAGTGATGTTTTCGAGGAGGAACAGCGGGGAACAGCAGAGGACAACCCTATCCTTACTGCCTACAAGACCCCCCCGATGTCAACCCAGCGGAACAAACCCTGCATGAAAAACCAGGAGGGGTTTCTGAGCCCAACGAATGTGAAACAGCTTGCGTACACTATGGGTATGCAGGAACATCCCGAAGGACTGGGACTAGCGAGGACAAATGGTATGGGAAGCAACAACCAACTTTTAAAAAATGGGTATAAGGATTGCTTCCATAAATGTGCGTAGCATTAAATCCACTACGCGATATGTTTCAACCTTGGATTAGCTTGCCAAGGTCAAAGCCGAGCTCCTGTTTCTGCAGGAGTGTGGAATACCACATCTCAGCACTTACAGGCAGTGGTCACGATGGTGGTCCCATGGGCCATCGATCTGGTCGGGGGGTAATGACTGCCGTTCCTCCGGCCTGGGTATTCTGCTGCGGGGAGGTAACTTCACCATCTCCGAAGTTAAGGAGGTGGTGGGCGGTCGCCTCCTCGTAGCAGACGTAATGGACAACAACGCTCCGCTCCGGTTGATCAACGTGTACGCCCCGGTACAACGCAGCGAGCGGCTGACCGTCTTCCAGCAGCTCCCACTGTTGCTGGCGACGTCCAGGCCAGTCATCCTAGGCGGTGACTTCAACTGCATCATCAATGCAGCTGGACGATCCAGCAGTGACGACAGCAAACTGGACACTACGTCCAGATTCCTAATAGAAACAGTTAAAGATGCCAAACTGCACGACGTCTTCAGCAAACCTGCAGACGGAGCGCAGCGCAGATACACATGGTCAAGATCGAACGGGTCTGCCCGTTCCAGGATTGACTTCCTGTTTGTGTCCCGTGCTGTCACGGTCAGATCCACCGATGTCAAGCCGGTGTTCTTCTCCGACCACTGCCTCTTACTGGCCAACTGTCACTTTCAGGACGTCCAGCGGGTTGGCAGAGGGAGGTAGAAGCTCAATGCCACACTGCTGACCCCAGAGAACGTTGAGGAACTCAAAAGGGATAACAAAGGTTGGAGGACCGTGAAACCTCTCTTTGAGTCTCCAGTTCAGTGGTGGGAAGCGATCAAGGAGAACATCAAGAGGTTGTTCATCCACAAATGTGTTCAGAGGGCGAGAGAGAGACAGAGGGAAATGTCCCGACTCCAGAAAAGTATGCAAAATCTGCTCCGGCTGCAATCAATGGGGGTCGAGGTCAAGGAGGACCTCCAAGAGGTGAAGAGCCAGCAGGCCTCGTTCTTTGCCACGGAGGCCTCCAAGATCATCTTCCGGTCCAGATTTCGCTCCATTGAGCAGGATGAGATGTGCTCGCATTACTTCTTCCAAAAGGTATACACAGAGAGCTCTGTTATCAGCAGCCTGAAGGAAGAGGATGGCTCAGTCACGTCTTCACAGTCCGACATACTAAGGATTAGCAAATACTTTAATGCTGGGCTGTCTGACGCGAAGCCCACAGACAGCAGAGCCTCCCAGTCCTTCCTATCATCTATCACAGAGGTCTTAGATAACAGCAGGAGGGAGAGACTGGACAAGCCGCTAACTCTGGACGAGCTGACAAAGGCCGTTGAGTCCTTCGAGACGAGTAAAACTCCCGGGAGCGACGGCTCACCGGTTGAGTTGTTCTCGGCCCTGTGGGACTGGGTCGGCCCGGACCTGCTGGAAGTATACGAGAGTATGCTCCTGGCCGGCAGCATGTCAGAATCCATGAGGAAAGGCATCATCACCCTCATTTACAAGCGGAAGGGGGAGAGGGCAAAAATCAGAAATTGGAGGCCCATCTCACTGCTTAATGTTGATTACAAGATTCTGTCCAAAGTCATCATCAGTCGAGTCAAGTCTGCTCTGGAGTTGGTGATTCACCCTGATCAGACCTGTACTGTACCCGACAGGAAGATCTCTGATAGTCTCGCACTACCCAGGGATACGATCGCCTATGTATGGCAGGAGGGTGGACACCTGCCTCATCAGCCTGGACCAGGAGAAGGCTTTTGACAGGATATCGCACACCGACATGATGGACGTGCTTTCCAAAATGGGGTTTGGGGAGGGAATCTGCAATTGGATCCAACTGCTCGACACAAACATCAGTAGCGCAGTCTCAATCAACGGGTGGGAATCGGAAAGTTTCCCAATCAAATCTGGAGTCAGACAGGGCTGTCCTCTCTCCCCGGTCTTGTTTCTTTGCTGTATTGCACCCTTTGCTGAGTCTATTAGGAAGGATGCGAGCATAAGAGGGGTGACAATCCCAGGCAGTGGAGGCACTCAGGTGAAAACCTCCCTGTACATGGATGACGTCGCCGTCTTCTGCTCGGATCCGCTGTCCGTGCGCAGACTGATGAGTATCTGCGACCAGTTCGAACTGGCCTCGGGAGCCAAAGTTAACCATGGCAAGAGCAAGGCCATGTTCTTTGGGAACTGGGCTGACCGATCCTTTGTCCCCTTCACCGTCAGGTCAGACTACCTGAAGGTGCTGGGGATATGGTTCGGAAGGGAGGGGCAGCGATCTCTCTCCATTGTGGGTAAGAACCTGGTCATCAGGTGCGAGGCGCTCACTTTGTTGCTGTATGTGGTGCAGGTCTGGCCCATACCCCACTCCTGCGCTGTGGCGGTCACCCGAGCCATTTTCCGCTTCATCTGGAGATCTAAAATGGACCGGATCCGGAGGGACACGATGTTCAAATCTCTGGACAACGGTGGGAAAAATGTACCCAACGTGGCCCTCATCCTGATGACCACCTTCGTGTGCAGCTGCATAAAGCTGTGTGTAGATCTCCAGTACGCAAACTCCAAGTGTCACTACGTGCTGAGGTTCTACCTGTCGCCGGTGTTGCAAAGGATGGGCCTGGTCACATTGCTGCGGAACTCTCCATGCAGTTGGACCGTGCCGTACCGCCTATCCTTCGTGGAGCAGTTTCTGCGGGAAAACACCTTTGACCGCCGATCCATCAGGCAGTGGTCTGCACGGAATGTCCCCAAGGCCCTACGGGAAAAGGAGACGGGGGATCCTGTCGGATGGTTCCCTGAGCAGACCGTCAAAGTCATTTGGTGGAATGCCTCATCACCAGAACTTTCAAGCAAGCACCAAGATGTAGCTTGGCTGGTGGTGAGTAGGGCCCTCCCCGTCAGATCCTTCCTGCACGCCCGAAGTCTCGTCCCCTCCGCGCAATTCCGCCCGCAGTGGCTGTGGTGGGGAAGAGATGATTGCCCACCTCCTCCTGGAATGTGTCTTTGCAAAGCAGGTGTGGAAGAGATGAAGTGGTTTTTGTTGAGGTTCATCCCTAGCAGCTCCGTAACACAGGAGTCTGTGCTCTGCGGGCTGTTCCCAGGGACGCACACCGAGACAAACATCAACTGCTGCTGGAGGACTATCAATTCGGTGAAAGACGCCGTTTGGTCTGCCCGAAAACTGCTGGTCTTGCAGCGCAAAGAGTTGTCCACGACCGAATGTTGCAGACTGGTACATTCCAAGGTCCAGCACTACGTGCTGAGGGACGCATTAAAGCTTGGGGCAGCTGCAGCAAAGGCTCAATGGGGAAAGACCACAGTGTAAGGTCCCCCCACCAAGCTGAACTGAGGGGCTGGCTCCATGGAAAACCCCACGAACTGTTTTGGGAAATTTCCGTTTGCTGTAAAATGAAAATGGCATGAAAAATGAAATGGAAGGGTTGTGAGGCAACTCACTCCTGTATTGAAGGAAACTGACCTCCTTTGCACTATTTGTAATTTTTGACCTGGTCCTGTTTAGAACTGTTTTGTCATGTAATTTTTTTACAGATTTTTATGAATAAAGTATATTTTGGAAATTAAAAAAAAGTTCAGGGAAGCCAGGGTCCACCATAAACTGAGCATGTGGGAGCAACAATTTCTCCATTGTGGGTAAGAACCTGGTCATTAGGTGCGAGGTGCTCACGTTGTTGCTGTACGTGGCGCAAGTTGCCCATTCTCCACTCCTGCGCTGTGGTGGTCACCCGAGCCATTTTCCGCTTTATCTGGAGGTCTAAAATGGACCAGGTCCGGAGGGACACGATGTTCTAACCTCTGGATAAGGGCGGGAAGAATGTACCCAACATCGCCCTCATCCTGATGACCACCTTCTTGTGCGGCTGCATCAAGCTGTGTGTAGACCCCCAGTATGCAAACTCCAAGTGTCACTACGTGCTGAGGTTCTATCTGTCCCCGTTGTTGTGAAGGATGGGTCTGGTCACATTGCCGCGGAACGCTCCATCCAGTTGGACCATGTCGTACCAACTATCCTATGTGGGAATGTTTCTGCGGGAAAACACCTTTGACCACCAATCCATCAGGCAGTGGTCTGCACAGAATGTCCTCAAGGCCCTATGGGAATGGGAGATGGTGGATCCGGTCGGATGGTTCCCCAAGCAGACCGTCAAAGTCATTTGGCGGAATGCCTCATCACCAGAACTATCAAACAAGCACCAGGATGTAGCTTGGCTGCTGGTGAGAAGGGCCCTCCCCGTCAGATCCCTCTTGCACACCCGGAGTCTATCCCCCTCCACACGCTGCCCTTGAGGTGGCTGCAGTGGGGAAGAGACTCCTTCTGGAATGTGTCTTTGCAAAGCATGTGTGGAAAAGCATTTGTCGAGGTTCATCCCAAGCAGCTCTGTAACACGGGAGTCTGTGCTCTGTGGGCTGATCCCAGGGACACACACTGAGATAAACATCAACTGCTGCTGAAGGACTATCAATTTGGTGAAAGACGCTCTTTGGTCTGTACGAAACTTGCTGGTCTTCCAGCGCAAAGAGTTGTCCACCACCGAGTGTTGCAATCTGGCACATTCCAAGGTCCAGGACTACAGGCTGAGGGATGCACTCAAGCTTGGGGCTGCCGTCACAAAGGCTCAATGGGGAAAGACCACAGTGTAAAGTCCTCCCACCATAGTGAACTGAGGGGCTGGACCCATGGGAAACCCCTCGGGCTGTATATACCAAATGTGGGTTTGCTGTAAAATGTACACGACATGAAAAAAGGAATGGAAGGGTTGTGTGGCAACTCACTCCTGCTTTGAAGAAAACTGATTTCTTTTACACCTTTTTTTTAGAATTAGAATTAGAACATTACAGCACAATACAGGCCCTTCGGCCCTCGATGTTGCGCCGACCTGTGAAACCATCTGACCGACACTATTCCATTTTCATCCATATGTCTATCCAATGAGCACTTAAAGTTGGCGAGTCTACTACTGTTGCAGGCAGGGCGTTCCACGCCCCTACTACTCTCTGAGTAAATAAACTACCTCTAACATCTGTCCTATATCTATCACCCCTCAACTTAAAGCTATGTCCCCTCGTGTTTGCCATCACCATCCGAGGAAAAAGACTCTCACTATCCACCCTATCTAACCCTCTGATTATCTTATATGTCTCTATTAAGTCACCTCTCCTCCTCCTTCTCTCCAACGAAAACAACCTCAAGTCCCTCAGCCTTTCCTCGTAAGACCTTCCCTCCATACCAGGCAACATCCTAGTAAATCTCCTCTGCACCCTTTCCAAAGCTTCCACATCCTTCCCATAATGCGGTGACGAGAACTGCACGCAATACTCCAGGTGCGGTCTCACCAGAGTTTTGTACAGCTGCAGCATGACCTCGTGGCTCCGAAACCCGATCCCCCGACTAATAAAAGCTAACACACCATATGCCTTCTTAACAGCCCTATTAACCTGGGTCGCAATTTTCAGGGATTTATGTACCTGGACACCAAGATCTCTCTGTTCATCTACACTACCAAGAATCTTCCCATTAGCCCAGTACTCTGCATTCCTGTTACTCCTTCCAAAGTGAATCACCTCACACTTTTCCACATTAAACTCCATTTGCCATCTCTCAGCCCAGCTCTGCAGCCTATCTATGTCCCTCTGTACACTACAACATCCTTCGGCACTATCCACAACTCCACCAACCTTCGTGTCACTCGCAAATTTACTAACCCACCCTTCTACACCCTCTTCCAGGTCATTTATAAAAATGACAAACAGCAGTGGCCCCAAAACAGATCCTTGCGGTACACCACTAGTAACTAAACTCCAGGATGAACATTTGCCATCAACCACCACCCTCTGTCTTCTTTCAGCTAGCCAATTTCTGATCCAAAGCTCTAAATCACCTTCAACCCCATACTTCCGTATTTTCTGCAATAGCCTACCGTGGGGAACCTTATCAATCGCCTTACTGAAATCCATATATACCACATCCACTGCTTTACCCTCATCCACCTGTTTGGTCACCTTCTCGTAAAACTCAATAAGGTTTGTGAGGCACGACCTAACCTTCACAAAACCGTGCTGACTATCGCTAATGAACTTATTCTTTTCAAGATGATTCTAAATCCTGTCTCTTATAACCTTTTCCAACATTTTACCCACAACCGAAGTAAGGCTCACAGGTCTATGATTACCAGGGCTGTCTCTACTCCCCTTCTTGAACAAGTGGACAACATTTGCTATCCTCCAGTCTTCCAGCACTATTCCTGTCGACAATGACGACATAAAGATCAAGGACAAAGGCTCTGCAATCTCCTCCCAAGCTTCCCAGAGAATCCTCGGATAAATCCCATCTGGCCCAGGGGACTTATCTATTTTCACACTTTCCAAAATTCCAAAATAACACCTCCTCCTTGTGAACCTCAATCCCATCTCGCCTAGTCGTCTGAATCTCAGTATTCTCCTCGACAACATTTTCTTTCTCTACTGTAAATACTGACGAAAAATATTCATTTAACGCTTCCCCTATCTCCTCTGATTCCACACACAACTTCCCACTACTATCCTTGATTGTCCCTAATCTGGGGTGGAACAGTGGCGCAGTGGTTAGCACCGCAGTCTCACAGCTCCAGCGACCCGCGTTTAATTCCGGGTACTGCCTGTGTGGAGTTTGCAAGTTCTCCCTGTGTCTGTGTGGGTTTCCTCCGGGTGCTTTGGTTTCCTCCCACATGCCAAAGACCTGCAGGTTGACAGGTAAATTGGCCATTCGAAATTGCCCTTAGTATCGGTAGGTGGTAGGGAAAATATAGGGACGGGTGGGGATGTGGTAGGAATATGGCATTAGTGTAGGAATTAGTATAAATGGGCGGTTGATGGTCGGCACAGACTCGGTGGGCTGAAGGGCCTGTTTCAGTGCTGTATCTCTAAACTAACTCTAGTCATTCTTTTATTCCTGATATACCTATAGAAAGCCTTAGGGTTTTCCTTGATCCTATCCGCCAATGACTTCTCGTGTCCTCTCCTTGCTCTTCTTAGCTCTCCCTTTAGATCCTTCCTGGCTAGCTTGTAACTCTCAAGCGCCCTAACTGAGCCTTCACGTCTCATCCTAACATAAGCCTTCTTCTTCCTTTTGACAAGCGCTTCAACTTCTTTAGTAAACCACGGCTCCCTCGCTCGACAACTTCCTCCTTCCCTGACAGGTACATACTTATCAAGGACACGCAGTAGCTGCTCCTTGAATAAGCTCCACATTTCGATTGTTCCCATCCCCTGCAGTTTCCTTCCCCATCCTACGCATCCTAAATCTTGCCTAATCGCATCATAATTTCCTTTCCCCCAGCTATAATTCTTGCCCTGCGGTATATACCTGTCCCTGCCCATCGCTAAGGTAAACCTAACCGAATTGTGATCACTATCACCAAAGTGCTCACCTACATCAAAATCTAACACCTGGCCGGGTTCATTACCCAGTACCAAATCCAATGTGGCATCGCCCCTGGTTGGCCTGTCTACATACTGTGTCAGAAAACCCTCCTGCACACACTGGACAAAAACTGACCCATCTAAAGTACTCGAACTATAGTATTTCCAGTCAATATTTGGAAAGTTAAAGTCCCCCATAACAACTACCCTGTTACTCTCGCCCCTGTCGAGAATCATCTTTGCTCTCCTTTCCTCTACATCTCTGGAATGTCAACTTGGTGCTGTCTTGAACTGTTTTGTCATGCATTTTTTTAAACAGATTTTTATGAATAAAGCATATTTTTGGGGGGAGAAAAAGTTCAGAAAATGTTCACTAGGCTGATTCCTCGGATGAGGGGTTTGTCTTATGAGGAAAGGTTGAGCAGGTTTGGCCTGTACTCATTGGAGTTTAGAAGAATGAGAGGTGATCTTATTGAAACATATCAGATCCTGAGGGGGCTCGACAGGCTAGATGCTGAGAGGATGTTTCCTCTCATGGGGGAATGTAGAAATAGGGCACACAGTTTCAAATTAAGGTGATTCCAATTGAAGATGGTGATGAGGAGGAATTTCTTCTCTCAGTAGGTCATTAGCATTTGGAATTCTCTTTCCCAGCGAGCAGTGGAGGCTGGGTCAATAAATATATTCAAGGCTGAGTTAGACAGATTTTTGATTGACAAGGGAGCCAAGGGTTATGAGGGGGCAGGAAAGTGAAGTTAAGACCACGATCAGATCAGCCATGATTTTATTGAATGGCGGAGTAGGATCAAGGGGCTGAATGGCCTACTGCTGTTCCTACTTCTTATGTTCTTATACCTACACAGACAGTCCTTTTTCACAGCTACTCTAAAACGAATGATATTTTAATGACTCTTGCACACAATCCTCTCCGACTGAAACATACTTCATTCACCTGACTTCATTCTCCAAATCTAGATCCAGTACCATCTCCTTCCCCATTGGATGGAAATATACTGATTCAGAAAGTTCTCTTACACACATTCCAGGAATTCTTCTCCCTCTTTGCCCTTCACACAGTTATTTTCCCAGCCTGTATTCGGATAATTGAAATCCCCATTAGCATTACTCAGAGGTTCTTGCATCTTTCGACAATTTGCCTGCAAATTTGCTCCTCTATCCACTTCCTACTATTTAGTGGCCTGGATATACACTGAGCAGTGGAATAACTCCTCTGTTGATGCATTATTCTAAACAAATAGATTCTACCTTTCAACCCTCAAGTACATTTTCTCTTCCTAGTGCTGTAACAGTATCTTTGATCAATACAGCTGCACCCACACAATCCTCTGCCTATTTTTCTTCTCTATCTTTCTTGAATACATCGCAGTGAGGAATATTAAGTTCCCATTCCTCCCCTTGTTTGATCCATGTCTCCGTTATTGCCACTGGATCACAATCCCATGTGGCTACTTGTGCCTGCAGCTCACCAATCCTATTTACCATGCTGCAAGTATTTACAAACATGCACTCTAAACCTACCTCAGTCTGCCTTGCATTTGTCTCTTGTTTGAGTCTTGTGTTTCTGAACTATTCTTTATTCGAATGCTGTTTGTTTCTCTCAGTCCTCGGTGCACCTTGTATCTATTCTCTAATGCTTCATCCTTGTGCCCCTCCCCCAGCCAAATTAGTATAAATCCTTTCACAAAGCATTAGTGAAAGTGACAGCGAGGTCATTTGTCCTGTCCATCTTGTGCAGGTCACATCAACACCAGAAGTGGTGACAATGTTCCTGGAAGCTGTAGCCCTGCCTCATCCACCATTTCTCCAGCCATGCATTAACCTGTAATTTCCTACTATTCCTATACTCACTAATACACATGGGAGTAATCCAAATATTATAACCTTTGTGGTCTTGCTCTTTAACTTCCTTCCCAGCTCCTAAAACTCTGATTGTAGGATCTCAACCCTTTTCATACCCATGTCATTGGTTCCAAAATAGACCACGACTTCTGACTGTTCTTCTTCCCCATTGAACATATTTTGAAGACTGAAAACTGGTTTCAGAATCTCACACTTGGTCCCACTGCCAAGCGGCCGGTGGGAGCGGTGGGGAGGTGAGGGTGAGGGGTGGGGGAGCGGCGGGCCTTTCCCGAAGTCGGGGGTCGCGGCGGGTCTCTTCCCGCGGAATTTTATGGCCCCCTCCTGCCGTGACCCATGACATCGAGAGGCTGGTAAAATTCAGCCCGATATGTTCAGCTGCAATGGCGGTTCATGCTGCCCTCTCCTGGTCATTGGCTGACATACATGCAAAGTTTCTGTAAAATGAATGTAACGTGGATATATTGCCAGAACAGGGGAGGATCACCTTGAGTTGTTTTTAGGAAGAAGCAGAGCAGTTGGACTAATTGGAGAACACAGCCAAAGATACAGCACTGGCATGATGGGCCAAATGGTCTTTGTTCACTATTCTATGACTCGATGAACATTTCCCATCCTAATTTCACATTTTCTACAACTGCAGCATTTGGCTTTGTAAAGGTCTGGTGTGTAGACTTTTCCCAGAGCTGCAAGTAGTACCTTGTGACAATATAAACTGTCAGTGTGTGAATGTGGGTGTCACATTTATATACAAAATGAGTGCTGATGTTATGATGGTATCAGTTGTAAATGTATTTTCATTATGTTTCTAATCTGTAATATGTTATACATATCTATGATTGAAACTGTGCTCCTGTAAATGGTGAGTTTTATTAATCATTCATTGGATGTGGACATCGTTTACAAGGCCAACATTTACTGCCCATCATGACTTGCCCTTGAGATGCTGGTGCTGAACCGGCTTCCTGAACAGCTGCAGCCCGTGTGGATTTGCAGTTTTTCTTGTAGTTATTCATTTGAAACAGATGAACGGTATGCTCGGGCATTTCAGAGAGCCGTAAAGAGTTAACTACATTGCTGTGAGTTTGAAGTCACACATGGGCCAGACCAGGTGAGGAGAACAGATTTCCTGTCCTAAGAACATTAGTGAACCAATACTCCAGTTGTTTCATTGTCATCATGACTGATACAAGCTATTTATTGTTGATTTATTTCATTAACTGAACTTAAATTCTGCAACTGTGGTGATGGGATTTGAAATCACTGTCACCAGATTATTGATGGGATTTGAAATCACTGTCACCAGATTATTGATGGTATTTGAAATCACTGTCACCAGATTACTGATGGGATTTGAAATCACTGTCACCAGATTATTGCTGGGATTTGAAATCACTGTCACCAGAGTACTGATGGGATTTGAAATCACTGTCAACAGATTATTGCTGGGATTTGAAATCACTGTCACCAGATTACTGATGGGATTTGAAATCACTGTCACCAGGTTATTGCTGGGATTTGAAATCACTGTCACCAGATTACTGATGGGATTTGAAATCACTGTCACCAGATTATTGCTGGGATTTGAAATCACTGCAACCAGATTACTGATGGGATTTGAAATCACTGTCACCAGATTATTGATGGGATTTGAAATCACTGTCACCAGATTACTGATGGGATTTGAAATCACTGTCACCAGATTATTGCTGGGATTTGAAGTCACTGTCACCAGAGTACTGATGGGATTTGGAATCACTGTCAACAGATTATTGCTGGGATTTGAAATCACTGTCACCAGATTACTGATGGGATTAGAAATCACTGTCACCAGATTATTGCTGGGATTTGAAATCACTGTCACCAGATTACTGATGCGATTTGAAATCACTGTCACCAGATTATTGCTGGGATTTGAAATCGCTGTCACCAGATTACTGATGGGATTTGAAATCACTGTCACCAGATTACTGATGGGATTTGAAATCACTGTCAGCAGATTATTGCTGGGATTTGAAATCCATGTCACCAGATTATTGCTGGGATTTGAAATCACTGTCACCAGATTACTGATGCGATTTGAAATCACTGACACCAGATTATTGCTGGGATTTGAAATCGCTGTCACCAGATTACCGATGGGATTTGAAATCACTGTCACCAGATTATTGATGGGATTTGAAATCACTGTCAGCAGATTATTGCTGGGATTTGAAATCACTGTCACCAGATTAGCGATGGGATTTGAAATCACTGTCATCAGATTATTGCTGGGATTTGAAATCACTGTCACTAGATTACTGATGGGATTTGAAATCACTGTCACCAGATTATTGCTGGGATTTGAAATCACTGACACCAGAGTACTGATGGGATTTGAAATCACTGTCAACAGATTATTGCTGGGATTTGAAATCACTGTCACCAGATTACTGATGGGATTTGAAATCACTGTCACCAGGTTATTGCTGGGATTTGAAATCACTGTCACCAGATTACTGATGGGATTTGAAATCACTGTCACCAGATTATTGCTGGGAATAGAAATCACTGTCACCAGATTACTGATGCGATTTGAAATCACTGTCACCAGATTATTGCTGGGATTTGAAATCGCTGTCACCAGATTACCGATGGGATTTGAAATCACTGTCACCAGATTACTGATGGGATTTGAAATCACTGTCAGCAGATTATTGCTGGGATTTGAAATCACTGTCACCAGATTACTGATGCGATTTGAAATCACTGTCACCAGATTATTGCTGGGATTTGAAATCGCTGTCACCAGATTACTGATGGGATTTGAAATCACTGTCACCAGATTACTGATGGGATTTGAAATCACTGTCAGCAGATTATTGCTGGGATTTGAAATCAATGTCACCAGATTATTGCTGGGATTTGAAATCGCTGTCACCAGATTACCGATGGGATTTGAAATCACTGTCACCAGATTACTGATGGGATTTGAAATCACTGTCACCAGATTATTGCTGGGATTTGAAATCACTGTCACTAGATTACTGATACGATTTGAAATCACTGTCACCAGGTTATTGCTGGGATTTGAAATCACTGTCACCAGATTACTGATGGGATTTGAAATCACTGTCACCAGATTATTGCTGGGATTTGAAATCACTGTCACCAGATTACTGATGCGATTTGAAATCACTGTCAGCAGATTATTGCTGGGATTTGAAATCACTGTCACCAGATTACTGATGCGATTTGAAATCACTGTCACCAGATTATTGCTGGGATTTGAAATCGCTGTCACCAGATTACTGATGGGATTTGAAATCACTGTCACCAGATTACTGATGGGATTTGAAATCACTGTCAGCAGATTATTGCTGGGATTTGAAATCAATGTCACCAGATTATTGCTGGGATTTGAAATCACTGTCACCAGATTACTGATGCGATTTGAAATCACTGTCACCAGATTATTGCTGGGATTGAAATCGCTGTCACCAGATTACCGATGGGATTTGGAATCACTGTCACCAGATTACTGATGGGGTTTGAAATCACTGTCACCAGATTATTGCTGGGATTTGAAATCACTGTCACCAGATTACTGATGCGATTTGAAATCACTGTCACCAGATTATTGCTGGGATTTGAAATCGCTGTCACCAGATTACTGATGGGATTTGAAATCACTGTCACCAGATTACTGATGGGATTTGGAATCACTGTCAGCAGATTATTGATGGGATTTGAAATCGCTGTCACCAGATTACTGATGGGATTTGAAATCACTGTCACCAGATTACTGATGGGATTTGAAATCACTGTCAGCAGATTATTGCTGGGATTTGAAATCACTGTCACCAGATTACTGATGCGATTTGAAATCACTGTCACCAGATTATTGCTGGGATTTGAAATCGCTGTCACCAGATTACTGATGGGATTTGAAATCACTGTCACCAGATTACTGATGGGATTTGAAATCACTGTCAGCAGATTATTGCTGGGAATTGAAATCAATGTCACCAGATTATTGCTGGGATTTGAAATCACTGTCACCAGATTACTGATGCGATTTGAAATCACTGTCACCAGATTATTGCTGGGATTTGAAATCGCTGACACCAGATTACCGATGGGATTTGAAATCACTGTCACCAGATTACTGATGGGATTTGAAATCACTGTCACCAGATTATTGCTGGGATTTGAAATCACTGTCACTAGATTACTGATGCGATTTGAAATCACTGTCACCAGGTTATTGCTGGGATTTGAAATCACTGTCACCAGATTACTGATGGGATTTGAAATCACTGTCACCAGATTATTGCCGGGATTTGAAATCACTGTCACCAGATTACTGATGCGATTTGAAATCACTGTCAGCAGATTATTGCTGGGATTTGAAATCACTGTCACCAGATTACTGATGCGATTTGAAATCACTGTCACCAGATTATTGCTGGGATTTGAAATCGCTGTCACCAGATTACTGATGGGATTTGAAATCACTGTCACCAGATTACTGATGGGATTTGAAATCACTGTCAGCAGATTATTGCTGGGATTTGAAATCAATGTCACCAGATTATTGCTGGGATTTGAAATCACTGTCACCAGATTACTGATGCGATTTGAAATCACTGTCACCAGATTATTGCTGGGATTGAAATCGCTGTCACCAGATTACCGATGGGATTTGAAATCACTGTCACCAGATTACTGATGGGGTTTGAAATCACTGTCACCAGATTATTGCTGGGATTTGAAATCACTGTCACCAGATTACTGATGCGATTTGAAATCACTGTCACCAGATTATTGCTGGGATTTGAAATCGCTGTCACCAGATTACTGATGGGATTTGAAATCACTGTCACCAGATTACTGATGGGATTTGAAATCACTGTCAGCAGATTATTGCTGGGATTTGAAATCACTGTCACCAGACTAGCGATGGGATTTGAAATGACTGTCATCAGATTATTGCTGGGATTTGAAATCACTGTCACCAGATTATTAGTCCAGGCCTCTGGATTACTAGTGCAGTAAATATTACCACTATTTTACTGTAGCCGGGAGTGCATCAATGGGCTCATTATGAATAAATGTGTATGTCTGTGTGTGTGGTTTTGGAATATATTTGTGTGTATCTTTGTGTATAAATGTACTTAGGTGTTATTAATAAATAAAACAGAAATAAATAAACAGATATTTTTTTTTGAATAAGACAGTTCAACCTGAATAAATAATAGATTTGTGAAAATAAGCATGTAAGCAGTATTTAACACAAGAAATCAAAAATGTTCGAGTTTAACATGGATGAAAGGAAGAGCAAATGTAACAGGGCTTTAAGGTGATAAACTCATAGAATCAGTGACTGGTTACAGCACAGAAGGAGGCCATTCAGCCTATCGTTTCAATGCTAGCTCTCTGCAACAGCAACTCACCCAGTCCCACTCCCCTGCCTTTTCTCCATTGCCCTGCAAGTTTTTCTCCTCAGATAATTATCCAATTCTCTTTTGAAGGCCTCGATTGAACCTGCCTCCGCCGCACTCTCAGGCAGTGCATTCCAGATCCTAACCACTCGCTGCTTAAAATAGTTTTTCCTCATGTTGCCATTGATTCTTTAGCCAATCATCTTAAATTGGTGTCCTCTGGTTATAGATCCTTCCAGCAATGGGAACAGTTTCTCCCTATCTACTCTGTCCAGACACAAGAACACAAGAACATCAGTAGTATGAGAAATGGTCCATTTTCCTGCTGATTTTTCTATTGCCTCACCTCAATAAAAACAATAACAATCATCTCCTTGGGTTTCTTGGTTTATTGAATGAATTTGCAGTCCTGACACAGTGTGAATCCACAGAAGTCATCGATAAGGTCCATCTGCTGCCCCGTGACATGGTGTAGCTAGCTTTATTCTATCAATGAAAGTAATTTGCATTGGCATTACATACTATATTGCTTGCTTGCTAGCTAATGCATTTTGCTGCTCTCCATTGATGTTTGTATGCTGCATTATTTAGAGGGAGAAAATATGTTTTAAATCAGACTGTGTTTTGAAGGCATCAGATTGGCTATACAATTTATATACAGATTAATTGCCCCCATGTCCATGGCTGAGTCAATACTTTTGTCAAATGTCTATGGTGCAACATCAACATGTCAGTGCCTATCCCTGCACAGATAAGAGGGGCTCCCTCTTCATTTAGGGCAGGGGGAGGAGGAATGGCTTTCCCAGAAGACATAAATCTCAAAGAACACATCCATTCAGAGTTTTGACTGAACTGAACTGCACAGAATGTTGTGAGATAACAATCCAGTTCCTTTTCCCACTCTCTTGGGGCTTGAGGAAAAAATGTTCTTTAAAACAAAGAAAGAAATGCACTGGACACATTCAACTGGAGAAACGGGATCAAAATTCTTTGCCGCTGTTTGTTGTTCCACCTCCCCTAAAGGTTTAATGGGTGTATGTGGCGTGGCAATGGAATGATGGAAACTCGGAAACCCCAAGGTAGATTTGCCCAGATTTGTGCTGAGCTGACGTACCACATTTAGTCTCAGTGTCCTTAGTTTAAGAATGGGAAAACGTCGCCAGGATTCCTCCTCCTAATAGCAATTCAGTGACTTGATGTCAATTACACAGGGATGGACCTGAGGCAAGGGAGAGATTAAGCTCAACTTGTGATGTGCTCCAAGCAGCCTGTCAACAATGGCTCTCTCAGCTCACACATGAAGAATGTTCTAGAAGGCTGACCAAACCCATGGATCATAATCCCAGTGAGGACTCAACAACCAGAGGAGGAGAAAAACAATGATTGGATAAAATAATTGAAATGCTGTTTGTAAAGTTATATATAATGCAACAGTTCATGCTGCAACAAAACAACATGATGTAGGTTTGAACCCGTAAGTGCCCAGCAGTAATATTCTCCATCTACAGACTAGGAGGCTCCTCAGTGAAAGTGAAATTGGAGTGTCAGCCTAGGACATGAAAGCTAGTGCCAGTTATTTTAGCAAACTAAGACACACAGGTTCAACTGGTAGAAAGCAAAATTAGGACTGATGTCAGGAAGTTCCGTACACAAATAGTGATCGCCGTGTGGAAAAGACTTCCAGATAGGGCAGTGAAGATAAAAAAGCTTGTCAACACTGAAGAAACAGTTGGAGAGTGTGGGAGTGAGGGATGCAGTTCTTTCTGCATCAATGAGCTTGAATAGGCCAGATGGCATTCCTCAGAATCCCAAGGTTTATAACCTGTAAGGCTGAATTGCTATATGTCTGGGGATAGGTTATCTGTTTGCTTCGTAGTCTGAGTGAAGTGTCTCGCATGGGCAAAACAACCAATGGAAAAGAGGTAACTCACCTACATGAGACTCCCTCTCATGCAGTGACAAGGTTATGATAAGCATGGTGAGGACACAGAACTGCGAGCTCAAGGTACAGCTAACAGATCTTCAAAATAGATTTGGAAAACCTGCATGTATTTTACATCACCTCTTTGTAAAACCCAAGATCTTATTCACAAATGTGTTTCTGAATCTATTTCACTAATCCTCACATCAACTGGATCCATTATTAAGTCTTTGTGGTCAAAATCCTGAAGTTCCCTCTTGCATTTTGGGTGTATTTAGACTGCATTTTCGATCAGTGTGAAGTGGTTTCAACTTTGCACTGACACTTTTATTATGTTCATTCAGAGGTAATGTAATATCCATCTTCGAAAAGGGTGACAGAACTAAGCTGAATAATTGCAGCCCAGTTAATTTAACATCTATGTTAGTTGAGTGAGTATGTTCAAGACTGAGATTGGTAGAGTGTTGGACATGAATGGAAACAAGGGAAATGGGGATAGGGTGGGAAATGGATTGAGGTAGAAGATCAACCATGAACTTATTGGATGGTGGAGAGGCTCGAGGGGCCGTACAATCTACACCCGCTCCTATTTCTTATTTTCAAGGTCAATGTTTAGAATCTTTAAAGATAAAATTACTAAATATCCAAATGAGAAAATTATTAGAAGCAGAAACACTGGTTTCATAAAGGAAAATCGTGCTCGACAAAACCCAATAGAGTTCTTTTGAAGTGACAGATAACGGTGGCCGTGTGTACAGGGACATTCGGAATGCCTTGGAAAAGTTAGTAGAGAGGAGACCATTGGAGAAGATTAACACTTTTGGAATTAGGGGAATGGGATGAAATGGGATTAAAAACTGGTTCTGAGGGAGGGGAGAGTAGGAGTTAAGGGCAGTTTCTCCGAGGGGATGGAAGTGGGTAGCAGTGCCCCACACGGTTCTGTTCTAGTGCTGCTAATTTGTAGTGTGTAAGGTCACTTGTGCACTTGGCGAGGAGTGAATTATGGTGCAGGGCATGGGGAAGATGCAAAAAGACCATCTTTAAGAAAAGGAGTCTGGCCTCAATGGTCCGGGTGGAAACACTTGTGACACCATGCAGTCACACTGACTCCCTCGTATGCATGGGTTTGGCCTGTGTTGACAGCCCGAGCAATAAGGGAATATTTTTTTTCTACAGAATGTAACATTTGTTTCGCTTTCGGTTGAGTTGAAGAATGACGGTTTTTATACAATTGAGAAACTGGTTCTTGCAAACTGCTTGTTTCTCTTATGGAGTTTGTTGAACCCAGACTGAGTCACAACACTTCAATAACCTGAAACATTCGCAGCACAGTAACTTTTTATTCATGTGATTGTGTTTTTTACTCCCCAGATCTAGAAGACAGCAGCTTGACAGATGATATTGAGTCTTCAAGCACTTCACTGAGCTGCTGTGCTTCCAGCAGAGGCTCTGCAGCAAAAGCAGGCTTGCCTTCCGAAGACTGCACTACTAAACAGACCATACAGCTTACCAAAGAAATCCAGAACCCACAGGTCAAACAAAACTCATCCCTGACCTTTTGTAAATGTGTTCCCTTTCTCTACAAGCATGAAAAAACATGAGGTAATCAAGATTAGAGCCGTCTGACAATCTGATCCATTCAAGCACAGGGAATATAATTTTTTGGGGGGTGGGAGATGTTTGTAAACAGTTAAGGATCTAAAGGCTAAGTGTGTTGATGAGCAACATTGTGGTAGAACGCGAGGAATTTTGAGGCCAGAGAAACCGTGGTTCTACAAAACACCAGCGTTAATCTTGCATGACCTCTAATAATGCCTCATCAAAAAGATGACTATAATTCATAACCGAGTTCCTTTAACTTCTGTAAACAGCTGCTTTGAAACCGTTTACAAACATAATCACATATATTGTAGATTTTTTAAAACCCAGTGGAATAAGTTCCTCTCCTTCCCAGAGATTTAAGTTATTATAATTCTCAAATGACATTAATAGGATTGTCCCAATCAGGAGCCATTTGACCTGTCTGCTTTTGTAGACTAATTACACTCTATCCTCAAGGCTCAATGGGAACTCAGTGCATTTGTGTAAAAACCAGACAGGGAATTGTGAAAATATACTAAATCTGTGTTTTTTAAGCTGCTGGAAACAAATTGCACTTTTTAATTTAGAAACGCAGTTTCTCGAGTTCCCCAATGGTCTCGTAAAGGTACTGCCGTTCACCTGACATTCAACCATATGAACCAGAGGATCTCAGGTTTGATTCCCACTCTTGGCTGAGTTAGCTAATTTCAACGAGAGACACTGTCGGGGCTGCTGCAGTTACCTCAGTCACCACTTGAACCATGTAGGTCTGGTGCTCCGAAGTCGGAGATGATAAAGGGGGTGAGAAAGGGAACGGTGGCCTCATTCCATGTCTCTGTTCAAGTTTTGGAGCTGGGGGATCCTCCAAACACCACCAGGTTTCATCAATTTCTGTCTCCGCTGGGCAAGCTAATATTGTCACTTGCTGTCCTTCCATCCTCTTCGCAACCACTCACAATCACTCTGGTGAGCAGATTGTTGAGGTATTTGCTGTTTGCTTCTCTCATTGCAGTGTGGCAGGGGCCTGGAGAACATGACCTTTGGAGATGCTGGATGGTTTTGCAGGGTGATGGACTCAATCATTATCCTTGTGAGGAATAAGCAGAACAAAGAGATGCTAACGCTTGAGGTGCTGTCATACCTGTCGAAGAACATGATTCAGTTGAGAGCAAACACTAATCCACCCTTTGTCGATACAATTCTCAGCAGAATTCAGTCACTCTTTGAGGGAAGGTGTGAGAAAGTACTGGTGGAAATGTTCCAATGTGTTGGGAAACTTGACCAAGTAGAATCTGAGGGTGAAGATCTTTCTTCTACCAACAGGTCCATTCCAAACTCGTTCACTTATTGTTGCACTTGGATGGAAAGAGTGAGGAGATCATCAGATCTTGTAGGTCAACACTGTGGATGATCTTGCCACTTACTGGATCTGCCGAGGCTTCCTCATAGATATCTAGAGGAGCCCAATGGGAGTTACATGGACTTCCTCATATACCTATCACAGCAGTTAGTTTAAGATGCTTCAAAACCTGTGGAGCTTTTATCAGTTCTCCAAGGAAGACAGTCACAGTGACTGCCTGACAGTGTTGGATCTTAAGGATGTGAGAAGCCAGCTGCTCCACAATACCAGGCAGACTGGGACCAACATATTCCACCATTGCTCTGGCAGCAGAACAACCCCCTTGTTGAATTTGCAGAGGTTCATCATCTGTTCCCATCCTCCATTTCTTTCCATGTATTCAGCTCCGTCTCTATAATTGTCTGATTCAAAGGGATCTTTAGTGTCTCCACACTATTGACACACAAATCCCTACTTATAGATGTTTGAAATTGAGCTGTGAATTCTCTCTGCTGTGATTCACTCTCAGAAACAAAACCATTGATCAGAGAAAGATCAATTCCTATACCATGGATTGTGAGTTATTCTTCAATAATGAGCAGGAGCAGCTCCGAGAACACGCAGTGACCTTTTCAACTTTACTCCTGCAGCAGCTGGAACGTGTCTGACCCGCCCGGTGGGTTACCTGGTGGACGAGCTGTGTAATGAACTGCTGCTGTCCCCCACCAGAATGAAACCTAAAGACACAGACCCCGATCCTCCTCCACCTCCTCCTCTTCAGAACAACAAACTGATCATTCTTTCAACATGACCTACACATTTGTAAATGTATGGATTGTAATTAAATAAATATTCTGTTGTGTTATTGTAACTATTGGTGAATCTTCAAACCCATTCAGGGAGGCAGTATTCCTGACACAGAGCAGCAGTGAGCAGGAGGAACTGGGGATAACATTGAGGAGAAATCTGTCTCTCCCCCGGGGGTGACAGAAGCAGGAGGTCTCAGCTGAGGATTCCAAGAGCAAGATCTCCGAGGCCTCGGCTGGTAAAGATCAATGATTAATGAGCATTGGTCTCACACACAGGCTGTGGAGACAGTCTCTTCTCTCCTGGTTCAGATGATGGGACAATTGGAGGAGTCCAGAACTCACACCGACAACACAATGAGGGAGGCAACACATGAAGTAAGGAAGACCCTGGGCACTGGCCGTCCGGGAGATCAATGTAGCTGCCAACCAGACATTAGGAGGAGGGTAGAAGAGCTCTGGTCACTTCTACAGTGACAACAGTTACTGCTTCCATAGCTGGCATTCTGACAACGTAGCCTTGACTGCTCAGAAACTGCAGTTTCATCATCATTGCCATAACTCCTGGTAAATCCCTGATCCAGAATTAGCCAACTGTGTGTTCACATTTAGCCATTTCTCCCCCGTCGCCCCAGTCATTTGATTCTGGTGGGTGCACTGTCACAAAATGATCAGAGTTACAGAGGCTCAGAGAGGGAAATCATGGCAGAAATCCCAGTGGTCACTTCTGGTGTGGAGTTTTGCTGAGGGGCCGCGTCCCACTTCACTTGCCAGACCAGCTCCCAGAAGTGGGTGGTTTTCAGAAGGAAATTCCAGCTGGTGATTTTGGGAAACGGGTGCTGTGATAATAAGACTCGCCTGTTTGAAATCTGGTTTTCACACAGCATTCTGATGACCATAATTTGAAATTGACTGGAGGCATGAAAACAGAAAGCTGCAGTTCATCACTCGAGTGCTGATTCGAAGCAATGTTCTTGGTGCAGTTTTAGTGGGTTCCACAAACACATTTCTACTGAAGGTGTGAAGTGTGCTGTCTGACACACAGCAGCATGTTTCAGGATCACTCAGGGACTGAGGGAACGAAGGCACAGGTTCACAGATACAGTACTGGAGGTCTTGATGGTGGAGGTCCAAAGGAGGAGGAATGTCCTGTACTTACAGAGGAGAAGGAGTCCACCTCCCTCTCCTGTCTCTCCTGTCCTTCTCTCCTGCCGCGGCTGGTGCTGCTCAGCCTGGCCTCGTGTCCTCCTCCCATTCCTCCCGCAGACCGAGCAAGATGTCAATGACCAAACGCTCCCTTTCTCCTGCTGATTCCTATAAAGTTTCCAATAAGGTGGAGTAACACAGCACTTACTCTTCATAGGTGAAATCCTCAGAGTATTTCCCGAGTAAATGCTGACAGAGTGTTGGTGAAGTCTTGACAAAGTTTCCCAGAAAGTCTCCCAACGTGTTTCAAATGTCCTCTTCAAACCTCCAGCAGTATGTGAACAGTAAAAGGTGATTAATCTTTAAATAGCACTTGAAATCCTCAGCGATGACTTGTTTACTCCTGTCACTGTCAGGAGACAGTGTGAGTTCAAGAGCCATCCACCAAAATGCTGAACTGAGCAAGATGTCGATGACTAAACACTCCCTTTGTCCTGGTGACTCTGATCGGGAGGGGTCGACCCAACTCACAATCTCACTGATTTCACACAAATCATAAACTGCAGGACTGTCTGTGAAATTAACCTCCAATGTAGCATTCAAAATAAAATATGAATTCATAATTTAATAGTTTGTTTTAAAACTCCTCTGTGGTCACTGTGATACAAAAACACTTCACTTCCTTCATGTGATGATGTGATCTTCCAAAAGGAAATTGAAACAGTCCTCGTTCAGGAGTGAGAATTCTTCTGGTCACTGGCTGCAGAGTTAAAGGTGCCAACAATAGATTCCTCTCTTGCGGATTTCCACTGTAATCACAGTTTCATACAACAAGGAAAGTGTTTACCAGCATATATCAGCAGTATGGAATTCTGTTGTGTATACAGGAAAGGGAGGTGGGAACAGGACAGGCACATGGGATTAGGACGACTGCTCATGTGGAGGATGATCACCAGTAATCTATCAGAGATCAGATTACACCAGAGAGACTCCAAAAGAGAAACTGGTGTTGAATTTGTGAGCATTGCTTTGTGGAATGCTTTAGTGTTTGATGAGAATGTTGAACCAGTGAAATTTTGCAGCTGTGGGATGACAGTTACCTGAATAGATATTATAATATTTATTGCAACATTAAGGTACCATGTGTACTGAGTGTAACAACGTTAGCAGCATCCAATCATACAGCTGTGAAATATCTGCAAATGTTGCTATTTATGTCGTGAGACAAATTGAAAAGTGTTTAATTTCTCTGCGATTTAAGTAGACATCTAGTCACAGGACCCAGAACCCTGAAGTGGAAGAAAATCATTCTCGTTCTCGAGGGACTGCCTAAGAAGAAGAAGAAGAAGAAGAATGGAATAAAGTAACACCCTGACAATTCATTAATTGTCTGTATGGAACCTTGCAGAATTTGGAAGACAGGCAGAAAAGTCAAAGTCACTGTCCTGGTCCCAAGTCCTCCACTCTTCCAATATTACATATTTACATCTCTATAAAGGAGATGGCTTTTTGGTAAAGGAGCAGAATTCCTGCTGCGTATTTGTGTGAGGTCCTGGGTTCAAATCATACATAAGCCCTCATTTCGCCAGTAACATTAGAACTTGTAAGTGAAGTATTTAATACTTTTTCCCATGCGAATTGTGAAATTTACAATAGTCTGCTACAAAAGAGGTTGAACCTCTGTTGAAAAAGGGAGCGAAGGAAAGACCGAGTAATTACAGGCCAGCCTGACTAACCTCAGTCATGGCCCAATAACTGGAACCTATTCTGAGAGACAGAATAAACTGTCAGTTCGAAAAGCACAGGTTAATCAAGGATAGTCAGCATGGATTTTTAAGCGAAGATCTTGTTTGACCAACTTGATGGAATTTTTTGAAGAAGTAACAAGGAAGATAAATGAGGGTAGTGCAGCTGACGTGTCCTACATGGATGTTAGCAAGGCATTTGGCAAGGTCCCACATGGCAGACTGGTTAAAAAAATAAAAACCCATGGGATCCAGGGAAATGCAGTAAGGTGGATACAAAATTAGCTCAGTGGCAGGAAACAAAGGGTAATTGTTGACGGGTGTTTTAGCGACTGGAGGGCTGTTTCCAGTGGTGTTCTGCAGGGCTCAGTACCAGGTCCCCTGATTTTTGTGGTACATATTAGCGATTTGGAAGTCAATGTAGGGGGCATGATCAAGACCTTTGCAGACGACACAAAGATTGGCCATGAGGTAGATAATGAGGAGGATAGCTGTAGGCTGCAGGAAGATATTGATGGGTTGGTCAGGTGGGCAGAAAAGTGGCAAATGGAATTCAACCTGGAGAAGTGTGAGGTGATGCATTTGGGGAGGTCAAACAAGGCAACAGAATACACGATACTGAGAAGTATAGAGGAAGTGAGAGACCTTGGATTGAATGTCCACAGATCCCTGAATATGGCAGGACAGGTCGCTAAGGTGGTTAAGAAGGCAGATGGAATCCTTTCCTTTGTTAGCCAAGGTATAGAATACAAGAGCAGCGAGCTTATGCTGCAACTGTATAACTCATTGGTTAGGCTACAACTTGTGTTCTGTGTGCAGTTCTGGACACCTCATTACAGAAAGGATGCAATTGCACTAGAGAAGGTACAGAGGAGATTTACAAGGATGTTGCCAGGACTGGAAAAATACAGCTATGAGGAAAGACTGGATAGGCTGGGGCTGTTCTCCTTGGAACAGAGAAAGCTGAGAGGAGATCTGATTGAAATGTACAAAATTTTGAGCGGTCTAAATAGAGTGGAAGTGCAAGGTCTATTCACCTTAGCAGAGAGGTCAGTGACGAGGAGGCATAGATTTAAAGTGATTGGTAGAAAAATTAGAGGGGAGACGAGGAAAAACCTTTTCACCCAGAGGATGGTGTGGGTGTGGAACTCACTGCCTGAAAGGGTGGTTGAGACAGAAACCCTCAACTCATCCAAAAGGGGTCTGGATAATCACCTCAAGTGCCGTAATCTGCAGGGCTACGGACCAAATGCTGGAAGGTGGGATTAGAACAGGTGGATCGTTTTTCAGCCGCCACAGACATGATGGGCCTAGTGGCCTCTTTCTGTGCGCTACACTTTCTATGATTCTGTGATTCTTAACTCTCTCCAGCATCTTGCTTATTGATTTTCTTGTTTTTCTTGTTTTTCACTTTGTCGATGCCTTTGAATAATTGTGGATCCTTCTTCAGGGTGTCTTCTTTCACCAGGTAGTTCTGACCTCTGATGATGTTGATCGTAATCAGCTTCAATTCGCTGATAGTTCTGGAACTGAGCAGATTTCCTTTGCTTGAGTCTACAACATGGAACTCAGTCTGACATGTGGACCCATGGGAGGATTTGAATGCCACCCCTGCGTTGGAGTTGCATCCATCCAATAAGAGACCGAGTAGAAGTGACAGTTCTGTCAGTCGAACATGAGACTTTTAATGGCAGGGTTGTGAGTTTGAGTGCCATTCTGTTTTTCCCTTTTTTAAGGCTTCATGAGCAGAGAGTACAGGGAGTGTTTGAAAATGAGCAAGTCTCGCTTTGATTCAGGACTCTTACCTCTCAGCAGCATCTCACTATGAAAGATTGAATTTTATCTCATTTCATTCTCAGCTCGGGGTCTGTGCGGCTCAGTGGCACTTCTGGCTGTCTCCCGCTTCACAATCCATCAGTACTGAGAAAGCAATGGGGAATATTACTCACATGTTGTGTTCTTTAATTTTTTGGAAAACTTGAATGTATGTATTTTCTTCCAAAACAAGAACAGCAAGGTGCTGTTAATGTAGAATAATGTAAAACAGCTCAGTTGGGTGAGCGTTAGACTGAAGATCTAAAGGTCCCTGATTCAATCCCGGGTTTCAGCAATTTTGCTTCCTTATGCGTCCCTTGCCTTGGTTCTGATTTTCCAGTTGCACAATTTACTTTGAAATTATTTACCAAGCACCAGTGGATTGAATTTGAGAAACAACACAGAGTCATTTACAGCACAGAAGGTGGTTGTTCGGCCTATCACGTCCATGCTGGCTCTCCCCGGAGCAATAGAGTCAGTTCCACTCACCAGCTCGATCCCTTTCCTCCTGCAAGTTTCTTTCCTTCTCGTATCCATCCAATTTCCTTTTCAAATCATTGATTGTCTCTGCTTCCACCACACTCGTGGGCCAAGACATTACCACCCACAACATAAAAAATTCCACCTCATCAAGGATGGGAAATACTTACATCTTCTATATTTAGCTTATTCTCTATTTCTATGAGAATAGACTGGCAGTCAACATGAAAGGGAACCCAAAAATCTTCGAGCAGCATGTAAATGATAAGTGGGTAGTAAGAGGTTGAGTAGGGCCCATTAGAGACAAAAAGGATAATATAAGCTTAGAGGTGCAGGGCAATGTTAATCTACTTAATGAGTACTTTGTATCAGTGATCACTTTGGAAGTGGAATTTGACAAAATATCAGTAGAAGTGAAGAGAGTGGAGGCAATGGAGAGAGTACAAATTAGGAGAGGGAGGTACTAAAAAGGCTGGCTGTGCTTAGGGTAGATAAATCATCTGGTCCGGATGGCTTACATCCCAGGTTGCGAAAGGAAATGCGGATGCAGATAACGGAAGGGCTCGCTATAATCTTCCAATCTTCCCTGGATACGGGGAGGTGCCAGAGGATTAAACAGTGGCAAATGCGATGCCCTTATTCAAGAAAGGGTGTAAGGACAGTCTGGGTAACTACAGGCTAGTTAGATTAATATCAGTGGTGGGTAAGGTTTTAGAAAGAATAATCAGGGTAAAAAATGAACAGTCACTTGGAGAGGTTTGAGTTAATTAAGGAGAGTGAGCATGGATTTATAAATGGGAGTTCATGCTTGACTAATCTCACTGCATTTTATGATGAACTAGCAGAGCAGGTTGATGAAGGGAATGCAGTGGATATTGTTTATATGGATTTTAAGGAAGCGTTTGACAAGGTACCACATAAAAGGGCGGTTAACAAAATTGAGGTTCGTGGTATAGGAGGGTCAGTGTCCAATTGGATAGAAAATTGGTTTAAGGACAGAAAACAGCGAGTCTTATTAAATGGTTCTTTGTCAGACTGGAGGATAGTCGACAGTGGTGTTCCCCAAGGGTCAGTGCTAGAACCACTGCTTTTTTTGCTCAAGGTAAGTGACTTGGATCTTGGAATACAGAGTAGAATCTCAAAATATGCCGATGTCACCAAACTTGGAGGAGTGGCAAACAGTGAGGATGATATGAACTGCCTGCAACAGGACAGTGATAGGCTAGCAGAATGGGCAGACAGGTGGCAGATGGAATTTAATAGTGACAAGTGTGATGTGATGTATGTTGGCAGAAGGAATAGGGAGAGGCAAAGAACAAAGAACAAAGAAAATTACAGCACAGGAACAGGCCCTTCGGGCCTCCAAGCTACGCCGATCCAAATCCTCTATCTAAACCTGTCGCCTATTTTCTAAGGGTCTGTATCTCTTTACTTCCTGCCCATTCATGTATCTGTCTAGATACATCCTGAAAGACGCTATCGTGCCCGCGTCTCCCACCTCCGCTGGCAATGCGTTCTATGCACCCACCACCATCTGCGTAAAGAACTTTCCACGCATATCCCCCCAAAACGTTTCCCCTTTCACTTTGAACTCGTGTCCCCTTGTAATTGAATCCCCCACTCTGGGAAAAAGCTTCTTGCTATCCACCCTGTCTATACTTCTCATGATTTTGTACACCTCAATCAGGTCCCCCCTCAACCTCCGTCTTTCTAATGAAAATAATCCTAATCTACTCAACCTCTATTCATAGCTAGCGCCCTCCATACCAGGCAACATCCTGGTGAACCTCCACTGCTCCCTCTCCAAAACATCCACATCCTTTTGGTAATGTGGCGACCAGAACTGTACGCAGTATTCCAAATGTGGCCGAACCAAAGTCCCATACAACTGCAACATGACCTGCCAACACTTGTACTCAATACCCAGTCCGATGAAGGAAAGCATGCCGTATGCCTTCTTGACCACTCTATTGACCTGCGTTGCCACCTTCAGGGAACAATGGACCTGAACACCCAAATCTCTCTGTACATCAATTTTCCCCAGGACTTTTCCATTTACTGCATAGTTCACTCTTGAATTGGATCTTCCAAAATGCATCACCTCGCATTTGCCCTGATTGAACTCCATCTGCCATTTCTCTGCCCAACTCTCCAGTCTATCTATATTCTGCTGTATTCTCTGACAGTCCCCTTCACTATCTGCTACTCCACCAATCTTAGTGTCGGCTGCAAACTTGCTAATCAGACCACCTATACTTTCCTCCAAATCATTTATGTATATCACAAACAACAGTGGTCCCAGCACGGATCCCTGTGGAACACCACTGGTCACACGTCTCTATTTTGAGACACTCCCTTCCACTGCTACCCTCTGTCTCCTGTTGCCCAGCCAGTTCTTTATCCATCTAGCTAGTACACCTTGGACCCCATGCGCCTTCACTTTCTCCATCAGCCTACCATGGGGAACCTTATCAAACGCCTTACTGAAGTCCATGTATACGACATCTACAGCCCTTCCCTCATCAATCGACTTTGTCACATCCTCAAAGAATTCTATTAAGTTGGTAAGACATGACCTTCCCTGCACAAAACCATGTTGCCTATCACTGATAAGCCCATTTCCTTCCAGATGGGAATAGATCCTATCCCTCAGTATCTTCTCCAGCAGCTTCCCTACCACTTACGTCAGACTCACCGGTCTATAATTACCTGGATTATCCCTGCTACCCTTCTTAAACAAGGGGACAACATTAGCAATTCTCCAGTCCTCCGGGACCTCACCCGTGTTTAAGGATGTTGCAAAGATATCTGTTAAGGCCCCAACTATTTCCTCTCTCGCTTCCCTCAGTAACCTGGGATAGATCCCATCCGGACCTGGGGACTTGTCCACCTTAATGCCTTTTAGAATACCCAACACTTCCTCCCTCCTTATGCCGACTTGACCTAGAGTAATCAAACATCTGGCCCTAACCTCAACATCCGTCATGTCCCTCTCCTCGGTGAATACCGATGCAAAGTACTCATTTAGAATCTCACGCATTTTCTCTGACTCCACGCAGAACTTTCCTCCTTTGTCCTTGAGCGGGCCAATCCTTTCTCTAGTTACCCTCTTTCTCCTTATATATGAATAAAAGGCTTTGGGATTTTCCTTAACCCTGTTTGCTAAAGATATTCCATGACCCCTTTTAGACCTCTTAATTCTTCATTTCAGATTGCGCCTACAATCCCGATATTCTTTCAAAGCTTCGTCTTTCTTCAGCCGCCTAGACCTTATGTATGCTTCCTTTTTCCTCTTAGCTAGTTTCACAATTTCACCTGTCATCCATGGTTCCCTAATCTTGCCATTTCTACCCCTCATTTTCACAGGAACATGTCTCTCCTGCACGCTAATCAACCTCTCTTTAAAAGCCTCCCACACATCAAATGTGGATTTACCTTCAAACAGCTGCTCCCAATCTACATTCCCCAGCTCCTGCCGAATTTTGGTACAGTTGGCCTTCCCCCAATTTAGCACTCTTCCTTTAGGACCACTCTCGTCTTTGTCCATGAGTATTCTAAAACTCACGGAATTGTGATCACTATTCCCAAAGTAGTCCCCCACTGAAACATCAACCACCTGGCCAGGCTCATTCCCCAACACCAGGTCCAGTATGGCCCCTTCCCGAGTTGGACTATTTACATACTGCTCTAGAAAACCCTCCTGGATGCTCCCGACAAATTCTGCTCCATCTAGACCTCGAACACTAAGTGAATCCCAGTCAATGTTGGGAAAATTAAAATCTCCTATCACCACCACCCTGTTGCTCCTACAGCTTTCCATAATATATATACTTAATGGCACAGTTCTAAAGAGTGTGCTGGATTAGAGGGACTTGGGGTTCATGTGCATCAATCTTTGAAGGTGGCAAGACATATTGCGAGAGTGGTTAGCAAAGCAGATGGGATCTTGGGCTTTATAAATAGAGGCATTGAGTACAAAAGCAGGGAAGTTATGCTGAACCATTATAAAACTCTGGTTAGGCCCCAATTGGAGTGTTGCTTCCAGTTCTGCTCAGCAGACTTTAGAAAGAATGTGAGGGTCCTGGAGAGGACGCAGAGGTGATTTACCAGAATGGATCCAGGGATGGGGGATTTTAGTTACAAGGTTAGGTTGGAAAAGCTAGGATTATTCTGCCTATATCAAAGGAGATTGAGTGGAGAATTGATAGAGGTGTATAACACCGCTAGAGAACAGGCCATCCTGGACTGGGAATTGTGTAATGAGAAAGGATTAGTTAACAATCTTGTTGTGTGGGGTCCCTTGGGGAAGTGCGCCCATAATATGATAAAATTCTTCATTAAGATGGAGAGTGAGAGAGTTGATTCCGAGACTCGGGTCCTGAAACTAAACAAAGAAAACTATGAAGGTATGAGGCGGGAGTTGGCTATGATAGATTGGGGAACGTTACTTAAAGGGTTGACAGTGGATAGGCAATGGCTAGCATTTAAAGAGCGCATGGATGAATTACAACAATTGTTCATTCCTGTCTGTGCAAAAGTAAAACAGGAAGGGTGGCTCAACTGTGGCTTACAAAAGAAATTAAGGAAAGTATTAGATCCAAGGAGGAGAGATATAAAATGGTCAGAACAAGCAGCAAACCTGAAGATTGTGAGCAGTTTGGAATTTAGCAGAGGAGGACAAAAGGATTGATTAAGAAGGGGGAAATAGAGTATGAGAGTAAGCTAGCAGAGAACATAAAAACTGACTGTAAAAGATTCTATAGATATGTGTAGAGAAAAAGATTAGTGAAGACAAATGTGGGCCCCTTACAGTCAGAAACGGGGAAATTTATAATGGGGAACAAAGAAATGGCAGACCAATTAAATACATACTTTGGATCTGTCTTCACAAAGGAGGATACAAATTATCTCCCAGAAATGTTAGGGAACATAGGGTCTAGTGAGAAGGAGGAACTGTATGAAATCAGTATTAATCGGGAATGTTTGGGAAATTGATGGGATTGAAGGCCGATAAATCCCCAGGGCCTGATAATCTACATCCCAGAGTACTTAAGGAAGTGGCCCTTGAAATAGCAGATGCATTTCTGGTCTTTTTTCAAAATTCTATAGACTCTGGAACAGTTCCAATGGATTGGACGGTAGTTAATGTAACTCCATTATTTAAAAAAAGAGGCAGAAAGAAAACAACGAATTATATACCGGTTAGCCTGACATCAGTCGTGGGGAAAATGCTGGAGTCCATTATAAAAGATGTTATAGCAGAGTGCAATAATAACTCGTCTCCACTCCTAGTATTTCTAAATCCCACACATTCACTATAATGTGAACAATTATTTCCTGTTGTGTCTCACTCAGTTTTGTAAACTTCACTGTATTGGAGTGAGGTGACATCTACTGGCGGGAAGCAAGAACTGCAATCAAGCTGCAGAAACTCCACAGTCTGTCAGGGTGAAAGAAATATTGCAATGTGAGGATACAGCGAAGTGGTTTTATTTGGCAGATGGAGACATGATTCCACTTGTGGTGGTGTCTGAAGCAAAGGCCAGAAATACAAAATTGTCATTAATAAAAGAAATGAGGAATTCATGAAAAATGTAGTAACGTAGTGAATGGTTAGAATGTGGATAGAATAGAAAGTGAGATTGGATGGACAAAAGCTGTCTGAAAGGATGGCTGAAACAAAAGATGAGTGCCCTGACACGTTAACTGTGTTTCTCACAGCACAGATGCTGCCAGGGCTGCTGAACATTTCCAGCACTTTCTGTTTTTATTTCAGCATTTGCAGGATGTTGCTTTGATCTGAAAAAAAATGGATGATTGACGGGGGGGTTCCAGTGAAATTCCACAGCAGCTAACAAAACCTGACCTGTGAGTGACTAGTTGGTCTAGGGGTATGATTCTCGCTTCGGGAGTATGATTAATTAACATGCGGGAGATCCCGGGTTCAAGTCCCGGACGAGCCCTGGTCTGCAGGCATTTTTAGATTAAGGTTATCTATTGGTTTCAGCCTTCCAGAAAGTGGAATTGACTTCCATCCGGAGCTGGCTTGAGGACCAGACAACTGGATTCAAAGAGCTTGTCGACAAAATTGTAATTAACTAAATGTGCAGATAACCAACTGGAAATATAAAGTTGTTGCAGTAATTGAGACATGTCTCCAAAAAACAACAGGACTGGGTTCTGGACTGGAATGGAATGAAATTCTTCAGTGTTTCTGTTGTTTGGCTTGCATTGACTCATCGATTTTCTTGTTTTTCACTTTGTCGATGCCTTTGAATAATTGTGGATCCTTCTTCAGAGTGTCTTCTTTCACCAGGTAGTTCTGACCTCTGATGATGTTGATTGTAATCAGCTTCAATTCGCTGATAGTTTTGGAAGTGAGCAGATTTCCTTTGCTTGAGTCTACAACATGGAACTCAGTCTGACATGTGGACCCATGGGAGGATTTGAATGCCACCCCTGCGTTGGAGTTGCATCCATCCAATAAGACACCGAGGTGAAGTGACAGTTCTGTCAGTCGAATATGAGACTTTTAATGGCAGGGTTGTGAGTTTGAGTGCCATTCTGTTTTTCCCTTTTTTAAGGCTTCATGAGAAGAGAGTACAGGGAGTGTTTGAAATGAGCAAGTCTCGCTTTGATTCAGGACTCTTACCTCTCAGCAGCATCTCACTATGAAAGATTGAATTTTATCTCATTTCATTCTCAGCTCAGGGTCAGTGTGGATCACTGGGACTTCTGGCTGTCTCCCGCTTCACAATCCATCGGTACTGAGAAAGCAATGGGGAATATTACTCACATGTTGTGTTCTTTAATTTTTTGGAAAACTTGAATGTATGTATTTTCTTCCAAAACAAGGACACCAAGCCACTGTTAATGTAGGGCTGAAATAGCTCAGTTGGGAGAGTGTGAGACTGAAAATCTAAAGGTCCCTGGTTTAATCCCGGGTTTCAGCAATTTTGCTTCCTTCTGCGTCCCTTGCCTTGGTTCTGATTTTCCAGTTGCACAATTTACTTTGAAATTATTTACCAAGCACCAGTGGATTGAATTTGAGAAACAACACAGAGTCATTTACAGCACAGAAGGTGGTCGTTTGGCCTATCACGTCCATGCTGGCTCTCCCCGGAGCAATCTAGTCAGTTCCACTCACCAGATCGATCCCTTTCCTCCTGCAAGTTTCTTTCCTTCTAGTATCCATCCAATTTCCTTTTTAAATCATTGATTGTCTCTGCTTCCACCACACTCGTGGGCCAAGACATTACCACCCACAACATAAAAAAGTTCCACCTCATCAAGGATGGGAAACACTTATATCTTCTATACTTGCTTATTCTCTATTTCTATGAGAATAGACTGGCAGTCAACATGAAAGGAAACCCAAAAATCTTCGAGCAGCATGTAAATGATAAGTGGGTAGTAAGAGGTTGAGTCGGGCCTATTAGGGACAAAAAGGATAATATTAGCTTCGAGGTGCAGGGCAATGTTAATCTACTTAATGAGTACTTTGTATCAGTGATCACTAAGGAAGTGGAATTTGACAAAATATCAGTCGAAGTGAAGAGAGTAGAGGCAATGGAGAGAGTACAAATTAGGAGAGGGAGGTACTAAAAAGGCTGGCTGTGCTTAGGGTAGATAAATCACCTGGTCCGGATGGCTCACATCCCAGGTTGCGAAAGGAAATGCGGAAGCAGATAACGGAAGGGCTTGCTTAATCTTCCAATCTTCCCTGGATACGGGGGAGGTGCCAGAGGATTAAACAGTGGCAAATGCGACACCCTTATTCAAGAAAGGGTGTAAGGACAGTCTGGGTAACTACAGGCTAGTTAGATTAACAGCAGTGGTGGGTAAGGTTTTAGAAAGAATAATCAGGGTAAAAAATCAACAGTCACTTGGAGAGGTTTGAGTTAATTAAGGAGAGTGAGCATGGATTTATAAATGGGAGTTCATGCTTGACTAATCTAACTGCATTTTTTGATGAACTAACAGAGCAGCTTGATGAAGGGAATGCAGTGGATGTTGTTTATATGGATTTTAAGGAAGCGTTTGACAAGGTACCACATAAAAGGGCGGTTAACAAAATTGAGGTTCGTGGTATAGGAGGGTCAGTGTCCAATTGGATAGAAAATTGGTTTAAGGACAGAAAACAGCGAGTCTTATTAAATGGTTCTTTGTCAGACTGGAGGATAGTCGACAGTGGTGTTCCCCAAGGGTCAGTGCTTTTTTTGCTAAAGGTAAGTGACTTGGATCTTGGAATACAGAGTAGAATCCACAAATATGCCGATGACACCAAACTTGGAGGAGCGGCAAACAGTGAGGATGATATGAACTGCCTGCAACAGGACAGTGATAGGCTAGCAGAATGGGCAGACAGGTGGCAGATGGAATTTAATAGTGACAAGTGTGAGGTGATGTAAAGGAATAGGGAGAGGCAATATATACTTAATGGCACAGTTCTAAAGAGTGTGCTGGAATAGAGGGACTTGGGGTTCATGTGCATCAATCTTTGAAGGTGGCAAGACATATTGCGAGAGTGGTTAGCAAAGCAGATGGGATCTTGGGCTTTATAAATAGAGGCATTGAGTACAAAAGCAGGGAAGTTATGCTGAACCATTATAAAACTCTGGTTAGGCCCCAATTGGAGTGTTGCTTCCAGTTCTGCTCAGCAGACTTTAGAAAGAATGTGAGGGTCCTTGAGAGGACGCAGAGGTGATTTACCAGAATGGATCCAGGGATGGGGGATTTTAGTTGCAAGGTTAGATTGGAAAAGCTTGGATTATTCTGCCTATATCAAAGGAGATTGAGTGGAGAATTGATAGAGGTGCATAACACCTCGAGAGAACAGGCCATCCTGGACTGGGTATTGTGTAATGAGAAAGGATTAGTTAACAATCTTGCTGTGTGGGGTCCCTTGGGGAAGTGCGCCCATAATATGATAAAATTCTTCATTAAGATGGAGAGTGAGAGAGTTGATTCCGAGACTCGGGTCCTGAATCTAAACAAAGGAAACTATGAAGGTATGAGGCGGGAGTTGGCTATGATAGATTGGGGAACATTACTTAAAGGGTTGACAGTGGATAGGCAATGGCTAGCATTTAAAGAGCGCATGGATGAATTACAACAATTGTTCATTCCTGTCTGTGCAAAAGTAAAACAGGAAGGGTGGCTCAACTGTGGCTTACAAAAGAAATTAAGGAAAGTATTAGATCCAAGGAGGAGAAATATAAAATGGTCAGAACAAGCAGCAAACCTGAAGATTGTGAGCAGTTTGGAATTTAGCAGAGGAGGACAAAAGGATTGATTAAGAAGGGGGAAATAGAGTATGAGAGTAAGCTAGCAGAGAACATAAAAACTGACTGTAAAAGATTCTATAGATATGTGTAGAGAAAAAGATTAGTGAAGACAAATGTTGGCCACTTACAGTCAGAAACGAGGGAATTTATAATGGGGAACAAAGAAATGGCAGACCAATTAAATACATACTTTGGATCTGTCTTCACAAAGGAGGATACAAATTATCTCCCAGAAATGTTAGGGAACATAGGGTCTAGTGAGAAGGAGGAACTGTATGAAATCAGTATTAGTAGGGAATGTTTGGGAAATTGATGGGATTAAAGGCCGATAAATCCCCAGGGCCTGATAATCTACATCCCAGAGTACTTAAGCAAGTGGCCCTTGAAATAGCAGATGCATTTCTGGTCTTTTTTCAAAATTCTATTGACTCTGGAACAGTTCCAATGGATTGGACGGTAGTTAATGTAACTCCATTATTTAAAAAAAGAGGCAGAAAGAAAACAGTGAATTATATACCGGTTAGCCTGACATCAGTCGTGGGGAAAATGCTGGAGTCCATTATAAAAGATGTAATAGCAGAGTGCAATAATAACTCGTCTCCACTCCTAGTATTTCTAAATCCCACACATTCGCTATAATGTGAGCAATTATTTCCTGTTGTGTCTCTCTCAGATTTGTAAACTTCACTGTATTGGAGTGAGGTGACATCTACTGGCGGGAAGCAAGAACTGCAATCAAGCAGCAGAAACTCCACAGTCTGTCAGGGTTAAAGAAACATTGCAATGTGAGGATCCAGCGAAGTGGTTTGATTGGGTAGATGGAGACATGATTCCACTTGTGGTGGTGTCTGAAGCAAAGGCCAGAAATACAAAATTGTCATTAATAAAAGAAATGAGGAATTCATGAAAAATGTAGTAACGTAGTGAATGGTTAGAATGTGGATGGAATAGAAAGTGAGATTGGATGGACAGAAGCAGTCTGAAAGGATGGCTGAAACAAAAGGTGAGTGCCCTGAAACGTTAACTGTGTTTCTCACAGCACAGATGCTGCCAGAGCTGCTGAACATTTCCAGCACTTTCTGTTTTTATTTCAGCATTTGCAGGATGTTGCTTTGATCTGAAAATAAATAGTTGATTGACTGGGGGGTTCCAGTGAAATTCCACAGCAGCTAACAAAACCTGACTTTTCAGTGGCTCGTTGGTGTAGGGGTATGATTCTCGCTTCGGGAGTATGGTTAATTAACATGTGAAAGATCCCGGGTTCCAGTCTCGGGTGAGCCCTGGTCTGCTGGCACTTTTAGATTAAGGTTATCTATTGGTTTCAGCCTTGCAGAAGGTGGAATTGACTTCCATACGGAGCTGGCTTGAGGACCAGACAACTGGATTCAAAGATCTTGTTGACAAAATTGTAATTAACTAAATGTGCAGATAGCCAACTGGGAATATAAAGTTGTTGCAGTAATTGAGACCTGACTCCAGAAACAACAGGACTGGGTTCTGGACTGGAATGGAATGGAATTCTTCAGTGTTTCTGTTGTTTGGCTTGCATTGACTCATCGATTTTCTTGTTTTTCACTTTGTCGATGCCTTTGAATAATTGTGGATCCTTCTTCAGGGTGTCTTCTTTCACCAGGTAGTTCTGACCTCTGATGATGTTGATTGTAATCAGCTTCAATTCGCTGATAGTTTTGGAAGTGAGCAGATTTCCTTTGCTTGAGTCTACAACATGGAACTCAGTCTGACATGTGGACCCATGGGAGGATTTGAATGCCACCCCTGCGTTGGAGTTGCATCCATCCAAAAAGAGACTGAGTAGTAGTGACAGTTCTGTCAGTCGAACATGAGACTTTTAATGGCAGGGTTGTGAGTTTGAGTGCCATTCTGTTTTTCCCTTTTTTAAGGCTTCATGAGCAGAGAGTACAGGGAGTGTTTGAAATGAGCAAGTCTCGCTTTGATTCAGGACTCTTACCTCTCAGCAGCATCTCACTATGAAAGATTGAATTTGATCTCATTTCATTCTCAGCTCGGGGTCTCTGCGGCTCAGTGGCACTTCTGGCTGTCTCCCGCTTCACAATCCATCGGTGCTGAGAAAGCAATGGGGAATATTACTCACATGTTTTGTTCTTTAATTTTTTGGAAAACTTGAATGTATGTATTTTCTTCCAAAACAAGGACACCAAGCCACTGTTAATGTAGGGCTGAAATAGCTCAGTTGGGAGAGCGTTCGACTGAAGATCTAAAGATCCCGGGTTTCAGCAATTTTGCTTCTTTATGCGTCCCTTGCCTTGGTTCTGATTTTCCGGTTGCACAATTTACTTTGAAATTATTTACCAAGCACCAGTGGATTGGATTTGAGAAACAACACAGAGTCATTTACAGCACAGAAGGTGGTCGTTTGGCCTATCACGTCCATGCTGGCTCTCCCCGGAGCAATCTAGTCAGTTCCACTCACCAGCTCGATCCCTTTCCTCCTGCAAGTTTCTTTCCTTCAAGTATCCATCTAATTTCCTTTTCAATCATTGATTGTCTCTGCTTCCACCACACTCGTGGGCCAAGACATTACTACCCACAACATAAAAACGTTCCACCTCATCAAGGATGGGAAATACTTACATCTTCTATATTTGCTTATTCTCTATTTCTATGAGAATAGACTGGCAGTCAACATGAAAGGAAACCCAAAAATCTTCGAGCAGCATGTAAATGATAAGTGGGTAGTAAGAGGTTGAGTCGGGCCTATTAGGGACAAAAAGGATAATATAAGCTTAGAGGTGCAGGGCAATGTTAATCTACTTAATGAGTACTTTGTATCAATGATCACTAAGGAAGTGGAATTTGACAAAATATCAGTCGAAGTGAAGAGAGTAGAGGCAATGGAGAGGGTACAAATTGAGAGAGGGAGGTACCAAAAAGGCTGGCTGTGCTTAGGGTAGATAAATCACCTTGTCTGGATGGGTTGCATCGCAGGTTGCGAAAGGAAATGCAGATGCAGATAATGGAAGAGTTTGCTATAATCTTCCAATCTTCCCTGGATACGGGGGAGGTGCCAGGAGTAAACAGTGGCAAATGTGACGCCCTTATTCAAGCAAGGGTGTAAGGACAGTCCGGCTAACTACAGGCCAGTTAGATTAACAGCAGTGGTGGGTAAGGTTTTAGAAAGAATAATCTGGGTAAAAAATCAGCAGTCACTTGGAGAGGTTCGAGTTAATTAAGGAGAGTGAGCATGGATTTATAAATGGGAGTTCATGCTTGACTAATCTAACTGCATTTTTTGATGAACTAACAGAGCAGCTTGATGAAGGGAATGTCGTGGATGTTGTTTATATGGATTTTAAGGAAGCGTTTGACAAGGTACCACATAAAAGGACGGTTGACAAAATTGAGGTTCGTGGTGTAGGAGGGTCAGTGTCCAATTGGATAGAAAATTGGTTTAAGGACAGAAAACAGCGAGTCTTATTAAATGATTCATTGTCAGCCTGGAGGATAGTCGACAGAGGTGTTCCCCAAGGGTCAGTGCTAGAACCACTGCTTTTTTTGCTAAAGATAAATGACTTGGATCTTGGAATATTGAGTAGAATATCAAAATATCCCGATGACAACAAACTTGGAGGAGTGGCAAACAGTGAGGATGATATGAACTGCCTGCAACAGGACAATGATAGGCTAGCAGAATGGGCAGACAGGTGGCAGATGGAATTTAATGGTGACAATTGTGAGGTGATGTATTTTGGCACAAGGAATAGGGAGAGGCAATATTTACTTAATGGCACAGTTCTAAAGAGTGTGTTGGAATAGAGGGACTTGGGGTTCATGTGCATCAATCTTTGAAGGTGGCAAGAAATATTGCGAGAGTGGTTAGCAAAGCATATGGGATCTTGGGCTTGAAAAGAAGAGGCATTGAGTACAAAGCAGGGAAGTTATGCTGAACCATTATAAAACTCAGGTTAGGCCCCAGTTAGCATGTTGCTTCCAGTTTTGCTTACCACACTTAAGAAAGAATGTGAGGGTGCTTGAGAGGATGCAGAGGAAATTCACCAGAATGGATCCAGGGATGGAGGATTTTAGTTACAAGGTTGGGTTGGAAAAGCTAGGGTTGTTCTGCCTGTATCAAAGGAGAGTGAGGGGAGAATTGATAGATGTGTTTTCGGCTATGACAGTTTTAAATAAGTTGGCTAGGAAACATTGTTCCCGTTAACTATTGGTACAAGGACTAGGGGACACAGATTGAAGGTTCTGGACAGGAGATACAGGGGGACTGTGCGGAAGAACTTTCTTACACTGATTGGTGATGATCTGTAACTTGCTGTCCATGAGGGCGGTGGAAATGGAGACAATCGAGGATTACAAAAGGAATTTGAATGGGCACTTGAAGGAAATAATTTTACTGGGCTATGGGGATCGAGCAGACAAGTAATAACTCGTCTCCACTCCTAGTATTTCTAAATCCCACACATTCACCATAATGTGAACAATTCTTTCCTGTTGTTTCTCAGATTTGTAAACTTCACTGCATTGGAGTGAAGTGACATCTACTGGCAAGAAACAAGAACTGCCGTGATGAGATCAGCCATGATTGTATTGAATGGCAGAGCAGGCTCGTGTGGCTGAATTGCCGACTCCGGCTCCTCGTTCTTATGTTCATGGAATCATACAGCACAGATGGAGGCCATTCGGCCCCATTGTGCCTCTGCTGACTCTCTAACAAAAAGTTGCAATTAGTCCAACCCCCTGCCTATTTCCCCATAATCCTGGAAAATTTCACTTTGAAATATTTGTCTAATTCCTTTATGAAAGTTATAATTGAATCTGTTTCCACCACCCTGTCAGACAATTCATTCCAAATCCGAATCAGTTACTGGGTAAAAAGATCTTTCCTCACCTCCCCTTGACATTTTTGGCCAATTATTTTCAATCTGTGTCCTCTGGTTACTGACCCCCAGGACAGTGGAAACAGTTTCTCCCTCTCTACCCGATGAAAATCCTTCATGATTCTGAACATCTCCATTAAATCTTCCCTTAACATTCTCTACTCTGAGGAGAACAATCCCAGCTTCACCAGCCTGTCCAGAGAACTGAAACCCCGCATCTCTGGGATCATTCCAGTAAATGTCCTCTGAACTGTCTCAGAAGCTTTGATGTCCTTTCTAAAGCCTGGTGCCCAGAATTGGACACATTACTCGAGCTGAGATCGCGCCAGCGACGCCCACATCCCACGAACGAATAAAAAAACGCTCCCTAACCAGTCCCCAATTCTTAAGCATTTATAGACGCTCCCTGCCCAGTCCCCAAATCTTATTCATTTAGAAACGCTCCCTGCTCAGTCTCCAACTCTTATTCAATTATAGACACTTCCTGCCCAGTCCCCAATTCTTATCCATTTACAGACGCTCCCTGACCAGTACCCAAATTTTATTCATTTAGAGACGCTCCCTGCCCAGTCCCCAATTCTTATCCATTTATGAACGCCGTTTCGGGAAGCCTCACCGGGAAAAGCTTCACCACCGCCATCCGCAGGGATACAGATGGGATTGTTCCATCTTATTGTGGCCCTGAGGCCCTGCTCCAGCTGTGTGAGCCGGCAAAGTCTTCTCGCACTTTGTGAATATCCCGCTCCAACTCCGAACCCGCAGCTCGAGCTGCTGACAAAGCTCTCTACTGCGCCTGCGCGCCCTGCTCCTGTCACAGACAGGGCGGATTCTAGGCCGCTGAGCATTCTGGGTACCACACCTGTCATTAATGCTATTATTTCAGCTGAAAGGTTTTATTACGTACATTTCATGACCTGGTATCGTCGTGAGTGTTTTCTTTTGCACCTGTCAATGCCTGGGAGGATAGAGTCAGCTTCACTTTGTAGCCATGAGTTTCTGGTGTGAGAAAGTGATGTTTAACTCAGTATATTTCAGTTTTTGGTCTGTGACTGTGGGTATTATTCAGTACCTGTTTGTTTCTGCTATTGCTCTGTGAGTTTCACCACATATCTTTCAACAACTTGTATGTGAGCATCAGCTTTTGTCTATATCTATCAGTTTCTGAGAAGTGAGAAAGGGTTTGATTCTATCCCTATCAGTTTCTGTTACATGCATGTGTCTTTAATCTGCACCTCCTCTGAGTGTGTCTTCGTCTCTGTACTTGTAGGTGAATATGTGTTTTGCTTTGTATCTCTCAGTCTTTGAAGTGTGAGCCTGGGTTTGTACCTAATTTCCTTTGTACCTTGCAGTTGGGATATGAAAGAAAGATTTTTACACGTTACCTGCCAACTGCTGCTACGTGACTGTGGGTTTCACACTGTATCTGTCAATTTCTTGTCTGGCAATGCGAAGTTTACAGTGTACCTGTCAGTTTCTAGTCCAGGACTGATTGGTTTTACTCTGTCCCTAGCATTCGCTGGTATGTTCGTGTGGGGTTTACATTGTACCTGTCAGTTTCTTGTATGTGAGTGTTGATTTCACTCTGAAAAGAATCATAGATCATAGAATAGTTACAGAACAAAAGGAAGCCATTCAGCTCATTGTGCCTGTGCTGCTTCTCTGCACGAGCACCTCAGCTCATGCCACAGACTCATGTATTCCATGAAAACATGCAATTTTTCCACTTCAGATAATTATCTTATACCATTTTGAAAGCCATGGTTGAATCAGCCTCCATCACACTCTCAAGCAGTGCATATCAGATCTTAACCACTCGCTGTGCAAAAGAAGTTTTTCCTCATGTTGCCTTTGGTTCTTTTGCCATTCACCTTAAATCGGTGTCCTCAGGTTACAGAGCCGTGAATAATATTCCCCATTGCTTTCTCAGCACTGATGGATTGTGAAGCAGGAGACAGCCAGAAGTCCCACTGAGCCGTACTGACCCCGAGCTGGGAATGAAATGAGATGAAGTTCAATCTTTCACAGCGAGATGCTGCAGAGAGATGAGTCCCGAATCAAAGTCAGACTTTCTCATACTTTTGCTGAATTTCATTTCAAACACTCCTTGTACTCTCTGCTAATGAAGCCTTAAAAAAGGGAAAAACAAAATGGCACTCAAACTCACCACCCTGAAATTAAAAGTTTAATGTTTGACTGACTGAACTGTCACTTCTACTCGGTCTCTTATTGGATGGATGCAACTGTATTCTCCAACTCAGGGGTGGCATTCAAATCCTCCCATGGGTCCACATGTCAGACTGAGTTCCATGTTGTAGACTCAAGCAAAGGAAATCTGTTCAGTTCCAAAACTATCAGTGAGTTGAAGCTCATTACGATCATCATCATCAGAGGTCAGAACTACCTGGTGAAAGAAGACAATCTGAAGAAGGATCCACAATTATTCAAAGGCATCGACAAAGTGAAAAACAAGAAAATCGATGAGTCAATGCAAGCCAAACAGCAGAAACACTGAAGAATTCCATTCCATTCCAGTCCAGAACCCAGTCCTGTTGCTTTTGGAGTCAGGTCACAATTACTGCAACAACTTTATATTCCCACTTGGCTATCTGTACATTTAGTTAATCAAGCTCTTTGAATCCAGCTCTCTGGTCCTCAAGCAGGCTCCATATGGAAATCAATTCCGCCTTCTGCAAGGCTGAAACCAATCAATCACCTTCATCTAAAAATGCCAAAGAAGAGGGGCTTGTCCAGGATTTGAACCCAGGATCTCTCACACATTAATTAATCACTCACCCTAAGCAAGAATCATACCCCGAGATCAACATGCCACTGATATCAGAACGTCCTTTTAGCTCCTGTGGAATTTCACTGGCAGCCAAAGCCGATCATCCAATTATTTTTCAGAGCAAAGCAAAATCTTGCAAATTCTGAAATAAAAACAGAAAGTGTTGGAAATGTTCAGAAACTCTGGCAGAATCTGTGGAGAGAGAAACAGAGTTCACCTTTCAGGGCGTTTACCTTTTGTTTGAGCCATCCTTTCACACTGCTTCTGTCCACCCAATCTCACTATCTATTTTATCTAGATTCCAGCCACTCACTACCTAAATACATTTATCATGAATTCCTCATATCTTTTAATAATGACAATTTTATATTTCTGGCCTTTGCTTTGGACTCCACCACAAGTGGAATCATGTCTCCATCAACCCAATCAAACCCATTCACTATTTCCTCACATTGCAATGTTTCTTTCACCCTGACAGACGATGGAATTTCTGCTGCTTGATTGCAGTTCTTGCTTCCCGCCAGTAGATGTCACCTCACTCCAGTACAGTGAAGGTGACAAATCTGAGAGCACACAACAAGAAGTAATTGTTCACGTTGTTCATTGTTCAGTGAACAGGTCCCTCTATTCCTGCACACTCTTTAGAACTGTGCCATTAAGTATATATTGCCTCTCCCTATTCCTTCTGCTAAAATGCATCACCTCACGCTAGTCACTATTAAAATCGATCTGCACCTGTCTGCCCATTCTGCTAGCCTATCACTGTCTTGTTGCAGGTGGTTCATTTCATCCTCACTGTTTGCCACTTCTCCAAGTTTGGTGTTATCGGCATATTTTGAGATTCTACTCTATATTCCAAGATCCAAGTCATTTATCTGTCGCAAGTAAAAAGCAGTGGTTCCAGCAGTGAACCTTGGGGAACAGCACTGTCGACAACCTTCCAGTCTGAGAATGAATCATTTATTACGACTTCCTGTTTTCTGTCCTTAAGCCAATTTTCTATCCAATTGGACACTGACCCTCCTATTCCATGAACCTCAATGTTGTTAATCACCCTTTTATGTGTCGTTTCTTAAAATCCATATAAACAACATCCACTGCATGCCCTTCATAAACCTTCTCTGTTAGTTCATCAAAACATGCAGTTAGATTAGTCAAGCATGAACTCCCATTTATAAATCCATGCTCACTCTCCTCAATTAACTCAAACCTCTACAAGTGACTGTTGATTTTTTCCCTGATTGTTCTTTCTGAAACCTTACCCACCACTGCTGTTAATCTAACTGGCCTGTAGTTAGCCGGACTGTCCTTACACCCTTTCTTGAATAAGGGTGTCACATTTGCCACTGTTTAATCCTCTGACACCTCCCCCGTATCCAGGGAAGATTGGAAGATTATAGAAAGCCTTTCTGTTATCTGCATCCACATTTCCTTTCGCAATCTGGGATGAAAGCCATCCGGACCAGGTAATCTATCTTTCTGAAGCATCACCAGTCTTTTAAGTACCTCCCTCTCTCAATTTGTACCCTCTCCATTGCCTCTACACTCTCCACTTCTCCTGATATTTTGTCAAATTCCACTTCCTTAGTGATCATTGATACAAGGTACTCATTAACTAGATTAACATTGCCCTGCAGCTCTAAGTATATATGACCCTCTTTGTCCCTAATGGGGCCCACTTCACCGCTGACTACCTGCTTATTATTTATATACTGCTCGAAGATTTTTGGGTTCCCTTTCATGTTGACTGCCATTCTATTCTCGTAGAGATAGGGAATAAGCTAAATATAGAAGATATAAATATTTCCCATCCTTGGGTGAGGTAGAATTTTTTTATGCTGTGAATGGTAATGTCCTGACCCACGAGTGTGGTGAAAGTTGAGACAATCAATGATTTGAAAAGGAAATTGGATGGATACCTGAAGCAAAGGAACTTGCAGGAGGAAAGGGATCGAGCAGGTGAGTGGAACTGAGTCGCTGGCTCCGATAATTGCTGCAGTCACTGCGATCCCCCTTAATTTTGTACAAGGTGACAATGTTTGCATCACGCATGTTTTGAGCCCTTGTTGAGCTCGACTATGGAGGGCTCACTGTCCAGTTCCTCCATGACAGGGAAGTCTGGAATGGCACTGAGAGCTACTTCAATGACAATGTTCTCCGTTATGTGGAGTTCAAGATAATGCTCCACTCACCTTTCCATCTGCTTGTTAGGTTCAGTGATGATCACCCCTCTCTTTGTCTTCAAAAGGTGCTGATTTAGTTACTACTGGGCCCATTGCTTTCTTAATTCCTTCATACATCCCTCTAGCATCCCCGGATTCATCAGCAGAGTTTTAACCAGTATTGATTGGTGCAGTGCCGAGCAGTCTGCAGAGACTTGTTTCTGGCAGCTCTGAGAGCATTTAGATGTTGTTTGCTGGGGACTTGTTTGTAGTTCATGAGGGCTCTCTTCTTAGTTACAGTAACTGACTCCATTTCAGTCCAATCAGCCTCAAACCAGTCAGCATTCCTCCCATCTCTTTTCCTATACACAGTGAGTGCAGAGTTATAGATGGTGGTGTGCAGATGATTCCACTTTGACACTGCACTGAGGCCTTGAGCATTGTTGTCTGAAAGAGCCTGATCGAGGATGTTGAGGAACTCCTGGGTCCTTTCTGGATCAGTGGTTCGGCAAGTGTTGATCAGAAGACGAGCTTTCATCGTGGATGGATGAAGCTTCCTTAGCTGAAGCCTGACCTTGCTACACACCAGGGAGTGGCCATTGTCACAGTCAGTGCTGTGATAACTGCGAGTGATGAGGACACTGCTGAGGGTGGTATGTCTGGTGAAGATAAGGTCTAGCTGGTGACAATGGCATGATCTCGGATGTCTCCAGGACACCTTGTAGCACAGCTTGACCTGGAAGTAGCTGTTCATCACACAGAATCCATGGTGACAGCATAGCTCCAGCAACCTCTGTCCATTTTCGTTCATCTTGCCAATCCCCTGGTGCTCTATGCACATTGGCAAAGCTGTGTAGTCAGTACCCAAGCTTGTGTTGAAGTCTCCTAGAAGGTACAGTCCCTCAGTGCAGGGAATTCTACTGATGGCAGTGTCAAGTGTCACATAGAATTGATCCTTGACATCTGGGGTGGAGGTGAGTGTCGGGACATAGATGCACATGAGATTAACTGGGCCCACACTTGTTGACAAGTGAAGAGTAAGAAGTCTCTCTGAGCCGACTGTGGGTGGTTCACTCATCTGAAGTAACGTGTATTTTACTGTGAAACCCACTCCATGCTCACGAGTTGCCTCTTGGGCTTTCCCCTGCCAGAAGAAGGTGTAGTGTTTCTCTTTGAGGGATCCACTTTGAACGAGTCTAGTTTCTTGCAGCACAGCAATGTCCACATTGAGCCTTGTGAGTTCCTTGTCGATCACAGCTGTCTTGTGTGTGTGATCAACCTGCAGAAGGGTGTCAGTAAGGCCAGGACACATGGTCCTTACATTCCAGCTTGTGATGCGAAGGACTGGTGTCTTCTTTGTTAAGTTTGTTTTTCTTGGTGCATAGATTATCGATCCGCCTGTTGACAGATGACTCTCTAAGCTCCAAGCACCCATTGAAGCAAGCAGGTCGTGGCTTCACAGCACCTAACTGACTGGGGGCTGCCCAGCTTGGAGTGAATGGTAGCTATCCAATGAGACACTAAGAGCTCTCCCACTGTCCGAAGTAACCCCTGGCGCTCATACTCTACACCAATTGAATGAGAGCTTATAATCAGTAACTGTTTATTCCCGGGTTGTGCTCATGTTTAACCACGAAGCTGGAGTGTCCTCTCTAGGGCACAGGCCTGGGCAAACAGTATGGAGACCCTGAGAATCAGGACCCCCTCTCAGCATTGCTCGTATTGTCCAAAGGAAAGGAAAAACCAGTACTGTTTGTTACCAGTTCTGCTGTAGGAGTTGCTGCAAAACTGCCTGATAAGTCACAGGTAACCGCCTCCAGGACTCCACTCCTGATTTACTGTCCAGGTTTACTGCCTCAGCCTTCTTATTTATTTATTTCGAGATACTGTACTGAAACAGGCCCTTCCAGCCCAACGAGTCTGTACCGACCATCAACCACCCATTTATACTAATCCTACATTAATCCCATATTCCTACCACATCCCCTCAATTCCCCTACCACCTACCTACACTAGGGGCAATTTACAATGGCCAATTTACCTATCAACCTGCAAGTCTTTTGGCTGTGGGAGGAAACCAGAGCACCCGGCAGAAACCCACGCAGTCACAGGGAGAACTTGTAAACTCTGCACAGGCAGTACCCAGAATCGAACGCGGGTCACTAGAGGTGTGAGACTGCGTTGCTAACCACTGCGCCACAGTGTCTTCTCGAGACACCCCTTGAGAAGTGAGACTTTTTGCCCAGAGATGGGGCTCTGTTTCTTGGCATCAGGATGGAACCACACACCAGTAGGCCTGTATGACATGCACAAGGATATCACACACTGCCCCATCTCTGGTACAGATCAGAGTCAGACACTTAACAGATTGCAACCCACAAGGACATCACAACCTTCCCGCTCTCTGGGACAGGTCAGTGTGATACATCAAACAAACAGCACCCCACAGGGACCTCATAAATGCCACGTCCCTGTGACAGATCAAGGTCAGACACTGCAAATATTGCAACCACAGGAACATCACAAATTGCCCCATCCCTCGGACAGCTCGGGGTCTGACATTGAACATATTGCAACAACAAGGACATTACTGTATAACTCCCTCCATTCTGAAAAACAAGCATTCACCCTACTTTTTACCCTGCAGCCAATTTTGGATCCACACTGCCACTGCCCCTTTAATCCGATCTGCTTGAATTTTGTTAGCAAGTCATGGAGAGATGCAAAACTGAAACAGGCCCTACGGCCCACTGAGTCTGTGCTGACCAACCACCACCCATTTATACTAATCCTACACCAATCCCATATTCCCTACCACATCCCCACCATTCTCTTACCTACACTAGGAGCAATTTACAACAGCCAATTTACCTATCAACCTGCAGTCTTTGCTTGTGGGAGGAAACCGGAGCACCCAGCAGAAACACACACAGTCACAGGGAGAACTTGCAAACTCTGCACAGGCAGTACCCAGAACTGAACCTGGGTTGCGAGAGCTGTGAGGTTGCAGTGCCAACCACTGTGCCATTGTGCTGCCCCAAGTCTAGTTTTTGGTACCTTTTCAAACACAATTTTGATGTCCAGACACGAAACATCAACTTCACCACCCTCGTCAACTCTCTCTGAAACTTCATCAAAGAAATTAATTCATTAATTATTTCAGACACAATCTTCTGTTAACCAATCTGTACTGGCTGTCGTTTATTAGCCCATGTTCTACCAAGTGACAGTTAATTTCCTCCTGGATAATTTTCTCTAAAAGTTTCCCCACCACCGACATTAGACTAATTGGTCTGTCGTTCCTGGGTTTATCTCTCTTTTTAAACAGGGCTGTAATATTCACAATCCTTACAGACTTATCTTTTAATTCTGGAAAGTCTATTGCAGACAATCACTTTGGGCATGACTTTAACCAATTAAAGCAACAGGATACTTGATTAATAAGTCCAGAGCTTTTATTGAGAGTAAAATAGTACTTAATAATTGAAAGTAAAATTATACTTAACAAACTTGGGGAATATAACTTTACAGCTCTGGGGACTGGTCGAGCTTGGTCTCAGAGTGTCACGGTCCTCTTTGTCCAGTCTAGATCCCTCATCAGGTGGAGAACTTGGTCGATGATCTGAGCCTTTACCCCTGAGGTTTTCTAGTGTTCCTGCACACTGAAACCTTACAAGATCCCTACTTTTAACCCCTGGATGGCCATCACACCACCATGTAAAATAATAATTGGTCCTAGCTGTTGCTAGGTACATTTAATTAGTTCTTAATAATGTCTTCCACTAAGAGCCACCTGTCCTCAGAATCTCAGACATGAGTACAATGGAGTGGTTTCACACTGTCTCCCAATCTGATCTGAAACAAGTTTCCTGTTCATTAGATCAAGACTCTTGAAGGTCACGATGTACCATACCATGGGTTTTATCAGGGGTCCGAGAAAGGTCCATTGTTTGAATAAATTTAGCTGAAACTGCCCTTTCCCACAAAGACATAGAAACTCACAGTAATTAGATTGAACTAACTTTAAATGAAAACCCATTCTCTCTAAAATGTTTATTGATTCATTAATTATAACTCAATCAAGGTTCATTACTTTTACAATCATCTGTTTCAGGATGGGTAGCTACTCATTAATTATACAGGATATAAACGTTAGTACTGAACACAAAATGGTTCCTTTGGTCATGTGTTCATTATAAAATGGCTTTCGTAATGTTGTTAGTTATGACAATGGATACATTATAAAAATGGTCAAGTTAAACTAAGATCGAACTACACAATCTTACCTCCATCCTCCAGTCCTCTGGCATCATTCCCATATTCAAGGAGGATTGAAAGATTGTGGTTCGAGTCTCCGCTATTTCCACCCTTACTTCCCTCAGCAACCCAGGATGCAGCCCATCCAGACCGGGTGACCTTTCTACTGTGAGCACTGCTAACCTTGTAATTGTCTCCTCTTTATCTATTTTCATCCCCTCCAAATTCTCCACTTCCTCCTCCTTTACTGTGACATTTGCAGCACCCGTTTGTTTTGTGACAGATGAAATGTACTTAATTAGTACATGAGCCACACCCTCTGCCTCCACAGGATCTCCTAATTGACCCACCCATTCATTGACTGTCCATATGTTGGGAAAAGACTTCAGTGTTCCCAGTTATGTGACCTGCTAATCTTTTCTCATACAGCTTGCTGATCTCTTTTCCTTTTTCAGCTCTCCTCTGCACTTTCTGTATTCTGCTTGTTTCTCTACTGCATATGAGTCCTCACATGATTTCTCAGTGAATGGTTTTTGAACTATTTTGTAAAAGGATTTAGTTTTGTAAATTTCTCCCTAGCTCCCCTCATGGTCAGGCAGAAAGTTTAACTGCTGTGTTTTCAAACAGCAACAGCTTTATTTGAAAAGCCATTGGGACAGGATTCCGGGTTTTAATCCAGTCACAAATCTGGTTCTGATGTCTTGTGGCTCCAGCTGTCACATGACCTGTCAGAGGATGACCTCATAATTGACCCAGGCATGGAGCTGTGGGTTGATGTTTAAATTGTTTCAAAATAATTTTCCAGAAGGACAATCAAAATGAATCGATATATAAAAGGTAGATTTTGTGAATTTGAGCTCCCAGTGGAAATTCCTGCAGAGTCTGCTGGTTTTCATATCCCCAATTCCCCACAGGAAGCTCTGTGCTCGGAGTCTGTATTCATTACATCAACATTATACAGAATCATTTCATGGGAGACCCCAGTGTGAATTGTAGACAGGTGGGTCAGTTTTAACTTTCAAAGTAACACAGAAGTAAAATACTGCTGATACTGGAAATCTGCAATAAAAACAAAAAATGCTGGAAATACTCAGCAGGTCTGGCAGCATCTGTGGAGAGAGAAACAGAGTTCACGTTTCAGATCTGTGACCTTTCATCAGAACTGAGCTGAAATTGTCTGAGGGACTGCGATTGTGGAATCAATTTCAGGGTCAAAGACATTGTACTTGGTAAGGATAGGAAGATGGAGATTATTAAGTACAGTGCAAAAATATAGATGCTTTTACATTATTTTAATCAAAATTGATTTAAACTTTGTGCTCATGAATCCTATCTTTTGATCACAATGACACTGATGACAATGGAAAAAGCAAGACTTGCATTTCACGACCACAGGACATTGCAAAGCCTTTTACAGCCAATGAAGGAAGGACTTTTCAAGTGTAGTCACTCAACAGTACAATAGAGTACCCGACAATAAAGATGTATAAGATTCTCACCACACAACTGCCAGACAATGACCATCCCAAACAAGAGAGAATCTAACCATCTCCCTTTGACATTCAATGGCATTACCATCGCTGAATCCCCCACTCTCAACAACCTGGGGGTTACCATTGAGCAGAAACTGAACTGCAGTAGCCATATAAATATTATGGCTATAAGAGCAGGTCAGAGACTAGGAATCCTGCGGCAAGTAACTCACCTCCTGACTCCCCAAAGCCTGTACATTAGTCAGCGGTATGATGGAATACTCTCCACTTGTCTGGCTGGATGCAGCTCCAACAATACTCAATAAACTCAACAGGACAAAGCAGCCCGCTTGATTGGCACCCCATTTACAACATTCATGCCCTCCATCACTGGCACACAGTGGCAGCAGTGTGTACCATCCACAAGATGCACTGCAGCAATGCGCCAAGGCTCCTGAGACAGCACCTTCCAAACTCGCGACCTTTATCACCTCGAAGGACAAGGGCAGCAGATGCATGGGAACACCACAACCTGCAAGTTCCCCTCCAAGCCACACACCATCCTGAATTGTAACTCTATCACCGTTCCTTCACTGTTGCTGGGTCAAAATCCTGGAACTCTCTTCATAACAGCAGCACATGGACTGCAGTGGTTCAAGAAGGCAGCTCAGCACCACCTTCTCAAGGCAATTAGGGATGGATAATAAATGCTGGCCTAGCCAGCGACACCCACCTCCCATGAGTGAATTAAAAAAATGATAATATCCTGTAATCCTCCAAAGTAGAAAATACAGATGGAAATGAAAAATAATAAAACAGTCAGCATGGATTTCATAAAGAAAGACTTGATTAACCTTAACTTTGAAAAATCAACAGCAAGAGTAATAAAGCAGATGCAGAAGAGTTTAAGTTAATAAAGCCTCATCCATTTATGTGCTTGAACCATCAAATTAGTTTAGTTTAGAGATACAGCACTTAAACAGGCCCTTCGGCCCACCGAGTCTGTGCCGACCATCAACCACCCATTTATACTAATCCTACACTAATCCCGTATTCCTATCAGATGCCCACCTGTCCCTATATATTTCCCGACCACCGACCTATACTAGGGGCAATTTATGATGGCCAATTAACCTATCAACCTGCAAGTCTTTGGCATGTGGGAGGAAACCGGAGCACCCGGAGGAAACCCACGCAGACACAGGGAGAACTTGCAAACTCCGCACAGGCAGTACCCAGTATTGAACCCGTGTCCCTGGAGCTGTGAGGCTGCGGTGCTAACCACTGCGCCAATGTGCCCCCCCAAATTGTGGGTTAACAAACAAGCACACGAACTGACAGAGCTGGGTGTTGTTCTTTCTAAATTACCCTCAAGTAGGGTGTTAATGAGTTAAAGCTTCAGGTTGCTGCAACCAGAATAGCCATTGTCCACGATCAGTTTTACTGTTAAAAAAAAAGGGTGGAATATTCATTGTGAATCTATAGAAACAGTCTGGTCCTGCACACTGCAGACACATCCACTTCATCACCAACCAGCTCTCCTATAATTGGTGCAGTTATTCGACTTTTCCCCATTCGCTCCATGGAATTACTTTTAAAAGATTTTAAATTACAAGCAGTTTTGTTAATGTTCAGCCTTTGAGAAGAAATCATTCCCTGGCCACAGTGGAGAGAGTATTAAATATAAAACTGTAGACTATCAGGTAACACAGTGAAAGCTGATCAGCTAATCTATAATTACTTACTTTTCTTACTTTTGCTCTTGCTATTCGGTTTTTCATCATTTTCAGCTCCTGACTCCGGATATTATTGTGATTAAATGTGAAAAGATGCACTGTGTCTCAGCCCCGGTATATTGACTTTTTCTCTGTACAGTGCTGTATACACTCAGATACTGACACTGTCTCTCCCTCCCTCAACTTTCCAGCCCTGACGGTGCAGAACGCGCTGCTCAAAGTTACACATTATGACTGTTTGCAGTTGATCAGTGAGAGATTATTAACGTATCCTCCTGCAGCGCTGCCTCGGTTAATAACAGCAGATCGAAGTCACATTTCAGATACAGAAACAGACGCATCAATTATTCACTCTTTCCCAGAGTGAGTGAGGCCGGGACAAGCAGCAACATTCCAGCCCCACACTCTGCAATTACCCAGCACCAGCGGAAAGCAGTGAATACAGATTCAATCAGTGGGTTAATGCCCATTACAGGGATGCAAGTTTCCACGGTCCAGGACAAACATCCCCATACACCGAGAACAAGCTCAGGAAAACCCGGGGGAGTTAATATCCCAATCACTGAGCATTCCAGTAACATTCAACAAGTTCCTGAACTGAGTGAACCTTTCAAAGTACAGAAGTGAGGACGAGGTCAAAAAGGTCTGAACAGTTGAGGTGACTGAGCAGTTCCAGCTTCTCTGTTCAGGTTGCAGCTTTCACTGGAGGCATGTGTTTAAATCCCACTTCTGACAACTTGATTTTCAGTTACTTTGCAGAGCTTCCTTGAAGGTTTGAGGCAGAGTAAATACTGAGGAACGGTTTCTAACTGCTGAAAGGTCAATAACCGAAGGTTATAGATTTAAGGTGACTCACAAAACCAGAAGGAACTTGAGGAAAAATTCCTTTCTGCAACGTGTGGTTAGGATTTCAGTTATGTGGATAGATTGGAGAAGCTGGGGTTGTTCTCCTTCGAGAGGAGATTTGATAGAGGTGTTCACAATCATGAGGGGTCGTGACAGACCCGATAGAGAGAAACTGTTGGTAGAAGGATTGAGACTCAGGTAAAAGCTGTAGCTCAGTCGGTCACACTCACCTCGAAATCACAAGCTTCTGGGTTCAGATTTCACAGCTGACACTCCAGGACAGCACTGAGGGTGTTGAAGGTGCTGCCTTTCAGGTGTGATGTTCAAACAAGACCTGGTCTGCATGTTTGGGTGAATGTAAAAGATCCCATGCTGCAATTTCAAACAAGTGAAGAGCAATTCTCCCTGGTGTTGTGATCAATATTTGTCCCTCAATCAGATCAGTTGGTCATTATCACATTGCTGTTTGTGGGTATTAGCTGCTGCATTTCTGACATTACAACAGTGATTACACTTCAAATGTATTTCATTGTCTACAAAGTGCTTTGATATTTCCAGTGGTCTCGAAAGGTGCGATAGAAATGCAAGTCTTTTATTTCTTTATCACAACACATTGCTGTGTAAAAAATGGTTCTTCATGTCACCTCTGGTTCTTCTGCCAATCACCTGATATCTGTGTCCTCTGCTTACTGACCCTTTTATCACTGCAAACAGTTTCTCCTTATTTAAACGATGAAAACCTCCATGATTTTGAACAAATGTGTCAAATCTCTTCTGAATTTTCTCTGCTGCAAGGAGAACAACCCCAGCTTCTTCAATCTCTCCACATAACTGAAATCCCTCACCCTGTTACCATTGTGGTAAATCTCTTTTTTATTCTTTCCAGGGATGTGGGCACTGCTGACACAATGTGATTCCTGGCAATGGAGCGGCCCGCTGACATCATCGGACTGTGCCAAGCTGTGCATAGGCACAGCTGCATCTTGCCAGGATTAAGTGGCACATGTGTAGGATGATGTCATTGCGCAGCGCCAACATCATCGCATATCTGCGCCTGGTCCATCTTCGCACACGTGCTCTGAAGTGTAATCGGGTATCCAGCCCCTCACTCAGCTGGAGGAAGCGGCTGAATAGGAGACTTTGAGGCTGGAGCTCTCCCCCCTCGGCAACTCGCTCCAGGCCTCGACGCTTCCTCCCCTCAGCCGCTCGCTCCACACCTCGATGCTCCCCTGGACAATAGTTTCCCGCTCGCGTCATGCAGCTCTATGGCCGCTTGCTCTCTGCCCCCCAACCCCCGCTCCAGCCGCTAGCTCTAGGCCGTGCCACTTCCCTCCTCTAGGCCAGTCACTACTCACTCCTACGTCACACTTTGCAGCCCACCATACTTCTTCGGGCGGCATGTGGAGACTGGACAAACTTGGGAGCAAGTGGCCGAGAGAAGGGAAGCAGCGCAGCCTGGAGCTAGCAGTTGGAGGGGAGGGGGGGTGGGGAGTGAGTGAACGACTGGAGAATGGGGTGACATGATCGGGAGACAATCGGCCAGGGAAGTAGCGGGGGGGGGGGGGAACAGCGAGGTCTGCAGCGAGCGACTATGGAGGGTGGAAGCGGCCGGTGCGAAGCAGGGGGAGAAAGCGAGTTGTGCCACTTAGTGGTTGCATTGTCAGCAAACGCAGCCTTTTTTGTCCATCCTTAATTGCCCTTGAGAAGGTGGTGGTGAGCTGCCTTTTTGGAGCTGCTGCAGTCCATGTGTTGTACGTAAACCCACAGTGCCGTTAGGAAGGGAGTTCCAAGATTTTGATCCAGTGACAGTGAAGGAATGCTGATATAGTTCCCAGTCAGGACAGTGTGAAACTTGGAGGGGAGCTTGCAGATGGTGGTGTTCCCATTCATCCAATGTCCTTCTAGGTGGTCGAGGTTGGGGGTTTGGAAGGTGCTGTCGTAGGAGGCTTGGTGAGTTGCTGCAGTGCATCTTGTAGATGGTACACACTGCTGCCACTGTTCACTGGTGGTGCAGGAAGTGAATATTTAAAGTAGTGGATGGAGTGCTGATCAATTGATCTGCTTTGTCCTGGATGGTGTTGAGTTTCTTTGGTGTTGTTGGAGCTCCACTCATCCAGGCAAGTGGGGAGTATTACATCACACTCCTGACTTGTGCCTTGTAGATGGTGGACAGGAGGTGAGTTACTTGCAGCAGAATTCCCAGCCTCTGACCTGCTCTTGTAGCTACGGTATTTTTATGACTGATCCAATTCAGTTTCTGCTCATTGGTAACCCCCCGGAAGTTGATTGTGAAGGATTCAGCAATGGTAATGTCATTGACTCTCAAGGGGAGATGGTTAGATTCACTCTTGTTGGAAATGGTCATTGCCTGGCATTTTTGTGGCGTGCATGTTACTTGCCACTTATCAGTCCAAGCCCAATCTTGCCCAGGTCTCTCTACATGTGGACATGGACTGCTTCAGTAACTGAGGAGTTACTAATGCAACTGAACATTTTGCAATCATCAGTGAACATTTCCACTTCTGACCTTATGATGGAAGGAAGTTTATTGATGAAGCAACTGAAGACGGTTGGGGCCTAGGACACTACCCTGAGGAACTCCTGAGCGATGTCTGGTACTGAGATGATTGGCCACCAACAACCAGCACCATATTCCTTTGCGCAAGGTATGACTCCAACCAGTGGAGATTTTTCTCCTTGATTGCCATTGACTTCAATTTTGCAAGGGCTTCTTGATGCCCTTGGCAAGAGCAGTCACTGTTACCTCACCTCACCTCCTGAATTCAGCTCTTCTGTCCATATTTGGGCCAAGGCCATAATGAGGTCAGGAACTAAGTGCCCCTGGCGGAACCCAAAATGAGCATTGGTGAGTAGGTTATGGCTGTGTAAGTGCTGCTTGATAGCACTGTCAACGACACCTTCCATCACTTTACTGATGATCAAGAGGAGGCTGATCGGGCAGGAATTGACCGGGTTGGATTTGTCCTGCCTTTTGTATACAGAACATACCTGGGCAATTTTCCACATTGCTGGGTAGATGCCAGTGTTGTAGCTTGGCGGGCGGTGTGGCTAGTTCTGGAGCACAAGTCTTCAGCACTGCAGCCAGGATGTTGTCAGTATCCAGAGCCTTCAGCCATTTCTTGATATCATCTGGAGTGAAGTGGATTTAGCTGAAGATTGGCACCTGTGATGCTGGGGACCTCAGGAGGAGGCCGAGATTGATCATCTACTTGGCACTTCTGGCTGAAGATGGTTGCAAATGATTCAACCTTGTATTTTGCACTGATATACTGGTCTCCCCTATCATTAAGGATGGGGATATTTGTGGAGCCTCGTCCTCCTGTTAATTGTTTAATTATCCACCACCATTCAGGACTGGATGTGGCAGGACTGCAGAGCTTTGATCTGATCTGTTGGTTGTGAGATCACTCAGCTCTGTCGATTGCATGCTGCTTCCGCTATATGACATGCAAGTAATCCTGTGTTGTAGCTTCACTCATTTTTAGGTCTGCTTGGTGCTGTTCCTGACATGCCCTCCTGCACACTTCATTGAACCACTATTGCTCCCTTGGCTTGATGGTAATGGTAGAGTGAGGGATATGTCAGGCCATAGGTAACATATTGTGTTGAAATACAATTCTGCTGCTGCTGATGGCCCACAGTGCCTCATGGATGCCCAGTTTTGAGCTGCCAGATCTGTTCATTTCTTCCCTTAGATATAATTGAAAAAAAAAAATTCTGAAGAAATGCATGAACTAAATAAAAAGGAGAGAGAAATAAATACTGACAAAATGGATGGCAGCATTTGGAAGGTAAAAAAAAATCAGTTTTCTTATTGATGAGTGAGAGGAATATATCACACTTTGGAGCTTCTGGAAGTGCATTTACTGACAATCTGGGAAATTGATAGGAAGCTGCTTCACAGTTGGTGGAACAAATTCCCGCCCTTGGGGTGGAGCCAACAGCCGAATCCGTCCAATAACAGACAGAGTAGAAGTACTGTATCAGGCCTTGTTAACTCAGTTGGTACAGCATGAGAAGTTTAATCTCAGGGTCTTGGATTTGAGACCCTTGTTGTGTGGTTGTTCTTCCCTTTTTCAGTCTTCATCAGCAGAGAGTTCAAGGATTGTTTGAAATTAAATTCAACAACATCACCAGATTTCAACTACTCCCACCCTGCCCCCTCCCAGTGTAATTGACAGGACTCTGAACCTCTGCCTTCCCCCTTCCCCTCCCTCCCAGAACTGCGACAGGGTTCCCCTTGTCCTCATTTTCCATCCCACCTGCCTCCACATCCAAAGGATCATCCTCCACCATTTCCGCCACCTCCAGCGTGATGCCACCACCAAACGCATCCTCCCCTCCCCTGTCAGCATTCCGAAGGGATTGTTCCCTCCACGACACCCTGGTCAACTCCTCCATTACCCCCAATACCTCGTCCCCTTCCCAAGGCACCTTCCCATGCAATCGCAGGAGATATAATACCTGCCCTTTTCCCTCCTCTCTGCTCATTATCTAAAGCCCCAAACACTCCTTTTCGGTGAAGCAGCGATTTACTTATACTTCTTTCAATTATGTATACTGCATTCACTGCTCACAATGCGGTCTCCTCTAAACTGGGGAGACCAAACGCAGATTAGATGGAACACCTCAGCTCAGGCCGAAAGCATGATCCTGAGCTTCTGGTTGCTTGCCATTTCAACACTCCCCCCTGCTCTCATGTCAACATTTCTGTCTTTGGCCTGTTCCAGTGTTCCAGTGAAAATCAACCCAAGCTCGAGGAGCAGCACCTGACCTTTTGATTCGGCACTCTACAGCCTTGTGGATTGAACATTGTGTTCAATAACATCAGAGCACGACTGGTGTCAGGCAACCACAAGCATTAACACACTCTTTGCCTTTGTCCCAGGACAGCTTTGTTATTTAATCTCTCCTGCCCTCTGCCCTATCAAACACCTTCCCCTTTGTTCTCTCCCACATGCCCCTCCCCTTCACTTGTTTAAAACCGAATTATTTTCTAACCTGTGTCAGTTCTGATGAAAGGTCACAGACCAGAAACGTTAACTCTGTTTCTCTCACCACAGATGCTGCCAGAGCTATTGAGTATTTCCAGCACTTTTTGTTTTTATTTCAGATTTCCAGCATCTGCAGTATTTTGCTTTTATTGTGTCAGAAAGTCTTTCCTTGATTCAGGACTCTTACCTCTCTCCAGAATCTCGCTGCTAAAGATTGAACTTTATCTCATTTCACTCACAGCTCAGGGTCAGTGTGGCACAGTGGGACTTCTGGCTGTCTCCCACTTCACAATCCATCAGTACTGAGAAAACAATGGGGAATATTACTCACATGTTGTGTTCTGTAACTTTTTACAAACACTTTAATGTATATATTGTCTTCCAAAGCAGTGACAGAATGGTGGCTTTAGTGTGTTGTTGAAATAGCTTTGTTGAGTTCGTGCTGTACTAACAGTTAAACAGTTCTTGGTTCAATTCCAGGTTTTGGCACTTTCAACCTCTCCTGTGTCTTTTTCTTTGGCTCCAATGGTCAAGCTGCATGATTTACTCTGAAATTAGCACCAGAGAACCAAGGCACCAGCGAGCATGAGGAGCTGAAATTAGCACAGATCAAATCCACTCAATATTTCTGACTGAAGATGGTTGCAAATGCTTCAGCTTCATCTTTTGCACTGACGTGCTCAGCACCACCATCATTGAGGATGTGAATGTTTTTGGAGCCTCCTCATCTTGTTAGTTATTTAATTATCCACCACCATTCACGACTGGATGTGGCAGGACTGTGGAGCTGTGATCTGATCCTGAGGGAGATATCCGTGCGTGGAGTGGCGGGATGTATGGAGAGTGATCCTGAAGAGGGTGTCCGAGCCTGGACTGGAAGCTTTCCGTGGAGGTACAGGAGTAGGCCATTCAGCCCCACTGTTTTATAAAGGTTTAGCATAACTTATTTGCTTTTACTCTATGCCTCTATTAATAAAGCCAAGTGTCCTGTTTTTCTTAGCAACCTTTTCAAACCTTGATCAAAAAAGATTGGTGTACATTGTCTCATTCTTCCCCCCAAACTGTATCACTTCACAATTCTCTGTGTAAAATTTTATCTGTTGTGTGAAAGCCCATTTTACCAGTGTGTTTAAGTTCCTCTGAAGTGTGTTACTGTCACTGGCATAGGACGAAATTCACGAGCATTCTTTGATGCTATCTCCGTGGAAAGAGCAATCTTACACACTAGCTCAAATTGGGATTTTGTGTGTTTAGTATCTTTCCTCATCCACCAATATAAGCACACATCTGTCTCATAATGTACGGTCTAAGAATGTGCCAATGTTGCAATGTGGTGATAAATTCTTCAGTGTCACAATGTACTCACCAACTGTTTCACTACTTTTCTGATTTCTGGATCCAAGTTTGTAGCTTTCCGCGATCTCTAGTGGCTTAGGGTTGAGCCTCACTTCAACGAAGAAACGGAAAATTATGATTTAAAGATTACACTGTCAATCATTCACATCTCTGTCTTCTCCTGAACTTCGAGTTCAAATTTGTTTGTGACGTTGAGTCACACGTTAAGACAGCACAGTCTTTGTCTTTGTGAAGGAAGTGATTTGGGAATGGCTGTTTGAAACTGTCCCTTCTTGCACAGAAATTCAGTGCAAATACTTGATCACTCACAATTTCCTTGAGAGAAATTTGTTCACAATCGTATTCGACACGGAAACTGCCTCAGCATTAATCTCACTGAAGCAGAATGTGACCGTGTTGTATGTTTCAGAATGTTGGTGCCGTTATTTGTCGCTTTTAACCGAGACCAGGACACAGGGAAAGGTTCATCCGAGTTTGGTATATATTATCATTCAGGAGGAAGAAAAATCAACAGGAACCAAATAAGAAAACCCAGTCTCCAGATTTGAGAGTCTGTAGATCCGCTTTGGGAAAGTGAATCAGAGCAGAATGAAGGGTGAACAGTCCAACTGCCCAGAAGAGATGAAGTCACAGCTCAGTCAACACGTTCCCCTGGTTTATGATGCTGGAACATTCCTCACACAGAAATGATTCAACCCAATGACAAACATTCTTACAGCTGATAATTTATGCTACTGATTTAAGGACTGTCTCATGTGGTTACCGAGTGACGACGAGAAGATATTAAACTTTGTTCTTTTCAACCTAGCTGTGATGAAGTTTGAATTTTTCTACCTTTTATAAACAGTATTTGAAGGGTCTCGGTAACAATGTTCAGTGTTGATGAGAGTGGGGTCTGGGTGAGAAGCTGCTGAGTGTGACAGGGTCAGGACTGGATGCAGGAAGTTCTCTGACAGTCTCCCTCTATCTCTCTAATGGGTTTGAGTTGATTTACGACTGGTAGCATTTATTTTCCTTTTCTTATTTAGAGATACAGCACTGAAACAGGCCCTTCGGCCCACCGAGTCTGTGCCAACCAGCAACCACCCATTTATACTAATCCTACATTAATCCCATATTCTCTACCACATCCCCACCATTCTCCTACCACGTACCTACACTAGGGACAATTTACAATGGCCAATTTACCTATCAACCTGCAACCTCTCCCACTGTCGGAGTGATGATGTCACAGTCACATGAGATGAAGTTTGGGAGAAGAGAGAGCAGCACCAAGGATGCTAGCTTAGCAGGCTTGATGAGTGTGTTTCGAGTATTGTGTAAATTAGAAAAGAGTTCTTAGTTCTTTCAGCAGGAACTGTGTCCAGAAAATATCGAGAAACTCACTATTTTATTATTCAGGAGTCGGAACACAGATATTAATTCCAAGTGACAGTTCTGGGACCAATTAACAAAAAAAGTAGAGAATAATATTGCTCACTGATTGAAATCCCCCAGTGAGGAGACAGTTAAATAGGTGATCTGTTGGGGCATCCTTCGATCCAAGGTTTCAGCAACATTTAATCTCCCTTTTTGGTGAAATTCTCTGTTATTTGCAACTTTTTTATCAGCTTTGATGGGCGAGTGAAAAAACGGAAAAAATTGAACAGTTCCATCCTTTCTTTTCTTCCTTCTTCTCTTCTTTCCATCAGTTTCTCTTTTCTGTCCCAGATCAATATAATGATGAGAATCCCAATTTAATCTGCTGTGTCTGGTGTTTTATCCATTCCAATCAAAATTTCAACATTCCAATCAAATCTATTTGTTATTCCACAGTGTCTCTCCATATGTTTTATTCTGTTGTATTCTCTCACAGTCTGTTTGATGATCAATGTTACATCTCACTCTCTGTTCTGGTGAAGATCAGAAGCAGTGATATCTGTTTACATCACCCGACAAGTCGGCCTGAGGCTGTGCCTCACTGATCATGTGGAGTTAAAGCAATTCTTCCAGTCAGTTAGTTCAGTTGTCATTTCATGAGAAATTCGGTCATCATGACTTCGTCAGTGACCTAATGGTTCAGGTGTCTGAGTGATGTTAATCATGATGTGATGAAATGATTGTATGTTCCAGTCTTTCCGTGGTGGGTTTTCACACTGAGTAGACACGTGTTGGACATGGTCTGGAAATGTTTCACACCGCTCCATTCCCAACTTCATTTACTGACAGAAGATATATTTCCATCATTACACAGCTGGCTGCACAGCCAGAAGCTGTGCTGAAGGTGACAGCTATGCCTATGCAATTGACAAGGTGGCTGAGAGGTTAAGGCGATGGACTGCTAATCTATTGTGCTCTGCACACGTGGGTTGGAATCCCATCCTTGTTGCTAGTGTATGAACTGTTCAGTGTATTGTTTATGTGTAAAGTCAGCCTCGAAACCTGTTCTTGTCAATGTCCAGACAGTGATTCCAGAATTTGTTGTACTTTATTAAAATTGAGACAGACAATTGGAATTCTTCACCCAAACTGCACTGGAATGAAGATCAAATAGGGATCACGAAACGGAGCAGGATCTTTCCCCCCCTCCTTCCTTCCATCTTTACTTTCTCTGAATTTGCACCAAGTGAAAGACAAATGGGAAAAGCAAATGGCGAGGGAGCAGATGCCGAAAATTATCCTTTGGCAAGAAATTTATTTTCAAATCTTCTTGATAGATTAAGTGAGTGAGCAATGCTTTGGCTGATGGAGTTTAAAATGAGTGGTCATCTAGTACCGACGATAGATCAGAGTGTTTTTTTGTAAGAGGTGAGATGTTAGAAACGGCGGAGGAGCAGAGACCCGAATATTGAATTAATAAAAGCTAGTGGACTGGTAGAAAATAATGTGAAAAGTGAACAGAATATGAAGATTGGAACTCATGTTGCAGTGATATAAAGCTCTGTGCTCCTGAAGTAAATGTCCAAGCCCAGATTGTGGGGAATCTGTGGAGAGTGATTTGGTTTTTATTCATTCTTGGGTGTGAGTATCGCTGATAAGGCTAGCATTTATTACCCATTCCTATTGCCGTTGAGAAGGTGGTGGAGAGCTGCCTTCTTGAACTGATGCAGTCCATTTGGTGCAGGAACACCCACAGTGCTATTGGGGAGGGAGTTCCAGGATTGTGACCCATCAACAGTGAAGAAATGGCTATATTGTTCCAAGTCAGGATGGTGAGTGACTTGGAGGGGAACCTGCAGGTAGTGAGTTCCCATGCATCTGCTGCCCTTGTCCTTCGAGGTGGTAGTGGTCACGAGTTTGGAAGGTGCTGTTGAAGGATACTTGGCGAGTTGCTGCAGTGCATATGGAGATGGTACACACTGCAGCCACTATTTACTGGTTGTGGAGGGATTGAATGTTTAAGGTGGCGGGTGAGGTGCCGATCAAGTGCGCTGCTTTGTCCTGGATGGTGTTGAGCTTCTTGAGTGTTGTTGAGTGGGATGTATTCCATCACACTCCTGACTTGTGCCTTGTAGATGGTGGACAGGATTTGGGGTGTCAGGAGGTGAGATACTTGCTGCAGAATTCGTAATCTCTGACCTGCGCTTATAGCCACAGCATAGATGTGACTGGTCCAGTTACGTTTCTGGTCAAGATGTTGATGGTGGGGGATTTAACGATGATAATGCTTCTGAATATCAAAAGGTAGATTTTTTTTCTCTCTCATTGGAGATTTTCACTGCTTGGCACTTGTGTGGCCAGAAGGTTGCTTGTCACTTATCAGCTCAAGCCTGAATGTTGCTCAGGTCTTGCTGCTTGCAGGCACAGACTGCTTCAGTATCTGAAGAGTTGTGAATCATCATCTAACATTCCCACTTCTGACTTATGTTGAAGAGAAAGTCTTCAATGAAACAGCTGGGATGTTTGGGTCTCGGACACTACCCTGAGCAACTCCTGAGGCAATGTCCTGGGCTGAGATGATTGGCCTCCACTAACCACAACATCTTGTTTTGTGCGAGGTATGACTTCAACAAGTGCAGGGTTTTCCCCCTGATTCCCATTGACTTCAATTTTGCGAGGGATCCTTGATGCCACACTCACTCATGGGCAATCACTCTCACCTCTCCTCTGGAATTCCAGTCTTTCGTCTCTGTTTGGACCAAGCTGCAATGTGATCATAAGAACAGAAGATCGGAAGAACTCATAGCAGGATTAGGCCATTTGGCCCCTCGAGCTTGCTCCGCCATTCAATAGGATCATGGCTGACCTGATCATGACCTCAACCCCACTTTCTTGCCTGCCCACATAACCCTTGGCTCTCTTGTAGATAAAAATCTTGAAGACATTCAATGACCCAGCCTCCACTGCTCTCTGCGGTAAAGAATTCCAAAGATTAATGACCCTCTGATGGAAGAAATACCTTCTTAAATGAAAAAGCCCTAAATCTGAAACTGTGTCCCCTAGTTCTAGATTCCACCACGAGAGGAAACATCCTCTCAGCATCTACCCTGTCAAGTCCCCTCAGAATCTTATATGTCTCAATACGTTCTCCTTTCATTTTTCTCAACTCCAATGAGTATCGGTCCAACCTGCTCAACTTTCCTCATGAGACAACACCTTCATCACAGGAATTAATCCAATGAACCTTCTCTGAACTGCCTCCAATGCAAGTATATCCCTCCTGAAATAAGGAGACCAAAACTGTACACAGTACTCCAGGTGTGGTTTCACCAGCACCATGTACATTTGTAGCAAGACTTCTCTACTTTTATACTCCATCCCCCTTGCAATAAAGGGTAACATTCCATTTGCCTTCCTAATTATTTGCTGTACCTGCATGGTAACTTTTTGTGATTCATGTACGAGGACACCCAGATCCTTCTACACCGCAGCATTCTGTAATCTCTCACAATTTAAATAATATTTTCCTTTTCTATTCTTCCTACCAAAGTGGATAACCTCACATTTTCCCACATTAGACTCTATCTGCCAAATTATTTCCTGGAGCTGAGAGACCCTGGCAGAACCTAAATTGAGCATCGATGATCAGATTATTGCTAAGTGTGTGGTGCTTGATAGCACTGTTGGTGACATCTTCCATCACTTTGCTGATGATTGATAGTAGACTGATGGGGCGGCAATTGGTCAGATTGGATTTGTCCTGCATTGTTTTTTTGGAGAGGGCACACTTGGGCAACTTTCCACATTGTCAAGTAGATGCCCGTGTTGTAGCTCTACTGGAACAGCTTGGCTGAGGGCGCAGCTAGTTCTGGAGCACAAGTCTTCAGTACTAGTGTGGAAGTGAGCAGAAAGGCATGGCACTATGCTTAATGGGAAATATAGCCAAGTTAGGAATAGTAGCTTTGCTGAGCTTTGATTTTAAGTGGCAGAAACCACAATGAAACTGTAAAGACTAGCCGACACTGGTAATTGCAAAGACATCTGTTCTTTCTGGCCTGATTGTGTGACTCCCTGTGGTTTGGAACAAATGGACTCCTGTGAATCAAATGATGTCCATCCCTGTGTGAGTGATAAGGAGTGCTAGGCCCCTCTTATCTTCGTGAACTGCCACTACTTGATGTAGCTGCAGACTGCACGAAACACTCAGGAATGTACACCTAATAGAGATAGCAGGATGCGCCGCTATTACTTGTCACAAGGTAGAGACAGACTCATGATCCATGTAGGGAGTGAGACTAGAATGATTATTGATGATTCCTATGCTCTTGCTAATTAGCTTGCTTGTCCGCTTTGTTTTCTCTTGCTGGTACAAAACAATATTTTATTAGTAACAAGTATGTATTGAAAATGGAGTGCATTGTAACCTCAGTAACAGATGTACTGCATGTCACCACGTGGGTGAAGTCGAATTGTATCGCACTGATTGGTTAAACAAGGGGGTATAGCATGAATCTTAATGTATAAACAGTAGTACCTGTATCAAAAAACTTCACTTATTCTAGTGGACCAGACAGACTCTGGGTGGAGTCAGTGTCGTTGCATTAGAGTAAGTCAGCCGGCTAAATGCGCAAATGAAGTAATTGATTTTACCTGCACATCCGACTCAGTATATTTACTGAACCAGACTGAAGGCAAAAAGAACTCAGATTTACACTAGAGCCGGAATGTTGTCAGGGCCCATAGTCTTTGCTGTATCGAGTGCCTTCAGCTGTTTCTTGCCATTATGTGGAGTGAAGCAAATTGGCTGAAAACTGGAAGCTGTGATGCTGGGGACCTCAAGAGGCCGAGATGAATCATCCACTGAGCAATTTCTGACTGAAGATGGTTTCAAATGCTTCAGCTTCATCTTTTGCACTGACGTGCTCGGCTCCACCAACATTGAGGATATGGATGTTTTTGGAGCCTCCTCATCTGGTTCGTTATTTAATTGTCCTCCATCTTTCATGACTGGATACCTAGTTTCTCAGGGCAGTGTCCAAGGCCCAACCATCCTCAGCTGTTTCATTGATGGCTTTCTCTTCAACATAAGTGAGAAGTGGGAATGTTCGCTGATGATTCACAACTCCTCAGATACTGAAGCAGTCTGTGCCTGAAAGCAGCAAGACCTGAACAACATTCAGGCTTGAGCTGATAAGTGACAAGCAACATTCTTTGATCGGATCCTGATTGAGATATCCGTGCGTGGAGTGGCGGGATGTATGGAGAGTGATTCTGAAGAGGATGTCTGAGCCTGGAGGGCAGAATCTGTGGAGAGTGGTCCTCAAAGGATGTCCGTATCTGGAGATTTAGGATCTCTGAAGAGGGTCTCTGAGCCCATAGTGCTGGGATCAATGGAGAGTGATCCTGAAGGGGGTGTCCGAACCTGGAATGGCGGGATCTGTGGAGAGTGATCCTGAAGTGGGTGTCTGAGCCTGGAGGGCAGAATCTGTGGGGCGTGATCCTGATGAGTGTGTGTAAACCTGGAATGGAAGCTTTCTGTTGAGGTACAGGTGGAGGCCATTCGTTCCCAGTATTTTATAAAGGTTTAGCATAACTTATATGTTTTTACTCTATGCCTCTATTAATAAAGCCAAGTGTCCTGTTTGCTCTTAGCTACCTTTTCAATCCTTCTAACATTGGTGTACATTGTCTCTCTGCTCCTGCACCCAGTTTAGAATTGTAACGTTTCATTTATATGGCATTCTTCCTTCCAATTTGTATCACTTCACACTTCTCTGTGTAAAATTTCATCTGTTATGTGAAAGCCCATTTTACCATTTTTTTTTAAGTTCCCCTGCAGTGTGTTACGATCACTGGCATAGGACAAAATTCCTGAGCATTCTTTGATGCTATCTCCATCGACAGAGCAATCTTTTACGCGAGCTCAAATGTAGGATTTTGTGTGTTTAGTATCTTATTTCACCCACCAATATAAGCACAAATATGTCACGTAAATCTTGTTCACTGCAGTCCCTGCTGCTGTTTGCTGCCTATATTTACAGACTTTAATCTCAACCTCGTCACCATGTTCTCTAATATATCCAGTGGGCATCAGCAGAGAAAATGTTCACCAACCATGGCAAGTGCAAGGAAATGTTTATTTATGTCATTATGTCATGAACATAATTTACAAATTTTTACATGTGTGAATCATCAATATGTGCCTTCATACTTGGAACCCCGTCACAATAAACACTGTCACCTTTCAATGTTTAGCAGACAGGTTTCACGGCCTGATGTGTGTGATTCCCATATTAATGAGTTTGCACAAAGTTCGGGGACAGATGGAGATACGAATAATTTACAGGGAAATCTTTTAAGCATATTACCACATCTCTCACTCACAAAGATCTGCAAACACATGGATTCCAAATGAACCTGAGTACAAAATCATCTAAAATAAACACAGCCAGAGAAACTTGCAATAACCTGTAGCTCAGGGAAAGTACATGATGTTATGGAAGGGATTCTGTTTCTTCTGTTAAAATATATTTTGAAGAAGTCATAATCAAACTGAATAAATGTAGGACCAGTTCTTTTTCAAGAGAGCACCAAAAGAACCAATTTGGCAACTATGTTTAATGGTTGTCACATGATTCAAGTTAAATATAGAACAGAAACCCTGGTACCGGGAGAAATATGGTTAGTGAAGTCAGTCATGCCCCTTGATTGGACAAGCTTGGCAGCAGCAGCGCAAACCTAAGACAGCAGAAAACTCACAACCTTTGGTTGTAGCAGTAAGTCTGTTTTACCTGCTGGAGTGAGCAGCTGATAAATTTAGCCTGAAGAATCGTCAAGGAAGGAGAGAAGACCACAACCCAGTTTGTTTTCCAGAAAATCTTTAAAAGACCCTGAGAAGTCCACTGAGTTAATTCATCTTGTCGCATGTCTTTGAAGAAGGCCTGCTAGAATTAATTCTCAATGCCTTCTGAAAAGAACTGTTCTAAAATACCCTAGTGACCTGTCTACGTATACTCGGAAGTTAGACTGTATTCCAGTTTTGGAGCAACATATCTCATCTGATGATTTCTTCAAAAATGAGCAAATAAACAGCCCAAGAGGTTTTTTTTGTCTGTAACAGAGTGCTGAATTAAAAAAAAAATCCCTTTTATTTTTTCAGCTATCCGGTGTGTGTGTGTGTGTGTGTGCGTGTGGCTCGAAGATAAGAAAAAGCACTTTAAAAGTTGGTAAAGGTGAAAAAGGAACTTTTAAAATTTCCACCTGTGTGTTTATGCTTTACTTCATGACTAGTTAAAACTTGTTCGACAATAAATGGATAATTTTGTTGTTCATTAAAGAAACCTGGTCAGTGTCTTCTATTCTGGGAAAAATAGAGTACATGATTGACTGTATCAGTATGTGGGAAAAGTTCACATAGATGTTGTGACCTGTGGAGAAGTGGGATGAGAATAAAGAGTGCCCTCCTCTGCCCTTAGTTGTCACAGCACTTGTATCTGGCTCAGCAGCTTAATTGGTTCGAGTGTTTGTCTAATAATCAGAAAATCTTGGATTCATATCATGGCTTCAAAAGTTTAGCTATCAATCATTTACATCCATTTTCTTGTGAACTTTAACTTTTCTTATGACTTTCATTCACAAAAGAAAACAGCTCAGTGGTTGCCTTTGTGAAGGATGTGAGTTTGAAATGGCTGTTCCTGCTCGTACAGATGTCCAGTGCTAATATTTCAACGGCAACTGAATCCCCTACAATTTCTTTGAGAGCAATGTGTTTGCAGTTGCATTTAACCTGGAAAACAGCTCAACATTAATCTCACTGAAGGAAAGTGTGACCGTGTTGTATGTTTCAGAGTGTTTGTGCCATTTTGTGTCTCTTTTAACCAAGACTATAACACGACGCAAAGGGGAGGGTTGATCCGAGGTTTAGAATATATTATCATTCAGGAGCAAGAAAAATCAAAAGGAACAAAATAAGAAAACGAGTCTCCAGATTTAAGAATCTGTAGATCCACTTTGGGAAAGTGAATCAGAGCAGAATGAAGGGTGAACTGTCCGACTGCCCAGAAGAGATGAAGACACAGCTCAGTCAGCACGTTCCCCCGGTTTATGATGCTGGAACATTCCTCACACAGAAATTATTCAATCAATATTCATCTGCCGAGTCGGTCTGAGGCTGTGCCTCTCTGATCACGTGGAGTTAAAGCAATTCTTCCAGTCAGTTAGTTCAGTTGTCATTTCATGAGAAATTCGAAGTCATCATGACTTCGTCAGTGACCTAATGGTTCAGGTGTCTGAGTGATGTTAATCATGATGTGATGATATGATTGTATGTTCCAGTCTTTCCGTGGTGGGTTTTCACACTGAGTAGAAACGTGTTGGACATGGTCTGGAAATGTTTCACACCGCTCCATTCCCAACAGGCCATGACCTGATGTGATGGAAATTCCATTTACTTACAGAAGCTACATTTCCATCATTGCACATTTGGCTGCACAGTCAGGATCTGAGCTGAAGGTGACCGTCCTGCCCAAATTTTCATAGAGGCAAAGAAGACATGTGATGGGTTGCTGGCACAAAGCTGGTTGATGAAGTGTTTGAGAGGTTAAGATGATGGATTATTAATTCCTTCTGTTTTACATGTATGAATTTGAATTCCATCTGCATCAACTGTTTATAAAATGTTCAATACATTGATTCTTTGTAATTCACCAGCTTTTGCAGAAAGTAGGACTTAAGCTGTTGCAGTACCTGTTAGAAAGATAGTCTAAGTTATTCTGAAGCCATCTTACAATGTCATCTACATGTAAGCAGGATTTTAAAGGATAAGATGTAGTTTTTAAAAGTCACTTCAATCTTACTCGAGTCTTTACAAAGAAGCTAGGTAAATCTTGATAAAAAGTCATAAATATTTAGAGATCTTTTAAAAGCACTTCAATCTTGTTAATAAAAAGTCAGATGTAAATTTAAGAACTCTGATAAGGCCATGCTAAAAAGTTACATACAATTAAGAAACAAAATACAACATTTAAAATGTCTGAACTCCCTCTTAAAGTTGACCCCTGCTGCTGCCGGTGTCTTCCTGGAATAGTGGAGCTGTTGTGTCAACAGAAAAGTCCTTCCCTAGCAGGCCCTGAGCCTGTTGGGACCGGCTCTAATCCAACCCAGGTAAAAATCAGGATACATTGTGGGCAATGAGCCCAAATTGCTGAACTACAGGTCCCTGTCACTTTAAAGAGTTGGCTGGTGTGATGATGATCAGAGGCTCCTTCTAAGCACATTTCTCACCACCACAACTTCCAGATGCTGGTGTTAGTGTGTGCATGTACTGGCAGTTGCACTGCTGTTCAGACACTCAATAGCAGTGAAAGTCTCAGAGTTCACCGCGATTGGGGCTGTAAAATCCAGGCCAATATCGCACAATCCTATTAGATTTGCTCTCCCTCTGTCCAAAATCAAACTCCATGCAGTGTCTTTCACTCACTCCTGTTTCCAGCCCTGATGGTGCAGAAATCCCCTCTCAAAGGTACACAATCCAGTTGATTTCTGATCAAATACCTGCTTCCTCATTCAATAGAGGAAACAGAGACATGAACAGGAGTCAGGTGCAAGAAAGTTTCACCAACAGAGCAAAGAAAGGCACCAACAAAAGTCACACCTACTTTCCAAATCATTTCACTGTAATATTCTTTCACTTGTTTTGTAAGATGACTGCAATAAATCTGAAAATGAGCACCATGAGGTTTGTGTTCACTAGTCATTTGTTCTCCTGTGTTTGTCTGTCAGGTTTGTAATTCAATTTGTTTTGGATATTGAAGAGAATCTCTTTTCAAGATGATTGCACATCGTACTGTGTTTAAAGCAACCAACTTGTAAAATGGAAGATAATGAATGTTTCAATACCTGTGTGACCAGATTCTTCCAATGCTTTTCAACAGCTAGATTGATGATGCTTGTCATCTGTATCCTGTGGAGAATGGGAGAGGAGAATAAAAACGTGGTGCATGAACAGGACAGACTGTGTAAAATGGGAGCACAGAAATACTGCACCTCATTGAAAGTTGATGAGATTTATTCTAAGTCAGACACCTGTCCACAATGAACAAGTGAATACATTAATTGTCCACTTTCAATCTAAATGGGACTGAGGTTCCAACAGAGAAGTTTTCTGGAAAATACCTGCTGCAGTTTTAAAATTGATGAACTGGAACATCTTCTACTAACTTTCAAATAACTGTAGTGATTGTATAGTTCTCATAGTGGAGAGAAGGAGTTGTTTATAAATATAAGCAGAAAAACACATTTGTGGATTGGTGAATGAGCTTTATCTTTCTGAAATGCATTTGTCCATTGGTTGCAGGTCACTGGAAATTCTTTTTTACATTTCAATTGCAGCAGCAGCAGTTAGCAGCAAAATGTCTGATTAATCAGAGTAGTGGGTCTGGGAAACAATTAAACAGCCGAGACCCTGTAAAACAGAACTCCAAGTAATAGTTTAAATAAGGCACTGAACTGACAGAGCGGTAAAGGCCTGCTCAGGTCAGGAGAAAATACCCGACACGAACCTGACAGAACCACATTGGACCCAAGCCCGACCCGGCACGAGTATCTCCATTTATTCCCGCGCCCGAACCGACCCGCGCCTTACTCGACCACCGAAATGTTCACTTTATCTACCTCCCGATTCCGAACCTACAGGAAGCTGCAGCATGAGCGCAATGACATCATCGAAATGCTCACTTGCTCACTGCGCAGACTCAGAGTTTCCCTCCTTAATGACTCGGACTCCCGGCTTTGGTTGGATTTTCAACTTTTGACACTTATTAAACTCAACTTCCCAGCAGAGTTAAATGTAATACTTACTGTGTGTGTGCGACCCGGACTCAGTCCAACCTGGACCCAGCCTGACCTGAACCCGAAAGCCAGAACCGGAAGAGCGACCCGACATGACCCGAACCCGACACAGGTCGTCGGGTTCAGGTCTGATCGCAGGCCTTGACAGAGTGGAGGTCAGATAAGGATTGAATTAATTTCAATCACTGAATCTAAACAAGAAGTAAATCTGTCAGGAATGGAACACTTTACTGTACCTGTGAGGTTGTGGCACAATGGTAGCGCGTTTGACTCCAGATTAGAAGGTTGCGTGTTCAAATCACGTCAGGTTCAGTTGCGTTTTGCAGCAGCTCCAGTTCCTGGATTTTATATCAGAAGAGAGTTCGATCTGTTGGAATGTTCAGTGAATGGTTGAATTTCAAGATCAACTTAAATAGATTAAAGTCCTGATTTCTGGTTCCGTTCCATTTCCATGCTCAGTTCTTATTTCACACTGTTTTATATCAGAACAATGTTTCAGGGATGTGATGTGTCCATTGTTTGTACAATCGCTCTGTCACCCAGTGTGAGAAATAAAACACAAACCGCCCAGCGTGCGGCTCAAACCCATACCTGGCTCTGTCCAAAGGCCGCTTAGTTCAGTTGGTTAGGACGCAGTGTTGATAACAACAAGGCTGTGGATTTGATCCCCATGTGCGCTGTCACATGGTCAGTCATTAATTTGACACATTTTTGTTACACTTAAAATCCAACTTTTAGATGCAAACAAGTTTACATAAAATGTCAAAGGGAATTTATTTTGAATAACATCCATTGCATCTTTGTCACTGGTCTGGAGTAACACAGAATTCTTTCCAGTTATCTTCCGTTTGCTGATAAACATTGAACTCGTGGCCTGTTCTCGTTAATGGTCACGAGCAGCAAAAACAGACAGAGTGAGTCTGACCACCCAGAGATGTGGAAAAGGCTTCAGTTTGGGACAAATGCAGCAAATCAAATGTTCACCCGGCCCTGAGAGAGTCAACAACTGGGGAAAAGGACACAGGGAGATAGAGAATAAGCTAGAGCAGACAATGTAAGTATTTCCCATCCTTGATATCTCTCTATTCCAATCCAACCTTCAGAGTTGGGTAAATAATTTCAGTGTAAATTGTGCAGCTCAAGAGTCAAAACCAAAGGGTGATGCAGAATAAAGGAGAACTGCCAAAACCCCAGATTGAACCAGGGATCTTCAGTCGAACACTCTCCCAACTGAGCTATTTCAGTCACACAGGCTTGGGATGATAAGTGGCAAGTAACATTCGCACCACACAAGTGCCAGGCAATGACCATCTGCAACAAGAGAGAATCTAACCATCTCCCCTTGACATTCAATAGCATTACAATCACTGAATCCAGCACTATCAACATTATAGGGGTTACCATGGGGAGCCATACAAATAACGTAGCGACAAGAGCAGGTCAGAGGCTTGGAATCCTGAGGTGAGTAATTACAGTGCAGCTGTTGGCTCCACCCCAGGGGCTGAATTTGTTCTGTAAACTATGAAGCAGCTTCCTCTCAAATCCTCTCAAATCAGGTTTATCAATAAATCCTCTTTCAAAAGCCCCAAAGTGTGATATATTCCTCTCACTCATCCATGACTCTTGACTCCTCAAAGCCTGTCCACCATCCACAAGGCACAAGTCAAGAGTGTGATGGAATACTCTCCACTTGCCTGGATGGGTGCAATTCCAACTCAAGAATCTCAACACCGCCAGGACAAAGCAGCCCGCTTGATTGGCACCCCATCTGCAAACATTCACTCCCTCCACCATCGACGCACAGTTGCAGAGTGTGTCCCGTCTACAAGATGCACTGCAGCAATGCACCACAACTCCTTAGACAGCACCTTCCAAACCAGTGACCTTTACCACCTAGAAGGGCAAGGGCAGCAAATGCAGGGGATACCACCACATGCAAGTTCCCCTCCAAGCCACACACCAACCTGACTTGGAACTATATCGCCGTTCCTTCACTGTCGCTGGGTCAAAATCCTGGAACTCCCTTTCTCACAGCACTGTGGGTGTACCTATCCCACATGGACTGCAATGGTTCAAGAAGGCAGCTCACCACCACCTTCTCATGGGCAGTAAATGCTGGCCTAGCCAGCGATGCCCACATCGCATGAATGAATGAATAAAAAAGTAAAGTATCCCTTGTGTCATTGTTTTGGTAGAAAATATAACCCTGGTGGAATTGCCCCTCCCAATCACACCTCACTTCATAGAACATAGAAAATGGAGAAAATTTATGGCACAGAATGAGACCATTTAGCAATCGTGTCTGTGCCAGTTGAAAAAGAGCGATCCAGCCCAATCCCACTTTCCAGGTCTTGGGAATGGGATCTGAACAGATCTCAGAGCTCACATTATGTGAATGTTCTGTTGAAGTATTGGTGAGTGATATACCAGGGGAGATTCACACTGTTAGACACAGTGTGAAATACATTCAAGTATTTATAAAACATCACAACGTGTGAGTAATATTCCCTATTGCTTTCTCAGCACTGATGGATTGTGAAGTGGGAGACAGCCAGAAGTCCCAATGATCCACACTGACCCTGAGCTGAGAATGAAATGAGATAAAGTTCAATCTTCAGCAGCGAGTTGCTGCAGAGAGGTAAGAGTCCTGAATCATGGAGAGACTTTCCCATACTGCTGTTGAATCTCATTTCAAACACTCCTTGAACTCTCTGCCGAGGAATTCAGAGCTGGAGAATGCCTGTAAAATCAGCCTACAAAGGAAATAAAAAACACCCACCGTGGGGCTCAAACTCAAAAATTGAGATTCAGAGTTTCATGCTTTCATCGACTGAGCTCACTGGGCCTGAGACAGTGTCCCCGTCCTGTCTGTTATTGGACCGTGCAGCTGTTGCCTCCACCCCAGGGACTGAACTTGTTCTGTAAACCATGAACCAGCTTCCTCTCAAATCCCAGGTTTATCATTAAATCCTCTTACAAAATCCCCAAAGTGTGATATATTCCTCTCACTCATCCAGAATAAAAGTTACATCTTTTGCTCTTTTTATCTTCCAAACATTGACTTCTATTTTTCACAGCATTTATTTCTCTCTCCTTTTTATGTTGTGCGTTTCCTAATAAACATTTCATTTCAATTATTTATGAGGGATGAAATGAACAGAAGAGATTTTCTGCAATGGTACCAGGGGTGGTTCGGATCTGGAATACACTGCCTGAGAGTGTGCTGGAGGCAGATTCAATCGTGGTTTTCAAAAGGGAATTGGATAAACACCTGAACAGAGAAAATTTGCAGGGGTACAATGAAAGGGCAGAGGAGTGGAATTAGCTGATTTGCTCTTGCAAAGAGCTGTCATGGACATGATGGACTGAATGGTCTCCTTCTGTACTGTAACCATTTGATTCCTTGATTCTAACTCTGTCAAAGTTGTTCTGAACTTGCTCTGCTCCAAGGAGAACAACCCCAGCTTTTCCAGTCTCTGCACACAACTGAAGTTATGAGGAACCTTCCTCCAGACAGAAATACAACTGTTCACCACCACTCTGTGACCCAGCTGTTCACAATATATATCAATGATTTGGATGTGGGGACCAAATGTAGTATTTCCAAGTTCGCAGATGACACAAAACTAGGTGGGAATGTGTATTGTGAGAAAGATGCAAAGCGGCTTCAAGGGGATTTGGACAGACCTAGTGAGTGGACGAGAAAGTGGCACATGGAATATAATGTGTAAAAATGTGAGGTTGTCCACTTTGGCAGGAGGAACAGATGTGCAGATTATTTCTTAAATGGTAAGAGATTAGAAAGTGTAGATGGACAAAGGGGCCTGGGTGTCCTTGTCAGTAAGTGACTGAAAGCTAACATGCAGGTGCAGCAAGCAATTCAGAAGGCGAATGATATGTTAGCCTCTATCACAAGAGGATTTGAGTACAGGAGTAGTGAAATCTTGCTTCAATTGTATATAACCTTGGTTGGTCTGCAGTTTGGAATACTGTGTGCAGTTTTGGTCCCCTTACCTTCGGAAGGATATCATTGCCATCGAGGGAGTGCAATGAAGGTTCACCAGACATGTTCCCGGGATGGCAGGACTGTCCGATGAAGAGAGATTGGGGAAACTGGGACTGTATTCTCTAGAGTTTCAAAGAATGAGAGGTGATCTCATTGAAACTTACAAAGTATTTAAAGGGATAGACAGGGTAGATGAAGCTATTTCCTCCGGTTGAGGAATCTAGAACCAGGGGACACAATTTCAACATAAGGGGAAAGCCACTTAGGACAGAGATGAGGAGAAATTTCTTTACTGAGAGAGTTGTGAATCTTTGTAATTCTCTACCCCAGAGAGCTGTGGAAGCTCAGTCATTGAGTATGCTTAAAGCAGAGATTGACAGATTTCTAAATACAAATGACATAGGGGATATGGAGATAGTGTGGGAAAAAGGCATTGAAGTGGATGATCAATCATAGATTGATAAAATAGATAAGTCCCCTGGGACAGATGGGATTTATCCTAGGATTCGCTGGGAAGCCAGGGAGGAGATTGCAGAGCCTTTGTCCTTGATCTTTATGTCGTCATTGTCGACAGAAATAGTGCCGGAAGACTGGAGGATTGCAAATGTTGTCCCCTTGTTCAAGAAGGGGAGTAGAGACAGCCCTGGTAATTATAGACCTGTGAGCCTTACTTCGGTTGTGGGTAAAATGTTGGAAAAGGTTATAAGAGACAGGATTTATAATCATCTTGAAAAGAATAAGTACATTAGAGATAGTCAGCACGGTTTTGTGACGGGTAGGTCGTGCCTCACAAACCTTATTGAGTTTTTCGAGAAGGTTACCAAACAGGTGGATGAGGGTAAAGCAGTGGATGTGGTGTATATGGATTTCAGTAAGGCGTTTGATAAGGTTCCCCACGGTAGGCTATTGCAGAAAATACGGAAGTATGGGGTTGAAGGTGATTTAGAGCTTTGGATCAGAAATTGGCTAGCTGAAAGAAGACAGAGGGTGGTGGTTGATGGCAAATGTTCATCCTGGAGTTTAGTCACTAGTGGTGTACCGCAAGGATCTGTTTTGGGGCCATTGCTGTTTGTCATTTTCATAAATGACCTGGAAGAGGGTGTAGAAGGGTAGGTTAGTAAATTTGCAGATGACACTAAGGTCGGTGGAGTTGTGGATAGTGCCGAAGGATGTTGTAGGGTACAGAGAGACATAGATAGGCTGCAGAGCTGGGCTGAGAGATGGCAAATGGAGTTTAATGCGGAAAAGTGTGAGGTGATTCACTTTGGAAGGAGTAACAGGAATGCAGAGTACTGGGCTAATGGGAAGATTCTTGTTAGTGTAGATGAGCAGAGAGATCTTGGTGTCCAGGTGCATAAATCCCTGAAGATTGCGACCCAGGTTAATAGGGCTGTCAAGAAGGCATATGGTGTGTTAGCTTTTATTAGTAGGGGGGTCGAGTTTCGGAGCCACGAGGTCATGCTGCAGCTGGACAAGACTCTGGTGAGACCGCACCTGGAGTATTGCGTGCAGTTCTGGTCACCGCATTATAGAAAGGATGTGGAAGCTATGGAAAGGGTGCAGAGGAGATTTACTAGGATGTTGCCTGGTATGGAGGGAAGGTCTTACGAGGAAAGGCTGAGGGACTTGAGGTTGTTTTCGTTGGAGAGAAGGAGGAGGAGAGGTGACTTAATAGAGACATATAAGATAATCAGAGGGTTAGATAGGGTGGATAGTGAGCGTCTTTTTCCTCGGATGGTGATGGCAAACACGAGGGGACATCGCTTCAAGTTGAGGGGTGATAGATATAGGACAGATGTGAGAGGTAGTTTCTTTACTCAGAGAGTAGTAAGGGCGTGGAATGCCCTGCCTGCAGCAGTAGTAGATTCGCCAACTTTAAGGGCATTTAAGTGGACATTGGATAGACACATGGATGAAAATGGAATAGTGTAGGTCAGATGGTTTCACAGCTCGGCGCAACATCGAGGGCCGAAGGGCCTGTACTGCGCTGTAATATTCTAAAAAAAAAATCATCATATTGAATGGTGGGGTGGTCTCGATGGGCTGAATGGCCTACTCCTGCTTCTATGTTCCTATCAGTCTGTAAACTTCATACCCATGCTGTCATTGTCCCTTTTATTCCATGGGCTTCAGTTTTACTGGCAGTCCAGTATGTGACATCATCAAGAAGGTTTTCAATAAGTTAAATGAGGAGAAATTGTTTCCAGTGGCAAAAGGGTCAGTAACCAGAGGATGTATTTATCAGGTGATTGAGAAAAGAACCAGAGGCGAAATGAGGAATGATTTTTTATACAGTGATGTGTTGTGATCTGGAATGCACTGTCTGATCGGGACTTGAAAGCAGATTTAGTGGTAACTTTGAAAAGCAATTGGGATAAATACTGGAAGGAAAAATGTACGGATTACAGGAAAAAGCTGAGCAGCAGTTCTAATTGGATAACACAACCAAAGAGACAGCACTGACACAATGGACCAAATGGTCTCCTTCTTTGGGTATCATTCTATGGTTTTATGAACATAATGTTGGTACAATTGCTTGAGTTGGAAGGGAAGTGAACCCAGATTCCGGGTATTCTGCACACCAGACCCAAACCAACTGAAAAAGCCTGTTGTTTAATCTTTGTTTTTCACACCAGCTTCTCCTCGCTCTTTCTGTGTTTCCAGCCTGGTCTGTTCCTCTGACCTTCATTCCTGACACTCTATTGAGAATGGCCAACTCACTGCACCTCTTACTCACACCGTCACTCCACCCCTTCACCCACTTCCAAACCTCTCTGTTGAAAAGTACCTCACATCTGCTCCTCTGCTCCATTAATATAACAGGAAAACATTTTCAAACAGACATTTCCAGATAGTGAACGTTCCAGTAAGACAAGGTAAAGAGCAGATTCATTCACTTTAAACACAGAGAGAGCAGCTCTCCCTGTTCAGTCCAAGGAGCAGATGTAGTTTCACTCCCATTAGTCTTAGAGACATGGGCCAGAATTTTAAGGGACCGTTGGAGACGGGAATGGAGGCCGGGGAGGGGGAGGGGGGTGTATAAAATAGGGATGGAAGCTGTTGGACCGGATTTTTCTGTCGGCGGCTGACATGGACGGCAGACTTCGCACATTCACACGGCAAGAAGGCATTTAAAGTATTTATGAGTCCAATTGTCAGCAATTTTATTCACTGGATCCAATTGAACTAATAGCACACGGGAACCACGGGGCTTCAGAGCCTCGCCTGGTTAAAGGAGGTGACTGGGAGGTGGGTGCTGAGTGTTGGCTTCACTGGGAAGCAATCGGGTGAGGCAGCGTAACTTGGCAGTAAGGGTGGAGGGGGAAAGGGCATCGGGAAACACTGTCAGGAGTGGGGGCCAATGTGCCAGCTCTGCAGGGGGAGCCACACCAGGGTACCATTGGGGCAGTGCCACCTCATTGAGGGTGACAAGTGAGGTAAATGTGGCTGGGTGTTGTTTACTGTGAAGGCCTTACACTCAGGGAGGGGCAACCTGTCGTGGGCCTCATTCAAGGCTCACATTGAGGAGGAGGAGGAGTAGAGAGGAAGGGAGGGAAGCGCAGGCACCAGCAGGGACACCAGAGCAGCTTGGGGGCCCATAGGAGGGCCAGCCTCGAACAGGAGGCTGGAGAAGGAGGCAGAGGAACACGTCAGCCGAGGTTGAACTACCTGCAGATGTCCGAGTGACAGTGTCTCCACAGACTGCACCTCTCCACGGAAGTTGTCACTGATCTCTCGGCCATGATGCAGCTGTGACCCATGGGACTTGGAGGGCACCTGATGCCAGTGTCACTGAAGGTCACCGTACCACTGAACTTCTGGTCGACCAGATCATTGTGGGAATCCACTGGAGATATGTGAGGAACCCACACAAGGATGCACAGGAGAGGTACAACACCTGCTGCGGGTCAACCCGCGTGACCATCAAGGAGGCCATTGGTCTCCTGAAGATGAGATTGAAGTGCCTGGATTGTTCCAGTGGAGCCCTTCAGTATGTCCCGGCGAGGGTCTCGTATATCGCGGTGGTTTGCTGTGCACAGCACAATCTGGCACTACAGAGGGGTGAGGTGTTGACTCGTGAGGATATCATGGAGTGCGATGTCTCCTCTGATGATGAGGATGTGGAGGAGGATGCTGCTCCGGTAGTGCCAGATGAAGGACCTCAGGCACAGCAGGAAAGCCACCATGAGATACACACAAGGGAGCCACGAGACACCCTTATACATTCACGTTTCCTTTGAGCCTTACCACCTTCTGGAACCACAGCAATAAAGTCTTAGCTTTAAACAGCCCTGTTGTCGCATCTTTCCTTCTATACTACAGCGCCCAGGTACACATCGCACAGTGACAAGGCCGAAGCTTTGTGAACTCAGGGCTTGGTCCCTCACTTCAAGCCCCTTGGGAGGAAGGGTTTAAATGAAGTCCCAAAGGGCATCAACAATAGGAAGGAGACATAGTGAGAGAACATCATTTCTTTCTTCCGTGTGACACCAAACACAACCCTATCCATCTGGAATGTACATTCACCCGTGAATCCCTCAGTGAATCTAGGTGCTCTTCTTAAATCTTTTCCGGGTGCTCCTACGTGGTGCTCCCCCTGCTCTGGCAGCTGAGGTGGAGACAGGCTGCTGACCTTGCTGCCCCAAGGCTTGGGATGACATTGGTGGCCGTCCTCTGGCTGCCTGAGGCCTGGAGGGCCCCGGCACACTGAGGGCCTCCTGCACAGGTACAGGGACACCCCTCTGTCATCGAGGATGATGGAGGCAGGCACTGGCATCACTGGTGTCACTGGCAGAGGGACTTTCGAGCTACTGTCCACACCAGGAGCACCCTGAGAGGAGACCCCAGATGTGGCAGCCAGCTGCTCCTCCCCCTTATGAGACACACTTGTACCTCGCTGCTGACCTGAGAGGGACGTGGCCCTGGTGGAGAATTCAGGTGCCTCGTCCCCCCTCTCACCTTGTCACCGCTGGATGGAGCTCATGGACAAAGTGATGGAGTGCAGGTCTGCGCACATCTCCGGCAGCCACTGATTGGTCGGCTGGATCTGGCCCTCCATGATAGTCACCAATCTCTCAATGGAGGAAGCCAGACACACCCCCATCAGAGACAGTGCAGCACCCAAGGCCTGGATGGACTCCTCCATCGTCCTTGTTTGGGTACACTTAGCCTCTGGCAACTCTGCCACATGTTACCTGACCTCTCGCTGCAGTTGTAGTATTTCCCGTGTTGCTGGTGACACCAGAGGCATGTCATCAGCCTGGGTCTCAGTGTGGGCCTGGCCTCCCACAGACCGCCAACGGTCAGTGGCCTCGGCTGTCACAGCCTCCGTCAGCTGCCCGGGCCTGTCTGTGATGTGCTCATCAGTTTGCTTGAGCGTTTCTGTTCTTGTGGAGGGTGCAGGGGAATGATGTGATGGTGCACCATCCGAGGCACCCTCCTCCTCCTCAGACGTGTCCGGCTGTCTCCCAGTCTCTCCAGCTCTTTGCTTTTTTCATTCATCTGGGCCTTCATGAGAAAACAGGGACATTGAAGGGTTAGGGTCTTCCCATCGTGACATTCCAACCACTCCTAACGTGCAGCTCCATTGATGCAGTGGTGAACAGATGAGCGGTGTGGCTCCTATGCAGCGGATGCTCCCTTGTGCCCCAGGAGATGTTCACTCACTCTCGTGGGTAGGTGCCCCTGTCTCTCCATCAGCTATGGAGCAGCTGCTTTGCTGCCCTGCCTGTTCCATGGCCTCCTCCTCCATCGGGATGAGGACATGGAGATAAGGCACTCCACTGCCGGTCTTGACACGCTCTTTCCGATTGTGGGATGTCTTCTCCTGCAGCCACTATGATGAACAAAGTTAGTCTCCCAGCGGGGACAAGCCCAACATCTCTGATGGTGATAGTCCAGCAGTCCATGATGTGGACACACATATTCCTCCTGCATGCGGCCCCTCTTGAGGGACTGTGTGAGGTTATACAATGACTGACGTGCGCCTCGCACCAAGATGCAGCCAAGCCTCAGGCAGCATGTCCTGCTGCCCTTCCCCAATACACATGACTGGGTGGTCACTCCCTTTCCACCAAACACTCCCTCTCACTCTGCCACATGCAATGTCCAAAGGGTCCAAAGTGTTTTGAGTTCTCACCTGAGCAGCCTGGATCAGGTCATTGACTCACTTCCTGCACTGGATCCATGTCCTAGGGGTGACCCCACGTCTGCTGACCTCACCTACTATCTCCAGCCAGCTTTGCTTGGTCAGGTGGACAGTCTCCACCTCCCATCCCTGGGGAAGAGGATCTTCCACCTTTCTCTTGCCACCTGGAGGTGAACCTGCAGGGAGGCATCGCTAAACCGTGGAACCATGGTCACTGCAGGCTCAGCATTCAGGCTGCAGAGGCAGCAGAACGGGTCCTGGGGCAGCAGAGGTAACAGAACGGGTCCAGGGACAGCAGAGGCAGCAGAACGGGTCCTGGGGCAGCAGAGGCAGCAGAATGGGTCCTGGGACAGCAGAGGCAGCAGAACGGGTCCTGGGGCAGCAGAGGCAACAGAACGGGTCCAGGGCAGCAGAGGCAGCAGAACGGGTCCTGGGGCAGCAGAGGCAGCAGAACGGGTCCTGGGGCAGCAGAGGCAGCAGAACGGGTCCAGGGGCAGCAGAGGCAGCAGAACGGGTCCTGGGACAGCAGAGGGCTCTCAGGAAGACACTCCTTTAAACCAGGCAGCAGTGAATGCAGGGCTGGCAACCCTTTAAATATGGTGCCAGCACCTGCCGTTGTGTCAGATGTCGGTGCCATCGGCACCTCGTTCCCGACATCTGGTCCTTGTTTACAGGGACCCCACGCCTCCCCTTCATTAATTGGTCGGCTGCTCCGTGATCGGAGTCGGTCGGCCACATTTCACTCGTGTGGTGACGACACCTGCTTCCGGTGCCTCTGCCGAGAGCCGCACCGTTAGTTTAAAATTCAGCCCATGGGATCAAGAGTGCAAAATCTCCCCTCTGATTCTCTCTACTTAAACTGATGGTGACACCAAATTAAAACTGATGAAACCAGGGATTGTATCCTGGTTCTTCAATCTAGTGTTCTCCCAACTGAGCTATTCCAGCCTCACTGAGAACTCATCTTCATTGGAGACAAATATAACTCCAGGCGGAATTTCCCCACCCGTTCATTCCTCACTTCAGGGGAATGGGACCCGACCAGATCGCGGAGCTCAGATTATGTTAATGTTCTGCTCTTGATATCTTAATATTATCTTGCGTTTGAGCCACTTTTAATCAGGTTCACGGACAAATTCTTCCATCATCCCTTCTCCCACATTCTCTCTCTCTCATTCATTCTTTATTCCTCACAATCCAGAAAGGGTTAGGAATCAGAGCTCACCTCCAAACCCTCTGCACACAGACCTCTGTCTGTCACCCTGTTTGATCCAAGAGACCAGTCAATAAATTACACTCTTTATAAACACAGAAAGCTGCCTCACAGTGTTGGACACAGAGTTAAATACACTGAAGTCTTTTGAAAAAAGTTCTTCTTACGTGTTGTGTTACTGAGCCCACAGAGCAGGACAGGCCCAGGCTCCAGCCCCAGCCCAGCCTGTGCTGTGTCAGCTGATGTCACCTGGTGTGATCCTGAGCCTCATGGAGCAGGAAAGGGCCTGGTTGTATTCATGGCCTGTGTTGAGTTAACTGAACCCACCCAATGTGGTAGGATCCACACAGAACAGAATGGGCCCAGGCTCCTTCCTCAGCCTGAGGGATGATAGTTCTTCTCACACGTTGTTGTCCAGAGCCCCACACAGAACAGGAAAATCACAGGCTCCATCCCCGGCCTGTGGTATTTTACTTCATCACTCCTGGTATGGTATGGAGCCCCCAGAGCAGGAAAGATCCAGGTTCCATCTTCGGCCTGTGTTGACTTAGCTGATCTGACCTGGTTGGCACTGAACCACAATCAGGGGAGGATGGGCCGAGGCTCCATGTCCTGTGGTGTGTTAGTTATTCTCATTTGGTGAGGTACTGAGCACCATATAGAGCAGGAAGGACCTGTGCTCAGTGAGCTGATCTCACCTTGTGTCGTCCTGAGACCCACACACAGAGCAGGACGGGCCTAGGTCTAATCCTCAGCCTGAGTTTGATTAGCTGATCTCATCCAAAAGATTTTGATAAGGCTCCACACAAGAGGCTTCTCTATAAGATTAAATTCCCTGGTATCAGTGGTAATATATTGATCTGGATTGGGAACTGACTGGCACGATGTTGGCAGAAAATAGTTACAGATGGATCTGGATCTGTTTGGGTGTAGGTGTAGGGCGCACCATCTGTAAATTTACAGATGATTTGAAGATCTGTGCGAGTGTTCAGACTGTAGACGATGCTTGACTGTTTCAGGCTGATCTTAATGTGTTGGGAGATTGGGTTCATGACTGGTAAATGATGTTTAATTTGGGTTCTTTTGGGCCTCCTTATCTCGAGAGACAATGGATACGCACCTGGAGGTGGTCAGTGGTTTGTGAAGCAGCGCCTGGAGTGGCCATAAAGGCCAATTCTGGAGTGACAGGCTCTTCCACAGGTGCTGCAGAGAAATTTGTTTGTCGGGGCTGTTGCACAGTTGGCTCTCCCCTTGCGCCTCTGTCTTTTTTCCTGCCAACTACTAAGTCTCTTCGACTTGGGTAAGTGCAGTGTTATTCATGTGGACAGGGCGAATGCTCAACATTCATACACCCTTCAGGGAAAAACATTAAAGCGGTGGAGAAAGAAAATAATTTTGAGCAGAGATCTGGATGTTCTGGTGCACAGATCTCGAAAGGTACAGCAACAATGCTGTGAAGTGATAGTTGGAGCAAATAGAGGGTTGGGCTGCATTCAGAGGACAATTGCATATAAGATGAGGCATATTCTTTCATGGGATGTGAGCGACACTGGCAAGTCCAGAATTTGTTACCCATCCCTAATTGTCCTTGACAAGGTGGCGGTGAGCTGCCTTCTTGAATTACTGCACTCCATGTGGTGTAGGTACACCCACAGTGCTGTTAGGAAGGGAGATCCAGGATTTTGACCCAACATCAGTAAATGAACAGCGATATTGTTGCAGATCAGATGGTGTGTGACTTGGAGGGGAGCTTGCACATGGTGGTGGTTCCATGCATCTGCAGCCCTTGTCCTTCAAGGTGGTGGAGGTCTTCGGTTTGGAAGGTGTTTTCGAAGGAGCCTTGGTGAGTTGCAGCAGTGCATCTGGTAGATGGTACACACTACTGCCACTGTGCGTCAGTGATGAAGGGAGTGAATGTTTAAGGTGGTGAATGGGCTGACAATCAAGGCGGCTGCTTTCTCCTGAACAGTGTCGAGTTTCCAGAGTATTGTTGGAGCTGCACTCATCCTGGCTTGTGCCTTGTAGATGGTGGACATGTTTTGGAGAGTCAAAAATCATATAATTGTTACAGTGCAGTAGGAGGCTATTCAGCCCATCGTGTCTGCATAGAATCATTGAACATAGAAAGTTTACAGCACAGGAAGGCCATAAATCGGGCCACCCAGCGTAATCCCATTGTCCAGCATTTGGACCGTAGCCCTGCAGGTTCAGGCACTTGAGGTGCACATCCAGACTCCTCTTAAATGAGTTGAGGGTTTCTGCCTCAACTACCCTTATAGGCAGTGAGTTTCAGACCCCTCGCACCCTCTGGGTGAAAAAACGGTTCCTCATCTCCCCTCTAATCGTTCAACGAATCACTTTAAATCTATGCCCCTTAGTCATTGACCTCCCTGCTGAGGTAAATAGACCCTTCCCATCCACTCTACCCAGACCCCTCACAATTTTATACATTTCAATCAAATCTCCCCTCAGCCTCCTCTATTCAACCCCAGCCGATCCAATCTTTCCTCATCGCTGCATTTTTCCAGAGCTGGCAACATCCTCGTAAATCTCCTCTGTAACCTCTCGAGTGCAATTACATCCTTTCTGTAATGAGGTGACCAGAACTGCACACAGAACTGAAGTTGTGGCCGAACTAATGATTGATACAGTTCCAGCATAACCTCCCTGCTCTTATATTCTATACCTCGGCTGATAAAGGAAAGGATTCCATAAGACTTCTTAACCAACTTATCAACCTGTCCTGCTACTTTCAGGGATCTGTGGACATTCACTTCAAGGTCCCTCACTTCCTCTACACCTCTCAGTATTCTCCCATTAATTGTGTATTCCTTTGCCGTGTTTGACTTCACCAAATGCATCACCTCACACTTCTCCAAGTTGAATTCCATTTGCCACTTTTCTGCACACCTAACCAGTCCATTTTTCCAGCTCTCCTAATGAGCATTTCACCTCGTGCCTTGAGCTGAATTATTCATTGCAGTATTCTCACTATCTGTTTTAACCTTGTAGCCACAGTTTTTATATGAATGGTCCAGTTAAGCTTCTGTCAATGGGAACCCCCAGGATGTTGATGGTGGGGGGGATTCAGCGATGGTAATGCTGTTGAACATCAAAGGGAAATGGTTATATTCTCTCTTGTTGGAGATGGTCATTGCCTGGTACTTATGTGGTGTGAATGTTACTTGCCACTTCGCAGCCCAAGACTGAATGTTGTCCACGTCTTGCTGCTCCTGGACACGGACTCCTTCAGTATCTGAGATGTTCCGAATTTGTCCTTTTATGAAACCTTGGTCAGGACTCACTTGGAATATTGTATCCAGTCTTGGTCTCCTCACATGATGGGTGATATTGAGGCTTTTGACAGGGTACAGAGGAGAGACATTAAACTAATTCCCAGTATAAGACATCTTCGTTATCAAGTTAGACTAAAAGAGTTGGGACCCTACACCTTAGAGAAAGCTAGACTGAGGGGTGATCCGATTCAGGTTCGTAAGTAATGAAGGGTCCAATTTTGCATGGGAGAGGAGTCATAATTGTATATTGTGAAAGGCCAGATGTCACCCGGATCACATTAAATTTCATTTTCAGGATTGGGTTAATGAATCCAGATAGCCGAGTGGTTAAGGTGCTGGACTTAAAATCCAATAGTTGTGTGCTGTGTGTGTTTAAACCCTGCTCCTGGTATCTGTACTTGCAAAATGTTACGTGTTGTTTCCCTGACTTTTGCCTTGCACCATCATCTCTTCTGTCATTTCATCACTCCTGCCTTCCAACCGATCACAGCTTCTTATTATTTGCCCCAGCACCATTCCTTGTCTCTGCTCTTGCTTATAAGCTGGTAAACCTTGAACTTAATCTCCTCTGTACGCTCACAATGACCTTCTCATCTTTCCTGAACTGTGGTTCCTCACAGGATCCGCTGCCTCTCCGACTCCCCTCCAGGTAACTGAAGGCCCTGAGCCTGGGTCTTGCTTTATACGCTTGCTGGTAGTTGAGTCCTTGCATTTCCAGACTCCTCCAGGAAGGGCTTGCCATAATCTTCCAATCTTCACTGGATAAGGGGATTGGAGAGTGGCAAATGACACCCTTATTCAAGAAAGGGTGTAAGGACAGTCCAAGCAACTCCATGCCAGTTAATTTAACATCAATGCTGGGTACGGTTTCAGAAATGATAATCAGGGAAAATATCAATGGACATTTAGAGAGGTTTGAGTTAATTAAGGATATCCAGCATGGATTTGTAAAAGGCAGATCATGCTTCACTAATCTAATTGATTTTTTTGATGAAGGAGCAGAGAAGTTTGATGAAGGAAATGCAGTGGATGTTGTTTCTATGGATTTTACGAAAGCATTTGATAAGGTATCACATAAAAGGCTGGTTAACAAAATTGAGGCTCATGGAATAGGAGGGTCAGTGTCCAATTGGTTAAAAAATTGGATTAAGGGCAGAAACAAGCAAGTTGTAGGAAATGGTTTCTTTTCAGACTAGGGGATGGTCGACAGTGGTGTTCCCCGAGGGTCAGTGCTGGGATCACTGCTTTTCTTGCTATGTATAAAATATGTGGATCTTGGAATACGGAACAGAATCTCAAAATTTGCTGACAATACCAAACTTGGAGGTGAGGCAAACAGTGAGGATGATATGAACCGCCTGCAATAGGACAGAGACAGGTTAGCAGAATGAGCAGAGAGGTGACGGATGGAATTTAATACTGTTAAGTGTGAGGTGATGCATTTTGACAGAAGGAATAGGGAGGGGCAATGTATACTTAATGGCACAGTTCTAAAGAGTGTTCAGGGACAGAGGGACCTGGGGATGCATGTGCATCGATCTTTGCAGGTAGCAGGGCATATTGAGAGAGTGGTAGTAAAATATATGGCATCTTGGGCTTTATACAAACATACAAGCATACGAACATATGAATTAGGAGCAGGAGTAGGCCACTCGGCCCTTCAAGCCTGCTCCGCCATTCAATAATTTCATAGCTGAACTGATTACCCACATTTCCAGCTACCCCTGACCACCCCCTTGCTTATCAAGAATCTATCTACATCTTCCTTAAAAATATTCAAAGGCTCTGCTTCCACCGTGTTTTGAGGAAGAGAACTGCAAAGACTCACAACCCTCTAAGAGAAAAAAATTCTCCTCATCTCTGTCTTAAATGGGCGACCCCATATTTTTAAACAGTGACCCCTAATTTTACATTCTCCCACAAGGGGAAACATCCTTTCTACATCCACCCTGTCAAGACCCTCAGGATCTTATGTGTTTAAAGCAAGTTGCCTCTTACTCTTCTAAACTCTGGCGGATACAAGCCAAGCCTGTCCAATTTTTCCTTGTAAGACAGCCCACCATTCCAGGTATTTGTCCAGTAAACCTTCTCTGAACTGCCTCCAATGCATTCACATCCTTCCTCAAATAAGGAGACCAGTTCTGTCGACAGTACTCCAGATGTAGTCTTACCAATGCCCTGGATAGCTGAAGCATAACCTCCCTACTTTTGTATTCAATTCCCCTCGCGATAAACGTGAGCATTCTATTAGCTTTCCTAATTAAGTGCTCTACCTGCATACTAACCTTGGGCGATTCATACACTAGGACACCCAGATCCCTCTGCATCTCAGGGCTCTGCAATCTCTCACCATTTCGATAATATACTTCTTTTTTATTCTTCCTGCCAAAGTGGACAAGTTCACACTTTCCCACATTATACTCCATTTGCCAGGTTGTTGCCCACTCACTTAACCGATCTACATCTCTTTGTAGCCCCCTTATAAGAACATAAGAAATAGGAGCAGGAGTAGGCCATTCAGACCTCAAAGACTGCCCCACCATTTAATAAGATCAGGGATGATTTGCCCCCGACCTCAACTCCTCTTTCGTGCCAGCTCCTCATAGCCCTCAACTCCCCAATATTTCAAAAATCTATCTACCTCCTCTTTAAATGCTTTCAGTGATTTAGCCTCCACAACTCTCTGGGTAGAGAATTCCAGACATTCACTACCCTCTGAGAGAAGAAATTCCTTTGCATCTCAGTTTTAATTGACTGTCCCCTTATTCTGTAACTAAGTCACCTAGTTTGAGATTCCCCCACTAGTGGAAACATCTACCCTGTCAAGCCCCCTCAGAATCTTATACATTTCAATAAGATCACCCTTATTCTTCTAAACTTTAATGTATAAAGGCCTAACTTGTTAGCCATTCTTGATAAGTCAACCCCTTTCTCCCAGGGATCAGCCGAGTGAATCTCTTTTGACTGTATCCAATGCCAATATATCCTTTCTTAAATACAGGGACCAAAACTGTCCACAGTACTCCAGGTGTGGCCTCACCAACACCCTGCACAGCTTTAACAAGACTTCCCTATTTTTAAACTCCAACCCCCCAGCAATAAAGGCCAAAATTCCATTTGCCCTCTTAATTACTTGCTGCACCTGCATGCTAACTTTTTGTGTTTCAATCACAAGAACACCCAGATCCCTCTTTTTTGGAGTCTCTGTCTATTTAAATAATAGTCTGCATTTTGATTGTTCCGACCAAAGTGTATGACCTCACACTTTCTTACATTAAACTCCATCTGCCAAGTTTTTGCCCACTCACTCAACCTATCTATATCCCCTTGCAGATTCCTTATGTCTTCATGACAACATGCCCTGCCTATTTTTGTATCATCAGCAAATTTGGATATATTACACTCTGCCCCCTCCTCCATGTCATTAATATAAATAGTAAATAATTGAACCCCAAGCACTGATCCTTGTGGCACTCCACCAGTCACATCCTGCCAATGAGAAAATGGCCCATTTATGCCTACTCTTTGTTTCAAGGAATTGGTAACTCGTGTGTGCATCATCACTTCAGGAAGTGATGTCATACAGTATGTGACAGAGTAGGAGATGGGATGATCCCCGGTAAGATGTGCCTGTAATACTCTCCTGTAAATTGTATATAGTATTGTCAGTCTTCAATAAAAAAGTCAAATTATTTGTTGGCGTTGATCAGTGTGTGATTGGTAAGTCTGTGTGAAGAACAGGGGTTGGCAACATGTCTGCACATGGACACCAGTGTCCACGTTAAAACAGTTCGGTCCGTGACTGATAATTTCAGGGATGAGAAATTTCCCATTGGCTTCTTCTTCCAGACCTGTCTGACTTTCAATCAAAACGCAGCCGTCAGTTTCACAGCTGACAGGTCCTCAGAGCAGAGACAACGTTTCAGAAACAAAAACAAGAAATGCTGGATTCACTCAGCAGGTCTGGCAGCATCTGTGGAAAGAGAAGCAGAGTTAACGTTTCGGGTCAGTGACCCTTCTTCGGAACTGACAAATATTAGAAAAGTCACAGATTATAAACAAGTGAGGTGGGGGTTGGGCAAGAGATAACAAAGGAGAAGGTGCAGATTGGACCAGGCCACATAGCTGACCGTTTCAGAACCTCGGACAATTTCGGAGCATTCCGGAAGTTCTGATTTCATTGAAAAGCCCTCCAGAAAAACCCGAGCTTGTCCGAGTTTCGGAAGTGCTGTCTCTGCTCAAAGCACCTGTCAGCTGTGAAACTGACGGCTGCGATTTTAAAAAAAAGACTAACCATAAAGCTGAGAGTTCTCGCTCTCTGCAACTGTCAGAGAGATGGAGAGAGAGAGAGGAGAGTAAGAGGGAGAGAGGAGACCGGGGGTGGGTGTCGGCAGAGAGAGAAAGGACAACCTGAAAGGTTTACCCCGTATCCTTACATTATGACCCCTGGTTCTGGACTCACACCCAAATCCCATGAACGAATAAAAAAGTCAGAACTGTGATTGGCTCTTGCAGCGGACTCTGGTTAACAAACAATATTCGGAGCGCCGGCCCCAGACTGTTTTACACTGACTGAGCTGAGAAAATACAACTCACCCCCGAGAATCCGCAGCACAGACCGAGCGGAGGGGAAAACCTGTCCTGGGAACTCTACATTCAGGGAACAGTTTGTCCTGTGAATATGCAGATGTGAATATTGTGGAAGAGAGATTGCATTAAAGGGGAGGGCGGGTTAGTCTGAAGCCACTGTGTTTGTGGGTCCGCTCTCATCGCCGGATTTCAGAGTCATTCTTGTGTAAAATCAAATGATTTTCCAGTCAAAGAACCGCCCTGCTCCCTGCTCAGCCCCAAAGTGGGAATTCGGGATCATTTTTTTTTTTTATTTCAAGATTTCAGTTGAAAAGTAGAGAACATGTTAGCGAGGGGTGAGAGAGGGTGGTCAGTGCAGCAATAAAACCAGGTTAAATGGAAAATGGAGTCCTCAATCCTAGTGAAAGCTTTTCAACAGCAAACATACTGGAGTGAGAGACAGGAAGGATCTAGTCTGGAAGTCTGGAGTCTCTGAATTTCAATGGAATTGGAGAGTTTGTGAGGAGAGAGAAACACAGAGAGACAGCAGAAGCCGGGAGCTGACAGCAGCTTGTCTCCGCCCCGTCCTCTCTCTGCCTTGAAGTTGCTCTGTGCCACCATCACCGGCTTCATTTCTGACCCAGATCACATTGACAGAGAGAATTTGTGCAGAGTCCCGGACATGACCGATAGTGCAGCCGCCCAAACGGCTCCTCCAGCCGCCGCCGCCGCCCAAGTCAAGACCCCCAAGAAGAAGAAGGCGGCTCCCCGGAACAAGCCAGCCGGTCTCCCGTTGGGCGAACAGATTCTCAATCAAGATTGTGCCGGCTTTCAGCGATCGCAAGGGGATGTCCCTGGCTGCCATAAAGAAGGCTCTGGGTCGCAGAGGTGTCGATGTGGAGAAGCTCAGGACCCAGATCAAGCAAAGTATCAAGAGGAATGTGAACAAAGGCTCCCTGGTGCAGAACAAGGGACAGGGAGCCTCTGGCTCCTTCAAAATCAGCAAGAAGGAAAACCCAGGGAAAAGTGGGAAAGAAGGTGAAGAAACCAGCAGACAAGAAATCTTTAGTGAAGAAACCAGCAGACAAGAAATCTTTAGCGAAGACACCAGCAGCCAAGAAATCTTTCATGAAGAAACCAGCAGACAAGAAATCTTTAGTGAAAAAACTAGCAGATCCGAAATCTTTAGTGAAGACACCAGTGGACAAGAAATCTTTAGTGAAGAAACCAGCAGACAAGAAATCATTGGTGAAGAAACCAGCAGCCAAGAAAGTGACAACAAAGAAAGTAACAGCCAAGAAAACGAGCAGCAAGGCGGCGGCAACGCCAAATAAGGCGGTGAAGAAAGCAACGCTTCAGAAAAAGTCTCCTGCGAAGAAGGTCAAAAAAGGCAAGAGTGCGGCGGGTGGAAAGGCGCTGAAGAAAGTGCAGACATGGAAGAGCAAGGTCAAGCCGAAAGCAGCGAAGGCTCAGAAAGCAGGGTCTGGAAAGAAGTGAAAGAGCGCGGGAAACTTGTAAACATCTGAACACAAAGGCTCTTCTCAGAGCCACCCACATCTCTCAGGAAAGAGCTGATCCCCTGATCAAATGATCCCTGTCCCGGCCCCGCCTGCAGATTCCACATGGAAATGATTTGGAGCAAATCCAGGATCCCTGGTGACTCGCTGACATCCCCTCCACCCAGCCCTTTCCCCACTCTCTGTAATAAAACAGAAGGATGTCCGGCCCTCACTCTAACTGGAGATGTGTTCGGTGTAGTCTCAGTTCACAAATTCAGGCGGAGAGTCCTGTAAGGTAGCTCGGTCACTCTGACTGAAACCGCCAGTTCCCCGGGGCTGCAGCCACTGACACTGCGAGGAGAGAATCTCCGACTCGATCCCGTCGCTGGGGGAACAAACAACTTTGTGTCCGGAGAATAGGGAGGGCCGGGGAGAAGGTACATATTAAAGCGCTGCAGTGGACTCAGCTCCTGTGTGTGCACAACTCTCACTGATTCCGTCCTCTGGGAACAGTGCGGTCTAAACAGATCAGGTTAGGAGAGAAACACACAGCCCGAGAATGGCCTCTTTCTTCCTGCATTTACTCTGTTCTGGGAGCAGATTCTCATTGAGAAGCGGCGCTCAGATCACCGGAGAGAAAAACACACACAATTCAAACTGTCCAAATAAAAAACAGAGAATTAACCCGGACACTTCCATTATTAAATTAATTCATCAGCTCCGAACCAGTTCCCGTTAATGTACCGGGATAATCTCGGGATTTATCAAATCGAAGGCAGCGGGATTTATTAAATTGTTGATTCTACACCCTGTAGTTCACTTCTTCACTTAACTGGAGGGGGAGATGTGTGAGCAGAGAAACAGAGCGAAATCCAGAGAGGGAACTGAAAACACACCTGGACAGATGTGAAACAGGTCAATCCACTGTTACAATAACTCCATCACTGATTCCCTCCTGACAGTAACCAGCCCTTTCACAGAGACTGTGGGTGGCTCTGAAAAGAGCCTTTGGTTTATTTGATGACATTTTGGCCGCTTTACTTTTTCTGGGAGCTCTGAGCGCTGGTTTTCTTGGGCAACAGCACGGCCTGGATATTAGGCAGCACCCCGCCCTGAGCGATAGTCACCCCTCCCAGCAGCTTGTTGAGCTCCTCGTCGTTGCGGACGGCCAGCTGCAGGTGTCTGGGGATGATGCGGGTCTTCTTGTTGTCCCGGGCCGCGTTACCGGCGAGTTCGAGGATTTCAGCGGTCAGATACTCGAGCACAGCAGCCAGATAGACCGGGGCTCTGGCACCCACACGCTCAGCATAGTTACCCTTTCTCAGGAGCCTGTGAACACGGCCCACCGGGAACTGCAGTCCAGCCCGGGAGGAGCAAGACTTGGCCTTGGCCCGAGCTTTCCCGCCGGTCTTTCCTCTTCCAGACATTTCCACAATCTCACAAATACTTTCACAAAGAATGAATAATTTCCTTAGCATTGATAGTACATCGCAGGTAGTCAGGATGGCCGAGCGGTCTAAGGCGCTGCGTTTAGGTCGCAGTCTCCACTGGAGGCGAGGGTTCAAATCCCACTTCTGATACCTTGTGTTTTGACTGAACTGGAGGCGTTTGGGAGCAGCGGTGAAGAGCAAAGAGAGAAAGCAGGAAAGAACATGGACAAACAAAATAACCATGGACCCAAAGATGTTGCAACAAAACATTGGAGGAAGAGGCAACTAAGCAAACAGCAGGGCACTTAAAAGATCAAAAATGTAACCTTTGTATCGGGGTGGAAGATGTTGCCAATATCCTTAATGAATACTTTACTGTTTTCCCGAATGAGAGGGTGATGCAGATATTGTTATTAAGGAGGAGGAGTGTGAAGTATTGGACGTGATAACTTAAGGAGAGAGGAAGTCTTAATGGGATGAGCATCCTTGAATGTGGATAAATCATCAGGACCAGATGAAATGTACCTCAGGCTGTTGAAAGAAGCCAGGGAAGAAATAGTGGAAGGTCTGACCATCATTTTCCAATCCCTCACTGGATACAGGTGTGGTGCCAGAGGATTGGAGGTCTTGTAACGTTGCAATAAAAGCAAAATACGAGGCAGATCAAGCATGGCTGATCCTTTCGAGTAGAGAAACAGGGCTGAATTCCCTGAACCAGTGCTACAGCTTTCAGAATAGAAGGAGTCTATACACACCTGATGGGTTCCACTTAAACAAAAGAGCTGGAGGTGTTGACAGTCAGAACAGATAAAATGTGGAGGAGTGTTTGAAGCAGATGCTGTGTGGTTACTGTAGTTGTACTATGGAGTTATTTCAAGGAGGTGATTCTGAATGTAATGGATCAACGTGGACCCGTCCAAGGCAAAGGTTCTAAGCTTCCCTGTGGTCCAGCCTGGTTGAATGGAACTGAAGCAAACAAATCATCCAGAAGAGGAAAAGATATGTAAGGCCATGAAAGCACAGAATTCAGATGGATGCAATACCAGATGGTATGGTAAGAGTGTAAAACAGCAACAGACTGGTGAATAAAACTTTCCCATTGAATGAGACAAGAGAAAAGAAGGGTAATAATAGTGTCAGGTGAGTTGTGACACTATTCACATTCCACCTTGATCTGAATAGGACTGTTGAAGGGAGTGATTGAGAAGAATAGAGGAGAAATGAAAAGAAAGGAGAAACGAACAAAAGATCTTTTGATTTTAGAATGCTTGATTTTGGAAATGACAGACTGTAAAGTGTGTGTGTCAGAAGATATAGAGCGAAGTTGGGTATGACAAGATCACAGGAAAGTTGTGCCCTGAGACAAGATGTGTGTTGACAGGAAAGCTGCTTTCTTTTGCACAATATGTATTTTATTCATATAATTTGTGCAATTACATTGCAAAGCAGTTCAAATTTAATATTACATAAGGTACAATACAGATCAGTTTCTTTCAATAATGTACATGAGGTATCTCACTATCCCTGCCTGCACAGGTTATATTTACAGTATTTACATTACACATCAAACATTCCTTGGTGCAAACAGCCTGAGGGGTTTTGCACGGGTTCCAGCCCCTCACTGTACTATGGCCTACTAGGCCCTTAGACTGCAGCCTTTCCCCATTGAGTCTCCATGGTGGCTTCCCCAAGCTTTAATGCCGTCCCACAGCACATAGTCTTGGATGTTGCAATGTGCCAGTCTGCAACACTCGGTCATGGACAGCTCTTTGCACTGGAATAACTGTCCCACGGCCGGGCTCGTTCTCAATAGAGATCATTTCAAATGAACATTTCCTAAATCCGTGCTTTCTCTCTCGCAATAAAGAGAACAGGATGTCTGGCAGATTCAGTGTGAGACAATAACACTGCCGGGTAAAGGCCGCTTTCCAACTCCAATCTTTACACAGGAGATTCCCCAAGCAGCTGCAGTAAGGTGCTGTGAACTGCTGGAAGTGGATGTGTGAGGAAATGGTGATGTTACTGAGGAGGTTTCTTAGTATAGAATGGACTGTGTTTTGGTGGTAATATTACTGAGTGTTAATTGCATCGGGACCATATTTAAAAGCTCCGGCTTTCTGGAAAGCCTTGACTATGAAGGCCGAGTCTGGAAGGGTTTGTGTGGAGAGCTGGGTTTCGGTTCTACTGTTAATAAAGGGTTTGAAATTGGCAGCCCGGAGGAAACTGGAGGTGGAGCTGAAAGATGAGGGGCCGTTCTCTCTCTGTCTGTCACTCTGGGTGTCTCCTCCATCGAGCTCTCTGTTTAATCTTCACTCTTGTCTCTTCCCCTCCCTGCTCTCACTCTGCCTTTCTCAGCCAGGTCCAGGTGGCCTGTATAAAAAGGAGCCTGACAGAATCAGTCTCTTTTATTGTGCACTGATTTGAGGAAAGAATCAACATGTCTGCCAGTAAACAAGAGTATGCTCCAGGCTGGCAGCATGTTAGAATCCATGAGGAAAGGCATCATCACCCTCATTGACAAGCAGAAGGGGGAGAGGACAGAAATCAGAAATTGGTGGCCCAATTTCTGCTTAATGCTGACTACAAGATTCTGTCAAAAGACATAGCCAGTCGATTCAAGTCTGCTCTGGAGTTGGTGATTCACCCTGATCAGACCTATACTATACCAGGCAGGACAATCTCTGATAGCTTTGCGCTACTCAGGGATATGATCACCTATGTACGGGACAGGAGGGTGGACACCTGCCTCATCAGCCTGGACCAGGAGAAGGCTTTTGACAGGATATCGCACACTTACATGATGGATGTGCATTCCAAAATAGGGTTTGGGGAAGGAATCTGCAATTGGATCAAACTACTCTACACAAACATCAGTAGTGCAGTCTCAATCAATGGGTGGGAATCAGAAAGTTTCCCGATCCAATCTGGAGTCAGACAGGGCTGTCCTCTCTCCCCTGTCTTGTTTGTTTGCAGTATTGAACCCTTTGCTGAGTCTATTAGGAAGAATGCGAGAATCAGAGGGGTGACAATCCCAGGCAGTGGAGGCACTCAGGTTAAAACCTCCCTGTACATGGATGATGTCGCCGTTTTATGCTCGGATCCACTGTCTTTGCGCCGACTGATGAGCATCTGCGACCAGCTCGAACTGGCCTTGGGAGCCAATGTTCCAATGAGGCCATGTTCTTTGGGAACTCGGCTGACCGATCCTTTGTCCCCTTCACCGTTAGGTCAGACTACCTGAAGGTGCTGGGGATATGGTTTGGAAGGGCTGGGACGTGCACCAAAATCTGGAAGTAGCGAGTTGCCAGGGTACAACATAAGCTGAGCATGTGGGAGCAGCGATCTCTCTCCATTATGGGTAAGAACCTGGTCATCAGGTGCGAGGCGCTCACATTGCTGTACGTGGTGCGGGTCTGGCCCAGACCGCATTCCTGCGCTGTGGCAATCACCTGAGCCATTTTCCGCTTCATCTGGGGATCCAAGATGGTCCGAGTCCGGAGGGACACGATGTTCGAACCTCTGGATAAGGGCGGGAAAAATGTACCCAACGTCTCCTTCATCCTTATGGCTACCTTTGTGTGCGGCTGCATCAAGCTGTGTGTAGATCCCCAGTTTGCAAACTTCAAGTGTCACTACGTGCTGAGGTTCTATCTGTCCCCGGTGTTGCAAAGGATGGGCCTGGTCATATTGCCGCGGAATGCTCCATCCAGTTGGACTGTGCCGTACCACCTATCCTTCATGGAAAGGTTTCTGTGGAAAAACACCTTTGACCACCAATCCATCAGGCAGTGGTCTGCACGGAATATCCTCAAGGCCCTACGGGAAAAGGAGATGGTGGATCCTGTCGGATGGTCCACTGAGCAGACTGCCAAAGTCATTTGGCAGAATGCCTCATCACCAGAACTTTCAAACAAGCACCAAGATGTAGCCTGGCTGATGATGAGAAGAGCCCTCCCCGTCAGATCCTTCCTGCACACCCGAAGTCTCACCCCATCCGCACGCGGCCCTCGAGGTGGCTGTGGTGGAAAAGAGACGTTGCCCACCTCTTTCTGGAATGTGTCTTTGCAAAGCAGGTGTGGAAGAGATGCAGTGCTTTTTGTCGAGGTTCATCCCAAGCAGCTCTGTAGCACAGGAGTCTGTGCTCTATGGACTGTTCCCAGGGATGCACACCGAGATAAACATCAACTGCTGCTGGAGGACTATCAATTCGTTGAAAGACGCCCTTTGGTCTGCCCGAAACTTGCTGGTCTTCCAGTGCAAAGAGTTGTCCATGACCGAATGTTGCAGACTGACACATTCCAAGGTCCAGGACTACGTGCTGAGGGACGCACTAAAACTTGGGGCAGCCGCAGCAAAGGCTCAATGTGGAAAGACCACTGTGTAAGTTCCCCTCACCACGCTGGACTGAGGAGCTGGATCCATGGGAAACCCCTCGAACTGTAGCCAGAAAATATTTGGTTTGCTGTAAAATGTACATGGCATGACAATGAAATGGAAGGGTTGTGAGGCAACTCACTCCTGTATTGAAGGAAACTGATCTCCTTTGCACTCTTTGTATTGTTTGCTTTTTGGAACTGTTTTGCAATGTATTTATTTTTACAGATTTTTATGAATAAAGTATATTTTAGATTAGATTAGATTAGATTAGAGATACAGCACTGAAACAGGCCCTTCGGCCCACCGAGTCTGTGCCGTACATCAACCACCCATTTATACTAATCCTACACTAATCCCATATTCCTACCAAACATCCCCACCTGTCCCTATATTGCCCTCCCACCTACCTATACTAGTGACAATTTATAATGGCCAATTTACCTATCAAACTGCAAGTGTTTTGGCTTGTGGGAGGAAACCGGAGCACCCGGAGAAAACCCACGCAGACACAGGGAGAACTTGCAAACTCCACACAGGCAGTACCCGGAATCCAACCCGGGTCCCTGGAGCTGTGAGGCTGCGGTGCTAACCACTGCGCCACTGTTAATAAAAGAAAGTCGGGCAGAGGTAAAGGAGGCAAAGGACTGTGCAAAGGCGGAGCAAAGCGGCACCGCAAAGTGCTTCGTGAAAATATCCAGGGCATCACTAAACCAGCAATCCGCCGCCTGGCTCGCCGTGGCGGGGTCAAGCGGATCTCGGGTTTGATCTATGAAGAGACTCGCGGGGTGTTGAAAGGTTTTCCTGGAGAATGTGATCAGGGATGCGGTCACCGACACTGAACACGCCAAGCGCAAGACGGTCACTGCCATGGATGTGGTGTACGCTCTGAAACGGCAGGGCCACACTCTCTACGAATTCAGCGGCTGAACAACTCGACCCTTTCCAGCAAACACAACAAAGGCTCTTCTACGAGCCACCCACCGCCTCACAGAGAGAGCAGTGACCTGGAAACGGGAGCTGGGATAGGCTGTTTAGAAATGTCTGGAATAAATCTGTGCTGTGTTCGAGATACAAAACTAGAATCCCCAAATTTGACATTTCAGTTGCAGCAAGGATGTGCTGTGGATTTGATTTTCTAAACGGGCTGTGTAAACAGTGCCTGAGGCTCGACAGTTAGTTATTTCTCCAGTCCACACATGCCCTCAGTGAAAAGCCACATCACTCCTCCAGAATCACTCATTGTTTTCATAGAATTTCAAAATGATTTTGAATGAGGGAATCCGGGAGTTTTGCAGCAGACATCACTGGAACCAGACCCACTTGTGATGTTATTTCCCCCGAGACGGTGTTTCCTGCACTGAAACTGACAGGGTTTGTGAAACTGATCAGTTTCAGCTCAATCATTCAGTCACCTGGAATTCCTGCAGTTTGAGCCCGCGCCATCCCGAGCCCACTTCTGATTGGTCACCCTCTTCCCATTCGCATGTCTTAACCAATTGCCGAGCCTCGAATTAGAAAATACAGCAAATCATTGGCTTAAATTGTCGTCCTGGCAGAAAGGTTGAATTCAAAAAAGCCGCCAATTTCAGTGTTGGGCAGAATCGAATTACTCAATGAATCTCAATAACGAAATTGGCGGCACATTTTATACTTTCCCCGATTTTCCTTTCCATCGATTGGGGTGCTAATTCACTCGGGTGCATTTGCTAATACTAACTGTAATTCTCAGATCCATTTAACATTTCAGTAATCCTATTAAATACAAAAGGAATTTTATGATTGAATTTCCATTGGAAGATAGTGAAATAGTACCCCGATCGATGGAAAGGAAAATCGGGCAGAGGATAAAATGTGCTGCCAATTCGTTATTGTGATTTGTTTATATAACTGACCAGGATTGACTTCACCCGAACGCAGCTACTAGCTCCCACCCCACTGACCGCTCTCCCCCTCTGCAATTCGCTTTCTCCCCCTCCTCCCTACTGGCGAAATTCCGCACTCTGGCTGTTCGCTCTCCGCACCCCCACCCCCGCCCTGTCCCAGCCCAGCCCACAGCTGCTAGCTCTGGCCGTGACACTCGCTTCCACATTTCTTCACCAGGCGCCACCTGCAGAAGCAGGAGGGCCGCAAGGAGTGACGGGGCGACGGCGGAGTGAGTGGCTGAGAGGAGGGAAGCGGCACGGCCTGGAGCGAGTGGCCAGAGAGTGGGGTGGTGCGAAGCGAGGAACAACCGGCCAGGGGAGTGGGGGTGGTGGGGAAGCAGCGAGGTCTGGAGCGAGCGGCTGAGGGGGGAATCGTCGAGGCCTGGAGTGAGTTGCCGAGGGGGGAGAGCTACAGCTTCAAAATCTCCCATTCAGCCACTTCCTCCAGCCAAGTTGTGGGTATGGGGTGGCTAGATACCCAATGATGCTTTATCACGCATGCACGAAGATGGATTTGTTGTGGAAATGTGATGACGTTGGCGCTGCAAAATGACATTATCCCGTGCACGCGCCACTCAATCCTGGCAAGATGTCAAACATCACTGTGATTTTTTGGTCTTTTCAGTGCACTCCTCTTTCTTTAGTTGCTTCTTACTCTAATGTATTGAAGAAACATCTTTGGGTCCATTTTCATTTTCCTTGTCAATATTCTTCCATATTCTCCCTTCACCGCTGCTCCCAAATCCCTCCAGTTCAGTCAAAACACAACTTGACACAAGTGGGATTTGAACACACGTCTCCAGAAAACACTACGCCTTGAACACAGCCCCTGAGGCCACTCAGCCATCCTAACTGCTTCAGGCTTATGACAAAAGCTGAGAAATTATCCATTCTTTGTGAAAGTATTTGTGAGATTGTGGAAATGTCTGGAAGAGGAAAGACCGGCAGGAAAGCTCGGTCCAAGGCCAAGTCTCGCTCCTCCCGGGCTGGACTGCAGTTCCTGGTGGACTATGATCAAAGGCTCCTGAGAAAGAGCAACTATGCTCAGCGTGTGGGTGCCGGAGCCCCGGTCTTTCTGGCTGCTGTGCTCGAGTATCTGACCGCTGAAATCCTCGAGCTGGCCGGTAACGTGGCCCGGGACAACACGAAGACCCGCATCATCCCCAGACACCTGCAGCTGGCCGTCCGCAACAACGAGGAGCTCATCAAGCTGCTGGGAGACGTGACCATCGCTCAGGGCGGGGTGCTGCCCAATATCCAGGCCTTGCTGCTGCCCAAGAAAACCAGCGCTCAGAGCTCCCAGAAAAAGTAAAGCGGCCGAAATGACATCTAATAAACCAAAGTCTCTTTTCAGAGCCACCCACAGTCTCTGTGAAAGGGCTGATTACTGTCAGGAGGGAGTCAGTGATGGAGTTATTGTAACAGTGGATTGACATGTTTCACATCTGTCCAGCTGTGTTTTTTAATTTGCTCTGTTTTTCTGCTCACACATCTCCCCCTCTAGTTAATTGCAGAACTGAACTACAGGGTGTAGAATCAACAATTCCCAGGAGCGGGGGTTAGATTGTGCTGAGCTGCAATGAGCCTCCAGTAATGCTGCTTTCTAAATTCCAGATCAGCTCTCAGTCCAACAGGGGCGGCACAGTGGCGCAGTGGTTAGCACCGCAGCCTCACAGCTCCAGTGACCCGGGTTCAATTCTGGGTACTGCCTGTGCGGAGTTTGCAAGTTCTCCCTGTGTCTGCGTGGGTTTCCTCCGGGTGCTCCGGTTTCCTCCCACAGCCAAAAGACTTGCAGGTTGATAGGTAAATTGACCATTACAAATTGCCCCTAGTATAGGTAGGTGGTAGGGGAATATAGGGACAGGTGAGGATGTGGTAGGAATATGGGATTAGTATAAATGGGTGGTTAATGGTCGGCACAGACTCGGTGGGCCGAAGGGCCTGTTTCAGTGCTGTATCTCTAAATCTAAATCTAAATATCACAACGGGGATGAGCGCAGCCTCAGCTGCACCGAGTCTCAGGGGCTCTCAGGACCACAATCAGAGCCACCAGGCCTGGCGGACGTGCAGCGAGGACCCCGGGGGAGGGAACGTGCACCATTAAAGTGATGGTGCAGCACCTCCCCCATCCTCGCCGCCACTTCCCGGTTTCTTCTCCCGTTTATCTCAACATTAAGAAGACGCTTTTGCTCTGGACTACACTGGTTATAAAGTATGACCCAACTTTGTCTCTGAAAGTGATGAATAGCAGCAACAACAGCAGAATCCAACCCCTGCAGTTACATGTGAACTTGCTGATGTTGCAGCAGATTGAATGACTGAGTGAATCCCTTCCCACACACATGGCAGGGGAACGGCCTCTCCCCAGAGTGAGTGTGTTGGTGTTTCAGCAGATCATTACTGCTTTTAAAGCTCTTCTCACAGTCAGGACATTGAAAAGGTCTCTGATCAGTGTGAACAACTTGATGTTCAGTGAGGTTGGATGACTGAGTGAACCCCTTCCCACACACGGAGCAGGTGAATGATCTCTCCCCAGTGTGAACTCACTGGTGTTTCAGCAGGTTGACTCTGGCTGGGTTCAGTTCTACACTCACTGGTTCCCCTCTCTCTCCTCCCCTGAAGGTGCTGATTCTGACTGTATGTACGTGCTCTCTCCCCCTCCGACCCTCCCTGTCCAATGTAGTATCTCCCAGTTTTGGTGATGTGCTCTCCCTGACCTGTCTCCATTTCTCCTTCTTATACAGACTTGCCCTGACTGTCACTATTTCATAGAATCATACAGCACAGAAGGAGGCCAATCGGTCTTTTGTGCCTGTGCTGAATCTGTGAAAAAAATGATGCAATTAGTCCAACCCCCTGCCTATTTCCCCATAGTCCTGGAGAAATTCAGTTTGAAATATTTGTCCAATTCCTTTATGAAAGTTATAATTTGAATCTGTTTTCACCACCCTGTCAGACAATTCATTCCAAATCCGAATCAGTTACTGGGTAAAAACATCTCTCCTCACCTCCCCTTGACATTTTTGGCCAACAATCCCAGCTTCACCACCCTGTCCAGAGAACTGAAACCCCTCATCTCTGGTATCATTCTCGTAAATCTCCTCCGAACTGTCTCAAAAGCTTTGATGTCCTTTCTGAAACCTGGTGCCCAGAACTGGACACATTACTGTTGCTGAGATCGAGCCAGCGACGCCCACGTCCCACGAACGGATAAAAAAACGCTCCCTGCTAAATCCCCAATTCTTATCCATTTACAGACGCTCCTTGCCCAGTCCCCAAATCTTATTCATTTAGAGACGCTCCCTGCCCAATCCCCAATTCCTATCCATTTCAGACGCTCTCTGACCAGTTGACCTTGCTGGCGGGCAGTTTCGGGAAGCCTCACAGGGAAAAGCTTCACCGCCACCCGCAGGGACACAAACGGGATTGTTCCATCCTATTGTGGCCTTGACGCCCTGCTCCAGCTGTGTGCACCGGCTACGGGCGCGGTCTCCCTGCACTTTGTGAATATTCTGCTCCAGCTGCAGATGGAGCTCAGCCACTACCGCGCCTGCTCCTTATCAGAGACATGGCAAATTCTGGAGCGCAGAGCATTCTGGGTACCACAACTGTCATTAATGCCAATCTCTGACATGATAATCAGGTTTTATTTCCTACATTTCATTTCCTGGTATGTTAGTGCGTGTTTTCTTTTGCACCTGTCAGTGCCTGGGAGGAGAGAGTCAGCTTCACTTTGTAGCCGTGAATTTCTGGTGTGAGAATGTGGGTTTTTACTCTGTATGTTTCAGTTTTTGGTTTCTGACTGTTTCTGCTATTGCTATGTGAGTTAACTTTGTGGAAAGAGATGCAGTGGTTTTTGTCGATGTTCATCCCAAGCAGCTCGGTAACACAGGAGTCTGTGCTCTACGGGCTATTCCCAGGGACGCACACCGAGACAAACATCAACTGCTGCTGGAGGACTATCATTTCGGTGAAAGACGCCCTTTGGTCTGCCCGAAACTTGCTGGTCTTCCAGCGAAAAGAGTTGTCCGCGACCGAATGTTGCAGACTGGCACATTCCAACGTCCAGGACTACGTGCTGAGGGACGCACTAAAGCTTGGGGCAGCCGCAGCAAAGGCTCAATGGGGAAAGACCACTGTGTAAGGTCCCCCCACCAAGCTGAACTGAGGGGCTGGATCCATGGGAAGTCCCTCGAACTGTATCGGAGAAATTTTGTGTGCTGTAAATGTAAAAATGTCTATGGCATGACAATGAAATGGAAGGGTTGTGAGGCAACTCATGATTGTACAGAAGGTAACTGATCACCTTTGCACTGTTTGTATTTTTTGACTTGATGCTGTTTTAAACTGTTTGGGAATGTAATTTTTACAGATTTTTATGAATAAAGTATATTTTGGAAATTAAAAAAAGTGAATTTCACCACATATCTTTCAACAACTTGTATGTGAACATCAGCTTTTGTCCAGATCTATCAGTTTCTGATATAGAGTCATAGAGTTATACAGCACAGAAACAGGCCCTTCAGCCCATTGTGTTGTGCTGGCCATCAAGCACCTAACTATTCTAATCCCATTTTCCAGTATTTAGCCCATAGCCTTGTATGCTATAGCATTTCAAGTGCTCATCTAAATACTTCTTAAATGTTGTGAGGGTTCCGGCCTCTACCACCTCTTCAGGGAGTGCGTTCCAGATTCCAACCACCCTCTGGGTAACATTTTTTTCCTCAAATCCCATCTAAACCTCCTGCCCCTAACCTTAAATCTATGCCACCTGGTTATTGACCCCTCCGCTAAGGTAAAACGTTTCTTCCTATCTAACCCATCAATGCCCCTCATAATTTTGTAAACCTCAATCTTATCTCCCCTCAGCCTTCTCTGCACTAAGGAAAACAACGCTTGCCTTTTCAGTCTCTCTTCATAGCTGAAATGCTCCAGCCCAGGCAACATCCTGGTGACTCTCTTCTGCACCCTCTCCAGTGCAATCACATCCTTCCTATAGTGTGGTGCCCAGAACAGTACACAGTACTCCAGCTGTTGCCTAACTAGCATTTTATACAGCTCCGTCATAACCTCCCTGCTCTTATATTCTCTGCCTCGGACGATCTATATTGGCCTGTAATCTAAGGCTTTCCTCCTCACTATTTACGACACCACCAATTTTCGTGTCATGTGTGAGAAAGGGTTTGATTCTATCCCTATCAGTATCCGTTACATGCATGTGTTTTTAATCTGCACCCCCTCTGTTTTATTCTCTGTACTTGTCAGCCTCTTGTCGGTGAGTCTGTGTTTTGCTCTTTATCTCTCAGTCTTCGACGTATGAGCCTGGGTTTGTACCTAATTTTCTTTGTACCTTGCAGGATGGATATTGAAGAGAGGTTTTTACACATTAACTGCCAAATCCTGATAAGTGATTTTTGGGTTTCACACAGTATCTGTCAGTTTCCTGTCTCGGCCTGTTGTTTTAATCTGTCCCTGGCATTTGCTGGTTTGTTAGTGTGAGGTTTACACTGTACCTGTCAGTTTCTCATATGTGAATGTTGGTTTCACTTTGTATAGAATCATAGATCACAGAATACTTACAGCACAAAAGGAGGGATTCAGCTCATCGTGCTTGTGCTGCCTCTCTGCACAAGCAACTCAGCTCATGCCACATCCTCATGTATTCCATGAAAACCTGAATTTTTTTCCCTTCAGATAATTATCATATATCCTTTTGAAAGCTATGGTTGAATCTTCCTCCGTCACACTCTCAGGCAGTACATATCAGATCTTAACCATTTGCTGCATAAAAAAGGTTTTTCCTCATGTTGCCTTTGGTTCTTTTCCCATTCACCTTAAATCGGTGTCCTCTGCTTACTCAGCCATGAGTAATATTTCCCATTGCTTTCTCAGCACTGATGGATTGTGAGGTGGGAGACAGCTAGAAGTCCCACTGAGCTGCACTGACCCCCAGCTGAAAAAGAAATGAGATAAAGTTCAATCTTTCACATCGAGATGCTGCAGAGAGTTAAGAGTCCCGAATGAAAGAGAGCGTTTCTCATACTGTTGTTGAATTTCATTTCGAACACTCCTTGTACTCTCTGCTAATGAAGCCTAAAAAATGGAAAAACTAAATGGCGCTCAAACTCACAACCCTGAGATTGAAAGCCCCATGATCGACAGACTGAACTGAATATGTCACTTCTATTGTACCTCTGTTTGGATGGATGCAACTGTATGCTCCAATGCAAGGGCAGCTTTCAAATCCTCCCATGGGTCCACACGTCAGACTAAGTTCCATGTTGTAAACTCAAGCAAAGGAAATCTGCTCACTTCCAAAACTATCTGCAAATTGAAGCTGATTACCATCAACAACATCAGAGGTCAGAACTAACTGGTGAAAGAACACTCCCTGAAGCAGGATCCACAATTATTCAAAGGCATCGACAAAGTGAAAAACAAGAAAATCGATGAGTCAATCCAAGCTAAACAGAAACACTGAAGAATTCCATTCCAGACCAGAACACAATTAGAGGCATTTTTTGTATTCAAAGCTGGGCATTAGTATTTAATAGTTGATATATAATTTTGAACATATTTGAATTTCTTTATTCATTTGGCACTGCTGAACATGAAGCAGTCTTAAATCATTTAATTTTTTTTTGTAAAATCTGACTTACCAGATTAAAATATTCGATCAAGGGAGAAATTTCAAAGATTACTGGACCAGTAATCCAGAGGCCTGGACTCAAGATCCAGTGACAGCCAGGACGTCAAGGCGGGAAACACTCCGCACTAGTCTGCAGTGAGCGATTCCATCGAAGGTCGAGCACAATCTCTTTAATATAAGAATGTATATTTTATAATAATTAATCACTCAAGACCTTCCTGATCTCTGCATCTCACCTGCTCTCTGGATAAACTTGCAGAAAGTATTTCAACCTGTAAAGCAGGAGTCTAGGGAATGTATAATGATATTTTCTAGCCTTCGGGCAATATTTTAATCAATACAGTGTGGCACAACCTGTCTGGGCACAACTCCATGACTTTCTCTTTAACTAGTGACCTAACAATCACTAACTTCTATGGTAACAATCTTCAGCTCATCACCTCCGGCACGTAGCTCTAATCTTAATGTTCATTTAAACAACCTTTCAAGTCCAGTTACAGTTTTTGTTGCCTTACCTGCACAAGCTTAAAAAGTGAAAAACGGAAGCAAGTTTAACTGAACATTCTGGTGGTCAGTTCGGGCACGGGAAAAAAATGAAAGGACTCGGACCAGGTCGGATGTGGTGCTGTCAGGCTTGGGTCGGGATTCATTTGCTGACCCGAACAGGCCTTTAGTTACTGTTGCAACCTGATATTCCCACTTGACAATCTGTATATTTTGTTCATTTCAATTTTGTCGACAAGCTCTTTGAATCCAGTTCCCCGGTCCTCAAGCAGGCTCAGTTTGGAAATCAATTCCGCTTTCTGGAAGGCTGAAAGCAATCGATGACCTTAAACTAAAAATGGCAACAGAGAGGCTCATCTGAGATTTGAACCCAGGACCTCTCACATATTAATCACTTATATACCCAAAGCAAGAATCATACCTCTAGACCAACGAGCCACCATTGGCATGGCTTTTATTCGCTCCTGTGGAATTTCACTGGCACCCACAGCCGGTCATGCATTTTTTTCAGATCAAAACAATATCCTACAAAGCTGAAATAAAAACAGAAAGTGCTGGAAATACTCAGCACCTCTGACAGCATCTGTGGAGAGAGAAACAGAGTTAACATTTCAGGGTTTTCACCTTTTGTTTGAGCCATCTTTTCAGACTGCTTCTGTCCATCCAATCCCACTTTTTACTCTATCCACATTCTAAGGGTGGTGCAGTGGTGAGCACTGTAGCTTCACAACTTCAATGACCCCGATTCAGTTCTGTATACTGCCTGTGTGGATTTTGCAAGTTGTTTATGTGGGCTTCCACAAGGTACTCTGGTTTCCTCCCACAATGAAAGACTTGTGGGTTGATAGATAAATTGACTGTTGTAAATTGGCCCCAGGGTAGGTGATAGGAGAAATGTGGGGATGTGGTAGGGAATTCTGGGTTAACATAGGATTAGTATAAATGGGTGGTTGATGGTCAGTGCAGACTCAGTGGGCCAAAGGGCCTATATCAGTGCTGTATATCTCCATAACCATTCTCTAAGCAAATGCATTTTTCATGAATTCCTCATTTCTTTTATTAATGACAATTTTATATTTCCGGCCCTTGCTTCATACGATACCACAAGTGGAATCATGTTTCCATCAACCCGATCAAACCCCTTCACTATTTCCTCATATTGCAATGTTTCTTTCACCCTGACAGACTGTGGAGTTTCTGCTGCTTGATTGCAGTTCTTGCTTCCCGCCAGTAGATGTCACCTCACTCCAATATAGTGAAGTTTACAAATGTGAGAGAGACACAACAGGAAATAATTGTTCACATTATAGTGAATGTGTGGGATTTAGAAATACTAGGAGTTGTGACGAGTTATTATTGAATTTGTCAAACCAAACATATGTTATAATGTTGTGTTAAATCTGTCACTCTGTTGTCTTGATTCTGAGAGTGACATAGACTCATCGAGTCATTGGGTCATTTGTGGTATAGAAGGAGGCCATTCGCCCCATCGAGTACAGGCCAGCTCTCCATGGAGCGATCCAGTCAGTCCCACTCGTCTGCTCGATCCCCCTAGTCCTGTAAATTTATTTCCTTCAAATGCCCATCGAAATTCCTTTTGTAACCAACGATTGTCTCCACTTCCTCCGCCCTCGGGGGCAGCGAGTTACAGATCATTACCAATCACTGTGTAAAAAAGCTCTTTCGCACATTCCCCCTGCGTCTCTTGTCCAAAACCTTCAATCTGAATCCCATAGTCCTTGTACCAATAGTTAATGGGAACAATTTTTCTTTGCCAAGTTATCTAAAACTGTCATAGCCTTCGACACCTCTATCAATTCTCCCCTCAATCTCCTTTGATACAGGCAGAAAAAACCCTGTTTTTCTAACCTAACCTTGAAACTAAAACCCTCCATTCCTGGAACTATTCTGGTAAATATCCTCTGCATCCTCTCAAGAATCCGCACATCCTTTCTAAAGATTGGTGAGCAGATCTGATTGCAACACTCCAATTGGGGCCTAACCAGAGTTCAGCATAACAACCCTGCTTATGTACTCAATGTCTCTATTTATAAAGCCCAAGATCCCACATGCTTTGCTAACCACTCTCGCAATATGTCTTGCCAACTTCAAAGAATGATGGACATGTACTCCAGGCCCCTCTATTCCAGCACAATCTTCAGAACTGTCGTATTGAGTATATATTGCCTCTCCCTATTCCTTCTGCTAAAATGCATCACCTCACACTTGTCACTATTAAATTCCATCTGCCACCTGTCTGCCCATCCTACTAGCCGATAACTATCCTGTTTTAGGCAGTTCATATCATCCTCACTGTTTGCCACTCCTCCAAGTTTGGTGTCATCGGCATATTTTGAGATTCTACTTGATATTCCAAGATCCAAGTCATTAATCTGTAGCAAAAAAAAGCAATGGTTCTGGCACTGACCCTTGGGGAACACCACTGTCGACTATCCTCCGGTCTGACCAAGAACCATTTCATATGACTCGCTGTTTTCTGTCCTTTAAACAATTTCCTATCCAAATGGACACTGACGCTCCTAATCCATGAACATCAATTTTGTTAACCACCCTTTTATGTGGTACTTTATAAAAAGCTTTTGTAAAATCCATATAAACAACATCCACTGCATTCCCTTCATCAACTTTCTCAGATAGTTTATCAAAAAATGCAGTTAGATTCATCAAGCATGAACTTCCATTTATAAATCCATGCCCACTCTCCTTCATTAACTCAAACCTCTCCAAATGACTTGATTTTTTCCCTGACCTGTTGGTCTTGTGCTTATAGCAAGCTCACCACAGAGCATGTATTTGGCAATGTGACTGTCATTCATTTGGCCCAGTCAACAGAGCCGCCTCTGACTCAAGAGGGCAAACATGCTGCGGATCCCTGCACGCTGGTGTACTTCCTCATTCGGCACTCTGTCCTGCCAGGAGATGCCCAATCTCCGTCTGAGGCAGTGGAGGTGGAAGCTGTTCAGCTGCTTTTCTTGGCTTGTATAAGTTGTTGATGCTTCTCTACTATAAAGGAGGGTGCTGAGAACACAAGCCTGGTACACGTGGAGCTTTGTATTTTCGGTCAGTTTGCTGTCGGTTCACACCCGTCTTCTCAACTTTGACATGACAGCTGCAGCATTGGCAATCCTGGTGCTGATTTCAGCATCAAGGGACAGATTGCTGGTGATTGTTGATCCAAGGTATGTGAAGCTGTTGACAACCTCCAAAGTGAGCTGGTCAATGTTGATAGAAAGTGGAGTCTCTACGTCCAAATCTCTACGTCCAAGTGGAGTCTTGCCAAGATGAACAGCTTGTCGTCAGCTCTGATATACAGGTGAACACCCCCATCTGAGTCACTGAAAGTGTACAATAGCAGCATGGAGAAGAATACACCAATTATAAAGGATGTGATAACTAGACAGTTAGAAAATAATGATATGATTGGGCAGAGTCAACATAGATTTATGAAAAGGAAAACAGGCTTGAAAAAACCCGTTGAGTTTTTTGAGGATGTTCCCTGTGGAACAGATAAAGGAGAACCAGTGGATGCTTTGGTAATGTCCCACACAGGAGGTGAGTAAACAAAATTAGAGCACATAGGATTGGGGATAATATACTGGTGTGGATTGAGAATTGGTTAACAGACCGAAAACAGAGAGCAGGAATAACGGGTCCTCCTCAGGATGGCAGGCTGTTACTATTGGGGTACTGCAAGGATCAGTGTTGGAGCCACAGCTGTTAACAACCGAAATAAATGATTTGGATGTGGGGATTAAATGTAATATTTCCAAGTTTGCAGATGAAACAAAGCTTGGTGAAGTATGAGCTGTGAGAAGGATGCAGAGAGGCTTCCAGAGAACCTGGAGAGGCGAAGTGAATGGGAAAGAACATGGCAGATGGAATATAATGTGAATAAGTGTGAATAAGTGCAGTTGGCTGCCATGTGACCAGATTTGCCACAGGTGCGGCAAACTCTGGGCTGCCCAGTGTAGACCAAGAAGCCTCGATACCGGAAACCCCTCCACTTCCACTTTGGTGGAATAAACAGAAAGACAGAGTATTTCTTAAATCGTGAGAGGTTGGGAAGTGTTGATGTCCAAAGGGACCTGGGTGTCCTTGTTCATGAGACACTAAAAGCTCTTGTGCAGGTGCAGCAATCAATTAGGAAGGCAAATGGTATGTTGGCCTTCACACGAGGGGTCTTGAGTACGGGAGTAAAGATGTCTTGTTGCAATTGTATAGAGCCTTGGTGAAACCGCGCTGGAGTATTGTGTATAGTTTGGTCTCCTCATCTCAGGAACGATATACTTGCCATAGAGGGAGTGAAACAGAGGGTCACCAGACTAATCCCTGGGATGGTGGGACTGAAACTGAGGCTGTATTCGTTAAAGTTTCGAAGAATGAGAGGTGATCTCATTGAAATTGATAAAATTCTTCCAGGGTGTGACAGTGTGGATGTAGATAGGATGTTTGCCCTGGTTGGTGAGTCTAAAATCAGGGGACCATGTCTCAGAATAAGGAGTAGGCCATTTAAAACTGAGATAGGGTTGAATTTCTACACTCAGACGGTGGTGAATCATTGGAATTTTCTACCCCAGAGAGCTGTGGCAGTTCAATCATTGAGCATGTTCAAGACAGAAATTGTTAGAAATCTTGATACTCATGACATCAAGGGATATGGTGATAGCACGGGAAAGGGGCAGATAGAGGTAGATGATCAGCCATGATCATCAGGCTCGACGGGCTGAATGGCCTACTCCTATGTTCCTCTGTTCCTAAGAGAGTTGGCGCCAGCGCGCAGCCCTGCTTTACCCCACTGCTGATCTTGAAAGTGTCTGATGTTGCTCCATTGTAACTGATGGAACTGTGCATGTTCTCGTGGAAAGAAGAGATGATGCCCAAGAGTTCAGGAGGGCAGCCGAGTTTCCATCGCAGTTTGAAGAGTCAGTCTCTGCTGACAAGATCAAAGGCCTTGCTGATGTCATGCAAAATGTGTGCGGCTCTGTGGCGCAATAGATAGCGTGTTGGACTTCGAAATAATGATAAAGAAGGCATTCAAAGGTTGTGGATTCAAATCCCACCACAGTCAGATTTTGGACCAGAGACAGAAGAGCACAACGGAACAGACAGTTAACAAGTGTGTCAAAAGCACCGACTCAGAGACAGAGAGAGAGAGGAGCACGGCAGGAGCGGAGCAGCGGTAAAAAAATCAAGGAGTGACATCACAATGGAGAGTGAGAGCAGGGAAACAGAGAGCCGCTGGGGTGAGTTTCCAGGATTTGGTTCTTGCTTCGGTGCAGTGGAAGGAGCTGTTTGGTGAGGATCTGGTAAGCTGTGACATCACAGGCAAGCAGGTAGTTGATTGGTTTGGAAAAAGCTGCATGTTTGATGAGTATCTGGTAAGTGATTAAGGTCCATTTTAGTCCTAATGTTTAAAATAGTAAACAAACTAGTAGTAAGCTTAATAAAATATACAATAAAATAAACAATTGAATAAAATAATTAAGTAGTTAATTGAAACACGTTAAGGATGACAGGACAGGTGATGTGTCACAGCTGCAGCATGTGGGAGCTCCTGGATGCCAGTGTGATCCAGAGCAAACACATCTGCAGCAAGTGTAGTATCTGTTCTTATCAGTGCTTATTTGATTGAGAAGAGACCATGATCATTGCCTTTTGATCCTGGGGGAACTTTGAGTAAAATGGCTATAACCAGTTTTTGAGTTTCGGGCCAGGGAGTGCGCAACACTGTTCGGGTGGTCGTGAAGGACAAGGAAGGAGATGCACCGGTCGATCGCACCTTCTTCATCAAGAAAATTCTCTTCGATTGCTGCGGATTTCAAGCGACGGACGTCTTCTGCCTGCAGGATTTACCCAGCAGTGGATACTTCGACGTGACGTTCCGGAACGTGGCGGGATGCATCAAGTTTCTGAAGTTGTTCAAGGAGAAAGGGGACCGGGCGCCACTGTCGATCCTCACAGCGGAGCCGCTCTTCACGCTTCCGTCACAACGGGACCCGGTGGTGACGATTCACCTCTACAACCCCCATGTTCCGGTGGTGGATGTACTCACCTTTCTCGCCAGGTACGTCGAGGTGGCTGGCAGCAGCACTGATGTCAAGGACCCCTTTGGGATCTGGACCAGCAAGCGGCAGGTCAAGGTGACCTTGAAGGTAGATCCCAGTGGAACCATCATCCACCCTCCCTCCAGCTTCGCTTTCGGGGGAAGTCGAGGCTTCTTGGTCTACGCTGGGCAGCCCAGAGTTTGCCGCACCTGTGGCAAATCTGGTCACATGGCAGCCAACTGCAGCACGGTTGTTTGCAAGAACTGCAAGGAGGAAGGCCATCGGACCAAGGACTGTAAGCAGACTAAGTGTTGCAACTTGTGCGGTGCGGCAGGCCATCTCTACAAGACCTGCCCCAAACGTTGTCTCAGCTATGCTCAGGCGGCAAGGTCCAAGGAATGGCCGGGCGAAGGTTCAACGAAGGCGTCCGCTGTTCGAAAGGAGACCAGCAACCTTCTCCGCAGTGAGGAACTTCAACCTGAGAAGGAAGGGGAGGCGGCTGAAACCAACGACCCAGCACCGACCCAGCGCCCGGAAACCCCTCCTCCACAGACAGAATCAATGGAGGAGGAGGCAGCAGATGGACAAACAGCTCAGTCGCAAGTGGTCCAGAGGAAAACCACAAAGAAAAAACATCCCAAAGCCACCACCCAAACCAGTGGCAAGAGGATGCTCTCTTCTGAATCAGACTGCAACAACTCCTCTTCACTGGACGGGGAAATGCTGGAACGACAGCCCCTTCAAAAGAGGCGGCAGAACTCCGAGATGGATGATAGAGCATCCCAGCCCCCGGGCACTGGAAGCTGTGATGGGCCCGGCGTGCCCCAACCCCAATACCCCACACGTAACGATGTGGCCAACGCATCTCAGCTCCGGGACACCGGGAGCAAAGACACGTCTGGCGCACCTGAGCTCCTGGAGACCGGGAGCTGTGATGTTTTCGAGGAGGAACAGATGGAAGCAGCTGAGGACAACCCAATCCTCTCTGCCTACAAGACCCCCCCGATGTCACCCGAGCGGCACAAACCCTGCATGAAAAATCAGGAGGGGTTTCTGAGCCCAACCAACGTGAAACTGCTTGCGCATACGATGGGTATGCAGGAACATCCCGAAGGGGAAGGACTGGGACTAGCGAGGACAAATGGTATGGGAAGCAACAACTAATTTTTAGTAAAAAATGGGTGTAAGAATTGCTTCCATTAATGTGCGTAGCATTAAATCTACTACGCGATGTGTTTCAACCTTGGATTACCTTGCCAAGGTCAAAGCTGACCTACTGTTTCTGCAGGAGTGTGGAATACCACACCTCAGCACCTACAGGCAGTGGTCGCGATGGTGGTCCCACGAGCCATCGATCTGGTCGGGGGGTAATGACTGCCGTTCCTCCGGCCTGGGTATTCTGCTGCGGGGAGGTAACTTCACCATCTCCGAAGTTAAGGAGTTGGTGGGCGGCCGCCTCCTCGTAGCAGACGTGATGTACAGCAACGCTCCGCTCCGGTTGATCAACGTGTACGCCCCGGTACAACGCAGCGAGCGGCTGACCGTCTTCCAGCAGCTCCCACTGCTGCTGGCGACGTCCAGGCCGGTCATCCTAGGCGGTGACTTCAACTGCATCATCGATGCGGCTGGACGATCCGGCAGTGACGACAGCAAACTGGACGCTATGTCCAGATTCCTAATGGAAACAGTTAAAGATGCCAAACTGCACGACGTCTTCAGCAAACCTGCAGACGGAGCGCAGCGCAGATACACATGGTCAAGATCGGACGGATCTGCCCGTTCCAGGATTGACTTCCTGTTTGTGTCCCGTGCTGTCACGGTCGGATCCACCGACGTCAAGCTGGTGTTCTTCTCTGACCACTGCCTCTTCCTGGCCGACTGTCACTTACAGGACGACCAGCGGGTTGGCAGAGGGACGTGGAAGCTCAATGCGACACTGCTGACCCCAGAGAACGTTGAGGAACTCAAAAGGGATTACAATGGTTGGAGGACCGTGAAACCCCTCTTTGAGTTTCCAGTTCACTGGTGGGAAGCGATTAAGGAGAACATCAAGAGGTTCTTCATCCACAAAGGTGTTCAGAAGGCGAGAGAGAGACAGAGGGAAGTGCCCCGACTCCAGAAAATTATGCAAAATCTACTCCGGTTGCACTCAATGGGGGTCCAGGTCAAGGAGGACCTCCAAGAGGTGAAGAGCCAGCAGGCCTCGTTCTTTGCCAAGGAGGCCTCCAAGATCATCTTCCGGTCCAGAGTCCGCTCCATCGAGCATGATGAGACGTGCTCGCGTTACTTCTTCCATAAGGTACACAGAGAGAGCTCTGTTATCAGCAGCCTGAAGGAAGAAGATGGCTCGGTAACGTCTTCGCAGTTCGACAGACTAAGGATCAGCAAATACTTTTATGCTGGGCTGTGTGACGCGAAGCCCACAGACAGCAGAGCCTCCCAGTCCTTCCTGTCATCGATCTCAGAGGTCTTAGATGACAGCAGGAGGGAGAGACTGGACAAGCCGCTAACTCTGGACGAGCTGACAAAGGCCGTCCAGTCTTTCGAGACGAGTAAAACTCCCGGGAGCGACGGCTTACCGGTCGAGTTATACTCTGCCCTGTGGGACTGGGTCGGCCCGGACCTGCTGGAAGTATACGAGAGTATGCTCCTGGCCGGCAGCATGTCAGAATCCATGAGAAAAGGCATTATCACCCTCAGTTACAAGCAGAAGGGGGAGAGGGCAGAAATCAGAAATTGGCGGCCCATCTCACTGCTTAATGTTGATTACAAGATTCTGTCCAAAGTCATAGCCAGTCAAGTCAAGTCTGCTCTGGAGTTGGTGATTCACCCCGATCAGACCTGTACTGTACCCGGCAGGAACATCTCTGATAGGCTCGCGCTACTCAGGGATACGATCGCCTACGTACGGGACAGGAGGGTGGACACCTGCCTCATCAGCCTGGACCAGGAGAAGGCTTTTGACAGGATATCGCACACCTACATGATGGACGTGCTTTCCAAAATGGGGTTTGGGGAGGGAATCTGCAATTGGATCCAACTGCTCTACACAAACATCAGTAGCGCAGTCTCAATCAACGGGTGGGAATCTGAAAGTTTCCCGATCAAATCTGGAGTCAGACAGGGCTGCCCTCTGTCCCCGGTCTTGTTTGTTTGCTGTATTGAACCATTTGCTGAGTATATTAGGAAGGATGCGAGCATAAGAGGGGTGACAATCCCAGGCAGCGGAGGCACTCAGGTCAAAACCTCCCTGTACATGGATGACGTCGCCGTTTTCTGCTCGGATCCGCTGTCCGTGCGCAGACTGATGAGCATCTGCGACCAGTTCGAACTGGCCTCGGGAGCCAAAGTTAACCACGGCAAGAGCGAGGCCATGTTCTTTGGCAACTGGGCTGACCGATCCTTTGTCCCCTTCACCGTCAGGTCAGACTACCGGAAGGTGCTGGGGATATGGTTCGGAAGGGCTGGGGCGTGCACCAAAACATGGGAGGAGCGAGTAGCCAAGGTACGACAAAAGTTGGGCATGTGGGGGCAGCGATCTCTCTCCATTGTGGGTAAGAACCTGGTCATCGGGAGCGAGGCGCTCACGTTGTTGCTCTACGTGGCGCAGGTCTGGCCCATACCCCACTCCTGCGCCGTGGCAGTCACCCGAGCCATTTTCCGCTTCGTCTGGGGATCTAAAATGGACCGGGTCCGGAGGGACACGATGTTCAAATCTCTGGATAAGGGCGGGAAAAATGTACCCAACGTGGCCCTCATCCTGATGACCACCTTCGTGTGTGGCTGCATCAAGCTGTGTGCAGATCCCCAGTACGCAAACTCCAAGGTTCTATCTGTCCCCGGAGTAGCGAAGGATGGGCCTGGTCACATTGCCGCCGAACGCTCCATGCAGTTGGGCGGTGCCGTACCACCTATCCTTCGTGGAGCAGTTTCTACGGGAAAACACCTTTGACCACCGGTCCATCAGGCAGTGGTCTGCACGGAATGTCCTCAAGGCCCGACGGGAAAAGGAAACGGTGGATCATGTCGGATGGTTCCCCGAGCAAACCGTCAAAGTCATTTGGCGGAATGCCTCATCACCAGAACTTTCAAACAAGCACCAAGACGTAGCTTGGCTGGTGGTGAGAAGGGCCCTCCCCGTCAGATCCTTCATGCACACCCGAAGTCTCGCCCCCTCCGCACCGTGCCCCCGCGTTGGCTGTGGTGGGGAAGAGACGGTCGCCCACCTCCTCCTGGAATGTGCCTTTGCAAAGCAGGTGTGGAAAGAGATGCAGTGGTTTTTGTCAAGGTTCATCCCAAGCAGCTCTGTAACACAGGAGTCTGTGCTCTACGGGCTGTTCCCAGGGACGCACACCGAGACAAACATCAACTGCTGCTGGAGGACTATCAATTCGGTGAAAGACGCCCTTTGGTCTGCCCGAAACTTGCTGGTCTTCTAGCGCAAAGAGTTGTCCACCACCGAATGTTGCAGACTGGCACATTCCAAGGTCCAGGACTACGTGCTGAGGGACGCACTAAAGCTTGGGGCAGCCGCAGCAAAGGCTCAATGGGGAAAGACCACAGTGTAAGGTTCCCCCACCAAGCTGGACTGAGGGGCTGGATCCATGGGAAACCCCTCGAACTGTATCGTTAATATTCTCAATTGCTGTAAATGTAAAACTGCAATTGACATGACAATTGTGAAACGGAAGGGTTGGGAAGAAACTCATGACAGTATTGAAGGAAACTGATCTCCCTTGCAATGTTTGTATTTTTTGGTGCTGTTTCGAAACTGTTTGGCACTGTAATTTTTACAGATTTTTATGAATATAGTATATTTTGGAAATAAAAAAAAAGTTTGCGGCTCACCAGAACTTTCAAACAAGCAGCAAGACGTAGCTTGGCTGGTGGTGAGAAGGGCCCTCCCCGTCAGATCCTTCATGCACACCCGAAGTCTCGCCCCCTCCGTACTGTGCCCCCGCGTTGGCTGTGGTGGGGAAGAGACGGTCGCCCACCTCCTCCTGGAATGTGCCTTTGCAAAGCAGGTGTGGAAAGAGATGCAGTGGTTTTTGTCAAGGTTCATCCCAAGCAGCTCTGTAACACAGGAGTCTTTGCTCTACGGGCTGTTCCCAGGGACGCACACCGAGACAAACATCAACTTCTGCTGGAGGACTATCAATTCGGTGAAAGACGCCCTTTGATCTGCCCGAAACTTGCTGGTCTTCCAGCGCAAAGAGTTGTCCACCACCGAATGTTGCAGACTGGCACTTTCCAAGGTCCAGGCCTACGTGCTGAGGGACGCACTAAAGCTTGGGGCAGCCGCAGCAAAGGCTCAATGGGGAAAGACCACAGTGTAATGTTCCCCAACCAAGCTGGACTGAGGGGCTGGATCAATGGGAAACCCCTCGAACTGTATCATTAATATTGTCAATTGCTGTAAATGTAAAACTGTAATTGACATGACAATTGTGAAACGGAAGGGTTGGGAAGAAACTCATGACAGTATTGAAGGAAACTGATCTCCCTTGAAATATTTGTATTTTTTGATGCTGTTTTAAACTGTTTGGCAATGTAATTGTTACAGGTTTTTATGAATAAAGTATATTTTGGAAATAAAAAAAAAGTTTGCGGCTCAAAGAGTGAGAAAAAAGGAATGTAGTGGTAGTAGGGGACAGTATAGTCAGGTGGATTGACTCTGTTCTCTGCAGCAAAGAGCAAGAGTCCAGACGGCTGTGTTGCCTGCCGGTGCCAGGATTCAGGACGTCTGCTCAGGGCTGGGGAGAAACAGACACTGGGAGGGGGAGGATCCAGTCGTCGTGGTCCATGTCGGTACCATTGACATAGGCAGGACAAGGTTAGAGGTTCTGCAAAGTCAGTATGAGGAACTAGGCAGCAAATTAAGTAGCAGAACCTCAAAGTTAATCATCTCTGGATTATTACCTGAGCCATGTGCAAATTGGCATAGGACAAATAAGATTAGAGAAATTAATGCGTGGCTCAAAGACTGGTGTGGTAGTAGTGGGTTCTGGTTCGTGGGACATTGGCACCAGTACTGGGGAAAGTGGTGGCTGTACCGTTGGGACGGTCTACACCTGAACCGTGCTGGTGCCGGTGTTCTAGCGAGCCACATAACGAGGGAAGTAGAGACGGTTTTAAACTGAATAGTGGGGGCAAGGGATCAAATTTGGGAAGATATGGTGAATCAAGGAGGAGAGACAAGGCAAGAGAGAAAGGTATAAATATGGGAAATGATAAACAGACTGTGACAGGAAGGGACAGAGCAGACAAATCTAAGAGTACATCAACAGATAAGGCTAGAGGTTACAAAAATAATAAAAGGACAAAACTAAATGCTCTGTATCTGAATGCATGGAGCATTCGAAACAAAACAGATGAACTGAGAGCACAAATAGAATAAATAAGTACGATCTGATAGTCATTACAGAGATCTGGCTGCAGGGCGACATCGATTGGGATGTGAATATTGGAGGTTACATGGCATTTAGGAAGGACAGGAAGCTTGGAAAAGGTGGTGGGGTAACTCTGTTAATTAGTGATGGTATTAGCGCAATAGAGAGGGATGACCTAAGTTCAGGAGATCACGATGCAGAAGCAGTTTGAGTTGAGATGAGAAATAATACAGGCAAGAAGTCACTTGTGGGAGTGGTGTACAGGCCACCTAACATTAACCACACTGCAGGATGGGGTATAAAAAAGAAATAATGGCAGCTTGTCAGAAAGGTACAGCAATAATTATGGTGGATTTTGATTTCCATATAGTCTGGAAAATTCTGATGGGCAGAGGTAGCCTAGATGAGGAGTCCACAGAATGTTTTTGGGCTAATTTCTTGGAAAAATAAGTTCTGGAGCCAACCTGAGAGCAGGCTATACTAGACCTGCCATTGTGCAATGAGATAGGATTAATTAATGACCTCATAGTTCAGGTGCCCCTAGGTAGTAGCGATCATAATATGTTTGAATTTTACATTCAGTTTGAGGGAGAGAAGAGTGGGTCCCAGACTAGTATTTTAAACTTAAATAAGGGCAATTATAAGGGCATGAAAGCAGAGCTAGCTAAAGTGAACTGGCAAATTAGGTTAAGGGATAAGTCAATAGAGATGCAGTGGCAGACATTTAAGGAAAATTTCAGAACACACAGAATAGATACATTTCAACGAGAAAACAAAATTCCAAAGGTGGGACTCACCATCCATGTTTAATGAAAACAGTTAAAGATACTATCAAACTTAAAGAAAAAGCCTATAATTGTGCAAAGGTGGGAGGCAGGTCAGAAGATTGGACAGAATATAAAAAACAGCAAAGAATTACTAAAAGATTGATAAGGAAGGTAAAATTAGAGTACGAGAGAAAGCGAGCAAGAAATATAAAGACAACTAGTAAGAGTTTGGATAGATATTTTAAAAAGAAAAGAGTTCACAAAGTGAGTGTTTGTCCGATGGAAAGTGTGTCTGGGGAATTAATAATGGATAATTAAGAGATGGCAGATGAATTGAACAGATACTTTGGATTGGTCTTCACTATTGAGGACACAAATAACATCCCAGTATTAGCTGTAAGTCAGGAAATGGAAGGGAGGGAGGAACTCAAGAAAATTACAATCACCAGGGAAGTGGTACTAAACAAATTGTTGGAGCTGCGGGCTGACAAGTCGCCAGGTCCTGAAGTGGCTAGTGAGATAGTTGATGCGCTGGTTTTAATTTTCCAAAATTCCCTCGCATCGGGAAGGTTCTGTTAGATTGGAAAGTAGCGAATGTAATTCATTTATTCAAAAAGGGAGGGAGACAGAAAGCAGGAAACGACAGGCCGGTTAGCTTAACATCTGTCTTCGGGAAAATGTTAGGAGCGATTACTGAAGATGTTATAGCAGGGCATTTAGAAAACATTAAGGTAACCAGGCAGAGTCAACATGGTTTTGTGAAAGGGAAATCATGTTTAACCAATTTATTGGAGTTCTTTGAGGGAGTGACATGTGCTGTGGATAAAGGGGAACCGGTGGATGTATTGTACTTCGATTTCCAGAAGGATAAGGTGACATATCAAAGGTTATTGCAGAAAATAAAAGCTCATGGTGTCAGGGGTAACATATTGCCATGGATAGAAGATTGGCTAGCGAACAGGAAACAGAGAGTCAGCATAAATGGGTCATTTTCTGGTTGGCAAAAAGTAACGAGTGGTCCACAGGGATCTGTGCTGGGGCCTCAACCTTCTACAATTCTCGAAATGACTTTGATGAAGGGACCAAAAGTATGGTTGCTAAATTTGCTGATGACAAAGATAGGTCGGAAAGTAGGTTGTGAAGAGGACATAAGGGGGCTACAAAGGGATATAGATAGGTTAAGTGACTGGGCAAAGACCTGGCAAATGGAGTATAATGTGGGAAAGTGGGAAATTGTCCACTTTAGCAGGAAGAATAAAAAAGCATATTATCTAAATGGTGAGAGATTGCAGAGATCTGAGATGCAGAGGGATCTGGGTGTCCTAGTGCACGAATCGCAAAAGGTTAGTCTGCAGGTACAGCACGTAATTAGGAAAGCTAATAGAATGTCATCATTTATCGCCAGGGGAATTGAATACAATAGTAGGGAGGTTATGCTTCAGCTATATAGGGCATTGGTGAGACCTCTTCTGCAATACTGAGTACAGTACTGGTCTCCTTATTTATGGAAGGATGTAAATACATTGGAGGTAGTACAGAGAAGGTTTAATAGACTAATACATGGAATGGGTGGGCTGTCTTACGAGGAACGATTGGACAGGCTAGGTTCGTATCCACTAGAGTTTAGAAGAGAAAGAGGCGACATGATTGAAACATACAAGATCCTGAGGGGTTTTTACAGGGTGGATGTGGAAAGGATGTTTCCCCTTGTGGGATAATCTAGAGCTAGGGGTCACTGTTTAAAAATAAGGGGTCACCCATTTAAGACAGAGATGAGGAGCAATTTTCCCCCTCAGAGGGTCGTGAGTCTTTGGAATTTTCTTCCTCAAAAGGCAGTGGAAGCAGAGTCTTTGAATATTTTTAAGGGAGAGATGGATGGATTCTTTATCTGCAAGGGGGTGAAAGGTTATCGGAGGTAGATGGAAATGTGGAGTAATCAGTTCAGCCATGAGCTTATTGAATGGTGAAGCAGGCTCGAAGGGACGAGTGGCCCACTCCTGCTCCTAATTCGTATGTTCATATGTAAAGACAATGTAGAGTGGTCTGTACTGTTCACAGTACTTCTCCTGTAACTGCCGAAGTGAGACAATCATGTCGACTGTCGATCTACCAGCTCTGAAGCTGCACTGAGACTCAGGATAGATGTGTGATGCCAGGGTCTGCAATCTGGTCAGAGCAATGCGAGCAAAGACCTTCCCCACAATACTTAGCAAGGAGATGCCTCGCTCATTGCTGCAGTCACTGCGATTCCCCCTTATTGTTGTACAAGGTGACAATGTTTGCATCACGCATGTTTTGAGGTGCATATCTTTCCTTCCAACAGAGACACAGAAGTTCATGGAGATGCTGCAGTAGAACCGCTTTTCCACTTTTGATGATTCCAGGTGGAATACCATCATTTCCCGGGGCTTTACCACTGGCAAGATGGCTAATGGCTTTGTTGAGCTCCACTATGGTGGGGTCACTGTCCAGCTCCTCCATGACAGAGAAGTCTGGAATGGCACTGAGAGCCACTTCAATGACAATATTCTCCGTTATGTAGAGTTTAAGGTAATGCTCCACTCACCTTTCCATCAGCTTATTAACAGATGATTCCACTTTGACGCCGCACTGAGACCTTGAGCATTGTTGTCTGAAAGAGCCTGATCGAGGATGTTGAGGAACTCCTGGGTCCTTTCTGGATCAGTGGTTCGTCAAGTGTTGATCTGAGGACGACGTTCTTCTTGGATGGATGAAGCTTCCTTGGCTGAAGCCTGACCTTGTTACACACCAGGGAGTGGTCAGTGTCACAGTCAGCACTGTGATAGCTGTGAGTGATGAGGACACTGCTGAGGGTGGTATGTCTGGTGATGATAAGGTCTAGCTGGTGCCAGTGGTGTGATCTCAGATGTCTCCAGGACACCCTGTGGCACAGCTTGACCTGGAAGTAGCTGTTCATCACACAGAATCCATGGTGACAGCATAGCTCCAGCAACCTCTGTCCATTTTCATTCATCTTGCCAATCCCCTGGTGCTCTCTGCTCGTTGGCCAAGCTGTAGTCAGTACCCAAGCTTGCGTTGAAGTCTCCTCGAAGGTACAGTCCCTCAGTGCTGGGAATTCTACTGATGGCAGTATCAAGTGTCACATAGAATTGATCCTTGACATCTGGGGTGGAGGTGAGTGTCGGGACATAGATGCACATGAGATTAACTGGGCCCACGCTTGTTGACAAGTGAAGAGTAAGAAGTCTCTCTGAGCCTACTGTGGCTGGTTCACTCATCTCAAGTGGCGTGTTTTTTACTGTGAAAACCACACCAAGCTCACGACTTGCCTCTTGGGCTTTCCCCTGCCAGAAGAAGGTGTAGTGTTTCTCTTTGAGGGATCCACTTTGAACGAGTCTAGTTTCTTGCAGCACAGCAATGTCCACATTGAGCCTTGTGAGTTCTTTGTCCATCAAAGCTGTCTTGTGTGTGTCATCAACCTGCAGAAGGGTGTCAGTAAGGCCAGGACACATGGTCCTCACATTCCAGCTTGCGATGCGAAGGACTGGTGTCTTCTTTGTTGAGCTTGTTTTTCTTGGTGCATTGATTATCGATCCGCCTGTTGACAGATGACTCTCTAAGCTCCAAGCACCCATTGAAGCAAGCAGGTTGTGGCAGGACAGCACCTAACTGATTGGGGCTGCCCAGCTTGGAGTGGGTGGTAGCTATCCAATGAGATGCGATGATCTCTTCAACTGTCAGAAGTAACCCCTGGTGCTCATACTCTGCACCAATTGAGTGAGAGCTTATAATCGGTAACCGTTTCTTCCCGTGTTGTGCTAATGTTTAAGCACAAATATTGTCCTCTTCACGGCACATTAGTACTGAACAAAAATGGCTCCTTTGGTCATGTGTTAATTATAAAATGGCTTTCTTGACCTTGTTAGTTATTACAATGGATACATTATAAAAATGGTCAAATTAAACTAAGATCGAAATACGCAAGCTTACCTGCATCCTCCAGTCCACTGGCAACATTCCCATATTTAAGGAGGATTGAAAGATTGTGGTTCGAGTCTCTGATATTTCCTCCCTTACTTCCCTCAGCAACCCAGGATGCAGCCCATTCAAACTGGGTGACATTTCGACTGTGAGAGCTGCCAATCTTGTAATTGTCTCCACTTTATCTATTTTCATCCTGTCCAATTTCTTCACTTCCTCCTCCTTGACTGTGACATTTGCAGCATCCGCTTATTTTGTGATACTTAATTAGTGCCTCAGCCACACCGTCTGTCTCCACAGGATCTCCTAATTGATCCCCCCTTTCACTGACTCTCCATATGTTGGGAAAAGACTTCAGTGTTCCCAGTTATGTGACCTGCTAATCTTTTCTCACACATTCTCTTGCTGATCTCATTTCCTTTTACAGCTCTCCTCTGTACTTTCTATATTCTGCTTGTTTCTCCTGCATATAAATCCTCACATGATTTCGATATTAATGATTTTTTAACTATTTTGTTGAAGGATTGAGTTTTGTAAATTTCTCCCTCGCTCCCCTCATGGTCAGGCAGAAAGTTTAACTGCTGTGTTTTCAAACAGCAACAGCTTTATTTGAAAAGCCATTGGGACAGGATTCCGGGTTTTAATCCAGTCACAAATCTGGTTCTGATGTCTTGTGGCTCCAGCTGTCACATGACCTGTCAGAGGATGACCTCATAATTGGCCCAGTCATGGAGCTGTGGGTTGATGTTTAAATTGTTGCAAAATAATTTTCCAGAAGGACAATCAAAATGAATCGATATATAAAAGGTAGATTTTGTGAATTTGTGCTCCCAGTGGAAATCCCTGCAGAGTCTGCTGGTTTTCATATCCCCAATTCCCCACAGGAAGCTCTGTGTCGGAATCTGTATTCATTCTATCAATATTATACAGAATCATTTCATGGGAGACCCCAGTGTGAATTGTAAACAGGTGGTTCAGTTTTAACTTTCAAAGTAACACAGAAGCAAAATACTGCAGATGCTGGAAATCTGAAATAAAAACAGAAAATGCTGGAAATACTCAGCAGGTCTGGCAGCATCTGTGGAGAGAGAAACAGAGTTAACGTTTGTGATCTGTGACCTTTCATCAGAACTGGGCTGAAATTGTCTGAGGGCCAAGTGGCCTCTTACTGTGCATTAAACATTCTATGAGTCGAAGATTCTATGAGATTCTGGAATCAATTTCAGGGTCGATGACATTGCACTCTGCAAGGATAGGAAGATGGAGATTATTAAGTACAGTGCAAGAATATAGATGCTTTTACATTATTTTAATCAAAATTGATTTAAACTTTGTGTTCACGAATCCTATCTTTTGATCACAATGACACTGATAACAATGGAAAAAGCAAGACTTGCATTTCACGACCACAGGACATTGCAAAGCCTTTTATTGCCAATTAAGGACTTTCCAAGTGTAGTCACTGTAGTCATGTAGGAAACATGGTGGCCAATGTGCGCACAGCAAGCTCCCAGAAACAACAATGTGATGGAAACGAGATATTCTGTTTTTAAGTGATGTTGATTCAGGGTTAAATAATGACCAGCATCCCAGAAATAATTCCCCTTCTATTCTCTGAAATAGTGCCATGGTACCTTTAACATCCACCTGAGAGGGCAGAGGGATCCTCAGTTTTCTGTCCCACCTGAAAAACAGCATTTCTGATAGTGCAGCACTGCCTTAGTACTGTTATGGATTGTCAGCCATTTTTAAAGGGCTGTTAGTCCTACTGGAAAATATTTAAAGGAAGATGAAATGAAATGAAATAAATACATTGCTTTTTCCTCTCTCCCATCCCCCCAATAACAGTTAAATTAATTATTTGCCCTTCCCTCCCAAAACCTACCTTTACCATCTGACCTTCCGCCCAAAACTGCACAAACTGTAAACTATAACCCTTCCCACCATCCCCTACACCCATGACATTAATTTGACTCCGTCCCCCCACCCTCACACTGGGAAACTTACCTTCTCCCCCCTCCCCACCAGTGTTGCACCTCATTTGCCCGGATGGGGCTCCGAAGGCACGGCAGTGCCGGCCACTGGGCTGAAGATCGCAGCGGAACATCAGGAAGTGATGGGATAATAATTAATGCAGGTTTGTGGTCCCGTTGCCGAGCGGTGGAGGTCCCCCACAAGGCCTCGCCGTCGCCGGCAATATCGAGCCAGGCCCTGCCGGCGTTGATGTCCGTGGCGGGCCTCATCCGGGGCCATCTTCATTCGGCCCCCACCCCACCCCCACCACAGATCTCGACGTCGAGGGCTCTATAGAATCCAGCCCATTGTTTCTGTCAATCTCAACTCCACAAGGATTTGTCTGTTAATTGTAGAAAAATTAAAGCTCTATAACGTTTTGATAAAAGGGGGTTCAAATCCATTTCCAAACAAATGATAGTTCTCATTGTATCTAGAACATGTTTTCTTACATACAAACATACCAATTAGGAGCAGGAGTGGAGCACTCGGCCCCTCGAGTCTGCTCCACCATTCAATGAGATCATGGCTGATCTGATTTTAACCTCAACTCCACATTCCCACCTGCCCCGAATAACCTTTCACCCCCTTGTTTATCAAGAATCTATCTACCTCTATCTTAAAATATTTAAGAATTTCTGTCGTTCAGCAACTCTCACCTGTTTTCTGGATTTCACCTAAAAAATGTATTTCCACACTTTGGATATCCTGTACTTCATTAATGTTTTTGCTCTCTGGGAATTTCCCTTTAATTATATTCAGTGCTGGTATTTTACTGCCACACACTGACTGAAAGTGTCCCATCTTTCTGCAGGAAAATCACTCAGCTTCTTTGGCGGGACAGTTTTCCCACTTGTGTCTCTCTCGGCCACACCTACTGCAATTGGTTGCAGCTACCACTAGATGCTCTTCCCATCTTTCTTGTCTTTTTCCACTAATTTTTCCTTTTGTTTTTTTAACAAATTCAATTGAGTCTGCTACTCTCGAGATCAGACTCTCCCTGTCCCCTCGGACAACGGATTGGTTAAACTTTCTAACCTCTGCTTGTTTGCTCAATTGAATCACTTTCGTTAATGTGAGATCAGCCCTGGACTGTAGATGATCTGAAAGGGTGTTGTCCAATACCCCGAACACAATCCTGTCTCCATTCAGCTCTTCTCTTAAGTTGTCGTATTCACAAACCTCCGTGAGTTTGTACAAGTCATTGATAAATGAATGAATGCTCTCCTCTTTCTGTTTTGTACGCTTATGAAATTCAAAGTGATTCCTGACAATGCAGCGGCCAGCCGACGTCATCAGAGCGCTCCAAGCTGCGCAAATGCACAAACAGTCTCCTGCGCTCTGAGATGCTGCGCATGCTCAGCCTACGTCTTCCAGGACTAACTGGCGCATGCGCGAGAAAACGCTCTCCCCCCTCAGCCACTCACTCCAGGCCGCTCGCTGCCCGCTCCCTGCTACCCCGCTCCCCCGCCCTCCGGCCGCTCGCTACCCACATCCCCACCAACCCCCGCACTGCCCTCTCTCCGTCCACTCATGCCGTACTTCTCCCCACGTCCCTCCAGACACTAGCTCTAGGCCATGCCTCTTCCCTCCTTTCAGCCACTCGCTCCAACATTTGATCATTCATCACCGCACCACCCGCAGAAGCAAGGCGGGCCTCGAGGGGTGATGGGGCAATGTTGGAGCGAGTGGCCGAGAGGAGGGAGCGGCACGGCCCATGGCCTGGAGTGTGAGCGGCCAGAGAGCAGGATGGGGCTGATGGTGGGGGAAGCGGGGAGTGAGCAGTCAGAGAGTGGGATGGGGGGAAGTGGGGAGTGAGTGGCCGGAGAATGGGATGGCACTGTTTAGAGGGGATTTGAGGAAAAAATGTTTCACCTCGAGGGTGGTTGGAATCTGGAACACACTGCCTGAAGGAGTGGTAGAGGCAGGAACCCTCACAACATTTAAGAAGTATCTAGATGAGCACTCAAAACGCCACAGCATACAAGGCTACGGCCACGTGCTGGAAAATGGAATTAGAATAGATAGGTACTTGATGGCCGGCACAGACACGATGGTCGAAGGGCCTGTTTCTGTGCTGTATAACTCTATGACTCTATGAAACTTCACTGAATTACAGAGGGTGTGCAGCACTGTCAGGGGTGCTGTCCTTCTGAAGAGACTTCAAACAGGACAACGTTCTCCGAGTATCAACCAAAACATGTCCATTGTGTAGATATGCGCCATATTTGCTTATGAAACGACAGTCACTGCTCCGAAAGTAATTTACTTTAGGTGAATTAAGATGACTTGGTACTATATAACTGGCAAATGCTTAGGAGGGAGCGGGGGATTGTTGGGGGTGGGATGGAGGCGGCGACGGCAACCTTTGAAAGTCTTTTTGGGTCGAAGTTGTTTTCTATGATACATTGAATTGCGCCATCTTTAATCCTGGCCGCTGCCTGAATGTCACAGACAGTGATGTTTCAGTGGAAGAGGCTGCATTTGCGCATGTGCTAGTACAGCGTCACCTGGTGGTTGCGTTGTCAGCAAATGCAACGTTTTAAATTTGGCTCCACGATGACATTTTATTCCTGAATTAAAATAGGTCTTGAGTGCCTTAATAACTTCTTCACACGTAACCTTCTGTTCTTCATGATGATGTTGCATACACACTCCCTCCATTGCATACAATAGCGTACTGACCTGCTCCATGTCTGGCTTCTGCACGAGACCCGATGCAGTACGATACCTTGCAAACCTCTGGAACCATCTCGGCCATTCCTCGGCTTGGTTCAGTCCAGTGACCTTTTCAAAGTTCTCCGGTAGAGGCAAAGATTTCTCCATCTTCGCTTTAGTTTACTGCGGCCCCCATATACTATTCTGATATCTGTCAAGTCTTAGTACAGAATTTATAAGAGTCTGATGGTTAAAATAACCTGAGTTTACTCTACATTTCTTGCATGGAAGGTTTCATCGACAACTCTCCATGAGGTGCCGTACAGATTATATTACATCACTTCCTGTGATAATGTACACAATCTATTTACATAATCTGCCCAGTAACAACCCAATGTCCACTCAATTATATTATTGTTCAGATGTGAGAAAAGCTGAGGATGGGAATGGAGCGTCTGAATGAAGATTTCATGATGCTGATGATGTAAATGAGGATCTGTTACCCATTCCACAATCCCTCTTTATTTCTGTGCATGTTTCTCGATGCTGTTTCAACCAAATTGAAAAAGAATCACAAATCCTGATCTGGAGCCTCAGGTACTAATTACCCAGAGGCATGGTTGCCAATTGGTCAGGCGTCAGTTTCGTAAAGTGAAGATCACGGGTTCAATCTTCCTCCATGCCTTGTGATTAGTTTCTCATCTTAAATGTGATGTTTTCCTGAAGGATGCCCATTGCATTTGTTTTCCGCTGATTGTTTCAACCATCTGGAAATCAGTGTCCTGTTGCACTTCATCCTGGACACTGGGAAGAACATGAGGAGTAGCCACATGGTCCCTCGAGCCTTCTCTGCCATTGATAGAGTGAAAATATCTGAGGTCCAAGCACTGAACCTTATTACTGTGCATATGCTGGATATTTAACAGAGCTATCCGATTAATCCCACATCCCGCACTCCTGTCCTTTCCCCCATTGCCCTGTTATATTTTCCATGTCAGGTATTTATCCAATTCCATTTGGAGTTACCATTGAATCTGCTTCCACTGACCTTTCAGGATTGCATTCCAGACCAGAACAACACACTGCTGAAAAAACAATCTCCTCATCACAACACAGTGGTGCACAGTGGCGCAGTGGTTAGCACCGCAGCTTCACAGCTCTGGGGACCAGAGTTTGATTCTGGGTACTGTCTGTGCGGAGTTTGCAAGTTCTCCCTATGACCTTGTGGGTTTTTGCCGGGTGCTCTGGTTTCCTCCCACTGCCAAAAACTTGCAGGTGGTAGGTAAATTGGCAGTTGTAAATTGCCCCTAGTGTAGGTAGGTGGTTGGGAATATGGGATTACTGTAGGGTTACTATAAATGGGTGGTTGTTGGTCGGCACAGACTAGGTGGGCCGAAGGGCCTGTTCCAGTTCTGTATTTCTAAATAAATAAACTCTCATTATTTTGCCAATTACTTTAAATGTGTTTCCTCTGGTTCCTGACCCTTCTGACACTGGCAACACTTTCTCCTTCTTCACTCGATCAAAACTCTTCAGGATTTGCATTTCCTGCTGCCTTTGCGGATATAACAAGGCTGAGCACACATCACCAAAAGGAATATGATTGGCTCTGAATCACATTTATCCTTCCTGTCAATCTGATGTGGATCTTGTATTTTCCCGGAACCAAACAACCTGAGCAGCAAGTGTGGGTTCCAGTGATTCCCACCACTCTGAGAGAGAGGATGTGATAATGAGCCAGATAGAAGAAAGGAGTGAGATAGAGAGTAAAATAGCCCTGGTCTGTTCCTACTAACCCCCCAATACCCGACTTAAAATGGCATCGTTTTCTTCTGTCTCTCCACATTCTAATCCATTGATGTTTGCAATCCTTTCATCTGTCCCTTTAATTCCTGTTTCCTAATCCATTGATGTTTCACAATATCCCAATCCATTGATATAACTCAGTCCATAGAATTTCCCAATCCAGATATTTTCCAGTCCATTGACTTTCCCAATCCATTAATGGTTCCTGTCCATTGACATTCCCAATCCATTTATATTGCCTGTGATTTCAAAGCAACTGTGGAATGCAAATAGTATACAAGGCTAGCATTTATTACCCATTCCTATTGCCGTTGAGAAGGTGGTGGAGAGTTGTCTTCTTGAACTGATGCAGTCCATATGGTGCAGGAACACCCACAGTGCTATTGGGGAGGGAGTTCAAGGATTGTGACCCAACAACAGTGAAGAAATGGCGATATCGTTCAAAATCAGGATGGTGAGTGACTTGGAGGGGAATCTGCAGGTAGTGAGTTCCCATGCATCTGCTGCCCTTGTCCTTCGAGGTGGTCGTGGTCACGAGTTTGGAAGGTGCTGTTGAAGGATACTTGGCGAGTTGCTGCAGTGCATATGGAGATGGTACACACTGCAGCCACTGTTTACTGGTTGTGGAGGGATTGAATGTTTCAGGTGGCGGGTTAGGTGCCAATCAAGTGGGCTGCTTTGTCCTGGATGGTGTTGAGCTTCTTGAGTGTTGTTGAGTGGTATGTATTCCATCCCACTTGTGCCTTGTAGATGGTGGTCAGGATTTGGGGTGTCAGGAGGTGAGATACTTGCTGCAGAATTCGTAATCTCTGACCTGCGCTTATAGCCACAGCATCGATGTGACTGGTCCAGTTATGTTTCTGGTCAAGATGTTGATGGTGGGGGATTTAACGATGAGAATGCTTCTGAATATCAAAAGGTAGATTTTTTTCTCTCTCTCATTGGAGATGTTCACTGCTTGGCACTTGCCAGATAGAGCAGAATGTGGGAAAATGTGAGGTTATCCACTTTGGTAGGAAGAATAGAACAGAAAAATATTATTTAAATTGTGAGAGATTACAGAATGCTGCGATGTAGAAGGATCTGGGTGTCCTTGTACATGAATCACAAAAAGTTACCATGCAGGTACAGCAAATAATTAGGAAGGCAAATGGAATGTTACCCTTTATTGCAAGGGGGATGGAGTATAAAAGTAGATAAGTCTTGCTGCAAATGGTCATGGTGCTGGTGAAACCACACCTAGAGTACTGTGTGCAGTTTTGGTCTCCTTATTTAAGGAGGGATATACTTGCATTGGAGGCAGTTCAGAGAAGGTTCATTGGATTGATTCCTGTGATGAAGGTGTTGTCTTATGAGGAAAGCTGAGCAGGTTGGACCGATACTCATTGGAGTTGAGAAAAGTGAAAGGAGAACGTATTGAGACAAATAAGATTCTGAGGGGGCTTGACAGGGTAGATGCTGAGAGGATGTTTCCTCTCGTGGTGGAATCTAGAACGAGGGAACACAGTTTCAGATTTAGGGGTTTTTCATTTAAGAAGGTATTTCTTCTCTCAGAGGGTCATTAATCTTTGGAATTCTTTACCGCAGAGAGCAGTGGAGGCTGGGTCATTGAATGTCTTCAAGATTTGTATCTACAAGAGAGCCAAGGGTTATGTGGGCAGGCAGGATAGTGGGGTTGTGGTCATGATCAGGTCAGCCATGATCCTATTGAATGGCGGAGCAAGCTCGAGGGGCCAAATGGCCTACTCCTGCTACTAGTTCTTCTGATCTTCTGTTCTTATGATCTCATTGCAGCTTGGTCCAAACAGAGACGAAAGAGTGGAATTCCAGAGGAGAGGTGAGAGTGATTGCCCTTGAGTGAGTGTGGCATCAAGGATCCCTCGCAAAATTGAAGTCAATGGGAATCAGGGGGAAAACTCTCCACTTGCTGGAGTTGTACCTCGCACAAAACAAGATGTTGTGGTTAGTGGAGACCAATCATCTCAGTCCAGGACATTGCTTCAGTAGTTTCTCAGGGTAGTGTCCTGGACCCAAACATCCCAGCTGTTTCATTGACGACTTTCTCTTCAACATAATTCAGAAGTGGGAATGTTCGCTGATGATTCACAACTCCTCAGATACTGAAGCCGTCTGGGCTTGCAAGCAGCAAGACCTGAACAACATTCAGGCTTGAGCTGATAAGTGACAAGCAACATTCTTTGATCGGATCCTGAGGGAGATATCCGTGCGTGGAGCGGCGGGCTGCATGGAGAGTGACATTGAAGAGGGTGTCTGAGCCTGGAGGGAAGAATCTGTGGAGAGTGGTCCTCAAAGGATGTCCGTGTCTGGAGATTTAGGATCTGTGAAGAGGGTCTCCGAGCCCGTAGTGCTGGGATGTATGGAGAACGATCCTGAAGTGGGTGTCCGAACCTGGAATGGCGGGATCTGTGGAGAGTGATCCTGAAGTGGACGTCCGAGCCTGGAGTGACAGGATCTGTGGAGAGTGATCCTGATGAGTGTGCGTAAAGATGGAATGGAAGCTTTCTGTGGAGGTACAGGAAGAGGCCATTCATTCCCAGTATTTTATAAAGGTTTAGCATAACTTATTTGCTTTTACTCTATGCCTATATTAATAAAGCCAAGTGTCCTGTTTGCTCTTAGCTACCTTTTCAATCCTTCTAACATTGGTGTACATTGTCTCCCTGCTCCTGCACCCAGTTTAGAATTGTAACGTTTCATTTATATGGCATTCTTCCTTCCAAATTGTATCACTTCACACTTCTCTGTGTAAAATTTCATCTGTTATGTGAAAGCCCATTTTTCCAGTTTTTTTTATGTTCCCCTGAAGTGTGTTACGATCACTGGTATAGGACAAAATTCCTGAGCATTCTTTGATGCTATCTCCATAGACAGAGCAATCTTATACACGAGCTCAAATGTAGGATTTTGTGTGTTTAGTATCTTATTTCACCAACCAATAGAAGCACAAATATGTCACGTAAATCTTGTTCACTGCAGTCCCTGCTGCTGTTTGCTGCCTATATTTACAGACTTTAATCTCAACCTCGTCACCATGTTCTCTAATCTTTTCAGGGGGCATCAGCAGAGGAAATGTTCACCAAGCATGGCAAGTGCAAAGAAATGTTTATTTATGTCATTATGTCATAATTTACAAATTTTTACATGTGTGAACCATCAAGATGTGTCTTCATAAATGGAACCCCGTCACAATAAACACTGTCACCTTTCAATGTTTAGCAGACAGGTTTGACGGCCTGATGTGTGTGATTCCCATATGAATGTGTTTGTACAAAGTTCGGGGAAAGATGGAGATATGAATAATTTACAGGGAAATCTTTTAAACATATTACCACATCTCTCACTCACAAAGATCTGCAAACACATGGATTCCAAAAGAACCTGAGTACAAAATCACCTAAAATAAACACAGCCAGAGAGACTTGCAATAACCTGTAGCTCAGGGAAAGGACATGATGTCATGGAAGGGATTCTGTTTCTTTTGTTCAAATATTTTTTGAAGAAGTCATAGTCAAACTGAATAAATGTAGGACCAGTTCTTTTTCAAGAGGGCACCAAAAGAACCAATTTGGCAACTATGTTTGCTGGTTGTCACATGATTCAAGTTAAATATCGAACAGAAACCATGGTAATAGGAAGAAATGTGGACAGAGAAGTCAATCATGCCCCTTGATTGGACAAGCTTGGCAGCAGCAGCGCAAACCTAAGACAGCAGAAAACTCATAACCTTTGCTTGTCGCAGTCAGTGTGTTTCACCTGCTGGAGTGAGCAGCTGATAAAGTTAGCCTGAAGAATCGTCAAGGAAGGAGAGAAGACCACAACCCAGTTTGTTTTCCAGAAAATCTTTAAAAGACCCTGAGAAGTCCACTGAGTTAATTCATCTTGTCGCATGTCTTTGAAGAAGGCCTGCTAGAATTAATTCTCAATGCCTTCTGAAAAGAACTGTTCTAAAATACCCTAGTGACCTGTCTACGTATACTCGGAAGTTAGACTGTATTCCAGTTTTGGAGCAACATATCTCATCTGATGATTTCTTCAAAAATGAGCAAATAAACAGCCCAAGAGGTTTTTTTTGTCTGTAACAGAGTGCTGAATTAAAAAAAAAATCCCTTTTATTTTTTCAGCTATCCTGTGTGTGTGTGTGTGTGGCTCGAAGATAAAAAAAGGACTTTAAAAGTTGTTCAAGGTGAAAAAGGAACTTTTAAAATTTCCACCTGTGTGTTTATGCTTTACTTCATGACTAGTTAAAACTTGTTTGACAATAAATGGATAATGTTGTTGTTCATTAAAGAAACCTGGTCAGTGTCTTCTATTCTGGGAAAAATAGAGTACATGATTGACTGTATCAGTATGTGGGAAAAGTTCACATAGATGTTGTGACCTTTGGAGAAGTGGGATGAGAATAAAGAGTGCCCTCCTCTGCCCTTAGTTGTCACAGCACTTGTGATCTGGCTCAGTAGCTTAATTGGTTTGAGAGTTTGTCTAATAATCAGAAAATCTTGGATTCATATCCTTGCTTCAAAAGTTTAGCTATCAATCGTTGACATCCATTTTCTTGTGAACTTTAACTTTTCTTATGAATTTCATTCACTAAAGAAAACAGCTCAGTGGTTGCCTTTGTGAAGGATGTGAGTTTGGGGAGGGGAGGTCAGGAGAGGGTTGATCCGAGGTTTGGAATATATTATCATTCAGGAGCAAGAAAAATCAAAAGGAACAAAATAAGAAAACGAGTCTCCAGATTTGAGAATCTGTAGATCCACTTTGGGAAAGTGAATCAGAGCAGAATGAAGGGTGAACTGTCCGACTGCCCAGAAGAGATGAAGACACAGCTCAGTCAGCACGTTCCCCTGGTTTATGATGCTGGAACATTCCTCACACAGAAATTATTCAATCAATATTCATCTGCCAAGTCGGTCTGAGGCTGTGCCTTTCTGATCATGTGGAGTTAAAGCAATTCTTCCAGTCAGTTAGTTCAGTTGTCATTTCATGAGAAATTAGAAATCATCATGACTTCGTCAGTGACCTAATAGTTCAGATGTCTGAGTGATGTTAATCATGATGTGATGAATTGATTGTATGTTCCAGTCTTTCAGTGGTGGATTTTCACACTGAGTAGAAACGTGTTGGACATGGTCTGGAAATGATTCACACTGCTCCATTCCCAACAGGCCATGACCTGATGTGATGGAAATGTCATTTACTGACAGAATCTACATTTCCATCATTGCACATCTGGATGCACAGTCAGGATCTGAGCTGAAGGTGACCATCCTGCCCAAATTTTCATAGAGGCAAAAAAGACATCTGATTGGTTGCTGGCACAAAGCTGGGTGATGAGGTGTTTGAGAGGTTAAGATGATGGATTATTAATTCCTTCTGTTTTACATCTATGAATTTGAATTCCATCTGCATCAACAGTTTATAAAATGTTCAATACATTGTTTCTTTGTAATTCACCAGCTTTTGCAGAAAGTAGGATTTAAGCTGTTGTTCTACCTGTTAGAAAGATAGTCTAAGTTATTCTGAAGCCATCTTCCAATGTCATCTACATGGAAGCAGGATTTTAAAGGATAAGATGTAGTTTTTAAAAGTCACTTCAATCTTACTCGAGTCTTTACAAAGAAGCCAGGTAAATCTTGATAAAAAGTCATAAATATTTAGAGATCTTTTAAAAGCACTTCAATCTTGTTAATAAAAAGTCAGATGTAAATTTAAGAACTCTGATAAGGCCTTGCTAAAAAGTTACATACAATTAAGAAACAACATTTAATATGTCTGAACTCCCTCTGAAAGTTGACCCCTGCTGCTGCCGGTGTCTTCCTGGAATAGTGGAGCTGTTGTGGCAACAGAAATGTCCTTCCCGAGCAGGACGTGAGCCTGCTGGTACCGGCTCTAATCCAACCCAGGTAAAAATCAGGGTACATTGTGGGCAATGAGCCCAAATTGCTGAACTACAGGTCCCTGTCACTTTAAAGAGTGGGCTGGTGCGATTATGATCAAAGGCTCCTTCTAAGCACATTTCTCACCACTACAACTTCCAGATGCTGGTGTTAGTGTGTGCATGTACTGGCAGTTACACTGCTGTTCAGACCCTCAATAGCAGTGAAAGTCTCAGTGTTTGCTGCTATTGGGACTGTAAAATCCAGGCCAATATCGCACAGTCCTGTTAGATTTGCTCTCCCTCTGTACAAAATCAAACTCCACACATTGTCTTTCACTCACTCCTGTTTCCAGCCCTGATGGTGCAGACATCCCCTCTCAAAGGTACACAATCCAGTTGATTTCTGATCAAATACCTCCTTCGTCATTCAATAGAGGAAACAGAGACATGAACAGGAGTCAGGTGCAAGAAAGTTTCACCAACAGAGCAAAGAAAGGCACCAACAAAAGTCACACCTACTTTCCAAATCATTTCACTGTAATATTCTTTCACTTGTTTTGTCGGATGACTGCAATAAATCTGAAAATGAGCACCATGAGGTTTGTGTTCACTAGTCATTTGTTCTCCTGTGTTTGTCTGTCGGGTTTGTAATTTAATTTGTATTGGATTTTGAAGAGAATCTCTTTTCAGATGATTGCACATCGTACTGTGTTTAAAGCAACTAACTTGTAAAATGGAAGATAATGAATGTTTCAATACCTGTGTGACCAGATTCTTCCAATGCTTTTCAACAGCTAGATTGGTGATGCTTGTAATCTGTATCCTGTGGAGAATGGGAGAGGAGAATAAAAGCATGGTGCATGAACAGGACAGACTGTGTAAAATGGGAGCACAGAAATACTGCCACCTCATTGAAAGTTAATGAGAGTTATTCTAAGTCAGACACCTGTCCACAATGAACAAGTGAATACATTAATTGTCCACTTTCAATCTAAATGGGACTGAGGTTCCAACAGAGAAGTTTTCTGGAAAATACCTGCTGCAGTTTTAAAATTGATGAACTGGAATATCTTATACTAACTTTCAAATAACTAGTGATTGTATAGTTCTCATAGTGGAGAGAAGGAGTTGTTTATAAATATAAGCAGAAAGACACATTTGTGGATTGGTGAATGAACTTTATCTTTCTGAAATGTATTTGTCCATTGGTTGCAGGTCACTGGAAATTCTTTTTTACATTTCAATTGTAGCAGCAGCAGTTAGCAGCAAAATGTCTGATTAATCAGAGTAGTGGGTCTGGAAACACTTAAACAGCCGAGACCCTGTAAAAAGAACTCCAAGTAATAGTTTAAATAAGGCACTGAACTGACAGAGCGGTAAAGGCCTGCTCAGGTCAGGAAAAAAACCCGACCCGAAACCAACAGAACCACATTGGACCCGAGCCCGACCCGGCCCGAGTATCTCCATTTTTCCCGCGCCCGAACCGACCCGCGCCTTACCCGACCACCGCAATGTTCACTTTATCTCCCTCCCAATTCCGAATCTGCAGGAAGCTGCAGCATGAGCGCAATGACATCATCGAGATGCTCACTTGCTCACTGCGCAGACTCAGAGTTTCCCTCCTTGATGACCCGGACTCCCTGCTTAGGTTGGCTTTTCAACTTTTGACACTTATTAAACTCAACTTCCCAGCAGTGTTAAATGTAATACTTACTGTGTGTGTCACACCCGGACTCAGTCCAACCTGGACCCAGCCTGACCTGAACCTGGCCTGACCCTACCCGAGTCCAAAAGCCAGACCCGGAAGAGCGACCCGACATGACCCGAACCCGACACAGGTCGTCGGGTCCCGTCGGATTCAGGTCGGGTAGCAAGCCTTGACAGAGTGGAGGTCAGATGAGGATTGAATTAATTTCAATCACTGAATCTAAACAAGAAGTAAATCTGTCAGGAATGGAAGACTTTGCTTTATGTGTGAGCTTGTGGCACAACGGTAGCATGTCTAACTCCCGATCAAAAAGTTGCGTGTTCAAATCACATCCGGCTCAGTTGTGTTTTACAGCAGCTCAAGTTCCTGGATTTTATATCAGAAGAGAGTTCAATCTATTGGAATGTTCAGTGAATGGTTGAATTTCAAGATCAACTTTAATAGATTAAAGTCCCGATTTCAGGTTCCATTTCCATGCTCAGTTCTTATTTCACACTGTTTTATATCAGAACAATGTTTCAGGGATGTGATGTATCCATTGTTTGTACAATTGCTCTGTCACCCAGTGTGAGAAATAAAACACAAACTGCCCAGCGTGCAGCTCAAACCCATACCTGGCTCTGTCTATAGGCCACTTAGTTCAGTTGGTTAGGACGCAGTGTAGATAACAACAAGGCTCTGGATTTGATCCCCAACTGCGCTGTCACATGGTCAGTCAATAATTTGATACATTTTTGTTACACTTAAAATCCAACTTTTAGATACAAACAAGTTTACATAAAATGTCAGAGGGAATTTATTTTGAATAACATCCATTGTATGTTTGTCACTGGTCTGGAGTAACACAGAATTCTTTCCAATTATCTTCCGTTTGCTGATAAACATTGAACTCGTGGCCTGTTCTCGTTAATGGTCACGAGCAACAAAAACAGACAGAGCAAGTCTGACCGCCCAGAGATGTGGAAAAGGCTTCAGTTTGGGACAAATGCAGCAAATCAAATGTTCACCCTGCCCCGAGAGAGTGAAAAACTGGGGATAAGGACACAGGGAGATAGAGAATAAGCTAGAGCAGGCAATGTAAATATTTCCCATCCTTGATATCTCTCTATTCCAATCCAGCCTTCAGAGTTGGGTAAATAATTTCAGTGTAAATTGTGCAATTCGAGAGTCAAAACCAAATGGCGATGCAGAACAAAGGAGAACTGCCAAAACCCCAGATTGAACCAGGGATCTTCAGTCTAACACTCTCCCAACTGAGCTATTGCAGTCACTCAGGCTTGGGATAATAAGTGGCAAGTAACATTCGCACCACACAAGTGCCAGGCAATGACCATCTCCAACAAGAGAGAATCTAACTATCTCCCCTTGACATTCAATAGCATTACAATCACTGAATCCCCCACTATCAACATCATGGGGGTTACAATGGGAAGCCATACAAATAACGTGACTACAAGAGCAGGTCAGAGGCTTGGAATCCTGAGGCGAGTAATTACAGTGCAGCTGTTGGCTCCACCCCAGGGGCTGAATTTGTTCTGTAAACCATGAAGCAGCTTCCTCTCAAATCCCAGGTTTATCAATAAATCCTCTTACAAAAGCCCCAAAGTGTGATATATTCCTCTCACTCATCCATGACTCTTGACTCCCCAAAGCCTGTCCACCATCCACAAGGCACAAGTCAAGAGTGTGATGGAATACTCTCCACTTGCCTGGATGGGTGCAATTCCAACTCAACAATCTCAGCACCGCCAGGACAAAGCAGCCCGCATGATTGGCACCCCATCTGCAAACATTCACTCCCTCCACCATCGACCCACAGTTGCAGAGTGTGTACCGTCTACAAGATGCACTGCAGCAATGCACCACGACTCCTTAGACAGCACCTTCCAAACCAGTGACCTTTACCACCTAGAAGGGCAAGGGCAGCAAATACAGGGGATACCACCACATGCAAGTTCCCCTCCAAGCCACACACCATCCTGACTTGGAACTATATCGCCGTTCCTTCACTGTCGCTGGGTCAAATTCCTGGAACTCCCTTTCTCACAGCACTGTGGGTGTACCTACCCCACATGGACTGTAATGGTTCAAGAAGGCAGCTCACCACCACCTTCTCATGGGCAATAAATGCTGGCCTAGCCAGCGATGCCCACATTGCATGAATGAATGAATAAAAAAGTGAAGTATCCCTTGTGTCATTGTTTTGGTAGAAAATATAACCCTGGTGGAATTGCCCCTCCCAATCACACCTCACTTCATAGAACATAGAAAATGGAGAAAATTTATGGCACAGAATGAGACCATTTAGCAATCGTGTCTGTGCCAGCTGAAAAAGAGCGATCCAGCCCAATCCCACTTTCTAGGTCTTGGGAATGGGATCTGAACAGATCTCAGAGCTCACATTATGTGAATGTTCTGTTGAAGTATTGGTGAGCTGATATACCAGGGGAGATTCACACTGTTAGACACAGTGTGAAATACATTCAAGTATTTATAAAACATTGTAACATGTGAGTAATATTCCCCATTGATTTCTCAGCACTGATGGATTGTGAAGTGGGAGACAGCCAGAAGTCTCACTGATTCACACTGACCATGAGCTGAAAATGAAATGAGATAAAGTTCAATCTTCAGCAGCGAGTTGCTGCAGAGAGGTAAGAGTCCTGAATCAAGGAGAGACTTTCTCATACTGCTGTTGAATCTCATTTCAAACACTCCTTGAACTCTTTGCCGAGGAATTCAGAGCTGGAGAATGCCTGTAAAATCAGCCTAAAAAGGAAATAAAAAACACCCACCGTGGGCTCAAACTCAAAAACTTGAGATTCAGAGTTTCATGCTTTCATCGACTGAGCTCACCAGGCCTGAGACAGTGTCCCCGTCCTGTCTGTTATTGGACAGTGCAGCTGTTGGCTCCACCCCAGGGGCTGAATTTGTTCTGTATACCATGAACCAGCTTCCTCTCAAATCCCAGGTTTATCAGTAAATCCTCTTAAAAAGCCCCAGAGTGTGATATATTCCTCTCACTCAACCAGAATAAAAGTTACATCTTTTGCTCTTTTTACCTTCCAAACATTGACTTCTATTTTTCTCAGCATTTATTTCTCTCTCCTTTTTATATTGTGCATTTCCCAATAAACATTTCAGTTCAATTATTTATGAGGGATGAAATGAACAGAAGAGATTTTCTGCAATGGTACCAGGGGTGTGGGACAGAGCGAGTGGTTCAGATCTGGATTACACTGCCTGAGAGTGCTGGAGGCAGATTCAATCGTGGCTTTCAAAAGGGAATTGGATAAACACCTGAATAGAGAAAATTTGCAGGGTTACAATGAAAGGGCAGAGGAGTGGAATTAGCTGATTTGCTCTTGCAAAGAGCTGTCATGGACATGATGGACTGAATGGTCTCCTTCTGTACTGTAACCATTTGATTCCTTGATTCTAACTCTGTCAAAGTTGTTCTGAACTTGCTCTGCTCCAAGGAGAACAACCCCAGCTTTTCCAGTCTGAAGTTATGAGGAGCCATGGGGAACCCACTGTAAACCTTCCTCCAGACAGAAATACAACTGTTCACCACTACACTGTGACCCAGCTGTTCACAATGTACATCAATGATTCGGATGTGGGGACCAAATGAAGTATTTCCAAGTTCGCAGATGACACAAAACTAGGTGGGAATGTGTGTTGTGAGAAAAATGCAAAGCGGCTTCAAGGGGATTTGGACACACTGAGTGAGTGGACAAGAAAGTGGCACATGAAATATAATGTGTAAAAATGTGAGGTTATCCACTTTGGTAGGAGGAACAGATGTGCAGATTATTTCTTAAATGGTAAGAGATTAGAAAGTGTAGATGTACAAAGGGGCCTGTGTGTCCTTGTCAATAAGTGACTGAAAGCTAACATGCAGGTGCAGCAAGCAATTCAGAAGACGAATGATATGTTAGCCTCTATCGCAAGAGGATTTGAGTATAGGAGTAGTGAAGTCTTGCTTCAATTGTATATAACCTTGGTTGGTCTGCAGTTTGGAATACTGTGTGCAGTTTTGGTCCCCTTACCTTAGGAAGGGTATCATTGCCATAGAGGGAGTGCAATGAAGGTTCACCAGACTTGTTCCCGGGATGGCAGGACTGTCCTTCGAAGAGAGATTGGGGAAACTGGGCCTGTATTCTCTAGAGTTTCCAAGAATGAGAGGTGATCTCATTGAAACTTACAAAATATTTAAAGGGATAGACAGGGTTGATGAGGTATTTCCTCCGGTTGAGGAATCTAGAACCAGGGGACATAATTTCAACAGAAGGGGAAAGCCACTTCGGACAGAGACGAGGAGAAATTTCTTTACTCAGTGGGTTGTGAATCTTTGGAATTCTCTACCCCAGAGGGCTGTGGAAGCTCAGTCATTGAGTATGTTTAAAGCAGAGATTGACAGATTTCTAAATACAAATGACATAGGGGAGATGGAGATAGTGTGGGAAAAAGGCATTGAAGTGGATGATCTGTCATCATCATATTGAATGGTGGGGTGGTCTCGATGGGCTGAATGGCCTACTCCTGCTTCTATGTTCCTATCAGTCTGTAAACTTCATACCCATGCTGTCATTGTCCCTTTTATTCCATGGGCTTCAGTTTTACTGACAGTCTAGTATGTGACATCATCAAGAAGGTTTTCAATAAGTTAAATAAGGAGAAATTGTTTCCAGTGGCAAAAGGGTCAGTAACCAGAGGATGTATTTATCAGGTGATTGAGAAAAGAACCAGAGGCGAAATGAGGAATGATTTTTTAGACAGTGATGTGTTGTGATCTGGAATGCACTGTCTGATCAGGACTTGAAAGCAGATTCAGTAGTAACTTTGAAAAGCAATTGGGATAAATACTGGCAGGAAAAATGTACAGATTACAGGAAAAAGCTGAGCAGCAGGACTAATTGGATAGCACAACCAAAGAGACAGCACTGACACAATGGACCAAATGGTCTCCTTCTTTGGGTATCAGTCTATGGTTTTATGAACATAATGTTGAGACAATTCGCTGAGTTGGAAGGGAAGTGAACCCAGATTCCGGGTATTCTAAACACCAGATGCAAACCAACTGAACAAGCCTGTTGTTTAATCTCTGTTTTTCACACCAGCTTCTCCTCGCTCTTTCTGTGTTTCCAGCCTGGTCTGTTCCTCTGACCTTCATTCCTGACACTTTATTGAGAATGGCCAATTGGGATGGAAGACCTTGGAACGGATTTTTCTGTCGGCGGCTGACATGGAGGGCAGACTTCGCACATCCACACGGCAAGAAGGCATTTCAAGTATTTATGAGTCCAATTGTCAGCAATTTTATTCACTGGATCCAATTGAACGAAGAGCACACGGGAACCACGGGGCTTCAGAGCCTCGCCTGGTTAAAGGAGGTGACTGGGAGGTGGGAGCTGAGTGTTGTCTTCACTGGGAAGCTGTCTGGTGAGGTAGCGTAACTTGGCAGCAAGGGTGGAGGGGGGAAGGGCATCGGGAATCACTGTCAGGAGTGGGGGCCAATGTGCCAGCTCTGCAGGGGGAGCTACACCAGGGTGCCATTGAGGGAGTGCCACCTCAATGAGGGTGAATGTGAGTGGGTAAAGAGTGAGGTAAATGTGGCTGGGTGTTGTTTACTGTGAAGGCCTTGCACTAAGGGAGGGGCAACCTGTCATGGGCCTCATTCACCCTGGATTCGAGGCTCCCATTGAGGAGGAGTAGAGAGGGAGGGAGGGAAGGGCAGGCACCAGCAGGGACACCACAGCAGCTTGGGGGCCCACAGGAAGGCCAGCCTCGAACAGGAGGCTGGAGAAGGGGTCAGAGGAACACGTCAGCCAAGGTTCAACTACCTGCAGATGTCCGAGTGACAGTGTCTCCACAGACTGCACCTCTCCACGGAGGTTGTCACTGATCTCTCTGCCATGATGCAGCTGTGCCCCATGGGACTTGGTGGGCACCTGATGCCACTGAACTTCTGGATGACCAGATCATTGCGGGGATCCACTGGAGATATGTGTGGAATCTCACAGTCTGTGGTGAATCAGTGCATCAAGGAGGTCACCAATGTCCTCTTCAGGAGGGCCGGTGACTATGTGCACATCGATCCAAACAGTCAGGCTGAGAGGGCTATAGGATTTGGGGCCATCGCTGGATTCCCCCAGGTGTAGGGTGTCATCGAATGCACCCATGTGAACATCATGGCTCCTGCAGACCAGCCAGCAGCATTCAACAGGAAGGGCTTCCATTTGCTCAGTGTGTAACTGGTCTGTGACCATCACAAATGGATCCTACAGGTGTGTGCACAAATCCGGGGAAGCAGCCACAACGCCTGCATACCAAGGCACTCCCAGGTGCCAGAACCTTTCCGTGGCCCCATGCGCTTTCTGAGATGGATCCTTGGAGACAAGGGCAGCCCAGTGAGGACATGAGTACTGACGCCTGCGAGGAATCCACACAAGGATGCAGAGGAGAGGTACAACACCTGCTGCGGGTCAACCCGAGTGACCATCAAGGAGGCCATTGGTCTCCTAAAGATGAGATTGAAGCGCCTGGATTGTTCCAGTGGAGCCCTTCAGTATGTCCCAGCGAGGGTCTTGTATATCGTGGTGGTTTGCTGTGAACTGCACAATCTGGCATTACAGAGGGGTGAGGTGTTGACAAGTGAGGATGTCATGGAGTGTGATGTCTCCTCTGATGATGAGGATGTGGAGGAGGACGCTGCTCAGGCAGTGCCAGATGAAGGACCTCAGCCACCATGAGATACACACAAGGGAGACACGAGACACCCTTATACATTCACGTTTCCTTTGAGCCTTACCACCTTCTGGAACCAAGGCAATAAAGCCTTAGCTTTAAACAGCCCTGTTGTCACCTCTTTCCTTCTATACTACAGCGCCCAGGTACACATCGCACACTGGTAAGGCCGAAGCTTAGTGAACTCAGGGCTTGGTCCCTCACTTCCAGCCCCTTGGGAGGAAGGGTTTAAATGAAGTCCCAAAGGGCATCAACAATAGGAAGGAGACATAGTGAGAGAACATCATTTCTTTATTCTGTGTGACACCAAACACAACCCTATCCATCTGGAATGTACATTCACCCGTGAACCCCTCAGTGAATCTAGGTGTTCTTCTTAAATCTTTTCCGGGTGCTCCTACGTGGTGCTCCCCCTGCTCTGGCAGCTGAGGTGGAGACAGGCTGCTGACCTTGCTGCCCCATGGCTTGGGATGACATTGGTGGCCGTCCTCTGGCTGCCTGAGGCCTGGAGGGCCCCGGCACACTGAGGGCCTCCTGCACAGGTACAGGGACCCCCCTCTGTCATCGAGGGTGATGGAGGCAGGCACTGGCATCACTGGTGTCACTGGCAGAGGGACTTTCGAGCTACTGTCCACACCAGGAGCACCCTGAGAGGAGACCCCAGATGTAGCAGCAAGCTGCTCCTCCCCCTTATAAGACACACTTGTACCTCCCTGCTGACCTGAGAGGGATGTGGACCTGGTGGAGAATGCAGGTGCCTCGTCCCCCCTCTCACCTTGTCACCGCTGGATGGAGCTCATGGACAAGGTGATGGAGTGCAAGTCTGCTAACATCTCTGGCAGCCACTGATTGATTGGCTGGATCTGGCTCTCCATGAGAGTCACCAATCTCACAATGGAGGAAGCCAGACACACCCCCATCAGAGACAGTGCAGCACCCAAGGCCTGGATGGACTCCTCCACCATCCTTGTTTGGGTACACATAGCCTCTGGCAACTCTGCCAGATGTTACCTGACCTCTTGCTGCAGCTGCGGTATTTCCCGTGTTGCTGGTGACACCAGAGGCATGTCATCAGCCTGGGGCTCAGTGTGGGCCTGGCCTCCCACAGACCACCAACTGTCAGTGGCCTCGGCCAACACAGCCTCCGTCAGCTGCCCGGGCCTGTCTGTGATGTGCTCATCAGTTTGCGTGAGCGTTTCTGTTCTGGTGGAGGGTGCAGGGGAATGATGTGATGGTGCACCATCTGAGGCTCCCTCCTCCTCCTCAGATGTGTCCGGCTGTCTCCCAGTCTCTCCAGCTCTTTGCTTTTGTCGTTCATCCGGGCCTTCATGAGAAAACAGGGACATTGAAGGGTTAGGGTCTGCCCATCGTGACATTCCAACCACCCCTACTGTGCAGTTCCATTGACGCAGTGGTGAACAGATGAGCAGTGTGGCTCCTTTGCAGCAGATGCTCCCTTGTGCCCCAGGAGATGTTCACTCACTCTCTTGGGTAGATGCCCCTGTCTCTCCATCAGCTATGGAGCAGCTGCTTTGCTGCCCTGCCTGTTCCATGGCCTCCTCCTCCATCGGGATGAGGACATGGAGATAAGGCACTCCACCGCCAGTCTTGACACGCTCTTTCCAATTGTGGGATGTCTTCTCCTGCAGCCACTATGATGAACAAAGTTAGTCTCCCAGCTGGGACAAGCCCAACATCTCTGATGGTGATAGTCCAGCAGTCCATGATGTGGACACACATATGCCTCCTGCATGCGGCACCTGTTGAGGCACTGTGTGAGGTTATATAATGACTGACGTGTGCCTCTCCTGCTGCCCTTCCCCAATACACATGACTGGGTGGTCACTCCCTTTCCACTAAACATTCCCTCTCACTCTGCCACATGCAATGTCCAAAAGGTCCAAAGTGTTTTGAGTTGTCGCCTGAGCAACCTGGATCAGGTCATTGACCCACTTCCTGCACTGGATCCATGTCCTGGGGGTGAACCCATGGCTGCTGACCTCACCTCCTGTCTCCAGCCAGTTTTGCTTGGTCAGGTGGACAGGTGTCCACCTCCCATCCCTGGGGAAGAGGATCTTCCACCTTTCTCTTGCCACCTGGAGGAGAACCTGCAGGGAGGCATTGCTAAACCGTGGGACCATGGTCACGGCAGGCTCGCATTCAGCTCCTTACCCATCAGGCAACAGAGGCAGCAGAACGGGTCCTGGGGCATCAGAGGCAGCAGAACTGGTCCTGGGACAGCAGAAGGCTCTCAGGAAGACACTCCTTTAAACCAGGCAGCAGTGAATGCAGGGCTGGCAGCCCTTTAAATGTGGTGCCAGCACCTGCCGTTGTGTCAGATGTCGGTGCCATCGGCACCTCGTTCCCTGCCTCTGGTCCTTGTTTACATGGGCCCCACGCCTCCCCTTCATTAATTGGTCGGCTGCTCCGTGATCGGAGTCGGTCGGCCACATTTCATTCATGTGGTGACGACACCCGCTTCCGGTGCCTCTGCCGAGAGCCGAACCGTTAGTTTAAAATTCAGCCCATGGGGTCAAGAGTGGAAAATCTCCCCTCTGATTCTCTCTACTTAAAATGAAGGAGACACCAAATTAAAACTGATGAAACCAGGGATTGTATCCTGGTTCTTCAATCAAGTGTTCTCCCAACTGAGCTATTCCATCCTCACTGTGAACTCATCTTCATTGGAGACAAATATAACTCCAGGCGGAATTTCCCCACCCGTTCATTCCTCACTTCAGGGGAATGGGACCCGACCAGATCGCGGAGCTCAGATTATGTTAATGTTCTGCTCTTGATATCTTAATATTATCTTGCGTTTGAGCCACTTTTAATCAGGTTCACGGACAAATTCTTCCATCATCCCTTCTCCCACATTCTCTCTCTCTCATTCATTCTTTATTCCTCACAATCCAGAAAGGGTTAGGAATCAGAGCTCACCTCCAAACCCTCTGCACACAGACCTCTGTCTGTCACCCTGTTTGCTCCAAGATCCAAGAGACCAGTCAATAAATTACACTCTTTATAACACAGAAAACTGCCTCACAGTGTTGGACACAGAGTTAAATACACTGAAGTCTTTTGAAAAAAGTTCATCTTACGGGTTGTGTACTGAGCCCACAGAGCAGGACAGGCCCAGGCTCCAGCCCCAGCCCCACCTGTGCTGTGTTAGCTGATGTCACCTGGTGTGATACTGAGCCACATGGAGCAGGAAAGGGCCTGGTTGTATTCATGGCCTGTGTTCAGTTAACTGAACCCACCCAATGTTGTAGGAGCCACACAGAACAGAGTGGGCCCTGGCTCCTTCCTCAGCCTGAGGGATGATAGTTCATCTCACACGGTGTTGTACAGAGCCCCACACAGAACAGGAAAATTCCAGGCTCCATCCCCAGCCTGTGGTATTTTACTTCATCACACCTGGTATGGTACGGAGCCCCCAGAGCAGGAAAGATCCAGCTTCCATCTCTGGCCTGTGCTGAATTAGCTGATCTGACCTGGTTGGCACTGAACCACAATCAGCGGAGGACGGGCCGAGGCTCCCTGGCCTGTGGTGTGTTAGTTATTCTCATTTGGTGAGGTACTGAGCACCATATAGAGCAGGAAGGGCCTGTGCTCAGTGAGCTGATCTCACCTTTTGTCGTCCTGAGACCCACACACAAAGCAGGACAGGCTTAGGCCTAATCCTCGGCCTGAGTTTAATTAGATGATCTCATCCAAAAGATTTTGATAAGGTTCCACACAAGAGGCTTCTCTATAAGATTAAAGTCCCTGGTATCAGTGGTAATATATTGATCTGGATTGGGAACTGACTGGCACGACGTAGACAGAAAGTAGTTACAGATGGATCTGGATCTGTTTGGAGACCAGTTACCAGTGGTGTCCCACAGGGATCGGTGTTGGGTCTGTTGATCTTTATTATTTTTCTTAATGATCTGGATGTAGGTGTAGGGGGCACCATCTGTAAATTTACAGATGATTTGAAGATCTGTGCGAGTGTTTAGACTGCAGACGATGCTCGACTGTTTCAGGCTGAGCTTAATGTGTTGGGAGATTGGGTTCATGACTGGTAAATGATGTTTAATTTGGGTAAGTGCAGTGTTATTCATGTGGACAGGGCGAATGCTCAACATTCATACACCCTTCAGGGAAAAACATTAAAGCAGGTGGAGAAAGAAAATAATTTTGAGCAGAGATCTGGATGTTCTGGTGCACAGATCTCGAAAGGTACAGCAGCAATGCTGTGAAGTGATAGCTGGAGCAAATAGGGTATTGGGCTGCATTCAGAGGATAATTGCATATAAGATGGGGCATATTCTTTCATGGGATGTGAGCGACACTGGCAAGGCCAGAATTTGTGACCCATCCCTAATTGTCCTTGACAAGGTGGCGGTGAGCTGCCTTCTTAAATTGCTGCACTCCATGTGGTGTAGGTACACCCACAGTGCTGTTAGGAAGGGAGATCCAGGATTTTGACCCAACATCAGTGAATGAACAGCGATATTGTTGCAGATCAGATGGTGTGTGACTTGAAGGGGAACTTGCAGATGGTGGTGGTTCCATGCATCTGCAGCCCTTGTCCTTCAAGGTGGTGGAGGTCTTCGGTTTGGAAGGTGTTTTCGAAGGAGCCTTGGTGAGTTGCAGCAGTGCATCTGGTAGATGGTACACACTACTGCCACTGTGCGTCAGTGGTGAAGGGAGTGAATGTTTGAGGTGGTGAATGGGGTGACAATCAAGGCAGCTGCTTTGTCCTGAACAGTGTTGAGTTTCTAGAGTATTGTTGGAGCTGCACTCATCCTGGCTTGTGCCTTGTAGATGGTGGACAAGTTTTCGAGAGTCAAAAATCACAGAATTGTTACAGTGCAGAAGGAGGCTATTCGGCCCACTGTGTCTGCATAGAATCATTGAACATAGAAAGTTTACAGCACACGAAGGCCAAAAATCGGGCAACCCAGCGGAATCCCATTGTCCAGCATTTGGACCGTAGCCCTGCAGGTTCAGGTACTTGAGGTGCACATCCAGACTCCTCTTAAATGAGTTGAGGGTTTCTGCCTCAACTACCCTTATCGGCAGTGAGTTTCAAACCCCTCGCACCCTCTGGGTGAAAAAACGTTTCCTCATCTCCCCTCTAATCGTTCAACGAATCCCTTTAAATCTATGCCCCTTAGTCATTGACCTCCCTGCTAAGGTAAATAAACCCTTCCCATCCACTCTATCCAGACCCCTCACAATTTTATACATTTCAATCAAATCTCCCCTCAGCCTCCTCTATTCAACCCCAGCTGATCCAATCTTTCCTCATCGCTGCATTTTTCCAGAGCTGGCAACATCCTCGTAATTCTCCTCTGTAACCTCTCTAGTGCAATTACATCCTTTCTGTAATGAGGTGACCAGAACTGCACACAGTACTGAAGTTGTGGCCTAACTAATGATTGATACAGTTCCAGCATAACCTCCCTGCTCTGATATTCTATACCTCGGCTAATAAAGGAAAGGATTCCATCAGCCTTCTTAACCAACTTATCAACCTGTCCTGCTACTTTCAGGGATCTGTGGACATTCACTTCAAGGTCCCTCACTTCCTCTAGACCTCTCAGTATTCACCCATTAATTGTGTATTCCTTTGCTGTGTTTGACCTCACCAAAGGCATCACCTCACACTTCTCCAAGTTGAATTCCATTTGCCACTTTTCTGCACACCTGACCAGTCCATTTTTCCAGCTCTCCTAATGTGCATTTCACCTCGTGCCCAGAGCTGACTTATTCATTGCAGAATTCTCACGATCTGTTTTACCCTTGGTGCCACAGTATTTATATGAATGGTCCAGTTAAGCTTGTGTCTATGGTTACCCCCAGGATGTTGATGGTGGGGGGGATTCAGCGATGGTAATGCCGTTGAACGTCAAAGGGAGATGGTTACATTCTCTCTTGTTGGAGATGGTCATTGCCTGGTACTTATGTGGTGTGAATGTTACTTGCCACTTAGCAGCCCAAGCCTAAATGTTGTCCAGGTCTTGCTGCTTCTGTACACGGACTCCTTCAGTATCTGAGATGTCCCGAATTTGTCCTTTTATGAAACCTTGGTCAGGCCTCACTTGGAATATTGTATCCAGTCTTGGTCTCCTCACATGATGGGTGATATTGAGGCTTTTGACAGGGTACAAAGGAGAGACATTAAACTAATTCCCAGTGTAAGACATCTTCGTTATCAAGTTAACGTTTCGGGTCAGTGACCCTTCTTCGGAGTTCCGAAGAAGGGTCACTGACCCGAAACGTTAACTCTGCTTCTCTTTCCACAGATGCTGCCAGACCTGCTGAGTGAATCCAGCATTTCTTGTTTTTGTTTCAGATTTCCAGCATCCGCAGTATTTTGCTTTTATCTTCGTTATCAAGTTAGACTTAAAGAGTTGGGACCCTACACCTTGGAGAAACCTAGACTGAGGGGTGATCCGATTGAGGTTCATAAGTAATGAAGGGTCCAATTTAGCATGGGAGAGGAGTCATAATTGTATATTGTAAAAGGCCAGATGTCACCCGGATCACATTAAATTTCATTTTCAGCAACGGGTTAATGAACCAGGAGGGCTGAGTGGTTAAGGTGCTGGACTTAAAATCCAATGAATATATGTCTGTGTGTGTTCAAACCCCACTCCTGGTATCTGTGCTGGCCAAATGTTACTTGTTATTTCCCTGACTTTTGCCTTGCACCATCATCTCTTCTGTCATTTAATCACTCCTGCCTTCCAACCGATCACAGCTTCCTATTATTTGCCCCAGCACCGTTCCTTGTCTCTGCACTTGCTTATAAGCTGGTAAACCTTGAACTTAATCTCCTCTGCCCCTTCACAATGACCTTCTCATCTTTCCTGAACTGTGGTTCCTCACAGGATCCACTCGCTGCCTCTCCGACTCCCCTCCAGGGGTAACTGAAGGCCCTGAGCCTGGGTCTTGCTTTCTACGCTTGCTGGTAGTTGAGTCCTTGCATGTCCAGACTCCTCCAGGAAGGGCTTGCCATAATCTTCCAATCTTCCCTGGATAAGGGGATTGGAGAGTGGCAAATGACACCCTTATTCAAGAACGGGTGTAAGGACAGTCCAAGCAACTCCATGTCAGTTAATTTAACATCAATGCTGGGTAAGGTTTCAGAAATGATAATCAGGGAAAATATCAATGGACATTTAGAAAGGTTTGAGTTAATTAAGGATATCCAGCATGGATTTGTAAAAGGCAGATCATGCTTCACTAATCTAATTGAATTTTTTGATGAAGGAGCAGAGAAGTTTGATGAAGGAAATGCAGTGGATGTTGTTTCTATGGATTTTACGAAAGCATTTGATAAGGTATCACATAAAAGGCTGGTTAACAAAATTGAGGCTCATGGAATAGGAGGGTCAGTGTCCAATTGGTTAAAAAATTGGATTAAGGGCAGAAACAAGCAAGTTGTAGTAAATGGTTTCTTTTCAGACTAGGGGATGGTCGACAGTGGTGTTCCCCGAGGGTCAGTGCTGGGATCACTGCTTTTCTTGCTATGTATAAAATATGTGGATCTTGGAATACGGAACAGAATCTCAAAATTTGCTGACAATACCAAACTTGGAAGTGAGGCAAACAGTGAGGATGATATGAACCGCCTGCAATAGGACATAGATAGGCTAGCAGAATGAGCAGAGAGGTGACGGATGGAATTTAATACTGTTAAGTGTGAGGTGATGCATTTTGACAGAAGGAATAGGGAGAGGCAATGTATGCTTAATGGCACAGTTCTAAAGAGTGTTCAGGGACAGAGGGACCTGGGGATGCATGTGCATCGATCTTTGCAGGTAGCAGGGCATATTGAGAGAGTAGTAGTAACATATATGGCATCTTGGGCTTTATACAAACATACAAGCATACGAACATATGAATTAGGAGCAGGAGTAGGCCACTCGGCCCTTCAAGCCTGCTCCGCCATTCAATAATTTCATAGCTGAACTGATGACCCACATTTCCAGCTACCCCTGACCACCCCCTTGCTTATCAAGAATCTATCTACATCTGCCTTAAAAATATTCAAAGACTCTGCTTCCACTGCGTTTTGAGGAAGAGAACTGCAAAGACTCACAACCCTCTAAGAGAAAAACATTCTCCTCATCTCTGTCTTAAATGGGCGACCCCATATTTTTAAACAGTGACCCCTAATTTTAGATTCTCCCACAAGGGGAAACATCCTTTCTACATCCACCCTGTCAAGACCCTCAGGATCTTATGTGTTTCAATCAAGTTGCCTCTTACTCTTCTAAAATCTGGTGGATACAAGCCAAGCCTGTCCAATCTTTCCTTGTAAGACAGCCCACCATTCCAGGTATTTGTCCAGTAAACCTTCTCTGAACTGCCTCCAATGCATTCACATCCTTCCTTAAATAAGGAGACCAGTTCTTTAGACAGTACTCCAGATGTGGTCTTACCAATGCCCTGTATAGCTGAAGCATAACCTCCCTACTTTTGTATTCAATTCCCCTCGCGATAAACACGAGCATTCTATTAGCTTTCCTAATTACGTGCTGTACCTGCATACTAACCTTGTGCGATTCATACACGAGGACACCTAGATCCCTCTGCATCTCAGGGCTCTGCAATCTCTCACCATTTCGATAATATGCTTCTTTTTTATTCTTCCTGCCAAAGTGGACAATTTCCCACTTTCCCACATTTTACTCCATTTGCCAGGTTGTTGCCCACTCACTTAACCGATCTACATCTCTTTGTAGCCCCCTTATAAGAACATAAGAAATAGGAGCAGGAGTAGGCCATTCAGTCCCCAAAGCCTGCCCCACCATTTAATAAGATCAGGGATGATTTGCCCCAGACCTCAACTCCTCTTTCGTGCCAGCTCCTCATAGCCCTCAACTCCCCAATATTTCAAAAATCTATCTCGCTCCTCTTTAAATGCTTTCAGTGATCTAGCCTCCACAACTCTCTGGGTAGAGAATTCCAGACATTCACTACCCTCTGAGAGAAGAAATTCCTTTGCATCTCAGTTTTAAATGACTGTCCCCTTAATCTGTAACTATGTCACCTAGTTTGAGATTCCCCCACTAGTGGAAATATCTACCCTGTCAAGCCCCCTCAGAATCTTATACATTTCAATAAGATCACCCTTATTCTTCTAAACTTTAATGTATAAAGGCCTAACTTGTTAGCCATTCTTGATAAGTCAACCCCTTTCTCCCAGGAATCAGCCTAGTGAATCTCTTTTGACTGTATCCAATGCCAATATATCCTTTCTTAAATACAGGGACCAAAACTGTCCACAGTACTCCAGGTGTGGCCTCACCAACACCCTGTACAGCTTTAACAAGACTTCCCTATTTTTAAACTCCAACCCCCTAGCAATAAAGGCCAAAATTCCATTTGCCCTCTTAATTACTTGCTGCACCTGCATGCTAACTTTTTGTGTTTCAATCACAAGAACACCCTGATCCCTCTTTTTTGGAGTCTCTGTCTATTTAAATAATAGTCTGCATTTTGATTCTTCCTACCAAAGTGTATAACCTCATACTTTCCTACATTAAACTCCATCTGCCAAGTTTTTGCCCACTCACTCAACCTATCTATATCCCCTTGCAGATTCCTTATGTCTTCATGACAACATGCCCTACCTATTTTTGTATCATCAGCAAATTTGGATATATTACACTCTGCCCCCTCCTCCATGTCATTAATATAGATAGTAAATAATTGAACCCCAAGCACTGATCCTTGTGGCTCTCCATCAGTCACATCCTGCCAATGAGAAAATGGCCCATTTATGCCTACTCTTTGTTTCAAGGAATTGGTAATTGGTGTGTGCATCATCACTTCAGGAAGTGATGTCATACAGTATGTGACAGAGTAGGAGATGGGATGATCCCCGGTAAGATGTGCCTGTGATCCTCTCCTGTAAATTGTATATAGTATTGTCAGTCTTCAATAAAAAAGTCAAATTATTTGTTGGCGTTGATCAGTGTGTGATTGGTAAGTCTTGTGAAGAACAGGTGTTGGCAACATGTCTGTACATGGACACCAGTGTCCACGTTAAAACAGTTCGGTCCGTGACTGATAATGTCAGGGATGAGAAATTTCCCATTGGCTTCTTCTTCCAGACCAGTCTGACTTTCAATCAAATCGCAGCCGTCAGTTTCACAGCTGACAGGTCCTGAGAGCAGAGACAACGTTTCAGAACCTCGGACAAGTTCGGAGCTTTCCGGCAGTTCTGATTTCATTTAAAAGCCCTCCAGAAAAACCCGAGCTTGTCCGAGTTTCGGAAGTGCTGTCTCTGCTCAAAGCACCTGTCAGCTGTGAAACTGACGGCTGCGATTTAAAAAAAAAGACTAACCATAAAGCTGAGAGTTCTCGCTCTCTGCAACTGTCAGAGAGAGGGAGAGAGAGAGAGGAGAGTAAGAGGGAGAGAGGAGACCGGGGGTGGGTGTCGGCAGAGAGAGAGGGGCAGAGAGAGAAAGGACAACCTGAAAGGTTTACCCCGTATCCTTAGATTATGACCCCTGGTTCTGGACTCACACCCAAATCCCATGAACGAATAAAAAAAGTCACAACTGTGATTGGTTCTTGTAGCGGACTCTGGATAACAGACAATATTCGGAGCGCCGGCCCCAGACTGTTTAACACTGACTGAGCTGAGAAAATACAACTCACCCCCGAGAATCCACAGCACAGACCGAGCGGAGGGGCAAACCTATCCTGGGAACTCTACATTCAGGGAACAGTTTGTCCTGTGAATATGCAGATGTGAATATTGTGGAAGAGAGACTGTATTAAAGGGGAGGGCGGGTTAGTCTAAAGCCACTGTGTTTGTGGGTCCGCTCTCATCGCCGGATTTCAGAGTCATTCTTGTGTAAAATCAAATGATTTTCCAGTCAAAGAACCGCCCTGCTCCCTGCTCAGCCCCAAAGTGGGAATTCGGGATCATTTTTTTTTTACTTCAAGCTTTCAGTTGAAAAGTAGAGAACATGTCAGCGAGGGGTGAGAGAGGGCGGTCATTGCAGCAATAAAACCAGGTGAAATGGAAAATGGAGTCCTCAATCCGAGTGAAAGCTTTTCAACAGCAAACATACTGGAGTGAGAGACAGGAAGGATCTAGTCTGGAAGTCTGGAGTCTCTGAATTTCAATGGAATTGGAGAGTTTGTGAGGAGAGAGAAACACAGAGAGACAGCAGGAGCCGGGAGCTGACAGCAGCTTGTCTCCGCCCCGTCCTCTCTCTGCCTTGAAGTTGCTCTGTGCCACCATCACCGGCTTCATTTCTGACCCAGTTCACATTGACAGAGAGAATTTGTGCAGAGTCCCGGACATGACCGATAGTGCAGCCGCCCAAACGGCTCCTCCAGCCGCCGCCGCCGCCGCCCAAGTCAAGACCCCCAAGAAGAAGAAGGCGGCTCCCCGAAACAAGCCAGCCGGTCTCCCGTTGGGCGAACAGATCCTCAAGATTGTGCCGGCTTTCAGCGATCGCAAGGGGATGTCCCTGGCCGCCATAAAGAAGGCTCTGGGTAGCAGCGGTGTCGATGTGGAGAAGCTCAGGACCCAGATCAAGCAAAGTATCAAGAGGAATGTGAACAAATGCTCCCTGGTGCAGAGCAAGGGACAGGGAGCCTCCGGCTCCTTCAAAATCAGCAAGAAGGAAAACCCAGGGAAAAGTGGGAAAGACGGTGAAGAAACTAGCAGACAAGAAATCTTTAGTGAAGAAACCAGCAGACAAGATATCTTTAGTGAAGAAACCAGCAGCTAAGAAATCTTTAGTGAAGAAACCAGCAGACAAGAAATCTTTAGTGAAGAAACCAGCAACCAAGAAATCTTTAGCGAAGACACCAGCAGATAAGAAATCTTTAGTGAAGAAACCAGCAGACAAGAAATCATTCATATAGAAACTAGCAGACAAGAAATCTTTCATGAAGAAACCAGCAGACAAGAAATCTTTAGTGAAGAAACCAGCAGCCAAGAAATCTTTAGTGAAGACACCAGTAGACAAGAAATCTTTAGTGAAGAAATCAGCAGCCAAGAAATCTTTAGTGAAGACACCAGTAGACAAGAAATCTTTCATGAAGAAACCAGCAGACAAGAAATCTTTCATGAAGAAACCAGTAGACAAGAAATCTTTCATGAAGAAACCAGCAGCCAAGAAATCTTTAGTGAAGAAATCAGCAGACAAGAAATCTTTAGTGAAGAAATCAGCAGACAAGAAATCTTTCATGAAGAAACTAGCAGACAAGAAATCTTTCATGAAGAAACTAGCAGACAAGAAATCTTTCATGAAGAAACCAGCAGACAAGAAATCTTTAGTGAAGAAACTAGCAGACACGAAATCTTTCATGAAGAAGCCAGCAGCCAAGAAATCTTCAGTGAAGACACCAGTAGACAAGAAATCTTTCATGATGAAACCAGAGACAAGAAATCTTTAGTGAAGAAACCAGCAGACAAGAAATCTTTCATGAAGAACCTGCAGACAAGAAATCTTTCATGAAGAAACTAGCAGACAAGAAATCTTTAGTGAAGAAACCAGCAGACAAGAAATCTTTAGTGAAGAAATCAGCAGACAAGAAATCTTTCATGAAGAAACTAGCAGACAAGAAATCTTTCATGAAGAAACTAGCAGACAAGAAATCTTTCATGAAGAAACCAGCAGACAAGAAATCTTTCATGAAGAAACCAGCAGACAAGAAATCTTTCGAGAAGAAATCAGCAGACAAGAAATCTTTCATGAAGAAACTAGCAGACAAGAAATCTTTCATGAAGAAACCAGCAGACAAGAAATCTTTAGTGAAGAAATCAGCAGACAAGAAATCTTTCATGAAGAAACTAGCAGACAAGAAATCGTTAGTGAAGAAACCAGCAGACAAGAAATCTTTAGTGAAGAAATCAGCAGACAAGAAATCTTTCATGAAGAAACTAGCAGACAAGAAATCTTTCATGAAGAAACTAGCAGACAAGAAATCTTTAGTGAAGAAACCAGCAGCTACGAAATCTTTAGTGAAGACACCAGTAGACAAGAAATCTTTCATGAAGAAACCAGCAGCTGAGAAATCTTTAGTGAAGACACCAGTAGACAAGAAATCTTTAGTGAAGAAATCAGCAGACAAGAAATCTTTCATGAAGAAACTAGCAGACAAGAAATCTTTCATGAAGAAACCAGCAGACAAGAAATCTTTAGTGAAGAAATCAGCAGACAAGAAGTCTTTCATGAAGAAACTAGCAGACAAGAAATCTTTAGTGAAGAAACCAGCAGACAAGAAATCTTTAGTGAAGAATTCAGCAGACAAGAAATCTTTCATGAAGAAACTAGCAGACAAGAAATCTTTCATGAAGAAACTAGCAGACAAGAAATCTTTAGTGAAGAAACCAGCAGCTACGAAATCTTTAGTGAAGACACCAGTAGACAAGAAATCTTTAGTGAAGAAACCAGCAGCTAAGAAATCTTTAGTGAAGACACCAGTAGACAAGAAATCTTTAGTGAAGAAATCAGCAGCCAAGAAATCTTTAGTGAAGAAACCAGCAGACAAGAAATCCTTCGTTAGAAACCAGCAGACAAGAAATCATTGGTGAAGAAACCAGCAGCCAAGAAAGTGACAACAAAGAAAGTAACAGCCAAGAAAACGAGCAGCAAGGCGGCGGCAACGCCAAATAAGGCGGTGAAGAAAGCAGCGCTTCAGAAAAAGTCTGCTGCAAAGAAGGTCAAAAAAGGCAAGAGTGCGGCGGGCGGAAAGGCGCTGAAGAAAGTGCAGACATGGAAGAGCAAGGTCAAGCCGAAAGCAGCGAAGGCTCAGAAAGCAGTGTCTGGAAAGAAGTGAAAGAGCGCGGGAAACTTGTAAAAATCTGAACGCAAAGGCTCTTCTCAGAGCCACCCACATCTCTCAGGAAAGAGCTGATCCCCTGATCAAATGATCCCTGGCCCGGCCCCGCCTGCAGATTCCACATGGAAATGATTTGGAATAAATCCAGGATCCCTGGTGACTCGCTGACATCCCCTCCACCCAGCCCTTTCCCCACTCTCTGTAATAAAACAGAAGGATGTCCGGCCCTCACTCTAACTGGAGATGTGTTCGGTGTAGTCTCAGTTCACAAATGCAGGGGGAGAGTCCTGTCAGGTAGCTCGGTCACTCTGACTGAAACCGCCAGTTCCCCGGGGCTGCAGACACTGACACTGCGGGGAGAGAATCCCCGACTCTACCCCGCCGCCGGGGGAACAAACAACTTTGTGTCCGGAGAAGAGGGAGGGCCGGGGAGAAGGTACATATGAAAGCGCTGCAGTGGACTCAGCTCCTGTGTGTGCACAACTCTCACTGATTCCGTCCTCTGGGAACAGTGCGGTCTAAACAGATCAGGTTAGGAGAGAAACACACAGCCCGAGAATGGCCTCTTTCTTCCTGCATTTACTATGTTCCGGGAGCAGATTCTCATTGAGAAGCGGCGCTCAGATCACCAGAGAGAAAAAAAAAACACAATTCAAACTGTCCAAATAAAAAAGAGAATTAACCCGGACACTTCCATTATTAAATTAATTCATCAGCTCCGAACCAGTTCCCGTTAATGTACCGGGATAATCTCGGGATTTATCAAATCGAAGGCAGCGGGATTTATTAAATTGTTGATTCTGACACCCTGTAGTTCACTTCTTCACTTAACTGGAGGGGGAGATGTGTGAGCAGAGAAACAGAGCGAAATCCAGAGAGGGAACTGAAAACACAGCTGGACAGATGTGAAACAGGTCAATCCACTGTGACAATAACTCCATCACTGACTCCCTCCTGACAGTAACCAGCCCTTTCACACAGACTGTGGGTGGCTCTGAAAAGAGCCTTTGGGTTATTAGATGACATTTTGGCCGCTTTACTTTTTCTGGGAGCTCTGAGCGCTGGTTTTCTTGGGCAGCAGCAAGGCCTGGATATTAGGCAGCACCCCGCCCTGAGCGATGGTCACCCCTCCAAGCAGCTTGTTGAGCTCCTCGTCGTTGCGGACGGGCAGTTGCAGGTGTCTGAGGATGATGCGGGTCTTCTTGTTGTCCCGGGCCGCGTTGCCGGCCAGCTCGAGGATTTCAGCGGTCAGATCCTCGAGCACAGCAGCCAGATAGACCGGGTCTCCGGCACCCACACGCTCAGCATAGTTGCCCTTTCTCAGGAGCCTATGAACACGGCCCACCGGGAACTGCAGTCCAGCCCGGGAGGAGTGAGACTTGGCCTTGGCCCGAGCTTTCCCGCTGGTCTTTCCTCTTCCAGACATTTCCACAATCTCACAAATACTTTCACAAAGAATGAATAATTTCCTTAGCATTGATAATATCCGGCAGGCGGTCAGAATGGCCGAGCGGTCTAAGGCGCTGCGTTTAGGTCGCAGTCTCCATTGAAGGCGTGGGTTCAAATCCCACTTCTGACACGTTGCGTTTTGACTGCACTGGAGGCGTTTGGGAGCAGCGGTGAAGAACAAAGAAAGAGCAGGAAAGAACATGGACAAACAAAATAACAATAGACCCAAAGATGTTGCATCAAAACATTCGAGTAAGAGGCAACTGAGCAAACAGCAGGGCACAGAGAAGATCAAAAATGTAACCTTTGTATCGGGGTGCAAGATGTTGCCGATATCCTTAATGAATACATTACTGTCTTCTCAAATGAGAGGGTGATGCAGATATTGTTATGAAGGAGGAGGAGTGTGAAGTATTGGACGTGATAACTTCAGGAGAGAGGAAGTCTCAATGGAATGAGTATCCTTGAATGTGGATAAATCACAAGGACCTGATGAAATGTACCCCAGGCTGTTGAAAGAAGCCAGGGAAGAAATAGTGGAAGGTCTGACCATCGTTTTCCAGAGGATTGGAGGTCTTGTAACATTGCAATAAAAGCGAAATACCACGCAGATCAAGCATGGCTGAGCCTTTAGAGTAGAGAAACAGGGCTGAATTCCCTGAACCAGTGCTACAGCTTTCAGAATAGAAGGAGCCTATACAAACCTGATGGGTTCCACTTAAACAAAAGAGCTGGAGGTGTTGACAGTCAGAACAGATAAAATGTGCAGGAGTGTTTGAAGCAGATTCTGTGTGGTTACTGTCGTTGTACTATGGAGTTATTTCAAGGAGGTGATTCTGAATGTAATGGATCAACGTGGACCCGTCCAAGGCAAAGGTCACTGAAAGTGGCAACGCAGGTGGATAAGGTAGTCAAGAAGGCATACGGCATGCTTGCCTTCATCGGTCGGGGCATAGAGTATAAAAATTGGCAGGTCATGTTGCAGCTGTACAGAACCTTAGTTAGGCCACACTTAGAATATTGCGTGCAATTCTGGGCGCCACACTACCAGAAGGACATGGAGGCTTTGGAGAGGGTACAGAGGAGGTTTACCAGGATGTTGCCTGGTCTGGAGGGCATTAGCTATGAGGAGAGGTTTGAAAAACACGGATTGTTTTCACAGGATCGACGGAGGTGGAGGGGCGACATGATAGAGGTTTACAAAGTTATGAGCGGCATGGACAGAGTGGATAGTCAGAAGCTTTTTCCCAGGGTGGAAGAGTCAGTTACTAGGGGACATGGGTTTAAGGTGCGAGGGGCAAAGTTTAGAGGGGATGTGCGAGGCAAGTTTTTTACACAGAGGGTGGTGAGTGCCTGGAACTTGCTGCCAGGGGAGGTGGTGGAAGCAGATACGATAGCGACGTTTAAGAGACATCTTGACAAATACATGAATAGGAAGGGAATAGAGGGATATGGGCCCCGGAAGTGCAGAAGGTGTTAGTTTAGGCAGGCATCAAGATCAGCGCAGGCTTGGAGGGCCAAATGGCCTGTTCCTGTGCTGCACTGTTCTTTGTTCTTTGTTCTAAGCTTCCCTTTGGTCCAGCCTGGTTGAATGGAACTGAAGCAAACAAATCATTCGGAAGAGGAAAAGATATGTAAGGCCATGAAAGCACAGAATTCAGATGGATGCAATACCAGATGGTATGGCAAGAGTGTAAAACAGCAACAGACTGGTGAATAAAACATTCACATTGAATAAGACAAGAGAAGAGAAGGGTAATAATAGTGTCAGAGGTGAGTTGTGACACTATTCACATTCCACCTTGATCTGAATAGGACTGTTGAAGGGAGTGATTGAGAAGAATAGAGGAGAAATGAAAAGAAAGGAGAAATAAACTAAAGGTCTTTTGATTTTAGAATGCTTGTTTTTGGAAATGACAGACTGTAAAGTGTGTGTGTCAGAAGATATGGAGCGAAGTTGGGTGTGACAAGATCACAGGAAAGTTGTGCCCTGAGACAAGGTGCGTATTGACAGGAAAGCTGCTTTCTTTTGCACAATATGTAATTTATTCATAAAATTTGTGCAATTACATTGCAAAGCAGTTCAATTTTAATATTACATAAGGTACAATACAGATCAGTTTCTTTCAATAAAGTACACGAGGTATCTCACTATCCCTGCCTGCACAGGTTATATTTACAGTATTTACATTACACATCAAACATTCTCTGGTGCAAACAGCCCGAGGGGTATTACACAGGTTCCAGCCTCTCGCTGCACTAGGGCCTTAGACTGTCCCTTTTCTATTGAGACTCCATGGTGGCTTCCCCAAGCTTTAATGCCGTCCCACAGCACATAGTCTTGGATGTTGCAATGTGCCAGTCTGCAACACTCGGTCATGGACAGCTCTTTGCACTGGAATACCTGTCCCACGGCCGGGCTCGTTCTCAATAGAGATCATTTCAAATGAACATTTCCTAAATATGTGCTTTCTCTCTCGCAATAAGAGAACAGGATGTCTAGCAGATTCAGTGTGAGACAATAACACTGCCGGGTAAAGGCCGCTTTCCAACTCCAATCTTAACACAGGAGATTTTCCAAACAGCTGCAGTAAGGTGCTGTAAACTGCTGGAAGCGGATGTGTGTGGAAATGGTGATGTTACTGAGGAGGTTTCTTAGCATAGAATGGACTGTGTTTAGGTGGGAATATTACTGAGTGTTAATTGTAGCGGGACCATATTTAAAAACTCTGGCTTTCTGGAAAGCCTTGACTATGAAGGTCGAGTCTGGAAGAGTTTGCGTGGAGAGCTGGGTTTCGGTTCTACTGTTAATCAAGGGTTTGAAATTGGCAACCCGGAGGAAACTGGAGGTGGAGCTGAAAGATGAGGGGCCGTTCTCTCTCTGTCTGTCACTCTGGGTTTCTCCTTCATTCTCGCTCTCTGTTTAATTTTCACTCTTGTCTCCTCCCCTCCCTGCTCTCACTCTGCCTTTCTCAGCCAGGTCCGGGCGGCCTGTAAAAAAAAAGTAAGTTGACGGAATCAGTCTCTTTTATTGTGCACTGATTTGAGGCAAGAATTATCATGGTGGCTGTGGTGGGGAAGAGACGGTCGCCCACCTCCTCCTGGAATGTGTCTTTGCAAAGCAGGTGTGGAAAGAGATGCAGTGGTTTTTGTCGAGGTTCATCCCAAGCAGCTCGATAACACAGGAGTCTGTGCTCCACGGGCTGTTCCCAGGGACGCACACCAAGATAAACATCAACTGCTGCTGGAGGACTATCAAATCGGTGAAAGACGCCCTTTAGTCTGCCCGAAACTTGCTGGTCTTCCAGCGCAAACAGTTGTCCACCACCGAATGTCGCAGACTGGCACATTCCAAGGTCCAGGACAACGTGGTCAGGGACGCACGTAAGCTTGGGGCAGCCGCAGCAAAGGCTCAATGGGGAAAGACCACTGTGTAAGGTCCCCCCACCAAGCTGAGCGGAGTTGCTGGATCCATGGGAAACCCCTCGAACAGTCTCGGGAAAATTTTGTGTGCTGTAAATGTAGAAATGTATATGGCATGACAATGAAATGGAAGAGTTGTGAGGCAACTCGTGATTATATGGAAGGAAACTGATCACCTTTGCACTGTTTGTATTTTTTGACTTGATGCTGTTTTAAACTGTTTGGGAATGTAATTTCTGCAGATTTTTATGAATAAAGTATATTTTGGAAATTTAAAAAAAAAAGTCTGGCAGTATACCAGAGTATGGTCCATGAGGAAAGGCATCATCACCCTCATCTACAAGCGGAAGGGGGAGGGGGCAGAAATCAGAAATTGGCGGCTCATCTCATTGCTTAACATCGACTACAAGATTCTGTCAAAAGTCATTGCCAGTCGAGTCAAATCTACTCTGGAGTTGGTGATTGACCCTGATCAGACCTGTACTATACCAGGCAGGAAGATCTCTGATAGTCTTGCGCTACTCAGGGATACGATCACCTATGTATGGGACAGGAGGGTGGACACCTGCCTCATCAGCCTGGACCAGGAGAAGGCTTTTGACAGGATATCGCACACCTACATGATGGACGTACTTTCCAAAATGGGGTTTGGGGAGGGAATCTGCAATTGGATCAAACTGGTCTACACAAATATCAGGAGCGCAGTCTCAATCAATGGGTGGTAATCAGAAAGTTTCTCATTCCAATCTGGAGTCAGGCAGGGCTGTCCTCTCTCCCCTGTCTTCTTTGTTTGCTGTATTGAACCCTTTTCTGAGTCTATTAGGAAGAATGCGAGTATCAGAAGGGTAACAATCCCAGGCAGTGGAGGCACTCAGGTTAAAACCTCCCTGTACATGAATGACGTCGCCGTTTTCTGCTTGAATCCGCTGCCTGTGCGCAGACTGATGAGCATCTGTGACCAGCTCGAACTGGCCTCGGGAGCCAATGTTAAACACAGCAAGAGCGAGGCCATGTTCTGTGGGAACTCAGCAGACCGATCCTTTGTCCCCTTCACCATTAGGTCAGACAACCTGAAGGTGCTGGGGTATGATTTGGAAGGGCCGGGTCGTGCACCAAAACCTGGGAGGAATGAGTAGCCAGGGTACAACATAAGCTGAACATGTGGGAGCAGCGATCTCTCTCCATTGTGTCAGGTTACTGTACGTGGTGCAGGTCTAGCCCATACTGCACTCCTGCACTGTGGTGATCACCTGAGCCATTATACGCTTCATCTGGGGATCCAAAATGGACCAGGTCCCGAGGCACACGATGTTCAAACCTCTGGAGAAAGGCGGGAAAAATGTACCCAACATCGCCCTCATCCTGATGGCTACCTTTGTGTGTGGCTGTATCAAGCTGTGTGTAGACCTCCAGTATACAAACTCCAAGTGTCACTCCGTGCTGAGGTTCTATCTGTCCCCAGTGTTGCGAAGGATGGGCCTGGTCGCATTGCCGTGGAATGCTCCATCCAGTTGGACTGTGCTGTAACACCTATCCTTCATGGAAAAGTTTCTGTGGAAAAACACCTTTGACCACCAATCGATCAGGCAGTGGTCTGCACGGAATGTTCTCAAGGCCCTACGGGAAAAGAAGATGGTGGATCCTGTCGGATGGTTCCCCGAGCAGACTTCCAAAGTCATTTGGCGGAATGCCCCATCACCAGAACTTTCAAACAAGCACCAAGATGTAGCTTGGCTGATGGTGAGAAGAGTCCTCATCGTCAGATCCTTCCTGCACGCCCGAAGTCTCACCCCCTCTGCACAATGCCCTCGAGGTGGCTGTGATGGGGAAGAGACGGTTGCCCACCTCTTTCTGGAATGTGTCTTTGCAAAGCAGGTGCGGAAAGAGATGCAATGGTTTTTGTCGATGTTCATCCCAAGCAGCTCTGTAGCACAGGGGTCTGTGCTCACCGGGCTGTTCCCAGGGACGCACACCGAGATAAACATCAACTGCTGCTGGAAGACTATCAAATTGGTGGCCCAATTTCTGCTTAATGCTGACTACAAGATTCTGTCAAAAGTCATAGCCAGTCGATTCAAGTCTGCTCTGGAGTTGGTGATTCACCCTGATCAGACCTATACTACACCAGGCAGGACAATCTCTGATAGCTTTGCGCTACTCAGGGATATGATCACCTATGTACGGGACAGGAGGGTGGACACCTGCCTCATCAGCCTGGACCAGGAGAAGGCTTTTGACAGGATATCGCACACTTACATGATGGATGTGCATTCCAAAATAGGGTTTGGGGAAGGAATCTGCAATTGGATCAAACTACTCTACACAAACATCAAAAGTGCAGTCTCAATCAATGGGTGGGAATCAGAAAATTTCCCGATCCAATCTGGAGTCAGACAGGGCTGTCCTCTCTCCCCTGTCTTGTTTGTTTGCAGTATTGAACCCTTTGCTGAGTCTATTAGGAAGAATGCGAGAATCAGAGGGGTGACAATCCCAGGCAGTGGAGGCACTCAGGTTAAAACCTCCCTGTACATGGATGATGTCACCGTTTTATGCTCGGATCCACTGTCTGTGCGCCGACTGATGAGCATCTGCGACCAGCTCGAACTGGCCTTGGGAGCCAATGTTCCAATGAGGCCATGTTCTTTGGGAACTCGGCTGACCGATCCTTTGTCCCCTTCACCGTTAGGTCAGACTACCTGAAGGTGCTGGGGATATGGTTTGGAAGGGCTGGGACGTGCACCAAAACCTGGAAGGAGCGAGTTGCCAGGGTACAACATAAGCTGAGCATGTGGGAGCAGCGATCTCTCTCATTATGGGTAAGAACCTGGTCATCAGGTGCGAGGCGCTCACATTGCTGTACGTGGTGCAGGTCTGGCCCATACCGCATTCCTGCGCTGTGGCAATCACCTGAGCCATTTTCCGCTTCATCTGGGGATCCAAGATGGTCCGAGTCCGGAGGGACACGATGTTCGAACCTCTGGATAAGGGCGGGAAAAATGTACCCAATGTCGCCTTCATCCTTATGGCTACCTTTGTGTGCGGCTGCATCAACCTGTGCGTAGATCCCCAGTTTGCAAACTTCAAGTGTCACTACGTGCTGAGGTTCTATCTGTCCCCGGTGTTGCAAAGGATGGGCCTGGTCATATTGCCGCGGAATGCTCCTTCCAGTTGGACTGTGCCATACCACCTATCCTTCATGGAAAGGTTTCTGTGGAAAAACACCTTTCTGAAACCTGGTGCCCAGAACTGGACACATTTTTGTTGCTGAGATCGAGCCAGCGACGCCCACATCCCACGAACGGATAAAAAAACGCTCCCTGCTAAATCCCCAATTCTTATCCATTTACAGACGCTCCTTGCCCAGTCCCCAAATCTTATTCATTTAGAGACGCTCCCTGCCCAATACCCAATTCCTATCCATTTCAGACGCTCTCTGACCAGTTGACCTTGCTGGCGGGCAGTTTCGGGAAGCCTCACACGGAAAAGCTTCACCGCCACCAGCAGGGACACAAACGGGATTGTTCCATCCTATTGTGGCCTTGACGCCCTGCTCCAGCTGTGTACACCGGCTCCGGGCGCGGTCTCCCTGCACTTTGTGAATATTCTGCTCCAGCTGCAGATGGAGCTCAGCCACTACCGCGCCTGCTCCTTATCAGAGACAAGGCAAATTCTGGAGCGCAGAGCATTCTGGGTACCACAACTGTCATTAATGCCAATCTCTGACATGATAATCAGGTCTTATTTCCTACATTTCATTTCCTGGTATGTTAGTGCGTGTTTTCTTTTGCACCTGTCAGTGCCTGGGAGGAGAGAGTCAGCTTCACTTTGTAGCCGTGAATTTCTGGTGTGAGAATGTGGGTTTTTACTCTGTATGTTTCAGTTTTTGGTTTCTGACTGTTTCTGCTATTGCTATGTGAGTTAACTTTGTGGAAAGAGATGCAGTGGTTTTTGTCGATGTTCATCCCAAGCAGCTCGGTAACACAGGAGTCTGTGCTCTACGGGCTATTCCCGGGGATGCACACCGAGATAAAGCCCAAGATCCCACATGCTTTGCTAACCACTCTCGCAATATGTCTTGCCAACTTCAAAGAATGATGGACATGTACTCCAGGTCCCTCTATTCCAGCACACTTTTCAGAACTGTAGCATTGAGTGTATATTGCCTCTCCCTATTTCTTCTGCTAAAATGCATCACCTCACACTTGTCACTATTAAATTCCATCTGCCACCTGTCTGCCCATCCTACTAGCCGATAACTATCCTGTTTCAGGCAGTTCATGTCATCCTCACTGTTTGCCACTCCTCCAAGTTTGGTGTCATCGGCATATTTTGAGATTCTACTCGATATTCCAAGATCCAAGTCATTAATCTGTAGCAAAAAAAAGCAATGGTTCTAGCACTGACCCTTGGGGAACACCACTGTCGACTATCCTCCGGTCTGACCAAGAACCATTTCATATGACTCGCTGTTTTCTGTCCTTAAACCAATTTGCTATCCAAATGGACACTGACCCTCCTAATCCATGAACCTCAATTTTGTTAACCACCCTTTTATGTGGTACTTTATAAAATGCTTTTGTAAAATCTATATAAACAACATCCACTGCATTCCCTTCATCAACCTTCTCAGATAGTTTATCAAAAAATACAGTTAGATTCATCAAGCATGAACTTCCATTTATAAATCCATGCCCACTCTCCTTCATTAACTCAAACCTCTCCAAATGACTTGATTTTTTCCCTGACCTGTTGGTCTTGTGCTTATAGCAAGCTCACCACAGAGCATGTATTTGGCAATGTGACTGTCATTCATTTGGCCCAGTCAACAGAGCCGCCTCTGACTCAAGAGGGCAAACATGCTGCGGATCCCTGCACGCTGGTGTACTTCCTCATTCGGCACTCTGTCCTGCCAGGAGATGCCCAATCTCCGTCTGAGGCAGTGGAGGTGGAAGCTGTTCAGCTGCTTTTCTTGGCTTGTATAAGTTGTTGATGCTTCTCTACTATAAAGGAGGGTGCTGAGAACACAAGCCTGGTACACGTGGAGCTTTGGATTTTCGGTCAGTTTGCTGTCGGTTCACACCCGTCTTCTCAACTTTGACATGACAGCTGCAGCATTGGCAATCCTGGTGCTGATTTCAGCATCAAGGGACAGATTGCTGGTGATTGTTGATCCAAGGTATGTGAAGCTGTTGACAACCTCCAAAGTGAGCTGGTCAATGTTGATAGAAAGTGGAGTCTCTACGTCCAAATCTCTACGTCCAAGTGGAGTCTTGCCAAGATGAACAGCTTGTCGTCAGCTCTGATATACAGGTGAACACCCCCATCTGAGTCACTGAAAGTGTACAATAGCAGCATGGAGAAGAATACACCAATTATAAAGGATGTGATAACTAGACAGTTGGAAAATAATGATATGATTGGGCAGAGTCAACATAGATTTATGAAAAGGAAAACAGGCTTGAAAAAACCCGTTGAGTTTTTTGAGGATGTTCCCTGTGGAACAGATAAAGGAGAACCAGTGGATGCTTTGGTAATGTCCCACACAGGAGGTGAGTAAACAAAATTAGAGCACATAGGATTGGGGATAATATACTGGTGTGGATTGAGAATTGGTTAACAGACCGAAAACAGAGAGCAGGAATAACGGGTCCTCCTCAGGATGGCAGGCTGTTACTATTGGGGTACTGCAAGGATCAGTGTTGGAGCCACAGCTGTTAACAACCGAAATAAATGATTTGGATGTGGGGATTAAATGTAATATTTCCAAGTTTGCAGATGAAACAAAGCTCGGTGAAGTATGAGCTGTGAGAAGGATGCAGAGAGGCTTCCAGGGAACCTGGAGAGGCTAAGTGAATGGGAAAGAACATGGCAGATGGAATATAATGTGAATAAGTGTGAATAAGTGCAGTTGGCTGCCATGTGACCAGATTTGCCACAGGTGCGGCAAACTCTGGGCTGCCCAGTGTAGACCAAGAAGCCTCGATACCGGAAACCCCTCCACTTCCACTTTGGTGGAATAAACAGAAAGACAGAGTATTTCTTAAATCGTGAGAAGTTGGGAAGTGTTGATGTCCAAAGGGACCTGGGTGTCCTTGTTCATGAGACACTAAAAGCTCTTCTGCAGGTGCAGCAATCAATTAGGAAGGCAAATGGTATGTTGGCCTTCACACGAGGGGTCTTGAGTACGGGAGTAAAGATGTCTTGTTGCAATTGTATAGAGCCTTGGTGAAACCGCGCTGGAGTATTGTGTATAGTTTGGTCTCCTCATCTAAGGAAGGATATACTTGCCATAGAGGGAGTGAAACAGAGGGTCACCAGACTAATCCCTGGGATGGTGGGACTGAAACTGGGGCTGTATTCCTTAAAGTTTCGAAGAATGAGAGGTGATCTCATTGAAACTGATAAAATTCTTCCAGGGTGTGACAGTGTGGATGTAGATAGGATGTTTGCCCTGGTTGGTGAGTCTAAAATCAGGGGACCAAGTCTCAGAATAAGGAGTAGGCCATTTAAAACTGAGATAGGGTTGAATTTCTACACTCAGACGGTGGTGAATCATGGGAATTTTCTACCCCAGAGAGCTGTGGCAGTTCAATCATTGAGCATGTCCAAGACAGAAATTGTTAGAAATCTTGATACTCATGACATCAAGGGATATGGGGATAGCACGGGAAAGGGGCAGATAGAGGTAGATGATCAGCCATGATCATCAGGCTCGACGGGCTGAATGGCCTACTCCTATGTTCCTCTGTTCCGAAGAGAGTTGGCGCCAGCGCGCAGCCCTGCTTTACCCCACTGCTGATCTTGAAAGTGTCTGATGTTGCTCCATTGTAACTGATGGAACTGTGCATGTTCTCGTGGAATGAAGAGATGATGCCCAAGAGTTCAGGAGGGCAGCCGAGTTTCCATCGCAGTTTGAAGAGTCAGTCTCTGCTGACAAGATCAAAGGCCTTGGTGATGTCATTTAAAATATGTGCGGCTCTGTGGCGCAATAGATTGCGTGTTGGACTTCTAAATAATGATAAAGAAGGCATTCAAAGGTTGTGGATTCAAATCCCACCACAGTCAGATTTTGGACCAGAGACAGAAGAGCGCAACGGAACAGAGAATTAACAAGTGTGTCAAAAGCACCGACTCAGAGACAGAGAGAGAGAGGAGCACGGCAGGAGCGGAGCAGGGGTAAAAAAATCAAGGAGTGACATCACAATGGAGAGTGAGAGCAGGAAAACAGAGAGCCGCTGGGGTGAGTTTCCAGGATTTGGTTCTTGCTTCGGTGCAGTGGAAGGAGCTGTTTGGTGAGGATCAAGTAAGCTGTGACATCACAGGCAAGCAGGTAGTTGATTGGTTTGGAAAAAGCTGCATGTTTGATGAGTATCTGGTAAGTGATTAAGGTCCATTTTAGTCCTAATGTTTAAAATAGTAAACAAACTAGTAGTAAGCTTAATAAAATATACAATAAAATAAACAATTGAATAAAATAATTAAGTAGTTAATTGAAACACGTTAAGGATGACAGGACAGGTGATGTGTCACAGCTGCAGCATGTGGGAGCTCCTGGATGCCAGTGTGATCCAGAGCAAACACATCTGCAGCAAGTGTAGCATCTGTTCTTATCAGTGCTTATTTGATTGAGAAGAGACCATGATCATTGCCTTTTGATCCTGGGGGAACTTTGAGTAAAATGGCTATAACCAGTTTTTGAGTTTCGGGCCAGGGAGTGCGCAACACTGTTCGGGTGGTCGTGAAGGACAAGGAAGGAGATGCACCGGTCGATCGCACCTTCTTCATCAAGAAAATTCTCTTCGATTGCTGCGGATTTCAAGCGACGGACGTCTTCTGCCTGCAGGATTTACCCAGCAGTGGATACTTCGACGTGACGTTCCGGAACGTGGCGGGATGCATCAAGTTTCTGAAGGCGTTCAAGGAGAAAGGGGACCGGGCGCCACTGTCGATCCTCACAGCGGAGCCGCTCTTCACGCTTCCGTCACAACGGGACCCGGTGGTGACGATTCACCTCTACAAACCCCATGTTCCGGTGGTGGATGTACTCACCTTTCTCGCCAGGTACGTCGAGGTGGCCGGCAGCAGCACTGATGTCAAGGACCCCTTTGGGATCTGGACCAGCAAGCGGCAGGTCAAGGTGACCTTGAAGGTAGATCCCAGTGGAGCCATCATCCACCCTCCCTCCAGCTTCGCTATCGGGGGAAGTCGAGGCTTCTTGGTCTACGCTGGGCAGCCCAGAGTTTGCCGCACCTGTGGCAAATCTGGTCACATGGCAGCCAACTGCAGCACGGTTGTTTGCAAGAACTGCAAGGAGGAAGGCCATCGGACCAAGGACTGTAAGCAGACTAAGTGTTGCAACTTGTGCGGTGCGGCAGGCCATCTCTACAAGACCTGCCCCAAACGTTGTCTCAGCTATGCTCAGGCGGCAATGTCCAAGGAATGGCCGGGCGAAGGTTCGACGAAGGCGTCCGCTGTTCGAAAGGAGACCAGCAACCTTCTCCGCAGTGAGGAACTTCAACCTGAGAAGGAAGGGGAGGCGGCTGAAACCAACGACCCAGCACCTACCCAGCGCCCGGAAACCCCTCCTCCACAGACAGAATCAATGGAGGAGGAGGCAGCAGATGGACAAACAGCTCAGTCGCAAGTGGTCCAGAGGAAAACCACAAAGAAAAAACATCCCAAAACCACCACCCAAACCAGTGGCAAGAGGATGCTCTCTTCTGAATCAGACTGCAACAACTCCTCTTCACTGGACGGGGAAATGCTGGAACGACAGCCCCTTCAAAAGAGGCGGCAGAACTCCGAGATGGATGATAGAGCATCCCAGCCCCTGGGCACTGGAAGCTGTGATGGGCCCGGCGTGCCCCAACCCCAATGCCCCACACGTAACGACGTGGCCAACGCATCTCAGCTCCGGGACACCGGGAGCAAAGACACGTCTGGCGCACCTGAGCTCCTGGAGACCGGGAGCTGTGATGTTTTCGAGGAGGAACAGATGGAAGCAGCTGAGGACAATCCAATCCTCTCTGCCTACAAGACCCCCCCGATATCACCCGAGCGGCACAAACCCTGCATGTAAAATCAGGAGGGGTTTCTGAGCCCAACCAACGTGAAACTGCTTGCGCATACGATGGGTATGCAGGAACATCCCGAAGGGGAAGGACTGGGACTAGCGAGGACAAGTGGTATGGGAAGCAACAACTAATTTTTAGTAAAAAATGGGTGTAAGAATTGCTTCCATTAATGTGCGTAGCATTAAATCTACTACGCGATGTGTTTCAACCTTGGATTACCTTGCCAAGGTCAAAGCTGACCTACTGTTTCTGCAGGAGTGTGGAATACCACACCTCAGCACCTACAGGCAGTGGTCGCGAAGGTGGTCCCACGGGCCATCGATCTGGTCGGGGGGTAATGACTGCCGTTCCTCCGGCCTGGGTATTCTGCTGCGGGGAGGTAACTTCACCATCTCCGAAGTTAAGGAGTTGGTGGGCGGCCGCCTCCTCGTAGCAGACGTGATGTACAGCAACGCTCCGCTCCGGTTGATCAACGTGTACGCCCCGGTACAACGCAGCGAGCGGCTGACCGTCTTCCAGCAGCTCCCACTGCTGCTGGCGACGTCCAGGCCGGTCATCCTAGGCGGTGACTTCAACTGCATCATCGATGCGGCTGGACGATCCGGCAGTGACGACAGCAAACTGGACGCTACGTCCAGATTCCTAATGGAAACAGTTAAAGATGCCAAACTGCACGACGTCTTCAGCAAACCTGCAGACGGAGCGCAGCGCAGATACACATGGTCAAGATCGGACGGGTCTGCCCGTTCCAGGATTGACTTCCTGTTTGTGTCCCGTGCTGTCACGGTCGGATCCACCGACGTCAAGCCGGTGTTCTTCTCCGACCACTGCCTCTTACTGGCTGACTGTCACTTACAGGACGACCAGCGGGTTGGCAGAGGGACGTGGAAGCTCAATGCGACACTGCTGACCCCAGAGAACGTTGAGGAACTCAAAAGGGATTACAATGGTTGGAGGACCGTGAAACCCCTCTTTGAGTCTCCAGTTCACTGGTGGGAAGCGATTAAGGAGAACATCAAGAGGTTCTTCATCCACAAAGGTGTTCAGAAGGCGAGAGAGAGACAGAGGGAAGTGCCCCGACTCCAGAAAATTATGCAAAATCTACTCCGGTTGCAGTCAATGGGGGTCGAGGTCAAGGAGGACCTCCAAGAGGTGAAGAGCCAGCAGGCCTCGTTCTTTGCCAAGGAGGCCTCCAAGATCATCTTACGGTCCAGAGTCTGCTCCATCGAGCAGGATGAGACGTGCTCGCGTTACTTCTTCCATAAGGTACACAGAGAGAGCTCTGTTATCAGCAGCCTGAAGGAAGAAGATGGCTCGGTAACGTCTTCGCAGTCCGACAGACTAAGGATCAGCAAATACTTTTATGCTGGGCTGTATGACGCGAAGCCCACAGACAGCAGAGCCTCCCAGTCCTTCCTGTCATCTATCACAGAGGTCTTAGATGACAGCAGGAGGGAGAGACTGGACAAGCCGCTAACTCTGGGCGAGCTGACAAAGGCCGTCGAGTCTTTCGAGACGAGTAAAACTCCCGGGAGCGACGAGTAAAACTCCCGGGAGTTGTACTCTGCCCTGTGGGATTGGGTCGGCCCGGACCTGCTGGAAGTATACGAGAGTATGCTCCTGGCCAGCAGCATGTCAGAATAAATGAGAAAAGGCATCATCACCATCATTTACAAGCAGAAGGGGGAGAGGGCAGAAATCAGAAATTGGCGGCCCATCTCACTGCTTAATGTTGATTACAAGATTCTGTCCAAAGTCATAGCCAGTCGAGTCAAGTCTGCTCTGGAGTTGGTGATTCACCCCGATCAGACCTGTACTGTACCCGGCAGGAAGATCTCTGATAGGCTCGCGCTACTCAGGGATACGATCGCCTACGTACGGGACAGGAGGGTGGAAACCTGCCTCATCAGCCTGGACCAGGAGAAGGCTTTTGACAGGATATCGCACACCTACATGATGGATGTGCTTTCCAAAATGGGGTTTGGGGAGGGAATCTGCAATTGGATCCAACTGCTCTACACAAACATCAGTAGCGCAGTCTCAATCAACGGGTGGGAATCTGAAAGTTTCCCGATCAAATCTGGAGTCAGACAGGGCTGCCCTCTGTCCCCGGTCTTGTTTGTTTGCTGTATTGAAACATTTGCTGAGTATATTAGGAAGGATGCGAGCATAAGAGGGGTGACAATCCCAGGCAGCGGAGGCACTCAGGTCAAAACCTCCCTGTACATGGATGACGTCGCCGTTTTCTGCTCGGATCCGCTGTCCGTGCGCAGACTGATGAGCATCTGCGACCAGTTCGAACTGGCCTCGGGAGCCAAAGCTAACCACGGCAAGAGCGAGGCCATGTTCTTTGGCAACTGGGCTGACCGATCCTTTGTCCCCTTCACCGTTAGGTCAGACTACCGGAAGGTGCTGGGGATATGGTTCAGAAGGGCCGGGGCGTGCACCAAAACATGGGAGGAGCGAGTAGCCAAGGTACGACAAAAGTTGGGCATGTGGGGGCAGCGATCTCTCTCCATTGTGGGTAAGAACCTGGTCATCGGGAGCGAGGCGCACACGTTGTTGCTCTACGTGGCGCAGGTCTGGCCCATACCCCACTCCTGCGCCGTGGCAGTCACCCGAGCCATTTTCCGCTTCGTCTGGGGATCTAAAATGGACCGGGTCCGGAGGGACACGATGTTCAAATCTCTGGACAAGGGCGGGAAAAATGTACCCAACGTGGCCCTCATCCTGATGACCACCTTCGTGTGCGGCTGCATCAAGCTGTGTGTAGATCCCCAGTACGCAAACTCCAAGTGTCACTACGTGCTGAGGTTCTATCTGTCCCCGGTGTTGCGAAGGATGGGCCTGGTCACATTGCCGCGGAACGCTCCATGCAGTTGGGCGGTGACGTACCACCTATCCTTCGTGGAGCAGTTTCTACGGGAAAACACCTTTGACCACCGGTCCATCAGGCAGTGGTCTGCACGGAATGTCCTCAAGGCCCTACGGGAAAAGGAAACGGTGGATCATGTCGGATGGTTCCCCGAGCAGACCGTCAAAGTCATTTGGCGGAATGCCTCATCACCAGAACTTTCAAACAAGCACCAAGACGTAGCTTGGCTGGTGGTGAGAAGGGCCCTCCCCGTCAGATCCTTCATGCACACCCGAAGTCTCGCACCCTCCGCACCGTGCCCCCGCGTTGGCTGTGGTGGGGAAGAGACGGTCGCCCACCTCCTCGTGGAATGTGCCTTTGCAAAGCAGGTGTGGAAAGAGATGCAGTGGTTTTTGTCAAGGTTCATCCCAAGCAGCTCTGTAACACAGGAGTCTGTGCTCTACGGGCTGTTCCCAGGGACGCACACCGAGACAAACATCAACTGCTGCTGGAGGACTATCAATTCGGTGAAAGACGCCCTTTGGTCTGCCCGAAACTTGCTGGTCTTCCAGCGCAAATAGTTGTCCACCACCGAATGTTGCAGACTGGCACATTCCAAGGTCCAGGACTACGTGCTGAGGGACGCACTAAAGCTTGGGGCAGCCGCAGCAAAGGCTCAATGGGGAAAGACCACAGTGTAAGGTTCCCCAACCAAGCTGGACTGAGGGGCTGGATCCATGGGAAACCCCTCGAACTGTATCGTTAATATTCTCAATTGCTGCAAATGTAAAACTGCAATTGACATGACAATTGTGAAACGGAAGGGTTGGGAAGAAACTCATGACAGTATTGAAGGAAACTGATCTCCCTTGCAATGTTTGTATTTTTTGGTGCTGTTTCGAAACTGTTTGGCACTGTAATTTTTACAGATTTTTATGAATATAGTATATTTTGGAAATAAAAAAAAAGTTTGCGGCTCACCAGAACTTTCAAACAAGCACCAAGACGTAGCTTGGCTGGTGGTGAGAAGGGCCCTCCCCGTCAGATCCTTCATGCACACCCGAAGTCTCGCCCCCTCCGTACTGTGCCCCCGCGTTGGCTGTGGTGGGGAAGAGACGGTCGCCCACCTCCTCCTGGAATGTGCCTTTGCAAAGCAGGTGTGGAAAGAGATGCAGTGGTTTTTGTCAAGGTTCATCCCAAGCAGCTCTGTACCACAGGAGTCTTTGCTCTACGGGCTGTTCCCAGGGACGCACACCGAGACAAACATCAACTGCTGCTGGAGGACTATCAATTCGGTGAAAGACGCCCTTTGGTCTGCCCGAAACTTGCTGGTCTTCCAGCGCAAAGAGTTGTCCACCACCGAATGTTGCAGACTGGCACTTTCCAAGGTCCAGGACTACGTGCTGAGGGACGCACTAAAGCTTGGGGCAGCCGCAGCAAAGGCTCAATGGGGAAAGACCACAGTGTAATGTTCCCCCACCAAGCTGGACTGAGGGGCTGGATCAATGGGAAACCCCTCGAACTGTATCAATAATATTGTCAATTGCTGTAAATGTAAAACTGTAATTGACATGACAATTGTGAAACGGAAGGGTTGGGAAGAAACTCATGACAGTATTGAAGGAAACTGATCTCCCTTGAAATATTTGTATTTTTTGATGCTGTTTTAAACTGTTTGGCAATGTAATTGTTACAGGTTTTTATGAATAAAGTATATTTTGGAAATAAAAAAAAAGTTTGCGGCTCAAAGAGTGAGAAAAAAGGAATGTAGTGGTAGTAGGGGACAGTATAGTCAGGTGGATTGACTCTGTTCTCTGCAGCAAAGAGCAAGAGTCCAGACGGCTGTGTTGCCTGCCGGTGCCAGGATTCAGGACGTCTGCTCAGGGCTGGGGAGAAACAAACAATGGGAGGGGGAGGATCCAGTCGTTGTGGTCCATGTCGGTACCATTGACATAGGCAGGACAAGGTTAGAGGTTCTGCAAAGTCAGTATGAGGAACTAGGCAGCAAATTAAGTAGCAGAACCTCAAAGTTAATCATCTCTGGATTATTACCTGAGCCATGTGCAAATTGGCATAGGACAAATAAGATTAGAAAAATTAATGCGTGGCTCAAAGACTGGTGTGGTAGTAGTGGGTTCTGGTTCGTGGGACATTGGCACCAGTACTGGGGAAAGTGGTGGCTGTACCGTTGGGACGGTCTACACCTGAACCGTGCTGGTGCCGGTGTTCTAGCGAGCCACATAACGAGGGAAGTAGAGACGGTTTTAAACTGAATAGTGGGGGCAAGGGATCAAATTTGGGAAGATATGGTGAATCAAGGAGGAGAGACAAGGCAAGAGAGAAAGGTATAAATATGGGAAATGATAAACAGACTGTGACAGGAAGGGACAGAGCAGACAAATCTAAGAGTAAATCAACAGATAAGGCTAGAGGTTACAAAAATAATAAAAGGACAAAACTAAATGCTCTGTATCTGAATGCATGGAGCATTCGAAACAAAACAGATGAACTGAGAGCACAAATAGAATAAATAAGTACGATCTGATAGTCATTACAGAGATCTGGCTGCAGGGCGACATCGATTGGGATGTGAAGATTGGAGGTTACATGGCATTTAGGAAGGACAGGAAGCTTGGAAAAGGTGGTGGGGTAACTCTGTTAATTAATGATGGTATTAGCGCAATAGAGAGGGATGACCTAAGTTCAGGAGATCACGATGCAGAAGCAGTTTGAGTTGAGATGAGAAATAATACAGGCAAGAAGTCACTTGTGGGAGTGGTGTACAGGCCACCTAACATTAACCACACTGTCAGATGGGATATAAAGGAAGAAATAATGGCAGCTTGTCAGAAAGGTACTGTGATAATTATGGGGGATTTTAATCTACATATAGATTGGAAAATTCAGATGGGCAGAGGTAGCCTAGATGAGGAGTACATAGAATGTTTTGGGGATAATTTCTTGGAACAATACATTCTGGAGCCAACCAGAGAGCAGGCTATACTAGACCAATACATTCTGGAGCCAACCAGAGAGCAGGCTATACTAGACCTGGCATTGTGCAACGAGATGGGATTAATTAATGACCATAGTTAAGGTGCCCCTAGGTAGTAGCGATCATAATATGTTTGAATTTTACATTCAGTTTGAGGGAGAGGAGAGTGGGTCCCAGACGAGTATTTTAAACTTAAATAAGGGCAATTATAAGGGCATGAAAGCAGAGCTAGCTAAAGTGAACTGGCAAATTAGGTTAAGGGATAAGTCAATAGAGATGCAGTGGCAGACATCTAAGGAAAATTTCAGAATACACAGAATAGATACATTTCAACGAGAAAGAAAAATTCCAAAGGTGGGACTCACCATCCATGTTTAATGAAAACAGTTAAAGATACTATCAAACTTAAAGAAAAAGCCTATAATTGTGCAAAGGTGGGAGGCAGGTCAGAAGATTGGACAGAATATAAAAAAACAGCAAGGAATTACGAAAAGATTGATAAGGAAGGTAAAATTAGAGTACGAGAGAAAGCTAGCAAGAAATATAAAGACAACTAGTAAGAGTTTGGATAGATATTTTAAAAAGAAAAGAGTTCACAAAGTGAGTGTTTGTCCTATGGAAAGTGTGTCTGGGGAATTAATAATGGATAATTAAGAGATGGCAGATGAATTGAACAGATACTTTGGATTGGTCTTCACTATTGAGGACACAAATAACATCCCAGTATTAGCTGTAAGTCAGGAAATGGAAGGGAGGGAGGAACTCAAGAAAATTACAATCACCAGGGAAGTGGTACTAAACAAATTGTTGGAGCTGCGGGCTGACAAGTCACCAGGTCCTGAAGTGGCTAGTGAGATAGTTGATGCGCTGGTTTTAATTTTCCAAACTTCCCTCGCTTCGGGAAGGTTCTGTTAGATTGGAAAGTAGCGAATGTAATTCATTTATTCAAAAAGGGAGGGAGACAGAAAGCAGGAAACGACAGGCCGGTTAGCTTAACATCTGTCTTCGGGAAAATGTTAGGAGCGATTACTGAAGATGTTATAGCAGGGCATTTAGAAAACATTAAGGTAACCAGGCAGAGTCAACATGGTTTTGTGAAAGGGAAATCATGTTTAACCAATTTATTGGAGTTCTTTGAGGTAGTTACATGTGCTGTGGATAAAGGGGAACCGGTGGATGTATTGTACTTCGATTTCCAGAAGGATAAGGTGACATATCAAAGGTTATTGCAGAAAATAAAAGCTCATGGTGTCAGGGGTAACATATTGGCATGGATAGAAGATTGGCTAGCGAACAGGAAACAGAGAGTCAGCATAAATGGGTCATTTTCTGGTTGGCAAGAAGTAACGAGTGGTCCACAGGGATCTGTGCTGGGGCCTCAACCTTCTACAATTCTCGAAATGACTTTGATGAAGGGACCAAAAGTATGGTTGCTAAATTTGCTGATGACAAAGATAGGTCGGAAAGTAGGTTGTGAAGAGGACATAAGGGGGCTACAAAGGGATATAGATAGGTGAAGTGACTGGGCAAAGACCTGGCAAATGGAGTATAATGTGGGAAAGTGGGAAATTGTCCACTTTAGCAGGAAGAATAAAAAAGCATATTATCTAAATGGTGAGAGATTGCAGAGATCTGAGATGCAGAGGGATCTGGGTGTCCTAGTGCACGAATCGCAAAAGGTTAGTCTGCAGGTACAGCACGTAATTAGGAAAGCTAATAGAATGTTATCATTTATCGCCAGGGGAATTGAATACAATATTAGGGAGGTTATGCTTCAGCGATATAGGGCATTGGTGAGAACTCTTCTGCAATACTGAGTACAGTACTGGTCTCCTTATTTATGGAAGGATGTAAATACATTGGAGGTAGTGCAGAGAAGGTTTACTAGACTAATACATGGAATGGGTGGGCTGTCTTACGAGGAAAGATTGGACAGGCTAGGTTCGTATCCACTAGAGTTTAGAAGAGAAAGAGGCGACATGATTGAAACATACAAGATCCTGAGGGGTTTTGACAGGGTGGATGTGGAAAGGATGTTTCCCCTTGTGGGAGAATCTAGAGCTATGGGTCACTGTTTAAAAATAAGGGGTCACCCATTTAAGACAGAGATGAGGAGCAATATTCCCCCTCAGAGGGTCGTGAGTCTTTGGAATTTTCTTCCTCAAAAGGCGGTGGAAGCAGAGTCTTTGAATATTTTTAAGGGAGAGATGGATGGATTCTTTATCTGCAAGGGGGTGAAAGGTTATCGGAGGTAGATGGAAATGTGGAGTAATCAGTTCAGCCATGAGCTTATTGAATGGTGAAGCAGGCTCGAAGGGACGAGTGGCCCACTCCTGCTCCTAATTCGTATGTTCATATGTAAAGACAATGTAGAGTGGTCTGTACTGTTCACAGTACTTCTCCTGTAACTGTCGAAGTGAGACAATCATGTCGACTGTCGATCTACCAGCTCTGAAGCTGCACTGAGACTCAGGATAGATGTGTGATGCCAGGGTCTGCAATCTGGTCAGAGCAATGCGAGCAAAGACCTTCCCCACAATACTTAGCAAGGAGATGCCTCGCTAATTGCTGCAGTCACTGCGATTCCCCATTATTGTTGTACAAGGTGACAATGTTTGCATCACGCATGTTTTGAGGTGCATATCTTTCCTTCCAACAGAGACACAGAAGTTCATGGAGATGCTGCAGTAGAACCGCTTTTCCACTTTTGATGATTCCAGGTGGAATACCATCATTTCCCGGGGCTTTACCACTGGCAAGATGGCTAATGGCTTTGTTGAGCTCCACTATGGTGGGGTCACTGTCCAGCTCCTCCATGACAGAGAAGTCTGGAATGGCACTGAGAGCCACTTCAATGACAATATTCTCCGTTATGTAGAGTTTAAGGTAATTCTCCACTCACCTTTCCATCTGCTTATTAACAGATGATTCCACTTTGACGCCGCACTGAGACCTTGACCATTGTTGTCTGAAAGAGCCTGATCGAGGATGTTGAGGAACTCCTGGGTCCTTTCTGGATCAGTGGTTCGTCAAGTGTTGATCTGAGGACGACGTTCTTCTTGGATGGATGAAGCTTCCTTGGCTGAAGCCTGACCTTGTTACACACCAGGGAGTGGTCAGTGTCACAGTCAGCACTGTGATAGCTGTGAGTGATGAGGACACTGCTGAGGGTGGTATGTCTGGTGATGATAAGGTCTAGCTGGTGCCAGTGGTGTGATCTCAGATGTCTCCAGGACACCCTGTGGCACAGCTTGACCTGGAAGTAGCTGTTCATCACACAGAATCCATGGTGACAGCATAGCTCCAGCAACCTCTGTCCATTTTCATTCATCTTGCCAATCCCCTGGTGCTCTATGCTTGTTGGCCAGGCTGTAGTCAGTACCCAAGCTTGCGTTGAAGTCTCCTAGAAGGTACAGTCCCTCAGTGCTGGGAATTCTACTGATGGCAGTATCAAGTGTCACATAGAATTGATCCTTGACATCTGGGGTGGAGGTGAGTGTCGGGACATAGATGCACATGAGATTAACTGGGCCCACGCTTGTTGACAAGTGAAGAGTAAGAAGTCTCTCTGAGCCTACTGTGGCTGGTTCACTCATCTCAAGTGGCGTGTTTTTTACTGTGAAAACCACTCCATGCTCACGACTTGCCTCTTGGGCTTTCCCCTGCCAGAAGAAGGTGTAGTGTTTCTCTTTGAGGGATCCACTTTGAACGAGTCTAGTTTCTTGCAGCACAGCAATGTCCACATTGAGCCTTGTGAGTTCTTTGTCCATCAAAGCTGTCTTGTGTGTGTCATCAACCTGCAGAAGGGTGTCAGTAAGGCCAGGACACATGGTCCTCACATTCCAGCTTGCGATGCGAAGGACTGGTGTCTTCTTTGTTGAGCTTGTTTTTCTTGGTGCATTGATTATCGATCCGCCTGTTGACAGATGACTCTCTAAGCTCCAAGCACCCATTGAAGCAAGCAGGTTGTGGCAGGACAGCACCTAACTGATTGGGGGCTGCCCAGCTTGGAGTGGGTGGTAGCTATCCAATGAGATGCGATGATCTCTTCAACTGTCAGAAGTAACCCCTGGTGCTCATACTCTGCACCAATTGAGTGAGAGCTTATAATCGGTAACCGTTTCTTCCCGTGTTGTGCTAATGTTTAAGCACAAATAGTGTCCTCCACACGGCACATTAGTACTGAACACAAAATGGCTCCTTTGGTCATGTGTTAATTATAAAATGGCTTTCTTGACCTTGTTAGTTATTACAATGGATACATTATAAAAATGGTCAAATTAAACTAAGATCGAAATACGCAAGCTTACCTGCATCCTCCAGTCCACTGGCAACATTCCCATATTTAAGGAGGATTGAAAGATTGTGGTTCGAGTCTCTGATATTTCCACCCTTACTTCCCTCAGCAACCCAGGATGCAGCCCATTCAAACTGGGTGACTTTTCTACTGTGAGAGCTGCCAATCTTGTAATTGTCTCCACTTTATCTATTTTCATCCTGTCCAATTTCTTCACTTCCTCCTCCTTGACTGTGACATTTGCAGCATCCGCTTATTTTGTGATACTTAATTAGTGCCTCAGCCACACCCTCTGTCTCCACAGGATCTCCTAATTGATCCCCCCTTTCACTGACTGTCCATATGTTGGGAAAAGACTTCAGTGTTCCCAGTTATGTGACCTGCTAATCTTTTCTCATACATTCTCTTGCTGATCTCATTTCCTTTTACAGCTCTCCTCTGTACTTTCTATATTCTGCTTGTTTCTCCTGCATATAAATCCTCACATGATTTCGATATTAATGATTTTTGAAATATTTTGTTGAAGGATTGAGTTTTGTAAATTTCTCCCTAGCTCCCCTCATGGTCAGGCAGAAAGTTTAACTGCTGTGTTTTCAAACAGCAACAGCTTTATTTGAAAAGCCATTGGGACAGGATTCCGGGTTTTAATCCAGTCACAAATCTGGTTCTGATGTCTTGTGGCTCCAGCTGTAACATGACCTGTCAGAGGATGACCTTATAATTGGCCCAGTCATGGAGCTGTGGGTTGATGTTTAAATTGTTGCAAAATAATTTTCCAGAAGGACAATCAAAATGAATCGATATATAAAAGGTAGATTTTGTGAATTTGTGCTCCCAGTGGAAATCCCTGCAGAGTCTGCTGGTTTTCATATCCCCAATTCCCCACAGGAAGCTCTGTGTCGGAATCTGTATTCATTATATCAATATTATACAGAATCATTTCATGGGAGACCCCAGTGTGAATTGTAAACAGGTGGTTCAGTTTTAACTTTCAAAGTAACACAGAAGCAAAATACTGCAGATGCTGGAAATCTGAAATAAAAACAGAAAATGCTGGAAATACTCAGCAGGTCTGGCAGCATCTGTGGAGAGAGAAACAGAGTTAACGTTTGTGATCTGTGACCTTTCATCAGAACTGGGCTGAAATTGTCTGAGGGCCAAGTGGCCTCTTACTGTGCCTTAAACTTTCTATGAGTCGAAGATTCTATGAGATTCTGGAATCAATTTCAGGGTCGATGACATTGCACTCTGTAAGGATAGGAAGATGGAGATTATTAAGTACAGTTGATGCTTTTACATTATTTTAATCAAAATTGATTTAAACTTTGTGTTCACGAATCCTATCTTTTGATCACAATGACACTGATAACAATGGAAAAAGCAAGACTTGCATTTCACGACCACAGGACATTGCAAAGCCTTTTATAGCCAATGAAGGACTTTCCAAGTGTAGTCACTGTAGTCATGTAGGAAACATGGTGGCCAATGTGCGCACAGCAAGCTCCCAGAAACAACAATGTGATGGAAACGAGATATTCTGTTTTTAAGTGATGTTGATTCAGGGTTAAATAATGACCAGCATCCCAGAAATAATTCCCCTTCTATTCTATGAAATAGTGCCATGGTACCTTTGACATCCACCTGAGAGGGCAGAGGGATCCTCAGTTTTCTGTTTCACCTGAAAAACAGCATTTCTGATAGTGCAGCACTGCCTTAGTACTGAACTGGATTGTCAGCCATTTTTAAAGGGCTGTTAGTCCTACTGGAAAATATTTAAAGGAAGATGAAATGAAATGAAATAAATACATTGCTTTTGCCTCTCTCCCATCCCCCCAATAACAGTTAAATTAATTATTTGCCCTTCCCTCCCAAAACCTACCTTTACCATCTGACCTTCCGCCCAAAACTGCACAAACTGTAAACTATAACCCTTCCCACCATCCCCTACACCCATGACATTAATTTGACTCCGTCCCCCCACCCTCACACTGAGAAACTTACCTTCTCCCCCCTCCCCACCAGTGTTACACCTCATTTGCCCGGATGGGGCTCTGAAGGCACGGCAGTGCCGGCCACTGGGCTGAAGATCGCAGCGGAACATCAGGAAGTGATGGGATAATAATTAAAGCAGGTTTGTGGTCCCGTTGCCGAGCGGTGGAGGTCCCCCACAAGGCCTCGCCGTCGCCGGCAATATCGAGCCAGGCCCTGCCGGCGTTGATGTCCGTGGCGGGCCTCATCCGGGGCCATCTTCAGGCGGCCCCCACCCCACCCCCACCACAGATCTCGACGTCGAGGGCACTATAGAATCCAGCCCATTGTTTCTGTCAATCTCAACTCCACAAGAATTTGTCTGTTAATTGTAGAAAAATTAAAGCTCTATAACATTTTGATAAAAGGGGGTTCAAATCCATTTCCAAACAAATGATAGTTCTCATTGTATCTAGAACATGTTTTCTTACATACAAACATACCAATTAGGAGCAGGAGTAGACCACTCGGCCACTCGAGTCTGCTCCACCATTCAATGAGATCATGGCTGATCTGATTTTAACCTCAACTCCACATTCCCACCTGCCCCGAATAACCTTTCACCCCCTTGTTTATCACGAATCTATCTACCTCTATCTTAAAATATTTAAGAATTTCTGTCGTTCAGCAACTCTCACCTGATTTCTGGATTTCACCTAAAAAATGTATTTCCACACTTTGGATATCCTGTACTTCATTAATGTTTTTGCTCTCTGGGAATTTCCCTTTAATTATATTCAGTGCTGGTATTTTACTGCCACACACTGACTGAAAGTGTCCCATCTTTCTGCAGGAAAATCACTCAGCTTCTTTGGCGGGACAGTTTTCCCACTTGTGTCTCTCTCGGCCACACCTACTGCAATTGGTTGCAGCTACCACTAGATGCTCTTCCCATCTTTCTTGTCTTTTTCCACTAATTTTTCCTTTTGTTTTTTTAACAAATTCAATTGAGTCTGCTACTCTCGAGATCAGACTCTCCCTGTCCCCTCGGACAACGGATTGGTTAAACTTTCTAACCTCTGCTTGTTTGCTCAATTGAATCACTTTCGTTAATGTGAGATCAGCCCTGGACTGTAGATGATCTGAAAGGGTGTTGTCCAATACCCCGAACACAATCCTGTCTCCATTCAGCTCTTCTCTTAAGTTGTCGTATTCACAAACCTCCGTGAGTTTGTACAAGTCATTGATAAATGAATGAATGCTCTCCCCTTTCTGTTTTGTACGCTTATGAAATTCAAAGTGATTCCTGACAATGCAGCGGCCAGCCGACGTCATCAGAGCGCTCCAAGCTGCGCACATGCACAAACAGTCTCCTGCGCTCTGAGATGCTGCGCATGCTCAGCCTACGTCTTCCAGGACTAACTGGCGCATGCGCGAGAAAACGCTCTCCCCCCCTCAGCCACTCACTCCAGGCCGCTCGCTGCCCGCTCCCTGCTACCCCGCTCCCCCGCCCTCCGGCCGCTCGCTACCCACATCCCCACCAACCCCCGCACTGCCCTCTCTCCGTCCACTCATGCCGTACTTCTCCCCACGTCCCTCCAGACACTAGCTCTAGGCCATGCCTCTTCCCTCCTCTCAGCCACTCGCTCCAACATTTGATCATTCATCACCGCACCACCCGCAGAAGCAAGGCGGGCCTCGAGGGGTGATGGGGCAATGTTGGAGCGAGTGGCCGAGAGGAGGGAGCGGCACGGCCCATGGCCTGGAGTGTGAGCGGCCAGAGAGCAGGATGGGGCTGGTGGTGGGGGAAGCGGGGAGTGAGCAGTCAGAGAGTGGGATGGGGGGAAGTGGGGAGTGAGTGGCCGGAGAATGGGATGGCACTGTTTAGAGGGGATTTGAGGAAAAAATGTTTCACCTCGAGGGTGGTTGGAATCTGGAACACTCTGCCTGAAGGAGTGGTAGAGGCAGGAACCCTCACAACATTTAAGAAGTATCTAGATGAGCACTCAAAACGCCACAGAATACAAGGCTACGGCCACGTGCTGGAAAATGGAATTAGAATAGATAGGTACTTGATGGCCGGCACAGACACGATGGTCGAAGGGCCTGTTTCTGTGCTGTATAACTCTATGACTCTATGAAACTTCACTGAATTACAGAGGGTGTGCAGCACTGTCAGGGGTGCTGTCCTTCTGAAGAGACTTCAAACAGGACAACGTTCTCCGAGTATCAACCAAAACATGTCCATTGTGTAGATATGCGCCATATTTGCTTATGAAACGACAGTCACTGCTCCGAAAGTAATTTACTTTAGGTGAATTAAGATGACTTGGTACTATATAACTGGCAAATGCTCAGGAGGGAGCGGGGGATTGTTGGGGGTGGGATGGAGGCGGCGACGGCAACCTTTGAAAGTCTTTTTGGGTCGAAGTTGTTTTCTATGATACATTGAATTGCGCCATCTTTAATCCTGGCCGCTGCCTGAATGTCACAGACAGTGATGTTTCAGTGGAAGAGGCTGCATTTGCGCATGTGCTAGTACAGCGTCACCTGGTGGTTGCGTTGTCAGCAAATGCAACGTTTTAAATTTGGCTCCACGATGACATTTTATTCCTGAATTAAAATAGGTCTTGAGTGCCTTAATAACTTCTTCACACGTAACCTTCTGTTCTTCATGATGATGTTGCATACACACTCCCTCCATTGCATACAATAGCGTACTGACCTGCTCCATGTCTGGCTTCTGCACGAGACCCGATGCAGTACGATACCTTGCAAACCTCTGGAACTATCTCGGCCACTCCTCGGCTTGGTTCAGTCCAGTGACCTTTTCAAAGTTCTCCGGTAGAGGCAAAGATTTCTCCATCTTCGCTTTAGTTTACTGCGGCCCCCATAGACTATTCTGATATCTGTCAAGTCTTAGTACAGAATTTATAAGAGTCTGATGGTTAAAATAACCTGAGTTTACTCTACATTTCTTGCATGGAAGGTTTCATCGACAACTCTCCATGAGGTGCCGTACAGATTATATTACATCACTTCCTGTGATAATGTACACAATCTATTTACATAATCTGCCCAGTAACAACCCAATGTCCACTCAATTATATTATTGTTCAGATGTGAGAAAAGCTGAGGATGGGAATGGAGCGTCTGAATGAAGATTTCATGATGCTGATGATGTAAATGAGGATCTGTTACCCATTCCACAATCCCTCTTTATTTCTGTGCATGTTTCTCGATGCTGTTTCAACCAAATTGAAAAAGAATCACAAATCCTGCTCTGGAGCCTCAGGTACTAATTACCCAGAGGCATGGTTGCCAATTGGTCAGGCGTCAGTTTCGTAAAGTGAAGATCACGGGTTCAATCTTCCTCCATGCCTTGTGATTAGTTTCTCATCTTAAATGTGATGTTTTCCTGAAGGATGCCCATTGCATTTGTTTTCCGCTGATTGTTTCAACCATCTGGAAATCAGTGTCCTGTTGCACTTCATCCTGGACACTGGGAAGAACATGAGGAGTAGCCACATGGTCCCTCGAGCCTTCTCTGCCATTGATAGAGTGAAAATATCTGAGGTCCAAGCACTGAACCTTATTACTGTGCATATGCTGGATATTTAACAGAGCTATTCTATTAATCCCACATCCCGCACTCCTGTCCTTTCCCCCATTGCCCTGTTATATTTTCCATGTCAGGTAGTTATCCAATTCCATTTAGAGTTACCATTGAATCTGCTTCCACTGACCTTTCAGGATTGCATTCCAGACCAGAACAACACACTGCTGAAAAAACAATCTCCTCATCACAACACAGTGGTGCACAGTGGCGCAGTGGTTAGCACCGCAGCTTCACAGCTCTGGGGACCAGAGTTTGATTCTGGGTACTGTCTGTGCGGAGTTTGCAAGTTCTCCCGATGACCTTGTGGGTTTTCGCCGGGTGCTCTGGTTTCCTCCCACTGCCAAAAACTTGCAGGTGGTAGGTAAATTGGCAGTTGTAAATTGCCCCTAGTGTAGGTAGGTGGTTGGGAATATGGGATGACTGCAGGGTTAGTATAAATGGGTGGTTGTTGGTCGGCACAGACTAGGTGGGCCGAAGGGCCTGTTCCAGTGCTGTATTTCTAAATAAATAAACTCTCATTATTTTGCCAATTACTTTAAATGTGTTTCCTCTGGTTCCTGACCCTTCTGACACTGGCAACACTTTCTCCTTCTTCACTCTATCAAAACACTTCAGGATTTGCATTTCCTGCTGCCTTTGCGGATATAACAAGGCTGAGCACACATCACCAATAGGAATATGATTGGCTCTGAATCACATTTATCCTTCCTGTCAATCTGATGTGGATCTTGTATTTTCCCGGAACCAAACAACCTGAGCAGCAAGTGTGGGTTCCAGTGATTCCCACCACTCTGAGAGAGAGGATGTGATAATGATCCAGAGAGAAGAAAGGAGTGAGATAGAGAGTAAAATAGCCCTGGTCTGTTCCTACTAACCCCCCAATACCCGACTTAAAATGGCATCGTTTTCTCCTGTCTCTCCACATTCTAATCCATTGATGTTTGCAATCCTTTCATCTGTCCCTTCAATTCCTGTTTCCTAATCCATTGATGTTTCACAATATCCCAATCCATTGATATAACAAAGTCCATTGAATTTCCCAATCCAGATATTTTCCAGTCCATTGACTTTCCCAATCCATTAATGGTTCCTGTCCATTGACATTCCCAATCCATTTATATTGCCTGTGATTTCAAAGCAACTGTGGAATACAAATAGTATATAAGGCTAGCATTTATTACCCATTCCTATTGCCGTTGAGAAGGTGGTGGAGAGTTGTCTTCTTGAACTGATGCAGTCCATATGGTGCAGCAACACCCACAGTGCTATTGGGGAGGGAGTTCAAGGATTGTGACCCAACAACAGTGAAGAAATGGCGATATCGTTCAAAATCAGGATGGTGAGTGACTTGGAGGGGAATCTGCAGGTAGTGAGTTCCCATGCATCTGCTGCCCTTGTCCTTCGAGGTGGTCGTGGTCACGAGTTTGGAAGGTGCTGTTGAAGGATACTTGGCGAGTTGCTGCAGTGCATATGGAGATGGTACACACTGCAGCCACTGTTTACTGGTTGTGGAGGGATTGAATGTTTCAGGTGGCGGGTTCGGTGCCAATCAAGTGGGCTGCTTTGTCCTGGATGGTGTTGAGCTTCTTGAGTGTTGTTGAGTGGGATGTATTCCATCCAACTTGTGCCTTGTAGATGGTGGACAGGATTTGGGGTGTCAGGAGGTGAGATACTTGCTGCAGAATTCGTAATCTCTGACCTGCGCTTATAGCCACAGCATCGATGTGACTGGTCCAGTTATGTTTCTGGTCAAGATGTTGATGGTGGGGGATTTAACGATGAGAATGCTTCTGAATATCAAAAGGTAGATTTTTTTTCTCTCTCATTGGAGATGTTCACTGCTTGGCACTTGCCAGATAGAGCAGAATGTGGGAAAATGCGAGGTTATCCACTTTGGTAGGAAGAATAGAACAGGAAAATATTATTTAAATTGTGAGAGATTACAGAATGCTGCGATGTAGAAGGATCTGGGTGTCCTTGTACATGAATCACAAAAAGTTACCATGCAGGTACAGCAAATAATTAGGAAGGCAAATGGAATGTTACCCTTTATTGCAAGGGGGATGGAGTATAAAAGTAGATAAGTCTTGTTGCAAATGGTCATGGTGCTGGTGAAACCACACCTAGAGTACTGTGTGCAGTTTTGGTCTCCTTATTTAAGGAGGGATATACTTGCATTGGAGGCAGTTCAGAGAAGGTTCATTGGATTGATTCCTGTGATGAAGGTGTTGGCTTATGAGGAAAGCTGAGCAGGTTGGACCGATACTCATTGGAGTTGAGAAAAATGAAAGGAGAACGTATTGAGACAAATAAGATTCTGAGGGGGCTTGACAGGGTAGATGCTGAGAGGATGTTTCCTCTCGTAGTGGAATCTAGAACGAGGGAACACAGTTTCAGATTTAGGGGTTTTTCATTTAAGAAGGTATTTCTTCTCTCAGTGGGTCATTAATCTTTGGAATTCTTTACCGCAGAGAGCAGTGGAGGCTGGGTCATTGAATGTCTTCAAGATTTGTATCTACAAGAGAGCCAAGGGTTATGTGGGCAGGCAGGATAGTGGGGTTGTGGTCATGATCAGGTCAGCCATGATCCTATTGAATGGCGGAGCAAGCTCGAGGGGCCAAATGGCCTACTCCTGCTACTAGTTCTTCTGATCTTCTGTTCTTATGATCTCATTGCAGCTTGGTCCAAACAGAGACGAAAGAGTGGAATTCCAGAGGAGAGGTGAGAGTGATTGCCCTTGAGTGAGTGTGGCATCAAGGATCCCTCGCAAAATTGAAGTCAATGGGAATCAGGGGGAAAACTCTCCACTTGCTGGAGTTGTACCTCGCACAAAACAAGATGTTGTGGTTAGTGGAGGCCAATCATCTCAGTCCAGGACATTGCTTCAGTAGTTTCTCAGGGTAGTGTCCTGGACCCAAGCCAAAAGACTTGCAGGTTGGTAGGTAAATTGGCCATTATAAATTGTCACTAGTATAGGTAGGTGGTAGGGAAATATAGGGACAGGTGGGGATGTTTGGTAGGAATATGGGATTAGTGTAGGATTAGTATGAATGGGTGGTTGATGGTCGGCACAGACTCGGTGGGCCGAAGGGCCTGTTTCAGTGCTGTATCTCTAATCTAATCTAATCTAATCCCAGCTGTTTCATTGACGACTTTCTCTTCAACATAAGTCAGAAGTGGGAATGTTCGCTGATGATTCACAACTCCTCAGATACTGAAGCCGTCTGGGCTTGCAAGCAGCAAGACCTGAACAACATTCAGGCTTGAGCTGATAAGTGACAAGCAACATTCTTTGATCGGATCCTGAGAGAGATATCCGTGCGTGGAGCGGCGGGCTGCATGGAGAGTGACGCTGAAGAGGGTGTCTGAGCCTGGAGGGAAGAATCTGTGGAGAGTGGTCCTCAAAGGATGTCCGTGTCTGGAGATTTAGGATCTGTGAAGAGGGTCTCCGAGCCCGTAGTGCTGGGATGTATGGAGAACGATCCTGAAGTGGGTGTCCGAACCTGGAATGGCGGGATCTGTGGAGAGTGATCCTGAAGTGGACGTCCGAGCCTGGAGTGACAGGATCTGTGGAGAGTGATCCTGATGAGTGTGTGTAAAGATGGAATGGAAGCTTTCTGTGGAGGTACAGGAAGAGGCCATTCATTCCCAGTATTTTATAAAGGTTTAGCATAACTTATTTGCTTTTACTCTATGCCTATATTAATAAAGCCAAGTGTCCTGTTTGCTCTTAGCTGCCTTTTCAATCCTTCTAACATTGGTGTACATTGTCTCCCTGCTCCTGCACCCAGTTTAGAATTGTAACGTTTCATTTATATGGCATTCTTCCTTCCAAATTGTATCACTTCACACTTCTCTGTGTAAAATTTCATCTGTTATGTGAAAGCCCATTTTACCAGTTTTTTTATGTTCCCCTGAAGTGTGTTACGATCACTGGTATAGGACAAAATTCCTGAGCATTCTTTGATGCTATCTCCATAGACAGAGCAATCTTATACGCGAGCTCAAATGTAGGATTTTGTGTGTTTAGTATCTTATTTCACCCACCAATAGAAGCACAAATATGTCACGTAAATCTTGTTCACTGCAGTCCCTGCTGCTGTTTGATGCCAATATTTACAGACTTTAATCTCAACCTCGTCACCATGTTCTCTAATCTTTTCAGGGGGCATCAGCAGAGGAAATGTTCACCAAGCATGGCAAGTGCAAAGAAATGTTTATTTATGTCATTATGTCATAATTTACAAATTTTTACATGTGTGAACCATCAAGATGTGTCTTCATAAATGGAACCCCGTCACAATAAACACTGTCACCTTTCAATGTTTCGCAGACAGGTTTGACGGCCTGATGTGTGTGATTCCCATATTAATGTGTTTGTACAAAGTTCGGGGAAAGATGGAGATATGAATAATTTACAGGGAAATCTTTTAAGCATATTACCACATCTCTCACTCACAAAGATCTGCAAACACATGGATTCCAAAAGAACCTGAGTACAAAATCACCTAAAATAAACACAGCCAGAGAGACTTGCAATAACCTGTAGCTCAGGGAAAGTACATGATGTCATGGAAGGGATTCTGTTTCTTTTGTTCAAATATTTTTTGAAGAAGTCATAGTCAAACTGAATAAATGTAGGACCAGTTCTTTTTCAAGAGGGCACCAAAAGAACCAATTTGGCAACTATGTTTACTGGTTGTCACATGATTCAAGTTAAATATCGAACAGAAACCATGGTAATGGGGAGAAATGTAGACAGAGAAGTCAATCATGCCCCTTGATTGGACAAGCTTGGCAGCAGCAGCGCAAACCTAAGACAGCAGAGAACTCACAACCTTTGCTTGTCGCAGTCAGTGTGTTTCACCTGCTGGAGTGAGCAGCTGATAAAGTTAGCCTGAAGAATCGTCAAGGAAGGAGAGAAGACCACAACCCAGTTTATTTTCCAGAAAATCTTTAAAAGACCCTGAGAAGTCCACTGAGTTAATTCATCTTGTCGCATGTCTTTGAAGAAGGACTGCTAGAATTAATTCTCAATGCCTTCTGAAAAGAACTGTTCTAAAATACCCTAGTGACCTGTCTACGTATACTCGGAAGTTAGACTGTATTCCAGTTTTGGAGCAACATATCTCATCTGATGTTTTCTTCAAAAATGAGCAAATAAACAGCCCAAGAGGTTTTTTTTGTCTGTAACAGAGTGCTGAATTAAAAAAAAATCCCTTTTATTTTTTCAGCTATCCTGTGTGTGTGTGTGTGTGTGGCTCGAAGATAAAAAAAAGGACTTTAAAAGTTGTTCAAGCTGAAAAAGGAACCTTTAAAATTTCCACCTGTGTGTTTATGCTTTACTTCATGACTAGTTAAAACTTGTTTGTCAATAAATGGATAATTTTGTTGTTCATTAAAGAAACCTGGTCAGTGTCTTCTATTCTGGGAAAAATAGAGTACATGATTGACTGTATCAGTATGTGGGGAAAGTTCACATAGATGTTGTGACCTTTGGAGAAGTGGGATGAGAATAAAGAGTGCCCTCCTCTGCCCTTCGTTGTCACAGCACTTGTGATCTGGCTCAGTAGCTTAATTGGTTTGAGTGTTTGTCTAATAATCAGAAAATCTTGGATTCATATCCTTGCTTCAAAAGTTTAGCTTTCAATCGTTTACATCCATTTTCTTGTGAACTTTAACTTTTCTTATGAATTTCATTCACTAAAGAAAACAGCTCAGTGGTTGCCTTTGTGAAGGATGTGAGTTTGGGGAGGGGAGGTAAGGAGAGGGTTGATCCGAGGTTTGGAATATATTATCATTCAGGAGCAAGAAAAATCAAAAGGAACAAAATAAGAAAACGAGTCTCCAGATTTGAGAATCTGTAGATCCACTTTGGGAAAGTGAATCAGAGCAGAATGAAGGGTGAACTGTCCGACTGCCCAGAAGAGATGAAGACACAGCTCAGTCAGCACGTTCCCCTGGTTTATGATGCTGGAACATTCCTCACACAGAAATTATTCAATCAATATTCATCTGCCAAGTCGGTCTAAGGCTGTGCCTCTCTGATCACGTGGAGTTAAAGCAATTCTTCCAGTCAGTTAGTTCAGTTGTCATTTCATGAGAAATTCGGTCATCATAACTTCGTCAGTGACCTAATGGTTCAGGTGTCTGAGTGATGTTAATCATGATGTGATCAAATGATTGTATGTTCCAGTCTTTCCATGGTGAGTTTTCACACTGAGTAGAAACGTGTTGGACATGGTCTGGAAATGTTTCACACCGCTCCATTTCCAACAGGCCATGACCTGATGTGATGGAAATGTCATTTACTTACAGAAGCTACATTTCCATCATTGCACATCTGGATGCACAGTCAGGATCTGAGCTGAAGGTGACCGTCCTGCCCAAATTTCCATAGAGGCAAAAAAGACGTGTGATGGGTTGCTGCCACAAAGCTGGGTGACGAGGTGTTTGAGAGGTTAAGATGATGGATTATTAATTCCTTCTGTTTTACATGTATGAATTTGAATTCCATCTGCATCAACAGTTTATAAAATGTTCAATACATTGTTTCTTTGTAATTCACCAGCTTTTGCAGAAAGTAGGTCTTAAGCTGTTGCAGTACCTGTTGGAAAGATAGTCTAAGTTATTCTGAGGCCATCTTCCAATGTCATCTGTATGTAAGCAGGATTTTAAAGGATAAGATGCAGTTTTTAAAAGTCATTTCAATCTTACTCAAGTCTTTACAAAGAAGCCAGGTAAATCTTGATAAAAAGTCATATATATTTAGAGATCTTTTAAAAGCACTTCAATCTTGTTAATAAAAAGTCAGATGTAAATTTAAGAACTCTGATAAGGCCTTGATAAAAAGTTACATACAATTAAGAAACAAAATACAACATTTAAAATGTCTGAACTCCCTCTGAAAGTTGACCACTGCTGCTGCCGAGGTCTTCCTGGAATAGTGGAGCTGTTGTGTCAACAGAAAAGTCCTTCCCGAGCACGCCCTGAGCCTGTTGGTACCGGCTCTAATCCAACCCAGGTAAAAAATAATGGTACGTTGTGGGCAATGAGCCCAAATTGCTGAACTGCAGGTCCCTGTCACTTTAAAGAGTGGGCTGGTGCGATTATGATCAGAGGCTCCTTCTGAGCACATTTCTCACCACCACAACTTCCAGATGCTGGTGTTAGTGTGTGCATGTACCGGCAGTTGCAGTGCTGTTCAGACCCTCAATAGCAGTGAAAGTCTCAGAGTTCACCGCTATTGGGACTGTAAAATCCAGGCCAATATCTCACAGTCCTGTTAGATTTGCTCTCCCTCTGTACAAAATCAAACTCCACATATTGTCTTTCACTCACTCCTGTTTCCAGCCCTGATGGTACAGAAATCCCCTCTCAAAGGTACACAATCCAGTTGATTTCTGATCAAATACCTCCTTCCTCATTCAATAGAGGGAACAGAGACATGAACAGGAATCAGGTGCAAGAATGTTTCACCAACAGAGCAAAGAAAGGCACCAACAAAAGTCACACCTACTTTCCAAATCATTTCACTGTAATATTCTTTCACTTGTTTTGTAAGATGACTGCAATAAATCTGAAAATGAGCACCATGAGGTTTGTGTTCACTAGTCACTTGTTCTCCTGTGTTTGTCTGTCAGTTTTGCAATTCAATTTGTATTGGATATTGAAGAGAATCTCTTTTCAAGATGATTGCACATCGTACTGTGTTTAAAGCAACCAACTTGTAAAATGGCAGAAAATGAATGTTTCAATACCTGTGTGACCAGATTCTTCCAATGCTTTTCAACAGCTAGATTGATGATGATTATAATCTGTATCCTGTGGAGAATGGGAGGAGAATAAAAACATGGTGCATGAACAGGACAGGCTGTGTAAAATGGGAGCACAGAAATACTGCCACCTCATTGAAAGTTAATGAGATTTATTCGAAGTCAGACACCTGTCCACAATGAACAAGTGAATACATTAATTGTCCACTTTCAATCTAAATGGGACTGAGGTTCCAACAGAGAAGTTTTCTGGAAAATACCTGCTGCAGTTTTAAAATTGATGAACTGGAACATCTTATACTAACTTTCAAATAACTGTCGTGATTGTATAGTTCTCATAGTGGAGAGAAGGAGTTGTTTATAAATATAAGCAGAAAGACACATACGTGGATTGGCGAATGAGCTTTAACTTTCTGAGATGTATTCGTCCATTGGTTGCAGGTTAATGGAAATTCTTTTTTACATTTCAATTGTAGCAGCAGCAGTTAGCAGCAAAATGTCTGATTAATCAGAGTAGTGGGTCTGGGAAACACTTAAACAACCGAGACCCTGCAAAACAGAACTCCAAGTAATAGTTTAAATAAGGCACTGAACTGACAGAGCGTTAAAGGCCTGCTCAGGTCAGGAAAAAAAACCCGACACGAACCTGACAGAACCACACTGGACCCGAGCCCGACCCGGCCCGAATGTCTCCATTTATTCCCACGCCCAAACCGACCCGAGCCTTACCCGACCACCGGAATGTTCACTTTACCTACCTCCCGATTCCGAATCGACAGGAAGCTGCAGCATGAGCGCAATGACATCATAGAGATGCTCACTTGCTCACTGAGCAGACTCAGAGTTTCCCTCCTTGATGTCCCAGACTCCCAGCTCAGGTTGGCTTTTCAACTTTTGACACTTACTAAACTTAACTTCCCAGCAGAGCAAAATGTAATACTTACTCTGTGTTTCCGACACGGACTCAGCCCGACCTGGACCCAGCCCGACCCGAAACTGGCCCGACACGACTCGAGCCCGAAAGCCAGACCCGGAAGAGCGACCCAACACGACCCGGACCCCACACAGGTCGCGGGTCCCTTCGGGTTCAGGTCGGGTAGCAGGCCTTTACAGAGTGGAGGTCAGATGAGGATTGAATTAATTTCAATCACTGAATCTAAACAAGAAGTAAAACTGCCAGGAATGGAAGACTTTGCTTTATTTGTGAGCTTGTGGCGCAACGGCAGCGCGTCTAACTCCAAATCAGAAGGTTGCGTGTTCAAATCACGTCAGGCTCAGTTATGTTTTCCAGCAGCTCAAGTTCCTGGATTTTATATCAGAAGAGAGTTCGATCTATTGGAATGTTCAGTGAATGGTTGAATTTCAAGATCAACTTAAATAGATTAAAGTCCTGATTTCTGGTTCCGTTCCATTTCCATGCTCAGTTCTTATTTCACATTGTTTTGGATCAGAACAATGTTTCAGGGATGTGATGTGTCCATTGTTTGTGCAATCGCTCTGTCATCCAGTGTGAGAAATAAAACACAAACCGCCCAGCGTGCGGCTCAAACCCATACCTGGCTCTGTCTATAGGCCGCTTAGTTCAGTTGGTTAGGACGCAGTGTTGATAACAACAAGGCTGTGGATTTGATCCCCATGTGCGCTGTCACATGGTCAGTCATTAATTTGACACATTTTTGTAACACTTAAAATCCAACTTTTAGATGCAAACAAGTTTACATCAAATGTCAGAGGGAACTTATTTTCAATAACATCCATTGCAACTTTGTCACTGGTCTGGAGTAACACAGAATTCTTTCCAATTATCTTCCGTTTGCTGATAAACATTGAACTCGTGGCCTGTTCTCGTTAATGGTCACGAGCAGCAAAAACAGACAGAGCAAGTCTGACCGCCCAGAGATGTGGAAAAGGCTTCAGTTTGGGACAAATGCAGCAAATCAAATGTTCACCCTGCCCCGAAGGATTCAAAAACTGGGGAAAAGGACACAAGAAGATAGAGAATAAGCTAAAGCAGACAATGTAAACATTTCCCATCCTTGATATCTCTCTATTCCAATCCAACCTTCAGAGTTGGGTAAATAATTTCAGTGTAAATTGTGCAACACGAGAGTCAAAACCAAATGGCGACGCAGAATAAAGGAGAACTGCCAAAACCCCAGATTGAACCAGGTATCTTCAGTCTCACACTCTCTCAACTGAGCTATTTCAGTCTCACAGGCTTGCGATGATAAGTGGCAAGTAACATCCGCACCACATAAGTGCCAGACAATGACCATCTCCAACAAGAGAGAATCTAACCATCTCCCCTTGACATTCAATAGCATTACAATCACTGAATCCCCCACCATCAACATCATGGGGGTTACCATGGGTAGCCATACAAATAACGTGGCGACAAGAGCAGGTCAGAGGCTTGGAATCCTGAGGTGAGTAATTACAGTGCAGCTGTTGGCTCCACCCCAGGGGCTGAATTTGTTCTGTAAACCATGAAGCAGCTTCCTCTCAAATCCCAGGTTTATCAATAAATCCTCTTACAAAAGCCCCAAAGTGTGATATGTTCCTCTCACTCATCCAGAATAAAAGTTACATCTTTTGCTCTTTTTACCATCCAAACATTGACTTCTATTTTGCTCATCATTTATTTCTCTCTCCTTTTTATGTTGTGCATTTCCTAATAAACATTTAATTTCAATTATTTATGAGGGATGAAATGAACAGAAAAGATTTTCTGCAATGGTACCAGGGGTGTGGGACAGAGCGAGTGGTTCGGATCTGGAATATACTGCCTGAGAGTGTGCTGGAGGCAGATTCAATCGTGGCTTTCAAAAGGGAATTGGATAAACACCTGAATAGAGAAAATTTGCAGGGTTACAATGAAAGGGCAGAGGAGTGGAATTAGCTGATCTGCTCTTGCAAAGAGCTGTCATGGACATGATGGACTGAATGGTCTCCTTCTGTATTGTAACCATTTGATTCCTTGATTCTAACTCTGTCAAAGTTGTTCTGAACTTGCTCTGCTCCAAGGAGAACAACCCCAACTTTTCCAGTCTCTGCACATAACTGAAGTTATGAGGAACCATGGGGAACCCACTGTAAACCTTCCTCCAGACAGAAATACAACTGTTCACCACCACACTGTGACCCAGCTGTTCACAATATATATCAATGATTCGGATGTGGGGACCAAATGTCGTATTTCCATGTTCGCGGATGACACAAAACTTGGACAGACTGAGTGAGTGAACAAGAAAATGGCACATGGAATATAATGTGTAAAAATGTGAGGTTATCCATTTTTGTAGGAGGAAGAGATGTGCAGATTATTTCTTAAATGTTAAGAGATTAGAAAGTGTAGATGTACAAAGGGGCCTGGGTGTCCTTGTCAATAAGTGACTGAAAGCTAACATGCAGGTGCAGCAAGCAATTAGGAAGGCGAATGACATGTTAGACTCTATCGCAAGAGGATTTGAGTACAGGAGTAGTGAAGTCTTGCTTCAATTGTATATAACCTTGGTTGGTCTGCAGTTTGGAATACTGTGTGCAGTTTTGGTACCCTTACCTTCGGAAGGATATCATTGCCATAGAGGGAATGCAACGAAGGTTCACCAGACTTGTTCCCGGAATGGCGGGACTGTCATATGAAGAGAGATTGGGGAAACTGGGCCTGTATTCTCTGGAGTTTTGAAGAATGAGAGGTGATCTCATTGAAACTTACAAAATATTTAGTTTAGAGATACAACACTGAAACAGGGCCTTTGGCCCACCAAGTCTGTGCCGACCATCAACCACCCATTTATACTAATCCTACACTAATCCCATATTCCTACCAAACATCCCCACCTGTCCCTATATTTCCCTGCCACCTATCTGGACTCGTGGCAATTTATAATGGCCAATTTACCTATCAACCTGCAAATCTTTTGGCTTGTGGGAGGAAACCGGAGCACCCGAAGAAAACCCACGCAGACACAGGGAGAACTTGCAAACTCCACACAGGCATTACCTGAAATTGAACCTGGGTCGCTGGAGCTGTGAGGCTGCAGTGCTAACCACTGCGCCACTGTGCCGCCCACAAAGGGATAAACAGGTAGATGAAGCTGTTTCCTCCGGTTGAGGAATCTGTAACCAGGGGACACAATTTCAACGTAACGGGAAAGCCACTTAGGACAGAGATGAGGAGAAATTTCTTTACTCAGTGGGTTGTGAATCTTTGGAATTCTCTACCTCAGAGGGCTGTGGAAGCTCAGTTATTGAGTATGTTTGGAGCAGAGATTGACAGATTTCTAAATATAAATGACGTAGCGGATATGGTGTTCGTGTGGGAAAAAGGCATTGAAGTGGATGATCAGTCATCATCATATTGAATGGAGGGGTGGGCTCGATGGGCTGAATGGCCTACTCCTGCTCCTATGTTCCTATGTTCCTATCAGTCTGCTAATTTCATACCCATGCTGTCATTGTCCCTTTTATTCCATGGGCTTCAGTTTTACTGGCAGTCCAGTATGTGACATCATCAAGAAGGTTTTCAATAAGTTAAATAAGGAGAAATTGTTTCCAGTGGCAAAAGGGTCAGTAACCAGGGGATGTATTTCTCAGGTGATTGAGAAAAGAACCAGAGGCGAAATGAGGAATGATTTTTTATACAGTGATGTGTTGTGATCTGGAATGCACTGTCTGATCAGGACTTAAAAGCAGATTCAGTAGTAACTTTGAAAAGCAATTGGGATAAATACTGGAAGGAAAAATGTACAGATTGCAGGAAAAAGCTGAGCATCAGAACTAATTGGATAACACTACCAAAGAGACATCATTGACACAATGGACCAAATGGTCTCCTTCTTTAGGTATCAGTCTATGGTTTTATGAACATAATGTTGGTACAATTGCCTGTGTTGGAAGGGAAGTGAACCCAGATTCCGGGTATTCTAAACACCAGACCCAAACCAACTGAACAAGCCTGTTGTTTAATCTCTGTTTTTCACACCAGCCTCTCCTCGCTCTTTCTGTGTTTCCTGCCTGGTCTGTTCCTCTGACCTTCATTCCTGACACTCCATTGAGAATGGCCAACTGACTGCACCTCTCACTCACACCGTCACTCCACCCCTTTACCCACTTCCAAACCTTTCTGTTCAACAGCACCTCACATCTGCTCCTCTGCTCCATTAATATAACAGGAAAACATTTTCAAACAGACATTTCCAGACAGTGAACGTTCCAGTAAGACAAGGCAAAGAGCAGATTCATTCACTTTAAACACAGAGAGAGCAGCTCTCCCTGTTCAGTCTAAGGAGCAGATGTGGTTTCATTCCCATTAGTCTTTGAGACATGGGCCAGAATTTTAAGGGACCGTTGGAGACGGGAATGGAGGCCGGGGAGGGGGAGTGGGGTGTAGAAAATAGGGATGGAAGACGTTGGAATGGATTTTTCTGTCAGCAGCTGACATGGAGGGCAGACTTCGCACATCCACTCGGCAAGAAGGCATTTAAAGTATTTATGAGTCCAATTGTCAGCAATTTTATTCACTGGGTCCAATTGAACTAATAGTGCACGGGAACCACGGGGCTTCAGAGCCTCGCCTGGTTAAAGGAGGTGACTGGGAGGTGGGAGCTGAGTGTTGGCTTCACTGGGAAGCTATCGGGTGAGGCAGCATAACTTGGCAGCAAGGGTGGAGGGGGAAAGGGCATCGGTAAACACTGTCAGGAGTGGGGGCCAATGTGCCAGCTCTGCAGGGGGAACAACATCAGGATGCCATTGGGGCAGTGCCACCTCATTGAGGTTGACAGTGAGGTAACTGTGACTGGGTGTTGTTTACTGTGAAGGCCTTGCATTCAGGGAGGGGCAACCTGTCATGGGCCTCATTCACCCTGGATTCGCGGCTCCCATTGAAGAGGAGGAGGAGTAGAGAGGGAGGGAGGGAGGCCCAGGCACCAGCAGGGGCACCACAGCTGCTTGGGGGCCCACAGGAGGGCCAGCCTCGAACAGGAGGCTGGAGAAGGAGGCAGAGGAACACGTCAGCCGAGGTTCAACTACCTGCAGATGTCCGAGTGATAGTGTCTCCACAGACTGCACCTCTCCACGGAGGTCGTCACTGATCTCTCTGCCATGATGCAGCTGTGCCCCACGCGACTTGGTGGGCACCTGATGCCAGTGTCACTGAAGGTCACCGTGCCACTGAACTTCTACACCACCAGATCATTGCGGGGATCCACTGGAGATATGTGTGGAATCTCACAGTCTGTAGAGAATCAGTGCATCAAGGAGGTCACCAATGACCTGTTCAGGAGGGCTGGCGACTATGTGCACATTGATCCAAACAGTCAAGCTGAGAGAGCTATAGGATTCGTGGCCATCACTGGATTTCCCCAGGTGTAGGGTGTCATCGACTGCACCCATGTGACCATCAAGGCTCCCGCAGACCAGCCAGCAGCCTTCAACAGGAAGGGCTTCCACTTGCTCAGTGTGTAACTGGTCTGTGACCATCACAAATGGATCCTACAGGTGTGTGCACAAATCCCGGGAAGCAGCCACAACGCCTGCATACCAAGGCAGTCCCAGGTACCAGAACTTTTCCGTGGCCCCATGCGCTTTCTGAGATGGATCCTTGGAGACAAGGGCAACCCAGTGAGGACATGACTACTGACGCCTGTGAGGAATCCACACAAGGATGCAGAGGAGAGGTACAACACCTGCTGCGGGTCAACCCGAGTGACCATCAAGGAGGCCATTGGTCTCCTGAAGATGAGATTCAGGCACTTAGATTGATCCTGTGGAGCCCTTCAGTATGTCCCAGCGAGGGTCTCGCGTATCATGGTGGTTTGCTGTGCTCAGCACAATCTGGCATTACAGAGGGGTGAGGTGTTGACTAGTGAGGATATCGTGAAGTGCAATGCCTCCTCTGATGATGAGGATGTGGAGGAGGATGCTGCCCAAGCAGTGCCAGATGAAGAACCTCAGGCACAGCATAAAAGCCACCATGAGATACACACAAGGGAGACACGAGACACCCTTATACATTCACGTTTCCTTTGAGCCTTACCACCTTCTGGAACCACAGCAATAAAGTCTTAGCTTTAAGCAGCCCTGTTGTCACCTCTTTCCTTCTACACCACAGCGCCCAGGTACACATCGCACAGTGGCAAGGCCGAAGCTTTGTGAACTCAGGGCTTGGTCCCTCACTTCCAGCCCCTTGGGAGGAAGGGTTGAAATGAAGTCCTAAAGGGCATCAACAATAGGAAGGAGACATAGTGAGAGAACATCATTTCTTTATTCCGTGTGACACCAAACACAACCCTATCCATCTGGAATGTACATTCACCCGTGAACCCCTCAGTGAATCTAGGTGCTCTTCTTAAATCTTTTCCGGGTGCTCCTACGTGATGCTCCCCCTGCTCTGGCAGCTGAGATGGAGACAGGCTGCTGACCTTGCTGCCCCATGGCTCGGGATGGCATTGGCGGCCGTCCTCTGGCTGCCTGAGGCCTGGAGGGCCCCGGCACACTGAGGGCCTCCTGCACAGGTACAGGGACCCCCCTCTGTCATCGAGGATGATGGAGGCACTGGCATCACGAGTGTCACTGGCAGAGGGACTTTGGAATTACTGTCCACACCAGGAGCACCCTGAGAGGGGCCCCCAGATGTAGCAGCCAGCTGCTCCTCCCCCTTATAAGACACACTTGTAACTCGCTGCTGACCTGAGAGGGATGTGGACCTGGTGAAGAGTTCAGGTGCCTCGTCCCCCCTCTCACCTTGTCACCACTGGATGGAGCTCATGGACAAAGCGATGGAGTGCCGGTCTGCGCACATCTCCGGCAGACACTGATTGGTCTGCTGGATCTGGCTCTCCATGAGAGTGACCAATCTCTCCATGCTTGGGTACACATAGCCTCTGGCAACTCTGCCAGATGTTGCCTGACCTCTCACTGCAGCTGCAGCATTTCCCGTGTTGCTGGTGACACAAGAGACACGTCATCAGCCTGGGACTCAGCATGGGCCTGGCCTCCCACAGACCTCCAACTGCCAGTGGCCTCGGCTGTCACAGCCTCCGTCAGCTGCCTGGGCCTGTCTGTGATGTGCTCACCAGTTTGTATGCCCAAATCTAACCGCGAACCGATACCCACCAACGTGAGGGTTTCTGTGCTGGTGGAGGGTGCAGGGAAATGAGGTGATGGTACACCCTCTGAGGCTCCCTCCTCCTCCTCAGACCTGCTCGGCTGTCCCCCAGTCTCTCCAGCTCTTTGCTTTTGTCGTTCATCCGGGCCTTCATGAGAAAACAGGGACATTGAAGGGTTAGAGTCTGCCCGTCGTGACATTCCAACCACCCCTACTGTGCAGCTCCATTGATGCAGTGGTGAACAGATGAGCAGTGTGGCTCCTTTGCAGCAGATGCTCCCTTGTGCCCCAGGAGATGTTCACTCACTCTCTTGGGTAGGTGACCCTGTCTCTCCATCAGCTATGGAGCAGCTGCTTTGCTGCCCGGCCTGTTCCATGGCCTCCTCCTCCATCGGGATGAGGACATGGAGATAAGGCACTCCACTGCCGGTCTTGACACGCTCTTTCCGATTGTGGGATGTCTTCTCCTGCAGACACAATGATGAACAAAGTTAGTCTCCCAGCGGGGACAAGCCCAACATCTCTGATGGTGATAGTCCAGCAGTCCATGATGGGGACACACGTATTCCTCCTGCATGTGGCCCCTCTCGAGGGACTGTGTGAGGTTATACAATGACTGACGTTCGCCTCTCACTGAGATGCAGCCAAGCCTCAGGCAGCATGTCCTGCTGCCCTTCCCCAATACACATGACTGGGTGGTCACTACCTTTCCACCAAACACTCCCTCTCACTCTGCCACATGCAATGTCCAAAGGGTCCAAAGTGTTTTGAGTTTTCGCCTGAGCAGCCTGGATCAGGTCATTGACCAACTTCCTGTACTGGATCCATGTCCTGGGGGTGACCCCACGTCTGCTGACCTGACCTACTATCTCCAGCCAGCATTGCTTGGTCAGGTGGACAGGTCTCCACCTCCCATCCCTGGGGAAGAGGATCTTCCACCTTTCTCTTGCCACCTGGAGGAGAACCTGCAGGGAGGCATCGCTAAACCGTGGGACCATGGTCACTGCAAGCTCGCATTCAGCTCCTTACCCATCAGGCAGCAGAGGCAGCAGAACGGGTCTGGGACAGCAGAGACAGCAGAACGGGTGCAGGGGCATCAGCGGCAGCAGAACGGGTCCTGGGGCAGCAGAGGCAGCAGATCAGGTCCTGGGACAGCAGAGACAGCAGAACGGGTCCAGGGGCATCAGAGGCAGCAGAACGGGTTCTGGGGCAGCAGAGGCTGCAGAACATGTCCTGGGGCAGCAGAGGCAGCAGAACGGGTCCTGGGACAGCAGAGGCAGCAGAACGGGTCCTGGGACAGCAGAGGCAGCAGAACGGGTCCTGGGGCAGCAGAGGCAGCAGAACGGGTCCTGGGGCAGCAGAGGCAGCAGAACGGGTCCTGGGGCAGCAGAGGCAGCAGAACAGGTCCTGGGGCATCAGAGGCAGCAGAACGGGTCCTGGGGCAGCAGAGGCAGCAGAACGGGTCCTGGGGCAGCAGAGGCAGCAGAACGGGTCCTGGGGCAGCAGAGGCAGCAGAACAGGTCCTGGGGCATCAGAGGCAGCAGAACGGATCCTGGGGCAGCAGAGGCAGCAGAAAAAGTCCTGAGGCAGCAGAGGCAGCAGAACGGGTCCTGGGACAGCAGAGGCAGCAGAACGGGTCCTGGGACAGCAGAGGCAGCAGAACGGGTTCTGGGACAGCAGAGGGCTCTCAGGAAGACACTCCTTTAAACCAAGCAGCAGTGCTTGCAGGGCTGGCAGCCCTTTAAATATGGTGCCAGCACCTGCCATTGTGTCAGATGTCGGTGCCATCAGCACCTCGTTCCCTACCTCTGGTCCTTGTTTACATGGGCCCCATGTCTCCCCTTCATTAATTGGTCGGCTGCTCCATGATCGGAGTCGGTCGGCCACATTTTACTCGTGTGGTGATGACACCCGCTTCCGGTGTCTCTGCCGAGAGCCGCACCATTAGTTTAAAATTCAGCCCATGGGGTCAAAAGTGGAAAATCTCCCCTCTGATTCTCTCTACTTAAACTGATGGAGACACCAAATTAAAACTGATGAAACCAGGGATTGTATCTTGGTTCTTCAATCTAGTGTTCTCCCAACTGAGCTATTCCATCCTCACTGTGAACTCATCTTCATTGGAGACAAATATAACTCCAGGTGGAATTTCCCACCCATTCCTTCCTCACTTCAGGGGAATGGGACCCGACCAGATCGCGGAACTCAGATTATGTTAATGTTCTGCTCTTGATAACTTAATATTATCTTGCGTTTGAGCCACTTTTAATCAGGTTCACGGACAAATTCTTCCATCATCCCTTCTCCCACATTCTCTCTCTCTCATTCATTCTTTATTCCTCACAATCCAGAAAGGGTTAGGAATCAGAGCTCACCTCCAAACCCTCTGCACACAGACCTCTGTCTGTCACCCTGTTTGATCCAAGATCCAAGAGACCAGTCAATAAATTACACTCTTTATAAACACAGAAAGCTGCCTCACAGTGTTGGACACAGAGTTAAATACACTGAAGTCTTTTGAAAAAAGTTCATCTTTTGGGTTGTATAATGATGGAAATATACCTTCTGGAAGTAAATGAAATAGGGAATGGAGCGGTGTGAAACATTTCCAGACCATGTCCAACACGTTTCCACTCAGTGTGAAACCCCACCACGGAAAGAGTGGAACATTCAATCATTTGATCACATCATGATTCACATCACTCAGATGCCTGAATCATTCGGTCACTGCAGCTGGCTGCACAGCCAGGAGCTGTGCTGAAGGTGACAGCCATGTTTGCGCATCTGACAAGGTGGCTGTGAGGTAAAGGTGATGGACTGTTAATGCGTTGTGTTTTTCATGTATCGGTTCAAATCCCATCCTTGTCATTAGTTTGTGAGCTGTTTAGTTCCTTTATTTCTAATGGGGGACTTTTTGCGTAAAGTCAGCCTGGAAACCTGTTCTTGTCAATTTCCAGATGGTGTTTCCAGAATTGTTTATATATTATTAAAATTGAGACAGACAATTGGGATTCTTCACCCAAATTGGACTGGAATGAGGATCAAATTGGGATCACAAAACGGATCAAGATTTTCCCTCCCTCCCTTCCTTCCATATTCTCTGGATTTACACCAAGTGAAAGACGAATGGGAAAAGCAAACGGCGAGGGAGCAGAATCAGAATATTATCCTTTGGCAAGAAATTTATTTTCAAATCTTCTTGATAGATTAAGTGAGTGAGCAATGCTTTGACAGATGGAGTTTAAAATGTGGGGTCATGTAATACCGAAGAAAGATAGATCAGAGTGTTTTTTTGTAAGTGGTGAGATGTTAGAAACTGTGGAGGAGCCGAGACCCGAATACAGAATTACTAAAAGCTAGTGGACTGGGAAAAAATAATGTGAAAAGCGAATGGAATATGAAGTTTGGAACTCATGTTGCAGTTATACAAAGCTCTGTGCTCCTGAAGCGAATGTCCATGCCCAGATTGTGGGGAATCTGTGGAGAGTGATTTGTTTTTTATTCATTCTTGGATGTGAGTATCGCTGATAAGGCGAGCATTTGTTATCGATCCCTAATTGCCCTTGAGAATGTAGTGGTGAGCTGCCGTCTTGAACTGCTGCAGTCCATGTAGTGCAGGAACACCCACACTGCCATTGGGGAGGGAGTTCCAGGATTGTGACCCAACAACAGTGAAGAAATGGCGATATAGTTCCAAGTCAGGATGGTGAGTGACTTGGAGGGGAACCTGCAGATGGCGAGTTCCCATGCATCTGCTGCCCTTGTCCTTCGAGGTGGTAGAGGTCACGGGTTTGAAAGGTGCTGTTGAAGGATACTTCGCGAGTTACTGCAGTGCATATGGAGATGGTACACACTGCAGCCACTGTGTACTGGTGGTGGAGAGAGTGAATGTTTAAGGTGGTGGGTTAGGTGGCGATTAAGTGGGCTGCTTTGTCCTGGATGGTATTGAGCTTCTTGAGTGTTGTTGAGTGGGATGTATTCCATCACACTCCTGACTTGTGCCTTGAAGATGGTGGACAGGTTTCGATGTATCAGGAGGTGAGATACTTGCTGCAGAATTCCTCATCTCTGACCTGCACTTATAGCCGCAGCATAGATGTGACTGGTCCAGTTTAGTTTCTGGTCAATGGTAACCCCCAACATATTGATGGTGGGGGATTCAGCGATGATAATGCTCTGAATATCAAAAGGTAGATTTTTTTCTCTCTCTCATTGGAGATGTTCACTGTTTGGCACTTGTGTGGCCAGAAGGTTGCTTGTCACTTATCAGCTCAAGCCTGAATATTGTTCAGGTCTTGCTGCTTGTAGGCACAGACTGCTTCAACTGAGGAGTTGTGAATCATCACCTAACATTCCCACTTCTGACTTATGTTGAAGGGAAAGTCGTCAATGAAACAGCTGAGGGTGTTTGGGTCGATGACACTACCCTGAGAAACTACTGAAGCAATGTCCTGGGCTGAGATGATTGGCCTCCACTAACCACAACCATTTTGTTTTGTGCGAGGTACAACTCCAGCAAGTGGAGAGTTTTCCCCCTGATTCCCATTGACTTCAATTTTGCTAGGGATCCTTGATGCCACACTCACTCAAGGGCAATCACTCTCACCTCTCCTCTGGAATTCCACTCTTTCATCTCTGTTTGGACCAAGCTGCAATGAGGTCATAAGAACAGAAGATCAGAAGAACTAGTAGCAGGAGTAGGCCATTTGGCCCCTCGAGCCTGCTCCGCCATTCAATAGGATCATGGCTGACCTGATCATGACCTCAACCCCACTTTCTTGCCTGCCCACATAACCCTTGGCTCTCTTGTAGATAAAAATCTTGAAGACATTCAATGACCCAGCCTCCACTGCTCTCTGCGGTAGAGAATTCCAAAGATTAATGACCCTCTGAGAGAAGAAATTCCTTCTTAAATGAAAAACCCCTAAATCTGAAACTGTGTCCCCTAGTTCTAGATTCCACCACGAGTGGAAACATACTCTCAGCATCTACCCTGTCAAGCCCCCTCAGAATCTTATATGTCTCAATACGTTCTCCTTTCATTTTTCTCAGCTCCAATGAGTATCGATCCAACCTGCTCAACTTTCCTCATACGACAACACCTTCATCACTGGAATAAATCTAGTGAACCTTCTCTGAACTGCCTCCAATGCAAGTATATCCCTCCTTAAATAAGGAGACCAAAACTGTCCACAGTACTCCAGGTGTGGTTTCACCAACACACTGTACATTTGTAGCAACACTTCTCTACGTTTATACTCCATCCCCCTTGCAATAAAGGGTAACATTCCATTTGCCTTCCTAATTATTTGCTGTACCTGCATGGTAACTTTTTGTGATTCATGTACGAGCACACCCAGATCCTTCTACACCGCAGCATTCTGTAATCTCTCACAATTTAAATAATATTTTCCTGTTCTATTCTTCCTACCAAAGTGGATAACCTCACATTTGCCCACATTATACTCTATCTGCCAAATTATTTCCTGGAGCTTAGAGACCCTGGCAGAACCTAAACTGAGCATCGATGAGCAGATTATTGTTAAGTGTGTGGTGCTTGATAGCACTGTTGGTGACATCTTCCATCACTTTGCTGATGATTAATAGTAGACTGATGGGGCGGCAATTGGTCAGATTGCATTTGTCCTGCATTTTTACGGACAGGGCACACCTGGGCAATTTTCCACATTGTCAAGTAGATGCCTGTGTTGTAGCTCGACTGGAACAGCTTGGCTGAGAGCGCAGCTAGTTCTGGAGCACAAGTCTTCAGTACGAGAGCCGGGATGTTGTTAGGGCCCATAGTCTTTGCTGTATCGAGTGACTTCAGCTGTTACTTGCTATCATGTGGAGTGAAGCGAATTGGCTGAAAACTGGAAGCTGAGAATGTGGGGACCTCAAGAGGCCGAGATGAATCATCCACTGAGCAATTTCTGACTGAAGATGGTTTCAAATGCTTCAGCTTCATCTTTTGCACTGACGTGCTCGGCTCCACTAACATTGAGGATAGGGATGTTTTTGGAGCCTCCTCATCTGGTTCGTTATTTAATTGTCCACCACCATTCATGACTGGATTCTTAGTTTCTCAGGGCAGTGTCCGAGGCCCAACCATCCTCAGCTGTTTCATTGATGGCTTTCTCTTCAACATAAGTGAGAAGTGGGAATGTTCGTTGATGATTCACAACTCCTCAGATACTGAAGCAGTCTGTGCCTGCAAGCAGCAAGACCTGAACAACATTCAGGCTTGAGCTGATAAGTGACAGGCAACATTCTTTGATCGGATCCTGAGGGAGATATCCGTGAGTGGAGCGGCGGGATGTATGGAGAGTGATCCTGAAGTGGGTGCCCGAACCTGGAATGGCGGGATCTGTGGAGAGTGATCCTGAAGTGGGTGTCCGAGCCTGGAGTGGCAGGATCTGTGGAGAGTGATCCTGATGAGTGTGTGTAAACCTGGAATGGAAGCTTTCTGTGGAGGTACAGGAAGAGGCCATTCATTCCCAGCATTTTATAAAGGTTGATCATAACTTATATGTTTTTACTCTATGCCTATATTAATACATCCAAGTGTCCTGTTTGCTCTTAGTTACCTTTTCAATCCTTCTAACATTGGTGTACATTGTCTCTCTGCTCCTGCACCCACTTTAGAATTGTCATGTTTCATTTATATGGCCTCTCCTCATTCTTCCTTCCAAATTGTATCACTTCACACTGCTCTGTGCAAAATTTCATCTGTTATGTGAAAGCTCATTTTACCATTTTTTTTTAAGTTCCCCTGAAGTGTGTTACTATCACTGGCATAGGACAAAATTCCTGAGCATTCTTTGATGCTATCTCCATAGACAGAGCAATCTTATACGCGAGCTCAAATGTTGGATTCTGTGTGTTTAGTATCTTATTTCACCCACCAATATAAGCACAAATATGTCACGTAAATCATGTTCACTGCAGTCCCTGCTGCTGTTTGCTGCCTGTATTTACAGACTTTTATCTCAACCTCGTCACCATGTTCCCTAATATATTCAAGGGGCATCAGCAGAGAAAATGTTCACCAAGCGTGGCAAGTGCAAGGAAGTGTTTATTTACGCCATTATGTCATGAATATAATATACAAATACATTACATGTGTGAATCATCAACATGTGTCTGAATAAATGGAATCCCGTTACAATAAACACTGTCACCTTTCAATGTTTAGCGGACAGGTTTGACGGCTTGATGTGTGTGATTCCCTCATTAATGTGTTTGCACAAAGTTCGGGGAAAGACGGAGATATGAATAAGTTATAGGGAAATTTTTTAAGCATATCTCCACATCTCTCATTCACAAAGATCTGCAAACACATGGATTCAGAAAGAACCTGAGTACAAAATCACCTAAAATAAACACAGCCAGAGAGACTTGCAATAACCTGTAGCTCAGGGAAAGTACATGATGTTTTGGAAGGGATTCTGTTTCTTTGGTTAAAATATTTGTGAAGAAGTCATAATCAAACTGAATAAATGTAGGACCAGTTCTTTTTCAAGAGGGCACCAAAAGAACCAATTTGGCAACTATGTTTACTGGTTGTAACATGATTCAAGTTAAATATAGAACAGAAACCCTGGTAACAGGGAGATGTGGTTAGTGAAGTCATTCGCGCCCCTTGATTGGACAAGCTCGGCAGCAGCAGCGCACACCGAAGACAGCAGAAAACTCACAAGCTTTTGGTTGTAGAGTCAGTGTGTTTTACCTGCTGGAGTGAGCAGCTGATAAAGTTAGCCTGAAGAAGTGTCAAGGAAGGAGAGAAGACCACAACCCAGCTTGTTTTCCAGAAAATCTTTAAAAGATCCTGCGAAGTCCAGTGTGTTAATTCATCTTGTTACATGTCTTTGAAGAAGGCCTGCTAAAATTAATTCTCAATGCCTTCTGAAAAGAACTGTTCTAAAATACCCTAGTGACCAGTCTACGTATACTCAGAAGCTAGACTGTATTCCAATTTTGGAGCAACATATCTCATCTGATGTTTTCTTCAAAAATGAGCAAGTAAACAGCCCAAGAGTTTTTTTTCTGTGCTTGTAACAAAATTTAAAAAAAATAAAAAAAAATAATCCCTTTTATCTTTTCTGTTAACAGGTGTATGTGTGTGTGCGCATGTGGCTCGAAGATTTTTAAAATAGACTTTAAAAGTAAAGGTGAAAAGGGAACTTTTAAAATTTCCACCTGTGTGTTTATGCTTTATTTCATGACTAGTTAAAACTTGTTCTACAATAAATGGATAATTTTGTTCTTCATTAAAGAAACCTGGTCAGTGTCTTCTATTCTGGGAAAAATAGAGTATATGACTGACTGTTTCAGTAAGTGGGAAAAGTTAAAATAGATGTTGTGACCTGTGGAGAAGTGGGATGAGAATAAAGAGTGCCCTCCTCTGCCCTTAGTTGTCACAGCATTTGTGATCTGGCTCTGTAGCTTCGTTGGCGCGAGTGTTTGTCTAATAATCAGAAAATATTGGATTCATATCCTTGCTTCAAAAGTTTAGCTGTCAATCGTTTACATATGTTTTCTTGTGAACTTTAACTTTTCTTATGAATTTTATTCACACAAGAAAACAGCTCAGTGGTTGCCTTTGTGAAGGATGTGAGTTTGAAATGGCTGTTCCTGCTCGTACAGAAGTCCAGTGCTAATATTTCAATGGCAACTCAATCCCCTACAATTTCTTTGAGAGCAATGTGTTTGCAGTTGCATTTAACCTGGAAACCAGCTTAACATTAATCTCACTGAAGGAAAGTGTGACCGTGATGTATGTTTCAGAGTGTTTGTGCCGTTTTGTGTCTTTTTTAACCAAGACTGTAACACGACGCAAAGGGGAGGGTTGATCCGAGGTTTAGAACATATTTGTCAGTCAGGAGCAAGAAAAATCAAAAGGAACAAAATAAGAAAACCCAGTCCCCAGATTTGAGAATCTGGAGATCCGCTTTGGGAAAGTGAATCAGAGCAGAATGAAGGTGAACTGGCCGACTGCCCAGAAGAGATGAAGACACAGCTCAGTCAGCATGTTCCCCTGGTTTATGATGCTGGAACATTCCTCACACAGAAATTATTCAATCAATACTCATCTGCCAAGTCGGTCTGAGGCTGTGCCTCTCTGATCATGTGGAATTAAAGCAAATCTTCCAGTCAGTTAGTTCAGTTGTCATTTCATGAGAAATTCGGTCATCATGACTTCGTCAGTGACCTCATGGTTCAGGTGTCTGAGTGATGTTAATCATGATGTGATGAAATGATTGTATGTTCCAGTCTTTCCGTGGTGGGTTTTCACACTGTGTAGAAACGTGTTGGACATGGTCTGGAAATGTTTCACACCGCTCCATCCCCATCAGGCCATGACCTGACGTGATGGAAATTTCATTTACTTACAGAAGCTGCATTTCCATCATTGCACATCTGGCTACACAGCCAGGATCTGTACTGTTCAAACAGCTGACAAGGTGGTCGAGAGGTTAAGACGGGGGCGTGCTAATGCATTTTGCTTTGCATGTGTGGGTTCGGATCCCAATTTTGTCGTTAGTTTATGAAGTGTCCAGTCCATTGTTGTGGGGGAGCTTTTGTGGAAAGTTGGCCTGGAAACATGTTCTTGTCAATATCTCGCTGGTGATTCCAGAATTGTTTATCCTTTATTAAAATTGAGACAGACAATCGGAATTCTTCACCCAAATTGGACTGGAATGAAGATCAAATAGGGATCACGAAAAGGAGCAAGATTTTTCCCTCCCTCCTGCCTTCCATCTTTACTTTCTCTGGATTTACACCAAATGAAAGACTAACGGGAAAAGCAAACGGCGAGGGAGCAGAAGCAGAACATTATCCTTTGGCAAGAAATGTATTTTCAAATCTTCTTGATAGATTAAGTGAGTGAGCAATGCTTTGGCAGATGGAGTTTAAAATGTGCGGTCATCTAGGACCTACGAAAGAGAGATCAGAGTGTTTTTTATAAGGGGTGAGATGTTAGAAACTGGAGAAGCAGAGACCCGAGTGCTGAATCACTAAAAGCTAGTGGACTGGTAGAAAATAATGTGAAAGGCTAATGGAATCTGAAGATTGGAACTCATGTTGTAGTTATATAAAGCTCTGTGCTCCTGAAGTAAATGTCCAAGCCTGAATTGTGGGGAATCTGTGGAGAATGATTTGTTTTTTATTCATTCTTGGGTGTGAGTATCGCTGGCAAGGCTGGCATTTATTGCCCATCCCTAATTGCCCTTGAGAATGTGGTGGGGAGCTGCCTTCTTGAACTGCTGCAGTCAATGTGGTGTAGGAACACCCACAGTGCTGTTGTGGAGGGAGTTCCAAGATTTTGACCCAGCAACAGTGAAGAAATGGTGATATAGTTCCAAGTCATGATGGTGAGTGACTTGGAGGTGAACCTGCAGGTGGTGGTGTTCCCATGCATCTGCTGCCCTTGTCCTTCGAGGTGGTAGTGATCACGGGTTTGGATGGTGCTGTCGAACGTTACTTAGCGAGTTACTGCAGTGCATCTTGTAGGTGATACACACTGCTGCCACTGTGCTCTGGTGGTGGAGGGAGTGAATGTTTAAAGTGGTGGGTGAGGTGCCGATGAAGAGGACTGCTTTGTCCTGGGTGGTATTGAGCTCTTTATGTATTGTTGGAGCTGCAGCTATCCAGAAAAGTGGAGAGTATTCCATCACACTCCTGACTTGTGCTTTGTAGACAATGGACAGGCTTTGGCATGTCAGGAGGTGAGATACTTGCTGCAGAATTCCCAATTTCTGACCTACGCTAAAAGCCGCAGCATAGATGTGACTGGTCCAGTTTAGTTTCTGGTCAATGGTAACCCCCAAGATGTTGTTGGTGAGGGATTCAGTGATGATAATGCTGCTGAGTATTAAAAGGTAGATGGTTTGATTCTCTCTCATTGGAGATGTTCACTGCGTGGCACTTTTGTGGCAACCAAGTCGCTTGTCACTTATCAGCTCAAGCCTGAATGTTGTTCAGGTCTCGCGGCTTGCGGACAAGGACTGCTTCAGTATCTGAGGAGTTGTGAATCATCACCTAACATTCCCACTTCTGACTTAAGTTGAGGGGAAACTCATTAATAAAACAGCTGAGGATGGTTGAGCCTAGGACACTACCCTGAGAAACTCCTGAGGCAATGTCCTGGGCTGAGATGATCGGCCTCCACCAACCATAATCATCTTGCTTTGTGCTAGGTATGACTCCAACAAGTGGACAATTTTCCCCTGATTCCCATTGATTTCAATTGTGCTAGGGATCCTTGATGCCACACTCACTCAAGGGTAATTACTCTTACCTCTCCTCTGGAATTCCACTCTTTTGTCTCTATTTGGAACAAGCTGCAATGAGATCATAAGAACAGAAATAGTAGCAGGAGGAGGCCATTTGGCCCCTCGAGCCTTCTCCGCCATTCAATAGGATCATGGCTGATCTGATCATGACATCAACCCCACTTTCTTGCCTGCCCCCATAACCCTTGACTTCCTTGTAGATAAAAATCCAAAGATGAACAACTGTCTGAGAGAAGAAATTCCTCCTCATTTCCTTCTTAAATTGAAAATCCCTAATTTTGAAACTCTGTCCTCGAGTTCCAGATTCCACCACGAGGGGAAACATCCTGTCAAGACCCTTCAGAATCTTATCTGTCTCAATACGATCACCTCTCATGTTTCTAAACTCCAATCAGTATAGGTCCAACCTGCTCAATCCTCCTCACAAGACAACTCCTTCATCACAGGAATAAATCTAGTGAACCTTCTCTGAACTTTTTTTTTATTTCCAACATATACTTTGTTCGTTAAAAAAACTATAAAAAGATACATTACAAAACAGTTCAAAAACAAGCACCAAGTCAACAATACAAAGATTGCAAAGGAGATCAGTGGCCTTCAGTGCAGGAATGAATTGCCTCACAACCCTTCCATTTCATTTTACCTGCCATGTACTTTTTGCAGCAACCAAATATTTTCTGGAATAAAAACAAGAAATACTGGAACCACTCAGCAGGTCTGGCAGCATCTGTGGAAAGAGAAGCAGAGTTAACGTTTCGGGTCACTGACCCTTCTTCGGAACTGACAAATATTAAAAATGTCAGGTTATAAGCAAGTGAGGTGGGGGTGGGGCAAGAGATAACAAAGGAGAAGGTGCAGGTTGGACAAGGCCACATAGCTGACCAAAAGGTCATGGAGCAAAGGCAAACAATATGTTAATGGTGCGTTGAAAGACAAAGCATTCGTACGGAATAGGTGTTAACGGACTGAATATTGAACAGCAGCAAGTGCAAACCTGAAAAAAAACAGTGGGTAAGCAAACTGAATAAACCAAGATGAAATGAAACAAATGCAATATAAAAGGTTGTAAAAAATGTAAAAAAGAAAAAAAGAAGAAAAAAGAAAAAACAACTAAAAATGAAAGTAAAATGGGGGGCTGTCATGCTCTGAAATTATTGAACTCAATGTTCAGTCCGGCAGGCTGTAGTGTGCCTAATCGGTAGATGAGATGCTGTTCCTCGAGCTTGCGTTGATGTTCACTGGAACACTGCAGCAATCCCAGGACAGAGATGTGAGCATGAGAGCAGGGGGGAGTGTTGAAATGGCAAGAAACCGGAAGCTCAGGGTCCTGCTTGCGGACCGAGCGGAGGTGTTCCGCAAAGCGGTCACCCAGTCTGCGCTTGGTCTCCCCAATATAGAGGAGACCACATTGTGAGCAGCGAATACAGTATACTACATTGAAAGAAGTACAAGTAAATCGCTGCTTCACCTGAAAGGAGTGTTTGGGACCTGGGATAGTGAGGAGAGAGGAGGTAAATGGGCAGGTATTACACCTCCTGCGATTGCAGGGGAAGGTGCCATGGGATGGGGACGAGATGGTGGGGGTAATGGAGGAGTGGACCAGGGTGTCGCGGAGGGAATGATCACTTCGGAATGCTGACAGGGGAAGGGAGGGGAAGATGCTTTTGGTAGTGGCATCATGCTGGAGGTGGCGGAAATGGCAGAGGATGATCCTTTGGATATGGAGGCTGATGGGGTGGAAAGTGAGGACAAGGGGAACCCTGTCACGGTTCTGGGAGGGAGGGGAAGGGTTGAGGGCAGAGGTACGGGAAATGGGTCGGACACGGTTGAGGGCCCTGTCAACAACAGTGGGGGGGATTCCTCGGTTGAGGAAAAAGGTCATACCAGAAGCACCGTCATGGAAGGTAGCATCATCAGAGCAGATGCATCGAAGATGGAGAAACTGGGAGAATGGAATGGAATCCTTACAGGAGGTAGGGTGTGAAGAAGTGTAGTCGAGGTAGCTGTGGGAGTCGGTGGGCTTATAATGGATATTAGTAGACAACCTATCCCCAGAGATGGAGACAGAGAAGTCGAGGAAGGGAAGGGAAGTGTCAGAGATGGACCATGTAAGGGTGAGAGAAGAGTGGAAATTGGAAGCAAAGTTGATAAAGTTTTCCAGTTCGGGGCGGGAGCAGGAAACGGCACCGATACAGTCATCAATGTACCGGAAAAAGAGTTGGGGGAGGGGGCCTGAGTAGGACTGGAACAAAGAATGCACGACATATCCCACAAAAAGACAGGCATAACTTGGACCCATGCGGGTACCCATTGCGACACCTTTTACTTGAAGGAAATGCGTGGAGTTGAAGGAGAAGTTGTTCAATGTGAGAACAAGATCAGCCAGGCGGAGGAGGGTGGTGATGGATGGGGACTGGTTGGGCCTCTGTTCCAGGAAGAAGCGGAGAGCCCTCAAACCATCCTGGTGTGGGATGGAGGTGCAGAGCGATTGGACGTCCATAGTAAAGAGGAGGAGGTTGGGACCAGGAAACTGGAAATTGTCAAAATGACGTAAGGCGTCAGAAGAGTCACGGATGTAGGTGGGAAGAGACTGGACCAGCGGAGAAAAGATAGAGTCAAGATAGGAAGAAATAAGTTCAGTGGGGCAGGAGCAGGCTGACACAATGGGTCTGCCGGAACATTCCCGTTTGTGGATTTTGGGAAGGAGGTAGAAGCGGGCTGTCCGGGGTTGCGGGACTATGAGGTTGGAAGCTGTAGAGGGAAGATCTCCAGGGGAGATGAGGTCAGTGACAGTCCTTTGGATGGTGGCTTGATTTTCGGCGATGGGGTCATGGTCCAGAGGGAGGTAGGAAGAAGTGTCTGTGAGTTGGCGCTGAGCCTCTGCAAGGTAGAGGTCAGTACGCCATACAACAACAGCACCACCCTTGTCTGCAGGTTTGATGACCATGTCGGGTTTAGACCTGAGAGAACGGAGTGCCTCAAGTTCAGAGGGGGACAGGTTAGAGTGAGTGAGGGGGGCAGAGAAATTGAGATGACAAATGTCTCGCCGACAGTTTTCAATGAAGAGATCAAGAGTGGGTAAGTGGCCAGGGGGAGGGGTCCAGGTAGAGGGAGAATGCTGGAGGTGGGTGAATGGGTCTGCTGGTCGGGAGGAGGACTCCTGGTCAAACTAGTGAGCCTGGAGGCGGAGAAATATTTTCTGGATACAGCCCGTGGGGATTTCCATGGAACCAGTCCCTCACTTCACCTTGGTGGGGGTGCCTTACACAGTGGTCTTCCCGAGTGAGCCTTTGCAGCGGCTGCCCCAAGCTGTAGTGCGTCCGTCAGCACGTAGTCTTGGACCTTGGAATGTGCCAGTCTGCAACATTAGGTCGTGGACAACTCTTTGCGCTGGAAGACCAGCAAGTTTCGGGCAGACCAAAGGGCGTCTTTCACCGAATTGATAGTCCTCCAGCAGCAGTTGATGTTTATCTCGGTGTGCATCCCTGAGAACAGCCTGTAGAGCACAGACTCCTGTGTTACACAGCTGCTTGGGATGAACCGCGATAAAAACCACTGCATCTTTTTCGACACCTGCTTTGCAAAGACAGACAGGGCAGTCCTCTCTCCTCTGTCTTGTTTGTTTGCTGTATTGAACGCTTTGCTGAGTCGATTAGGAAGGATGCAAGCATACGTGGGGGGGGGGGGGGTTACAATCCGAGGCAGTGGAGTCACTCAGGTTAAAACTTCCCTGTACCTGGATGACGTCGCCGTCTTTTGCTCGGATCCGCTGTCCATTCGCAGACTGATCAGCATCTGCGACCAGTTCGAACTCACCTCGGGAGCCAAAGTTAACCACGGCAAGTGCGAGTCCATGTTCTTTGGGAACTGGGCGGACCGATCCTTTGTCCCCTTCACCGTCAGGTCAGATTACCTGAAGGTGCTGGGGATATGGTTCGGAAGGGCCGTGGCATGCACCAAAACCTGGAAGTAGCGAGTAGCCAGGATACACCATAAGCTGAGCATGTGGGAGCAGCGATCTCTCTCCATTGTGGGTAAGAACCTGGTCATCAGGTGCGAGGCACTCACGTTGCTGCACGTGGTGCAGGTCTGGCCCATACGCCACTCCTGCGCTGTGGCGATCACCCGAGCCATTTTCCGCTTCATATGGGGTTCCAAAATGGACCAGGTCTGGAGGGACACGATGTTCAAACCCCTGGATAAGGGCGGGAAAAATGTACCCAACGTCGCCCTCATCCTGATGACTACCTTCGTGTGCGGCTGCATCAAGCTGTGCGCAGATCCCCAGTACACAATCTCTAAGTGTCACTACGTGCTGAGGTTCTATCTGTCCCCAGCGTTGTGAAGGATGGGCCTGGTCACATTGCCGCGGAATGCTCCATCCAGTTGGACCGTGCCGTACCACCTATCCTTCGTGGGAAAGTTTCTGTGGAAAAACATCTTTGACCACCAATCCTTCAGGTAGTGGTCTGCATGGAATGTCCTCAAGGCCCTACAGGAAAAGGAGATGGTGGATCCAGTCGGATGGTTCCCCAAGCAAACTGCCAAAGTCATTTTGCGGAATGCCTCATCACCAGAACTTTCACACAAGCACCAAGATGAAACTTGGCTGGTGGTGAGAAGAACCCTCCCCATCAGATCCTTCCTGCACGCCCGAAGTCTCACCCCCTCCGCACAATGCCCTCGAGGTGGCTGTGGTGGGGATGAGACTGTTGCCCACCTCTTTCTCTGAATTGCCTCCAGTGCAAATAGATTCCTCCTTGAATAAGGAGACCAAAACTGGACACAGTACTCCAGGTGTGGTTTCACCAACACCCTGTACATTTGTAGCAAGACTTCTCTCCTTTTATACTCCACTCCCCTTGTAATAAAGGGTAACATTCCATTTGCCTTCCCAATTATTTGCTCTACCTGCATGCTAACTTTTTGTGATTCATGTACGAAGACACCCAGATCCTTCTATACCGCAGCATTCTGTAGTCTCTCGCAATTTAAATAATATTTAATTTATCTGTTCTTACTACCAAAGTGAATAACCTCACATTTTCCCACATTATACTCCAGCTTCCAAATGTTTGCCTGGATCCGAGAGGCCCTGGCGGAATCTAAACTGAGCATCGATGAGCAGATTATTGCTAAATGCGTGGTGATTGATAGCACTGTTGATGACATCTTCCATCACTTTGCTGATGATTGATAGTGGACTGATGGGGCGGTAATTGGTCAGATTGGATTTGTCCTGCTTTTTTTTTTATGGACAGGGCACACCTGGGCAATTTTCCACATTGTCGAGTAGCTGTTTGTGTTGTAGCTCAAAAAAAAATTATCTTAATAAATTATCGGCTGCAAGCACGTTTGTCATCGGGTTGAATAATTTCTGTGTGAGGAATGTTCCAGCATCATAAACCAGGGGAACGTGCTGACTGAGCTGTGTCTTCATCTCTTCTGGGCAGTCGGACAGTTCACCCTTCATTCTGCTCTGATTCACTTTCCCAAAGCGGATCTACAGATTCTCACATCTGGAGACTGGGTTTTCTTGTTAGGTTCCTTTTGATTTTTCTTGCTCCTGAATGATAATATATGCCAACCTTGGATCAACCTTGCGTTGTGTCCCAGTCTTGGTTAAGAGCGACACATAACGGCACCAACACTCTGAAACAAACAACACAGTCACACTTTCCTTCAGTGAGATTAATGTTGAGGCGGTTTCCATGTCGAATGCAATTGTGAACAAATTTCTCACAAAGAAATTGTGGGTGATTTGAGTATTTGCACTGAATTTCTGTGCAAGGAGGGACAGTTTCAAACAGCCATTCTGAAATCACTTCCTTCACAAAGACAAAGACTGTGCTGTCTTAACGTGTCACTCAACTTCACAAACAAATTTTAACTCGAAATTCAGGAGAAGACAGAGTGGTGAATGATTGATAGTGTAATCTTTGGATGAGAAAAGATACTTAACATACAAAATCCAACATTTGAGCTGGCGTGTAAGATTGTTCTTTCCATGGAGATGTTCACTGGAACACTGGAACAGGCCCAAGACAGAAATGTTGACATGAGAGTAGGGGGGAGTGTTGAAACAGCAAGGAAACAAAAGCTCGGGGTCATGCTTTCGGACTGAGCAGAGGTGTTCGACATAATCTGCGTTTGGTCTCCCCAATTTGGAGGAGACTGCAATGTGAGCAGCGAATGCAGTACACTAAATTGAAAGAAGTACAAGTAAATCGCTGTTTCACCTGAAAGGAGTGTTTGGGCTTTAAATAATGAGCAGAGAGGAGGGAAAAGGGCAGGTATTATATCTCCTGCGATTGCATGAGAAGGTGCCTTGGGAAGGGGACGAGGTGTCAGGGATAATGGAGGAGTGGACCAAGGTGTGGAGGGAACGATCCCTTCGGAATGCTGACAGGGGAGGGGAAGATGAGGTAGGTGGTGGCATCATGCTGGAGGTGGTGGAAATGATGGAGGATGATCCTTTGGATGTGGAGGCAGGTGGGGTGGAAAGTGAGGACAAGGGGAACCCTGTCGCAGTTCTGGGAGGGAGGGGAAGGGGGAAGGCAGAGGTTGAGGTTCCTGTCAACTACACTGGGATGGGGGCAAGGGGGGGGGGGGTTGAAATCTGATGATGTTGTTGAATTTAATTTCAAACACTCCTTGAACTCTCTGCCAATGAAGACTGTAAAATGGAAGAACAACCACACAACAAGGGTCTCAAATCCAACACCCTGAGATTAAATGTCTCATGCTCGACCAACTGAGCTAACAAGGCCTGATACAGGACATCTACTCTGGGACAGTAAATCCACTTACAGAAGCCCCAAAGTGTGAGAAATTCCTCTCACTCATCAATAATAAAACGGAAATCTTTTTCCCGTCCAAATGCTGCCATCTATTTTGTCAGTATTTATTTCTCTCTCCTTTATATTTAGTTCATGCATTTCTTCAGAATTTTTTTTTCAATTATATCTGAGGGAAGAAATGAACAGATCTGGCAGCTCAAAACTGGGCATCCATGAGGCACTGTGGGTCATCAGCAGCAGCAGAATTGTATTTAAACACAATATGTTACCTCATAGCCTGACATATCCCTCACTCTACCATTACCATCAAGCCAAGGGAGCAATAGTGGTTCAATGAAGTGTGCAGGAGGGCATGTCAGGAGCAGCACCAAGCAGACCTAAAAATGAGGTGTCAACCTGGTGAAGCTACAACACAGGATTACTTGCATGTCATACAGCGGAAGCAGCATGCAACAGACAGAGCTAAGCAATCTCACAATCAACAGATCAGATCAAAGCTCTGCAGTCCTGCCACATCCAGTCCTGAATGGTGGTGGATAATTAAACAATTAACAGGAGTCACAGAGAGTCATAGAGTCGTACAGCATCGAACCAGGCCCTTCGGCCCACCGCGTCCATGCCGACTATAATGCCTATCTATACTAATCCGACCTGCCTGCATTAATTCCATATCCCTCCATGCTTTGCTCATTCAAGTACCTGTCCAGATGCCTCTTAAATGTGACTACTGTTCCTGCCTCCACCAGGCAGCTCATTCCAGATACCCTCTATTCTTTCTGTGAAAAATTTACCCCTTTGACACCCTTTAAACCTCCTCCCTCTTAGCTTAAATCTATGCCCTCTAGTTTTAGTCACCCCGACCATGGGAAACAGAGTCTGTCTATCTACACTATCTATGCCTCTCATAAAGTGTGACGTAGGAGTGAAGAACGAGTGGCCAAGAGGAGGGAAGTGGCATGGCCTAGAGCTAATGGCTGGAGTGGGGGTTGGGGGGCTGGGAGCGAGTGGCATGAGAGCTGGGTGACGCGAGTGGGGAACAATCATCCAGGGGAGCAGCGAGGTGGAGAGCGAGCAGTTGAGGAGAAGAAGCGTCAAGGCCGAGGGGGGAGAGCTCCAACCTCAAAGTCTCCCATTCAGCCGTTTCCTTCAGCTGAGTGAGAGGCTGGATACCCGATGCGCTGTAGCGTGAATGTGCGAAGATGGACCATGGGCGGATATGCGATGATGTTGGTGCTGAGCCATGACATCATCCTGTGCATGTGCCACTTAACCCTGGCAAGATGCAGCTGTGCCTATGTGCAGCTTGGCGCTCTCCGATGATGTCAGCGGGCCGCTCCGTTGACAGGAATCACATTGTGTCAGCAGTGCCCACATCCCAGGAAAGAATAAAAAAGAGATTTACCACAATGGTAGCAGGGTGAGGGATTTCAGTTATGTGGAGAGATTGGAGAAGCTGGGGTTGTTCTCCTTGCAGCAGAGAAAATTCAGAAAAGATTTGACACATTTGTTCAAAATCATGGAGGTTTTCAATAGTTTAAATAAGGAGAAACTGTTTCCAGTGGTAAAAGGGTCAGTAAGCAGAGGACACAGATATCTGGTGATTGGCAAAAGAACCAGAGGTGATATGAAGAACCATTTTTTACACAGTAATGTGTTGTGATAAAGAAAGAAAAGACTTGCATTTATATAGCCCCTTTCCTGACCACTGGACATATCAAAGCACTTTGGAGACAATGAAATACTTTTGAAGTGTAATCACTGTTGTAATGTCAGAAATGCAGCAGCTAATACCCACAAACAGCAATGTGATAATGACCAACTGATCTGATTGAGGGGCAAATATTGATCACAACACCAGGGAGAATTGCTCTTCACTTGTTTGAAATTGCAGCATGGGATCTTTTACATTCACCCAAACATGCAGACCAGGTCTTGGTTTAACATCACACCTGAAAGGCAGCACCTTCAACACACTCAGTGCTGTACTGGAGTGTCAGCTGTGAAATCTGAACCCAGAAGCTTGTGATTTCGAGGTGAGTGTGACCAACTGAGCCACAGCTTTTACCTGAGTCTCAATCCTTAGACCAACAGTTTCTCTCTATCGGGTCTGTCACGACCCCTCATGATTGTGAACACCTCTATCAAATCTCCTCTCCAAGGAGAACAACCCCAGCTTCTCCAATCTATCCACATAACTGAAATTCTAACCACACGTTGCAGAAAGGAATTTTTCCTCATGTTCCTTCTGGCTTTGTGAGTCACTTTAAGTCTGTAACCTTCGGTTATTGACCGTTCAGCAGTTAGAAACAGTTCCTCAGTATTTACTCCACCTCAAACCTTCAAGAAACTCTGTAAAGTAACTGAAAATCAAGTTGTCAGAAGTGGGATTTAAACACATGCCTCCAGTGAAAGCTGCAACCTGAACAGAGAAGCTGAATCCGCTCAGTCACCTCAACTGTTCAGACCTTTTTGACCTCGTCATCACTTCTGTACTTTGAAAGGTTCACTCAGTTCAGGAACTTGTTCAATGTGACTGGAATGCTCAGTGATTGGGATGTTAACTCCCCCTGGTTTTCCTGAGCTTGTTCTCGGTGTATGGGGATGTTTGTCCTGGGCCGTGGAATCTTGCATCCCTGTAATGGACATTAACCCACTGATTGAATCTGTATTCACTACTTTCCGCTGGTGCTGGGTAATTGCAGAGTGTGGGGCTGGAATGTTGCTGCTTGTCCCGGCCTCACTCACTCTGGGAAAGAGTGAATAATTGATGCATCTGTTTCTGTATCTGAAATGTGACTTCGATCTGCTGTTATTAACCGAGGCAGCACTGCAGAAGGATACGTTAATAATCTCTCACTAATCAACTGCAAACAGTCAGAATGTGTAACTTTGAGCAGCGCTTTCTGCATCGTCAGGGCTGGAAAGTTGAGGCAGGGAGAGACACTGTCAGTATCTGAGTGTATACAGCACTGTACAGAGAAAGAGCCAATATACCGGGGCTGAGACACAATGCATCTTTTCACATTTAATCACAATAATATCCACAGTCAGGAGCTGAAAATGATGAAAAACCGAATAGCAAGAGCAATAATAAGAAAACTAAGTAATTCTAGATTAGCTGATGAGCTTTCTCTGTGTTACCTGGTAGTCTACTGTTTTATATTCAATGCTCTCTCCACTGTGGCCAGGGAATGATTTCTTCTCAAGGGCTGAATATTAACAAAACTTCTTGGAATTTAAAATCTTTCAAAATTAATTCCATGGAGCTCGTGTTTGGGGAATGAGCCCGGCCAGGTTGTTGAAGTTTCAGTAGGGGACTACTTTGGGAATAGTGATCACAATTCCGTAAGCTTGAAAATACTCATGGACAAAGACGAGAGTGGTCCTAAAGGAAGAGTGCTAAATTGGGGGAAGGCCAACTATACCAAAATTCGGCAGGAGCTGGGAAATGTAGATTTGGAGCAGCTGTTTGAAGGTAAATCCACATGTGATATGTGGGAGGCTTTTAAAGAGGGGTTGATTAGCGTGCAGGAGAGACATGTTCCTGTGAAAATGAGGGATAGAAATGGCAAGATTAGGGAACCATGGATGACAGGTGAAATTGTGAGACTAGCTAAGAGGAAAAAGGAAGCATACATAAGGTCCAGGCGGCTGATGAAAGACGAAGCTTTGAAAGAATATCGGGAATGTAGGACCAATCTGAAACGAGGAATTAAGAGGGCTCAAAGGGGTCATGAAATATCTTTAGCAAACAGGGTTAAGGAAAATCCCAAAGCCTTTTATTCATATATAAGGAGAAAGAGGGTAACTAGAGAAAGGATTGGCCCACTAAAGGACAAGGGAGGAATGCTATGCTTGGACTCAGAGAAAATGGGTGAGATTCTAAACGAGTACTTTGCATCGGTATTCACCGAGGAGAGGGACATGACGGATGTTGAGGTTAGGAACAGATGTTTGATTACTCTAGGTCAAGTCGGCATAAGGAGGGAGGAAGTGTTGGGTATTCTAAAGGGCATTAAGGTGGACAAGTCCCCAGGTCCGGATGGGATCTATCCCAGGTTACTGAGGGAAGCGAGAGAGGAAATAGCTGGGGCCTTAACAGATATCTTTGCAGCATCCTTAAACACGGGTGAGGTCCCGGAGGACTGGAGAATTGCTAATGTTGCCCCCTTGTTTAAGAAGGGTAGCAGGGATAATCCAGGTAATTATAGACCGGTGAGCCTGACGTCAGTGGTAGGGAAGCTGCTGGAGAAGATACTGAGGGATAGGATCTATTCCCATTTGGAAGAAAATGGGCTCATCAGTGATAGGCAACATGGTTTTGTGCAGGGAAGGTCATGTCTAACCAACTTAATAGAATTCTTTGAGGAAGTGACAAAGTTGATTGATGACGGAAGGGCTGTCGATGTCATATACATGGACTTCAGTAAGGCGTTTGATAAGGTTCCCCATGGCAGGCTGATGGAGAAAGTGAAGGCGCTTGGGGTCCAAGGTGTACTAGCTAGATGGATAAAGAACTGGCTGGGCAACAGGAGACAGAGAGTAGCAGTAGAAGGGAGTTTCTCAAAATGGAGACGTGTGACCAGTGGTGTTCCACAGGGATCCGTGCTGGGACCACTGTTGTTTGTGATATACATTAATGATTTGGAGGAAAGTATAGGTGGACTGATTAGCAATTTTGCAGACGACACTAAGATTGGTGGAGTAGCAGATAGTGAAGGGGACTGTCAGAGAATACAGCAGAATATAGATAGATTGGAGAGTTGGGCAGAGAAATGGCAGATGGAGTTCAATCAGGGCAAATGCGAGGTGATGCATTTTGGAAGATCCAATTCAAGAGTGAACTATACAGTAAATGGAAAAGTCCTGGGGAAAATTGATGTCCAGAGAGATTTGGGTGTTCAGGTCCATTGTTCCCTGAAGGTGGCAACGCAGGTAAATAGAGTGGTCAAGAAGGCATACGGCATGCTTTCCTTCATCGGACGGGGCATTGAGTAAAAGAGTTGGCAGGTCATGTTACAGTTGTATAGGACTTTGGTTCGGCCACATTTGGAATACTGCGTACAGTTCTGGTCGCCACATTATCAAAAGGATGTGGATGCTTTGGAAAGGGTGCAGAGGAGGTTCACCAGGATGTTGCCTGGTATGGAGGGCGCTAGCTATGAAGAGAGGTTGAGTAGATTAGGATTATTTTCATTAGAAAGACGGAGGTTGAGGGGGGACCTGATTGAGGTGTACAAAATCATGAGAGGTATAGACAGGGTGGATAGCAAGAAGCTTTTTCCCAGAGTGGGGGTTTCAATTACTAGAGGACACGAGTTCAAAGTGAAAGGGGAAAAGTTTAGGGGGGATATGCGTGGAAAGTTCTTTACGCAGAGGGTGGTGGGCACCTGGAACGCATTGCCAGCGGAGGTGGTAGATGCGGGCACGATGGAGTCTTTTAAGATGTATCTAGACAGATACATGAATGGGCAGGAAGAAAAGAGATACAGAAGCTTAGAAAATAGGCGACATGTTTAGAGAGAGGATCTGGATCGGCGCAGGCTTGGAGGGCCAAAGGGCCTGTTCCTGTGCTGTAATTATCTTTGTTCTTTGTTCTTTGTTTTCTAATGGGGAAAAGTCAAATAACTGCATCAATTAATGAAGGGCTGGTTGGTGATGACGTGGATGTGTCTGCAGTGTGCAGGACCAGACTGTTTCTATAGATTCACAATGAATGTTCCACCCTTTATTTATAACAGTAAAACTGATCGTGGACAATGGCAATTCTGGTTGCAGCAACCTGAAGATTTAACTCATTGACACCCTGCTTTAGGGGAATCGAGAAAGCACAACACCCAGCTCTGTCAGTTAGTGTTCTTGTTTGTTAACCCACAATTTGTTGGTTCAAGCACTTAAAAGGATGAGGCTTTATTAACTTAAACTCTTCTACATCTGCTATATTACTCTTGCTGTTGATTCTTCAAAGATAAGGTTAATCAAGACTTTCTTTGTGAAATCCATGCTGACTGTGTTTTATTATATTTTCATTTTCATATGTATTTTCTACTTTTGGGGATTATTGTCTTCTTTATTGATTTTATTTTTATTTATTGCATTTATTGCCCATCCCTAATTCCCTCGAGAAGGTAGTGGTGAGCTGCCTTCTTGAACCACTGCAGTCGATGTGGTGCTGTTAGGAAGGGAGTTCCAGGATTTTGACCCAGCCACAGTGAAGGAACGGTGATATAGTTTCAATTCCAGGATGGTGTGTGGCAAAGAGGGGAAATTGCAGGTGGTGGTGTTCCCATGCATCTGCTGCCCTTGTCATTCTAGGTGATAGAAGTCACGGGTTTGGAAGGTGCTGTCTAAGGAGGCTTGCTGCGTTGCTGCAGTGCATCTTGTGGATGGTGCACGCTGTGTGTTGGTGATAGAGAGAGTGAATATAGTGAATGAGGCGCCAATCAAGTGGGCTGCTTTGTCCTGGATGACGTTGAGCTTCTTCAGTGTTGTTGGAGCTGCACCTATCCAGGCAATGGAGAGTATTGCATCACACTCCTGACTTGTGCCTTGGAGATAGGGGACAGGCTTTGGGGAGTCAGGAGGTGAGTTACTTGCCGCAGGATTCCTAGTGTCTGACCTGCTCTTGTAGCCATGATATTTATATGGCTACTGCAATTCGGTTTCTGGTCAATGGTAACCCCCAGGATGTTGATCGTGGGGGATTCAGCAATCGTAATGCTGTTGAATGTCAAGGGGAGAGGGTTAGATTCTCTCTTGTTTCAGAAGGTCATTGCCTGGGACTTGCGTGACTCGAATGTGAAATATCCTTATTGTCGGGTATTGTATTGTACTGTACAGTGACGACACTTGGAAAGTCCTTCATTGGCTGTAAAAGGCTTTGCAAAGTCCTGTGGTCGTGAAATGCATGTGTTGCTTTTTCCATTGTTATCAATGTCATTTTGATCAAAAGATAGGTTTCGTGAGCACAAGGTTTAAATCAATGTTGATTCAAATAATGTAAAAGCATCTATATTCTTGCACGATACTTAATAATCACCATCTTCCTTTCCTTACAGAGTACAATGTTTTTGACCCTGAAATTGATTCCACAATCTCAGTCCCTCAGACAATTTCAGCCCAGTTCTGATGAAAGATCACAGATCTGAAACGTTAACTCTGTTTCTCTCTCCACAGATGCTGTCAGACCTGCTGAGTATTTCCAGCATTTTCAAGAGTCTCGATTTAATGAATAGGAAACTTGTTTCAGATCAGATTGGGAGACAGTGTGAAACCACTCCATTGTACTCATGTCTGAGATTCTGAGGACAGTTGGCTGTTAGTGGAAGACATCATTAATTAAATGTACGTTGCAACAGCTCAGACCAATTATTATTTTACAAGGTGGTGTGATGGCCATCCAGGGGTTAAAAGTAGGGATTTTGTAAGGTTTCAGTGTGCAGGAACACGAGAAGACCTCAGGGGTAAAGGCTCAGATCATCGACCAAGTTCTCCACCTGATGAGGGATCTAGACTGGACAAAGAGGACCGTGGCACTCTGAGACCAAGCTCGACCAGTCCACACACCTGCTAGAGCTGTAAAGTTATATTCCCCAAGTTTGTTCAAGATAATTTTACTTCCAATTATTAAGTACTTTTTTACTCTCAATAAAAGTTCTGGACTTATTAATCAAGTATCCTGTTGCTTTAATTGGTTAAAGTCATGCCCAAAGAGATTGTCCACAATAGACTTTCCAGAACTGAAAGATAAGTCTGCAAGGATTGCTAATTTTACAGCCCTGTTTAAAAAGAGAGATAAACCCAGGAACTACAGACCAGATCGTCTAATGTCAGTGGTGGGGAAACTTTTAGAGACAATTATCCAGGAGAAAATTAACTGGCACTTGATCGAACATGGGCTAATAAATGACAGCCAGTGCAGATTGGTTAACAGAAGATTGTGTATGAATTAATTAATGAATTAATTTCTTTGATGAAGTTTCACAGAGAGTTGACCAGGGTGGTGAGGTTGATGGTGTGTGTCTGCACTTCAAAATTGTGTTTGAAAAAGTACCATAAAATAGACTTGTTAACAAAATTGGAGCAGATGGGATTAAAGAGGCAGTGGCAGCGGGGATACAAAATTGGCTGAGAGACGGAAAGCATTAAGTAGGGTGAATGCTTGTTTTTCAGAATGGAGGGACTAATACAGTAATGTCACTGTTGTTGCAGTGTGTGCAGTGTCTGACCCTGAGCTGTCCAAGGGAGGGGGCTGTTTGTGATTTTCCTGTGGGGTGTATTATCATCAGGGTATCTCTCTGATATGTCCCAGGGATGAGGCAGTGTGTGATATCCTTGTGCATGTCATGCAGGCCCACTGGCGTGTGGTTCCATCCTGATGCCAAAGAACAGAGCCCCATCTATGGGCAAAAAGTCTCACTTCCCTGTGGGTGTCTTGAGAGAGAAGAAGGCTTAGGGAGTAAACCTGGACAGTAAATCCGGAGTGGAGTCCCGTAGGCGGTTACCTGTTACTTATCAGGTAGTTTTCCAGCAACTCCTACAGCAGAGCTGGTACCAAACAGTACTGTTTTTTTCCTTTCCTTTGGACAATACTAGCAATGCTGAGAGGGGGTCCTGATGCTCAGTGTCTCCATACTATTTGCCCAGGCCTGTGCCCTGGAGAGGACACTCCAGCTTCGTGGTTAAACATTAGCAAAACATGGGAAGAAACAGTTACCGATTATAAGCTCTCACTCAATTGGTGTAGAGTATGAGCACCAGGGGTTACTTTTGACAGTGGGAGAGATCATCGCGTCTCATTGGAGAACTACCACCTACTCCAAGCTGTGCAGCCCCCAGTCAGTTAGGTGCTGTCCTGCCACGACCTACTTGCTTCAATGGGTGCTTGCAGCTCAGAGAGATATCTCTCAACTGGCGGATTGATAATCTATGCACCAGGCAAGACAAACTCAACAAAGAAGACACCAGTGCTTCGCATCACAAGCTGGAATATAAGGACCATGTGTCCTGGCCTGAATGACAACCTTCTGCAGGTTGATGACACACACAAGACAGCTGTGATTGACAAGGAACTCACAAGGCTCAATGTGGACATTGCTGTGCTGCAAGAAACTAGACTCATTCAAAGTGGATCCCTCAAAGAGAAACACTACACCTTCTTCAGGCAGGGGAAAGCCCAAGAGGCAACTCGTGAGCATGGAGTGGGTTTCACAGTAAAAAACACGCTACTTGCAATGAGTGAACCACCCACAGTAGGCTCAGAGAGACTTCTTACCCTTCACTTGTCAACAAGCGCGGGCCCAGTTAATCTCATGTGCATCGATGTCCCGACACTCACCTCCACCCCAGATGTCAAGGATCAATTCTGTGAGACACTTGACGCTGCCATCAGTAGAATTCCCAGCACCGAGGGACTGTATCTTCTCGGGGATTTCAACGCAAGCTTGGGTACTGACTGCAGCTTGGCCAATGAGCATAGGGCACCAGGGGATTAGCAAGATGAACAAAAATGGACAGAGGTTTCTGGAGCTATGCTTTCACCATGGACTCTGTGTGGCGAACAGCTACTTCCAGGTCAAGCTGTGCCACAAGATGTCCTGGAGACGTCCAAGATCACGCCACTGGCACCAGCTAGACCTTATCATCACCAGACGTACCACCCTCAGCAGTGTCCTCATCACACGCAGCTATCACAGCGCTGACTGTGACACTGACTACTCCCTGGTGTGTAACAAGGTCAGGCTTCAGCCAAGGAAGCTTCATCCATCCAAGAAGAAAGGTCGTTCTCGGATCAACACTCGCCGAACCACTGACCCAGAAAGGACCCAGGAGTTCCTCAACATCCTCGATCAGGCACTTTCAGTAAACACCCAAGGCCTCAGTGCAGTGTCAAAGTGCAATCATCTGCACGCCACCATCTATAACTCTGCACTCACTGTGTATGGGAAAAGAGATGGGAGGAATGCTGACTGGTTTGAGGCTTATTGGACTGAAATGGAGTCAGTTACTGCAACTAAGAAGAGAGCCCTCATGAACTACAAACAAGTCCCCAGCAAACAAACTCTAGATGCTCTCAGAGCTGCCAGAAACAAGTCTCTGCAGACTGCTCGGCACTGCACCAATCAATACTGGTTAAAACTCTGCAACAGCATACAAACTGCCGCTGAATCTGGGGGATGCTAGAGGGACATATGAAGGAATTCAACACACCAAGGTTCCTTAGACAGCACCTTCCATACCCGCAACCTCTACCAACTATAAGGACAAGGGCAGCAAATTCATGGGAACACCACCACCTGCAAGTTCCCCTCCAAGCTACACACTATCGTGACTTGGAACTATATCGCCTTTCCTTCACTGTTGCTGGGTCAAAATCATGGAACTCCCTTCCTAACAGCACTGTGGGTGTACCTACCTCACACAGACTGCAGCGGTTCAAGAAGGCAGCTCACCATCACATTCTCAAGGGAAATGAGGGATGGGCAATAAATGCTGGCTTAGCCAGTGATGACCACATCACATGAATGAATAAAAAAAAAATTATGAAACAAACGGGCCCAGCAGTAACTAAATCAGCACCTTTGAAGACAAAGACAGGGACGATCATCACTGAACCTAACAAGCAGATGGAAAGGTGAGTGGAGCATTACCTTGAACTCTACATAACGGAGAACATTGTCATTGAAGTAGCTCTCAGCACCATTCCAGACTTCCCTGTCATGGAGGAGTTGGACAGTGACCCCACCATAGTAGAGCTCAACAAGGCCATTGACCGTCTTGCCAGTGGTAAAGCCCTGGGAAATGATGGTACTCCACCTGGAATCATCAAAAGTGGAAAAGCAGCTCTGCTGCAGCATCTCCATGAACTTCGGTGTCTCTGTTGGAAGGGGAGATCTGCGCCTCTAAACATGCGTGATGCAAACATTGTCACCTTGTACAACAATAAGGGGGAATCGCAGTGACTGCAGCAATTACCGAGGCATCTGCTTGCTAGGTATTGTGGGGAAGGTCTTTGCTCGCATTGCTCTGACCAGATTGCAGACCCTGACATCACACATCTATCCTGAGTCTCAGTGCAGCTTCAGAGCTGGTAGATCGACAGTCGACATGATTTTCTCACTCCGGCAGTTACAGGAGAAGTACTGTGAACAGTACAGACCACTCTCCATTGTCTATATAGACATCACCAAGGCCTTCGATCTTGTTAGCAGAGACAGAGTCTTCAAACTGCTGTGGAAACTAGGCTGCCCTCCTGAACTCTTGGGCGTCATCTCTTCTTTCCACGAGAACATGCACAGTTCCGTCAGTTACAATGGAGCAACATCAGACACTTTCACGATCAGCAGTGGGGGAAAACAGGGCTGTGTCTTGGTGCAAACTCTCTTCAGAACGTAGCAGGAGGCAGTTTCACCTGTCGAGCCTGATCTGTCATTCAATTACATCCTTGCTGATCATCTACCTCAACACCACTTTCCCGCGCTCTCCCCATATCCCTTGATGTCATGAGTATCAAGATTTCTATCAATTTCTGTCCTGAACATGCTCAATGATTGAACTTTCACAAACCCCTGAGGTAGAGAATTCCAAAGATTCACCACCCTCTGAGTGAAGAAATTCCACCCTATCTCAGTTTTAAATGGCCTTTTAAATGAAACTTTAAGGAATACAAGCCCAGTTTCCTCATAAGACAATCCCACCATCCCAGGGATTAGTCTGGTGACCCTCCGTTGCACTCCCTCTGTGGCAAGTCTATCCTTCCTTAGATAAGGAAACCAAAACTGTACACAATACTCCAGCACAATCTCACCAAGGCTCTATACAATTGCAGCAAGACATCTTTATTCCTGTACTCATGACCCCTCGTGTTAAGGCCAACATACCATTTGCCTTCCTAATTGATTGCTGCACCTGCATGCGAGCTTTTAGTGTCTCATGAACAAGGACACCCAGGTCCCTTTGGACATCAACACTTCCCAACCTCTCACCATTTAAGAAATATTCTGTCTTTCTGTTTATTCTGCCAAAGTGGATAACTTCACACTTATTCACATTATATTCCATCTGTCATTTCATTCACTTATCCTGTCCAAGTCCCCTGGAAGCCTCCTTGTAATCTCCTCACAGCTCACATCCTTTACAATTGGCATATTCTTCTCCATGCTGCTATTTTAAACTTTCAGTGACTCAGATGGGGGTGTCCACCTGCATACCACAGCTGATGACAAGCTGTTCATCTTGGCAAGACTGCGCACCAAGACCAAAATGAGTCAGTTCTTGGTCTGTGAGTTGCTCTTTGCTGATGACGCTGTGCTGACATCCCATAATGAAGTTCATTAACAGCAGCTTGTATATCGGTTCTCCCTGGCCTGCAAGGAGTTTGGACTGACGATCAGCATCAGGAAGATCAAAGTAATGGGCCAGGACTAGAGACTCCACCTTCCATCAAACATCGACAGGCTCACTTTGGAGGTTGTCAACAGCTTCACATACCTTGGATCAACAATCACCAGCAATCTGTCCCTTGATACTGAAATCAGCACCAGGATTGTCAATGCTGCAGCTGTCATGTCAAAGTTGAGAAGACGAGTGTGAACCGACAGCAAACTGATCGAAAATACAAAACTCCGCGTGTAACAGGCTTGTGTTCTCAGCACCCTCCTTTATAGTAGAGAAGCATCAACAACTTATGCAAGCCAAGAAAAGCAGCTGAACAGCTTCCACCTCCACTGTCTCAGATGGATATTGGGCATCTCCTGGCAGGACAGAGTGCCGAATGCAGAAGTACACCAGCGTGCAGGGACCCGCAGCATGTTTGCCCTCTTGAGTCAGCGGTGACTCTGTTGACTGAGTCATGTGTGCTGAATGGATGACGGTCGCTTTGCCAAAGACACGCTCTATGGTGAGCTTGCTATCAGCACGAGACCAACAGGTCACCCACGTCTGTGATACAAGGACATCTGCAAAGCGAGATCTCAAGCTGACTGGGATTGGAGTCAATGCATGGGAAGTCCTTCCTGCTGACTGGAATTCCTGGAGAAAGGCATTCAGGAAGACCATGGGAAAAGCAGAGGACAAAAGAAATGACCAGATGGTGGGAAAGAGAGCTCAGAGGAAGGAAAAATTATCAGTCGACCTCGGGCCAATGATATTCATCTGTACCAGCTGCGGAAGGGATCGTCACTCACGAGTCATCCTCTACAGCCACAACAAACGATGTTTCACACAGAAGTGACGTACACCCCGGGTGTAGCCCATCGTCTTCCGAGACAGACGGTTGCCTATTACAATTACAACTACAGCAACAACTGCAAGAGCGAGTCAGAGGCTGGGAACACTGCCGTGACGAACTCAGCTCTTGACTCGCCAAAGCCTGCCCACTATCTACAAGGCCTTCCTCTGATTTCAATTGCATGCACATTCGGGATCTGGCTCTGTAGCTTAGTTGGTTAAAGCACCTGTCTACTAAACAGGAAATCCTGAGTTCAACTCCCAGCAGAGCCTTATTTCACAGTTGCAACATGCTTGAAAAGTTTCATTATCAACACTGACATCTGTGTCTTGTGAACTTTAATTCAAAATACTTGATGAATTTCAATCACATAAAAAAACAGCCTTTGTGAAGGATATGAGTTTGGAATGGCTGTTTCTCCTTGCACAGAATTTCAGTGCTAATACATCAAAGTTAACTTCTTTGACATCAATTTGTTCACAGTTCCATTCAACCTGGAAAACAGCTTGATATTAATCTCACTGAAGGAGAGTGTTTGTGTCATTATGTGTTGCTTTTAACCGAGACTGGGACATGAGGCAAGTGGGAGGGTTTATCTGAGGTTTGGAATATTTGTCAGTCAGGAACAAGAAAAATCAAAGGAACCAAATAAGAAAACCTAAGTCTCATGTGGTTACCGAGAAACGGTGAGAAGATATTAAACTTTGTTGTATTTAATACAACTGTGTGAACTTTGATCTTTGCGGCCTTTTATAAACAGTATTTGAAGGGTCTCAGTAAAAATGTTCAGTGTTGATGAGAGTGGGGTCTGGGTGAGCAGCTGCTTCATGTGACAGGGTCAGGACTGGATGCAGGAAGTTCTCTGACAGTCTCTCTCTGATGGGTTGAGTTGATTTTCAACTGGCAGCTGTTGCTGTTTTGATAATTCAAGTTCCCTCCACCTATTTTTTTGGACAGACAGTGCAGTATGAGGATGTAAAGGGTTAATGCTGAAAACAGTGGGATTAACCCCGCCCACAATCAGAGTGATGATGTAACAGTCACATGAGATGAGGTTTGGGAGGAGAGAGCAGCACCAAGGATGCTAGTTTCGGAGGCTTGATGAGTGTGTATATAGTATTGTGTAAATTAGAAAAGAGCTCTTAGTTCTTTCAGCAGGAAATGTGTCCAGAAAATATCACGAAACTCACAATTTCATTATTCAGGAGTTGGAACACAGGGATATTAACTCCAAGTGACAGTAGTGGTTTCATTTAACAAAAGAAAAGGAGAGAATAATATTGCTCATTGATTGAAATCCCCCAGTGAGGAGACAGTTAAACAGGTGATCTGTTGGGGCATCCTTCGATCCAAGGTTTCGGCAGCATTCAATCTCCCTTTTTGGTGAAATTCTCTGTTTTTTGCATCTTTTTTTAATCCAGCTTTTATGGACCAGTGAAAAAACTGAAAAAAGTGAACAGATCCATCCTTTCTTTTCTTCCTTCTTCCCATCAGATTCTCTTTTCTGTCCCAATTTAATCTGCTGTTTTATCCATTCCAATCATAATTCAACATTCCAATCTAATCTATTTGTTATTCCACAGTGTCTCTCCATGTGTTTTATTCTGTTGTATTCTCTCACAGTCTGTTTGATGATCAATTTTACATCTCACTCTCTGTTCTGGTGAAGATCAGAAGCAGTGTTATCTGTTTGCAACACCCGACAAGTCGGCCTGAGGCTGTGTCTCATCGATAATGTGGAGTTAGGAAGATAGGAACATAGGAGCAGGAGTCGGCCATTCAGCACATCGAGCCTGCCCCACCATTCAATATGATCATGGCTGATCATCCACTTCAATGCCCTTTTCCCCACACTTTCCTCATATTCCTTTATGTCACTTGTATTTAGAAATCTGTCAATCTCTGCTTTAAACATACTCAATGACTGAGCTTCCACAGCCCTCTGGGGTACAGAATTCCAAAGATTCACAACCCTCTGAGTAACAACATTTCTCCTCAAAACTGTCCGAAGTGGCATGCCCCTTATTTTGAAATTGCGTCCCCTGGTTCTCGACTCCCCAACCATGGGGAAACATCTTAGCTGCATCTACCCTGACTGTCCTTTAAATATTTTGTAGGTTTCAATGAGATCACCTCTCATTCTTCAAACTCCAGAGAATACAGCCCCAGTTTCCCCAATCTCTCTTCATAGGACAGTCCCACCATCCCAGGAACAAGTCTGATGAACCTTCTTTGCACTCTATCTATGGCAATAATATCCTTCCTAAGGCAAGGGGACCAAAACTGCACACAGTACTCCAAGTGCAGTCTCACCAAGGTTCTATACAATTGAAGCAAGAATTCACTACTCCTGTACTCAAATCCTCTTGTGATAAAGGCTAACATACTATTAGCCTTCCTAATTGCTTGCTGCACCTGAATGTTAGCTGTCAGTGACTTATTGCCATGGATACCAGGTCACCCTAATACTCTATACCTCAGTTAATAAAGGAAAGGATTCCATTTACCTGCTGAACCAGCTTATTGACCTGCACTGCTACTTCAGGGATCTGTGGACATTCACTCCAACGTCCCTCACTTCCTCTACACCGTTCAGTGTTCTCCCATTAATTGTGTATTCCTTTGCCTTTTTTGACGCCTGCTCTCGCTGTTCCCTGCTCTCCGAGTGAACTCTTGCTCCCTCTCTCTCCTGGGCTCTTTATGCTCCACTCTGCTCTCACTGTTTCCCGCTCTCTTAATGTATCAATATTTGTTTGTCTTGTGTTTAATTTAAAATATGGATTAACTGTATTTTACAATTGTAGGTTTTATTTGGTAATCCTGTGAAAGTTGTGGATTGGTATTCAATATTAAGCTCTGTGAAAATGATTGTGAATGAAAATATAACTTTCAATCTTATACATGGGCTGGTCTGCAAGCTCCAAGTCCTTCATTTTGTAGTCATGGCTTGATACTGTATCTTTCAGTCTTAATCTCTGTGGGATTTTTGAACTGGTATGTAATGCATAACTTGGTCTAACGTTCTGATGTACATTATTGGGATTCATAGGATCATAGGAAATAGGGGCATTAGGCCATTCAGCCCATCGAGCCTGCTCCAACATTCAAACAGATCGTGACTGATCATCTACCTCTACGCCATTTTCCCTGCCATCTCCATATCCCTTGATCTTGTTAGTATTGAGAAATCTATCGAATTCTGTCTTGAATATGTTCAATGATTGAGCCTCCACAGCCCTCTGGGATAAAGAATTCCACAGATTTCTCACCCTCTGAGTGAAGAAATTCCTGCTCATCTCAGTCTGCCCTTAATCTGAGACTGTGTCCCCTTGTTCTACACTCACTAGACAGAGGAAACATCCTATCCATATCTACCCTGTGACACCCTGGAAGAACTTTGTCTGTTTCAATGAGATCACCTCTCATTCTTCAAAACTCTAGAGAATTTAGGCCCAGTTTCTGCAGTCTCTCATCATAAGACAATCCCACCATCCCAGGGGATGAGACCGATGAATCTCTGTTTCACTCCCTCTGTGACAAGTCTATCCTTCCTTCGATAAGGAAACCAAAATTGTACAGAATACTCCAGGTGCGGTATCATCTAGACTTCATACATCTTTACTCATGTACTCAAATACGCTTTCAATGAAGCCAACATACCATTTGCCTTCCTAATTGCTTGCTGCACCTGCAGACTAGCTTTTTGTGTCTCATGAACAAGGACACCCAGGTGCCTTTGGACATCGACACTTCCCAGCCTCTCACCATTTAAGAAATACTCTGTCTTTCTGTTTATTCGACCAAAGTGGAGAACTTCACACTTATTCACATTATATTCCATCTGCCATGTTCTTGCCCATTCATTTAACCTGTCCAAATCCCCCTGAAGCCTCCTTGCATTCATTCTGTACCTTTCAATTCTGTAAATTTTGTCTGTTCTATTTCAGATTTTATATTTAAAATGTGACCATGGTGACAGAGTTTATTTAGATCTGATAGTGAGTTTGTTTTTGGACTGTGATTGATGTATCAACCTGTCAGCTGTACTGAATTGGAGTGAAATAGAAACAACTTCTGTCTCTCCTGCTGTTGTTTGACTGTTGGATTGAAAATGTGTCTCTCGACTTTGGGATCAGTGTCTGTCTGACTACTTCTTTTGTTTGTTCCAGTGGAACTGATGAGCTGGCAGTATCTCTTTGCTTTGGGAGTGATCCTGTACCGACTGTGTGTTGGAACGAGATCACTGCACTTTTCCTTGTGTCCAAGAATCACCACATCTATTCAGGTTCCGTCATGTATTTTCCTGCAGGAATGAAAGAACTGGTGAGGTAGAAGATACAAAAGCGATCAATGTAATCGTCCCAATAATAATCATTATGAACAATCACAAAATGAAAACCAAGAACACAAACAGTGTCAGTGTCTGCCTCCACTGCAGTACTGCAGTATTCAGCTTCTGTTTACCAAGTGTTTGCAATGGTTTTACAACAAGTTTGTGACATTCAGAAGCAACACAAGCCCTGCACTGCTCAATGACTGGGACTGTCCGATAGAGCAGTGACCTTTACACAGTCACATTTCTATTTCAACGGAAAACAAGCAGCCACTATTTAAAATGTGCCTTTCACACTTCTCACCTGGTGTCTGCAATAAATGCTCTTTGTCTAACTGTCCACATCGTTATTTTGCGGCTATTTTTCCCCCACTGTTCACAATCCAACAAACAGTGAGAGACTGGAACTAAAGCAGGAAAATTCCCTCTCCTTTGGGTGGTGAAATTGTCAGTGATTTTCAATAGTGATTTCTTCCCATTGTGTCTCCCTGAGCCTGTACAGACACTTTCCGAGAATGAACTCTCCCTTCCCCGTGTTCCCGGCTCACTCCATGTTCCGGGAGCAGCTCCTGCTCCACAGTGTCTGTTACAAACACTCCCCGACTCCCCCTCAACTTCCCACCACTCAATGCTAATCTCTGAGCACATCTGCGGACACGCTCCCAAAGCAGTGGCTGCTGGAAGCAGATGCTGCTGGTTCCCTTCCCCCGTGCCCGGGAAGTCTCCATTAGCAGCTGATTTAAAGCATCTTCCCCTGATTGAGTGAATGGCCTCACAGACTGTGTTGGGGAAAGGCTGCGCATGCGCTCCACTCCACTTTGTGACGTCTCACTGGGGGCGGGGCTGCATCGCGCGTGCGCAGATCCCTGCAGCAATTCAGCATTCAAACATCAATAGGAACTTTCCCCATTTCACCCTCATCAAAGTCCCAAAGAAAGTGAAGAGGGGCTTGGACTGGAGGGAGGGAGGGGCGGGGTAGGGGGAACCTAGAACCCAGAAAGCTGCCCACTTGCCCCATTTAGATGCTCAATTTGTGGTCATTCCCTGCAGGGGGTTTGTGATTATTGAGCCCCTCCTGGTAAAACAATCCGATAGAAAGAGGGGAGAAAGGAGGGAGCCGGTGTGTTTGCTGGGGCCTTGCAGAATTCATTTCAGCAGCAAAAGTCCCGGGTTATATTAACCCGAGTGAAACACGCTCTCAGTGAGAGGAAAACCGAACGGCCCTTTTCATCTTTTCATTGGAAACAAAGTAGAGCCGGAAGTGCGGCGAGCAGAGCAGACACACAAGCTCAATGACAGGAGAGCTCGGCCGTCCCTGAGTTTCAGCTCCCGGCTCTTCCATTTCCTCATCCACACTGTCTTTACTGTGGATGTTCAGGGGATCCTTGTCGGATCTGAGGACTGTATCCATTAAACATTCTGAGTCAGGAGATCCACACACTCTCTGTTATCAAGATTTATGGGCAGGAATGTTTCAAAACTTTGTCTCTTAAATTATTGTATTATTCACAGAACTAATGAGGCAATCGGTTCATTATTCAGGCCTTGAACTTGGTTTGGGTAGACCGAAATCTGAGAGGTTCAGCACCTTTCCACTTCTTCACTAATATAACTGATTTTTTGATGAAGTAACAGAAAAGGTTGATGAAGGGAAAGCAATGGATGTTGTCTATATGGATTTTAAGAAAGCGTTTGACAGACTACCACAGAAAAGGCTGGGTCACAAAACTGAGGTTCCAGGAATAGGAGGGTCAGTATCTGCTTGGGTTAAAAAATGGATGAAATATCAAGAAAAGCGAGTTGTGGTATTTGGTTGTTTTTCAGAATGGAAGATGGTGAACAGTGATGTCCACAAGGGTCAGTGTCAGGACCACCATATATAGAAATGACTTGAATATTGGAATCACAGAATCACAGAATTGTTACTGCCCAGAAAGAGGCCATTTGGCCCATCGTGTCTGCACTGACTCTCCAAATGAGCAATTCACCTCATGTCACTTCCCCGTCTTCTCCCCATAATCCTGCACATTCTTCCTTTTCAGATAACAGTCTAATTCCCCTTTGAATGCTTCAATTGAACCTGCCTCCATCACATTTTCAGGCAGTTCATACTTTAACCACTCGCTGTGTGAAAAAGTTTTTCCTCATGTCGCATTTGCTTCTTTTACCAATGACTTTAAATCTGTGCCCTCTCATTCTCGATCCTTTCACAAGTGGGAACAGTTTCTCCCTATCCAACCTGTCCACACCCCTCATCATTTTGAATACCACTATGAAATCTCCTCTTAGCCTTCTTTTCTCCAAGGAAAACAGTCCTAACTTCTCCAATCTATCTTCATAACTGAAGTTCCTCATCCCTGGAACCATTCCCATGAATCTTTTCCATAATCTCTGCAATGCCTTCACATCTTTCCGAAAGTGTGGCACCCAGAACTGGACGCAGTACTTCAGCTAAGGCTAGTGTCTTATACAAGTTCAACATGACCTCCTTGTTCTTGTACTCTATGCCTCTATCACTAAAGCCGAGGATACTGTATGCTTTATTAACCACTCTCTCAACCAATGACATATAACCCCAGTCCCACTGCTCCTGCACCCCCTTTAGAATTGTACCCTTTATTCTATATTGTCACTCCATGTTCTTCCTACCAAGATGAATCAATTCACATTTCTCTGCATTGAACTTCACCTGTCATCTGTCCTCCCATTCCACCAACTTGTCTATGCCCTTTTGAAGTTCTACACTATCATCCTTACAGTTCACAATGCTTCCAATTTTCGTGTCATCCATAAGCTTTGAAATTCTGCCCTGTACACCAAGGTCTAGGTCATTAATATATATCAGGAAAGGCAAGGGTCCCAACACTGACTCCTGGGGAACTCCACAACAAACATTCCTCTCGCCCGAAGAACATCCATTGATCACTACTCTTTGTTTCCTGTCAATCAGCCAATTCCATATCCATGTTACTACTGTCCCTTTTATTCCATGAGTTATAACTTTGCTCACAAGTCTGTTGTGTTGCATTGTATCAAACTCCTTTTGAAAGTCAATAAAAGCAAAATACTGCAGATGCTAGAAATCTGAAATATAAACAAAAAGTGCTGGAAATACTCAGCAGGTCTGGCAGCATCTGTGGAGAGAGAAACAGAGTTAATGTTTCAGGTCAGTGACCATTCAGATGCTGCCAGACCTTTTGAAAGTCCATGTACACCACATCAACAGCATTGCCCTCATCAGCCCTCTCTGTTACCTCATCAAAAAACTCCAGCAAGGCAGTTAAACATGATTTTCCCTGAAGAAATCCATGCTGTCTTTCCAGAATTAACCACATTTGTCCATGGGACTGTTAATTTTGTCCCGAATTATTCTTTCGAGAAGTTTTCCCACCACCGAAATTGAAATGACTGGGGAGTGAGACGAGGTGAGTTGCTTTAGCAGAGAGCCAACATGGGTTCGTCAGGCCGAATGGCCTCCTTCTGTGCTTTAGCCATTCTATGTTTGTATGATTCTAGCGACAACTGTTGGTGGAGAGGCAGTGATGCAGGAATGGGTTGACAGAAAGGTGAAAGTCTGGGCTGGTGTGTGTTTGCAGCATTTGCAGCTTGTGTTCGGGTTTGTGAATGAAGGTGATTTGGAAGCTGTGTTCCAAATTGAAGTGCTTATTGGAAGCAAGAAGTTGATGTCAATGAAGAATAAAACATGTTAAGATGAAGCGTGGTGTGATTGTGGATAGCAGTAAATATTGTGTTGGTGAATTATTTGTGTTAATAAACTTCCACTGCACCCTCTGCTGCAGGCTGCTGTTTATATCCAGCTGTGTATTAGTGCTGTGTGTTAACTAGATAAATGTTTGTTTCAACGCTGTTTATAAAGCAATAGCATTGCACTCAAACAGTCCCAGACATAGCAACACACGTACAAAAGCAAAATACTGCAGATGCTGGAAATCTGAAACATAAACAGAAAATGCTTGAAATAGTCAGCAGGTCTGGCAGCATCTGTGGAGAGAGAAACAAAGTTAATGTGAGCTAAGGAAACTGACCTGAACTGTTAACTGTTTTTCTCTGCACAGATGCTGCCAGACGTACTGAACATTTCCAGCATTTTCTGTTTTTATTACAGCAACACCTTTGATCAGCAGTAGCGGTGATAGTGCGAGCCAGGGGGCAGCCGGGAAGGTACGTTTCACTATAAAGTACTTACCTGGCAATTCGGCGGACGCGGACACGGGGACTGCTGGGTAAGTGAACTTATATATTCGGGCAGTGGCTAAACCCGAAACACTACATGTGTAGTGTCTCCCACCCATCCTCCTCCTCCAACCAAAAAAAAGGACTCTTGTATGGAGGGTTTAGTAAGGTAAGGTTTTCCTTTATATTTTTTTATTCTCTGTTGTCAATTTCGAGCAGAGGGGATGGAAGCTAGGGCAGTTGCATGCTCCTCTTGCAGGATGTGGGAGGTAAGGGTCACCACTTGTGTCCCTGCTGACTTCACCTGTGAGAAGTGCACCCAACTCCAGCTCCTCACAGACCGCGTTAGGGAACTGGAGCTGGAGCTGGATGAACTTCGGATCATGCGGGAGGCAGAGGGGATGATAGAGAGCAGTTATAGGGAAGTACTGACACCTAAGTCACAGGATCAAGGTAGCTGGGTGACCGTCAGGGGAGGGAAAGGGAATAGGCGCACAGTGCAGGGATCCCCTGTGGTTGGCGGGGGGGGGACCTACCAGGGGAAAGCCACAGCGGCCAGGTCTCTGGCACTGAGCCTGGCTCTGTGGCTCAGAAGGGAAGGGTGGAGAATAGGAGAGCGATAGTGATAGGAGATTCAATGGTTAGAGGAACAGACAGGAGATTCTGTGGTCGCGAACGAGACTCCCGGATGGTATGTTGCCTCCCGGGTGCCAGGGTTAGGGATATCTCGGATCGAGTCTACAGGATTCTTAAGGGGGAGGGGGAGCAGCCAGAAGTCGTGGTACATATCGGTACCAATGACATAGCTCAGAGAAGGGATGAGGACCTGAAAAGCAAATATAGGAGTTCGGTTGGAAGGTAAAAGGCAGGACGAGCAGAGTAGTAATCTCAGGATTGATACCGGTGCCACGTGCTAGTGAGGATAGAAACAGAGAGCGAGTGCAGCTGAACACGTGGCTACAGAGCTGGTGTAGGAGGGAGGGCTTCAGTTATGTGGATCATTGGGATACCTTCTGGGGAAGGTGGGACCTGTACAAGAAGAACGGGTTGCATCTGAACTGGAGGGGCAGCAATATCCTGGGCGGGAGGTTTGCTAGAGCTCTTCGGGAGGGTTTTAACTAGTTTGGCAGGGGGATGGGAACCGGAGCTATGGATAAGTGGATGGGGTAGCTGTTGATCAGGCAGATACTGAGTGCAGAGAGTCTGTGAGGAAGGTTAGACAGTTGACAGGGCAAAGTTTCAGCCAGTATGATGGGTTGAAGTGTGTCTATTTTAATGCAAGAAGTGTCAGGAATAAGGGTGATTAACGTAGAGCATGGATCAGTACTTCGAGCTACGATGTTGTGGCCATTACGGACACTTGGAGATCACAAGGGCAGGAATGGATGTTGGATGTTCCGGGGTTTAGATGTTTCAAAAGGAATAGGGAGGGAGGTAAAAGAGGTGGGGGAGTGACATTGTTAATCAGGGATCGTATCACAGCTGCAGAAAGGGAGGTCATCGAGGAGGGTTTGTCCACTGAGTCATTATGGGTGGAAATCAGAAACAGGAAAGGAGCAGTCACTTTATTGGGAGTTTTCTATAGACCCCCCAATAGCAACAGAGACACGGAGGAACAGATTGGGAGGCAGATTTTGGAAAGGTGCAGAAGTAACAGGGTTGTTGTCATGGGTGACTTCAACGTCCCTAATATTGATTGGAACCTCCTTAGTGCAAATAGTTTGGATGGAGCAGTTTTTGTCAGGTGTGTCCAGGAAGGTTTCCTGACTCAATATGTAGATAAGCCGACGAGAGGGGAGGCTATGTTGGATTTGGTGCTTGGCAACGAACGAGGCCAGGTGGCAGATCTCTTGGCGGGAGAACATTTCGGTGATAGTGATCACAACTCCCTGACCATTACTATCGTCATGGAGAGGGACAGGAGCAGACGGGATGGGAAAATATTTAATTGGGGGAGGGGGAATTACAATGCTATTAGTCAGGAATTGGGGTGCATAAATTGGGAACAGATGTTCTCAGGGAAATGCATGACAGAAATGTGGAGTTTGTTCAGGGAGCACTTGCTGCGACTGCTGGATAGGTTTGTCCTGATGAGGCAAGGAAGGGATGGCAGGGTGAAGGAACCTTGGATGACAAGAAATGTGGAACAGCTAGTCAAGAGGAAGAAGGAAGCTTACTTAAGGTTGAGGAAGCAAGGATCAGACAGGGCTCTAGAGGGTTACAAGGTAGCCAGGAAGGAACTGAAGAATGGACTTAGGAGAGCTAGAAGGGGACATGAAAAAGTATTGGCGGGTAGGATTAAGGAAAATCCCAATGCGTTCGACAATTATGTGAGGAACAAGAGGATGGCCAGAGTGAGGGTAGGGCCGATCAGGGATAGTGGAGGGAACTTGTGCCTGGAGTCGGAGGAGGTAGGGGAGGTCCTAAATGAATACTTTGCTTCAGTATTCACTAGTGAGAGGGACCTGGTCGTTTGTGATGACAGCGTGAAACAGGCTGATATGCTCGAACAGGTTGATGTTAAGAGGGAGGATGTGCTGGAAATTTTGAAAGACATGAGGGCAGATAAGTCCCTGGGGCCAGACGGGATATACCCAAGGATATTAAGGGAAGCAAGGGAAGAGATTGCCGCGCCTTTGGCGATGATCTTTGCGTCCTCACTGTCCACTGGAGTAGTACCAGATGATTGGAGGGTGGCAAATGTTATTCCCTTGTTCAAGAAAGGGAATAGGGATAACCCTGGGAATTACAGACCAGTCAGTCTTATGTCGGTAGTGGGCAAATTATTGGAGAGGATTCTGAGAGACAGGATTTATGATTAGTTGGAAAAGCATAGTTTGATTAGAGACAGTCAGCATGGCTTTGTGAGGGGCAGGTCATGCCTCACAAGCCTTACTGAATTCTTTGAAGATGTGACAAAACACATTGATGAAGGAAGAGCAGTGGATGTGGTGTATATGGATTTCAGCAAGGCGTTTAATAAGGTTCCCCATGGTAGGCTCGTTCAGAAAGTAAGGAGGCATGGGATACAGGGAAAGTTGGCTGTCTGGATACAGAATTGGCTGGCCCATAGAAGACAGAGGGTGGTAGTAGATGGAAAGTATTCAGCCTGGAGCTCGGTGACCAGTGGTGTTCCGCAGGGATCTGTTCTGGGACCTCTGCTCTTTGTGATTTTTATAAATGACTTGGATGAGGAAGTGGAAGTCTGGGTTAGCAATTTTGCCGATAACACGAAGGTTGCTGGAGTTGTGGATAGTGTGGAAGGCTGTTGTAGGTTGCAACGGGACATTGACACGATGCAGAGCTGGGCTGAGAAGTGGCAGATGGAGTTCAACCTAGAAAAGTGTGAAGTGATTCATTTTGGAAGGTCGAATTTGAATGCAGAATACAGGCTAAAAGACAGGATTCTTGGTAATGTGGAGGAACAGAGGGATCTTGGGGCCCATGTCCATAGATCGCTCAAAGCTGCCACCCAAATTGATAGGGTTGTTAAGAAGGCGTATGGTGTGTTGGCTTTCATTAACAGGGGGATTGAGTTTAAGAGCCGCGAGGTTATGCTGCAGCTCTATAAAGCCTTGGTTAGACCTGACTTGGAATATTGTGTTCAGTTCTGGTCGTCTCATTATAGGAAAGATGTGGAAGCTTTAGAGAGGGTGCAGAGGAGATTTATCAGGATGCTGCCTGGACTGGAGGGCATGTCCGACGAAGAAAGATTGAGGGAGCTTGGGCTTTTCCCATTGGAACGAAGAAGGATGAGAGGTGACTTGATAGAGGGTTACAAGATGATGAGAGGCATAGATAGAGTGGATAGCCAGAGACTTTTTCCCAGGGTGGAAAGGGCTATCACCAGGGGGCATAATTTTAAGGTGATAGAGGAAGGTTTCGGGGAGATGTCAGAGGTAGGTTCTTTACACAGAGAGTGGTGGGTGCGTGGAATGCACTGCCAGTGGTGGTAGTAGAAGCAGATACATTAGGGACATTTAAGCGTCTCTTGGATAGGTACATGGATGATAGTAGAATGAAGGGTATGTAGGTAGTTTTGATCTGAGAGTAGGTTAAAGGTTCGGCACAACATCGTGGGCCGAAGGGCCTGTACTGTGCTGTACGTTCTATGTTCTATCTTCTATAACACAGGTGATGGGAGGCTCAGCCTGGCTACGCAATGTTACAAGGACGCTGAGTAACACCATCGACAACGGGACAGAGAGAAAAACACACAGAAAACTAATAGACTGTGAGGAAGCAAAAGTGAGGAACGGAGAGAGAGAGACAGACAACGAAACTGAGATGGAGAAACAAGGCATTTGTATGATTGTGTTCTCCCTGTTGTGTAAAGATGTCCCCTGTTGTTGTGTAAAGGTTTTCCCTGTTATTGTTTTATTTTCTGTTACTGAGCGTCTCCTCACTGTGACCATTTGTCCTGCTTTTATTGTGGCCAACATCACCATCTGGTGGTGGAGAGGAGGCTCTGCAGGAAGGGGTTGACAAAGTGGGAGAGACTCGGCTGGTCCGTGTTTGCAGCTTGTGTTCGTGAGAGCACAAGTGATTTGTTACTGATTGATGTGTTCACGAGAAGGAGAAAGCTGATCGCAATCGAGCGCATCTTGTAATTATAGGGAAACACTTGATGTTTTGAAAGTGAACTGTTTGTGTTACTACCAAACATAAATAGCAAAGAATGGCTTCGATCCATCGACCTCTGAGTTGTGGGCCCAGCACGCTTCCGCTGCGCCTCTCTGCTAACTGTTGGTTTAAATTTTAGCTGCCCGTTAGTGAAATATGTTCATTTCCCCAATGTTTTTATCAAAATAGGATTGTGTGCGGATTTCTCAAGAATCCCGGACTCAGCAACACACGTGCTGACGGACTCACCCTCACTGCACAATGACACAAAGACACAGAGTAACAGCACCGACAATGAGGCAGGCAGAGAAAGACACACAGAAAACCAGGAAGATATTATCAGGACCCAGAAGGGAACAGACAGAGAAAGACACACAGAAAACCGGGTAGAGATTATCAGGGCTCAGAAAGGAACAGACAGAGAAAGGTACTGAGCAAACCAGCAAGAGACAGCGAAAGACTGATGATTTATGTAATTGTGTTCTATGTAGTGTAAAGATGTTCCCTGTGTTCTTTTAAAGATATTTCCTGCTGTGTAATATGTTCTCTGTTGTGTAACTATATTCGCTGTTGTGCAAAGATGTTCTCTGTTATTGTGTAAAATGGTTCCCTGTTGGGTAAAGATCTTCTCAGTTGTGTAAATATGATCCGTCTTGTGTAAAAGTGTTCCGGGTTGTTTAAATATGTTCCCTGCTCTGTAATGTAGAGCTGAGTCTGCACTAATGGAATTGCTACAGTATCTTCCAGTCTGATACTGTATGAGGGCTGGAATGTGATCCAACGCACAGTCTATACAAACTAAATTGCTATTGTATCTTTTAGTTTCACAATCCGGGGGAGTTTTAAACTGAAATCTCAGTTTGTATCTCAGGTTATACTATCTTTCAGATTCTCTCAATCTGATATCACACTTGAGATTTAGACTTAAGAAAGGATGTACTGGCATTGGAGGAGTTCAAAAGAGATTCACTCAGTTGATTCCTGAGATGAAGGGGTTGACTTATCAAGAATGGCTAAACAGGTTATTCATTCGTGTTTAGAAGAATGAGGGGTGATCTTTTTGAAACGTACAAGATTCTGAGGGTGCTAAACAGGGTGAAGAAGGGTCTCTGACCTGAAACATTAACTCTGCTTCTCTCTTCACAGATGCTGCCAGACCTGCTGAGTATTTCCAACATTTCTTGTTTTTATTAACAGGGAAGATGCTGAGAAAATGTTTCCACTCGTGGGGGAATCTCAAACTAGGCGACATAGTTACAGAATAAGGGGACACTCATTCAAAACTGAGATGCAAAGGAATTTCTTCTCTCAGAGGGTAGTGAATGTCTGGAATTCTCTACCCCAGACAGTATTGGAGGCTAAATCACTGAAAGTATTTAAAGAGGATGTAAATAGATTTTTGAAATATTGGAGAGTTGAGGGCTATGAAGAGCTGGCATGAAAGAGGAGTTGAGGTCTGGGGCAGATCAGCCATGATCTTACTGAATGGCGAGGCAGGCTTGATGGGCCGAATGGCCTACTCCTGCTCCGATTTCTTCTGTTCTTATGTTATGTTATATCTAATGTATATGTCAGGATGCACTAATGGGAATTGATACTGAAACTTATAAACTCATAATGTGTGTAAATATTGGGCTGATATTTAACTTGAATCTCAGAGTACATTATTGTGGTTAATTCTGTAAGTTTGAAAAGGGAACTCTGTGCCATAATGAAAACAAATACTCAGCAGGTCAGGCAACATCTGTACAGAGAGAAGCAAAGTTAACGTTTCAGGTCAGTGACCTTTCAGATTCTGTCAGACCTTTTGAAAGTCCATGTACACCACATCAACAGCATTGCCCTCATCAACCCTCTCTGTTACCTCATCAAAAAATTCCTGCAGGACAGTTAAACATGATTTTCCCTTAAGAAATCCATGCTGGCTTTCCTGAATTAACCCACATTTGTCCATGGGACTATTAATTTTGTCCCAAATTATTAGTTCGAGAAGTTTTCCCACCTCCAACATTGAACTGACTGGGGAGTGAAATGAGGTGAGTTGCTCTAACAGAGAGCCAGCACGGGTTCGACAGGCTGAATGGCCTCCTTCTGTGCTCTAGCCATTCTATGATTGTATGATTCGAACAACAACTGTTGGTGGAGAGGCAGTGATGCAGGAATGGGTTGACAGAAAGGGGAAAGTCTGGGCTGGTGTGTGTTCGAGTTTGTGAATTAAGGTGATTTGGAAGCTGTGTTCCAAATTGAAGTGTTTACTGGAAGGAAGAAGTTGATGTAAATAAAGAGTAAAATGTGTTAAGATGAAGCGTGGTGTGATTGGGGATAGCAGTAAATATAGTGCTGGTGAATTATTTGTGTTAATAAACTTCCACTGCGCCCTCTGCTGCAGGCTGCTGTTTATATCCAGCTGTGTATTAGTGCTGTGTGTTAGCGAGATAAATGTTTGTTTCAACGCTGTTTATAAAGCAAAAGCATTGCACTCAAACAGCCCCAGACATAGCAACACACATACAAAAGCAAAATACTGCAGATGCTGGAAATCTGAAACATGAACAGAAAATGCTTGAAATAGTCAGCAGGTCTGGCAGCATCTGTGGAGAGAGAACAAAGTTAATGTGAGCTAACGAAACAGACATGAACTGTTCACTGTTTCTCTCTGCACAGATGCTGCCAGACCTACTGAGCATTTCCAGTATTTTCTGTTTTTATTACAGCAACACAGGTGTTGGGAGGCTCAGCCTGGCTACACGATGTTACAAGGACGCGGAGTAACACCATCGACAACGGGACAGAGAGAAAAACACACAGAAACCTATGGACTGTCAGGAAGCAAAAGTGAGGGACAGAGAGACAACGAGACTGAGATGGAGAAACAAGGCATTTGTATGATTGTATTCTCCCTGTTGTCTAAAGGTATTTCGTGGTGTGTAAATATGTTTTCTGTTGTGTAAAGATGTACCCTGTTGTTGTGTAAAGGTTTCCCCTGTTATTGTTTTATTTTCTGTTACTGACCGTCTCCTCACTGTGACCATTTGTCCTGGTTTTATTGTGGCCAACATCACCATCTGGTGGTGGAGAGGAGGCTCTGCAGGAAGGGGGTTGACAAAGTGGGAGAGACTCGGCTGGTCCGTGTTTGCAGCCTGTGTTCGTGTGAGCAAAAGTGATTTGTTGCTGATTGATGTGTTCACCAGAAGGAAGAAGCTGATTGCAATCGAGTGCCTTTGGAAGCATCTTGTTATTATGGGTAAATACTTGATGTTTTGAAAGTGAACTGTTTGTGTTATTTCCCCAATGTTTTTATAAAAATAGGATTGCAGTCGGATTTCTCAAAAATCCCGGACTCAGCAACACACGCGCTGACGGACTCACCCTCACTGCACAAGGACACTGAGTAACAGCACGAACAATGAGGCAGGCAGAGAAAGACACACAGAAAACCAGGAAGAGATTATCAGGACACAGAAAGGAACAGACAGAGAAAAGTACTGAGCAAACAAGCTGATCGCAATCGAGCGCATCTTGCAATTATAGGGAAACACTTGATGTTTTGAAAGTGAACTGTTTGTATTATTACCGAAGATAAATAGCAGAGAATGGTTTCGATCCATCGACCTCTGGGTTATGGGCCCAGCACGCTTCCGCTGCGCCACTCTGCTAACTGCTGGCTTAAATTTTAGCTGCCCGTTAGTGAAATATGTTCATTTCCCCAATGTTTTTTATCAAAATAGGATTGTGTACGGATTTCTCAAGAATCCCGGACTCAGCAACACACGTGCTGACGGACTCACCCTCACTGCACAATGACACAAGGACACAGAGTAACAGCACCGACAATGAGGCAGGACTCAGAAATGAACAGACAGAGAAAGGTACTGAGCAAACCAGCAAGAGACAGCGAGAGACTGATGAACACCACTTGGAGGGAGCACTGAGGGTGGCAAGGGCACAGAATGTAGTCTGGCTGGGGGATTTCAATGTCTATCACCATGAGTGGCTCGCTAGCACCACTACTGACCATGCTGGCCGAGTCCTAACGGAGATAGCTGCTCGATTGGGTCTGCAGTAGGTGGTGAGGGAACTAACAAGAGGGAAAAACATACTTGACCTCATCCTCACCAATCTGCCTGCCGCAGATGCATCTGTCCATGACAGTATTGGTAGGAGTGACCACTGCACAGTCCTTGTGGAGATGAAGTCCTGTCTTCACATTGAGGATACCCTCTATCGTGTTGTGTGCCACTACCACTGTGCTAAATGGGATAGATTTTGAACAGATCTAGCAATGTATAACTGGGCATCCATGAGGTGCTGTGGACCATTAGCAGCAGCAGAATTGCAGTCAACCACATTCTATAACCTCATGGCCCGGCATATTCCCCCACTCTAACATTACCAACAAGCTGGGGGATCAACCCTAATTCAATGAAGAGTGCAGGAGGGCATGCCAGGAGCAGCACCAGGCATATCTTGAAATGAGGCGTCAGCCTGATGAAGCTACAGCCCAGGACTATTTTCATGCCAAACAGCAGAAGCAGCATGTAATAGACAGGGCTAAGTGATCCCACAACCAACGGATCAGATCTACACCCTGCCACATCCAATGATGAATGGTGGTGGACAATTAAACAACCAACAGGAGGAGGTGGCTCCACAAATATCCCCAACCTCAATGATGGGGGAGCCCAGCACATCAGTGCAAAAGACAAGGATGAAGAATTTGAAACAATCTGCAGCCAGAAGTGCTGGGTTGATGATCCATCTCGGCCTCCTTCTGAAGTCCCCAGCATCACAGATGCCAGTCTTCAGCCAATTCGATTCACTCAACGTGATATCAAGAAACGACTGAAGGCACTGGATACAGCAAAGGCTACAGGCACTGACAATATTCCGGCAATAGTACTGAAGACCTGTGCTCCAGAACTTGCCGCACCCCTAGCCAAGCTGTTCCAGTACAGCGACAATACTGGCATCTACCCGGCAATGTGGAAAATTGCCCAGGTATGTCCTGTACACAAATAGCAGGACAAATCCAACCCAGCCAATTACTGCCTCATCAGTCTACTCTCAATCATCAGTATAGTGATGGAAGATGTCATCGACGGGGCACTTGCTTTGCAATAACCTGTTCAGTGACGCTCAGTTGGGTTCCGCCAGGGCCATTCAGCTGCTGACGTCATTACAGCCTTGGTTCAAACAAGGACAAAAGAGCTGAACTCAAGAGGTGCGGTGAGAGTGTCTGCCCTTGACATCAAGGTAGCATTTGACTGAGTATGGCATCAAGGAGCCAGAGCAAAACTGGAGTCAATGGGAATCAAGAGGAAAACTCTCCACTGGTTGGAATCGTACCTAGCACAAAGGAAAATGGTTGTGATTGTTGGAGGTCAATCATCTCAGCTCCAGGACATTACTGCTGGAGTTCCTCAGGGTAGTATCCTCGGCCCAACCTTCTTCACTACTTCATCAGTGACCTTCCTTCAATCATAAGGTCAGAAGTGGGGATGTTCACTGATGATTGCAAAATTTAGCACCATTCGCGACTCCTCAGATACTGAAGAGGTCCATGTAGAAATGCAGCAAGACCTGGACAATATCCAGGCTTGGGCTGATAAGTGGCAAGTAACATTCACGCCACACAAGTACCAGGCAATGACCATCTCGAACTAGAGAGAATCTAACGATCTCCCATTTACATTCAACGGCATTACGATCGCTGAATCCCCCACTATCAACTTCCTGGGGGTTCCCATTGACCAGAAACTGAACTGGAGTAGCCTTATAAATAGTGTGACGACATGAGCTGGTCAGAGGATAGGAAGCATGCGGTGAGTAATTCACCTCCTGACTCCCCAAGCCTGTCCACCATTTACAAGGCACAAGTCTGGAGTGTGATGGAATACTATCCACTTGCCTGGATGGGTGCAGCTCCAACAACATTCAAGAAGCTCGACACCATCCAGGACAAAGCAACACGCTTGATTGGCACCACGTCCACAACATTCACTCCCTTCACCACTGACGAACAGTGGCAGCAGTGTGTACCATCTGCAAGATGCACTGCAACAATGCACCAAGGCTACTCAGGCAGCACCTTCCAAACCTACATCCTCTACTGCCTAGAAGGAGAAGGACAGCAGATGCATGGGAACACCACCACCTGAAAGTTCTCCTCCAAGCTACACATCATCCTGACTTGGAACGATATCGCCATTCCTTCACTGTCGCTGGGTTAAAATCCTGGAACTCCCTTCCTAATAGCACTGTGGGTGTACCTACCCCACATGGACAGCAGTGGTTCAAGAAGGAAGCTCACCACCACCTTCTCATGGGAAATTAGGGATGGACTATAAATGCTGGCCTGGCTGGCGACGTCCACATCCCATGAAACAAATAATTAAATACAATAACAGCTCATCTCAATTCCTAGTATTTCTAAATCCCACCAGTCCAACATAAGCTGAACAATTATTGCATGTTGTGATTGATGGTCTGGTCTGTAAACTGCACTGTATCACAGATTGCTGACATTTGCTAACTGGAAGTGAGAACTGCAAAATCGGGACAGTAGTTCACATAGTCTGTCAGTGTGAAAGAATCAGGCAATGTGAAGTAATAGAATTTGTCTGTAAATGTTACACTCATATTGCTTTATATTTTTATATTGAAAATAAAAGTAATCATTTCGTGAAAATAGTGACATGTTGTCCAAACTTTGGTAGCCAGTTGTTTTCGTCTTGCACTCAGCAGGGCAATCCACAAGAATACCAATTTAAAGGAAAACAACAACTTTCTTCTGTATGAGAAGAGAGTGCTGATTGGTTGGCAAGTGAACTCTGATTGGTCGAGGCATTGCCATTCAGAATGCACCACTTTATGGTAACTGACAGATAACTGCCCAGCTTTGTTTGAAATTTAAACCAGGCAGCTTGACTCTGATTGGTCAAGGCATTGCCCTGTGGAATGAGCCAGTGAATGGCTGTCACTTATTTTGTTCAGCTGAAACTGGCACAATATGTGTGCATGTTCTTTCTGTCTGCAAAGAACAGGGCCCTGTGTATTAATATACGTAGCTTACAGTACACACCAATGCACCACACTGCGAGCCCTACTGACAGTCTTAAATCAGTTGTCAGTGTAATTCTTAGCATACTGAGAATTATTTAGCAAATGTTGTCCTATTGTGGAATCACATCTCATGTTGGATACTGTGTTTTGAGTTTTGCAAGCACGGGTTGGTTGGGTAGGGCCCATTGCGAACAGCGGAAGGGACATGTTATTTGATACAATCCGCCAGTTTTGGGATGTACGGTCTAGAAACCTAGCATCACACTGGTATTGAAATTCATATATCACGTTACTTATTTGTGTGATAGGCAGGACGTCTCTTTTGCTTGACAGCAGCATCCTGTTAGTGGCGAACACCACACTTGTTGCTCCTGCATAGTAACAGCAGGAAACAGCGAGCTTCACCTGTTACTCAAATACTGGGGATATATTACCCTTCCAGGGTAATTTGAGGGAAACTGGGCACTTTTCAGGGCTCAAAATGACGTCCTTCAGCCCATTTATAAGTTTGTGTGATATACAGATATAAATGATCTGATCAGTGTAGCCATTGTAATGCAGGATGTCTTTGATTCGCCCTATTTCAGCATCAAGCTTGCATGGTGAGCAAATGGCTCAGCCCTATTTATGAGGTTTTCGATAAGACTCCGTGGTTATGGAGGGAGGGAGGGAGGGAGGTGGTTACGGAGGGAGGGAGGTGGTTACGGACGGAGGGAGGGAGGTGGTTACGGAGGGAGGAAGGAGGTTGGGACAGGTGAGAACACATCAGGATTTAGAAACAAGGATGAGTATTTTGAAATAAAAACAAGAAATGCTGGAACCACTCAGCAGGTCTGAGGATTTTGAGGTTGAGTTGTTGCTGGACCAGGAGCCAATGTCGGTCAGTGATTGGTTGCCGAAAAGGGAAATCTTATAGCTCATGGAACTGCAAGAATCCCAACGCGTGCATTGACCTGGGAAGGTAGGTTTGCGATAGACCGTGGTAGAAAACCCCTTAGCAGATTTCTCAAGTAGTACATCAAGGAAAGGGAACTCATTTGACTGCTCCATTCCAAAGGTGAATTTGAGTGTAGGATGGAGCCCATGAAGACGTGCAAGGAAATTATTTCATGCAGCTGTGGGTTCAAATATAGCAAACGTATCATCTCCATATTGGAAATATGCAAGAGGTCGGAGGTTAGGTGTCATTCCCTTAAAAACAGGTTTGTCATGGAATCCAACAAAGATGTTTGTGAGAGCTGGGCCTCGAGGGGATCCCATGGCAACACCAGCGATACATGGTGTCAATAAAACTGAACTCAACTGTGCAAGTTGCCGAGTTCATAAGTTCAATGAATACGGATTCACACAATTGTGACGGGTCGAGATTGCCATGATATAGCACTGCAGTGCAAATATCTATGGCTTCCTTAAGTGGTACATTGTTGAATCGGCTAGCAATGTCAAATGAACACATGGACACGGCATTGCTATCGATATGCAAGTCCTGTATGGTCTTCACAAATGTGAAGGAATCCTTCACTGTGTATCTGGAGAACTTGCTCAAAAACTGGTTGTAACAATTTGCCCAACCATTTGGCAAATTCATTTCAGGATACTATTTACATTGCTTCAAATAAAGAAAACACAACGACACAAAGAATTGAGCACAACGCTGAAAGTTTCACAGCAAATAGTCAAATGGGAAAAGGATGAAATACAGTAAGAAAAAGCCTAAAATACTGAAAACACTCAGCCAGTCCAGAAACAACTGTGGAGAAGAGAAGCTCGGGTTAATGGTCCAGTTCTGTGACCCTTCTATAGACCTGAAACATTGCTCCTACCTTCCTCTCTCCACAGATACTACTGGAACTGCTGAGTGTTTCCAGAATCTTCTGTTATTATTCAGATTTCCAGTGTGCAGTATTTCTCTTTTTGAAAATAAAATATTCCCTGAGAGGAATGGAACTTTACATAAAAAATAGGAGTGGGCCATTTGGCCCATCGAAATAGCTCTGCCATTCAATAAGATCACAGCTGATCTCCTACATCAACTCCATCTTACCACACTAGCACAGATCCCTTGATTCCCTTAGTATCCAAAAACCTATCAATCTCTCTCTTGGATATACCCAATGATTGAGCATCCACAGCTCTAGAGTCATAGAGAGATACAGCACTGAAACAGGCCCTTCAGCCCACCGAGTCTGTGCCGACCAACAATCACCCATTTATACTAATACTACATTCATCCCATATTCCCTACCACATTCCCACCATTCTCCTACCACCTATCTACACTAGGGGCAATTTACAATGGCCAATTTACCTATCAACCTGCAAGTCTTTGGCTGTGGGAGGAAACTGGAGCACCCGGCGGAAACCCACGCGGTCACAGAGAGAACTTGCAAACTCTGCACAGGCAATACCCTGAACGGAACCGAGGTCACTGGAGCTGTGAGGCCGCGGTGCTAACCACCGTGCGTAGAGAATTCCAAAGATTCACAATGCTTTGAGTGTAAAAAAATTCTCCTCTTCTCAGTCCTAAATTATTGAGCCATTTATACTGAGACTGTGATCCCTAGTTCAAGATTCCCCAGCCAGAGGAAACATCCTCCCAGCATTTACCCTGTTAAATCCCTTAAGATTTTTAGGTGCCAGTAAGATTACCTCTCACTCTTCGAAATTCTGAGGAATATTTTTTTTTATTTCCAAAATATACTTTATTCATAAAAATCTGTAAAAATTACATTGTAAACAGTTTCCAAACAGCACCAAAAAATACAAACATTGCAAGGGAGATCAGTTTCCTTCAATACTGTCATGTGTTTCTTCACAACCCTTCCGTTTCACAATTGTCATGCCAATTACAGTTTTACACATACAGCAAATTAAAATATTAACGATACAGTTCGAGGGGTTTCCCATGGATCCAGCCCCTCAGTTCAGCTTGGTGGGGGGGACCTTACATTGTGGTCTTTGCCCATTGAGCCTTTGCTGCGGCTGCCCCAAGCTTTAGTGCATCCCTCAGCACGTAGTCCTGGACCTTGGAATGTGCCAGTCCTCAACATTCGGTGGTGGACAACTCTTTGCGCTGGAAGACCAGCAAGTTTCGGGCAGACCAAAGGGCGTCTTTCACCGAATTGATAGTCCTTCAGCAGCAGTTGATGTTTGTCTCGGTGTGCGTCCCTGGGAACAGCCTGTAGAGCACAGACTCCTGTGTTACAGAGCTGCTTGGGATGAACCTCGACAAAAACCACTGCATCTCTTTCCACACCTGCTTTGCGAAAACACATTCCAGGAGGAGGTGGGCGACCGTCTCTTCCCCAACACAGCCACCGCGGCGGCACTGTGCGGAGGGGGCGAGACGTCGGGTGTGCATGAAGGATCTGATGGGGAGGGCGGAGGGCCCTTCTCACCACCAGCCAAGCTACGTCTTGGTGCTTGTTTGAAAGTTCTGGTGATGAGGCATTCCGCCAAATGACTTTGACGGTCTGCTCAGGGAACCATGCGACAGGATCCACCGTCTCCTTTTCCCGTAGGGCCTTGAGGACATTCCGTGCAGACCACTGCCTGATGGACCGGTGGTCAAAGGTGTTTTCCCGCAGAAACTGCTCCACGAAGGATAGGTGGTACGGCACGGTCCAACTGCATGGAGCGTTCCGCGGCAATGTGGCCATGCCCATCCTTCACAACACCAGGGACAGATAGAACCTCAGCACGTAGTGACACTTGGAGTTTGCGTCCTGGGGATCTACACACAGCTTGATGCAGCCGCACACAAAGGTGGTCATCAGGATGAGGGCCACGTTGGGTACATTTTTCCCGCCCTTGTCCAGAGATTTGAACATCGTGTCCCTCCGGACCCGGTCCATTTTAGATCCCCAGATGAAGCAGAAAATGGCTCGGGTGACTGCCACAGCGCAGGAGTGGGGTATGGGCCAGACCTGCGCCATGTAGAGCAACAACGTGAGCGCCTCGCACCTGATGACCAGGTTCTTACCCACAATGGAGAGAGATCGCTGCCCCCACATACCCAACTTTTGTCGTACCTTGGCTACTCGCTCCTCCCATGTTTTGGTGCACGCCCCGGCCCTTCCGAACCATATCCCCAGCACCTTCAGGTAATCTGACCTGACGGTGAAGGGGACAAAGGATTGGTCAGCCCAGTTCCCAAAGAACATGGCCTCGCTCTTGCCGTGGTTAACTTTGGCTCCCGAGGCCAGTTCGAACTGGTCGCAGATGCTCATCAGTCTGCGCACGGACAGCGGATCCGAGCAGAAGACGGCAACATCATCCATGTACAGGGAGGTTTTGACCTGAGTGCCTCCGCTGCCTGGGATTGTCAACCCTCTTATGCTCACATCCTTCCTAATAGACTCAGCAAAGGGTTCAATAAAGCAAACAAACAAGACCGGGGATAGAGGACAGCCCTGTCTGACTCCAGATTTGATCGGGAAACTTTCCGATTCCCACCCATTGATTGAGACTGCGCTACTGATGTTTGTGTAGAGCAGTTGGATCCAATTGCAGATTCCCTCCCCAAACCCCATTTTGGAAAGCACGTCAATCATGTCGGTGTGCGATATCCTGTCAAAAGCCTTCTCCTGGTCCGGGCTGATGAGGCAGGTGTCCACCCTTCTGTCCCGTACGTAGGCGATCGTATCCCTGAGTAGTGCGAGACTATCAGAGATCTTCCTGCCGGGCACAGTACAGGTCTGATCGGGGTGAATCACCAACTCCAGAGCAGACTTGACTCGACTGGCTATGACTTTGGACAGAATCTTGTAGTCACATTAAGCAGTGAGATGGGCCGCCAATTTCGGATTTCTGTCCACTCCCCCTTCCGCTTGTAAATGAGGGTGATGATGCCTTTCCTCATGGATTCTGACATGCTGCCGGCCAGGAGCATACTCTCGTATACTTCCAGCAGGTCCGGGCCGACCCAGTCCCACAGGGCCGAGTCCGAGGAATATCGGCCTTGTCGACTCAATCTCTTCTCAAAGGACAATTCCCTCATCCCAGGAAGCAATCGAGTGACACTTTGTTAAACTTCCTTTAAGGCAAGTATGTCCTTCGTTAGGTAAAGGGAACCAAAACTGTACACAGTGCTCCAGGTGTGATCTCACCAAGGCTCTGTCTAATTGCAGTCAAACTTCTTTATTCTTATAAAAACTCTTCACAATGTTGAACACAACTATTAACTACCTCATTAACATCTCTGCTCGAAGAAGAAGGACCCCAGCTTCACACACCCCAGACCCCTATTCTTTCCACATTAGCTGAATTCGTGCATCTCTGATACCATTCAAGTAAATCTCCTCTGTGCCCTCTCTGAGGCCTTGACATTCCTGCTAAAGTGTGGAACATGGAATTAGACACAATGCTCGAGCTGAGGCCTATAACCAGTGAGATTTATAAAGGTTCAGCCTCAATTCCTTGTCTGTGTCCCGTACTCCCATTTCTGGTTTCTGACTCAAAGTCGGCTCAAAGCTGTTGAAACTGCCTGAAGAAACATTTCCACCCAACAAAGCGCTCGGAATGTGAGAAGGGACAAATTGAGTGACCAAGTACATCAACTCCAAGTAAAACTCCACCATGTAGTGAAAACACTCGAAACACAACGGCTCTTTTAAGAGCCACCCACAATCTGTCTGAAAAAGCTGCACCAACATCTCTCTAGAATTGGTTTATTTCATTGGTTTTAATGCTAAGTAACTCTCTTGAACTTTGTCTATGTTTTCTGTTTCAATCTGGTATGGAGATTCTGGGAAGATGAGTTTCACTGCCTGGGAGGATCTTTGTGGTTTTCCTGCAGAATGCAGCATCAGTGAAGCGGTCACTTGCACTGAGCAGGTCAAGCGCAAGATGTAACCATGTGGTGTCCGCTCTGAAACTGGAGGGCTGCATTCCCTGTGGATTCGGCAGTCGAAAAACTCGACCGTTTCTCTCAAACACAAAACAAAGTCTCTTTTCAGAGTCACCCACCGCCTCATAGGGACAGCAGTGACCTGGGAACGGGAGCTGGGGTGTGTTTTATGCCGGACATAACAGTTAATGATTTATGTTGTGCTCTGGTTATATTCCAATCTCTGAATTGAGCCTTTCCACCGCACCAGGGTTATGGGGAGAGTTTTCATCGTTTCTTTTCCAAACGTACAGACGATGTTATAAAGTTGCTGATTTACCCAGATGGCGGATTCTCCCCTCACAGTGAAAAGTAACATCACACCTTCACATCTGCCCATTGTTTTATAATTGAATAATTAGTCAAATGGAATTATTTGTGATGTTATTTCCCCCGAGACGGTGTTTCCTGCAGTGAAACTGATCAGTTTCAGCTCAGTCATTCAGGGACCTGGAATTCCTGCAGTTTGAACCTGCTGTCACCCCAGCCCACTTCTGATTGGTCACCCTCTTCTCATAAAGTCAGTGACAGCACTTTTTATTTATTTCCAAAATATACTTTATTAATAAAAATCTGCAAAAATTACATTGCCAAACAGTTTCAAACAGCACCAAAAAATACAAACATTGCAAGGGAGATCAGTTTCCTTCTATACTATCATGAGTTTCTTCACAACCCTTCCATTTCACTATTGTCATGCCAATTACAGTTTCACATTTACAGCAAATGAAAATATCAACGATACAGTTCGAGGGGTTTCCCATGGATCCAGCCCCTCAGTTCAGCTTGGTGGGGGTCCTTACACTGTGGTCTTTCCCCATTGAGCCTTTGCTGCGGCTGCCCCAAGCTTTAGTGTGTCCCTCAGCACGTAGTCCTGGACCTTGGAATGTGCCAGTCTGCAACATTCGGTGGTAGACAACTCTTTGCGCTGGAAGACCAGCAAGTTTCGGGCAGACCAAAGGGCGTCTTTCACCGAATTGATAGTCCTCCAGCAGCAGTTGATGTTTGTCTCGGTGTGCGTCCCTGGGAACAGCCCGGAGAGCACAGACTCCTGTGTTACAGAGCTGCTTGGGATGAACCTCGACAAAAACCACTGCATCTCTTTCCACATGAGGCGGCCATTCGCCCCATCAAGTCCATGTCGGGTTTCCAATCTGTTCAGTCCTTGACTCGATCCCCAAATCCCTGCATAACCCCTTTGGGTCAAAATGACCGTGGCAGAACTCGAACCTACAATCTTCCGAAAAACCTCATAAAATACACTGAAGTCAAACGCCTTATTCATTATGCCACACGGCCATTAGATAAAATGAATGATCCAATCGGAGAACCTCGAAGCACAAAATACAAAAATTCATTGGCTGAACCTGTCAACCTGGCAGAATATTTGAATTCGTGAAAGCTGCCAATTTCACTGTGGAAAAGAAGTGATCGACTGGAAAAGTACATAAAAATCTATTTTCCCGTAGCGGTTTAAATAAACTTTTAAAACACAATTTTGCTTTTACCGACTCAAATTGCTGGTGCTATTTTATGAACAGCTTTATTTTGCCAATTTTTGTCAACTTCTTATCCGTAATTGACAGGAAAACACTCCGTTCAGCAATCTTTCACGTGAAAAATAACTCAAACTCGGTGTGGAAGTAATAAATTACAGACTATTGGTAATTCCCCTTCACACGGGCTTCAGGGGGACAGTGAGAAGCCACTGAAATAGTTGCTTCATCCTTTTAAAAGGTTCCCATTCTGTCCTGTTACTGACATGTTGGAATCAGATTTGTATTTAACAACATATTTCTGTGAAAGCAAAATCCTCAACGGACCAGCTGGGAATCTGGGAATCACTGTAGTAAAATAAAAGGCTTTTGATTGAGAAGACGGGACCTTCTCACCAGCAGCCGGGTTACATTCCCCTCACATCCTTATTCAGTGAGCAGCTCTTTCCCTCGAGAAATAGACAGCAGCAGTTGGAAGTTCAGTGAAAGGATCAGTTCATTGAGACAAGTTTCTGACTGACAGGTGGTGCTGAATATTAATACAAGAAGGTCCTGGAATGGGAAACAAGTGTCCAGAGTGGGGTCTGAAATCAGGACAGGGAAATGGCCAGCACTGACACAGATCATTTCATTATTACATTGATATCTGACTGTCTATAAGGAGAAGCGAGTTAAACACATGATGGTGAAAGGAATGGAAGATGACGCTGGTTGTTCTAGATGAAGAGGGATAGACAGAGGTGTGGGTACAGCAGACTTCAGACAGTAATCAGCCCTTTCAGATACTGTGGGTGGATCTGAAAAGAGCCTTTGGGTATTTGATAAACTCCTGGCAGATTGACTTGGTTTTGGTGCCCGGAGCGCTGGTTTTCTTGGGCAGCAACACGGACTGGATATTCGGCAGCACCCTGTCCTCAGTGTCCTGGAATCAAAAGCAAGTGTCCAGAGTGGGGCCTGAAATCAGGATGGGGGAAAAAGCTCCTTGTTTAAAAACCCTCAAATAGCTACCTTGCAATTGGTCAGGTTACTAATGTTTTAGTTAGTGTAATTTATAATAATTACTAATTAGAAAGTGCTGTTTGGACAGAGTGTAAAGCTGTGAGTTGATGTGTGAGGGACTTCACTGACTAGGGGAAGGAGGTGCTGTTTGGTCTCTTTTCTTTTCTGCTTTTTCTGCCTCCATGGTACAGGGGAAGAAGCTGATTGATGAGTAACTGGCAAATTAATCTACTTATTACACTTATTACACGAGCAATAATGAGTTTGTAAAGCTAAGTTATGGCAGGGCAGCTCGGCCAAGTGGAATGTGCCTCCTGTGGGATGTGGGAAGTCATGGATGCACCATGTGTCCTTGACAAACACATCTGCAGGAAGTGTCACCAGCTGCAGAAGCTTGAGCTCCAGGTTTCAGAACTCGAGCAGCAAATGGAGTCAGTGTTGTGCATCCGCAAGGCAGAGAACTACGTGGATAGGACTTTTCAGCAGGTTGTCACCTCGGAGTTGAAGAGAGCACACGCTGAGAGGGATTGGGAGTTTGCCAGACAGACAAGAAGGTCAAGGCAGGTAGCGCAGGAGTCCCTGGAGGGCATCCCACTTTCTAACTGGTATTCAGTTCTGAGTACTGATGGGAGAGAGGGTTCCTCTGGAGAGTGCAGTGAGAGTCATGACCAGAACTCCATGGGTGGCTCAGCTGTGCAGGGAGGGAGGAGAAAATACAAGCGAGCAATACTGGTAGGGGATTGTATAGTTCGGGGAACAGGTAGGTATTTCAGTGCTCGCAAACCAGGTTTCCTCCTTGGTGCAAGGATCATGGATATCACTGAGTGGCTACAGAGCATTCTGGAGGGCAAGGATGCACAGCCAGAGGTCGTGGTCCACATTGGCACCAACGATATAGGAAGAAAGAGGGATGAGATCCTTCAGGCTGAGTTTAGGGAGTTAGGAAAGAGATTAACAAACAGGACCTCAAAGGTAGTAATCTCCAAATTACTCCCAAGGCCACATGCTAGTGAGTATAGAAATAGGAGAATACACGAGATGAATGCATGGCTGGAGAGATGGTGCAGGAAGGAGGGCTTCCGATTTCTGGGGCATTGGGACCAGTTCTGGGGAAGGTAGGACCTATATAAGTCGAACGGTCTACACCTGAACAGGACCGGGATGAATATCCTTGCAGGTGCTGTTGGGGATTGTTTAAACTAATTTGGCAGCTTGATGGGAACCTGAGGGCAGTTTCAGACAGGGCAATTTCAGGGCAGGGAACGGGAGGCAGAAAATTAGCGAATGACTCTGAAAGACAGAAGAAGCAAAGTTTAAAAAGTGTGCAGCAGAGGAATTTGGCATTGTTAAAGGATATTTATTTATTTAAAGAGGCAACTTGATTGAAACATATCAGATCCTGAGGAGTGTTGAGAGAGTGGATGTGGAAAGGATGTTTCCCCTTGTGGGAGAATCTGGAATTAGGAGTCACTGTTAAAAAATAAGGGGTCACCCATTTAAGACAGAGATGAGGAGAATTTTTTTCCCTCAGAGGGTGGTGAGTTTTTGGAACTCTCTTCCTCAATAGGCGGTGGAAGCAGAGACTTTGAATATTTTTAAGGCAGAGGGACATCGATTCTTGATAAGCAAAGGGGTGAAAGGTTATCGGGGGTAGGCGGGAATGTGGAGTAATCAGTTCAGCCGTGAACTTATTGAATGGGGAAGCAGGGTCCAGGGGTCGAATGGCCGACTCCTGCTCCTAATTTTTATACTTGTATGTATATTCATATAGTAAATAAAGCTGATGAGATGAGGGCACAGATAGACACATAGAACAATACAGCACAGGAACAGACCATTCGGCCCTCCAAGCCTGCGCTGATAAAGTAACATCACACTTTTTATTTTTATTTAGAGATACAGCACTGAAACAGGCCCTTTGGCCCACTGAGTCTGTGCTGACCAACAACCACCCATTTATACTAACCCTACAGTAATCCCATATTCCCTACCACCTACTTACACTAGGCGCAATTTACAATGGCCAATTTACCTATCAACCTGCAAGTCTTTGGCTGTGGGAGGAAACCGGAGCACCCGACGAAAACCCACAGGGAGAACTTGCAAACTCCACACAGGCAGTACCCAGAATCGAACCCGGGTTCCTGGAGTTGTGGTGCTAACCACTGCGCCATTGTGCCCACACATGGTAACACAATATCATTGCAATAAGGGAAACTTGGCTTAAAGAGGGCAAGAATGGCAGCTCAACATCTCTGGGTATAGAGTTTTCATGTGGCATAGGGATAAAAAAGGTGGGAGTGCAGCATTATTAGTTAAGGAAGGCATACAGCTTTGAGGAGGGATTATATGCTAAATGAATCATCAAATGAGGCCATATGGGTGGAGCTCAGAAATAAAAAAGGGGCAGCCACACTACTAGGAGTGTACTGTAGACCCCCAAATAGTGAGAGAGAGATAGAAGAACAAATATGTCGGCAAATTGCTGAGTGCAAAACTATAGGGAAATAATAGTTGGGGATTTCAACTATCCCAATATCAACTGGGGTACAAACAGTGTGAAGGGCACAGAGGGCACAAAATTCTTGAACTGCATTCAAGAGAACTTTAATAGCCAGCACATCACAAGCCCAATGAGAGGAGGCACAATTCTAGATGTAGTCTTCAGTAATGAAGCTGGGCAAGTAGCAGTGGGTGACCATTTTGGAGATAGCTTTTTTTTATTCATTCATGGGATTTTGGGCATCGCTGGCCAGGTCAGCATTTATTACCCATCCCTAATTGCCCTTGGGAAGGTGGTGGTGAGCTGCCTTCTTGAACCACTGCAGTCCATTTGGGATAGGTGCACCCACACTGCTATTCAGAATGGAGTTCCAGGATTTTGACCCAGTGACAGTGAAGGATCAGCGATATAGTTCCAAGTCAGGATGGTGTATGTCATGGTGGGGAACTTGCAGGTGGTGGTGTTCCCATGCATTTTCTGCCCTTGTACTTCTAGTTGGTAGAGGTCACAGGTTTGGAAGGTGCTGTTCAAGGAGCCTTGGTGCATTGCTGCAGTGCATCTTGTAGATGGTACACACTGCTGCCACTGTGCGTCAGTGGTAGAGGGAGTGACTGTTTGTAGATGGGGTGCCAATCAAGTGGGCTGCTTTGTCCTGGATGGTGTTGAGCTTCTTGAGTGTTGTTGGAGCTGCACCTATCCAGGCAAGTGGAGACTATTCCAACACACTCCTGACTTGTGCCTTGTAGATGGTGGACAGGCTTTGGGGAGTCAGGAGGTGAGTTACTCGCCTCAGGATTCCTAGCCTCTGACCTGCTCTTGTAGCCACGGTATTTATATGGCTACTCCAGTTCAGCTTCTGGTCAATGGTGCCCCTAGGATGTTGATAGTGGGGGATTCAGCAATGGTAATGCCATTGAATGTCAAGGGGAGTTAGTTCGATTCTCTCTTGTTGGTGATGGTCAATGCCTGGCACTTGTGCGGCCCGAATGTTACTTGCCGCTTATCAGCCCAATCCTGGATATTGTCCATGTCTTGCTGCATTTCTACACAGACTGCTTCAGTATCTGAGGAGTCATGAATGGTGCTGAACATTGTGCAATCATCAGCGAACATCCCCACTTCTGACCTTCTGATTGAAGGAAGGTCATTGATGAAGCAGCTGAAGATGGTTGGGCTGAGGACATTACCCTGAGGAGCGCCTGCAGTGATGTCCTGGAGCTCAGATGATTGACCTCCAACAACCACAACCATCTTCCTTTGCGCTAGGTATGACTCCAGCCAGTGGAGGGTTTTCCCATTGACCTCAGTTTTGCTCGGGCTCCTTGATGCCATACTCGGTCAAATACTGCCTTGATGTCAAAGGCAATCACTCACACCTCACCTCTTTTGTCCATGTTTGAACCAAGGCTGTCATGAGGTCAGGAGCTGAGTGGCCCTGGCAGAACCCAAACTGAGTGTCACTGAGGCAGGTTATTGCTAAGCGAATGCCGCTTGATGGCACCTTCCATCATTTTACTGATGATTGAGAGTAGACTGATGGGGCCTAAAGTGATGGAAGGTGTCATCAACATTGCCATCAAGCAGCACTAGCAGATAAGTCCTTTAGGATTCGGCCAGTAGAGATGATCCCGAGCCACTCTTGGTGATGGACATTGAAGTCCCCCACCCAGAGTACATTCTGTGCTCTTGCCACCCTCAGTGCTTCCTCCAAGTGCTGTTCAACATGGAGGAGTACTGACTCATCAGCTGAGGGAGGGCAGTAGGTGATAATCAGCAGGAGGTTTCCTTGTCCATTGTTTGATCTGATGCCATGAGACCTCATGGGGTCCAGAGTCGATGTTGAGGACTTCTAGGGCAATTCCCTTTCTACTGACACCTCTGGTGAGTCTGTCCTGCCCGTGGGACAGGACATACCCAGGGATGGTGATGGCAGTGTCTGCGACATTGCCTGTAAGGTATGATTCTGTGAGTATGACTATGTCAGGCTGTTGCTCTCCCAACTTAACACAAGCCACCAGATGTTACTAAGGAGGACTTTGCAGGGTCGACAGCGCTGGGTTTGCCATTGTCATTTCTGGTGCTCAGGTCGACGCCGGGTGGTCCGTCTGCTTTCATTCCTTTTTAATGACTTCGTAGTGTTTAGTTTCAACTGAGTGGCTCGCTCGGCCATTTCAGAGGGCATGTAAGAGTCAACCACATTGCTGTGGGTCTGCAGTCGCATGCAGGCCAGACAAGAACAGCAGATTTCCTTCCCTAAAGGGAATTAGTAAACCAGATGGGTTTTTACAACCATCAACAATGGTTTCATGGCCATCATTAGACTTGCTTTTTAATTGCAGATTTATTATTTGGATTTAAATTTCAATGGTGGGATTTGAACCCACGTCCGCTGAGCAATACCCTAGGTGTCTGGGTTACTAATCCGCTGACAAGTCTACTGACAAGACCACTACGCCACCACCACCCCGAGTGACCATGCTGCAATTAGTTTTGGCATAATCATGTAAAAGGACAAAGATACAACAGAAGTAAAAGATTTAAATTGGGGGAAGGCAAATTTTACAAAACTGAGAGGTGACTTGGTGGATGTGGACTGGATACAACTACTTGAAGGAAACCCCAAAGATGTTCTATCAGTACATTAAGAGCAAGAGGATAACTAAGGAAAGGGTACGGCCGATCAGAGATGTACAAGGGAACGTATGAGTGGATGCAGAAGATGTGTGTGGGGTTCTTAATGAGTTTTTGTCTCTGCCTTCACAAAGGAGAGGGATGATGCAGACAATGAAGAGGAGTGTGAAATATTAGATACGATAAGCATAATGAGAGTGGAAGTACTAGAGAGTCTGACATCCTTCAAAATGAATAAATCACCAGGGCCGGATGATTTGCATCTGAGGTTGTTACAGGAAGCCAGGGAGGAAATAGTGGATGCGCTGAGGATCATCTTCAAATCCTCACTGGATATGGGGGAGGTGCTGGAGGATTGGAGGTCTGCGAACGTTGTACTATTATTTAAAAAGGATGTGAGGGATAGGCCAAATAATTATAGGCCGGTCAGTCTGGCCTCGGTGGTGGGTAAATTATTAGAATCAATTCTGAGGGACAGGATAAACTGCCACTTAGATAGGCACGGATTAATCAGGGATAGTCAGCATGGATTTGTTAAGGGAAGGTCATGTCTCACTAACTTGATTGAGTTTTTTGAGGAAGTAACAAGAAACATTGATGAGGATAGTGTGGTGGATGTGGTCTGCATGGATTTTAGTAAGGTCCCACATGGCAGACTGGTCAGTAAAATGAAAGCCCATGGAATACAGAGGAATGTGGCAGGTTGGATCCAAAATTGACTCAGTGACAGGAAACAAAGGATAGTTATCGACGGATGTTTTTGCGAATGGAAAGCAGTTTCCAGTGTCATTCCACAGGGCTCAGTGTTGGGTCCCTTGCTGTTTGTGGTATATATTAATGATTTGGAATTAAATGTGGGAGCTATGATTGGGAAATTTGCTGATGACACAAAAATTGGCCGTGTAATTGATAGTGAGGAGGATAGCTGTAGACATCAGAATGATATGAATGGATTGGTTGAGTGGGCGGAAAAATGGCAAATGGAATTCAATCTGGAGAAGTGTGAGGGAATGCATTTGGGGAGGGCAAACAAAGCAAGGGAATACACAATAAATGGGAAGATATTGACAGGGGTAGAAGAAGTGAGAGACTTTGGAGTGCATGTCCACAGGTCCTTGAAAGTGGCAGGACAGGTAGATAGAGTGGTGAAGAAGGCATATAGAATGCTTTCCTTTATTGGCCAAGGTATAGAATAGAAAAGCAGGGATGTAGTGCTAGAACTGTATAAAATGGCGGTTAGGCCACAGCTGGAGTATTGCGTACAGTTCTGTCACCACATTACAGAAAGGCCATAATTGCTCTGGAGACAGTACAGAGGAGATTTACAAGAACGTTGCCAGGGCTTGAAAGTTGCAGCTATGAGCAAATATTGGAGCGGCTCGGGTTGTTTTCCTTAGAACAGAGGAGTCTGAGGGGTGACTTGAATGAGGTGTACAAAATTATGAGGCGCCCAGACAGAGTGGACAGTCAGGACCTGTTTCCCCTGGTGGGGAGGTCAGTTACCAGGGGCACAGATTTAAGGTGATTGGTAGAAGGATTAGAGGGGACATGAGGGGAAACGTTTTTACCCAGAGGGTGGTGGGTGCCTGGAATTCGCTGACAGGAATGGTGGTGGAGGCAGAAACCCTCAACTCATTTAAAAATACCTGGACATGCACCTGAAGTGCTGTAACCTGCAAGTCTACGGATCAGGTGCTGGAAGGTGGGAATAGATTGGGTGGCTAGTTTTTTCGGCCAGAGCAAACGCGATGGGCTGAATGGACTCCTTCTGTGCCCTAATTTTTCTCTGATTCTATGGAAATTGCCAGCACTGACACAGATCATTTCATTAGTACATTGATATTGGACTGACTATAAGGAGAAGCTAGTTAAACACATAATGGTGAAAGGAATGGAAGATAGCATTGGTTGTTCCAGATGAAGAGGGATAGACAGAGGTCTGGGTACAGCAGACTTCAGACAGTAATCAGCCCTTTCAGATACTGTGGGTGGCTCTGAAAAGAGCCTTTGCGTATTTGAAAAAATTCTGGCAGATTGACTTGGTTTTGGTGCCGGAGCGCTGGTTTTCTTGGGCAGCAACACGGCCTGGATATTAGGCAGCACCCTACCCTGAATGATGGTCACCCCTCCCAGCAGCTTGTTGAGCTCCTCATCATTGAGGACGGCCAGCTGTAGGTGGCTGGGGATGATGCACGTCTTCTTGTTGTCCCGGGCCGCGTTACCGCCCAGCTCGAGGATTTCAGCGGTCAGAATCTCGAGCACAGCAGCCAGATAGACCTGGGCTCTGGCACCCACACGCTCAGCATAGTTACCCTTTCTCAGGAGCCTGTGAACACGGCCCACCGGGAACTGCAGTCCAGCCCGGGAGGAGCGAGACTTGGCCTTGGACCGAGCTTTCCCGTTGGTCTTTCCTCTTCCAGACATTTCCACAATCTCACAAACACTTTCACAATGAATGGATAATTTCGTCAGCATTAAACATACACATGGGGTAGTCAGGATGGTCGAGCAGTCTGAGACGGTTCATTCAGATCACAATTCTCTCTGCAGGGGTGGGTTCAAATTCCCCTTCTGATAAGTTGTGTTTTGACATGACGAGAGGTATTTGGGAGCAGCGATGAAGAACAAACAGAGATCATGAAAGAATATTGACAAGCAAAATCAAAACAAATCCAAAGATGTTTCATCAATACATTGCAGTCAGAGGCAACTGAGGAAAGAGTAGGGCCCATCAAAGACCTAAAAATGTAACCTATGTGTCAGTGTGGAAGATGTTGGTATGTTTATTAATGAATATTTTACTGTCTTCACAAATGAGGGGGTGATGCAGATATTGTAATTAAGGAGAAGGAGTGTGAAGTATTGGACATGATAAACTGAGGGAGAGAAGAAGTATAAATGGGATTAACATCCTTGAAAGTGGATAAATCATCAGGGCCGGATGAAATGTACCCCAGGCTGTTAAAAGAAGTCAGGAAGGAAATAGTGGAAGGTCTGACCATCAGTTTCCAATCCCTCACTGGATACGGGTGTGATGTCAGAGGATTGGAGGTCTCGTAACACTGCAATAAAAGCAAAATTCTGCAGATGCTGCAAATCTGAAATAAAAGCTAGTTGCATTGGAAATACACAGCAGGTCTGGCAGCAACTGTGGAGAAAGAAGCAAAGTTAACGTTTCTGTTCTGATGAAAGGTCACTGACCTGAAATGTTAACTTTGTTTCTCTCTCCACAGATGCTGCCAGACCTGCTGTGTATGTCCAGCACTTTCTGTTTTTATTGCTAACATTGCACCATTGTTGAAAAAGGAAGCGAGGGAACAATTAAAGGCCAGTCAGCCTAACCGCAATAGTGGGCGAATTATTGGAATTAATTCTGAGAGACAGGATAAACTGTCACTTAGAAAGGCACAGATTAATCAAGTACCGTCAGCATGGATTTGTTCAGGGAAGCTCCTGTCTGACGAACTTGATTGAATGTTTTTGAAGAAGTAACAAGGAGGATTGATGAGGATAGTGCAGTTGATCAGATCCACATGGATTTTAGCAAGACTTTTGACAAGGTCCCACATGGCAAACTGGTTAAAAAAAATAAAAGCACATGGGATCCAGGGGAGTGTAGCAAGCTGGACACAAAATTGGTTCAGTGGCAGGAAACAAAAAGGAATTGGTTACAGGTGTTTTTGCAACTGGAGGACTGTTTCCAGTGGTGTTCCACAGGGCTCACAACTAGGTCCCCTGCTTTTTGTGGTATATATTAATGATATGGACATAAATGTAGAGGGCACAATCAAGATGTTTGCAGATGACACAGAAATTGTCCGTGTTGTTGATAGGGAGGAGGATAGCTGTACACTGCAGGAAGATATCAATAGACTGGTCAGGTGGGCAGAAAAGTGGTAAATGGAATTCAAATTGGACAAGTGTGAGGTGATGCATTTGGGAGGTCAAAAAAGGCAAAGGAATACACAATTAATGGGAGAACACTGAACGGTGCAGAGGAAGTGAGGGACGTTGGAGTGAATGTCCACAGATCCCTGAAGTAGCAGTACAGGTCAATAAGGTGGTTCAGCAGGTATATGGAATCCTTTCCTTTATTAACTGAGGTATAAAGTAAAAGGGTGACCTGGTATGCATGTCAATAAGTCACTGACAGCTAACATGCAGGTGCAGCAAGCAATTAGAAAGGCTAATAGTATGTTAGCCTTTATCACAAGAGGATTTGAGTACAGGATTAGTGAATTCTTGCTTCAAATGTATAGAACCTTGGTTAGACCGTACTTGGAGTACTGTGTGCAGTTTTGGTCTCCTTACCTTAGGAAGGATATTATTGTCATGGAGGGGGTTCAACGAAGGTTCATCAGACTTGTTCCTGGGATGGTGGGACTGTTCTATGAAGAGAGATTGGGGAACTGGGACTGTATTCTCTAGAGTTTCGAAGAATGAGAGGTGATCTCATTGAAACCTACAAAATACTTAAAGGACAGTCAGGGTAGATGCAGCTAAGATGTTTCCCCTGGTTGGGGAGTCGAGAACCAGGGGACGCATTTTCAAAATAAGGGGGAAGCCACTTAGGACGGAGATGAGGAGAAATGTTGTTCCTCAGAGGGTTGTAAATCTTTGGAATTCTTTACCCCAGAGGGCTGTGGAAGCTCAGTCATTGACTATGTTTAAAGCAGAGATTGACAGATTTCTAAATACAAATGACATAAGGGAATATGACGAAAGTGTGGGGAAAAGGACATTGAAGTGGATGATCAGCCATGATCATATTGAATGGCGGGGCAGACTCGATGGGCTGAATGGCCGACTCCTGTTCCTATGTTCCGAACCCCACATGATCAGCGAGGCACAGCCTCAGACCGACTTGTCGGGTGGTGTAAACAGATATCACTGCTTCTGATCTTCACCAGAACAGAGAGTGAGATGTAACATTGATCATCAAACAGACTGTGAGAGAATGCAACAGAATAAAACACATGGAGAGACACTGTGGAATAACAAATAGATTAGATTGGAATGTTGAATTCTGATTGGAATGGATAAAACACCAGAAACAACAGATTAAATTGGGATTCTCATCACTATATTGATCTGAGACAGAAAAGCGAAACTGATGGAAAGAAGGGAAGAAGGAAGAAAAGAAAGAATGGAACTGTTCAATTTTTTTCAGTTTTTTCACTCGCCCATCAAAGCTGGATTAAAAAAAGTTGCAAATAACAGAGAATTACACCAAAAAGGGAGATTAAACGCTGCAGAAAGCTTGAATTGAAGGATGCCCCAACAGATCATCTGTTTAACTGTCTCCTCACTGGGGGATTTCAATCAGTCAGCAATATTATTCGCTACCTTTTTTTTGTTAATGAACCCAGAACTGTCACTTGGTGTTAATATCTGTGTTCCGACTCCTGAATAATAAAATTGTGAGTTTCTCGATATTTTCTGGACACATTTCCTGCTGAAAGAACTAAGAACTCTTTTCTAATTTACACAATACTATCTACACACTCATCAAGCCTCCGAAGCTAGCATCCTTGGTGCTGCTCTCTCTTCTTCCAAACTTCATCTCATGTGACTGTTCCATCATCACTCTGACAGTGGGAGGGGTTGATCCCACTATCTTCAGCATTAACCCTTTACATCCTTATACTGCACTGTCTGTCCAAAAAAATCAGTGGAGGGAACTTGATTTATCGAAACACCAACAGCTGCCAGTTGAAAATCAACTCAACCCATCAGAGAGAGAGAGAGAGAGAGACTGTCAGAGAACTTCCTGCATCCAGTCCTGACCCTGTCACACTCAGCAGATGCCCACCCAGACCCCACTCTCATCAACACTGAACATTTTTACTGAGACACTTCAAATACTGTTTATAAAAGGCAGGAAAGGTCAAAGTTCACACAGTTGCATTGAATAGAACAAAGTTTAATATATTCTGAACTTTTCTCGGTAACCACGAGACATAGGTTTTCTTATTTGGTTACTTTGATTTTTCTTGTTCCTGACTGACAAATATTCCAAACCTCAGATAAACCCAGTTGTGGGCGGCACAGTGGCGCAGTGGTTCGCACCACAGCTTCAGGGACCCGGGTTCGATTCCGGGTACTGCCTGTGTGGAGTTTGGAAGTTCTCCCTGTGTCTGCGTGGGTTTTCTCCGGGTGCTCCGGTTTCCTCCCACAAGCCAAAAGACTTGCAGGTTGGTAGGTAAATTGGCCATTATAAATTGCCACTAGTATTGGTAGGTGGTTGGGAAATATAGGGACAGGTGGGGATGTTTGGTGGGAATGTCGGATTAGTCTAAATGGGTGGTTGATGTTCGGCACAGACTCGGTGGGCCGAAGGGCCTGTTTCAGTGCTGTATCTAAAATCTAATCTCCCACTTGCGTCATGTCCCAGTCTCGGTTAAAAGCAACACATCATGACACAAACACTCTGCAACACAGAACACGGTCCTTCAGTGAGATTAATGTCAAGCTGTTTTCCAGGTTGAATGGAACGGTGAACAAATTTCTATCAAAGAAGTTACCTTTGAAATATCAGGACTGAATTTCTGGACAAGGAGGAACAGCCATTCCAAACTCACATCCTTCACAAAGGTTGTTTTCTCCTGTGACTGAAATTCATCATGTAACTTGAATTATGAGTTCAAGCTCACAAGACACAGATGTGAATTTCTAAAGCATGTTGTTAATAATGACATAAGGCTCTGCTGGGAGTTGAACCCAGGATCTCCTACTTAATAGGCAGGTGTTTTAGCCAACTAAGCTACAGAACCAAATAACAAATGTTTCTACAGTTGAAATCAGAAGAGGGCACTATATTCTCATCCCATTTCTCCACTGGTCACAACATATTTTCAACATTTCTCACTTCCTGAAACAGTCAATCATATACTCTATTTTTCTCTGTACTGAGAATGAATGTTTTGGAAGAAAATACATACATTCAATTGTTTCTGAAAGGTTACAGAACACAACATATGAGTAATATTCCCCATTTCTTTCTCAGCACTGATGGATTGTGAAGCGGGAGACAGCCAGAAGTCCCACTGAGCCACACTGACCCTGAGCTGAGAAAGAAATGTGATAAAGTTCAATCTCTCACAGCGAGATGCTGCAGAGAGAGGAGTCCCGAATCAAAGTGAGACTTTCTCATACTGTTGTTGAATTTCATGTCACACACTCCTTGTACTCTCTGCTAATGAAGCCCCCAAAAAAGGGAAAAACAGAATGGCACTCAAACTCACAACCCTGAGATTAAAAGTCTCATGTTCGACTGACTGAACTGTCACTTCTACTCAGTCTCTTATTGGATGGATGCAACTGTATGCTCCAATGCAGGGGCAGCTTTCAAATCCTCCCATGGATCCACATGTCAGTCTGAGTTACATGTTGTAGACTTAAGCAAAGGAAATCTGCTCAGTTCCAAAACTATCCGTGAGTTGAAGCTGATTACGATCAACATCATCAGAGGTCAGAACTACCTGGTGAAAGAAAACACCCTGAAGAAGGATCCACGATTCTTCAAACGCATCGAAAAAGTGAAAAACCAATAAATCCATGAGTTAATCCAAACCAAACAACAGAAACACAGAAGAATTACATTCCATACCAGATACTGGTCGTGTTGTTCCTGTATCCAGCTCTCAGTTACTGCTCCACCTTCATACACCCCCTTGGTGATCTGAACATTTTGTTCATTTCAATTTTGTCGACAGGCTCTTTGAATCCAGTTCTCTGGTCCTCAAACAGGCTCCGCATGAAAGTCAATTCCGCCTGCTGTCAGGCTGCAACCGATCGATGACCTTCAACTAAAAACACAAAAGAGAATGGGCTCGTCCGGGAGTTGAACCCAGGACCTCTCGCACATTAACCAATTGTCTACCCAAAGCAAGAATCATACCTCTAGACCAACAATCCACTTACAATGCATGTATGTTTAGCTTCTGTGGAAAAGCTGTTCATCCATTTTTTTTCAGATCAAAGCAACATCCTGTAAATGCTGAAATCATAACAGAAAGTGCTGGAAATGGTCAACAGCTCTGGCAGCATCTGTGGAGAGAGAAACACAGTTAACGTTTCAGGGTGTTCACCTTTTGTCTCAGCCATCCTTTCAGACTGCTTCTGTCCATCCAATCTCACTTTCTATTCTATCCACATTCTAACCATTCACTACGCAATTACATTTTTCATGAATTCCTCATTTCTTTTATGAATGACAATTTCATATTTCCGACCCTTGCATCGGACACCACCACAAGTGGAATCATGTCTCCATCTACCCAATCAAACCACTTCGCTATTTCCTCACATTGCAATGTTTCTTTAACCCTGACAGACTATGGAGTTTCTGCCGCTTGATTGCAGTTCTTGTTTCCTGCCAGTAGATGTCACCTCACTCCAATACAGTGAAGTTTACAAATCTGAGAGAGACACAACAGGAAATAATTGTTCACATGATAGTGAATGTGTGGGATTTCGAAACACGAGGAGTGGAGACGAGTTATTATTGCATTTTGTCAAAACAAACATAACTTATAATGTTGTGTTAAATCCATCACTCTGTTTTCTTGACTCTGCGAGTGACCTGGAGTCATTGAGTCACTGAGTCATTTGTGGGATAAAAGGAGGCCATTCGCCCCATCGAATCCATGGCGGCTCTCCAGGGAACGATCCAGTCAGTCCCACTCGAATGCTCGATCCCCGTAGCCCTGTAAATTTATTTCCTTCAAGGGCCCATCCAAATTCCTTTTGTAATCATCGATTGTTTCCACTTCCATCACGTTCATGGGCAGCGAGTTGCAGATCATTACCAATCACTGTGTAAAAAAGGTTCTCCCGCACATTCCCCCTGCATCTCTTGCCCAAAACATTCAATCTGTGTCCCTAGTCCTTGTACCAATAGTTAATGGGAACAATTTTTCCTTGCCAACTTATCTAAAACTGTCATAGCCTTATACACCTCTATCAATTCTCCCCTCAATCTCCTTTGATACAGGCAGAACAACCCTAGCTTTTCCAGCCTAAACTTGAAACTATAATCCTCCATCCCTGGAACCATTCTGGTAAATCTCCTCTGCATCCTCTCAAGGGTCCGCACATTCTTTCTAAAGTGTGGTGAGCAGAGCTGGACGCAACACTCCAATTGGGGCCAAACCAGAGCTTTATAATGGTTCAGCATAATTCCCCTGCTTTTGTACTCAATGCCTCTATTTATAAAGCCCAAGATCCCATTTACTTTGCTAACCACTCTCGCAATATGTCTTGCCAACTTCAAAGATTGATGGACATGCACCCAAGTTCCTCTACTCCTGCACATTCTTCACAACTGTAGCATTGAGTATATATTGTCTCTCCCTATTTCTTCTGCTAAAATACTTCACCTCACATCAGTCACTATTAAATTCCATCTGCCACCTGTCTGCCCATTCTGCTCGCCTATCACTGTCCTGTTGCAAACAATTCATATCATCCTCACTGTTTGCCACTCATCCAGGTTTGGTGTTATCGGCATATTTTGAGATTCTACTCTATATTTCAAGATCCAAGTCATTTATCTGGAGCAAAAAAAGCAGTGGGTCTAGCACTTACCCCTGGGGAGCACCACTGTCGACTATCCTCCAGTCTGACAAAGAACCATTTCATATGACTCACTGTTTTCTGTCCTTAAGCCACTTTTCTATCAAATTGGACACTGATCCTCCTATTCCATGAACCTCAATTTTGTTAACCACCCTTTTATGTGGTACCTTATCAAATACTTTCATGAAATCCATATAAACAACATCCACTGCATTCCCTTCATCAACCTGCTCTGTTAGTTCATCAAAAAATGCTGTTAAGATTAGTCAAGCATGAACTCCCTTTTATAAATCCCTGCTCGCTATCCTTAATTAACTCAAACCTCTCCAGTGACTGTTGATTTTTTACCCTGATTATTCTTTCTAAAACCTTACCCACCACTTCTGTTAATCTAACTGGCCTGTAGTTACCCAGACTGTCCTTACAGCCTTTCTTGAATAAGGGTGTCACATTTGCCTCTGTTCAATCCTTTGGCACCTCCCCCGTATCCAGGGAAGATTGGAAGATTATAACAAGCCCTTCTGTTATCTGCATACGCATTTCCTTTTGCAACCTGGGATGTAAGCCATCCGTACCAGGTGATTTATCTACCCTAAGCACAGCCTGCCTTTTTAGTAGCTCCCTCTCTCAATTTGTACCCGATCCATTGCCTCTACTCTCTCCGCTTCTACTGATATTTTGTCAGATTCCAATTCCTTAGTGATCACTGATACAAAGTACTCATTAAATATATTAACATTGCCCAGCACCTCTCAGCATGTACTATCCTTTTTGTCTTTAATAAGGCCCACTCCACCTCTTACTACCCACTGATTACTTGTATACTGCTCAAAGATCTTTGGGTTCCCTTTCATGTTGACTGCCATTCTCTTCTCATAGAAATAAACAATAAGCTAAATATAGAAGATATAAATATTTCCCATCCTTGATGAGGTGGAACTTTTTATGTTGTGGGTGGTAATGACCTGACCCACGAGTGAGGTGGAAGCAGAGACAATCAATGATTTGAAAAGGAAATTGGATGGATACTTGAAGGAAAGAAACTTGCAGGAGGAAAGGGATCGAGCTGGTGAGTGGAACTGACTAGATTGCTCTGGGGAGAGCCAGCATGGACACGATAGGCCAAATGACCACCTTCTATGCTGCAAATGACTCTGTGTTGTTTCTCAAATTCAATCCACTGGTGCTTGGTAAATAATTTCAAAGTAAATTGTACAACTGGAAAATCAGAACAAAAGCATGGGACGCATAAAGAATTGAAATTGCCTTTAGATTTTCAATCTAACACTCCCCCAACTGAGCTATTTCAGCCCCACGTTGTTAATGTCTTTGTGTCCTTGTTTTGTAAGAAAATACATACATTCAATTTTTCCGAAAGGTTACAGAACACAACATGTGAGTAATATTCCCCATTGCTTTCTCAGTACTGATGGATTGTGAAGCGGGAGACAGCCAGAAGTCCCACCGAGCCGCACTGACCCCGAGCTGAGAAAGAAATGAGATAAAGTGCAATCTTTTGCAGTGAGATGCTGCAGAGAGAAGAGTCCTGAATCAAAGTGAGACTTTCTCATACTGTTGTTCAATTTCATTTCAAACACTCCTTGTACTCTCTGCTAATGAAGCCTCAAAAAAGGGAAAAACAGAATGGCACTCAAACTCACAACCCTGAGATTAAAAGTCTCATATTCGACTGACTGAACTGTCACTTCTACTCACTCTCTTATTGGATGGATACAACTGTATGCTCCAATGCATGGGTGGCTTTCAAATCCTCCCTTGGATCCACATGTCAGACTGAGTTACATCTTGCAGACTCAAGCAAAGGAAATTTGCTCAGTTCCAAAACTATCAGAAGCTTATTATGATCAACATCATCAGAGGTCAGAACTTCCTGGTGAACGGAAACACCCTGAAGAAGGATCCACAATTAGTCAAGCGCATCAAAAAAGAGAAAAACAAGAAAATCGATGAGTTATTATTATTAGAGATACAGCACTGAAACAGGCCCTTCGGCCCACCAAGTCTGTGGCGACCAACAACCACCCATTTATACTAACCCTCCAGGAATCCCATATTCCCTACCACCTACCTACACTACGGGCAATTTACCTATCACCTGCAAGTCTTTGGAGTGGGGAGGAAACCAGAGCACCCAGCAAAAACCCACACAGATACAGGAAGAACTTGCAAACTCCACACAGGCAGTACTCAGAATTGAGCCCAGGGCCCTGAAACTGTGAGTTTGTGGGTCGAACCACTGCGCCACTGTGCCACCCTAATCGAAACCTAACAACAGAAACACAGAAGAATTCCATTCCATATTAGCTACTAGTCGTGTTGTTTTTGTATCCAGCTCTCAGTTACTGCTCCACCTTCAGACACCCACTTGGTGACCTGTACATTTTGTTTATTTCAATTTTGTCGACAGGCTCTTTGAATCCAGTTCTCTGATCCTCAAACAGGATCTGTATGCAAGTCAATTTCGCTTTCTGTAAGGCTGCAACCAATTGATGACCTTCAACTAAAAACACAAATGAAGAAGGGCTAGTCTGTTAACCTCTCGCATATTAACCAATCAGACACCCAAAGTGGGAATCATACCCCCAGACCAACAAGCCACTTACAAGGTGCATTATTTTTAGTTCTATTTAGAACTGTGCTATTAAGTATATATTGTCTCTCCCAATTCCTTCTGCGATAATGCATCACCTTACACTAGTCACTATTAAATTCTATCTGCCACCTGTCTGCCCATTCTGCTAGCCTATCACTGTCCTGTTGCAGGCAGGTCATATCATCCTCACTGTTTACCACTCCTCCAGGTTTGGTGTTATCGGTATATTTTGAGATTCTACTCGATATTCCAAGATCCGAGTCATTTACATATAGCAGAAAAAGCAGTGGTTCTCACAGTGACCACTGGAGAACACCCACTGTCGACTATCCTCCAGCCTGACAAAGAACCGTTTACTATGATTCGCTATTTTCTGTCCTTAAAGCAATTTTCTATCCAATTGGACAGTGACTCTCCTATTCCATGAACCTCAATTTTGTTAACCACCCTTTTATGTGCTACCTTATCATTCATTCTGAATCCATCCATCCATCCTTCTTAAAATCCATATCAACAACATTCGCTGCATCATCTTCCTGTCAGTTCATCAAAAAATGCAGTTAGTCAAGCATGAACTCCCATTTATAAATCCATGTTCACTCTCCTCAATTAACTCAAATCTCGCCAAGTGACTGTTGATTTTTTCCCTAATATTGTTTCTAAAACCTTACTCACCACTGCTGTTAATCACACTGGCCTGTAGTTACCCCTTACACCCTTTGTTGAAATAAGAAGTCACATTTGCCACTGTTCAGTCCTCTGGCACCTCCACAGTGCTTTTTGGGAGGGTGTTCCTGGTTTTTGACCCTGCAACAGTAAAGGAATGGCGGTATAGTGCCAAGTCAGGAGGGTGTGTGACTTGGAGGGGAACTTGAAGGTGGTGATGTTCCCATGCGTCTGCTACCTTTGTCCTTCTAGGTGGTTGAGTTTGTGGGTTGGAAGGTGCTGTTGAAGGAGGCTTGGCAAGTTGCTGCAGTACATATTGTAAATGTTACACACTGCTGCCACTCTGCACTGGTGCGAGAGGGAATGAATGTTTAAGGTGGTGGATGGGGTGCCAATCAAGTGGGCTGCTTTGACCTGATGGTGTCAATCTCTTGAGTGTTGTTGGAGCTGCACTCATCCAGGCATGAGTATTCCATCACATTCCTGACTTGTGCCTTGTAGATGGTGGGCAGGCTTTGGCGAGTCAAGAGGTGAGTTAGTCGCCGCAGAGTTCCCAGCCTCTGACCCGCTCTTGCAGTTGTAGCTGTAGCTGTAATAGTAATAGGCAACTGTCCGTCTCGGACGGCGATGGGCTACGCCTGGCATGTAGGTCACTTCTGTATTAAACATCGTTTGTTGTGGCTGCAGAGGATGACTCGTGAGTGACAATCCCTTTCGCAGCTGATACAGATGAATATCATTGGCCCGAGGTCGACTGATAATTTTTCCTTCCTCTGAGCTCTCTTTCCCCCCAACTGGTCATTTCTTTTGTCCTCTGCTTTTCCCATCGTCTTCCTGAATGCCTTTCTCCAGGAATTCCAGTCAGCAGGAAGGACTTCCCATGCATTGACTACACTCCCAGTCTGCTGGAGATCTCGTTTGCAGATGTCCTTGTATCACAGACGTGGGTGACCTGTTGGTCTCGTGCTGATAGCAAGCTCACCACAGAGCATGTCTTTGGCAATGCGACCGTCATCCATTCAGCACACATGACCCAGTCAACAGAGTCACCGCTGACGCAAGAGGACAAACTTGCTGCGGATCACTGCACGCTGGTGTACTTCCGCATTCGGCACTCTGTCCTGCCAGGAGATGCCCAATATCCATCTGAGGCAGCGGAGGTGGAAGCTGTTCAGCTGCTTTTCTTGGCTTGCATAAGTTGTTGATGCTTCTCAACTATAAAGGAGGGTGCTGAGAACACAAGCCTGGTACATGTGGAGCTTTGTATTTTTGGTCAGTTTGCTGTTGGTTCACATTGGTCTTCTCAACTTTGACATGACAGCTGCAGCATTGACAATCCTGATGCTGATTTCAGCATCAAGGGACAGATTGCTGGTGATTGTTGATCCTCCAAAGTGAGGTTGTTGATGTTGATGGAAGGTGGAGTCTCGACGTCCTGGCCCATAACTTTGAGCTTCTTGAGGCTGATCGTCAGTCCAAACTCCTTGCAGGCCAGGGAGAACCGATATACAAACTGCTGCAAGTGAATTTCATTATGGGATGTCAGCACAGCGTCATCAGCAAACAGCATCTCACAGACTAGGAACTGACTCATTTTAGTCTTGGCGCGCAGTCTTGCCAAGATGAACAGCTTGTCATCAGCTCTGGTATGCAGGTGGACACCCCCATCTGAGTCACTGAAAATGTACAATTGCAGCATGGAGAAGAGTATGCTAATTGTAAAGGATGTGAGCTGTGAGGAGGTTACAAGGAGGCTTCCAGGGAACTTGGATAGGATAAGTGAATGAAATGACAGATGGAACATAATATAAATAAGTGTGAAGTTATCCACTTTGGTAGAATAAACAGAAAGACAGAGTATTTCTTAAATGGTGAGAGCTGAATAAGTGTTAATGTCCAAAGGGACCTGGGTGTCCTTGTTCATGAGAAACTAAAAGCTCTTGTGCAGGTGCAGCAATCAATTAGGAAGGCAAATGGTATGTTGGCCTTCACACAAAGGGTCTTGAGTACAGGAGTAAAGATGTCTTGCTGCAATTGTATAGAGCCTTGGTGAGACTGCGCTGGAGTATTGTGTACAGTTTTGGTTTCCTTATCTAAGGAAGGATATACTTGCCACAGAGGGAGTGCAACGGAGGGTCACCAGACTAATCCCTGGGATGGTGGGATTGTCTTATGAGGAAACTGGGCTTGTATTCCTTAAAGTTTCATTTAAAAGGCCATTTAAAACTGAGATAGGGTGGAGTTTCTTCATTCAGAGGGTGGTGAATCTTTGGAATTCTCTACCCCAGGCGTCTGTGGAAGTTCAATCATTGAGCGTGTTCAAGACAGAAATTGATAGAAACCTTGATACTCATGACATCAAGGGATATGGGGATAGCACGGGCAAGTGGTGTTGAGGTAGATGATCATCCATGATCTAATTGAATGGCAGAACAGTCTCGACGGGCTAAATGGCCTCCTCCTATGTTCCTCTGTTTCTAAGAGAGTTGTTACCAGGACACAGCCCTGCTTGACCCCACTGCTGATCTTGAAAGCATCTGATGTTGCTCCATTGTAACTGACGGAACAGTGCATGTTCTCGTGGAAAGAAGAGATGATGCCCAAGAGTTCAGGAGGGCAGCCTATGTTCCATCGCAGTTTGAAGAGTCCGTCTCTGCTGACAAGATCAAAGGCCTTGGTGATGTCTATAAAGACAATGTAGAGTGGTCTGTACTGTTCACAGTACTTCTCCTGTAACTGCCGAAGTGAGACAATCATGTCGACTGTCGATCTACCAGCACTGATGCTGCACTGAGACTCAGGATAGATGTGTGATGCCAGGGTCTGCAATCTGGTCAGAGCAATGTGAGCAAAGACCTTCCCCACAATACTTAGCAAGGAGATGCCTCGGTAATTGCTGCAGTCACTGTGATCCCCTATATTTTTGTACAAGGTGACAATGTTTGCATCACGCATGTTTAGAGGCGCAGATCTCTCCTTCCAACAGAGACACAGAAGTTCATAGAGATGCTACAGCTGTGCCGCTTTTCCACTTTTGATGATTCCAGGTGGAAGACCATCATTTCCCAGGGCTTTATCACTGGCAAGACGGTCAATGGCGTTGTTGAGCTCTATGATAGTGGGGTCACTGTCCAACTCCTCCATGACAGGGAAGTCTGGATTGGCGCTGAGAGCTACTTCAATGACAATGTTCTCCGTTATGTAGAGTTCAAGGTAATGCTCCACTCACCTTTCCATCTGCTTGTTAGGTTCAGTGATGATCGTCACTGTCTTTGTCTTCAAAGGTGCTGATTTAGTTACTGCTGGGCCCGTTGCTTTCATAATTTTTTTTTATTCATTCATGTGATGTGGTCATCACTGGCTAAGCCAGCATTTATTGCCCATCCCTCATTTCCCATGAGAAGGTGGTGGTGAGCTGCCTTCTTGAACCGCTGCAGTCTGTGTGAGGTAGGTACACCCACAGTGCTGTTTGGAAGAGAGTTCCAGGATTTTGACCCAGCGACAGTGAAGGAAAGGCGATATAGTTCCAAGTCACGATAGTGTGTGGCTTGGAGGGGAACTTGCAGGTGGTGATGTTCCCATGAATTTGCTGCCCTTGTCCTTCTAGTTGGCAGAGGTTGCGGGTATGGAAGGTGCTGTCTAAGGAACCTTGGTGTGTTGAATTCCTTCATATGTCCCTCTAGCATCCCCCAGATTCAGCGGTAGATTGAATACTGTTGCAGTGTTTTAACCAGTGTTGATTGGTGCAGTGCCGAGCAGTCAGCAGAGACTTGTTTCTGGTAGTTCTGAGAGCGTCTAGAGTTTGTTTACTGGGGCTGGTGTGTAGTTCATGAGGGCTCTCTTAGTTACAGTAACTGACTCCATTTCAGTCCAATAAGCCTCAAACCAGTCAGCATTCCTCCCAGCTCTTTTCCCGTGCAGAGTTATAGATGGTGGCGTGCAGATGATTCCACTTTGACACCGCACTGAGGCCTTGGGTGTTTTCTGAAAGAGCCTGATCAAGGATGTTGAGGAACTTCTGGGTCCTTTCTGGATCAGTGGTTCGGCAAGTGTTGATCCGTGAAGGACCTTTCTTCTTGGATGGGTGAAGCTTCCTTAGCTGAAGCCTGACCTTGCTACGCACCAGGGAGTGGTCAGTGTCACAGTCAGCGCTGTGATAGCTGTGAGTGATGAGGACACTTCTGAGGGTGGTACGTCTGGTGATGTTAAGTTCTAGCTGGTGCCAGTGGCGTGATCTTGGATGGCTCCAGGACACCTTGTGGCACAGCTTGAACTGGAAGTAGCTGTTTGTCACACAGAGTCCATGGTGACAGCATAGATCCAGCAACCTCTGTCCATTTTCGTTCATCTTGCCAATCCCCTGGTGCCCTATGCTCGTTGGCCAAGCTATAGTCAGTACCCACACTTGCGTTGAAGTCTCCTAGAAGGTGCAGTCACTCAGAGCTGAGAATTCTACTGATGGCAGCGTCAAGTGTCTCATAGAATTGATCCTTGACATCTGGGGTGGAGGTGAGTGTCGGGACATAGATGCACATGAGATTAACTGGGCCCGCGATTGTTGACAAGTGAAGAGTATGAAGTCTCTCTGAGCCTACTGTGGGTGGTTCACTCATTGCAAGTAGCGTGTTTTTTACTGTGAAACCCACGAGTTGCCTCTTGGGCTTTCCCCTGCCAGAAGAAGGTGTAGTGTTTCTCTTTGAGGGATCCACTTTGAACGAGTCTAGTTTCTTGCAGCACAGCAATGTCCACATTGAGCCTTGTGAGTTCTTTGTCGATCACAGCTGTCTTGTGTGTGTCATCAACCTGCAGAAGGTTGTCAGTAAGGCCATGACACATGGTCCTCACATTCCAGCTTGCGATGTGAAGGACTGGTGTCTTCTTTGTTAAGTTTGTCTTGCCTGGTGCATTGATTATCGAACCGCCAGTTGAGAGATGACTCTCTAAGCTCCAAGCACCCATTGAAGCAAGTAGGTCGTGGCAGGACAGCAGTTAACTGAGTGGGTGGTAGCTATCCAATGAGACATGATGATCTCTCCCTCTGTCAGAAGTAACCCCTGGTGCTCATACTCTACACCAATTGAGTGAGAGCTTACAATCAGTAACTGTTTCTTCCCGTGTTGTGCTAATGTTTAACCACAAAGCTGGAGTGTCCTCTCCAGGGCACAGGCCTGGGCAAATAGTATGGAGACACTGAGCATCAGGACCCCCTCTCAGCATTGCTAGTATTGTCCAAAGGAAAGGAAAAAAACAGTACTGTTTGGTATTGCTCTGCTGTAGGAGTTGCTGGAAAACTACCTGATCAGTAACAGGTCACTGCCTATGGGACTCCACTCCGGATTTACTGTCCAGGTTTACTCCCTAAGCCTTCTTCTCTCTCAAGCCATCCACAGGGAAGTGAGACTTTTTGCCCATAGATGGGGCTCTGTTTCTTGGCATCAGGATGGAACCACACGCCAGTGGTCCTGCATGACATGCACAAGGATATCACACACTGCCCCATCCCTGTGACAGCTCAGGGAGATACCCTGATGATAATACACCCCACAGGAACATCACAAACAGCCCCCTCCCTCGGACAGCTCAGGGTCAGACACTGCACATACTGCAACAACAGTGACATTCCTGGATTAGTCCCTCCATTCTGAAAAACAAGCATTCACCCTACTTTATGCTTTCTGTCCCTCAGCCAATTTTGTATCTATGCTGCCACTGCCCCCTCTAATCCCATCTGCTCGAATTTTGTTCACAAGTCTATTTTATGGTACTTTTTCAAACACAATTTTGAAGTCCAGACACACACCATCAACCCCACTACCCTGGTCAACTCTCTCTGAAACTTCATCAAAGAAATTAATTAATTAATTCAGACACAATCTTCTGTTAACCAATCTGTACTGGCTGTCATTTATTAGGCCATGTTCTACCAATTGACAGTTATTTTTCTCCTGGATATTTGTCTCTAAAAGTTTCCCCATCACTGACATTAGACTAACTGGTCTGCAGTTCCTGGGTTTATCTCTCTTTTTAAACAGGGCTGTAAAATTAGCAATCCTTGCAGATGTATCTTTTAATTCTGGAAAGTCTATTGTGGACAATCTCTTTGGGCATGACTTTAACCAATTCAAGTAGGATACTTGATTAGTAAGTCCAGAACTTTTATTGAGAGTAAAATAGTACTTAATAATTGAAAGCTAAATTATCTTTAACAAACTTGGACAATATAACTTTACTGCTCGAGCAGGTGTGTGGACTGGTCGAGCTTGGTCTCAGAGTGTCACGGTCCTCTTTGTCCAGCATAGATCCCTCATCAGGTGGAGAACTTGGTTGATGATCTGCGCCTTTACCCCTGAGATCTTCTCGTGTTCCTGCACACTGAAACCTTACAAAATCCCTACTTTTAACCTCTGGATGGCCATCACACCACCTTGTAAAATAATATTTGGTCCGAGCTGTTGCTAGGTACATTTAATAAGTTCTTAATGATGTCTTCCACAAACAGTCACCTGTCCTCAGAATCTCAGACATGAGTACAATGGAGTGGTTTCACACTGTCTCCCAATCTGATCTGAAACAAGTTTCCTATTCATTAAATCGAGACTCTTGAAGGTCACGATGTACCAGACCATGGGTTTTATCAGGTGTCCTAGAAAGGTCCATTGTTTGAATAAATTTCACTGAAACTGCCCTTTCCCACACAGACACAGAAACTCACAGTAATTAGATTGAACTAACTTTAAATGAAAACCCATTCTCTCTAAAATGATTATTGATTCATTATTTATAACTCAATCAAGGTTCATTACCTTTACAATCATCTGTTTCATGATGGGTAGCTACTCATTAATTATACAGGATATAAACGTTAGTACTGAACACAAAATGGCTCCTTTGGTCATGTGTTAATTGTAAAATGGCTTCCTTGACCTTATTAGTTATTACAACAGATACATTATAAAAATGGTCATGTTAAATTGAGATCGAACTACCCAAGCTTACCTGCATCCTCCAGTCCTCTGGCATCATTCCCATATTCAAGGAGGATTGAAAGATTGTGGCTCAAGTCTCCACTATTTCCACCCTTGCTTCCCTCAGCAACCCAGGATGCAGCCCATCCAGACCGGGTGACTTTTCTACTGTGAGCACTGCCAACCTTGTAATTATCTCCTCTTTATCTATTTTCATCCCCTCCAATTTCTCCACATCCTCCTCCTTTACTGTGTGTCATTTGCACAATCTGCTTGTTTTGTGACAGATGCAATGTACTTAATTAGTGCCTCAGGCACACCCTCTGCCTCCACAGGATCTCCTAATTGACCCACCCTTTCATTGACTGTCCATATGTTGGTAAAAGACTTCAGTGTTCCCAGTTATGTGACCCACTAATCTTTTCTCACACATTCTCTTGCTGATCTCATTTCCCTTTTCAGCTGTCCTTTGTACTTTCTGTATTTTGCTTGTTTCTCCTGCAAATGAATCCTCACATGATTTCTATATTAATGGTTTTCGAACTATTTTGTTGAAGGATTGAGTTTTGTAAATTTCTCCCTAGCTCCCCTCATGGTCAGGCAGAAAGTTTAACTGCTGTGTTTTCAAACAGCAACAGCTTTATTTGAAAAGCCATTATGACAGGATTCCGGGTTTTAATCCAGCCACAAATCTGGTTCTGATGTCTTGTGGCTCCAGCTGTCACATGACGTGTCAGAGGATGACCTCATAATTGACCCAGTCATGGAGCTGTGGGTTGATGTTTAAATTGTTTCAAAATAATTTTCCAGAAGGACAATCAAAATGAATCGATATATAAAAGGTAGATTTTGTGAATTTGTGCTCCCAGTGGAAATTCCTGCAGTCTGCTGGTTTTCATATCCCCAATTTCACACAGGAAACTCTGTGCTCAGAGTCTGTATTCATTACATCAACATTATACAGAATCATTTCTTGGGAGACCCCAGTGTGAATTGTAGACAGGTGGGTCAGTTTTAACTTTCAAAGTAACACAGGAGCAAAATACTGCAGATACTGGAAATCTGAAATAAAAACAGAAAATGCTGGAAATACTCAGCAGGTCTGGCAGCATCTGTGGAGAGAGAAACAGAGTTAACGTTTCAGATCTGTGATCTTTTATCAGAACTGGGCTGAAATTGTCTGAGGGACTGAGATTGTGGAATCAATTTCAGGGTCAAAAACATTGTACTATGTCAGGATAGGAAGATGGTGATTATTAAGTACAGTGCAAGAATATAGATGCTTTTACATTATTTGAATCAACATTGATTTAAACTTTGTGCTCACGAATTCTATCTTTTGATCAAAATGACACTGATAACAATGGAAAAGCAACACATGCATTTCACAGGACCTTGTAAAGCCTTTTCCAGCCAATGAAGGACTTTCCAAGTGTTGTCACTGTGCAGTACAATACAATACCCTACAATAAGGATATTTCACATTCGAGTCACACAAGTGCCAGGCAATGACCATCTCAAACAAGAGAGAATCTAACCATCTCCCCTTGACGTTCAACAGCATTACGTTTGCTGAATCTCCCACTATCAACATGCTGGGGGTTACCATTGACCAGAAAATGAACTGCAGTAGCCACATAAATATCATGGCTACAAGAGCAGGTCAGAGACTAGGAATCCTGCGGCGAGTAACTCACCTCCTGACTCCCCAAAGCCCGTCCACTATCGACAAGGCACAAGTCAGGAGTGTGATGGAATACTCTCCACTTGCCTGGATAGGTGCAGCTCCAACAACACTTCAGAAGCTCAACGCCATCCAGGACAAAGCAGCCCACTTGATTGGCACCATTTCACAATATTCACTCTCTCCATCACCGATGCACTGTGGCAGCAGTGTGCACCATCCACAAGATGCACTGCAGCAAGGCAGCAAGCCTCCTTCGACAGCACCTTCCAAACCCGTGACTTCTACTCCCTCGAAGGACAAGGGCAGCAGATGCATGGGAGCACCACCACCTGCAAGTTCCCCTCGAAGCCATACAATATCCTGAATTGGAACTATATCACTGTTCCCTTACTGTTGACGGGTCAAAATCCTGGAACTCCCTTCCGAACAGCATCACATCGACTGCAGTGGTTGAAGAAGGCAGCTCACCACCACTTTCTCGATGGAATTAGGGATGGGCAATAAATGCAATAAATAAAAATAAAATCAATAAAAAATGACAATAATCACCATAAGTAGAAAATACATATGAAAATGAAAATATAATAAAGCACAGTCAGCATGGATTTCACAAAGAAAGTCTTGATTAACCTTTTCTTTGAAGAATCAACAGCAAGAGTAATACAGCAGATGGAGAAGAGTTTAAGTTAATAAAGCCTCATCCTTTTATGTGCTGAAACCAACAAATTGTGGGTGAACAAACAAATACACTAACTGACAGAGCTGGGTGTTGTTCTTTCTAAATTACCCGAAAGCAGGGTGTTAATGAGTTAAATCTCCAGGTTTCTGCAACCAGAATAGCCATTGTCCACTATCAGTTTCACTGTTATAAATAAAGATGGAACGTTTATTGTGAATCTATAGAAACAGTCTGGTCCTGCACACTGCAGACACATCCACATCATCACCAACCAGCTCTCCTATAATTGGTGCAGTTATTTGACTTTTTCCCATTAGCTCCATGGAATTAATTTTAAAAGATTTAAATTCTAAGAAGTTTTGTTAATATTCAGCCCTTGAGAAGAAACCATTCCCTGGCCACAGTGGAGAAAGCATTGAATATAAAACTGTAGACTACCAGGTAACACAGTGAAAGCTTATCAGCTAATCTATAATTGCTTAGTTTTCTTATTTTTGCTCTTGCTATTTGGTTTTTCATCCTTTTCAGTTCCTGACTCCGGATATTATTGTGATTAAATGTGAAAAGATGCACTGTGTCTCAGCCCCGGTATATTGGCTCTTTCTCTGTACAGTGATGTATACACTCAGATACTGACAGTGTCTCTCCCTCCCTCAACTTTCCAGCCCTGACGGTGCAGAAAGTGCTGCTCAAAGGTACACATTCTGACTGTTTGCAGTTGATTAGTGAGAGATTATTAACGTCTCCTGCTGCAGCGCTGCCTCGGTTAATAACAGCAGATCGAAGTCACATTTCAGACACAGAAACAGACGCATCAATTATTCACTCTTTCCCAGAGTGAGTGAGGCCGGGACAAGCAGCAACATTCCGGCCCCACAATTACCCAGCACCAGCAGAAAGCAGTGAATACAGATTCAATCAGTGGGTTAATGTCCATTACAGGGATGCAAGTTGGTAAGAGTTGGTAAGGCAGATGAACTTAGGGCTTGGATTAGTACCTGGGAGTATGATGTTATTGCTATTACTGAGACTTGGTTGAGGGAAGGGCATGATTGGCAACTAAATATCCCAGGATATCGATGCTTCAGGCGGGATAGAGAGGGAGGTAAAAGGGGTGGAGGAGTTGCATTACTGGTCGAAGAGGATATCATAGCTATGCTGAAGGAGGGCACTATGGAGGACTCGAGCAGTGAGGCAATATGGACAGAACTCAGAAATAGGAAGGGTGCGGTAACAATGTTGGGGCTGTACTACAGGCCTCCCAACAGCGAGCGTGAGATAGAGGTACAAATATGTAAACAGATTATGGAAAGATTTAGGAGCAACAGGGTGGTGGTGATAGGAGATTTTAATTTTCCCAACAATGACTGGGATTCGCTTAATGTTAGAGGTCCAGATGGAGCAGAATTTGTAAGGAGCATCCAGGAGGGTTTTCTAGAGCAGTATGTAAATAGTCCAACTCGGGAAGGGGCCATACTGGACCTGGTGTTGGGGAATGAGCCCGGCCAGGTTGTTGAAGTTTCAGTAGGGGACTACTTTGGGAATAGTGATCACAATTCCGTAAGCTTTAAAATACTCATGGACAAAGACGAGAGTGGTCCTGAAGGAAGAGTGCTAAATTGGGGGAAGGCCAACTACACCAAAATTCGGCAGGAGCTGGGAAATGTAGATTGGGAGCAGCTGTTTGAAGGTAAATCCACATGTGATATGTGGGAGGCTTTTAAAGAGAGGTTGATTAGCGTGCAGGAGAGACATGTTCCTGTGAAAATGAGGGATAGGAATGGCAAGATTAGGGAACCATGGATGACAGGTGAAATTGTGAGACTAGCTAAGAGGAAAAAGGAAGCATACATAAGGTCTAGGCGGCTGATGAAAGACGAAGCTTTGAAAGAATATCGGGAATGTAGGACCAATCTGAAACGAGGAATTAAGAGGGCTAAAAGGGGTCATGAAATATCTTTAGCAAACAGGGTTAAGGAAAATCCCAAAGCCTTTTATTCATATATAAGGAGAAAGAGGGTATCTAGAGAAAGGATTGGCCCACTAAAGGACAACTCCACACACTTCCTTCAAGGAAAATGTGTCGCTCTGGGTACCCGCATGGGTCCTAGTTATGCCTGTCTTTTTGTGGGATATGTCGAGCATTCTTTGTTCCAGTCCTACTCAGGCCCCCTCCCCCAACTCTTTTTTCCGGTACATTGATGACTGTATCGGTGCCGTTTCCTGCTCCCGCCCCGAACTAGAAAACTTTATCAACTTTGCTTCCAATTTCCACCCTTCTCTCACCTTCACATGGTTCATCACTGACACTTCCCTTCCCTTCCTCGACTTCTCTGTCTCCATCTCTGGGAATAGGTTGTCTACCAATATCCATTATAAGCCCACCGACTCCCACAGCTACCTCGACTACACTTCTTCACACGCTTCCTCCTGTTAGGACTCCATTCCATTCTCCCAGTTTCTCCGTCTCCGACGCATCTGCTCTGGTGATGCTACCTTCCATGACGGTGCTTCTGATATGACCTCCTTTTTCCTCAACCGAGGATTTTCCCCCACTGTGGTTGCCAGGGCCCTCAACCGTGTCCGACCCATTCCCCGCACCTCTACCCTCACCCCTTCCCCTCCCTCCCAGAACCGTGACAGGGTTCCCCTTGTCCTCACTTTTCATCCCACCAGCCTCCATATCCAAAGGATCATCCTCCGCCATTTTCGCCACCTCCAGCGTGATGCCACTACCAGTCGCATCTTCCCCTCCCTTCCCCTGTCAGCATTCCGAAGGGATCGTTCCCTCCGCGACACCCTGGTCCACTCCTCCATTACCCCCACCACCTCGTCCCCGTCCCAGGGCACCTTCCCCTGCAATCGCAGGAGGTGTAATACCTGCCCATTTACCTCCTCTCTCCTCACTATCCCAGGCCCCAAACACTCCTTTCAGGTGAAGCAGCGATTTACTTGTACTTCTTTCAATGTAGTAAACTGTATTCGCTGCTCACAGTGTGGTCTCCTCTACATTGGGGAGACCAAGCGCAGACTGGGTGACCGCTTTGCGGAACATCTCCGCTCAGTCCGCAAGCAGGACCCTGAGCTTCCGGTTGCTTGCCATTTCAACACTCCCCCCTGCTCTCATGCTCACATCTCTGTCCTGGGATTGCTGCAGTGTTCCAGTGAACATCAACGCAAGCTCGAGGAACAGCATCTCATCTACCGATTAGGCACACTACAGCCTACCGGACTGAACATTGAGTTCAATAATTTCAGAGCATGACAGCCCCCCATTTTACTTTCATTTTTAGTTATTTTTTCTTCCTTTTTTTTTACATTCTTTTTTACATTTTTTACAATCTTTTTTTGCATTTATTTCATTTCATCTTAGTTTGTTCAGTTTGCTGACCCACTGTTTTTTTCAGGTTTTTTTTCAGGTTTGCACTTGCTGCTGTTCAATATTCAGTGTATTCACACCTAATCTGTCCTAATGCTTTGTCTTTCAACACACCAATAACATATTGTTTGCCTTTGCTCCGTGACCTTTTGGTCAGCTATGTGGCCTGGTCCAATCTGCACCTTCTCCTTTGTTATCTCTTGCCCCACCCCCACCTCACTTGCTTATAATCTGTGACTTTTCTAATATTTGTCAGTTCCGAAGAAGGGTCACTGACCCGAAACGTTAACACTGCTTCTCTTTCCACAGATGCTGCCAGACCTGCTGAGTGATTCCAGCATTTCTTGTATTTGACTCAAACTCACAACCCTGCCATTAAAAATCTCATATTCGACTGACAGAACTGTCACTTCTACTCGGTCTCTTATTGGATGGATGCAACTCCAACGCAGGGGTGGCATTCAAATCCTCCCATGGGTCCACATGTCAGACTGAGTTCCATGTTGTAGACTCAAGCAAAGGAAATCTGCTCACTTCCAAAACTATCAGCGAATTGAAGCTAATTACAATCAACATCATCAGAGGTCAGAACTACCTGGTGAAAGAAGACACTCTGAAGAAGGATCCACAATTATTCAAAGGCATCGACAAAGTGAAAAACAAGAAAATCGATGAGTCAATGCAAGCCAAACAACAGAAACACTGAAGAATTCCATTCCATTCCATTCCAGAACCCAGTCCTGTTGTTTTTGGAGTCAGGTCTCAATTACTGCGACAACTTTATATACTCACTTGGCTATCTGTACATTTTGTAAATTTCAATTTTGTCGACAAGCTCTTTGAATCCAGTTCTCTGGTCCTGAAGCCAGCTCCGTATGGCTGACACCAATCAGTAACATTAAACTAAAAATGCCAAGAGCTCATTGGTGATTTGAACCTGGGGTCGCTCACACTTTCATTAATCACACTCCTTAAACAAGAATCACACCCGTTGACCAAGGAGCCACTGACAGCAAGGTGTTGTATTAGCTCCTGTGGAATTTCACGGGCACCCACAGTGGATCATCCAACCCATAATCCTGAGATTAGAAGTGTCCTGTTCCACTGACTGAACTGTCACTTCTACTCTGTCTCTTATTGGACGGATGCAGTTGTAGGCTCCACCCCCGGGTTGGCAGTTTTTTCTCTGTGAACCAGCTTCCTCTCAATTCCCAAATTTATCAGTAAATCCACTGACAAAATCTCCAAAGTGTTATTTATTCCTCTCACTCCTCGACAATAAAATTTCGATCTCTTTGCTCTTTTTACCTTCCAAACATTGATATCCATTTTGCTCAGCATTTATTTCTCTCTCCTTTTTATTTAGTTCATGCATTTTCTTGGAAACATTTCATTTCAATTATTTCTGGGGCAAGAAATGAACAGAAGAGATTTGCTGCAATGATACCAGGGGTGAAGGATTTCAGTTATGTGGAGAGATTGGAGAAGCTGAGGTTGTTCTTCTTGGAGCAGAGAACGTTCAGAAGAGATTTGTCCGAGGTGTTCAAAATCATGATGGTTCTCAACACTTTAAATCAGGAGAAACTGTTTCCTGTGGCAAAAGGGTCAGTAAGCAGAGGACACAGATATCAGGTGATTGGCAAAAGAACTAGAGGTGACATGAAGAACCATTTGTTACACAGTAATGTGTTGTGATCTGGAATGCACTGCCTGATTGGGAGATGAAAGCAGATTCAATCGTAACTTTCAAAAGGGATATGGATAGATGCTGGAAGGGAAAATGTACAGGATTACAGGAAAAAGCCACGCAGCAGGACTAATTGTAATTTGTCTCTACCAAAGAGACAACACTGGCATGATGGACCAAATGGTCTCTTTGTTCGTCATTCTGTGATTCCATAGACATCATGTTGCTAGAATTCCCTCTGACATGGAAGAGAAGCAAACCGAGATTCGAGGTATTGTAAACACCACCCATGCCATGTTGTTTATTCTCTGTTTTTCACGTTGGCTGCCCCTCGTTCTTTATGTGTTTCCAGCCTGGTCTGCTCCTCTGACCTTCATTCCTGACACTCTATCGACCGTGGCTGACTCATTGTTTGCAATGTTGTGTAAATGGTGACTTCACCTTTAAGAAACTGTACCTTTAAGAGACCAAGCCACTGATGCAACAGATGACATCATCATACATATATAAGGAGACACCATTTTGAGAGACACATTCTACACATGGCTTGTAGAGAGCGCACACACACCAATGAGAAAAAGACCTGGGACCTGTGATCATGCCATGTAGATAAGAAAGACAATAAATACTGTTTGTATTGAATCTGAATATAAAGCCTGGGGTCATCATTTAATGTGGACGGAAGAACACAGAACAACACTATATTTTTCTGACATTGAGGATTAAAAAGAAGTAATCACACAGACAACCAGGGACATACAGAAGACTTACATTGACAATTCCAGATTTAAATAAATAACAATCATCATGTGTACACAACAACAGCCAGTCTTTCCAGCCTTTACAGAGATAGACAGCAACCCAGGGCCACACTGGAGCAAATGGCTCACAAGACTTGAACTCCGAATGATGGCACTCGCTATCAATACACCCCGAAGAAAGAGAGCATTACTCCTACACTCTGCTGGACCAAAAGTTGACAATACCTTCAATACACTCAGCGACACTGGAACCGATAATGATTATGATGTTGCGATGCATTTTCTAACAAGATATTTTCAAGCAAGGGCAAATCCTCACTCTGAAATTTATGTTTCAGGCAAGCAAAACAATATGGTGCGAGACTCTTGACCACTACATGATGAGACTCAGAAGTCTGAGAAAGAGGCAAATAACGTGACGACGAGATTCCACTGAGAAACACACAAAACACAAGGGCACAGAGGAAACCCAGAGCAAGGTCAAGGAAGACCAGGACAGAAGTCACAATCACATTCAAACATCCAATCATTGCAGTGGTGAGGATCCTTATTACAAAACTTGTCCTTCGAGAGGGAAGAAGTGTCAAGTCTGCAGAAAAATGGGACATTTCACTACAGTATGCTGATCGAAGCCTGCAGGAAACATTCATAGATTTAAATGCCAGAAGGAAGATTACATATTTGCAGCACGAGAGAAGATTTTTGTTGCTCGCGACCACAAGTCCCGACACCTGCCCATGTGTGATGTGTTCAGAGGCAATTCGACAATATCTGCAGTAATTGACTCGGAGCAATGATCAACATAATGGATGCTCCGACATTCCACAAGTAACAGAGAAAACAGAAACTGTAATTGAACAAGCTGATATCTAAAATCTTCTCCCATGGATCAGATACTCCTCCACCAGTCCTAGGGATCATCCAAGTTACTTTTAAGTCCTCCCAGTGGTCCACATGTCAGACTCAGTTCCATGTTGTAGAATCAAGCAAAGAAAATGTGCTCAGTTCCAAAACTATCAGCAAGTTGAAGCTGATTACGATCAACATCACCAGAGGTCAGAACTACATTGTGAAAGAAGACAGTCTGACAAAGGATCCACAATATATACAAAGACATCGGCAAAGTAAAAAAGAAAACTTTATTTTAGTTTGTTCAGTTTGTTTCTACTGTGCCTACCCACTGTTTTTTTCATGTTTGTGATTGTGGCTGTTTAGTTTTTCAGTCCATTAACACCCTATCTGCACTAATGCTTTGTCTTTCAGAACACCATTAACATATTGTTTCCCTTTTTCTGGTCAACTATTCTGTGGCCTTGTCCTATCTACACCTTCTCCTTTGTCATCTCTTGCCCCACCCCCGCTTTACTTGCTTATAATCTTTTACATTTCTAATATTTGCCAGTTCTGAAGAAGGGTCAGTGACCTGAAACGTTAACTCTGCTTCTCTCTCCACAGATGCTGCCAGACCTGCTGAGTCTTGTCAGCACTTTCAGTTTTTATTTCAGATTTCCAGCATCCGCAGTATTTTGCTTTTAAGAAAATCGATGAATCAGTTTCCTTATTTATTTCTGACAAATGATAGATTTGAGTTAGGTATGGTACCAAGGGTTACAGAAACAAGCAGACAAATGGTGTTAATATACAGATCAGCAAATATCTAATTGAATGGTGGAACAGACTCGAAAGGCTGAATGTCCTCATCAAGTTCCTATGTTTCTCTTCATTGTCCAACCCCCAACAGTAAACGTCTTTGTTCTCTCCAAAGACGTTGAATGAGCAATCGTGTGTTTCCAGTGTTTTGACTTGTTTGAAGGTCGGTTTTTGGGATGAGCCGATGGAATTTAAAACAGATATCCGGCTTCAAACTGCTATTAACCGAGGCCACGCCATTGTCGGATCATTTAATGACCACTCAAAATTCACCTGAGACCAGTGTTAGTGTGCAGCTATGAGAGGGGATTTCTGTACAGTCAGGGCAGGGAACAGCAGTGAGACCAGTGTTAATGTGCAGCTATGAGAGGGGATTTCTGTACAGTCAGAATAGGGAACAGCAGTGAGACCAGTGTTAATGTGCAGCTATGAGAGGGGATTTCTGTACAGTCAGGGCAGGAAACAGCAGTGAGACCAGTGTTAATGTGCAGCTATGAGAGGGGATTTCTGTACAGTCAGGGCAGGGAACAGCAGTGAGACCAGTGTTAAAGTGCAGCTATGAGAGGGGATTTCTGCACAGTCAGAATAGGGAACAGCAGTGAGACCAGTGTTAATGTGCAGCTATGAGAGGGGATTTCTGTACAGTCAGAGCAGGGAACAGCAGTGAGACCAGTGTTAATGTGCAGCTATGAGAGGGGATTTCTGTGCAGTCAGAGCAGGGAACAGCAGTGAGACCAGTGTTAATGTGCAGCTATGAGAGGGGATTTCTGTACAGTCAGGGCAGGGAACAGCATTGAGACCAGTGTTAATGTGCAGCTATGAGAGGGGATTTCTGTACAGTCAGAATAGGGAACAGCAGTGAGACCAGTGTTAATGTGCAGCTATGAGAGGGGATTTCTGTACAGTCAGAGCAGGGAACAGCAGTGAGACCAGTGTTAATGTGCAGCTATGAGAGGGGATTTCTGGACAGTCAGGGCAGGGAACAGCAGTGAGACCAGTGTTAATGTGCAGCTATGAGAGGGGATTTCTGTCCAGTCAGAGCAGGGAACAGCAGTGAGACCAGTGTTAATGTGCAGCTATGAGAGGGGATTTCTGTACAGTCAGAGCAGGGAACAGCAGTGAGACCAGTGTTAATGTGCAGCTATGAGAGGGGATTTCTGTACAGTCAGGGCAGGGAACAGCAGTGAGACCAGTGTTAATGTGCAGCTATGAGAGGGGATTTCTGTACAGTCAGAGCAGGGAACAGCAGTGAGACCAGTGTTAATGTGCAGCTATGAGAGGGGATTTCTATACAGTCAGAGCAGGGAACAGCAGTGAGGCCAGCGTTAATGTGCAGCTATGAGAGGGGATTTCTGTACCGTCAGGGCAGGGAACAGCAGCGAGACCAGTGTTAATGTGCAGCTATGAGAGGGGATTTATGTACCGTCAGGGCAGGGAACAGCAGTGAGACCAGTGTTAATGTGCAGCTATGAGAGGGGACTTTTGTACAGTCAGGGCAGGGAACAGCACTGAGACCAGTGTTAATGTGCAGCTATGAGAGGGGATTTTTGTACAGTCAGGGCAGGGAACAGCAGTGAGACCAGTGTTAATGTGCAGCTATGAGAGGGGATTTCTGTACAGTCAGGGAATGGAACAGCAGTGAGACCAGTGTTAATGTGCAGCTATGAGAGGGGATTTCTGTACAGTCAGGGAATGAAACAGCAGTGAGACCAGTGTTAATGTGCAGCTATGAGAGGGGACTTTTGTACAGTCAGGGCAGGGAACAGCAGTGAGACCAGTGTTAATGTGCAGCTATGGGAGGGGATTTTTGTACAGTCAGGGCAGGGAACAGCAGTGAGACCAGTGTTAATGTGCAGTTATGAGAGGGGATTTCTGTACAGTCAGGGAATGAAACAGCAGTGAGACCAGTGTTAATGTGCAGTTATGAGAGGGGATTTCTGTACAGTCAGGGAATGGAACAGCAGTGAGACCAGTGTTAATGTGCAGCTATGAGAGGGGATTTCTGTACAGTCAGGGAATGGAACAGCAGTGAGACCAGTGTTAATGTGCAGCTATGAGAGGGGATTTCTGTACAGTCAGGGAATGAAACAGCAGTGTGACCAGTGTTAATGTGCAGCTATGAGAGGGGACTTTTGTACAGTCAGGGCAGGGAACAGCAGTGAGACCAGTGTTAATGTGCAGCTATGGGAGGGGATTTTTGTACAGTCAGGGCAGGAACAGCAGTGAGACCAGTGTTAATGTGCAGTTATGAGAGGGGATTTCTGTACAGTCAGGGAATGAAACAGCAGTGAGACCAGTGTTAATGTGCAGTTATGAGAGGGGATTTCTGTACAGTCAGGGAATGGAACAGCAGTGAGACCAGTGTTAATGTGCAGCTATGAGAGGGGATTTCTGCACCATCAGGGCAGGGAAAAGCAGTGAGACCAGTGTTAATGTGCAGCTTTGAGAGGGGATTTCTGTACAGTCAGGGCGGGGAACAGCAGTGAGGGAGAGAAGCTGTCGGTATCTGGGCAGGGTCTGAGTTTATCGAATAGTATCAAGAAAGAGCAATTATATTGGGACTGGGTTGTGTTCTCTCTCACACACAGACAGTTACTCTCCCTCCCTCTGTCTTGCTCTCTCTCACAGACACATACCCAATTTTTTCTCTCTCTTGTGAACTCTGTCTCATACTCTTTCTCTCTGCCCATTTTCCAGTAGAAATTGAAAGCCTTCTACTATTTTGGAGAATCTGGAGTTGTTCTTCTTTGGGAAGAGAAGGTTGAGATGAGATTTGATAGAGGTGTTCAAAATCATGAAGGGTTTGGACAGAGTAGATAGGGAGAAACTATTCTCATTGTCAGAAGTGTCAAGAACCAGAGGGCACAGATTTAAGGTGAAAGGCCAAAGAACAAGAGGCAACATGAGGAAAAACTTTTTTATGCAGCGACTGGTTAGGATCTGGATTGCACTGCCTGACAGTGTGGTGGAGGCAGATTCAATCATGACTTTTGAAAGAGAATTTAATAATTATCTGAAGAAAAGAAAATGCAGGGTTACAGGCAAAGGCGGGGGAGTGTGACTAGCTGGCTTGTTCTTGCAGAGAGCTGGCATGGACACAAAGGGCTGAATGGCCTCCTTCTGTGCTGTAACCTGTCTATGATTCTATGACTCTGAGCCTAGAGATTACCAGTGCCTGTGAGTGTCTCAAATGTCTACAGGTGGTGAACCAGCCCACAAACCAAGGAATGAAGCAGTAATTAAAGTTCAGAAATCCTAAGGTATCAGGATGTGGGAGGGACTATTGCTCTCAGTTTAAAGTACTGATTTCATTAATTGAATATCCTTAGTGTCCCAGCTCAGTGTAATCCTGAGCAATAATTGCCAGCAGGTTTTTGAAGTGACAATTAAATGAGGCCCTGTTGGTGGATGTTAAAGATTCCCCAGCGCTATTGAAAGAATCACAGGGAATTCTCGCACTGTCCTGACCAACATTCCTGACTCAGTAACATCACCTGAAACAGCTGAACACAAAGAACTAACTGAAGGGTCAAAGTGTAAGGGAGAAAAACCAAACCCGTGTCAACTTCACACAGGAACCCATCGACCATCAGAAAACACACTTCATGAGCTGCAATGTCTGATCATTGAGTCACAGGTATCTCCTCCTGCCTGGCTTCGTTCCGTGTGGGAATGGGAATTAGAATGTTTCAGCAACTCATGAAGGTATCCCCGGAGCAGTTGAAACAGCATTCCCCGTGTTTCAATAAGAAATTCTGATCTGAAATGAAGAAAAAACAGAAAATGCTGGTAATACTCAGCAGATTTGTCCATCACAGGACTGATACAAGCTCAATGCTCAATCCAAACAGTGAGAGATCCAAATACTGAGACAGAATATGAACAGAGAGAGAAAAAACAGGTTAACTGTGCTATGAGAGTAAAAGCAGGAAATGATGGAAATACTCAGCAGGTTTTGGCAGCATCTGTGTCGAGAGAGAAGTAGAGTTAACATTTCAAGTCAGTTACCCTTCATCACAGCTGACAAATATTATAAATGAAAAGGTTTTAAGCAAGTAAAGCTGGGGGTGGGGCAAGAGATAACAAAAGAGGTGTTGATTGGACAAGGTCACAGAGAATAACTGACCAGAAGGGCATGGAACAAAGGCAAACAGTGCTGAACAGTGCTCAATGGTGTGCTGAAAGACAAAGCGTTAGTACAGAGAAGGTGTGAATTGACTGTAATGCACAAAGCACTCCGAACACAAACATTAAACATTTTTTTAAAACAGAAACAATGGGTAGACACAGTAGAAACAAACTAACCAAACTAAAAAAAAAACTGAAATAAAATAACCCAATAAAAAAGAAAAAAAAACTAAACATAAAAAAGTGTGTTTGGGGGGTGTGGGGTGTGGGGGGTGGGGGGCGTCCGTCATGCTCTGAAATGATTGAATTTAATGTTCAGTCCGGCAGGTTGTAGTGTGCCGAATCACTGACCTGAAACGTTAATTCTGTTTCTCTCTCCACAGATGCTGCCAGACCTGCTGAGTGCTTCCAGCAATTTTTGTTTTTGTTTCAGATTTCCAGCATCTGCAGTATTTTGCTTTTATGTTATGAGAGTACTTCTACTGTTTTTGTAAACATGTTTTAAATATGTAAAGTTGAATTATGGACACTGATTCATGTGGAATCTTGAGGAGATTCCTCCAGTCCTCTGGCATCATTCCCATATTCAAGGAGGATTGAAAGATTGTGGTTCGAGTCTCCGCTATTTCCAACCTTACCTCCCTCAGCAACCCAGGATGCAGCCCATTCAAACTGGGTGACTTTTCTACTGTGAGAGCTGCCAACCTTATAATTGTCTCCTCTTTATCTATTTTCATTACGTCCAATTTTCTCACTTCCTCCTCCTTTACTGTGACATTGGCAACATCCGCTCATTTTGTGATGCCAGATGAAATGTACTTAATTAGTACCTCAGCCACACCCTCTGCCTCCACAGGATCTCCTAATTGACCCACCCTTTCATTGACTGTCCATATGTTGGTAAAAGACTTCAGTGTTCCCAGTTTTGTGACCTGCTAATCTTTTCTCATACATTCTCTTGCTGATCTCATTTCCTTTTTCAGCTCTCCTCTGTGCTTTCTGTATTCTGCTTGTTTCTCTACTGCATATAAATCCTCACATGATTTCGATATTAATGATTTTTGAACTATTTTGTTGAAGGATTGAGTTTTGTAAATTTCTCCCAAGCTCCCCTCATGGTCAGGCAAAAAGTTTAACTGCTGTGTTTTCAAACAGCAACAGCTTTATTTGAAATGCCATTGGGACAGGATTCCGGGTTTTAATCCAGTCACAAATCTGGTTCTGATGTCTTGTGGTTCTACTGTCACATGAGCTGTCAGAGGATGACCTCATAATTGACCCAGTCATGGAGCTGTGGGTTGATGTTTAAATTGCTTCAAAATAATTTTCCAGAAGGACAATTAAAATGAATCGATATATAAAAGGTAGATTTTGTGAATTTGTGCTCCCAGTGGAAATTCCTGCAGTCTGCTGGTTTTCAGATCCCCAATTCCCCACAGGAAGCTCTGTGCTCGGAGTCTGCATTCATTCTAACAACATTACACAGAATCATTTCATGGGAGACCCCAGTGTGAATTGTAGACAGGTGGGTCAGTTTTAACTTTCAAAGTAACACAGAAGCAAAATACTGCAGATACTGGAAATCTGAAATAAAAACAGAAAATGCTGGAAATACTCAGCAGGTCTGGCAGCATCTGTGGAGAGAGAAACAGAGTTAACGTTTCTGGTCTGTGACCTTTCATCAGAACTCGGCTGAAATTGTTTGTGGAACAGACACGATGGGCCAAGTGGCCTCTTTCTGTGCCTTAAACATTCTCTGACTCTGTGATTCCATGAGATTGTGGAATCAATTTCAGGGTCGATGACATTGCACTCTGTAAGGATAGGAAGATGGAGATTATTAAGTACAGTGCAAGAATATAGATGCTTTTACATTATTTTAATCAAAATTGATTTAAATTTTGTGTTCACGCATCCGATCTTATGATCACAATGACACTGATAACAATGGAAAAAGCAAGACTTGCATTTCACGACCACAGGACGTTGCAAAGCCTTTTACAGCCAATGAAGGACTTTCCAAGTGTAGTCACTGTGGTCATGTAGAAAACATGGTGGCCAATGTGCGCACAGCAAGCTCCCAGAAACAACAACGTGATAAAAACGAGATAATCTGTTTTGAAGTGATGTTGATTCAGGGTTAAACAATGACCAGCACCCCAGAAATAATTCCCCTTCTATTCTCTGAAATAGTGCCATGGTACCTTTAACATCCACCTGAGAGGGCAGAGGGATCCTCAGTTTTCTGTCTCACCTGAAAAACAGCATTTCTGATAGTGCAGCACTGCCTTGGTACTGTACTGGAGTGTCAGCCATTTTTAAAGGGCTGTTAGTCCTACTGGAAAATATTTAAAGGAAGATTAAATGAAATGAAATAAATACATTGCTTATGCCTCTCTCCCATCCCCCCAATAACAGTTAAATTAATTATTTGCCCTTTCCCTCCCAAAACCTACCTTTACCATCTGACCTTCCACCCAAAACTGCACAAACTGTAAACTATAACCCTTCCCACCATCCCCTACACCCATGACATTCATTTGACTCTGTCTCCCCACCCCCACACTGAGAAACTTACCTTCTCCCCCCTCCCCACCAGTGTTGCACCTCATTTGCCCGGATGGGGCTCCGAAGGCACGGCAGTGCCGGCCACTGGGCTGAAGATCGCAGCAGGATATCAGGAAGTGATGGGATAATAATTAATGCAGGTTTGTGGTCCCGTTGCCGAGCGGTGGGGGTCCCCCCACAAGGCCTCGCCGTCGCCGGCAATATCGAGCCAGGCCCTGCCGGCGTTGAGGTCCGTGGCGGGCCTCATCCGGGGCCATCCTCAGGCGGCTCCCACCCCACCCCCACCACAGATCTCGACGTCGAGGGCGCTATAGAATCCAGCCCATTGTTTCTGTCAATATCAACTCCATAAGGATTTGCCTGTTAATTGTAGAAAAATTAAAGCTCTATAACCTTTTGATAAAAGGGGGTTCAAATCCATTTCCAAACAAATGATAGTTCTCATTGTATCTAGAACATGTTTTCTTACATACAAACATACCAATTAGGAGCAGGAGCAGACCACTCGGCCCCTCGAGCCTGCTCCACCATTCAATAGTATCATGGCTGATCTGATTGTAACCTCAACTCCACATTCCCACCTGCCCCCGATAACCTTTCACCCCCTTGTTTATCAAGAATCTATCTACCTCTATCTTAAAATATTTCAGAATTTCTGTCGTCCAGCAACTCTCACTTTATTTCCTGGATTTCACCTAAAAATGTATTTCCACACTTTGGATATCCTGTACTTCATTAATGTTTTTGCTCTCTGGGGATTTCCCTTTAATTATATTCAGTGCTGGTATTTTACTGCCACACACTGACTGAAAGTGTCCCATCTTTCTGCAGGAAAAACACTCAGCTTCTTTGGCGAGGCAGTTTTCCCACTTGTGTCTCTCTCGGCCACACCTACTGCAATTGGTTGCAGCTACCACTAGATGTTCTTCCCGTCTTTCTTGTCTTTTACCACTAATTTTTCCTTTTGTTTTCTTAACAAATTCAATTGAGTCTGCAACTCTCGAGATCAGACTCTCCCTGTCCCCTCGGACAACGGATTGGTTAAACTTTCTAACCTCTGCTTGTTTGCTCAATTGAATCACTTTCGTTGATGTGAGACCAGCCCTGGACTGTAGATAATCTGAAAGGGTGTTGTCCAATACCCCGAACATAATCCTGTCTCCATTCAGCTCTTCTCTTAAGTTGCTGTATTCACAAACCTCCGTGAGATTGTACAAGTCATTGATAAATGAATGAATACTCTCCCCTTTCTGTTTTGTACGCTTATTAAATTCGAAGTGATTCCTGACAATGCAGCAGCCAGCCGACGTCATCAGAGCGCTCCAAGCTGCGCACATGCACAAACAGTCTCCTGCGCTCTGAGATGCTGCGCATGCTCAGCCTACGTCTTCCAGGACTAACTGGCGCATGCGCAGGAAAACGCTCTACCCCCTCGGCCACTCACTCCAGGCCGCTCGCTGCCCGCTCCTCGCTACCCCGCTCCCCCGCCCTCCGGCCGCTTGCTACCCCCCCACCCCCGCACTGCCCTCTCTCCGTCCATTCACGCCCCGCTTCCCCCCCCCCCCACGTCCCTCCAGACACTAGCTCTAAGCCATGCTGCTTCCCTCCTCTCGGCCTCTCGCTCCAACATTCGATCATTCTTCACCGCACCACCCGATAAAGCAAGGCGAGCCTCGAGGGGTGATGGGGCAATGTTGGAGCGAGTGGCCGAGAGGAGGGAAGCGGCAGAGCCCATGGCCTGGAGTGTGAGCAGCCAGAGAGCAGGATGGGGGTGGTGGTGGGTGAAGCAGGGAGTGAGCAGTCAGAGAGTGGGATGGGGGGAAGCGGGGAATGATCGTCCGGAGAATGGGATGGCACTGTTTCGAGGGGATTTGAGGAAAAAATGTTTCACCTCGAGGGTGGTTGGAATCTGGAACATATTGCCTGAAGGAGTGGTCGAGGCAGGAACCCTCACAACATTTAAGAAGTATCTAGATGAGCACTCAAAACGCCACAGAATACAAGGCTACGGCCACGTGCTGGAAAATGGAATTAGAATAGATAGGTACTTGATGGCCGGCACGGACATGATGACCGAAGGGCCTGTTTCTGTGCTGTATAACCCTATGACTCTATGAAACCTCACTGAATTACAGAGGGTGTGCAGCACTGTCAGAGGTGCTGTCCTTCTAATGAGACTTCAAATAGCGCAACTTTCTCCGAGTATCAACCAAAACATGTCCATTGTGTAGATATGTGCCATATTTGCTTATGAAATGACAGTCACTGCTCCGAAAGTAATTCACTTCAGGTGAATTAAGATGACTTGGTACTATATAATTGGCGAATGCGCAAGAGGTAGCGGGGGACTGTTGGGAGTGGGACGGAGGCGGCGATGGCAACCTTGGAGGGGATTTTTGGGTCGAAGTTGTTTTCTGTGATCAATTGAGTAGCTCCATCTTTAAGCCTGGCAGCTGCCTGAATGTCACAGACAGTGACGTTTCAGTGGAAGAGGCTGCATTTGCGCATGTGCTAGTACAGCGTCACCTGGTGGTTGCGTTGTCAGCAAATGCAGCGTTTTAACTTTGGCTCCACGATGACATTTATTTCCTCAATTAAAATAGGTCTTGAGTGCCTTAATAACTTCTTCACACGTAGCCTACACACTCCCTCCATTGCAGACAATAGCGTACTGACCTGCTCCATGTCTGGCTTCTGCACGAGACCCGATGCAGTACGATACCTTGCAAACCTCTGGAACCATCTCGGTCACTCCTCGGCTTGGTTCAGTCCAGTGACCTTTTCAAAGGTACAGGCAAAGATTTCTCCTTCATTGCTTTGGTTTACTGTGGCCCCCATATAATATTCTGATATCTGTCAAGGCTTAGTACACAATTTATAAGAATCTGACGGTTAAAATAACCTGAGTTTACTCGACACATCTTGCATTGAAGGTTTCATCTACAACTCTCCATGAGGTGCCGCACAGATTATATTACATCACTTCCTGTGATGATGCACATAGTCTATTTATATAATCTGCCCAGTAACAACCCAATGTCCACTCTTATATTATTGTACAGATGTGAGAAAAGCTGAGGATGGGAATGGAACGTCTGAATGAAGATTTCATGATGCTGATGATGTAAATGAGGCTGATCTGTTTCCCATTCCACAATCCCTCTTTATTTCTGTGCATGTTTCTCGATGCTGTTTCAACCAAATTGAAAAAGAATCACAAATCGTCCTCTGGAGCCTCAGGTGTCCATTAGCAAAAGGCATGGTGGCCAAGTGGTAAGGCGTCAGTCTCGTAAACTGAAGATCACTGGTTTAATCCCTGTCCGTTCCTCATGATTAGTTTCTCACTTTAAATGTGATGTTTCCACAAAAGATGTCTGTTGCATTTGTTTCATCCATCTGGAAATCAGTGTCATGTTGCACTTTTTCCTGGGCACTGGGAAGAACATGAGGAGTAGCCACATGGTCCCTCGAGCCTTCTCTGCCATTGATGGAGTGAAAATATCTGAGGTCCAAGCACTGAACCTTATTACTGTGCATATGCTGGATATTTAACAGAGCTATTCTATTAATCCCACATCCCGCACTCCTGTCCTTTCCCCCATTGCCCTGTTATATTTTCCATGTCAGGTATATATACAATTCCATTTAGAGTTAACATTGAATCTGCTTCCACTGACCTTTCAGGATTGCATTCCAGACCAGAGAAACACACTGCGGAAAAAACAATCTCCTCATCACAACTCGAATTCTTTTGTCAATTACTTGAAATGTGTTTCCTCTGCTTACTGACCCTTCTGTCACTGGCAACACTTTCTCCTTCTTCACTCTATCAAAACTCTTCAGGATTTGCATTTCCTGCTGCCTTTGCTGACATAACAAGGCTGAGCACACATCACCAAAAGGAATATGATTGGCTCTGAATCACATTTATCTTTCCTGTCAATCTGATGTGGACCTTGTATTTTCCCTGAACCAAACAATCTGAGCAGCAAGTGTGGGTTCCAGTGATTCCCACCGCTCTGAGAGAGAGAGGATGTGATAATGAGCCAGATAGAAGAAAGGAGTGAGATAGAGAGTAAAATAGCCCTGGTCTGTTTCTACTAACCCCCGGCCCCCTACTTAAAATGGCATCATTTTCTCCTGCCTCTCCACATTCTAATCCATTGATTAATGCAATCCTTTCATCTGGAACATGGAACATAGAACAGTACAGCACAGTACAGGCCCGTCGGCCCACGATGTTGTGCCGAACCTTTAACCTACTCTAAGATCAAACTACCTACATACCCTTCATTCTACTATCATCCATGTACCTATCCAAGAGTCGCTTAAATGTCCCTAATGTATCTGCTTCTACTACCACCGCTGGCAGTGCATTCCACGCACCCACCACTCTCTGTGTAAAGAACCTACCTCTGACATCTCCCCGAAACCTTCCTCCATCACCTTAAAATTATGCCCCCTGGTGATAGCCCTTTCTGCCCTGGGAAAAAGTCTCTGGCTATCCACTCTATCTATGCCTCTCATCATCTTGTATCCCTCTATCAAGTCACCTCTCATCCTTCTTCGTTCCAATGAGAAAAGCCCTAGCACCCTCAACCTTTCTTCGTAAAACATACCCTCCAGTCCAGGCAGCATCCTGGTAAATCTCCTCTGCACCTTCTCTAAAGCTTCCACATCCTTCCTATAATGAGGCGACCAGAACTGAACACAATATTCCAAGTGTGGTCTAACCAGGGCTTTATAGAGCTGCAGCATAACCTCGCGGCTCTTAAACTCAATCTCCCTGTTAATGAAAGCCAACACACCATATGCCTTCTTAACAACCCTATCAACTTGGGTGGCAACTTTGAGCGATCTATGGACATGGACCCCAAGATCCCTCTGTTCCTCCACACTACCAAGCATCCTGTCTTTAAGCCTGTATTCTGCATTCAAATTCGACCTTCCAAAATGAATCACTTCACTTCACTTTTCCAGGTTGAACTCCATCTGTCCCTTGAATTCCTGTTTCCTAATCCATTGATGTTTCACAATGTACTGAACTGTCCCAATCCATTGATATAACTCAGTCTATAGAATTTCCCAATCCACTGATATTTTCCAGTCCATTGACTATCTCAATCCATTAATGGTTCCTGACCATTGACATTCCCAATCCATTTATATTGCCTGTGATTTCAAAGCAACTGTGGAATACAAATAGTATCAGTATTATCAGATACATCGAGACGAGGTGCAATAGCCAAGTGGACAGATGTTGGGTTTATAAAGAATAAAGCACAGGCTCGATATTTGTCCAGTCTATCACTGGATCTGAACTCTCAACCTACTGTTTTTCTGTGGGTCTGCTGACTTGTATATGTGAAGAACCATTGGATGTTTCTCAATCCTCTGACTTTTCTCATTCTTGTGCCATATTTGTTCCTTTGGGTTCACCAGTGAAGGAAATTATTCCCTATTACATTTGGTGAAGACTTTAATAACCTCACATCCTTGTGTCTCACCATCTCAGGTCAAACTCCCTCCAGAAACTTTAAACATTTAACTATTCTGCTGGAAACATTTTCAAGAGCGCAGCCAGTCCTTCATTACGCTTCCTTCTTTGACATGTGATTGACAAATATGTGTGTAATGGAGAGAGAGAGATTGAAAAAAAAGAGAGAGAGAGTGCGATAGAAAGTTAGAGGACCAGCTAAAGACAGATAGAGAGAGAAAGGCAGAGAGAGGTAAAGCGATAGACAGAGAGAGAGAGAGAGAGAAGGAGAGAGAGAGTCATTGAGTCATGGAGTCACTACAGTACAGTAAGTCATTTTTCCCATCAAGCCCATGTAAATCAATCCATTCAGTCCCATTCCCCCGCTCTATCCCCATCGCCCTGTAAGTTATCTAAACCTGTCATATTTATTATAATCTTGTACATGTCTATCAAATCTCCCCTCAATCTCCTTTGCTCCAAGGAGAACAACCCCAGCTTCTCCAACCTAACCTTGCAGCTAAAATCCCTCATGTCTGGAACCATTCTGATAAATCTTCTCCACCCTCTCAAGGACACTCACATCCCTCCAAACGTGTGTTGACTAGAACTGGCTGCAATTCTCTGGTTGTGGCCCAACTAGAGATTTATACAGGTTCAGCATAACTTCCCTACTTTTGTACTCAGTACCTCTATTTATGAAGCCCAAGATCCCATATGCTTTGCTAACTACTTTCTCAATGTGTCCTGCCACCTTCAAAGAACTATGCATATGAATCCCCAGGATTGTCTTCCTAAAAATACGCTTTCTTCATATAAATCTGCAAAAAATGCATTATGCAACAGTTCAAAACAGCACCAAGTTGACATTCCAAAAAGTGCAAAGGAAATCAGTTTTCTTCAATACAGGAGTGAGTTGCCTCACAACCCTTCCATTCCATTTTACCTGACATGGACATTTTACAGCAAACCCATATCTGGTGTATACAGCACGAGGGGTTTCCAATGGGTCCAGCTGCCCAGTTCACTATGGCGGGGGGACCTTACACAGTGGTCTTTCCCCAATGAGCCTTTGCAGTGGCTACCCCAAGCTTTAGTGCGTCCCTCAGCACGTAGTCCTGGACCTTGGAATGTGCCAGTCTGCAAAACTCGGTCGTGGACAAATCTTTGCGCTGCAAGACCAGCAGGTTTCGGGCAGACCAAAGAGTGTCTATCACCAAATTGATGGTCCTCCAGCAGCAGTTAATGTTTATCTCGGTGTGCATCCCTGGGAACAGCCCGTAGAGCACAGACTCCTGTGTTACAGAGCTGCTTGGGATGAACCTCGACAAAAACCACTGCATCTCTTTCCACACCTACTTTGCAAAGACACATTCCAGAAGGAGGTGGGCAACTGTCTCTTCCCCACCGCAGCCACCTCGAGGGCCGCGTGTGGAGGGGGCGAGACTTCGGGCATGCAGGAAGGATCTGACAGGAAGGGCTCTTCTTACCACCAGCCCAGCTACATCTTGGTGCTTGTTTGAAAGTTCTGGTGATGAGGCATTCTGCCAAATGACTTTGGCAGTCTGCTCGGGGAACCATCCGACCGGATCCACCATCTCCTTTTCCCGTAGGGCCTTGAGGACATTCCGTGCAGACCACTGCCTGATGGATTGGTGGTCAAAGGTGTTTTCCCGCAGAAACTTTCCCACGAAGGATTGCTGGTACGGTATGGTCCAACTGGATGAAGCGATCCGCGGCAATGTGACCAGACCCATCCTTCGCAACACCTCAGCACATAGTGACACTTGGTGTTTGTGTACTGGGGCTCCACACACAGCTTGGTGCAGCTGCACACGAAGGTGGTCATCAGGATGAGGGCGACGTTGGGTACATTTTTCCCGCCCTTGTCCAGAGGTTTGAACATCGTGTCCCTCCCGCCCTGGTCCATTTTAGATCTCCAGATGATGCAGTTGAAGTCACCGCCTACGATGACCAGCCTGGACGTCGCCAGCAGCAGTGGGAGCTGCTGGAAGACGGTCAGCCGCTCGCTGCGTTGTACCGGGGCGTACACGTTGATCAACCGGAGCGGAGCGTTGTTGTACATCACGTCTGCTACGAGGAGGCGGCCGCCCACCACCTCCTTAACTTCGGAGATGGTGAAGTTACCTCCCACAGCAGAATACACAGGCCGGAGGAGCGGCAGTCATTACCCCCCGACCAGATCGATGGCCCGTGGGACCACCACCGCGACCACTGCCTGTAGGTGCTGAGGTGTGGTATTCCACACTCCTGCAGAAACAGTAGGTCAGCTTTGACCTTGGCAAGGTAATCCAAGGTTGAAACACATCGCGTAGTAGATTTAATGCTACGCACATTAATGGAAGCAATTCTGACACCAATTTTTTTCTGAAAATTAGTTGTGGCTTCCCAAACCATTTGTCCTCGCCTCCTTGATGAAGGGTCACTGACCCGAAACGTTAACTCTGCTTCTCTTTCCACAGATGCTGCCAGACCTGCTGAGTGGTTCCAGCATTTCTTGTTTTTATTTCAGATTTCCAGCATCCGCAGTATTTTGCTTTTATCTCGCTGTCTCTTGCTGGTTTGCTCAGTACCTTTCTCTGTCTGTTCCTTTCTGAGTCCTGATAATATCTTCCTGGTTTTCTGTGTGTCTTTCTCTGCCTGACTCATTGTCGGTGCTGCTACTCAGTGTCCTTGTGTCATTGTGCAGTGAGCGTGAGTCCGTCAGCACGTGTGTTGCTGAGTCCGGGATTCTTGAGAAATCCGACTCCAATCCTATTTTTATAAAAACATTGGGGAATGAACATATTTCACTAACAGGCAGCTGAAATTGAAAATGGCAGTTAGCAGAGTGGTGCAGCGGAAGCGTGCTGGGCCCATAACCCAGAAATCGATGGATCGAAACCATTCTCTGCTATTTATGTTTGGTAATAATGCAAACAGTTCACTTTCAAAACATCAAGTATTTACCCATAATAACAAGATGCTTCCAAAGGCACTCTATTGCAATCAGCTTCTTCTTTCTAGTGAACACATCAATCAGTAACAAATCACTTTTGCTCACACGAACACAAGCTGCAAACACGGACCAGCCGAGTCTCTCCCACTTTGTCAACCCCTTCCTGCAGAGCCTCCTCTCCACCACCAGATGGTGATGTTGGCCACAATAAAACCAGGACAAATGGTCACAGTGAGGAGACGGTCAGTAACAGAAAATAAAACAATAACAGGGAAAACCTTTACACAACAACAGGGTACATCTTTACACAACAGAAAACATATTTACACAACAGGAAATACCTTTAGATAACAGGGAGAACACAATCATACAAATGCCTTGTTTCTCCATCTCAGTCTCGTTGCCTCTCTCTCTGTGCCTCACTTTTGCTTCCTCACAGTCGATTCTTGGTTTTCTGTGTGTTTTTCTCTCTGTCCCGTTGTCGATGGTGTTACTCAGCGTCCTTGTAACATTGTGTAGCCAGGCTGAGCCTCCCAACACCTGTGTTGCTGTAATAAAAACAGAAAATGCTGGAAATGCTCAGTCGGTCTGGCAGCATCTGTGCAGAGAGAAACAGTTAACAGTTCAGGTCTGTTTCCTTAGCTCACATTAACTTTGTTCTCTCTCCACAGATGCTGCCAGACCTGCCGACTATTTCAAGCATTTTCTGTTTATGTTTCAGATTTCCAGCATCCGCAGTATTTTGCTTTTGTACGTGTGTTGCTATGTCTGGGACTGTTTGAGTGCAATGCTATTGCTTTATAAACAGCGTTGAAACAAATATTTATCTCGCTAACACACAGCACTAATACACAGCTGGATATAAACAGCAGCCTGCAGCAGAGGGTGCAGTGGAAGTTTATTAACACAAATAATTCACCAGCACTATATTTACCGCTGCCCACAATCACACCACACTTCATCTTAACACGTTTTACTCTTTATTTACATCAACTTCTTCCTTCCAGTAAACACTTCAATTTGGAACACAGCTTCCAAATCACCTTTATTCACAAACCCGAACACACACCAGCCCAGACTTTCCCCTTTCTGTCAACCCATTCCTGCATCACTGCCTCTCCACCAACAGTTGTTGTTCGAATCATACAATCATAGAATGGCTACAGCACAGAAGGAGGCCATTCAGCCTGTCGAACCCGTGCTGGCTCTCTGTTAGAGCAACTCACCTCATTTCACTCCCGAGTCAGTTCAATTTTGGAGGTGGGAAAACTTCTCGAAAGAATAATTCGGGACAAAATTAATAATCCCATGGACAAATGTGGGTTAATTCAAGAAAGCCAGCATGGATATCTTAAGGGAAAATCATGTTTAACTGTCCTGCTGTAGTTTTTTGATGAGGTTACAGAGAGGGATGATGAGGGCAATGCTGTTGATGTGGTGTCCATGGACTTTCAAAAGGTCTGGCAGCATCTGAAAGGTCACTGACCTGAAACGTTAACTTTGCTTCTCTCAGCACAGATGCTGCCTGACCTGCTGAGTATTTCCAGCATTTCTTGTTTTCATTATGGCACAGAGTTCCCTTTTCAAACTTACAGAATTAACTACAATAATGTACTCTGAGATTCAAGTGAAATATCAGCCCAATATTTACACACATTATGAGTTTATAAGTTTCAGTATTAATTCCCATAGTGCATCCTGACATATACATTAGATATAACATAACATAAGAACAGAAGAAATAGGAGCAGGAGTAGGCCATTCGGCCCCTCAAGCCTGCCCTGCCATTCAGTAAGATCATGGCTGATCTGCCCCAGACCTCAACTCCTCTTTCATGGCAGCTCTTCATGGACCTCAACTCTCCAATATTTCAAAAATCTATTTACATCCTCTTTAAATACTTTCAGCGATTTAGCCTCCAATACTGTCTGGGGTAGAGAATTCCAGACATTCACTACCCTCTGAGAGAAGAAATGCCTTTGCATCTCAGTTTAAATGAGTGTCCCCTTATTCTGTAACTATGTCGCCTAGTTTGAGATTCTCCCACTAGTGGAAACATTTTCTCAACATCTACCCTGTTAATAAAAACAAGAAATGCTGGAAATACTCAGCAGGTCTGGCAGCATCTGTGAAGAGAGAAGCAGAGTTAATGTTTCAGGTCAGACACCCTTCTTCACCTTGCTGAGCCCCCTCAGAATCTTGTACGTTTCAAAAAGATCACCCCTCATTCTTCTGAACTCGAATGAATAACCTGTTTAGCCGTTCTTGATAAGTCAACCCCTTCATCTCAGGAATCAGCTGAGTGAATCGCTTTTGAACTCCTCCAATGCCAGTACATCCTTTCTTAAGTCTAAATCTCAAGTGTGATATCAGATTGAGAGAATCTGAAAGATAGTATAACCTGAGATACAAACTGAGAATTCAGTTTAAAACTCCCCCGGATTGTGAAACTAAAAGATACAATAGCAATTTAATTTGTATAGACTGTGCGTTGGATCATATTCCAGCCCTCATACAGTATCAGACTGGAAGATACTGTAGCAATTCCATTAGTGCAGACTCAGCTCTACATTACAGAGCAGGGAACATATTTAAACAACCCGGAACACTTTTACACAAGACGGATCATATTTACACAACTGAGAAGACCTTTACCCAACAGGGAACAATTTTACACAATAACAGAGAACATCTTCACACAACAGCGAATACAGTAACACAACAGAGAACATATTACACAGCAGGAAATATCGTTAAAACAACACAGGGAACATCTTTACACAACAGAGAACACAATTACATAAATCATCAGTCTTTCGCTGTCCCTTGCTGGTTTGCTCAGTACCTTTCTCTGTCTGTTCACTTCTGGGTCCTGATAATCTCTTCCTGGTTTTCTGTGTGTCGTTCTCTGTCTGTTCCCTTCTGTGTCCTGATAATCTCTACCTGGTTTTCTGTGTGTCTTTCTCTGTCTGTTCCCTTCTGGGTCCTGATAATCTCTTCCTGGTTTTCTGTGTGTCTTTCTCTGCCTGCCTCATTGTCGGTGCTGTTACTCAGTGTCCTTGTGTCATTGTGCAGTGAGGGTGAGTCCGTCAGCACGTGTGTTGCTGAGTCCGGGATTCTTGAGAAATCCGACCACAATCCTATTTTTATAAAAACATTGGAGAAATGAACATATTTCACTGACAGGCAGCTAAAATTTAAAATCGTAGTTAGCAGAGTGGTCCAGAGGAAAACCACAAAGAAAAAACATCCCAAAGCCACCACCCAAACCAATGGCAAGAGGAGGCTCTCTTCTGAATCAGACTGCAACAACTCCTCTTCACTGGACGGGGAAATGCTGGAACGACAGCCCCTTCAAAAGAGGCGGCAGAACTCCGAGATGGATGATAAAGCATCCCAGCTCCCGGGCACTGGAAGCTGTGATGGGCCCGGCGTACCCCAACCCCAATGCCCCACACGTAACGACGAGGCCAACGCATCTCAGCTCCGGGACACCGGGAGCAAAGACACGTCTGGCGCACCTGAGCTCCGGGAGACCGGGAGCTGTGATGTTTTCGAGGAGGAACAGATGGAAGCAGCTGAGGACAACCCAATGCTCTCTGCCTACAAGACCCCCCCGATGTCACCCGAGCGGCACAAACCCTGCATGAAAAATCAGGAGGGGTTTCTGAGCCCAACCAACCTGAAACTGCTTGCGCACAAGATGGGTATGCAGGAACATCCCGAAGGACTGGGACTAGCGAGGACAAATGGTATGGGAAGCAACAACTAATTTTTCGTAAAACATGGGTGTAAGAATTGCTTCCATTAATGTCCGTAGCATTAAATCTACTACGCGATGTGTTTCAACCTTGGATTACCTTGCCAAGGTCAAAGCTGACCTACTGTTTCTGCAGGAGTGTGGAATACCACACCTCAGCACCTACAGGCAGTGGTCGCGGTGGTGGTCCCACGGGCCATCGATCTGGTCGGGGGGTAATGACTGCCGCTCCTCCGGCCTGTGTATTCTGCTGTGGGAGGTAACTTCACCATCTCCGAAGTTAAGGAGGTGGTGGGCGGCCGCCTCCTCGTAGCAGACATGATGTACAACAACGCTCCGCTCCGATTGATCAACGTGTACGCCCCGGTACAACGCAGCGAGCGGCTGACCGTCTTCCAGCAGCTCCCACTGCGGCTGGCGACATCCAGGCCGGTCATCCTAGGCGGTGACTTCAACTGCATCATCGATGCGGCTGGACGATCCGGCAGTGACGACAGCAAACTGGACGCTACGTTCAGATTCCTAATAGAAACAGTTAAGGATGCCAAACTGCACGACGTCTTCAGAAAACCTGCAGACGGAGCGCAGCGCAGATACACATGGTCAAGTTCGGACGGGTCTGCCCGTTCCAGGATTGACTTCCTGTTTGTGTCCCGTGCTGTCACGGTCGGAACCACCGACGTCAAGCCGGTGTTCTTCTCCGACCACTGCCTCTTACTGGCCGACTGTCACTTACAGGACGACCAGCGGGTTGGCAGAGGGACGTGGAAGCTCAATGCGACACTGCTGACCCCAGAGAACGTTGAGGAACTCAAAAGGGATTACAATGGTTGGAGGACCGTGAAACCCCTCTTTGAGTCTCCAGTTCACTGGTGGGAAGCGATTAAGGAGAACATCAAGAGGTTCTTCATCCACAAAGGTGTTCCGAAGGCGAGAGAGAGACAGAGGGAACTGTCCCGACTCCAGAAAATTATGCAAAATCTACTCCGGTTGCAGTCAATGGGGGTCGAGGTCAAGGAGGACCTCCAAGAGGTGAAGAGCCAGCAGGCCTCGCTCTTTGCCAAGGAGGCCTCCAAGATCATCTTCCGATCCAGAGTCCGTTCCATCGAGCAGGATGAGACGTGCTCGCGTTACTTCTTCCAAAAGGGACAAAGAGAGAGCTCTGTTATCAGCAGCCTGAAGGAAGAAGATGGCTCGGTAACGTCTTCGCAGACCGACATACTAAGGATCAGCAAATACTTTTATGCTGGGCTGTATGACGCGAAGCACACAGACAGCAGAGCCTCCCAGTCCTTCCTGTCATCTATCACAGAGGTCTTAGATGACAGCAGGAGGGAGAGACTGGACAAGCCGCTAACTCAGGACGAGCTGACAAAGGCCGTCGAGTCTTTCGAGACGAGTAAAACTCCCGGGAGCGACGGCTTACCGGTCGAGTTGTACTCGGCCCTGTGGGACTGGGTCGGCCCGGACCTGCTGGAAGTATACGAGAGTATGCTCCTGGCCGGCAGCATGTCAGAATCCATGAGAAAAGGCATCATCACCCTCATTTACAAGCAGAAGGGGGAGAGGGCAGAAATCAGAAATTGGTGGCCCATCTCACTGCTTAATGTTGATTACAAGATTCTGTCCAAAGTCATAGCCAGTCGAGTCAAGTCTGCTCTGGAGTTGGTGATTCACCCCGATCAGACCTGTACTGTACCCGGCAGGAAGATCTCTGATATTCTCGCGCAACTGAGGGATACGATCGCCTACGTACGGGACAGGAGGGTGGACACCTGCCTCATCAGCCTGGACCAGGAGAAGGCTTTTGACAGGATATCGCACACCTACATGATGGACGTGCTTTCCAAAATGGGGTTTGGGGAGGGAATCTGCAATTGGATCCAACTGCTCTACACAAACATCAGTCGCGCAGTCTCAATCAACGGGTGGGAATCGGAAAGTTTCCCGATCAAATCTGGAGTCAGACAGGGCCGCCCTCTGTCCCCGGTCTTGTTAGTTTGCTGTATTGAACCCTTTGCTGAGTCTATTAGGAAGGATGCGAGCATAAGAGGGGTGACAATCCCAGGCAGCGGAGGCACTCAGGTCAAAACCTCCCTGTACATGGATGACGTCGCCGTCTTCTGCTCGGATCCGCTGTCCGTGCGCAGACTGATGAGCATCTGCGACCAGTTCGAACTGGCCTCGGAAGCCAAAGTTAACCACGGCATGAGCGAGGCCATATTCTTTGGCAACTGGGCTGACCGATCCTTTGTCCCCTTCACCGTCAGGTCAGATTACCTGAAGGTGCTGGGGATATGGTTCGGAAGGGCCGGGGCGTGCACCAAAACATGGGAGGAGCGAGTAGCCAAGGTACGACAAAAGTTGGGCATGTGGGGGCAGTGATCTCTCTCCATTGTGGGTAAGAACCTGGTCATCAGGTGCGAGGCGCTACGTGGCGCAGGTCTGGCCCATACCCCACTCCTGCGCCGTGGCAGTCACCCGAGCCATTTTCCGCTTCGTCTGGGGATCTAAAATGGACCGGGTCCGGAGGGACAGGATGTTCAAATCTCTGGACATGGGTGGGAAAAATGTACCCAACGTGGCCCTCATCCTGATGACCACCTTCGTGTGCGGCTGCATCAAGCTATGTGTAGATCCCCAGTACGCAAACTCCAAGTGTCACTACGTGCTGAGGTTCTATCTGTCCCCGGTGTTGCGAAGGATGGGCCTGGTCACAATGCCGCGGAACGCACCATGCAGTTGGGTGGCGCCGTACCACCTATCCTTCGTGGAGCAGTTTCTGCGGAAAAACATCTTTGACCACCGGTCCATCAGGCCGTGGTCTGCACGGAATGTCCTCAAGGCCCTACGGGAAAAGGAAACGGTGGATCCTGTCGGATGGTTCCCCGAGCAGACCGTCAAAGTCATTTGGCGGAATGCCTCATCACCAGAACTTTCAAACAAGCACCAAGACGTAGCTTGGCTGGTGGTGAGAAGGGCCCTCCCCGTCAGATCCTTCATGCACACCCGAAGCCTCGCCCCCTCCACACAGTGCCCCCGCGTTGGCTGTGGTGGGGAAGGCACGGTCGCCCACCTCCTGCTGGAATGTGCCTTTGCAAAGCAGGTGTGGAAAGAGATGCAGTGGTTTTTGTCAAGGTTCATCCCAAGCAGTTCTGTAACACAGGAGTCTGTGCTTTACAGGCTGTTCCCAGGGACGCACACCGAGACAAACATCAACTGCTGCTGGAGGACTATCAATTCGGTGAAAGACGCCCTTTGGTCTGCCCGAAACTTGCTGGTCTTCCAGCGCAAAGAGTTGCCCACCACCGAATGTTGCAGACTGGCAGATTCCAAGGTCCAGGACTACGTGCTGAGGGACGCACTAAAGCTTGGGGCAGCCGCAGCAAAGGCTCAATGGGGAAAGACCACAGTGTAAGGTTCCCCCACCAAGCTGGACTGAGGGGCTGGATCCATGGGAAACCCCTCGAACTGTATCGTTAATATTCTCAATTGCTGTAAATGTAAAACTGTAATTGACATGACAATTGTGAAACGGAAGGGTCGGGAAGAAACTCATGACAGTATTGAAGGAAACTGATCTACCTTGCAATGTTTGTATTTTTTGGTGCTGTTTGGAAACTGTTTGGCAATGTAATTTTTACAGATTTTTATGAATAAAGTATATTTTGGAAATAAAAAAAAAGAGAAGAGGAAAGCAGCTGCTAAGAAGGGCGCCAAGAAAACTGTGAGTAAACCATCAGCAAAGGGCCGCAAGAAGCGGAGAAAGTCGAGGAAGGAGAGTTCCTCCATCAACATCTACAAAGTGATGAAGCAGGTTCACCCCGACACCGGCATCTCCTCCAAGGCCATGAGCATCATGAACTCGTTTGTGAACGATATTTTCGAGCGCATCGCGGGTGAGGCTTCACGCCTGGCCCATTACAACAAGCGCAGCACCATCAGCTCCCGGGAGATCCAGACCGCCTGCTGCTGCCCGGGGAGCTGGCCAAGCACGCCGTGTCGGAAGGGACAAAGGCGGTGACCAAGTACACCAGCTCCAAGTAAAACTGCACAATGTACTGAAAAACATCCCAAACACAACGGCTCTTTTAAGAGCCACCCACAATCTCTCTGAAAAAGCTGCATCCGAACATCTCTATGAAACCATTTTAAGACAATGTGTAACATAATAAATGTCCCACTGCTGTGTTTTTGTCTGCTGTCCCATAAACCGAACTCAAACCCATAATCCGCTCATCCACCTTTACTTTTTTGTTTAAAGCTGTTATTGTGGTTTTGCACAGCCCCTGAATGACCGCATTAACAGCTGCTTTCAGCGGCAAGAGTCAGACCTCAGTCCCTTCACTCTATTCCTGAAATGTGAACTGATTCATCATTTTATTAACAGTAACTCTCCGCAGTGTTACTGCCCGGAATGGGATTATTACACAGCAGACTAAGGGCAGTTTGAGGACTCTATCCTGCTTCCTCTTTTCAGAGAAGGACACTGATTGAAGATAAACTGAATGTTTCCCTTCAGGGAAATGCTGTGAACAGGGATTTAGTACCTCCCGGGACAGTTTGAAAGCAATTGTAGAAAGATCCACAATTTAAATAACATTTTAAACCCGCGTCTGTAATTCGTGACGGAAAAAGTTGAATAAAACAAAATAAAGAGAAGGGATTTTAAATATTTGACGAAGGATGACATTTATTTTAATCCGCTCCTTTCTGACAATGAAATTGGCGGTCTTTTTGAAATTGACAAATTTTCTGCTTCTGATGTTGTGGCGGTAAACCCCGCCCTCTTCTGTTGTCAGTGACCTGATTGGTGAAGAATACAGGCAAATGAGGTGAATTAAGTACCGGCCAATGGGGAGAGTTTTCAGTCTGTAAGTAAAGTAAATGCGGCGGAAATTATCCATTCTTTGTGAAAGTATTTGCGAGATTGTGGAAATGTCTGGAAGAGGAAAGACCAGCGGCAAAGCTCGGGCCAAGGCCAAGTCTCGCTCCTCCCGGGCTGGACTGCAGTTCCCGGTGGGCCGTGTTCACAGGCTCTTGAGAAAGGGCAACTATGCTGAGCGTGTGGGTGCCGGAGCCCCGGTCTATCTGGCTGCTGTGCTCGAGTATCTGACCGCTGAAATCCTCGAGCTGGCTGGCAACGCGGCCCGGGACAACAAGAAGAGCCGCATCATCCCCAGACACCTGCAGTTGGCCGTCCGCAACGATGAGGAGCTCAACAAGTTGCTGGGGGGAGTGACCATCGCTCAGGGTGGGGTGCTGCCTAATATCCAGGCCGTGCTGCTGCCTAAGAAAACCAGCGCTCAGAGCTCCCAGAAAAAGTAAAGCGGCCAAAATGTCACCGAATAAACCAAAGGCTCTTTTCAGAGCCACCCACAGTCTCTGTGAAAGGGCTGGTTCCTGTCTGATTCCAGAATGCCAGTAACATGACCGAATGAGAACTATTTCAAATGTTTAAGCATCTGTTTCATTGATTTCTCACTGTCACCCCAAAGCCTGTCTAATTTATTACTTCCACAGAGTGAGTTATTTGTCCCGTTACAGATTGCTGAATCGAGTCTTGCCGCCACGTACAGATAAGTAGACAAAAAAATTACAGATTAAAACTTCGTAATATATATAATCCATCAAAAGCTTTTTTTATTCCGCTTTTATCAGCACAAAGTCCTGGCCCGATTTTACGAACAGCTTTAAACTAACCCCAGATTTACCATTAATTCGCTTCTTTCCGACACTGAAATTGACGGCTTTTTCGAATTCAAACTTTCTGCCAATTTAAGCCAGTGATTTGTTGTATTTCCTAATTCGAAGCTCTGCGATTGGTTAAGACATGTGAATGAGATTTGGGTGACCAATCAGAAGTGAGCTCGGGATAGCGCGGGCTCAAACTGTGGGAATTCCAGGTCCCTGAATGATTGAGCTGAAACTGATCAGTTTCACAAACCCTGTCAGTTTCAGTGCAGGAAACACCGTCTCGGGGGAAATAACATCACAAGTGGGTCTGGTTCCAGTGAACGATTTAACGGCTGCTGCAAAACTCCCGGATTCCCTCATTGCAGCGAATTCATTTTGAAATTCTAGGAAAACAATGAGTGATTCTGGAGGAGTGATGTGGCTTTTCACTGAGGGCATGTGTCGACTGGGGAAATAACTAACTGGAGAATCTCGGGCACTGTTTACACAGCCCGTTTAGAAAATCAAATCCACTACACATCCTTGCTGCAAATGAAATGTCAAATTCGGGGATTCCAGTTTTTTTCATCCCGAACACAGCAGATTGATTGAACAAAGAATTAAAAGTAAAATACTGCGAATGCTGGAAATCTGAAATATTTCAGATTGATTGAACTGTTCTGAACAGCCCATCCCAGCTCCCATTTCTCGGTCACTGCTCTCTCTGTGAGGCGGTGGGTGGCTCTTAGAAGAGCCTTTGTTTTGTGTTTGCTGGAAAGGGTCAAATTGTTCAACCGCCGAATCCGTAGAGCGTGCGGCCCTGCCGTTTCAGAGCGTACACCACATCCATGGCAGTGACCGTCTTGCGCATGGCGTGCTCAGTGTAGGTGACCACATCCCTGATCACATTCTCCAGGAAAACCTTCAACACCCCGCGAGTCTCCTCATAGATCAAACCCGAGATCCGCTTGACCCCGCCACGGCGAGCCAGGCGGCGGATTGCTGGTTTGGTGATGCCCTGGATATTATCACGAAGCACTTTGCGGTGCCGCTTTGCTCCGCCTTTGCCCTGTCCTTTGCCTCCTTTACCTCTGCCAGACATGATGATTCTTCGCTCAGGTCACTACACAATATAAGAAGCAGACTCTTGCAGGCTCTACTTTACACAGACCGCCCGGACCTGCCTGAGAATGGGAGAGAGAGAGCAGGAAGGGGAGGAGACAGAGTGAAGGTTGAACAGAGAGCAGATGGGGAGGAGACACCCAGAGTGACAGACGGAGAGAGAACGGCCCCTCATCTTTCAGCTCCACCTTCAGTTTCCTCTGGTTCGCCAATTTCAAACCCTTTATTAACAGTGGAACCGAAACCCAGCTCTCCACACAAACCCTTCCAGACTCGGCCTTCATGGTCAAGGCTTTCCAGAAAGCCGGAGCTTTTAAATATGGTTCCGCTGCAATTAACACTCAGTAATATTCCCACCTAAACACAGTCCATTCTATAACAAATAACCTACTCAGTAACATCACCATTTCCACACACATCCTCTTCCAGCAGTTTACAAACACCTTATTGCAGCTGTTTGGGGAATCTCCTGTGTTAAGATTGGAGTTGGAAAGCGGCCTTTACCCGGCAGTGTTACCGTCTCACACTGAATCTGCCAGACATCCTGTTGATCTGTCTCGTTCCCCTCTGTCTCTCTTGACTATTACATGGCACGGGTAGTATTTCAGAAAGTACTGCAATGGAGGGAGTGCTGGAGACTCCAGGCCAATCCTGGAGGGATGGGAGAAATATCTTTAGAAATTCCCTGGAGAGAATCGTGATATGACAGGTCTCCAGGGACAGACCAAGGAGAGAGTGTGGACATTGAATGGAAACATGGCAAAAAGAGTTGGGGATTCAGGAACACAATCCTCTCTGATAGGTTACAGCCTCCCCTCTGCTCCTGCTGTTTACGAGACACTTTTCCAGTTTAAATTTATGGACAAGGTGGGTTAGTTGCTCTCAGGGTGGGTGGGGGGAGAGGAGCCTCAGTGGCCATGGGTGGGACAGGGAAAATGGAGACAGAGAACCAGGACTCCGGTCACTCCCCAGCGATGTCTGCTGGAAAGTATCTGTGGATCGGATGATGCCGGGGTCCCATGGAGAGGGGAAGGGGGTGGGGTGATGGAGTGAGGAGGTGGAGAGGGAGTGTTCGTGGTGTCACAGCCAACCCCCTGCCCAAACCAAACTCCCACATCCCAGCATTATATTGTCCAATTCCTGGAGGCGGAGGATGGCGATTCCCGTTGGATTAATTTCTAATGTTCGGCATCTTATCCTGATAAAATCACCAGTTCTGAAGGAGGCCATTCTGTACTTATTCTCAGGTCATCGAGGGGTCATCTTTCCCTTTTCAGCTCCTGACTGCTGGTATTTTTTCTGTTAAATATGAAATGCAACGTATGTTCGCAGCTGTTTCTGCCCTGTTGCAGCCATAGGAACATAGAAATGAGGGTAGGCCATTCAGCCCCTCGAGCCTGCTGCACCTTTCAATTAGATCCTGGCTCACCTGTATCTTAACTCCAGCTACCTGCTGTGATTTCATAAACCCTCAGACCATCACTGGATAAACATCTCTCAATCTCAGGTTGGAAATTGTCAATTGACCCTCAGGTTTATCTGATTTTTCTCTGCTAATGTACGTGAGTGATATCTGTTATGCATATATTATTTTCTGGTACTGGAAGTGTATATTGTATTTATTCTTTACTTGTTAGCCTCTGGTACCGCGTATGAGTATGGGTCTCATTCTGTATCAGTCAGTTTCTGGTACAGTCTGCGTGCGCATATCCACGGCTCATTTTGCATTTGGCAGTCTCTGGTACGAAATATGCATTACAATTCATTTTTTATGTGTCTGTCTCTTGGACAGTCCATTACAGTGGGATTAATTTTGTACATCTCAGCTGCTGGTTATGTCTGCAAGTGTACATTCTGTATCTATGTGACGCTGGTGCTGTGTGAGTGTGGAATTCTTCTGTACCTGTACTTAATATGTATCTCAGGGATGGTATTGAGAACTATTTGTTTAATGCCATAATGTATCACCATTTTCTTGTCCCACTAGTATTTTAAAATATAGATCACTGCACATTTTAACTGTGTGCATTACTGAGTTGTGGTTTGAGCTTTTTGGACTAGTATTTAGTCTGTAACTGTATGAACACATTTGTGAATGACAACACATATTTCAAACTCACACATGGCATGCTCAGTATAATCAGAATCATTCAATTGATAAGATATCATTCAGTACAGCTCTTGCAGAGATCATTGGATTGGTATGTAATGTGTAGTGCAGTGTGCACTAATTGACATAATACTGTAACTTTCCTTTTGATACTGTATCAGATGTTTGTACTACATTGTAATCTGTCACTCAGTCTGTAGTCTGGGCTACATTATTAGGATTCATTCTGTACCTTTCCATCAGCTGCTCTACCTCATATTTAATTTGTAGCTTAGGGTGCACTCTTGTGGGATTGATCCGGTGCTTTTCAATACGATAGTGGGTGTGATTTTGAACTAAGATTGATGTACCTAGCTTTCAGCAGTACTGAGTTGGGGTGAATTGGAAACAACTTCTGCCTCTCCTGCTTTGTTTGATTGTCTGCTGGATTGAAAATGTGTCTCTGGAACTTGGGATCAGTGTGAGTCTGACTGCTTCTGCTCTCTGTGACTGTGGAACTCATGGCCTGTCTGTGTCTCTGAGCTCTGGGAGTGATAATGTACCTACTCTGTGTTAGAAGGAGTGGACTGTACATATCCTTGTGCCGGGGAATCATCACAATCCTTCTGGTTCCTTCAAGTATTTGCTGACAGAAAGAAAGAAAAATATCTCTTGTAACTCAAGATCAATTGAGGTGGAAGCTCGAAAAGACATGAATATACTATTTCAATTAATAATCATTATGACCAACCACAAAGGATGATCAGTAATACAAAGAGTGTCAGTGTCTGATTCCACTGCAGCACTCAGCTTCTGCTGATCAGGTTTTCTTTGGTAGTTTTATAACAATTTAGTGGCAGCCAGGAACAACCCAACATCTGCACTGCTCCATGAATGGGAATACCTGCTGGAGCAGGGATATTTGCACAAGTCAAGTTTTTAATTCCACCTGGCATTATAATGCAAGAACATAATAACTAGGAGCAGGATTAGGCCATTCCGCCACTCGAGTCTGTTCCAACATTTAATAAGATCATGGCAGATCTGATCATAGTCTCAACTCCACTATCCTGCCTGTCCCAATAACACTTCACTCTCTTGTAAATTAAAAGTCAGTCTAACTCAGCCTTGAATATATTCAATGACCAGCTTCCACCATCCTCTTGGGTAGAGAATTCCAAAGAACAACAACCCTTTGAGAGAAGAAATTCCTCTTCAATTCCATCGAAAATGGGTGCCCCCTTATGTTGAAACTGTTCCCCCTAGTTCTTGATTCCCTTATGAGGGGAAACATCATCTCAGTAAATACCCTGTCAAGCCCCTTCAGTATCTTTTATGTTTCATAAGATCACCTCTCATTCTTCTAAACTCCAATGAGTGTAGCACAACCAGGTCAAACGTTCCTCATAAGACAACATCTTCATCCCTGGAATCAACCTAGTGATGTTTGCCTGAACTACCTCCAATGCAAGTATTTTCCTCCTTAAATAAGGAGACCAAAACTGTATACACACTCAAGGTGTGGTCTCACCAACACGCTGTACAGTGGTAGCAAGACTTCCCTACATTTCTACTCCATCCCCATTGCAATAAAGGCCAAAATTGCAATAGCCTTCCTAATTACTTGCTGTACTTCAAAGCTAACTTTTTGTGATTCATATAAGAGGACAGCCAGATCCCTCTATACCACAGCATTCTGCAGTCTCTCCTTATTTAAATAATATTCTTCTTTTCTCTACATGATACCAAAGTGGATAACCTCACATTTTCCCACATTATACTTAAAATGCCAAATTTTTCCCACACACTTAACTTGTCTTTATCTCTTTGCAGACTCATTGTGTCCTCCGCACAACTTGCTTTCACACCTTTCTTTGTATCAACAGCAAATTTAGTTACAATACACTCGATCCCTTCATCCAAATCATTAATATAGACTGGAAGTAGTTGAGGCCCCAGCACTGATCCCTGTGGCACTCCACGAGTTCCAGTTTGCAAACCTGAAAATGACACATTTATCCTAATTCTCTGTTTCTTGTTAGTAAGCATGTACCAGCGACCTGGGTTCGATTCTGGGTACTACCTGTGCAGAGTTTGCAAGTTTTCCCTGTGACCGCGTGGGTTTTCGCCGGGTGCTCCGGTTTCCTCCCACAGCCAAAGACTTGCAGGTTGATAGGTAAATTGGCCGTTATAAATTGCCCCTAGTATAGGTAGGTGGTAGGGGAATTGAGGGAAGTTGGGGATGTGAGAGGGTAATGGGATTAATGTAGGATTAGTATAAATGGGTGGTTGATGGTCAGCACAGACTCGGTGGCTGAAGGGCCTGTTTCAGTACTGTATCTCTAAATAAATAAAATAAATAATATAGTACCCGTTAGCACCACAAGTGCTTACCTTGTGTAGTAACATTTTGCATGGCACTTTAGCGAATGTATTTTCAAAATACAAATACACTACATCTACTGGTTCCCCTTCAGTTACCCTGCTTCTTACACCCTCAAAGAACGCGAATAATGTTGGCAAACTTGATTTCCTTTTCCTAAATCCATGTTGACTCTGCATGATTGTATTATAATTTTCTAAATGTTCTACAGATTGGAGGGTGGCAAATGTAACCTCACTATTTAAAAAAGGAGAGAGAGAAAAAACAGGGAATTACGGACCAGTTAGCCTTACATCAGTAGTGGGGAAAGTGCGAGAGTCTATTATAAAGGATGTGGTAGCAGAACACCTGGAAAGCATAAACGGGTTTGGACAAAGACAGCATGGGTTAACGAAAGGGAAATCTTGCTTAACAAATCTACTGGCGTTTTTGAGGATGGAACTAGTAGAATAGATAAAGGAGAACCAGGGGATGTGTTGTATCTGGATTTTAAGAAGGCTTTCGATAAGGTCCCACATAAGAGGTTCGTGTGCAAAATTAAAGCAGATGGGATTGGGGTAATATACTGGCATTGATTGAGAATTGCTTGACAGACAGGAAACAGAGAGTAGGAATAAACGGGCCTTTTGCCAGGTGGCAGGCAGTGACGTGTGGCGTACTACAGGGATCTGTGCCTGGGCCCCAGCTATTCACAATATATATTAATGACTTGGGTGAGGGAACATTTCCAGGTTTGCAGACGACACAAAGCTGGGGAGGAAACTGAGTTGTGAGGAGTATGCAAAGAGGCTCCAATGTGATTTGGACAAGTTGGGTGAGTGGGCAAATGCATGGCAGATGCAGTATAACTTGGATAAATGTGAGGTTATTCACTTCGGTTGTAAAAACAGAAAGGCAGATTATTATCTGAATGGTGACAGATTGGGAAAGGGGGAGGTGCAAAGAGACCTGGGTGTCCTTGTACACCAGTCGCTGAAATCAAATATTCAGGTGCAGCAAGCAGTTAGGAAGGCAAATGGTATGTTGGCCTTCATTGCAAGCGGATTTGAGTACAGGAGCAAGGAAGTCTTACTACAGTTATACAGGGCTTTGGTGAGAGCACATCTGAAGTATTGTGTGCAGTTTTGGTCTCCTTATCTGAGAAAGGATGTTCTTGCCATGGAGGGAGTGCAAAGAAGATTTACCAGGCTGATTCCTGGGATGGCAGGATTGACAATGAGGAGAGATTGGGTTGACTAGGCCCATATTCACTAGAGTTTAGAACAATGAGAGGGAATCTCATAGAAACCTATAAAATTCTAACAGCACTAGTCAGGCTATATGCAGGGAGGATGTTCCTGATGGCTGGGGAGTCCAGAATCAGGGGTCACGGTCTCAGGATATGGGTATGCCATTTAGAACCGAGATGAGGAGAAATTTCTTCACTCAGAGGGTGATGAACTTGTGGAATTCTCTACAAAGAAAATTACAGCACAGGAACAGGCGCTTCGGCCCTCCAAGCCTGCGCCGATCCAGATCCTCTATCTAAACATGTCGCCTATTTTCTAAGGGTCTGTATCTCTTTGCTTCCTGCCCATTCATGTATCTGTCTAGATACATCTTAAAAGACGCTATCGTGTCCACGTCTACCACCTCCGCTGGCAACGTGTTCCAGGCACCCACCACCCTCTGCGTAAAGAACTTTCCATGCATATCCCCCCCGAAACTTTTCCCCTCTCACTTTGAACTCGTGACCCCTAATAATTGAATCCCCCACTCTGGGAAAAAGCTTCTTGCTATCCACCCTGTCTATACCTCTCATGATTTTGTACTGCAGAAGGCAGTGGAGGCCAAGTCATTAAATATATTCAAGAAGGAGATAGATATATTTCTTAATACAAAAGGGATCAAGGGATATGGGGAGAAAGCGGGAAGAGGGTACTGAATTATATGATCAGACTTGATCATTTTTGAATGGCAGAGCAGGGCCGAATGGCCTACTCCTGCTCCAATTTTTCTATGTTTTCTGCGATGACTGACTTAATCATTGGTTCCAGCATCTTCTCAATGGCAGACATTAGGCTAACAGGCCTATCGTTGCCTGCTTTCTCTTTACTGCTTTCTTGAACAGGGACATTACATTTGCAGTTTAATATCCACTGGAACTGTTGCAGGATCTAGGGAATTTAAGAAGATTACAACCAATGCATCCACTATCTATGCAGACACTTCTTTTAAACCTTAGAATGTAGGCCATCAGATCCAGTGGACTTGTCAACCTTTAGTCCCATTAGTTTTCCAAAAACATGTTTTTCTCGCGATGGTGATGTTTTAAGTTCCCCCCTCCTTACTCCCCTTGATTTTCTACTATTCTTGGGATGTTTTTTGTGTCTACTTCTGTGAAGACAGATGAAAAATTCTTGTTCAGAGTATCTGCCATTTCCTTGCTTCTCTTGGATCAATCGTTCAACGGAAACTGACAGCTGCTGTTTAAAATGTTTCCTTGACACTACTCACCTGGCGCCAGCAATAGGTGTTGTTTGCATAACTGTCCCCATCCCTACTGTCTGGCTCTGTTCCCTCTATTCACTGCTCAATAACAACACAGTGTGAAACTGGAGCTAAACCATGAACATGCATTACAGGTTTGAGGAGAGAAAACAACAATGATTTTCAACAGCAGCTTCTTCCTGCTCTGTCTCCGTTACCTTGTCCACAAACAGCCTGAGAAAGGCTTCTCCTTCCGCGCTCACTCCATGTTCCTGTTCCACTCCGCCTCTTACAAACAGCCCCCAACTCCCCCTGAACTTGCTCTGCAGTCAATGCTGATCTCTGAGCCCCTCTGCGGACAAGCTCTCAAAGCAATGTGCTGCTGGAAGGAGACTGCTGTTTACTCACTTACCCCGGGGCTCGAAGTCTCCATTCCCGTCTATTTCAAACCATCTTCTTCCGCTCACTAATTAAATGACGCAGAAGGACACGGTTGGAGGAGGCGCATCGCGCATGCGCTTCTTTCCCCACTCATTTACAAAAAAAAATAAATTGGAATAAAAGCAAAATACTGCGGATGCTGGAAATCTGAAATAAAAACAAGAAATGCTGGAACCACTCAGCAGGTCTGGCAGTATCTGTGAAAAGTGAAGCAGAGTTAACGTTTCGGGTCAGTGACCCTTCATCGGAACTGACAAAAATAAACTGGAACTTTCCCCAGTTCAGTTTTCTCCGAGTTTGAGCAAAGGAACTGGGGCTGTGGGGAAAGGTCAGAGAACGTTTCAAGCTGGGGGATTCTGAAGCTCAGTTTGAGATCATTCCCTGCAGTGTGTTTGCTCTTCATTCACCCGTCTTCTCAAAGCAATCCTCCGAGGTAGTCGCTGTGTTTGCTGCGATCGCGCAGGAGTTAATATCTGACAGTAACAGTCCCAGATTAATGTCATCACATTGAAAATGTCCTTCACTGACAGTCATATCGAGCGGTGTGAGCTGAGAGATTACAGAGATCAACAGGGCCAAGAGCGTTAAATTTGGAACATTGTTCACCTCACTCTCTAACTGTTACCCAGAGTCTAGGAATAATAATGTGTCTGTTTCTGATACAATATCAGTTAGAGATGAGACTGCACCGTCTGTCTCCCACGGATCTTTCAAGATAAAATGAGGCTTCCAGGTCAGCCTGTAACTGCTGATGGGGACCTCTCTCTCTCTCTCACTTATTCACTTTCAGCTCTGTCTCTGGTGCTCTACAAAAACGTGGGATCCAGTTATTGGGTGTGATATGGACACACGAATAGAAAATGCACTATTGACACTCCCTCTCTAATGCTGTACATATGTTTGGGATACCATTATTTAGGATGATATGTATGCACTTTATTGTGTTCCTGATACTGTCTCTGATGATACATAAGAATGTGTAATACAGTGTGATATAACACACTGTTACGAATGGTCGGACTGATTCTCTCTCTCTCTGTGGTGCTGTATATGAAAAGGGGATAATGTTAGTGAGCATCATAGAATCATAGAAGGTTTAAGGCAGAGAAAGAGACCACTTGGCCCATCATCGTATGCGGCAGCCGAAAAACAGTGAACGTAAAGGAATGGCAGGGGGGGCTTCAACCTCGAGAGTCCACCTCCTGTGCTATGTGGGAGCTGCTGGATGCTTCCCGTGTCCTGGAGAACCATTTGGCGGTCATCACCTCGTAGCAGATGTAATGTACAACAATACTCCGCTCTCGTTGATTGACGTCTATGCCCCGGTTCAATGCAGCGAGCAGCTGACCGTCTTCCAGCATCTCCCACTGCTGCTGGCGACATCCAGGCCGGTCATCCGAGGCGGTGACTTCAAAGGCATCATCGATGCACCTGGATGATCCGGCAGAGACGACAGCAAACTGGATGCTATGTCCAGATCCTTAATAGAAACAGTAAAAGATGCCAAACTGCACGACGTCTTCAGCAAACCTGCAGACAGAGCGCAGCATAGATACACATGGTCAAGAACGGACGGGTCTGCCCATTCCAGGATTGACTTCCTATTTGTGTCCCGTGTTTTCACGGTCAGATCCACCGACGTCAAGCCGGTGTTCTTCTCCAAGCATTGCCTTTTACTGGCTGACTTTCACTTACAGGATGACCAGCGGGTTGGCAGGGGGACATGGAAGCTCAATGCTACACTGCTAACCCCAGAGAATGTTGAGGAACTCAAAAGGGATTACAAAGGTTGGAGGACCGTGAAACCCCACCTTTGAGTCTCCAGTTCAGTGGTGGGAAGCGATCAAGGAGAACATCAAGAGGTTCTTTATCTTCAAAGGGGTTCAGAGGGCGAGAGAGAGAGACAGATGGAAATGTCACGACTCCAGAAAAGTATGCAAAATCTGCTCTGGCTTCAGTCGATGGGGGTCAAGGTCAAGGAGGACCTTCATGAGGTGAAGAGCCAGCAGGCCTCGCTCTTTGCCACGGAGGCCTACAAGATCATCTTCCAGTCCAGAGTCCGCTCCATTGAGCAGGCTAAGATGTGCTTGTGTTACTTCTTCTAAAAGGTACACAGAGAGAGCTCTGTTATCAGCAGCCTGCAGGAAGAGGATGGCTCGGTAATGTCTTCGCAGTCCGACATACTAAGGATCAGCAAATCCTTTTATGCTGGGCTGTATGACGCGAAGCCCACAGACAGCAGAGCCTCCCAGTCCTTACTGTCATCTATCACAGAGGTCTTAGATGACAGCAGGAGGGAGAGACTGGACAAACCGCTAATTCTGGATGAGCTGACGAAGGCCATCAAATCCTTCGAGATAAGTAAAACTCCTGGAAGCGACGGCTTACCGGTTGAGTTGTATTTGGCCCTGTGGGACTGGGTCGGCCCGGACCTGCTGGAAGTATATGACGGTATGCTCTTAGCCGGCAGCATGTCAGAATCCATGAGGAAAGGCATCGTCACCCTCATCTACAAGGGGAAGGGGGAGAGGGCAGAAATCAGAAATTGGCGGCCCATCTCACTGCTTAATGTAGACTACAAGATACTGTCAAAAGTCATAGCCAGTCGAGTCAAGTCTGCTCTGGAGTTGGTGATCCACCCTGATCATACCTGTACTTTACCCACTCAGGGACAGGATCACCCACATTCGGGACAGGAGGGTGGACACCTGCCTCATCAGCCTGGACCAGGAGAAGGCTTTTGACAGGATATCGCACACCTACATGATGGACGTGCTTTCCAAAATGGGGTTTGGGGAGGGAATCTGCAATTGGATCAAACTGTTCTACACAAACATCAGTAGCACAGTCTCATTCAATGGGTGGGAATCAGAAAGTTTCCCGATCCAATCTGGAGTCAGACAGGGTTGTCCTCTCTCCCCTGTCTTGTTTATTTGCTGTATTGAACCCTTTGCTGAGTCTATTAGGAAGGATGTGAGCATAAGAGGGGTGACAATCCCAGACAGTGGAGGCAATCAGGTTAAAACCTCCCTGGACATGGATGACGTCGCAGCCTTCTGCTCGAACCCGCTGTCTGTGCGCAGACTGATGAGCATCTGCGACCAGTTCGCACTGGCCTTGGGAGCCAACGTTAACCACGGCAAGAGAGAGGCCATGTTCTTTGGGAACTGGGCTGATCGATCCTTTGTCCCCTTCACCGTCAGGTCAGACTACCTGAAGGTGCTGGGGATATGGTTCTGAAGGGCCGCGGCATGCACCAAAACCTGGAAGGAGCGAGTAGCCAGGGTACAACACAAGCTGAGCATGTGGGAGCAGCAACTCTCTCCATTATGGGTAAGAACCTGGTCCTCAGGTGCGAGGCGCTCACGTTGTTGCTGTAAGTGGCACAGGTCTGGCCCATACCCCATTCCTGCGCTGTGGCGATCACCCGAGTCATTTTCCGCTTCATCTCTGGATCCAAAATGGACCGGGTCCAAAGGGACATGATGTTCAAACCTCTGGATAAGGGTGGGCATAATGTACCCAATATCACCCTCATCCTGATGACTACCTTCGTGTGCGGCTGCATCAAGCTGTGTGCAGATCCCCAATACGCCAACACCAAGTGTCACTACGTGCTGAGATTCTCTCTGTCCCCAGTGTTGTGAAGGAAGGACCTGGTCGCATTGCCGTGGAACGCTCCATCTAGTTGGACTGTGCCGTACCACCAGTCATTCGTGGAACAGTTTCTGCGGAAAACACCTTTGACCACCAATCCATCAGGCAGTGGTCTGCACGGAATGTCCTCAAGGCCCTACGGGAAAAGGAGATGGTGGATGCTGTCGGATGGTTACCCGAGCAGACTGCCAAATCATTTGGCGGAATGCCTCATCACCAGAACTTTCCAACAAGCACCAAGGTGTAGCTTGGCTGGTGGTGAGAAGAGCCCTCCCCGTCAGATCCTTCCTGCACGCCCGAAGTCTCACCCCCTCCGCACAATGCCCTCGAAGTGTCTGCGGTGGGGATGAAATGGTTGCCCAGCTTCTTCTGGAATGTGTCTTTGCAAAGCAGGTGTGGAAAGAGATGCATTGGTTTTTGTCGAGGTTCATCCCATGCAGCTCTGTAACACAGGAGTTTGTGCTATCCGGGCTGTTCCAAGGGACACACACCGAGATAACCACAACTGCTGCTGGAGGACTATCAATTCGGTGAAAGACACTCTTTGGTCTGCCCAAAACTTGGTGGTCTTCCAGCGCAAAGAGTTGTCCACCACCGAATGTTGCAGACTGGCACACTCGAAGGTCCAGGACTACGTGTTGAGGGACGCACTAAAGCTTGGGGCAGCCACAGCAAAGGCTCAATGGGGAAATACCACCATGTAAGCTCCCACCACCAAGTTGAACTGAGGGGCTGGATCCATGGAAAACCCCTCAAACTGTCGCGGGAAAATTTTCGTTTGCCATAAAATGTATATGGCATGAAAAATGAAATGGAAGGGTTGTGAGGCAACTCACTCCTGCATTGAAGGAAACTGACCTCCTTTGCACTTTTTGTATTTTTTGACTTGGTGCTGTTTGGAACTGTTTTGTAATGTATTTTTTACAGATCTTTATGAATAAAGTATATTTTGGAAATAAAAAAAACATTTGTGCAAGTCAGTGTTGTCAATTGCGGCTGCTTGAGCTCTGGGTTTGGAACTTGAGCAGCAGCTGGAGACACTGCTGTGCATTCATGAGGAGAGTTACATGGAAAGCATGTTCATGATTAGAGAGAGATTAGAGATACAGCACTGAAACAGGCCCTTCGGCCCACCGAGTCTGTGCCGAACATCAACCACCCATTTATACTAATCCTACACTAATCCCACATTCCTACAAAACATCCCCACCTGTCCCTACATTCCCTACCACCTACCTATACTAGTGACAATTTATAATGGCCAATTTACCTATCAACCTGCAAGTCTTTTGGCTTGTGGGAGGAAACCGGAGCACCCGGAGAAAACCCACGCAGACACAGGGAGAACTTGCAAACTCCACACAGGCAGTACCCGGAATCGAACCAGGGTCCCTGGAGTTGTTAGGCTGCGGTGCTAACCACTGCGCCACTGTGGCCACCCCACAGCTTAAGAGTACGCAGGGAGAGAGGGAATGGTTGACCACAAGGCAGTCAAAAAGAATCAGGCAGGAAGTGCAGGACACCCCGAGTGCATCTCACTCTCCAACAGGTATTCAGTTCTGAATACGGAGGACAGTGATGCTTCACCAGGGGAGTGCAGCCAGATCCAAGTCCATGGCACCATGGGTGACTCAGCTGCAAAGGTGGGTACAGGGAAGATTGGAAAAGCCATAGTGATAGATGATTCAATAGTGAAGGGAACAATTTCTGTGGCCACAGACGTGAATCCAGGAATGGTGTGTTGCCTCCCTGGTGCCAGGGTCAAGGATGTCATTGAGCAGTTACAAAGCATCCTGAAGTGGGAGGGTGAACAGGCAGCATTTGTGGTCCACATCGGAACCAACAACATCGGTAGAAATAAGGATGTTGTCCTGCAGTCAGAATTTATGAAGCTAGGTAAGAAATTAGCAAGCAGCGCATCAAAAGTAGTAATCTCCGGATTATTCCCAGTGCCACGTGCAAGTGAGTACAGGAATAAAAGGATAAGACAGATGAACGTGTGTCTGGAAAGATGGTGCTGGAGGGAGGGCTTTAGATTCTTGGGACAGGTCACACGGATTGCAGTTGAACAGAGCCTGGACAGAGTTCCTTGCGGGACATTTTGCTAGTGCTGTTGGCGAGGGTTTAAACTCATTTAGCAGGGGGATGGGAACCGGAAGGCATGGAAGGCAGAAAATTAATGGATGAGTCTGAAAGAAAGAGGAAACAAAGGTTTGAAAATGTAAAAAGAGTTTGACAGTGCTCAAGCATATCTTTTTCAACGCAAGGAGTATAGAAAATAAAGCAGATGAGCTGAGGGCACAAATAGACATGTGGCAGTATGATATCACAGCTATTCCAGAAACATGGCTTAAGGAGGGACAAGAATAGCAGCTCAACATTCCTGGTTACAGGGTTTTCAGATGTGATAGGGAGGGGGATAAGAAAGGAGGGGGGGTGGCAGTTTTGCTCAAAGTAACTATTACAGCTGTGAAGACGGATGATATGTTGGAAGGTTTATCAAATGAGGCCGTATAGATTGAGCTGAGGAACAAAAAAGGGGCAATCACACTGCTGAGAGTGTGCTATAGACCCCCAAACAGGAGATAGAAGAGCAGATATGTAGGCAAATCTCTGAGAAGTGCAAGAACAATAGAGCAGTAATAGTAGGGGATTTTAACCACCCCAACATGAACTGGGATACTTCTAGTGTGAAAGAAATTGAGGGAGCAGAATTCTTGAGGTGCATTCAGGAGAACTTTTTTAGCCAATATGTAGCAAGTCCAACAAGAGAGGGTGCAGTTTTAGATGTAGTTTTAGGAAATGAAGATAGGCAGGTGGAAGGAGTGGCAGTGGGAGAGCATTTTGGTGGTAGTGATCATAATTCAGTCAGTTTTAACATAATTATGTAAAGGACAAGGATAGAACAGGTGTTTAAGTTCTCAGTTGGGGCAAGGACAACTTTACTAAGCTGAGGAGTGAGTTAGCAAAAATGGACTGGAAACAGCTACTTGAAGGTAAATCAATGTCAGAGCAGTGGGAAGCACTCAAAGGGGAGATTCCAGGGGTTCAGAGTCAATATGTTCCCACAAAGAAAAAGGGTGGGAAGGCCAAATCTAGAGCCCCATGGATCTTATAAGGTAGTATTATAAGGCAGTAACGGAAAGCTTATGCCCGACTCAGAGAACTCAACACTACTGAAAGCCGAGAGGTGTATCGAATGTGGAGGGGGGAAATCAACATTGAAATTAGGAAAGCTAAGAGAGGGCATGAAAGAATATTGGCAATCAAAATCAAGGTTCGCACAAAGATGTTTTATCAATACATTAACAGAAAAAGGATAATTATGGAAAGAGTAGGGCCCATAAAAGATCATGAAGGTAACCTATGTGTAGGGGCAGAAGATGTTGGCACTGTTCTTAATAAATACTTTGCATCTGTCTTCACAAAAGAGGGTGATGATGCAGATATTGGAGTTAAGGAAGAAGGGTATGAAGTATTGGATGTGATCAATAGAGGGAGAGAGGACATATTAGTGACAGGACATACAAATAGCATATTTGTAAGTTGATAAATCACTAGGGATGGATGCAATGTACCCCACGCTGTTAAAAGAAGCAAGAGAGGAAACAGCGGAAGGTTTGACCATCGTTTTCCAGACCTCACTGGATACAGGTGTGATGCTGGAGGATTGGAAGACTGCGAACATTGTACTTCTGTTTAAAAAGGGAGTGAGGGATAGACCGAATAATTACAGGACAGTCAGTCTAACCTCAGTAGTGGGCAAATTATTGGAATCTATTCTGAGTGACAGGATAAAATGTCACTTAGAAAGGCACAGATTAATCAAGGATAGTCAGCATGGATTTGTTAAGGGAAGATCTTGTCTGCCCAACTTGATTGAAATTTTGAACAATTAACAAGGAAAATAGATGAGGGTAGTGCAGTTGATGTAGTCTACATGGATGTAAATGTAGGGGGCATGATCAAGAAGTTTGCAGATGACACAAAGATTGGCTGTTTGATAAATAGCAAGGAGGATAGCTGCAGGCTGCAGGAAGATCTTCATGGTCTGGTCAGATGCACAGAAAAATGACAAATGGAATTCAATCCAGAGAAGTGTGAGGTGATGCATTTGGGGAGGTCAAACAAGGCAAAGGAATACACGATTAACAGGAAAATGCTGAGAGGTGTAGAGAAAGTGAGGTACCTTAGAGTAAATGTCCACAGATCCCTGAAGGTCGCAGGACAGGTCGATAAGGTGGTAAGAAGACAAGATGGAATCCTTTCCTTTATTAGCTGAGGTATGGAATATAAGAGCAGGGAGGTTATGCTGGAACTGTATAAATCATTAGTCAGGCCACAACTTGAGTACTGTGTGCAGTTCTGATCACCTCATTGCAGAAAGGATGTAATTGCACTGGAGAGGGTACAGAGGAGATTTACGAGGATGTTGCCGGGACTGGAAAAATGCAGCTTTGAGGAAAGATTGGATAGGCTGGGGCTATTCTCCTTGGCACAGAGAAGACTGAGGGGAGATCTGACTGGCATGTACAAAATTTGTGGAGTCTGGATAGAATTGAAGTGAAGGGCCTGTTTACCTTAGCAAAGGGATCAGTGACTAGGGGAATAGATTCAAAGTGATTGGCAGAAAGATCACAGGGGAGATGAGGAAAAGACTTTTTAGCAAGAGGGTGGTGGGGGTCTGGTGGAATTGATACTGTATTTTAGTTTCGTATTGCATCACTTTTTAGAATGGTATGTAATGTTTATATCAATCTACACTGATGGAATTGATCCTGTCTCTTTCAATTTCACAGTGTGGGCGAGGTCTGAACTGATATCTAATTTGTGTCTCAGCTTACAATATCTTTCAGCACCTTTGAAACATTCACTGCAATGAATGTTGTACTTGTATGCAACTTGGATCTCAGGGTACACTATGGGGATGTTTAAACATCCTTTATAATGAATGGGTGTGAGCTTTGGGTATGATATTTAATTTAAATCTCAGGGTACATTACTAGGTTAGATTCTGTGCCATTCAATCAGTAGCGTGTGCCAATTCTATCTGATATTTAATTGCTAGCTCAGTCTGCATTATATTTGACAGGCAGAGAGATCTGGGCGTACAGGTCCACATGTCACTGAAAGTGGCAACGCAGGTGGATAAGGTAGTCAAGAACATATGGCATGCTTTCCTTCATCGGTCGGGGCATAGAGTATAAAAATAGGCAAGTCATGCTGCAGCTGTACAGAACTTTAGTTAGGCCACACTTAGAATATTGCATGCAATTCTGGTCGCGACACAACCAGAAGGACGTGGAGGCTTTGGAGAGGGTACAGAAGAGGTTTACCAGGATGTTGCCTGGTCTGGAGGGCATTATCTATGAGGAGAGGTTGGATAAACTCGGATTGTTTTCACTGGAACGACGGAGGTGGAGGGGCGACATGATAGAGGTTGACAAAGATATGAGCGGCATAGACAGAGTGGATAGTCAGAATCTTTCTCCCTGGGTGGAAGAGTCAGTTCCTAGGGGACATAGGTTTAAGGTGCGAGGGGCAAAGTTGAGAGGGATGTCCGAGGCAAGTTCTTTACACAGAGGGTGGTGAGTGCCTGGAACTTGCAGCTGGGGGAAGTGGTGGAAGCAGGTACGATAGCGACGTTTAAGAGGCATCTTGACAAATACATGAATAGGATGGGAAAAGAGGGATACGGACCCCGGAAGTGCAGAAGGTTTTAGTTTAGGCAGGCATCAAGATCGGCGCAGGCTTGGAGGGCCGAATGACCTGTTCCTGTGCTGTACTGTTCTTTGTTCGATTGACACATTGCATTTCAATCTGCTAGTGGGTGTGATTTTGACCTGGGATTGAAGTATCTGACTGTCAGTGGGACTCAATCGGGGTGAAATGGAAAAAAAAACTTATTTCTCTCCTGCTTTGTTTGGTTGTTGGATTGAAAATGTGTTTCTGGAACTTGGGATCAATGTGAGCCTGACTATTTCTGCAATCTGAGACCAGGGAACTGATGAACTATCTGTGCCTCTGCACTCTGAGTGATAATGTACCTACTGTGTGTGAGTGGAGCTGGCTGCACTGTTCCTTGTGCCTCGAGTGCAGCAACCATCACATTCATCACAATATCTTCAAGTATTTGCCTGTATGAAGAAAAAAATATATCTGATAACTCAAGAACAGATGCGGTGCATAATATCAAAGAGGTCAATTTAATTTCTCAATCAATAATCATTAAGAACATCCACAAATGAAAACCGGTGTCATTATCTGCCTCCACTGAAGTACTGAAGCTCCCAGCTCCTGCATCGCAAGTGTTCTGGGCAATTCCATCCAGACAAAACACAGCGCTGGGATCGTCCCAACTGCTCTATGCTCTACATATATTTCCAGCCATCCTGCTTCACATGCAAAAAAATTTTTTAAATGAAGCCCGATATGTATATCCCTCGATTCCTTTTTCCACATACAATTGTTCATTTGTTCCACCTCCCCTTCAGTGCATCGATACTATTCACCCCAACCTCTCCCTGTGATAACAAATTCCAGATTCGAACCATTCACTGCGTAAATACATTTTTCATGAATTCCTCATTGGTTTTATGAATGACGATTTTATATTTTGGCTCTTGTTTCAGATGCCACCACAAGGGGAAGCATGTCTCCATGTACTCTATAAAAGCCCTTCACTATTTCCTCACTTTTTTCATTTGTTAGTGTGATGTAGGCATCACTGGCTATGCCAGCATTTATTGCCCAATCCAAATTGCCCTTGACAAAGTGGTGGTGAGCTGCCTTCTTGAGCCGCTGCAGTTCTTGAGATGTAGGAACACCAACAGAGCTGTTTGGAAGGGAGTTCCAGGATTTTTACCCAGCGACAATGAAGGAATGGCGATATGAATGAGTACTTCTCTTCGGTATTTACGAATGAGAAGGGGTGTATTACTGAAGAGGACGGTGTGAAACAGACTGGTAAGCTCGAGGAAGTGCTCGTTAGGAGGGAAGATGTGTTGGGGTTTTTGAATAACTTGAAGATAGACAAGTCTCCCGGGCCTGACGAGGTATATCCAAGGATGTTATGGGAAGCAAGGGATGAAATTGCAGAGCCGCTGGCAATGATCTTTTCATCTTCTCTGCTGACGGGGGTGGTACCAGGTGATTGGAGGGTGGCAAATGTTGTGCCCCTGTTCAAGAAAGGGAATAGGAACAACCCTGGGAATTACAGGCCAGTTAGTCTTACTTCGGTGGTAGGCAAGTTGATGGAAAAGGTGCTGAGGGATAGGATTTCTGAGCATCTGGAAAGACACTGCTTGATTCGGGACAGTCAGCACGGTTTTGTGAGGGGTAGGTCTTGCCTCACAAGCCTGATTGAATTCTTTGAGCAGGTGACCAAGCAAGTGGATGAGGGTAAACCAGTGGATGTGGTGTACATGGATTTTAGTAAGGCATTTGATAAGGTCCCCCATGGTAGACTTATGGAGAAAGTCAGGAGGCATGGGATAGTGGGGAATGTGGCCAGTTGGATTAAGAATTGGCTAACTGATAGAAGGCAGAGAGTGGTCTTAGATGGTAAATACTCAGCCTGGAGCCCAGTTACCAGTGGCGTGCCGCAGGGATCAGTTCTGGGTCCTCTCCTGTTTGTGATTTTTATTAACGACTTGGATGAGGAAGTCGAAGGGTGGGTCAGTAAATTTGCAGATGATACAAAGGTTGGTGGAGTTGTGGATACCGAGGAGGGCTATTGTCGTCTGCAAAGGGACTTGGATAGGTTGCAGTGCTGGGCTGAAAAGTGGCAGATGGAGTTTAACCCTGAAAAGTGTGAGGTCGTCCATTTTGGAAGGACAAACATGAATGCAAAATACTGGGTTAACGGTAGGGTTCTTGGGCATGTGGAGGAGCAGAGAGACCTTGGGGTCTATGTGCATAGATCATTGAAAGTTGCAACTCAAGTGGATAGGGCTGTGAAGAAGGCATATGGGGTGTTAGCGTTCATTAGCAGAGGGATTGAATTTAAGAGCCGTGAGGTGATGATGCAGCTGTACAGGACCTTGGTAAGGCCTCATTTGGAGTACTGTGTGCAGTTCTGGTCGCCTCATTTTAGGAAGGATGTGGAAGCCTTGGAGAGGGTGCAGAGGAGATTTACCAGGATGTTGCCTGGAATGGAGAATAAGTCTTACGAGGAAAGGCTGAACATTTTAGGCCTCTTCTCATTAGAAAGGAGAAGGATGAGGGGTGACATGATAGAGGTTTATAAGATGATCAGGGGAATAGATAGGGTAGACAGTCAGAAACTTTTTCCCCGGGTGGAGCAAAGCGTTACAAGGGGTCATAAATTTAAGGTGAAGGGTGGGAGATATAAGGGGGATGTCAGGGGAAGGTTCTTTACCCAGAGAGTGGTCGAGGCATGGAATGCCTTGCCCGGGGAAGTTGTTGAGTCAGAAACTTTAGGGACTTTCAAAAGGCTTTTGGATAGGTATATGGATAAAGGAGAATGATGGGGTATAGATTAAATTGTCCTTGACAGAGGACAAAGGATCGGCACAACATTGTGGGCCGAAGGGCCTGTTCTGTGCTGTATGTTCTATGTTCTATGTTCTATGTTCTATAGTTCCAAGTCAGGATGATCTGTGAATTGGAGGGGAATTTGCAAGTGGCAGTGTTCCCTTGCAACTGCTGCCCTTGTCCTCCTCAGTAGTCGAAGTTCCAGGTTTGAAAGGTACTGTCAAAGGAGCTTTCGTGTGTTGCTGCAGTGCACCTTGTAGATGGTACGCACTGCTGCCACTGTGCATCAGTGGTGAATGGGGTGATTGTTGAAGGTGGTGCTTGGGGGCAATCAAGCAGGCTACTTGAGTGTTGTTGGAGCTGCAATCATCCAGGCAAGTGGAGAGTATTCCATCATACTCCTGCATTGTGTCTTGTGAATGGTGGATAGGTTTGGGGAGACAGGAGGTAAGTTACTCACCACAGAGTTCCTAGCTTCTGACCTACTCTTGTAGCCACGGCATTTATGTGGCTGGTCCAGTTCAGTTTATGGTCAATGGTAACCCCCTCCCCCCCCCCCACACCCCCCGCCCCCAAATGTTGATGGTGGGGGATTCAGTGATGGTAATGCCACTGAACATCAAGAGGAGATGATTAGATTCTCTCTTGTTTGAGATGGTCATTGCCTGGCACTTATCTGACGCGAATGTTACTTGCCACTTATCAGCCTAAGCCTGGATGTTGTCCAGGTCTTGCTGCATCTGGGCACGGACTGCTTCAGTAGCTGAGGAGTCATGAATGGTGCTGAACATTGCGCAATCATCAGTGAACATCCCCACTTTCGGCCTTGTGATGGAGGGAAGGTCATTGATGAAGCAGCTGAAGATGGTTGGGCCGAGAACACGAGCCTAAGGAATTCCAGCTGTAATGTCCTGAGACTGAGATGATTGACCTGAACAACCACAGCCATCTTCCTTAGTGCTAGGTATGACTCCAAACAGCAGAGGGTTTTGCCATGATTCCCATTTACACTAGTTTTGCTGGGGCTCCTTGGTGCCATTAATGGTCAAAGGTTGCCTTGATGTCAAGGGCAGTCACTCTCACCTCACAATGCAATGTTTCTTTAACTCTAAAATAAAAGCAAAATTCTGCAGATTCTGGAAATATGAAATTTAAAAAAACAAAAATGCTCAAAATACTCAACAGTTCAGGCAGCATATTGGAGAGAGAAACAGAATTAACATTTCAGGTCTGTGTCCTTTCATCTTACAATATGTTTTATGTCCTGGTATGTAATGGTCAGGTTCATTCAGTTTGCAGTAATGGAATTAATACTGTGTCTTCCACTCTGACTATTAGTGAGATTTGTGGAGTGGTGTGTAACATGGAGCTCAGTCTGCAGTCTGGGTACATTATTGAGATTAATTCTGTACTTTACAATCAGGTACTGTTTGTCTGTTCCATCTGACATTGAATTTGTAGTTCAGGCTGCTCTCTTGTGAGAGTGACACAGTGTCTTGCAATCTGATAGTGGGTGTGATTTTGGACTGGGATTGATGTACCAACGTGTCAGTGGGACTGAGTTGTGGTGAAATGGAAACAAGTTCAATCTTTCCTGCTCTGTCTGACTGTTGCATTGACTGTTGGTCTCTGGAACTTGGGATCAGTGCCGGTCTGACTACTTCTGCTGGCGGCGATTGTGGAACTGATGTCTCTGCTCTCTGTGAGTGATACTGTACTTACTGTGTGTGAGGAGCTGGCTGCACTTCCTCGTGTCGAGGAATCACGACATTTATTCTGCTTCCATCAAGTATTTGCCTGTAGAAAGGAAATGTATTTATTATAATTCAGGAAGAGATGTGGTAGAAGATACAAAAGTGACCAAAACAATTTTTCAATTAATAATCATTATGAACAATCACAAAGGAAACCCAGCAATACAAACAGAGTCAGTGTCTGATTCCACTGCAGTCCTGCAGCCCCCAGCTACTGCATACCAGGGGCTTTGGCCATTTTACAACAATTAAATGACATCCAGAAACAATCCACTGGGCCATGAATGGGACTGACCGACGGAACAGGGACTTTTACACAGGTCAGATTTCCAGTTCCCGCTCCCATGGTCTAACCGTTCAAGTGAAACCAAACAGCCACTGTTTAAAATGTGTCCTTCACACTTCTCACCTGGTGCTTATAATAGATTCTCTTTGTGTAACTCCCCACATCCTGACTGTCCGCTTCTGTTCCCACACTTCACTGTCCAATAACAAGAAACTGTGGGAACAGGCTGGATCGCTCTCTTTGCGCTGGCACGGACATGATTGGCCGAATGGCCTCATTCTGTGCTGGAATTTTTCCATGTTTCTGTTTGCGGAATTGTTGCAGAAATCTGCGCCTGCGCTCCCCTCCCCCAGCACTGCCTGTGAGCGGAAGAAGATGGTTTAAAACAGCCGCCAATGGAGAGATCCCGGTCCCGGTGGAAGGGAGCAAACAGCAGCCTCCTTCCAGCAGCACATCGCTTTGGGAGCGTGTCCGCAGATAGACTCAGAGATCAGCATCGAGTCCGGGGCAAGTTCAGGGGCAGGCGGGGGCTGTTTGTTTGAGGCGGAGTGGAGCAGGAACTGGTCCCGGAACATGGAGTGAGTGGGGGAAGGGAGAGGCCATTCTCGGGTTGTGTGTGGACAAGGGGATGGAGACAGAATGGGAAGAAACTGTTACTGCAGTGCAGTCAAACAATGATAATATTTGTATGGCTGGGCTTCCTTTGTGGGCGTTTATAATTATTATGAGAGATTAAATTCATTAAAATCCTGTATCTTCTGTCTCACCAGTATTTGAATTATAAACATTCTTTTGTTTAAACAGACAAATAATTGAATGAACCAAAATAAATGTGATGTTTCCTCCACCAAGTTACATGGAAGAGTGTCACCAGCTCCTTCTCACACACAGTCCGGACATTGTCACTCACAGAGCGCAGAGACACAGACAGGTCATCAGTTCCACAGTCTCAGACAGCAGAAACAGATCCAGAGACACATTTTCAATCCATCAATCAAATGGAGCAGGAGAGACGCACGTTGTTTTCATGTCACCCCAACTCAGTATCACTGACAGGTAGATACACAAATCCCAGTCCAAATTCTCACCCACTATCAAATTATCAGTGTGTCAATCCCACAACAGAGCAACCTCAGCTACAAATTAAATACACATAGGACTGACACATGGTTGCTGTTTCAAAGTTACAGAAATAACCTCAATGAAGTGCTCCGAGATTCAAGTTAAATACCAGCCTAATATGTTCACGGGTTTTGACTTTATTATCAGTATTAATTCCCATAATGTGTCCAGACATATACATTAGATACAAATCTCAAGTGCATAATCAGATTGCAGAGGTACAAACTCAGATTCCACTTTAAAACTCATCCGGATTGTGAAACTAAAAGATACAATATAAATTTGATTAGTATAGTTTGAGCTTTAAATTACGTCCCAGTCCTAAAACCTCATATAGTGTCAGATGGAAGATACTGTACAATTCCAGACTGAGCTCATTTCACATGCAAGTCCAAGATTCTCACTCAGAGTTAGACTGAATGGCACTGATCAAATTGATGAGTACAGCCTGAGTTACACTTGCACATCGATCCTGTATCAGATTGTAGGATACATTATATTTCACTATTGTGTTCACAGTGACAGATACTATTTAATACTGGGCAAAACCTCAAACAGGATTTATGTATCTACCTGTCTGCTTAAAACCTACCACATCAGTGGCCTGTTGCTGTGCTGAATTTTTATGTAGAATAAATCCAGACTTGCAGCAGTCCCAGTGACGGAAGGTTATATAATGAATCTCACACTCTCACAGAGTACCAGACACTGACATTTAGAGAGTGATTTTGAAACCCATGCTAGGTGCCAGATGCTGAAAGGTATAGGTTGATTACTGCACTCACTGACAGTACCTCAGCCTGAGTCATCTAAAGCAACCTAACACACAAATAGTAGCACTGAGAGATTGAGAAAGAGTCCAAAACTCAGAGTAACAGACACTGATAGACACAATCTGAAAACTGCACGCACATGGATACAGTATTGGCTAACTCACAAGAAACAGAGTGGGGATAATTGGGGAATTTTCAAATTGGCAAACTGTAACTAATGGAGTGCCACAGAGATCAGTGCTGGTGCCTCAATCTTTATGGTCTTTATTAATAACTTGCATGAAGGGACCGAGTGTAAATCCAAATTTATGGATGGTACAACGATAGGGAGGAAAGCAAGTTGTGAGAAGGACACAAAGTGTCTGCAAAGAGATATAGCTAGGTTAAATCAGTGGGCAAAAGTTTGGCAGATGGAGTATAATATGGGAAAATGTCAGATTGTCTACTTTGGCAGGAAGAATAGAAAAACAGAATATTACTTACATAGAGAGAGACTGCAGAATGCTGCTGTACCAAGGAACCTGTGTGTCCAAGTACATGAATTACAAATAAGTTAACATGCAGCTATAGCAAGTAATTAGGAAGGCAACTGGAATGTTGGCATTTTTAGAGAGGGGAATGGAGTTTAAAAGTAGGGAAGATTTGCTGTAACTGTACAGGGCATTAGTGACATCCCAACTAAAGTACTCCACACAGTTGTGGTCTCCTTACTTAAGGAGGGCTATACTTGCATTGGAATCAGTTCAGAGAAGGTTCACTCGGCTGATACTTGGGAAGTTGGATTGTCTTAGGAGAAACAGTTGAGCAGGTTGGGCCTATACTCACTGGAGTTTAGAAGATTGAGAGGTGATCTTATTGAAACCTGTAAAATTCTCAGTGGGCTGGACAGGTAGATGCTGAGAGGATGTTTCTCCTTGTGGGGGAATGTAGAATTAGGGGCCACAGTTTCAAGATAAATGGTCTCCCATTCAAGAAGGAGATGAGGAGGAATTTCTTCACTCAGAGGGTTGTTCATCTTTGGAATTCTGTTCTCCAGAGGACTGTGGAGGCTGGGTCATTGAATATATTCAAGGCTGTGATAGACAGATTTTTGATCTACAAGGGAGTCAATGGTCAATGGGCGCAGGCAAGAAAGTGGAGTTAAGGCCACAATCAGAACAGCCCCGATCTTATTGAATGGCAGAGCAGGCTCGATGGGCCAAATGGCCATCTCCTGCTCCTATTTTGTATCTTTTTATCTTCTTACACACACACACACACACACACTCAACCAGTGTGCGGCAATGGATCTAGAATTAATCCCACTTTCGTACAAAATACCAGAGACTGAAAGGTACAGAATAAATCCCACAGATACGTACAGTATGACTGACAGGTACAGAATGAATCCCATGCTCACACACAGCACCAGGGATTGAAAGATACATGTGATTCCCACCCTCACAGAACAATATCAGACTGAGTTACAGAATGACTTCCACATTCACATCGAGCACCACTGACTGCTAATTAATTCATCCCACAATCACACACACTACCAGAGGCCGACAGATACAGAATGTATTGCACACTTTCACAAAGTACCAGTGAGTGACAGGTACAGAATGAATCCCACATTCACAAACTGTACTGGAGAATGGCAGATCCAGTACCAATGACCAATTCAGAATGAACTCCAAATTTACACATGACACTAGAGATGGAGAGATACAAAATTAATTCCACATTCACACTGCGCGAGAGACTGATAGTTACAAAATGGATCCAGAACATGCAGACAGTGCCAGAGACTGACAGTTACAGAATGAAGTAAACACTCACATACAGTACCAGAAATGACAGAAATGGAATTGATACCACACATATATGTGATACCAGAGATGGAGCATATAGAATGAATCACACACACACAACAAGAACAGAGATAGAGTTATACAGAATGAATCACACACACACACACAACAAGAACAGAGATAGAGTTTTCCAGAATGAATCTCACGCTCATGTACAGGACAACAGATTAACAGGTAAACAATCACCCTCAAACACACATACATTACCAAGGGTCAGTTCAGAATGACTACAAAACTCAAATAATGTGTTCGAGGTTGAAAGATACAGATGAATACAAAACTCACACACAAGATACTAATAGATACAGCCTGAAAACTGCACTCAAACACAGTACAAGGGACCGACAGATACTGAATGAATCCCACACTCATATTCAATACCAGAGACTGACAGATGCAGAATGGATGTCACACTAAACTTCTTCTTCGGAACTCCCTTGGGAATGAGGATGACTTTCTTCCACTCCAGGGTTGTGGGTCCTTAGGTAACTGAATAGTCCAATTCTTGATCCACACACTCAGCCACAGGTGGGGCAGATGGTGCTTGGTGAAGTGGGTGAATGGGATTCTCCAATTTCCAAATACTCCTTCCACTGTTTGCATTTCGTTGCTTCCTGGGCATGTCGACGAATTTCAAATTGGCTGGCACCTTCGCGGATGCTTCTTCTCCATTTTGGGTGGTCTCAGGCAAGAGATGCCCATGAATCAGTGCAGATGTCACGTTTTTTCAGGATGTCTTGAAGGAAATTCTTGTAATGTTTCCTCTGCCCTCCTGGTAGCTTCTTGCCCTGATGGAGTTCAGAGTAGAAAGCTCGTTTTGGGACTCTGGCGTCAGGCATGGGGATGATGTGGCCCATCCAACATAACTGACTAGCCATGACCAGTGTTTCGATACTGGGGATGTTGGCCTGAGAGAGGACACTGATATTGCAGCGCCTGTCCTGCAACTGAATTTGCAGGATCTTGCGGAATCACCACCAGTGATATCTCTCCAGGACTTTGAGATGTCTGCTGTACAATATCCATGTCTCTGACACATACAGGAGGGCAGGTAACACTGCAGCCATGTCAACCATGAGCTTGGTGTCTGATTTGAGTTCTTTGTCATCAAACATTCTTTTCCACAGATGACTGAAGGCTACGCTGACACACTAGACGTGATGCTGGGTGTCATTGTCGATATCTGCCCTTGGTGACAGGAGGTTCCCAAGGTATGAGCAGTGATCCACATTGCCCAGTGGTTCGCTGTGGATCTTGATAGTTGAGGGGCAGTGTTGGGGAGCAGGCTGGTAGAGGACCTTTGTCTTCTGGATGTTTTGCTTAAGGCCAATTATTTCATACACCTCCGTGAATGCATTGATCAGGGTTTGACGCTTGGCCTCTGAGTGTGTGCATACGCAGGCATCGTCAGCATACTGCAGCTTGATGACAGAGGTTGGAGTGGCCTTACATCTGGACTGGAGGCAACATAGGTTAAATAGTTTCCCACTCGTCCTGTAGACTAGATCTACACATGCAACCTAAAGAACAGCTGATGGGCTGAAAGAACAGTGGAACAACCAAAACTTGCTGACAGCCACGACATGTGTGGATTCTTCAGCACAGTCAAGACCATTCACGGCCCACGTACCCAAGGACCTACCCTACTGAGAGCAAAAGAATGGAGTGACACTGATCAAGGACAGATCGGCAGTCTGCACTCGTTGCAAGGAGCACTTTGAAGATCTCCTCAATCGTGACTCAGTCCTTGATGCGAGTGCCCTTGACCGCATTCCACAGCATGCTACCCACCGTGCTGTCAGCACAATTCCAGGCTGACAGAGATTGAAAAGGCCATCTGACAGCTAAAAAACAATAAGGCCGCTGGCATAGATGGAATTCCCATCAAAATTCTAAAATCTGGCAGAGAAGTACTCTTGACACAAATACATGGTCTCATTTCCCTCATTTGGAAGGAGGAGAGCATGACAGGGGATCTCCGAGACACTGTAATAGTGATCATCTTTAAAGAAGGTGACAAGACTGACTGTGGTAACTACAGAGGGGTATCCCTGCTGTCCGCCACAGGGAAGGCCATCACAAGAGTCCTTCTCAACTGCCTCCTCCCCGTGGCTGAAGAGCTCCTCCTGGAATCACAATGTGGATTCTGTCCATCAAGAAGCACAATGGACATGATTTTCACAGCAAGACAACTCCAAGAAAATGTAGCGAGCAGCAACAACCTTTATACCTGGTTTTCTCTGACCTGACAAAGGCCTTCGACTCTCCCAACCAGGAGGGATTATGGAACGTCCTCAAATTTGGCTGCCCAGAGAAATTCATCATCATCCTCTGATGACTGCATGATGACATACAAGCTGTAATCCTTCCCAACGGACCTACCATTGACCCAATCCCAATGCAAACTGGGGTCGAGCAAAGCTGTGTCATCGCACCAATGCTCTTTCCCATCATCCTTGCCGCAACACTCCACCTCATCTCCTTATACTCACAGTACCAGAGACTGACAGATACAGAATGGATGTCACACTCACAGTCCTAGAGTCTGATAGATACAGAATGGATGTCACACTCACAGTACCAGAGACTGACAGATACAGAATGGATATCACACTCACAGTCCTAGAGTCTGATAGATACAGAATGGATGTCACACTCACAGTACCAGAGACTGACAGATACAGAATGGATATCACACTCACAGTCCTAGAGTCTGATAGATACAGAATGAATCCACACAGCACCGGAGACTTCTTTTCTTCTTCTTCTTCTTTGGCCTCCTTGTCTCGAGAGACAATGGGTAAGCGCCTGGAGCTTGTCAGTGGTTTGTGAAGCAGTGTCTGGAATGGCTATAAAGGCAAATTCTAGAGTGACAGACTCTTCCACAGGTGCTGCAGATAAAATTGGTTGTCGGGGCTGTTACACAGTTGTCTCTCCCCTTGAGCTTCTGTCTTTTTTCCTGCCAACTGCTATGTTTCTTCGACTCACCGCACTTTAGCTCCGCATTTATGGCTGTCCGCCATCTCTGGCGATCACTGGCAACTGACTCCCACGACCTGTGATCAATGTCACAGGACATCATGTCGTGTTTGCAAACGACTTTAAAGTGGAGACATGGATGGTCGGTGGTTCTGATACCAGTGACGAGGTTGCTGTTCAATGTGTCCTTGGGGATCCTGCCATCTTCCATGCGGCTCACATGGCCAATCCATCTCAAGTGCCGCTGGCTCCGTAGGGTGTATGTGCTGGGGATGTTGACCGCCTCAAGGACGTCTGTGTTGGAGATATGGTCCTGCCACCTGATGCCAAGGATTCTCCAGAGGCAGCAAAAATGGAATGTATTGAGACGTCACTCTTGGCTGACATACGTTGTCCAGGCCTCGCTGCCGTAGAGCAAAGTACTGAGGACACAGGCTTGATATACTTGGACTTTTGTGTTCCGTGTCAGTGTGCCATTTCCCCACACTCACTTGGCCAGTCTGGACATAGCAGTGTTCTCGCACCGACACTGTTTGGGATCTTCTTCTCCCTGCTGCTCTCACATGCGTTCAAGTCTTCAGAAGAAGGAATTTTCCTCCACACAAGATCAGATGGCAGTTTGTTCAACCTTGCCCGTCTAAGAGCGAAGAGCAAAGTACAGAAAGTCTGCATCAGGGAACTCCTCTTTGCTGACGATGCTGCATTAACATCCCACACTGAAGAGTGTCTGCAGAGACTCATTGACAGCATTGCGGCTGCCTGCAACGAATTTGGCCGAACCATCAGCCTCATGAAAACGAACATCATGGGACAGGACATTATAAATACTCCATCCATCAATATGGGCGAACACGCTCTGGAAGTGGTTCAAGAGTTCACCTATCCAGGCTCAACTATCACCAGTAACCTGTCTCCCGATGCAGAAGTCAACAAGTGCATGGGAAAGGCTTCCACTGCTATGTCCAGACTAGCCAAGAGAGTGTGGGAAAATGGCGCACTGACACGGAACCAGAGACTGAGAGCTACCAAATTACATAACACACTCAAACACAGTAGCAGAGAGTAAAATAAATGAAAGTAATTGCACACTCACATGCAATAGCAGAGACACAACGACACAGAATCAGTCAAAAAGTGTCCTCCCAACAACAGCCAGGACATTTCCAGGGAGCTTTACACAGGGAGCGACTGTTTTACTATAAACTGGGACTGGAGAGAGTCTTTGTGAAATATACTTACGGATTGCAGTAAGGGTGTTTGTGATTGGTTGCAAATATTTATTCTGATTGGATGGCGGAAGACACCAGTTAGAGAATTACAATATAAAACCGTTTTGACATCATTGCCAATCACCCAATCACAATCTTAACTTTCCCCCATTCCTCATTAGCATAGAGCTGTGGGATTGTCTATTCAATCCGCACTCGGAAGGGGTTTGGTTTATTTCTGTGTCTGAAATTGAATCTGAAGATGGTTGAGGAGAAGAAGAAAGCAGCTGCTAAGAAGGGGGCCAAGAAAACTGTGAGTAAACCGTCAGCAAAGGGCGGCAAAAGGCGCAGAAAGTCGAGGAAGGAGAGTTACTCCATCTACATCTACAAAGTGATGAAGCAGGTTCACCCCGACACCGGCATCTCCTCCAAGGCCATGAGTATCATGAACTCGTTTGTGAACGATATTTTCTAGCGCATCGCGGGTGAGGCTTCACGCCTGGCCCATTACAACAAGCGCAGCACCATCAGCTCCCGGGAGATCCAGACCGCCGTGCGCCTGCTGCTGCCCGGGGAGCTGGCCAAGCACGCCGTGTCGGAAGGGACAAAGGCGGTGACCAAGTACACCAGCTCCAAGTAAAACTGCACAATGGACTGAAAAACATACCAAACACAACGGCTCTTTTAAGAGCCACCCACAATCTCTCTGAAAAAGCTACATCATCTCCATGGTATCAATTTGGTTTTTTTTATACGAAGAGTCTGGAACTTTCTAATTGCCTTTGTGATATCTGTTTTAACTCCATGGATTCTGGGTGATTCACTTTCACTGTTGAGATCTTTGTGTCTACTTAATAATGCCGTGTAAATTAATTACTGATCACTGACCCCATGTGCGCGTTCATTTTCGCTGTTGTACTATTTCGTCAATAAGCTGACAGATCAGTTCTCAGTCACTTGTTTCCCTTGTTCAAGCTCGACCTCAATAATTAATAAGTACCTTTTCTAGAAACCCCGCTGTTGTAGGAAACCTCAGTCTCACATTTCAACTCCTGACACTTTCTCTCCGCTTTTGTCTCCCACAAATAGGTTCAATCTAGAATCAGTGATGCGGTATCTTGACAAAGATTGACCTGAAATGTGTCCGCTTCCAGAATGCTGTGAAAGAGACTTTCTGTCGCCGCTTACAGACTGTTTCAAAAAGGACGGAGAATAGTCCGAGATCAAAGCGCACATGGGCTCAGTGATCAGTAATTAATTTACGCGGCATTATTAAGTAGACACAAAGATCTCAGACAGTGAAACTGAATCACCCAGAATCCATGGGGCTAAAAGAGATCAGAAAGGCAATTAGAAAGTTCCAGACTCTTCGTATAAAAAAACAAAACAAATCAAAACCAGAGAGATGATGTTGTAGCTTTTTCAGAGAGATTGTGGGTGGCTCTTAAAAGAGCCGTTGTGTTTGGGATGTTTTTCAGTCCATTGTGCAGTTTTACTTGGAGCTGGTGTACTTGGTCACCGCCTTTGTCCCTTCCGACATGGCGTGCTTGGCCAGCTCCCCGGGCAGCAACAGGCGCACGGCGGTCTGGATCTCCCGGGAGCTGATGGTTCTGCGCTTGTTGTAATGGGCCAGGCGGGAAGCCTCACCCGCGATGCGCCCGAAAATATCGTTCACAAACGAGTTCATGATGCTCATGGCCTTGGAGGAGATGCCGGTGTCGGGGTGAACCTGCTTCATCACTTTGTAGATGTAGATGGAGTAACTCTCCTTCCTCGACTTTCTCCGCTTCTTGCCGCCCTTTGCTGACGGTTTACTCACAGTTTTCTTGGCGCCCTTCTTAGCAGTTGCTTTCTTCTTCTCCTCAACCATCTTCAGATTCAATTTCAGACACAGAAATAAACCAAACCCCTTCCGAGTGCGGATTAAATAGACAATCCCACAGCTCTATGCCAATGAGGGATGGGGGAAAGTAAAGATTGTGATGGGGAGTGATGTCACAATGGGTTAATATTGTAATACTATAATTGGTGTCCTTCACCATCCAATCACATTCAAACTTTGCAGCCAATCACAAACATTCGTACTGCAATCAGGAAGTCTATTTCACAAAGACTCTCTCCAGCTGCAGTTTGCATTGAAAGAGCCGCTCCCTGTGCCAAGCTCTCTGAAAATGTTCTGCATGTTGTTGAGAGGACGCTTATTGATGATTCTGTGTCGTCACTATTGCATGTGAGTGTGCAATTAATTCCATTTCTTTTATTCTCTGCTCCTCTGTTTGAGAGTGTTCTGTCATTCAGCAGTTCTTAGTCTCTGGTGCTGTATGGATTTATTCCGTATTTATTTATTTCGAGATACAGCACTGAAACAGGCCCTTCGGGCCGCCGAGTCTGTGCCGGCCAACAACCACCTATTTATACTAACCCCGCAGTAATCCCAACCTGCACACGGGCAATTTACAATGACCAATTTGCTGATCAACCTGCAAGTTTTTGGCGGTGGGAGGAAACCGGAGCACCCGGCGAAAACCCACGCGGTCACAGGGAGAACTTGCAAACTCCGCACAGGCAGTACCCAGAATCGAACCCGGGTCATTGGAGCTGTGAGGCTGCAGTGCTAACCACTGCACCACTGTATCTGTCAGACTCTGGTACTGTGTTTGAGTATGACATCCATTCTGTATCTGTCAGTCTCTGTTGCTGTGTTTGAGTGTGAGGAGTTGAGGCGGAGTGTTGCGGCGAGGAAGATGGAAAAGAGCGTTGGTGAGATGGCACAGACTTAGTTGACCCCAGCTTGCATTGGGATTGGGTCAGTGGTAGGTCCGTTGGGAAGGATTACAGCTTGCATGTCATCATGCAGTCGTTGGAGGTTGGTGACGAATTTTTCCGGCAGCCAAATTTGAGGAGGACGTTCCATAATCCCTCCTGGTTGGTAGAGTCGAAGGCCTTTGTCAGGTCAGAGAAGACCAGGTAGAAAGGTTGCTGCTGCTCCCTACATTTTCTTGGCGTTGTCTTGCTGTGAAGATCATGTCCACTGTGTCTCTTGATGGACAGAATCCACATTGTGATTCCAGTAGGAGATCTTCAGCCACGGGGAAGAGACAGTTGAGAAGGACTCTTGTGATGACCTTCCCTGTAGTGAACAGCTGGGATACCCCTCTATCATTACCACAGTCGGTCTTGTCACCATTTTTGGTGATGATCACAATGACAGCATCTCAGAGATCCCTGGCGTGCTCTCGTCCTTCCAGCTGAGAGAAATGAGACCATGTATTTGTGTTAAGTGTTCTTCTCTGACGTATTTTATATTTTCAGAGGGAATTCCATCGATGCCGGTGGCCTTCATTTTTTTTTACCTGTTAGATTGCCTTTTCAATTTCTGTTGGGCTGGGATTGTGCTGACGTCATGGTGGGTAACATGTTGTGGAATGTGGCACTTGCATCAAGGACTGAGTTGCGATTGAGAAGATCTTCAAAGTGCTACTTCCAACGAGTGCTGACTGCCTCTCTGACCTTGATCAGTGTCACTCCATTCTTTACTCTCAGTAGGGTAGGTCCTTGGTAATTTGGGCCATAAATGGTCTTGACGGTGCTGAAGTATCCACACATGTCGTGGCTGTCAGCAAGTTGCTGTATTTCCCGCACTCTTTCAGCCCATCAGCTGTTCTTTAGTTCGTGTAAGCAGATCTACTCTACAGGACGAGTGGGAAACTATTGAAACTACATTGCCTGCAGTCCTGAAGCAAGGCCACCCCAACATCTGTCATCGGGCTGCAGTGTGCTGACAATGCTTGCATATGCGTACACTCAGAGGCCAAGCTTCAAACCCTCATCGATGCATTCATGGAGGCGTATGAAAGAATTGGCTTGAAGCAAAACATCCGGAAAGCTAAGGTCCTCTGCCAGCCTGCTCCCCGACACTGCCCCCCACTATTAAGATCCACGGCGAATCACTGGACAATGTGGATCACTGCTCATACCTTGGGAACCTCCTGTCACCAAGGGCAGATATCGACAATGACACTCAGGATCGCTTCCAGAAGGCCATGTGGCCCATAAATCCTGCTCTGCCATTCAATAAGATCATGCCTGTTCTGATTGAGGCCTTAATTCCACTTTCCTGCCTGTGCCCATTGACCAATGACTCGCTTGTACATCAAAAAATCTGTCTATCATAGCCTTGAATATATTCAATGACCCAGCCTCCACAGTCCTCTGGAGAACAGAATTCCAAAGATGAGCAACCCTCTGACAGAAGAAATTCCTCCTCATCTCTTTCTTGAATGGGAGACCACTTATCTTGAAACTGTGGCCCCTAATTCTACATTCCCCCACAAGGAGAAACATCCTCTCAGCATCTACCTGTCCAGCCCACTGAGAATCTTATAGGTTTCAATAAGATCACCTCTCAATCTTCTAAACTCCAGTGAGTAGAGGCCCAATCTGCTCAGCTTTTTCTCACAAGTCAACCCTTCATCCCAGGAATCAGCCTAGTGAACATTCTTTGAACTGATTCCAATACAAGTATATCCCTCCTTAAGTAAGGAGACCAAAACTGTATGGAGTACTTTAGTTGGGATGCCACTAATGCCCTGCACAGTTACAGCAAAACTTCCCTCCTTTTATACTCCATTCCCCTTGCTAGAAATTCCAACATTCCACTTCCATTCCTAATTACTTGCTGTACCTTCATGCTAACTTTTCTGTAATTCATGTACCTGGCACCCAGATCCCTCAGTACAGCAGCATTCTGCAGTCTGTCTCTATGTAAGTAATATTCTGTTTTTCTATTCTTCCTGCCAAAGTAGACAATCTCACATTTTCCTATATTATACTCCATCTGCCAAACTTTTGCCCACTGACTTAACCTATCTATATCTCTTTGCAGACACTTTATGTCCTCCTCACAGCTTTCTTTCCTACCTATCTTTGTACCATCCATAAATTTGGCAACAGTACACTCGGTCCCTTCATGCAATTATTATAACAGTTCATAAATAGTTGAGGCACCAGCACTGGTCACTGTGGCAATCCATTAGTTACAGTTTGCCAATCTGAATATGCCCCATTTGTCCCCACTCTCTGTTTCCTGTGAGTTAGCCAATCCTATATCCATGTGTGTGTAGTATTCAGTTTGTATCTATCAGTGTCTGGTACTCGATGTGAGTTTTGGACTCTTTCTTACTCTCTCACTGCTATTTTTTGTGTGTTAGGTTGCTTTAGATGACTCAGGCTGAAGTACTGTGAGTGAGTGCAGTAATCAACCTGTATCTTTCAGCATCTGGCACTGAGCATGTGTTTCAGCATCACTCTCTATCTGTCAGTATCTGGTACTCTGTGTGAGTGTGGGATTCATTATATAATCTTCCGTCCCTGGGACTGATGGCAAGTCTGGATTTATTCTCCATAAAATGTCAGCACAGCAACAGGCCACTGATGTGGTAGGTTTTAAGCAGACCATATATTTGAAGTTTTGCTTAGTATTAAATATCTGTCATTGTGAACACAATAGTGAAAGATAATGTATCCTACAATCTGATACAGGATTGGTGTGCAAGTGTAACTCAGGCTGTACTGATCAATTTGATCAGTGCCATTCAGTCTGAGTGAGTATCTTGGATTTGCATGTAAAATGAGCTCAGTCTGGAATTGTACAGTATCTTCCATCTGCCACTGTACGAGGTTTCAGGACTGCTATGTAATTTAGAGCTCAGACTATACTGATCAAATTTATAATGTATCTTTTAGTTTCACAATCCGGATGAGTTTTAAACTGGCATCTGAGTTTGGATCTCAGGTTATACGATATTTCAGAATCTCTCAATCTGATTATGGACTTGAGTCTAATGTATATGTCTGGAAACATGATGGGAATTAATACTGATAATAAACTCATAACCTGTGTAAATATTGGGCTGGTATTTAACTTGAATCTCAGAGTACATTATTGAGGTTAATTCTGTAACTTTGAAACAGGAACAACGTGTCAGTTCTCTGTGTGTTTAATTTGTAGCTGAGGTTGCACTATTGTGGGATTGACACACTGATAATTTGATTGTGGGTGAGTTGTTGGACTGGGATTTATGTATCTACCTGTCAGTGGTAATGAGTTGGGATGACATGGAAACAACGTCTGTCTTTCCTGCTCTATTTGATTGATGGATTGAAAATGTGTCTCTGGAACTACTTCTGCTGTCTGAGACTGTGGAACTGATGACCTGTCTGTGTCTCTGCGCTTTGTGAGTTATAATGTACGTATTGTGTGTGAGAAGGAACTGGTGACACTCTTCCTTGTAACTTGGGTGGAGGAAATAGCCCATTTATTCTGGTTCATTCAATCATTTGCCTGTTTGAACAAAAGTATGTTTGTAACTAAAATACAGGTGAGATCAAAGATATAGAGTTTTAATGAATTTAATCTCTCAAATAATAATCATTATGGATACCCGCAAAAGAACCACCGCAACACAAATATTGTCAGTGTTTCACTCCACTACAATAAGTTTCTTCCCATTCTGTCTCCATCCCCTTGTCCACACACAACCGGAGAATGGCCTCTCCACTCACTCCATGTTCCGAGACCAGTTCCAGATCCACTCCGCCTGCCCCTGAACTTGCCCCGGACTCGATGCTGATCTCTGAGTCTTTCTGCGGACATGCTCCCAAAGCGATGTGCTGCTGGAAGGAGGCTGCTGTTTTCTCTCTTCCCCCAGGACCGGGATCTCTCCATTCGCGGCTGTTTTAAACCATTTTCTTCCGCTCACAGGCAGTGCTGGGGGAGGGGAGCGCAGGCCCATATTTCTGCAGCACTTCAGCCAGAAACGTGGAAAACTTCAGGCACAGAATGAGTCCATTCGGCCCATCATGTCCGCGCCAGCGGAATGAGAGGGATATAGCCTGTTCCCACAGTTTATTGTTATTGGGCAGTGAAGTGTGGAAACAGAAGCGGACAGTCAGGATGTGGGGAGTTACACAAAGAGAATCTATTATTGGCACCAGGTGAGAAGTGTGAAGGACACATTTTAAACAGCGGCTGTTTGGTTTCATTTGAACGGTTAGACCATGGGAGCGGGAACAGGAAATCTGACCTGTGTAAAAGTCCCTGCTCCGTCGGTCAGTCCCATTTATGGCCCAGTGGATTGTTTCTGGATGTTTTTAAATTGTTGTAAAATGGCCAAAGCCCCTGGTATGCAGTAGCTGGGGGCTGCAGGACTGCAGTGGAATCAGACACTTACTCTGTTTGTATTGCTGGGTTTCCTTTGTGATTGTTCACAATGATTATTCATTGAAAAATTGTTTTGGTCTCTCTTGTAACTTCCACCACATCTCTTCCTGAATTATAATAAATACTTTTTCTTTCAACAGGCAATACTTGAGGAAGCTGAATAAATGTAGTGATTCCTCGACACAAGGGGAAGTGCAGCCAGCTCCTCACACACAGTAAGTGCAGTATCACTCACAGAGAGCAGAGACATCAATTCCACAATCACCGACAGCAGAAGTAGTCAGAACATAAAAACACACACAATAGGAGCAGGAGTAGATCATGTGACCCGTGGAGCCTGCTCCGCCATTCAGTACCATCATGGATGATCTTAGGCTTCAATTCCACTTTCCCGCCTGCTCGCCTTGTCCCCTGATTCTCTGAGAGATCAAAAATCTGTCTATCGCAGCTTTACATGTATTCAATGATGGAGCATCCACAATCCTCTGGAGTAGAAAATTCCAAAGTTTCACAACCCTTTGAGTGAAGTAATTTCTCCTCATCTCAGTCCTAAATGATCAGCCCCTTATCGTGGGACTGTGTCCCCATGTTTTAGATTCTCTGACCAGCAGAAACAATCTCTCAGTGTCTCCCCTATCCAGCCCCTTCGGAATTATGTATGTTTCAATGAGATCACCTCTCATTCTTCTAAACTCCAGAGTATAGGCCCAGTTTACTCAGCCTCTCATCATAGGACAATCCCCTCATCCCAGGGACTAATTTAGTGAACATTTGCTGCACCGCCTCCAATGCACATATATCCTTTCTTCAGTGTGCAGACTCAAACTTCACACTGTATTCCAGATGTGGTCTCACCGAAATCCTGTACAATTGTAACTCACTTCTTTATTGCTGTATTCTAATCCCCGCGCAATAAAGGCCAACACGCCATTTGCCTTCCTAATTGCTTGTTGTACCTGCATGCTAACTTTCTGTATTCCTTGGACAAGTACACTCAAGTCTCTTTGAACACCAACAGTTACAAGTTTCACACCTTTTATCAAATATTCTACTTTTCTATTCTTATGACCAAAGTGAAGAACTTCACACTTCCCTCAATTATACTCCATCTGCCATCTTCTTGCCCACTCACTGAACTTGTCTATATCTCTTTGCAGCCTCTCTATGTCCTCCCACAGCTTCCCTTTCCACCTACCTTTGTATCATCAGCAAACTTAGTTACATTACTCTCTGTCTCTTCATCTAAGTCATTAATTTAGATTGTAAATAGCTGAGACCCCAGCACTTATCCTTGCGACACTCCATTATTCACTGCCTGCCAATCTGTTTATACCCACTCTTTGCTTCCTGTCCATTAACCAATCCTCTATCCATGCTAATATATTACCCACAATTCCATGAGTCCCTTATCTTCTCTATTAACCTTTTATGTAGCACCTTATTGAATGCCTTTTGGAAATCCAGGAATACGACTAGTTTCCCTTTACCCTGCTAGTTACATCCTCAAAAAACTCTCATAAATTTGTCAAACAAGATTTCCCTTCAGGAAAATCATGTTGACTTGTTTGAATGCTTTTCTCTGCATTGTTCAGACTTCCTGGATTTTCCCAAGGACTGATATTAGGCTAACTGGCCTGTAGTTCACAGTCCTCCTGATTAGGCACCCTGTTCCCCATGGAGGGCCACCCTCAAAGCTCCAACCACCCCGATTGGGCACCTCCGGACCCTGTACCTGACCCCCCCCATTGCCTCAGATTTAAAGGTAACATTATATATTCTATCAGAACAGACTGAATGACAGATAACATAGCACTCCACAAAACTATAGTGTTAGAGTGACAGATATTGTCTCAGTTATTTATTGCAGCCTGAGCTACACATTATATGCCAATCTAAAATCACATACAGTTTCAGACTGAGATACAGTATTTATTCCATAAATGCAAACCGAACTATATGTTCCACAGGAGTTCATACTATTGAACAAGCCTGGGCTGTTTTCTCTAAGTGGTCACCTTATAGAAGCATTGAATAATATGAAGGGTTTTGTGAGGGTAGAGGTAGAGATGTTTCCCACTTGTGGTGGAGTCCAAAGCTGTCGATATGAAATAGTCAGTAATAAATTAAATAAATAACTCAGGGGAAACTTCTTTACCCTGCTTTGACATCACTTGAGCTGCTGAACATTGTTACATTTAAAGTCAAGCTAAATGATTAAATGAGGCAGAAACAATTTGAGAGATTTGCTGATAGGATTAGATGAAGTAGGGTTGGAGTAACCTCATTGGAACTACCAGCACTTGGGCAGAAAAGCCTGTCACTGTGCTGTAAATACTATGTAATTCTGTGTAGAGTGAATCCAGAATGACAAACTAACCCAGAGATTAATGGCTACTGAATGCATCCCACACACAGGCAGTACCAGAGACTGACAGATACTGAACAAAACCCACACTCGCAGGAAGTACCAGAGACTGACAGATGCTGATCAAAACTCACACTCACAGGAAGTACCAGAGACTGTCAGATACTGAACAAAACCCACACTCACAGGCAGTACCAGAGACTGACAGATACTGAACATAACCTACACTCACAGGCAGTACCAGAGAGTGACAGATACTGAACAACACCCACACTCACAGGCAGTACCAGAGACTGACAGATACTGAACAAAACCCACACTCACAGGAAGTACCAGAGACTGACAGATACTGAACAAAACCCACACTCACAGGCAATACCAGAGACTGACAGATACTGAACATAACCTACACTCACAGGCAGTGCCAGAGACTGACAGCCATTGAACATAACCTACACTCACAGGCAGTACCAGAGACTGACAGATACTGAACAAAACCCACACTCACAGGAAGTACTAGAGACTGACAGATACTGAACAAAACCCACACTCACAGGCAGTACCAGAGACTGACAGATACTGAACATAACCTACACTCACAGGCAGTGCCAGAGACTGACATACATTGAACATAACCCACACTCACAGGCAGTACCAGAAACTGAAAATATTGAACAAAAAGTACACACGCGGACAGTACCTGAGACTGACAGATATTGAACAAAACACACACTCACAGGCAGTACCAGAGACTGACAGATGTTATGTTCATCCCAAATTCACAACAGAAACAATAACTGAGAGATCCAACAGAAATCCAACACTTACACATAATATCAGTGACTTAAAGGTCCAGAATTAATCGCACTCTTAAATATAGTGCATGTGACTGGGATACAGAATGAGTCTATACTGACACATAGTACCAGGGAATGGCAGATACAGAATGAATCACACAGTCACATACAGCAACAGGGACATTTTGGCACAGTATGAATCTGACAGTCGTGTACAGAAACAGAGGCTGACAGATATCAAATGAAACCCACACACACATACAGTGACACTGAGAGCGATAACATATATGCCACATTCATATATAGTACCAGAGATTGACAGATACAGAATGAATTCCACACACACAAACAGTTCCAGAGCCTTATACATTCAGAGTGAATATCACACTTTGTACCAGAGACTGACCAATGCAGCATGAATCCCACACTCCCACTCAGTAATAGAGACTGACAGCCACAAATACAGAATGATTCTCATTCTCATGTGCAGGACAACAGACTGATTTGCCACAATGGTGTCTCTAATCTTTGGGCAAACTCAGTGCAATAACAACTCATCTCCATTCTCAGTATTTCTAAATCGCACCTGTCCTCCATAATCTGAACAATTATTGCATGTCGTGTTGACTGTCTGATCTGTAAACTGCACTGTATCACAGATTGCTGACATTTGCTAGCTGAAAGGGAGAACTGCAACATAGAAGCAGAAATTGGCACAGCCTGTCAGGGTTAATAAACAGGTAATGTGAGCTAATAAACTTTGTAATAAACTCATATTGCTTCACATTTTTATACTGAAAATAAAAGTAATCAATTCTTAATAAAAATGTTTACTGCATTGATCTGATATTTGTAAATGTGCCCTGTTATATATTACACTACATTGAGCAGTATTTCTGTCTGATTTTTCAGGATACTATTTGCATTACTTCAAATAAAGAAAACATCACGACACAAAGAACTGAGCACAATGCTGAAAGTTTCACAGCAAACAGTCAAAAGGGAAAGAGATAACATATAGAAAGAAAAAAAGCTAAAATACTGAAAACACTCAGCCAGTCCGGAAACAACTGTGGAGAAGAGAAGCTCGGGTTAATGGTCCAGTTCTGTGACCCTTCTATAGACCTGAAACATTGCTCCTCCCTTCCTCTCTCCACAGATACTGCTGGAACAGCTGAGTGTTTCCAGAATCTTCTGTTATTCAGATTTCTAGCGGCTGCACTGTTTCTCTTTTTGAAGAATAAAACAATCCCTGGGAGGGAATGAAAGTTTACATAAGAAATAAGAGCAGGAGTGGCCACTCTGCCCATCGAAATAGTTCCACCATTCAATAAGATAACAGCTGATCTCCTACCTCAACTCCATTTTACCACACTGGCACAGCCCCCTTGATTCCCTTAGTATCCAAAAACCTATCGATCTCTCTTGAATATACACAATGATTGAGGATCCAGAGCTCTCTGGGATAGAGAATTCCAAAGATTCTTAACCCTTTGACTGAAAAGAAAATCTCCTCTTCTCTGTCAAATATGTCCAAGCCCTTTATACTGAGACTGTAACCCTTCATTCGAGATTGCCCAGCTCGAGGAAACATCCTCCCAGCATTTACCATGTCAAGCCACTGAGCATTTTATCTGCCAGTGAGATTACCTCTCACTCTTCTGAATTCTGGGGAATAGAGGCCTAGTCTATTCAATCTCTTCTCATCGGACAATCCCCTCTTCCTAGGAAGCAGCCTAGTGGCACGTCTCTGTACTCCCTCTAAGGAAAGTATATCCTTCCTTAGATAAGGGGACCAAAACTGCACAGCACTCCAAGCGTGATCTCACGCTGTATAATTGCAATAAATACTCATACTCTAATCTCTTTGCAATAAAGACAAACATATCATTTGCTTTCCTAATTGGTTGAGTACCTGCACGTTAACTTTCTGTGATTCCTGGACAAGGACACTCGGGTCCCTCTGAATGTAAACATTTCCCAGTCTCTCACGAATTTCAAAAATGTTCTGTATTGCTGTTTTCCTGCCAAAGTGTGTAACTTTACACTTCTCCCCATTATATTCCATCTCTCACATTCTTGCCCACATACTTAGTCTGTCTAAATCCCTTTTCTCCCCCTTTGCATCCTCCTCACAGTTTACTTTGCCACCTCACTTTATATCATCGGCAAACATGGATAACATGACATTCGGTCACCTCATCTAAGTCATTGATACAGAATGGAAATAACTGAGTCCCGAGCACCAATCCTTGCAGTATCCAATTACTTACAGCTTTCCTGCCGAAAATGACTCGGTTATTCCTACTCTCTGTTTTTTGTCTGTTAACTACTACTCAATCTATACTAATATATTATCCCCAAATTGCATGGGACCTACATTGGTGTAATAACCTCTTGTTTGATAACTTATTGAATGCTTTTTGAAAATCCAAACAGACTACATCCACTGGTTCCCCTTATCTACCCTGGCAGTTACAACATCAACAAATTCTAATAATTTATCATTGACAATTTCCTTTTAATAAATCCATGTTGACTCTGCCCAACCATATTCTGATATTCCACATCACCATTTACCATGTCTGGATTAATAGATTGTAGCATATTCCCCATTGCTGATGTCAGGCAAACTGGCCTCTAGTTCCTTGCTTTCTCTCTCCTTCCTTTCTTGAATAGTGTGGATATGTTTGTTACCCTCTAATCCACAGCTTCCAGAATCCAGGAATTGTTTCTTCTAAGGAACGGGAATAGCTGTGGGAAAATGAATCTGAGTAATTCTATTCTGAGTCCACTGTATGATTCAGGTCAAATAATAATTATCAATAAAAAGGAGTAAAATCAGAGTTCAATTTAACTATAATTTGAAGGAAATCAGCGTTGGAAATATGTTTATTCAAATTATACACTTCTTGCTTTGGGAAACAAAATTCCTTTGAGACAGCACCCAACTCAGCTCCTGTCTTTCAGTTTCTCATCTGAGGAATTTAAGGAACGCCAAACTGTAATGGCTGGGAATCAAACCCGGGCACAGCTGCTTGGAAGGTCATTGACCTGAAACATTAACTGTTCTCTCTCCACAGATGCTGCCTGACCTGCTGAGTATTTCCAGCATTTTCTGTTTTTGTTCCAGCTGTTTGGAAGGCAGCTATGCTCACTGCTCTAACAGCATCGCTCACATGGAGCAATACATTGAGTCTTTCTGTGGACTTTGGGACTGGGCCGCTGTCTTTTGGTCTCTGATGCTATAATCACAGCCAATAAAATACTCAGCTCAGTTCCAGGTGTTTAAAACTGGTGAACTGAAAGGCGACATGATGTTTCAGGATGTGTCAGGATGTTTCTGAACAGCAATAATCACAATTTTTGCAACACAGAAAGAGTTCATTTGAACAATTGTGCTGCTCTTTGAAAGATCTATCCAATCAGTCCCACCTCCCTGTCATTTTCACATTGCCCTGTAATTTCCCCATCAAGTAATGATCCAATTCCCTCAGGAAAGTTATTATTGAATCTGTTTTCACCTCCCTTTTCAAGCAGTACATTTCTGATCATCAGAACGCGTGTTAAAATATCACCTGATCTTCCCCTGATTCTTTTAACAATTCTGTGTCGATTGGTTACAGACCCTTCTGCCAGTGGGAACAGTTCCTCTTCAACCCATTAGAATGTAGAACACAACTATTAAATATTACATTAACATCTCTGCACCAAGAAGAACGACCCTAGCTTTGCTATCCTTTCACGCATCTCTTGAACCATTCTAGTCAATCTCCTCTGCACTCTCTCTCAGGCCTTGATATCCCTGCTAAAATGTGGAACCTAGAATTAGACACAATGCTCCAGCTGAGGCCGATAACCAGTGAGATTTATAAAGGTTCAGCACAAACTCCTTGTTTGTGACCCGTATTGCCATTTCTGGTTTCTAACCCAGTGTCGGCTCTGAGCTGTTGAAACTGCCTGAATAAATATTTCCGCCCAACAAAGCGCTCAACTTAGAGGCCGGAATGTGAGAAGCTGCTGAGAATAAGAGACCCTCCAGCCAGGCGTCATTTCCCGGTGGATTTTTCAATAGAAACTGGGGCTGGAGAGAGGCTTTGGGAAATGTCATTCCTGAATGCAGTGAGGGAGTTTGTGATTGGTTGCAGATATAAAACTATTCTGACATCACTGCCAATCACCCAATCACAATCTTTACTTTCTCCCATCCCTCATTAGCATAGAGCTGTGGGATTGTCTATTTAATCCGCACTCGGAAGGGGTTTGGTTTATTTCTGTGTCTGAAATCGAAACTGAAAATGGTAAGGTCCCCCCACCAAGCTGCACTGAGGGGCTGGACCCCTGGGAAACCCCTCGAACTGTATCGGGAAAATTTTAATTTGCTGTAAATGTAAAAATGTAATTGGCATGACAAATGTGAAATGGAAGGGTTGTGAAGCAACTCATGATTGTGCTGAAGGAAACTGATCTCCCTTGCAATGTTTGTATTTTTTGGTGCTGTTTGAAACTGTTTGGCAATGTATTTTTAACAGATTTTTATGAATAAAGTATATTTTGGAAATAAAAAAAAGAGAAGAAAGCAGCTCCTAAGAAGGGCGCCAAGAAAACCTTAAATAACCCGTCAACAAAGGGCGGCAAGAAGCGGAGGAAGGAGAGTTACTCCATCTGCATCTGCAAAGTGATGAAGCAGGTTCACCCCGACACCGGCATCTCCTCCAAGGCCATGAGCATCATGAACTCGTTTGTGAACGATGTTTTCGAGCGCATCGCGGGTGAGGCTTCACGCCTGGCCTATGACAACAAGCGCAGCACCATCAGCTCCCGGGAGATCCAGACCGCCGTGCGCCTGCTGCTGCCCGGGGAGCTGGCCAAGCAAGGGACAAAGGCGGTGACCAAGTACACCAGCTCCAAGTAAAACTGCACAATGGACTGAATAACATCCCAAACACAATGGCTCTTTTAAGAGCCACCAACAATCTCTGAAAAAGCTGCATTCGACATCTCTATGAAATCACTTTAAGACAATGTATAACATAATAACGATCCCACTGCTGTGTTTGTATCTCCTGTTATTAACCGAACACGAACCCATAATCTGATCACCCGCCTTCACTTTTTTTGCTTAAAGCTGCTCTTATTCTGGTTTTTCACAGCCCCTGAATGACCACATTAACAACTGATTTCAACGGTAAGGATTAGACCGTAATCCCTTCACTGATTAATCATTTTATTAACAGCAACTCTCCGCAGTGTAACAGCCTGGGATGGGATTACTGCAGAGCAAGTTAAGGGCCGTTTGAGGACTTGATCCGGCTTCCTCTTTTCAGAGAAGGACACTGGGCTCTGATTGACAACTAAACTGAGTATTTCACTTCAGGCCAATGCAGTCCCCACCCGGGACAGTTTGAAAGCGATTGTAGAATGAGTCACAGTTTAAATAACATTTTACAAGTTGAATAAAACAAAATCAAGAGATGGGATTTTAAATCTTTGACTAAGGATGACATTTATTTTAATCCGCTCCTTTCCGGCAATGAAATTGGCGGTCTTTTTGAAATTGACAAATTCTCTGCTTCTGATGTCGTGGCGGGTAAATCCCGCCCTCTTCTGTTGGTCACATGACTGGGGAAGAATATAGGCAAATGGAATTAAGTACCGACCATTGAGGAGAGTTCTCAGTCTTTAAGTAAAGTAAATGCTGCGGAAATTATCCATTTGTGAAAGTATTTGTGAGATTGTGGAAATGTCTGGAGGAAAGACCGGCGGGAAAGCTCGGGCCAAGGCCAAGTCTCGCTCCTCCCGGGCTGGACTGCAGTTCCCGGTGGGCCGTGTTCACAGGCTCCTGAGAAAAGGCAACTGTGCTGAGCATGTGGGTGCTGGAGCCCCGGTCGATCTGGCTGCTGTGCTCGAGTATCTGACCGCTGAAATCCTCGAGCTGGCCGGTAACGCGGCCGGGACAACAAGAAGACCCGCATCATCCCCAGACACCTGCAGCTGGCTGTCCGCAACGAGGAGGAGCTCAACAAGCTGCTGGGAGGGGTGACCATCGCTCAGGGCGGGGTGCTACCCAAGAAAACCAGCGCTCAGAGCTCCCAGAAAAAGTAAAGCAGACACAATGTTATCTAATAAACCAAATACTCTTTTCAGAGCCACCCACAGTCTCTGAAAGGGCTGATTACTGTCTGATTCCAGCTTGTCAGTAACATAACAGAATAGGAACTAATTAAAATGTTTATGAGTAACTATTTCAGTGGCTTCTCACTGTCCCCCTGATCCCTGTGTGAAGGGGAATTACCAAGAGTCTAATATATTCCTTTCCACACCGAGTTTGAGTTATTGGTCCCTGAAGGATTGCTGAATGGAGTCTTTTACCGCCGGTTACAGATAAGAAGTGGGGAAAAAATGACAGGTTAAAGCAGTGCGTAAAATAGCGCCAGGAATTTGTGGCGATAATAGCGGAATAAACAAAGGTTTTTAAAGGTTGGTGTAAAATATTTTACGAACAACTTTAAATAGATTTTCCAGTAATTCGCTTTTTGCCGACACTGAAATTGGCGCCTTTTTCAAATTCAAACGTTCTGCCAATTACGACAATTTAAGCCAATGATTTGCTGCATTTTCCCCAATTCGAGGCTCTGCGATTGGTTAAGAAATGCGAATGGGAAGAGGGTGACCAATCAGAAGTGAGCGTGGGCTCAAACTGCGGGAATTCCAGGTCCCTGAATGATTGAGCTGAAACTGATCAGTTTCACAAACCCTGTCAGTTTCAGTGCAGGAAACACCGTCTCGGGGGAAAAAACATCACAAGTGGGTCTGGTTCCAGTGACCGATTTAACGGCTGCTGCAAAACTCCCGGATTCTCTCATTGCAGCGAAATCATTTTGAAATTCTATGAAAACAATGAGTGATTCTGGAGGAGTGATGTGGCTTTTCACTGAGGGCATGTGTCGACTGGGGAAATAACTAACTGTAGAGTCTCGGGCACTGTTTACACAGCCCGTTTAGAAAATCAAATCCACTGCACATCCTTGCTGCAACTGAAATGTCAATTTCGGGGATTCCAGTTTTATACCCGAACACAGCACAGATTTATTCCAGTCAGTTCTGAACAGCCTATCCCATCTCCCGTTTCCAGCTCACTGCTCTCTCTGTGAGACGGTGGGTGGCTCTTCGAAGAGCCTTTGTTGTGTGTTTGCTGGAAAAGGTCGAGTTGTGCGGCCCTGCCGTTTCAGAGCGAACACCACATCCATGGCAGTGACCGTCTTGCGCTTGGCGTGCTCAGTGTCGGTGACTGCATCCCTGATCACATTCTCCAGGAAAACCGTCAACACCCCGCGAGTCTCCTCACAGATCAAACCCGAGATCCGCTTGACCCCGCCACGGCGAGCCAGGCGGCGGATTGCTGGTTTGGTGATGACCTGGATATTATCAGGAAGCACTTTGCGGTGCCGCTTTGCTCCGCCTTTGCCTAGTCCTTTCCCTCCTTTACCTCTGCCAGACTTTCTTTTATTAACTTCCAAAATATACTTTATTCATAAAAATCTGTAAAAAAAAATACATTACAAAACAGTTCCAAAAAGCACCAAGTCAAACAATACAAAGAGTGGAAAGGAGATCAGTTTTCTTCAATACAGGAGTGAGTTGCCTCACAACCCTCCCATTTCATTTCTCATGCCATGTACATTTTACAGCAACCAAAAATTTCTGGCTACAGTTCGAGGGGTTTCCCATGGATCCAGCCCCTCAGTTCACTATGGTGGGGGGACCTTACACAGTGGTCTTTCCCCATTGAGCCTTTGCTGCAGCTGCCCCAAGCTTTAGTGCGTCCCTCAGCACGTAGTCCTGGACCTTGGAATGTGCCAGTCTGCAACATTCGGTGGTGGACAACTCTTTGCGCTGGAAGACCAGCAAGTTTCAGGCAGAGCAAAGAGCATCTTTTAACGAATTGATAGTCTTCCAGCAGCAGTTGATGTTTATCTCGGTGTGCGTCCCTGGGAACAGCCCGTAGAGCACAGACCCCTGTGCTACAGAGCTGCTTGGGATGAACATCGACAAAAACCATTGCATCTCTTTCCACACCTGCTTTGCAAAGACACATTCCAGAAAGAGGTGGGCAACCGTCCCTTCCCCATCACAGCCACCTCGAGGGCATTGTGCAGAGGGGGTGAGACTTCGGGCGTGCAGGAAGGATCTGACGATGAGGACTCTTCTCACCATCAGCCAAGCTACATCTTGGTGCTTGTTTGAAAGTTCTGGTGATGGGGCATTCCGCCAAATGACTTTGGAAGTCTGCTCGGGGAACCATCCGACAGGATCCACCATCTTCTTTTCCCGTAGGGCCTTGAGAACATTCCGTGCAGAGCAGTGCCTGATGGATTGGTGGTCAAAGGTGTTTTTCCACAGAAACTTTTCCATGAAGGATAGGTGTTACAGCACAGTCCAACTGGATGGAGCATTCCACGGCAATGCGACCAGGCCCATCCTTCGCAACACTGGGGACAGATAGAACCTCAGCACGGAGTGACACTTGGAGTTTGTATACTGGAGGTCTACACACAGCTTGATACAGCCACACACAAAGGTAGCCATCAGGATGAGGGCGATGTTGGGTACATTTTTCCCGCCTTTCTCCAGAGGTTTGAACATCGTGTGCCTCGGGACCTGGTCCATTTTGGATCCCCAGATGAAGCGTAAAATGGCTCAGGTGATCACCACAGTGCAGGAGTGCAGTATGGGCTAGACCTGCACCACGTACAGTAACCTGACACAATGGAGAGAGATCGCTGCTCCCACATGTTCAGCTTATGTTGTACCCTGGCTACTCATTCCTCCCAGGTTTTGGTGCACGACCCGGCCCTTCCAAATCATACCCCAGCACCTTCAGGTTGTCTGACCTAATGGTGAAGGGGACAAAGGATCGGTCAGCTGAGTTCCCACAGAACATGGCCTCGCTCTTGCTGTGTTTAACATTGGCTCCCGAGGCCAGTTCGAGCTGGTCACAGATGCCCATCAGTCTGCGCACAGGCAGCGGGTTCAAGCAGAAAACGGCGACGTCATTCATGTACAGGGAGGTTTTAACCTGAGTGCCTCCACTGCCTGGGATTGTTACCCTTCTGATACTCGCATTCTTCCTAATAGACTCAGAAAAGGGTTCAATACAGCAAACAAAGAAGACAGGGGAGAGAGGACAGCCCTGCCTGACTCCAGATTGGATTGAGAAACTTTCTGATTACCACCCATTGATTGAGACTGCGCTCCTGATATTTGTGTAGACCAGTTTGATCCAATTGCAGATTCCCTCCCCAAACCCCATTTTGGAAAGTACGTCCATCATGTAGGTGTGCGATATCCTGTCAAAAGCCTTCTCCTGGTCCAGGCTGATGAGGCAGGTGTCCACCCTCCTGTCCCATACATAGGTGATCGTATCCCTGAGTAGCGCAAGACTATCAGAGATCTTCCTGCCTGGTATAGTACAGGTCTGACCAGGGTCAATCACCAACTCCAGAGTAGATTTGACTCGACTGGCAATGACTTTTGACAGAATCTTGTAGTCGATGTTAAGCAATGAGATGAGCCGCCAATTTCTGATTTCTGCCCCCTCCCCCTTCCGCTTGTAGATGAGGGTGATGATGCCTTTCCTCATGGACCATACTCTGGTATCCTGCCAGACTTTTTTTTTAAATTTCCAAAATATACTTTATTCATAAAAATCTGTAGAAATTACATTCCCAAACAGTTTAAAACAGCATCAAGTCAAAAAATACTAACAGTGCAAAGGTGATCAGTTTCCTTCCATATAATCACGAGTTGCCTCACAACTCTTCCATTTCATTGTCATGCCATATACATTTCTACATTTACAGCACACAAAATTTTCCCGAGACGGTTCGAGGGGTTTCCCATGGATCCAGCCCCTCCGCTCAGCTTGGTGGGGGGACCTTACACAGTGGTCTTTCCCCATTGAGCCTTTTCTGCGGCTGCCCCAAGCTTAAGTGCGTCCCTGACCACGTTGTCCTGGACCTTGGAATGTGCCAGTCTGCGACATTCGGTGGTGGACTACTGTTTGCGCTGGAAGACCAGCAGGTTTCGGGCAGACTAAAGGGCGTCTTTCACCGATTTGATAGTCATCCAGCAGCAGTTGATGTTTATCTTGGTGTGCGTCCCTGGGAACAGCCCGTGGAGCACAGACTCCTGTGTTATCGAGCTGCTTGGGATGAACCTCGACAGAAACCACTGCATCTCTTTCCACACCTGCTTTGCAAAGACACATTCCAGGAGGAGGTGGGCGACCGTCTCTTCCCCACCACAGCCACCATGATAATTCTTGCCTCAAATCAGTGCACAATAAAAGAGACTGATTCCGTCAGCTTCCTTTTTTTTGCAGGCAGCCCGGACCTGGCTGAGAAAGGCAGAGTGAGAGCAGGGAGGGGAGGAGACAAGAGTGAAAATTAAACAGAGAGCGAGAATGAAGGAGACACCCAGAGTGACAGACAGAGAGAGAACGGCCCCTCATCTTTCAGCTCCACTTCCAGTTTCCTCCGGGTTGCCAATTTCAAACCCTTTATTAACAGTAGAACCGAAACCCAGCTCTCCACGCAAACTCTTCCAGACTCGACCTTCATAGTCAAGGCTTTCCAGAAAGCCAGAGTTTTTAAATATGGTCCCGCTACAATTAACACTCAGTAATATTCCCACCTAAACACAGTCCGTTCTATGCTAAGAAACCTCCTCAGTAACATCACCATTTCCACACACATCCGCTTCCAGCAGTTTACAGCACCTTACTGCAGCTGTTTGGAAAATCTCCTGTGTTAAGATTGGAGTTGGAAAGCGGCCTTTACCCGGCAGTGTTATTGTCTCACACTGAATCTGCTAGACATCCTGTTCTCTTATTGCGAGAGAGAAAGCACATATTTAGGAAATGTTCATTTGAAATGATCTCTATTGAGAACGAGCCCGGCCGTGGGACAGGTATTCCAGTGCAAAGAGCTGTCCATGACCGAGTGTTGCAGACTGGCACATTGCAACATCCAAGACTATGTGCTGTGGGACGGCATTAAAGCTTGGGGAAGCCACCATGGAGTCTCAATAGAAAAGGGACAGTCTAAGGCCCTAGTGCAGCGAGAGGCTGGAACCTGTGTAATACCCCTCGGGCTGTTTGCACCAGAGAATGTTTGATGTGTAATGTAAATACTGTAAATATAACCTGTGCAGGCAGGGATAGTGAGATACCTCGTGTACTTTATTGAAAGAAACTGATCTGTATTGTACCTTATGTAATATTAAAATTGAACTGCTTTGCAATGTAATTGCACAAATTTTATGAATAAATTACATATTGTGCAAAAGAAAGCAGCTTTCCTGTCAATACGCACCTTGTCTCAGGGCACAACTTTCCTGTGATCTTGTCACACCCAACTTCGCTCCATATCTTCTGACACACACACTTTACAGTCTGTCATTTCCAAAAACAAGCATTCTAAAATCAAAAGACCTTTTGTTTATTTCTCCTTTCTTTTCATTTCTCCTCTATTCTTCTCAATCACTCCCTTCAACAGTCCTATTCAGATCAAGGTGGAATGTGAATAGTGTCACAACTCACCTCTGACACTATTATTACCCTTCTCTTCTCTTGTCTTATTCAATGTGAATGTTTTATTCACCAGTCTGTTGCTGTTTTACACTCTTGCCATACCATCTGGTATTGCATCCATCTGAATTCTGTGCTTTCATGGCCTTACATATCTTTTCCTCTTCCGAATGATTTGTTTGCTTCAGTTCCATTCAACCAGGCTGGACCAAAGGGAAGCTTAGAACAAAGAACAAAGAACAGTGCAGCACAGGAACAGGCCATTTGGCCCTCCAAGCCTGCGCTGATCTTGATGCCTGCCTAAACTAACACCTTCTGCACTTCCGGGGCCCATATCCCTCTATTCCCTTCCTATTCATGTATTTGTCAAGATGTCTCTTAAACGTCGCTATCGTATCTGCTTCCACCACCTCCCCTGGCAGCAAGTTCCAGGCACTCACCACCCTCTGTGTAAAAAACTTGCCTCGCACATCCCCTCTAAACTTTGCCCCTCGCACCTTAAACCCATGTCCCCGAGTAACTGACTCTTCCACCCTGGGAAAAAGCTTCTGACTATCCACTCTGTCCATGCCGCTCATAACTTTGTAAACCTCTATCATGTCGCCCCTTCACCTCCGTCGATCCAGTGAAAACAATCCGAGTTTTTCAAACCTCTCCTCATAGCTAATGCCCTCCAGACCAGGCAACATCCTGGTAAACCTCCTCTGTACCCTCTCCAAAGCCTCCATGTCCTTCTGGTAGTGTGGCGCCCAGAATTGCACGCAATATTCTAAGTGTGGCCTAACTAAGGTTCTGTACAGCTGCAACATGACCTGCCAATTTTTATACTCTATGCCCCGACCGATGAAGGCAAGCATGCCGTATGCCTTCTTGACTACCTTATCCACCTGCGTTGCCACTTTCAGTGACCTTTGCCTTGGACGGGTCCACGTTGATCCATTACATTCAGAATCACCTCCTTGAAATAACTCCATAGTACAACGACAGTAACCACACAGAATCTGCTTCAAACACTCCTGCACATTTTATCTGTTCTGACTGTCAACACCTCCAGCTCTTTTGTTTAAGTGGAACCCATCAGGTTTGTATAGGCTCCTTCTATTCTGAAAGCTGTCGCACTGGTTCAGGGAATTCAGCCCTGTTTCTCTACTCTAAAGGCTCAGCCATGCTTGATCTGCGTGGTATTTCGCTTTTATTGCAACGTTACAAGACCTCCAATCCTCTGGAAAACGATGGTCAGACCTTCCACTATTTCTTCCCTGGCTTCTGTCAACAGCCTGGGGTACATTTCATCTGGTCCTGGTGATTTATCCACATTCAAGGATGCTCATTCCATTGAGACTTCCTCTCTCCTTAAGTTATCACGTCCAATACTTCACACTCCTCCTCCTTCATAACAATATCTGCATCACCCTCTCATTTGAGAAGACAGTAATGTATTCATTAAGGATATTGGCAACATCTTCCACCCCGATACAAAGGTTACATTTTTGATCTTCTCTGTGCCCTGCTGTTTGCTCAGTTGCCTCTTACTCGAATGTTTTGATGCAACATCTTTGGGTCTATTGTTATTTTGTTTGTCCATGTTCTTTCCTGTTCTTTCTTTGTTCTTCACCGCTGCTCCCAAACGCCTCCAGTGCAGTCAAAACGCAACGTGTCAGAAGTGGGATTTGAACCCACGCCTTCAATGGAGACTGCGACCTAAACGCAGCGCCTTAGACCGCTCGGCCATCCTGACCGCCTGCCGGATATTATCAATGCTAAGGAAATTATTCATTCTTTGTGAAAGTATTTGTGAGATTGTGGAAATGTCTGGAAGAGGAAAGACCAGCGGGAAAGCTCGGGCCAAGGCCAAGTCTCACTCCTCCCGGGCTGGACTGCAGTTCCCGGTGGGCCGTGTTCATAGGCTCCTGAGAAAGGGCAACTATGCTGAGCGTGTGGGTGCCGGAGACCCGGTCTATCTGGCTGCTGTGCTCGAGGATCTGACCGCTGAAAGCCTCGAGCTGGCCGGCAACGCGGCCCGGGACAACAAGAAGACCCGCATCATCCCCAGACACCTGCAACTGCCCGTCCGCAACGACGGGGAGCTCAACAAGCTGCTTGGAGGGGTGACCATCGCTCAGGGCGGGGTGCTGCCTAATATCCAGGCCTTGCTGCTGCCCAAGAAAACCAGCGCTCAGAGCTCCCAGAAAAAGCAAAGCGGCCAAAATGTCATCTAATAACCCAAAGGCTCTTTTCAGAGCCACCCACAGTCTGTGTGAAAGGGCTGGTTACTGTCAGGAGGGAGACAGTGATGGAGTTATTGTCACAGTGGATTGACCTGTTTCACATCTGTCCAGCTGTGTTTTCAGTTCCCTCTCTGGATTTCGCTCTGTTTCTCTGCTCACACATCTCCCCCTCCAGTTAAGTGAAGAAGTGAACTACAGGGTGTCAGAATCAACAATTTAATAAATCCCGCTGCCTTCGATTTGATAAATCCCGAGATTATCCCGGTACATTAACGAAAAACTGGTTCGGAGCTGATGAATTAATTTAATAATGGAAGTGTCCGGGTTAATTCTCTTTTTTATTTGGACAGTTTGAATTGTGTTTTTTTTTTCTCTCTGGTGATCTGAGCGCCGCTTCTCAATGAGAATCTGCTCCCGGAACATAGTAAATGCAGGAAGAAAGAGGCCATTCTCGGGCTGTGTGTTTCTCTCCTAACCTGATCTGTTTAGACCGCACTGTTCCCAGAGGACGGAATCAGTGAGAGTTGTGCACACACAGGAGCTGAGTCCACTGCAGCGCTTTCATATGTACCTTCTCCCCGGCCCTCCCTCTTCTCCGGACACAAAGTTGTTTGTTCCCCCGGCGGCGGGGTAGAGTCGGGGATTCTCTCCCCGCAGTGTCAGTGTCTGCAGCCCCGGGGAACTGGCGGTTTCAGTCAGAGTGACCGAGCTACCTGACAGGACTCTCGCCCTGCATTTGTGAACTGAGACTGCACCGAACACATCTCCAGTTGGAGTGAGGGCCGGACATCCTTCTGTTTTATTACAGAGAGTGGGGAAAGGGCTGGGTGGAGGGGATGTCAGCGAGTCACCAGGGATCCTGGATTTATTCCAAATCATTTCCATGTGGAATCTGCAGGCGGGGCCGGGCCAGGGATCATTTGATCAGGGGATCAGCTCTTTCCTGAGAGATGTGGGTGGCTCTGAGAAGAGCCTTTGTGTTCAGATTTTTACAAGTTTCCCGCGCTCTTTCACTTCTTTCCAGACACTGCTTTCTGAGCCTTCGCTGCTTTCGGCTTGACCTTGCTCTTCCATGTCTGCACTTCCTTCAGCGCCTTTCCGCCCGCCGCACTCTTGCCTTTTTTGACCTTCTTTGCAGCAGACTTTTTCTGAAGCGCTGCTTTCTTCACCGCCTTATTTGGCGTTGCCGCCGCCTTGCTGCTCGTTTTCTTGGCTGTTACTTTCTTTGTTGTCACTTTCTTGGCTGCTGGTTTCTTCACCAATGATTTCTTGTCTGCTGGTTTCTAACGAAGGATTTCTTGTCTGCTGGTTTCTTCACTAAAGATTTCTTGGCTGCTGATTTCTTCACTAAAGATTTCTTGTCTACTGGTGTCTTCACTAAAGATTTCTTAGCTGCTGGTTTCTTCACTAAAGATTTCTTGTCTACTGGTGTCTTCACTAAAGATTTCGTAGCTGCTGGTTTCTTCACTAAAGATTTCTTGTCTGCTAGTTTCTTCATGAAAGATTTCTTGTCTGCTGATTTCTTCACTAAAGATTTCTTGTCTGCTGGTTTCTTCACTAAAGATTTCTTGTCTGCTAGTTTCTTCATGAAAGATTTCTTGTCTGCTGATTTTTTCACTAAATATTTCTTGTCTGCTGGTTTCTTCATGAAAGATTTCTTGTCTGCTAGTTTCTTCATGAAAGATTTCTTGCCTGCTGATTTCTTCACTAAAGATTTCTTGTCTACTGGTGTCTTCACTAAAGATTTCTCAGCTGCTGGTTTCTTCACTAAAGATTTCTTGTCTACTGGTGTCTTCACTAAAGATTTCGTAGCTGCTGGTTTCTTCACTAAAGATTTCTTGTCTGCTAGTTTCTTCATGAAAGATTTCTTGTCTGCTGATTTCTTCACTAAAGATTTCTTGTCTGCTGGTTTCTTCACTAACGATTTCTTGTCTGCTAGTTTCTTCATGAAAGATTTCTTGTCTGCTGATTTCTTCACTAAAGATTTCTTGTCTGCTGGTTTCTTCATGAAAGATTTCTTGTCTGCTAGTTTCTTCATGAAAGATTTCTTGTCTGCTGATTTCTTCACGAAAGATTTCTTGTCTGCTGGTTTCTTCATGAAATATTTCTCGTCTGCTGGTTTCTTCATGAAAGATTTCTTGTCTGCTAGTTTCTTCATGAAAGATTTCTTGTCTGCTAGTTTCTTCATGAAGGATTTCTTGTCTGCTGATTTCTTCACTAAAGATTTCTTGTCTGCTGGTTTCTTCATGAAAGATTTCTTGTCTGCTAGTTTCTTCATGAAAGATTTCTTGTCTGCAGGTTCTTCATGAAAGATTTCTTGTCTGCTGGTTTCTTCACTAAAGATTTCTTGTCTGCTGGTTTCATCATGAAAGATTTCTTGTCTACTGGTGTCTTCACTGAAGATTTCTTGGCTGCTGGTTTCTTCATGAAAGATTTCGTGTCTGCTAGTTTCTTCACTAAAGATTTCTTGTCTGCTGGTTTCTTCATGAAAGATTTCTTGTCTGCTAGTTTCTTCATGAAATATTTCTTGTCTGCTAGTTTCTTCATGAAAGATTTCTTGTCTGCTGATTTCTTCACTAAAGATTTCTTGTCTGCTGATTTCTTCACTAAAGATTTCTTGTCTGCTGGTTTCTTCATGAAAGATTTCTTGTCTACTGGTTTCATCATGAAAGATTTCTTGTCTACTGGTGTCTTCACTAAAGATTTCTTGGCTGCTGATTTCTTCACTAAAGATTTCTTGTCTACTGGTGTCTTCACTAAAGATTTCTTGGCTGCTGGTTTCTTCACTAAAGATTTCTTGTCTGCTGGTTTCTTCATGAAAGATTTCTTGTCTGCTAGTTTCTATATGAATGATTTCTTGTCTGCTGGTTTCTTCACTAAAGATTTGTTTTCTGCTGGTTTCTTCACTAAAGATTTCTTATCTGCTGGTGTCTTCGCTAAAGATTTCTTGGTTGCTGGTTTCTTCACTAAAGATTTCTTGTCTGCTGGTTTCTTCACTAAAGATTTCTTAGCTGCTGGTTCCTTCACTAAAGATATCTTGTCTGCTGGTTTCTTCACTAAAGATTTCTTGTCTGCTGGTTTCTTCACTAAAGATTTCTTGTCTGCTAGTTTCTTCACCGTCTTTCCCACTTTTCCCTGGGTTTTCCTTCTTGCTGATTTTGAAGGAGCCGGAGGCTCCCTGTCCCTTGCTCTGCACCAGGGAGCATTTGTTCACATTCCTCTTGATACTTTGCTTGATCTGGGTCCTGAGCTTCTCCACATCGACACCGCTGCTACCCAGAGCCTTCTTTATGGCGGCCAGGGACATCCCCTTGCGATCGCTGAAAGCCGGCACAATCTTGAGGATCTGTTCGCCCAACGGGAGACCGGCTGGCTTGTTTCGGGGAGCCGCCTTCTTCTTCTTGGGGGTCTTGACTTGGGCGGCGGCGGCGGCGGCTGGAGGAGCCGTTTGGGCGGCTGCACTATCGGTCATGTCCGGGACTCTGCACAAATTCTCTCTGTCAATGTGAACTGGGTCAGAAATGAAGCCGGTGATGGTGGCACAGAGCAACTTCAAGGCAGAGAGAGGACGGGGCGGAGACAAGCTGCTGTCAGCTCCCGGCTCCTGCTGTCTCTCTGTGTTTCTCTCTCCTCACAAACTCTCCAATTCCATTGAAATTCAGAGACTCCAGACTTCCAGACTAGATCCTTCCTGTCTCTCACTCCAGTATGTTTGCTGTTGAAAAGCTTTCACTCGGATTGAGGACTCCATTTTCCATTTCACCTGGTTTTATTGCTGCACTGACCGCCCTCTCTCACCCCTCGCTGACATGTTCTCTACTTTTCAACTGAAATCTTGAAGTCAAAAAAAAATGAGCCCGAATTCCCACTTTGGGGCTGAGCAGGGAGCAGGGCGGTTCTTTGACTGGAAAATCATTTGATTTTACACAAGAATGACTCTGAAATCCGGCGATGAGAGCGGATCCACAAACACAGTGGCTTTAGACTAACCCGCCCTCCCCTTTAATACAGTCTCTCTTCCACAATAGTCACATCTGCATATTCACAGGACAAACTGTTCCCTGAATGTAGAGTTCCCAGGATAGGTTTGCCCCTCCGCTCGGTCTGTGCTGTGGATGCTCGGGGGTGAGTTGTATTTTCTCAGCTCAGTCAGTGTTAAACAGTCTGGGGCCGGCGCTCCGAATATTGTCTGTTAACCAGAGTCCGCTACAAGAGCCAATCACAGTTGTGACTTTTTTTATTCGTTCATGGGAATTGGGTGTGAGTCCAGAACCAGGGGTCATAATCTAAGGATACGGGGTAAACCTTTCAGGTTGTCCTTTCTCTCTCTGCCCCTCTCTCTCTGCCGACACCCACCCCCGGTCTCCTCTCTCCCTCTTACTCTCCTCTCTCTCTCTCCCTCTCTCTGACAGTTGCAGAGAGCGAGAACTCTCAGCTTTATGGTTAGTCTTTTTTTTTAAATCGCAGCCGTCAGTTTCACAGCTGACAGGTGCTTTGAGCAGAGACAGCACTTCCGAAACTCGGATAAGCTCGGGTTTTTCTGGAGGGCTTTTAAATGAAATCAGAACTGCCGGAAAGCTCCGAACTTGTCCGAGGTTCTGAAACGTTGTCTCTGCTCTCAGGACCTGTCAGCTGTGAAACTGACGGCTGCGATTTGATTGAAAGTCAGACTGGTCTGGAAGAAGAAGCCAATGGGAAATTTCTCATCCCTGACATTATCAGTCACGGACCGAACTGTTTTAACGTGGACACTGGTGTCCATGTACAGACATGTTGCCAACACCTGTTCTTCACACAGACTTACCAATCACACACTGATCAACGCCAACAAATAATTTGACTTTTTTATTGAAGACTGACAATACTATATACAATTTACAGGAGAGGATCACAGGCACATCTTACCGGGGATCATCCCATCTCCTACTCTGTCACATACTGTATGACATCACTTCCTGAAGTGATGATGCACACACCAATTACCAATTCCTTGAAACAAAGAGTAGGCATAAATGGGCCATTTTCTCATTGGCAGGATGTGACTGGTGGAGTGCCACAAGGATCAGTGCTTGGGGTTCAATTATTTACTATCTATATTAATGACATGGAGGAGGGGGCAGAGTGTAATATATACAAATTTGCTGATGATACAAAAATAGGCAGGGCATGTTGTCATGAAGACATAAGGAATCTGCAAGGGGATATAGATAGGTTGAGTGAGTGGGCAAAAACTTGGCAGATGGAGTTTAATGTAGGAAAGTATGAGGTTATACACTTTGGTAGGAAGAATCAAAATGCAGACTATTATTTAAATAGACAGAGACTCCAAAAAAGAGGGATCTGGGTGTTCTTGTGATTGAAACACAAAAAGTTAGCATGCAGGTGCAGCAAGTAATTAAGAGGGCAAATTGAATTTTGGCCTTTATTGCTAGGGGGTTGGAGTTTAAAAATAGGGAAGTCTTGTTAAAGCTGTACAGGGTGTTGGTGAGGCCACACCTGGAGTACTGTGGACAGTTTTGGTCCCTGTATTTAAGAAAGGATATATTGGCATTGGATACAGTCAAAAGAGATTCACTCGGCTGATTCCTGGGAGAAAGGGGTTGACTTATCAAGAATGGCTAACAAGTTAGGCCTTTATACATTAAAGTTTAGAAGAATAAGGGTGATCTTATTGAAATGTATAAGATTCTGAGGGGGCTTGACAGGGTAGATATTTCCACTAGTGGGGGAATCTCAAACTAGGTGACATAGTTACAGATTAAGGGGACAGTCATTTAAAACTGAGATGCAAAGGAATTTCTTCTCTCAGAGGGTAGTGAATGTCTGGAATTCTCTACCCAGAGAGTTGTGGAGGCTAGATCACTGAAAGCATTTAAAGAGGAGCGAGATAGATTTTTGAAATATTGGGGAGTTGAGGGCTATGAGGAGCTGGCACGAAAGAGGAGTTGAGGTCTGGGGCAAATCATCCCTGATCTTATTAAATGGTGGGGCAGGCTTTGGGGACTGAATGGCCTACTCCTGCTCCTATTTCTTATGTTCTTATAAGGGGGCTACAAAGAGATGTAGATCGGTTAAGTGAGTGGGCAACAACCTGGCAAATGGAGTAAAATGTGGGAAAGTGTGAAATTGTCCACTTTGGCAGGAAGAATAAAAAAGAAGCATATTATCGAAATGGTGAGAGATTGCAGAGCCCTGAGATGCAGAGGGATCTAGGTGTCCTCGTGTATGAATCGCACAAGGTTAGTATGCAGGTACAGCACGTAATTAGGAAAGCTAATAGAATGCTCGTGTTTATCGCGAGGGGAATTGAATACAAAAGTAGGGAGGTTATGCTTCAGCTATACAGGGCATTGGTAAGACCACATCTGGAGTACTGTCTAAAGAACTGGTCTCCTTATTTAAGGAAGGATGTGAATGCATTGGAGGCAGTTCAGAGAAGGTTTACTGGACAAATACCTGGAATGGTGGGCTGTCTTACAAGGAAAGATTGGACAGGCTTGGCTTGTATCCACCAGATTTTAGAAGAGTAAGAGGCAACTTGATTGAAACACATAAGATCCTGAGGGTCTTGACAGGGTGGATGTAGAAAGGATGTTTCCCCTTGTGGGAGAATCTAAAATTAGGGGTCACTGTTTAAAAATATGGGGTCGCCCATTTAAGACAGAGATGAGGAGAATTTTTTTCTCTTAGAGGGTTGTGAGTCTTTGCAGTTCTCTTCCTCAAAACGCAGTGGAAGCAGAGCCTTTGAATATTTTTAAGGCAGATGTAGATAGATTCTTGATAAGCAAGGGGGTGGTCAGGGGTAGCTGGAAATGTGGGTCATCAGTTCAGCGATGAAATTATTGAATGGCGGAGCAGGCTTGAAGGGCCGAGTGGCCTACTCCTGCTCCTAATTCATATGTTCGTATGCTTGTATGTTTGTATAAAGCCCAAGATGCCATATATGTTACTACTACTCTCTCAATATGCCCTGCTACCTGCAAAGATCGATGCACATGCATCCCCAGGTCCCTCTGTCCCTGAACACTCTTTAGAACTGTGCCATTAAGCATACATTGCCTCTCCCTATTCCTTCTGTCAAAATGCATCACCTCACACTTAACAGTATTAAATTCCGTCCGTCACCTCTCTGCTCATTCTGCTAGCCTATCTATGTCCTATTGCAGGCGGTTCATATCATCCTCACTGTTTGCCTCACTTCCAAGTTTGGTATTGTCAGCAAATTTTGAGATTCTGTTCCGTATTCCAAGATCCACATATTTTATACATAGCAAGAAAAGCAGTGATCCCAGCACTGACCCTCGGGGAACACCACTGTCGACCATCCCCTAGTCTGAAAAGAAACCATTTACTACAACTTGCTTGTTTCTGCCCTTAATCCAATTTTTTAACCAATTGGACACTGACCCTCCTATTCCATGAGCCTCAATTTTGTTAACCAGCCTTTTATGTGATACCTTATCAAATGCTTTCGTAAAATCCATAGAAACAACATCCACTGCATTTCCTTCATCAAACTTCTCTGCTCCTTCATCAAAAAATTCAATTAGATTAGTGAAGCATGATCTGCCTTTTACAAATCCATGCTGGATATCCTTAATTAACTCAAACCTTTCTAAATGTCCATTGATATTTTCCCTGATTATCATTTCTGAAACCTTACCCAGCATTGATGTTAAATTAACTGACATGGAGTTGCTTGGACTGTCCTTACACCCGTTCTTGAATAAGGGTGTCATTTGCCACTCTCCAATCCCCTTATCCAGGGAAGATTGGAAGATTATGGCAAGCCCTTCCTGGAGGAGTCTGGACATGCAAGGACTCAACTACCAGCAAGCGTAGAAAGCAAGACCCAGGCTCAGGGCCTTCAGTTACCCCTGGAGGGGAGTCGGAGAGGCAGCGAGTGGATCCTGTGAGGAACCACAGTTCAGGAAAGATGAGAAGGTCATTGTGAAGGGACAGAGGAGATGAAGTTCAAGGTTTACCAGCTTATAAGCAAGTGCAGAGACAAGGAACGGTGCTGGGGCAAATAATAGGAAGCTGTGATCGGTTGGAAGGCAGGAGTGATTAAATGACAGAAGAGATGATGGTGCAAGGCAAAAGTCAGGGAAACAACAAGTAACATTTGGCCAGCACAGATACCAGGAGTGGGGTTTGAACACACACAGACATATATTCATTGGATTTTAAGTCCAGCACCTTAACCACTCAGCCCTCCTGGTTCATTAACCCGTTGCTGAAAATGAAATTTAATGTGATCCGGGTGACATCTGGCCTTTTACAATATACAATTATGACTCCTCTCCCATGCTAAATTGGACCCTTCATTACTTATGAACCTCAATCGGATCACCCCTCAGTCTAGGTTTCTCCAAGGTGTAGGGTCCCAACTCTTTAAGTCTAACTTGATAACGAAGATAAAAGCAAAATACTGCGGATGCTGGAAATCTGAAACAAAAACAAGAAATGCTGGATTCACTCAGCAGGTCTGGCAGCATCTGTGGAAAGAGAAGCAGAGTTAACGTTTCGGGTCAGTGACCCTTCTTCGGAACTCCGAAGAAGGGTCACTGACCCGAAACGTTAACTTGATAACGAAGATGTCTTACACTGGGAATTAGTTTAATGTCTCTCCTTTGTACCCTGTCAAAAGCCTCAATATCACCCATCATGTGAGGAGACCAAGACTGGATACAATATTCCAAGTGAGGCCTGACCAAGGTTTCATAAAAGGACAAATTCGGGACATCTCAGATACTGAAGGAGTCCGTGTACAGAAGCAGCAAGACCTGGACAACATTTAGGCTTGGGCTGCTAAGTGGCAAGTAACATTCACACCACATAAGTACCAGGCAATGACCATCTCCAACAAGAGAGAATGTAACCATCTCCCTTTGACGTTCAACGGCATTACCATCGCTGAATCCCCCCCACCATCAACATCCTGGGGGTAACCATAGACACAAGCTTAACTGGACCATTCATATAAATACTGTGGCACCAAGTGTAAAACAGATCGTGAGAATTCTGCAATGAATAATTCAGCTCTAGGCACGAGGTGAAATGCACATTAGGAGAGCTGGAAAAATGGACTGGTCAGGTGTGCAGAAAAGTGGCAAATGGAATTCAACTTGGAGAAGTGTGAGGTGATGCCTTTGGTGAGGTCAAACACAGCAAAGGAATACACAATTAATGGGTGAATACTGAGAGGTCTAGAGGAAGTGAGGGACCTTGAAGTGAATGTCCACAGATCCCTGAAAGTAGCAGGACAGGTTGATAAGTTGGTTACGAAGGCTGATGGAATCCTTTCCTTTATTAGCCGAGGTATAGAATATCAGAGCAGGGAGGTTATGCTGGAACTGTATCAATCATTAGTTAGGCCACAACTTCAGTACTGTGTGCAGTTCTGGTCACCTCATTACAGAAAGGATGTTATTGCACTAGAGAGGTTACAGAGGAGAATTACGAAGATGTTGCCAGCTCTGGAAAAATGCAGCGATGAGGAAAGATTGGATCAGCTGGGGTTGAATAGAGGAGGCTGAGGGGAGATTTGATTGAAATGTATAAAATTGTGAGGGGTCTGGATAGAGTGGATGGGAAGGGTCTATTTACCTTAGCAGGGAGGTCAATGACTAAGGGGCATAGATTTAAAGGGATTCGTTGAACGATTAGAGGGGAGATGAGGAAACGTTTTTTCACCCAGAGGGTGCGAGGGGTTTGAAACTCACTGCCGATAAGGGTAGTTGAGGCAGAAACCCTCAACTCATTTAAGAGGAGTCTGGATGTGCACCTCAAGTACCTGAACCTGCAGGGCTACGGTCCAAATGCTGGACAATGGGATTCCGCTGGGTTGCCCGATTTTTGGCCTTCGTGTGCTGTAAACTTTCTATGTTCAATGATTCTATGCAGACACAGTGGGCCGAATAGCCTCCTTCTGCACTGTAACAATTCTGTGATTTTTGACTCTCGAAAACTTGTCCACCATCTACAAGGCACAAGCCAGGATGAGTGCAGCTCCAACAATACTCTAGAAACTCAACACTGTTCAGGACAAAGCAGCTGCCTTGATTGTCACCCCATTCACCACCTTAAACATTCACTCCCTTCACCACTGACGCACAGTGGCAGTAGTGTGTACCATCTACCAGATGCACTGCTGCAACTCACCAAGGCTCCTTCGAAAACACCTTCCAAACCGAAGACCTCCACCACCTTGAAGGACAAGGGCTGCAGATGCATGGAACCACCACCATCTGCAAGTTCCCCTTCAAGTCACACACCATCTGATCTGCAACAATATCCCTGTTCATTCACTGATGTTGGGTCAAAATCCTGGATCTCCCTTCCTAACAGCACTGTGGGTGTACCTACACCACATGGAGTGCAGCAATTCAAGAAGGCAGCTCACCGCCACCTTGTCAAGGACAATTAGGGATGGGTCACAAATTCTGGCCTTGCCAGTGTCGCTCACATCCCATGAAAGAATATGCCCCATCTTATATGCAATTATCCTCTGAATGCAGCCCAATACCCTATTTGCTCCAGCTATCACTTCACAGCATTGCTGCTGTACCTTTCGAGATCTGTGCACCAGAACATCCAGATCTCTGCTCAAAATTATTTTCTTTCTCCACCTGCTTTAATATTTTTCCCTGAAGGGTGTATGAATGTTGAGCATTCGCCCTGTCCACATGAATAACACTGCACTTACCCAAATTAAACATCATTTACCAGTCATGAACCCAATCTCCCAACACATTAAGCTCAGCCTGAAACAGTCGAGCATCGTCTACAGTCTGAACACTCGCACAGATCTTCAAATCATCTGTAAATTTACAGATGGTGCCCCCTACACCTACATCCAGAACATTAAGAAAAATAATAAAGAGCAACAGACCCAACACCGATCCCTGTGGGACACCACTGGTAACTGGTCTCCAAACAGATCCAGATCCATCTGTAACTACTTTCTGTCTACGTCGTGCCAGTCAGTTCCCAATCCAGATCAATATATTACCACTGATACCAGGGACTTTAATCTTATAGAGAAGCCTCTTGTGTGGAACCTTATCAAAATCTTTTGGATGAGATCATCTAATTAAACTCAGGCCGAGGATTAGGCCTAGGCCTGTCCTGCTTTGTGTGTGGGTCTCAGGACGACAAAAGGTGAGATCAGCTCACTGAGCACAGGCCCTTCCTGCTCTATATGGTGCTCAGTACCTCACCAAATGAGAATAACTAACACACCACAGGCCAGGGAGCCTCGGCCCGTCCTCCCCTGATTGTGGTTCAGTGCCAACCAGGTCAGATCAGCTAATTCAGCACAGGCCAGAGATGGAAGCTGGATCTTTCCTGCTCTGGGGGCTCCGTACCATACCAGGTGTGATGAAGTAAAATACCACAGGCTGGGGATGGAGCCTGGGATTTTCCTGCTCTGTGTGGGGCTCTGTACAACACCGTGTGAGATGAACTATCATCCCTCAGGCTGAGGAAGGAGCCAGGGCCCACTCTGTTCTGTGTGGCTCCTACAACATTGGGTGGGTTCAGTTAACTGAACACTGGCCATGAATACAACCAGGCCCTTTCATGCTCCATGTGGCTCAGTATCACACCAGGTGACATCAGCTAACACAGCACAGGTGGGGCTGGGGCTGGAGCCTGGGCCTGTCCTGCTCTGTGGGCTCAGTACACAACCCGTAAGATGAACTTTTTTCAAAAGACTTCAGTGTATTTAACTCTGTGTCCAACACGGTGAGGCAGTTTTCTGTGTTATAAAGAGTGTAATTTATTGACTGGTCTCTTGGATCTTGGAGCAAACAGGGTGACAGACAGAGGTCTGTGTGCAGAGGGTTTGGAGGTGAGCTCTGATTCCTAACCCTTTCTGGATTGTGAGGAATAAAGAATGAATGAGAGAGAGAGAATGTGGGAGAAGGGATGATGGAAGAATTTGTCCGTGAACCTGATTAAAAGTGGCTCAAACGCAAGATAATATTAAGATATCAAGAGCAGAACATTAACATAATCTGAGCTCCGCGATCTGGTCGGGTCCCATTCCCCTGAAGTGAGGAATGAACGGGTGGGGAAATTCCGCCTGGAGTTATATTTGTCTCCAATGAAGATGAGTTCACAGTGAGGATGGAATAGCTCAGTTGGGAGAACACTAGATTGAAGAACCAGGATACAATCCCTGGTTTCATCAGTTTTAATTTGGTGTCTCCTTCATTTTAAGTAGAGAGAATCAGAGGGGAGATTTTCCACTCTTGACCCCATGGGCTGAATTTTAAACTAACGGTTCGGCTCTCGGCAGAGGCACCGGAAGCGGGTGTCGTCACCACATGAATGAAATGTGGCCGACCGACTCCGATCACGGAGCAGCCGACCAATTAATGAAGGGGAGGCGTGGGGCCCATGTAAACAAGGACCAGAGGCAGGGAACGAGGTGCCGATGGCACCGACATCTGACACAACGGCAGGTGCTGGCACCACATTTAAAGGGCTGCCAGCCCTGCATTCACTGCTGCCTGGTTTAAAGGAGTGTCTTCCTGAGAGCCTTCTGCTGTCCCAGGACCAGTTCTGCTGCCTCTGATGCCCCAGGACCCGTTCTGCTGCCTCTGTTGCCTGATGGGTTAGAAGCTGAATGCGAGCCTGCCGTGACCATGGTCCCACGGTTTAGCAATGCCTCCCTGCAGGTTCTCCTCCAGGTGGCAAGAGAAAAGTGGAAGATCCTCTTCCCCAGGGATGGGAGGTGGACACCTGTCCACCTGACCAAGCAAAACTGGCTGGAGACAGTAGGTGAGGTCAGCAGCCATGGGTTCACCCCCAGGACATGGATCCAGTGCAGGAAGTGGGTCAATGACCTGATCCAGGTTGCTCAGGCGACAACTCAAAACACTTTGGAACTTTTGGACATTGCATGTGGCAGAGTGAGAGGGAATGTTTAGTGGAAAGGGAGTGACCACCCAGTCATGTGTATTGGGGAAGGGCAGCAGGAGAGGCACACGTCAGTCATTATATAACCTCACACAATGCCTCAACAGGTGCCGCATGCAGGAGGCATATGTGTGTCCACATCATGTACTGCTGGACTATCACCATCAGAGATGTTGGGCTTGTCCCAGCTGGGAGACTAATTTGTTCATCATAGTGGCTGCAGGAGAAGACATCCCACAATTGGAAAGAGCGTGTCAAGACTGGCGGTGGAGTGCCTTATCTCCATGTCCTCATCCCGATGGAGGAGGGGGCGTGGAACAGGCAGGGCAGCAATGCAGCTGCTCCATAGCTGATGGAGAGACAGGGGCATCTACCCAAGAGAGTGAGTGAACATCTCCTGGGGCACAAGGGAGCATCTGCTGCAAAGGAGCCACACTGCTCATCTGTTCACCACTGCGTCAATGGAACTGCACAGTAGGGGTGGTTGGAATGTCACGATGGGCAGACCCTAACCCTTCAATGTCCCTGTTTTCTCATGAAGGCCCGGATGAATGACAAAAGCAAAGAGCTGGAGAGACTGGGAGACAGCCGGACACATCTGAGGAGGAGGAGGGAGCCTCAGATGGTGCACCATCACATCATTCCCCTGCACCCTCCACCAGAACAGAAACGCTCACGCAAACTGATGAGCACATCACAGACAGGCCCGGGCAGCTGACGGAGGCTGTGTTAGCCGAGTCCACTGACAGTTGGTGGTCTGTGGGAGGCCAGGCCCACACTGAGCCCCAGGCTGATGACATGCCTCTGGTGTCACCAGCAACACGGGAAATACCGCAGCTGCAGCAAGAGGTCAGGTAACATCTGGCAGAGTTGCCAGAGGCTATGTGTACCCAAACAAGGATGGTGGAGGAGTCCATCCAGGCCTTGGGTGCTGCACTGTCTCTGATGGGGGTGTGTCTGGCTTCCTCCATTGTGAGATTGGTGACTCTCATGGAGAGCCAGATCCAGCCAATCAATCAGTGGCTGCCAGAGATGTTAGCAGACTTGCACTCCATCACTTTGTCCATGAGCTCCATCCAGCGGTGACAAGGTGAGAGGGGGGACGAGGCACCTGAATTCTCCACCAGGTCCACATCCCTCTCAGGTCAGCAGGGAGGTACAAGTGTGTCTTATAAGGGGGAGGAGCAGCTTGCTGCTACATCTGGGGTCTCCTCTCAGGGTGCTCCTGGTGTGGACAGTAGCTCGAAAGTCCCTCTGCCAGTGACACCAGTGATGCCAGTGCCTGCCTCCATCACCCTCGATGACAGAGGGGGGTCCCTGTACCTGTGCAGGAGGCCCTCAGTGTGCCGGGGCCCTCCAGGCCTCAGGCAGCCAGAGGACGGCCACCAATGTCATCCCAAGCCATGGGGCAGCAAGGTCAGCAGCATGTCTCCACCTCAGCTGCCAGAGCAGGGGGAGCACCACGTAGGAGCACCCGGAAAAGATTTAAGAAGAACACCTAGATTCACTGAGGGGTTCACGGGTGAATGTACATTCCAGATGGATAGGGTTGTGTTTGGTGACACACAGAATAAAGAAATGATGTTCTCTCACTATGTCTCCTTCCTATTGTTGATGCCCTTTGGGACTTCATTTAAACCCTTCCTCCCAAGGGGCTGGAAGTGAGGGACCAAGCCCTGAGTTCACAAAGCTTCGGCCTTGCCAGTGTGCGATGTGTACCTGGGCGCTGTAGTATAGAAGGAAAGAGGTGACAACAGGGCTGTTTAAAGCTAAGGCTTTATTGCCTTGGTTCCAGAAGGTGGTAAGGCTCAAAGGAAACGTGAATGTATAAGGGTGTCTCGTGTCTCCCTTGTGTGTATCTCATGGTGGCTTTCCTGCTGTGCCTGAGGTCCTTCATCTGGCACTGCCTGAGCAGCATCCTCCTCCACATCCTCATCATCAGAGGAGACATCACACTCCATGACATCCTCACTTGTCAACACCTCACCCCTCTGTAATGCCAGATTGTGCAGTTCACAGCAAACCACCACGATATACGAGACCCTCGCTGGGACATACTGAAGGGCTCCACTGGAACAATCCAGGCGCTTCAATCTCATCTTCAGGAGACCAATGGCCTCCTTGATGGTCACTCGGGTTGACCCGCAGCAGGTGTTGTACCTCTCCTCTGCATCCTTGTGTGAATTCCTCGCAGGCGTCAGTACTCATGTCCTCACTGGGTTGCCCTTGTCTCCAAGGATCCATCTCAGAAAGCGCATGGGGCCACGGAAAGGTTCTGGCACCTGGGAGTGCCTTGGTATGCAGGCGTTGTGGCTGCTTCCCCGGATTTGTGCACACACCTGTAGGATCCATTTGTGATGGTCACAGACCAGTTACACACTGAGCAAATGGAAGCCCTTCCTGTTGAATGCTGCTGGCTGGTCTGCAGGAGCCATGATGTTCACATGGGTGCATTCGATGACACCCTACACCTGGGGGAATCCAGCGATGGCCCCAAATCCTATAGCCCTCTCAGCCTGACTGTTTGTATCGATGTGCACATAGTCACCGGCCCTCCGGAAGAGGACATTGGTGACCTCCTTGATGCACTGATTCACCACAGACTGTGAGATTCCACACATATCTCCAGTGGATCCCCGCAATGATCTGGTCATCCAGAAGTTCAGTGGCATCAGGTGCCCACCAAGTCCCATGGGGCACAGCTGCATCATGGCAGAGAGATCAGTGACAACCTCCGTGGAGAGGTGCAGTCTGTGGAGACACTGTCACTCGGACATCTGCAGGTAGTTGAACCTTGGCTGACGTGTTCCTCTGACCCCTTCTCCAGCCTCCTGTTCGAGGCTGGCCTTCCTGTGGGCCCCCAAGCTGCTGTGGTGTCCCTGCTGGTGCCTGCCCTTCCCTCCCTCCCTCTCTACTCCTCCTCAATGGGAGCCTCGAATCCAGGGTGAATGAGGCCCATGACAGGTTGCCCCTCCCTTAGTGCAAGGCCTTCACAGTAAACAACACCCAGCCACATTGACCTCACTCTTTACCCACTCACATTTACCCTCATTGAGGTGGCACTCCCTCAATGGCACCCTGGTGTAGCTCCCCCTGCAGAGCTGGCACATTGGCCCCCACTCCTGACAGTGATTCCCGATGCCCTTCCCCCCTCCACCCTTGCTGCCAAGTTACGCTACCTCACCAGACAGCTTCCCAGTGAAGCCAACACTCAGCTCCCACCTCCCAGTCACCTCCTTTAACCAGGCGAGGATCTGAAGCCCCGTGGTTCCCTTGTGCTATTAGTTCAATTGGATCCAGTGAATAAAATTGCTGACAATTGGACTCATAAATACTTGAAATGCCTTCTTGCCGTGTGGATGTGCGACGTCTGCCCTCCATGTCAGCCGCCGACAGAAAAATCCGTTCCAATGTCTTCCATCCCAATTGGCCATTCTCAATAAAGTGTCAGGAATGAAGGTCAGAGGAACAGACCAGGCTGGAAACACAGAAAGAGCGAGGAGAAGCTGGTGTGAAAAACAGAGATTAAACAACAGGCTTGTTCAGTTGGTTTGCATCTGGTGTTTAGAATACCCGGAATCTGGGTTCACTTCCCTTCCAACTCAGCGAATTGTCTCAACATTATGTTCATAAAACCATAGACTGATACCCAAAGAAGGAGACCTTTTGGTCCATTGTGTCAGTGCTGTCTCTTTGGTTGTGCTATCCAATTAGTCCTGCTGCTCAGCTTTTTCCTGTAATCTGTACATTTTTCCTGCCAGTATTTATCCCAATTGCTTTTCAAAGTTACTACTGAATCTGCTTTCAAGTCCTGATCAGACAGTGCATTCCAGATCACAACACATCACTGTCTAAAAAATCATTCCTCATTTCGCCTCTGGTTCTTTTCTCAATCACCTGATAAATACATCCTCTGGTTACTGACCCTTTTGCCACTGGAAACAATTTCTCCTTATTTAACTTATTGAAAACCTTCTTGATGATGTCACATACTAGACTGCCAGTAAAACTGAAGCCCATGGAATAAAAGGGACAATGACAGCATGGGTATGAAGTTTACAGACTGATAGGAACATAGAAGCAGGAGTAGGCCATTCAGCCTATCGAGACCACCCCACCATTCAATATGATGATGACTGATCATCCACTTCAATGCCTTTTTCCCACACTATCTCCATCTCCCCTATGTCATTTGCATTTAGAAATCTGTCAATCTCTGCTTTAAACATACTCAATGACTGAGCATCCACAGCCCTCTGGGGTAGAGAATTCCAAAGCTTCACAACCCACTGAGTAAAGAAATTTCTCCTCGTCTATGTCCGAAGTGGCTTTCCCCTTCTGTTGAAATTGTGTCCCCTGGTTCTAGATTCCTCAACCGGAGGAAATACCTCATCAACCCTGTCTATCCCTTTAAATATTTTGTAAGTTTCAATGAGATCACCTCTCATTCTTTGAAACTCTAGAGAATACAGGCCCAGTTTCCCCAATCTCTCTTCATAGGACAGTCCTGCCATCCCGGGAACAAGTCTGGTGAACCTTCATTGCACTCCCTCTATGGCAATGATACCCTTCCTCAGGTAAGGGGACCAAAACTGCACACAGTATTCCAAACTGCAGACCAACCAAGGTTATATACAATTGAAGCAAGACTTCACTACTCCTATACTCAAATCCTCTTGCGATAGAGGCTAACATATCATTCGTCTTCTGAATTGCTTGCTGCACCTGCATGTTAGCTTTCAGTCACTTATTGACAAGGACACACAGGCCCCTTTGTACATCTACACTTTCTAATCTCTTACCATTTAAGAAATAATCTGCACATCTGTTCCTCCTACCAAAGTGGATAACCTCACATTTTTACACATTATATTTCATGTGCCACTTTCCTCTCCACTCACTAAGTGTGTCCAAATCCCCTTGAAGCCGCTTTGCATCTTTCTCACAACACACATTCCCACCTAGTTTTGTGTCATCTGCGAACTTGGAAATACTTCATTTGGTCCCCACATCCGAATCATTGATGTACATTGTGAACAGCTGGGTCACAGTGTAGTGGTGAACAGTTGTATTTCTGTCTGGAGGAAGGGTTACAGTGGGTTCCCCATGGCTCCTCATAACTTCAGACTGGAAAAGCTGGGGTTGTTCTCCTTGGAGCAGAGCAAGTTCAGAGCAACTTTGACAGAGTTAGAATCAAGGAATCAAATGGTTACAGTACAGAAGGAGACCATTCAGTCCATCATGTCCATGACAGCTCTTTGCAAGAGCAAATCAGCTAATTCCACTCCTCTGCCCTTTCATTGTAACCCTGCAAATTTTCTCTATTCAGGTGTTTATCCAATTCCCTTTTGAAAGCCACGATTGAATCTGCCTCCAGCACTCTCAGGCAGTGTAATCCAGATCTGAACCACTCTCTCTGTCCCACACCCCTGGTACCATTGCAGAAAATCTCTTCTGTTCATTTCATCCCTCATAAATAATTGAACTGAAATGTTTATTGGGAAATGCACAATATAAAAAGGAGAGAGAAATAAATGCTGAGAAAAATAGAAGTCAATGTTTGGAAGGTAAAAAGAGCAAAAGATGTAACTTTTATTCTGGTTGAGTGAGAGGAATATATCACACTCTGGGGCTTTTTAAGAGGATTTACTGATAAACCTGGGATTTGAGAGGAAGCTGGTTCATGGTTTCCAGAACAAATTCAGCCCCTGGGGTGGAGCCAACAGCTGCACTGTCCAATAACAGACAGGACGGGGACACTGTCTCAGGCCTGGTGAGCTCAGTCGATGAAAGCATGAAACTCTGAATCTCAAGTTTTTGAGTTTGAGCCCACGGTGGGTGTTTTTTATTTCCTTTTTAGGCTGATTTTACAGGCATTCTCCAGCTCTGAATTCCTCGGCAAAGAGTTCAAGGAGTGTTTAAAATGAGATTCAACAGCAAGATGAGAAAGTCTCTCCTTGATTCAGGACTCTTACCTCTCTGCAGCAACTCGCTGCTGAAGATTGAACTTTATCTCATTTCATTTTCAGCTCATGGTCAGTGTGAATCAGTGAGACTTCTGGCTGTCTCCCACTTCACAATCCATCAGTGCTGAGAAATCAATGGGGAATATTACTCACATGTTACAATGTTTTATAAATACTTGAATGTATTTCACACTGTGTCTAACAGTGTGAATCTCCCCTGGTATATCAGCTCACCAATACTTCAACAGAACATTCACATAATGTGAGCTCTGAGATCTGTTCAGATCCCATTCCCAAGACCTGGAAAGTGGGATTGGGCTGGATCGCTCTTTTTCAGCTGGCACAGACACGATTGCTAAATGGTCTCATTCTGTGCCATAAATTTTCTCCATTTTCTATGTTCTATGAAGTGAGGTGTGATTGGGAGGGGCAATTCCACCAGGGTTATATTTTCTACCAAAACAATGACACAAGGGATACTTCACTTTTTTATTCATTCATTCATGCAATGTGGGCATCGCTGGCTAGGCCAGCATTTATTGCCCATGAGAAGGTGGTGGTGAGCTGCCTTCTTGAACCATTACACTCCATGTGGGGTAGGTACACCCACAGTGCTGTGAGAAAGGGAGTTCCAGGATTTTGACCCAGCGACGGTGAAGGAACGGCGATATAGTTCCAAGTCAGGATGGTGTGTGGCTTGGAGGGGAACTTGCATGTGGTGGTATCCCCTGTATTTGCTGCCCTTGCCCTTCTAGGTGGTAAAGGTCACTGGTTTGGAAGGTGCTGTCTAAGGAGTCATGGTGCATTGCTGCAGTGCATCTTGTAGACGGTACACACTCTGCAACTGTGGGTCGGTGTTGGAGGGAGTGAATGTTTGCAGATGGGGTGCCAATCATGCGGGCTGCTTTGTCCTGGCGGTGTTGAGATTCTTGAGTTGGAATTGCACCCATCCAGGCAAGTGGAGAGTATTCCATCACACTCTTGACTTGTGCCTTGTGGATGGTGGACAGGCTTTGGGGAGTCAAGAGTCATGGATGAGTGAGAGGAATATATCACACTTTGGGGCTTTTGTAAGAGGATTTATTGATAAACCTGGGATTTGAGAGGAAGCTGCTTCATGGTTTACAGAACAAATTCAGCCCCTGGGGTGGAGCCAACAGCTGCACTGTAATTACTCGCCTCAGGATTCCAAGCCTCTGACCTGCTCTTGTAGTCACGTTATTTGTATGGCTTCCCATTGTAACCCCCATGATGTTGATAGTGGGGGATTCAGTGATTGTAATGCTATTGAATGTCAAGGGGAGATGGTTAGATTCTCTCTTGTTGGAGATGGTCATTGCCTGGCACTTGTGTGGTGCGAATGTTACTTGCCACTTATTATTCCAAGCCTGTGTGACTGCAATAGCTCAGTTGGGAGAGAGTTAGACTGAAGATCCCTGGTTCAATCTGGGGTTTTGGCAGTTCTCCTTTATTCTGCATCGTCATTTGGTTTTGACTCTCGAATTGCACAATTTACACTGATATTATTTACCCAACTCTGAAGGCTGGATTGGAATAGAGAGATATCAAGGATGGGAAATATTTACATTGCCTGCTCTAGCTTATTCTCTATCTCCCTGTGTCCTTATACCCAGTTTTTGACTCTCTCGGGGCAGGGTGAACATTTGATTTGCTGCATTTGTCCCAAACTGAAGCCTTTTCCACATCTCTGGGCGGTCAGACTTGCTCTGTCTGTTTTTGTTGCTCGTGACCATTAACGAGAACAGGCCACGAGTTCAATGTTTATCAGGAAACGGAAGATAATTGGAAAGAATTCTGTGTTACTCCAGACCAGTGACAAAGATACAATGGATGTTATTCAAAATAAATTCCCTCTGACATTTTATGTAAACTTGTTTGTATCTAAAAGTTGGATTTTAAGTGTAACAAAAATGTATCAAATTATTGACTGACCATGTGACAGCGCAGTTGGGGATCAAATCCACAGCCTTGTTGTTATCAACACTGCGTCCTAACCAACTGAACTAAGTGGCCTATAGACAGAGCCAGGTATGGGTTTGAGCCGCACGCTGGGCGGTTTGTGTTTTATTTCTCACACTGGGTGACAGAGCAATTGTACAAACAATGGACACATCACATCCCTGAAACATTGTTCTGATATAAAACAGTGTGAAATAAGAACTGAGCATGGAAATGGAACCTGAAATCAGGACTTTAATCTATTAAAGTTGATCTTGAAATTCAACCATTCACTGAACATTCCAATAGATTGAACTCTCTTCTGATATAAAATCCAGGAACTTGAGCTGCTGTAAAACACAACTGAGCCTGATGTGATTTGAACACGCAACTTTTTGATCGGGAGTTAGACATGCTACCGTTGTGCCACAAGCTCACACATAAAGCAAAGTCTTCCATTCCTGACAGATTTACTTCTTGTTTAGATTCAGTGATTGAAATTAATTCAATCCTCATCTGACCTCCACTCTGTAAAGGCCTGCTACCCGACCTGAATCCGACGGGTCCCGACGACCTGTGTCGGGTTCGGGTCATGTCGGGTCGCTCTTCCGGGTCTGGCTTTTGGACACGGGTAGGGTCAGGCCAGGTTCAGGTCAGGCTGGGTCCAGGTTGGACTGAGTCCGGGTGTGACACATACAGTAAGTATTACATTTAATTCTGCTGGGAAGTTGAGTTTAATAAGTGTCAAAAGTTGAAAAGCCAACCAAAGCCGGGAGTCCGGGTCATCAAGGAGGGAAACTCTGAGTCTGCGCAGTGAGCAAGTGAGCATCTCTATGATGTCATTGCGCTCATGCTGCAGCTTCCTGCAGATTCGGAATTGGGAGGGAGATAAAGTGAACATTCCGGTGGTCGGGTAAGGCGCGGGTCGGTTCGGGCGCGGGAATAAATGGAGATACTCGGGCCGGGTCGGGCTCGGGTCCAATGTGGTTCTGTTGGGTTCGGGTCGGGTTTTTTTCCTGACCTGAGCAGGCCTTTCCCGCTCTGTCAGTTCAGTGCCTTATTTAAACTATTACTTGGAGTTCTGTTTTACAGGGTCTCGGCTGTTTAAGTGTTTCCAGACCCACTACTCTGATTAATCAGACATTTTGCTGCTAACTGCTGCTGCTGCAATTGAAATGTAAAAAAGAATTTCCAGTGACCTGCAACCAATGGACAAATACATTTCAGAAAGATAAAGTTCATTCACCAATCCACAAATGTGTTTTTCTGCTTATATTTATAAACAACTCCTTCTCTCCACTATGAGAACTATACAATCACTAGTTATTTGAAAGTTAGTATAAGATATTCCAGTTCATCAATTTTAAAACTGCAGCAGGTATTTTCCAGAAAACTTCTCTGTTGGAACCTCAGTCCCATTTAGATTGAAAGTGGACAATTAATGTATTCACTTGTTCATTGTGGACAGGTGTCTGACTTTGAATAAATCTCATTAACCTTCAATGAGGTGGCAGTATTTCTGTGCTCCCATTTTACACAGTCTGTCCTGTTCATGCACCATGCTTTTATTCTCCTCTCCCATTCTCCACAGGATACAGATTACAAGCATCATCAATCTAGCTGTTGAAAAGCATTGGAAGAATCTGGTCACACAGGTATTGAAACATTCATTATCTTTCATTTTACAAGTTAGTTGCTTTCAACACAGTACGATGTGCAATCATCTGAAAAGAGATTCTCTTCAAAATTCAATACAAATTAAATTACAAACCCGACAGACAAACACAGGAGAACAAGTGACTAGTGAACACAAACCTCATGGTGCTCATTTTCAGATTTATTGCAGTCATCCGACAAAACAAGTGAAAGAATATTCCAGTGAAATGATTTGGAAAGTCGGTGTGACTTTTGTTGGTGCCTTTCTTTGCTCTGTTGGTGAAACTTTCTTGCACCTGACTCCTGTTCATGTCTCTGTTTCCTCTATTGAATGAGGAAGGAGGTATTTGATCAGAAATCAACTGGATTGTGTACCTTTGAGAGGGGATTTCTGCACCTTCAGGGCTGGTAACAGGAGTGAGTGAAAGACAATGTGTGGAGTTTGATTTTGTACAGAGGGAGAGCAAATCTAACAGGACTGTGCGATATTGGCCTGGATTTTACAGTCCCAATAGCGGTGAATTCTGAGACTTTCACTGCTATTGAGGGTCTGAACAGCAGTGCAACTGCCAGTACATGCACACACTAACACCAGCATCTGGAAGTTGTGGTGGTGAGAAATGTGCTTAGAAGGAGCCTCTGATCATAATCGCACCAGCCCACTCTTTAAAGTGACAGGGACCTGCAGTTCAGCAATTTGGGCTCATTGCCCACAATGTACCCTGATTTTTACCTGGGTTGGATTAGAGCCGGTACCAACAGGCTCAGGTCCTGCTCGGGAAGGACTTTTCTGTTGACACAACAGCTCCACTATTCCAGGAAGACACCGGCAGCAGCAGGGGTCAACTTTAAGAGGGAGTTCAGACATATTAAATGTTGTATTTTGTTTCTTAATTGTATGTAACTTTTTAGCAAGGCCTTATCAGAGTTCTTAAATATACATCTGACTTTTTATTAACAAGATTGAAGTGCTTTTAAAAGATCTCTAAATATATATGACTTTTTATCAAGATTTACCTGGCTTCTTTGCAAAGACTCGAGTAAGATTGAAGTGACTTTTAAAAACTACATCTTATCCTTTAAAATCCTGCTTCCATGTAGATGACATTGTAAGATGGCTTCAGAATAACTTAGACTATCTTTCGAACAGGTAGAGCAACAGCTTAAGTCCTACTTTCTGCAAAAGCTGGTGAATTACAAAGAAACAATGTATTGAACATTTTATAAACTGTTGATGCAGATGGAATTCAAATTCATAGATGTAAAACAGAAGGAATTAATAATCCATCATCTTAACCTCTCAAACACCTCATCATCCAGCTTTGTGCCAGCAACCAATCAGATGTCTTTTTTGCCTCTATGAAAATTTGGGCAGGACGGTCACCTTCAGCTCAGATCCTGACTGTGCATCCAGATGTGCAATGATGGAAATGTAGCTTCTGTAAGTAAATGACATTTCCATCACATCAGGTCATGGCCTGTTGGGAATGGAGCAGTGTGAAACATTTCCAGACCATGTCCAACACGTTTCTACTCAGTGTGAAAACCCACCACGGAAAGACTGGAACATACAATCAATTCATCACATCATGATTAACATCACTCAGACACCTGAACCATGAGGTCACTGACGAAGTCATGATGACTTCTAATTTCTCATGAAATGACAACTGAACTAACTGACTGGAAGAATTGCTTTAACTCCACATGATCAGAAAGGCACAGCCTCAGACCGACTTGGCAGATGAATATTGATTGAATAATTTCTGTGTGAGGAATGTTCCAGCATCATAAACCAGGGGAACGTGCCGACTGAGCTGTGTCTTCATCTCTTCTGGGCAGTCGGACAGTTCACCCTTCATTCTGCTCTGATTCACTTTCCCAAAGTGGATCTACAGATTCTCAAATCTGGAGACTCGTTTTCTTATTTTGTTCCTTTTGATTTTTCTTGCTCCTGAATGATAATATATTCCAAACCTCGGATCAACCCTCTCCTTACCTCCCCTCCCCAAACTCACATCCTTCACAAAGGCAACCACTGAGCTGTTTTCTTTAGTGAATGAAATTCATAAGAAAAGTTAAAGTTCACAAGAAAATGGATGTAAACGATTGATAGCTAAACTTTTGAAGCAAGGATATGAATCCAAGATTTTCTGATTATTAGACAAACACTCAAACCAATTAAGCTACTGAGCCAGATCACAAGTGCTGTGACAACTAAGGGCAGAGGAGGGCACTCTTTATTCTCATCCCACTTCTCCAAAGGTCACAACATCTATGTGAACTTTTCCCACATACTGATACAGTCAATCATGTACTCTATTTTTCCCAGAATAGAAGACACTGACCAGGTTTCTTTCATGAACAACAAAATTATCCATTTATTGTCAAACAAGTTTTAACTAGTCATGAAGTAAAGCATAAACACACAGGTGGAAATTTTAAAAGTTCCTTTTTCACCTTTACCAACTTTTAAAGTCCTTTTTTTTATCTTCGAGCCACACACACACACACACACACACACACACACACACACACACACACACACACACAGGATAGCTGAAAAAATAAAAGGGATTTTTTTTTTAATTCAGCACTCTGTTACAGACAAAAAAAACCTCTTGGGCTGTTTATTTGCTCATTTTTGAAGAAATCATCAGATGAGATATGTTGCTCCAAAACTGGAATACAGTCTAACTTCCGAGTATACGTAGACAGGTCACTCGGGTATTTTAGAACAGTTCTTTTCAGAAGGCATTGAGAATTAATTCTAGCAGGCCTTCTTCAAAGACATGCGACAAGATGAATTAACTCAGTGGACTTCTCAGGGTCTTTTAAAGATTTTCTGGAAAATAAACTGGGTTGTGGTCTTCTCTCCTTCCTTGACGATTCTTCAGGCTAACTTTATCAGCTGCTCACTCCAGCAGGTGAAACACACTGACTGCGACAAGCAAAGGTTGTGAGTTTTCTGCTGTCTTAGGTTTGCGCTGCTGCTGCCAAGCTTGTCCAATCAAGGGGCATGATTGACTTCTCTGTCCACATTTCTCCCTATTACCATGGTTTCTGTTCGATATTTAACTTGAATCATGTGACAACCAGTAAACATAGTTGCCAAATTGGTTCTTTTGGTGCCCTCTTGAAAAAGAACTGGTCCTACATTTATTCAGTTTGACTATGACTTCTTCAAAAAATATTTGAACAAAAGAAACAGAATCCCTTCCATGACATCATGTACTTTCCCTGAGCTACAGGTTATTGCAAGTCTCTCTGGCTGTGTTTATTTTAGGTGATTTTGTACTCAGGTTCTTTTGGAATCCATGTGTTTGCAGATCTTTGTGAGTGAGAGATGTGGTAATATGTTTAAAAGATTTCCCTGTAAATTATTCATATCTCCATCTTTCCCCGAACTTTGTACAAACACATTAATATGGGAATCACACACATCAGGCCGTCAAACCTGTCTGCTAAACATTGAAAGGTGACAGTGTTTATTGTGACGGGGTTCCATTTATGAAGACGCATCTTGTTGGTTCACACATGTAAAAATTTGTAAATTATGACATAATGACATAAATAAACATTTCTTTGCACTTGCCATGCTTGGTGAACATTTCCTCTGCTGATGCCCCCTGAAAAGATTAGAGAACATGGTGACGAGGTTGAGATTAAAGTCTGTAAATATCGGCAGCAAACAGCAGCAGGGACTGCAGTGAACAAGATTTACGTGACATATTTGTGCTTCTATTGGTGGGTGAAATAAGATACTAAACACACAAAATCCTACATTTGAGCTCGCGTATAAGATTGCTCTGTCTATGGAGATAGCATCAAAGAATGCTCAGGAATTTTGTCCTATACCAGTGATCGTAACACACTTCAGGGGAACATAAAAAAAAACTGGTAAAATGGGCTTTCACATAACAGATGAAATTTTACACAGAGAAGTATGAAGTGATACAATTTGGAAGGAAGAATGCCATATAAATGAAACGTTACAATTCTAAACTGGGTGCAGGAGCAGGGAGACAATGTACACCAATGTTAGAAGGATTGAAAAGGTAGCTAAGAGCAAACAGGACACTTGGCTTTATTAATATAGGCATAGAGTAAAAGCAAATAAGTGATGCTAAACCTTTATAAAATACTGGGAATGAATGGCCTCTTCCTGTACCTCCACAGAAAGCTTGCATTCCATCTTTACACACACTCATCAGGATCACTCTCCACAGATCCTGTCACTCCAGGCTCGGACGTCCACTTCAGGATCACTGTCCACAGATCCCGCCATTCCAGGTTCGGACACCCACTTCAGGATCGTTCTCCATACATCCCAGCACTACGGGCTCGGAGACACTCTTCACAGATCCTAAATCTCCAGACACGGACATCCTTTGAGGACCACTCTCCACAGATTCTTCCCTCCAGGCTCAGACACCCTCTTCAGCGTCACTCTCCATGCAGCCCGCCGCTCCACGCACGGATATCTCCCTCAGAATCCGATCAAAGAATGTTGCTTGTCACTTATCAGCTCAAGCCTGAATGTTGTTCAGGTCTTGCTGCTTGCAAGCCCAGACGGCTTCAGTATCTGGGGAGTTGTGAATCATCAGCGAACATTCCCACTTCTGACTTATGTTGAAGAGAAACTCGTCAATGAAACAGCTGGGATGTTTGGGTCCAGGACACTACCCTGAGAAACTACTGAAGCAATGTCCTGGACTGAGATGATTGGCCTCCACTAACCACAACATCTTGTTTTGTGCGAGGTACAACTCCAGCAAGTGGAGAGTTTTCCCCCTGATTCCCATTGACTTCAATTTTGCGAGGGATCCTTGATGCCACACTCACTCAAGGGCAATCACTCTCACCTCTCCTCTGGAATTCCACTCTTTCGTCTCTGTTTGGACCAAGCTGCAATGAGATCATAAGAACAGAAGATCAGAAGAACTAGTAGCAGGAGTAGGCCATTTGGCCCCTCGAGCTTGCTCCGCCATTCAATAGGATCATGGCTGACCTGATCATGACCATAACCCCACTATCCTGCCTGCCCACATAACCCTTGGCTCTCTTGTAGATACAAATTTTGAAGACATTCAATGACCCAGCCTCCACTGCTCTCTGCGGTAAAGAATTCCAAAGATTAATGACCCTCTGAGAGAAGAAATACCTTCTTAAATGAAAAACCCCTAAATCTGAAACGGTGTTCCCTCGTTCTAGATTCCACCACGAGAGGAAACATCCTCTCAGCATCTACCCTGTCAAGCCCCCTCAGAATCTTATATGTCTCAATACGTTCTCCTTTCATTTTTCTCAACTCCAATGAGTATCGGTCCAACCTGCTCAGCTTTACTCATAAGACAACACCTTCATCACAGGAATCAATCCAATGAACCTTCTCTGAACTGCCTCCAATGCAAGTATATCCCTCCTTAAATAAGGAGACCAAAACTGCACACAGTACTCTAGGTGTGGTTTCACCAGCACCATGACCATTTGCAGCAAGACTTCTCTACTTTTATACTCCATCCCCCTTGCAATAAAGGGTAACATTCCATTTGCCTTCCTAATTATTTGCTGTACCTGCATGGTAACTTTTTGTGATTCATGTACAAGGACACCCAGATCCTTCTACATCGCAGCATTCTGTAATCTCTCACAATTTAAATAATATTTTCCTGTTCTATTCTTCCTACCAAAGTGGATAACCTCGCATTTTCCCACATTCTGCTCTATCTGGCATGTGCCAAGCAGTGAACATCTCCAATGAGAGAGAAAAAAAATCTACCTTTTGATATTCAGAAGCATTCTCATCGTTAAATCCCCCACCATCAACATCTTGACCAGAAACATAACTGGACCAGTCACATCGATGCTGTGGCTATAAGCGCAGGTCAGAGATTACGAATTCTGCTGCAAGTATCTCACCTCCTGACACCCCAAATCCTGTCCACCATCTACAAGGCACAAGTGGGATGGAATACATCCCACTCAACAACACTCAAGAAGCTCAACACCATCCAGGACAAAGCAGCCCACTTGATTGGCACCTAACCCGCCACCTGAAACATTCAATCCCTCCACAACCAGTAAACAGTGGCTGCAGTGTGTACCATCTCCATATGCACTGCAGCAACTCGCCAAGTATCCTTCAACAGCACCTTCCAAACTCGTGACCACGACCACCTCGAAGGACAAGGGCAGCAGATGCATGGGAACTCACTACCTGCAGATTCCCCTCCAAGTCACTCACCATCCTGATTTTGAACGATATCGCCATTTCTTCACTGTTGTTGGGTCACAATCCTTGAACTCCCTCCCCAATAGCACTGTGGGTGTTCCTGCACCATATGGACTGCATCAGTTCAAGAAGGCAGCTCTCCACCACCTTCTCAACGGCAATAGGAATGGGTAATAAATGCTAGCCTTATATACTATTTGTATTCCACAGTTGCTTTGAAATCACAGGCAATATAAATGGATTGGGAATGTCAATGGACAGGAACCATTAATGGATTGGGAAAGTCAATGGACTGGAAAATATCTGGATTGGGAAATTCTATGGACTGAGTTATATCAATGGATTGGGATATTGTGAAACATCAATGGATTAGGAAACAGGAATTAAAGGGACAGATGAAAGGATTGCAAACATCAATGGATTAGAATGTGGAGAGACAGGAGAAAACGATGCCATTTTAAGTCGGGTATTGGGGGGTTAGTAGGAACAGACCAGGGCTATTTTACTCTCTATCTCACTCCTTTCTTCTATCTGGCTCATTATCACATCCTCTCTCTCAGAGTGGTGGGAATCACTGGAACCCACACTTGCTGCTCAGGTTGTTTGGTTCCGGGAAAATACAAGATCCACATCAGATTGACAGGAAGGATAAATGTGATTCAGAGCCAATCATATTCCTTTTGGTGATGTGTGCTCAGCCTTGTTATATCCGCAAAGGCAGCAGGAAATGCAAATCCTGAAGAGTTTTGATAGAGTGAAGAAGGAGAAAGTGTTGCCAGTGTCAGAAGGGTCAGGAACCAGAGGAAACACATTTAAAGTAATTGGCAAAATAATGAGAGTTTATTTATTTAGAAATACAGCACTGGAACAGGCCCTTCGGCCCACCTAGTCTGTGCCGACCAACAACCACCCATTTCTACTAACCCTACAGTAATCCCATATTCCCAACCACCTACCTACACTAGGGGCAATTTACAACTGCCAATTTACCTACCACCTGCAAGTTTTTGGCAGTGGGAGGAAACCAGAGCACCCGGCGAAAACCCACAAGGTCATAGGGAGAACTTGCAAACTCCGCACAGACAGTACACAGAATCAAACTCTGGTCCCCAGAGCTGTGAAGCTGTGGTGCTAACCACTGCGCCACTGTGCACCACTGTGTTGTGATGAGGAGATTGTTTTTTCAGCAGTGTGTTGTTCTGGTCTGGAATGCAATCCTGAAAGGTCAGTGGAAGCAGATTCAATGGTAACTCTAAATGGAATTGGATAAATACCTGACATGGAAAATATAACAGGGCAATGGGGAAAGGACAGGAGTGCGGGATGTGGGATTAATAGAATAGCTCTGTTAAATATCCAGCATATGCACAGTAATAAGGTTCAGTGCTTGGACCTCAGATATTTTCACTCTATCAATGGCAGAGAAGGCTCGAGGGACCATGTGGCTACTCCTCATGTTCTTCCCAGTGTCCAGGATGAAGTGCAACAGGACACTGATTTCCAGATGGTTGAAACAATCAGCGGAAAACAAATGCAATGGGCATCCTTCAGGAAAACATCACATTTAAGATGAGAAACTAATCACAAGGTATGGAGGAAGATTGAACCCGTGATCTTCACTTTACGAAACTGACGCCTGACCAATTGGCAACCATGCCTCTGGGTAATTAGTACCTGAGGCTCCAGAGCAGGATTTGTGATTCTTTTTCAATTTGGTTGAAACAGCATCGAGAAACATGCACAGAAATAAAGAGGGATTGTGGAATGGGTAACAGATCCTCATTTACATCATCAGCATCATGAAATCTTCATTCAGACGCTCCATTCCCATCCTCAGCTTTTCTCACATCTGAACAATAATATAATTGAGTGGACATTGGGTTGTTACTGGGCAGATTATGTAAATAGATTGTGTACATTATCACAGGAAGTGATGTAATATAATCTGTACGGCACCTCATGGAGAGTTGTCGATGAAACCTTCCATGCAAGAAATGTAGAGTAAACTCAGGTTATTTTAACCATCAGACTCTTATAAATTCTGTACTAAGACTTGACAGATATCAGAATAGTATATGGGGGCCGCAGTAAACTAAAGCGAAGATGGAGAAATCTTTGCCTCTACCGGAGAACTTTGAAAAGGTCACTGGACTGAACCAAGCCGAGGAGTGGCCGAGATGGTTCCAGAGGTTTGCAAGGTATCGTACTGCATCGGGTCTCGTGCAGAAGCCAGACATGGAGCAGGTCAGTACGCTATTGTATGCAATGGAGGGAGTGTGTATGCAACATCATCATGAAGAACAGAAGGTTACGTGTGAAGAAGTTATTAAGGCACTCAAGACCTATTTTAATTCAGGAATAAAATGTCATCGTGGAGCCAAATTTAAAACGTTGCATTTGCTGACAACGCAACCACCAGGTGATGCTGTACTAGCACATGCGCAAATGCAGCCTCTTCCACTGAAACATCACTGTCTGTGACATTCAGGCAGCGGCCAGGATTAAAGATGGCGCAATTCAATGTATCATAGAAAACAACTTCGACCCGAAAAGACTTTCAAAGGTTGCCGTCGCCGCCTCCATCCCACCCCCAACAATCCCCCGCTCCCTCCTGAGCATTTGCCAGTTATATAGTACCAAGTCATCTTAATTCACCTAAAGTAAATTACTTTCGGAGCAGTGACTGTCGTTTCATAAGCAAATATGGCGCATATCTACACAATGGACATGTTTTGGTTGATACTCGGAGAACGTTGTCCTGTTTGAAGTCTCTTCAGAAGGACAGCACCCCTGACAGTGCTGCACACCCTCTGTAATTCAGTGAAGTTTCATAGAGTCATAGAGTTATACAGCACAGAAACAGGCCCTTCGACCATCGTGTCTGTGCCGGCCATCAAATACCTATCTATTCTAATTCCATTTTCCAGCACGTGGCCGTAGCCTTGTATTCTGTGGCGTTTTGAGTGCTCATCTAGATACTTCTTAAATGTTGTGAAGGTTCCTGCCTCTACCACTCCTTCAGGCAGTGTGTTCCAGATTCCAACCACCCTCGAGGTGAAACATTTTTTCCTCAAATCCCCTCTAAACAGTGCCATCCCATTCTCCGGCCACTCACTCCCCACTTCCCCCCATCCCACTCTCTGACTGCTCACTCCCCGCTTCCCCCACCACCAGCCCGATCCTGCTCTCTGGCCGCTCACACTCCAGGCCATGGGCCGTGCCGCTCCCTCCTCTCGGCCAATCGCTCCAACATTGCCCCATCACCCCTCGAGGCCCGCCTTGCTTCTGCGGGTGGTGCGGTGATGAATGATCAAATGTTGGAGCGAGTGGCTGAGAGGAGGGAAGAGGCATGGCCCAGAGCTAGTGTCTGGAGGGACGTGGGGAGAAGTACGGCATGAGTGGACGGAGAGAGGGCAGTGCGGGGGTTGGTGGGGATGTGGGTAGCGAGCGGCCGGAGGGCGGGGGAGCGGGGTAGCAGGGAGCGGGCAGGGAGCGGCCTGGAGTGAGTGGCTGAGGGGGGGAGAGCGTTTTCTCGCGCATGCGCCAGTTAGTCCTGGAAGACGTAGGCTGAGCATGCGCAGCATCTCAGAGCGCAGGAGACTGTTTGTGCATGTGGGCAGCTTGGAGCGCTCTGATGACGTCGGCTGGCCGCTGCATTGTCAGGAATCACTTTGAATTTCATAAGCGTACAAAACAGAAAGGGGAGAGCATTCATTCATTTATCAATGACTTGTACAAACTCACGGAGGTTTGTGAATACGACAACTTAAGAGAAGAGCTGAATGGAGACAGGATTGTGTTCGGGGTATTGGACAACACCCTTTCAGATCATCTACAGTCCAGGGCTGATCTCACATTAACGAAAGTGATTCAATTGAGCAAACAAGCAGAGGTTAGAAAGTTTAACCAATCCGTTGTCCGAGGGGACAGGGAGAGTCTGATCTCGAGAGTAGCAGACTCAATTGAATTTGTTAAAAAAACAAAAGGAAAAATTAGTGGAAAAAGACAAGAAAGATGGGAAGAGCATCTAGTGGTAGCTGCAACCAATTGCAGTAGGTGTGGCCGAGAGAGACACAAGTGGGAAAACTGTCCCGCCAAAGAAGCTGAGTGATTTTCCTGCAGAAAGATGGGACACTTTCAGTCAGTGTGTGGCAGTAAAATACCAGCACTGAATATAATTAAAGGGAAATTCCCAGAGAGCAAAAACATTAATGAAGTACAGGATATCCAAAGTGTGGAAATACATTTTTTAGGTGAAATCCAGAAAACAGGTGAGAGTTGCTGAACGACAGAAATTCTTAAATATTTTAAGATAGAGGTAGATAGATTCTTGATAAACAAGGGGGTGAAAGGTTATTCGGGGCAGGTGGGAATGTGGAGTTGAGGTTAAAATCAGATCAGCCATGATCTCATTGAATGGTGGAGCAGACTCGAGGGGCCGAGTGGTCTACTCCTGCTCCTAATTGGTATGTTTGTATGTAAGAAAACATGTTCTAGATACAATGAGAAATATCATTTGTTTGGAAATGGATTTGAACCCCCTTTTATCAAAACGTTATAGAGCTTTAATTTTTCGACAATTAACAGACAAATCCTTGTGGAGTTGAGATTGACAGAAACAATGGGCTGGATTCTATAGAGCCCTCGACGTCGAGATCTGTGGTGGGGGTGGGGTGGGGGCCGCCTGAAGATGGCCCCGGATGAGGCCCGCCACGGACCTCAACGCCGGCAGGGCCTGGCTCGATATTGCCGGCGACGGCGAGGCCTTGTGGGGGACCTCCACCGCTCGGCAACGGGACCACAAACCTGCATTAATTATTATCCCATCACTTCCTGATGTTCCGCTGCGATCTTCAGCCCAGTGGCCGGCACTGCCGTGCCTTCGGAGCCCCATCCGGGCAAATGAGGTGCAACACTGGTTGGGAGGGGGGAGAAGGTAAGAATCTCAGTGTGAGGGTGGGGGGACGGAGTCAAATTAATGTCATGGGTGTAGGGGATGGTGGGAAGGGTTATAGTTTACAGTTTGTGCAGTTTTGGGCGGAAGGTCAGATGGTAAAGGTAGGTTTTGGGAGGGAAGGGCAAATAATTAATTTAACTGTTATTGGGGGGATGGGAGAGAGGCAAAAGCAATGTATTTATTTCATTTCATTTCATCTTCCTTTAAATATTTTCCAGTAGGACTAACAGCCCTTTAAAAAGGGCTGACAATCCAGTACAGTACTAAGGCAGTGCTGCACTATCAGAAATGCTGTTTTTCAGGTGAAACAGAAAACTGAGGATCCCTCTGCCCTCTCAGGTGGATGTCAAAGGTACCATGGCACTATTTCAGAGAATAGAAGGGGAATTATTTCTGGGATGCTGGTCATTATTTAACCCTGAATCAACATCACTTAAAAACAGAATATCTCGTTTCTATCACATTGTTGTTTCTGGGAGCTTGCTGTGCGCACATTGGCCACCATGTTTCCTACATGACTACAGTGACTACACTTGGAAAGTCCTTCATTGGCAATAAAAGGCTTTGCAATGTCCTGTGGTCGTGAAATGCAAGTCTTGCTTTTTCCATTGTTATCAGTGTCATTGTGATCAAAAGATAGGATTCGTGAACACAAAGTTTAAATCAATTTTGATTAAAATAATGTAAAAGCATCTATATTCTTGCACTGTACTTAATAACCTCCATCTTCCTATCCTTGCAGAGTGCAATGTCATCGACCCTGAAATTGATTCCAGAATCTCATAGAATCTTCGACTCATAGAAAGTTTAAGGCACAGTAAGAGGCCACTTGGCCCTCAGACAATTTCAGCCCAGTTCTGATGAAAGGTCACAGATCACAAACGTTAACTCTGTTTCTCTCTCCACAGATGCTGCCAGACCTGCTGAGTATTTCCAGCATTTTCTGTTTTTATTTCAGATTTCCAGCATCTGCAGTATTTTGCTTCTGTGTTACTTTGAAAGTTAAAACTGAACCACCTGTTTACAATTCACACTGGGGTCTCCCATGAAATGATTCTGTATAATATTGATATAATGAATACAGATTCCGACACAGAGCTTCCTGTGGGGAATTGGGGATATGAAAACCAGCAGACTCTGCAGGGATTTCCACTGGGAGCACAAATTCACAAAATCTACCTTTTATATATCGATTCATTTTGATTGTCCTTCTGGAAAATTATTTTGCAACAATTTAAACATCAACCCACAGCTCCATGACTGGGCCAATTATGAGGTCATCCTCTGACAGGTCATGTGACAGCTGGAGCCACAAGACATCAGAACCAGATTTGTGACTGGATTAAAACCCGGAATCCTGTCCCAATGGCTTTTCAAATAAAGCTGTTGCTGTTTGAAAACACAGCAGTTAAACTTTCTGCCTGACCATGAGGGGAGCTAGGGAGAAATTTACAAAACACAATCCTTCAACAAAATAGTTCAAAAATCATTAATATCGAAATCATGTGAGGATTTATACGCAGGAGAAACAAGCAGAATATAGAAAGTACAGAGGAGAGCTGTAAAAGGAAATGAGATCAGCAAGAGAATGTATGAGAAAAGATTAGCAGGTCACATAACTGGGAACACTGAAGTCTTTTCCCAACATATGGACAGTCAGTGAAAGGGGGGATCAATTAGGAGATCCTGTGGAGACAGAGGGTGTGGCTGAGGCAATAAATAAGTATCACAAAATAAGCGGATGCTGCAAATGTCACAGTCAAGGAGGAGGAAGTGAAGAAATTGGACAGGATGAAAATAGATAAAGTGGAGACAATTACAAGATTGGCAGCTCTCACAGTAGAAAAGTCACCCAGTTTGAATGGGCTGCATCCTGGGTTGCTGAGGGAAGTAAGGGTGGAAATATCAGAGACTCGAACCACAATCTTTCAATCCTCCTTAAATATGGGAATGTTGCCAGTGGACTGGAGGATGCAGGTAAGCTTGCGTATTTCGATCTTAGTTTAATTTGACCATTTTTATAATGTATCCATTGTAATAACTAACAAGGTCAAGAAAGCCATTTTATAATTAACACATGACCAAAGGAGCCATTTTGTGTTCAGTACTAATGTGCCGTGTAGAGGACACTATTTGTGCTTAAACATTAGCACAACACGGGAAGAAACGGTTACCGATTATAAGCTCTCACTCAATTGGTGCAGAGTATGAGCACCAGGGGTTACTTCTGACAGTTGAAGAGATCATCGCATCTCATTGGATAGCTACCACCCACTCCAAGCTGGGCAGCCCCCAATCAGTTAGGTGCTGTCCTGCCACAACCTGCTTGCTTCAATGGGTGCTTGGAGCTTAGAGAGTCATCTCTCAACAGGCGGATCGATAATCATTGCACCAAGAAAAACAAGCTCAACAAAGAAGACACCAGTCCTTCGCATCGCAAGCTGGAATGTGAGGACCATGTGTCCTGGCCTTACTGACACCCTTCTGCAGGTTGATGACACACACAAGACAGCTTTGATGGACAAAGAACTCACAAGGCTCAATGTGGACATTGCTGTGCTGCAAGAAACTAGACTCGTCCAAAGTGGATCCCTCAAAGAGAAACACTACACCTTCTTCTGGCAGGGGAAAGCCCAAGAGGCAAGTCGTGAGCATGGAGTGGTTTTCACAGTAAAAAACACGCCACTTGAGATGAGTGAACCAGCCACAGTAGGCTCAGAGAGACTTCTTACTCTTCACTTGTCAACAAGCGTGGTCCCAGTTAATCTCATGTGCATCTATGTCCCGACACTCACCTCCACCCCAGATGTCAAGGATCAATTCTATGTGACACTTGATACTGCCATCAGTAGAATTCCCAGCACTGAGGGACTGTACCTTCTAGGAGACTTCAACGCAAGCTTGGGTACTGACTACAGCTTGGCTAACGAGCATAGAGCACCAGGGGATTGGCAAGATGAATGACAATGGACAGAGGTTGCTGGAGCTATGCTGTCACCATGGATTCTGTGTGATGAACAGCTACTTCCAGGTCAAGCTGTGCCACAGGGTGTCCTGGAGACATCTGAGATCACACCACTGGCACCAGCTAGACCTTATCATCACCAGACATACCACCCTCAGCAGTGTCCTCATCACCCACAGCTATCACACTGCTGACTGTGACACTGACCACTCCCTGGTGTGTAACAAGGTCAGGCTTCAGCCAAGGAAGCTTCATCCATCCAAGAAGAACGTCGTCCTCAGATCAACACTTGACGAACCACTGATCCAGAAAGGACCCAGGAGTTCCTCCCAGGAGGGCGGCACAGTGGCGCAGTGGTTAGCACCGCAGCCTCACAGCTCCAGGGACCCGGGTTCGATTCCGGGTACTGCCTGTGTGGAGTTTGCAAGTTCTCCCTGTGTCTGCGTGGGTTTTCTCCGGGTGCTCCGGTTTCCTCCCACAAGCCAAAAGACATGCAGGTTGATAGGTAAATTGGCCATTATAAATTGTCACTAGTATAGGTAGGTGGTAGGGAAATATAGGGACAGGTGGGGATGTTTGGTAGGAATATGGGATTAGTGTAGGATTAGTATAAATGGGTGGTTGATGTTCGGCACAGACTCGGTGGGCCGAAGGGCCTGTTTCAGTGCTGTATCTCTAATCATAATCATCGTCGATCAGGCTCTTTCAGACAACAATGCTCAAGGTCTCAGTGCGGCGTCAAAGTGGAATCATCTGTTAATAAGCAGATGGAAAGGTGAGTGGAGCATTACCTTAAACTCTACATAACGGAGAATATTGTCATTGAAGTGGCTCTCAGTGCCATTCCAGACTTCTCTGTCATGGAGGAGCTGGACAGTCACCCCACCATAGTGGAGCTCAACAAAGCCATTGACCATCTTGCCAGTGGTAAAGCCCCGGGAAATGATGGTATTCCACCTGGAATCATCAAAAGTGGAAAAGCGGTTCTACTGCAGCATCTCCATGAACTTCTGTGTCTCTGTTGGAAGGAAAGATATGCACCTCAAAACATGCGTGATGCAAACATTGTCACCTTGTACAACAATAAGGGGGAATCGCAGTGACTGCAGCAATTAGCGAGGCATCTCCTTGCTAAGTATTGTGGGGAAGGTCTTTGCTCGCATTGCTCTGACCAGATTGCAGACCCTGGCATCACACATCTATCCTGAGTCTCAGTGCAGCTTCAGAGCTGGTAGATCGACAGTCGACATGATTGTCTCACTTCGGCAGTTACAGGAGAAGTACTGTGAACAGTACAGACCACTCTACATTGTCTTTACATATGAACATACGAATTAGGAGCAGGAGTGGGCCACTCGTCCCTTCGAGCCTGCTTCACCATTCAATAAGCTCATGGCTGAACTGATTCCTCCACATTTCCATCTACCTCCGATAACCTTTCACCCCCTTGCAGATAAAGAATCCATCCATCTCTCCCTTAAAAATATTCAAAGACTCTGCTTCCACCGCCTTTTGAGGAAGAAAATTCCAAAGACTCACGACCCTCTGAGGGGGAAAATTGCTCCTCATCTCTGTCTTAAATGGGTGACCCCTTATTTTTAAACAGTGACCCCTAGCTCTAGATTCTCCCACAAGGGGAAACATCCTTTCCACATCCACCCTGTAAAAACCCCTCAGGATCTTGTATGTTTCAATCATGCCGCCTCTTTCTCTTCTAAACTCTAGTGGATACGAACCTAGCCTGTCCAATCTTTCCTCGTAAGACAGCCCACCCATTCCATATATTAGTCTAGTAAACCTTCTCTGTACTACCTCCAATGTATTTACATCCTTCCATAAATAAGGAGACCAGTACTGTACTCAGTAGTGCAGAAGAGGTCTCACCAATGCCCTATATAGCTGAAGCATAACGTCGCTAATATTGTATTCAATTCCCCTGGCGATAAATGATAACATTCTACTGGCTTTCCTAATTCCGTGCTGTACCTGCAGACTAACCTTTTGCGATTCGTGCACTCGGACACCCAGATCCCTCTGCATCTCAGATCTCTGCAATCTCTCACCATTTAGATAATATGCTTTTTTATTCTTCCTGCTAAAGTGGACAATTTTCCACTTTCCCACATTATACTCCATTTGCCAGGTCTTTGCCCAGTCACTTAACCTATCTATATCCCTTTGTAGCCCCCTTATGTCCTCTTCGCAACCTACTTTCCGACCTATCTTTGTCATCAGCAAATTTAGCAACCATACTTTTGGTCCCTTCATCAAAGTCATTTCGAGAATTGTAGAAGGTTGAGGCCCCAGCACAGATCCCTGTGGACCACTCGTTACTTCTTGCCAACCAGAAAATGACCCATTTATGCTGACTCTCTGTTTCCTGTTCGCTAGCCAATCTTCTATCCATGCCAATACGTTACCCCTGCCACCATGAGCTTTTATTTTCTGCAATAACCTTTGATATGTCACCTTATCCTTCTGGAAATCGAAGTAAAATACATCCACCGGTTCCCCTTTATCCACAGCACATGTAACTCCCTCAAAGTACTCCAATAAATTGGTTAAACATGATTTCCCTTTCACAAAACCATGTTGACTCTGCCTGGTTACCTTAATGTTTTCTAAATGCCCTGCTATAACATCTTCAGTAATCGCTCCTAACATTTTCCCGAAGACAGATGTTAAGCTAACCGGCCTGTCGTTTCCTGCTTTCTGTCTCCCTCCCTTTTTGAATAAATGAATTACATTCGCTACTTTCCAATCTAACAGAACCTTCCCGAAGCGAGGGAATTTTGGAAAATTAAAACCAGCGCATCAACTATCTCACTAGCCACTTCAGGACCTGGCGACTTGTCAGCCCGCAGCTCCAACAATTTGTTTAGTACCACTTCCCTGGTGATTGTAATTTTCTTGAGTTCCTCCCTCCCTTCCATTTCCTGACTTACAGCTAATACTGGGATGTTATTTGTGTCCTCAATAGTGAAGACCAATCCAAAGTATCTGTTCAATTCATCTGCCATCTCTTAATTATCCATTATTAATTCCCCAGACACACTTTCCATAGGACAAACACTCACTTTGTGAACTCTTTTCTTTTTAAAATATCTATCCAAACTCTTACTAGTTGTCTTTATATTTCTTGCTAGCTTTCTCTCGTACTCTAATTTTACCTTCCTTATCAATCTTTTAGTAATTCTTTGCTGTTTTTTTTATATTCTGTCCAATCTTCTGACCTGCCTCCCACCTTTGCACAATTATAGGCTTTTTCTTTAAGTTTGATAGTATCTTTAACTGTTTTCATTAAACATGGATGGTGAGTCCCACCTTTGGAATTTTTCTTTCTCGTTGAAATGTATCTATTCTGTGTATTCTGAGATTTTCCTTAAATGTCTGCCACTGCATCTCTATTGACTTATCCCTTAAGCTAATTTGCCAGTTCACTTTAGCTAGCTCTGCTTTCATGCCCTTATAATTGCCCTTATTTAAGTTTAAAATACTAGTCTGGGACCCACTCTTCTCTCCCTCAAACTGAATGTAAAATTCAAACATATTATGATCGCTACTACCTAGGGGCACCTGAACTATGAGGTCATTAATTAATCCTATCTCATTGCACAATGCCAGGTCTAGTATAGCCTGCTCTCAGGTTGGCTCCAGAACTTATTTTTCCAAGAAATTATCCCAAAAAAATTCTGTGGACTCCTCATCTAGGCTACCTCTGCCCATCAGAATTTTCCAGACTATATGGATATCAAAATCCACCATAATTATTGCTGTACCTTTCTGACAAGCTGCCATTATTTCTTTTTTTATACCCCATTCTGCAGTGTGGTTAATGTTAGGTGGCCTGTACACCACTCCCACAAGTGACTTCTTGCCTGTATTATTTCTCATCTCAACTCAAACTGCTTCTGCATCGTGATCTCCTGAACTTAGGTCATCCCTCTCTATTGCGCTAATACCATCATTAATTAACAGAGTTACCCCACCACCTTTTCCAAGCTTCCTGTCCTTCCTAAATGCCATGTAACCTCCAATATTCACATCCCAATCGATGTCGCCCTGCAGCCAGATCTCTGTAATGACTATCAGATCGTACTTATTTATTCTATTTGTGCTCTCAGTTCATCTGTTTTGTTTCGAATGCTCCATGCATTCAGATACAGAGCATTTAGTTTTGTCCTTTTATTATTTTTGTAACCTCTAGCCTTATCTGTTGATTTACTCTTAGATTTGTCTGCTCTGTCCCTTCCTGTCACAGTCTGTTTATCATTTCCCATATTTATACCTTTCTCTCTTGCCTTGTCTCTCCTCCTTGATTCACCATATCTTCCCAAATTTGATCCCTTGCCCCCACTATTCAGTTTAAAACCGTCTCTACTTCCCTCGTTATGTGGCTCGCTAGAACACCGGCACCAGCACGGTTCAGGTGTAGACCGTCCCAACGGTACAGCCACCACTTTCCCCAGTACTGGTGCCAATGTCCCACGAACCAGAACCCACTACTACCACACCAGTCTTTGAGCCACGCATTAATTTCTCTAATCTTATTTGTCCTATGCCAATTTGCACATGGCTCAGGTAATAATCCAGAGATGATTAACTTTGAGGTTCTGCTACTTAATTTGCTGCCTAGTTCCTCATACTGACTTTGCAGAACCTCTAACCTTGTCCTGCCTATGTCAATGGTACCGACATGGACCACAACGACTGGATCCTCCCCCTCCCATTGTCTGTTTCTCCCCAGCCCTGAGCAGACGTCCTGAATCCTGGCACCGGCAGGCAACACAGCCGTCTGGACTCTTGCTCTTTGCTGCAGAGAACAGAGTCAATCCACCTGACTATACTGTCCCCGACAACCACTACATTCCTTTTTTCTCACTCTTTGAGCCGCAAACTTTTTTTTTATTTCCAAAATATACTATATTCATAAAAATCTGTAAAAATTACAGTGCCAAACAGTTTCCAAACAGCACCAAAAAATACAAACATTGCAAGGGAGATCAGTTTCCTTCAATACTGTCATGAGTTTCTTCCCAACCCTTCCGTTTCACAATTGTCATGTCAATTGCAGTTTTACATTTACAGCAATTGAGAATATTAACGATACAGTTCGAGGGGTTTCCCATGGATCCAGCCCCTCAGTCCAGCTTGGTGGGGGAACCTTACACTGTGGTCTTTCCCCATTGAGCCTTTGCTGCGGCTGCCCCAAGCTTTAGTGCGTCGCTCAGCACGTAGTCCTGGACCTTGGAATGTGCCAGTCTGCAACATTCGGTGGTGGACAACTCTTTGCGCTGGAAGACCAGCAAGTTTCGGGCAGACCAAAGGGCGTCTTTCACCGAATTGATAGTCCTCCAGCAGCAGTTGATGTTTGTCTCGGTGTGCGTCCCTGGGAACAGCCCGGAGAGCACAGACTCCTGTGTTACAGAGCTGCTTGGGATGAACCTTGAAAAAAACCACTGTATCTCTTTCCACACCTGCTTTGCAAAGGCACATTCCAGGAGGAGGTGGGCGACCGTCTCTTCCCCACCACAGCCAACGCGGGGGCACGGTGCGGAGGGGGCGAGACTTCGGGTGTGCATGAAGGATCTGACGGGGAGGGCCCTTCTCACCACCAGCCAAGCTACGTCTTGGTGCTTGTTTGAAAGTTCTGGTGATGAGGCATTCCGCCAAATGACTTTGACGGTCTGCTCGGGGAACCATCCGACATGATCCACCGTTTGCTTTTCCCGTCGGGCCTTGAGGACATTCCGTGCAGACCACTGCCTGATGGACCGGTGGTCAAAGGTGTTTTCGCGTAGAAACTGCTCCACGAAGGATAGGTGGTACGGCACCGCCCAACTGCATGGAGCGTTCCGCGGCAATGTGACCAGGCCCATCCTTCGCAACACCGGGGACAGATAGAACCTCAGCACGTAGTGACACTTGGAGTTTGCGTACTGGGGATCTACACACAGCTTGATGCAGCCGCACACGAAGGTGGTCATCAGGATGAGGGCCACGTTGGGTACATTTTTCCCGCCCTTGTCCAGAGATTTGAACATCGTGTCCCTCCGGACCCGGTCCATTTTAGATCCCCAGACGAAGCGGAAAATGGCTCGGGTGACTGCCACGGCGCAGGAGTGGGGTATGGGCCAGACCTGCGCCACGTAGAGCAACAACGTGAGCGCCTCGCTCCCGATGACCAGGTTCTTACCCACAATGGAGAGAGATCGCGGCCCCCACATGCCCAACTTTTGTCGAACCTTGGCTACTCGCTCCTCCCATGTTTTGGTGCACGCCCCGGCCCTTCCGAACCATATCCCCAGCACCTTCCAGTAGTCTGACCTGACGGTGAAGGGGACAAAGGATCGGTCAGCCCAGTTGCCAAAGAACATGGCCTCGCTCTTGCCGTGGTTAACTTTGGCTCCCGAGGCCAGTTCGAACTGGTCGCAGATGCTCATCAGTCTGCGCACGGACAGCGGATCCGAGCAGAAAACGGCGACGTCATCCATGTACAGGGAGGTTTTGACCTGAGTGCCTCCGCTGCCTGGGATTGTCACCCCTCTTATGCTCGCATCCTTCCTAATATACTCAGCAAATGGTTCAATACAGCAAACAAACAAGACCGGGGACAGAGGGCAGCCCTGTCTGACTCCAGATTTGATCGGGAAACTTTCAGATTCCCACCCATTGATTGAGACTGCGCTACTGATGTTTGTGCAGAGCAGTTGGATCCAATTGCAGATTCCCTCCCCAAACCCCATTTTGGAAAGCACGTCCATCATGTCGGTGTGCGATATCCTGTCAAAAGCCTTCTCCTGGTCCAGGCTGATGAGGCAGGTGTCCACCCTCCTGTCCCGTACGTAGGCGATCGTATCCCTGAGTAGCGCGAGCCTATCAGAGATCTTCCTGCCGGGTACAGTACAGGTCTGATCGGGGTGAATCACCAACTCCAGAGCAGACTTGACTCGACTGGCTATGACTTTGGACAGAATCTTGTAATCAACATTAAGCAGTGAGATGGGCCGTCAATTTCTGATTTCTGCCCTCTCCCCCTTCTGCTTGTAACTGAGGGTGATGATGCCTTTTCTCATGGATTCTGACATGCTGCCGGCCAGGAGCATACTCTCGTATACTTCCAGCAGGTCCGGGCCGACCCAGTCCCACAGGGCAGAGTACAACTCGACCGGTAAGCCGTCGCTCCCGGGAGTTTTACTCGTCTCGAAAGACTCGACGGCCTTTGTCAGCTCGTCCAGAGTTAGCGGCTTGTCCAGTCTCTCCCTCTTGCTGTCATCTAAGACCTCTGTGATAGATGACAGGAAGGACTGGGAGGCTCTGCTGTCTGTGGGCTTCGCGTCATACAGCCCAGCATAAAAGTATTTGCTGATCCTTAGTCTGTCGGACTGCGAAGACGTTACCGAGCCATCTTCTTCCTTCAGGCTGCTGATAACAGAGCTCTCTCTGTGTACCTTATGGAAGAAGTAACGCGAGCACGTCTCATCCTGCTCGATGGAGCGGACTCTGGACCGGAAGATGATCTTGGAGGCCTCCTTGGCAAAGAACGAGGCCTGCTGGCTCTTCACCTCTTGGAGGTCCTCCTTGACCTCGACCCCCATTGACTGCAACCGGAGTAGATTTTGCATAATTTTCTGGAGTCGGGGCACTTCCCTCTGTCTCTCTCTCGCCTTCTGAACATCTTTGTGGATGAAGAACCTCTTGATGTTCTCCTTAATCGCTTCCCACCAGTGAACTGGAGACTCAAGAGGGGTTTCACGGTCCTCCAACCATTGTAATCCCTTTTGAGTTCCTCAACGTTCTCTGGGGTCAGCAGTGTCGCATTGAGCTTCCACGTCCCTCTACCAACCCGCTGGTCGTCCTGTAAGTGACAGTCGGCCAGTAAGAGGCAGTGGTCGGAGAAGAACACCGGCTTGACGTCGGTGGATCCGACCGTGACAGCACGGGACACAAACAGGAAGTCAATCCTGGAACGGGCAGACCCGTCCGATCTTGACCATGTGTATCTGCGCTGCGCTCCGTCTGCAGGTTTGCTGAAGACGTCGTGCAGTTTGGCATCCTTAACTGTTTCTATTAGGAATCTGGACGTAGCGTCCAGTTTGCTGTCGTCACTGCCGGATCGTCCAGCCGCATCGATGATGCAGTTGAAGTCACCGCCTAGGATGACCGGCCTGGACGTCGCCAGCAGCAGTGGGAGCTGCTGGAAGACGGTCAGCCGCTCGCTGCGTTGCACCGGGGCGTACACGTTGATCAACCGGAGCGGAGCGTTGTTGTACATCACGTCTGCGACGAGGAGGCGGCCGCCCACCAACTCCTTAACTTCGGAGATGGTGAAGTTACCTCCCCGCAGCAGAATACCCAGGCCGGAGGAACGGCAGTCATTACCCCCCGACCAGATCGATGGCCCGTGGGACCACCATCGCGACCACTGCCTGTAGGTGCTGAGGTGTGGTATTCCACACTCCTGCAGAAACAGTAGGTCAGCTTTGACCTTGGCAAGGTAATCCAAGTTTGAAACACATCGCGTAGTAGATTTAATGCTACGCACATTAATGGAAGCAATTCTTACACCCATTTTTTACTAAAAATTAGTTGTTGCTTCCCATACCATTTGTCCTTGCTAGTCCCAGTCCTTCCCCTTCGGGATGTTCCTGCATACCCATCTTGTGCGCAAGCAGTTTCACGTTGGTTGGGCTCAGAAACCCCTCCTGATTTTTCATGCAGGGTTTGTGCCGCTCGGGTGACATCGGGGGGGTCTTGTAGGCAGAGAGGATTGGGTTGTCCTCAGCTGCTTCCATCTGTTCCTCCTCGAAAACATCACAGCTCCCGGTCTCCAGGAGCTCAGGTGCGCCAGACGTGTCTTTGCTCCCGGTGTCCCGGAGCTGAGATGCGTTGGCCACGTCGTTACGTGTGGGGCATTGGGGTTGGGCCACGCCGGGCCCATCACAGCTTCCAGTGCCCGGGGGCTGGGATGCTCTATCATCCATCTCGGAGTTCTGCCGCCTCTTTTGAAGGGGCTGTCGTTCCAGCATTTCCCCGTCCAGTGAAGAGGAGTTGTTGCAGTCTGATTCAGAAGAGAGCATCCTCTTGCCACTGGTTTGGGTGGTGGTTTTGGGATGTTTTTTCTTTGTGGTTTTCCTCTGGACCACTTGCGACTGAGCTGTTTGTCCATCTGCTGCCTCCTCCTCCATTGATTCTGTCTGTGGAGGAGGGGTTTCCGGGCGCTGGGTAGGTGCTGGGTCGTTGGTTTCAGCCGCCTCCCCTTCCTTCTCAGGTTGAAGTTCCTCACTGCGGAGAAGGTTGCTGGTCTCCTTTCGAACAGCGGACGCCTTCGTCGAACCTTCGCCCGGCCATTCCTTGGACATTGCCGCCTGAGCATAGCTGAGACAACGTTTGGGGCAGGTCTTGTAGAGATGGCCTGCCGCACCGCACAAGTTGCAACACTTAGTCTGCTTACAGTCCTTGGTCCGATGGCCTTCCTCCTTGCAGTTCTTGCAAACAACCGTGCTGCAGTTGGCTGCCATGTGACCAGATTTGCCACAGGTGCGGCAAACTCTGGGCTGCCCAGCGTAGACCAAGAAGCCTCGACTTCCCCCGATAGCGAAGCTGGAGGGAGGGTGGATGATGGCTCCACTGGGATCTACCTTCAAGGTCACCTTGACCTGCCGCTTGCTGGTCAACTACCTGCTTGCCGGTGATGTCACAGCTTCCCAGATCCTCACCAAACAGCTCCTTCCACTGCACCGAAGCAAGAACCAAATCCTGGAAACTCACCCCAGCGGCTCTCTGTTTCCCTGCTCTCACTCTCCATTGTGATGTCACTCCTTGATTTTTTTACCCCTGCTCCGCTCCTGCCGTGCTCCCCTCTCTCTCTGTCTCTGAGTCGGTGCTTTTGACACACTTGTTAACTCTCTGTTCCGTTGTGCTCTTCTGGCTCTGGTCCAAAATCTGACTCTGGTGGGATTTGAATCTACAACCTTTGAATGCCTTCTTTATCATTATTTAGAAGTCCAACACGCTATCTATTGCGCCACAGAGCCGCACATATTTTGAATGACATCATCAAGGCCTTTGATCTTGTCAGCAGAGACTGACTCTTCAAACTGCGATGGAAACTCGGCTGCCCTCCTGAACTCTTGGGCATCATCTCTTCTTTCCACGAGAACATGCACAGTTCCATCAGTTACAATGGAGCAATATCAGACACTTTCAAGATCAGCAGTGGGGTAAAGCAGGGCTGCGCGCTGGCGCCAACTCTCTTAGGAACAGAGGAACATAGGAGTAGGCCATTCAGCCCATCGAGCCTGATGATCATGGCTGATCATCTACCTCTATCTGCCCCTTTCCCGTGCTATCCCCATATCCCTTGATGTCATGAGTATCAAGATTTCTAACAATTTCTGTCTTGAACATGCTCAATGATTGAACTGCCACAGCTCTCTGGGGTAGAAAATTCCAATGATTCACCACCGTCTGAGTGTAGAAATTCAACCCTATCTCAGTTTTAAATGGCCTACTCCTTATTCTGAGACTTGGTCCCCTGGTTTTAGACTCACCAACCAGGGCAAACATCCTATCTACATCCACACTGTCACACCCTGGAAGAATTTTATCAGTTTCAATGAGATCACCTCTCATTCTTCGAAACTTTAAGGAATACAGCCCCAGTTTCAGTCCCACCATCCCAGGGATGAGTCTGGTGACCCTCTGTTTCACTCCCTCTATGGCAAGTATATCCTTCCTTAGATGAGGAGACCAAACTATACACAATACTCCAGCGCGGTTTCACCAAGGCTCTATACAATTGCAACAAGACATCTTTACTCCCGTACTCAAGACCCCTCGTGTGAAGGCCAACATACCATTTGCCTTCCAAATTGATTGCTGCACCTGCACAAGAGCTTTTAGTGTCTCATGAACAAGGACACCCAGGTCCCTTTGGACATCAACACTTCCCAACCTCTCACGATTTAAGAAATACTCTGTCTTTCTGTTTATTCCACCAAAGTGGAAGTGGAGGGGTTTCCGGTATCGAGGCTTCTTGGTCTACGCTGGGCAGCCCAGAGTTTGCCGCACCTGTGGCAAATCTGGTCACATGGCAGCCAACTGCACTTATTCACACTTATTCACATTATATTCCATCTGCCATGTTCTTTCCCATTCACTTAGCCTCTCCAGGTTCCCTGGAAGCCTCTCTGCATCCTTCTCACAGCTCATACTTCACCGAGCTTTGTTTCATCTGCAAACTTGGAAATATTACATTTAATCCCTACATCCAAATCATTTATTTCGGTTGTTAACAGCTGTGGCTCCAACACTGATCCTTGCAGTACCCCAATAGTAACAGCCTGCCATCCTGAGGAGGACCCGTTATTCCTGCTCTCTGTTTTCGGTCTGTTAACCAATTCTCAATCCACACCAGTATATTATCCCCAATCCTATGTGCTCTAATTTTGTTTACTCACCTCCTGTGTGGGACATTACCAAAGCATCCACTGGTTCTCCTTTATCTGTTCCACAGGGAACATCCTCAAAAAGCTCAACGGGTTTTTTCAAGCCTGTTTTCCTTTTCATAAATCTATGTTGACTCTGCCCAATCATATCATTATTTTCTAACTGTCTAGTTATCACATCCTTTATAATTGGTGTATTCTTCTCCATGCTGCTATTGTACACTTTCAGTGACTCAGATGGGGGTGTTCACCTATATATCAAAGCTGACGACAAGCTGTTCATCTTGGCAAGACTCCACTTGGATGTAGAGATTTGGACGTAGAGACTCCAATTTCTATCAACATTGACCAGCTCACTTTGGAGGTTGTCAACAGCTTCACATACCTTGGATCAACAATCACCAGCAATCTGTCCCTTGATGCTGAAATCAGCACCAGGATTGCCAATGCTGTAGCTGTGATGTCAAAGTTGAGAAGACGGGTGTGAACCGACAGCAAACTGACCGAAAATACAAAGCTCCACGTGTACCAGGCTTGTGTTCTCAGCACCCTCCTTTATAGTGGAGAAGCATCAACAACTTATACAAGCCAAGAAAAGCAGCTGAACAACTTCCACCTCCACTTCCTCAGACGGAGATTGGGCATCTCCTGGCAGGACAGAGTGCCGAATGCGGAAGTACACCAGCGTGCAGGGATCCGCAGCATGTTTGCCCTCTTGAGTCAGAGGCGGCTCTGTTGACTGGGCCAAATGAATGACAGTCACATTGCCAAATACATGCTCTGTGGTGAGCTTGCTATAAGCACAAGACCAACAGGTCAGGGAAAAAATCAAGTCATTTGGAGAGGTTTGAGTTAATGAAGGAGAGTGGGCATGGATGTATAAATGGAAGTTCATGCTTGATGAATCTAACTGTATTTTTTGATAAACTATCTGAGAAAGTTGATGAAGGGAATGCAGTGGATGTTGTTTATATGGATTTTACAAAATCATTTTATAAAGTACCACATAAAAGGGTGGTTAACAAAATTGAGGTTCATGGATTAGGAGGGTCAGTGTCCATTTGGATAGCAAATTGGTTTAAGGACAGAAAACAGCGAGTCATATGAAATGGTTCTTGGTCAGACCGGAGGATAGTCGACAGTGGTGTTCCCCAAGGGTCAGTGCTAGAACCATTGTTTTTTTTTGCTACAGATTAATGACTTGGATCTTGGAATATCGAGTAGAATCTCAAAATATGCCGATGACACCAAACTTGGAGGAGTGGCAAACAGTGAGGATGACATGAACTGCCTGAAACAGGATAGTTATCGGCTAGTAGGATGGGCAGACAGGTGGCAGATGGAATTTAATAGTGACAAGTGTGAGGTGATGCATTTTAGCAGAAGAAATAGGGAGAGGCAATATATACTCAATGCTACAGTTCTGAAGAGTGTGCTGGAATAGAGGGACCTGGAGTACATGTCCATCATTCTTTGAAGTTGGCAAGACATATTGCGAGAGTGGTTAGCAAAGCATGTGGGATCTTGGGCTTTATAAATAGAGACATTGAGTACAAAAGCAGGGTTGTTATGCTGAACTCTGGTTCGGCCCCAATTGGAGTGTTGCATCCAGATCTGCTCACCAATCTTTAGAAAGGAAGTGCGGATTATTGAGAGGATGCAGAGGAGATTTACCAGAATAGTTCCAGGGATGGAGGGTTTTAGTTTCAAGGTTAGGTTAGAAAAACAGGGTTTTTTCTGCCTGTATCAAAGGAGATTGAGGGGAGAATGGATAGAGGTGTCGAAGGCTATGACAGTTTTAGATAAGTTGGCAAGGAAAAATTGTTCCCATTACCTATTGGTACAAGGACTAGGGGATTCAGATTGAAGGTTTTGGACAAGAGACGCAGGGGGAATGTGCGGAAGAGCTTTTTTACACAGTGATTGGTAATGATCTGTAACTCGCTGCCCCCGAGGGCGGAGGAAGTGGAGACAATCGTTGGTTACAAAAGGAATTTCGATGGGCATTTGAAGGAAATAAATTTACAGGGCTAGGGGGATCGAGCAGACGAGTGGGACTGACTGGATCGCTCCATGGAGAGCTGGCCTGTACTCGATGGGGCGAATGGCCTCCTTCTAGACCACAAATGACCCAATGACTCGATGAGTCTATGTCACTCTCAGAATCAAGACAACAGAGTGACAGATTTAACACAACATTATAACATATGTTTGGTTTGACAAATTCAATAATAACTCGTCTCCACTCCTAGTATTTCTAAATCCCACACATTCTCTATAATGTGAACAATTATTTCCTGTTGTGTCTCTCTCACATTTGTAAACTTCACTATATTGGTGTGAGGTGACATCTACTGGCGGGAAGCAAGAACTGCAATCAAGCAATCAATACAGCACTGATATAGGCCCTTTGGCCCACTGAGTCTGCACTGACCATCAACCACCCATTTATACTAATCCTATGTTAACCCAGAATTCACTACCACATCCCCACATTTCTCCTATCACCTACCCTGGGGCCAATTTACAACAGTCAATTTATCTATCAACCCACAAGTCTTTCATTGTGGGAGGAAACCAGAGTACCTTGTGGAAGCCCACATAAACAACTTGCAAACTCCACACAGGCAGTATACAGAACTGAATCGGGGTCATTGAAGTTGTGAAGCTGCAGTGCTCACCACTGCACCACCCTTAGAATGTGGATAGAGTAAAAAGTGAGATTGGATGGACAGAAGCAGTCTGAAAAGATGGCTCAAACAAAAGGTGAAAACCCTGAAATGTTAACTCTGTTTCTCTCTCCACAGATGCTGTCAGAGGTGCTGAGTATTTCCAGCACTTACTGTTTTTATTTCAGCTTTGTAGGATATTGTTTTGATCTGAAAAAAATGCATGATCGGCTGTGGGTGCCAGTGAAATTCCACAGGAGCGAATAAAAACCATGCCAACGGTGGCTCGTTGGTCTAGGGGTATAATTCTTGCTTTGGGTATATAAGTGATTAATATGTGAGAGGTCCTGGGTTCAAATCTCAGATGAGTCTTTCTCTGTTGCCATTTTTAGTTTAAGGTCATCGATTGTTTTCAGCCTTCCAGAAAGCGGAATTGATTTCCAAACTGAGCCTGCTTGAGGACCGGGGAACTGGATTCAAAGAGCTTGTCGACAAAATTGAAATGAACAAAATATACAGATTGTCAAGTGGGAATATCAGGTTGCAACATTAACTAAAGGCCTGCTCGGGTCAGCAAATGAAACTCGACCCAAGCCTGACAGCACCACATCCGACCTGGTCCGAGTCCTTTCATTTTTTTCCCGTGCCCGAACTGACCACCAGAATGTTCAGTTAAACTTGCTTCCGTTTTTCACTTTTTAAGCTTGTGCAGGTAAGGCAACAAAAACTGTAACTGGACTTGAAAGGTTGTTTAAATGTACATTAAGATTAGAGCTAAGTACCGGAGGTGATGAGCTGAAGATTGTTACCATAGAAGTTAGTGATTGTGAGGTCACTAGTTAAAGAGAAAGTCATGGAGTTGTGCCCAGACAGGTTGTGCCACACTGTATTGATTAAAATATTGCCCGAAGGCTAGAAAATATCATTATACATTCCCTAGACTCCTGCTTTACAGGTTGAAATACTTTCTGCAAGTTTATCCAGAGAGCAGGTGAGATGCAGAGACCAGGAAGGTCTTGAGTGATTAATTATTATAAAATATACATTCTTATATTAAAGAGATTGTGCTCTACCTTCGATGGAATCGCTCACTGCAGACTAGTGCGGTGTGTTTCCCGCCTTGACGTCCTGGCTGTCACTGGATCTTGAGACCAGGCCTCTGTATTACTGGTCCAGTAATCTTTGAAATTTCTCCCTTGATCTAATATTTTAATCTGGTAAGTCAGATTTTACAAAAAAAAATTAAATGATTTAAGACTGCTTCATGTTCAGCAGTGCCAAATGAATAAAGAAAGTCAAATATATTCAAAATTATATATCAACTATTAAATACTAATGCCCAGCTTTGAATACAAAAAATGCCTCTAATTGTGTTCTGGTCTGGAATGGAATTCTTCAGTGTTTCTGTTTAGCTTGGATTGACTCATCGATTTTCTTGTTTTTCACTTTGTCGATGCCTTTGAATAATTGTGGATCCTGCTTCAGGGAGTCTTCTTTCACCAGGTAGTTCTGACCTCTGATGATGTTGATGGTAATCAGCTTCAATTTGCAGATAGTTTTGGAAGTGAGCAGATTTCCTTTGCTTGAGTTTACAACATGGAACTTAGTCTGACGTGTGGACCCATGGGAGGATTTGAAAGCTGCCCTTGCATTGGAGCATACAGTTGCATCCATCCAAACAGAGGTACAATAGAAGTGACATATTCAGTTCAGTCTGTCGATCATGGGGCTTTCAATCTCAGGGTTGTGAGTTTGAGCGCCATTTAGTTTTTCCATTTTTTAGGCTTCATTAGCAGAGAGTACAAGGAGTGTTTGAAATGAAATTCAACAACAGTATGAGAAACGCTCTCTTTCATTCGGGACTCTTAACTCTCTGCAGCATCTCGCTGTGAAAGATTGAACTTTATCTCATTTCTTTTTCAGCTGGGGGTCAGTGCAGCTCAGTGGGACTTCTAGCTGTCTCCCACCTCACAATCCATCAGTGCTGAGAAAGCAATGGGAAATATTACGCATGGCTGAGTAAGCAGAGGACACCGATTTAAGGTGAATGGGAAAAGAACCAAAGGCAACATGAGGAAAAACCTTTTTTATGCAGCAAATGGTTAAGATCTGATATGTACTGCCTGAGAGTGTGACGGAGGAAGATTCAACCATAGCTTTCAAAAGGATATATGATAATTATCTGAAGGGAAAAAAAATTCAGGTTTTCATGGAATACATGAGGATGTGGCATGAGCTGAGTTGCTTGTGCAGAGAGGCAGCACAAGCACGATGAGCTGAATCCCTCCTTTTGTGCTGTAAGTATTCTGTGATCTATGATTCTATGCAAAGTGAAACCAACATTCACATATGAGAAACTGACAGGTACAGTGTAAACCCCACACTAACAAACCAGCAAATGCCAGGGACAGATTAAAACAACAGGCCGAGACAAGAAACTGACAGATACTGTGTGAAACCCAAAAATAACTTATCAGGATTTGGCAGTTAATGTGTGAAAACCTCTCTTCAATATCCATCCTGCAAGGTACAAAGAAAATTAGGTACAAACCCAGGCTCATACTTCGAAGACTGAGAGATAAAGAGCAAAACACAGACTCACCTACAAGAGGCTGACAAGTACAGAGAATAAAACAGAGGGGGTGCAGATTAAAAACACATGCATGTAACGGATACTGATAGGGATAGAATCAAACCCTTTCTCACACATGACACGAAAATTGGTGGTGTCGTAAATAGTGAGGAGGAAAGCCTTAGATTACAGGCCAATATAGATCGTCCGAGGCAGAGAATATAAGAGCAGGGAGGTTATGACGGAGCTGTATAAAATGCTAGTTAGGCCACAGCTGGAGTACTGTGTACTGTTCTGGGCACCACACTATAGGAAGGATGTGATTGCACTGGAGAGGGTGCAGAAGAGAGTCACCAGGATGTTCCCTGGGCTGGAGCATTTCAGCTATGAAGAGAGACTGAAAAGGCAAGCGTTGTTTTCCTTAGAGCAGAGAAGGCTGAGGGGAGATAAGATTGAGGTTTACAAAATTATGAGGGGCATTGATGGGTTAGATAGGAAGAAACGTTTTACCTTAGCGGAGAGGTCAATAACCAGGTGGCATAGATTTAAGGTTAGGGGCAGGAGGTTTAGATGGGATTTGAGGAAAAAAATTTTACCCAGAGGGTGGTTGGAATCTGGAACGCACTCCCTGAAGAGGTGGTAGAGGCCGGAACCCTCACAACATTTAAGAAGTATTTAGATGAGCACTTGAAATGCTATAGCATACAAGGCTATGGGCTAAATACTGGAAAATGGGATTAGAATAGTTAGGTGCTTGATGGCCAGCACAGACACAATGGGCTGAAGGGCCTGTTTCTGTGCTGTATAACTCTATGACTCTATATCAGAAACTGATAGATCTGGACAAAAGCTGATGTTCACATACAAGTTGTTGAAAGATATGTGGTGAAACTCACTTTTTTTTAATTTCCAAAATATACTTTATTCATAAAAATCTGTAAAAATTACATTCCCAAACAGTTTAAAACAGCATCAAGTCAAAAAATACAAACAGTGCAAAGGTGATCAGTTACCTTCTGTACAATCATGAGTTGCCTCACAACCCTTCCATTTCATTGTCATGCCATATACATTTTTACATTTACAGCACACAAAATTTCTCCGATACAGTTCGAGGGACTTCCCATGGATCCAGCCCCTCAGTTCAGCTTGGTGGGGGGACCTTACACTGTGGTCTTTCCCCATTGAGCCTTTGCTGCGGCTGCCCCAAGCTTTAGTGCGTCCCTCAGCACGTAGTCCTGGACCTTGGAATGTGCCAGTCTGCAACATTCGGTGGTGGACAACTCTTTTCGCTGGAAGACCAGCAAGTTTCGGGCAGACCAAAGGGCGTCTTTCACCGAAATGATAGTCCTCCAGCAGCAGTTGATGTTTGTCTCGGTGTGCGTCCCTGGGAATAGCCCGTAGAGCACAGACTCCTGTGTTACCGAGCTGCTTGGGATGAACATCGACAAAAACCACTGCATCTCTTTCCACAAAGTTAACTCACATAGCAATAGCAGAAACAGTCAGAAACCAAAAACTGAAACATACAGAGTAAAAACCCACATTCTCACACCAGAAATTCACGGCTACAAAGTGAAGCTGACTCTCTCCTCCCAGGCACTGACAGGTGCAAAAGAAAACACGCACTAACATACCAGGAAATGAAATGTAGGAAATAAAACCTGATTATCATGTCAGAGATTGGCATTAATGACAGTTGTGGTACCCAGAATGCTCTGCGCTCCAGAATTTGCCTTGTCTCTGATAAGGAGCAGGCGCGGTAGTGGCTGAGCTCCATCTGCAGCTGGAGCAGAATATTCACAAAGTGCAGGGAGACCGCGCCCGTAGCCGGTCCACCCAGCTGGAGCAGGGCGTCAAGGCCACAATAGGATGGAACAATCCCGTTTGTGTCCCTGCGGGTGGCGGTGAAGCTTTTCCCTGTGAGGCTTCCCGAAACTGCCCTCCAGCGAGGTCAACTGGTCAGAGAGCGTCTGAAATGGATAGGAATTGGGGATTGGGCAGGGAGCGTCTCTAAATGAATAAGATTTGGGGACTGGGCAAGGAGCGTCTGAAAATGGATAAGAATTGGGGATTTAGCAGGGAGCGTTTTTTTATCCGTTCGGGGGATGTGGGCGTCGCTGGCTCGATCTCAGCAACAGTAATGTGTCCAGTTCTGGGCACCAGGTTTCAGAAAGGACATCAAAGCTTTTGAGACAGTTCGGAGGAGATTTACGAGAATGATACCAGAGATGAGGGGTTTCAGTTCTCTGGACAGGGTGGTGAAGCTGGGATTGTTGGCCAAAAATGTCAAGGGGAGGTGAGGAGAGATCTTTTTACCCAGTAACTGATTCGGATTTGGAATGAATTGTCTGACAGGGTGGTGAAAACAGATTCAAATTATAACTTTCATAAAGGAATTGGACAAATATTTCAAAGTGAATTTCTCCAGGACTATGGGGAAATAGGCAGGGGGTTGGACTAATTGCATCATTTTTTTCACAGATTCAGCACAGGCACAAAAGACCGATTGGCCTCCTTCTGTGCTGTATGACAGTCAGGGCAAGTCTGTATAAGAAGGAGAAATGGAGACAGGTCAGGGAGAGCACATCACCAAAACTGGGAGATACTACATTGGACAGGGAGGGTCGGAGGGGGAGAGAGCACGTACATACAGTCAGAATCAGCACCTTCAGGGGAGGAGAGAGAGGGGAACCAGTGAGTGTAGAACTGAACCCAGCCAGAGTCAACCTGCTGAAACACCAGTGAGTTCACACTGGGGAGAGATCATTCACCTTCTCCGTGTGTGGGAAGGGGTTCACTCAGTCATCCAACCTCACTGAACATCAAGTTGTTCACACTGATCAGAGACCTTTTCAATGTCCTGACTGTGAGAAGAGCTTTAAAAGCAGTAATGATCTGCTGAAACACCAACACACTCACTCTGGGGAGAGGCCGTTCCCCTGCCATGTGTGTGGGAAGGGATTCACTCAGTCATTCAATCTGCTGCAACATCAGCACGTTCACATGTAACTGCAGGGGTTGGATTCTGCTGTTGCTGCTGCTATTCATCACTTTCAGAGACAAAGTTCGGTCTTACTTTATAACCAGTGTAGTCCAGAGCAAAAGCGTCTTCTTAATGTTGAGATAAACGGGAGAAGAAACCGGGAAGTGGCGGCGAGGATGGGGGAGGTGCTGCACCATCACTTTAATGGTGCACCCTCCCTCCCCCGGGGTCCTCGCTGCACGTCCGCCAGGCCTGTTGGCTCTGATTGGGGTCCTGAGAGCCCCTGAGACTCGGTGCAGCTGAGGCTGCGCTCATCCCCGCTCAGCTCTGTTGTGATATTTAAAATACGAAAGGCCTGTTGTACTGAGAGCTGATCTGGTATTTAGAAAGCAGCATTACTGGGGGCTCATTGCAGCTCAGCACAATCTCACCCGCGCTCCTGGGAATTGTTGATTCTACACCCTGTAGTTCAGTTCTGCAATTAACTAGAGGGGGAGATGTGTGAGCAGAAAAACAGAGCAAATTAAAAAACACAGCTGGACAGATGTGAAACATGTCAATCCACTGTTACAATAACTCAATCACTGACTCCTTCCTGACAGTAATCAGCCCTTTCACAGAGACTGTGGGTGGCTCTGAAAAGAGACTTTGGTTTATTAGATGTCATTTCGGCCGCTTTACTTTTTCTGGGAGCTCTGAGCGCTGGTTTTCTTGGGCAGCAGCAAGGCCTGGATATTGGGCAGCACCCCGCCCTGAGCGATGGTCACGGCTCCCAGCAGCTTGATGAGCTCCTCGTTGTTGCGGACGGCCAGCTGCAGGTGTCTGGGGATGATGCGGGTCTTCGTGTTGTCCCGGGCCACGTTACCGGCCAGCTCGAGGATTTCAGCGGTCAGATACTCGAGCACAGCAGCCAGATAGACCGGGGCTCCGGCACCCACACGCTCAGCATAGTTGCCCTTTCTCAGGAGCCTTTGATCATAGTCCACCAGGAACTGCAGTCCAGCCCGGGAGGAGCGAGACTTGGCCTTGGACCGAGCTTTCCTGCCAGTCTTTCCTCTTCCAGACATTTCCACAATCTCACAAATACTTTCACAAAGAATGGATAATTTCTCAGCTTTTGTCATAAGCCTGAAGCAGTTAGGATGGCTGAGTGGCCTCAGGGGCTGTGTTCAAGGCGTAGTGTTTTCTGGAGACGTGTGTTCAAATCCCACTTGTGTCAAGTTGTGTTTTGACTGAACTGGAGGGATTTGGGAGCAGCGGTGAAGGGAGAATATGGAAGAATATTGACAAGGAAAATGAAAATGGACCCAAAGATGTTTCTTCAATACATTAGAGTAAGAGGCAACTAAAGAAAGAGGAGTGCACTGAAAAGACCAAAAAATCACAGTGATTTTTGACATCTTGCCAGGATTGAGTGGCGCGTGCACGGGATGATGTCATTTTGCAGCGCCAACGTCATCACATTTCCACAACAAATCCATCTTCGTGCATGCGTGATAAAGCATCATTGGGTATCTAGCCACCCCATCCCCCCACCACTTGGCTGGAGGAAGTGGCTGAATGGGAGATTTTGAAGCTGTAGCTCTCCCCCCTCGGCAACTCACTCCAGGCCTCGACGATTCCCCCCTCAGCCGCTCGCTCCAGACCTCGCTGCTTCCCCTCCACCCCCACTCCCCTGGCCGGTTGTTCCTCGCTTCGCACCACCCCACCCTCTGGCCACTCGCTCCAGGCCGTGCCGCTTCCCTCCTCTCAGCCACTCACTCCGCCGTCGCCCCGTCACTCCTTGCGGCCCTCCTGCTTCTACAGGTGGCGCCTGGTGAAGAAATGTGGAAGCGAGTGTCACGGCCAGAGCTAGCAGCTGTGGGCTGGGCTGGGACAGGGCGGGGGTGGGGGTGCGGAGAGCGAACAGCCAGAGTGCGGAATTTCGCCAGTAGGGAGGAGGGGGAGAAAGCGAATTGCAGAGGGGGGAGTGCGGTCAGTGGGGTGGCAGCTAGTAGCTGCGTTCGGGTGAAGTCAGTCCTGGTCAGTTATATAAACAAATCACAATAACGAATTGGCAGCACATTTTATCCTCTGCCCGATTTTCCTTTCCATCGATCGGGGTACTATTTCACTATCTTCCAATGGAAATTCAATCATAAAATTCCTTTTGTATTTAATAGGATTACTGAAATGTTAAATGGATCTGAGGATTACAGTTAGTATTAGCAAATGCACCCGAGTGAATTAGCACCCCAATCGATGGAAAGGAAAATCGGGGAAAGTATAAAATGTGCCGCCAATTTCGTTATTGAGATTCATTGAGTAATTCGATTCTGCCCAACACTGAAATTGGCGGCTTTTTTGAATTCAACCTTTCTGCCAGGACGACAATTTAAGCCAATGATTTGCTGTATTTTCTAATTCGAGGCTCGGCAATTGGTTAAGACATGCGAATGGGAAGAGGGTGACCAATCAGAAGTGGGCTCGGGATTGCGCGGGCTCAAACTGCAGGAATTCCAGGTGACTGAATGATTGAGCTGAAACTGAACAGTTTCACAAACCCTGTCAGTTTCAGTTCAGGAAACACCGTCTCGGGGGAAATAACATCACAAGTGGGTCTGGTTCCAGTGATGTCTGCTGCAAAACTCCCGGATTCCCTCATTCAAAATCATTTTGAAATTCTATGAAAACAATGAGTGATTCTGGAGGAGTGATGTGGCTTTTCACTGAGGGCATGTGTGGACTGGAGAAATAACTAACTGTTGAGCCTCAGGCACTGTTTACACAGCCCGTTTAGAAAATCAAATCCACTGCACATCCTTGCTGCAACTGAAATGTCAAATTTGGGGATTCTAGTTTTGTATCTCGAACACAGCACAGATTTATTCCAGACAGTTCTAAACAGCCTATCCCAGCTCCCGTTTCCAGGTCACTGCTCTCTCTGTGAGGCGGTGGGTGGCTCGTAGAAGAGACTTTGTTGTGTTTGCTGGAAAGGGTCGAGTTGTTCAGCCGCTGAATTCGTAGAGAGTGTGGCCCTGACGTTTCAGAGCGTGCACCACATCCATGGCAGTGACCGTCCTGCGCTTGGCGTGTTCAGTGTCGGTGACCGCATCCCTGATCACATTCTCCAGGAAAACCTTTCAACACCCCGCGAGTCTCCTCATAGATCAAACCCGAGATCCGCTTGACCCCGCCACGGCGAGCCAGGCGGCGGATTGCTGGTTTAGTGATGCCCTGGATATTTTCACGAAGCACTTTGCGGTGCCGCTTTGCTCCGCCTTTGCCCAGTCCTTTGCCTCCTTTACCTCTGCCCGACTTTCTTTTATTAACAGTGGCGCAGTGGTTAGCACCGCAGCCTCAGAGCTCCAGGGACCCGGGTTGGATTCCGGGTACTGCCTGTGTGGAGTTTGCAAGTTCTCCCTGTGTCTGCGTGGGTTTTCTCCGAGTGCTCCGGTTTCCTCCCACAAGCCAAAAGACTTGCAGGTTGATAGGTAAATTGGCCATTATAAATTGTCACTGGTATAGGTAGGTGGTAGGGAAATATAGGGACAGGTGGGGATGTTTGGTAGGAATATGGGATTAGTGTAGGATTAGTATAAATGGGTGGTTGATGTTCGGCACAGACTCGGTGGGCCGAAGGGCCTGTTTCAGTGCTGTGTCTCTAATCTAATCTAATCTAATCTAAAATATACTTTATTCATAAAAATCTGTAAAAATAAATACATTGCAAAACAGTTCCAAAAAGCAAACAATACAAAGAGTGCAAAGGAGATCAGTTTCCTTCAATACAGGAGTGAGTTGCCTCACAACCCTTCCATTTCATTGTCATGCCATGTACATTTTACAGCAAACCAAATATTTTCTGGCTACAGTTCGAGGGGTTTCCCATGGATCCAGCTCCTCAGTCCAGCTTGGTGGGGGGAACTTACACAGTGGTCTTTCCACATTGAGCCTTTGCTGCGGCTGCCCCAAGTTTTAGTGCGTCCCTCAGCACGTAGTCCTGGACCTTGGAATGTGTCAGTCTGCAACATTCGGTCATGGACAACTCTTTGCACTGGAAGACCAGCAAGTTTCGGGCAGACCAAAGGGCGTCTTTCAACGAATTGATAGTCCTCCAGCAGCAGTTGATGTTTATCTCGGTGTGCATCCCTGGGAACAGTCCATAGAGCACAGACTCCTGTACTACAGAGCTGCTTGGGATGAACCTCGACAAAAACCACTGCATCTCTTCCACACCTGCTTTGCAAAGACACATTCCAGAAAGAGGTGGGCAACGTCTCTTTTCCACCACAGCCACCTCGAGGGCCGCGTGTGGAGGGGGTGAGACTTCGGGTGTGCAGGAAGGATCTGACGGGGAGGGCTCTTCTCATCATCAGCCAGGCTGCATCTTGGTGCTTGTTTGAAAGTTCTGGTGATGAGGCATTCTGCCAAATGACTTTGGACTTCTGCTCAGTGGACCATCCGACAGGATCCACCATCTCCTTTTCCCGTAGGGCCTTGAGGATATTCCGTGCAGACCACTGCCTGATGGATTGGTGGTCTACGGTGTTTTTCCACAGAAACTTTTCCATGAAGGATAGGCAGTACGGCACAGTCCAACTGGATGGAGCATTCCACGGCAATATGACCAGGCCCATCCTTTGCAACACCGGGGACAGATAGAACCTCAGCACGTAGTGACACTTGAAGTTTGCAAACTGGGGATCTACACACAGCTTGATGCAGCCGCACACAAAGGTAGCCATAAGGATGAAGGCGACGTTGGGTACATTTTTCCCGCCCTTATCCAGAGGTTCGAACATCGTGTCCCTCCGGACTCGGACCATCTTGTATCCCCAGATGAAGCGGAAAATGGCTCAGGTGATTGCCACAGCGCAGGAATGCGGTATGGGCCAGACCTGCACCACGTACAGCAATGTGAGCGCCTCGCACCTGATGACCAGGTTCTTACCCATAATGGAGAGAGATCGCTGCTCCCACATGCTCAGCTTATGTTGTACCCTGGCTACTCGCTCCTTCCAGGTTTTGGTGCACGACCCAGCCCTTCCAAACCATATCCCCAGCACCTTCAGGTAGTCTGACCTAACGGTGAACGGGACAAAGGATCGGTCAGCCGAGTTCCCAAAGAACATGGCCTCATTGGAACATTGGCTCCCAAGGCCAGTTCGAGCTGGTCGCAGATGCTCATCAGTCGGCGCACAGACAGTGGATCCGAGCATAAAACGGCGACATCATCCATGTACAGGGAGGTTTTAACCTGAGTGCCTCCACTGCCTGGGATTGTCACCCCTCTGATTCTCGCATTCTTCCTAATAGACTCAGCAAAAGGTTCAATACTGCAAACAAACAAGACAGGGGAGAGAGGACAGCCCTGTCTGACTCCAGATTGGATCGGGAAACTTTCTGATTCCCACCCATTGATTGAGACTGCACTACTGATGATTGTGTAGAGTAGTTTGATCCAATTGCAGATTCCTTCCCCAAACCCTATTTTGGAATGCACATCCATCATGTAAGTGTGCGATATCCTGTCAAAAGCCTTCTCCTGGTCCAGGCTGATGAGGCAGGTGTCCACCCTCCTGTCCCGGACATAGGTGATCATATCCCTGAGTAGCGCAAAGCTATCAGAGATTGTCCTGCCTGGTATAGTGTAGGTCTGATCAGGGTGAATCACCAACTCCAGAGCAGACTTGAATCGACTGGCTATGACTTTTGACAGAATCTTGTAGTCAGCATGAAGCAGGAATTGGGCCACCAATTTCTGATTTCTCTCCTCTCCCCCTTCCGCTTGTCGATGAGGGTGATGATGCCTTTCCTCATGGATTCTAACATGCTGCCAGCCTGGAGCATACTCTTGTTTACTGCCAGACATGTTGATTCTTGCCTCAAATCAGTGCACAATAAAAGAGACTGATTCCGTAAGGCTCCTTGTTATACAGGCCACCCGGACCTGGCTGAGAAAGGCAGAGTGAGAGCAGGGAGGGGAGGAGACAAGAGTGAAGATTAAACAGAGAGCTCGATGGAGGAGACACCCAGAGTGACAGACAGAGAGAGAACGGCCCCTCATCTTTCAGCTCCACCTCCAGTTTCATCCGGGCTGCCAATTTCAAACCCTTTATTAACAGTAGAACCGAAACCCAGCTCCCCACACAAACCCTTCCAGACTCGGCCTTCATCGTCAAGGCTTTCCAGAAAGCCGGAGCTTTTAAATATGGTCCCGATGCAATTAACACTCAGTAATATTCCCACCAAAACACAGTCCATTCTATACTAAGAAAACTCCTCAGTAACATCACCATTTCCTCACACATCCGCTTCCAGCAGTTCACAGCACCTTACTGCAGCTGTTTGGGGAATCTCCTGTGTTAAGATTGGAGTTGGAAAGCGGCCTTTACCCGGCAGTGTTATTGTCTCACACTGAATCTGCCAGACATCCTGTTCTCTTTATTGCGAGAGAGAAAGCACGGATTTAGGAAATGTTCATTTGAAATGATCTCTATTGAGAACGAGCCCGGCCGTGGGACAGTTATTCCAGTGCAAAGAGCTGTCCATGACCGAGTGTTGCAGACTGGCACATTGCAACATCCAAGACTATGTGCTATGGGACGGCATTAAAGCTTGGGGAAGCCACCATGGAGACTCAATGGGGAAAGGCTGCAGTCTAAGGGCCTAGAAGGCCATAGTACAGTGAGGGGCTGGAACCCGTGTAAAACCCCTCGGGCTGTTTGCACCAGAGAATGTTTGATGTGTAATGTCTTTCTTTTTTCTTTTTGGGCCTCCTTATCTCGAGAGACAATGGATACGCGCCTGGAGGTGGTCAGTGGTTTGTGAAGCAGCGCCTGGAGTGGCTATAAAGGCCAATTCTGGAGTGACAGGCTCTTCCACAGGTGCTGCAGAGAAATTTGTTTGTTGGGGCTGTTGCACAGTTGGCTCTCCCCTTGCGCCTCTGTCTTTTTTCCTGCCAACTACTAAGTCTCTTCGACTCGCCACAATTTAGCCCTGTCTTTATGGCTGCCCGCCAGCTCTGGCGAATGCTGGCAACTGACTCCCACGACTTGTGATCAATGTCACACGATTTCATGTCACGTTTGCAGACGTCTTTATAACGGAGACATGGACGGCCGGTGGGTCTGATACCAGTGGCGAGCTCGCTGTACAATGTGTCTTTGGGGATCCTGCCATCTTCCATGCGGCTCACATGGCCAAGCCATCTCAAGCGCCGCTGACTCAGTAGTGTGTATAAGCTGGGGATGTTGGCCGCTTCAAGGACTTCTGTGTTGGAGATATAGTCCTGCCACCTGATGCCAAGTATTCTCCGAAGGCAGCGAAGATGGAATGAATTGAGACGTCGCTCTTGGCTGGCATACGTTGTCCAGGCCTCGCTGCCGTAGAGCAAGGTACTGAGGACACAGGCCTGATACACTCGGACTTTTGTGTTCCGTGTCAGTGCGCCATTTTCCCACACTCTCTTGGCCAGTCTGAACATAGCAGTGGAAGCCTTACCCATGCGCTTGTTGATTTCTGCATCTAGAGACAGGTTACTGGTGATAGTTGAGCCTAGGTAGGTGAACTCTTGAACCACTTCCAGAGCGTGGTCGCCAATATTGATGGATGGAGCATTTCTGACATCCTGCCCCATGATGTTCGTTTTCTTGAGGCTGATGGTTAGGCCAAATTCATTGCAGGCAGACGCAAACCTGTCGATGAGACTCTGCAGGCATTCTTCAGTGTGAGATGTTAAAGCAGCATCGTCAGCAAAGAGGAGTTCTCTGATGAGGACTTTCCGTACTTTGGACTTCGCTCTTAGACGGGCAAGGTTGAACAACCTGCCCCCTGATCTTGTGTGGAGGAAAATTCCTTCTTCAGAGGATTTGAACGCATGTGAAAGCAGCAGGGAGAAGAAAATCCCAAAAAGTGTGGGTGCGAGAACACAGCCCTGTTTCACACCACTCAGGATAGGAAAGGGCTCTGATGAGGAGCCACCATGTTGAATTGTGCCTTTCATATTGTCATGGAATGAGGTGATGATACTTAGTAGCTTTGGTGGACATCCGATCTTTTCTAGTAGTCTGAAGAGACCACGTCTGCTGACGAGGTCAAAGGCTTTGGTGAGATCAATGAAAGCAATGTAGAGGGGCATCTGTTGTTCACGGCATTTCTCCTGTATCTGACGAAGGGAGAACAGCATGTCAATAGTCGATCTCTCTGCACGAAAGCCACACTGTGCCTCAGGGTAGACGCGCTCGGCCAGCTTCTGGAGCCTGTTCAGAGCGACTCGAGCAAAGACTTTCCCCACTATGCTGAGCAGGGAGATTCCACGGTAGTTGTTGCAGTCACCGCGGTCACCTTTGTTTTTATAGAGGGTGATGATGTTGGCATCGCGCATGTCCTGGGGTACTGCTCCCTCGTCCCAGCACAGGCATAGCAGTTCATGTAGTGCTGAGAGTATAGCAGGCTTGGCACTCTTGATTATTTCAGGGGTAATGCTGTCCTTCCCAGGGGCTTTTCCGCTGGCTAGGGAATCAATGGCATCACTGAGTTCCGATTTGGTTGGCTGTATGTCCAGCTCATCCATGACTGGTAGAGGCTGGGCTGCATTGAGGGCAGTCTCAGTGACAGCATTCTCCCTGGAGTACAGTTCTAGGTAATGCTCAACCCAGCGGTCCATCTGTTTGCGTTGGTCAGTGATTATGTCCCCCGATTTAGATTTGAGGGGGTGATCTTCTTGATGGTTGTAATGTAAATACTGTAATTATAACCTGTGCAGGCAGGGATAGTGAGATACCTCATGTACATTATTGAAATAAACTGATCTGTATTGTACCTTATGTAATATTAAATTTGAACTGCTTTGCAATGTAATTGCACAAATTATATGAATAAAATACATATTGTGCAAAAGAAAGCAGCTTTCCTGTCAACACACATCTTGTCTCAGGGCACAACTTTCCTGTGATCTTGTCATACCCAACTTCGCACTATATCTTCTGACACACACACTTTACAGTCTGTCATTTCCAAAAACAAGCATTCTAAAATCAAAAGATCTTTTGTTCATTTCTCCTTTCTTTTCATTTCTCCTCTATTCTTCTCAATCACTCCCTTCAACAGTCCTATTCAGATCAAGGTGGAATGTGAATAGTGTCACAACTCACCTGACACTATTATTACCCTTCTCTTTTCTTGTCTTATTCAATGGGAAAGTTTTATTCACCAGTCTGTTGCTGTTTTACACTCTTACCATACCATCTGGTATTGCATCCTTCTGAATTCTGTGCTTTCATGGCCTTACATATCTTTTCCTCTTCTGGATGATTTGTTTGCTTCAGTTCCATTCAACCAGGCTGGACCACAGGGAAGCTTAGAACCTTTGCCTTGGACGGGTCCACGTTGATCCATTACATTCAGAATCACCTCCTTGAAATAACTCCATAGTACAACTACAGTAACCACACAGCATCTGCTTCAAACACTCCTCCACATTTTATCTGTTCTGACTGTCAACACCTCCAGCTCTTTTGTTTAAGTGGAACCCATCAGGTGTGCATAGGCTCCTTCTATTCTGAAAGCTGTAGCACTGGTTCAGGGAATTCAGCCCTGTTTCTCTACTCGAAAGGATCAGCCATGCTTGATCTGCCTCGTATTTTGCTTTTATTGCAACGTTACAAGACCTCCAATCCTCTGGCACCACACCTGTATCCAGTGAGGGATTGGAAAATGATGGTCAGACCTTCCACTATTTCTTCCCTGGCTTCTTTCAACAGCCTGAGGTACATTTCATCTGGTCCTGATGATTTATCCACATTCAAGGATGCTCATCCCATTAAGACTTCCTCTCTCCTTAAGTTATCACGTCCAATACTTCACACTCCTCCTCCTTAATAACAATATCTGCATCACCCTCTCATTCGGGAAAACAGTAAAGTATTCATTAAGGATATTGGCAACATCTTCCACCCCGATACAAAGGTTACATTTTTGATCTTTTATGTGCCCTGCTGTTTGCTTAGTTGCCTCTTCCTCTAATGTTTTGTTGCAACATCTTTGGGTCCATGGTTATTTTGTTTGTCCATGTTCTTTCCTGCTTTCTCTCTTTGCTCTTCACCGCTGCTCCCAAACGCCTCCAGTTCAGTCAAAACACAAAGTGTCAGAAGTGGGATTCGAACCCACGCCTCCAGTGGAGACTGCTATCTAAACTCAGCGCCTTAGACCGCTCGGCCATCCTGACTACCTGCGACGTACGATCAATGCTAAGGAAATTATTCATTCTTTGTGAAAGTATTTGTGAGATTGTGGAAATGTCTGGAAGAGGAAAGACCGGCGGGAAAGCTCGGGCCAAGGCCAAGTCTTGCTCCTCCCGGGCTGGACTGCAGTTCCCGGAGGGCCGTGTTCACAGGCTCCTGAGAAAGGGTAACTATGCTGAGCGTGTGGGTGCCAGAGCCCCGGTCTATCTGGCTGCTGTGCTCGAGTATCTGACCGCTGAAATCCTCGAACTCGCCGGTAACGCGGCCCGGGACAACAAGAAGACCCGCATCATCCCCAGACACCTGCAGCTGGCCGTCCGCAACGACGAGGAGCTCAACAAGCTGCTGGGAGGGGTGACTATCGCTCAGGGCGGGGTGCTGCCTAATATCCAGGCCGTGCTGTTGCCCAAGAAAACCAGCGCTCAGAGCTCCCAGAAAAAGTAAAGCGGCCAAAATGTCATCAAATAAACCAAAGGCTCTTTTCAGAGCCACCCACAGTCTCTGTGAAAGGGCTGGTTACTGTCAGGAGGGAATCAGTGATGGAGTTATTGTAACAGTGGATTGACCTGTTTCACATCTGTCCAGGTGTGTTTTCAGTTCCCTCTCTGGATTTCGCTCTGTTTCTCTGCTCACACATCTCCCCCTCCAGTTAAGTGAAGAAGTGAACTACAGGGTGTAGAATCAACAATTTAATAAATCCCGCTGCCTTCGATTTGATAAACCCCGAGATTATCCCGGTACATTAACGGGAACTGGTTCGGAGCTGATGAATTAATTTAATAATGGAAGTGTCCGGGTTAATTCTCTGTTTTTTATTTGGACAGTTTGAATTGTGTGTTTTTTTCTCTCCGGTGATCTGAGCGCCGCTTCTCAATGAGAATCTGCTCCCAGAACAGAGTAAATGCAGGAAGAAAGAGGCCATTCTCGGGCTGTGTGTTTCTCTCCTAACCTGATCTGTTTAGACCGCACTGTTCCCAGAGGACGGAATCAGTGAGAGTTGTGCACACACAGGAGCTGAGTCCCCTGCAGCGCTTTAATATGTACCTTCTCCCCGGCCCTCCCTATTCTCCGGACACAAACTTGTTTGTTCCCCCGGCGACGCGATCGAGTCGGGGATTCTCTCCCCGCAGTGTCAGTGGCTGCAGCCCCGGGGAACTGGCGGTTTCAGTCAGAGTGACCGAGCTACCTGACAGGACACTCCCCCTGAATTTGTGAACTGAGACTACACCGAACACATCTCCAGTTAGAGTGAGGGCCGGACATCCTTCTGTTTTATTACAGAGAGTGGGGAAAGGGCTGGGTGGAGGGGATGTCAGCGAGTCACCAGTGATCCTGGATTTACTCCAAATCATTTCCATGTGGAATCTGCAGGCGGGGCCGGGACAGGGATCATTTGATCAGGGGATCAGCTCTTTCCTGAGAGATGTGGGTGGCTCTGAGAAGAGCCTTTGTGTTCAGATGTTTACAAGTTTCCCGCGCTCTTTCACTTCTTTCCAGACCCTGCTTTCTGAGCCTTCGCTGCTTTCGGCTTGACCTTGCTCTTCCATGTATGCACTTTCTTCAGCGCCTTTCCACCCGCCGCACTCTTGCCTTTTTTGACCTTCTTCGCAGGAGACTTTTTCTGAAGCGTTGCTTTCTTCACCGCCTTATTTGGCGTTGCCGCCGCCTTGCTGCTCGTTTTCTTGGCTGTTACTTTCTTTGTTGTCACTTTCTTGGCTGCTGGTTTCTTCACCAATGATTTCTTGTCTGCTGGTTTCTTCACTAAAGATTTCTTGTCCACTGGTGTCTTCACTAAAGATTTCGTAGCTGCTAGTTTCTTCACTAAAGATTTCTTGTCTGCTGGTTTCTTCATGAAAGATTTCTTGTCTGCTGGTTTCTTCACTAAAGCATTCTTATCTGCTGGTTTCTTCACTAAAGATTTCTTGGCTGCTGGTGTCTTCGCTAAAGATTTCTTGTCTGCTGGTTTCTTCACTAAAGATTTCTTGTCTGCTGGTTTCTTCACCTTCTTTCCCACTTTTCCCTGGGTTTTCCTTCTTGCTGATTTTGAAGGAGCCAGAGGCGCCCTGTCCCTTGTTCTGCACCAGGGAGCCTTTGTTCACATTCCTCTTGATACTTTGCTTGATCTGGGTCCTGAGCTTCTCCACATCGACACCTCTGCGACCCAGAGCCTTCTTTATGGCGGCCAGGGACATCCCCTTGCGATCGCTGAAAGCCGGCACAATCTTGATTGAGAATCTGTTCGCCCAACGGGAGACCGGCTGGCTTGTTCCGGGGAGCCGCCTTCTTCTTCTTGGGGGTCTTGACTTGGGCGGCGGCGGCGGCTGGAGGAGCAGTTTGGGCGGCTGCACTGTCGGTCATGTCCGGGACTCTGCACAAATTCTCTCTGTCAATGTGAACTGGGTCAGAAATGAAGCCGGTGATGGTGGCACAGAGCAACTTCAAGGCAGAGAGAGGACGGGGCGGAGACAAGCTGCTGTCAGCTCCCGGCTCCTGCTGTCTCTCTGTGTTTCTCTCTCCTCACAAACTCTCCAATTCCATTGAAATTCAGAGACTCCAGACTTCCAGACTAGATCTTTCCTGTCTCTCACTCCAGTATGTTTGCTGTTGAAAAGCTTTCACTAGGATTGAGGACTCCATTTTCCATTTAACCTGGTTTTATTGCTGCACTGACCGCCCTCTCTCACCCCTCGCTGACATGTTCTCTACTTTTCAACTGAAATCTTGAAATAAAAAAAAATGATCCCGAATTCCCACTTTGGGGCTGAGCAGGGAGCAGGGCGGTTCTTTGACTGGAAAATCATTTGATTTTACACAAGAATGACTCTGAAATCCGGCGATGAGAGCGGACCCACAAACACCGTGGCTTCAGACTAACCCGCCCTCCCCTTTAATACAATCTCTCTTCCACAATATTCACATCTGCATATTCACAGGACAAACTGTTCCCTGAATGTAGAGTTCCCAGGACAGGTTTTCCCCTCCGCTCGGTCTGTGCTGCGGATTCTCGGGGGTGAGTTGTATTTTCTCAGCTCAGTCAGTGTAAAACAGTCTGGGGCCAGCGCTCCGAATATTGTTTGTTAACCAGAGTCCGCTGCAAGAGCCAATCACAGTTCTGACTTTTTTATTCGTTCATGGGATTTGGGTGTGAGTCCAGAACCAGGGGTCATAATCTAAGGATACGGGGTAAACCTTTCAGGTTGTCCTTTCTCTCTCTGCCGACACCCACCCCCGGTCTCCTCTCTCCCTCTTACTCTCCTCTCTCTCTCTCCCTCTCTCTGACAGTTGCAGAGAGCGAGAACTCTCAGCTTTATGGTTAGTCTTTTTTTTAAAATCGCAGCCGTCAGTTTCACAGCTGACAGGTGCTTTGAGCAGAGACAGCACTTCCGAAACTCGGACAAGCTCGGGTTTTTCTGGAGGGCTTTTAAATGAAATCAGAACCTCCGGAATGCTCCGAACTTGTCCGAGGTTCTGAAACGGTCAGCTATGTGGCCTGGTCCAATCTGCACCTTCTCCTTTGTTATCTCTTGCCCAACCCCCACCTCACTTGTCTATAATCTGTGACTTTTCTAATATTTGTCAGTTCCGAAGAAGGGTCACTGACCCGAAACGTTAACTCTGCTTCTCTTTCCACAGATGCTGCCAGACCTGCTGAGTGAATCCAGCATTTCTTGTTTTTGTTTCTGAAACGTTGTCTCTGCTCTCAGGACCTGTCAGCTGTGAAACTGACGGCTGCGATTTGATTGAAAGTCAGACAGGTGTGGAAGAAGAAGCCAATGGGAAATTTCTCATCCCTGGAATTATCAGTCACGGACCGAACTGTTTTAACGTGGACACTGGTGTCCATGTACAGACATGTTGCCAACCCCTGTTCTTCACACAGACTTACCAATCACACACTGATCAACGCTAACAAATAATTTGACTTTTTTATTGAAGACTGACAATACTATATACAATTTACAGGAGAGTATTACAGGCACATCTTACCGGGGATCATCCCATCTCCTACTCTGTCACATACTGTATGACATCACTTCCTGAAGTGATGATGCACACACGATTTACCAATTCCTTGAAACATAGAGGAGGCACAAATGGGCCATTTTCTCATTGGCAGGATGTGACTGGTGGAGTGCCACAAGGATCAGTGCTTGGGGTTCAATTATTTACTATCTATATTAATGACATGGAGGAGGGGGCAGAGTGTAATATATCCAAATTTGCTGATGATACAAAAATAGGCAGGGCATGTTGTCATGAAGACATAAGGAATCTGCAAGGGGATATAGATAGGTTGAGTGAGTGGGCAAAAACTTGGCAGATGGAGTTTAATGTAGGAAAGTGTGAGGTCATACACTTTGGTCGGAACAATCAAAATGCAGACTATTATTTAAATAGACAGAGACTCCAAAAAAGAGGGATCTGGGTGTTCTTGTGATTGAAACACAAAAAGTTAGCATGCAGGTGCAGCAAGTAATTAAGAGGGCAAATTGAATTTTGGCCTTTATTGCTAGGGGGTTGGAGTTTAAAAATAGGGAAGTCTTGTTAAAGCTGTGCAGGGTGTTGGTGAGGCCACACCTGGAGTACTGTGTACAGTTTTGGTCCCTGTATTTAAGAAAGGATATATTGGCATTGGATACAGTCAAAAGAGATTCACTCGGCTGATTCCTGGGAGAAAGGGGTTGATTATCAAGAATGGCTAACAAGTTCGGCCTTTATACATTAAAGTTTAGAAGAATAAGGGTGATCTTATTGAAATGTATAAGATTCTGAGGGGGCTTGACAGGGTAGATGTTTCCACTAGTGGGGGAATCTCAAACTAGGTGACATAGTTACAGAACAAGGGGACAGTCAATTAAAACTGAGATGTAAAGGAATTTCTTCTCTCAGAGGGGAGTGAATGTCTGGAATTCTCTACCCAGAGAGTTGTGGAGGCTAAATCACTGAAAGCATTTAAAGAGGAGGTAGATAGATTTTTGAAATATTGGGGAGTTGAGGGCTATGAGGAGCTGGCACGAAAGAGGAGTTGAGGTCTGGGGCAAATCATCCCTGATCTTATTAAATGGTGGGGCAGGCTTTGGGGGCTGAATGGCCTACTCCTGCTCCTATTTCTTATGTTCTTATAAGGGGGCTATAAAGAGATGTAGCTCGGTTAAGTGAGTGGGCAACAACCTGGCAAATGGAGTATAATGTGGGAAAGTGTGAACTTGTCCACTTTGGCAGGAAGAATAAAAAAGAAGTATATTATCGAAATGGTGAGAGATTGCAGAGCCCTGAGATGCAGAGGGATCTGGGTGTCCTAGTGTATGAATCGCCCAAGGTGAGTATGCAGGTACAGCACGTAATTAGGAAAGCTAATAGAATGCTCACGTTTATCGCGAGGGGAATTGAATACAAAAGTAGGGAGGTTATGCTTCAGCTATCCAGGGCATTGGTAAGACTACATCTGGAGTACTGTCGACAGAATTGGTCTCCTTATTTAAGGAAGGATGTGAATGCATTGGAGGCAGTTCAGAGAAGGTTTACTGGACAAATACCTGGAATGGTGGGCTGTCTTACAAGGAAAAATTGGACAGGCTTGGCTTGTATCCGCCAGAGTTTAGAAGAGTAACAGGCAACTTGATTGAAACACATAAGATCCTGAGGGTCTTGACAGGGTGGATGTAGAAAGGATGTTTCCCCTTGTGGGAGAATCTAAAATTAGGGGTCACTGTTTAAAAATATGGGGTCGCCCATTTAAGACAGAGATGAGGAGAATTTTTTTCTCTTAGAGGGTTGTGAGTCTTTGCAGTTCTCTTCCTCAAAACACGGTGGAAGCAGAGCCTTTGAATATTTTTAAGGCAGATGTAGATAGATTCTTGATAAGCAAGGGGGTGGTCAGGGGTAGCTGGAAATGTGGGTAATCAGTTCAGCTATGAAATTATTGAATGGCGGAGCAGGCTTGAAGGGCTGAGTGGCCTACTCCTGCTCCTAATTCATATGTTCGTATGCTTGTATGTTTGTATGAAGCCCAAGATGCCATATATTTTACTACCACTCTCTCAATATGCCCTGCTACCTGCAAAGATCGATGCACATGCATCCCCAGGTCCCTCTGTCCCTGAACACTCTTTAGAACTGTGCCATTAAGTATACATTGCCTCTCCCTATTCCTTCTGTCAAAATGCATCACCTCACACTTAACAGTATTAAATTCCATCCGTCACCTCTCTGCTCATTCTGCTAACCTGTCTATGTCCTATTGCAGGCGGTTCATATCATCCTCACTGTTTGCCTCGCCTCCAAGTTTGGTATTGTCAGCAAATTTTGAGATTCTGTTCCGTATTCCAAGATCCACATATTTTATACATAGCAAGAAAAGCAGTGATCCCAGCACTGACCCTCGGGGAACACCACTGTCGACCATCCCCCAGTCTGAAAAGAAACCATTTACTACAACTTGCTTGTTTCTGCCCTTAATCCAATTTTTTAACCAATTGGACACTGACCCTCCTATTCCATGAGCCTGAATTTTGTTAACCAGCCTTTTATGTGATACCTTATCAAATTCTTTCGTAAAATCCATAGAAACAACATCCACTGCATTTCCTTCATCAAACTTCTCTGCTCCTTCATCAAAAAATTCAATTAGATTAGTGAAGCATGATCTGCCTTTTACAAATCCATGCTGGATATCCTTAATTAACTCAAACCTCTCTAAATGTCCACTGATATTTTCCCTGATTATCATTTCTGAAACCTTACACAGCATTGATGTTAAATTAACTGGCATGGAGTTGCTTGGACTGTCCTTACACCCTTTCTTGAATAAGGGTGTCATTTGCCACTCTCCAATCCCCTTATCCAGGGAAGATTGGAAGATTATGGCAAGCCCTTCCTGGAGGAGTCTGGAAATGCAAGGACTCAACTACCAGCAAGCGTATAAAGCAAGACCCAGGCTCAGGGCCTTCAGTTACCTGGAGGGGAGTCGGAGAGGCAGCGGATCCTGTGAGGAACCACAGTTCAGGAAAGATGAGAAGGTCATTGTGAGCGTACAGAGGAGATTAAGTTCAAGGTTTACCAGCTTACAAGCAAGAGCAGAGACAAGGAATGGTGCTGGGGCAAATAATAGGAAGCTGTGATCGGTTGGAAGGCAGGAGTGATGAAATGACAGAAGAGATGATGGTGCAAGGCAAAAGTCAGGGAAACAACACGTAACATTTTGTAAGTACAGATACCAGGAGCAGGGTTTGAACACACACAGCACACAACTGTTGGATTTTAAGTCCAGCACCTTAACCACTCGGCTATCCGGGTTCATTAACTCAATCCTGAAAATGAAATGTAATGTGATCCGGGTGACATCTGGCCTTTCACAATATACAATTATGACTCCTCTCCCATGCAAAATTGGACCCTTCATTACTTCCGAACCTCAATCGGATCACCCCTCAGTCTAGCTTTCTCTAAGGTGTAGGGTCCCAACTCTTTTAGTCTAACTTGATAACGAAGATGTATTATACTGGGAATTAGTTTAATGTCTCTCCTCTGTACCCTGTCAAAAGCCTCAATATCACCCATCATGTGAGGAGACCAAGACTGGATACAATATTCCAAGTGAGTCCTGACCAAGGTTTCATAAAAGGACAAATTCGGGACATCTCAGATACTGAAGGAGTCCGTGTCCAGGAGCAGCAAGACCTGGACAACATTCAGGCTTGGGCTGCGAAGTGGGAAGTAACATTCACACCACATAAGTACCAGGCAATGACCATCTCCAACAAGAGAGAATGTCACCATTTCCCTTTGATGTTCAACAGCATTACCATCGCTGAATCCCCCCCACCATCAACATCCTGGGGGTTCCCATTGACAGAAGCTTAACTGGACCATTCATATAAAAACTGTGGCTACAAGGGTAAAACAGATAGTGAGAATTCTGCAATGAATAATTCAGCTCAAGGCACGAGGTGAAATGCTCATTAGGAGAGCTGGAAAAATGGACTGGTTAGGTGTGCAAAAAAGTGGCAAATGGAATTCAACTTGGAGAAGTGTGAGGTGATGCATTTGGTGAGGTCAAACTCGGCAAAGGAATACACAATTAATGGGAGAATACTGAGAGGTGTAGAGGAAGTGAGGGACCTTGAAGTGAATGTCCACAGATCCCTGAAAGTAGCAGGATAGGTTGATAAGTTGGTTAAGAAGGCTTATGGAATCCTTTCCTTTATCAGCCGAGGTATAGAATATAAGAGCAGGGAGGTTATGCTGGAACTGTATCAATCATTAGTTCGGCCACAACTTCAGTTCTGTGTGCAGTTCTGTTCACCTCATTACAGAAAGGATGTAATTGCACTCGAGAGGTTACAGAGGAGATTTACGAGGATGTTGCCAGCTCTGGAAAAATGCAGCGATGAGGAAAGATTGGATCGGCTGGGGTTGAATAGAGGAGGCTGAGGGGAGATTTGATTGAAATGTATAAAATTGTGAGGGGTCTGGGTAGAGTGGATGGGAAGGGTCTATTTACCTTAGCAGGGAGGTCAATGACTAAGGGGCATAGATTTAAAGTGATTCGTTGAACGATTAGAGGGGAGATGAGGAACCGTTTTTTCACCCAGAGGGTGCGAGGGGTCTGAAACTCACTGCCGATAAGGGTAGTTGAGGCAGAAACCCTCAACTCATTTAAGAGGAGTCTGGATGTGCACCTCAAGTGCCTGAACCTGCAGGGCTACGGTCCAAATGCTGGACAATGGGATTACGCTGGGTGGCCCGATTTATGGCCTTCCTGTGCTGTAAACGTTCTATGTTCAATGATTCTATGCAGACACGATGGGCTGAATAGCCTCCTTCTGCACTGTAACAATTCTATGATTTTTGACTCTCCAAAACTTGTCCACCATCTACAAGGCACAAGCCAGGATGAGTGCAGCTCCAACAATACACTGGAAACTCGACACTGTTCAGGACAAAGCAGCCGCCTTGATTGTCAGCCCATTCACCACCTTAAACATTCACTCCCTTCATCACTGACGCACAGTGGCAGTAGTGTGTACCATCTACCAGATGCACTGCTGCAACTCACCAAGGCTCCTTCGAAAACACCTTCCAAACCGAAGACCTCCACCACCTTGAAGGACAAGGGCTGCAGATGCATGGAACCACCACCATGTGCAAGCTCCGCTCCAAGTCACACACCATCTGATCTGCAACAATATCGCTGTTCATTCACTGATGTTGGGTCAAAATCCTGGATCTCCCTTCCGAACAGCACTGTGGGTGTACCTACACCACATGGAGTGCAGTAATTCAAGAAGGCAGCTCACCGCCACCTTGTCAAGGACAATTAGGGATGGGTAACAAATTCTGGACTTGCCAGTGTCGCTCACATCCCATGAAAGAATATGCCTCATCTTATATGCAATTATCCTCTGAATGCAGCCCAACCCTCTATTTGCTCCAGCTATCACTTCACAGCATTGCTGCTGTACCTTTCGAGATCTGTGCACTAGAACATCCAGATCTCTGCTCAAAATTATTTTCTTTCTCCACCGCTTTAATGTTTTTCCCTGAAGGGAGTATGAATGTTGAGCATTCGCCCTGTCCACATGAATAACACTGCACTTACCCAAGTCGAAGAGACTTAGTAGTTGGCAGGAAAAAAGACAGAGGCGCAAGGGGAGAGCCAACTGTGCAACAGCCCCGACAAACAAATTTCTCTGCAGCACCTGTGGAAGAGCCTGTCACTCCAGAATTGGCCTTTATAGCCACTCCAGGCGCTGCTTCACAAACCATTGACCACCTCCAGGTGCGTATCCATTGTCTCTCGAGATAAGGAGGCCCAAAAGAACCCAAATTAAACATCATTTCCCAGTCATGAACCCAATCTCCCAACACATTAAGATCAGCCTGAAACAGTCAAGCATCGTCTACAGTCTGAACACTCGCACAGATCTTCAAATCATCTGTAAATTTACAGATGGTGCGCCCTACACCTACACCCAAACAGATCCAGATCCATCTGTAACTATTTTCTGCCAACATCGTACCAGTCAGTTCCCAATCCAGATCAATATATTACCACTGATACCAGGGACTTTAATCTTATAGAGAAGCCTCTTGTGTGGAGCCTTATCAAAATCTTTTGGATGAGATCAGCTAATCAAACTCAGGCTGAGGATTAGGCCTAGGCCCGTCCTGCTCTGTGTGTGGGTCTCAGGACGACACAAAGTGAGATCAGCTCACTGAGCACAGGTCCTTCCTGCTCTATATGGTGCTCAGTACCTCACCAAATGAGAATAACTAACACACCACAGGACATGGAGCCTCGGCCCATCCTCCCCTGATTGTGGTTCAGTGCCAACCAGGTCAGATCAGCTAAGTCAACACAGGCCGGAGATGGAACCTGGATCTTTCCTGCTCTGGGGGCTCCGTACCATACCAGGAGTGATGAAGTAAAATACCACAGGCCGGGGATGGAGCCTGTGATTTTCCTGTTCTGTGTGGGGCTCTGGACAACAACGTGTGAGAAGAACTATCATCCCTCAGGCTGAGGAAGGAGCCTGGGCCCATTCTGCTCTGTGTGGATCCTACCACATTGGGTGGGTTCAGTTAACTCAACACAGGCCATGAATACAACCAGGCCCTTTCCTGCTCCATGAGGCTCAGGATCACACCAGGTGACATCAGCTGACACAGCACAGGCTGGGCTGGGGCTGGAGCCTTGGCCTGTCCTGCTCTGTGGGCTCAGTAACACAACACGTAAGATGAACTTTTTTCAAAAGACTTCAGTGTATTTAACTCTGTGTCCAACACTGTGAGGCAGCTTTCTGTGTTTATAAAGAGTGTAATTTATTGACTGGTCTCTTGGATCAAACAGGGTGACAGACAGAGGTCTGTGTGCAGAGGGTTTGGAGGTGAGCTCTGATTCCTAACCCTTTCTGGATTGTGAGGAATAAAGAATGAATGAGAGAGAGAGAATGTGGGAGAAGGGATGATGGAAGAATTTGTCCGTGAACCTGATTAAAAGTGGCTCAAACGCAAGATGATATTAAGATATCAAGAGCAGAACATTAACATAATCTGATTTCCGCGATCTGGTCGGGTCCCATTCCCCTGAAGTGAGGAATGAACGGGTGGGGAAATTCCGCCTGGAGTTATATTTGTCTCCAATGAAGATGAGTTCACAGTGAGGATGGAATAGCTCAGTTGGGAGAACACTGGATTGAAGAACCAGGATACAATCCCTGGTTTCATCAGTTTTAATTTGGTGTCTCCATCAGTTTAAGTAGAGAGAATCAGAGGGGAGATTTTCCACTCTTGATCCCATGGGCTGAATTTTAAACTAACGGTGCGGCTCTCGGCAGAGGCACCGGAAGCAGGTGTCGTCACCACACGAGTGAAATGTGGCCGACCGACTCCGATCACAGAGCAGCCGACCAATTAATGAAGGGGAGGCGTGGGGTCCCTGTAAACAAGGACCAGATGTAGGGAACGAAGTGCCGATGGCACCGACATCTGACACAACGGCAGGTGCTGGCACCATATTTAAAGGGTTGCCAGCCCTGCATTCACTGCTGCCTGGTTTAAAGGAGTGTCTTCCTGAGAGCCCTCTGCTGTCCCAGGACCCGTTCTGCTGCCTCTGCTGCCCCTGGACCCGTTCTGCTGCCTCTGCTGCCCAGGACCCGTTCTGCTGCCTCTGCTGCCCCAGGACCCGTTCTGCTGCCTCTGCTGCCCTGGACCCGTTCTGTTGCCTCTGCTGCCCCAGGACCCGTTCTGCTGCCTCTGCTGTCCCAGGACCCATTCTGCTGCCTCTGCTGCCCCAGGACCCGTTCTGCTGCCTCTGCTGTCCCTCGACCCGTTCTGTTACCTCTGCTGCCCCAGGACCCGTTCTGCTGCCTCTGCTGCCTGAATGCTGAGCCTGCAGTGACCATGGTTCCACGGTTTAGCGATGCCTCCCTGCAGGTTCTCCTCCAGGTGGCAAGAGAAAGGTGGAAGATCCTCTTCCCCAGGGATGGGAGGTGGAGACTGTCCACCTGACCAAGCAAAGCTGGCTGGAGATAGTAGGTGAGGTCAGCAGACGTGGGGTCACCCCTAGGACATGGATCCAGTGCAGGAAGTGAGTCAATGACCTGATCCAGGCTGCTCAGGTGAGAACTCAAAACACTTTGGACCCTTTGGACATTGCATGTGGCAGAGTGAGAGGGAGTGTTTGGTGGAAAGGGAGTGACCACCCAGTCATGTGTATTGGGGAAGGGCAGCAGGACATGCTGCCTGAGGCTTGGCTGCATCTTGGTGCGAGGCGCACGTCAGTCATTGTATAACCTCACACAGTCCCTCAAGAGGGGCCGCATGCAGGAGGCATATGTGTGTCCACATCATGGACTGCTGGACTATCACCATCAGAGATGTTGGGCTTGTCCCCGCTGGGAGACTAACTTTGTTCATCATCGTGGCTGCAGGAGAAGACATCCCACAATCGGAAAGAGCGTGTCAAGACCGGCAGTGGAGTGCCTTATCTCCATGTCCTCATCCCGATGGAGGAGGAGGCCATGGAACAGGCAGGGCAGCAAAGCAGCTGCTCCATAGCTGATGGAGAGACAGGGGCACCTACTCAAGAGAGTGAGTGAACATCTCCTGGGGCACAAGGGAGCATCCGCTGCAAAGGAGCCACACTGCTCATCTGTTCACCACTGCATCAATGGAGCTGCACGTTAGGAGTGGTTGGAATGTCACGATGGGAAGACCCTAACCCTTCAATGTCCCTGTTTTCTCATGAAGGCCATGATGAATGACAAAAGCAAAGAGCTGGAGAGACTGGGAGACAGCCGGACACGTCTGAGGAGGAGGAGGGTGCCTCAGATGGTGCACCATCACATCATTCCCCTGCACCCTCCACAAGAACAGAAACGCTCACGGAAACTGATGAGCACATCACAGACAGGCCCGGGCAGCTGACGGAGGCTGTGACAGCCGAGGCCACTGACCGTTGGCGGTCTGTGGGAGGTCAGGCCCACACTGAGACCCAGGCTGATGACATGCCTCTGGTGTCACCAGCAACACGGGAAATACTACAACTGCAGCGAGAGGTCAGGTAACATGTGGCAGAGTTGCCAGAGGCTATGTGTACCCAAACAAGGACGATGGAGGAGTCCATCCAGGCCTTGGTGCTGCACTGTCTCTGATGGGGGTGTGTCTGGCTTCCTCCATTGAGAGATTGGTGACTATCATGGAGGGCCATATCCAGCCGACCAATCAGTGGCTGCCGGAGATGTGCGCAGACCTGCACTCCATCACTTTGTCCATGAGCTCCATCCAGCGGTGACAAGGTGAGAGGGGGGACGAGGCACCTGAATTCTCCACCAGGGCCACGTCCCTCTCAGGTCAGCAGCGAGGTACAAGTGTGTCTCATAAGGGGGAGGAGCAGCTGGCTGCCACATCTGGGGTCTCCTCTCAGGGTGCTCCTGGTGTGGACAGTAGCTCGAAAGTCCCTCTGCCAGTGACACCAGTGATGCCAGTGCCTGCCTCCATCATCCTCGATGACAGAGGGGGGTCCCTGTACCTGTGCAGGAGGCCCTCAGTGTGCCGGGGCCCTCCAGGCCTCAGGCAGCCAGAGGACGGCCACCAATGTCATCCCAAGCCTTGGGGCAGCAAGGTCAGCAGCCTGTCTCCACCTCAGCTGCCAGAGCAGGGGGAGCACCACGTAGGAGCACCCGGAAAATATTTAAGAAGAGCACCTAGATTCACTGAGGGATTCACGGGTGAATGTACATTCCAGATGGATAGGGTTGTGTTTGGTGTCACACGGAAGAAAGAAATGATGTTCTCTCACTATGTCTCCTTCCTATTGTTGATGCCCTTTGGGACTTCATTTAAACCCTTCCTCCCAAGGGGCTTGAAGTGAGGGACCAAGCCCTGAGTTCACAAAGCTTCGGCCTTGTCACTGTGCGATGTGTACCTGGGCGCTGTAGTATAGAAGGAAAGAGGCGACAACAGGGCTGTTTAAAGCTAAGACTTTATTGCTGTGATTCCAGAAGGTGGTAAGTCTCAAAGGAAACGTGAATGTATAAGGGTGTCTCGTGGCTCCCTTGTGTGTATCTCATGGTGGCTTTCCTGCTGTGCCTGAGGTCCTTCATCTGGCACTGCCGGAGCAGCATCCTCCTCCACATCCTCATCATCAGAGGAGACATCGCACTCCATGATATCCTCACGAGTCAACACCTCACCCCTCTGTAGTGACAGATTGTGCTGTGCACAGCAAACCACCGCGATATACGAGACCCTCGCCGGGACATACTGAAGGGCTCCACTGGAACAATCCAGGCACTTCAATCTCATCTTCAGGAGACCAATGGCCTCCTTGATGGTCACGCGGGTTGACCCGCAGCAGGTGTTGTACCTCTCCTGTGCATCCTTGTGTGGGTTCCTCACATATCTCCAGTGGATTCCCACAATGATCTGGTCGACCAGAAGTTCAGTGGCACGGTGACCTTCAGTGACACCGGCATCAGGTGCCCTCCAAGTCCCATGGGTCTCAGCTGCATCATGGCCGAGAGATCAGTGACAACTTCCGTGGAGAGGTGCAGTCTGTGGAGACACTGTCACTCGGACATCTGCAGGTAGTTGAACCTCGGCTGACGTGTTCCTCTGCCTCCTTCTCCAGCCTCCTGTTCGAGGCTGGCCCTCCTATGGGCCCCCAAGCTGCTCTGGTGTCCCTGCTGGTGCCTGCGCTTCCCTCCCTCCCTCTCTACTCCTCCTCAATGGGAGCCTCGAATCCAGGGTGAATGAGGCCCATGACAGGTTGCCCCTCCCTTGAGTGCAAGGCCTTCACAGTAAACAGCACCCAGCGACATTTACCTCATTTGTCACCCTCAATGAGGTGGCACTGCCCCAATGACACCCTGGTGTGGCTCACCCTGCAGAGCTGGTACATTGGCCCCCACTCCTGACAGTGTTTCCCGATGCCCTTTCCCCCTCCACCCTTGCTGCCAAGTTTTGCTGCCTCACCCGACAGCTTCCCAGTGAAGCCAACACTCAGCTCCCACCTCCCAGTCACCTCCTTTAACCAGGCGAGGCTCTGAAGCCCCGTGGTTCCCGTGTGCTATTAGTTCAATTGGACCCAGTGAATAAAATTGCTGACAATTAAACTCATAAATACTTTAAATGCCTTCTTGCCGTGTGGATGTGCGAAGTCTGCCCTCCATGTCAGCCGCCGAAAGAAAAATCCGGTCCGTCGTCTTCCATCCCTATTTTATACACCCCCCTCCCCCTCCCCGGCCTCCATTCCCGTCTCCAACGGTCCCTTAAAATTCTGGCCCATGTCTCGAAGACTAATGGGAGAGAAACTACATCTGCTCCTTCGACTGAACAGGGAGAGCTTCTCTCTCTGTGTTTAAAGTGAATGAATCTGCTCTTTACCTTGTCTTACTGGAACGTTCACTATCTGGAAATGTCTGTTTGAAAATGTTTTCCTGTTACATTAACGGAGCAGAGGAGCAGATGTGAGGTGCTGTTCAACAGAGAGGTTTGGAAGTGGGTGAAGGGGTGGAGTGACGGTGTGAGTAAGAGGTGCAGTGAGTTGGCCATTCTCAATAGAGTGTCAGGAATGAAGGTCAGAGGAACAGACCAGGCTGGAAACACAGAAAGAGCGAGGAGAAGCTGGTGTGAAAAACAGAGATTAAACAACAGGCTTGTTCAGTTGGTTTGGGTCTGGTGTATAGAATACCCGGAATCTGGGTTCACTTCCCTTCCAACTCAGGCAATTGTACCAACATTATGTTCATAAAACCATAGAATGATACACAAAGAAGGAGACCATTTGGTCCATTGTGTCAGTGCTGTCTCTTTGGTTGTGTTATCCAATTAGAACTGCTGCTCAGCTTTTTCCTGTAATCCGTACATTTTTCCTTCCAGTATTTATCCCTATTGCTTTTCAAAGTTACCACTAAATCTGCTTTCAAGTCCCGATCAGACAGTGCATTCCAGATCACAACACATCACTGGATAAAAAATCATTCCTCATTTCGCCTCTGGTTCTTTTCTCAATCACCTGATAAATACATCCTCTGGTTACTGACCCTTTTGCCACTGGAAACAATTTCTCCTTATTTAACTGATTGAAAACCTTCTTGATGCTGTCACATACTGGACTGCCAGTAAAACTGAAGCCCATGGAATAAAAGGGACAATGACAGCATGGGTATGAAGTTTACAGACTGATAGGAACATAGAAGCAGGAGTAGGCCATTCAGCCCATCGAGACCACCCCACCATTCAATATGATGATTTTTTTTTTTAGAATATTACAGCGCAGTACAGGCCCTTCGGCCCTCGATGTTGCACCGAGCTGTGAAACCATCTGACCTACACTATTCCATTTTCATCCATGTGTCTATCCAATGTCCACTTAAATGCCCTTAAAGTTGGCGAATCTACTACTGCTGCAGGCAGGGCATTCCACGCCCTTACTACTCTCTGAGTAAAGAAACTACCTCTCACATCTGTCCTATATCTATCACCCCTCAACTTGAAGCTATGTCCCCTCGTGTTTGCCATCACCATCCGAGGAAAAAGACGCTCACTCTCCACCCTATCTAACCCTCTGATTATCTTATATGTCTCTATTAAGTCACCTCTCCTCCTCCTTCTCTCCAACGAAAACAACCTCAAGTCCCTCAGCCTTTCCTCGTAAGACCTTCCCTCCATACCAGGAAACATCCCAGTAAATCTCCTCTGCACCCTTTCCATAGCTTCCACATCCTTTCTATAATGCGGTGACCAGAACTGCACGCAATACTCCAGCTGCGGTCTCAGCAGAGTCTTGTCCAGCTGCAGCATGACCTCGTGGCTCCGAAACTCGACCCCCTACTAATAAAAGCTAACACACCATATGCCTTCTTGACAGCCCTATTAACCTGGGTAGCAACCTTCAGGGATTTATGCACCTGGACACCAAGATCTCTCTGCTCATCTACACGAACAAGAATCTTCCCATTAGCCCAGTACTCTGCATTCCTGTTACTCCTTCCAAAGTGAATCACCTCACACTTTTCCGCATTAAACTCCATTTGCCATCTCTCAGCCCAGCTCTGCAGCCTATCTATGTCTCTCTGTACCCTACAACATCCTTCGGCACTATCCACAACACCACCGACCTTAGTGCCATCTGCAAATTTACTAACCCACCCTTCTACACCCTCTTCCAGGTCATTTATAAAAATGACAAACAGCAATGGCCCCAAAACAGATCCTTGCTGTACACCACTAGTAACTAAACTCCAGGATGAACATTTGCCATCAACCACCACCCTCTGTCTTCTTTCAGCTAGCCAATTTCTGATCCAAAGCTCTAAATCACCTTCAACCCCATACTTTCGTATTTTCTGCAATAGCCTACCGTGGGGAACCTTATCAAACGCCTTACTGAAATCCATATACACCACATCCACTGCTTTACCCTCATCCACCTGTTTGGTCACCTTCTCGAAAAACTCAATAAGGTTTGTGAGGCACGACCTACCCGTCACAAAACCGTGCTGACTATCTCTAATGTACTTATTCTTTTCAAGATGATTATAAATCCTGTCTCTTATAACCTTTTCCAACATTTTACCCACAACCGAAGTAAGGCTCACAGGTCTATAATTACCAGGGCTGTCTCAACTCCCATTCTTGAACAAGGGGACAACATTTGCAATCCTCCAGTCTTCTGGCACTATTCCTGTCGACAATGACGACATAAAGATCAAGGACAAAGGCTCTGCAATCTCCTCCCTAGCTTCCCAGAGAATCCTAGGATAAATCCCATCTGGCCCAGGGGACCTATCTATTTTATCAATCTATGATTGATCATCCACTTCAATGCCTTTTTCCCACACTATCTCCGTATCCCCTATGTCATTTGTATTTAGAAATCTGTCAATCTCTGCTTTAAACATACTCAATGACTGAGCTTCCACAGCTCTCTGGGGTAGAGAATTCCAAAGATTCACAACCCTCTCAGTAAAGAAATTTCTCCTCATCTCTGTCCTAAGTGGCTTTCCCCTTATGTTGAAATTGTGTCCCCTGGTTCTAGATTCCTCAACCGGAGGAAATAGCTTCATCTACCCTGTCTATCCCTTTAAATATATGGTAAGTTTCAATGAGATCACCTCTCATTCTTTGAAACTCTAGAGAATACAGTCCCAGTTTCCCCAATCTCTCTTCATAGGACAGTCCTGCCATCCCGGGAACATGTCTGGTGAACCTTCATTGCACTCCCTCGATGGCAATGATATCCTTCCGAAGGTAAGGGGACCAAAACTGCACACAGTATTCCAAACTGCAGACCAACCAAGGTTATATACAATTGAAGCAAGATTTCACTACTCCTGCACTCAAATCCTCTTGTGATAGAGGCTAACATATCATTCGCCTTCTGAATTGCTTGCTGCACCTGCATGTTAGCTTTCAGTCACTTACTGACAAGGACACCCAGGCCCCTTTGTACATCTACACTTTCTAATCTCTTACCATTTAAGAAATAATCTGCACATCTGTTCCTCCTGCCAAAGTGGACAACCTCACATTTTTACACATTATATTCCATGTGCCACTTTCTCGTCCACTCACCAGGTCTGTCCAAATCCCCTTGAAGCCGCTTTGCATCTTTCTCACAACACACATTCCTACCTAGTTTTGTGTCATCTGCGAACTTGGAAATACTACATTTGGTCCCCACATCCAAATCATTGATATATATTGTGAACAGCTGGGTCACAGAGTGGTGGTGAACAGTTGTATTTCTGTCTGGAGGAAGGTTCCTCATAACTTCAGTTGTGTGCAGAGACTGGAAAAGCTGGGGTTGTTCTCCTTGGAGCAGAGCAAGTTCAGAACAACTTTGACAGAGTTAGAATCAAGGAATCAAATGGTTACAGTACAGAAGGAGACCATTCAGTCCATCATGTCCATGACAGCTCTTTGCAACAGCAAATCAGCTAATTCCACTCCTCTGCCCTTTCATTGTAACCCTGCAAATTTTCTCTATTCAGATGTTTATCCAATTCCCTTTTGAAAACCACGATTGAATCTGCCTCCAGCACACTCTCAGGCAGTGTATTTCAGATCCGAACCACCCCTGGTACCATTGCAGAAAATCTCTTCTGTTCATTTCATCCCTCATAAATAATTGAAATGAAATGTTTATTAGGAAACGCACAACATAAAAAGGAGAGAGAAATAAATGCTGAGAAAAATAGAAGTCAATGTTTGGAAGGTAAAAAGAGCAAAAGATGTAACTTTTATTCTGGATGAGTGAGAGGAATATATCACACTTTGGGGATTTTGTAAGAGGATTTAATGATAAACCTGGGATTTGAGAGGAAGCTGGTTCATGGTTTACAGAACAAGTTCAGTCCCTGGGGTGGAGGCAACAGCTGCACGGTCCAATAACAGACAGGATGGGGACACTGTCTCAGGCCCAGTGAGCTCAGTCGATGAAAGCATGAAACTCTGAATCTCAAGTTTTTGAGTTTGAGCCCCACGGTGGGTGTTTTTTATTTCCTTTGTAGGCTGATTTTACAGGCATTCTCCAGCTCTGAATTCCTCGGCAGAGAGTTCAAGGAGTGTTTGAAATGAGATTCAACAGCAGTATGAGAAAGTCTCTCCTTGATTCAGGACTCTTACCTCTCTGCAGCAACTCGCTGCTGAAGATTGAACTTTATCTCATTTCATTCTCAGCTCAGGGTCAGTGTGGATCAATTGGACTTCTGACTGTCTCCAACTTCACAATCCATCAGTACTGAGAAAGCAATAGGGAATATTACTCACATGTTGTGATGTTTTATAAATACTTGAATGTATTTCACACTGTGTCTAACAGTGTGAATCTCCCCTGGTATATCAGCTCACCAATACTTCAACAGAACATTCACATAATGTGAGCTCTGAGATCTGTTCAGATCCCATTCCCAAGACCTGGAAAGTGGGATTGGGCTGGATCGCTCTTTTTCAACTGGCACAGACACGATTGCTAAATGGTCTCATTCTGTGCCATAAATTTTCTCCATTTTCTATGTTCTATGAAGTGAGGTGTGATTGGGAGGGGCAATTCCACCAGGGTTATATTTTCTACCAAAACAATGACACAAGGGATACTTTACTTTTTTATTCATTCATTCATGCGATGTGGGCATCGCTGGCTAGGCCAGCATTTACTGCCCATGAGAAGGTGGTGGTGAGCTGCCTTCTTGAACCATTGCAGTCCATGTGGGGTAGGTACACCCACAGTGCTGTGAGAAAGGGAGTTCCAGGATTTTGACCCAGCGGCAGTGAAGGAACGGCGATATAGTTCCAAGTCAGGTTGGTGTGTGGCTTGGAGGGGAACTTGCATGTGGTGGAATCCCCTGCATTTACTGCCCTTGCCCTTCTAGGTGGTAAAGGTCACTGGTTTGGAAGGTGCTGTCTAAGGAGTTGTGGTGCATTGCTGCAGTGCATCTTGTAGACGGTACACACTCTGCAACTGTGCGTCGATGGTGGAGGGAGTGAATGTTTGCAGATGGGGTGCCAATCAAGCGGGCTGCTTTGTCCTGGCGGTGTTGAGATTCTTGAGTTGGAATTGCACCCATCCAGGCAAGTGGAGAGTATTCCATCATACTCTTGACTTGTGCCTTGTGGATGGTGGACTGGCTTTGAGGAGTCAAGAGTCATGGATGAGTGAGAGGAATATATCACACTTTGGGGCTTTTGTAAGAGGATTTATTGATAAACCTGATTTGAGAGGATTTGAGAGGAAGCTGCTTCATGGTTTACAGAACAAATTCAGCCCCTGGGGTGGAGCCAACAGCTGCACTGTAATTACTCACCTCAGGATTCCAAGCCTCTGACCTGCTCTTTGTCGCTACGTTATTTGTATGGCTCCCCATGGTAACCCCTATAATGTTGAAAGTGCTGGATTCAGTGATTGTAATGCTATTGAATGTCAAGGGGAGATGGTTAGATTCTCTCTTGTTGCAGATGGTCATTGCCTGGCACTTGTGTGGTGCGAATGTTACTTGCCACTTATCATCCCAAGCCTGTGTGACTGAAATAGCTCAGTTGGGAGTGTGTTCGACTGAAGATCCCTGGTTCAATCTGGGGTTTTGGCAGTTCTCCTTTATTCTGCATCACCCTTTGGTTTTGACTCTTGAGCTGCACAATTTACACTGAAATTATTTACCCAACTCTGAAGGTTGGATTGGAATAGAGAGATATCAAGGATGGGAAATACTTACATTGTCTGCTCTAGCTTATTCTCTATCTCCCTGTGTCCTTTTCCCCAGTTTTTGACTCTCTCAGGGCCGGGTGAACATTTGATTTGCTGCATTTGTCCCAAACTGAAGCCTTTTCCACATCTCTGGGTGGTCAGACTCACTCTGTCTGTTTTTGCTGCTCGTGACCATTAACGGGAACAGGCCACGAGTTCAATGTTTATCAGCAAACGGAAGATAACTGGAAAGAATTCTGTGTTACTCCAGACCAGTGACAAAGATGCAATGGATGTTATTCAAAATAAATTCCCTTTGACATTTTATGTAAACTTGTTTGCATCTAAATGTTGGATTTTAAGTGTAACAAAAATGTGTCAAATTAATGACTGACCATGTGACAGCGCACATGGGGATCAAATCCACAGCCTTGTTGTTATCAACACTGCGTCCTAACCAACTGAACTAAGCGGCCTACGGACAGAGCCAGGTATGGGTTTGAGCCGCACGCTGGGCGGTTTGTGTTTTATTTCTCACACTGGGTGACAGAGCGATTGTACAAACAATGGACACATCACATCCCTGAAACATTGTTCTGATATAAAACAGTGTGAAATAAGAACTGAGCATGGAAATGGAACGGAACCAGAAATCAGGACTTTAATCAATTGAAGTTGATCTCGAAATTCAACCATGCACGAACATTCCAACAGATCGAACTCTCTTCTGATATAAAATCCGGGAACTTGAGCTGCTGTAAAACACAGCTGAGCCTGACGTGATTTGAACACACAACCTTCAAATCTGGAGTCAGACGCGCTACCGTTGTGCCACAAGCTCACAGATAAAGCAAAGTGTTCCATTCCTGACAGATTTACTTCTTGTTTAGATTCAGTGATTGAAATTAATTCAATCCTTATCTGACCTCCACTCTGTCAAGGCCTGCTATCCGACCTGAACCCGACGACCTGTGTCGGGTTCGGGTCATGTCGGGTCGCTCTTCCGGTTCTGGCTTTCGGGTTCAGGTCAGGCTGGGTCCTGCTTGGACTGAGTCCGGGTCGGACACACACAGTAAGTATTACATTTAACTCTGCTGGGAAGTTGAGTTTAATAAGTGTCAAAAGTTGAAAAGCCAACCCAAGCCGGGAGTCCGAGTCATTAAGGAGGGAAACTCTGAGTCTGCGCAGTGAGCAAGTGAGCATCTCGATGATGTCATTGCGCTCATGCTGCAGCTTCCTGTTGGTTCGGAATCGGGAGGCAGATAAAGTGAACATTTCGGTGGTCGGGTAAGGCGCGGGTCGGTTCGGGCGCGGGAATAAATGGAGATACTCGTGCCGGGTCGGGCTTGGGTCCAATGTGGTTCTGTCAGGTTCGTGTCGGGTATTTTTTCCTGACCTGAGCAGGCCTTTACCGCTCTGTCAGTTCAGTGCCTTATTTAAACTATTACTTGGAGTTCTGTTTTACAGGGTCTCGGCTGTTTAATTGTTTCCCAGACCCACAACTCTGATTAATCAGACATTTTGCTGCTAACTGCTGCTGCTGCAATTGAAATGTAAAAAAGAATTTCCAGTGACCTGCAACCAATGGACAAATACATTTCTGAAAGATAAAGCTCATTCACCAATCCACAAATGTGTTTTTCTGCTTATATTTATAAACAACTCCTTCTCTCCACTATGAGAACTATACAATCACAACAGTTATTTGAAAGTTAGTATAAGATGTTCCAGTTCATCAATTTTAAATTTGCAGCAGGTATTTTCCAGAAAACTTCTCTGTTGGAACCTCAGTCGCATTTAGATTGAAAGTGGACAATTAATGTATTCACTTGTTCATTGTGGACAGGTGTCTGACTTAGAATAAATCTCATTAACTTTCAATGAGGTGCAGTATTTCTGTGCTCCCATTTTACACAGTCTGTCCTGTTCATGCACCACGTTTTTATTCTCTTCTCCCATTCTCCACAGGATACAGATGACAAGCATCATCAATCTAGCTGTTGAAAAGCATTGGAAGAATCTGGTCACACAGGTATTGAAACATTCATTATCTTCCATTTTACAAGTTGGTTGCTTTAAACACAGTACGATGTGTAATCATCTTGAAAAGAGATTCTCTTCAATATCCAAAACAAATTGAATTACAAACCTGACAGACAAACACAGGAGAACAAATGACTAGTGAACACAAACCTCATGGTGCTCATTTTCAGATTTATTGCAGTCATCTTACAAAACAAGTGAAAGAATATTACAGTGAAATGATTTGGAAAGTAGATGTGACTTTTGTTGATTCCTTTCTTTGCTCTGTTGGTGAAACTTTCTTGCACCTGACTCCTGTTCATGTCTCTGTTTCCTCTGTTGAATGAGGAAGCAGGTATTTGATCAGAAATCAACTGGATTGTGTACCTTTGAGAGGGGATTTCTGCACCGTCAGGGCTGGAAACAGGAGTGAGTGAAAGACACTGCATGGAGTTTGATTTTGGACAGAGGGAGAGCAAATCTAACAGGATTGTGCGATATTGGCCTGGATGTTACAGCCCCAATAGCAGCAAACACTGAGACTTTCACTGCTATTGAGGGTCTGAACAGCAGTGCAACTGCCAGTACATGCACACACTAACACCAGCATCTGGAAGTTGTGGTGGTGAGAAATGTGCTTAGAAGGAGCCTCTGATCATCATCACACCAGCCAACTCTTTAAAGTGACAGGGACCTGTAGTTCAGCAATTTGGGCTCATTGCCCACAACGTACCCTGATTTTTACCTTGGTTGGATTAGAGCCGGTCCCAACAGGCTCAGGGCCTGCTCGGGAAGGACTTTTCTGTTGACACAACAGCTCCACTATTCCAGGAAGACACCGGCAGCAGCAGGGGTCAACTTTCAGAGGGAGTTCAGACATTTTAAATGTTGTATTTTGTTTCTTAATTGTATGTAACTTTTTAGCATGGCCTTATCAGAGTTCTTAAATTTACATCTGACCTTTTATTAACAAGATTGAAGTGCTTTTAAAAGATCTCTAAATATTTATGACTTTTTATCAAGATTTACCTAGCTTCTTTGTAAAGACTCGAGTAAGATTGAAGTGACTTTTAAAAACTACATCTTATCCTTTAAAATCCTGCTGACATGTAGATGACATTGCAAGATGGCTTCAGAATAACTTAGACTATCTTTCTAACAGGTACTGCAACAGCTTAAGTCTTACTTTCTGCAAAAGCTGGTGAATTACAAAGAATCAATGTATTGAACATTTTATAAACAGTTGATGCAGATGGAATTCAAATTCATACATGTAAAACAGAAGGAATTAATAATCCATCATCTTCACCTCTCAAACACTTCATCAACCAGCTTTGTGCCAGCAACCCATCACATGTCTTTTTTGCCTCTATGAAAATTTGGGCAGGACGGTCACCTTCAGCTCAGATCCTGACTGTGCAGCCAAATGTGCAATGATGAAAATGTAGCTTCTGTAAGTAAATGGAATTTCCATCACATCAGGTCATGGCCTGTTGGGAATGGAGCGGTGTGAAACATTTCCAGACCATGTCCAACACGTTTCTACTCAGTGTGAAAACCCACCACGGAAAGACTGGAACATACAATCATTTCATCACATCATGATTAACATCACTCAGACACCTGAACCATTAGGTCACTGACGAAGTCATGATGACTTCGAATTTCTCATGAAATGACAACTGAACTAACTGACTGGAAGAATTGCTTTAACTCCACATGATCAGAAAGGCACAGCCTCAGACCGACTCGGCAGATGAATATTGATTGAATAATTTCTGTGTGAGGAATGTTCCAGCATCATAAACCGGGGGAACGTGCTGACTGAGCTGTGTCTTCATCTCTTCTGGGCAGTCGGACAGTTCACCCTTCATTCTGCTCTGATTCACTTTCCCAAAGTGGATCTACAGATTCTTAAATCTGGAGACTCGTTTTCTTATTTTGTTCCTTTTGATTTTTCTTGCTCCTGAATGATAATATATTCTAAACCTCGGATCAACCCTCCCCTTTGCGTCGTGTTATAGTCTTGGTTAAAAGAGACACAAAATGACACAAACACTCTGAAACATACAACACGGTCACACTTTCCTTCAGTGAGATTAATGTTGAGCTGTTTTCCAGGTTAAATGCAACTGCAAACACATTGCTCTCAAAGAAATTGTAGGGGATTGAGTTGCCGTTGAAATATTAGCACTGGAAATCTGTACGAGAAGGAACAGCCATTTCAAACTCACATCCTTCACAAAGGCAACCACTGAGCTGTTTTCTTTTGTGAATGAAATTCATAAGAAAAGTTAAAGTTCACAAGAAAATGGATGTAAATGATTGATAGCTAAACTTTTGAAGCCATGATATGAATCCAAGATTTTCTGATTATTAGACAAACAGTCGAACCAATTAAGCTGCAGAGCCAGATCACAAGTGCTGTGACAACAAAGGGCAGAGGAGGGCACTCTTTATTCTCATCCCACTTCTCCACAGGTCACAACATCTATGTGAACTTTTCCCACATACTGATACAGTCAATCATGTACTCTATTTTTCCCAGAATAGAAGACACTGACCAGGTTTCTTTAATGAACAACAAAATTATCCATTTATTGTCGAACAAGTTTTAACTAGTCATGAAGTAAAGCATAAACACACAGGTGGAAATTTTAAAAGTTCCTTTTTCACCTTTACCAACTTTTAAAGTGCGTTTTCTTATCTTCGAGCCACACGCACACACACACACACACACCGGATAGCTGAAAAAATAAAAGGGATTTTTTTTTAAAATTCAGCACTCTGTTACAGACAAAAAAAAACCTCTTGGGCTGTTTATTTGCTCATTTTTGAAGAAATCATCAGATGAGATATGTTGCTCCAAAACTGGAATACAGTCTAACTTCCGAGTATACGTAGAAAGGTCACTCGGGTATTTTAGAACAGTTCTTTTCAGAAGGCATTGAGAATTAATTTTTGCAGGCCTTCTTCAAAGACATGCGACAAGATGAATTAACTGAGTGGACTTCTCAGGGTCTTTTAAAGATTTTCTGGAAAACAAACTGGGTTGTGGTCTTCTCTCCTTCCTTGACGATTCTTCAGGCTAACTTTATCAGCTGCTCACTCCAGCAGGTAAAACACACTTACTGCTACAACCAAAGGTTGTGAGTTATCTGCTGTCTTAGGTTTGCGCTGCTGCTGCCAAGCTTGTCCAATCAAGGGGCATGACTGACTTCACTAACCATATTTCTCCCGGTACCAGGGTTTCTGTTCTATATTTAACTTGAATCATGTGACAACCAGTAAACATAGTTGCCAAATTGGTTCTTTTGGTGCTCTCTTGAAAAAGAACTGGTCCTACATTTATTCAGTTTGATTATGACTTCTTCAAAAAATATTTTAACAGAAGAAACAGAATCCCTTCCATAACATCATGTACTTTCCCTGAGCTACAGGTTATTGCAAGTCTCTCTGGCTGTGTTTATTTTAGATGATTTTGTACTCAGGTTCTTTTGGAATCCATGTGTTTGCAGATCTTTGTGAGTGAGAGATGTGGTAATATGCTTAAAAGATTTCCCTGTAAATTATTCGTATCTCCATCTTTCCCCGAACTTTGTACAAACTCATTAATATGGGAATCACACACATCAGGCCGTCAAACCTGTCTGCTAAACATTGAAAGGTGACAGTGTTTATTGTGACGGGGTTCCATTTATGAAGACACATATTGATGATTCACACATGTAAAAATTTGTAAATTATGTTCATGACATAATGACATAAATAAACATTTCCTTGCACTTGCCATGGTTGGTGAACATTTTCTCTGCTGATGCCCCCTGAATATATTAGAGAACATGGTGACGAGGTTGAGATTAAAGTCTGTAAATATAGGCAGCAAACAGCAGCAGGGACCGCAGTGAACAAGATTTACGTGACATATTTGTGCTTATATTGGTGGGTGAAATAAGATACTAAACACACAAAATCCTACATTTGAGCTCGCGTAAAATATTGCTCTGTCGATGGAGATAGCATCAAAGAATGCTCAGGAATTTTGTCCTATGCCAGTGATCGTAACACACTTCAGGGGAACTTAAAAAAAAATGGTAAAATGGGCTTTCACATAACAGATGAAATTTTACACAGAGAAGTGTGAAGTGATACAAATTGGAAGGAAGAATGCCATATAAATGAAACGTTGCAATTCTAAACTGGGTGCAGGAGCAGAGAGACAATGTACACCAATGTTAGAAGGATTGAAAAGGCAGCTAAGAGCAAACAGGACACTTGGCTTTATTAATAGAGGCATAGAGTAAAAACATATAAGTTATGCTAAACCTTTATAAAATACTGGGAACGAATGGCCTCCACCTGTACCTCTACAGAAAGCTTCCATTCCAGGTTTACACACACTCATCAGGATCACGCCCCACAGATTCTGCCCTCCAGGCTCAGACACCCACTTCAGGATCACTCTCCACAGATCCCGCCATTCCAGGTTCGGACACCCCCTTCAGGATCACTCTCCATTGATCCCAGCACTATGGGCTCGGAGACCCTCTTCAGAGATCCCAAATCTCCAGATACGGACATCCTTTGAGGACCACTCTCCACAGATTCTGCCCTCCAGGCTCAGACATCCTCTTCAGAATCACTCTCCATACATCCCACCACTCCACGCACGGATATCTCAATCAGGATCCGATCAAAGAATGTTGCTTGTCACTTATCAGCTCAAGCCTGAATGTTGTTCAGGTCTTGCTGCTTTCAGGCACAGACTGCTTCAGTATCTGAGGAATTGTGAATCATCAGCGAACATTCCCACTTCTCACTTATGTTGAAGAGAAAGCCATCAATGAAACAGCTGAGGATGGTTGGGCCTTGGACACTGCCCTGAGAAACTAGGTATCCAGTCATGAAAGGTGGAGGACAATTAAATAACGAACCAGATGAGGAGGCTCCAAAAACATCCCTATCCTCAATGTTGGTGGAGCCGAGCACGTCAGTGCAAAAGATGAAGCTGAAGCATTTGAAACCATCTTCAGTCAGAAATTGCTCAGTGGATGATTCATCTCGGCCTCTTGAGGTCCCCAGCATCACAGCTTCCAGTTTTCAGCCAATTTGCTTCACTCCACATAATGGCAAGAAACAGCTGAAGGCACTCGATACAGCAAAGACTATGGGCCCTGACAACATTCCGGCTCTAGTGTAAATCTGAGTTCTTTTTGCCTTCAGTCTGGTTCAGTAAATATACTGAGTCGGATGTGTAGGTAAAATCAATTACTTTATTTGCGCATTTAGCCGGCTGACTTACTCTAATGCAACGACACTGACTCCACCCAGAGTCTGTCTGGTCCACTAGAGTAAGTGAAATTTTTTGATACAGGTACTACTGTTTATACATTAAGATTCATGCTATACCCCCTTGTTTAACCAATCAGTGCGATACAATTCGACTTCACCCACGTGGTGACATGCAGTACATCTGTTACTGAGGTTACAATGCACTCCATTTTCAATACATACTTGTTACTAATAAAATATTGTTTTGTACCAGCAAGAGAAAACAAAGCGGACAAGCAAGCTAATTGGCAAGAGCATAGGAATCATCAATAATCATTCTAGTCTCACTCCCTACATGGATCATGAGTCTGTCTCTACCTTGTGACAAGTAATTGCGGCGCATCCTGCTATCTCTATTAGGTGTACATTCCTGAGTGTTTCGTGCAGTCTGCAGCTACATCAAGTAGTGGCAGTTCACGAAGATAAGAGGGGCCGAGCACTCCTTATCACTCACACAGGGATGGACATCATTTGATTCACAGGAGTCCATTTGTTCCAAACCACAGGGAGTCACACAATCAGGCCATAAAGAACAGATGTCTTTGCAATTACCAGTGTCGGCTAGTCTTTACAGTCTCACACGCTCTGCCTTTACTTTTAACTATTTCATTGTGGTTTCTGCCACTTAAAATCAAAGCTCAGCAAAGCTACTCTTCCTAACTTGGCTATATTTCCCATTAAGCATAGTGCCATGCCTTTCTGCTCACTTCCACACTAGTACTGAAGACTTGTGCTCCAGAACTAGCTGCGCCCTCAGCCAAGCTGTTCCAGTAGAGCTACAACACGGGCATCCACTTGACAATGTGGAAAGTTGCCCAAGTGTGCCCTCTCCAAAAAAAAATGCAGGACAAATCCAATCTGACCAATTGCCGCCCCATCAGTCTACTATCAATCATCAGCAAAGTGATGGAAGATGTCACCAACAGTGCTATCAAGCACCACTCACTCAGCAATAATCTGATCATCGATGCTCAATTTAGGTTCTGCCAGGGTCTCTCAGCTCCAGGAAATAATTTGGCAGATAGAGGAGAATGTGGGAAAATGTGAGGTTATCCACTTTGGTAGGAAGAATAGAAAAGGAAAATATTATTTAAATTGTGAGAGATTACAGAATGCTGCGGTGTCGAAGGATCTGGGTGTCCTCGTACATGAATCACAAAAAGTTACCATGCAGGTACAGCAAATAATTAGGAAGGCAAATGGAATGTTACCCTTTATTGCAAGGGGGATGGAGTATAAAAGTGGAGAAGTCTTGCTACAAATGTACATGGTGCTGGTGAAACCACACCTGGAGTACTGTGTACAGTTTTGGTCTCCTTATTTAAGGAGGGATATACTTGCATTGGAGGCAGTTCAGAGAAGGTTCATTGGATTAATTCCTGTGATGAAGGTGTTGTCTCATGAGGAAAGTTGAGCAGGTTGGACCGATACTCATTGGAGTTGAGAAAAATGAAAGGAGAACGTATTGAGACATATAAGATTCTGAGGGGACTTGACAGGGTAGATGCTGAGAGGATGTTTCCTCTCGTGGTGGAATCTAGAACTAGGGGACACAGTTTCAGATTTAGGGCTTTTTCAGTTAAGAAGGTATTTCTTCTCTCAGAGGGTCATTAATCTTTGGAATTCTTTACCGCAGAGAGCAGTGGAGGCTGGGTCATTGAATGTCTTCAAGATTTTTATCTACAAGAGAGCCAAGGGTTATGTGGGCAGGCAAGAAAGTGGGGTTGAGGTCATGATCAGGTCAGCCATGATCCTATTGAATGGCGGAGCAAGCTCGAGGGGCCAAATGGCCGACTCCTGCTATGAGTTCTTCCGATCTTCTGTTCTTATGATCTCATTGCAGCTTGGTCCAAACAGAGACGAAAGACTGGAATTCCAGAGGAGAGGTGAGAGTGATTGCCCTTGAGTGAGTGTGGCATCAAGGATCCCTCGCAAAATTGAAGTCAATGGGAATCAGGGGGAAAACCCTGCACTTGTTGAAGTCATACCTCGCACAAAACAAGATGTTGTGGTTAGTGGAGGCCAATCATCTCAGCCCAGGACATTGCCTCAGGAGTTTCTCAGGGTAGTGTCCTAGACCCAAACATCCCAGTTGTTTCATTGACGACTTTCTCTTCAACAAAAGTCAGAAGTGGGAATGTTAGATGATGATTCACAACTCTTCAGATTCTGAAGCAGTCTGTGCCTGCAAGCAGCAAGACCTGAGCAACATTCAGGCTTGAGCTGATAAGTGACAAGCAACCTTCTGGCCACACAAGTGCCAAGCAGTGAAAATCTCCAATGAGAGAGAAAAAAAATCTACCTTTTGATATTCAGAAGCATTATCATCGTTAAATCCCCCACCATCAACATCTTGACCAGAAACGTAACTGGACCAGTCACATCTATGCTGTGGCTATAAGCGCAGGTCAGAGATTACGAATTCTGCAGCAAGTATCTCACCTCCTGACACCCCAAATCCTGTCCACCATCTACAAGGCACAAGTCAGGAGTGTGATGGAATACATCCCACTCAACAACACTCAAGAAGCTCAACACCATCCAGGACAAAGCAGCGCACTTGATCGGCACCTCACCCGCCACCTTAAACATTCAATCCCTCCACAACCAGTAAACAGTGGCTACAGTGTGTACCATCTCCATATGCACTGCAGCAACTCGCCAAGTATCCTTCAACAGCACCTTCCAAACTCGTGACCACTACCACCTCGAAGGACAAGGGCAGCAGATGCATGGGAACTCACTACCTGCAGGTTCCCCTCCAAGTCACTCACCATCCTGACTTGGAACAATATAGCCATTTCTTCACTGTTGTTGGGTCACAATCCTGGAACTCCCTCCCCAATAGCACTGTGGGTGTTCCTGCACCAAATGGACTGCATCAGTTCAAGAAGGCAGCTCTCCACCACCTTCTCAACGGCAATAGGAATGGGTAATAAATGCTAGCCTTATCAGCGATACTCACACCCAAGAATGAATAAAAACCAAATCACTCTCCACAGATTCCCCACAATCTGGGCTTGGACATTTACTTCAGGAGCACAGAGCTTTATATCACTGCAACATGAGTTCCAATCTTCAGATTCTGTTCACTTTTCACATTATTTTCTACCAGTCCACTAGCTTTTATTAATTCAATATTCGGGTCTCTGCTCCTCCGCCGTTTCTAACGTCTCACCTCTTACAAAAAAACACTCCGATCTATCGTCGGTACGAGATGACCCCTCATTTTAAACTCCATCTGCCAAAGCATTGCTCACTCACTTAATCTATCAAGAAGATTTGAAAATAAATTTCTTGCCAAAGGATAATTTTCGGCATCTGCTCCCTCGCCATTTGCTTTTCCCATTTGTCTTTCACTTGGTGCAAATCCAGAGAAAGTAAAGATGGAAGGAAGGATGGGGGGGGAAAGATCCTGCTCCGTTTCGTGATCCCTATTTGATCTTCATTCCAGTGCAGTTTGGGTGAAGAATTCCAATTGTCTGTCTCAATTTTAATAAAGTACAACAAATTCTGGAATCACTGTCTGGACATTGACAAGAACAGGTTTCGAGGCTGACTTTACACATAAACAATACACTGAACAATTCATAAACTAGCAACAAGGATGGGATTCCAACCCACGTGTGCAGAGCACAATAGATTAGCAGTCCATCGCCTTAACCTCTCAGCCACCTTGTCAATTGCATAGGCATAGCTGTCACCTTCAGCACAGCTTCTGGCTGTGCAGCCAGCTGTGTAATGATGGAAATATATCTTCTGTCAGTAAATGAAGTTGGGAATGGAGCGGTGTGAAACATTTCCAGACCATGTCCAACACGTTTCTACTCAGTGTGAAAACCCACCACGGAAAGACTGGAACATACAATCATTTCATCGCATCATGATTAACATCACTCAGACACCTGAACCATTAGGTCACTGACGAAGTCATGATGACCGAATTTCTCATGAAATGACAACTGAACTAACTGACTGGTAGAATTGCTTTAACTCCACATGATCAGTGAGGCACAGCCTCAGGCCGACTTGTCGGGTGATGTAAACAGATATCACTGCTTCTGATCTTCACCAGAACAGAGAGTGAGATGTAACATTGATCATCAAACAGACTGTGAGAGAATACAACAGAATAAAACACATGGAGAGACACTGTGGAATAACAAATAGATTTGATTGGAATGTTGAAATTTTGATTGGAATGGATAAAACACCAGAAACAGCAGATTAAATTGGGATTCTCATCATTATATTGATCTGGGACAGAAAAGAGAAACTGATGGAAAGAAGAGAAGAAAGAAGAAAAGAAAGGATGGAACTGTTCAATTTTTTCAGTTTTTTCACTCGCCCATCAAAGCTGATAAAAAAAGTTGCAAATAACAGAGAATTTCACCAAAAAGGGAGATTAAATGTTGCTGAAACCTTGGATCGAAGGATGCCCCAACAGATCACCTATTTAACTGTCTCCTCACTGGGGGATTTCAATCAGTGAGCAATATTATTCTCTACCTTTTTTGTTAATTGGTCCCAGAACTGTCACTTGGAATTAATATCTGTGTTCCGACTCTTGAATAATAAAATTGTGAGTTTCTCGATATTTTCTGGACACAGTTCCTGCTGAAAGAACTAAGAACTCTTTTCTAATTTACACAATACTCGAAACACACTCATCAAGCCTGCTAAGCTAGCATCCTTGGTGCTGCTCTCTCTTCTCCCAAACTTCATCTCATGTGACTGTTACATCATCACTCCGACAGTGGGAGAGGTTGCAGGTTGATAGGTAAATTGGCCATTGTAAATTGTCCCTAGTGTAGGTACGTGGTAGGAGAATGGTGGGAATGTGGTAGAGAATATGGGATTAATGTAGGATTAGTATAAATGGGTGGTTGCTGGTTGGCACAGACTCGGTGGGCCGAAGGGCCTGTTTCAGTGCTGTATCTCTAAATAAGAAAAGGAAAATAAAAGCTACCAGTCGTAAATCAACTCAAACCCATTAGAGAGATAGAGGGAGACTGTCAGAGAACTTCCTGCATCCAGTCCTGACCCTGTCACACTCAGCAGCTTCTCACCCAGACCCCACTCTCATCAACACTGAACATTGTTACCGAGACCCTTCAAATACTGTTTATAAAAGGTAGAAAAATTCAAACTTCATCACAGCTAGATTGAATAGAACAAAGTTTAATATCTTCTCGTCGTCACTCGGTAACCACATGAGACAGTCCTTAAATCAGTAGCATAAATTATCAGCTGTAAGAATGTTTGTCATTGGGTTGAATCATTTCTGTGTGAGGAATGTTCCAGCATCATAAACCAGGGGAACGTGTTGACTGAGCTGTGTCTTCATCTCTTCTGGGCAGTCGGACAGTTCACCCTTCATTCTGCTCTGATTCACTTTCCCAAAGCGGATCTACAGATTCTCAAATCTGGAGACTGGGTTTTCTTATTTGGTTCCTGTTGATTTTTCTTCCTCCTGAATGATAATATATACCAAACTCGGATGAACCTTTCCCTGTGTCCTGGTCTCGGTTCAAAGCGACAAATAACGGCACCAACATTCTGAAACATACAACATGGTCACATTCTGCTTCAGTGAGATTAATGCTGAGGCAGTTTCCGTGTCGAATGCGATTGTGAACAAATTTCTCTCAAGGAAATTGTGAGTGATCAAGTATTTGCACTGAATTTCTGTGCAAGAAGGGACAGTTTCAAACAGCCATTCCCAAATCACTTCCTTCACAAAGACAAAGACTGTGCTGTCTTAACGTGTGACTCAACGTCACTAACAAATTTGAACTCGAAGTTCAGGAGAAGACAGAGATGTGAATGATTGACAGTGTAATCTTTAAATCATAATTTTCCGTTTCTTCGTTGAAGTGAGGCTCAACCCTAAGCCACTAGAGATCGCGGAAAGCTACAAACTTGGATCCAGAAATCAGAAAAGTAGTGAAACAGTTGGTGAGTTCATTGTGACACTGAAGAATTTATCACCACATTGCAACATTGGCACATTCTTAGACCGTACATTATGAGACAGATTTGTGCTTATATTGGTGGATGAGGAAAGATACTAAACACACAAAATCCCAATTTGAGCGAGTGTGTAAGATTGCTCTTTCCACGGAGATAGCATCAAAGAATGCTCGTGAATTTCGTCCTATGCCAATGACAGTAACACACTTCAGAGGAACTTAAACACACTGGTAAAATGGGCTTTCACACAACAGATAAAATTTTACACAGAGAATTGTGAAGTGATACAGTTTGGGAGGAAGAATGAGACAATGTACACCAATCTTTTTTGATCAAGGTTTGAAAAGGTTGCTAAGAGCAAACAGGACACTTGGCTTTATTAATAGAGGCATAGAGTAAAAGCAAATAAGTTATGCTAAACCTTTATAAAACAGTGGGGCTGAATGGCCTACTCCTGTACCTCCACGGAAAGCTTCCACTCCAGGCTCGGACACCCTCTTCAGGATCACTCTCCATACATCCCGCCACTCCACGCACGGATATCTCCCTCAGGATCAGATCACAGCTCCACAGTCCTGCCACATCCAGTCGTGAATGGTGGTGGATAATTAAATAACTAACAAGATGAGGAGGCTCCAAAAACATTCACATCCTCAATGATGGTGGTGCTGAGCACGTCAGTGCAAAAGATGAAGCTGAAGCATTTGCAACCATCTTCAGTCAGAAATATTGAGTGGATTTGATCTGTGCTAATTTCAGCTCCTCATGCACGCTGGTGCCTTGGTTCTCTGGTGCTAATTTCAGAGTAAATCATGCAGCTTGACAATTGGAGCCAAAGAAAAAGACACAGGAGAGGTTGAAAGTGCCAAAACCTGGGATTGAACCAAGAACTGTTTAACTGTTAGTACAGCACGAACTCAACAAAGCTATTTCAACAACACACTAAAACCACCATTCTGTCACTGCTTTGGAAGACAATATATACATTAAAGTGTTTGTAAAAAGTTACAGAACACAACATGTGAGTAATATTCCCCATTGTTTTCTCAGTACTGATGGATTGTGAAGTGGGAGACAGCCAGAAGTCCCACTGTGACACACTGACCCTGAGCTGTGAGTGAAATGAGATAAAGTTCAATCTTTAGCAGAGAGATTCTGGAGAGAGGTAAGAGTCCTGAATCAAGGAAAGACTTTCTGACACAATAAAAGCAAAATACTGCAGATGCTGGAAATCTGAAATAAAAACAAAAAGTGCTGGAAATACTCAATAGCTCTGGCAGCATCTGTGGTGAGAGAAACAGAGTTAACGTTTCTGGTCTGTGACCTTTCATCAGAACTGACACAGGTTAGAAAAGAATTCGGTTTTAAACAAGTGAAGGGGAGGGGCATGTGTGAGAGAACAAAGGGGAAGGTGTTTGATAGGGCAGAGGGCAGGAGAGATTAAATAACAAAGCTGTCCTGGGACAAAGGCAAAGAGTGTGTTAATGCTTGTGGTTGCCTGACACCAGTCATGCTCTGATGTTATTGAACACAATGTTCAATCCACAAGGCTGTTGAGTGCCGAATCAAAAGGTCAGGTGCTTGGGTTGGGTTTCACTGGAACACTGGAACAGGCCAAAGACAGAAATGTTGACATGAGAGCAGGGGGGAGTGTTGAAATGGCAAGCAACCAGAAGCTCAGGATCATGCTTTCGGCCTGAGCAGAGGTGTTCCATCTAATCTGCGTTTGGTCTCCCCAGTTTAGAGGAGACCGCATTGTGAGCAGTGAATACAGTATACATAATTGAAAGAAGTATAGTATAGGAAGGACAGCATTACCCCTGAAATAATCAAGAGTGCCAAGCCTGCTATACTCTCAGCACTACATGAACTGCTATGCCTGTGCTGGGACGAGGGAACAGTACCCCAGGACATGCGCAATGCCAACATCATCACCCTCTATAAAAACAAAGGTGACCGCGGTGACTGCAACAACTACCGTGGAATCTCCCTGCTCAGCATAGTGGGGAAAGTCTTTGCTCGAGTCGCTCTGAACAGGCTCCAGAAGCTGGCCGAGCGCGTCTACCCTGAGGCACAGTGTGGCTTTCGTGCAGAGAGATCGACTATTGACATGCTGTTCTCCCTTCGTCAGATACAGGAGAAATGCCGTGAACAACAGATGCCCCTCTACATTGCTTTCATTGATCTCACCAAAGCCTTTGACCTCGTCAGCAGACGTGGTCTCTTCAGACTACTAGAAAAGATCGGATGTCCACCAAAGCTACTAAGTATCATCACCTCATTCCATGACAATATGAAAGGCACAATTCAACATGGTGGCTCCTCATCAGAGCCCTTTCCTATCCTGAGTGGTGTGAAACAGGGCTGTGTTCTCGCACCCACACTTTTTGGGATTTTCCTCTCCCTGCTGCTTTCACATGCGTTCAAATCCTCTGAAGAAGGAATTTTCCTCCACACAAGATCAGGGGGCAGGTTGTTCAACCTTGCCCGTCTAAGAGCGAAGTCCAAAGTACGGAAAGTCCTCATCAGAGAACTCCTCTTTGCTGACGATGCTGCTTTAACATCTCACACTGAAGAATGCCTGCAGAGTCTCATCGACAGGTTTGCGTCTGCCTGCAATGAATTTGGCCTAACCATCAGCCTCAAGAAAACGAACATCATGGGGCAGGATGTCAGAAATGCTCCATCCATCAATATTGGCGACCACGCTCTGGAAGTGGTTCAAGAGTTCACCTACCTAGGTTCAACTATCACCAGTAACCTGTCTCTAGATGCAGAAATCAACAAGCGCATGGGTAAGGCTTCCACTGCTATGTTCAGACTGGCCAAGAGAGTGTGGGAAAATGGCGCACTGACACGGAACACAAAAGTCCGAGTGTATCAGGCCTGTGTCCTCAGTACCTTGCTCTACGGCAGTGAGGCCTGGACAACGTATGCCAGCCAAGAGCGACGTCTCAATTCATTCCATCTTCGCTGCCTTCGGAGAATACTTGGCATCAGGTGGCAGGACTATATCTCCAACACAGAAGTCCTTGAAGCGGCCAACATCCCCAGCTTATACACACTACTGAGTCAGCGGCGCTTGAGATGGCTTGGCCATGTGAGCCGCATGGAAGATGGCAGGATCCCCAAAGACACATTGTACAGCGAGCTCGCCACTGGTATCAGACCCACCGGCCGTCCACGTCTCCGTTATAAAGACGTCTGCAAACGCGACATGAAATCGTGTGACATTGATCACAAGTCGTGGGAGTCAGTTGCCAACATTCGCCAGAGCTGGCGGGCAGCCATAAAGACAGGGCTAAATTGTGGCGAGTCGAAGAGACTTAGTAGTTGGCAGGAAAAAAGACAGAGGCGCAAGGGGAGAGCCAACTGTGCAACAGCCCCAACAAACAAATTTCTCTGCAGCACCTGTGGAAGAGCCTGTCACTCCAGAATTGGCCTTTATAGCCACTCCAGGCGCTGCTTCACAAACCACTGACCACCTCCAGGCGCGTATCCATTGTCTCTCGAGATAAGGAGGCCCCAAAAGAAATAAGTAAATCGCTGCTTCACCTAAAAGGAGTGTTTGGGGCTTTAGATAATGAGCAGAGAGGAGGGAAAAGGGCAGGTATTATATCTCCTGCGATTGCATGGGAAGGTGCCTTGGGAAGGGGACGAGGTATTGGGGGTAATGGAGGAGTGGACCAGGGTGTCGCGGAGGGAACAATCCCTTCGGAATGCTGACAGGGGAGGGGAGGATGCGTTTGGTGGTGGCATCACGCTGGAGGTGGCGGAAATGGTGGAGGATGATCCTTTGGATGTGGAGGCAGGTGGGGTGGAAAATGAGGACAAGGGGAACCCTGTCACAGTTCTGGGAGGGAGGGGAAGGGAGAAGGCAGAGGTTCAGAGTCCTGTCAATTACACTGGGAGGGGACAGGGTGGGAGTAGTTGAAATCTGGTGATGTTGTTGAATTTAATTTCAAACAATCCTTGAACTCTCTGCTGATGAAGATTGAAAAAGGGAAGAACAACCACACAACAAGGGTCTCAAATCCAAGACCCTGAGATTAAAAGTCTCATGCTGTACCAACTGAGTTAACAAGGCCTGATACAGTACTTCTACTCTGTCTGTTATTGGACGGATTCGGCTGTTGGCTCCACCCCAAGGGCGGGAATTTGTTCCACCAACTGTGAAGCAGCTTCCTATCAATTTCCCAGATTGTCAGTCAATCCACTTCCAGAAGCCCCAAAGTGTGATATATTCCTCTCACTCATCAATAAGAAAACTGAAATCTTTTTACCTTCCAAATGCTGCCATCCATTTTGTCAGTATTTATTTCTCTCTCCTTTTTATTTAGTTCATGCATTTCTTCAGAATTTTTTTTTCAATTATATCTGAGGGAAGAAATGAACAGATCTGGCAGCTCAAAACTGGGCATCCATGAGGCACTGTGGGCCATCAGCAGCAGCAGAATTGTATTTCAACACAATATGTTACCTATGGCCTGGCATATCTCTCACTCTACCATTACCATCAAGCCAAGGGAACAATAGTGGTTCAATGAAGTGTGCAGGAGGGCATGTCAGGAACAGCACCAAGCAGACCTAAAAATGAGTGAAGCTACAACACAGGATTACTTGCATGTCAAATAGCGGAAGCAGCATGCAATAGACAGAGCTGAGTGATCTCACAACCAACAGATCAGATCAAAGCTCTGCAGTCCTGCCACATCCAGTCCTGAATGGTGGTGGATAATTAAACAATTAACAGGAGGACGAGGCTCCACAAATATCCCCATCCTTAATGATAGGGGAGACCAGTATATCAGTGCAAAATACAAGGTTGAATCATTTGCAACCATCTTCAGCCAGAAGTGCCAAGTAGATGATCAATCTCGGCCTCCTCCTGAGGTCCCCAGCATCACAGGTGCCAATCTTCAGCTAAATCCACTTCACTCCACATGATATCAAGAAATGGCTGAAGGCTCTGGATACTGACAACATCCTGGCTGCAGTGCTGAAGACTTGTGCTCCAGAACTAGCCACACCGCCCGCCAAGCTACAACACTGGCATCTACCCAGCAATGTGGAAAATTGCCCAGGTATGTTCTGTATACAAAAGGCAGGACAAATCCAACCCGGTCAATTCCTGCCCGATCAGCCTCCTCTTGATCATCAGTAAAGTGATGGAAGGTGTCGTTGACAGTGCTATCAAGCAGCACTTACACAGCCATAACCTACTCACCAATGCTCATTTTGGGTTCCGCCAGGGCCACTTAGTTCCTGACCTCATTATGGCCTTGGCCCAAATATGGACAGAAGAGCTGAATTCAGGAGGTGAGGTGAGGTAACAGTGACTGCTCTTGCCAAGGGCATCAAGAAGCCCTTGCAAAATTGAAGTCAATGGCAATCAAGGAGAAAAATCTCCACTGGTTGGAGTCATACCTTGCGCAAAGGAATATGGTGCTGGTTGTTGGTGGCCAATCATCTCAGTACCAGACATCGCTCAGGAGTTCCTCAGGGTAGTGTCCTAGGCCCCAACCGTCTTCAGTTGCTTCTTCAATAAACTTCCTTCCATCATAAGGTCAGAAGTGGAAATGTTCACTGATGATTGCAAAATGTTCAGTTGCATTAGTAACTCCTCAGATACTGAAGCAGTCCATGTCCACATGTAGAGAGACCTGGGCAAGATTGGGCTTGGACTGATAAGTGGCAAGTAACATGCACGCCACAAAAATGCCAGGCAATGACCATTTCCAACAAGAGTGAATCTAACCATCTCCCCTTGACAGTCAATGACATTACCATTGCTGAATCCTTCACAATCAACTTCCGGGGGGTGACCAATGAGCAGAAACTGAATTGGATCAGTCATAAAAATACCGTAGCTACAAGAGCAGGTCAGAGGCTGGGAATTCTGCTGCAAGTAACTCACCTCCTGTCCACCATCTACAAGGCACAAGTCAGGAGTGTGATGTAATACTCCCCACTTGCCTGGATGAGTGGAGCTCCAACAACACCAAAGAAACTCAACACCATCCAGGACAAAGCAGATCAATTGATCAGCACTCCATCCACTACTTTAAATATTCACTTCCTGCACCACCAGTGAACAGTGGCAGCAGTGTGTACCATCTACAAGATGCACTGCAGCAACTCACCAAGCCTCCTCCGACAGCACCTTCCAAACCCCCAACCTCGACCACCTAGAAGGACATTGGATGAATGGGAACACCACCATCTGCAAGCTCCCCTTCAAGTTTCACACTGTCCTGACTGGGAACTATATCACCATTCCTTCACTGTCACTGGATCAAAATCTTGGAACTCCCTTCCTAACAGCACTGTGGGTTTACGTACAACACATGGACTGCAGCAGCTCCAAAAAGGCAGCTCACCACCACCTTCTCAAGGGCAATTAAGGATGGACAAAAAAGGCTGCGTTTGCTGACAATGCAACCACTAAGTGGCACAACTCGCTTTCTCCCCCTGCTTCGCACCGGCCGCTTCCACCCTCCATAGTCGCTCGCTCCAGACCTCGCTGCTCCCCCCCCCTACTTCCCTGGCCGATTGTCTCCCGATCATGTCACCCCATTCTCCAGTCGTTCACTCACTCCCCACCCCCCCTCCCCTCCAGCTGCTAGCTCCAGGCTGCGCTGCTTCCCTTCTCTCGGCCACTTGCTCCCACGTTTGTCCAGTCTCCACATGCCGCCCGAAGAAGTAAGGTGGGCTGCAAAGTGTGACGTAGGAGTGAGTAGTGAGTGGCCTAGAGGAGGGAAGTGGCACGGCCTAGAGCTAGCGGCTGGAACGGGGGTTGGGGGGCAGAGAGCAAGCGGCCATAGAGCTGGATGAAGCGAGCGGGGAACAATTGTCCAGGGGAGCATCGAGGTGTGGAGCGAGCGGCTGAGGGGAGGAAGCGTCGAGGCCTGGAGCGAGTTGCCGAGGGGGGAGAGCTCCAGCCTCAAAGTCTCCTATTCAGCCGCTTCCTCCAGCTGAGTGAGGGGCTGGATACCCGATGACCCTTCAGAGCACGTGTGCGAAGATGGACCAGGCGCAGATATGCGATGATGTTGGCGCTGCGCAATGACATCATCCTACGCATGTGCCACTTAATCCTGGCAAGATGCAGCTGTGCCTATGCTCAGCTTGGCACAGTCCGATGATGTCAGCGGGCCGCTCCATTGACAGGAATCACATTGTGTCAGCAGTGCCCACATCCCAGGAAAGAATAAAAAAGAGATTTACCACAATGGTAACAGGGTGAGGGATTTCAGTTATGTGGAGAGATTGAAGAAGCTGGGGTTGTTCTCCTTGCAGCAGAGAAAATTCAGAAGAGATTTGACACAATTGTTCAAAATCATGGAGGTTTTCAATAGTTTAAATCAGGAGAAACTGTTTCCAGTGGTAAAAGGGTCAGTAAGCAGAGGACACAGATATCAGGTGATTGGCAGAAGAACCAGAGGTGACATGAAGAACCATTTTTTACACAGCAATGTGTTGTGATAAAGAAATAAAAGACTTGCATTTCTATCGCACCTTTCGAGACCACTGGAAATATCAAAGCACTTTGTAGACAATGAAATACATTTGAAGTGTAATCACTGTTGTAATGTCAGAAATGCAGCAGCTAATACCCACAAACAGCAATGTGATAATGACCAACTGATCTGATTGAGGGACAAATATTGATCACAACACCAGGGAGAATTGCTCTTCACTTGTTTGAAATTGCAGCATGGGATCTTTTACATTCACCCAAACATGCAGACCAGGTCTTGGTTTAACATCACACCTGAAAGGCAGCACCTTCAACACCCTCAGTGCTGTACTGGAGTGTCAGCTGTGAAATCTGAACCCAGAAGCTTGTGATTTCGAGGTGAGTGTGACCGACTGAGCTACAGCTTTTACCTGAGTCTCAATCCTTCTACCAACAGTTTCTCTCTATCGGGTCTGTCACGACCCCTCATGATTGTGAACACCTCTATCAAATCTCCTCTCTAAAGAGAACAACCCCAGCTTCTCCAATCTATCCACATAACTGAAATCCTAACCACATGTCGTAGAAAGGAATTTTTCCTCAAGTTCCTTCTGGTTTTGTGAGTCACCTTAAATCTATAACCTTCGGTTATTGACCTTTCAGCAGTTAGAAACAGTTCCTCAGTATTTACTCTGCCTCAAACCTTCAAGGAAGCTCTGCAAAGTAACTGAAAATCAAGTTGTCAGAAGTGGGATTTAAACACATGCCTCCAGTGAAAGCTGCAACCTGAACAGAGAAGCTGAAACCGCTCAGTCACCTCAACTGTTCAGACCTTTTTGACCTCGTCCTCACTTCTGTACTTTGAAAGGTTCACTCAGTTCAGGAAATGTTCAATGTGACTGGAATGCTCAGTGAATGGGATATTAACTCCCCCGGGTTTTCCTGAGCTTGTTCTCGGTGTATGGGGATGTTTGTCCTGGGCCGTGGAATCTTGCATCCCTGGAATGGACATTAACCCACTGATTGAATCTGTATTCACTGCTTTCCGCTGGTGCTGGGTAATTGCAGAGTGTGGGGCTGGAATGTTGCTGCTTGTCCCGGCCTCACTCACTCTGGGAAAGAGTGAATAATTGATGCGTCTGTTTCTGTATCTGAAATGTGACTTCGATCTGCTGTTATTAACCGAGGCAGCGCTGCAGGAGGATACGTTAATAATCTCTCACTGATCAACTGCAAACAGTCAGAATGTGTAACTATGAGCAGCGCTTTCTGCACCGTCAGGGCTGGAAAGTTGAGGGAGGGAGAGACAGTGTCAGTATCTGAGTGTATACAGCACTGTACAGAGAAAGAGTCAATATACCGGGGCTGAGACACAGTGCATCTTTTCACATTTAATCACAATAATATCCGGAGTCAGGAGCTGAAAATGATGAAAAACCGAATAGCAAGAGCAAAAGTAAGAAAAGTAAGTAATTATAGATTAGCTGATCAGCTTTCACTGTGTTACCTGATAGTCTACAGTTTTATATTTAATACTCTCTCCACTGTGGCCAGGGAATGATTTCTTCTCAAAGGCTGAACATTAACAAAACTGCTTGTAATTTAAAATCTTTTAAAAGTAATTCCATGGAGCGAATGGGGAAAAGTCAAATAACTGCACCGATTATAGGAGAGCTGGTTGGTGATGACGTGGATGTGTCTGCAGTGTGCAGGACCAGACTGTTTCTATAGATTCACAAGGAATATTCCACCCTTAATTTATAACAGTAAAACTGATAGTGGACAATGGCTATTCTGGTTGCAGCAACCTGAAGATTTAACTCATTAACACCCTACTTCAGGGTAATTTAGAAAGCACAACATGCAGCTCTGTCAGTTCGTGTGCTTGTTTGTTAACCCACAATTTGATGGTTCAAGCACATAAATGGATGAGGCTTTATTAACTTCAACTCTTCTACATCTGCTATATTACTCTTGCTGTTGATTTTTCAAAGTTAAGGTTAATCAAGACTTTCTTTGTGAAATCCATGCTGACTGTGTTTTATCATTTTTCATTTCCATCTGTATTTTCTACTTTGGAGGATTACAGGATATTATCATTTTTTTAATTCATTCATGGGAGGTGGGTGTCGCTGGCTGGGCCAGCATTTATTATCCATCCCTAATTGCCTTGAGAAGGTGGTGCTGAGCTGCCTTCTTGAACCACTGCAGTCCATGTGCTGCTGTTATGAAGAGAGTTCCAGGATTTTGACCCAGCAACAGTGAAGGAACGGTGATACAGTTACAATTCAGGATGGTGTGTGGCTTGGAGGGGAACTTGCAGGTTGTGGTGTTCCCATGCATCTGCTGCCCTTGTCCTTCGAGGTGATAAAGGTCGCGAGTTTGGAAGGTGCTGTCTCAGGAGCCTTGGCGCATTGCTGCAGTGCATCTTGTGGATAGTACACACTGCTGCCACTGTGTGCCAGTGATGGAGGGCATGAATGTTGTAAATGGGGTGCCAATCAAGCGGGCTGCTTTGTCCTGTTGAGTTTCTTGAGTATTGTTGGAGCTGCACCCAGCCAGACAAGTGGAGAGTATTCCATCATACCCCTGACTAATGTACAGGCTTTGGGGAGTCAGGAGGTGAGTTACTTGCCGCAGGATTCCTAGTCTCTGACCTGCTCTTGTAGCCATAATATTTATATGGCTACTGCAGTTCAGTTTCTTGCTCAATGGTAACCCCCAGGTTGTTGAGAGTGGGGGATTCAGCGATGGTAATGCCATTGAATGTCAAAGGGAGATGGTTAGATTCTCTCTTGTTTGGGATGGTCATTGTCTGGCAGTTGTGTGGTGAGAATCTTATACATCTTTATTGTCGGGTACTCTATTGTACTGTTGAGTGACTACACTTGAAAAGTCCTTCCTTCATTGGCTGTAAAAGGCTTTGCAATGTCCTGTGGTCGTGAAATGCAAGTCTTGCTTTTTCCATTGTTATCAGTGTCATTGTGATCAAAAGATAGGATTCATGAGCACAAAGTTTAAATCAATTTTGATTAAAATAATGTAAAAGCATCTATATTTTTGCACTGTACTTAATAATCTCCATCTTCCTATCCTTACCAAGTACAATGTCTTTGACCCTGAAATTGATTCCACAATCGCAGTCCCTCAGACAATTTCAGCTCAGTTCTGATGAAAGGTCACAGATCTGAAACGTGAACTCTGTTTCTCTCTCCACAGATGCTGCCAGACCTGCTGAGTATTTCCAGCATTTTTTGTTTTTATTGCAGATTTCCAGTATCAGCAGTATTTTACTTCTGTGTTACTTAGAAAGTTAAAACTGACCCACCTGTCTACAATTCACACTGGGGTCTCCCTTGAAATGATTCTGTATAATGTTGATGTAATGAATACAGACTCCGAGCACAGAGCTTCCTGTGGGGAATTGGGGATATGAAAACCAGCAGACTCTGCAGGAATTTCCACTGGGAGCACAAATTCACAAAATCTACCTTTTATATATCGATTCATTTTGATTGTCCTTCTGGAAAATTATTTTGAAACAATTTAAACATCAACCCACAGCTCCATGACTGGGTAAATTATGAGGTCATCCTCTGACAGGTCATGTGACAGCTGGAGCCACAAGACATCAGAACCAGATTTGTGACTGGATTAAAACCCGGAATCCTGTCCCACTGGCTTTTCAAATAAAGCTGTTGCTGTTTGAAAACACAGCAGTTAAACTTTCTGCCTGACCATGAGGGGAGCTAGGGAGAAATTTACAAAACTAAATCCTTTTACAAAATAGTTCAAAAACCATTCACTGAGAAATCATGTGAGGACTCATATGCAGTCGAGAAACAAGCAGAATACAGAAAGTGCAGAGGAGAGCTGAAAAAGGAAAAGAGATCAGCAAGCTGTATGAGAAAAGATTAGCAGGTCACATAACTGGGAACACTGAAGTCTTTTCCCAACATATGGACAGTCAATGAAAGGGTGGGTCAATTAGGAGATCCTGTGGAGGCAGAAGGTGTGGCTCATGTACTAATTAAGTACATTTCATCTGTCACAAAACAAACAGGTGCTGCAAATGTCACAGTAAAGGAGGAGGAAGTGGAGAATTTGGAGGGGATGAAAATAGATAAAGAGGAGACAATTACAAGGTTAGCAGTGCTCACAGTAGAAAGGTCACCCGGTCTGGATGGGCTGCATCCTGGGTTGCAGAATTTAGAATTTAGAACATTACAGCGCAGTACAGGCCCTTCGGCCCTCGATGTTGCGTCGCCCTGTGAAACCATCTGACCTACACTATTCCATTTTCATCCATGTGTCTATCCAATGTCCACTTAAATGCCCTTAAAGTTGGCGAATCTACTACTGCTGCAGGCAGGGCGTTCCACGCCCTTACTACTCTCTGAGTAAAGAAACTACCTCTCACATCTTTCCGATATCTATCACCCCTCAACTTGAAGCTATGTCCCCTCGTGTTTGCCATCACCATCCGAGGAAAAAGACGCTCACTATCCACCCTATCTAACCCTCTGATTATCTTATATGTCTCTATTAAGTCACCTCTCCTCCTCCTTCTCTCCAACGAAAACAACCTCAAGTCCCTCAGCCTTTCCTCGTAAGACCTTCCCTCCATACCAGGCAACATCCTAGTAAATCTCCTCTGCACCCTTTCCATAGCTTCCACATCCTTCCTAAAATGCGGTGACCAGAACTGCACGCAATACTCCAGGTGCGGTCTCACCAGAGTTTTGTACAGCTGCAGCATGACATCGTGGCTCCGAAACTCGACCCCCCTACTAATAAAAGCTAACACACCATATGCCTTCTTAACAGCCCTATTAACCTGGTTAGCAACCTTCAGGGATTTATGCACCTGGACACCAAGATCTCTCTGTTCATCTACAGTACCAAGAATCCTCCCATTAGCCCAGTACTCTGCATTCCTGTTACTCCTTCCAAAGTGAATCACCTCACACTTTACCGCATTAAACTCCATTTGCCATCTCTCAGCCCAGCTCTGCAGCCTATCTATGTCTCTCTGTACCCGACAACATCCTTTGGCACTATCCACAACTCCACCGACCTTAGTGTCATCTGCAAATTTACTAACTCACCCTTGCTGAGGGAAGTAAGGGTGGAAATAGCGGAGACTCGAACCACAATCTTTCAATCCTCCTTGAATATGGGAATGATGCCAGAGGACTGGAGGATGGAGGTAAGCTTGGGTAGTTCGATCTCAGTTTAACTTGACCATTTTTATAATGTATCCATTGTCATAACTAACAACGTTACGAAAGCCATTTTATAATGAACACATGACCAAAGGAACCATTTTGTGTTCAGTACTAATGTTTATATCCTGTATAATTAATGAGCAGCTACCCATCCTGAAACAGATGATTGTAAAAGTAATGAATCTTGATTGAGTTATAATTAATGAATCAATAAACATTTTAGAGAGAATGGGTTTTCATTTAAAGTTTGTTCAATCTAATTACTGTGAGTTTCTGTGTCTTTGTGGGAAAGGGCAGTTTCAGCTAAATTTATTCAAACAATGGACCTTTCTCGGACCCCTGATAAAACCCATGGTATGGTACATCGTGAACTTCAAGAGTCTTGATCTAATGAACAGGAAACTTGTTTCAGATCAGATTGGGAGACAGTGTGAAACCACTCCATTGTACTCATGTCTGAGATTCTGAGGACAGGTGGCTGTTAGTGGAAGACATTATTAAGAACTAATTAAATGTACCTAGCAACAGCTAGGACCAATTATTATTTTACATGGTGGTGTGATGGCCATCCAGGGGTTAAAAGTAGGGATCTTGTAAGGTTTCAGTGTGCAGGAACACTAGAAAACCTCAGGGGTAAAGGCTCAGATCATCGACCAAGTTCTCCACCTGATGAGGGATCTAGACTGGACAAAGAGGACCGTGACACTCTGAGACCAAGCTCGACCAGTCCCCAGAGCTGTAAAGTTATATTCCCCAAGTTTGTTAAGTATAATTTTACTTTCAATTATGAAGTACTATTTTACTCTCAATAAAAGCTCTGGACTTATTAATCAAGTATCCTGTTGCTTTAATTGGTTAAAGTCATGCCCAAAGTGATTGTCTGCAATAGACTTCCCAGAATTAAAAGATAAGTCTGTAAGGATTGTGAATATTACAGCCCTGTTTAAAAAGAGAGATAAACCCAGGAACGACAGACCAATTAGTCTAATGTCGGTGGTGGGGAAACTTTTAGAGACAATTATCCAGGAGGAAATTAACTGTCACTTGGTAGAACATGGGCTAATAAACGACAGCCAGTACAGATTGGTTAACAGAAGATTATGTCTGAAATAATTAATGAATTAATTTCTTTGATGAAGTTTCAGAGAGTGTTGACGAGGGTGGTGAGGTTGATGGTACGTGTCTGGACATCAAAATTGTGTTTGAAAAGGTACCATAAACTAGACTTGGGGCAGCACAATGGCACAGTGGTTGGCACTGCAACCTCACAGCTCTCGCAACCCAGGTTCAGTTCTGGGTACTGCCTGTGCAGAGTTTGCAAGTTCTCCCTGTGACTGTGTGTGTTTCTGCTGGGTGCTCCGGTTTCCTCCCACAAGCAAAGACTGCAGGTTGATAGGTAAATTGGCTGTTGTAAATTGCTGCTAGTGTAGGTAAGAGAATGGTGGGGATGTGGTAGGGAATATGGGATTGGTGTAGGATTACTATAAATGGGTGGTGGTTGGTCAGCACAGACTCAGTGGGCCGTAGGGCCTGTGTCAGTTTTGCATCTCTCCATGACTTGCTAACAAAATTCAAGCAGATCGGATTAAAGGGGCAGTGGCAGTGTGGATCCAAAATTGGCTGCAGGGTAAAAAGTAGGGTGAATGCTTGTTTTTCAGAATGGACGGAGTTATACAGTAATGTCCTTGTTGTTGCAATATGTTCAATGTCAGACCCCGAGCTGTCCGAGGGATGGGGCAATTTGTGATGTTCCTGTGGTTGCAATATTTGCAGTGTCTGACCTTGATCTGTCACAGGGACGTGGCATTTATGAGGTCCCTGTGGGGTGCTGTTTGTTTGATGTATCACACTGACCTGTCCCAGAGAGCGGGAAGGTTGTGATGTCCTTGTGGGTTGCAATCTGTTAAGTGTCTGACTCTGATCTGCACCAGAGATGGGGCAGTGTGTGATATCCTTGTGCATGTCACACAGGCCTACTGGTGTGTGGTTCCATCCTGATGCCAAGAAACAGAGCCCCATCTCTGGGCAAAAAGTCTCACTTCTCAAGGGGTGTCTCGAGAAGACACTGTGGCGCAGTGGTTAGCACCGCAGCCTCACACCTCTAGTGACCCGCGTTCGATTCTGGGTACGGCTTGTGCAGAGTTTACAAGTTCTCCCTGTGACTGCGTGGGTTTCTGCCGGGTGCTCTGGTTTCCTCCCACAGCCAAAAGACTTGCAGGTTGATAGGTAAATTGGCCATTGTAAATTGCCCCTAGTGTAGGTAGGTGGTAGGGGAATTGAGGGGATGTGGTAGGAATATGGGATTAATGCAGGATTAGTATAAATGGGTGGTTGATGGTCGGTACAGACTCGTTGGGCTGGAAGTGCCTGTTTCAGTACTGTATCTCGAAATAAATAAATAAGAAGGCTGAGGCAGTAAACATGGACAGTAAATCAGGAGTGGAGTCCTGGAGGCGGTTACCTGTGACTTATCAGGTAGTTTTCCAGCAACTCCTACAGCAGAACTGGTAACAAACAGTACTGGTTTTTCCTTTCCTTTGGACAATACGAGCAATGCTGAGAGGGGGTCCTGATGCTCAGGGTCTCCATACTGTTTGCCCAGGCCTGAGCTCCAGAGAGGACACTCCAGCTTCTTGGTTAAACATGAGCACAACCCGGGAATAAACAGTTACTGATTATAAGCTCTCATTCAATTGGTGTAGAGTATGAGCGCCAGGGGTTACTTCGGACAGTGGGAGAGCTCTTAGTGTCTCATTGGATAGTTACCATTCACTCCAAGCTGGGCAGCCCCCAGTCAGTTAGGTGCTGTCCTGCCACGACCTGCTTTCTTCAATGGGTGCTTGGAGCTTAGAGAGTCATCTCTCAAAAGGCGGATCGATAATCTATGCACCAAGAAAAACAAACTTAACAAAGAAGACACCAGTCCTTCGCATCACAAGCTGGAATGTAAGGACCATGTGTCCTGGCCTTACTGACAACCTTCTGCAGGTTGATGACACACACAAGACAGCTGTGATCGACAAGGAACTCACAAGGCTCAATGTGGACATTGCTGTGCTGCAAGAAACTAGACTCGTTCAAAGTGGATCCCTCAAAGAGAAACACTACACCTTCTTCAGGCAGGGGAAAGCCCAAGAGGCAACTCGTGAGCATGGAGTGGGTTTCACAGTAAAATACACGTTACTTCAGATGAGTGAACCACCCACAGTCGGCTCAGAGAGACTTCTTACTCTTCACTTGTCAACAAGTGTGGGCCCAGTTAATCTCATGTGCATCTATGTCCCGACACTCACCTCCACCCCAGATGTCAAGGATCAATTCTATGTGACACTTGACACTGCCATCAGTAGAATTCCCAGCACTGAGGGACTGTACCTTCTAGGAGACTTCAACACAAGCTTGGGTACTGACTACACAGCTTTGCCAATGTGCATAGGGTACCAGGGGATTGGCAAGATGAACGTAAATGGACAGAGGTTGCTGGAGCTATGCTGTCACCATGGATTCTGTGTGATGAACGGCTACTTCCAGGTCAAGCTGTGCTACAAGGTGTCCTGGAGACATCCGAGATCATGCCATTGGCACCAGCTAGACCTTATCTTCACCAGACATACCACCCTCAGCAGTGTCCTCATCACTCGCAGTTATCACAGCACTGACTGTGACACTGACCACTCCCTGGTGTGTAGCAAGGTCAGGCTTCAGCCAAGGAAGCTTCATCCATCCATGATGAAAGCTCGTCTTCTGATCAACACTTGCCGAACCACTGACCCAGAAAGGACCCAGGAGTTCCTCAACATCCTCGATCAGGCTCTTTCAGACAACAATGCTCAAGGCCTCAGTACAGTGTCAAAGTGGAATCATCTGCACGCCACCATCTATAACTCTGCACTCACTGTGTATAGGAAAAGAGATGGGAGGAATGCTGACTGGTTTGAGGCTTATTGGACTGAAATGGAGTCAGTTACTGTAACTAAGAAGAGAGCCCTCATGAACTACAAACAAGTCCCCAGCAAACAACATCGAAATGCTCTCAGAGCTGCCAGAAACAAGTCTCTGCAGACTGCTCGGCACTGCACCAATCAATACTGGTTAAAACTCTGCTGATGAATCCGGGGATGCTAGAGGGATGTATGAAGGAATTAAGAAAGCAATGGGCCCAGTAGTAACTAAATCAGCACCTTTTGAAGACAAAGAGAGGGGTGATCATCACTGAACCTAACAAGCAGATGGAAAGGTGAGTGGAGCATTATCTTGAACTCCACATAACGGAGAACATTGTCATTGAAGTAGCTCTCAGTGCCATTCCAGACTTCCCTGTCATGGAGGAACTGGACAGTGAGCCCTCCATAGTCGAGCTCAACAAGGGCTCAAAACATGCGTGATGCAAACATTGTCACCTTGTACAAAATTAAGGGGGATCGCAGTGACTGCAGCAATTATCGGAGCCAGCGACTCAGTTCCACTCACCTGCTCGATCCCTTTCCTCCTGCAAGTTCCTTTGCTTCAGGTATCCATCCAATTTCCTTTTCAAATCATTGATTGTCTCTACTTCCACCACACTCGTGGGTCAGGACATTGCCACTCACAGCATAAAAAAATTCCACCTCACCCAAGGATGGGAAATATTTATATCTTCCATATTTAGCTTATTCTCTATCTCTACGAGAATAGAATGGCAGTCAACATGAAAGGGAACCCAAAAATCTTCGAGCAGTATATAAATAATAAGCAGGTAGTCAGCGGTGAAGTGGGCCCCATTAGGGACAAAGAGGGTAATATATACTTAGAGCTGCAGGGCAATGTTAATCTAGTTAATAAGTACCTTGTATCAATGATCACTAAGGAAGTGGAATTTGACAAAATATCAGTCGAAGTGGAGAGTGTAGAGGCAATGGGGAGGGTACAAATTGAGAGAGGGAGGTACTGAAAAGACTGGTTATGCTTCAGGAAGATAAATTACCTGGTCCGGATGGCTTTCATCCCAGATTGCGAAAGGAAATGTGGATGCAGATAATAGAAAGGCTTTCTATAATCTTCCAATCTTCCCTGGATACGGGGGAGGTGTCAGAGGATTAAACAGTGGCAAATGTGACACCCTTATTCAAGAAAGGGTGTAAGGACAGTCCGGCTAACTACAGGCCAGTTAGATTAACAGCAGTGGTGGGTAAGGTTTCAGAAAGAACAATCAGGGAAAAAGTCAACAGTCACTTGTAGAGGTTTGAGTTAATTGAGGAGAGTGAGCATGGATATATACATGGGAGTTCATGCTTAACTAATCTAACTGCATGTTTTGATGAACTAACAGAGAAGGTTTATGAAGGGCATGCAGTGGATGTTGTTTATGTGGATTTTAAGAAACGACACATAAAAGGGTGATTAACAACATTGAGGTTCATGGAATAGGAGGGTCAGTGTCCAATTGGATAGAAAATTGGCTTAAGGACAGAAAACAGCAAGTCGTAATAAATGATTCATTCTCAGACTGGAAGGTTGTCGACAGTGCTGTTCCCCAAGGTTCACTGCTGGAACCACTGCTTTTTACTTGCGACAGATAAATGACTTGGATCTTGGAATATAGAGTAGAATCTCAAAATATGCCGATAACACCAAACTTGGAGAAGTGGCAAACAGTGAGGATGAAATAAACCACCTGCAACAAGACAGTGATCGGCTAGCAGAATGGGCAGACAGGTGCAGATCGATTTTAATAGTGACTAGCGTGAGGTGATGCATTTTAGCAGAAGGAATAGGGAGAGGCAATATATACTTAATGGCACAGTTCTAAAGAGTGTGCAGGAATAGAGGGACCTGTTCACTGAACAATGAACAACGTGAACAATTACTTCTTGTTGTGTGCTCTCAGATTTGTCACCTTCACTGTACTGGAGTGAGGTGACATCTACTGGCGGGAAGCAAGAACTGCAATCAAGCAGCAGAAATTCCATCGTCTGTCTGGGTGAAAGAAACATTGCAATGTGAGGAAATAGTGAATGGGTTTGATTGGGTTGATGGAGACATGATTCCACTTGTGGTGGAGTCCAAAGCAAAGGCCAGAAATATAAAATTGTCATTATTAAAAGATATGAGGAATTCATGATAAATATTTTTAGGAAGTGAGTGGCTGGAATCCAGATAAAATAGAAAGTGAGATTGGGTGGACAGAAGCAGTGTGAAAGGATGGCTCAAACAAAAGGTAAACGCCCTGAAAGGTGAACTCTGTTTCTCTCTCCACAGATTCTGCCAGAGTTTCTGAACATTTCCAACACTTTCTGTTTTTGTTTCAGAATTTGCAAGATGTTGCTTTGCTCTGAAAAAAAATTGGATGATCGGCTTTGGCTGCCAGTGAAATTCCACAGGAGCTAAAAGGAAGTTCTGATATCAGTGGCATGTTGATCTAGGGGTATGATTCTTGCTTAGGGTGAGTGATTAATTAATGTGTGAGAGATCCTGGGTTCAAATCCTGGACAAGCCCTTCTTCTTTGGCATTTTTAGATGAAGGTGATTGATTGGTTTCAGCCTTGCAGAAGGCGGAATTGATTTCCATATGGAGCCTGCTTGAGGACCAGAGAGCTGGATTCAAAGAGCTTGATTAACTAAATGTACAGATAGCCAAGTGGGAATATAAAGTTGTTGCAGTAATTGTGACCTGACTCCAAAAACAACAGGACTGGGTTCTGGACTGGAATGGAATGGAATTCTTCAGTGTTTCTGCTGTTTGGCTTGCATTGACTCATCGATTTTCTTGTTTTTCACTTTGTCGATGCCTTTGAATAATTGTGGTTCCTTCTTCAGATTGTCTTCTTTCACCAGGTAGTTCTGACCTCTGATGATGATGATCGTAATGAGCTTCAACTCACTGATAGTTTTGGAACTGAACAGATTTCCTTTGCTTGAGTCTACAACATGGAACTCAGTCTGACATGTGGACCCATGGGAGGATTTGAATGCCACCCCTGAGTTGGAGAATACAGTTGCATCCATCCAATAAGAGACCGAGTAGAAGTGACTGTTCAGTCAGTCAAACATTAAACTTTTAATTTCAGGGTGGTGAGTTTGAGTGCCATTTTGTTTTTCCCTTTTTTAAGGCTTCATTAGCAGAGAGTACAAGGAGTGTTTGAAATGAAATTCAGCAAAGGTATGAGAAAGTCTCACTTTGATTCGGGACTCATCTCTCTGCAGCATCTCGCTGTGAAAGATTGAACTTCATCTCATTTCATTCCCAGCTCGGGGTCAGTGCGGCTCAGTGGGACTTCTGGCTGTCTCCTGCTTCACAATCCATCAGTGCTGAGAAAGCAATGGGGAATATTATTCACGGCTCTGTAACCTGAGGATACCGATTTAAGGTGAATGGCAAAAGAACCAAAGGCAACATGAGGAAAAACTTCTTTTGCACAGCGAGTGGTTAAGATCTGATATGCACTGCTTGAGAGTGTGATGGAGGCTGATTCAACCATGGCTTTCAAAATGGTATAAGATAATTATCTGAAGTGGAAAAATTGCATGTTTTCATGGAATACATGAGTCTGTGGCATGAGCTGAGGTGCTCGTGCAGAGAAGCAGCACAAGCACAATGAGCTGAATGGCTTCCTTTTGTTCTGTAACTATTCTATGATCTATGATTCTTTTCAGAGTGAAATCAACACTCACATACAAGAAACTGACAGGTACAATGTAAACCCCACACGAACATACCAGCGAATGCTAGGGACAGAGTAAAACCAATCAGTCCTGGACTAGAAACTGACAGGTACACTGTAAACTTCGAATTACCAGACAAGAAATTGACAGATACAGTGTGAAACCCACAGTCACGTAGCAGCAGTTGGCAGGTAACGTGTAAAAATCTTTCTTTCATATCCCAACTGCAAGGTACAAAGGAAATTAGGTACAAACCCAGGCTCACACTTCAAAGACTGAGAGATACAAAGCAAAACACATATTCACCTACAAGTACAGAGACAAAGACACACTCAGAGGAGGTGCAGATTAAAGACACATGCATGTAACAGAAAGTGATAGGGATAGAATCAAACCCTTTCTCACTTCTCAGAAACTGATTGATATAGACAAAAGCTGATGCTCACATACAAGTTGTTGAAAGATATGTGGTGAAACTCACAGAGCAATAGCAGAAACAAACAGGTACTGAATAATACCCACAGTCACAGACCAAAAACTGAAATATACTGAGTTAAACATCACTTTCTCACACCAGAAACTCATGGCTACAAAGTGAAGCTGACTCTATCCTCCCAGGCATTGACAGGTGCAAAAGAAAACACTCACGACGATACCAGGTCATGAAATGTACGTAATAAAACCTTTCAGCTGAAAGAATAGCATTAATGACAGGTGTGGTACCCAGAATGCTCAGCGGCCTAGAATCCGCCCTGTCTGTGGCAGGAGCAGGGCGCGCAGGCGCAGTAGAGAGCTTTGTCAGCAGCTCGAGCTGCGGGTTCGGAGTTGGAGCGGGATATTCACAAAGTGCGAGAAGACTTTGCGGGCTCACACAGCTGGAGCAGGGCCTCAGGGCCACAATAAGATGGAACAATCCCATCTGTATCCCTGCGGATGGCGGTGGTGAAGCTTTTCCCGGTGAGGCTTCCCGAAACGGCGTCCATAAATGGATAAGAATTGGGGACTGGGCAGGGAGCGTCTCTAAATGAATAAAATTTGGGTACTGGTCAGGGAGCGTCTGTAAATGGATAAGATTTGGGTACTGGTCAGGGAGCGTCTGTAAATGGATAAGAACTGGGGACTGGGCAGGGAGTGTCTATAATTGAATAAGAGTTGGAGACTGGGCAGGGAGCGTTTCTAAATGAATAAGATTTGGGGACTGGGCAGGGAACGTCTATAAATGCTTAAGAATTGGGGACTGGTTAGGGAGCGTTTTTTTATTCGTTCGTGGGATGTGGGCGTCGCTGGCGCGATCTCAGCTCGAGTAATGTGTCCAGTTCTGGGCACCAGGCTTTAGAAAGGACATCAAAGCTTCTGAGACAGTTCAGAGGACATTTACTGGAATGATCCCAGAGATGCGGGGTTTCAGTTCTCTGGACAGGCTGGTGAAGCTGGGATTGTTCTCCTCATAGTAGAGAATGTTAAGGGAAGATTTAATGGAGATGTTCAGAATCATGAAGGATTTTCATAGGGTAGAGAGGGAGAAACTGTTTCCACTGTCCTGGGGGTCAGTAACCAGAGGACACAGATTTAAAATAATTGGCCAAAAATGTCAAGGGGAGGTGAGGAAAGATCTTTTTACCCAGTAACTGATTCGGATTTGGAATGAATTGTCTGACAGGGTGGTGGAAACAGATTCAATTATAACTTTCATAAGGGAATTGGACAAATATTTCAAAGTGAAATTCTCCAGGATTATGGGGAAATAGGCAGGGGGTTGGACTAATTGCAACTTTTTGTTAGAGAGTCAGCAGAGGCACAATGGGGCCGAATGGCCTCCATCTGTGCTGTATGATTCTATGAACATAAGAACGAGGAGCCGGAGTCGGCAATTCAGCCACTCGAGCCTGCTCTGCCATTCAATACAATCATGGCTGATCTCATCACGGCAGTTCTTGTTTCTTGCCAGTAGATGTCACTTCACGCCAATGCAGTGAAGTTTACAAATCTGAGAAACAACAGGAAAGAATTGTTCACATTATAGTGAATGTGTGGGATTTAGAAATACTAGGAGTGGAGACGAGTTATTACTTGTCTGCTCGATCCCCAGAGCCCTGTAAAATTATTTCCTTCAAGTGCCCATTCAAATTCCTTTTGTAATCCTCGATTGTCTCCATTTCCACCGCCCTCATGGACAGCAAGTTACAGATCATCACCAATCAGTGTAAGAAAGTTCTTCCGCACAGTCCCCCTGTATCTCCTGTCCAGAACCTTCAATCTGTGTCCCCTAGTCCTTGTACCAATAGTTAACGGGAACAATGTTTCCTTGCCAACTTATTTAAAACTGTCATAGCCGAAAACACATCTATCAATTCTCCCCTCACTCTCCTTTGATACAGGCAGAACAACCCTAGCTTTTCCAACCCAACCTTGAAACTAAAATCCTCCATCCCTGGATCCATTCTGGTGAATTTCCTCTGCATCCTCTCAAGGACCCTCACATTCTTTCTTAAGTGTGGTAAGCAAAACTGGAAGCAACACGCCAACTGGGGCCTAACCTGAGTTTTATAATGGTTCAGCATAACCTCCCTGCTTTGTTCTCAATGCCTCTATTTACAAAGCCCAAGATCCCATCTGCTTTGCAAACCACTCTCGCAATATTTCTTGCCACCTTCAAAGATTGATGCACATGAACCCCAAGTCCCTCTATTCCAACACACTCTTTAGAACTGTGCCATTAAGTAAGTATTGCCTCTCCCTATTCCTTGTGCCAAAATACATCACCTCACACTTGTCACTATTAAATTCCATCTGCCACCTGTCTGCCCATTCTGCTGGCCTATCAGTTGCAGGCAGTTCATATCATCCTCACTGTTTGCCACTCCTCCAAGTTTGTTGTCATCGGGACATTTTGATATTCGACTCAATATTCCAAGATCCAAGTCATTTATCTTTAGCAAAAAAAGCAGTGGTTCCAGCACTGACCCTTGGGGAACACCTCTGTCGACTATCCTCCAGGCTGACAATGAATCATTTAATAAGACTCGATGTTTTCTGTCCTTAAACCAATTTTCTATCCAATTGGACACTGACCCTCCTACACCACGAACCTCAATTTTGTCAACCGTCCTTTTATGTGGTACCTTGTCAAACGCTTCCTTAAAATCCATATAAACAACATCCACGACATTCCCTTCATCAAGCTGCTCTGTTAGTTCATCAAAAAATGCAGTTAGATTAGTCAAGCATGAACTCCCATTTATAAATCCATGCTCACTCTCCTTAATTAACTCGAACCTCTGCAAGTGACTGTTGATTTTTTACCCAGATTATTCTTTCTAAAACCTTACCCACCACTGCTGTTAATCTAACTGGCCTGTAGTTAGCCGGACTGTCCTTACACCCTTTCTTGAATAAGGGCGTCACATTTGCCACTGTTTACTCCTGGCACCTCCCCCGTATCCAGGGAAGATTGGAAGATTATAGCAAACTCTTCCATTATCTGCATCTGCATTTCCTTTCGCAACCTGCGATGCAAGCCATCCAGACAAGGTGATTTATCTACCCTAAGCACAGCCAGCCTTTTTAGTAACTCCCTCTCTCAATTTGTACCCTCTCCATTGCCTCTACTCTCTTCACTTCGACTGATACTTTGTCAAATTCCACTTCCTTAGTGATCACTGATACAAAGTACTCATTAAGTAGATTAACATTGCCATGCACCTCTAAGCATATATAATGCTCTTTGTCCCTAATAGGCCCGACTCAACTTCTTACTACCCACTTATCATTTACATGCTGCTCGAAGATGTTTGGGTTTCCTTTCATGTTGACTGCCAGTCTATTCTCATAGAAATAGAGAATAAGCAAATATAGAAGATGTAAGTATTTCCCATCCTTGATGAGGTGGAACTTTTTTATGTTGTGGGTAGTAATGTCTTGGCCCACGAGTGTGGTGGAAGCAGAGACAATCAATGATTGAAAAGGAAATTAGATGGATACTTGAAGGAAAGAAACTTGCAGGAGGAAAGGGATAGAGCTGGTGAGTGGAACTGACTAGATTGCTCCGGGGAGAGCCAGCATGGACGTGATAGGCCAAACGACCACCTTCTGTGCTGTAAATGACTCTGTGTTGTTTCTCAAATCCAATCCACTGGTGCTTGGTAAATAATTTCAAAGTAAATTGTGCAACCGGAAAATCAGAACCAAGGCAAGGGACGCATAAGGAAGCAAAATTGCTGAAACCCGGGATCTTTAGATCTTCAGTCTAACGCTCTCCCAACTGAGCTATTTCAGCCCTACATTAACAGTGGCTTGGTGTCCTTGTTTTGGAAGAAAATACATACATTCAAGTTTTCCAAAAAATTAAAGAACACAACATGTGAGTAATATTCCCCATTGCTTTCTCAGTACTGATGGATTGTGAAGCGGGAGACAGCCAGAAGTGCCACTGAGCCGCACAGACCCCGAGCTGAGAATGAAATGAGATCAAATTCAATCTTTCATAGTGAGATGCTGCTGAGAGGTAAGAGTCCTGAATCAAAGCGAGACTTGCTCATTTCAAACACTCCCTGTACTCTCTGCTCATGAAGCCTTTAAAAAGGGAAAAACAGAATGGCACTCAAACTCACAACCCTGCCATTAAAAGTCTCATGTTCGACTGACAGAACTGTCACTTCTACTCTGTCTCTTATTGGATGGATGCAACTCCAACGCAGGGGTGGCATTCAAATCCTCCCATGGGTCCACATGTCAGACTGAGTTCCATGTTGTAGACTCAAGCAAAGGAAATCTGCTCACTTCCAAAACTATCAGCGAATTGAAGCTGATTACAATCAACATCATCAGAGGTCAGAACTACCTGGTGAAAGAAGACACCCTGTTGAAGGATCCACAATTATTCAAAGGCATCGACAAAGTGAAAAACAAGAAAATCGATGAGTCAATGCAAGCCAAACAACAGAAACACTGAAGAATTCCATTCCATTCCAGTCCAGAACCCAGTCCAGTTGTTTTTGGAGTCAGGTCTCAATTACTGCAACAACTTTATATTCCCAGTTGGTTATCTGCACATTTAGTTAATTACAATTTTGTCAACAAGATCTTTGAATCCAGTTGTCTGGTCCTCAAGCCAGCTCCGGATGGAAGTCAATTCCACCTTTGCAAGGCTGAAACCAATAGGTAACCTTAATCTAAAAATGCCAGCAGACCAGGGCTGGTCCGGGACTTGAACCCGGGATCTCTCACATGTTAATTAACCATACTCCCGAAGCGAGAATCATACCCCTAGACCAACGAGCCACTGACAGGTCAGGTTTTATTAGCTGCTGTGGAATTTCACTGGAACCCCCCCGTCAATCATCCATTTTTTTTCAGATCAAAGCAACATCCTGCAAATGCTGAAATAAAAACAGAAAGTGCTGGAAATGTTCAGCAGCCCTGGCAGCATCTGTGCTGTGAGAAACACAGTTAACGTTTCAGGGCACTCATCTTTTGTTTCAGCCATCCTTTCAGACTGCTTCTGTCCATCCAATCTCACTTTCTATTCTATCCACATCCTAACCATTCACTACGTTACTACATTTTTCATGAATTCCTCATTTCTTTTATTAATGACAATTTTGTATTTCTGGCCTTTGCTTCAGACACCACCACAAGTGGAATCATGTCTCCATCTGCCCAATAAAACCACTTCGCTGTATCCTCACATTGCAATATTTCTTTCACCCTGACAGACTGTGGAGTTTCTGCTGCTTGATTGCAGTTCTTGCTTCCCGCCAGTAGATGTCACCTCACTCCAATACAGTGAAGTTTACAAAACTGAGTGAGACACAACAGGAAATAATTGTTCACATTATAGTGAATGTGTGGGATTTAGAAATACTAGGAGTGGAGACGAGTTATTATTGCACTCTGCTATTACATCTTTTATAATGGACTCCAGCATTTTCCCCACGACTGATGTCAGGCTGACCGGTATATAATTCGCTGTTTTCTTTCTGCCTCTTTTTTTAAATAATGGAGTTACATTAACTACCGTCCAATCCATTGGAACTGTTCCAGAGTTTATAGCATTTTGAAAAAAGACCAGAAATGCATCTGCTATTTCAAGGGCCTTTTCCTTAAGTACTCTGGGATGTAGATTATCAGGCCCTGGGGATTTATCGGCCTTTAATCCCATCAATTTCCCAAACATTCCCTACTAATACTGATTTCATACAGTTCCTCCTTCTCACTAGACCCTATGTTCCCTAACATTTCTGGGAGATAATTTGTATCCTCCTTTGTGAAGACAGATCCAAAGTATGTATTTAATTGGTCTGCCATTTCTTTGTTCCCCATTATAAATTCCCCCGTTTCTGACTGTAAGGGGCCCACATTTGCCTTCACGAATCTTTTTCTCTACACATATCTATAGAATCTTTTACAGTCAGTTTTTATGTTCTCTGCTAGCTTACTCTCATACTCTATTTCCCCCTTCTTAATCAATCCTTTTGTCCTCCTCTGCTAAATTCCAAACTGCTCACCATCTTCAGGTTTGCTGCTTGTTCTGACCATTTTATATCTCTCCTCCTTGGATATAATACTTTCCTTAATTTCTTTTGTCAGCCACAGTTGAGCCACCCTTCCTGTTTTACTTTTGCACAGACAGGAATGAACAATTGTTGTAATTCTTCCATGCGCTCTTTAAATGCTAGCCATTGCCTATCCACTGTCAACCCTTTAAGTAACGTTCCCCAATCTATCATAGCCAACTCCCGCCTCATACCTTCATAGTTTTCTTTGTTTAGATTCAGGACCCGAGTCTCGGAATCAACTCTCTCACTCTCCATCTTAATGAAGAATTTTATCATATTATGGGCGCACTTCCCCAAGGGACCCCACACAACAAGATTGTTAACTAATCCTTTCTCATTACACAATACCCAGTCCAGGATGGCCTGTTCTCTCGAGGTGTTATACACCTCTATCAATTCTCCACTCAATCTCCTTTGATATAGGCAGAATAATCCTAGCTTTTCCAACCTAACCTTGTAACTAAAATCCCCCATCCCTGGATCCATTCTGGTAAATCACCTCTGCGTCCTCTCAAGGACCCTCACATTCTTTCGAAAGTCTGCTGAGCAGAACTGGAAGCAACACTCCAATTGGGGCCTAACCAGAGTTTTATAATGGTTCAGCATAACTTCCCTGCTTTTGTACTCAATGCCTCTATTTATAAAGCCCAAGATCCCATATGCTTTGCTAACCACTCTCGCAATATGTCTTGCCACCTTCAAAGATTGATGCACATGAACCCCAAGTCCCTCTATTCCAGCACACTCTTTAGAACTGTGCCATTAAGTATATATTGCCTCTCCCTATTCCTTTACATCACCTCACACTTGTCACTATTAAATTCCATCTGCCACCTGTCTGCCCTTTCTGCTTGCCTATCACTGTCCTGTTGCAGGCAGTTCATATCATCCTCACTGTTTGCCGCTCCTCCAAGTTTGGTGTCATCGGCATATTTGTGGATTCTACTCTGTATTCCAAGATCCAAGTCACTTACCTTTAGCAAAAAAAGCACTGACCCTTGGGGAACACCACTGTCGACTATCCTCCAGTCTGACAAAGAACCATTTAATAAGACTCGCTGTTTTCTGTCCTTAAACCAATTATCTATCCAATTGGACACTGACCCTCCTATACCACGAACCTCAATTTTGTTAACCGCCCTTTTATGTGGTACCTTGTCAAACGCTTCCTTAAAATCCATATAAACAACATCCACTGCATTCCCTTCATCAAGCTGCTCTGTTAGTTCATCAAAAAATGCAGTTAGATTAGTCAAGCATGAACTCCCATTTATAAATCCATGCTCACTCTCCTTAATTAACTCAAACCTCTCCAAGTGACTGTTGACTTTTTACCCTGATTATTCTTTCTAAAACCTTACCCACCACTGCTGTTAATCTAACTAGCCTGTAGTTACCCAGACTGTCCTTACACCCTTTCTTGAATAAGGGTGTCGCATATGCCACTGTTTAATCCTCTGGCACCTCCCCCGTATCCAGGGAAGATTGGAAGATTAAGCAAGCCCTTCCGTTATCTGCATCCGCATTTCCTTTCGCAACCTGGGATGTGAGCCATCCGGACCAGGTGATTTATCTTACCTAAGCACAGCCAGCCTTTTTAGTACCTCCCTCTCCTAATTTGTACTCTCTCCATTGCCTCTACTCTCTTCACTTCGACTGATATTTTGTCAAATTCCACTTCCTTAGTGATCACTGATATAAAGTACTCATTAAGTAGATTAACATTGCCCTGCACCTCTAAGCTTATATTATCCTTTTTGTCCCTAATAGGCCTTACTCAACCTCTTACTATTCACTTATCATTTACATGCTGCTCGAAGATTTTTGGGTTCCCTTTCATGTTGACTGCCAGTCTATTCTCATAGAAATAGAGAATAAGCAAGTAAAGAAGATATAAGTGTTTACCATCCTTGATGAGGTGGAACTTTTTTATGTTGTGGGTGGTAATGACTTGGCCCACGAGTGTGGTGGAAGCAGAGACAATCAATGATTTGAAAAGGAAATTGGATGGATACTAGAAGGAAAGAAACTTGCAGGAGGAAAGGGATCGATCTGGTGAGTGGAACTGACTAGATTGCTCCGGGGAGAGCCAGCATGGACGTGATAGCCCAAACGACCACCTTCTGTGCTGTAAATGACTCTGTGTTGTTTCTCAAATTCAATCCACTGGTGCTTGGTAAATAATTTCAAAGTAAATTGTGCAAATGGAAAATCAGAACCAAGGCAAGGGACGCAAAGGAAGCAAAGTTGCTGAAACCCGGGATTAAACCAGGGACCTTTAGATTTTCAGTCTCACACTCTCCCAACTGAGCTATTTCAGCCCTACATTAACAGTGGCTTGGTGTCCTTGTTTTGGAAGAAAATACATACATTCAAGTTTTCCAAAAAATTAAAGAACACAACATGTGAGTAATATTCCCCATTGCTTTCTCAGTACTGATGGATTGTGAAGCGGGAGACAGCCAGAAGTCCCAGTGATCCACACTGACCCTGAGCTGAGAATGAAATGAGATAAAATTCAATCTTTCATAGTGAGATGCTGCTGAGAGGTAAGAGTCCTGAATCAAAGCGAGACTTGCTCATTTCAAACACTCCCTGTACTCTCTGCTCATGAAGCCTTAAAAAAGGGAAAAACAGAATGGCACTCAAACTCACAACCCTGCCATTAAAAGTCTCATATTCGACTGACAGAACTGTCACTTCTACTCGGTGTCTTATTGGATGGATGCAACTCCAACGCAGGGGTGGCATTCAAATCCTCCCATGGGTCCACATGTCAGACTGAGTTCCATGTTGTAGACTCAAGCAAAGGAAATCTGCTCACTTCCAAAACTATCAGCGAATTGAAGCTGATTACAATCAACATCATCAGAGGTCAGAACTACCTGGTGAAAGAAGACACTCTGAAGAAGGATCCACAATTATTCAAAGGCATCGACAAAGTGAAAAACAAGAAAATCGATGAGTCAATGCAAGCCAAACAACAGAAACACTGAATAATTCCATTCCATTCCAGTCCAGAACCCAGTCCTGTTGTTTTTTGGAGACAGGTCTCAATTACTGCAACAACTTTATATTCCCAGTTGGTTATCTGTGCATTTAGTTAATTACAATTTTGTCGACAAGCTCTTTGAATCCAGTTGTCTGGTCCTCAAGCCAGCTCCGGATGGAAGTCAATTCCACTTTCTGGAAGGCTGAAACCAATAGATAACCTTAATCTAAAAATGCAAGCAGACCAGGGCTCGTCCTGGACTTGAACCCGGGATTTCTCGCATGTTAATTAATCATACTCCCGAAGCGAGAATCATACCCCTAGACCAACGAGTCACTGACAGGTCAGGTCTTGTTAGCTGCTGTGGAATTTCACTGGAACCCCCCCGTCAATCATCCATTTTTTTTCAGATCAAAGCAACATCCTGCAAATGCTGAAATAAAAACAGAAAGTGCTGGAAATGTTCAGCAGCCCTGGCAGCATCTGTGCTGTGAGAAACACAGTTAACGTTTCAGGGCACTCATCTTTTGTTTCAGCCATCCTTTCAGACTGCTTCTGTCCATCCAATCTCACTATCTATTCTATCCACATTCTAACCATTCACTACGTTACTACATTTTTCATGAATTCCTCATTTCTTTTATTAATGACAATTTTGTATTTCTGGCCTTTGCTTCAGACACCACCACAAGTGGAATCATGTCTCCATCTGCCCAATAAAACCACTTCGCTGTATCCTCACATTGCAATATTTCTTTCACCCTGACAGACTGTGGAGTTTCTGCTGCTTGATTGCAGTTCTTGCTTCCCGCCAGTAGATGTCACCTCACTCCAATACAGTGAAGTTTACAAAACTGAGTGAGACACAACAGGAAATAATTGTTCACATTATAGTGAATGTGTGGGATTTAGAAATACTAGGAGCGGAGACGAGTTATTATTGCACTCTGCTATTACATCTTTTATAATGGACTCCAGCATTTTCCCCACGACTGATGTCAGGCTGACCGGTATATAATTCGCTGTTTTCTTTCTGCCTCTTTTTTTAAATAATGGAGTTACATTAACTACCGTCCAATCCATTGGAACTGTTCCAGAGTCTATAGCATTTTGAAAAAAGACCAGAAATGCATCTGCTATTTCAAGGGCCACTTCCTTAAGTACTCTGGGATGTAGATTATCAGGCCCTGGGGATTTATCGGCCTTTAATCCCATCAATTTCCCAAACATTCCCTACTAATACTGATTTCATACAGTTCCTCCTTCTCACTAGACCCTATGTTCCCTAACATTTCTGGGAGATAATTTGTATCCTCCTTTGTGAAGACAGATCCAAAGTATGTATTTAATTGGTCTGCCATTTCTTTGTTCCCCATTATAAATTCCCCCGTTTCTGACTGTCAGGGGCCCACATTTGCCTTCACTAATCTTTTTCTCTACACATATCTATAGAATCTTTTACAGTCAGTTTTTATGTTCTCTGCTAGCTTACTCTCATACTCTATTTCCCCCTTCTTAATCAATCCTTTTGTCCTCCTCTGCTAAATTCCAAACTGCTCACAATCTTCAGGTTTGCTGCTTGTTCTGACCATTTTATATCTCTCCTCCTTGGATATAATACTTTTCTTAATTTCTTTTGTCAGCCACAGTTGAGCCACCCTTCCTGTTTTACTTTTGCACAGACAGGAATGAACAATTGTTGTAATTCATCCATGCGCTCTTTAAATGCTAGCCATTGCCTATCCACTGTCAACCCTTTAAGTAACGTTCCCCAATCTATCATAGCCAACTCCCGCCTCATACCTTCATAGTTTTCTTTGTTTAGATTCAGGACCCGAGTCTCGGAATCAACTCTCTCACTCTCCATCTTAATGAAGAATTTTATCATATTATGGGCGCACTTCCCCAAGGGACCCCACACAACAAGATTGTTAACTAATCCTTTCTCATTACACAATACCCAGTCCAGGATGGCCTGTTCTCTCGAGGTGTTATACACCACTATCAATTCTCCACTCAATCTCCTTTGATATAGGCAGAATAATCCTAGCTTTTCCAACCTAACCTTGTAACTAAAATCCCCCATCCCTGGATCCATTCTGGTAAATCACCTCTGCGTCCTCTCAAGGACCCTCACATTCTTTCGAAAGTCTGCTGAGCAGAACTGGAAGCAACACTCCAATTGGGGCCTAACCAGAGTTTTAAAATGGTTCAGCATAACTTCCCCGCTTTTGTACTCAATGCCTCTATTTATAAAGCCCAAGATCCCATATGCTTTGCTAACCACTCTCGCAATATGTCTTGCCACCTTCAAAGATTGATGCACATGAACCCCAAGTCCGTCTATTCCAGCACACTCTTTAGAACTGTGCCATTAAGTGTATATATTATGGAAAGCTGTAGGAGCAACAGGGTGGTGGTGATAGGAGATTTTAATTTTCCCAACATTGACTGGGATTCACTTAGTGTTCGAGGTCTAGATGGAGCAGAATTTGTCGGGAGCATCCAGGAGGGTTTTCTAGAGCAGTATGTAAATAGTCCAACTCGGGAAGGCGCCATACTGGACTTGGTGTTGGGGAATGAGCCTGGCCAGGTGGTTGATGTTTCAGTGGGGGACTACTTTGAGAATAGTGATCACAATTCCGTAAGTTTTAGAATACTCATGGACAAAGACGAGAGTGGTCCTAAAGGAAGAGTGCTAAATTGGGGGAAGGCCAACTGTATCAAAATTCGGCAGGAGCTGGGGAATGTAGATTGGGAGCAGCTGTTTAAAGGTAAATCCACATTTGATATGTGAGAGGCTTTTAAAGAGAGGTTGATTAGCGTGCAGGAGAGACATGTTCCTGTGAAAATGAGGGGTAGAAATGGCAAGATTAGGGAACCATGGATGACAGGTGAAATTGTGAAACTAGCTAAGAGGAAAAAGGAAGCATACATAAGGTCTAGGCGGCTGAAGAAAGACGAAGCTTTGAAAGAATATAGGGATTGTAGGCGCAATCTGAAATGAAGAATTAAGAGGGCTAAAAGGGGTCATGGAATATCTTTAGCAAACAGGGTTAAGGAAAATCCCAAAGCCTTTTATTCATATATAAGGAGCAAGAGGGTAACTAGAGAAAGGATTGGCCCGCTCAAGGACAAAGGAGGAAAGTTCTGCGTGGAGTCAGAGAAAATGGGTGAGATTATAAATGAGTACTTTGCATCGGTATTCACCGAGGAGAGGGACATGACGGATGTTGAGGTTAGGGCCAGATGTTTGATTACTCTAGGTCAAGTCGGCATAAGGAGGGAGGAAGTGTTGGGTATTCTAAAAGGCATTAAGGTGGACAAGTCCCCAGGTCCGGATGGGATCTATCCCAGGTTACTGAGGGAAGCGAGAGAGGAAATAGTTGGGGCCTTAACAGATATCTTTGCAACATCCTTAAACACGGGTGAGGTCCCGGAGGACTGGAGAATTGCTAATGTTGTCCCCTTGTTTAAGAAGGGTAGCAGGGATAATCCAGGTAATTATAGACCGGTGAGCCTGACGTAAGTGGTAGGGAAGCTGCTGGAGAAGATACTGAGGGATAGGATCTATTCCCATCTGGAAGAAAATGGGCTTATCAGTGATAGGCAACATGGTTTTGTGCAGGGAAGGTCATGTCTTACCAACTTAATAGAATTCTTTGAGGAAGTGACACAGTCGATTGATGAGGGAAGGGCTGTAGATGTCGTATACATGGACTTCAGTAAGGCGTTTGATAAGGTTCCCCATGGTAGGCTGATGGAGAAAGTGAAGGCGCATGGGGTCCAAGGTGTACTCGCTAGATGGATAAAGAACTGGCTGGGCAACAGGAGACAGAGGGGAGCAGTGGAAGGGAGTGTCTCAAAATAGAGACGTGTGACCAGTGGTGTTCCACAGGGATCCGTGCTGGGACCACTGTTGTTTGTGATATACATAAATGATTTGGAGGAAAGTATAGGTGGTCTGATTAGCAAGTTTGCAGCCGACACTAAGATTGGTGGAGTAGCAGATAGTGAAGGGGACTGTCAGAGAATACAGCAGAATATAGATAGACTGGAGAGTTGGGCAGAGAAATGGCAGATGGAGTTCAATCAGGGCAAATGCGAGGTGATGCATTTTGGAAGATCCAATTCAAGAGTGAACTATGCAGTAAATGGAAAAGTCCTGGGGAAAATTGATGTACAGAGAGATTTGGGTGTTCAGGTCCATTGTTCCCTGAAGGTGGCAACGCAGGTCAATAGAGTGGTCAAGAAGGCATACGGCATGCTTTCCTTCATCGGACGGGGTATTGAGTACAAGAGTTGGCAGGTCATGTTACAGTTGTATGGGACTTTGGTTCGGCCACATTTGGAATACTGCGTGCAGTTCTGGTCGCCACATTACCAAAAGGATGTGGATGCTTTGGAGAGGGTGCAGTGGAGGTTCACCAGGATGTTGCCTGGTATGGAGGGCGCTAGCTATGAAGAGAGGTTGAGTAGATTAGGATTATTTTCATTAGAAAGACGGAGGTTGAGGGGGGACCTGATTGAGGTGTACAAAATCATGAGAAGTATAGACAGGGTGGATAGCAAGAAGCTTTTTCCCAGAGTGGGGGATTCAATTACAATGGGACACGAGTTCAAAGTGAAAGGGGAAAAGCTTTGGGGGGATATGCGTGGAAAGTTCTTTACGCAGAGGGTGGTGGGTGCATGGAACGCATTGCCAGCGGAGGTGGTAGACGCGGGCACGATAGCGTCTTTCAAGATGTATCTAGACAGATACATGAATGGGCAGGAAGTAAAGAGATACAGACCCTTAGAAAATAGGCGACATGTTTAGATAGAGGATTTGGATCAGCGTAGGCTTGGAGGGCCGAAGGGCCTGTTCCTGTGTTGTAATTTTCTTTGTTCTTTGTTCTTTGCCTCTCCCTATTCCTTCTGCCAACATACATCACATCACACTTGTCACTATTAAATTCCATCTGCCACCTGTCTGCCCATTCTGCTAGCCTATCACTGTCCTGTTGCAGGCAGTTCATATCATCCTCACTGTTTGCCACTCCTCCAAGTTTGGTGACATCGGCATATTTTGAGATTCTACTCTGTATTCCAAGATCCAAGTCACTTACCTTGAGCAAAAAAAGCAGTGGTTCTAGCACTGACCCTTGGGGAACACCACTGTCGACTATCCTCCAGTCTGACAAAGAACCATTTAATAAGACTCGCTGTTTTCTGTCCTTAAACCAATTTTCTATCCAATTGGACACTGACCCTCCTATACCACGAACCTCAATTTTGTTAACCGCCCTTTTATGTGGTACCTTGTCAAACGCTTCCTTAAAATCCATATAAACAACATCCACTGCATTCCCTTCATCAACCTGCTCTGTTAGTTCATCAAAAAATGCAGTGAGATTAGTCAAGCATGTACTCCCATTTATAAATCCATGCTCACTCTCCTTAATTAACTCAAACCTCTCCAAGTGACTGTTGATTTTTTACCCTGATTATTCTTTCTAAAACCTTACCCACCACTGCTGTTAATCTAACTAGCCTGTAGTTACCCAGACTGTCCTTACACCCTTTCTTGAATGAGGGCATCGCATTTGCCACTGTTTAATCCTCTGGCACCTCCCCGTATCCAGGGAAGATTGGAAGATTATAGCAAGCCCTTCCGTTATCTGCATCCGCATTTCCTTTCGCAACCTGGGATGTAAGCCATCCGGACCAGATGATTTATCTACCCTAAGCACAGCCAGCCTTTTTAGTACCTCCCTCTCCTAATTTGTACTCTCTCCATTGCCTCCACTCTCTTCACTTCTGCTGATATTTTGTCAAATTCCACTTCCAAGGTGATCACTGATACAAAGTACTCATTAAGTAGATTAACATTGCCCTGCACCTCTAAGCTTATATTATCCTTTTTGTCTCTAATGGGCCCTACTCAACCTCTTACTACCCACTTATCATTTACATGCTGATCGAAGATTTTTGGGTTTCCTTTCATGTTGACTGCCAGTCTATTCTCATAGAAATAGAGAATAAGCTAAATATAGAAGATATAAGTATTTCCCATCCTTGATGAGGTGGAATTTTTTATGTTGTGGGTGGTAATGTCTTGGCCCACGAGTGTGGTGGAAGCAGAGACAATCAATGATTTGAAAAGGAAATTGGATGGATACTAGAAGGAAATAAACTTGCAGGAGGAAAGGGATCGAGCTGGTGAGTGGAACTGACTCTATTGCTCCGGGGAGAGCCAGCATGGACGTGATAGGCCAAACAACCACCTTCTGTGCTGTAAATGACTCTGTGTTGTTTCTCAAATTCAATCCACTGGTGCTTGGTAAATAATTTCAAAGTAAATTGTGCAACTGGAAAATCAGAACCAAGGCAAGGGACGCATAAGGAAGCAAAGTTGCTGAAACCCGGGATTGAATCAGGGACCTTTAGATCTTCAGTCTAACGCTCTCCCAACTGAGCTGTTTTACATTATTCTACATTAACAGCACCTTGCTGTTCTTGTTTTGGAAGAAAATACATACATTCAAGTTTTCCAAAAAATTAAAGAACACAACATGTGAGTAATATTCCCCATTGCTTTCTCAGTACTGATGGATTGTGAAGCGGGAGACAGCCAGAAGTGCCACTGAGCCGCACAGACCCCGAGCTGAGAATGAAATGAGATAAAATTCAATCTTTCATAGTGAGATGCTGCTGAGAGGTAAGAGTCCTGAATCAAAGCGAGACTTGCTCATTTTCAAACACTCCGTGTACACTCTGTTCATGAAGCCTTAAAAAAGGGAAAAACAGAATGGCACTCAAACTCACAACCCTGCCATTAAAAGTCTCATGTTCGACTGACAGAACTGTCACTTCTACTCGGTCTCTTATTGGATGGATGCAACTCCAACGCAGGGGTGGCATTCAAATCCTCCCATGGGTCCACATGTCAGACTGAGTTCCATGTTGTAGACTCAAGCAAAGGAAATCTGCTCAGTTCCAGAACTATCAGCGAATTGAAGCTGATTACGATCAACATCATCAGAGGTCAGAACTACCTGGTGAAAGAAGACACCCTGAAGAAGGATCCACAATTATTCAAAGGCATCGACAAAGTGAAAAACAAGAAAAACAAGAAAATCAATAAGCAAGATGCTGGAGAGAGTTAAGAATCACAGAATCATAGAAAGTGTAGCGCACAGAAAGAGGCCACTAGGCCCATCATGTCTGTGGCGGCTGAAAAACGATCCACCTGTTCTAATCCCACCTTCCAGCATTTGGTCCGTAGCCCTGCAGATTACGGCACTTGAGGTGATTATCCAGACTCCTTTTGGATGAGTTGAGGGTTTCTGTCTCAACCACCCTTTCAGGCAGTGAGTTCCACACCCACACCATCCTCTGGGTGAAAAGGTTTTTCCTCGTCTCCCCTCTAATTTTTCTACCAATCACTTTAAATCTATGCCTCCTCGTCACTGACCTCTCTGCTAAGGTGAATAGACCTTGCACTTCCACTCTATTTAGACCGCTCAAAATTTTGTACATTTCAATCAGATCTCCTCTCAGTCTTCTCTGTTCCAAGGAGAACAGCCCCAGCCTATCCAGTCTTTCCTCATAGCTGTATTTTTCCAGTCCTGGCAACATCCTTGTAAATCTCCTCTGTACCTTCTCTAGTGCAATTGCATCCTTTCTGTAATGAGGTGTCCAGAACTGCACACAGAACTCAAGTTGTAGCCTAACCAATGAGTTATACAGTTGCAGCATAAACTCGCTGCTCCTGTATTCTATATCTTGGCTAACAAAGGAAAGGATTCCATCTGCCTTCTTAACCACCTTATCGACCTGTCCTGCCATATTCAGGGATCTGTGGACATTCAATCCAAGGTCTCTCACTTCCTCTATACTTCTCAGTATCGTGTATTCTGTTGCCTTGTTTGACCTCCCCAAATGCATCACCTCACACTTCTCCAGGTTGAATTCCATTTGCCACTTTTCTGCCCACCTGACCAAACCATCAATATCTTCCTGCAGCCGACAGCTATCCTCCTCATTATCTACCTCATGGCCAATCTTTGTGTCGTCTGCAAAGGTCTTGATCATGCCCCCTACATTGACTTCCAAATCGCTAATATGTACCACAAAAATCAGGGGACCTGGTACTGAGCCCTGCAGAACACCACTGGAAACAGCCCTCCAGTCGCTAAAACACCCGTCAACAATTACCCTTTGTTTCCTGCCACTGAGCTAATTTTGTATCCACCTTACTGCATTTCCCTGGATCCCATGGGTTTTTATTTTTTTAACCAGTCTGCCATGTGGGACCTTGCCAAATGCCTTGCTAACATCCATGTAGGACACGTCAGCTGCACTACCCTCATTTATCTTCCTTGTTACTTCTTCAAAAAATTCCATCAAGTTGGTCAAACAAGATCTTCGCTTAAAAATCCATGCTGACTATCCTTGATTAACCTGTGCTTTTCGAACTGACAGTTTATTCTGTCTCTCAGAATAGGTTCCAGTTATTGGGCCATGACTGAGGTTAGTCAGACTGGCCTGTAATTACTCGGTCTTTCCTTCGCTCCCTTTTTCAACAGAGGTTCAACCTCTTTTGTAGCAGACTATTGTAAATTTCACAATTCGCATGGGAAAAAGTATTAAATACTTCACTTACAAGTTCTAATGTTACTGGCGAAATGAGGGCTTATGTATGATTTGAACCCAGGACCTCACACAAATACGCAGCAGGAATTCTGCTCCTTTACCAAAAAGCCATCTCCTTTATCGAGATGTAAATATGTAATATTGGAAGAGTGGAGGACTTGGGACCAGGACAGTGACTTTGACTTTTCTGCCTGTCTTCCAAATTCTGCAAGGTTCCATACAGACAATTAATGAATTGTCAGGGTGTTACTTTATTCCATTCTTCTTCTTCTTCTTCTTCTTAGGCAGTCCCTCGAGAACGAGAATGATTTTCTTCCACTTCAGGGTTCTGGGTCCTGTGACTAGATGTCTACTTAAATCGCAGAGGAATTAAACACTTTTCAATTTGTCTCACGACATAAATAGCAACATTTGCAGATATTTCACAGCTGTATGATTGGATGCTGCTAACGTTGTTACACTCAGTACACATGGTACCTTAATGTTGCAATAAATATTATAATATCTATTCAGGTAACTGTCATCCCACAGCTGCACAATTTCACTGGTTCAACATTCTCATCAAATACTAAAGCATTCCACAAAGCAAGCCTCACAAATTCAACACCAGTTTCTCTTTTGGAGTCTCTCTGGTGTAATCTGATCTCTGATAGATTACTGGTGATCATCCTCCACATGAGCAGTCGTCCTAATCCCATGTACCTGTCCTGTTCCCACCTCCCTTTCCTGTATCCACCACAGAATTCCATACTGCTGATATATGCTGGTAAACACTTTCCTTGTTGTATGAAACTGTGATTACAGTGGAAATCCGCAAGAGAGGAAGCTATTGTTGGCACCTTTAACTCTGCAGCCAGTGACCAGAAGAATTCTCACTCCTGAACGAGGACTGTTTCAATTTCCTTTTGGAAGATCACATCATCACATGAAGGAAGTGAAGTGTTTTTGTATCACAGTGACCACAGAGGAGTTTGAAAACAAACTATTAAATTATGAATTCATATTTTATTTTGAATGCTACATTGGAGGTTAATTTCACAGACAGTCCTGCAGTTTATGATTTGTGTGAAATCAGTGAGATTGTGAGTTGGGTCGACCCCTCCCTATCAGAGTCACCAGGACAAAGGGAGTGTTTAGTCATCGACATCTTGCTCAGTTCAGCATTTTGGTGGCTGGCTCTTGAACTCACACCGTCTCCTGACAGTGACAGGAGTAAACAAGTCATCGCTGAGGATTTCAAGTGCTATTTAAAGATTAATCACCTTTTACTGTTCACTTACTGCTGGAGGTTTGAAGAGGACATTTGAAACACGTTGGGAGACTTTATGGGAAACTTTGTCAAGACTTCACCAACACTGTCAGCATTTACTCGGGAAATACTCTGAGGATTTCACCTATAAAGAGTAAGTGCTGTGTTACTCCACCTTATTGGAAACTTTATAGAAGTCAGCAGGAGAAAGGGAGCGTTTGGTCATTGACATCTTGCTCGGTCTGCGGGAGGAATGGGAGGAGGACACGAGGCCAGGCTGAGCAGCACCAGCCGCGGCAGGAGAGAAGGACAGGAGAGACAGGAGAGGGAGGTGGACTCCTTCTCCTCTGTAAGTACAGGACATTCCTCCTCCTTTGGACCTCCTCCATCAAGACCTCCAGTACTGTATCTGTGAACCTGTGCCTTCGTTCCCTCAGTCCCTGAGTGATCCTGAAACCTGCTGCTGTGTGTCAGACAGCACACTTCACACCTTCAGTGGAAATGTGTTTGTGGAACCCACTAAAACTGCACCAAGAACATTGCTTCGAATCAGCACTCGAGTGATGAACTGCAGCTTTCTGTTTTCATTCCTCCAGGCAATTTCAAATTATGGTCATCAGAATGTTGTGTGAAAACCAGATTTCAAACAGGCGAGTCTTATTATCACAGCACCCGTATCCCAAAATCACCAGCTGGAATTTCCTTCTGAAAACCACCCACTTCTGGGAGCTGGTCTGGCAAGTGAAGTGGGACACGGCCCCTCAGCAAAACTCCACACCAGAAGTGACCACTGGGATTTCTGCCATGATTTCCCTCTCTGAGCCTCTGTAACTCTGATCATTTTGTGACAGTGCACCCACCAGAATCAAATGACTGGGGCGACGGGGGAGAAATGGCTAAATGTGAACACACAGTGGGCTAATTCTGGATCAGGGATTTACCAGGAGTTATGGCAATGATGATGAAACTGCAGTTTCTGAGCAGTCAAGGCTACGTTGTCAGAATGCCAGCTATGGAAGCAGTAACTGTTGTCACTGTAGAAGTGACCAGAGCTCTTCTACCCTCCTCCTAATGTCTGGTTGGCAGCTACATTGATCTCCCGGACGGCCAGTGCCCAGGGTCTTCCTCACTTCATGTGTTGCCTCCCTCATTGTGTTGTCGGTGTGAGTTCTGGACTCCTCCAATTGTCCCATCATCTGCACCAGGAGAGAAGAGACTGTCTCCACAGCCTGTGTGTGAGACCAATGCTCATCAATCATTGATCTTTACCAGCCGAGGCCTCGGAGATCTTGCTCTTGGAATCCTCAGCTGAGACCTCCTGCTTCTGTCACCCCCGGGGGAGAGAGATTTCTCCTCAATGTTATCCACAGTTCCTCCTGCTCACTGCTGCTCTGTGTCAGGAATACTGCCTCCCTGAATGGGTTTGAAGATTCACCAATAGTTACAATAACACAACAGAATATTTATTTAATTACAATCCATACATTTACAAATGTGTAGGTCATGTTGAAAGAATGATCAGTTTGTTGTTCTGAAGAGGAGGAGGTGGAGGAGGATCGAGGTCTGTGTCTTTAGGTTTCATTCTGGTGGGGGACAGCAGCAGTTCATTACACAACTCGTCCACCAGGTAACCCACCGGGCGGGTCAGACACGTTCCAGCTGCTGCAGGAGTAAAGTTGAAAAGGTCACTGCGTGTTCTCGGAGCTGCTCCTGCTCATTATTGAAGAATAACTCACAATCCATGGTATAGGAATTGATCTTTCTCTGATCAATGGTTTTGTTTCTGAGAGTGAATCACAGCAGAGAGAATTCACAGCTCAATTTCAAACATCTATAAGTAGGGATTTGTGTGTCAATAGTGTGGAGACACTAAAGATCCCTTTGAATCAGACAATTATAGAGACGGAGCTGAATACATGGAAAGAAATGGAGGATGGGAACAGATGATGAACCTCTGCAAATTCAACAAGGGGGTTGTTCTGCTGCCAGAGCAATGGTGGAATATGTTGGTCCCAGTCTGCCTGGTATTGTGGAGCAGCTGGCTTCTCACATCCTTAAGATCCAACACTGTCAGGCAGTCACTGTGACTGTCTTCCTTGGAGAACTGATAAAAGCTCCACAGGTTTCGAAGCATCTTAAACTAACTGCTGTGATAGGTATCTGAGGAAGTCCATGTAACTCCCATTGGGCTCCTCTAGATATCTATGAGGAAGCCTCGGCAGATCCAGTAAGTGGCAAGATCATCCACAGTGTTGACCTACAAGATCTGATGATCTCCTCACTCTTTCCATCCAAGTGCAACAATAAGTGAACGAGTTTGGAATGGACCTGTTGGTAGAAGAAAGATCTTCACCCTCAGATTCCACTTGGTCAAGTTTCCCAACACATTGGAACATTTCCACCAGTACTTTCTCACACCTTCCCTCAAAGAGTGACTGAATTCTGCTGAGAATTGTATCGACAAAGGGTGGATTAGTGTTTGCTCTCAACTGAATCATGTTCTTCGACAGGTATGACAGCACCTCAAGCGTTAGCATCTCTTTGTTCTGCTTATTCCTCAACAGGATAATGATTGAGTCCAGCACCCTCCAAAACCATCCAGCATCTCCAAAGGCCATGTTCTCCAGGCCCCTGACACACTGCAATGAGAGAAGCAAACAGCAAATACCTCAACAATCTGCTCACTAGAGTGATTGTGAGTGGTTGCGAAGAGGATGGAAGGACAGCAAGTGACAATATTAGCTTGCCCAGCGGAGACAGAAATTGATGAAACCTGGTGGTGTTTGGAGGATCCCCCAGCTCCAAAACTTGAACAGAGACAGGGAATGAGGCCACCGTTCCCTTTCTCACCCCCTTTATCATCTCCGACTTCGGAGCACCAAACCTACATGGTTCAAGTGGTGACTGATGTAACTGCAGCAGCCCCGACAGTGTCTCTCGTTGAAATTAGCTAACTCAGCCAAGAGTGGGAATCAAACCTGAGATCCTCTGGTTCATATGGTTGAATGTCAGGTGAACGGCAGTACCTTTACGAGACCATTGGGGAACTCGAGAAACTGCGTTTCTAAATTAAAAAGTGCAATTTGTTTCCAGCAGCTTAAAAAACACAGATTTAGTATATTTTCACAATTCCCTGTCTGGTTTTTACACAAATGCACTGAGTTCCCATTGAGCCTTGAGGATAGAGTGTAATTAGTCTACAAAAGCAGACAGGTCAAATGGCTCCTGATTGGGACAATCCTATTAATGTCATTTGAGAATTATAATAACTTAAATCTCTGGGAAGGAGAGGAACTTATTACACTGGGTTTTAAAAAATCTACAATATATGTGATTATGTTTGTAAACGGTTTCAAAGCAGCTGTTTACAGAAGTTAAAGGAACTCGGTTATGAATTATAGTCATCTTTTTGATGAGGCATTATTAGAGGTCATGCAAGATTAACGCTGGTGTTTTGTAGAACCACGGTTTCTCTGGCCTCAAAATTCCTCGCGTTCTACCACAATGTTGCTCATCAACACACTTAGCCTTCAGATCCTTAACTATTTACAACCATCTCCCACCCCCCAAAAAATTATATTCCCTGTGCTTGAATGGATCAGATTGTCAGACGGCTCTAATCTTGATTACCTCATGTTTTTTCATGCTTGTAGAGAAAGGGAACACATTTACAAAAGGTCAGGGATGAGTTTTGTTTGACCTGTGGGTTCTGGATTTCTTTGGTAAGTTGTATGGTCTGTTTAGTAGTGCAGTCTTCGGAAGGCAAGCCTGCTTTTGCTGCAGAGCCTCTGCTGGAAGCACAGCAGCTCAGTGAAGTGCTTGAAGACTCAATATCATCTGTCAAGCTGCTGTCTTCTAGATCTGGGGAGTAAAAAACACAATCACATGAATAAAAAGTTACTGTGCTGCGAATGTTTCAGGTTATTGAAGTGTTGTGACTCAGTCTGGGTTCAACAAACTCCATAAGAGAAACAAGCAGTTTGCAAGAACCAGTTTCTCAATTGTATAAAAACCGTCATTCTTCAACTCAACCGAAAGCGAAACAAATGTTACATTCTGTAGAAAAAAAATATTCCCTTATTGCTCGGGCTGTCAACACAGGCCAAACCCATGCATACGAGGGAGTCAGTGTGACTGCATGGTGTCACAAGTGTTTCCACCCGGACCATTGAGGCCAGACTCCTTTTCTTAAAGATGGTCTTTTTGCATCTTCCCCATGCCCTGCACCATAATTCACTCCTCGCCAAGTGCACAAGTGACCTTACACACTACAAATTAGCAGCACTAGAACAGAACCGTGTGGGGCACTGCTACCCACTTCCATCCCCTCGGAGAAACTGCCCTTAACTCCTACTCTCCCCTCCCTCAGAACCAGTTTTTAATCCCATTTCATCCCATTCCCCTAATTCCAAAAGTGTTAATCTTCTCCAATGGTCTCCTCTCTACTAACTTTTCCAAGGCATTCCGAATGTCCCTGTACACACGGCCACCATTATCTGTCACTTCAAAATAACTCTATTGGGTTTTGTCGAGCACGATTTTCCTTTATGAAACCAGTGTTTTTGCTTCTAATAATTTTCTCATTTGGATATTTAGTAATTTTATCTTTAAAGATTCTAAACATTGACCTAGAAAATAAGAAATAGGAGCGGGTGTAGATTGTACGGCCCCTCGAGCCTCTCCACCATCCAATAAGATCATGGTTTATCTTCTACCTCAATCCATTTCCCACCCTATCCCCATTTCCCTTGTTTCCATTCATGTCCAACACTCTACCAATCTCAGTCTTGAACATACTCACTCAACTAACATAGATGTTAAATTAACTGGGCTGCAATTATTCGGCTTAGTTCTGTCACCCTTTTTGAAGATGGATATTACATTACCTCTGAATGAACATAATAAAAGTGTCAGTGCAAAGTTGAAACCACTTCACACTGATCGAAAATGCAGTCTAAATACACCCAAAATGCAAGAGGGAACTTCAGGATTTTGACCACAAAGACTTAATAATGGATCCAGTTGATGTGAGGATTAGTGAAATAGATTCAGAAACACATTTGTGAATAAGATCTTGGGTTTTACAAAGAGGTGATGTAAAATACATACAGGTTTTCCAAATCTATTTTGAAGATCTGTTAGCTGTACCTTGAGCTCGCAGTTCTGTGTCCTCACCATGCTTATCATAACCTTGTCACTGCATGAGAGGGAGTCTCATGTAGGTGAGTTACCTCTTTTCCATTGGTTGTTTTGCCCATGCGAGACACTTCACTCAGACTACGAAGCAAACAGATAACCTATCCCCAGACATATAGCAATTCAGCCTTACAGGTTATAAACCTTGGGATTCTGAGGAATGCCATCTGGCCTATTCAAGCTCATTGATGCAGAAAGAACTGCATCCCTCACTCCCACACTCTCCAACTGTTTCTTCAGTGTTGACAAGCTTTTTTATCTTCACTGCCCTATCTGGAAGTCTTTTCCACACGGCGATCACTATTTGTGTACGGAACTTCCTGACATCAGTCCTAATTTTGCTTTCTACCAGTTGAACCTGTGTGTCTTAGTTTGCTAAAATAACTGGCACTAGCTTTCATGTCCTAGGCTGACACTCCAATTTCACTTTCACTGAGGAGCCTCCTAGTCTGTAGATGGAGAATATTACTGCTGGGCACTTACGGGTTCAAACCCACATCATGTTGTTTTGTTGCAGCATGAACTGTTGCATTATATATAACTTTACAAACAGCATTTCAATTATTTTATCCAATCATTGTTTTTCTCCTCCTCTGGTTGTTGAGTCCTCACTGGGATTATGATCCATGGGTTTGGTCAGCCTTCTAGAACATTCTTCATGTGTGAGCTGAGAGAGCCATTGTTGACAGGCTGCTTGGAGCACATCACAAGTTGAGCTTAATCTCTCCCTTGCCTCAGGTCCATCCCTGTGTAATTGACATCAAGTCACTGAATTGCTATTAGGAGGAGGAATCCTGGCTACGTTTTCCCATTCTTAAACTAAGGACACTGAGACGAAATGTGCTACGTCAGCTCAGCACAAATCTGGGCAAATCTACCTTGGGGTTTCCGAGTTTCCATCATTCCATTGCCACGCCACATACACCCATTAAACCTTTAGGGGAGGTGGAACAACAAACAGCGGCAAAGAATTTTGATCCCGTTTCTCCAGTTGAATGTGTCCAGTGCATTTCTTTCTTTGTTTTAAAGAACATTTTTTCCTCAAGCCCCAAGAGAGTGGGAAAAGGAACTGGATTGTTATCTCACAACATACTGTGCAGTTCAGTTCAGTCAAAACTCTGAATGGATGTGTTCTTTGAGATTTATGTCTTCTGGGAAATCCATTCCTCCTCCCCCTGCCCTAAATGAAGAGGGAGCCCCTCTTATCTGTGCAGTTCAGTTCAGTCAAAACTCTGAATGGATGTGTTCTTTGAGATTTATGTCTTCTGGAAAATCCATTCCTCCTCCCCCTGCCCTAAATGAAGAGGGAGCCCCTCTTATCTGTGCAGGGATAGGCACTGACATGTTGATGTTGCACCATGGACATTTGACAAAATTATTAACTCAGCCATGGACATGGGGGCAATTAATCTGTATATAAATTGTATAGCCAATCTGATGCCTTCAAAACACAGTCTGATTTAAAACATATTTTCTCCCTATAAATAATGCAGCATACAAACATCAATGGAGAGCAGCAAAATGCATTAGCTAGCAAGCAAGCAATATAGTATGTAATGCCAATGCGAATTACTTTCATTGATAGAATAAAGCTAGCTACACCATGTCACGGGGCAGTAGATGGACCTTATCGATGACTTCTGTGGATTCACACTGTGTCAGGACTGCAAATTCATTCAATAAACCAAGAAACCCAAGGAGATTATTGTTATTGTGGTTATTGAGGTGAGGCAATAGAAAAATCAGCAGGAAAATGGACCATTTCTCATACTACTGATGTTCCTGTGTTCTTGTGTCTGGACAGAGTAGATAGGGAGAAACTGTTCCCATTGCTGGAAGGATCTACAACCAGAGGACACCAATTTAAGATAATTGGCTAAAGAATCAATGGCAACATGAGGAAAAACTATTTTAAGCAGCGAGTGGTTAGGATCTGGAATGCACTGCCTGAGAGTGCGGCGGAGGCAGGTTCAATCGAGGCCTTCAAAAGAGAATTGGATAATTATCTGAGGAGAAAAACTTGCAGGGCAATGGAGAAAAGGCAGGGGAGTGGGACTGGGTGAGTTGCTGTTGCAGAGAGCTAGCATTGACACGATAGGCTGAATGGCCTCCTTCTGTGCTGTAACCAGTCACTGATTCTATGAGTTTATCACCTTAAAGCCCTGTTACATTTGCTCTTCCTTTCATCCATGTTAAACTCGAACATTTTTGATTTCTTGTGTTAAATACTGCTTACATGCTTATTTGCACAAATCTATTATTTATTCAGGTTGAACTGTCTTATTCAAAAAAAATTATCTGTTTATTTATTTCTGTTTTATTTATTAATAACACCTAAGTACATTTATACACAAAGATACACACAAATATATTCCAAAACCACACACACAGACATACACATTTATTCATAATGAGCCCATTGATGCATCCCCAGCTACATAGAACATAGAAAAATACAGCACAGAACAGGCCCTTCGGCCCACGATGTTGTGCCGATCCTTTGTCCTCTGTCAAGGACAATTTAATCTATACCCCATCATTCTCCTTTATCCATATACCTATCTAAAAGCCGTTTGAAAGTCCCTAAAGTTTCTGACTCAACAACTTCCCCAGGCAAGGCATTCCATGCCCCGACCACTCTCTGGGTAAAGAACCTTCCCCTGACATCCCCCTTATATCTCCCACCCTTCACCTTAAATTTATGACCCCTTGTAACGCTTTGCTCCACCCGGGGAAAAAGTTTCTGACTGTCTACCCTATCTATTCCCCTGATCATCTTATAAACCTCTATCATGTCACCCCTCATCCTTCTCCGTTCTAATGAGAAGAGGCCTAGAATGTTCAGCCTTTCCTCGTAAGACTTATTCTCCATTCCAGGCAACATCCTGGTAAATCTCCTCTGCACCCTCTCCAAGGCTTCCACATCCTTCCTAAAATGAGGCGACCAGAACTGCACACAGTACTCCAAATGAGGCCTTACCAAGGTCCTGTACAGCTGCATCATCACCTCACGGCTCTTAAATTCAATCCCTCTGCTAATGAACGCTAACACCCCATATGCCTTCTTCACAGCCCTATCCACTTGAGTTGCAACTTTCAACGATCTATGCACATAGACCCCAAGGTCTCTCTGCTCCTCCACATGCCCAAGAACCCTACCGTTAACCCAGTATTTTGCATTCGTGTTTGTCCTTCCAAAATGGACGACCTCACACTTTTCAGGGTTAAACTCCATCTGCCACTTTTCAGCCCAGCACTGCAACCTATCCAAGTCCCTTTGCAGACGACAATAGCCCTCCTCGGTATCCACAACTCCACCAACCTTTGTATCATCTGCAAATTTACTGACCCACCCTTCGACTTCCTCATCCAAGTCGTTAATAAAAATCACAAACAGGAGAGGACCCAGAACTGATCCCTGTGGCACGCCACTGGTAACTGGGCTCCAGGCTGAGTATTTACCATCTAAGACCACTCTCTGCCTTCTATCAGTTAGCCAATTCTTAATCCAACTGGCCACATTCCCCACTATCCCATGCCTCCTGACTTTCTCCATAAGTCTACCATGGGGGACCTTATCAAATGCCTTACTAAAATCCATGTACACCACATCCACTAGTTTACCCTCATCCACTTGCTTGGTCACCTGCTCAAAGAATTCAATCAGGCTTGTGAGGCAAGACCTACCCCTCACAAAACCGTGCTGACTGTCCCGAATCAAGCAGTGTCTTTCCAGATGCTCAGAAATCCTATCCCTCAGCACCTTTTCCATCAACTTGCCTACCACCGAAGTAAGACTAACTGGCCTGTAATTCCCAGGGTTGTTCCTATTCCCTTTCTTGAACAGGGGCACAACATTTGCCACCCTCCAATCACCTGGTACCACCCCCGTCAACAGAGAAGATGAAAAGATCATTGCCAGCGGCTCTGCAATTTCATCCCTTGCTTCCCATAACATCCTTGGATATACCCCGTCAGGCCCGGGAGACTTGTCTATCTTCAAGTTATTCAAAAACCCCAACACATCTTCCCTCCTAACGAGCACTTCCTCGAGCTTACCAGTCTGTTTCACACCTTCCTCTTCAGTAATACACCCCTTCTCATTCGTAAATACCGAAGAGAAGTACTCATTCAAAACCTCACTTATCTCTTCCGGCTCAACACACAGTCTCCCGCTATTGTCCTTGACCGGACCTACGGTCCCCCTAGTCATCCTCATATTTCTGACATACGCGTAAAAGGCCTTGGGGTTTTCTTTTATCCTACCCGCCAAGCATTTTTCATGCCCTCTCTTAGCTCTCCTAATCCCTTTCTTCAGATCCTTCCTGGCCATCTTGTATCCCTCCAGAGCTATGCCTGTGCCCTTTTTCCTCAACCTTATATACGCATCCTTCTTCTTCCTAACAAGACTCTCAACCTCTCTTGTCAACCACGGTTCCCTCACATGACCATCCCTTCCCTGTCTGACAGGGACATGCTTATCTGGCCCCTACTATCTGCTCCTTGAAAAAGTTCCACATTTCGACCGTGCCCTTCCCTGCCAGCATATGCTCCCAACTTATGCTCCTCAGTTCCTGCCTGAGAGCATCATATCTACCCTTCCCCCAATTGTAAACCTTGCCCTGTTGCACATACCTATCCCTCTCCATTACCACAGTGAATGCTACAGAATTGTGATCACTATCTCCAAAGTGCTCGCCCACCAACAGCTCTATCACTTGCCCTGGTTCATTACCTAGTACCAAATCCAATATTGCCTCCCCTCTGGTCGGGCAGTCTACATACTGAGTCAGAAAAGCTTCCTGGACATACTGCACAAACACTACCCCATCCAAACTATTCGATCTAAAGAGTTGCCAATCAATATTTGGGAAGTTGAAATCCCCCATAATTACTACCCTGTGACTTCTGCTCCTTTCCAAAATCTGTTTCCCAATCTGCTCTTCCACCTCCTTGCTGCTATTGGGGGGCCGATAGAAAACTCCCATCAAGGTGACTGCTCCTTTCCTGTTCCTGACCTCAACCCACAGTGCCTCAGTCGGCAGATCCTCCTCGAAAATTCTTTCAGCAGTTGTTACACTATTTCTAACTAACAATGCCACCCCCCACCTCTTTTACCACCATTCCTAATCTTATGAAAACATCTATAACCAGGTACCTCCAAGAACCATTCCTCCCCCTCACCTATCCACGTTTCAGTGATGGCCACAACATCGTAGTCCCAAGTGCCCATCCACGCCTTCAATTCACTCACCTTATTCCTGATGCTTCTTGCGTTGAAGTATACGCACTTTAACCCTTCTCCGTGCCCATCTGTCCTCTGCGACAGTGCTACCTTCCCCAATACCTCACTACACTCTTTGTCTTTCTGAGTGGACCCACTGGTCCCTGGACTACAAGTCCGGTTCCCATCCCCCTCCCAAACTAGGAGGTTCCCCTCACCTCGAACATACTGCAGGAGGAGCACTGCACTCCCCTGGCTGCCATTTCTTTTACTCAATTACCCCTTAATTAAGTACAAATATAGATATTAACAAAAACAGTGAAATAGCTTACCTGTTCAGTCCTTTTTGGCTAGAGGAGGAGGGTAAAAAGGGTCTTATTATTAGGTTAGAGGAGTAGGATGGGTGGGAGACACTACATGTGTAGTGTCTCGGGTTAACTCTGCTCCGCACCTTTAAAGAAAGAAAATACCTACCCAGGAGTCCTTGCTGCCGTCCAGCTTCCGGTTCCTCCCGCGCCAAAAGTAACTTGAACACAAGGAAAACAGTAAGTACAACTTTTAAAACAACTTTTAAAACACAGCTCCTGTTGCCTTCACTTACCCACCGAAGAGTCGCTACCTTCTCCTGCTTCTCCGCCGGGAAATACTGTATACAGTAAAATAGTGGTTAGATTTACTGCATTAGTAATCCAGAGGCCTGGACTAATAATCTGGTGACAGTGATTTCAAATCCCAGCAATAATCTGATGACAGTGATTTCAAATCCCATCGCTAATCTGGTGACAGTGATTTCAAATCCCAGCAATAATCTGCTGACAGTGATTTCAAATCCCATCAGTAATCTGGTGACAGTGATTTCAAATCCCATCAGTAATCTGGTGACAGCGATTTCAAATCCCAGCAATAATCTGGTGACAGTGATTTCAAATCGCATCAGTAATCTGGTGACAGTGATTTCAAATCCCAGCAATAATCTGGTGACAGTGATTTCAAATCCCATCAGTAATCTGGTGACAGTGATTTCATGTCCCAGCAATAACCTGGTGACAGTGATTTCAAATCCCATCAGTAATCTGGTGACAGTGATTTCAAATCCCAGCAATAATCTGTTGACAGTGATTTCAAATCCCATCAGTACTCTGGTGACAGTGATTTCAAATCCCAGCAATAATCTGGTGACAGTGATTTCAAATCCCATCAGTAATCTGGTGACAGTGATTTCAAATCCCAGCAATAATCTGATGACAGTGATTTCAAATCCCATCGCTAATCTGGTGACAGTGATTTCAAATCCCAGCAATAATCTGCTGACAGTGATTTCAAATCCCATCAGTAATCTGGTGACAGTGATTTCAAATCCCATTGGTAATCTGGTGACAGCGATTTCAAATCCCAGCAATAATCTGGTGACAGTGATTTCAAATCGCATCAGTAATCTGGTGACAGTGATTTCAAATCCCAGCAATAATCTGGTGACAGTGATTTCAAATCCCAGCAATAATCTGCTGACAGTGATTTCAAATCCCATCAGTAATCTGGTGACAGTGATTTCAAATCCCATCAGTAATCTGGTGACAGCGATTTCAAATCCCAGCAATAATCTGGTGACAGTGATTTCAAATCGCATCAGTAATCTGGTGACAGTGATTTCAAATCCCAGCAATAATCTGTTGACAGTGATTTCAAATCCCATCAGTACTCTGGTGACAGTGATTTCAAATCCCAGCAATAATCTGTTGACAGTGATTTCAAATCCCATCAGTACTCTGGTGACAGTGATTTCAAATCCCAGCAATAATCTGGTGACAGTGATTTCAAATCCCATCAGTAATCTGGTGACAGTGATTTCAAATCCCAGCAATAATCTGTTGACAGTGATTTCAAATCCCATCAGTACTCTGCTGACAGTGATTTCAAATCCCAGCAATAATCTGGTGACAGTGATTTCAAATCCCATCAGTAATCTGGTGACAGTGATTTCAAATCCCATCAATAATCTGGTGACAGTGATTTCAAATCCCATCAGTAATCTGGTGACAGTGATTTCAAATCCCAGCAATAATCTGGTGACAGTGATTTCAAATCCCATCAATAATCTGGTGACAGTGATTTCAAATCCCTGCAATAACCTGGTGACAGTGATTTCAAATCCCATCAGTAATCTGGTGACAGTGATTTCAAATCCCATCTATAATCTGGTGACAGTGATTTCAAATCCCATCAGTAATCTGGTGACAGTGATTTCAAATCCCATCAATAATCTGGTGACAGTGATTTCAAATCCCATCACCACAGTTGCAGAATTTAAGTTCAGTTAATGAAATAAATCAACAATAAATAGCTTGTATCAGTAATGATGACAATGAAACAACTGGAGTATTGGTTCACTAATGTTCTTAGGACAGGAAATCTGTTCTCCTCACCTGGTCTGGCCCATGTGTGACTTCAAACTCACAGCAATGTAGTTAACTCTTTACTGCTCTCTGAAATGCCCGAGCATACCGTTCATCTGTTTCAAATGAATAACTACAAGAAAAACTGCAAATCCACACGGGCTGCAGCTGTTCAGGAAGCCGGTTCAGCACCAGCATCTCAAGGGCAAGTCAGGATGGGCAGTAAATGTTGGCCTTGTAAACGATGTCCACATCCAATGAATGATTAATAAAACTCACCATTTACAGGAGCACAGTTTCAATCATAGATATGTATAACATATTACAGATTAGAAACATAATGAAAATACATTTACAACTGATACCATCATAACTTCAGCACTCATTTTGTATATAAATGTGACACCCACATTCACACACTGACAGTTTATCTTGTCACAAGGTACTATTTGCAGCTCTGGGAAAAGTCTACACACCAGACCTTTACAAAGCCAAATGCTGCAGTTGTAGAAAATGTGAAATTAGGATGGGAAATGTTCATCGAGTCATAGAATAGTGAACAAAGACCATTTGGCCCATCATGCCCGTGCTGTATCTTTGGCTGTGTTCTCCAATTAGTCCAACTGCTCTGCTTCTTCCTAAAAACAACTCAAGGTGATCCTCCCCTGTTCTGGCAATATATCCACGTTACATTCATTTTACAGAAACTTTGCATGTATGTCAGCCAATGACCAGGAGAGGGCAGCATGAACCGCCATTGCAGCTGAACAGATCGGGCTGAATTTTACCAGCCTCTCGATGTCATGGGTCACGGCAGGAGGGGGCCATAAAATTCCGCGGGAAGAGACCCGCCGCGACCCCCGACTTCGGGAAAGGCCCGCCGCTCCCCCACCCCTCACCCTCACCTCCCCACCGCCCCCACCGGCCGCTTGGCAGTGGGACCAAGTGTGAGATTCTGAAACCAGTTTTCAGTCTTCAAAATATGTTCAATGGGGAAGAAGAACAGGCAGAAGTCGTGGTCTATTTTGGAACCAATGACATGGGTATGAAAAGGGTTGAGATCCTACAATCAGAGTTTTAGGAGCTGGGAAGGAAGTTAAAGAGCAAGACCACAAAGGTTATAATATTTGGATTACTCCCATGTGTATTAGTGAGTATAGGAATAGTAGGATAATACAGGTTAATGCATGGCTGGAGAAATGGTGGATGAGGCAGGGCTACAGCTTCCAGGAACATTGTCACCAATTCTGGTGTTGATGTGACCTGCACAAGATGGACAGGACAAATGACCTCGCTGTCACTTTAACTAATGCTTTGTTAAAGGATTTATACTAATTTGGCTGGGGGAGGGGCACAAGGATGCAGCATTAGAGAATAGATACAAGGTGCACCGAGGACTGAGAGAAACAAACAGCATTCGAATAAAGAATAGTTCAGAAACACAAGACTCAAACAAGAGACAAATGCAAGGCAGACTGAGATAGGTTTAGAGTGCATGTTTGTAAATACTTGCAGCATGGTAAATAGGATTGGTGAGCTGCAGGCACAAGTAGCCACATGGGATTGTGATCCAGTGGCAATAACGGAGACATGGATCAAACAAGGGGAGGAATGGGAACTTAATATTCCTCACTGCGATGTATTCAAGAAAGATAGAGAAGAAAAATAGGCAGAGGATTGTGTGGGTGCAGCTGTATTGATCAAAGATACTGTTACAGCACTAGGAAGAGAAAATGTACTTGAGGGTTGAAAGGGAGAATCTATTTGTTTAGAATAATGCATCAACAGAGGAGTTATTCCACTGCTCAGTGTATATCCAGGCCACTAAATAGTAGGAAGTGGATAGAGGAGCAAATTTGCAGGCAAATTGTCGAAAGATGCAAGAACCTCTGAGTAATGCTAATGGGGATTTCAATTATCCGAATACAGGCTGGGAAAATAACTGTGTGAAGGGCAAAGAGGGAGAGGAATTCCTGGAATGTGTGTAAGAGAACTTTCTGAATCAGTATATTTCCATCCAATGGGGAAGGAGATGGTACTGGATCTAGATTTGGAGAATGAAGTCAGGTGAATGAAGTATGTTTCAGTCGGAGAGGATTGTGTGCAAGAGTCATGAAAATATCATTCGTTTTAGAGTAGCTGTGAAAAAGGACTGTCTGAGTAGGTATAAGAACATAAGAAGTAGGAACAGCAGTAGGCCATTCAGCCCCTTGATCCTACTCCGCCATTCAATAAAATCATGGCTGATCTGATCGTGGTCTTAACTTCACTTTCCTGCCCCCTCATAACCCTTGGCTCCCTTGTCAATCAAAAATCTGTCGAACTCAGCCTTGAATATATTTATTGACCCAGCCTCCACTGCTCGCTGGGAAAGAGAATTCCAAATGCTAATGACCTACTGGGAGAAGAAATTCCTCCTCATCACCATCTTCAATTGGAATCACCTTAATTTGAAACTGTGTGCCCTATTTCTACATTCCCCTATGAGAGGAAACATCCTCTCAGCATCTAGCCTGTCGAGCCCCCTCAGGATCTGATATGTTTCAATAAGATCACCTCTCATTCTTCTAAACTCCATTGAGTACACGCCCAACCTGCTCAACCTTTCCTCATAAGACAAACCCCTCATCCGAGGAATCAGCCTAGTGAACCTTTTCTGAACTTTTTCTCCCCCCAAAAATATGCTTTATTCATAAAAATCTGTTAAAAAAAATGCATGACAAAACAGTTCAAAACAGCACCAAGTTGACATTCCAGAGATGTAGAGGTAAGGGTAGCGAAGATGATTCTCGACAGGGGCGAGAGTAACAGGGTAGTTGTTATGGGGGACTTTAACTTTCCAAATATTGACTGGAAATACTATAGTTCGAGTACTTTAGATGGGTCAGTTTTTGTCCAGTGTGTGCAGGAGGGTTTTCTGACACAGTATGTAGACAGGCCAACCAGGGGCGATGCCACATTGGATTTGGTACTGGGTAATGAACCCGGCCAGGTGTTAGATTTAGATGTAGTTGAGCACTTTGGTGATAGTGATCACAATTCGGTTAGGTTTACCTTAGCGATGGGCAGGGACAGGTATATACCGCAGGGCAAGAATTATAGCTGGGGGAAAGGAAATTATGATGCGATTAGGCAAGATTTAGGATGCGTAGGATGGGGAAGGAAACTGCAGGGGATGGGAACAATCGAAATGTGGAGCTTATTCAAGGAGCAGCTACTGCGTGTCCTTGATAAGTATGTACCTGTCAGGGAAGGAGGAAGTTGTCGAGCGAGGGAGCCGTGGTTTACTAAAGAAGTTGAAGCTCTTGTCAAAAGGAAGAAGAAGGCTTATGTTAGGATGAGACGTGAAGGCTCAGTTAGGGCGCTTGAGAGTTACAAGCTAGCCAGGAAGGATCTAAAGGGAGAGCTAAGAAGAGCAAGGAGAGGACACGAGAAGTCATTGGCGGATAGGATCAAGGAAAACCCTAAGGCTTTCTATAGGTATATCAGGAATAAAAGAATGACTAGAGTTAGTTTAGAGATACAGCACTGAAACAGGCCCTTCATCCCACCGAGTCTGTGCCGACCATCAACCGCCCATTTATACTAATTCCTACACTAATGCCATATTCCTACCACATCCCCACCCGTCCCTATATTTTCCCTACCACCTACCGATACTAGGGGCAATTTCGAATGGCCAATTTACCTGTCAACCTGCAAGTCTTTGGCATGTGGGAGGAAACCAAAGCACCCGGAGGAAACCCACACAGACACAGGGAGAACTTGCAAACTCCACACAGGCAGTACCCGGAATTAAACGCGGGTCGCTGGAGCTGTGAGACTGCGGTGCTAACCACTGCGCCACTGTTCCGCCCCAGATTAGGGACAATCAAGGATAGTAGTGGGAAGTTGTGTGTGGAATCAGAGGAGATCGGGGAAGCGTTAAATGAATATTTTTCGTCAGTATTTACAGTAGAGAAAGAAAATGTTGTCGAGGAGAATACTGAGATTCAGACGACTAGGCTAGATGGGATTGAGGTTCACAAGGAGGAGGTGTTGTTTTGGAATTTTGGAAAGTGTGAAAATAGATACGTCCCCTGGGCCAGATGGGATTTATCCGAGGATTCTCTGGGAAGCTTGGGAGGAGATTGCAGAGCCTTTGTCCTTGATCTTTATGTCGTCATTGTCGACAGGAATAGTGCTGGAAGACTGGAGGATAGCAAATGTTGTCCACTTGTTCAAGAAGGGGAGTAGAGACAGCCCTGGTAATTATAGACCTGTGAGCCTTACTTCGGTTGTGGGTAAAATGTTGGAAAAGGTTATAAGAGACAGGATTTAGAATCATCTTGAAAAGAATAAGTTCATTAGCGATAGTCAGCACGGTTTTGTGAAGGTTAGGTCGTGCCTCACAAACCTTATTGAGTTTTTCGAGAAGGTGACCAAACAGGTGGATGAGGGTAAAGCAGTGGATGTGGTGTATATGGATTTCAGTAAGGCGTTTGATAAGGTTCCCCACGGTAGGCTATTGCAGAAAATACGGAAGTATGGGGTTGAAGGTGATTTAGAGTTTTGGATCAGAAATTGGCTAGCTGAAAGAAGACAGAGGGTGGTGGTTGATGGCAAATGTTCATCCTGGAGTTCAGTTACTAGTGGTGTACCGCAAGGATCTGTTTTGGGGCCACTGCTGTTTGTCATTTTTATAAATGACCTGGAAGAGGGTGTAGAAGGGTGGGTTAGTAAATTTGCGAGTGACACGAAGGTTGGTGGAGTTGTGGATAGTGCCGAAGGATGTTGTAGGGTACAGAGGGACATAGATAGGCTGCAGAGCTGGGCTGAGAGATGGCAAATGGAGTTTAATGTTGAAAAGTGTGAGGTGATTCACTTTGGAAGGAGTAACAGGAATGCAGAGTACTGGGCTAATGGGAAGATTCTTGGTAGTGTAGATGAACAGAGAGATCTTGGTGTCCAGGTACATAAATCCCTGAAAATTGCTACCCAGGTTAATAGGGCTGTTAAGAAGGCATATGGTGTGTTAGCTTTTATTAGTCGGGGGATCGGGTTTCGGAGCCACGAGGTCATGCTGCAGCTGTACAAAACTCTGGTGAGACCGCACCTGGAGTATTGCGTGCAGTTCTCGTCACCGCATTATGGGAAGGATGTGGAAGCTTTGGAAAGGGTGCAGAGGAGATTTACTAGGATGTTGCCTGGTATGGAGGGAAGGTCTTACGAGGAAAGGCTGTGGGACTTGAGGATGTTTTCGTTGGAGAGAAGGAGGAGGAGAGGTGACTTAATAGAGACATATAAGATAATCAGAGGGTTAGATAGGGTGGATAGTGAGAGTCTTTTTCCTCGGATGGTGATGGCAAACACGAGGGGACATAGCTTTAAGTTGAGGGGTGATAGATATAGGACAGATGTTAGAGGTAGTTTATTTACTCAGAGAGTAGTAGGGGCGTGGAACGCCCTGCCTGCAACAGTAGTAGACTCGCCAACTTTAAGGGCATTTAAGTGCTCATTGGATAGACATATGGATGAAAATGGAATAGTGTAGGTCAGATGGTTTCACAGGTCGGCGCAACATCGAGGGCCGAAGGGCCTGTATTGTGCTGTAATGTTATAATTCTAATTCTAAAAAAAAGGTGTAAAAGAAGTCAGTTTTCTTCAAAGCAGGAGTGAGTTGCCACACAACCCTTCCATTCCTTTTTTCATGTCGTGTACATTTTACAGCAAACCCACATTTGGTGTATACAGCCCGAGGGGTTTCCCATGGGTCCAGCCCCTCAGTTCACTATGGTGGGAGGACTTTACACTGTGGTCTTTCCCCATTGAGCCTTTGTGACGGCAGCCCCAAGCATGAGTGCATCCCTCAGCCTGTAGTCCTGGACCTTGAAATGTGCCAGTTTGCAACACTCGGTGGTGGACAACTCTTTGCGCTGGAAGACCAGCAAGTTTCGTACAGACCAAAGAGCGTCTTTCACCAAATTGATAGTCCTTCAGCAGCAGTTGATGTTTATCTCAGTGTGTGTCCCTGGGATCAGCCCACAGAGCACAGACTCCCGTGTTACAGAGCTGCTTGGGATGAACCTCTACAAATGCTTTTCCACACATGCTTTGCAAAGACACATTCCAGAAGGAGTCTCTTCCCCACTGCAGCCACCTCAAGGGCAGCGTGTGGAGGGGGATAGACTCCGGGTGTGCAAGAGGGATCTGACGGGGAGGGCCCTTCTCACCAGCAGCCAAGCTACATCCTGGTGCTTGTTTGATAGTTCTGGTGATGAGGCATTCCGCCAAATGACTTTGACGGTCTGCTTGGGGAACCATCCGACCGGATCCACCATCTCATTTTCCCATAGGGCCTTGAGAACATTCTGTGCAGCCCACTGCCTGATGGATTGGTGGTCAAAGGTGTTTTCCCGCAGAACATTCCCACATAGGATAGTTGGTACGACATGGTCCAACTGGATGGAGCGTTCCGCGGCAATGTGACCAGACCCATCCTTCACAACAACGGGGACAGATAGAACCTCAGCACGTAGTGACACTTGGAGTTTGCATACTGGGGGTCCACACAGCTTGATGCAGCCGCACAAGAAGGTGGTCATCAGGATGAGGGCAATGTTGGGTACATTCTTCCCGCCCTTATCCAGAGGTTAGAACATCGTGTCCCTCCGGACCTGGTCCATTTTAGACCTCCAGATAAAGCGGAAAATGACTCGGGTGACCACCACAGCGCAGGAGTGGAGAATGGGCAACTTGCGCCACGTACAGCAACAACGTGAGCACCTCGCACCTGATGACCAGGTTCTTACCCACAATGGAGAGATTGTTGCTCCCAGATGCTCAGTTTATGGTGGACCCTGGCTTCCCTGAACTTTTTTTTAATTTCCAAAATATACTTTATTCATACAAATCTGTAAAACATTACATGACAAAACAGTTCTAAACAGCACCAAGTCAAAAATTACAAATAGTGCAAAGGAGGTCAGTTTCCTTCAATACAGGAGTGAGTTGCCTCACAACCCTTCCATTTAATTTTTCATGCCATTTACATTTTACAGCAAACGGAAATTTCCCAAAACAGTTCGTGGGGTTTTCCATGGAGCCAGCCCCTCAGTTCAGCTTGGTGGGGGGACCTTACACTGTGGTCTTTCCCCATTGAGCCTTTGCTGCAGCTGCCCCAAACTTTAATGCGTCCCTCAGCACGTAGTGCTGGACCTTGGAATGTACCAGTCTGCAACATTCGGTCGTGGACAACTCTTTGCGCTGCAAGACCAGCAGGTTTCGGGCAGACCAAAGGGCGTCTTTCACCGAATTGATAGTCCTCCAGCAGCAGTTGATGTTTGTCTCGGTGTGCGTCCCTGGGAACAGCCCGCAGAGCACAGACTCCTGTGTTACGGAGCTGCTAGGGATGAACCTCAACAAAAACCACTTCATCTCTTCCACACCTGCTTTGCAAAGACACATTCCAGGAGGAGGTGGGCAATCATCTCTTCCCCACCACAGCCACTGCGGGGGGAATTGCGCGGAGGGGACGAGACTTCGGGCGTGCAGGAAGGATCTGACGGGGAGGGCCCGACTCACCACCAGCCAAGCTACATCTTGGTGCTTGCTTGAAAGTTCTGGTGATGAGACATTCCACCAAATGACTTTGACGGTCTGCTCAGGGAACCATCCGACAGGATCCCCCGTCTCCTTTTCCCGTAGGGCCTTGGGGACATTCCGTGCAGACCACTGCCTGATGGATCGGCGGTCAAAGGTGTTTTCCCGCAGAAACTGCTCCACGAAGGATAGGTGGTACGGCACGGTCCAACTGCATGGAGCGTTCCGCAGCAATGTGACCAGGCCCATCCTTTGCAACACCGGGGACAGATAGAACCTCAGCACGTAGTGACACTTGGAGTTTGCGTACTGGAGATCTACACACAGCTTTATGCAGCTGCACACGAAGGTGGTCCTCAGGATGAGGGCCACGTTGGGTACATTTTTCCCACCGTTGTCCAGAGATTTGAACATCGTGTCCCTCCGGATCCGGTCCATTTTAGATCTCCAGATGAAGCGGAAAATGGCTCGGGTGACCGCCACAGCGCAGGAGTGGGGTATGGGCCAGACCTGCACCACATACAGCAACAAAGTGAGCGCCTCGCACCTGATGACCAGGTTCTTACCCACAATGGAGAGAGATCGCTGCCCCTCCCTTCCGAACCATATACCCAGCACCTTCAGGTAGTCTGACCTGACGGTGAAGGGGACAAAGGATCGGTCAGCCCAGTTCCCAAAGAACATGGCCTTGCTCTTGCCATGGTTAACTTTGGCTCCCGAGGCCAGTTCGAACTGGTCGCAGATACTCATCAGTCTGCGCACGGACAGCGGATCCGAGCAGAAGACGGCGACGTCATCCATGTACAGGGAGGTTTTCACCTGAGTGCCTCCACTGCCTGGGATTGTCACCCCTCTTATGCTCGCATCCTTCCTAATAGACTCAGCAAAGGGTGCAATACAGCAAACAAACAAGACCGGGAAAGAGAGGACAGCCCTGTCTGACTCCAGATTTGATCGGGAAACTTTCCGATTCCCACCCGTTGATTGAGACTGCGCGACTGATGTTTGTGTCGAGCAGTTGGATCCAATTGCAGATTCCCTCCCCAAACCCCATTTTGGAAAGCACGTCCATCATGTCGGTGTGCGATATCCTGTCAAAAGCCTTCTCCTGGTCCAGGCTGATGAGGCAGGTGTCCACCCTCCTGTCCATACATAGGCGATCGTATCCCTGGGTCGTGCGAGTCTATCAGAGATCTTCCTGTCGGGTACAGTACAGGTCTGATCAGGGTGAATCACCAACTCCAGAGCAGACTTGACTCGACTGCTGATGACTTTGGACAGAATCTTGTAATCAACATTAAGCAGTGAGATGGGCCTCCAATTTCTGATTTTTGCCCTCTCCCCCTTCCGCTTGTAAATGAGGGTGATGATGCCTTTCCTCCTGATGGATTCTGACATGCTGCCGGCCAGGAGCATACTCTCGTATACTTCCAGCAGGTCCGGGCCGACCCAGTCCCACAGGGCCGAGTCCAACTCAACCGGTGAGCCGTCGCTCCCTGGAGTTTTACTCGTCTCGAAGGACTCAACGGCCTTTGTCAGCTCGTCCACAGTTAGCGGCTTGTCCAGTCTCTCCCTCCTGCTGTTATCTAAGACCTCTGTGATAGATGATAGGAAGGACTGGGAGGCTCTGCTGTCTGTGGGCTTCGCATCAGACAGCCCAGCATTAAAGTATTTGCTAATCCTTAGTATGTCGGACTGTGAAGACGTGACTGAGCCATCCTCTTCCTTCAGGCTGCTGATAACAGAGCTCTCTGTGTATACCTTTTGGAAGAAGTAATGCGAGCACATCTCATCCTGCTCAATGGAGCGAAATCTGGACCGGAAGATGATCTTGGAGGCCTCCGTGGCAAAGAACGAAGCCTGCTGGCTCTTCACCTCTTGGAGGTCCTCCTTGACCTCGACCCCCATTGATTTCAGCCGGAGCAGATTTTGCATACGTTTCTGGAGTCGGGACATTTCCCTCTGTCTCTCTCTCGCCCTCTGAACACATTTGTGGATGAACAACCTCTTGATGTTCTCCTTGATCGCTTCCCACCACTGAACTGGAGACTCAAAGAGAGGTTTCACGGTCCTCCAACCTTTGTTATCCCTTTTGAGTTCCTCAACGTTCTCTGGGGTCAGCAGTGTGGCATTGAGCTTCTACCTCCCTCTGCCAACCCGCTGGACGTCCTGAAAGTGACAGTTGGCCAGTAAGAGGCAGTGGTCGGAGAAGAACACCGGCTTGACATCGGTGGATCTGACCGTGACAGCACGGGACACAAACAGGAAGTCAATCCTGGAACGGGCAGACCCGTTCGATCTTGACCATGTGTATCTGCGCTGCGCTCCGTCTGCAAGTTTGCTGAAGACGTCGTGCAGTTTGGCATCTTTAACTGTTTCTATTAGGAATCTGGACGTAGTGTCCAGTTTGCTGTCGTCACTGCTGGATCGTCCAGCCGCATTGATGATGCAGTTGAAGTCACCGCCTAGGATGACTGGCCTGGACGTCGCCAGCAGCAGTGGGAGCTGCTGGAAGACGGTCAGCCGCTCGCTGCGTTGTACCGGGGCGTACACGTTGATCAACCGGAGCGGAGCGTTGTTGTCCATTACGTCTGCTACGAGGAGGCGACCGCCCACCACCTCCTTAACTTCGGAGATGGTGAAGTTACCTCCCCGCAGCAGAATACCCAGGCCGGAGGAACGGCAGTCATTACCCCCCGACCAGATCGATGGCCCATGGGACCACCATCGTGACCACTGCCTGTAGGTGCTGAGATGTGGTATTCCACACTCCTGCAGAAACAGGAGGTCGGCTTTGACCTTGGCAAGGTAATCCAAGGTTGAAACATATCGCGTAGTAGATTTAATGCTACGCACATTTATGGAAGCAATCCTTATACCCATTTTTTAAAAGTTGGTTGTTGCTTCCCATACCATTCGTCCTCGCTAGTCCCAGTCCTTCGGGATGTTCCTGCATACCCATAGTGTACGCAAGCTGTTTCACATTCGTTGGGCTCAGAAACCCCTCCTGGTTTTTCATGCAGGGTTTGTTCCGCTGGGTTGACATCGGGGGGGGTCTTGTAGGCAGTAAGGATAGGGTTGTCCTCTGCTGTTCCCCTCTGTTCCTCCTCGTAAACATCACTGCTCCCTGCTTCCCGGAGCTGAGGTGCGCCAGACGTGTCTTTGCTCTCAGTGTTCCGGAGCTGGGATGCGGTGGCCATTTCGTTAGGTGTGGCACTTTGGGGTTGGGGCTCGCCAGGCCTATCACATCTTCCTGTGTCCGGGGGCTGGGGGGCGTTATCTTCCAGCTCCTTGGAGTTCTGCCGCTTCTTTTGAAGGGGCCGTCGTTCCAGCACTTCCTCATCCAGTGAAGAGTAGCTGTTGTAGTCTGTCTCAGAAGGTAGTCTCCTCTTGCCACTGGTTTGGGTGGTGACCTGTTCTGCTTTTGGAGGTCTTTTCTTTGTGGTTTTCCTTTGTACCACTTTCCACTGACCGGTTTGTCCATCTGCTGCCTCCTCCTCCATTGATTCTGTCTGTGGAAGAGGGGTTTCCGGGTGCAGGGGAGGTGCTGGGTCGCTGGTTTCAGCTGCCTCCCCTTTGTTCTCTTTCTCAGGTAGAAGTTCCTCACTGCGGAGAAGCTTCTTTCCAGCACCGGACACCTTCGTCGAACCTTCTCCCGGCCTTTCCTTGGACCTTGCCGCCTGAGCATAACTGAGGCAGCGTTTGGGGCAGGTTTTGTAGAGATGGCCTGCCGCACCGCACAAGTTGCAACACTTAGTCTGCTTACAGTCCTTGGTCTGATGGCCTTCCTCCTTGCAGTTCTTGCAAACAACCATGCTGCAGTTAGCTGCCGCGTGACCAGATTTGCCACAGGTGCAGCAAAATCTGGGCTGCCCAGCGTAGACCAAGAAGCCTCGACTTCCCCCGATAGCGAAGCTGGAGGGAGGGTGGATAATGGTTCCACTGGCATCGACCTTCAAGGTCACCTTGACCTGCCGCTTGCTGGTCCAAATCTCAAAGGGGTTCTTGACATCAGTGCTGCTGCCGGCCACCTCGACGTACTTGGCGAGAAAGGTGAGTACATCCACCACCGGAACATGGGGGTTGTAGAGGTGAATCGTCACCACCTGGTCACGTTGTGAAGAGTGCCTTCACTGTGAGGATCGACAACGGCGCCTGGTCCCCTTTCTCCTTGAACGCCTTCAGGAACTTGATGCATCCTGCCACATTCTTGAACATCATGTCGAAATACCCACTGCTGGGGAAATCCTGCAGGCAGAAGATGTCCGAAGCTCGAAATCCACAGCAATTGATGAGGATTTTCTTGATGAAGAAGGTGCGATCGACCAGTGCATCTCCTTCCTTGTCCTTCACCACCACCCGAACGGTGTTCCGCACTCCCTGGCCTGAAGCGCGAAGATTGGTGATAGCCATTTTACTCAAAGCCTACCCAGGATCAAAAGCCAATGATCATGCTTTCTTCTCTTCCAAATAAGCACCGATAAGAACAGATACTGCACTTGATCTTAGCCAAAAGGCCCTTATTTATGTTTAAAATACTAGTCTGGGACCCACTCTTCTCTCCCTCAAACTGAATGTAAAATTCAATCATATTATGATTGCTACTACCTACGGGCACCTGAACTATGAGGTCATTAATTAATCCTATCTCGTTGCACAATGCCAGGTCTAGTACAGCCTGCTCTCTGGTTGGCTCCAGAATGTATTGTTCCAAGAAGTTATCCCAAAAACATTCTATGTATTCCTCATCTAGGCAACCTCTGCCCATCTGAATTTTCCAGTCTATATGTAGATGAAAACCCCCCATAATTATCGCTGTACCTTTCTGACAAGCTGCCATTATTTCTTCCTTTATACCCCATCCTACAGTGTGGTTAATGTTAGGTGGCCTATACACTGCTCCCACAAGTGACTTCTTGCCTTCATGATTTCTCATCTCTACCCAAACTGCTTCTACATCCTGATCTCCTAAACTTAGGTCATCCCTCTCTATTGTGCTAATACCATCATTAATTAACAGAGCTACCCCATCACCTTTTCCAAGCTTCCTGTCCTTCCTAAATGCCATGTCACCTCCAATATTCACATCCCAATCTATGTCGCCCTGCAGCCATGTCTCTGTAATGACTATCAGATCGAGATCGTACTTATTTATGCTATTTGTGCTCTCAGTTCATTTGTTTTGTTTCGAATGCTCCATGCATTCAGATACAGAGCATTTAGTTGTGTCCTTTTATTATTTTTGTCACCTCTAGCCTTATCTGTTGATTTGCTCTTTGATTTGTATGCTTTGTCTCTTCCTGTCTCGGTCTCTTTATCATTTCCCCTATTTATACCTTTCTCTCTTGCCTTGTCTCTCCTCCTTGATTCACCATATCTTCCCAAATTTGATCCCTTGCCCCGACTATTCAGTTTAAAACCGTCTCTACTTCCCTAGTTATGTGGCTCGCTAGAACACCGGCCCCAGCATGGTTCAGGTGCAGACTGTCCCAACGGTACAGCCACCTCTTTCCCCAGTACTGGTGCCAATGCCCCACGAACCAGAACCCACTACTACCACACCAGACTTTGAGCTGTGCATAAGTTTCTCTAATCTTATTTGTCCTATGCCAATTTGCACGTGGCTCAGGTAATAATCCAGAGATGATTACCTTTGAGGTTCTGCTTCTTAATTTGCTGCCTAGTTCCTCATACTGACGATGCAGAACCTCTATCCTTGTCCTGCCTATGTCGTTGGTACCGACATGTACCACGACAACTGGATCCTCCCCCTCCCATTGTATGTTTCACTCCAGCCCTGAGCAGATGTCCTTAATCCTAACACCGGCAGGCAACACAGCCATCTGGACTCTTGCTCTTTGCTGCAGAGAACCGAGTCAATCCACCTTACTATACTGTCCCCGACTACCACTACGTTCCTTTTTTCTCCCTCTTTGAGCCGCGAACACTTACTGCAGACGTGTTTGCCCTGGATCACACTGGCATCAAGGAGCTCCCACATGCTGCAGCTGTGACACATCACCTGTCCTGTCATCCTTAAAGTGTTCTAATTAACTACTTAATTATTTTATTCAATTATTTATTTTATTGTATATTTTATTAAGCTTACCACTAGTTTGTTTACTATTTTAAACGTTAGGACTAAAATGGACCTTAATCACTTACCAGATAGTCATCAAACATGCAGCTTTTTCCAAATCAATGAACTACCTGCTTGCCTGTGATGTCACAGCTTACCAGATCCTCACCGAACAGCTCCTTCCACTGCACCGAAGCAAGAACCAAATCCTGTGCAATCACCCCAGCGGCTCTCTGTTTCCCTGCTCTCACTCTCCATTGTGATGTCACTCCTGCCTTGCTCTGTCTCCAAGTCTGTGCTTTTGACGCACTTTTTATCTTTCTGTTCCATCGTGCTCCTGTGTCTCTGGTCCAAAGTTAGACTTTGGTGAGACTCGAACCCACACCTTTGAATATTTTCTCTATCATTATTTACAAGGTCCAACACGCTATCCATTGCACCACAGAGCCACATATGTTTTAAAGAACATCACCAGGGCCTTTGATCTTGTCAGCAGAGATGGTCTCTTCTTCTTTCCACAAGAAAATGCACAGTTCCATCAGTTCCAATGGAGCAACATCAGACACTTTCAAGATCAGCAGTGGGGTAAAGCAGGGCTGCGCGCTGGCGCCAACTCTCTTAGGAACAGAGGAACATAGGACTAGGCCATTCAGCCCGTCGAGCCTGCTCGACCATTCAATTTGATCATGGCTGATTATCTACCTCAAAGCCCCTTTCCCCTGCTATCCCCATATCCCTTGATATCATGAGTATCAAGATTTCTATCAATTTCTGTCTTGAACATGCTCAATGATTGAGCTGCCACAGCCCTCTGGGGTACAGAATTCCAATGATTCACCACCATCTGAGTGAAGAAATTCAACCCTATCTCAGTTTTAAATGGCCTACTCCTTATTCTGAGACTATGTCCCCTGGTTTTAGACTCACCAACCAGGGCAAACATCCTGTCGACACCCACACTATCACGCTCTGTAAGAATTTTGTCAGTTTCAATGAGATCACCTCTCATTCTTCGAAACTTTATGGAATACAGGCCCAGTTTCCTCATCAGACAATCCCACCATCCCAGGGATTAGTCTGGTGACCCTCTGTTTCACTCCCTCTATGGCAAGTATATCCAACCTTAGATGAGGAGACCAAACTGTACACAATACTCCAGTGCGGATTCAACAAGGCTCTATACAATTGCAGCAAGACATCTTTACTCCTGTACTCAAGACCCCTCGTGTGAAGGCCAACATACCATTTGCCTTCCTAATTGATTGCTGCACCTGCACAAGAGCTTTTAGTGTCTCATGAACAAGGACACCCAGGTCCCTTTGGACATCAACACTTCCCAACCTCTCACCATTTAAGAAATACTCTGTCTTTCTGTTTAATCTACCAAAGTGGATAACTTCACACTTATTCACATTATATTCCATGTTCTTGCCCATTCACTTAGCCTCTCCAGGTCCCCTGGAAGCCTCTCTGCATCCTCCTCACAACTCACACTTCACCGAGCTTTGTGTCATCTGCAAACTTGGAAATATTACATTTAATCCCCACATCCAAATCATTTATATAGGTTGTTAACAGCTGTGGCTCCAACACTGATCCTTGCAGCACCCCAATAGTAACAGCCTGCCATCCTGAGGAGGACCCGTTATTCCTGCTCTCTGTTTTCGGTCTGTTAACCAATTCTCAATCCATACCAGTATATTATCCCCAATCCTATGTGCTCTAATATTGTTTACTCACCTCCTGTGTGGGATCTTACCAAAGGAAAATGCAAATACCACACATCCACTGGTTCTCCTTTATCTGTTCTACAGGTAACATCCTCAAAAAACTCAACAGGTTTTTCAAACCTGTTTTCCTTTTCATAAATCTATGTTGACTCTGCCCAATCATATCATTATTTTCTAACTGTCTAGTTATCACATCATTTACAATTGGTGTATTCTTCTCCATGCTGCTATTGTCCACTTTCAGTGACTCAGATGGGGGTGTTTACCTGCACATCAGAGCTGACGACAAGCTGTTCAACTTGGCAAGACTGTGCGCCAATACCAAAGTGGGTAAATTCCTAGTCTGTGAGTTGCTGTTTGCTGATGATGCTGCGCTGACATCCCATAATGAAGTTCACTTACAGCAGCTTGTATATCGGTTCTCCCTGGCCTGCAAAGAGTTTGGACTGACGATCAGCCTCAGGAAGATCAAAGTTATGGGCCAGGACGTAGAGACTCCACTTTCCATCAACATCGACAACCTCACTTTGGAGGTTGTCAACAGCTTCACATACCTTGGATCAACAAACACCAGCAATCTGTCCCTTGATACTGAAATCAGCACCAGGATTGTCAATGCTGCAGCTGTCATGTCAAAGTTGAGAAGACGAGTGTGAACCGACAGCAAACTGAACGATACAAAGCTCCACGTGTACTCTGCTTGTGTTCTCAGCACCCTCCTTTATAGTCAAGAAGCATCAACAACTTATACAAGCCAAGAAAAGCAGCTGAACAGCTTCCACCTCCGCTGTCTCAGATGGATATTGGACATCTCCTGGCAGGACAGAGTGCCGAATGCGGAAGTACACCAGCGTGCAGGGATCCACAGCATGTTTGCCCTCTTGAGTCAGCGGTGACTCTGTTGACTGGGCCAAATGAATGACGGTCACATTGCCAAATAAATGCTCTATGGTGAGCTTGCTATCAGCATGAGACCAACAGGTCAGGAAAAAAATTCAAGTCATTTGGAGAGGTTTGAGTTAACTAAGGAGAGTGAGCATGGATTTATAAATGGGAGTTCATGCTTGACAAATCTAACTGCATTTTGTTATAAACTATCTGAGAAAGTTGATGAAGGGAATGCAGTGGATGTTGTTTATTTGGATTTTACGAAAGCGTTTGAAAAAGTACCACTTGCAAATTCCACACAAGCAGTACTCAGAACTAAACCTGGGTCATTGGAGTTGTGAGATTGCAGTGCTCACCACTGTATCACCTTTAGAATGTGGATAGAATAAAAAGTGAGATTGGATGGACAGAAGCAGTCTGAAAAGATGGCTCAAACAAAAGGTGAAAACCCTGAAATGTTAATTCTGTTTCTCTCTCCACAGATGCTGCCCGAGGTGCTGAGCATTTCCTGCACTTTCTGTTTTTATTTCAGATTTGCAGGATGTTGCTTTGATCAGAAAAAAATGGATGATCGGCTGTGGGCGCCAGTGAAATTCCACAGGAGCAAATAAAAAGTTCACCAATAGCGGCTCGTTGGTCTAGGGGCATGATTCTCACTTTGGGTGTATAAATGATTAACATGCGAGAGGTCCTGCGTTCAAATCCAAGACGAGCCCTTCTCTGTTGCTATTTTTATTTTAAGGTCATCGATTGGTTTCAGCCTTCCAGAAGGTGGAATCGATTTCCATACTGAGCCTGCTTGAGGACGGGTGAACTGGATTCAAAGTGCTTGTCGACAAAATTGAAATGAACAAAATATACAGGTTGTCAAGTGGGAATATAAAGTTGCAGCAGTAACTAAAGGCCTGCTCAGGTCTGCAAATGTAGCCCGACCCAAGCCTGACAGCACCACATCCGACCTGGTCCGAGTCCTTTCATTTTTTCCCGTGCCCGAACCGACCACCAGAATGTTCAGTTAAACTTGCTTCCGTTTTTCACTTTTTAAGCTTGTGCAGATAAGGCAACAAAAACTGTAACTGGACTTGAAAGGTTGTTTAAATGTACATTAAGATTAGAGCTACATACCGGAGGTGATGAGCTGAAGATTGTTACCATAGAAGTTAGTGATTGTTAGGTCACTAGTTAAAGAGAAACTCATGGAGTTGTGCCCAGACAGGTTGTCCCACACTGTATTGATTAAAATATTGCCCGAAGGCTAGAAAATATCATTATACATTCCCTAGACTCCTGCTTTACAGGTTGAAATACTTGCTGCAAGTTTATCCAGAGAGCAGCTGAGATGCAGAGACCAGGAAGGTCTTGAGTGATTAATTATTATAAAATATACATTCCTATATTAAAGAGATTGTGCTCTACCTTCAATAGAATCGCTCACTGCAGACTAGTGCAGAGTGTTTCCCACCTTGACGTCCTGGCTGTCACTGGATCTTGAGTCCAGGCCTCTGGATTACTGGTCAAGTAATCTTTGAAATGTCTCCTTTGATTTAATATTTTAGTCTGGTAAGTCAGATTTTACAAAAAAAAAATAACTTATTTAAGACTGCTTCGTAATTAGCAGTGTCAAATGAATAAAGAAATTAAAATATATTCAAAATTATATATCAACTATTAAATACTAATGCCCAGCTTTGTATATAAAAAATGCCTCTTAATTTCATTAATTATCCATAAACACTGAGGCCACATTAAACTAAAAGCAGCGATTTATCAAGTCTGACACTTAATTGATTAAATATATTCCAAATTTAGAGCATAATTCATTGTCTTTCCCCTTTAAATCTCTTAATTTGCATTACAAGCCTCCTTTACTTTACAATCTTTATTCAATACAATATGTTTTGAGGCAGGCACAAGAAGTCTTGCCAACCCCTAACGGGATGTAGTCAATTCATTTGCAAACTGTGCAATTAAAGAAAAGGGTGAAGTTGCTATTAATGCAGATTGTAGCTGTTCAACTGCTTTTGTCACCAAGAATACAAAGCACGAAGGAAAGCCAAGAGAGAAACCAAAACACAAAAAGGTTAAATTTGTGTCAATGAAAAATAGAACTCATTAAAAACATCATATTACACAACAGTGCAGCAACTGATTACATTGTACATATTTCATTATGATTAAAATGGCAAAGAGCTTCAACACCCCTCGAATCAGGAAAGGGCAAGAAAGGGCTAACTGGATAATTATGTGCCTGGGGCTGAGTTCTGCTACAATGTACGCCAAAAACTGTTTATTGATTAGTACACAGTAAGTTGAAATACCAAGCAGAGTAGGAAGTACACTTCAAAAGATCTGCGGTTTCCAGTGTTTCACTAACACAATTTGAACACAAGGCATTTAGAGTATTCGAGTGTGTCTGACCCAGCCTGGCCTGACCTGAGCCCGAATGCCGAACCCAAATGCTGAACCAGGAGGAGCGACACAAACCCGACACATGTCATCGGGACCCGTCGGGTTAGGGTCAGGCAGGTAGCCATGTTCGAGCATTAACTGAGACCTGGCTCCAAAAGCAACAATACTGTGTTCTGGTCTGGAATGGAATTCTTCAATTGTTTCTGTTTGGCTTGGAGTGACTCATCGATTTTCTTGTTTTTCACTTTGTCGATGCCTTTGAATAATTGTGGCTCCTTCTTCAGGGTGTCTTCTTTCACCAGGCAGTTCTGACCTCTGATGATGTTGATCGTAATCAGCTTCAATTTCCTGATAATTTTGGAACTGAGCTGATTTCCTTTGCTTGAGTCTACAACATGTAACTCAGTCTGACATGTGGACTCATGGGAGGATTTGAAAGCTGCCCTTGCATTGGAGCATACAGTTGCATCCATCCAAACAGAGGTAGAGTAGAAGTGACAGTTCAGTCTGTCAATCATGGGACGTTTAATCTCAGGGTTGTGAGTTTGAGCGCGATTTAGTTTTTCCCTATTTTTCGGCTTCAGTAGCAGAGATGACAAGGAGTGTTTGAAATGAAATTCAACAACAGTATGAGAAAGTCTCACTTTCATTCGGGACCCTTAACTCTCTGCAGCATCTCGCTGTGAAAGATTGAACTTTATCTCATTTCTTTTTCAGCTGGGAGTCAGTGCGGCTCAGTGGGACATCTAGCTGTCTCCCACCTCACAATCCATCAGTACTGAGAAAGCAACGGGAAATATTACTCATGGCTGAGTAAGCAGAGGACACCGATTTAAGGTGATTGGGAAAAAAACCAAAGGCAACATGAGGAAAAACTTTTTTTTAAGCAGCGAATGGTTAAGATCTGATATGTACTGCATGAGAGTGTGACGGAGGAAGATTCAACCATAGCTTTCAAAAGGATATATGATAATTATCTGAAGGGAAAAAAATCAGCTTTTCATGGAATACATGAGGATGTGGCATGAGCTGAGTTGCTTGTGCAGAGAGGCAGCACAAGCACGATGAGCTGAATCCCTCCTTTTGTGCTGTAGGTATTCTGTGATCCATGATTCTATACAAAGTGAAACCAACATTCACATATGAGAAACTGACAGGTACAGTGTAAACCCCACACTAACAAACCAGCAAATGACAGGGACAGATTAAAACAACAGGCCGAGACAAGAAACTGACAGATACTGTGTGAAACCCAAAAATCATTTATCAGGATTTGGCAGTTAATGTGGAAAAACCTCTCTTCAATATCCATACTGCAAGGTACAAAGAAAATTAGGTACAAAACCAGGCTCATACTTCGAAGACTGAGAGATAAAAAGCAAAACACAGACTCACCTACAAGAGACTGACCATTACAGAGAATAAAACACACTCACCTAGAGGAGGTGCAGATTAAAAACACATGCATGTAACAGAAACTGATAGGGACAGAATCAAATCCTTTCTCACACATGACACAAAAATTGGTGGTGTCGTAAATAGTGAGGAGGAAAGCTTTAGATTACAGGACGATATAGATCGGCTGAGGCATAGAATATAAGTGCAGAGTGTTATGATGGAGCTGTATAAAATGCTAGTTAGGCCACAGCTGGAGTACTGAGTACAGTTCTGGGCACCACACTATAGGAAGGATGTGATTGCACTGGAGAGGGTGCAGAGGAGATTCACCAGGATGTTGCCTGGACTGGGGAATTTCAGCTATGAAGAGAGACTGAAAAGGCGAGGGTTGTTTTCCTTAGAGCAGAGAAGGCTGAGGGGAGAGCTATACAAAATTATGAAGGGCATTGATAGTTTAGATCGGAAGAAAGTATTTCCATTGGCAGAGGGGTTAATAACGAGGGGGCGTAGATTTAAGGTGAGGGGCAGGAGGTTTAGAGGGGATTTGAGGAAAAAAATTTACCCAGAGGGTGGTTGGAATCTGGAATGCACTAGCTGAAGGGGTGGTAGAGGCAGGAACCCTCACAACATTTAAGAAGTATTTCGATGAGCACTTGAAATGCCATAGCATACAAGGCTACAGGCCAAGTACTGGAAAATGGGATTAGAATAGTTAGGTGCTTGATGGCCGGCAGAGACACGATGGGCCGAAGGGCCTGTTTCTGTGCTGTATAACTCTATGACTCTATATCAGAAACTGATAGATCTGGACAAAAGCTGATGCTCACATACAAGTTGTTGAAAGATATGTGGTGAAACTCACATAGCAATAGCAGAAACAAACAGTCACAGACCAAAAACTGAAACATACAAAGTAAAAACCCACATTCTCGCACTCGAAATTCTCAGTTACGAAGTGAAGTTGACTCTCTCCTCCCAGGCACTGACAGGTACAAAAGAAAACACACACTAACATACCAGGAAATGAAAGGCTGCATTTGCTGACAATGCCACCACTAGGTGGCGCTGCATCAGCACATGTGCAAAAGCAGCCTGTTCAAATCAGACCGCAATTGTTGACAACGCGATCGGTAGGTGGCGCTGTTTCGGCACATGCGCAGATACAGCATGTGCCACGAAAACGTCACAGCCTGCGACTGTCGCAGCTGCCAGGACTAAAGATGGCGCTGGTCAAAAAATCACAGAGATGAAACCTAACAAACACGTGGCAGAATACAATGTCCGGAGTGAGAGAGTGGAGCGCGCCGGGGAGAGCAGTGCGGGGAGACCAGCGGTAGCGGTGCCCTGGGGGATGTGAAAGGGGGAGACCAGCGGCAGCGGTGCCCGGGGTGGGGGGGGGATGAAAGAGGGAGAGGGAGGGGGGGATGGGAGAGGGAGGGGGGGGCATGAAAGAGGGAGGGGAGGGATGAAAGAGGGAGAGGGAGGGGGGATGAAAGAGGGAGGGGGAGAAAGAGGGAGAGGGAGGGGGAGAAAGAGGGAGGGGGAGAAGGGGAAGAGGGAGGGGGGAGAAGGGGGAGAAAGAATGAGAGGGAGAGGGAGGGGGAGAAAGAGGGGGGGAGAAAGGGGGGGAGAAAGAGGGAGGGAGAGGGAGTGGGGGAGAAGGGGAAGAGGGAGGGGGGAGAAGGGGAAGAGGGAGGGGGGAGAAGGGGGAGAGGGAGGGGGGAGAAGGGGGAGAAAGAGGGAGGGGGGGAGAAAGAGGGGGGGAGAAAGAGGGGGGGAGAAAGAGGGAGAGGGAGGGGGGAGAAAGGGAGAGAGGGAGGGGGGGAGAAAGAGGGAGAGAGTGGGGGGAGAAGGGGAGAGAGTGGGGGGAAGAAGGGGAGAGAGTGGGGGTGAGCAGCGGAACGGAAGAGGAGTGCCTTTTTCTGTGCATGCGCTATGAACACAACAGCAAAAGACTTACTGGCCAGTCCCTGGACCCGGTGACACCAAGGTCTTCGCACGCTCGCTCCCCGCGGCTCTCTACGGCCTCTCGCCTCCGGCCCTCTCCATTCAGCCCTTCCCTCCAGCTTCGGATGCCCAATCCAGTTGCTTTCTCCCCTACCCAGTTGCTTTCTCTACTTCTCCACAGTACTTCAGGCATTGCAACTGTTTGGTCCCTGCATTTTGCATGCTCCCTCTCCCCACCCCTCCCCCTCTTCACCCACCCCTCCCTCTAACCCCCACCATAGTTGAATATCTGAAGTGCAGTTGCAAAGTCGGGGAAATAACATGCAAAACAAAACCTCAACAATTCTGGGTTTAATTATTGAAAAGTTTTATTAAGTTCATTAAGTATCCGAGGAACTGCTGTGCATGGATACATGAGTGTTGTGTCCAGCATTCCCGTTAGACAGACAGGCCGAGTCTCTGCTATGCACAGCTAAAGAGATTGTTCCTGGAGAGCCTTGTGGTGAATGAACGCTTGGCTCTCTATTCCACTACTGTATTGTCCATGTGAAGAAGGCAAAGTCACAAGAGTCTGAGCTCAGTCTATTCTTGGTGAATGTTCCCCAAGCGCATCCCAATGTGCATTCCCAATTCATCCATAAATGCAATGTTCCTTTCCACATCGTGATGAGCTCCGCAGCATGATCCAGTTGCCTTCGTTGCTTGAATGCTGACCGTAAGTCTCGAGGATTGTTTTCTCGACGGCATGTTTTACATGAAAAGAAGACAAGCAAATCAGAGTCAGAGCTTCCCTCCCTCCAATGAAACTGCTGTTGCGCATGCTTTATGCTCTGCAGTATAGGCCAATGAATCACTTCGTACCCACCTCAGCTGCAGGAGGCAGGATGATGTAACTGACCTTATCTCGTGATGGTTCAATGCTGCTCTCAGGGAAAACATGAATGATGTGAGGGTGCTGGAAAAAGAAGCACATTTCTTTTGGACTATGAACATAAAGCAGGCCATTTCGCCCAGCTGTTCCCTGCTAGTGGTTATACTACTCGTGCGTCTTTCCATTCATTCCCATTTAATCCTGCCTACTACTATCAGCATCATCTTCCATTTCTTTCACTCTTATCTACCTTTGCCTTAAAGCAACACTGAGGATGGAGAATGGTGTGGCTGCACTCCCACCTCACCAGTTGTGTACGCAGCAAGAGCATTCACATTTGAAATCTTGATACTCATGACATCAAGGGATATGGGGAGAGCGCGGGAAAGTGGTGTTGAGGGAGATGATCATCAAGGATGTAATTGAATGACAGATCAGGCTCGACAGGTGAAACTGCCTCCTCCTACGTTCTGAAGAGAGTTTGCACCAAGACACAGCCCTGTTTTACCCCACTGCTGATCGTGAAAGTGTCTGATGTTGCTCCATTGTAACTGATGGAACTGTGCATGTTCTCGTGGAAAGAAGAGATGACGCCCAAGAGTTCAGGAGGGCAGCCTAGTTTCCACAGCAGTTTGAAGAGTCTGTCTCTGCTAACAAGATCGAAGGCCTTGGTGATGTCTATAAAGACAATGTAGAGTGGTCTGTACTGTTCACAGTACTTCTGCTGTAACTGCCGAAGTGAGAAAATCATGTCGACTGTCGATCTACCAGCTCTGAAGCTGCACTGAGACTCAGGATAGATGTGTGATGTCAGGGTCTGCAATCTGGTCAGAGCAATGCGAGCAAAGACCTTCCCCACAATACTTAGCAAGCAGATGCCTCGGTAATTGCTGCAGTCACGGCGATTCCCCCTTATTGTTGTACAAGGTGACAATGTTTGCATCACGCATGTTTAGAGGCGCAGATCTCCCCTTCCAACAGAGACACAGAAGTTCATGGAGATGCTGCAGCAGAGCTGCTTTTCCACTTTTGATGATTCCAGGTGGAGTACCATCATTTCCCAGGGCTTTACCACTGGCAAGACGGTCAATGGCCTTGTTGAGCTCTACTATGGTGGGGTCACTGTCCAACTCCTCCATGACAGGGAAGTCTGGAATGGTGCTGAGAGCTACTTCAATGACAATGTTCTCCGTTGTGTAAAGTTCAAGGTCATGCTCCACTCACCTTTCCATCTGCTTGTTAGGTTCAGTGATGATCGTCCCTGTCTTTGTCTTCAAAGGTGCTGATTTAGTTACTGCTGGGCCGGTTTGTTTCATAATTTTTTTTTTATTCATTCATGTGATGTGGTCATCACTGGCGAAGCCAGCATTTATTGCCCATCCCTCATTTCCCTTGAGAATGTGATGGTGAGCTGCCTTCTTGAACCGCTGCAGTCTGTGTGAGGTAGGTACACCCACAGTGCTGTTAGGAAGGGAGTTCCAGGATTTTGACCCAGCAACAGTGAAGGAAAGGCGATATAGTTCCAAGTCACGATAGTGTGTGGCTTGGAGGGGAACTTGCAGGTGGTGGTGTTCCCATGAATTTGCTGCCCTTGTCCTTATAGTTGGTAGAGGTTGCGGGTATGGAAGGTGCTGTCTAAGGAACCTTGGTGTGTTGAATTCCTTCATATGTCCCTCTAGCATCCCCCAGATTCAGCGGCAGATTGTATGCTGTTGCAGAGTTTTAACCAGTATTGACTGGTGCAGTGCCGAGCAGTCTGCAGAGACTTGTTTCTGGCAGCTCTGAGAGCATCTAGAGTTTGTTTGCTGGGGACTTGTTTGTAGTTGATGAGGGCTCTCTTCTTAGTTGCAGTAACTGACTCCATTTCAGTCCAATAAGCCTCAAACCAGTCAGCATTCCTCCCATCTCTTTTCCCATACACAGTGAGTGCAGAGTTATAGATGGTGGCGTGCAGATGATTGCACTTTGACACTGCACTGAGGCCTTGGGTGTTTACTGAAAGTGCCTGATCGAGGATGTTGAGGAACTCCTGGGTCCTTTCTGGGTCAGTGGTTCGGCTAGTGTTGATCCGAGAACGACCTTTCTTCTTGGATGTATGAAGCTTCCTTGGCTGAAGCCTGACCTTGTTACACACCAGGGAGTAGTCAGTGTCACAGTCAGCGCTGTGATAGCTGCGTGTGATGAGGATACTGCTGAGGGAGTACGTCTGGTGATGATAAGGTCTAGCTGGTGCCAGTGGCGTGATCTCGGACGTCTCCAGGACACCTTGTGGCACAGCTTGACCTGGAAGTAGCTGTTCGTCACACAGAGTCCATGGTGACAGCATAGCTCCAGAAACCTCTGTCCATTTTTGTTCATCTTGCTAATCCCCTGGTGCCCTATGCTCATTGGCCAAGCTGTAGTCAGTACCCAAGCTTGCGTTGAAATTCCCGAGAAGATACAGTCCCTCGGTGCTGGGAATTCTACTGATGGCAGCGTCAAGTGTCTCACAGAATTGATCCTTGACATCTGGGGTGGAGGTGAGTGTCGGGACATCGATGCACATGAGATTAACTGGGCCCGCGCTTGTTGACAAGTGAAGGGTAAGAAGTCTCTCTGAGCCTACTGTGGGTGGTTCACTCATTGCAAGTAGCGTGTTTTTTACTGTGAAACCCACTCCATGCTCACGAGTTGCCTCTTGGGCTTTCCCCTGCCTGAAGAAGGTGTAGTGTTTCTCTTTGAGGGATCCACTTTGAACGAGTCTAGTTTCTTGCAGCACAGCAATGTCCACATTGAGCCTTGTGAGTTCCTTGTCAATCACAGCTGTCTTGTGTGTGTCATCAACCTGCAGAAGGTTGTCATTCAGGCCAGGACACATGGTCCTTATATTCCAGCTTGTGATGCGAAGCACTGGTGTCTTCTTTGTTGAGTTTGTCTTGCCTGGTGCATAGATTATCAATCCGCCAGTTGAGAGATATCTCTCCAAGCTGCAAGCACCCATTGAAGCAAGTAGGTCGTGGCAGGACAGCACCTAACTGACTGGGGCTGCACAGCTTGGAGTAGGTGGCAGTTCTCCAATGAGACGCGATGATCTCTCCCACTGTCAAAAGTAACCCCTGGTGCTCATACTCTACACCAATTGAGTGAGAGCTTATAATCGGTAACTGTTTCTGTCCATGTTTTGCGAATGTTTAACCACGAAGCTGGAGTGTCCTCTCCAGGGCACAGGCCTGGGCAAATAGTATGGAGACACTGAGCATCAGGACCCCCTCTCAGCATTGCTAGTATTGTCCAAAGGAAAGGAAAAAAACAGTACTGTTTGGTACCAGCTCTGCTGTAGGAGTTGCTGGAAAACTACCTGATAAGTAACAGGTAACCGCCTACGGGACTCCACTCCGGATTTACTGTCCAGGTTTACTCCCTAAGCCTTCTTCTCTCTCAAGACACCCACAGGGAAGTGAGACTTTTTGCCCATAGATGGGGCTCTGTTCTTTGGCATCAGGATGGAACCACACGCCAGTGGGCCTGCATGACATGCACAAGGATATCACACACTGCCCCATCCCTGGGACATCTCAGAGAGATACCCTGATGATAATACACCCCACAGGAAAATCACAAACAGCCCCATCCCTTGGACAGCTCAGGGTCAGACACTGCACACACTGCAACAACAGTGACATTACTGTATTAGTCCCTCCATTCTGAAAAACAAGCATTCACCCTACTTAATGCTTTCCGTCTCTCAGTCAATTTTGTATCCCCGCTGCCACTGCCTCTTTAATCCCATCTGCTCAAATTTTGTTAACAAGGCTATTTTATGGTACTTTTTCAAACACAATTTTGAAGTGCAGACACACACCATCAACCTCACCACCCTGGTCAACTCTCTGTGAAACTTCATCAAAGAAATTAATTCATTAATTAATTCATACACAATCTTCTGTTAACCAATCTGCACTGGCTGTCATTTATTAGCCCATGTTCGATCAAGTGCCAGTTAATTTTCTCCTGGATAATTGTCTCTAAAAGTTTCCCCACCACTGACATTAGACGATCTGGTCTGTAGTTCCTGGGTTTATCTCTCTTTTTAAACAGGGCTGTAAAAATGAGCAATCCTTGCAGACTTATCTTTCAGTTCTGGAAAGTCTATTGTGGACAATCTCTTTGGGCATGACTTTAACCAATTAAAGCAACAGGATACTTGATTAATAAGTCCAGAACTTTTATGGAGAGTAAAATAGTACTTAATAATTGGAAGTAAAATTATCTTGAACAAACTTGGGGAATATAACTTTACAGCTCTAGCAGGTGTGTGGACTGGTCGAGCTTGGTCTCAGAGTGCCACGGTCCTCTTTGTCCAGTCTAGATCCCTCATCAGGTGGAGAACTTGGTCGATGATCTGAGCCTTTACCCCTGAGGTCTTCACGTGTTCCTGCACACTGAAACCTTACAAAATCCCTACTTTTAACCCCTGGATGGCCATCACACCACTTTGTAAAATAATAATTGGTCTGAGCTGTTGCTAGGTACATTTAATTAATGATGTCTTCCACTAACAGCCAACTGTCCTCAGAATCTCAGACATGAGTACGATGGAGTGGTTTCACACTGTCTCCCAATCTGATCTGAAACAAGTTTCCTATTCATTAAATCGAGACTCTTGAAAATGCTGGAAATACTCAGCAGGTCTGACAGCATCTGTGGAGAGAGAAACAGAGTTAACGTTTCAGATCTGTGATCTTTCATCAGAACTGGGCTGAAATTGTCTGAGGGACTGAGATTGTGGAATCAATTTCAGGGTCAAAAACATTGTACTCTGTAAGGAAAGGAAGATGGTGATTATTAAGTATCGTGCAAGAATATCGATGCTTTTACATTATTTGAATCAACATTGATTTAAACTTTGTGCTCACGAAACCTATCTTTTGATCAAAATGACATTGATAACAATGGAAAAAGCAACACATGCATTTCACGACCACAGGACTTTGTAAAGCCTTTTACAGCCAATGAAGGACTTTCCAAGTGTCGTCACTGCACAGTACAATACAATACCCGACAATAAGGATATTTCACATTCGAGTCACGCAAGTCCCAGGCAATGACCTTCTGAAACAAGAGAGAATCTAACCCTCTCCCCTTGACATTCAACAGCATTACGATTGCTGAATCCCCCACGATCAACATCCTGGGGGTTACCATTGACGAGAAACTGAATTGCAGTAGCCATATAAATATCATGGCTACAAGAGCAGGTCAGACACTAGTAATCCTGCGGCAAGTAACTCACCTCCTGACTCCCCAAAGCCTGTCCCCTATCTACAAGGCACAAGTCAGGAGTGTGATGCAATACTCTCCATTGCCTGGATAGGTGCAGCTCCAACAACACTTAAGAAGCTCAACGTCATCCAGGACAAAGCAGCCCACTTGATTGGCGCCTCATTCACTATATTCACTCTCTCCATCACCAACACACAGCGTGCACCATCCACAAGATGCACTGCAGCAACGCAGCAAGCCTCCTCAGACAGCACCTTCCAAACCCGTGACTTCTATCACCTAGAAGGACAAGGGCAGCAGATGCATGGGAACATCACCACCTTCAAGTTCCCCTCTGAGCCTCACACCATCCTGGAATTGGAACTATATCACCGTTCCTTCACTGTGGCTGGGTCAAAATCCTGGCACTCCCTTCCTAACAGCACCACATCGACTGCAGTGGTTCAAGAAGGCAGCTCACCACTACCTTCTCGAGGGAATTAGGGATGGGCAATAAATGCAATAAATAAAAATAAAATCAATAAAGAAGACAATAATCCCCAAAAGTAGAAAATCCATATGAAAATGAAAATATAATAAAACACAGTCAGCATGGATTTCACAAAGAAAGTCTTGATTAACCTTATCTTTGAAGAATCAACAGCAAGAGTAATATAGCAGATGTAGAAGAGTTTAAGTTAATAAAGCCTCATCCTTTTAAGTGCTTGAACCAACAAATTGTGGGTTAACAAACAAGAACACTAAATGACAGAGCTGGGTGTTGTGCTTTCTAGATTACCCGAAAGCAGGGTGTCAATGAGTTAAATCTTCAGGTTGCTGCAACCAGAATAGCCATTGTCCACGATCAGTTTTACTGTTATAAATAAAGGGTGGAACATTCATTGTGAATCTATAGAAACAGTCTGGTCCTGCACACTGCAGACACATCCACGTCATCACCAACCAGCTCTCCGATAATAGATGCAGTTATTTGACTTTTCCCCATTAGCTCCATGGAATTAATTTTGAAAGATTTTAAATTCCAAGATGCTTTGTGAATATTCAGCCCTTGAGAAGAAATCCTTCCCTGGCCACAGTGGAGAGAGCATTGAAAATAAAACAGTAGACTATCAGGGAACACAGAGAATGCTCATCAGCTAATCTATAATTGCTTAGTTTTCTTACTTTTGCTCTTATTATTCGGTTTTTCATCCTTTTCAGTTCCTGACTCCGGATATTATTGTGATTAAATGTGAAAAGATACACTGTGTCTCAGCCCCGGTCTTTTGGCTCTTTCTCTGTACAGTGCTGTGTACACTCAGATACTGACAGTGTCTCTCCCTCCCTCAACTTTCCAGCCCTGACGGTGCAGAAAGCGCTGCTCAAAGTTACACATTCTGACTGTTTGCAGTTGATTAGTGAGAGATTATTAACGTATCCTCCTGCAGCGCTGCCTCGGTTAATAACAGCAGATCGAAGTCACATTTCAGATACAGAAACAGACGCATCAATTATTCACTCTTTCCCAGAGTGAGTGAGGCCGGGACAAGCAGCAACATTCCGGCCCCACACTCTGCAATTACCCAGCACCAGCGGAAAGCAGTGAATACAGATTCAATCAGTGGGTTAATGTCCATTACAGGGATGCAAGATTCCACGGCCCAGGACAAACATCCCCATACACCGAGAACAAGCTCAGGAAAACCCGGGGGAATTAATATCCCAATAACTGAGCATTCCAGTAACATTGAATAAGTTCCTGAACTGAGTGAACCTTTCAAAGGACAGAAGTGATGACGAGGTCATAAAGGTCTGAACAGTTGAGGTGACTGAGCGGTTTCAGCTTCTCTGTTCAGGTTGCAGCTTTCACTGGAGGCATGTGTTTAAATCCCACTTCTGACAACTTGATTTTCAGTTACTTTGCAGAGCTTCCTTGAAGGTTTGAGGTAGAGTAAATACTGAGGAACTGTTTCTGACTGCTGAACGGTCAGTAACGGAAGGTTACAGATTTAAAGTGACTCACAAAACCAGAAGGAACATGAGGAAAAATTCCTTTCTGCAACGTGTGGTTAGGATTTCAGTTATGTGGATAGATTGGAGAAGCTGGGCTTGTTCTCCTTAGAGAGGAGATTTGATAGAGGTGTTCACAATCATGAGGGGTCGTGACAGATCCGATAGAGAGAAACTGTTGGTGGAAGGATTGAGACTCAGGTAAAAGCTGTGGCTCAGTTGGTCACATTCACCTCGAAATCACAAGCTTCTGGGTTCAGATTTCACAGCTGACACTCCAGTGCAGCACTGAGGGTGTTGAAGGTGCTGCCTTTCAGGTGTGATGTTAAACCAAGACCTGGTCTGCATGTTTGGGTGAATGTAAAAGATCCCATGCTGCAATTTCAAACAAGTGAAGAGCAATTCTCCCTGGTGTTGTGATCAATATTTGCCCCTCAATCAGATCAGTTGGTCATTAACACATTGCTGTTTGTGGGTATTAGCTGCTGCATTTCTGACATTACAACAGTGATTACACTTCAAAAGTATTTCATTGTTTACGAAGTGCTTTGATATATCCAGTGGTCAGGAAAGGTGCTATATAAATGCAAGTCTTTTCTTTCTTTATCACAACACATTGCAGTGTAAAAAATGGTTCCTCATGTCACCTCTGGTTCTTCTGCCAATCACCTGATATCTGTGTCCTCTGCTTACTGACCCTTTTACCACTGGAAACAGTTTCTCCTTATTTAAACTATTGAAAACCTCCATGATTTTGAACAAATGTGTCAAATCTTTTCTGAATTTTCTCTGCTGCAAGGAGAACAACCCCAGCTTCTCCAATCTCTCCACATAACTGAAATCCCTCACCCTGCTACCATTGTGGTAAATCTCTTTTTTATTCTTTCCTGGGTTGTGGGCACTGCTGACACAATGTGATTCCTATCAACGGAGCGGCCTGCTGACATCATCAGAGAGCGCCAAGCTGCGCATAGGCACAGCTACATCTTGCCAGGGTTAAGTGGCACATGCACAGGATGATGTCATGGCTCAGCACCAACATCATCGCAAATCAGCGCCTGGTCCATCTTCGCACATGCACGCTAAAGCGTCATCGGGTATCCAGCCTCTCACTCAGCTGAAGGAAGCGGCTGAATGGGAGACTTTGAGGTTGGAGCTCTCCCCACTCGGCCTTGACGCTTCTTCTCCTCAGCTGCTCGCTCTCCACCTCGCTGCTCCCCTGGCCGATTGTTCCCTGTTCGCGTCACCCAGCTCTCCTGCCACTCGCTCCCAGCCCCCCAACCCCCACTCCAGCCATTCGCTCTATGCCGTGCCACTTTCCTCCTCTTGGTCACTCGTTCTTCACTCCTACGTCACGCTTTATGAGAGGCATAGATAGTGTAGATAGCCAGACTCTGTTTCCCATGGTAGGGGTGACTAAAACTAGAGGGCATAGATTTAAGCTAAGAGGGAGGAGGTTTAAAGGGGGTCAAAGGGGTAAATTTTTCACAGAAAGAATAGTGGGTATCTGGAATGAGCTGCCTGGTGGAGGCAGGAACAGTAGTCACATTTAAGAGGCATCTGGACAGGTACTTGAATGAGCAAGGCATGGAGGGATATGGAATAAATGCAGGCGGGTCGGATTAGTATTGATAGGCATTATGGTCGGCATGGACGCGGTGGGCCAAAGGGCCTGGTTCTATGCTGTACGACTTTATGACTCTCTGTGACTCCTGTTAATTGTTTAATTATCCACCACCATTCAGGACTGGATGTGGCAGGACTGCAGAGCTTTGATCTGATCTGTTGATTGTGAGATTGCTTAGCTCTGTCTATTGCATGCTGCTTCCGCTATATGACATGCAAGTAATTCTGTGTTGTAGCTTCACCAGGTTGACACCTCATTTTTAGGTCTGCTTGGTGCTGCTCCTGACATGCCCTCCTGCACACTTCATTGAACCACTATTGCTCCCTTGGCTTGCTGGTAATGGTAGAGTGAGGGATATGCCAGGCCATGAGGTAACATATTGTGTTTAAATACAATTCTGCTGCTGCTGATGGCCCACAGTGCCTCATGGATGCCCAGTTTTGAGCTGCCAGATCTGTTCATTTCTTCCCTCAGATATAATTGAAAAAAAAAATCTGAAGAAATGCATGAACTAAATAAAAAGGAGAGAGAAATAAATACTGAAAAAACAGATGTCAGCATTTGGAAGGTAAAAAGATTTCAGATTTATTATTGATGAGTCAGAGGAATTTCTCACACTTTGGGGCTTCTGTCAGTGGATTTACTGTATCAGAGTAGAAGTACTGTTTCAGGCCTTGTTAGCTCAGTTGGTAGAGCATGAGACTTTTAATCTCAGGGTCTTGGATTTGAGACCCTTGTTGTGTGGTTGCTCTTCCCTTTTTCAGTCTTCATCGGCAGAGAGTTCAAGGAGTGTTTGAAATTAAATTCAACAACATCACCAGATTTCAACCCCCACCCCTTGCCCCCCTCCCAGTGTAGTTGACAGGACCCTCAACCTCTGCCTTCCCCCTTCCCCTCCCTCCCAGAACTGCGACAGGGATCCCCTTGTCCTCACTTTCCACCCCACCTGCCTCCACATCCAAAGGATCATCTTCCACCATTTCCACCACCTCCAGCGTGATGCCACCACCTACCTCATCTTCCCCTCCCCTGTCAGCATTCTGTGAGAATAAGAAATACTGAAATGTTGTTTCTACAGCTTGTGGAAAGTTACCAAGAAGTCATTTGTACACAAAATAATGAAATCACTGAAAAAGAGAACTGATAAGGGTATGTAAGTAGAGACCTTAAGACAGTACATCACTGACAAAGAGAACTGATAAGGGTATGTAAGTGGAGACCTTAAGACAGTACATCACTGAAAAAGAGAACTGATAAGGGTATGTAAGTACAGACCTTGGGACAGTACATCACTTAAAAATTGTGCTTCGGCAGATAAAAGAGAAACAGCAAGAGTTAGAACAAAGGATGCATTGAATAAGAAACTGCCCCACTAAGATAAAGGCTGACAGCTGCAAGTTAAAACACACAATGGAGAGCCAAATAAGGTAAAACAAAAACAAGAGTTAGGGGCTAGAAAGTTAGAGTAGGGGGAGAAGTAAACAGAGGAGGAGACTGTAGCAACCATAGGATAGGTTAGTGTCATAATACGTTATAACCAATAATGTAAAATAAAGGCGTGGACAAATGGATTTGTATTGTATAAACATGAACTGAATATGTTGATCGGTGTGCCTGCTTGTAGGACACCCGATCTTGCAAGAACGTTAAATAAACTTACTTCTTCAGAGTTTGACTTGGTGTAAATTATTATTAAGTGGGCTACGTTTCTCACAATTGGGGGCTCGTCCGGGATCTCTTCATCATTGCCGGGACCGCGGCCGACGACAGACGAGAAGAGGCGTCCCGTTAATTTAAAAACGGTCTCGTTTCTCTCGTTGGTAGCGGACCCGAGTAATTGACTGAAAACGATCCTAGGGAAGTCACTCTGAACGAGTATTTAGTGCGGCAGGTACACATGTGAAGTCAGGCAACTCCGTGCACGGACCAAGGTAATAAAAACGACTTTTAAGTATTATCTTGGTGACTTATGGTTAACTGTAGGATAAGACCTTCTAAGTACCAAATGTCCTTGAGGAGTGAATTTTACAGTCCTGCAGTATAAGACCCTTCAGCTAGGAGGTGAGTACTGTATGGTATAAGACCCTTCAGTTAGGAGGTGAATACCGTAAGGTATAAGACCCTTCAGCTAGGAGGTGAATACCGTAGGGTACAAGACCCTTCAGTTAGGAGGTGAATACTGTCGGGTATACGACCCTTCAGTTAGGAGGTGAATACCGTAAGGTATAAGACCCTTCAGCTAGGAGGTGAATACCGTAGGGTACAAGACCCTTCAGTTAACCATGGGAAATAAATCATCTAAAAAGGAAGACGATGGGAGACAAGGAAAGTCTGCCGGCAACATCCCTCCAGAAAGTCCATTGGGACGGATGTTGGAGTATTGGGATTTAGAGTCAAAAACCAAGGAGAAAAAGACCCAAATATGATCTAAGGACAGCAAGAAGGACCACCCCTAAACCCGACGATAACGACGACGATAGAGACAGAGAGTCTCCTAAGACAATGATGCCCTTGAGAGAGGTACCAATAGGAAATAATGAAATTGGATTTGTTAGTGCACCATTAACGTCAGGAGAGGTAAGAGTGTTTAAAAAGGAAATGAAAGTCCTCGTAGAAGACCCCAGAAAATTTGGGAAAGAGAAAACCCTCCCGGGGTAGGGGGAAACGAACCAGCTGAACAAAAATACCCTAATCAAGACCGGCAGTGGCAGAACAATAATATCGGCCATAGGGGCCAGATGAAAGACCTTAGAAATCTGATAGTAAAAGGCATTGTTGTAAACAAGTAGTTGAAGCCCCTGCAAAACTTATGCCTTTACAGAGTTACCGCAGGCCCCTCTTATGGCACAAGCAGGCGACGTATTGAGTGCGACCCCTCTGGGTGTTGAAGGCTGTTTCTAGACAAATAGAGACCATTAAAGGCACCTAGGTGGGATCAAGGGATTGATTTTTAAAAATGTTTTGAAGAATCAAAAGGGGGGACTGTGAGAACAGAATTTAGATTTTAGAATTTTTAAGAACAGAATTACATGGGAACGTTTAAGATGAAACAATTAATCAGTCATGTATTGCTAACAAGCTAGCTGACTTCATAACTTCAGGGCTGCAGAGGCAACTTGGCCTTGCAGCTGGTACAGCGAGAGAGAGAGAGAGCGAGACATTGTACTTCAACATCACTCTTCTTATCACCCAGACATGACAATCCCAGGGAAAGGCGAGAATGAAAAACATACCGACCAGGCTAATACACGCCCCCTTGTTAGAGGGTGGCTCAGCCTACCCTGAAACAATTAATCAGTCATGTCCTGCTAACAAGCTAGCTTCAGTGCTGCAGGGAGGGACAGCTTATCAGAAATGACTTCATAACTGTTAGAGGGTGGCTCAGCCTACCCTTCTGATTCAGCAGTGGCTGAGTTTTTTATATTTGCTTTTATCTTATACTGCTTAAATGTTATTTGAGCAAATAGATCCATATAATCCGAGTGAATATATATAATCATATATAAGTTGATCAGTAGAGAGAGAAGGTTATCATAGAATGATAAAAGGGGGAATGTGGAAGTGAGCAGAAAGGCATGGCACTATGCTTAATGGGAAATATAGCCAAGTTAGGAATAGTAGCTTTGCTGAGCTTTGATTTTAAGTGGCAGAAACCACAATGAAATAGCTAAAAGGGATGGCCAGAGTGTGTGCAAGCTGTGGCAGCCACAGCACTTCAGACCAAGGAAGCCATTTTACCTCGAAGCTATAACAAGAAATAGTTAGGGGATTGGGAATCCAATGGGACTTCCATACCCCTTGGCACCCTCCCTCTTCAGGGCGGGTGGAACGAATGAATCAGACCTTAAAGAAACACCTGTCCAAACTGATACTTGAAACAAGGTTACCCTGGACAAAATGTTTACCTACAGCGATACTCAGAATTCGGACAGCCCCTAGAAAAGATGTGGGACTGTCCCCCTATGAAATGCTATTCGGATTACCCTATATGGGAACCAGGGGCAAGATGCCAACCTTAGAAACTAAAGATTCGTTTCTAAAGAACTATATACTGGCGTTGTCTTCCTCATTGTCATTCCTCAGGAAGCAAGGCCTGTTAGCACAGACACCACCTCTCGAATTTGCAGTGCACAAGATCCAACCAGGAGATTGGGTTCTGGTGAAATCGTGGAAAGATACTAAACTACAACTGAACTGGGAAAGACCATACCAGACTCTCCTAACCACTGAAACAGCCATAAGAACGGCAGAAAGAGGTTGGACCCACTACACAAGAATCAAGGGGCCGGTACAAACCCCGGCCGAGGAAGGAACTTGGACAACCGAATTAACAGAAGAACCATTGAAAATAAAGCTAAAAAGATTTTGAGTAACAAACTTTTTTTTAATATAACGGCGCGAGCGCGGAAATACTGTCTGTAATATTGTGTGCCTTCTTTCTTTCTTTTCAAAAGTAGCCAGGAAATAAAATGGGTTGGATGTTTTTGTATTACCCACTTCCAATTAGACAACAAGGTGTTTGGAGTAACAGTTAGAGAAGGGAAAAAGAAAGGTGAATTAAAATGTTGTTTTCAGGTAACAATAGATAAGACTGGTAAACCAGCTAACAAACTAAAGGGGACCTCTCATAACGATCCTAACATAGTAAAAATAATAGAGGTAAAAGACTTGAGAAAGACAATTGAGATAGAAACCGGTTACGGGGACACAAATGCCTGGGTAGAATGGATAAATTATACTGTAAAAAGTTTGAACAAAAACAATTGCTATGCTTGTGCATCTGGTAGACCGATAGCTCAAGTAGTACCTTTCCCGCTGGGGTGGGAGCGTGACCGAAAGGGCATGGAATGCATGTTAGCCCAATATCAGGATAAGACGGCTTGGGGTATTCAAACTTGCATATCCTTGTCAATAATGTTCCCTCCCCTAGAGAAAGAAGATTCAAGGACTCCCCCTTCATTTTTAGCCACCAGTGTGAATCACACATCATGCGTATGTCGACACGGTGCGGAGCTAACCAGCAATATGGGAGAGTTGAAGTCATGCATAGAGACTGTGGACGTAACTGGAAGAGTCAGCGGAGGGAACTACTCATCATTGAATGTTCCCAGAGCGGATTTATGGTGGTATTGCGGAGGAAAAATCCTGAGAAAGACCCTACACTCCCAGTGGAAGGGGACATGTGCAATTGTTCAATTGGCAATACCATTCACCTTGGCATTTGAGAAACAAAAGATAATAACGAGGGAAAGGGGTAAAAGGGAAGCGATAGCGAACTCTTTTGACGACCAGGTATACATGGATTTCATAGGGGTCCCAAGAGGGGTACCTGATGAATTCAAGGCCCGAAACCAAATAACCGCCGGTTTCGAGTCTTTGTTTTGGTGGGTCACTATTAACAAAAATGTAGATTGGATAAATTATATTTATTACAACCAACAAAGATTTATAAATTATACTAGAGATGCGGTAAAAGGTATAGCTGAACAATTAGACGCCACTAGTAGAATGGCTTGGGAAAATCGACTGGCTCTAGATATGATCTTCGCAGAAAAAGGAGGTGTGTGTATAATGTTAGGAGGGAAATGTTGCACACTTATCCCAAATAACACAGCACCCGATGGTTCAATCACCCGAGCACTGCAAGGGTTCACAAATTTAGCAGAGGAGATGGCCGAAAATTCAGGAGCAGACACTTCCCTGACGGGGTGGCTTGAATCCTGGTTTGGAAAATGGAAAGGCATGATAATCTCGGTTTTTACCTCCCTGATCATGGTTGTCGGAATACTAATAGCCATCGGGTGTTGCATTATTCCTTGTGTAAGAGGGCTGACACAGCGATTGATTGAGACACCTTTGACGAAGCAGATGTCAATACAAAGAGGCCAGGAAGAGAGTATGTACCTGTTAGGTAATGACAAAGTGGATAGTATCAACGGAAATACAGACATTGAAAAGGCGGCTGAAATAATTCTCAGAGGATTTGAGAGGACATATGAGAAACCTCCGCAGTATGTAGAAAACAACAAGTATTAAGTAAAAGAAAAGGGGGAATTGTGAGAATAAGAAATACTGAAATGTTGTTTCTACAGCTTGTGGAAAGTTACCAAGAAGTCATTTGTACACAACATAATGAAATCACTGAAAAAGAGAACTGATAAGGGTATGTAAGTAGAGACCTTAAGACAGTACATCACTGACAAAGAGAACTGATAAGGGTATGTAAGTGGAGACCTTAATACAGAACATCACTGAAAAAGAGAACTGATAAGGGTATGTAAGTACAGACCTTGGGACAGTACATCACTTAAAAATTGTGCTTCGGCAGATAAAAGAGAAACAGCAAGAGTTAGAACAAAGGATGTAGTGAATAAGAAACTGCCCCACTAAGATAAAGGCTGACAGCTGCAAGTTAAAACACACAATGGAGAGCCAAATAAGGTAAAACAAAAACAAGAGTTAGGGGCTAGAAAGTTAGAGTAGGGGGAGAAGTAAACAGAGGAGGAGACTGTAGCAACCATAGGATAGGTTAGTGTCATAATACGTTATAACCAATAATGTAAAATAAAGGCGTGGACAAATGGATTTGTATTGTATAAACATGAACTGAATATGTTGATCGGTGTGCCTGCTTGTCGGACACCCGATCTTGCAAGAACGTTAAATAAACTTACTTCTTCAGAGTTTGACTTGGTGTAAATTATTAATAAGTGGGCTACGTTTCTCACAATTCTGAAGGGATAGTTCCCTCCACGACACCTTGGTCCACTCCTCCATTATCCCTGACACCTCGTCCCCTTCCCAAGGCATCTTCTCATGCAATCGCAGGAGATATAATACCTACCCTTTTCCCTCCTCTCTGCTCATTATTTAAAGCCCAAACACTCCTTTCAGGTGAAGCAGCGATTTTCTTGTACTTCTTTCAATTTAGTGTACTGTATTCGCTGCTCACATTGCAGTCTCCACCAAATTGGGGAGACCAAACGCAGATTATGTCGAACACCACTGCTCAGTCCGAAAGCATGACCCCGAGCTTCTGGTTCCTTGTCGTTTCAACACTCCCCCCTGCTCTCATGTCAACATTTCTGTCTTGGGCCTGTTCCAGTGTTCCAGTGATCATCTCCATGGAAAGATCAATCTTACACGCTAGCTCAAATGTTGGATTTTGTATGTTAAGTATCTTTTCTCATCCAAAGATTACACTATCAATCATTCACCAGTCTGTCTTCTCCTGAACTTCGAGTTCAAATTTGTTTGTGAAGTTGAGTGACACGTTAAGACAGCACAGTCTTTGTCTTTGTGAAGGAAGTGATTTCGGAATGGCTGTTTGAAAGTGCCCCTCCTTGCACAGAAATTCAGTGCAAATGCTCAAATCACCCACAATTTCTTCGTGAGAAATTTGTTCACAATTGCATTCGACATGGAAACCGTCTCAACATTAATCTCACTGAAGGAAAGTGTGACTGTGTTGTTTGTTTCAGAGTGTTGGTGCTGTTATGTGTCGCTTTTAACCAAGACTGGGACACAACGCAAGGTTGATCCAAGGTTGGCATATATTATCATTCAGGAGCAAGAAAAATCAAAAGGAACCTAACAAGAAAACCCAGTCTCCAGATGTGAGAATCTGTAGATCTGCTTTGGGAAAGTGAATCAGAGCAGAACGAAGGGTGAACTGTCCGACTGCCCAGAAGAGATGAAGACACAGCTCAGTCAGCACGTTCCCCTGGTTTATGATGCTGGAACATTCCTCACACAGAAATTATTCAACCCGATGACAAACGTGCTTACAGCCGATAATTTATTAAGATAATTTTTGTTGAGCTACAACACAAACAGCTACTCGACAATGTGGAAAATTGCAGAGGTGTGTCCTGTCCATAAAAAAAAAGCAGGACAAATCCAATCAGACCAATTACCGCCCCATCAGTCTACTATCAATCATCAGCAAAGTGATGGAAGATGTCATCAACAGTGCTATCAATCACCACGCATTTAGCAATAATCTGCTCATCGATGCTCAGTTTAGATTCCGCCAGGGCCTCTCGGATCCAGGCAAACATTTGGAAGCTGGAGTATAATGTGGGAAAATGTGAGCTTATTCACTTTGGTAGGAAGAACAGATAAATTAAATATTATTTAAATTGCGAGATACTACAGAATGCTGCGGTATAGAAGGATCTGGGTGTCTTCGTACGTGAATCACAAAAAGTTAACATGCAGGTAGAGCAAATAATTAGGAAGGCAAATGGAATGTTACCCTTTATTACAAAGGGGAATGGAGTACAAAAGGAGAGAAGTCTTGCTACAAATGTACAGGGTGTTGGTGAAACCACACCTGGAGTACTGTGTACAGTTTTGGTCTCCTTATTTAAGGAGGGATATACTTGCATTGGAGGCAATTCAGAGAAAGAGGTGGGCAACTGTCTCTTCCCCACCACAGCCACCTCGAGGGCATTGTGCAGAGGGGGTTAGACTTCGGGCGTGCAGGAAGGATCTGATGGGGAGGGCTCTTCTCACCACCAGCCAAGTTTCATCTTGGTGCTTGTTTGAAAGTTCTGGTGATGAGGCATTCCGCCAAATGACTTTGGAAGTTTGCTCGGGGAACCATCCGACTGGATCCACCATCTCCTTTTCCTGTAGGGCCTTGAGGACATTCCGTGCAGACCACTACCTGAAGGATTGGTGGTCAAAGATGTTTTTCCACAGAAACTTTCCCACGAAGGATAGGTGGTACGGCACGGTCCAATTGGATGGAGCATTCCGTGGCAATGTGACCAGGCCCATCCTTCACAACGCTGGGGACAGATAGAACCTCAGCACGTAGTGACACTGGGAGATTGTGCACTGGGAATCTGCGCACAGCTTGATGCAGCCGCACACGAAGGTAGTCATCAGGATGAGGGCGACGTTGTGTACATTTTTCCCGCCCTTATCCAGGGGTTTGAACATCGTGTCCCTCCAGACCTGGTCCATTTTGGAACCCCATATGAAGCGGAAAATGGCTCGGGTGATCGCCACAGCGCAGGAGTGGCGTATGGGCCAGACCTGCACCACGTACAGCAACGTGAGCGCCTCGCACCTGATCACCAGGTTCTTACCCACAATGGAGAGAGATCGCTGCTCCCACATGCTCAGCTTATGGTGTATCCTGGCTACTCGCTACTCCCAGGTTTTGGTGCACGTCCCAGCCCTTCCAAACCATATCCCCAGCACCATCAGGTAGTCTGACCTGATGGTGAAGGGGACAAAGGATCGGTCAGCCCAGTTCCCAAAGAACATGGACTCGCACTTGCCGTGGTTAACTTTGGCTCCCGAGGCGAGTTCGAACTGGTCGCAGATGCTGATCAGTCTGCGAACGGACAGCAGATCCGAGCAAAAGACGGCGACGTCATCCAGGTACAGGGAAGTTTTAACCTGAGTGACTCCACTGCCTCGGATTGTAACCCCCCCTTATGCTTGCATCCTTCCTAATAGACTCAGCAAAGGGTTCAATACAGCAAACAAACAAGACAGAGGAGAGAGGACTGCCCTGTCTGTCTTTGCAAAGCAGGTGTAGAAAAAGATGCAGTGGTTTTTATCGCGGTTCATCCCAAGCAGCTGTGTAACACAGGAGTCTGTGCTCTACAGGCTGTTCTCAGGGATGCACACCGAGATAAACATCAACTGCTGCTGGAGGACTATCAATTCGGTGAAAGACGCCCTTTGGTCTGCCCGAAACTTGCTGGTCGTCCAGCGCAAAGAGTTGTCCACGACCTAATGTTGCAGACTGGCACATTCCAAGGTCCAGGACTACGTGCTGAGGGACGCACTACAGCTTGGGGCAGCCGCTGCAAAGGTTCACTGGGGAAGACCACTGTGTAAGGTGCCCCCACCAAGGTGAAGTGAGGGACTGGATCCATGGAAATCCCCTCGGGCTGTACCCAGAAAATATTTCTCCACCTCCAGGCTCACTTCTTTGACCAGGAGTCCTCCTCCCGTCCAGCAGACCCATTCTCCCACCTCCAGCATTCTCCCTCTACTTGGACCCCCCCCCCCACACCCCACCACCCCCCCCCCCCCCCGGCCACTTACCCGCTCTTGATCTCTTCATTGAAAACTGTCGGCTAGACATTTGTCATCTCAATTTCTTTGCCCCCCTCACTCACTCTAACCTGTCCCCCTCTGATCTTGAGGCACTCCGTTCTCTCAGATCTAACCCCGACATGGTCATCAAACCTGCAGACAAGGGTGGTGCTGTTGTTGTATGGCGTACCGACCTCTACCTTGCAAAGGCTCAGTGCCAACTCACAGACACTTCTTCCTACCTCCCTCTGGACCATGACCCCATCACCGAACATCAAGCCACCGTCCAAAGGACTGTCACTGACCTCATCTCCTCTGGAGATCTTCCCTCTACAGCTTCCAACCTCATAGTCCCGCAACCCCGGACAGCCCGCTTCTACCTCCTTCCCACAATCCACAAACGGGTACGTCCCGTCAGACCCATTGTGTCAGCCTGCTCCTGCCCCACTGAACTTATTTCTTCCTATCTTGACTCTATCTTTTCTCCGCTGGTCCAGTCTCTTCCCAACTACATCCGTGACTCTTCTGACGCCTTACGTCATTTTGACAATTTCCAGTTTCCTGGTCCCAACCGCCTCCTCTTCACTATGGACGTCCAATCGCGCTGCACCTCCATCCCCCGCCAGGATGGTTTGAGGGCTCTCCGCTTCTTCCTGGAACAGAGGCCCAACCAGTCCCCATCCACCACCACCCTCCTCCGCCTGGCTGAACTTGTTCTCAAATTGAACAACTTCTCCTTCAACTCCATGCACTTCCTTCAAGTAAAAGGTGTCGCTATGGGTACCCGCATGGGTCCTAGTTATGCCTGTCTTTTTGTGGGATATGTCGAGCATTCTTTCTTCCAGCCCTACTCAGGCCCCCTCCCCCAACTCTTTTTCCGGTACATTGATGACTGTATCGGTGCCATTTCCTGCTCCCGCCCCGAACTGGAAAACTTTATCAACTTTGCTTCCAATTTCCACTCTTCTCTCACCCATACGTGGTCCATCTCTGACACTTCCCTTCCCTTCCTCGACTTCTCTGTCTCCATCTCTGGGGATAGGTTGTCTCCCAATATCCATTATAAGCCCACCGGCTCCCACAGCTACCTCGACTACACTTCTTCACACCCTACCCCCTGTGAGAACTCCATTCCATTCTCCCAGTTTCTCCGTCTTCGACGCATCTGCTCTGATGATGCTACCTTCCATGACGGTGCTTCTGGTATGACCTCCTTTTTCCTCAACCGAGGAATCCCCCCCACTGTTGTTGACAGGGCCCTCAACCGTGTCCGGCCCATTTCCCGTACTTCTGCCCTCAACCCTTCCCCTCCCTCCCAGAACGGTGACAGGGTTCCCCTTGTCCTCACTTTCCACCCCATCAGCCTCCATATCCAAAGGATCATCCTCTGCCATTTTCGCCACCTCCAGCGTGATGCCACTACCAAACGCATCTTCCCCTCCCTTCCCCTGTCAGCATTCCGAAGGGATCATTCCCTCCGCGACAACCTGGTCCACTCCTCCATTACCCCCACCACCTCGTCCCCATCCCATGGCACCTTCCCCTGCAATCGCAGGAGGTGTAATGCCTGCCCATTTACCTCCTCTCTCCTCACTATCCCAGGCCCCAAATACTCCTTTCAGGTGAAGCAGCGATTTACTTGTACTTCTTTCGATGTAGTATACTGTATTCGCTGCTCACAATGTGGTCTCCTCTATATTGGGGAGACCAAGCGCAGACTGGGTGACCGTTTTGCGGAACATCTCCGCTCGGTCTGCAAGCAGGACCCTGAGCTTCCGGTTTCTTGCCATTTCAACACTCCCCCCTGCTCTCATGCTCACATCTCTGTCCTGGGATTGCTGCAGTGTTCCAGTGAACATCAACGCAAGCTCGAGGAACAGCATCTCATCTATCGATTAGGCACACTACAGCCTGCCGGACTGAACATTGAGTTCAATAATTTCAGAGCATGACAGCCCCCCATTTTACTTTCATTTTTAGTTGTTTTTTCTTTTTTCTTCTTTTTTTGCTTTTTTACATTTTTTACAACCTTTTATATTGCATTTATTTCATTTCATCTTAGTTTATTCAGTTTGCTTACCCACTGTTTTTTTCAGGTTTGCACTTGCTTCTGTTCAATATTCAGTCCGTTAACACCTATTCTGTACTAATGCTTTGTCTTTCAACACACCATTAACATATTGTTTGCCTTTGCTCCATGACCTTTTGGTCAGCTATGTGGCCTTGTCCAACCTGCACCTTCTCCTTTGTTATCTCTTGCCCCACCCCCACCTCACTTGCTTATAACCTGTGACATTTTTAATATTTGTCAGTTCCGAAGAAGGGTCACTGACCCAAAACGTTAACTCTGCTTCTCTTTCCACAGATGCTGCTAGACCTGCTGAGTGGTTCCAGTATTTCTTGTTTTTATTCCAGAAAATATTTGTTTGCTGCAAAAAGTACATGGCAGGTAAAATGAAATGGAAGGGTTGTGAGGCAATTCACTCCTGTACTGAAGGAAACTGATCTCCTTTGCAATCTTTGTATTGTTGACTTGGTGCTGTTTTTGAACTGTTTTGTAATGTATCTTTTTATAGTTTTTTTAACGAATAAAGTATATGTTGGAAATTAAAAAAAAAGTTCAGTGAATGTTCACTGGATTTATTCCTGTGATGAAGGGGTTGTCTTTTGAGGAGGATTGAGCAGGTTGGACCTATACTGATTGGAGTTTAGGAACATGAGAGGTGATCGTATTGAGACATATAAGATTCTGAAGGGTCTTGACAGGGTAGATGCAGAGAGGATGTTTCCCCTCGTGGTGGAATCTAGAACTAGGGGACACAGTTTCAGAATTAAGGATTTTCCATTTAAGAAGGAAATGAGGAGGAATTTCTTCTCTCAGACAGTTGTTCATCTTTGTATTTTTATCTACAAGGAAGTCAAGGGTTGTGGGGGGCAGGCAAGAAAGTGGGGTTGATGCCATGATCAGATCAGCCATGATCCTATTGAATGGCAGAGAAGGCTCGAGGGGCCAAATAGCCTTCTCCTGCTACTATTCCTGTTCTTATGATCTCATTGCAGGTTGTTCCAAATAGAGACAAAAGAGTGGAATTCCAGAGGAGAGGTGAGAGTAATTACCCTTGAGTGAGTGTGGCATCAAGGATCCCCAGCAAAATTGAAATCAATGGGAATCAGGGGAAAACTGTCCACTTGTTGGAGTCATACCTAGCACAAAGCAAGATGATTATGGTTGGTGGAGGCCGATAATCTCAGCCCAGGACATTGCCTCAGGAGTTTCTCAGGGTAGTGTCCTAGGCTCAACAATCTTCAGCTGTTTTATTAATGAGTTTCCCCTCAACTTAAGTCAGAAGTGGGAATGTTAGGTGATGATTCACAACTCCTCAGATACTGAAGCAGTCCATGTCTGCAAGCAGCGAGACCTGAACAACATTCAGGCTTGAGCTGATAAGTGACAAGCGACTTGGTTGCCACAAAAGTGCCACGCAGTGAACATCTCCAATGAGAGAGAATCAAACCATCTACATTTTAATACTCAGCAGCATTATCATCACTGAATCCCTCACCAGCAACATCTTGGGGGTTATCATTGATTATAAACTAAACTGGACCAGTCACATCTATGCTGCGGCTTTTAGCGTAGGTCAGAAATTGGGAATTCTGCAGCAAGTATCTCACCTCCTGACATGCCAAAGCCTGTCCATTGTCTACAAGGCACAAGTCAGGAGTGTGATGGAATACTCTCCACTTTTCTGGATAGCTGCAGCTCCAAAAACACATAAAAAGCTCAATACCACCCAGGACAAAGCAGTCCTCTTCATCGGTACCCACCACCTTAAACATTCACTCCCTCCACCACCAGAGCACAGTGGCAGCAGTGTGTACCACCGACAAGATACACTGCAGAAACTCGCTAAGTAACGTTCGACAGCACCATCCAAACCCGTGATCACTACCACCTCGAAGGACAAGGGCAGCAGATGCATGGGAACACCACCACCTGCAGGTTCACCTCCAAGTCACTCACCATCATGACTTGGAACTATATCACCATTTCTTCACTGTTGCTGGGTCAAAATCCTGGAACTCCCTCCACAATAGCACTGTGGGTGTTCCTACACCACATTGACTGCAGCAGTTCAAGAAGGCAGCTCCCCACCACATTCTCAAGGGCAATTAGGGATGGACAATAAATGCCAGCCTTGCCAGCGATACTCACACCCAAGAATGAATAAAAAACAAATCATTCTCCACAGATTCCCCACAATTCAGGCTTGGACATTTACTTTAGGAGCACAGAGCTTTATATAACTACAACATGAGTTCCAATCTTCAGATTCCATTCGCCTTTCACATTATTTTCTACCAGTCCACTAGCGTTTAGTGATTCAGCACTCGGGTCCCTGCTTCTCCAGTTTCTAACATCTCGCCCCTTATAAAAAACACTCTGATCTATCTTTCGTAGGTCCTAGATGACCCCTCATTTTAAACTCCATCTGTCAAAGCATTGCTCACTCACTTAATCTATCAAGAAGATTTGAAAATAAATTTCTTGCCAAAGGATAATGTTCTGCTTCTGCTCCCTCGCCGTTTGCTTTTCCCGTTAGTCTTTCATTTGGTGTAAATCCAGGGAAAGTAAAGATGGAAGGAAGGAGGGAGGGAAAAATCTCCTTTTCGTGATCCCTATTTGATCTTCATTCCAGTCCAATTTGGGTGAAGAATTCCGATTGTCTGTCTCAATTTTAATAAAGGATAAACAATTCTGGAATCACCAGCGAGATATTGACAAGAACATGTTTCCAGGCCAACTTTCCACAAAAGCTCCCCCACAACAATGTACTAGACACTTCATAAACTAATGACAAAATTGGGATCCGAACCCACACATGCAAAGCAAAATGCATTAGCACGCCCCCGTCTTAACCTCTCGACCACCTTGTCAGCTGTTCGGACAGTACAGATCCTGGCTGTGCAGCCAGATGTGCAATGATGCAAATGTAGCTTCTGTAAGTAAATGAAATTTCCATCACATCAGGTCATGGCCTGTTGGGAATGGAGCGGTGTGAAACATTTCCAGACCATGTCCAACACGTTTCTACTCAGTGTGAAATCCCACCACGGAAAGACTGGAACATACAATCATATCATCACATCATGAATAACATCACTCAGACACCTGAACCACGAGGTCACTGATGAAGTCATGATGACCGAATTTCTGACGAAATGACAACTGAACTAACTGACTGGAAGAATTGCTTTAATTCCACATGATCAGAGAGGCACAGCCTTAGACCGACTTGGCAGATGAGTATTGATTGAATAATTTCTGTGTGAGGAATGTTCCAGCATCATAAACCAGGGGAACGTGCTGACTGAGCTGTGTCTTCATCTCTTCTGGCCAGTCGGACAGTTCACCCTTCATTCTGCTCTGATTCACTTTCCCAAAGCGGATCTATAGATTCTCAAACAGATCTGTTCACAAGAAAACAGATGTAAACGATTGATAGCTAAACTTTTGAAGCAAGGATATGAATCCAAGATTTTCTGATTATTGGACAAACACTCGAGCCAACAAAGCTGCAGAGGCGGGTCACAAATGCTGTGACAACTAAGGGCAGAGGAGGGCACTCTTTATTCTCATCCCACTGCTCCACAGGTCACAACATCTATCTTAACTTTTCCCACTTACTGAAACAGTCAATCATATACTCTATTTTTCCCAGAATAGAAGACACTGACCAGGTTTCTTTAATGAACAACAAAATGATTCATTTATTGTAGAACAAGTTTTAACTAGTCATGAAGTGAAGCATAAACACACAGGTGGAAATTTTAAAAGTTCCCTTTTCACCTTTACTTTTAAAGTCTTTTTTTTAAATCTTCGAGCCACATGCGCACACACACATACACCGGTTAACTGAAAAGATAAAAGGGATTAAAAAAAAAAATACATTTTGTTAAATTGCAGAAAATCCAGATTGCGCGCAATTGTTGAACAAATTCTCCGGACTCAGACCTTGAGAATCAAACACTTTATTGCATGATATCATGGGGGATAACACCTTACCTAAAGGCGGTCCAGTGCTACTCCCAAAAAGCTACAGATCGCCGTGGACTTATATAGTATAAAAGAGGCAGAGCTAACAGTTTCACAATTAGACAAGCACCCACAAGACTGCCTCCGTAACGGTGCACCATGCAGGGTCCGAGGTCAGCAAAACATCAGTTTCAACAATAACAAGCTAGTTCCTTCATTCAATGCCCACTCCAGACACCATATCTGGCCGTAATGTCTGATTGTGGTTACCTGCTCTGTCTACATTTTATGACCGTTGGTTGTGGTTAGATTAGCTACAAGCTGTCTCCTGCTTTTCTGCTTCTGCAAAGTTAAGTAATAATTAGCAAAGCTAAGAAAATTTCTCCAACAATCCCTCCTTTTATCATACCATGATAATACAGCATCATCATGAGTCGAGGGAGAGGCAGGGGCTTAAAGTAATCATTGAAGCATAATATCTTTTTCTGCCATTGCGCTGTAGCAGCCGCAAGGCCAAGCTAGCAATACATGATTGATTCATCTCAGCTTAAATGTCCCCATAATATTCTGTTCTTAAAATTCTAAAATTCCCTTCTCACAGTCCCCTCTTGACTCTTCTACAACCCTTTTAAGAATCCTTCCCTTGATCCCACCTAGGTGCCTTTAATGGTCTCTATTTGTCTAGAAACAGCCTTCAACACCCGGAGGGGTCGCACTCAATACGTCGCCTGCTTATATCACAAGGGGGCAGCGGGAACTCTGTAAAGGCATAAGTTTTGCAGGGGCTTCAAATACTTGCTTACAAAATAAAAGGGTGGTACACTTGTACAATTACAAATTCATTTAAACATCACTGTTACATTATCGATTGTATAAACATAATACAATTTCATAAAGTACATTGATCATTCATTTGCTCACTTTAAGTATATTTGAAAAGGTTATACAATTACCCTTTTATGGCATAACTAATTGTCCCTCCTTTGACAGAGTAAGTTCGAACACTAATTGCTTTTCGGGTAGCTGTCCAACCTGTGTTCATACATCCTCTTGCATCGCCTAATTAATTTCTTAAGTTGCCAAATTAAGTATGTCACATCTAACACCATGATACCCAAAACCACTATCAGGACATGGGAGATGATTCTAAACCAGGGGTGTATCTGCACGTCTGACCCCAGTTCCAGAAGTCCTCCTGCAAGGTAGAATCATTTATCTTGTCAATCTCATCTTGTAGCATCTTCGACTGTTGTTCCAATTTGCAATGGCTTCTAGCTGCTGTCTATCTTTACCCAAGTGTGTGGGCAATGGTTGAATAGTATATTCATAGTCCCGGAGTTAATATGTCAAATCCTCCTTAATACTTTCTGTCACAGTTATCGTTTCTGCCTTTTGTTTATGTATCTCTACCAACTCCATTTTCCCTACTCGGGTTGGTATTTGTGGGTTGAACCAAAATGTACTGTTGCTCACCGGACAAGTCCGTTTCTGTCCATACTGGTACTCCTTCGCTGTGGTGGTTAAGCAATATCTCCCCTTTCCCACATAGGCCACATGGGTTAGTCCTGACAATGCTTTCCGAGCCTCCCTGGTGCTATTTACAGTGGCATTAAATCCACATTTTGATTCTGCCAATTTATCTATAGGATGAGGACATATGATCACCTGGTTTTCCAGACGACACTCAGACAATGGACAATGTTGTTCCAATTACCTCTTTTCCAATTTCCATAACATAGGATAAAATATCATTGTATTTTATGTAATCTTTTCCCCTTATCATTTTCTCATTACCAAATTCCTGTCTCAACAATTGTCACAGTAATATCTTGTACAACTCTCGGGTCTTCTCAGGGCACCAGTCAGGTCGCTGGATGTCTGAGAAAATCAATATTACCGTTACCAACTCAAGCTTTACAATATCATATACAATTTTATTCGTTTTTTATTATCGCAAGTCCATTTTCTGGTCCTGTAGTCAATGCAAGGCAAGGGAGACCAGTCACTTGTGGCTGTTGGGTCGTAACCTTACTCGTCGGTAATTCGGATGTGGGGTTAACCGTGGGGTTGGTGCTTCTTGTCTGTTTAATCTCACAACCTGAAATAGGAACTATCCCTTTTTTATCTTAGAGCTTTAATATCTTGCGCTAGGGGGAGTTCGAGGATTGGCTGCACTCACTTTTGCTCTGTCTCATGCTTTCCCTGTATTATTACTATTCCCAAATAAGAAACCTTTTCCTTCATTATCGGTGCCATTTTCAGCCTAACTTTCACTCTGACCTTCTGAAGGAAGGTGGAATATCGATGGATTATTACAAAATCCCTGGGAGAGACACGTCCAGATGTACTGTTGTCCCTTGAACGTAAACGCAAATTTATATTGACACTCTTGTGCCAACTGTATGGACCAGAATCCATTGCTAATGTTCAACCACTGATTTTGTTATTTTCTAAAACTTTGATTGTCCTCTTAAATATCAGATAGATTTCCCTTTGAGTGCTTTAAATAACCACTCATATCAATTAAATTTTGTTTATTGATTCCAATTTCTTATGCCCAGACTTGGTTGTACTTTTTGCCCATTAAGGACAGAAGTGTTTGCAACTATCTTTCCTTCTCAAGCATTTTGTCTCATTGATAAAGATGCTGTGATATTTGATGTCTGCAATTAAGTTTTAAATTCTCAAAGCTGCTGGATCTCTTGTTGTGGCATCAGTTCTCATGTGGCCTTGGAACCTGCCGTCAACTGCTTAAAAAGAATCCATTGCGGCTCTGCCCCTGAGCCCAATGGGTTAATTTGTCCAATTCTATCTGTCAACTTAGAAATGTAAAATTTGGCAATGTCCAATATGTATAAATTTGACTCTCAGCGATGCAAAAACTGCAGCGGGTTAAGTTCTTTGTTTGTATCCAAGGGGGCGAAGCAAAACATTCTCAGCTACGTGATCAAAAAGAACTATCCATTTTAAATTTTTTTCAATCCTTTTGGTATCCTTAGGGTTTATAAACAACAAAATCATGTGTAACATTTTCAACTTCAAAGGAAAGCATCTCCATCAGGAAAGACAGCATTTTTAGATTAAACTCCAATTGTTTCCAAATTCCAATTCACTGCAATAAATATTTTTTTTAAAAAATCAAAACTGCCGATGTTATATGAGTGAGTCCCACGTCCGGAACTTAAGACTCCTCCAAAACATGACATAATAAACTTGAAAGTTCATTGTTGCAACAAATGAAATTTCCAGTTCTTCAACTTAAACAGGTCAATTAACCTTAACAGTATTAATTCAATTCAGACTTATGAACTTATAATACTTATTAACTACACACAACAGAACAGAATAGCGTGTGCTTATTTTAAAAGATAGGTAAATTACGTCATTTTTCTTGCTCTTTCTTCAGGTGCCAGCCTGTAATAAAACCAAAAACTAAAGAAAAAGTTATTTAACATTCTTACAACAAAAGATTTAACACCAGCTTTTTAAACAGACAGAATCTTTCCTATATCTCCTTTGTTTGTTTATCTCTCCCTTAAAACAATATAACAGTCAATAAAACATGTCTTCAAATTTAGACTGTAAAATAAAACAATAGCAAAGTTTCCAATTAAAACAATGTTCCAAACCCCAAATTAGATTTCTGCCAGACATCTTCAGACCTTCAAGGCTGAAGCTTATCCCTCAGAAAATTGTTCATTGCCTTTTCACAGTTGCAAAAACAACTAAAAATAAAACTTTAACTTAAAATATAATTCAATTTTATATCCCATTCCTGGGTGCACAATCTTAAATCGAAATGAACACACTCAACAATCACTTTTCACACTCATTCAATTCCGAACAACTTAATAGACTCATGCTTTTAACATTAAAGCCAGACAACAAAGAGTTAACGACAGTCAGTTCTACAGAACACAAACTGTAAAATCCAGATATTCAATTCATTCGCGGAAGCTTCCGACATTCTCACAGTCGAATCAAAGACACAGTTACTTGTTTTACTCTAAAACATACCTATCTTTAAAACACATATTTACCGTGGCGCTTCTGCGTCTTCTTCGAGGGGGGAAACGGACGTGGGTCGCCTTTCTCCAGAGGACATGGATTACTCGTCCCCGGGGGCAACCCTTCCTTCTTGGAAGCCGTTGAGTCCACTCCGACTTCTACTTTCTCAAAACCTTCTAATTTTATGAGTTAATTTCGATGGAATAAACAACATTAACACAAACAAAAGACAAAACCACACACAAGGAGACAAACAGGCGCAGTTAATGTTAAATTCTCAAGGTCAGCTAACCGGCTCATCCCTGTCTTTTCAGGTCAACGGTATTTTCGTTCTCCAACTCTTGTCACCCGCATCTTTCTCTAGGGCCAGATCAGCGGTTGTACTCAGGAGCCCCGAAAAAGTGCCTGTTGGGTCAATTTGGTAATTTAGTTACAGCCCCAGTCATCTCTGTCCCATATCTTGTCAACGTATTTTACTCACTTCCCATGTGTGAGCTTAACTTACTCAATTTTAGACCTTTTCTGATCAGGTTTCAGCCAATTCTTCCTTGACCCCTTTGTTCCCTTCGCCCATTTAAATCCTGGCCTTCACGTGGCACCCAATTGTCCTCTTAATTCCGGCTCAGGCTGGGTGATTGGGATATCAGGGTCGCAGAAAAGTTGACTTACCCCTGATCCTGTTGATTATTTTTTCACTAGGTTCTTTTGGATCCCGTGAACTCAGGGATCCTGCCAACTATGCCAAACTGTTGGAGAAAATCCAGATTGTGCCCAATTGTTTAACAAATTCTCCGGACTCAGACGTTGAGAACAAACACTTTATTGCATGATATCATGGGGGAACACACCTTACCTAAAGGCGGTCCAGTGCTACACCCAAAAAGCTACAGATCGCCGTGGACTAATATAGCATAAAAGAGGCAGAGCTAACAGTTTCACAATTAGATAAGCACCCACAAGACTGCCTACGTAACGGTGCACCATGCAGGGTCCGAGGTCAGCAAAACATCAGTTTCAACAATAACAAGTTAGTTCCTTAATTCAACGCCCACTTCAGACACCATATCTGGCCGTAACGTCTGATTGTGGTTAGCTGCTCTGTCTACATTTTATGACCGTTGGTTGTGGTTAGATTAGCTACAAGCTGTCTCCTGCTTTTCTGCTTCTACGAAGTTAAGTAATAATTAGCAAAGCTAAGAAAATTTCTCCAACATGTTACAAACACAAAAAAAAACTCTTGGGCTGTTTACTTGCTCATTTTTGAAGAAAACATCAGATGATATACGTTGCTCCAAAATTGGAATACAGTCTAACTTCTGAGTATACGTAGACAGGTCACTAGGGTATTTTAGAACAGTTCTTTTCAGAAGGCATTGAGAATTAATTTTAGCAGGCCTTCTTCAAAGACATGCGACAAGATGAATTAACTCAGTGGACTTCTCAGGGTCTTTTAAAGATTTTCTGGAAAACAAGCTGGGTTGTGGTCTTCTCTCCTTCCTTGACACTTCTTCAGGCTAACTTTAGCAGCTGCTCACTCCAGCAGGTAAAACACACTGACTCTACAACCAAAAGCTTGTGAGTTTTCTGCTGTCTTAGGTGTCCGCTGCTGCTGCCGAGCTTGTCCAATCAAGGGGCGCGAATGACTTCCCTAACCACATCTCCATGTTACTATGGTTTCTGTTCTATATTTAACTTGAATTATGTGACAAACAGTAAACATAGTTGCCAAATTGGCTCTTATGGTGCTCTCTTGAAAAAGAACTGGTCCTACATTTATTCAGTTTGATTATGACTTCTTCAAAAAATATTTTAACAGAAGAAACAGAATCACTTCCATAACATCATGTACTTTCCCTGAGCTACAGGTTATTGAAAGACTCTCTGGCTGTGTTTATTTTAGGTGATTTTGTACTCAGGTTCTTTTGGAATCTATGTGTTTGCAGATCTTTGTGAGTGAGAGATGTGGTAATATGTTTAAAAGATTTCCCTATAAATTATTCATATCTCCGTCTTTCCCCGAACTTTGTGCAAACATATTAATGAGGGAATCACACACATCAAGCCGTCAAACCTGTCTGCTAAACATTGAAAGGTAACAGTGTTTATTGTAACGGGGTTCCATTTATTCAGACACATCTTGATGATTCACACATGTAATGTATTTGTATATTATATTCATGACATAATGACGTAAATAAACACTTCCTTGCACTTGCCACGCTTGGTAAACATTTTCTCTGCTGATGCCCCCTGAATATATTAGAGAACATGGTGTCGAGGTTGAGATAAAAGTCTGTAAATGTAGGCAGCAAACAGCAGCAGGGACTGCAGTGAACAAGATTTATGTGACATATTTGTGCTTCTATTGGTGGGTGAAATAAGATACTAAACACACAAAATCCTACATTTGAGCTCGCGTAAAAGATTGCTCTGTCTATGGAGATAGCATCAAAGAATGCTCAGGAATTTTGTCCTTTACCAGTGATAGTAACACACTTCAGGGGAACTTAAAAAAAAATGGTAAAATGGGCTTTCACATAACAGATGAAATTTTACACAGAGAAGTGTGAGGTGATACAATTTGGAAGGAAGAATGCCATATAAATGAAACGTTACAATTCTAAACTGGGTGCAGGAGCAGAGAGACAATGTACACCAATGTTAGAAGGATTGAAAAGGTAGCTCAGAGCAAACAGGACACTTGGCTTTATTAATAGAGGCACAGAGTAAAAACATATAAGTTATGCTAAACCTTTATAAAATACTGGGAATGAATGGCCTCCACCTGTACCTCCACAGAAAGCTTCCATTCCAGGTTTACACACACTCGTCAGGATCACTCTCCACAGATTCTGCCTTCCAGGCTCAGACATCCTCTTCAGAATCACTCTCCATACATCCCGCCACTCCACGCACGGATATCTCCCTCAGGATCAGATCAAAGAATGTTGCTTGTCACTTATCAGCTCAAGCCTGAATGTTGTTCAGGTCTTGCTGCTTGCAGGCACAGACTGCTTCAGTATCTGAGGAGTTGTGAATCATCAGCGAACATTCCCACTTCTGACTTATGTTGAAGAGAAAGCCATTAATGAAAGAGCTGAGGATGGTTGGGCCTTGGACACTGCCCTGAGAAACTAGGTATCCAGTCATGAAAGGTGGAGGATAATTAAATAACGAACCAGATGAGGAGGCTCCAAAAACATCCCTATCCTCAATGTTGGTGGAGCCGAGCACGTCAGTGCAAAAGATAAAGCTGAAGCATTTGAAACCATCTTCAGTCAGAAATTGCTCAGTGGATGATTCATCTTGGCCTCTTGAGGTCCCCAGCATCACAGCTTCCAGTTTTCAGCCAATTTGCTTCACTCCACATAATGGCAAGAAACAGCTGAAGGCACTCGATACAGCAAAGACTATGGTCCCTAACAACATTCCGGCTCTAGTGTAAATCTGAGTTCTTTTTGCCTTCAGTCTGGTTCAGTAAATATACTGAGTCGGATGTATAGGTAAAATCAATTACTTTATTTGCACATTTAGCTGGCTGACTTACTCTAATGCAACGACACTGACTCCACCCAGAGTCTGTCTGGTCCACTAGAGTAAGTGAAGTTTTTTGATACAGGTACTACTGTTTATACATTAAGGTTCATGCTATACCCCCTTGTTTAACCAATCAGTGCGATACAATTCGACTTCACCCACGTGGTGACATGCAGTACATCTGTTACTGAGGTTACAATAAACTCTATTTTCAATACATACTTGTTACTAATAAAATATTGTTTTGTACCAGCAAGATAAAACAAAGCGGACAAGCAAGCTAATTAGCAAGAGCATAGGAATCATCAATAATCATTCTAGTCTCACTCCCTGCATGGATCATGAGTCTGTCTCTACCTTGTGACAAGTAATTGCGGCGCATCCTGCTATCTCTGTTAGGTGTACATTCCTGAGTGTTTCATGCAGTCTGCAGCTACATCAAGTGGTGGCAGTTCACGAAGATAAGAGGGTCCTAGCACTCCTTATCACTCACACAGGGATGGTCATCATTTGATTCACAGGAGTCCATTTGTTCCAAACCACAGGGAGTCACACAATCAGGCCATAAAGAACAGATGTCTTTGCAATTACCAGTGTCGGCTAGTCTTTACAGTCTCACACGCTCTGCCTTTACTTTTAACTATTTCATTGTGGTTTCTGCCACTTAAAATCAAAGCTCAGCAAAGCTACTATTCCTAACTTGGCTATATTTCCCATTAAGCACAGTGCCATGCCTTTCTGCTCACTTCCACACTAGTACTGAAGACTTGTGCTCCAGAACTAGCTGCGCCCTCAGCCAAGCTGTTCCAGTAGAGCTACAACACGGGCATCTACTTGACAATGTGGAAAGTTGCCCAAGTGTACCCTCTCCACAAAAAAAATGCAGGACAAATCCAATCCGACCAATTGCCGCCCCATCAGTCTACTATCAATCATCAGCAAATTGATGGAAGATGTCATCAACAGTGCTATCAAGCACCACACACTTAGCAATAATCTGATCATCGATGCTCAATTTAGGTTCTGCCAGGGTCTCTCAACTCCAGGAAATAATTTGGCAGATAGAGTATAATGTGGGAAAATGTGAGGTTATCCACTTTGGTGGGAAGAATAGAAAAGGAAAATATTATTTAAATTGTGAGAGATTACAGAATGCTGTGGTGTAGAAGGATCTGGGTGTCCTCGTACATGAATCACAAAAAGTTACCATGCAAGTGCAGCAAATAATTAGGAAGGCAAATGGAATGTTACCCTTTATTGCAAGGGGGATGGAGTATAAACGTAGAGAAGTCTTGCTACAAATGTACATGGTGCTGGTGAAACCACACCGAGAGTACTGTGTACAGTTTTGGTCTCCTTATTTAAGGAGGGATATACTTGCATTGGAGGCAGTTCAGAGAAGGTTCATTGGATTAATTCCTGTGATGAAGGTGTTGTCTTATGAGGAAAGTTGAGCAGGTTGGACCGCTACTCATTGGAGTTGAGAAAAATGAAAGGAGAACGTATTGAGACATATAAGATTCTGAGGGGGCTTGACAGGGTAGATGCTGAGAGGATGTTTCCTCTCGTGGTGGGATCTAGAACTAGGAGACACAGTTTCAGATTTAGGGCTTTTTTCATTTAAGAAGGTATTTCTTCTCTCAGAGGGTCATTAATCTTTGGAATTCTTTAGAGCAGAGAGCAGTGGAGGCCTAGTCATTGAATGTCTTCAAGATGTTTATCTGCAAGATAGCCAAGGGTTATGTGGGCAGGCAAGAAAGTGGGGTTGAGGTCATGATCAGGTCAGCCATGATCCTATTGAATGGCGGAGCAAGCTCGAGGGGCCTAATGGCCTACTCCTGCTATGAGTTCTTCCGATCTTCTGTTCTTATGATCTCATTGCAGCTTGGTCCAAACAGAGACGAAAGACTGGAATTCCAGAGGAGAGGTGTGAGTGATTGCCCTTGAGTGCGTGTGGCATTTAGGATCCCTCGCAAAATTGAAGTCAATGGGAATCAGGGGGAAAACCCTCCACTTGTTGAAGTCATACCTAGCACAAAACAAGATGTTGTGGTTAGTGGAGGCCAATCATCTCAGCCCAGGACATTGCCTCAGGAGTTTCTCAGGGTAGGGTCCTAGACACAAACATCCCAGCTGTTTCATTGACGACTTTCTCTTCAACATAAGTCAGAAGTGGGAATGTTAGATGATGATTCACAACTCTTCAGATACTGAAGCAGTCTGTGCCTGCAAGCAGCAAGACCTGAGCAACATTCAGGCTTGAGCTGATAAGTGACAAGCAACCTACTGGCCACACAAGTGCCAAGCAGTGAACATCTCCAATGAGAGATAAAAAAAATCTACCTTTTGATATTCAGAAGCATTATCATCGTTAAATCCCCCACCATCAACATCTTGACCAGAAACGTAACTGGACCAGTCACATCTATGCTGTGGCTATAAGCGCAGGTCAGAGATTACGAATTCTGCAGCAAGTATCTCACCTCCTGACACCCCAAATCCTGTCCACCATCTACAAGGCACAAGTCAGGAGTGTGATGGAATACATCCCACTCAACAACACTCAATAAGCTCAACACCATCCAGGACAAAGCAGCGCACTTGATCGGCACCTCACCCGCCACCTTAAACATTCAATCCCTCCACAACCAGTAAACAGTGGCTGCAGTGTGTACCATCTCCATATGCACTGCAGCAACTCGCCAAGTATCCTTCAGCAGCACCTTCCAAACTCGTGACCACTCCCACCTAGAAGGACAAGGGCAGCAGATGCATGGGAACTCACTACCTGCAGGTTCCCCTCCAAGTCACTCACCATCCTGACTTGGAACGATATCGCCATTTCTTCACTGTTGTTGGGTCACAATCCTGGAACTCCCTCCCCAATAGCACTGTGGGTGTTCCTGCACCATATGGACTGCATCAGTACAAGAAGGCAGCTCTCCACCACCTTCTCAACGGCAATAGGAATGGGTAATAAATGCTAGCCCGAACAGCGAGACTCACACCCAAGAATGAATAAAAACCAAATCACTCTCCACAGATTCCCCACAATCTGGGCTTGGACATTTACTTCAGGAGCACAGAGCTTTATATCACTGCAACATGAGTTCCAATCTTCAGATTCTGTTCACTTTTCACATTATTTTCTACCAGTCCACTAGCTTTTATTAATTCAGTATTCGGGTCTCTGCTCCTCCGCCGTTTCTAACATCTCACCTCTTACAAAAAAAACACTCTGATCTATCGTAGGTAGTAGATGACCCCTCATTTTAAACTCCATCTGCCAAAGCATTGCTCACTCACTTAATCTATCAAGAAGATTTGAAAATAAATTTCTTGCCAAAGGATAATTTTCGGCATCTGCTCCCTCGCCATTTGCTTTTCCCATTTGTCTTTCACTTGGTGCAAATCCAGAGAAAGTAAAGATGGAAGGAAGGAGGGGAGGAAAAATCCTGCTCCGTTTCGTGATCCCTATTTGATCTTCATTCCAGTGCAGTTTGGGTGAAGAATTCCAATTGTCTGTCTCAATTTTAATAAAGTAAAGCTAATTCTGGAATCACTGTCTGGACATTGACAAGAACAGGTTTCGAGGCTGACTTTGCACATAAACTCCATCAACATGAACAATACACTGAACAGTTCATAAACTAACAACAAGGATGGGATACGAACCCACGTGTGCAGAGCACAATGGATTAGCAGTCCATCGCCTTAACCTCTCTGCCACCTTGTCAGTTACAGAGGCAAAGTTGTCACCTTCAGCACAGTTTCTGGCTGTGCAGCCAGCTGTGTAATGATGAAAATATATCTTCTGTCAGTAAATGAAGTTGGGAATGGAGCGGTGTGAAACATTTCCAGACCATGTCCAACACGTTTCTACTCAGTGTGAAAACCCACCACTGAAAGACTGGAACATACAATCAATTCATCACATCATGATTAACATCACTCAGACACCTGAACCATTAGGTCACTGACGAAGTCATGATGACCGAATTTCTCATGAAATGACAACTGAACCAACTGACTGGAAGAATTGCTTTAACTCCACATGATCGGCGAGGCACAGCCTCAGGCCGACTTGTCGGGTGGTGTAAACAGATATCACTGCTTCTGATCTTCACCAGAACAGAGAGTGAGATGTAACATTGATCTTCAAACAGACTGTGAGAGAATACAACAGAATAAAACACTTGGAGAGACACTGTGGAATAACAAATAGATTTGATTGGAATGTTGAAATTTTGATTGGAATGGATAAAACACCAGAAACAGCAGATTAAATTGGGATTCTCATCATTATATTGATCTGGGACAGAAAAGAGAAACTGATGGAAAGAAGAGAAGAAGGAAGAAAAGAAAGGATGGAACTGTTCCATTTTTTCAGTTTTTTCACTCCCCCAACAAAGCTGATAAAAAAAGTTGCAAATAACAGAGAATTTCACCAACAATGGAGATGAAATGTTGCTGAAACCTTGGATCGAAGGATGCTCCAACAGATCACCTGTTTAACTGTCTCCTCACTAGGGGATTTCAATCAGTGAGCAATATTATTCTCTACTTTTTTTGTTAATTGGTCCCAGAACTGTCACTTGGAATTAATATCTGTGTTCCGAATCCTGAATAATAAAATTGTGAGGTTCTCGATATTTTCTGGACACAGTTCCTGCTGAAAGAACGAAGAACTCTTTTCTAATTTACACAATGTCCTTGGTGCTGCTCTCTCTTCTCCCAAACTTCATCTCATGTGACTGTTACATCATCACTCTGACAGTGGGAGGGGTTGATCACACTATCTTCAGCATTAACCCTTTACATCCTTATACCACACTGTCTGTCCAAAAAAAATGGGTGGAGGGAACTTCCTTCATTTATCAAAACACCAACAGCAGCACAGTGGCGCAATGGTTAGCACCGCAGCCTCACAGCTCCAGCGACCAGGATTCAGTTCTGGGTACTGCCTGTGTGGAGTTTGCAAGTTCTCCCTGTGTCTGTGTGGGTTTCCGCCGGGTGCTCTGGTTTCTTTCCACCTCCAAAAGACTTGCAAGTTGATAGATAAATTGGCCATTGGAAATTGTCCCTTGTGTAGGTACGTGGTAGGAGAATGGTGGGGATGTGGCAGAGAATATGGGATTAATGTAGGATTAGTATAAATGGGTGGTTGCTGGTTGGCACAGACTCGGTGGGCCGAAGGGCCTGTTTCAGTGCTGTATCTCTAAATAAGAAAAGTAAAATAAAAGCTACCAGTCGTAAATCAACTCAAACCCATTAGAGAGATCGAGGGAGACTGTCAGAGAACTTCCTGCATCCAGTCCTGACCCTGTCACACTCAGCAGCTTCTCACCCAGACCCCACTCTCATCAACACTGAACATTGTTACCAAGACCCTTCAAATGCTGTTTATAAAAGGTAGAAAAATTCAAACTTCAACACAGCTAGATTGAATAGAACAAAGTTTAATATCTTCTCGTCGTCACTCGGTAACCACATGAGACAGTCCTTAAATCAGTAGCATAACTTATCAGCTGCAAGAATGTTTGTCATTGCGTTGAATCATTGCTGTGTGAGGAATGTTCCAGCATCAGAAACCAGGGGAACGTGTTGACTGAGCCGTGTCTTCATCTCTTCTGGGCAGTTGGACTGTTCACCCTTCATTCTGCTCTGATTCACTTTCCCAAAGCGGATCTACAGATTCTCAAATCTGGAGACTGGGTTTTCTTATTTGGTTCCTGTTGATTTTTCTTCCTCCTGAATGATCATATATTCCAAACTCGGATGAACCTTTCCCTGTGTCCCGGTCTCGGTTAAAAGCGACAAATACCGGCACCAACATTCTGAAACATACAACACGGTCACATTCTGCTTCAGTGAGATTAATGCTGAGGCAGTTTCCGTGTCGAATGCGATTGTGAACAAATTTCTCTCAAGGAAATTGTGAGTGATCAAGTATTTGCACTGAATTTCTGTGCAAGAAGGGACAGTTTGAAACAGCCATTCCCAAATCAATTCCTTCACAAAGATAAAGACTGTGCTGTCTTAACGTGTGACTCAACTTCACAAACAAATTTGAACTCGAAGTTCAGGAGAAGACAGAGATGTGAATGATTGACAGTGTAATCTTTAAATCATAACTTTCCGTTTCTTCGTTGAAGTGAGGCTCAACCCTAAGCCACTAGAGATCGCAGAAAGCTACAAACTTGGAGCCAGAAATCAGAAAAGTAGTGAAACAGTTGGTGAGTACATTGTGACACTGAAGAATTTATCACCACATTGCAACATTGGCACATTCTTAGACCGCACATTATGAGACAGATTTGTGCTTATATTGGTGGATGAGGAAAGATACCAAACACACAAAATCCCACATTTGAGCGAGTGTGCAAGATTGCTCTTTCCACGGAGAAAGCATCAAAGAATGCTCGTGAATTTCGTCCTATGCCAGTGACAGTAACACACTTCAGAGGAACTTAAACACACTGGTAAAATGGGCTTTCACACAACAGATAAAATTTTACACAGAGAATTGTGAAGTGATACAGTTTGGGAGGAAGAATGAGACAATGTACACCAATCTTTTTTGATCAAGGTTTGAAAAGGTTGCTAAGAGCAAACAGGACACTTGGCTTTATTAATAGAGGCATAGAGTAAAAGCAAATAAGTTATGCTAAACCTTTATAAAACAGTGGGGCTGAATGGCCTACTCCTGTACCTCCACAGAAAGCTTCCACTCCAGGCTCGGACACCCTCTTCAGGATCACTCTCCATACATCCCGCCACTCCACGCACGGATATCTCCCTCAGGATCAGATCACAGCTCCACAGTCCTGCCACATCCAGTCGTGAATGGTGGTGGATAATTAAATAACTAACAAGATGAGGAGGATCCAAAAACATTCACATCCTCAATGATGGTGGTGCTGAGCACGTCAGTGCAAAAGATGAAGCTGAAGCATTTGCAAGCATCTTCAGTCAGAAATATTAAGTGGATTTGATCTGTGCTAATTTCAGCTCCTCATGCTCGCTGGTGCCTTGGTTCTCTGGTGCTAATTTCAGAGTAAATCATGCAGCTTGACAATTGGAGCTAAAGAAAAAGACACAGGAGAGGTTGAAAGTGCCAAAACCTGGGATTGAACCAAGAACTGTTTAACTGTTAGTACAGCACGAACTCAACAAAGCTATTTCAACAACACACTAAAGCCACCATTCTGTCACTGCTCTGGAAGACAATATATACATTAAAGTGTTTGTAAAAAGTTACAGAACACAACATGTGAGTAATATTCCCCATTGTTTTCTCAGTACTGATGGATTGTGAAGTGGGTGACAACCAGAAGTCCCACTGTGCCACACTGACCCTGAGCTGTGAGTGAAATGAGATAAAGTTCAATTTTTAGCAGAGAGATTTTGGAGAGAGGTCAGAGTCCTGAATCAAGGAAAGACTTTCTGACACAATAAAAGCAAAATACTGCAGATGCTGAAAATCTGAAATGAAAACAAACAGTGCGGGAAATACTCAATAGCTCTGGCAGCATCTGTGGTGAGAGAAACAGAGTTAATGTTTCTGGTCTGTGACCTTTCATCAGAACTGACACAGGTTAGAAAAGAATTCGGTTTTAAACAAGTGAAAGGGAGGGGCATGTGGGAGAGAACAAAGGGGAAGGTGTTTGATAGGGCAGAGGGCAGGAGAGATTAAATAACAAAGCTGTCCTGGGACAAAGGCAAAGAGTGTGTTAATGCTTGTGGTTGCCTGACACCAGTCATGCTCTGATGTTATTGAACACAATGTTCAATCCACAAGGCTGTAGAGTGCCGAATCAAAAGGTCAGGTGCTGCTCCTCGAGCTTGGGTTGATTTTCACTGGAACACTGGAACAGGCCAAAGACAGAAATGTTGACATGAGAGCAGGGGGGAGTGTTGAAATGGCAAGCAACCAGAAGCTCAGGATCATGCTTTCGGCCTGAGCAGAGGTGTTCCATCTAATCTGCGTTTGGTCTCCCCAGTTTAGAGGAGACCGCATTGTGAGCAGTGAATACAGTATACATAATTGAAAGAAGTACAAGTAAATCGCTGCTTCACCTAAAAGGAGTGTTTGGGGCATTAGATAATGAGCAGAGAGGAGGGAAAAGGGCAGGTATTATATCTCCTGCGATTGCATGGGAATGTGCCTTGGGAAGGGGACGAGGTATTGGGGGTAATGGAGGAGTGGGCCAGGGTGTCGCGGAGGGAACAATCCCTTCGGAATGCTGACAGGGGAGGGGAGGATGCGTTTGGTGGTGGCATCACGCTGGTGGTGGCGGAAATGGTGGAGGATGATCCTTTGGATGTGGAGGCAGGTGGGGTGGAAAATGAGGACAAGGGGAACCCTGTCGCAGTTCTGGGAGGGAGGGGAAGGGGGAAGGCAGAGGTTGAGAGTCCTGTCAATTACACTGGGAGGGGGCGGGGTGGGAGTAGTTGAAATCTGGTGATGTTGTTGAATTTAATTTCAAACACTCCTTGAACTCTCTGCTGATGAAGCCTGAAAAAGGGAAGAACAACCACACAACAAGGCTCTCAAATCCAAGACCCTGAGATTAAAAGTCTCATGCTGTACCAACTGAGTTAACAAGGCCTGATACAGTACTTCGACTCTGTCTGTTATTGGACGGATGCAGCTGTTGTCTCCACCCCAAGGGCGGGAATTTGTTCCACCAACTATGAAGCAGTTTCCGATCAATTCCCCAGATTATCAGTAAATCCACTTCCAGAAGCCCCAAAGTGTGATATATTCCTCTCACTCATCAATAATAAAACTGAAATCTTTTTACCTTCCAAATGCTGCCATCTATTTTGTCAGTATTTATTTCTCTCTCCTTTTTATTTAGTTCATGCATTTCTTCAGAATTTTTTTTTCAATTATATCTGAGGGAAGAAATGAACAGATCTGGCAGCTCATAACTGGGCATCCATGAGGCACTGTGGGCCATCAGCAGCAGCAGAATTGTATTTAAACACAATATGTTACCTCATGGCCTGACATATCCCTCACTCTACCATTACCATCAAGCCAAGGGAGCAATAGTGGTTCAATGAAGTGTGCAGGAGGGCATGTCAGGAGCAGCACCAAGCAGACCTAAAAATGAGTGAAGCTACAACACAGGATTACTTGCATGTCAAATAGCGGAAGCAGCATGCAATAGACAAAGCTGAGTGATCTCACAACCAACAGATCAGATCAAAGCTCTGCAGCCCTGCCACATCCAGTCCTGAATGGTGGTGGATAATTAAACAATTAACAGGAGGACGAGGCTCCACAAATATCCCCATCATTAATGATAAGGGAGACCAGTATATCAGTGCAAAATACAAGGTTGAATCATTTGCAACCATCTTCAGCCAGAAGTGCCAAGTAGATGATCAATCTCGGCCTCCTCCTGAGGTCCCCAGCATCACAGGTGCCAATCTTCAGCTAAATCCACTTCACTCCACATGATATCAAGAAATGGCTGAAGGCTCTGGATACTGACAACATCCTGGCTGCAGTGCTGAAGACTTGTGCTCCAGAACTAGCCTCAACGCCCGCCATGCTACAACACTGGCATCTACCCAGCAATGTGGAAAATTGCCCAGGTATGTTCTGTATACAGAAGGCAGGACAAATCCAACCCGGTCAATTCCTGCCCAATCAGCCTCCTCTTGATCATCAGTAAAGTGATGGAAGGTGTCGCAGACAGTGCTATCAAGCAGCACTTACACAGCAATAACCTACTCACCAATGCTCATTTTGGGTTCCACCAGGGCCACTTAGTTCCTGACCTCATTATGGCCTTGGCCCAAATATGGACAGAAGAGCTGAATTCAGGAGGTGAGGTGAGGTGACAGTGACTGCTCTTGCCAAGGGCATCAAGGAGCCCTTGCAAAATTGAAGTCAATGGCAATCAAGGAGAAAAATCTCCACTGGTTGGAGTCATACCTTGCGCAAAGGAATATGGTGCTGGTTTTTGGTGGCCAATCATCTCAGTACCAGACATCGCTCAGGAGTTCCTCAGGGTAGTGTCCTAGGCCCCAACCGTCTTCAGTTGCTTCATCAATAAACTTCCTTCCATCATAAGGTCAGAAGTGGAAATGTTCACTGATGATTGCAAAATGTTCAGTTGCATTAGTAACTCCTCAGATACTGAAGCAGTCCGTGTCCACATGTAGAGAGACCTGGGCAAGATTGGGCTTGGACTGATAAGTGGCAAGTAACATGCACGCCACAAAAATGCCAGGCAATGACCATTTCCAACAAGAGTGAATCTAACCATCTCCCCTTGACAGTCAATGACATTACCATTGTTGAATCCTTCACAATCAACATCAGGGGGGTTACCAATGAGCAGAAACTGAATTGGATCAGTCATAAAAATACCGTAGCTACAAGAGCAGGTCAGAGGCTGGGAATTCTGCTGCAAGTAACTCACCTCCTGTCCACCATCTACAAGGCACAAGTCAGGAGTGTGATGTAATACTCCCCACTTGCCTGGATGAGTGGAGCTCCAACAACACCAAAGAAACTCAACACCATCCAGGACAAAGCAGATCACTTGATCAGCACTCCATCCACTACTTTAAATATTCACTTCCTGCACCACCAGTGAACAGTGGCAGCAGTGTGTACCATCTACAAGATGCACTGCAGCAACTCACCAAACCTCCTTCGACAGCACCTTCCAAACCCCCAACCTCGACCACCTAGAAGGACATTGGATGAATGGGAACACCACCATCTGCAAGCTCCCCTCCAAGTTACACACTGCACTGACTGGGAACTATATCACCATTCCTTCACTGTCACTGGATCAAAATCTTGGAACTCCCTTCCTAACAGCACTGTGGGTTTACGTACAACACATGGACTGCAGCAGCTCCAAAAAGGCAGCTCACCACCACCTTCTCAAGGGCAATTAAGGATGGACAATAAAGGCTGACAACGCAACCACTAAGTGGCACAACTCGCTTTCTCCCCCTGCTTTGCACCGGCCGCTTCCACCCTCCACAGTCGCTCGCTCCAGACCTCGCTGCTCCCCCCCCCCACTTCCCTGGCCTATTGTCTCCCGATCATGTCACCCCATTCTCCAGTCGTTCGCTCACTCCCCACCCCCCCTCCCCTCCAGCCGCTAGCTCTAGGCTGCGCTGCTTCCCTTCTCTCGGCTACTTGCTCCCACGTTTGTCCAGTCTCCACGTGCAGCCCGAAGAAGCAAGGTGGGCTGCAAAGTGTGACGTCGGAGTGAGTAGTGAGTGGCCTAGAGGAGGGAAGTGGCACGGCCTAGAGCTAGCGGCTGGAGCGGGGGTTGGGGGGCAGAGAGCAAGCGGCCATAGAGCTGGATGACGCGAGTGGGGAACAATTGTCCAGGGGAGCATCGAGGTGTAGAGCGAGCGGCTGAGGGGAGGAAACGTCGAGGCCTGGAGCGAGTTGCCGAGGGGGGAGAGCTCCAGCCTCAAAGTCTCCTATTCAGCCGCTTCCTCCAGCTGAGAGAGGGGCTGGATACCCGATGACTCTTTAGCGCACATGTGCGAAGATGGACCAGGCGCAGATATGCGATGATGTTGGCGCTGCGCAATGACATCATCCTACACATGTGCCACTTAATCCTGGCAAGATGTAGCTGTGCCTATGCATAGCTTGGCACAGTCCGATGATGTCAGCGGGCCGCTGCGTTGACAGGAATCACATTGTGTCAGCAGTGCCCACATCCCATGAAAGAATAAAAAAGAGATTTACCACAATGGTAACAGGGTGAGGGATTTCAGTTATGTGAAGAGATTGGAGAAGCTGGGGTTGTTCTCCTTGCAGCAGAGAAAATCCAGAAGAGATTTGACACATTTGTTCAAAACCATGGACGTTTTCAATAGTTTAAATCAGGAGAAACTGTTTCCTGTGGTAAAAGGGTCAGTAAGCAGAGGACACAGATATCAGGTGATTGGCAGAAGAACCAGAGGTGACATGAAGAACCATTTTTTACACAGCAATGTGTTGTGATAAAGAAAGAAAAGACTTGCATTTCTATAGCACCTTTCAAGACCACTGGATATATCAAAACACTTTGTAGACAATGAAATACTTTTGAAGTGTAATCACTGTTGTAATGTCAGAAATGCAGCAGCTGATATTCACAAACAGCAATGTGATAATGACCAGCTGATCTGATTGAGGGGCAAATATTGATCACAACACCAGGGAGAATTGCTCTTCACTTGTTTGGAATTGCAGCATGGGATCTTTTACATTCACCCAAACATGCAGACCAGGTCTTGGTTTAACATCACACCTGAAAGGCAGCACCTTCAACACCCTCAGTGCCGTACTGGAGTGTCAGCTGTGAAATCTGAACCCAGAAGCTTGTGATTTCGAGGTGAGTGTGATCAACTGAGCCACAGCTTTTACCTGAGTCTCAATCCTTCTACCAACAGTTTCTCTCTATCGGGTCTGTCACGACCCCTCATGATTGTGAACACCTCTATCAAATCTCCTCTCTAAAGAGAACAACCCCAGCTTCTCCAATCTATCCACGTAACTGAAATCCTAACCACATGTCGCAGAAAGGAATTTTTCCTCAAGTTCCTTCTGGTTTTGTGAGTCACCTTAAATCAATAACCTTCGGTTATTGACCTTTCAGCAGTTAGAAACAGTTCCTCAGTATTTACTCTACCTCAAACCTTCAAGGAAGCTCTGCAAAGTAAGTGAAAATCAAGTTGTCAGAAGTGGGATTTAAACACATGCCTCCAGTGAAAGCTGCAACCTGAACAGAGAAGCTGAAACCACTCAGTCACCTCAACTGTTCAGACCTTTTTGACCTCGTCATCACTTCTGTACTTTGAAAGGTTCACTCAGTTCAGGAACTTGTTCAATGTTACTGGAATACTCAGTGATTGGGATATTAACTCCCCCGGGTTTTCCTGAGCTTGTTCTCGGTGTATGGGGATGTTTGTCCTGGGCTGTGGAATCTTGCATCCCTGGAATGGACATTAACCCACTGATTGAATCTGTACTCACTGCTTTCCACTGGTGCTGGGTAATTGCAGAATGTGGGGCCGGAATGTTGCTGCTTGTCCCGGCCTCACTCACTCTGGGAAAGAGTGAATAATTGATGCGTCTGTTTCTGTACCTGAAATGTGACTTCGATCTGCTGTTATTAACCGAGGCAGCGTTGCAGAAGGATACGTTAATAAGCTCTCACTAATCAACTACAAACAGTCAGAATGTGTAACTTTGAGCAGCGCTTTCTGCACCGTCAGGGCTGGAAAGTTGAGGGAGGGAGAGACACTGTCAGTATCTGAGTGCACACAGCACTGCACAGAGAAAGAGTCAATATACCGGGGCTGAGACACAGTGCATCTTTTCACATTTAGTCACAATAATATCCACAGTCAGGAGCTGAAAATGATGAAAAACCGAATAGCAAGAGCAAAAGTAAGAAAAGTAAGTAATTATAGATTAGCTGATCAGCGTTCACTGTGTGACCTGGTAGTCTACTGTTTTATATTTAATGCTCTCTCAACTGTGGCCAGGGAATGATTTCTTCTCAAAGGCTGAACATTAACAAAACTGCTTGTAATTTAAAATCTTTTAAAAGTAATTCCATGGAGCGAATGGGGCAAAGTCAAATAACTGCATCAATTATAGGAGAGCTGGTTGGTGATGACGTGGATGTGTCTGCAGTGTGCAGGACCAGACTGTTTCTATAGATTCACAATGAATGTTCCACCCTTTATTTATAACAGTAAAACTGATAGTGGACAATGGCTATTCTGGTTGCAGCAACCTGAAGCTTTAACTCATCAACACCCGACTTTAGGGTAATTTAGAAAGAACAACATGCAGCTCTGTCAGTTAGTGTGTTTGTTTGTTCACCTGCAATTTGATGGTTCAAGCACATAATTGGATGAGGCTTTATTAAATTAAACTCTTCCACATCTGCTGTATTACTCTTGCTGTTGATTTTTCAAAGATAAGGTTAATCAAGTCTTTCTTTGTGAAATCCATGCTGACTGTGTTTTATTATTTTTCATTTCCATCTGTATTTTCTACTTTGGAGGATTACAGGATATTATCATTTTTTTTATTCATTCATGGGAGGTGGGTGTCGCTGGCTAGGCCAGCATTTATTATCCATCCCTAATTGCCTTGAGAAGGTGGTGCTGAGCTGCCTTCTTGAACCACTGCAGTCCATGTGCTGCTGTTATGAAGAGAGTTCCAGGATTTTGACCCAGCAACAGTGAAGGAACGGTGATACAGTTACAATTCAGGATGGTGAGTGGCTTGGAGGGGAACTTGCAGGTTGTGGTGTTCCCATGCATCTGTCGTCCTTGTCCTTCGAGGTGATAAAGGTCGCAGGTTTGGAAGGTGCTGTCTCAGGAGCCTTGGCGCATTGCTGCAGTGCATCTTGTGGATGGTACACAATGCTGCCACTGTGTGCCAGTGATGGAGGGCATGAATGTTGTAAATGGGGTGCCAATCAAGCGGGCTGCTTTGTCCTGTTGAGTTTCTTGAGTATTGTTGGAGCTGCACCCAGCCAGACAAGTGGAGAGTATTCCATCATACCCCTGACTAATGTCCAGGCTTCGGGGAGTCAGGAGGTGAGTTACTTGCCGCAGGATTCCTAGTCTCTGACCTGCTCTTGTAGCCATAATATTTATATGGCTACTGCAGTTCAGTTTCTGCTCAATGGTAACCCCCAGGTTGTTGAGAGTGGGGGATTCAGCGATGGTAATGCCATTGAATGTCAAAGGGAGATGGTTAGATTCTCTCTTGTTTGGGATGGTCATTGTCTGGCAGTTGTGTGGTGAGAATCTTATACATCTTTATTGTCGGGTACTCTATTGTACTGTTGAGTGACTACACTTGAAAAGTCCTTCCTTCATTGGTTGTAAAAGACTTTGCAATGTCCTGTGGTCGTGAAATGCAAGTCTTGCTTTTTCCATTGTTATCAGTGTCATTGTGATCAAAAGATCGGATTCATGAGCACAAAGTTTAAATCAATTTTGATTAAAATAATGTAAAAGCATCTATATTTTTGCACTATACTTAATAATCTCCATCTTCCTATCCTTACCAAGTACAATGTCTTTGACCCTGAAATTGATCCCACAATCGCAGTCCCTCAGACAATTTCAGCTCAGTTCTGATGAAAGGTCACAGATCTGAAACGTGAACTCTGTTTCTCTCTCCACAGATGCTGCCAGACCTGCTGAGTATTTCCAGCATTTTTTGTTTTTATTTCAGATTTCCAGCATCTGCAGTATTTTGCTTCTGTGTTACTTTGAAAGTTAAAACTGACCCACCTGTCTACAATTCACACTGGGGTCTCCCATGAAATGATTCTGTATAATGTTGATGTAATGAATACAGACTCCGAGCACAAAGCTTCCTGTGGGGAATTGGGGATATGAAAACCAGCAGACTCTGCAGGAATTTCCACTGGGAGCACAAATTCACAAAATCTACCTTTTATATATCGATTCATTTTAATTGTCCTTCTGTAAAATTATTTTGCAACAATTTAAACATCAACCCACAGCTCCATGACTGGGTCAATTATGAGGTCATCCTCTGACAGATCATGTGACAGCTGGAGCCACAAGACATCAGAACCAGATTTGTGACTGGATTAAAAACCGGAATCCTGTCCCAATGGCTTTTCAAATAAAGCTGTTGCTGTTTGAAAACACAGCAGTTAAACTTTCTGCCTGACCATGAGGGGAGCTAGGGAGAAATTTACAAAACTAAATCCTTTTACAAAATAGTTCAAAAACCATTCACTGAGAAATCATGTGAGGACTCATCTGCAGTAGAGAATCAAGCAGAATACAGAAAGTGCAGAGGAGAGCTGAAAAAGGAAAAGAGATAAGCAAGCTGTATGAGAAAAGATTAGCAGGTCACATAACTGGGAACACTGAAGTCTTTTCCCAACATATGGACAGTCAATGAACGGGTGGGTCAATTAGGAGATCCTGTGGAGGCAGAGGGTGTGGCTGAGGCACTAATTAAGTACATTTCATCTGTCACAAAACAAGCGGGTGCTGCAAATGTCACAGTAAAGGAGGAGGAAGTGGAGAATTTGGAGGGGATGAAAATAGATAAAGAGGAGACAATTACAAGGTTAGCAGTGCTCACAGTAGAAAAGTCACCCGGTCTGGATGGGCTGCATCCTGGGTTGCTGAGGGAAGTAAGGGTGGAAATAGCGGAGACTCGAACCACAATCTTTCAATCCTCCTTGAATATGGGAATGATGCCAGAGGACTGGAGGATGGAGGTAAGCTTGGGTAGTTCGATCTTAGTTTAACTTGACCATTTTTATAATGTATCCATTGTCATAACTAACAACGTTACGAAAGCCATTTTATAATTAACACATGACCAAAGGAACCATTTTGTGTTCAGTACTAATGTTTACATCCTGTATAATTAATGAGTAGCTACCCATCCTGAAACAGATGATTGTAAAAGTAATGAACCTTGATTGAGTTATAATTAATGAATCAATAAACATTTTAGAGAGAATGGGTTTTCATTTGAAGTTAGTTCAATCTAATTACTGTGAGTTTCTGTGTCTTTGTGGAAAAGGGCAGTTTCAGCTAAATTTATTCAAACAATGGACCTTTCTCGGACCCCTGATAAAACCCATGGTATGGTACATCGTGACCTTCAAGAGTCTTGATTTAATGAACAGGAAACTTGTTTCAGATCAGATTGGGAGACAGTGTGAAACCACTCCATTGTACTCATGTCTGAGATTCTGAGGACAGTTGGCTGTTAGTGGAAAACATCATTAAGAACTAATTAAATGTACCTAGCAAATGCTCGGACCAATTATTATTTTACAAGGTGGTGTGATGGCAATCCAGGGGTTAAAAGTAGGGATCATGAAAGCTTTCAATGTGCAGGAACACTAGAAGAGCTCAAGGGTAAAGGCTCAGATCATCAACCAAGTTCTCCACCTGATGAGGGATCTAGACTGGACAAAGAGGACCGTGACACTCTGAGACCAAGCTCGACCATTCCGCACACCTGCTGGAGCTGTAAAGTTATATTCCCCAAGTTTGTTAAGTATAATTTTACTTTCAATTATTGAGTACTATTTTACTCTCAATAAAAGTTCTGGACTTATTAATCAAGTATCCTGTTGCCTTAATTGGTTAAAGTCATGCCCAAAGAGATTGTCCACAATAGACTTTCCAGAATTAAAAGATAAGTCTGCAAGGGTTGCTAATTTTACAGCCCTGATTAAAAAGAGAGATAAACCCAGGAACTACAGACCAGTTAGTCTAAAGTCGGTGGTGCGGAAACTTTTCGAGACAATTATCCAGGAGAAAACTAACTGTCACATGGTAGAACATGGGCTAATAAATGACAGCCAGTACAGATTGGTTAACAGAAGATTGTGTCTGAATTAATGAATTAATTTCTTTGATGAAGTTTCAGAGAGAGTTGACCAGGGTAGTGGGGATGATGGTGTGTGTCTGGACTTCAAAAATATGTTTGAAAATGTACCATAAAATAGACTTGTTAACAAAATTGGAGCAGATGGGATTAAAGGGGCAGTGGCAGAGTGGATAAGGGGCAGAAAGCATAAAGTAGGGTGAATGCTTGTTTTTCAGAATGGAGGGACTAATACAGTAATGTCACTGTTGTTGCAGTGTGTGCAGTGTCTGACCCTGAGCTGTCCTAGGGAGGGGGCTGTTTGTGATGTTCCTGTGGGGTGCATTATCATCAGGGTCTCTCTCTGAGCTGTCCCAGGGATGGGGCAGTGTGTGATATCCTTGTGCATGTCATACAGGCCCACTGGCGTGTGGTTCCATCCTGAAGCCAAGAAACAGAGCCCCAGATATGGGCAAAGAGTCTCACTTCTCAAGGGGTGTCTCGAGAAGACACAGTGGCGCAGTGGTGAGCACCGCAGCCTCGCACCTCCAGTGACCTGCGTTCGATTCCGGGTTCTGCCTGTGCAGAGTTTGCAAGTTCTCCCTGTGACTGCGTGGGTTTCTGCCGGGTGCTCCGGTTTTCTCCCACAGCCAAAGACTTGCAGATTGATAGGTAAATTAGCCATTGTAAATTGCCCCGAGTGTATGTAGGTGGTCGGGGAATTGAGGGGATGTGGTAGGAATATGGGATTAATGTTGGATTAGTATAAATGGGTGGTTGATGGTTGGCACAGACTCGGTGGGCTGGAAGGGCCTGTTTCAGTACTGTATCTCTAAATAAATAAGAAGGCTGAGGGAGTAAACCTGGACAGTAAATCCGGAGTGGAGTCCTGGAGGCGGATACCTGTGACGTATCAGGCAGTTTTACAGCAACTCCTACAGCAGATCTGGTAACAAACAGTACTGGTATTTTCCTTTCCTCTGGACAATACCAGCAATGCTGACAGGGGTTCATGATGCTCAGGGACTCCATACTATTTGCCCAGGCCTGTGCACTGGAGAGGACACTCCAGCTTCATGGTTGCACATTCGCACAACCCGGGAATAAACAGTTACTGATTGTGAGCTCTCATTCAATTGGTGCAGAGTATGAGCGCCAGGGGTTACTTCGGACAGTGGGAGAGCTCTTAGTGTCTCATTGGATAGCTACCATTCACTCCAAGCTGGGAAGCCCCCAGTCAGTTAGGTGCTGTCCTGCCACGACCTGCTTACTTCAATGGGTGCTTGGAGCTTAGAGAGTCATCTCTGAACAGACGGATTGATAATCTATGCACCAAGAAAAACAAACTCAACAAAGAAGACACCAGTCCTTCGCATCACAAGCTGGAATGTAAGGACCATGTGTCCTGGCCTTACCGACAACCTTCTGCAGGTTGATGACACACACAAGACAGCTGTGATCGACAAGGAACTCACAAGGCTCAATGTGGACGTTGCTGTGCTGCAAGAAACTAGACTCGTTCAAAGTGGATCCCTCAAAGAGAAACACTACACCTTCTTCTGGCAGGGGAAAGCCCAAGAGGCAAGTCGTGAGCATGGAGTGGGTTTCACAGTAAAATACACGCTACTTGAGATGAGTGAACCACCCACAGTAGGCTCAGAGAGACTTCTTACTCTTCACTTGTCAACACGTGTGGGCCCAGTTAATCTCATGTGCATCTATGTCCCGACACTCACCTCCACCCCAGATGTCAAGGATCAATTCTATGTGACACTTGACACTGCCATCAGTAGCATTCCCAGCCCTGAGGGACTGTACCTTCTAGGAGACTTCAACACAAGCTTGGATACTAACTACACAGCTTTGCCAATGTGCATAGAGCACCAGGGGATTGGCAAGATGAACGTAAATGGACAGAGATTGCTGGAGCTATGCTGTCACCATGGATTCTGTGTGATGAACAGCTACTTCCAGGTCAAGCTGTGCTACAAGGTGTCCTGGAGACATCCGCGATCATGCCATTGGCACCAGCTAGACCTTATCATCACCAGACATACCACCCTCAGCAGTGTCCTCATCACTCACAGCTATCACAGCGCTGACTGTGACACTGACCACTCCCTGGTGTGTAACAAGGTCAGGCTTCAGCCAAGGAAGCTTCATCCATCCAAGAAGTAAGGTTGTCTTCTGATCAACACTTGCCGAACCACTGACCCAGAAAGGACCCAGGAGTTCCTCAACATCCTCGATCAGGCTCTTTCGGACAACAATGCTCAAGGCCTCAGTGCAGTGTCAAAGTGGAATCATCTGCACACCACCATCTATAACTCTGCACCCACTGTGTATGGGAAAAGAGATGGGAGGAATGCTGACTGGTTTGAGGCTTATCGGACTGAAATGGAGTCAGTTACTGCAACTAAGAGGAGAGCTCTCATGAACTACAAACAAGTCTCCAGCAAACAACATCTAGATGCCCTCAGAGCTGCCAGAAACAAGTCTCTGCAGACTGCTCGGCACTGCACCAATCAATACTGGTTAAAACTCTGCTGCTGAATCCGGGGATGCTGGAGGGATGTATGAAGGAATTAAGAAAGCAATGGGCCCAGTAGTAACTAAATCAGCACCTTTTGAAGACAAAGAGTGGGGTGATCATCACTGAACCTAACAAGCAGATGGAAAGGTGAGTGGAGCATTACCTTGAACTCTACATAACGGAGAACATTGTGATTGAAGTAGCTCTCAGTGCCATTCCAGACTTCCCTGTCATGGAGGAACTGGACAGTGAGCCCACCATAGTCGAGCTCAACAAGGGCTCAAAACATGCGTGATACAAACATTGTCACCTTGTACAAAATTAAGGGGGATCGCAGTGACTGCAGCAATTATCAGAGCCAGCTACTCAGTTCCACTCACCTGCTCGATCCCTTTCCTCCTGCAAGTTCCTTTGCTTCAAGTATCCATCCAATTTCCTTTTCAAATCATTGATTGTCTCTACTTCAACCACACTCGTGGGTCAGGACATTACCACTCACAGCATAAAAAAATTCCACTTCACCCAAGGATGGGAAATATTTATATCTTCTATATTTAGCTTATTCCCTATCTCTACGAGACTGGAATGGCAGTCAACATGAAAGGGAACCCAAAAATCTTCGAGCAGTATATAAATAATAAGCAGGTAGTAAGCGGTGAAGTGGGCCCCATTAGGGACAAAGATGATAATATATACTTAGAGCTGCAGGGCAATGTTAATCTAGTTAATGAGTACCTTGTATCAATGATCACTAAGGAAGTGGAATTTGACAAAATATCAGCAGAAGTGGAGAGTGTAGAGGCAATGGAGAGGGTACAAATTGAGAGAGGGAGGTACTGAAAAGGCTGGTTATGCTTCAGGAAGATATATTACCTGGTCCGGATGGCTTTCATCCCAGATTGCGGAAGGAAATGTGGATGCAGATAACAGAAAGGCTTGCTATAATCTTCCAATCTTCCCTGAATACGGGGGAGGTGTCAGAGGATTAAACAGTTGCAAATGTGACACCCTTATTCAAGAAAGGGTGTAAGGACAGTCCGGCTAACTACAGGCCAGTTAGATTAACAGCAGTGGTGGGTAAGGTTTTAGAAAGAACAATCAGGGAAAAAATCAACAGTCACTTGTAGAGGTTTGAGTTAATTAAGGAGAGTGAGCATGGATTTATAAATGGGAGTTCATGCTTGACTAATCTAACTGCATTTTTTGATGAACTAACAGAGAAGGTTTATGAAGGGCATGCAGTGGATGTTGTTTGTATGGATTTTAAGAAACGACACATAAAAGGGTGATTAACAACATTGAGGTTCATGGAATAGGAGGGTCAGTGTCCAATTGGATAGAAAATTGGCTTAAGGACAGAAAACAGCAAGTCGTAATAAATGATTCATTCTCAGACTGGAAGGTTGTCGACAGTGCTGTTCCCCAAGGGTCACTGCTGGAACCACTGCTTTTTACTTGTGACAGATAAATGACTTGGATCTTGGAATATAGAGTAGAATCTCAAAATATGCCGATAACACCAAACTTGGAGAAGTGGCAAACAGTGAGGATGAAATGAACCACCTGCAACAAGACAGTGATAGGCTAGCAGAATGGGCAGACAGGTGCAGATGGATTTTAATAGTGACTAGTGTGAGGTGATGCATTTTAGCAGAAGGAATAGGGAGAGGCAATATATACTTAATGGCACAGTTCTAAAGAGTTTGCTGGAATGGAGGGACCTGTTCACTGAACAATGAACAACGTGAACAATTACTTCTTGTTGTGTGCTCTCAGATTTGTCACCTTCACTGCACTGGAGTGAGGTGACGTCTACTGGCAGGAAGCAAGAACTGCAATCAAGCAGCAGAAATTCCATCGTCTGTCAGGGTGAAAGAAACATTGCAATGTGAGGAAATAGTGAATGGGTTTGATTGGGTTGATGGAGGCATGATTCCACTTGTGGTGGAGTCCAAAGCAAAGGCCAGAAATATAAAATTGTCATTATTAAAAGATATGAGGAATTCATGATAAATGTATTTAGGTAGTGAGTGGGTGGAATCTAGATAAAATTACAAGTGAGATTGGGTGGACAGAAGCAGTGTGAAAGGATGGCTCAAACAAAAGGTAAACGCCCTGAAAGGTGAACTCTGTTTCTCTCTCCACAGATGCTGCCAGAGTTTCTGAACATTTCCAACACTTTCTGTTTTTATTTCAGAATTTGCAAGATGTTGCTTTGCTCTGAAAAAAAATGGATGGTCGGCTTTGGCTGCCAGTGAAATACCACAGGAGCTAAAAGGAAGTGGCATGTTGATCTAGGGGTATGATTCTTGCTTAGGGTGAGTGATTAATTAATGTGTGAGAGATCCTGGGTTCAAATCCTGGACAAGTCCTTCTTCTTTGGCATTTTTAGTTTAAGGTCATTGATTGGTTTCAGCCTTGCAGAAGGCGGAATTGATTTCCATATGGAGCCTGCTTGAGGACCAGAGAGCTGGATTCAAAGAGCTTGATTAACTGCATGTACAGATAGCCAAGTGGGAATATAAAATTTTTGCAGTAATTGTGACCTGACTCCAAAAACAACAGGACTGGGTTCTGGACTGGAATGGAATCGAATTCTTCAGTGTTTCTGCTGTTTGGCTTGCATTGACTCATCGATTTTCTTGTTTTTCACCTTGTCGATGCCTTTGAATAATTGTGGATCCTTCTTCAGATTGTCTTCTTTCACCAGGTAGTTCTGACCTCTGATGATGATGATCGGAATGAGCTTCAACTCACTGATAGTTTTGGAACTGAACAGATTTCCTTTGCTTGAGTCTCTAACATGGAACTCAGTCTGACATGTGGACCCATGGGAGCATTTGAATGCCACCCCTGCGTTGGAGAATACAGTTGCATCCATCCAATAAGAGAGCGAGTAGAAGTGACAGTTCAGTCAGTCAAACATTAAACTTTTAATTTCAGGGTGGTGAGTTTGAGTGCCATTTTGTTTTTCCCTTTTTTAAGGCTTCATTAGCAGAGAGTACAAGGAGTGTTTGAAATGAAATTCAGCAAAAGTATGAGAAAGTCTCACTTTGATTCGGGACTCTTATCTCTCTGCAGCATCTCGCTGTGAAAGATTGAACTTCATCTCATTTCATTCCCAGCTCGGGGTCAGTGCGGCACTGTGGGACTTCTGGCTGTCTCCTACTTCACAATCCATCAGTGCTGAGAAAGCAATGGGGAATATTATTCACGGCTCTGTAACCTGAGGACACCGATTTAAGGTGAATGGCAAAAGAACCAAAGGCAACATGAGGAAAAACTTCTTTTGCACAGCGAGTGGTTAAGATCTGATATGCACTGCTTGAGAGTGTGATGGAGGCTGATTCAACCATGGCTTTCAAAATGGTATAAGATAATTATCTGAAGTGGAAACATTGCATGTTTTCATGGAATACATGAGTCTGTGGCATGAGCTAAGTTGCTCGTGCATAGAAGCAGCACAAGCACAATGATCTGAATGGCTTCCTTTTGTTCTGTAACTATTCTATGATCTATGATTCTTTTCGGAGTGAAATCAACACTCACATACAAGAAACTGACAGGTACACTGTAAACTTCGCATTACCAGACAAGAAATTGACAGATACAGTGTGAAACCCACAGTCACGTAGCAGCAGTTGGCAGGTAACGTGCAAAAATCTTTCTTTCATATCCCAACTGCAAGGTACAAAGGAAATTAGGTACAAACCCAGGCTCACACTTCAAAGACTGGGAGATACAAAGCAAAACACATATTCACCTACAAGTACAGAGACGAAGACACACTCAGAGGAGGTGCAGATTAAAGACACATGCATGTAACAGAAACTGATAGGGATAGAATCAAACCCTTTCTCACTTCTCAGAAACTGATAGATATAGACAAAAGCTGATGCTCACAGACAAGTTGTTGAAAGATATGTGGTGAAACTCACAGAGCAATAGCAGAAACAAACAAGTACTGAATAATACCCACAGTCACAGACCAAAAACTGAAATATACTGAGTTAAACACCACTTTCTCACACCAGAAACTCATGGCTACAAAGTGAAGCTGACTCTATCCTCCCAGGCACTGACAGGTGCAAAAGAAAACACTCACGACGATTCCAGGACATGAAATGTACGTAATAAAACCTTTCAGCTGAAAGAATAGCATTAATGACAGGTTTGATACCCAGAATGCTCAGCGGCCTAGAATCCGCCCTATCTGTGACAGGAGCGGGGCGCGCAGGCGCGGTAGAGAGCTTTGTCAGCAGCAAGAGCTGCGGGTTCGGAGTTGGAGCGGGATATTCACAAAGTGCGAGAAGACTTTGCGGGCTCACACAGCTGGAGCAGGGCCTCAGGGCCACAATAAGATGGAACAATCCCATCTGTATCCCTGCGGATGGCGGTGGTGAAGTTTTTCCCGGTGAGGCTTCCCGAAACGGCGTCCATAAATGGATAAGAATTGGGGACTCGGCAGGGAGCATCTCTAAATGAATAAAATTTGGGTACTGATCAGGGTGCGTCTGTAAATGGATAAGAATTGGGGACTGGGCAGGGAGCGTCTGCAAATGGATAAGAATTGGGGGACTGGGCAGGGAGCGTCTCTAAATGAATAAGATTTGGGTACTGGTCAGGAAGCGTCTGTAAATGGATAAGATTTGGGGACTGGGCAGGGAGTGTCTATAATTGAATAAGAGTTGGAGACTGGGCAGGGAGCGTTTCTAAATGAATAAGATTTGGGGACTGGGCAGGGAGCGTCGATAAATGCTTAAGAATTGGGGACTGGTTCGGGAGCGTTTTTTTATTCGTTTGTGGGATGTGGGCGTCGCTGGCTCGATCTCAGCTCGAGTAATGTGTCCAGTTCTGGGCACCAGGCTTTAGAAAGGACATCAAAGCTTCTGAGACAGTTCAGAGGAGATTTACTAGAATGATACCAGAGATGAGGGGTGTCAGTTCTCTGCACAGGCTGGTGAAGCTGGGATTGTTCTTCTCAGAGTAGAGAAGGTTAAGGGAAGATTTAATGGAGGTGTTCAGAATCATGAAGGATTTTCATAGGGTAGAGAGGGAGAAACTGTTTCCACTGTCCTGAGGGTCAGTAACCAGAGGACACCGATTTAAAATAATTGGCCAAAAATGTCAAGGGGAGGTGAGGAGAGATCTTTTTACCCAGTAACTGATTCGGATTTGGAATGAATTGTCTGACAGGGTGGTGGAAACAGATTCAATTATAACTTTCATAAAGGAATTGGACAAATATTTCAAAGTGAAATTCTCCAGGATTATGGGGAAATAGGCAGGGGGTTGGACTAATTGCATCTTTTTGTCAGAGAGTCAGCAGAGGCACAATGGGGCCGAATGGCCTCCTTCTGTGCTGTATGATTATATGAACATAAGAACGAGGAGCCGGAGTCAGCAAGTCATCCACTCGAGCCTGCTCTGCCATTCAATACAATCATGGCTGATCTCATCACGGCAGTTCTTGTTTCTTGCCAGCAGATGTCACTTCACTCCAATACAGTGAAGTTTACAAATCTGAGAAAGACACAACAGGAAATAATTGTTCACATTATAGTGAATGTGAGGGATTTAGAAATACTAGGAGTGGAGACGAGTTATTACTTGTCTGCTCGATCCCCATAGCCCTGTAAAATTATTTCCTTCAAGTGCCCATTCAAATTCCTTTTGTAATCCTCTATTGTCTCCATTTCCACCGCCCTCGTGGGCAGCGAGTTACAGATCATCACCGATCAGTGTAAGAAGGTTCTTGCGCACATTCCCCCTGTATCTCCTGTCCAAAACCTTCAATCTGTGTCCCCTAGTCCTTGTACCAATAGTTAACGGGAACAATGTTTCCTTGCCAACTTATTTAAAACTGTCATAGCCGAAAACACATCTATCAATTCTCCCCTCACTCTCCTTTGATGCAGGTAGAACAACCCTAGCTTTTCCAACCTAACCTTGTAACTAAAATACTCCATCCCTGGATCCATTCTGGTGAATTTCCTCTGCATCCTCTCAAGGACGCTCACATTCTTTCTTAAGTGTGGTAAGCAAAACTGGAAGCAACACTCCAACTGGGGCCTAACCAGAGCTTTATAATGGTTCAGCATAACTTCCCTGCTTTGTACTCAATGCCTCTTTTTTTCAAGCCCAAGATCCCATATGCTTTGCTAACCACTCTCGCAATATGTCTTGCCACCTTCAAAGATTGATGCACATGAACCCCAAGTCCCTCTATTCCAACACACACTTTAGAACTGTGCCATTAAGTAAATATTGCCTCTCCCTATTCCTTATGCCAAAATACATCACCTCACACTTGTCACTATTAAATTCCATCTGCCACCTGTCTGCCCATTCTGCTAGCCTATCATTGTCCTGTTGCAGGCAGTTCATATCATCCTCACTGTTTGCCACTCCTCCAAGTTTGTTGTCATCGGGATATTTTGAGATTTTACTCAATATTCCAAGATCCAAGTCATTTATCTTTAGCAAAAAAAGCAGTGGTTCTAGCACTGACCCTTGGGGAACACCACTGTCGACTATCCTCCAGTCTGACAAAGAATCATTTAATAAGACTCCCTGTTTTCTGTCCTTAAACCAATTTTCTATCCAATTGGACACTGACCCTCCTATACCACGAACCTCAATTTTGTAAACCCCACTTTTATGTGGAACCTTGTCAAACGCTTCCTTAAAATCCATATAATCAACATCCACTGCATTCCCTTTAGCAAGCTGCTCTGTTAGCTCATCAAAAAATGCAGTTCGATTAGTCAAGCATGAACTGCCATTTATAAATCCATGCTCACTCTACTTAATTAACTCAAACCTCTCCAAGTGACTGTTGATTTTTTACCCTGATTATTCTTTCTAAAACCTTACCCACCGCTGCTGTTAATCTAACGAGCCTGTAGTTAGCCGGACTGTCCTTACACCCTTTCTTGAATAAGGGCGTCGCATTTGCCACTGTTTACTCCTGGCACCTCCCCCGTATCCAGGGAAGATTGGAAGATTATGGCAAACTCTTCCATTATCTGCATCCGCATTTCCTTTCGCAACCTGGGATGCCAGCCATCCAGACCAGTTGATTTATCTACCCTAAGCACAGCTCGGGGCCCCAACAACCCCACTGCCTTGTGGGCGTCTCGGGAGAGACCAAGGCTAAGGGAGTAAACCCTAACAGAAAATCCGGAGCGGAACCCCGTAGGCGGTCATGTGTCACCTTTGGCATGTTTCCAGCAGTTCCTGCAGCCATACTGGTGCCAAACGTCGTATCCTGCACCCCTTTGGACCCCACCAGAAAGGCCGAGAGGGGGTTTTTGACGACTGGGCAACTCTCAACCTCCATAAATTTGCCCAGGCATGCGCCATGGAGAGGTCACTCCATAGTTGCCTCACAGCGACTAAAACAACACGGAAGGCAGCAGTTACGGGTTATAAGTCCAGATAAATTTGCGTAGAAACTGGGCGCCACGGGTTGCCTTTGTCGGTGGGAGAGGTCATTGCACCTCACTGGACAGCTACCGCCCGCCTCAAACCGGGCAGCCCCCGGTCAATAAGGTTCTGTCCCGCCACAGTCTGCCTGCTTCAATTGGTGCTTGGAGCTCAGGGTCATTGCCCGAAAGGTGGACTGATACACCGCACCAAACAACATGAAAAAAGGAAAGAAGGTACCAGCCCTTCGCTTTGCAAGCTGGAACGTCAGAACTATGTGTCCTGGCCTGTCGGAAGACCTTACACAAATCAACGATTCTCGGAAGACCACCATCATTAACAACGAGCTCAGTAGATTCAATGTGGACATTGCAGCACTTCAGGTGACTCGCCTCCCCGCGAGTGGCTCTCTAGCAGAGCAAGACTACACCTTCTTCTGGCAGGGCAGGGATCCTGAAGAACCAAGACAGCATGGAGTGGGCTTCGCCATCAGAAACTCCTTGCTCAGCATGATAGAACCTCCCTCAAATGGCTCGGAACGCATACTGTCCATCCGACTGCTCACCACCTCTGGTCCAGTACACCTACTCAGCATCTATGCTCCAACACTCTGCTCCGCACCTGAAGCTAAAGACCAGTTCTATGAACAACTCCATAACATCATTAGCAGCATCCCCAACACCGAACACCTATTCCTGCTGGGGGACTTTAATGCCAGGGTTGGGGCCGACCATGACTCATGGCCCTCCTGCCTTGGGCGCTATGGCGTTGGAAGGATGAATGAGAACGGGCAGAGACTGCTTGAGTTGTGTACATATCATAACCTCTGCATCACCAACTCGTTCTTTCACACTAAACCCTGTCACCAGGTTTCATGGAGGCACCCAAGATCACGTCGTTGGCACCAGCTAGACCTCATTGTCACAACGCGAGCCGCCTTAAACAGTGTTCAAATCACACGCAGCTTCCACAGTGCGGACTGCGACACCGACCACTCCCTGGTGTGCAGCAAGGTTAGACTCAGACCAAAGAAGTTGCATCATTCCAAGCAGAAGGGCCACCCGCGCATCAACACGAGCAGAATTTCTCACCCACAGCTGTTACAAAAATTTCTAAATTCACTTGTAACAGCACTTCAAAACACTCCCACAGGGGATGCTGAGACCAAGTGGGCCCACATCAGAGACGCCATCTATGAGTCAGCTTTGACCACCTACGGCAAAAGTGCGAAGAGAAATGCAGACTGGTTTCAATCTCATAATGAAGAGCTGGAACCTGTCATAGCCGCTAAGCGCATTGCACTTTTGAACTACAAGAAAGCCCCCAGCGATTTAACATCCGCAGCACTTAAAGCAGCCAGAAGTACTGCACAAAGAACAGCTAGGCGTTGCGCAAACGACTACTGGCAACACCTATGCAGTCATATTCAGCTGGCCTCAGACACCGGAAACATCAGAGGAATGTATGATGGCATGAAGAGAGCTCTTGGGCCAACCATCAAGAAGATCACCCCCCTCAAATCTAAATCGGGGGACATAATCACTGACCAACGCAAACAGATGGACCGCTGGGTTGAGCACTACCTAGAACTGTACTCCAGGGAGAATGCTGTCACTGAGACTGCCCTCAATGCAGCCCAGCCTCTACCAGTCATGGATGAGCTGGACATACAGCCAACCAAATCGGAACTCAGTGATGCCATTGATTCCCTAGCCAGCGGAAAAGCCCCTGGGAAGGACAGCATTACCCCTGAAATAATCAAGAGTGCCAAGCCTGCTATACTCTCAGCACTACATGAACTGCTATGCCTGTGCTGGGACGAGGGAGCAGTACCCCAGGACATGCGCGATGCCAACATCATCACCCTCTATAAAAACAAAGGTGACCGCGGTGACTGCAACAACTACCGTGGAATCTCCCTGCTCAGCATAGTGGGGAAAGTCTTTGCTCGAGTCGCTCTGAACAGGCTCCAGAAGCTGGCCGAGCGCGTCTACCCTGAGGCACAGTGTGGCTTTCGTGCAGAGAGATCGACTATTGACATGCTGTTCTCCCTTCGTCAGATACAGGAGAAATGCCGTGAACAACAGATGCCCCTCTACATTGCTTTCATTGATCTCACCAAAGCCTTTGACCTCGTCAGCAGACGTGGTCTCTTCAGACTACTAGAAAAGATCGGATGTCCACCAAAGCTACTAAGTATCATCACCTCATTCCATGACAATATGAAAGGCACAATTCAACATGGTGGCTCCTCATCAGAGCCCTTTCCTATCCTGAGTGGTGTGAAACAGGGCTGTGTTCTCGCACCCACACTTTTTGGGATTTTCTTCTCCCTGCTGCTTTCACATGCGTTCAAATCCTCTGAAGAAGGAATTTTCCTCCACACAAGATCAGGGGGCAGGTTGTTCAACCTTGCCCGTCTAAGAGCGAAGTCCAAAGTACGGAAAGTCCTCATCAGAGAACTCCTCTTTGCTGACGATGCTGCTTTAACATCTCACACTGAAGAATGCCTGCAGAGTCTCATCGACAGGTTTGCGTCTGCCTGCAATAAATTTGGCCTAACCATCAGCCTCAAGAAAACGAACATCATGGGGCAGGATGTCAGAAATGCTCCATCCATCAATATTGGCGACCACGCTCTGGAAGTGGTTCAAGAGTTCACCTACCTAGGCTCAACTATCACCAGTAACCTGTCTCTAGATGCAGAAATCAACAAGCACATGGGTAAGGCTTCCACTGCTATGTCCAGACTGGCCAAGAGAGTGTGGGAAAATGGCGCACTGACACGGAACACAAAAGTCCGAGTGTATCAGGCCTGTGTCCTCAGTACCTTGCTCTACGGCAGCGAGGCCTGGACAACGTATGCCAGCCAAGAGCGACGTCTCAATTCATTCCATCTTCGCTGCCTTCGGAGAATACTTGGCATCAGGTGGCAGGACTATATCTCCAACACAGAAGTCCTTGAAGCGGCCAACACCCCCAGCTTATACACACTACTGAGTCAGCGGCGCTTGAGATGGCTTGGCCATGTGAGCCGCATGGAAGATGGCAGGATCCCCAAAGACACATTGTACAGCGAGCTCGCCACTGGTATCAGACCCACCGGCCGTCCATGTCTCCGTTATAAAGACGTCTGCAAACGTGACATGAAATCGTGTGACATTGATCACAAGTCGTGGGAGTCAGTTGCCAGCATTCGCCAGAGCTGGCGGGCAGCCATAAAGACAGGGCTAAATTGTGGCGAGTCGAAGAGACTTAGTAGTTGGCAGGAAAAAAGACAGAGGCGCAAGGGGAGAGCCAACTGTGCAACAGCCCCAACAAACAAATTTCTCTGCAGCACCTGTGGAAGAGCCTGTCACTCCAGAATTGGCCTTTATAGCCACTCCAGGCGCTGCTTCACAAACCACTGACCACCTCCAGGCGCGTATCCATTGTCTCTCGAGATAAGGAGGCCCAAAAGAAAAGAAAGCACAGCCAGCCTTTTTAGTACCTCCGTCTCTCAATTTGTACCCTCTCCATTGACTCTACTCTCTTCACTTCGACTGGTATTTTGTCAAATTCCACTTCCTCAGTGATCACTGATACAAAGTACTCATTAAGTAGATTAACATTGCCCTGCACCTCTAAGCTTATATTATCCTTTTTGTCCCTAATAGGCCCGACTCAACCTCTTACTACCCACTTATCATTTACATGCTGCTCGAAGATTTTTGGGTTTCCTTTCATGTTGACTGCCAGTCTATTCTCATAGAAATAGAGAATAAGCAAATATAGAAGATGTAAGTATTTCCCATCCTTGATGAGGTGGAACTTTCTTTTGTTGTGGGTGGTAATGACTTGGCCCACGAGTGTGGTGGGAGCAAAGACAATCAATGATTTGAAAAGGAAATTGGATGGATACTTGAAGGAAAGAAACTTGCAGGAGGAAAGGGATCGAGCTGGTGAGTGGAACTGACTAGATTGCTCCGGGGAGAGCCAGCATGGACGTGATAGGCCAAACGACCACCTTCTGTGCTGTAAATGACTCTGTGTTGTTTCTCAAATTCAATCCACTGGTGCTTGGTAAATAATTTCAAAGTAAATTGTGCAACCGGAAAATCAGAACCAAGGCAAGGGACGCAGAAGGAAGCAAAATTGCTGAAACTCGGCATTGAACCAGGGACTTTTAGATTTTTAGTTCAACGCTCTCCCAACTGAGCTATTTCAGCCCGACATTAACAGTGGCTTGGTGTCCTTGTTTTGGAAGAAAATACATACATTCAAGTTTTCCAAAAAATTAATGAACACAACATGTGAGTAATATTCCCCATTGCTTTCTCAGTACTGATGGATTGGGAAGCGGGAGACAGCCAGAAGTGCCACTGAGCCGCACAGACCCCGAGCTGAGAATGAAATGAGATCAAATTCAATCTTTCATAGTGAGATGCTGCTGAGAGGTAAGAGTCCTGAATCAAAGCGAGACTTGCTCATTTCAAACACTCCCTGTACTCTCTGCGCATGAAGCCTTAAAAAAGGGAAAAACAGAATGGCACTCAAACTCACAACCCTGCCATTAAAAGTCTCATATTCGACTGACAGAACTGTCACTTCTACTCGGTCTCTTATTGGATGGATGCAACTCCAACGCAGGGATGGCATTCAAATCCTCCCATGGGTCCACATGTCAGACTGAGTTCCATGTTGTAGACTCAAGCAAAGGAAATCTGCTCACTTCCAAAACTATCAGCGAGTTGAAGCTGATTACAATCAACATCATCAGAGGTCAGAACTACCTGGTGAAAGAAGACACCCTGAAGAAGGATCCACAATTATTCAAAGGCATCGACAAAGTGAAAAACAAGAAAATCGATGTGTCAATGCAAGCCAAACAACAGAAACACTGAAGAATTCCATTCCAGTCCAGAACCCAGTCCTGTTGTTTTTGGAGTCAGGTCACAATTACAGCAACAACTTTATATTCCCACTTGGCTATCTGTGCATTTAGCTAATTGCAATTTTGTCGACAAGCTCTTTGAATCCAGTTGTCTGGTCCTCAAGCCAGCTCCGAATGGATGTCAATTCCACCTTCTGCAAGGCTGAAACCAAGAGATAACCTTAATCAAAAAATGCCAGCAGACCAGGGCTCGAACTCGGGAGCTCTTGCATGTTAATTAACCATATCCCCTAAGCGAGAATCATACCCCTAGACCAACGAGCCACTGACAAGTCAAGCTTTATTAGCTGCTGTGGAATTTCACTGGAACCCCCCAGCCAATCATCCATTTTTTTTCAGATCAAAGCAACATCCTGCAAATGCGGAAATAAAAACAGAAAGTGCTGGAAATGTTCAGCAGCTCTGGCAGCATCTGTGCTGTGAGAAACACAGTTAACGTTTCAGGGCACTCACCTTTTGTTTCAGCCATCCTTTCAGACTGCTTCTGTCCATCCAATCTCACTTTCTGTTCTATCCACATTCTAACCATTCATTACGTTACTACATTTTTCATGAATTCCTCATTTCTTTTATTAATGAGAATTTTGTATTTCTGGCCTTTGCTTCAGACACCACCACAAGTGGAATCATGTCTCCCTCTACCCAATCAAACCACTTCGCTGTTTCCTCACATTGCAATGTTTCTTGAACCCTGACAGACTGTGGAGTTTCTGCTGCTTAATTGCAGTTCTTGCTTCCCGCCAGTAGATGTCACCTCACTCCAATACAGTGAAGTTTGCAAATCTGAGAGAGACACAACAGGAAATAATTGTTCACATTCTAGTGAATGTGTGGGATTTAGAAATACTAGGAGTGGAGACGAGTTATTATTGCACGCTGCTATTACATCTTTTATAATGGACTCCAGCATTTTCCCCACGACTGATGTCAGGCTAACCGGTATATAATTCACTGTTTTCTTTCTGCCTCTTTTTTAAAATAGTGGAGTTACATTAACTACCGTCCAATCCATTGGAACTGTTCCAGAGTCGATAGAATTTTGAAAAAAGACCAGAAATGCATCTGCTATTTCAAGGGCCACTTCCTTAAATACTCTGGGATGTAGATTATCAGGCCCTGGGGATTTATCGGCCTTCAATCCCATCAATTTCCCAAACATTCCCTACTAATACTGATTTCATGCAGTTCCTCCTTCTCACTAGACCCTACGTTCCCCAACATTTCTGGGAGATAATTTGTATCCTCCTTTGTGAAGACAGATCCAAAGTATGTATTTAATTGGTCTGCCATTTCTTTGTTCCCCATTATAAATTCCCCCGTTTCTGACTATAAGGGGCCCACATTTGTCTTCACTAATCTTTTTCTCTACACATATCTATAGAAGCATTTACAGTCAGTTTTTATGTTCTCTGCTAGCTTACTCTCATACTCTATTTCCCCCTTCTTAATCAATCCTTTTGTCCTCCTCTGCTAAATTCCAAACTGCTCACAATCTTCAGGTTTGCTGCTTGTTCTGGCCATTTTATATTTCTCCTCCTTGGATCTAATACTTTCCTTAATTTCTTTTGTAAGCCACAGTTGAGCCACCCTTCCTATTTTACTTTTGCACAGACAGGAATGAACAATTGTTGTAATTCATCCATGCGCTCTTTAAATGCTAGCCATTGCCAATCCACTGTCAACCCTTTAAGTAACATTCCCCAATCTATCATATCCAACTCCCGCCTCATACCTTCATAGTTTTCTTTGTTTAGATTCAGGACCCGAGTCTCGGAATCAACTCCATCTTAATGAAGAATTTTATCATATTATGGGCGCACTTCCCCAAGAGAACAACAAGATTGTTAACTAATCCTTTCTCATTACACAATACCCAGTCCAGGATGGCCTGTTCTCTGGAGGTGTTATACACCTCTATCAATTCTCCACTCAATCTCCTTTGAGAAAGGCAGAATAATCCTAGCTTTTCCAACCTAACCTTGTAACTAAAATCTCCCATCCCTGGATCCATTCTGGTAAATCGCCTCTGCATCGTCTCAAGGACCCTCACATTCTTTCTAAAGTCTGCTGAGCAGAACTGGAAGCAACACTCCAATCGGGGCCTAACCAGAGTTTTATAACGGTTCAGCATAACTTCCCTGCTTTTGTACTCAATGCCTCTATTTATAAAGCCCAAGATCCCATATGCTTTGCGAACAACTCTCGCAATATGACTTGCCTCCTTCAAAGATTGATGCACATGAACCCCAAGTCCCTCTATTCCAGTACACTCTTTAGAACTGTGCCATTAAGTATATATTGCCTCTCCCTATTCCTTATGCCAAAATACATCACCTCACACTTGTCACTATTAGATTCCATCTGCCACCTGTCTGCCCATTCTGCTAGCCTATCACTGTCCTGTTGCAGGCAGTTCATATCATCCTCACTGTTTGCCGCTCCTCCAGGTTTGGTGTCATCGGCATATTTTGAGATTCTACTCTGTATTCCAAGATCCAAGTCACTTACCTTGAGCAAAAAAAGCAGTGGTTCTTGCACTGACCCTTGGGGAACACCACTGTCGACTATCCTCCAGTCTGACAAAGAACCATTTAATAAGACTCGCTGTTTTCTGTCCTTAAACCCATTTTCTATCCAATTGGTCACTGACCCTCCTATACCATGAACCTCAATTTTATTAACGGCCCTTTTATGTGGTACCTTGTCAAACGCTTCCTTAAAATCCATATTAACAACATCCACTGCATTCCCTTCATCAACCTGCTCTGTTAGTTCATCAAAAAATGCAGTTAGATTAGTCAAGCATGAACTCCCATTTATAAATCCATGCTCACTCTCCTTAATTAACTCGAACCTCTCCAAGTGACTGTTGATTTTTTACCCTGATTATTCTTTCTAAAACCTTACCCACCGCTGCTGTTAATCTAACTAGCCTGTAGTTACCTGGCATGTCCTTACACCCTTTCTTGAATAAGGGTGTCGCATTTGCCACTGTTTAATCCTCTGGCACCTCCCCCGTATCCAGGGAAGATTGGAAGATTATCGCAAGCCCTTCCGTTATCTGCATCCGCATTTCCTTTCGCAACCTGGGATGTGAGCCATCCGGACCAGGTGATTTATCTTCCCTAAGCACAGCCAGCCTTTTTAGTGCCTCCCTCTCTCAATTTGTACCCTCTCCATTGACTCTACTCTCTTCACTTCGACTGATATTTTGTCAAATTCCACTTCCTTAGTGATCACTGATACAAAGTACTCATTAAGTAGATTAACATTGCCCTGCACCTCTAAGGTTATATTATCCTTTTTGTCCCTAATAGGCCCTACTCAACCTCTTACTACCCACTTATGATTTACATGCTGCTCGAAGATTTTTGGGTTTTCCTTTCATGTTGACTGTCAGTCTATTCTCATAGAAATAGAGAATCAGCAAATATAGAAGATGTAAGTATTTCCCAGCCTTGATGAGGTGGAATTTTTTATGTTGTGGGTGGTAATGACTTGGCCCACGAGTGTGGTGGAAGCAGAGACAATCAATGATTTGAAAAGGAAATTAGATGGATACTTGAAGGAAAGAAACTTGCAGGAGGAAAGGGATCGAGCTGGTGAGTGGAACTGACTAGATTGCTCCGGGGAGAGCCAGCATGGACGTGATAGGCCAAACGACCACCTTCTGTGCTGTAAATGACTCTGTGTTGTTTCTCAAATTCAATCCACTGGTGCTTGGTAAATAATTTCAAAGTAAATTGTGCAACCGGAAAATCAGAACCAAGGCAAGGGACGCATAAGGAAGCAAAATTGCTGAAACCCGGGATTGAACCAGGGACTTTTAGATTTTTAGTTTAACGCTCTCCCAACTGAGCTATTTCAGCCCTACATTAACAGTGGCTTGTTGTCCTTGTTTTGGAAGAAAATACATACATTCAAGTTTTCCAAAAAATTAAAGAACACAACATGTGAGTAATATTCCCCATTGCTTTCTCAGTTTGATGGATTGGGAAGCGGGAGACAGCCAGAAGTGCCACTGAGCCGCACAGACCCCGAGCTGAGAATGAAATGAGATCAAATTCAATCTTTCATAGTGAGATGCTGCTGAGAGGTAAGAGTCTTGAATCAAAGCGAGACTTGCTCATTTCAAACACTCCCTGTACTCTCTGCTCATGAAGCCTTAAAAAAGGGAAAAACAGAATGGCACTCAAACTCACAACCCTGCCATTAAAAGTCTCATATTCGACTGACAGAACTGTCACTTCTACTCGCTCTCTTATTGGATGGATGCAACTCCAACGCAGGGGTGGCATTCAAATCCTCCCATGGGTCCACATGTCAGACTGAGTTCCATGTTGTAGACTCAAGCAAAGGAAATCTGCTCACTTCCAAAACTATCAGCGAATTGAAGCTGATTACAATCAACATCATCAGAGGTCAGAACTACCTGGTGAAAGAAGACACCCTGAAGAAGGATCCACAATTATTCAAAGGCATCGACAAAGTGAAAAACAAGAAAATCGATGAGTCAATGCAAGCCAAACAACAGAAACACTGAAGAATTCCATTCCATTCCAGTCCAGAACCCAGTCCTGTTGTTTTTGGAGTCAGGTCACAATTACAGCAACAACTTTATATTCCCACTTGGCTATCTGTGCATTTAGCTAATTGCAATTTTGTCGACAAGCTCTTTGAATCCAGTTGTCTGGTCCTCAAGCCAGCTCCGCATGGAAGTCAATTCCACCTTCTGCAAGGCTGAAACCAATAGATAACCTTAATCTAAAAATGCCAGCAGACCAGGGCTCGTCCGGGACTTGAACCCGGGTTTTCTCGCATGTTAATCAACCACACTCACATAGCGAAAATCATACCCCTAGACCAACGAGCCACTGACCAGTCAAGTTTTATTAGCTGCTGTGGAATTTCACTGGAACTCCCCAGCCAATCATCCATTTTTTTTCAGATCAAAGCAACATCCTGCAAATGCTGAAATAAAAGCAGAAAGTGCTGGAAATGTTCAGCAGCTCTGGCAGCAGCTGTGCTGTGAGAAACGCAGTTAACGTTTCAGGGAACTCACCATTTGTTTCAGCCATCCTTTCAGACTGCTTCTGTCCATCCAATCTCACTTTCTATTCTATCCACAATCTAACCATTCACTCCGTTACTACATTTTTCATGAATTCCTCATTTCTTTTATTCATGACAATTTTGTATTTCTGGCCTTTGCTTCAGACACCACCACAAGTGGAATCATGTCTCCATCTACCCAATCAAACCACTTCGCTCTTTCCTCACATTGCAATGTTTTTTTGACCCTGACAGACTGTGGAGTTTCTGCTGCTTGATTGCAGTTCTTGCTTCCCGCCAGTAGATGTCACCTCACTCCAATCCAGTGAAGTTGACAAATCTGAGAGAGACACAACAGGAAATAATTGTTCACATTATAGTGAATGTGTGGGATTTATAAATACTAGGAGTGGAGACGAGTTATTATTGCACTCTGCTATAACATCTTTTATAATGGACTCCAGCATTTTCCCCACGACTGATGTCAGGCTTCTTTTGGGCCTCCTTATCTCGAGAAAACAATGGATACGCGCCTGGAGGTGGTCAGTGGTTTGTGAAGCAGCGCCTGGAGTGGCTATAAAGGCCAATTCTGGAGTGACAGGCTCTTCCACAGGTGCTGCAGAGAAATTTGTTTGTCGGGGCTGTTGCACAGTTGGCTTTCCCCTTGCGCCTCTGTCTTTTTTCCTGCCAACTACTAAGTCTCTTCGACTCGCCACAATTTAGCCCTGTCTTTATGGCTGCCCGCCAGCTCTGGCGAATGCTGGCAACTGACTCCCACGACTTGTGATCAATGTCACACGATCTCATGTCGCGTTTGCAGACGTCTTTATAGCAGAGACATGGACGGCCGGTGGGTCTGATACCAGTGGCGAGCTTGCTGTACAATGTGTCTTTAGGGATCCTGCCATCTTCCATGTGACTCACATGGCCAAGCCATCTCAAGCGCCGCTGACTCAGTAGTGTGTATAAGCTGGGGGTGTTGGCCGCTTCAAGGACTTCTGTGTTGGAGATATAGTCCTGCCACCTGATGCCAAGTATTCTCAGAAGGCAGCGAAGATGGAATGAATTGAGACGTCGCTCTTGGCTGGCATACGTTGTCCAGGCCTCGCTAACCGGTATATAATTCGCTGTTTTCTTTCTGCCTCTTTTTTTAAATAGTGGAGTTACATTAACTACCGTCCAATCCATTGGAACTGTTCCAGAGTCGACAGAATTTTGAAAAAAGACCAGAAATGCATCTGCTATTTCAAGGGCCACTTCCTTAAGTACTCTGGGATGTAGATTATCAGGCCCTGGGGATTTATCGGCCTTCAATCCCATCAATTTCCCTAACATTCCCTACCAATACTGATTTCATACAGTTCCTCCTTCTCACTAGACCCTATGTTCCCCAACATTTCTGGGAGATAATTTGTATCCTCCTTTGTGAAGACAGATCCAAAGTATGTATTTAATTGGTCTGCCATTTCTTTGTTCCCCATTATAAATTCCCCCGTTTCTGACTGTAAGGGGCCCACATTTGCCTTCACTAATCTTTTTCTCTACACATATCTATAGAATCTTTTACAGTCAGTTTTTATGTTCTCTGCTAGCTTACTCTCATACTCTATTTCCCCCTTCTTAATCAATCCTTTTGTCCTCCTCTGCTAAATTCCAAACTGCTCACAATCTTCAGGTTTGCTGCTTGTTCTGGCCATTTTATATTTCTCCTCCTTGGATCTAATACTTTCCTTAATTTCTTTTTATAAGCCACAGTTGAGCCACCCTTCCTGTTTTACTTTTGCACAGACAGGAATGAACAATTGTTGTAATTCATCCATGCACTCTTTAAATGCTAGCCATTGCCTATCCACTGTCAACCCTTTAAGTAACGTTCCCCAATCTATCATAGCCAAATCCCGCCTCATACCTTCATAGTTTTCATTGTTTAGATTCAGGACCCGAGTCTCGGAATCAACTCTCTCACTCTCCATCTTAATGATGAATTTTATCATATTATGGGCGCACTTCCCCAAGGGACCCCACACAACAAGATTGTTAACTAATCCTTTCTCATTACACAATACCCAGTCCAGGATGGCCTGTTCTCGAGAGGTATTACACACCTCTATCAATTCTCCACTCAATCTCCTTTGAGAAAGGCAGAATAATCCTAGCTTTTCCAACCTAACCTTGTAACTAAAATCCCCCATCCCTTGATCCATTCTGGTAAATCGCCTCTGCGTCCTCTCAAGGACCCTCAAATTCTTTCTAAAGTCTGCTGAGCAGAACTGGAAGCAACACTCCAATTGGGGCCTAACCAGAGTTTTATAATGGTTCAGCATAACTTCGCTGCTTTTGTATTCAATGCCTCTATTTATAAAGCCGAAGATCCCATATGCTTTGCGAACCACTCTCGCAATATGTCTTGCCACCTTCAAAGATTGATGCACATGAACCCCAAGTCCCTCTATTCCAGTACACTCTTTCGAACTGTGCCATTAAGTATATATTGCCTCTCCCTATTCCTTATGCCAAAATACATCACCTCACACTTGTCACTATTAAATTCCATCTGCCACCTGTCTGCCCATTCTGCCAGCCTATCACTGTCCTGTTTGCCACTCCTCCAGGTTTGGTGTCATCGGCATATTTTGAGATTCTACTCTGTATTCCAAGAACCAAGTCATTTACCTTTAGCAAAAAAAGCAGTGGTTCTAGCACTGACCCTTGGGGAACACCACTGTCGACTATCCTCCAGTCTGACAAAGAACCATTTAATAAGACTCGCTGTTTTCTGTCCTTAAACCAATTTTCTATCCAATTGGACACTGACCCTCCTATGCCACGAACCTGAATTTTGTTAACCGCCCTTTATTGTGGTACCTTGTCAAACGCTTCCTTCAAATCCATATAAACAACATCCACTGCATTCCCTTCATCAAGCTGCACAGTTAGTTCATCAAAAAATGCAGTTAGATTAGTCAAGCATGAACTCCCATTTATAAATCCATGCTCACTCTACTTAATTAACTCGAACCTCTCCAAGTGACTGTTGATTTCTTACCCTGATTATTCTTTCTAAAACCTTACCCACCGCTGCTCTTAATCTAACTGGCCTGTAGTTACCCAGACTGTCCTTACACCCTTTCTTGAATAAGGGCATCGCATTTGCCACTGTTTAATCATCTGGCACCTCTCCCGTATCCAGGGAAGATTGGAAGATTATAGCAAGCCCTTCCGTTATCTGCATCCGCATTTCCTTTCGCAACCTGGGATGTGAGCCATCCGGACCAGGTGATTTATCTTCCCGAAGCACAGCCAGCCTTTTTAGTACCTCCGTCTCTCAATTTGTACTCTCTCCATTGCCTCCACTCTCTTCACTTCTGCTGATATTTTGTCCAATTGCACTTCCTTAGTGATCACTGATACAAAGTACTCATTAAGTAGATTAACATTGCCCTGCACCTCTAAGCTTATATTATCCTTTTTGTCCCTAATAGGCCCGACTCAACCTCTTACTACCCACTTATCATTTACATGCTGCTCGAAGATTTTTGGGTTCCGTTTCATGTTGACTGCCAGTCTTTTCTCATAGAAATAGAGAATAAGCAAATATAGAAGATGGAAGTATTTCCCATCCTTGATGAGGTGGAACTGTTTTATGTTGTGGGTGGTAATGTCTTGGCCCACGAGTGTGGTGGAAGCAGAGACAATCAATGATTTGAAAAGGAAATTGGATGGATACTTGCAGGAAAGAAACTTGCAGGAGGAAAGGGATCGAGCTGGTGAGTGGAACTGACTAGATTGCTCCGGGGAGAGCCAGCATGGACGTGATAGGCCAAACGACCACCTTCTGTGCTGTAAATGACTCTGTGTTGTTTCTCAAATTCAATCCACTGGTGCTTGGTAAATAATTTCAAAGGAAATTGTGCAACTGGAAAATCAGAACCAAGACAAGGGACGGATAAGGAAGCGAAATTGCTGAAACCCGGGATGGAACAAGGACCTTTAGATCTTCAGTCTAACGCTCTCCCAACTGAGCTATTTCAACCCTATATTAGCAGTTTCTTGGTGTCCTTGTTTTGGTGGAAAATACATACATTGAAGTTTTCCAAAAAAATCAAGAACACAACATGTGAGTAATATTCCCCATTGCTTTCTCAGTACTGATGGATTGTGAAGCGGGAGACAGCCAGAAGTGCCACTGAGCCGCAAAGACCCCGAGCTGTGAATGAAATGAGATCAAATTCAATCTTTCATAGTGAGATGCTGCAGAGAGGTAAGAGTCCTGAATCAAAGCGAGACTTGCTCATTTCAAACACTCCCTGTACTCTCTGCTCATGAAGCCTTAAAAAAGGGAAAAACAGAATGGCACTCAAACTCACAACCCTGCCATGAAAAGTCTCATATTCGACTGACAGAACTGTCACTTCTACTCGGTCTCTCATTGGATGGATGCAACTCCAACGCAGGGATGGCATTCAAATCCTCCCATGGGTCCACATGTCAGACTGAGTTCCATGTTGTAGACTCAAGAAAAGGAAATCTGCTCTGTTCCAAAACTATCAGCGAATTGAAGCTGATTACGATCAACATCATCAGAGGTCAGAACTACCTGGTGAAAGAAGACACCCTGAAGAAGGATCCACAATTATTCAAAGGCATCGAAGAAGTGAAAAACAAGAAAATCGATGAGTCAATGCAAGCCAAACAACAGAAATACTGAAGAATTCCATTCCATTCCAGTCCAGAACCCAGTCCTGTTGTTTTTGGAGTCAGGTCTCAATTACTGCAACAACTTTATATTCCCACTTGGCTATCTGTACATTTAGTTAATTACAATTTTGTCGACAAGCTCTTTGAATCCAGTTGTCTGGTCCTCAAGCCAGCTCCGTATGGAAGTCAATTCCACCTTCTGCAAGGCTGAAACCAATAGATAACCTTAATCTAAAAAATGCCAGCAGGCCAAGGCTCATATGGGATCAGAACCTTGCATTTCTTACATGTTAATCAACCACATTTCCTAAGCGAGAATCATACCCCTAGACCAACGAGCCACTGACCAGTCAAGTTTCTTTAGCTGCTGTGGAATTTCACTGGTACCCCCCAGCCAATCATCCATTTTTTTTCAGATCAAAGCAACATCCTTCAAATGCTGAAATAAAAACAGAAAGTGCTGGAAATGTTCAGCAGCTCTGGCAGCATCTGTGCTGTGAGAAACACAGTTAACTTTTCAGGGCACTCACCTTTTGTTTCAGACATCCTTTCAGACTGCTTCTGTCCATCCAATCTCATTTTCTATTCTATCCACATTATAACCATTCACTACGTTACTACATTTGTCATGAATTCCTCATTTCTTTTATTAATGACAATTTTGTATTTCTGGCCTTTGCTTCAGACACCACCACAAGTGGCATCATGTCTCCATCTACCCAATCAAACCACTTCGCTGTTTCCTCACATTGCAATATTTCTTTCACCCTGACAGACTGTGGAGTTTCTGCTGCTTGATTGCAGTTCTTGCTTCCCGCCAGTAGATGTCACCTCACTCCAATACAGTGAAGTTTACAAATCTGAGAGAGACACAACAGGAAATAATTGTTCACATTCTAGTGAATGTGTGGGATTTAGAAATACTAGGAGTGGAGACGAGTTATTATTGCACTCTGCTATTACATCTTTTATAATGGACTCCAGCATTTTCCCCACGACTGATGTCAGGCTAACCGGTATATAATTCGCTGTTTTCTTTCTGCCTCTTTTTTTAAATAGTGGAGTTACTTTAACTACCGTCCAATCCATTGGAACTGTTCCAGAGTCGACAGAATTTTGAAAAAAGACCAGAAATGCATCTGCTATTTCAAGGGCCACTTCCTTAAGTACCCTGGGATGTAGATTATCAGGCCCTGGGGATTTATCGGCCTTCAATCCCATCAATTCCCCAAACATTCCCTACTAATACTGATTTCATACAGTTCCTCCTTCTCATTAGACCCTATGTTCCCCAACATTGCTGGGAGGTAATTTGTATCCTCCTTTGTGAAGACAGAACCAAAGTATGTATTTAATTGGTCTGCCATTTCTTTGTTCCCCATTATAAATTCCCCCGTTTCTGACTGTAATCGACCCACATTAGTCTTCACTAATCTTTTTCTCTACACATATCTGTAGAAGGTTTTACAGTTAGTTTTTATGTTCTCTGCTAGCTTACTCTCATACTCTATTTCCCCCTTCTTAATCAATCCTTTTGTCCTCCTCTGCTAAATTCCAAACTGCTCACAATCTTCAGGTTTGCTGCTTGTTCTGACCATTTTATATTTCTCCTCCTTGGATCTAATACTTTCCTTAATTTCTTTTGTAAGCCACAGTTGAGCCACCCTTCCTGTTTTACTTTTGCACAGACAGGAATGAACAATTGTTGTAATTCATCCATGCGCTCTTTAAATGCTAGCCATTGCCTATCCACTGTCAACCCTTTAAGTAACGTTCCCCAATCTATCATAGCCAACTCCCGCCTCATACCTTCATAGTTTCCTTTGTTTAGATTCAGGACCCTAGTCTCGGAATCAACTCTCTCACTCTCCATCTTAATGAAGAATTTTATCATATTATGGGCACACTTCCCCAAGGGACCCCACACAACAAGATTGTTAACTAATCCTTTCTCATTACACAATACCAAGTCCAGGATGGCCTGTTCTCTAGAGGTGTTATATACCTCTATCAATTCTGCACTCAATCTCCCATCCCTGCATCCATTCTGGTAAATCGCCTCTGCATCCTCTCAAGGACCCTCACATTCTTTCTAAAGTCTGCTGAGCAGAACTGGAAGCAACACTCCAATTGGGGCCGAACCAGAGTTTTATAATGGTTCAGCATAACTTCCCTGCTTTTGTACTCAATGCCTCTATTTATAAAGCCGAAGATCCCATATGCTTTGCTAACCACTCTCGCAATATGTTTTGCCACCTTCAAAGATCGGTGCACATGAACCCCAAGTCCCTCTATTCCAGTACACTCTTTAGAACTGTGCCATGAAGTATATATTGCCTCTCCCTATTCCTTATGCCAAAATACATCACCTCACACTTGTCACTATTAAATTCCATCTGCCACCTGTCTGCCCATTCTGATAGCCTATCACTGTCCTGTTGCAGGCAGTTCATATCATCGTCACTGTTTGCCACTCCTCCAAGTTTGGTGTCATCGGCATATTTTGAGATTCTACTCTGTATTCCAAGATCCAAGTCACTTACCTTTAGCCAAAAAAGCAGTGGTTCTGGCACTGACCCTTGGGGAACACCACTGTCGACTATCCTCCGGTCTGACCAAGAACCATTTAATATGACTCGCTGTTTTCAGTCTTTAAAACAATTTACTATCCAAATGGACACTGACCCTCCTAATCCATGAACCCCAATTTTGTTACCCACCCTTTGATGTGGTACTTTATATAATGCTTTCGTAACATCCATATAAACAACATCCACTGCATTCCCTTCATCAGCATTCTCAGATAGTTTATCAACAAATGCAGTTAGATTTGTCAAGCATGAACTCCCATTTATAAATCCATGCCCACTCTCCTGAATTAACTCAAACCTCTCCAAAGGACTTGGATTTTTTTCCCTGACCTGTTGATCTCGTGCTGATAGCAAGTTCACCATAGAGCATGTATTTGGCAATGTGACCGTCATCCATTTGGCCCAGTCAACAGAGTCACCGCTGACTCAAGAGGGCAAACATGCTGCGGATCCCTGCACGCTGGTGTACTTCCGCATTCGGCACTCTGTCCTGCCAGGAGATGCACAGTATCCATCTGAGGCAGTGGAGGTGGAAGCTGTTCAGCCGCTTTTTTTGGCTTGTATAAGTTGTTGATGCTTCTCTACTATAAAGGAGGGTGCTGAGAACACAAGCCTGGTACACGTGGAGCTTTGTATTTTCGGTCAGTTTGCTGTCGGTTCACACTTGTCTTCTCAACTTTGACATGACAGCTGCAGCATTGGCAATCCTGGTGCTGATTTCAGCATCAAGGGCCAGATTGCTGGTGATTGTTGATGGAAGGTATGTGAAGCTGTTGACAACCTCCAAAGTGAGGTTGTCGATGTTGATGGAAAGTGGAGTCTCTACGTCCTGGCCCGTAACTTTCATCTTCCTGATGCTGATTGTCAGTCCAAATTCTTTGCAGGCCAGGGAGAACCGATTTACAAGCTGCTGTGACTGAACTTCATTATGGGATGTCAGCACAGCATCATCAGCAAATAGCAACTCACAGACTAGGAATTTACCCACTTTGGTCTTGGCGCACAGTCTTGCCAAGTTGAACAGCTTGTCGTCAGCTCTGATGTGCAGGTGAACACCCCCATCTGAGTCATTGAAAGTGTACAATAGCAGCATGGAGAAGAATATGCCAATTATAAAGGATGTGATAACTAGACAGTTCGAAAATGATGACATGATTGGGCAGAGTCAACATAGATTTATGAAAAGGAAAACAGGTTTGAAAAACCTGTTGAGATTTTTGAGGATGTTACCTATAGAACAGATAAAGGAGAACCAGTGGATGTGTGGTATTTGTATTTTCCTTTGGTGAGGTCCCACACAGGAGGTGAGTAAACAAATTTAGAGCACATAGGCTTGGGGATAATATACTGATATGGATTGAGAATTGGTTAACAGACCGAAAACAGAGAGCAGGAATAACGGGTCCTTCTCAGGATGGCAGGCTGTTACTATTGGGGTACTGCAAGGATCAGTGTTGGAGCCACAGCTGTTAACAACCCATATAAATGATTTGGATGTGGGAATTAAATGTAATATTTCCAAGTTTGCAGATGACACAAAGCTCGGTGAAGTATGAGTTGTGAGGAGGATGCAGAGAGGCTTCCAGGGGACCTGGAGAGGCTAAGTGAATGGGCAAGAACATGGAATATTTTGTGAATAAGTGTGAAGTTATTCACTTTGGTAGAATAAACAGAAAGACAGAGTATTTCTTAAATGGTGAGAGGTTGGGAAGTGTCGATGTCCAACCAAGGGTGTCCTTGTTCCTGAGACACTAAAAGCTCTTGTGCAGGTGCAGCAATCAATTAGGAAGGCAAATGGTATGCTGTACCCACACGAGGGGTCATGAGTACAGGAGTAAAGATGTCTTGCTGCAATTGTATAGAGCATTGGTGAATCTGCACTGGAGTATTGTGTACAGTTTAGTCTCCTCATCTTATGAAGGATACACTTGCCATAGAGGGGGTGAAACAGAGGGTCAACAGACTAATCTTTTTTTTGCATTTATTTCATTTCATCTCAGTTTGTTAAGTTTGCTTACCTACTGTTTTTTTTCAGGTTTGTACTTGCTGCTGTTCAATATTCAGTCCGTTAACACCTAATCTGTACTAATGCTTTGTCTTTCAACACACCATTAACATATTGTTTGCCTTTGCTGCATGACCTTTTGGTCAGCTATGTGGCCTTGTCCAATCTACACCTTCTCCTTTGTTATCTCTTGCCCCACCCCCACCTCACTTGCTTATAACCTGTGACTTTTCTAATATATGTCAGTTCCGAAGATGGGTCACTGACCTGAAACGTTAACTCTGCTTCTCTTTTCACAGATGCTGCCAGACCTGCTGAGTGGTTCCAGCATTTCTTGTTTTTATATCACCAGACTAATCCCTGGGATGGTGGGATTGTCTTATGAGGAAACTGGGCCTGCATTCCTTAAAGTTTCGAAGAATGAGAGGTGATCTGATTGAAACTGACAAAATTTTTACAGGGTGTGACAGTGTGGATGTAGACAGGATGTTTGCCCTGGTTGGTGAGTCTAAAACTAAAGGACATCGTCTCAGAATAAGGAGTAGGCCATTTAAAACTGAGATGGGTGGAATTTCTTCACTCAGACGGTGGTGAATCACTGGAATACTGTGCCCCAGAGGGCTGTGGCAGCTCATTCATTGAGCATGTTCAAGACAGAAATTGATAGAAATCCTGATACTCATGACATCAAGGGATATGGGGATAGCATGGGAAAGGGGCTTTGAGGTAGGTGATCAGCCATGATCGAATTGAATGACAGAGCAGGCTCGACGGGCTGAATAGCTTACTCCTATGTTCCTCTGTTCCTCAGAGAGTTGGCGCCAGCGCGCAGCCCTGCTTTACCCCACTGCTGATCTTGAAAGCGTCTGATGTTGCTGCATTGTAACTGATGGAACTATGCATGTTCTCGTGGAAAGAAGAGATGATGCCCAAGAGGTCAGGAGGGCAGCCGATGTTCCATTGCAGTTTGAAGAGGCCGTCTCTGCTGACAAGATCAAAGGCCTTAGTGAGGTCTATAAAAATGTGTGAGGCTCTGTGGCGCAATGGATAGCGTGTTGGACTTCTAAATAATGATTAAGACGATATTCAAAGATTGTGGGTTCAAGTTCCACCAAAGTCAGATTTTGGACCAGAAACAGAGGAGCACAACGGAACAAAAAATGAAGAAATGCGCCAAAAGCACAGACTCGGAGACAGAGCGAGAGAGAGAGGAGCAGAGCAGGGGAAAAAATCGAGGAGTGACGGCACAATGGAGAATGAGAGCAGGGAAACAAAGAGCCGCTGGGGTGAGGATACAGGATTTGGTTCTTTCTTCGGTGCAGTGGAAGGAGCTGTTTGGTGAGGATCTGGTAAGCTGTGACATCACAGGCAAGCAGGTAGTTGATTGGTGTGGAAGAACCGACCTGCTTGATGCGCATCTGGTAAGTGATTAAGATCCATTTTAGTCCTAACATTTAAAATAGTAAACAAACTAGTGGTAAGTTTAATAAAATATGCAATAAAATGAATAATTGAATAAACTATTTAAGTAGTTAATTGAAACAAGTTAAGGATGACAGGACAGGTGATGTGTCACAGCTGCAGCATGTGGGAGTTCCTGGATGCCAGTGTGATCCGGGGCAAACACGTCTGCAGTAAGTGTTTGCGACTCAAAGAGGGAGAAAAAAGGAATGTAGTGGTAGTAGGGGACAGTATAGTAAGGTGGATTGACTCTGTTCTCTGCAGCAAAAGCAAGAGTCCAGATGGCTGTGTTGCCTGCCGGTGCCAGGATTCAGGACATCTGCTCAGGGCTGGAGCGAAACATACAATGGGAGGGGTAGGATCCAGTCGTCGTGGTCCATGTCGGTACCAAAGACATAGGCAGGACAAGGATAGAGGTTCTGCAAAGTCAGTATGAGGAACTAGGCACCAAATTAAGAAGCCGAACCTCAAAGTTAATCATCTCTGGATTATTACCTGAGCCATGTGCAAATTGGCATAGGACAAATAAGATTAGAGAAAGTAATGTGCGGCTGAAAGACTGGTGTGGTAGTAGTGGCTTCTGGTTCATGGGGCATTGGCACCAGTACTGGGGAAAGAGGTGGCTGCACCGTTGGGACGGTCTACACCTGAACCGTGCTGGTGCCGGTGTTCTAGCGAGCCACATAACGAGGGAAGTAGAGACGGTTTTAAACTGAATAGTGGGGGCAAGGGATCAAATTTGGGAAGATATGGTGAATCAAGGAGGAGAGACAAGGCAAGAGAGAAAGGTATAAATATGGGAAATGATAAACAGACTGTGACAGGAAGGGACAGAATGTACAAATCTAAGAGTAAATCGACAGATAAGGCTAGAGGTGACAAAAATAATGAAAGGACAAAACTAAATGATCTGTATCTGAATGCATGGAGCATTTGAAACAAAACAGATGAACTGGGAGCACAAATAGAATAAATAAGTACGATCTGATAGTCATTACAGAGACATGGCTGCAGGGCGACATAGATTGGGATGTGAATATTGGAGGTGACATGGCATTTTGGAAGGACAGGAAGCTAGGAAAAGGTGGCGGGGTAGCTCTGTTAATTAATGATGGTATTAGCGTAATAGAGAGGGATGACCTGAGTTCTGGAGATCAGGATGCAGAAGCAGTTTGGGAACAAATGAGAAATCATAAAGGCAAGAAGTCACTTGTGGGAGTGGTGTACAGGCTACCTAACATTAACCACACTGTCAGATGGGATATAAAGGAAGAAATAATGGCAGCTTGTCAGAAAGGTACTGTGATAATTATGGGGGATTTTAATCTACATATAGATTGGAAAATTCAGATGGGCAGAGGTAGCCTAGATGAGGCGTACATAGAATGTTTTGGGGATAATTTCTTGGAACAATACATTCTGGAGCCAACCAGAGAGCAGGCTATACTAGACCTGGCATTGTGCAACGAGATAGGATTAATTAATGACCATAGTTAAGGTGCCCCTAGGTAGTAGCGATCATAATATGATTGAATTTTACATTCAGTTTGAGGGAGAGGAGAGTGGGTCCCAGACTAGTATTTTAAATGTAAATAAGGGCAATTATAAGGTCATGAAAGCAGAGCTAGCTAAAGTGAACTGGCAAATTAGGTTAAGGGATAAGTCAATAGAGATGCAGTGGCAGACATTTAAGGGGATATTTCAGAATACACAGAATAGATACATTTCAACGAGAAAGAAAAGTTCCAAAGGTGGGACTCACCATCCATGGTTCACGAAAACAGTTAAAGATACTATCAAACTTAAAGAAAAAGCCTATAATTGTGCAAAGGTGGGGGAGGCAGGTCAGAAGATTGGACAGAATATAAAAAACAGCAAAGAATGACTAAAAGATTGATAAGGAAGGTAAAATTAGAGTATGAGAGAAAGCTCGCAAGGAATTTCAAGACAACTAGTAAGAGTTTCGATAGATATTTTAAAAAGAAAAGAGTTAACAAAGCGACTGTAGGTCCTATAGAAAGTGTGTCTGGGGAATTAATAATGGATAATTAAGAGATGGCAGATGAATTGAACAGATACTTTGCATCGGTCTTCACTATTGAGTATACAAATAACATCCCAGTATTAGCCGTATATCAGCAAATTGAAGGGATGGAGGAACTCAAGAAAATTACAATCACCAGGGAAGTGGTACTAAACAAATTGTTGGAGCTGCGGGTTGACAAGTCGCCAGGTCCTGAATTGGCTAGTGAGATAGTTGATGCGCTGGTTTTAATATTCCAAAATTCCCTAGATTCGAGAAGGTTCCGTTAGATTGGAAAAGAGTGAATGTAACTCATTTATTCAAAAAGGGAGGGAGACAGAAAGCAGGAAACGACAGGCCAGTTAGCTTAACATTTGTCTTAGGGAAAATGTTTGGAGCTATTACAGAGGATGTTATAGCAGGGCATTTAGAAAAAATTAAGGTAATCAGGCAGAGTCAACATGGTTTTTTGAAAGGGAAATCATGTTTAACCAATTTATTGGAGTTCTTTGAGGGAGTTACATGTGCTGTGGATAAAGGGGAACCAGTGGATTTATTGTATTTCGATTTCCAGAAGGATAAGGTGCCATATCAAAGGTTATTGCAGAAAATAAAAGCTCATGGTGTCGGGGGTAACATATTGGCATGGTAGAAGATTGGCTAGCTGACAGGAAACAGAGAGTCAGCATAAATGGGTCATTTTCTGGTTGGCAAGAAGTAACGAGTGGTGTGCCACAGGGATCTGTGCTGGGGCCTCAACTTTTTACAATTTATATAAATGACTTAGATGAAGGGACCGAAGGTATTGTTGCTAAATTTGCTGATCACAAAGATAGGTAGGAAAGTAGGTTGTGAAGAGGACATAAGGGGGCTACAAAGGGATATAGATAGGTTAAGTGATTGGGCAAAGACCTGGCAAATGGAGTATCATGTGGGAAAGTCGGAAATTGTCCACTATGGCAGGAAGAATAAAAAAGCATATTATCTAAATGGTGAGAGATTGCAGAGCTCTGAGATGCAGAGGGATCTGGGTGTCCGAGGGCATGAATTGCAAAAGGTTAGTATGCAGGTCCAGCATTAGGAAAGCTAATAGAATGTTATCATTTATCACCATGGGAATTGAATACAATAGTAGGGAGGTTATGCTTCAGCTATACAGGACATTGGTGAGACCTCTTCTGCAGTACTGAGTACTGTACTGGTCTCCTTATTTGCGGAAGGATGTAAATGCATTGGAGGTAGTGCAGAGAAAGTTTACGAGACGAATACATGGAATGGGTGGGCTGTCTTACGAGGAAAGATTGGACAAGCTAGGCTTGTCTCCGCCAGAGTTTAGAAGAGAAAGAGGCGACATGATTTGTTATTTAATTTATTAATTAACAAATTAGCTATCCTCCAGTCTTCCGGTACCTCACCCGTGGCTAACGATGATACAAAAATCTCTGCCAGCGCCCCAGCAATCTCCTCCCTTGTTTCCCATAGCATCCTAGGATACATCTGATCAGGCCCTGGGGATTTATCCACCTTAATGCGCTTCAGAACCTCCAACACCTCCTCCTTTGTAATGTTGATATGCTGCAGGATATCGCTGTTCCCTCCCTTGAACTCACTAGCTTCCATGACCTTCTCCACGGTAAATACAGACGAGAAATATTCATTTAAGACCTCGCCCATTTCGCGTGGCTTCACACATAGATTGCCACACTGATCCTTAAGGGGACCTACTCTCTCCCTAGCTACCGTTTTACTCTTAATACACTTATAGAATCTTTTACGATTCTCCTTTATCTTATCTGCCAGGGAAATCTCATGGCCCCTTTTCGCCCTCCTAATTTCCTTCTTAATTATACTCCTATATCCCCTGTACTTCTCGAGGGACTCGCTCGATCCCAGCTGCCTATACCTGACGTATGCCTCCTTCTTTGTCCTAACCAGACCCTCAATATCCCTTGTCAACCAAGGTTCCCTAAACTTGCCAGCCTTGCCCTTGAATCGAACAGGAACATGCTGGCCCTGAAGTCTTCCGATCTCACTTTTAAAAGCCTCCCACTTTCCAGACGTCCCTTTACCTGTAAACAGCCTCTCCCATTCAACTTTTGAGAGTTCCTGTCTGATGCCATGGAAATTAGCCTTCCCCCAATTTAGGACTTCAACCTGAGGACCAGTCCTATTCTTTTTCATAACTATCTTGAAGCTAATAGAGTTATGGTCACTGGTCCCAAAGTGCTCCCCCACTGCCATATCAACCACCTGCCCATCCTCATTCCCTAAGAGGAGATCGAGTGTAGCCCCTTCTCTAGTCGGGCCATCCACGTACTGCTTCAGAAAACTATCCTGGATTCACTTAACAAATTCTTCCCCATCTGATCCATTAGCACTCAGGCAGTCCCAGTCAATATTAGGGAAGTTAAAATCACCTACTATTACAACCCTAGAATTCCTATACCTATCTGTGATTTCCCTACATATATGCTCCTCCACTTCCCCCTGACTATTGGGGGGCCTATAGTATAATCCCATCAAAGGGATCACCCTTTTATTATTTCTAAGTTCTACCAGTATGGCCTCACTGGACATTCACCCTGGGATATCCTCTCCAAGTACTGCCGTGATGTCCTCTCTAATCAATAGTGCAACTCCCCCTCCTCTCTTACCTCCACCTCTGTCACGCCGGAAGGATCGGTACCGCGGAACATTGAGCTGCCAGTCCTGCCCATCCCTCAACCACGTTTCCGTAATAGCTACAATACCACAATCCCATGTACCGATCCATGCTCTGAGTTCATCTGCCTTACCTGTAAGGATACTTGCATTAAAGTAAATGCAGTTTAGCCCACCAGACCTTCCACGCTCCCTGTCCTGCCCCTGCCTGGCCTGCCTACTGGACTTTCTTGCTTTAACCTCTCCATTTGCCTCAACTATCTCATCGGAGAGACTACTACTTTGGGTCCCACCCCCGCTGCAAGACTAGTTTAAACCCTCCAGTGTATTACTATAAAATCTCCCTACAAGGATATTGGTCCGCTTCCAGTTCAGATGCAACCCGTCCCTCTTGTACAGGTCACCTCTGCACCAGAAGAGATCCCAATGATCCAAGTACCTGAAGCCCTCCCGCCTTCGCCAGTCTTCAGCAACGCATTCATTTTCCTAATCCTCCTATTCCTACCCGCACTAGCACGTGTCACAGGGAGTAATCCTGAGATTACAACCCTAGAGGTCCTGCTCTTTAACCTTCTGCCTAACTCCCTATATTCACTTTGCAGAACCTCATCTCTCTTCCTGCCTATGTCGTTCGTACCAATATGGACCACGATCTCTGGCTGCACACCCTCCCCTTTCAGAATTTCCGGCAGCTGCTCCGAAACATCCTTGACCCTAGTAATAGGGAGGCAACATACCATCCTGGAGTCTCGTTTGCGGCCACAGAAACGCCTATCTGCACCCCTTATGATAGAATCCCCTATCACAATAGCTCTTCCTCCCCTTTTCCTCCCCTGCTGTGCGGCAGAACCCTTTGTGGTGCCACGGACCGCGCTGTTGCTCTTTTCCCCTGGGAGGTCATCCCCCCAACAGTAACCAAAGCGGTGTATCTGTTTGAGAGGGGGATGGCCACAGGGGACTCCTGCACTACCTGCCCGCTCCTACTATTCCATCTGGTGGTCACCCATCCCTTTTCTGCCTGTGCATCCATTACCTGCGGTGCGACCACCTCACTAAACATGCTATCCATGACGTCCTCAGCTTCGCGGACGCTCCACAGTGAAACCACCCGCAGGTCCAGCTCCATAATGCAAGTAGCCAGGAGCTGCAGCTGGATACACTTCCTGCACACATGGTCGTCATGGAGACTGGGAGGGTTCCTGAATCCCCACATAGCGCAGGAGGAGCATATCACGGGACTGAGTTCTCCTGCCATGACTTACCCTTAGATTAATTAGTTACTCCCTTAATTAAAAAATACTAATGACACTAGGGGCCTTGTTCTACCCACTACAATCTAAAGTCCTTCATAAGTTACACTGAATAAAAAAAACACTTTCGTAGTACTCATCTTATCAGCAGAGGTTTTTTTTTCAACTAAAAATCTTTGCCCTTTCCTTTATGATATTTAAATACACGAACAGCGGTGACTCACCAACCAATCACCTTGCAGCTCTCCTCTGACGTCACAGTTGGCTTCTTTTTTTTCAAAACTCCAGCACACTGGAAGAGCTCCACTCCACTCCTGGAAGGTAAGAGACTGGGCCTCGATCCTCGGATTGGATTTATAGCCTCCGCTCTCGGCGTTCTCCTCATATCGGTCCATATAGGTCTGCTCCGCTCCGCTCCTCTCCGCTCCCGGAAGGTAATTCACCAGCTTTTGCAGAAAAGTAGGTCTTAAGCTGTTGCAGTACCTGTTAGAAAGATAGTCTAAGCTCTTTTGAAGTCATCTTCCAATGTCATCCACATGGAAGCAGGATGTTAAAGGATAAGATGTAGTTTTTAAAAGTCACTTCAATCTTGCTCAAGAGTCTTTGCAAAGAAGCCAAGTAAATCTTGATAAAAAGTCATATATATTTAGAGATCTTTTAAAAACCCTTCAATCTTGTTAATAAAAGGTCAGATGTAAATTTAAGAACTCTGATCAGGCCATGCTAAAAACTTACATACAATTAAGAAATAAAATACAACATTTAAAATGTCTGAACTCCCTCTGAAAGTTGACCCCTGCTGCTGCCGGTGTCTTCCTGGAATAGTGGAGCTGTTGAGTCAACAGAAAAGTCCTTCCCGAGCGGCCCAGAGCCTGTTGGTACCGGCTTTAATCCAACCCAGGTAAAAATCAGGGTACATTGTGGGCAATGAGCCCAAATTGCTGAACTACAGGTCCCTGTCACTTTAAAGAGTGGGCTGGTGTGATTATGATCAGAGGCTCCTTCCAAGCACATTTCTCACCACCACAACTTCCAGATGCTGGTGTTAGTGTGTGCATGTACCGGCAGTTGCAGTGCTGTTCAGACCCTCAACAGCAGTGAAAGTCTCAGAGTTCACCGCTATTGGGGCTGTAAAATCCAGGCCAATATCTCACAGTCCTGTTAGATTTGCTCTCCCTCTGTACAAAATCAAACTCCACACATTGTCATTCACTCACTCCTGTTTCCAGCCCTGATGGTGCAGAAATCCCCTCTCAAAGGTACACAATCCAGTTGATTTCTGATCAAATATCTCCTTCCTCATTCAATGCAGGAAACAGAGACATGAACAGGAGTCAGGTGCAAGAAAGTTTCACCAACAGAGCAAAGAAAGGCACCAACAAAAGTTACACCTACTTTCCAAATCATTTCACTGGAATATTCTTTCACTTGTTTTGTCGGATGACTGCAATAAATCTGAAAATGAGCACCATGAGGTTTGTGTTCACTAGTCACTTGTTCTCCTGTGTTTGTCTGTCAGGTTTGTAATTCAGTTTGTATTGGATATTGAAGAGAATCTCTTTTCAAGATGATTGCACATTGTACTGTGTTTAAAGCAACCAACTTGGAAAATGGCAGAAAATGAATGTTTCAATCCCTGTGTGACCAGATTCTTCCAATGCTTTTCAACGGCTAGATTGATGATGCTTGCAATCTGTATCCTGTGGCGAATGGGAGAGGAGAATAAAAACATGGTGCATGAACAGGACAGACTGTGTAAAATGGGAGCACAGAAATACTGCCACCTCATTGAAAGTTAATGAGATTTATTCCAAGTCAGACACCTGTCCACAATGAACAAGTGAATACATTAATTGTCCACTTTCAATCTAAATGGGACTGAGGTTCCAACAGAGAAGTTTTCTGGAAAATACCTGCTGCAGTTTTAAAATTGATGAACTGGAACATCTTACACTAACTTTCAAATAACTGTAGTGATTGTATAGTTCTCATAGTGGAGAGAAGGAGTTGTTTATCAATAGAAGCAGAAAGACACATTTGTGGATTGGTGAATGAGCTTTATCTTTCTGAAATGTATTTGTCCATTGGTTGCAGGTCACTGGAAATTATTTTTTACATTTCAATTGTAGCAGCAGCAGTTAGCAGCAAAATGTCTGATTAATCAGAATAGTGGGCCTGGGAAACACTTAGACAGCCGAGACCCTGTAAAACAGAACTCCAAGTAATAGTTTAAATAAGGCACTGAACTGACAGAGCGGTAAAGGCCTGCTCAGGTCAGGAAAAAAAACCCGACCCGAACCTGACAGAACCACATTGGACTCGAGCCCGACCCGGCCCGAGTATCTCCATTTATTCCCACGCCCAAACCGACCCGAGCCTTACCCGACCACCGGAATGTTCACTTTACCTCCCTCCCGATTCCGAATCTACAGGAAGCTGCAGCATGAGCGCAATGACATCATTGAGATGCTCACTTGCTCACTGAGCAGACTCAGAGTTTCCCTCCTTGATGTCCCGGACTCCCAGCTCAGGTTGGCTTTTCAACTTTTGACACTTACTAAACTCAACTTCCCAGCAGAGCAAAATGTAATACTTCCTGTGTGTTTCCGACCCGGACACAGCCCGAACTGAACCCAGCCCGACCCGAACCTGGCCCGACCTGACCTGAGCCCGAAAGCCAGACCCGGATGAGCGACCCGACATGACCCGGACCCGACACAGGTCGCGGGTCTCGTCGGGTTCAGGTCGGGTAGCAGGCCTTCACAGAGTGGAGGTCAGATGAGGATTGAATTAATTTCAATCACTGAATCTAAACAAGAAGTAAATCTGTCAGGAATGAAACACTTTATTTTATATGTGAGCTAGTGGCATAATGGTAGCGCGTCTGACTACAGATCAGGCGATCGTGTGTTCAGATCACGTCAGGCTCAGTTATGTTTTACAGCAGCTCAAGTTCCTGGATTTTATATCAGAAGAGAGTTCGATCGATTGGAATGTTTAGTGAATGGTTGAATTTCAAGATCAACTTCAATAGATTAAAGTCCTGATTTCTGGTTCCGTTCCATTTCCATGCTCAGTTCTTATTTCACATTGTTTTGGATCAGAACAATGTTTCAGGGATGTGATGTGTCCATTGTTTGTGCAATCGCTCTGTCACCCAGTGTGAGAAATAAAACACAAACCGCCCAGCGTGCGGCTCAAACCCATACCTGGCTCTGTCTATAGGCCGCTTAGTTCAGTTGGTTAGGACGCAGTGTTGATAACAACAAGGCTGTGGATTTGATCCCCATGTGCGCTGTCACATGGTCAGTCATTAATTTGACACATTTTTGTAACACTTAAAATCCAACTTTTAGATGCAAACAAGTTTACATAAAATGTCAGAGGGAATTTATTTTGAATAACATCCATTGCATCTTTGTCACTGGTCTGGAGTAACACAGAATTCTTTCCAGTTATCTTCCGTTTGCTGATAAACATTGAACTCGTGGCCTGTTCGCGTTAATGGTCACGAGCAGCAAAAACAGACAGAGTGAGTCTGACCGCCCAGAGATGTGGAAAAGGCTTCAGTTTGGGGCAAATGCAGCAAATCAAATGTTCACCCGACCCCGAAAGATTCAAAAACTGGGGAAAAGGACACAAGGAGATAGAGAATAAGCTAAAGCAGACAATGTAAATATTTCCCATCCTTGATATCTCTCTATTCCAATCCAACCTTCAGAGTTGGGGAAATAATTTCAGTGTAAATTGTGCAGCTCAAGAGTCAAAACCAAAGGGCGATGCAGAATAAAGGAGAACTGCCAAAACCCTAGATTGAACCAGGGATCTTCAGTCTAACACACTCCCAACTGAGCTATTTCAGTCTCACAGGCTTGGGATGATAAGTGGCAAGTAACATTCGCACCACACAAGTGCCAGGCAATGACCATCTGCAACAAGAGAGAATCTAACTATCTCCCCTTGACATTCAATAGCATTACAATCACTGAATCCCCCACTATCAACATCATGGAGGTTACCATGGGTAGCCATACAAATAACGTGACTACAAGAGCAGGTCAGAGGCTTGGAATCCTGAGGTGAGTAATTACAGTGCAGCTGTTGGCTCCACCCCAGGGGCTGAATTTGTTCTGTAAACCATGAAGCAGCTTCCTCTCAAATCCCAGATTTATCAATAAATACTCTTACAAAAGCCCCAAAGTGTGATATATTCCTCTCACTCATCCATGACTCCTGACTCCCCAAAGCCTGTCCACCATCTGCAATTCACAAGTCAAGAGTGTGATGGAATACTCTCCACTTGCCTGGATGGGTGCAATTCCAACTCAAGAATCTCAACACCGTCCAGGACAAAGCAGCCCACATGATTGGCACCCCATCTACAAACATTCACTCCCTCCACCATCGGCGCACAGTGGCAGCAGTGTGTACCGTCTACAAGATGCACTGCAGCAATGCACCAAGACTCCTTAGACAGCACCTTCCAAACCCAGCGACCTTTACCACCGAGAAGGGCAAGGGCAGCAAATGCAGGGGATACCACCAACTGCAAGTTCCCCTCCAAGCCACACACCATCCTGACTTGGAACTATATCGCCGTTCCTTCACTGTCGCTGGGTCAAAATCCTGGAACTCCCTTCCTCACAGCACTGTGGGTGTACCTACCCCACATGGACTGCAGCGGTTCAAGAAGGCAGTTCACCACCACCTTCTCATGGGCAACTAGGGATGGGCAATAAATGCTGGCCTAGCCAGCGATGCCCACATCGCATGAATGAATGAATAAAAAAGTGAAGTATCCCTTGTGTCATTGTTTTGGTAGAAAATATAACCCTGGTGGAATTGCCCCTCCCAATCACACCTCACTTCATAGAACATAGAAAATGGAGAAAATTTATGGCACAGAATGAGACCATTTAGCAATCGTGTCTGTGCCAGCTGAAAAAGAGTGATCCAGCCCAATCCCACTTTCCAGGTCTTGGGAAAGGGATCTGAACAGATCTCAGAGCTCACATTATGTGAATGTTCTGTTGAAGTGTTGGTGAGCTGATATACCAGGGGAGATTCACACTGTTAGACACAGTGTGAAATACATTCAAGTATTTATAAAACATTACAACATGTGAGTAATATTCCCCATTGATATCTCAGCACTGATGGATTGTGAAGTGGGAGACAGCCAGAAGTCCCAGTGAACCACACTGACCCTGAGCTGAGAATGAAATGAGATAAAGTTCAGTCTTCAGCAGTGAGATCCTGCAGAGAGGTAAGAGTCCTGAATCAAGGAGAGACTTTCTCATACTGCTGTTGAATCTCATTTCAAACACTCCTTGAACTCTCTGCCGAGGAATTCAGAGCTGGAGAATGCCTGTAAAATCAGCCTAAAAAGGAAATAAAAAACACCCACCGTGGGCTCAAACTCAAAAACTTGAGATTCAGAGTTTCATGCTTTCATCGACTGAGCTCACGAGGCCTGAGACAGTGTCCCCGGCCTGTCTGTTATTGGACGGTGCAGCTGTTGGCTCCACCCCAGGGGCTGAATTTGTTCTGTAAACCATGAACCAGCTTCCTCTCAAATCCCAGGTTTATCAGTAAATCCTCTTACAAAATCCCCAAAGTGTGATATATTCCTCTCACTCAACCAGAATAAAAGTTACATCTTTTGCTCTTTTTACCTTTCAAACATTGACTTCTATTTTACTCAGCATTTATTTCTCTCTCCTTTTTATGTTGTGCATTTCCTAATAAACATTTCATTTCAATTATTTATGAGGGATGAAATGAACAGAAAAGATTTTCTGCAATGGTACCAGGGGTGTGGGACAGAGTGAGTGGTTCGGATCTGGAATACACTGCCTGAGAGTGTGCTGGAGGCAGATTCAATCGTGGCTTTCAAAAGGGAATTGGATAAACACCTGAATAGAGAAAATTTGCAGGGCTACAATGAAAGGGCAGAGGAGTGGAATTCGCTGATCTGCTCTTGCAAAGAGCTGTCATGGACATGATGGACTGAATGGTCTCCTTGTGTACTGTTACCATTTGATTCCTTGATTCTAACTCTGTCAAAGTTGTTCTGAACTTGCTCTGCTCCAAGGAGAACAACCCCAGCTTTTCCAGTCTATGCACATAACTGAAGTTATGAGGAACCATGGGGAACCCACTGTAAACCTTCCTCCAGACAGAAATACAACTGTTCACCACCACACTGTGACCCAGCTGTTCACAAAATACACCAATGATTCGGATGTGGGGACCAAATGTCGTATTTCAAAGTTTGCAGATGACACAAAACTAGGTGGGAATGTGTGTTGTGAGGAAAATGCAAAGCGGCTTCAAGGGAATTTGGACAGACTTAGTGAGTGGACAAGAAAGTGGCACATGAAATGTAATGTGTAAAAATGTGAGGTTATCCAATTTGGCAGTAGAAACAGATGTGCAGATTATTTGTTAAATGGTAAGAGTGTGAATGTACAAAGGGGCCTGGGTGTCCTGGTCAATAAGTGACTGAAAGCTAACATGCAGGTACAGCAAGCAATTCAGAAGACGAATGATATGTTAGCCTCTATCACAAGAGGATTTGAGTATCGGAGTAGTGAAGTCTTGCTTCAATTGTATATAACCTTGGTTGGACTGCACTTTGGAATACTGTGTGAAGTTTTGTTCCCCTTACATTAGGAAGGATATCATTGCCATCGAGGGAGTGCAACGAAGGTTCACCAGACATGTTCCCGGGATGGCGGGACTGTCAAATGAAGAGAGATTGGGGAAAATGGGCCTGCATTCTCTAGAGTTTTGAAGAATGAGAGGTGATCTCATTGAAACTTACAAAATATTTAAAGGGATAGACAGGTAGATGAAGCTAAGATGTTTCCCCCGGTTGAGGAGTCTAGAACCAGGGGACACAATTTTAACGTAAGGGGAAAGCCACTTAGGACAGCGATGAGGAGAAATTTCTTTACTCAGTGGGTTGTGAATCTTTGGAATTCTCTACCTCAGAGGGCTGTGGAAGTTCAGTCATTGAGTATGTTTAAAGCAGAGATTGACAGATTTCTAAATACAAATGACATAGGGGAGATGGAGATAGTGTGGGAAAAAGGCATTGAAGTGGACGATCAGTCATCATCATATTGAATGGCAGGGTGGGCTCGATGGGCTGAATGGCCTACTCCTGCTCCTATGTTCCTATCAGTCTGCAAACTTCATATGCATGCTGTCATTGTCCCTTTTATTCCATGGGCTTCAGTTTTACTGGCAGTCTAGTATGTGACATCTTCAAGAAGGTTTTCAATAAGTTCAATAAGGAGAAATTGTTTCCAGTGGCAAAAGGGTCAGTCACCAGAGGATGTATTTATCAGGTGATTGAGAAAAGACCAGAGGCGAAATGAGGAATGATTTTTTATACAGTGATGTGTTGTGATCTGGAATGCACTGTCTGATCAGGACTTGAAAGCAGATTCAGTAGTAACTTTGAAAAGTGATAGGGATAAATACTGGAAGGAAAAATGTACAGATTACAGGAGACAGCACTGACACAATGGACCAAATGTTCTCCCTCTTTGGGTATCATTCCATGGTTTTATGAACATAATGTTGATACAATTCGCTGAGTTGGAAGGGAAGTGAACCCAGATTCCGGGTATTCTAAACACCAGACCCAAACCAAATGAACAAGCCTGTTGTTTAATCTCTGTTTTTCACACCAGCTTCTCCTCGCTCTTTCTGTGTTTCCTGCCTGGTCTGTTCCTCTGACCTTCATTGCTGACACTCTATTGAGAATGGCCAACTCACTGCGCCTCTCACTCACACCGTCACTCCACCCCTTCACCCACTTCCAAACCTCTCTGTTCAACAGTACCTCACATCTGCTCCTCTGCTCCATTAATATAACAGGAAAACATTTTCAAACAGACATCTCCAGACAGTGAACGTTCCAGTAAGACAAGGTAAAGAGCAGATTCATTCACTTTAAACACAGAGAGAGCAGCTCTCCCTGTTCAGTCTAAGGAGCAGATCTGGTTTCACTCCCATTAGTCTTAGAGACATGCGCCAGAATTTTAAGGGACCGTTGGAGACGGGAATGGAGGCCGGGGAGGGGGAGGGGGTGTATAAAATAGGGATGGAAGACGTTGGACCGGATTTTTCTGTCGGTGGCCGACATGGAGGGCAGACTTCGCACATCAACACGGCAAGAAGGCATTTAAAGTATTTATGCGTCCAATTGTCAGCAATTTTATTCACTGGATCCAATTGAACTAATAGCACACGGGAACCACGGGGCTTCAGAGCCTCGCCTGGTTAAAGGAGGTGACTGGGAGGTGGGAGCTGAGTGTTGGCTTCACTGGGAAGCTATCCGGTGAGGCAGCAAAACTTGGCAGCAAGGGTGGAGGGGGATAGGGCATCGGGAAACACTGTCAGGAGTGGGGGCCAATGTGCCAGCTCTGCAGAGGGAACAACACCAGGGTGCCATTGGGGCAGTGCCACTTCATTGAGGATGACAAGTGAGGTAAATGTGGCTGGGTGTTGTTTACTGTGAAGGCCTTGCACTCAGGGAGGGGCAACCTGTCATGGGCCTCATTCGAGGCTCTCATTGGATTCGAGGCTCCCATTGAGGAGGAGGAAGAGTAGAGAGGAAGGGAGGGAGGTGCAGGCACCAGCAGGGGCACCACAGCAGCTTGGGGGCCCACAGGAAGGCCAGCCTCGAACAGGAGGCTGGAGAAGGAGGCAGAGGAACACGTCAGCCGAGGTTCAACTACCTGCAGATGTCCGAGTGACAGTGTCTCCGCAGACTGCACCTCTCCACGGAGGTCGTCACTGATCTCTCTGCCATGATGCAGCTGTGCCCCATGCGACTTGGTGGGCACCTGATGCCAGTGTCACTGAAGGTCACCGTGCCACTGAACTTCTTCACCACCAGAGCATTGCGGGGATCCACTGGAGATATGTGTGGAATCTCACAGTCTGTAGTGAATCAGTGCATCAAGGAGGTCACCAATGTCCTGTTCAGGAGGGCCGGTGACTATGTGCACATTGATCCAAACAGTCAAGCTGAGAGAGCGATAGGATTCGGGGCCATCGCTGGATTCCACCAGGTGTAGGGTGTCATTGACTGCAACCATGTGACCATCAAGGCTCCTGCAGACCAGCCAGCAGCCTTCAACAGGAAGGGCTTCCACTTGCTCAGTGTGCAATTGGTCTGCGACCACTGCAAATGGATCCCACAGGTGTGTGCACAAATCCCGGGAAGCAGCCACAACGCCTGCATACCAAGGCACTCCCAGGTGCCAGAACCTTTTCGCGGCCCCATCCGCTTTCAGAGATGGATCCTTGGAGAAAAGGGCTACCCACTGAGGACATGACTACTGACGTCTGTGAGGAACCCACGCACGGATGCAGAGGAGAGGTACAACACCTGCTGCGGGTCAACCCGAGCGACCGTCAAGGAGGCCATTGGTCTCCTGAAGATGAAATTCAGGTGCCTAGATCGATCCAGTGGAGCCCTTCAGTATGTCCCGGCGAGGGTCTCGCATATCGTGGTGGTTTGCTGTGCACAGCACAATCTGGCATTACAGAGGGGTGAGGTGTTGACTAGTGAGGATATCGTGGAGTGTGATGTCTCCTCTGATGATGAGGATGTGGAGGAGGATGCTGCCCAAGCAGTGCCAGATGAAGAACCTCAGGCACAGTAGGAAAGGGGCCATGAGATACACACAAGGGAGACATGAGACACCCTTATACATTCAAGTTTCCTTTGAGCCTTCCCACCTTCTGAAACCACAGCAATAAAGTCTTAGCTTTAAGCAACCCTGTTGTCACCTCCTTCCTTCTGTTCTGCACCGTCCAGGTACACATCGCACAGTGACAAGGCCGAAGCTTTGTAAACTCAGGGCTTGGTCCCTCACTTCCAGCCCCTTGGGAGGAAGGGTTTAAATGAAGTCCCAAGGGGTATCAACAATAAGAAGGAGACATAGTGAGAGAACATCATTTCTTTATTCCGTGTGACACCAAACACAACCCTATCCATCTGGAATGTACATTAACCCGTGAACCCCTCAGTGAATCTAAGTGCTCTTCTTAAATCTTTTCCGGGTGCTCCTACGTGGTGCTCCCCCTGCTCTGTCAGCTGAGATGGAGACAGGCTGCTGACCTTGCTGCCCCATGGCTTGGGATGACATTGGTGGCCGTCCTCTTGCTGCCTGAGGCCTGGAGGGCCCCGGCACACTGAGGGCCTCCTGCACAGGTACAGGGACCCCCCTCTGCCATCGAGGATGATGGAGGCAGGCACTGGCATCACTTGTGTCACTGGCAGAGGGGCTTTGGAGCTACTGTCCACACCAGGAGCACCCTGAGAGGAGACCCCAGATGGAGCAGCCAGCTGCTCCTCCCCCTTATAAGACACACTTGTACCTCGCTGCTGACCTGAGAGGGATGTGGACCTGGTGAAGAGTTCAGGTGGCTCGTCCCACCTCTCACCTTGTCACCGCTGGATGGATCTCATGGACAAAGCGATGGAGTGCAAGTCTGCGCGCATCTCCGGCAGCCACTGATTGGTCGGCTGGATCTGGCTCTCCATCAGAGTCACCAATCTCTCAAGGAAGGAAGCCAGACACACCCCCATCAGAGACAGTACAGCATGCAAGGCCTGGATGGACTCCTCCATCATCCGAACTTGGGTACACATAACCTCTGGCAACTCTGCCAGATGTTGCCTGACCTCTTGCTGCAGCTGCAGTATTTCCCGTGTTGCTGGTGACACCAGAGGCACGTCATCAGCCTGGGACTCAGCATGGGCCTGGCCTCCCACAGACTTCCAACTGCCAGTGGCCTCGGCTGTCACAGCCTCCGTCAGCTGCCCGGGCCTGTCTGTGACGTGCTCACCAGCTTGTGTGCCCAAATCTAACAGCAAGTGGATACCCACCGAGTGAGGGTTTCCGTGCTGGTGGAGGGTGCAGGGGAATGAGGTGATGGTGCACCATCTGAGGCTCCCTCCTCCTCCTCAGAGGTGTCTGGCTGTCCCACAGTCTCTCCAGCTCTTCGCTCTTGTCGTTCATCCTAGCCTGCATGTGAAAACAGGGACATTGAAGGGTTAGGGTCTGCCCATCGTGACATTCCAACCACCCCTACTGTGCAGCTCCATTGATGCAGTGGTGAACAGATGAGCAGTATGGCTCCTTTGCAGCGGATGCTCCCTTGTGCCCCAGGAGATGTTCACTCACTCTCTTAGGTAGTTGTCCCTGTCTCTCCATCAGCTATGGAGCAGCTGCTTTGCTGCCCGGCCTCTTCCATGGCCTCCTCCTCCATCGGGATGAGGACATGGAGATAAGGCATCCACTGCCAGTCTTGACATGCTCTTTCCGATTGTGGGCTGTCTTCTCCTGCAGCCACTATGATCAACAAAGTTAGTCTCCCAGCGGGGACAAGCCCAATAGCTCTGATGGTGATAGTCCAGCAGTCCATGATGTGGACACACATATTCCTCCTGCATGTGGCCCCTCTCGAGGGACTGTGTGAGTTTATACAATGACTGATGTGCACCTCCCACCGAGATGCAGCCAAGCCTCAGGCAGCATGTCCTGCTGCCCTTCCCCAATACACATGACTGGGTGGTCACTCCCTTTCCACCAAACACTCCCTCTCACTCTGCCATGCGCAATGTCCAAAGGGTCCAAATTGTTTTGAGTTTGCGCCTGAGCAGCCCGGATCCGGTCATTGACCCACTTCGTGCACTGAATCCATGTCTTGGGGGTGACCCCACGGCTGCTGACTTCACCTACTATCTCAAAGCAGCTTTGCTTGGTCAGGTGGACAGGTCTCCACCTCCCATCCCTGGGGAAGAGGATCTTCCACCTATCTGTTGTCACCTGGAGGCAAACCTGCAGGAAGGCATCGCCAAACCATTGGACCATGGTCACTGCAGGCTCGCATTCAGCACCTTACCTATCAGGCAGCAGAGACAGCAGAACGGGTCCTGGGGCATCAGTGACAGCAGAACGGGTCCTGGGGCATCACTGACAGCAGAACGGGTCCTGGGCAGCAGAGGCAGCAGAACAGGTCCTGGGGCAGCAGAGGCAGCAGAACAGGTCCTGGGGCAACGGAGGCAGCAGAACAGGTCCTGGGGCAGCAGATGTAGCAGAACAGGTCCTGGGGCAGCAGAGGCAGCAGAACAGGTCCTAGGGCAGCAGATGCAGCAGAACTGGTCCTGGGGCAGCAGAGGCAGCAGAACAGGTCCTGGGGCAACGGAGGCAGCAGAACGGGTCCTGGGGCAGCAGAGGCAGCAGAACAGTTCCTGGGGCAACGGAGGCAGCAGAACAGGTCCTGGGGCAGCAGATGCAGCAGAACAGGTCCTGGGGCAGCAGATGCAGCAGAACAGGTCCTGGGACAGCAGAGGCAGCAGAACAGGTCCTGGGGCAGCAGAGGCAGCAGAACAGGTCCTGGGGCAATGGAGGCAGCTGAACAGGTCCTGGGGCAGCAGATGCAGCAGAACTGGTCTGGCGCAGCAGAGGCAGCAGAACAGGTCCAGGGGCAGCAGATGCAGCAGAACTGGTCCTGGGGCAGCAGATGCGGCAGAATGGGTCCTGGGGCAGCAGAGGCAGCAGAACAGGTCCTGGGGCAGCAGATGCAGCAGAACAGGTCCTGGGGCAGCGGAGGCAGCAGAACAGGTCCTGGGGCAGCAGATGCAGCAGAATGGGTCCTGGAGCAGCAGAGGCAGCAGAACGGGTCCTGGGGCAGCAGAGGCAGCAGAACGGGTCCTGGGGCAGCAGAACGGGTCCTGGAGCAGCAGAGGCAGCAGAACGGGTCCTGGGGCAGCAGAACGGGTCCTGGGGCATCAGAGGCAGCAGAACGGGTCCTGGGGCAGCAGAGGCAGCAGAATGGGTCCAGGGGCAGCAGAACGGGTCCTGGAGCAGCAGAGGCAGCAGATCGGGTCCTGGGGCGGCAGAACGGGTCCTGGGGCATCAGAGGCAGCAGAACGGGTCCTGGGGCAGCAGAATGGGTCCTGGAGCAGCAGAGGCAGCAGAACGGGTCCTGGGGCAGCAGAACGGGTCCTGGGGCATCAGAGGCAGCAGAACGGGTCCTGGGGCAGCAGAATGGGTCCTGGAGCAGCAGAGGCAGCAGAACGGGTCCTGGGGCAGCAGAACGGGTCCTGGGGCATCAGAGGCAGCAGAACGGATCCTGGGGCAGCAGATGCAGCAGAACGGGTCCTGGAGCAGCAGAGGCAGCAGAACGGGTCCTGGGGCATCAGAGGCAGCAGAACGGGTCTTGGGGCAGCAGAACGGGTCCTGGGACAGCAGAACGGGACCTGGGGCAGCAGAGGCAGCAGAACGGGTTCTGGGACAGCAGAGGCAGCAGAACGGGTTCTGGGACAGCAGAGGCAGCAGAATGGGTCCTGGGGCAGCAGAGGCAGCAGAACGGGACCTGGGGCAGCAGAGGGTTCTCAGGAAGACACTCCTTTAAACCAGGCAGCAGTGAATGCAGGTCTGGCAGCCCTTTCAATATGGTGCCAGCACCTGCCGTTGTGTCAGATGTCGGTGCCATCGGTGCCTCGTTCCCTACCTCTGGTCCTTGTTTACATGGGTCCCACGCCTCCCCTTCATTAATTGGTCGGCTGCTCCGTGATCGGGGTCGGTCGGCCACATTTCACTCGTGTGGTGACGACACCCACTTCCGGTGCCTCTGCCGAGAGCCGCACCGTTAGTTTAAAATTCAGCCCATGGGGTCAAGAGTGCAAAATCTCCCCTCTGATTCTCTCTACTTAAACTGATGGTGACACCAAATTAAAACTGATGAAACCAGGGATTGTATCCTGGTTCTTCAATCAAGTGTTCTCCCAACTGAGCTATTCCATCCTCACTGTGAACTCATCTTCATTGGAGACAAATATAACTCCAGGCGGAATTTCCCCACCCGTTCATTCCTCACTTCAGGGGAATGGGACCCGACCAGATCGCGGAACTCAGATTATGTTAATGTTCTGCTCTTGATATCTTAATATTATCTTGCGTTTGAGCCACTTTTAATCAGGTTCACGGACAAATTCTTCCATCATCCCTTCTCCCACATTCTCTCTCTCTCATTCATTGTTTATTCCTCACAATCCAGAAAGGGTTAGGAATCAGAGCTCACCCCCAAACCCTCTGCACACAGACCTCTGTCTGTTACCCTGTTTGATCCAAGAGACCAGTCAAGAAATTACACTCTTTATAAACACAGAAAGCTGCCTCACAGTGTTGGACAGAGATAAATACACTGAAGTCTTTTGAAAAAAGTTCATCTTACGGGTTGTTACTGAGCCCACAGAGCAGGGCGGGCCCAGGCTCCAGCCCCAGCCCCAGCCTGTGCTGTGTTAGCTGATGCCACCTGGTGTGATACTGAGCCACACGGAGCAGGAAAGGGCCTGGTTGTAGTCATGGCCTGTGTTGTGTTAACTGATCCCACTCAGTGTGGTAGGAGCCACACAGAACAGACTGGGCCCAGGCTCCTTCCTCAGCCTGAGGGATGATAGTTCTTCTCACACGTTGTTGTACAGAGCCCCACAAAGAACAGGGAAATCACAGGCTCCATCCCCGGCCTGTGGTATTTTACTTCATCGCACCTGGTATGGTACGGAGTCCCAAGAGCAGGAAAGATCCAGCTTCCATCTCCGGCCTGTGCTGAATTAGCTGATCTGACCTGGTTGGCACTGAACCGCAATCAGGGAAGGATGCGCCGAGGCTCCATGGCCTGTGGTGTGTTAGTTATTCTCATTTGGTGAGGTACTGAGCACCATATCGAGCAGGATGGGCCTGTGCTCAGTGAGCTGATCTCACCTTGTGTGGTCCTGAGACCCATACACAAAGCAGGACAGGCCTAGGCCTCATCCCAGGCCTGTGTTCAATTAGCAGATCTCAGCCAAAAGATTTTGATAAGGTTCCACACAAGAGGCTTCTCGATAAGATTAAAGTCCCTGGTATCAGTGGTAATATATTGATCTGGATTGGGAACTGACTGGCAGACGTAGGCAGAAAGTAGTTACAGATGGATCTGGATCTGTTTGGAGACCAGTTACCAATGGTATCTCACAGGGATCGGTGTTGGGACTGTTGCTCTTTATTATTTTTATTAATGATCTGGATGTAGGTGTAGGGGGCACCATCTGTAAATTTACAGATGATTTGAAGATCTGTGCGAGTGTTTAGACTGTGGACGATGCTCGACTGTTTCAGGCTGATCTTAATGTGTTGGGAGATTGGGTTCATGACTGGTAAATGATGTTTAATTTGGGTAAGTGCAGTGTTATTCATGTGGACAGGGCGAATGCTCAACATTCATACACCCTTCAGGGAAAAACATTAAAGTAGGTGGAAAAAAGAAAATAATTTTGAGCAGAGATCTGGATGTTCTAGTGCACAGATCTCTAAAGTTACAGCAGCAATGCTGTGAAGTGATAGTTGGAGCAAATAGAGGGTTGGGCTGCATTCAGAGGACAATTGAGAAGAAAATGTGGCATATTCTTTCATGGGATGTGAGCGACACTGGCAAGGCCAGAATTTGTTACCCATCCCTAATCGTCCTTGACAAGGTGGCGGTGAGCTCCCTTCTTGAATTGCTGCACTCCATGTGGTGTAGGTACACCCACAGTGCTGTTAGGAAGGGAGATCCAGAATTTTGACCCAGCATCAGTGCATGAACAGCGATATATTTGCAGATCAGATGGTGTGTGACTTGGAGGGGAGCTTGCACATGGTGGTGTTTCCATGCATCTGCAGCCCTTGTCCTTCAAGGTGGTGGAGGTCTTCGGTTTGGAAGGTGCTGTCTGCGGAGCCTTGGTGAGTTGCAGCAGTGCATCTGGTAGATGGTACACACTACTGCCACTGTGCGTCAGTGATGAAGGGAGTGAATGTTTAAGGTGGTGAATGGGGTGAAAATCAAGGTGGCTGCTTTGTCCTGGACAGTGTCGGGTTTCTAGAGTATTGTTGGTGCTGCACTCATCCTGGTTTGTGCCTGTAGATGGTTGACAAGTTTTGGAGAGTCAAAAATCACAAAATTATTGCAGTGCAGAAGGAGGCCATTCGGCCCATTGTGTCTGCATAGAATCATAGAACATAGAAAGTTTACAGCACAGGCAGGCCAAAAAACGAGCCACCCAGCTGAATCCCATTGCCCAGCATTTGGACCGGAGCCCTGCAGGTTCAGGTACTTGAGGTGCACATCCAGACACCTTTTAAATGAGTTGAGGGTTTCTTCCTCAGCTACTCTTACAGGCAGTGATTTCCAGACTCCCACAGACCTCTGGGTGAAAAAACCTTTCCTCATCTCCCCTCTAATTGTTCAACACATCACTTTAAATCTATGCCCCCTAGTCACTGACCTCCCTACTAAGGTAAATAGACCCTTCCCATCCATTCTATCCAGACCCCTCACAATTTTGTACATTTCAATCAAATCTCCCCTCAGCCTCCTCTATTCAACCCCAGCTGATCCAATCTTTCCTCATCGCTGCATTTTTCCAGAGCTGGCAACATCCTCTTAAATCTCCTCTGTAACCTCTCTAGTGCAATTACATCCTTTCTGGAATGAGGTGACCAGAACTGCACACAGAACTCAAGTTGTGGCCTAACTAATGATTGATAAAGTTCCAGCATAACCTCCCTGCTCTGATATTCTATACATCGGCTAATAAAGGAAAGGATTCCATAAGCCTTCTCAACCAACTTATCAACCTGTCCTGCTACTTCCAGGGATTTGTGGACATTCACTTCAAGGTCCCTCACTTCCTCTACACCTCTCAGCATTCACCCATTAATTGTGTATTCCTTTGCTGTGTTTGACCTCACCAAAGGCATCACCTCACACTTCTCCAAGTTGAGTTCCATTTGCCACTTTTCTGCCCACCTGACCAGTCCATTTCTCCAGCTCTCCTAATGAGCATTTCACCACGTGCCTTGAGCTGAGTTACTCATCACAGAATTCCCACTATCTGATTTACTCTTGTAGCCAGAGTATGTATATGAATGGTCCAGTTAAGCTTTTGTCAATGGTAACCCCCAGGATGTTGATGGTGGGGGAATTCAGCGATGGTAATGCTGTTGATCGTCAAAGGGAGATGGTTACATTCTCTCTTGTTGGAGATGGTCATTGCCTGGTACTTATGTGGTGTGAATGTTACTTGCCACTTAGCAGCCCAAGTCTGAATGTTGTCCAGGTCTTGCTGCTTCTGGACACGGACTCCTTCAGTATCTGAGATGTCCCGAATTTGTCCTTTTATGAAACCTTGGTCAGGACTCACTTGGAATATTGTATCCAGTCTTGGTCTCCTCACATGATGGGTAATATTGAGGCTTTGGAAAGGGTACAGAGGAGACTCATTCGACGAATTCCCAGTATAAGACATCTTGGTTATCAAGTTAGACTAAAAGAGTTGGGACCCTACACCTTAGAGAAACCTAGACTGAGGGGTGATCCGATTGAGGTTCATAAATAATGAAGAGTCCAATTTAGCATGGGAGAGGAGTCATAACTTTATATTGGAAAAGGCCAGATGGCACCCGGATCACATTAAATTTCATTTTCAGTGGTGGGTTAATGTACCAGGATGGCCGGGTGGTTAAGGCGTTGGACTTAAGATCCAGTAGACATGTGTCTATGTGGGTTCATACCCCACTTCTGGTATCTGTGCTTATAAAATGTGACTTACTCTTTCCCTGACTTTTGCCTTGCACCATCATCTCTTCTGTCATTTAATCACTCTTGCCTTCCAACTGATCACAGCTTCCTATTATTTGATCTGCCCCAGCACCGTTCCTTGGCTCTGCGCTTGCTTATAAACTGGTAAATCTTTAACTTAATCTCCTCTGCACCCTGACAATGACCTTCTCATCCTTCCTGGATTGTGGTTCCTCACAGGATTCGCTGCCTCTCCGACTCCCCTCCAGGTAACTGAAGGCCCTGAGCCTTGGTCTCGCTTTATACGCTAGCTGGTAGTTGATTCCTTGCAGGTCTGCCACCGCTCAGGAGAAGCTCAAGACCCAGATCAAGCAAAGTATCAAGAGGAATGTGAACAAAGGCTCCCTGGTGCAGAGCAAGGGACAGGGCGCCTCCGGCTCCTTCAAAATCAGCAAGAAGGAAAACCCAGGGAAAAGTGGGAAAGAAGGTGAAGAAACCAGCAGCCAAGAAATATTTAGTGAAGAAACCAGCAGACAAGAAATCTTCAGTGAAGAAACCAGCAGACAAGAAATCTTTAGTGAAGAAACCAGCAGACAAGAAAGTGACAACAAAGAAAGTAACAGCCAAGAAAACGAGCAGCAAGGCGGCGGCAACGCCAAATAAGGCGGTGAAGAAAGCAGCGCTTCAGAAAAAGTCTCCTGCGAAGAAGGTCAAAAAAGGCAAGAGTGCGGCGGGCGGAAAGGCGCTGAAGAAAGTGCAGACATGGAAGAGCAAGGTCAAGCCGAAAGCAGCGAAGTCTCAGAAAGCAGGGTCTGGAAAGAAGTGAAAGCGCGGGAAACTTGTAAACATCTGAACACAAAGGCTCTTCTCAGAGCCACCCACATCTCTCAGGAAAGAGCTGATCCCCTGATCAAATGATCCCTGTCCAGGCCCCGCCTGCAGATTCCACATGGAAATGATTTGGAGTAAATCCAGGATCCCTGGTGACTCCCCTCAACCCAGCCTTTTCCCCACTCTCTGTCATAAAACAGAGGGATGTCCGGCCCTCACTCGAACTGGGGATGTGTTCGGTGCAGTCTCAGTTCACTAATTCAGGGGGAGAGTTTGTAAGACAGTAACACTGGCGGAGAAATCCCACCTCACAACTCAAACCCCAACACATGAGTTTCTCCAATTCAGCTGGAGTCGGGTGACAACAGGAGCTGGGATAGGCTGTGATCGGGAATGTTAGGAATGGATTTGTTCAGGGAGGAATGTACCTGGAATCTCCGAATATAATAGTTCCTTATTTCCCCAGATGGCACATTCACCCGCTTCTCAATCCAATTCTTAACCAATAGGAGAATCACATATAAGTAAATAGAAGTTCTCATTGGCTTAGATTTTGCAATTGGAAAAAGCCCGGCAATTCCAGAGCAGGAAGGAATTGAAGTGATGGAAAATTTCAATTTTCAGGCAACAATTTTAAAACCTCTCATTTTATGTTCTGTTTTACTGTATTTACCATCACAAAATCCTGACGCGATTTTAGGAATCGTCTTCATTTTTCAATCTGTTAACTGTAAGCGGCGGGAGGAAGGTCCGGTTCAGCAATTTAAAACGGGACAAATATCAGCTTCCACTCTGTAAATGGAACAAATTAGCGACTAACCGCTTCTCACAGGCTTCTCGGGGAATGACAGAAACGAGCGGTTTCTGATCTTTTCTCCTGAAAGAGGCGGATAATGCTGCAGGGAGCAATGAACTGCCCTTCACTTTCTGGCTGCTAATACACCCCTGACTTTAAACAGTTCAAACAGCGACTGATGCTTCTGCCGGAAAATGAGCAGATTCACCAGAATGATCCCGGTCCATCATGGCCAAAGACATCCAGCTGGCCCGCCACATCCGCGGGGAACGCACCTTAAACCCAGCTTCAGTAACAAGTGTAACAAGGGCTCTTTTCAGAGCCACCAAATCAGCAAAGGAAAGAGCTGCCATCTCTGTTCATCATCAAACCCATTAGATTGGAGGGGCGGCCACATGGTTTCTGTTTTGTCACATCACTTTCCCGAAAGGCCTGTCAGACTGAGAGCTGATCTGGAATTTAGAAAGCAGCATTACCGGAGACTCATTGCTGCTCAGCACAATCTCAACCCCGCTCCTGGGATCCGTTAGCTGGCATTTGGGGAAAAGAAATGGATCCCAGTTTTATTTGGAAGGCAATAATGGAGCCGGGTCCGTTCACATGAGGGTTATTTACAAACATTACCCAATGAGTTCACTAATATTTGAATCCATTGGAGATCAGTACACAGGATATGTAAGGCAGCTCGGTCACTCTGACTGAAACCGCCAGTTCCCCGGGACTGCAGACCCTGACACTGCGGGGAGAGAATCCCCGACTCTATCCCGCCACCGGGGGAAACAGACAGCTCTGTGTCCGCAGAATAGGGAGGGCCGGGGGGAAGGCACACCTGAAAGCGCTGCAATGGACTCAGCTCCTGTGTGTGCACAACTCTCACTGATTCCGTCCTCTGGGAACAGTGCGGTCTAAACAGATCAGGTTAGGAGAGAAACACACAGCCCGAGAATGGCCTCTTCCATCCTGCAATTACTCTGTTCCGGGAGCAGATTCTCATTGAGAAGCGGCGCTCAGATCACTGGAGAGAAAAAAAAAACACAATTCAAACTGCCAAATGAAAAACAGAGAATTAACCCGGACACTTCCATTATTAAATTAATTCATCATCTCCGAACCAGTTCCCGTTAATGTACCGGGATAATCTCGGGAATTATCAAATCGAAGGCAGCGGGATTTATTAAATTGTTGATTCTGACACCCTGTAGTTCACTTCTTCACTGAACTAGAGGGGGAGATGTGTGAGCAGAGAAACAGAGCGAAATCCAGAGAGGGAACTGAAAACACACCTGGACAGATGTGAAACAGGTCAATCCACTGTTGCAATAACTCCATCACTGATTCCCTCCTGACAGTAACCAGTCCTTTCACAGAGACTGTGGGTGGCTCTGAAAAGAGCCTTTGGTTTATTTGATGACATTTTGGCCGCTTTACTTTTTCTGGGAGCTCTGAGCGCTGGTTGTCTTGGGCAGCAGCACGGCCTGGATATTAGGCAGCACCCTGCCCTGAGCGATAGTCACTCCTCCCAGCAGCTTGTTGAGCTCCTCGTCGTTGCGGACGGCCAGCTGCAGGTGTCTGAGGATGTTGCGGGTCTTCTTGTTGTCCCGGGCTGCGTTCCCGGCCAGCTCGAGGATTTTAGCGGTCAGATACTCGAGCACAGCAGCCAGATAGACCGGGGCTCCGGCACCCACACGCTCAGCATAGTTACCCTTTCTCAGGAGCCTGTGAACACGGCCCACCGGGAACTGCAGTCCAGCCCGGGAGGAGCGAGACTTGGCCTTGGCTCCAGCTTTCCCGCTGGTCTTTCCTCTTCCAGACATTTCCACAATCTCACAAATACTTTCACAAAGAATGAATAATTTCCTTAGCATTGAAAGCACGTCGTAGGTAGTCAGGATGGCCGAGCGGTCCAAGGCGCTGCGTTCAGATCGCAGTCTCCATTGGAGGCGTGGGTTCGAATCCCACTTCTGACACCTTGTGTTTTGACTGCACTGGAGGCGTTTGGGAGCAGCGGTGAAAAGCAAAGAGAAAGCAGGAAAGAACATGGACTAACAAAGGAACAATGGACCCAAAGATGTTGCAACAAAACATGAGACTAAGAGGCAACGAAGCAAACAGCAGGGCACATAAAAGATCAAAAATGTAACCTTTGTATCGGGGTGGAAGATGCTGCCAATATCCTTAATGAATACTTTACTGTTTTCCCGAATGAGAGGGTGATGCAGATATTGTTATGAAGGAGGAGGAGTGTGAAGTATTGGACGTGATAACTTAAGGAGGGAGGAAGTATAAATGGGATGAGCATCCTTGAATGTGGAAAAATCACCAGGACCAGATGAAATGTACCCCAGGCTGTTGAAAGAAGCCAGGGAAGAAATAGTGGAAGGTCTGACCATCATTTTCCAATCCCTCACTGGATACTGGTGTGGTGCCAGAGGATTGGAGGTCTTGTAACGTTGCAATAAAATCAAAATACGAGGCAGATCAAGCATGGCTGATCCTTTCGAGTAGAGAAACAGGGCTGAATTCCCTGAACCAGTGCTACAGCTTTCAGAATAGAAGGAGCCTATACACACCTGATGGGTTCCACTTAAACAAAAGAGCTGGAGGTGTTGACGGTCAGAACAGATAACATGTGGAGGAGTGTTTGAAGCAGATGCTGTGTGGTTACTGTAGTTGTACCATGGAGTTATTTCAAGGAGGTGATTCTGAATGTAATGGATCAACGTGGACCCGTCCAAGGCAAAGGTTCTAAACTTCCCTGTGGTCCAGCCTGGTTGAATGAAACTGAAGAAAACAAATCACCCAGAAGTGGAAAAGAAATATAAGGCCATGAAAGCACAGAATTCAGATGGATGCAATACCATATGGTATGGCAAGAGTGTAAAACCGCAACAGACTGGTGAATAAAACTTTCCCATTGAATGAGACAAGAGAAAAGAAGGGTAATAATAGTGTCAGGTGAGTTGTGACACGATTCACATTCCACCTTGATCTGAATAGGACTGTTGAAGGGAGTGATTGAGAAGAATAGAGGAGAAATGAAAAGAAAGGAGAAATAAACAAAAGGTCTTTTGATTTTAGAATGCTTGTTTTTGGAAATGACTGACTGTAAAGTGTGTGTGTCAGAAGATATAGAGCGAAGTTGGGTATGACAAGATCACAGGAAAGTTGTGCACTGAGACAAGGTGTGTGTTGACAGGAAAGCTGCTTTCTTTTGCACAATATGTATTTTATTCATATAATTTGTGCAATTACATTGCAAAGCAGTTCAAATTTAATATTACATAAGGTACAATACAGATCAGTTTCCTTCAATAATGTACATGATGTATCTCACTATCCCTGCCTGCACAGGTTATATTTACAGTATTTACATTACACATCAAACATTCTCTGGTGCAAACAGCCCGAGGGGTTTTACACGGGTTCCAGCCCCTCACTGTACTGTGGCCTACTAGGGCCTTCGACTGCAGCCTTTCCCCATTGAGTCTCCATGGTGGCTTCCCCAAGCTTTAATGCCGTCCCACAGCACATAGTCTTGGATGTTGCAATGTGCCAGTCTGCAACACTCGGTCATGGACAGCTCTTTGCACTGGAATACCTGTCCCACGGCCGGGCTCGTTCTCAATAGAGATCATTTCAAATGAACATTTCGTAAATCCGTGCTGTCTCTCTCACAATAAAGAGAACAGGATGTCTGGCAGATTCAGTGTGAGACAATAACACTGCCGGGTAAAGGCCGCTTTCCAACTCCAATCTTAACACAGGAGATTCCCCAAACAGCTGCAGTAAGGTGCTGTAAACTGCTGGAAGCGGATGTGTGTGGAAATGGTGATATTACTGAGGAGGTTTCTTAGTATAGAATGGACTATGTTTTGGTGGGAATATTACTGAGTGTTAATTGCATCGGGACCATATTTAAAAGCTCCGGCTTTCTGGAAAGCCTTGACTATGAAGGCCGAGTCTGGAAGGGTTTGTGTGGAGAGCTGGGTTTCGGTTCTACTGTTAATAAAGGGTTTGAAATTGGCAGCCCGGAGGAAACTGGAGGTGGAGCTGAAAGATGAGGGGCCATTCTCTCTCTGTCTGTCACTCTGGGTGTCTCCTCCATCGAGCTCTCTGTTTAATCTTCACTCTTGTCTCTTTCCCTCCCTGCTCTCACTCTTCCTTTCTCAGCCAGGTCCAGGTGGCCTGTATAAAAAGGAGCCTGACAGAATCAGTCTCTTTTATTGTGCACTGATTTGAGGAAAGAATCAACATGTCTGCCAGTAAACAAGAGTATGCTCCAGGCTGGCAGCATGTTAGAATCCATGAGGAAAGGCATCATCACCCTCATTGACAAGCAGAAGGGGGAGAGGACAGAAATCAGAAATTGGTGGCCCAATTTCTGCTGAATGCTGACTACAAGATTCTGTCAAAAGACATAGCCAGTCGATTCAAGTCTGCTCTGGAGTTGGTGATTCACCCTGATCAGACCTATACTATACCAGGCAGGACAATCTCTGATAGCTTTGCGCTACTCAGGGATATGATCACCTATGTACGGGACAGGAGGGTGGACACCTGCCTCATCAGCCTGGACCAGGAGAAGGCTTTTGACAGGATATCGCACACTTACATGATGGATGTGCATTCCAAAATGGGGTTTGGGGAGGGAATCTGCAATTGGATCAAACTAGTCTACACAAACATCAGGAGTGCAGTCTCAATCAATGGGTGGGAATCAGAAAGTTTCCCGATCCAATCTGGAGTCAGACAGGGCTGTCCTCTCTCCCCTGTCTTGTTTGTTTGCAGTATTGAACCCTTTGCTGAGTCTATTAGGAAGAATGCGAGCATCAGAGGGGTGACAATCCCAGGCAGCGGAGGCACTCAGGTTAAAACCTCCCTGTACATGGATGACGTCGCCGTTTTATGCTCGGATCCACTGTCTGTGCGCAAAGTGATGAGCATCTGCGACCAGCTCGAAATGGCCTTGGGAGCCAATGTTAAACACGGCAAGAGCGAGGCCATGTTCTTTGGGAACTGGGCTGACCGATCCTTTGTCCCCTTCACCGTTAGGTCAGATTACCTGAAGGTGCTGGGGATATGGTTTGGGAGGGCTGGGTCGTGCACCAAAACCTGGAAGGAGCGAGTAGCCAGGGTACAACATAAGCTGAGCATGTGGGAGCAGCGATCTCTCTCCATTATGGGTAAGAACCTGGTCATCAGGTGCGAGGCGCTCACATTGCTGTACGTGGTGCAGGTCTGGCCCATACCGCATTCCTGCGCTGTGGCGATCACCTGAGCCATTTTCCGCTTCATCTGGGGATCCAAAATGATCCGAGTCCGGAGGGACACGATGTTCAAATCTCTGGATAAGGGCGGGAAAAATGTACCCAACGTCGCCTTCATCCTTATGGCTACCTTTGTGTGCGGCTGCATCAAGCTGTGTGTAGATCCCCAGTTTGCAAACTTCAAGTGTCACTACGTGCTGAGGTTCTATCTGTCCCCAGTGTTGCAAAGGATGGGCCTGGTCATATTGCCGCAGAATGCTCCATCAAGTTGGACTGTGCCGTACTGCCTATCCTTCATGGAAAAGTTTCTGTGGAAAAACACCTTTGACCACCAATCCATCAGGCAGTGGTCTGCACGGAATATCCTCAAGGCCCTACGGGAAAAGGAGATGGTGGATCCTGTCGGATGGTCCCCTGAGCAGAAGTCCAAAGTCATTTGGCAGAATGCCTCATCACCAGAACTTTCAAACAAGCACCAAGATGTAGCCTGGCTGATGGTGAGAAGAGCCCTCCCTGTCAGATCCTTCCTGCACACCCGAAGTCTCACCCCATCCACACGCGGCCCTCGAGGTGGCTGTGGTGGAAAAGAGACGTTGCCCACCTCTTTCTGGAATGTGTCTTTGCAAAGCAGGTGTGGAAGAGATGCAGTGGTTTTTGTCGAGGTTCATCCCAAGCAGCTCTGTAGCACAGGAGTCTGTGCTCTATGGGCTGTTCCCAGGGACGCACACCGAGATAAACATCAACTGCTGCTGGAGGACTATCAATTCATTGAAAGACGCTCTTTGGTCTGCCCGAAACCTGCTGGTCTTCCAGCGCAAAGAGTTGTCCATGACCGAATGTTGCAGACTGGCACATTCCAAGGTCCAGGACTACGTGCTGAGGGACGCACTAAAACTTGGGGCAGCCGCAGCAAAGGCTCAATGTGGAAAGACCACAGTGTAAGCTCCCCTCACCACGCTGAACAGAGGAGCTGGATCCATGGGAAACCACTCGAACTGTAGCCAGAAAATATTTGTTTGCTGTAAAATGTACATGGCATGACAATGAAATGGAAGGGTTGTGAGGCAACTCACTCCTGTATTGAAGGAAACTGATCTCCTTTGCACTCTTTGTATTGTTTGACTTGGTGCTTTTTGGAACTGTTTTGTAATGTATTTTTTTTTTTACAGATTTTTATGAATAAAGTATATTTTGGAAATTAATAAAAGAAAGTCTGGCAGAGGTAAAGGAGGGAAAGGACTGGGCAAAGACGGAGCAAAGCGGCACCGCAAAGTGCTTCGTGATAATATCCAGGGCATCACCAAACCAGCAATCCGCCGCCTGGCTCGCCGTGGCGGGGTCAAGCGGATCTCTGGTTTGATCGATGAGGAGACTGGCGGGGTGTTGAAGGTTTTCATGGAGAATGTGATCAGGGATGCGGTCACCTACACTGAACACGCCAAGCGCAAGACGGTCACTGCCATGGATGTGGTGTAAGCTCTGAAACGGCAGGGCCTCACTCTCTACGGATTCAGCGGCTGAACAACTCGACCCTTTCCTGCAAACACAACAAAGGCTCTTCGAAGAGCCACCCACCGCCTCACAGAGAGAGCAGTGACCTAGAAACGGGAGCTGGGATAGGCTGTTTAGAACTGTCTGGAATAAATCTGTGCTGTGTTCGAGATACAAAACTAGAATTCCCAAATTTGACATTTCATTTGCAGCAAGGATGTGCAGTGGATTTGATTTTCTAAACGGGCTGTGTAAACAGTGCCCGAGGCTCTACAGTTAGTTATTTCCCCAGTCGACACATGCCCTCAGTGAAAAGCCACATCACTCCTCCAGAATCACTCATTGTTTTCCTAGAATTTCAAAATGATTTCGCTGCAATGAGGGAATCCGGGAGTTTTGCAGCAGCCGTTAAATCGGTCACTGGAACCAGACCCACTTGTGATGTTATTTCCCCCGAGACGGTGTTTCCTGCACTGAAACTGACAGGGTTTGTGAAACTGATCAGTTTCAGCTCATTCATTCAGGGACCTGGAATTCCCGCAGTTTGAGCCCGCGCTATCCTGAGCCCACTTCTGATTGGTCACCCTCTTCCCATTCGCATGTCTTAACCAATTGCCGAGCCTCGAATTCGAAAATACAGCAAATCATTGGCTTAAATTGTCGTCCTGGCAGAAAGGTTGAATTCAAAAAAGCCGCCAATTTCAGTGTTGGGCAGAATCGAATTACTCAACGAATCTCAATAACGAATTGGCAGCACATTTTATACTTTCCCCGATTTTCCTTTCCATCGATTGGGGTGCTAATTCACTCGGGTGCGTTTGCTAATACTAACTGTCATCCTCAGATCCATTTAACATTTCAGTAATCCTATTAAATACAAAAGGAATTTTATGATTGAATTTCCATTGGAAGATAGTGAATTAGCAACCCGATCGATGGAAAGGAAAATCGGGCAGAGGATAAAATGTGCTGCCAATTCGTTATTGTGATTTGTTTATATAACTGACCAGGTCTGACTTCACCCGAACACAGCTACTAGCTCCCACCCCACTGACCGCTCTCCCCCCTCTGCAACTCGCTTTCTCCCCCTCCTCCCCACTGGCGAAATTCCGCACTCTGTCTGTTCGCTCTCCGCACCCCCACCCCCCACCCTGTCCCAGCCAAGCCCACAGCTGCGAGCTCTGGCCGTGACACTCGCTTCCACATTTCTTCACCAGGCGCCACCTGTAGAAGCAGGAGGGCCGCAAGGAGTGACAGGGCGACGTAGGAGTGAGTGGCTGAGAGGAGGGAAGCGGCACGGCCTGGAGCGAGTGGCCAGAGAGTGGGGTGGTGCGAAGCGAGGAACAACTGGCCAGGGGAGTGGGGGGTGGGGGAGCAGCGAGGTCTGGAGCGAGCGGCTGAGGGGGGGGGGAATCGTCGAGGCCTGGAGTGAGTTGCCGAGGGGGGAGAGCTACAGCTTCAAAATCTCCCATTCAGCCACTTCCTCCAGCCAAGTGGTGGGGGGATGGGGTGGCTAGATACCCAATGATGCTTTATCACGCATGCACGAAGATGGATTTGTTGCGGAAATGTGATGATGTTGGCGCTGCAAAATGCTCGAGTATCTGACCGCTGAAATCCTCGAGCTGGCCGGTAACGCGGCCCGGGACAACATGAAGACCCGCATCATCCCCAGACACCTGCAGCTGGCCGTCCGCAACAACGAGGAGCTCATCAAGCTGCTGGGAGACGTGACCATCGCTCAGGGCGGGGTACTGCCTAATATCCAGGCCTTGCTGCTGCCCAAGAAAACCAGCGCTCAGAGCTCCCAGAAAAAGTAAAGCGGCCAAAATGTCATCTAATAAACCAAAGGCTCTTTTCAGAGCCACCCACAGTCTCTGTGAAAGGGCTGGTTACTGTCAGGAGGGAGTCAGAGGTGGAGTTATTGTAACAGTGGATTGACCTGTTGCACATCTGTCCAGCTGTGTTTTTTAATTTGCTCTGTTTTTCTGCTCACACATCTCCCCCTCTAGTTAAGTGAAGAACTGAACTACAGGGTGTAGAATCAACAATTCCCAGTTTCGGGGGTGAGATTGTGCTGAGCAGCAATGAGCCTCCAGTAATGCTGCTTTCTAAATTCCAGATCAGCTCTCAGTCCAACAGGCCTTTCGTATTTTAAATATCACAACAGAGCTGAGCGGGAGTGAGCGCAGCCTCAGCTGCACCGAGTCTCAGGGGCTCTCACGACCCCAATCAGAGCCGCCAGGCCTGGCGGACGTGCAGCAAGGACCCTGGGGGAGGCAGGGTGCACCATTAAAGTGATGGTGCAGCACCTCCCCCATCCTCGCCGCCACTTCCCGGTTTCTTCTCCCGTTTATCTCAACATTAAGAAGACGCTTTTGCTCTGGACTACACTGGTTATAAAGTAAGACCCAACTTTGTCTCTGAAAGTGATGAATAGCAGCAACAACAGCAGAATCCAACCCCTGCAGTTACATGTGAACTTGCTGATGTTGCAGCAGATTGAATGACTGAGTAAATCCCTTCCCACACACATGGCAGGGGAACGGCCTCTCCCCAGAGTGAATGTGTTGGTGTTTCAGCAGATCATTACTGCTTTTCAAGCTCTTCTCACAGTCAGGACATTGAAAAGGTCTCTGATCAGTGTGAACAAGTTGATGTTCAGTGAGGTTGGATGACTGAGTGAACCCCTTCCCACACACGGAGCAGGTAAATGATCTCTCCCCAGTGTGAACTCACTGGTGTTTCAGCAGGTTGACTCTGGCTGGGTTCAGTTCTACACTCGCTGGTTCCTCTCTCTCTCCTCCCCTGAAGGTGCTGATTCTGACTGTATGTACATGCTCTCTCCCCCTCCGACCCTCCCTGTCCAATGTAGTATCCCCCAGTTTTGGTGATGTGCTCTCCCTGACCTGTCTCCATTTCTCCTTCTTATACAGACTTGCCCTGACTGTCACTATTTCATAGAATCATACAGCACAGAAGGAGGCCAATCGGTCTTTTGTGCCTGTGCTGAATCTGTGAACAAAATGATGCAATTAGTCCAACCCCCTGCCTATTTCCCCATAGTCCTGGAGAAATTCACTTTGAAATATTTGTCCAATTCCTTTATGAAAGTTATAATTGAATCTGTTTCCACCACCCTGTCAGACAATTCATTCCAAATCCAAATCAGTTACTGGGTAAAAAGATCTCTCCTCACCTCCCCTTGACATTTTCGGCCAACAATCCCAGCTTCACCACCCTGTCCAGAGAACTGAAACCCCTCATCTCTGGTATCATTCTCGTAAATCTCCTCCGAACTGTCTCAAAAGCTTTGATGTCCTTTCTGAAACCTGGTGCCCAGAACTGGACACATTACTGTAGCTGAGATCGAGCCAGCGACGCCCACATCCCACGAACGGATAAAAAAACGCTCCCTGCCAAATCCCCAATTCTTATCCATTTACAGACGCTCCTTGCCCAGTCCCCAAATCTTATTCATTTAGAGACGCTCCCTGCTCAATCCCCAATTCCTATCCATTTACAGACGCTCTCTGACCAGTTGACCTTGCTGGCGGGCAGTTTCGGGAAGCCTCAGAGGGAAAAGCTTCACCGCCACCCGCAGGGACACAAACGGGATTGTTCCATCCTATTGTGGCCTTGACGCCCTGCTCCAGCTGTGTGCACCCGCTACGGGCGCGGTCTCCCTGCACTTTGTGAATATTCCGCTCCAGCTGCAGATGGAGCTCAGCCACTACCGCGCCTGCTCCTTATCAGAGACAAGGCAAATTCTGGAGCGCAGAGCATTCTGGGAACCACAACTGTCATTAATGCCAATCTCTGACATGATAATCAGGTTTTATTTCCTACATTTCATTTCCTGGTATGTTAGTGCGTGTTTTCTTTTGTACCTGTCAGTGCCTGGGAGGAGAGAGTCAGCTTCACTTTGTAGCCGTGAATTTCTGGTGTGAGAATGTGGGTTTTTACTCTGTATGTTTCAGTTTTTGGTTTGTGACTGTTTCTGCTATTGCTATGTGAGTTAACTTTGTGGAAAGAGATGCAGTGGTTTTTGTTGATCTTCATCCCAAGCAGCTCGTTCACACAGGAGTCTGTGCTCTACGGGCTATTCCCAGGGACGCACACCGAGACAAACATCAACTGCTGCTGGAGGACTATCAATTCGGTGAAAGATGCCCTTTGGTCTGCCTGAAACTTGCTGGTCTTCCAGCGAAAAGAGTTGTCCACCACCGAATGTTGCAGACTTGCACATTCCAAGGACCAGGACTACGTGCTGAGGGACGCACTAAAGCTTGGGGCAGCCGCAGCAAAGGCTCAATGGGGAAAGACCACAGTGTAAGGTCCCCCCACCAAGCTGAACTGAGGGGCTGGATCCATGGGAAATCCCTCGAACTGTATCGGAGAAATTTTGTGTGCTGTAAATGTAAAAATGTATATGGCATGACAATGAAATGGAAGGGTTGTGAGGCAACTCATGATTGTACAGAAGGTAACTGATCACCTTTGCACTGTTTGTATTTTTTGACTTGATGCTGTTTTAAACTGTTTGGGAATGTAATTTTTACAGATTTTTATGAATAAAGTATATTTTGGAAATAAAAAAAAATGTGAGTTTCACCACATATCTTTCAACAACTTGTATGTGAACATCAGCTTTTGTCCAGATCTATCAGTTTCTGATATAGAGTCATAGAGTTATACAGTACAGAAACAGGCCCTTCAGCCCACTGTGTCTGTGCTGGCCATCAAGCACCTAACTATTCTAATCCCATTTTCCAGTATTTGGCCCGTAGCCTTGTATGCTATAGCATTTCAAGTGCTCATGTAAATACTTCTTAAATGTTGTGAGGGTTCCGGCCTCTACCACCTCTTCAGGGAGTGCGTTCCAGATTCCAACCACCCTCTGGGTAAAATTTTTTTCCTCAAATCCCATCAAACCTCCTGCCCCTTACCTTAAATCTATGCCACCTGGTTATTGACCCCTCTGCTAAGGTAAAATGTTTCTTCCTATCTAACCCATCAATGCCCCTCATAATTTTGTAAACCTCAATCTTATCTCCCCTCAGCCTTCTCTGCTCGAAGGAAAACAACGCTAGCCTTTTCAGTCTCTCTTCATAGCTGAAATGCTCCAGCCCAGGCAACATCCTGGTGACTCTCTTCTGTACCCTCTCCAGTGCAATCACATCCTTCCTATAGTGTGGTGCCCAGAACAGTACACAGTACTCCAGCTGTGGCCTAACTAGCATTTTATACAGCTCCGTCATAACCTCCCTGCTCTTATATTCTCTGCCTCGGACGATCTATATTGGCCTGTAATCTAAGGCTTTCCTCCTCACTATTTACGACACCACCAATTTTCGTGTCATGTGTGAGAAAGGGTTTGATTCTATACCTATCAGTATCCGTTACATGCATGTGTTTTTAATCTGCACCCCCTCTATTTTATTCTCTGTACTTGTCAGCCTCTTGTAGGTGAGTCTGTGTTTTGCTCTTTCTCTCTCAGTCTTCGAAGTATGAGCCTGGGTTTGTACCTAATTTTCTTTGTACCTTGCAGGATGGATATTGAAGAGAGGTTTTTACACATTAACTGCCAAATCCTGATAAGTGATTTTTGGGTTTCACACAGTATCTGTCAGTTTCTTGTCTCGGCCTGTTGTTTTACTCTGTCCCTGGCATTTGCTGGTTTGTTAGTGTGGGGTTTACACTGTACCTGTCAGTTTCTCATATGTGAGTGTTGGTTTCACTTTGTATAGAATCATAGATCACAGAATACATACAGCACAAAAGGAGGGATTCAGCTCATCGTGCTTGTGCTGCCTCTCTGCACAAGCAACTCAGCTCATGCCACATCCTCATGTATTCCATGAAAACCTGATTTTTTTTCCCTTCAGATAATTATCATATATCCTTTTGAAAGCTATGGTTGAATTTTCCTCCGTCACACTCTCAGGCAGTACATATCAGATCTTAACCATTTGCTGCATAAAAAAGGTTTTTCCTCATGTTGCCTTTGGTTCTTTTCCCATTCACCTTAAATCGGTGTCCTCTGCTTACTCAGCCATGAGTAACATTTCCCATTGCTTTCACAGCACTGATGGATTGTGAGGTGGGAGACAGCTAGAAGTCCCACTGAGCTGCACTGACCCCCAGCTGAAAAAGAAATGAGATAAAGTTCAATCTTTCACAGCGAGATGCTGCAGAGAGTTAAGAGTCCCGAATGAAAGAGAGCGTTTCTCATACTGTTGTTGAATTTCATTTCAAACACTCCTTGTACTCTCTGCTAATGAAGCCTAAAAAATGGAAAAACTAACTGGCGCTCAAACTCTCAACCCTGAGATTGAAAGCCCCATGATCGACAGACTGAACTGAATATGTCACTTCTACTGTACCTCTGTTTGGATGGATGCAACTGTATGCTCCAAATGCAAGGGCAGCTTTCAAATCCTCCCATGGGTCCACACGTCAGACTAAGTTCCATGTTGTAAACTCAAGCAAAGGAAATCTGCTCACTTCCAAAACTATCAGCAAATTGAAGCTGATTACGATCAACATCATCAGAGGTCAGAACTACCTGGTGAAAGAAGACTCCCTGAAGAAGGATCCACAATTATTTAAAGGCATCGACAAAGTGAAAAACAAGAAAATCGATGAGTCAATCCAAGCTAAACAGAAACACTGAAGAATTCCATTCCAGACCAGAACACAATTAGAGGCATTTTTTGTATTCAAAGCTGGGCATTAGTATTTAATAGTTGATATATAATTTTGAATATATTTGAATTTCTTTATTCATTTGGCACTGCTGAACATGAAGCAGTCTTAAATCATTTAATTTTTTTTTGTAAAATCTGACTTACCAGATTAAAATATTAGATCATGGGAGAAATTTCAAAGACTACTGGACCAGTAATCCAGAGGCCTGGACTCAAGATCAAGTGACAGCCAGGACGTCAAGGCGGGAAACACTCCGCACTAGTCTGCAGTGAGCGATTCCATCGAAGGTAGAGCACAATCTCTTTAATATAAGAATGTATATTTTATAATAATTAATCACTCAAGACCTTCCTGGTCTCTGCATCTCAGCTGCTCTCTGGATAAACTTGCAGAAAGTATTTCAACCTGTAAAGCAGGAGTCTAGGGAATGTATAATGATATTTTCTAGCCTTCGGGCAATATTTTAATCAATACAGTGTGGGACAATCTGTCTGGGCACAACTCCATGACTTTCTCTTGAACTAGTGACCTCACAATCACTAACTTCTATGGTAACAATCTTCAGCTCATCACCTCTGGTACGTAGCTCAAATCTTAATGCACATTTAAACAACCTTTCAAGTCCAGTTACAGTTTTTGTTGCCTTACCTGCACAAGCTTAAAAAGTGAAAAACGGAAGCAAGTTTAACTGAACATTCTGGTGGTCAGTTCGGGCACGGGGAAAAAATGAAAGGACTCGGACCAGGTCGGATGTGGTGCTGTCAGGCTTGGGTCGGGTTTCATTTGCTGACCCGAGCAGGCCTTTAGTTACTATTGCAACCTTATATTCCCACTTGACAATCTGTATATTTTGTTCATTTCAATTTTGTCGACAAGCTCTTTGAATCCAGTTCCCCTGTCCTCAAGCAGGCTCAGTTTGGAAATCGATTCCGCTTTCTGGAAGGCTGAAAGCAATCGATGACCTTAAACTAAAAATGGCAACAGAGAATTGCTCGTCTGAGATTTGAACCCAGGATCTCTCACATATTAATGACTTATATACCCAAAGCGAGAATCATACACCTAGATCAACGAGCCACCGTTGGCATGGTTTTTATTCGCTCCTGTGGAATTTCACTGGCACCCACATCCGATCATGCATGTTTTTCAGATCAAAACAATATCCTACAAAGCTGAAATAAAAACAGAAAGTGCTGGAAATACCCAGCACCTCTGACAGCATCTGTGGAGAGAGAAACAGAGTTAACATTTCAGGGTTTTCATCTTTTGTTTGAGCCATCTTTTCAGACTGGTTCTGTCCATCCAATCTCACTTTTTACTCTATCCACATTCTAAGGGTGGTGCAGTGGTGAGCTCTGTAGCTTCACAACTTCAATGACCCCGATTCAGTTCCGTACACTGCCTGTGTGGAGTTTGCAAGTTGTTTATGTGGGCTTCCACAAGGTACTCTGGTTTCCTCCCACAACGAAAGACTTGTGGGTTGATAGATAAATTGGCCCCAGGGTAGGTGATAGGAGAAATGTGGGGATGTGGTAGGGAATTCTGGGTTAACATAGGATTAGTATAAATGGGTGGTTGATGATTAGTGCAGACTCAGTGGGCCAAAGGGCCTATATCAGTGCTGTATATCTCTATAACCATTCTCTAAGCAAATTCATTTTTCATGAAGTCCTCACTTCTTTTATTAATGACAATTTTATATTTCCGGCCCTTGCTTCATACGATACCACAAGTGGAATCATGTTTCCATCAACCCGATCAAACCCCTTCACTATTTCCTCATATTGCAATGTTTCTTTAACCCTGACAGACTGTGGAGTTTCTGCTGCTTGATTGCAGTTCTTGCTTCCCGCCAGTAGATGTCACCTCACTCCAATATCGTGAAGTTTACAAATGGGAGAGAGACACAACAGGAAATAATTGTTGACATTATAGTGAATGTGTGGGATTTAGAAATACTAGGAGTGGAGACGAGTTATTATTGAATTTGTCAAACCAAACATATGTTATAATGTTGTGTTAAATCTGTCACTCTGTTGTCTTGATTGTGAGAGTGACATCGACTCATCGAGTCATTGGGTCATTTGTGGTATAGAAGGAGGCCATTCGCCCCATCAAGTACAGGCCAGCTCTCCATGGAGCGATCCAGTCAGTCCCACTCGTCTGCTCGATCCCCCTAGCCCTGTAAATTTATTTCCTTCAAATGCCCATCGAAATTCCTTTTGTAACCAACGATTGTCTCCACTTCCTCCGCCCTCGGGGGCAGCGAGTTACAGATCATTACCAATCACTGTGTAAAAAAGCTCTTCCGCACATTCCCCCTGCGTCTCTTGTCCAAAACCTTCAATCTGAATCCCCTAGTCCTTGTACCAATAGTTAATGGGAACATTTTTTCCTTGCCAACTTATCTAAAACTGTCATAGCCTTCGACACCTCTATCCATTCTCCCCTCAATCTCCTTTGAGACAGGCAGAAAAAACCCTGTTTTTCTTACCTAACCTTGAAACTAAAACCCTCCATCCCTGGAACTATTCTGGTAAATCTCCTCTGCACCCTCTCAAGAATCCGCACATCCTTGCTAAAGATTGGTGAGCAGATCTGGATGCAACACTCCAATTGGGGCCGAACCAGAGTTCAGCAGAACAACCCTGCTTTTGTACTCAATGTCTCTATTTATAAAGCCCAAGATCCCACATGCTTTGCTAACCACTCTCGCAATATGTCTTGCCAACTTCAAAGAATGATGGACATGGACTCCAGGTCCCTCTATTCCAGCACACTCTTCAGAACTGTAACATTGAGTATATATTGCCTCTCCCTATTTCTTCTGCTAAAATGCATCCCCTCACACTTTTCACTATTAAATTCCATCTGCCACCTGTCTGCCCATCCTACTAGCCGATAACTATCCTGTTTCAGGCAGTTCATATCATCCTCACTGTTTGCCACTCCTCCAAGTTTGGTGTCATCGGCATATTTTGAGATTCTACTCGATATTCCAAGATCCAAGTCATTAATCTGTAGCAAAAAAAAGCAATGGTTCTCGCACTGACCCTTGGGGAACACCACTGTCGACTATCCTCCGGTCTGACCAAGAACCATTTCATCTGACTCGCTGTTTTCTGTCCTTAAACCAATTTCCTATCCAAATGGACACTGACCCTCCTAATCCATGAACCTCAATTTTGTTAACCACCCTTTTATGTGGTACTTTATAAAATGCTTTTGTAAAATCCATATAAACAACATCCACTGCATTCCCTTCATCAACTTTCTCAGATAGTTTATCAAAAAATGCAGTTAGATTCATCAAGCATGAACTTCCATTTATAAATCCATGCCCACTCTCCTTAATTAACTCAAACCTCTCCAAATGACTTGATTTTTTCCCTGACCTGTTGGTCTTGTGCTTATAGCAAGCTCACCACAGAGCATGTATTTGGCAATGTGACTGTCATTCATTTGGCCCAGTCAACAGAGCCGCCTCTGACTCAAAAGGGCAAACATGCTGCGGATCCCTGCACGCTGGTGTACTTCCTCATTCGGCACTTTGTCCTGCCAGGAGATGCCCAATATCCATCTGAGGCAGTGGAGGTGGAAGCTGTTCAGCTGCTTTTCTTGGCTTGTATCAGTTGTTGATGCTTCTCTACTATAAAGGAGGGTGCTGAGAACACAAGCCTGGTACACATGGAGTTTTGTATTTTCGGTCAGTTTGCTGTCGGTTCACACCCGTCTTCTCAACTTTGACATGACAGCTGCAGCATTGGCAATCCTGGTGCTGATTTCAGCATCAAGGGACAGATTGCTGGTGATTGTTGATCCAAGGTATGTGAACTGTTGACAACCTCCAAAGTGAGGTTGTCAATGTTGATGGAAAGTGGAGTCTCTACGTCCAAGTCTCTACGTCCAAGTGGAGTCTTGCCAAGATGATCAGCTTGTCGTCAGCTCTGATATACAGGTGAACACCCCCATCTGTGTACAATAGCAGCATGGAGAAGAATACACCAATTATAAAGGATGTGATAACTAGACAGTTAGAAAATAATGATATGATTGGGCAGAGTCAACATAGATTTATGAAAAGGAAAACAGGCTTGAAAAAACCCGTTGAGTTTTTTGAGGATGTTACCTGTAGAACAGATAAAGGAGAACCAGTGGATGCTTTGGTAATGTCCCACACAGGAGGTGAGTAAACAAAATTAGAGCACATAGGATTGGGGATAATGCACTGGTGTGGATTGAGAATTGGTTAACAGACCGAAAACACAGAGCAGGAATAACGGGTCCTCCTCAGGATGGCAGGCTGCTACTATTGGGGTACTGCAAGGATCAGTGTTGGAGCCACAGCTGTTAACAACCGAAATACATGATTTGGATGTGGGGATTAAATGTAATATTTCCAAGTTTGCAGATGACATAAAGCTAGGTGAAGTGTGAGCTGTGAGAAGGATGCAGAGAGGCTTCCAGGGAACCTGGAGAGGCTAAGTGAATGGGAAAGAACATAGCAGATGGAATATAATGTGAATAAGTGTGAAGTTCTCCACTTTGGTGGAATAAACAGAAAGACAGAGTATTTCTTAAATGGTGAGAGGTTGGGAAGTGTTGATGCCCAAAGGGACCTGGGTGTCCTTGTTCATGAGACACTAAAAGCTCTTGTGCAGGTGCAGCAATCAATTAGGAAGGCAAATGGTATGTTGGCCTTCACACGAGGGGTCTTGAGTACGGGAGTAAAGATGTCTTGTTGCAATTGTATAGAGCCTTGGTGAAACCGCGCTGGAGTATTGTGTATAGTTTGGTCTCCTCATCTAAGGAAGGATATACTTGCCATAGAGGGAGTGAAACAGAGGGTCACCAGACTAATCCCTGGGATGGTGGGACTGAAACTGGGCCTGTATTCCTTAAAGTTTCGAAGAATGAGAGGTGATCTCATTGAAACTGATAAAATTCTTACAGGGTGTGACAGTGTGGATGTAGATAGGATGTTTGCCCTGGTTGGTGAGTCTAAAATCAGGGGACCAAGTCTCAGAATAAGGAGTAGGCCATTTAAAACTGAGATAGGGTTGAATTTCTACACTCAGACGGTGGTGAATCACTGGAATTCTCTACCCCAGAGAGCTGTGGCAGTTCAATCATTGAGCATGTCCAAGACAGAAATTGTTAGTAATTTTGATACTCAGGACATCAAGGGATATTGGGATAGCACGGGAAAGGGGCAGATAGAGGTAGATGATCAGCCATGATCGAATTGAATGGCAGAACAGGCTCGACGGGCTGAATGGCCTACTCCGATGTTCCTCTGTTCCTAAGAGAGTTGGCGCCAGCGCGCAGCCCTGCTTTACCCCACTGCTGATCTTGAAAGTGTCTGATGTTGCTCCATTGTAACTGATGGAACTGTGCATGTTCTCGTGAAAAGAAGAGATGATGCCCAAGAGTTCAGCAGGGCAGCCGAGTTTCCATCGCAGTTTGAAGAGTCCGTCTCTGCTGACAAGATCAAAGGCCTTGGTGATGTCATTCATAACAAGTGCGACTCTGTGGCGCAATGGATATCGTGTTGGGCTTCTAAATAATGATAAAGGAGGCATTCAAAGGTTGTGGGTTCAAATCCCACCAGAGGCAGATTTTGGACCAGAGACAGAAGAGCACAACGGAACAGAAAATTAACAAGTGTGTCAAAAGCACTGACTCAGAGACAGAGCGAGAGAGAGAGGAGCACGGCAGGAGCGGAGCAGGGGTAAAAAAATCAAGGAGTGAAATCACAATGGAGAGTGAGAGCAGTGAAACAGAGAGCCGCTGGGGTGAGTTTCCAGGATTTGGTTCTTGCTTCGGTGCAGTGGAAGGAGCTGTTTGGTGAGGATCTGGTAAGCTGTGACATCACAGGCAAGCAGGTAGTTGATTGGTTTGGAAAAAGCTGCATGTTTGATGAGTATCTGGTAAGTGATTAAGGTCCATTTTAGTCCTAATGTTTAAAATAGTAAACAAACTAGTAGTAAGCTTAATAAAATATACAATAAAATAAACAATTGAATAAAATAATTAAGTAGTTAATTGAAACACGTTAAGGATGACAGGACAGGTGATGTGTCACAGCTGCAGCATGTGGGAGCTCCTGGATGCCAGTGTGATCCAGAGCAAACACATCTGCAGCAAGTGTAGTATCTGTTCTTATCAGTGCTTATTTGATTGAGAAGAGACCATGATCATTGCCTTTTGATCCTGGGGGAACTTTGAGTAAAATGGCAATAACCAATTTTCGCGTTTCGGGCCAGGGAGTGCGCAACACTGTTCGGGTGGTCGTGAAGGACAAGGAAGGCGATGCACCGGTCGATCGCACCTTCTTCATCAAGAAAATTCTCTTCGATTGCTGCGGATTTCAAGCGACGGACGTCTTCTGCCTGCAGGATTTACCCAGCAGTGGATACTTCGACGTGACGTTCCGGAACGTGGCGGGATGCATCAAGTTTCTGAAGGCATTCAAGGAGAAAGGGGACCGGGCGCCACTGTCGATCCTCACAGCGGAGCCGCTCTTCACGCTTCCGTCACAACGGGACCGGGTGGTGACGATTCACCTCTACAACCCCCATGTTCCGGTGGTGGATGTACTCACCTTTCTCGCCAGGTACGTCGAGGTGGCCGGCAGCAGCACTGATGTCAAGGACCACTTTGGGATCTGGACCAGCAAGCGGCAGGTCAAGGTGACCTTGAAGGTAGATCCCAGTGGAGCCATCATCCACCCTCCCTCCAGCTTCGCTATCGGGGGAAGTCGAGGCTTCTTGGTCTACGCTGGGCAGCCCAGAGTTTGCCGCACCTGTGGCAAATCTGGTCACATGGCAGCCAACTGCAGCACGGTTGTTTGCAAGAACTGCAAGGAGGAAGGCCATCAGACCAAGGACTGTAAGCAGACTAAGTGTTGCAACTTGTGCGGTGCGGCAGGCCATCTCTACAAGACCTGCCCCAAACGTTGCCTCAGCTATGCTCAGGCGGCAAGGTACAAGGAAAGGCCGGGAGAAGGTTCGACGAAGGCGTCCGCTGTTCGAAAGGAGACCAGCAACCTTCTCCGCAGTGAGGAACTTCAACTTGAGAAGGAAGGGGAGGCAGCTGAAACCAACGACCCAGCACCTATCCAGCGCCCGGAAACCCCTCCTCCACAGACAGAATCAATGGAGGAGGAGGCAGCAGATGGACAAACAGGTCAGTGGCAAGTGGTCCAGAGGAAAACCACAAAGAAAAAACATCCCAAAGCCACCACCCAAACCAGTGGCAAGAGGAGGCTCTCTTCTGAATCAGACTGCAACAATTCCTCTTCACTGGACGGGGAAATGCTGGAGCGACAGCCCCTTCAAAAGAGGTGGCAGAACTCCGAGATGGATGATGGAGCATCCCAGCCCCCGGGCACTGGAAGCTGTGATGGGCCCGGCGTGCCCCAACCCCAATGCCCCACACGTAACGACGTGGCCAACGCATCTCAGCTCCGGGACACTGGGAGCAAAGGCACGTCTGGCGCACCTGAGCTCCTGGAGACCGGGAGCTGTGATGTTTTCGAGGAGGAACAGATGGAAGCAGCTGAGGACAACCCAATCCTCTCTGCCTACAAGACCCCCCCCCCCTGATGTCACCCGAGCGGCACAAACCCTGCATGAAAAATCAGGAGGGGTTTCTGAGCCCAACCAACGTGAAACTGCTTGCGCATACGATGGGTATGCAGGAACATCCCGAAGGGGAAGGACTGGGACTAGCGAGGACAAACGGTATGGGAAGCAACAACAAATTTGTAGTAAAAAATGGGTGTAAGAATTGCTTCCATTAATGTGCGTAGCATTAAATCTACAACGCGATGTGTTTCAACCTTGGATTACCTTGCCAAGGTCAAAGCTTACCTACTGTTTCTGCAGGAGTGTGGAATACCACACCTCAGCACCTACAGGCAGTGGTCGCGATGGTGGTCCCACGGGCCATCGATCTGGTCGGGGGGTAATGACTGCCGTTCCTCCGGCCTGGGTATTCTGCTGCGGGGAGGTAACTTCACCATCTCCGATGTTAAGGAGTTGGTGGGCGGCCGCCTCCTCGTAGCAGACGTGATGTACAACAAAGCTCCGCTCCGGTTGATCAACGTGTACGCCCCGGTACAACGCAGCGAGCGGCTGACCGTCTTCCAGCAGCTCCCACTGCTGCTGGCGACGTCCAGGCCGGTCATCCTAGGCGGTGACTTCAACTGCATCATCGATGCGGCTGGACGATCCGGCAGTGACGACAGCAACTGGACGCTACGTCCAGCTTCCTAATAGAGACAGTTAAAGATGCCAAACTGCACGACGTCTTCAGCAAACCTGCAGACGGAGCGCAGCGCAGATACACATGGTCAAGATCGGACGGGTCTGCCCGTTCCAGGATTGACTTCCTGTTTGTGTCCCGTGCTGTCACGGTCGGATCCACCGACGTCAAGCCGGTGTTCTTCTCCGTCCACTGCCTCTTACTGGCCGACTGTCACTTACAGGACGACCAGCGGGTTGGCAGAGGGACGTGGAAGCTCAATGCGACACTGCTGACCCCAGAGAACGTTGAGGAACTCAAAAGGGATTACAATGGTTGGAGGACCGTGAAACCCCTCTTTGAGTCTCCAGTTCACTGGTGGGAAGCGATTAAGGAGAGCATCAAGAGGTTCTTCATCCACAAAGGTGTTCAGAAGGCGAGAGAGAGACAGAGGGAAGTGTCCCGACTCCAGACAATTATGCAAAATCTACTCGGGTTGCAGTCAATGGGGGTCGAGGTCAAGGAGGACCTCCAAGAGGTGAAGAGCCAGCAGGCCTCGTTCTTTGCCAAGGAGGCCTCCAAGATCATCTTCCGGTCCATAGTCCGCTCCATCGAGCAGGATGAGACATGCTCGCGTTACTTCTTCCAAAAGGTACACAGAGAGAGCTCTGTTATCAGCAGCCTGAAGGAAGAAGATGGCTCGGTAACGTCTTCGCAGTCCGACATACTAAGGATCAGCAAATCCTTTTATGCTGGGCTGTGTGACACGAAGTCCACAGACAGCAGAGCCTCCCAGTCCTTCCTGTCATCTATCACAGAGGTCTTAGATGACAGCAGGAGGGAGAGACTGGACAAGCCGCTAACTCTGGACGAGCTGACAAAGGCCGTCGAGTCTTTCGAGACGAGTAAAACTCCCGGGAGCGACGGCTTACCGGTCGAGTTGTACTCGGCCCTGTGGGACTGGGTCGGCCCGGACCTGCTGGAAGTATACGAGAGTATGCTCCTGGCCGGCAGCATGTCAGAATCCATGAGAAAAGGCATCATCACCCTCATTTACAAGCAGAAGGGGGAGAGGGCAGAAATCAGAAATTGGCGGCCCATCTCACTACTTAATGTTGATTACAAGATTCTGTCCAAAGTCATAGCCAGTCGAGTCAAGTCTGCTCTGGAGTTGGTGATTCACCCCGATCAGACCTGTACTGTACCCGGCAGGAAGATCTCTGATAGTCTCGCGCTACTCAGGGATACGATCGCCTACGTACGGGACAGGAGGGTGGACACCTGCCTCATCAGCCTGGACCAGGAGAAGGCTTTTGACAGGATATCGCACACCTGCATGATGGACGTGCTTTCCAAAATGGGGTTTGGGGAGGGAATCTGCAATTGGATCCAACTGCTCGACACAAACATCAGTAGCGCAGTCTCAATCAACGGGTGGGAATCTGAAAGTTTCCCGATCAAATCTGGAGTCAGACAGGGCTGCCCTCTGTCCCCGGTCTTGTTTGTTTGCTGTATTGAACCCTTTGCTGAGTATATTAGGAAGGATGCGAGCATAAGAGGGGTGACAATCCCAGGCAGCGGAGGCACTCAGGTCAAAACCTCCCTGTACATGGATGACGTCGCCGTTTTCTGCTCGGATCCGCTGTCTGTGCGCAGACTGATGAGCATCTGCGACCAGTTCGAACTGGCCTCGGGAGCCAAAGTTAACCACGGCAAGAGCGAGGCCATGTTCTTTGGCAACTGGGCTGACCGATCCTTTGTCCCCTTCACCGTCAGGTCAGACTACCTGAAGGTGCTGGGGATATGGTTCGGAAGGGCCGGGGCGTGCACCAAAACATGGGAGGAGCGAGTAGCCAAGGTACGGCAAAAGTTGGGCATGTGGGGGCAGCGATCTCTCTCCATTGTGGGTAAGAACCTGGTCATCGGGTGCGAGGCGCTCATGTTGTTGCTCTACGTGGCGCAGGTCTGGCCCACACCCCACTCCTGCGCCGTGGCAGTCACCCGAGCCATTTTCCGCTTCGTCTGGGGATCTAAAATGGACCGGGTCCGGAGGGACACGATGTTCAAATCTCTGGACATGGGTGGGAAAAATGTACCCAACGTGGCCCTCATCCTGATGACCACCTTCGTGTGCAGCTGCATCAAGCTATGTGTAGATCCCCAGTACGCAAACTCCAAGTGTCACTACGTGCTGAGGTTCTATCTGTCCCCGGTGTTGCGAAGGATGGGCCTGGTCACATTGCCGCGGAACGCTCCATGCAGTTGGGCGGTGCCGTACCACCTATCCTTCGTGGAGCAGTTTTTGCGGGAAAACACCTTTGACCACTGGTCCATCAGGCAGTGGTCTGCACGGAATGTCCTCAAGGCCCTACGGGAAAAGGAAACGGTGCATCCTGTCGGATGGTTCCCCGAGCAGACCGTCAAAGTCATTTGGCGGAATGCCTCATCACCAGAACTTTCAAACAAGCACCAAGACGTAGCTTGGCTGGTGGTGAGAAGGGCCCTCCCCGTCAGATCCTTCATGCACACCCGAAGTCTCGCCCCCTCCGCACAGTGCCCCCGCATTGGCTGTGGTGGGGAAGAGACGGTCGCCCACCTCCTCCTGGAATGTGCCTTTGCAAAGCAGGTGTGGAAAGAGATGCAGTGGTTTTTGTCAAGGTTTATCCCAAGCAGCTCTGTAACACAGGAGTCTGTGCTCTACGGGCTGTTCCCAGGGACGCACACCGAGACAAATATCAACTGCTGCTGGAGGACTATCAATTCGGTGAAAGACGCCCTTTGGTCTGCCCGAAACTTGCTGGTCTTCCAGCGCAAAGAGTTGTCCACCACCGAATGTTGCAGACTGGCACACTCCAAGGTCCAGGACTACGTGCTGAGGGACGCACTAAAGCTTGGGGCAGCCGCAGCAAAGGCTCAATGGGGAAAGACCACAGTGTAAGGTTCCCCCACCAAGCTGGACTGAGGGGCTGGATCCATGGGAAACCCCTCGAACTGTATCGTTAATATTCTCAATTGCTGTAAATGTAAAACTGCAATTGACATGACAATTGTGAAACGGAAGGATTGGGAAGAAACTCATGACAGTATTGAAGGAAACTGATCTCCCTTGCAATGTTTGTATTTTTTGGTGCTGTTTGGAAACTGTTTGGCTATGTAATTTTTACAGGTTTTTATGAATAAAGTATATTTTGGAAATAAAAAAAAAGTTTGCGGCTCAAAGAGTGAGAAAAAAGGAATGTAGTGGTAATAGGGGACAGGAGAGTCAGGTGGATTGACTCTGTTCTCTGCAGCGAAGAGCAAGAGTCCAGACGGCTGTGTTGCCTGCCGGTGCCAGGATTCAGGACGTCTGCTCAGTGCTGGAGAGAAACATACAATGGGAGGGGGAGGATCCAGTCGTCGTGGTCCATGTCGGTACCAATGACATGGGCAGGACAAGGTTAGAGGTTCTGCAAAATCAGTATGAGGAACTAGGCAGCAAATTAAGTAGCAGAACCTCAAAGTTAATCATCTCTGGATTATTACCTGAGCCATGTGCAAATTGGCATAGGACAAATAAGATTAGAGAAATTAATGCGTGGCTCACAGACTGGTGTGGTAGTAGTGGGTTCTGGTTCGTGGGACATTGGCACCAGTACTGGGGAAAGTGGAGGCTGTACCGTTGGGACGGTCTACACCTGAACCGTGCTGGTGCCGGTGTTCTAGCGAGCCACATAACGAGGGAAGTAGAGACAGTTTTAAACTGAATAGTGGGGGCAAGGGATCAAATTTGGGAAGATATGGTGAATCAAGGAGGAGAGACAAGGCAAGAGAGAAAGGTATAAATATGGGAAATGATAAACAGACTGTGACAGGAAGGGACAGAGCAGACAAATCTAAGAGTAAATCAACAGATAAGGCTAGAGGTTACCAAAATAATAAAAGGACAAAACTAAATGCTCTGTATGTGAATGCATGGAGCATTCGAAACAAAACCGATGAACTGAGAGCACAAATAGAATAAATAAGTACGATCTGATAGTCATTACAGAGATCTGGCTGCAGGGCGACATCGATTGGGATGTGAATATTGGAGGTTACATGGCATTTAGGAAGGACAGGAAGCTTGGAAAAGGTGGTGGGGTAGCTCTGTTAATTAATGATGGTATTAGCGCAATAGAGAGGGATGACCTAAGTTCAGGAGATCACGATGTAGAAGCAGTTTGAGTTGAGATGAGAAATAATACAGGCAAGAAGTCACTTGTGGGAGTGGTGTACAGGCCACCTAACATTAACCACACTGCAGGATGGGGTATAAAAAAAGAAATAATGGCAGCTTGTCAGAAAGGTACAGCAATAATTATTGTGGATTTTGATATCCATATAGACTGGGAAATTCTGATGGGCAGAGGTAGCCTAGATGAGGAGTCCACAGAATGTTTTTGGGATAATTTCTTGGAAAAATAAGTTCTGGAGCCAACCTGAGAGCAGGCTATACTAGACCTGGCATTGTGCAATGAGATAGGATTAATTAATGACCTCATAGTTAAGGTGCCCCGAGGTAGTAGCGATCATAATATGATTGAATTTTACATTCAGTTTGAGGGAGAGAAGAGTGGGTCCCAGACTAGTATTTTAAACTTAAATAAGGGCAATTATAAGGTCATGAAAGCAGAGCTAGCTAAAGTGAACTGGCAAATTAGGTTAAGGGATAAGTCAATAGAGATGCAGTGGCAGACATTTAAGGAAAATTTCAGAATACACAGAATAGATACATTTCAACGAGAAAGAAAAATTCCAAAGGTGGGACTCACCATCCATATTTAATGAAAACAGTTAAAGATACTATCAAACTTAAAGGAAAAGCCTATAATTGTGCAAAGGTGGGAGGCAGGTCAGAAAATTGGACAGAATATAAAAAAAACAGCAAAGAATTACTAAAAGATTGATAAGGAAGGTAAAATTAGAGTACGAGAGAAAGCTAGCAAGAAACGTAAAGACAACTAGTAAGAGTTTGGATAGATATTTTAAAAAGAAAAGAGTTAACAAAGTGAGTGTTGGTCCTATGGAAAGTGTGTCTGGGGAATTAATAATGGATAATTAAGAGATGGCAGATGAATTGAACAGATACTTTGGATTGGTCTTCACTATTGAGGATACAAATAACATCCCAGTATTAGCTGTAAGTCAGGAAATGGAAGGGAGGGAGGAACTCAAGAAAATTACAATCACCAGGGAAGTGGTACTAAACAAATTGTTGGAGCTGCAGGCTGACAAGTCGCCAGGTCCTGAAGTGGCTAGTGAGATAGTTGATGCGCTGGTTTTAATTTTCCAAAATTCCCTCGCTTCGGGAAGGTTCTGTTAGATTGGAAAGTAGCGAATGTAATTCATTTATTCAAAAAGGGAGGGAGACAGAAAGCAGGAAACAACAGGCTGGTTAGCTTAACATCTGTCTTAGGGAAAATGTTTGGAGCTTTTACAGAGGATGTTATAGCAGGGCGTTTAGAAAACATTAAGGTAACCAGGCAGAGTCAACATGGTTTTGTGAAAGGGAAATCATGTTTAACCAATTTATTGGAGTTCTTTGAGGGAGTTACATGTGCTGTGGATAAAGGGGAACCGGTGGATGTATTGTACTTCGATTTCCAGAAGGATAAGGTGACATATCAAAGGTTATTGCAGAAAATAAAAGCTCATGGTGTCAGGGGTAACATATTGGCATGGATAGAAGATTGGCTAGCGAACAGGAAACAGAGAGTCAGCGTAAATGGGTCATTTTCTGGTTGGCAAGAAGTAACGAGTGGTCCACAGGGATCTGTGCTGGGGCCTCAACCTTCTACAATTCTCGAAATGACTTTGATGAAGGGACCAAAAGTATGGTTGCTAAATTTGCTGATGACAAAGATAGGTCGGAAAGTAGGTTGTGAAGAGGTCATAAGGGGGCTACAAAGGGATATAGATAGGTTAAGTGACTGGGCAAAGACCTGGCAAATGGAGTATAATGTGGGAAAGTGGGAAATTGTCCACTTTGGCAGGAAGAATAAAAAAGCATATTATCTAAATGGTGAGAGATTGCAGAGATCTGAGATGCAGAGGGATCTGGGTGTCCTAGTGCACGAATCGCAAAAGGTTAGTCTGCAGGTACAGCACGTAATTAGGAAAGCTAATAGAATGTTATCATTTATCGCCAGGGGAATTGAATACAATAGTAGGGAGGTTATGCTTCAGCTATATAGGGCATTGGTGAGACCTCTTCTGCAATACTGAGTACAGTACTGGTCTCCTTATTTATGGAAGGATGTAAATACATTGGAGGTAGTACAGAGAAGGTTTACTAGACTAATACATGGAATGGGTGGGCTGTCTTATGAGGAAAGATTGGACAGGCTAGGTTCGTATCCACTAGAGTTTAGAAGAGAAAGAGGCGACATGATTGAAACATACAAGATCCTGAGGGGTTTTGACAGGGTGGATGTGGAAAGGATGTTTCCCCTTGTGGGAGAATCCAGAGCTAGGGGTCACTGTTTAAAAATAAGGGGTCACCCATTTAAGACAGAGATGAGGAGCAATTTAGTCCCTCAGAGGGTCGTGAGTCTTTGGAATTTTCTTCCTCAAAAGGCGGTGGAAGCAGAGTCTTTGAATGTTTTTAAGGGAGAGATGGATGGATTCTTTATCTGCAAGGGGGTGAAAGGTTATCGGAGGTAGATGGAAATGTGGAGTAATCAGTTCAGCCATGAGCTTATTGAATGGTGAAGCAGGCTCGAAGGGACGAGTGGCCCACTCCTGCTCCTAATTCGTATGTTCATATGTAAAGACAATGTAGAGTGGTCTGTACTGTTCACAGTACTTCTCCTGTAACTGCCGAAGTGAGACAATCATGTCGACTGTCGATCTACCAGCTCTGAAGCTGCACTGAGACTCAGGATAGATGTGTGATGCCAGGGTCTGCAATCTGGTCAGAGCAATGCGTGCAAAGACCTTCCCCACAATACTTAGCAAGGAGATGCCTCGCTAATTGCTGCAGTCACTGCGATTCCCCCTTATTGTTGTACAAGGTGACAATGTTTGCATCACGCATGTTTTGAGGTGCAGATCTTTCCTTCCAACAGAGACACAGAAGTTCATGGAGATGCTGCAGTAGAGCCGCTTTTCCACTTTTGATGATTCCAGGTGGAATACCATCATTTCCCGGGGCTTTACCACAGCAAGATGGTCAATGGCTTTGTTGAGCTCCACTATGGTGGGGTCACTGTCCAGCTCCTCCATGACAGGGAAGTCTGGAATGGCACTGAGAGCCACTTCAATGACAATATTCTCCGTTATGTAGAGTTTAAGGTAATGCTCCACTCACCTTTCCATCTGCTTGTTAACAGAAGATTCCACTTTGACACCGCACTGAGACCTTGAGCATTGTTGTCTGAAAGAGCCTGATCGAGGATGTTGAGGAACTCCTGGGTCCTTTCTGGATCAGTGGTTCGTCAAGTGTTGATCTGAGGACGACGTTCTTCTTGGATGGATGAAGCTTCCTTGGCTGAAGCCTGACCTTGTTACACACCAGGGAGTGCTCAGTGTCACAGTCAGCGCTGTGATAGCTGTGAGTGATGAGGACACTGCTGAGGGTGGTATGTCTGGTGATGATAAGGTCTAGCTGGTGCCAGTGGTGTGATCTCAGATGTCTCCAGGACACCCTGTGGCACAGCTTGACCTGGAAGTAGCTGTTCATCACACAGAATCCATGGTGACAGCATAGCTCCAGCAACCTCTGTCCATTTTCATTCATCTTGCCAATCACCTGGTGCTCTATGCTCGTTGGCCAAGCTGTAGTCCGTACCCAAGCTTGCGTTGAAGTCTCCTAGAAGGTACAGTCCCTCAGTGCTGGGAATTCTACTGATGGCAGTATCAAGTGTCACATAGAATTGATCCTTGACATCTGGGGTGGAGGTGAGTGTCGGGACATAGATGCACATGAGATTAACTGGGCCCACGCTTGTTGACAAGTGAAGAGTAAGAAGTCTCTCTGAGCCTACTGTGGGTGGTTCACTCATCTCAAGTGGCGTGTTTTTTACTGTGAAAACCACTCCATGCTCACGAGTTGCCTCTTGGGCTTTCCCCTGCCAGAAGAAAGTGTAGTGTTTCTCTTTGAGGGATCCACTTTGAACGAGTCTAGTTTCTTGCAGCACAGCAATGTCCACATTGAGCCTTGTGAGTTCTTTGTCCATCAAAGCTGTCTTGTGTGTGTCATCAACCTGCAGAAGGTTGTCGGTAAGGCCAGGACACATGGTCCTCACATTCCAGCTTGTGATGCGAAGGACTGGTGTCTTCTTTGTTGAGTTTGTTTTTCTTGGTGCATTGATTATCGATCCGCCTGTTGAGAGATGACTCTCTAAGCTCCAATCACCTATTGAAGCAAGCAGGTCGTGGCAGGACAGCACCTAACTGACTGGGGGCTGCCCAGCTTGGAGTGGGTGGTAGCTATCCAATGAGATGCGATGAACTCTTCAACTGTCAGAAGTAACCCCTGGTGCTCATACTCTGCACCAATTGAGTGAGAGCTTATAATCGGTAACCGTTTCTTCCCGTGTTGTGCTAATGTTTAAGCACAAATAGTGTCCTCTACACGGCACGTTAGTACTGAACACAAAATGGCTCCTTTGGTCATGTGTTAATTATAAAATGGTTTTCTTGACCTTGTTAGTTATTACAATGGATACATTATAAAAATGGTCAAATTAAACTAAGATCGAACTACCCAAGCTTACCTGCATCCTCCAGTCCTCTGGCAACATTCCCATATTTAAGGAGGATTGAAAGATTGTGGTTCGAGTCTCTGATACTTCCACCCTTACTTCCCTCAGCAACCCAGGATGCAGCCCATTCAAACTGGGTGACTTTTCCACTGTGAGAGCTGCCAACCTTGTAATTGTCTCCACTTTATCTATTTCATCCTGTCCAATTTCTTCACTTCCTCCTCCTTTACTGTGACATTTGCAGCATCCGCTTATTTTGTGATACTTAATTAGTGCCTCAGCCACACCCTCTGCCTCCACAGGATCTCCTAATTGACCCACCCTTTCATTGTCTGTCCATATGTTTGGTAAAAGACTTCAGTGTTCCCAGTTATGTGACCTGCTCATCTTTTCTCACACATTCTCTTGATGATCTCATTTCCTTTTACAGCTCTCCTCTGTACTTTCTATATTCTGCTTGTTTCTCCTGCATATAAATCCTCACATGATTTCGATATTAATGATTTTTGAACTATTTTGTTGAAGGATTTAGTTTTGTAAATTTCTCCCTAGCTCCCCTCATGATCAGGCAGAAAGTTTAACTGCTGTGTTTTCAAACAGCAACAGCTTTATTTGAAAAGCCATTGGGACAGGATTCCGGGTTTTAATCCAGTCACAAATCTGGTTCTGATGTCTTGTGGCTCCAGCTGTCACATGACCTGTCAGAGGATGACCTCATAATTGACCCAGTCATGGAGCTGTGGGTTGATGTTTAAATTGCTTCAAAATAATTTTCCAGAAGGACAATTAAAATGAATCGATATATAAAAGGTAGATTTTGTGAATTTGTGCTCCCAGTGGAAATCCCTGCAGAGTCTGCTGGTTTTCATATCCCCAATTCCCCACAGGAAGCTCTGTGTCGGAATCTGTATTCATTATATCAATATTATACAGAATCATTTCATGGGAGACCCCAGTGTGAATTGTAAACAGGTGGTTCAGTTTTAACTTTCAAAGTAACACAGAAGCAAAATACTGCAGATGCTGGAAATCTGAAATAAAAACAGAAAATGCTGGAAATACTCAGCAGGTCTGGCAGCACCTGTGGAGAGAGAAACAGAGTTAACGTTTCAGATCTGTGACCTTTCATCAGAACTGGGCTGAAATTGTCTGAGGGCCAAGTGGCCTCTTTCTGTGCCTTAAACTTTCTCTGAGTCTAAGATTCTATGAGATTCTGGAATCAATTTCAGGGTCGATGACATTGCACTCTGTAAGGATAGGAAGATGGAGATTATTAAGTACAGTGCAAGAATATAGATGCTTTTACATTATTTTAATCAAAATTGATTTAAACTTTGTGTTCACGAATCCTATCTTTTGATCACAATGACACTGATAACAATGGAAAAAGCAAGACTTGCATTTCACGACCACAGGACGTTGCAAAGCCTTTTACAGCCAATGAAGGAGTTTCCAAGTGTAGTCACTGCAGTCATGTAGGAAACATGGTGGCCAATGTGCGCACAGCAAGCTCCCAGAAGCAACAACGTGATAAAAACGAGATAATCTGTTTTGAAGTGATGTTGATTCAGGGTTAAACAATGACCAGCATCCCAGAAATAATTCCCCTTCTATTCTCTGAAATAATGCCATGGTACCTTGAACATCCACCTGAGAGGGCAGAGGGATCCTCAGTTTTCTGTCTCACCTGAAAAACAGCATTTCTGATAGTGCAGCACTGCCTTAGTACTGTACTGGAGTGTCAGCCATTTTTAAAGGGCTGTTAGTCCTACTGGAAAATATTTAAAGGAAGATTAAATGAAATGAAATAAATACATTGCTTTTGCCTCTCTCCCATCCCCCCAATAACAGTTAAATTAATTATTTGCCCTTCCCTCCCAAAACCTACCTTTACCATCTGACCTTCCGCCCAAAACTGCACAAACTGTAAACTATAACCCTTCCCACCATCCCCTACACCCATGACATTAAATTGACTCCGTCCCCCCACCCCCACACTGAGAAACTTACCTTCTCCCCCCTCCCCACCAGTGTTGCACCTCATTTGCCCGGGTGGGGCTCCGAAGGCACGGCAGTGCCGGCCACTGGGCTGAAGATCGCAGCGGAACATCAGGAAGTGATGGGATAATAATTAATGCAGGTTTGTGGTCCCGTTGCCGAGCGGTGGAGGTCCCCCACAAGGCCTCGCCGTCGCCGGCAATATCGAGCCAGGCCCTGCCGGCGTTGAGGTCCGTGGCGGGCCTCATCCGGGGCCATCTTCAGGCGGCCCCCACCCCACCCCCACCACAGATCTCGACGTCGAGGGCTCTATAGAATCCAGCCCATTGTTTCTGTCAATCTCAACTCCACAAGGATTTGCCTGTTAATTGTAGAAAATTAAAGCTCTATAACCTTTTGATAAAAGGGTTCAAATCCATTTCCAAACAAATGATAGTTCTCATTGTATCTAGAACATGTTTTCTGACATACAAACATACCAATTAGGAGCAGGAGTAGACCACTCGGCCCCTCGAGCCTGCTCCACCATTCAATAAGATCATGGCTGATCTGATTGCAACCTCAACTCCACATTCCCACCTGCCCCTGATAACCTTTCACCCCCTTGTTTATCAAGAATCTATCTACCTCTGTCTTAAAATATTTCAGAATTTCTGTCGTCCAGCAACTCTCACTTTATTTCCTGGATTTCACCTAAAAAATGTATTTCCACACTTTGGATATCCTGTACTTCATTCATGTTTTTGCTCTCTGGGGATTTCCCTTTAATTATATTCAGTGCTGGTATTTTACTGCCACACACTGACTGAAAGTGTCCCAACTTTCTGCAGGAAAAACACTCAGCTTCTTTGGCGAGGCAGTTTTCCCACTTGTGTCTCTCTCGGCCACACCTACTGCAATTGGTTGCAGCTACCACTAGATGCTCTTCCCGTCTCTCTTGTCTTTTACCACTAATTTTTCCTTTTGTTTTCTTAACAAGTTCAATTGAGTCTGCAACTCTCGAGATCAGACTCCCCCTGTCCCCTCGAACAACGGATTGGTTAAACTTTCTAACCTCTGCTTGGCTGCTCAATTGATACTCTTTCGTTAATGTGAGATCAGCCCTGGACTGTAGATGATCTGAAAGGGTGTTGTCTAATACCCCGAACACAATCCTGTCTCCATTCAGCTCTTCCCTTAAGTTGCCGTATTCACAAACCTCCGTGAGATTGTACAAGTCATTGATAAATGAATGAATACTCTCCCCTTTCTGTTTTGTACGCTTATTAAATTCAAAGTGATTCCTGACAATGCAGCAGCCAGCCGACGTCATCAAAACGCTCCAAGCTGCGCACATGCACAAACAGTCTCCTGCGCTCTGAGATGCTGTGCATGCTCAGCCTACGTCATCCAGGACGAAGTGGCGCACGCGCGGGAAAACTCTCTACCCCCTCTCAGCCACTCACTCCAGGCCGCACACTGCCCGCTCCTCGCGACCCCGCTCCCCCGCCCTCCGGCCGCTTGCTACCCCCCCCCCCACCCCCGCACTGCCCTCTCTCCATCCACTCACGCCCCGCTTCCCCCCCACGTCCCTCCAGACACTAGCTCTAAGCCATGCTGCTTCCCTCCTCTCGGCCTCTCGCTCCAATATTCGATCATTCTTCACCGCACCACCCGATAAAGCAAGGCGAGCCTCGAGGGGTGATGGGGCAATGTTGGAGCGAGTGGCCGAGAGGAGGGAAGCGGCAGAGCCCATGGCCTGGAGTGTGAGCAGCCAGAGAGCAGGATGGGGGTGGTGGTGGGTGAAGCGGGGAGTGAGCAGTCAGAGAGTGGGATGTGGGGAAGCGGGGAATGATCGTCTGGAGAATGGGATGGCACTGTTTAAAGGGGATTTGAGGAAAAAATGTTTCACCTCGAGGGTGGTTGGAATCTCGAACACATTGCCTGAAGGAGTGGTAGAGGCAGGAACCCTCACAACATTTAAGAAGTATTTAGATGAGAACTCAAAACGCCACAGAATACAAGGCTACGGCCACGTGCTGGAAAATGGGATTAGAATAGATAGGTACTTGATGGCCGGCACGGACACGATGGCCGAAGGGCCTGTTTCTGTGCTGTATAACTCTATGACTCTATGAAACCTCACTGAATTACAGAGGGTGTGCAGCACTGTCAGAGGTGCTGTCCTTCTGATGAGACTTCAAACAGCGCAACGTTCTCCGAGTATCAGCCAAAACATGTCCATTGTGTAGATATGTGCCATATTTGCTTATGAAATGACAGTCACTGCTCCGAAAGTAATTCACTTTAGGTGAATTAAGATGACTTGGTACTATATAATGCACAAGAAGGAGCGGGGGACTGTTGGGGGTGGGACGGAGGCGGCGATGGCAACCTTTGAGGGGATTTTTGGGTCGAAGTTGTTTTCTGTGATAAATTGAGGAGCTCCATCTTTAAGCCTGGCAGCTGCCTGAATGTCACAGACAGTGACGTTTCAGTGGAAGAGGCTGCATTTGCGCATGTGCTAGTACAGCGTCACCTGGTGGTTGCGTTGTCAGCAAATGCAGCGTTTTAACGTTGGCTCCACGATGACATTTTTTTCCTCAATTAAAATAGGTTGAGTGCCTTAATAACTTCTTCACATGTTGCCTTCTGTTCTTCATGAGGATGTTGCCTGCACACTCCCTTCATTGCAGATAATAGCGTACTGACCTGTTCCATGTCTGGCTTCTGCACGAGACCCGATGCAGCACGATACCTTGCAAACATCTGGAACCATCTCGGCCAGTCCTCGGCTTGCTTCAGTCCAGTGACCTTTTCAAACGTACAGGCAAAGATTTCTCCATCTTCGCTTTGGTTTACTGTGGCCCCCATATAATATTCTGATATCTGTCAAGGCTTAGTACAGAATTTATAAGAATCTGACGGTTAAAATAACCTGAGTTTACTCTGCACATCTTGCATTGAAGGTTTCATCGACAACTCTCCATGAGGTGCCGTACAGATTATATTACAGCACTTCCTGTGATGATGCACATAGTCTATTTATATAATCTGCCCAGTAACAACCCAATGTCCACTCATATTATTGTACAGATGTGAGAAAAGCTGAGGATGGGAATGGAATGTCTGAATGAAGATTTCATGATGCTGATGATGTAAATGAGGCTGATCTGTTACCCATTCCACAATCCCTCTTCATTTCTGTGCATGTTTCTCGATGCTGTTTCAACCAAATTGAAAAAGAATCACAAATCCTCCTCTGGAGCCTCAGGTGTCCATTCAGGAAAGGCATGGTGGCCAAGTGGCAAGGCGTCAGTCTCGTAAACTGAAGATCACGGGTTCAATCCCTGTCCATGCCTTATGATTAGTTTATCACTTTAAATGTGATGTTTCTGGAAAAGATGTCCGTTGCATTTGTGTCGGCCATCTGGAAATCAGTGTCATGTTGCACTTTATCCTGGACACTGGGAAGAACATGACGAGAAGCCACATGGTTCCTCGAGCCTTCTCTGCCATTGATAGAGTGAAAATAACTGAGGTCCAAGCACAGAACCTTATTACTGTGCATTTGCTTGATATTTAACAGAGCTATTCTATTAATCCCACATCCCGCACTCCTGTCCTTTCCCCCATTGCCCTGTTATATTTTCCATGTCAGGTTTCTATCCAATTCCATTTAGAGTTAACATTGAATCTGCTTCCACTGACCTTTCAGGATTGCATTCCAGACCAGAACAACACACTGCTGAAAAAACAATCTCCTCATCACAACTCGAATTCTTTTGTCAATTACTTTAAATGTGTTTCCTCTGGTTACTGACCCTTCTGTCACTGGCAACACTTTCTCCTTCTTTACTCGATCAAAACTCTTCAGGATTTGCATTTCCTGCTGCCTTTGCTGATATAACAAGGCTGAGCACACATCACCAAAAGGAATATGATTGGCTCTGAATCACATTTATCCTTCCTGTCAATCTGATGTGGACCTTGTATTTTCCCGGAACCAAACAACCTGAGCAACAAGTGTGGGTTCCAGCGATTCCCACCGCTCTGAGAGAGAGAGGATGTGATAATGAGCCAGATAGAAGAAAGGAGTGAGATAGAGAGTAAAATAGCCCTGGTCTGTTTCTACTAACCCCCGGCCCCCTACTTAAAATTGCATCATTTTCTCCTGCCTCTCCACATTCTAATCCATTTATTAATGCAATCCTTTCATCTGGAACATAGAACATAGAACAGTACAGCACAGTACAGGCCCGTCGGCCCACGATGTTGTGCCGAACCTTTAACCTACTCTAAGATCAAACTACCTACATACCCTTCATTCTACTATCATCCATGTACCTATCCAAGAGTCGCTTAAATGTCCCTATCGTATCTGCTTCTACTGCCACCGCTGGCAGTGCATTCCACGCACCCACCACTCTCTGTGTAAAGAACCTACCTCTGACATCTCCCCGAAACATTCCTCCATCACTTTAAAATTATGCCCCCTGGTGATAGCCCTTTCTGCCCTGGGAAAAAGTCTCTGGCTATCCACTCTATCTATGCCTCTCATCATCTTGTACCCCTCTATCAAGTCACCTCTGATCCTTCTTCGTTCCAATGAGAAAAGCCCTAGCACCCTCAACCTTTCTTCGTAAAACATACCCTCCAGTCCAGGCAGCATCCTGGTAAATCTCCTCTGCACCCTCTCTAAAGCTTCCACATCCTTCCTATAATGAGGCGACCAGAACTGAACACAATATTCCAAGTGAGGTCTAACCAGGGGTTTATAGAGCTGCAGCATAACCTCGCGTCTCTTAAACTCAATCCCCCTGTTAATGAGAGCCAACACACCATACGCCTTCTTAACAACCCTATCAACTTGGGTGGCAACTTTGAGCGATCTATGGACATGGACCCCAAGATCCCTCTGTTCCTTCACACTACCAAGCATCCTGTCTTTAAGCCTGTATTCTGCATTCAAATTCGACCTTCTAAAATGAATCACTTCACACTTTTCCAGGTTGAACTTCATCTGTCCCTTTAATTCCTGTTTCCTAATCCATTGATGTTTCACAATGTACTGAACTGTCCCAATCCATTGAAATAACTCAGTCTATAGAATTTCCCAATCCACTGATATTTTCCAGTCCATTGACTTTCCCAATCCATTAATGGTTCCCGACCATTGACATTCCCAATCCATTTATATTGCCTGTGATTTCAAAGCAACTGTGGAATACAAATATTATCAGTATTATCAGATACATCGAGACGAGGTGCAATAGCCAAGTGGACAGATGTCAGGTTTATAAAGAAAAAAGCACTGGCTCGATATTTGTCCAGTCTATCACTGGATCTGAACTCTCAACCTACTGTTTTTCTGTGGGTCTGCTGACTTGTATATGTGAAGAACCATTTCTCAATCCTCTGACTTTTCTCATTCTTGTGCCATATTTGTTCCTTTGGGTTCACCAGTGAAGAAAATTATTCCCTATTACATTTGGTGAAGACTTTAATAACCTCACATCCTTGTGTCTCACCATCTCAGGTCAAACTCCCTACAGAAACTTTAAACATTTAACTATTCTGCTGGAAACATTTTCAAGGGCGCAGACATTCCTTCATTACGCTTCCTTCTTTGACATGTGATTGACAAATATGTGTGTAATGGAGAGAGAGAGAGTGAAACAAAAAAGAGAGAGAGAGTGCAATAGAAAGTTAGAGGACCAGCTAAAGACAGATAGAGAGAGAGAGGCAGAGAGAGGTAAAGCGATAGACAGAGAGAGAGAGAGAAAGAGAGAGAAGGAGAGAGAGTCATTGAGTCCTGGAGTCACTACAGCACAGGAAGTCATTTTGCCCATCAAGCCCATGTAAATCAATCCATTCAGTCCCATTCCCCCGCTCTATCCCCATCGCCCTGTAAGTTATCTAAACCTGTCATGTTTATTATAATCTTTTACATGTCGATCAAATCTCCGCTCAATCTCCTTTGCTGCAAGGAGAACAGCCCCAGCTTCTCCAACCTAACCTTACAGCTAAAATCCCTCATGCCTGGAACCATTCTGTTAAATCTCCTCCACCCTCTCAAGGACACTCACATCCCTCCAAAAGTGTGTTGACTAGAACTGGATGCAATTCTCTGGTTGTGGCCCAACTAGAAATTTATACAGGTTCAGCATAACTTCCCTACTTTTGGACTCAGTACCTCTATTTATGAAGCCCAAGATCCCATATGCTTTGCAAACTACTTTCTCAATGTGTCCTGCCACCTTCAAAGAACTATGCATATGAATCCCCAGGTTTTTATTCCTAAAAATATGCTTTCTTCATATAAATCTGTAAAAAATGCATTATACAACAGTTCAAAACAGCACCAAGTTGACATTCCAAAAAGTGCAAAGGAAATCAGTTTTCTTCAATACAGGAGTGAGTTGCCTCACAACCCTTCCATTCCATTTTACCTGACATGGACATTTTACAGCAAACCCATACCTGGTGTATACAGCACAAGGGTTTCCAATGGGTCCAGCTGCCCAGTTCACTATGGCGGGGGGACCTTACACAGTGGTCTTTCCCCATTGAGCCTTTGCAGTGGCTATCCCAAGCTTTAGTGCGTCCCTCAGCACGTAGTCCTGGACCTTGGAATGTGCCAGTCTGCAAAACTCGGTCGTGGACAACTCTTTGCGCTGCAAGACCAGCAGGTTTCGGGCAGACCAAAGAGCGTCTATCACCAAATTGATGGTCCTCCAGCAGCAGTTAATGTTTATCTCGATGTGCATCCCTGGGAACAGCCCGTAGAGCACAGACTCCTGTGTTACAGAGCTGATTGGGATGGACCTCAACAAAAACCACTGCATCTCTTTCCACACCTGCTTTGCAAAGACACATTCCAGAAGGAGGTGGGCAACTGCCTCTTCCCCACCGCAGCCACCTCGAGGGCCGCGTGTGGAGGGGGTGAGACTTCGGGCATGCAGGAAGGATCTGACAGGAAGGGCTCTTCTTAGCACCAACCAAGCTACATCTTGGTGCTTGTTTGAAAGTTCTGGTGATGAGGCATTCTGCCAAATGACTTTTTCAGTCTGCTCGGGGAACCATCCGACCGGAATCACCATCTCCTTTTCCCGTAGGGCCTTGAGGACATTCCGTGCAGACCACTGCCTGATGGATTGGTGGTCAAAGCTGTTTTCCCGCAGAAACATTCCGACGAAGGATAGCTGGTACGGCACAGTCCAACTGGATGAAGCGATCCGCGGCAATGTGACCAGACCCATCCTTCGCAACACCGGGGACAGATAAAACCTCAGCACATAGTGACACTTGGTGTTTGTGTACTGGGGCTCTACACACAGCTTGGTGCAGCTGCACACGAAGGTGGTCATCAGGATGAGGGCGACGTTGGGTACATTTTTCCCGCCCTTGTCCAGAGGTTTGAACATCGTGTCCCTCCCGCCCTGGTCCATTTTAGATTTCCAGATAAAGCGGAAAATGGCTCGGGTGACTGCCACAGTGTAGGAGTGGGGTATGGGCCAGACCTGCGCCACGTACAGCAACAACGAGAGTGCCTCGCACCTGATGACCATTTTCTTACCCACAATGGAGAGAGATCGCTGCTCGCACACACTCAGTTTATTGTGCACCCTGGGCACTCGCTCCTTCCAGGTTTTGGAGCAGGCCCCGGCCCTTCCGAACCATATCCCCAGCACCTTCAGGTAGTCTGACCTGATGGTGAAGGGGACAAAGGATCGGTCGGCCCGGTTCCCAAAGAGCATGGCCTCACTCTTGCCATAGTTGGCTTTGGTTCGAACTGGTCGCAGATGCTCATCTGTCTGCGAGGGGATGGTGGATCCGAGCAGAAGACAGCAACATTGTCCATGTGCAGGGAGGCTTTTACCTGAGTGCGTCCACTGACTGGGATTGTCACCCCTCTTATGCCTGCATCCTTCCTAATGGACTCTGCAAAAGGTTCGATACAGCAATCAGACAAGACAGGGGAGAGAGGACAGCCCTGTCTGACTCTAGATTGGATCAGGAAACTTTATGATTCCCACCCATTGATTGAGACTGCACTACTGATGTTTGTGTAAAGCAGTTTGAACCAATTGCAGATTCCCTCCCCAAACCCCATTTTGGAGAGCAGGTCCATCATGAATGTGTGCAATATCCCGTCAAAAATCTTCTCCTGGTCCAAGCTGATGAGGCAGATGTCCATATCCCTGAGTAGTGTGAGACTATCAGAGAGCTTCCTGCTGAGTACAGTGCAGGCCTGGTCAGGGTGAATCACCAACTCCAGAGCAGACTTGACTCGACTGGCGAAGACTTTGGACAGAATCTTGTAATCTGCATTAAGCAGTGAGATGGGCCGCCAATTTCTGATTTCCGCCCTCACCCCCCTTCCGCTTGTAGATGAGGGTGATGATGCCTTTCCTCATGGATTCTGACATGCTGCTGGCCAGGAGCATACTGTCGTATACTTCCAGCAGGTCTGGGCCGACCCAGTCCCACAGGGCCGAATACAACTCAACCGGTAAGCCGTCGCTTCCGGGAGATGTACTCGTCTCGATGGACCTGATGGCCTTTGTCAGCTCATCCAGAGTTAGCGGCTTGTCCAGTCTCTCCCTCATGCTGTCTTCCAAGACCTCTGTGATAGATGACAGGAAGAACTGGGAAGCCGTGCTGTCTGTGGGCTTCGCGTCTTGCAGCCCAGCATTAAAGGATTTGCTGATCCTTAATATTTTTTTAGAGATACAGCACTGAAACAGGCCCTTCGGTCCACCGAGTCTGTGCCGACCATCAACCACCCATTTATACTAATCCCATATTCCTACCTGTTCCTATATTTCCCTACCACGGACCTATACTAGTGGCAATTTATAATGGCCAATTTATCTACCAACCTGCAAGTCTTTTGGCAGGAAACCGGAGCACCCGGAGAAAACCCACGCAGACACAGGGAGAACTTGCAAACGCCACACAGGCAGTCTCCAGAATTGAACCCGGGTCACTGGAGCTGTGAGGCTGAGGTGCTAACCACTGCGCCACTGTGCCGCTGTGTTGGATTGCAAAGACGTTACTGAGCCATCCTGTTCCTTCAAGCTGCTGATAACAGAGCTCTCTCTGTGTACATTTTGGAAGAAGAAACGTGAGCACGTCTCATCCTGCTCAATGGAGAGGACTCTGGACCGGAAGATGATCTTGGAGGCCTCCGTGGCAAACAGCGAGGCCTGCTGGTTCTTCACCTCTTGGAAGTCCTCCTTGACCTCAACTCCCATCCACTGCAGCCAGAGCAGATTTTGCATTCTTTTCTGGAGTCGGGACATTTCCCTCTGTCTCTCTCTCGCCCTCTGATCACCTTTGAAGAGAAAGAATCTTTATCTTAACAACCTTAATAAAAGTGCGTCCCTCAGCATGTAGTCCCGGACCTTGGAATGTGCCAGTCTGCAAAACTCGGTCGTGGACAACCTTTTGCGCTGCAAGACCAGCAGATTTCGTGCAGACCAAAGAGTGTCTATCACCAAATTGATGGTCCTCCAGCAGCAGGGAAATGGACCGGGTCCGGAGGGGCACGATGTTCAAATCTCTGGACAAGGGCGGGAAAAATGTACCCAACGTGGCCCTCATCCTGATGACCGCCTTCGTGTGCGGCTGCATCAAGCTGTGTGTAGATCCCCAGTACGCAAACTCCAAGTGTCACTACGTGCTGAGGTTCTATCTGTCCCCAGTGTTGCGAAGGATGGGCCTGGTCACATTGCCGCGGAACGCTCCATGCAGTTGGGCGGTGCCGTACCACCTATCCTTCGTGGAGCAGTTTCTGCGGGAAAGCACTTTTGACCACCGATCCATCAGGCAGTGGTCTGCACGGAATGTCCTCAAGGCCCTACGGGAAAAGGAAACGGTGGATCATGTCGGATGGTTCCCCGAGCAGACCGTCAAAGTCATTTGGCGGAATGCCTCATCACCAGAACTTTCAAACAAGCACCAAGACGTAGCTTGGCTGGTGGTGAGAAGGGCCCTCCCCGTCAGATCCTTCATGCACACCCGAAGTCTCGCCCCTCCGCACAATGCCCCCGCGTTGGCTGTGGTGGGGAAGAGACGGTCGCACACCTCCTCCTGGAATGTGCCTTTGCAAAGCAGGTGTGGAAAGAGATGCAGTGGTTTTTGTCAAGGTTCATCCCAAGCAGCTCTGTAACACAGGAGTCTGTGCTCTGCGGGCTGTTCCCAGGGACGCACACCGAGACAAACATCAACTGCTGCTGGAGGACTATCAATTCGGTAAAAGACGCCCTTTGGTCTGCCCGAAACTTGCTGGTCTTCCAGTGCAAAGAGTTGTCCACCACCGAATGTTGCAGACTGGCACATTCCAAGGTCCAGGACTACGTGCTGAGGGACGCACTAATGCTTGGGGCAGCCGCAGCAAAGGCTCAATGGGGAAAGACCACAGTGTAAGGTTCCCCCACCAAGCTGGACTGAGGGGCTGGATCCATGGGAAACCCCTCGAACTGTATCGTTAATATTCTGAATTGCTGTAAATGTAAAACTGTAATTGACATGACAATTGTGAAACAGAAGGGTTGGGAAGAAACTCATGACAGTATTGAAGGAAACTGATCTCCCTTGCAGTGTTTGTATTTTTGGTGCTGTTTGGAAACTGTTTGGCAATGTAATTTTTACAGATTTTTATGAATAAAGTATATTTTGGAAAAAAAAAAAGTAAGGTTCCTCCCACCAAGCTGAACTGAAGGGCTGGATCCATGGGAAACTCCTCGAACTGTTTTGTTGATATTTTCTTTTGCTGTAAATGTGAAACTGTAATTGGCATAACAATAGTGAAATGGAAGGTTTGTGAAGGCACTCATGATAGTATAGAAGGAAACTGATCTCCCTTGCAATGTTTGTATTTTTTGGTGCTGTTTGAAACTGTTTGGCAATGTAATTGTTGCAGATTTTTATGAATAAAGTATATTTTGGAAATAAAAAAAAAGTTCAAAGCAATACAGTGGTTTTTGTCATGGTTTATTCCAAGCAGCTTGATAACACAGGAGTCTGTGCTCTATAGACTGTTCCCAGGGACGCACACTGATACAAACATCAACTGCTTGGAGGACTATCAATTCAGTGGGAGATGCCTTTTGGTTTGCCAGAAACTTGCTGCTCTTCCAGTGCAAAGAGTTGTCTGTGACGGAATGTTGCAGACTGGCACGTTTCAAGGTCCAGGACTACGTGCTGAGGGGTGCACTTAAGCTTGGGGCAGCCGCAGCAAAGGCTCAATGGGGAAAGGCCACAGTGTAAGGTCCCCCCACCAAGCTGAACTGAGGGGCTGGATCCATGGGAAACCCCTCGAACTGTATCGGGAAAATTCTGTGTGCTGTAAATGTAAAATGACAATGAAATGGAAGAGTTGTGAGGCAACTCATGATTGTATAGAAGGAAACTGATCACCTTTGCACTGTTTGTATTTTTTGACTTGATGCTGTTTTAAACTGTTTGGGAATGTAATTTTTACAGATTTTTATGAATAAAGTATATTTTGGAAATAAAGAAAAAAGTTCTCCCAGGATGAGGCTAACCTATTGTACTGTGGGTTTGCTGATGCCTGTGATGTCTTCAAATGTGGGATACTCAACTGCAGAATTTGTGATAGTTGGGGGTCTGCTTTTGCACTCACCCCTGATTATATGAATCAAAAATAGAATTTACTAGCTGTTGCTGGACAGTGTTTCAGCTCCCAATTATTTTTTGCTATAAACACTCGTGCTCGTTTCTTCGCAGCTCCAAGTACGCACTTCTCCACCTAAATGCGTGGACTTCGCTGGCAGGGGAGAGACCGTGATCAGTGGCGTTTGATAATACAGGTGCTGTTTTTGTGTTTTTTGGGGGCTGGGAGGTGGTTTCAGCACCGTATTTAGGGCATTTCGCCCTTTGGGATTGGAGATCTACCGTGGTGGTGGTTTCCCTGTCAGTTGAGGATTTAGTACTTGTCCCAGGAAAACGTCAAGTAAAAATGGCTGCAACCAACACCAGAGCTCTAGGCCAGGGGGTGTGTAACATCGTTAGGGTGGCGGTGAAAGATAGTGAAGGAGGTGCACCCATCGACTGCGCCTACTTCATTAAGAATTTTGTTTTTCCAAAATATACTTTATTCATAAAAATCTGGAAAAAAAACACTGCAGCCTCACAGCTCCAGCGACCCGGGTTCAGTTCTGGGTACTGCCTGTGTGGAGTTTGCAAGTTCTCCCTGTGACCGCGTGGGTTTCCGCCGGGTGCTCTGGTTTCCTCCCACAGCCAAAGACTTGCAGGTTGATAGGTAAATTGGCCATTGTACATTGCCCCGAGTGTAGGTAGGTGGTAGGAGAATTGAGGGAAGGTGGGGATGTGGTAGGGAATATGGGATTAATGTAGGATTAGTGTAAATGGGTGGTTGGTGGTCAGCACAGACTCGGTGGGCCAAAGGGCCTGTTTTAGTGCTGTATCTCTCCATGACTCGATGACATTCCAAAAAGTGTGAAAGAAATCAGTTTTCTTTAATAGAGGAGTGAGTTGCCTCACAACCCTTCCATTCCATTTTACCTGCCATGTACATTTTACAGCAAAACCATATTTGGTGTATACAGCCCGAGGGGTTTCCCATGGGTCCAGTTCCTTAGTTCACTATAGCGGGAGGACCTTACACAGTGGTCTTTCCCTATTGAGCCTTTGCAGCGGCTACCCCAAGCTTTAGTGCGTCCCTCAGCACATAGTCCTGGACCTTGGAATGTGCCAGTCTGCAACACTCGGTCGTGGACAACTTTTTGCGCTGGAAGACCAGCAAGTTTCGGGCAGACCAAAGAGTGTCTATCACCGAATTGATGGTCCTCCAGCAGCAGTTGATGTTTATCTCGGTGTGCATCCCTGGGAACAGCCCGCAGAGCACAGACTCCTGTGTTACAGAGCTGCTTGGGATGAACCTCGACAAAAACCACTGCATCTCTTTCCACACCTGCTTTGCAAAGACACATTCCAGAAGGAGGTGGGCAACTGTCTCTTCCCCACCTACTCAGCAGAGATGACATCTGTGATTGAAGCAAAAAGCAGAACCGACCTGATGTACAACATGAAACCAGCAACCAGAACATTATATGACTTGAAATTAGCCAAGGCAGTTGTGCAAAAGACAGTGAGACACTGCGCAAATAAACACTGGACAAAATCACAAATGCAACAAGGGTTGGGAAGAAACTCATGACAGTATTGAAGGAAACTGATCCCCCTTGCAATGTTTGTATTTTTTGGTGCTGTTTGGAAACTGTTTGGCAATGTAATTTTTACAGATTTTTATGAATAAAGTATATTTTGGAAATTAAAAAAAAATGTGGGAGCAGCGTTCTCTATCTATTACGGGTAAGAACCTGGTCATCAGGTGCAAGGTGCTCACGTTGTTGCTGTAAGTGGCACAGGTCTGGCCCATACCCCACTCCTGCGCTGTGGCAGTCACCCGAGCCATTTCCCGCTTTATCTGAAGATGCAAAATGGACAGGGTCCAGAGGGACACGATGTTCAAACCTCTGGATAAAGGCGAAAAAATGCACTCAACGTCGCCCTCAACCTGATGGCCGCCTTAGTATGTGGCTGCATCAAGCTGTGCGTAGAGCCCCAGTATGCAAACACCAAGTGTCACTACGTGATGTGGTTCAATCTGACCCCGGTGTTGCGAAGGATGGATTTGGTCACAGTGTCACGGAACGCTCCATCCAGTTGGACTGTGCGTTCGTGGAAATGTTTGTGTGGAAAAACACCTTTGACCACTAATCCATCAGGCAGTGGTCTGCACGGAATGTCCTCAAGTATATTTTTGGAAAAGAAAAGTCTGGAAGAGGAAAGACCGGCGGGAAAGCTCGGTCCAAGGCCAAGTCTCCCTCCTCCCGGGCTGGACTGCAGTTCCCGGTGGGCAGTGTACACAGGCTCCTGAGAAAGGGCAACTATGCTGAGCATGTGGGTGCCGGAGCCCCGGTCTATCTGGCTGCTGTGCTCGAGTACCTGACCGCTGAAATCCTCGAGTTGGCCAGTAACGCAGCCCAGGACAACAAGAAGACCCGCAACATCCTCAGACACCTACAGCTGGCTGTCCAGAATGACAAGGAGCTCACCAAGCTGCTGGGAGGGGTGACCATCACTCATGGCTGGGTGCTGCCTAATATCTAGGCCATGGTGCTGCCCAAGAAAACCAGCGCTCCGGGCACCAAAACCAAGTCAATCTGCCAGGATTTTATCAAATACCCAAAGGTTCTTTTCAGAGCCACCCACAGTATCATTCTTGAAAATCTCCTCTGTACTCTCTACACAGCAATTCTGTCCTTTCTGTGATGTGATGACCAGAACTGTACGCAATACTCCAGCTGTGACCAAACCACCATTTTAAACAGTTCTCGCATTACATCCCTGCTTTTGTCGACCAAGAAAGGAAAGCATTCCATATGCCTTCTTCACCACTCTATCTACCTATCCTGTCACTTTCAGGGACCTGTGGACATGCACTCCAAAGTCTCTCACTTCGTCTACCCCTCTCAATATCTTCCCGTTTATTGTGTATTCCCTTACATTGTTTGCCCTCCCAAAATGCATTACCTCACACTTCTCCAGATTGAATTCCATTTGCCACTTTTCCGCCCACTCAACTAATCCATTCATATCATTCTTAAGTCGACAGCTATCCTCCTCACCATCAATTACACGGCCAATTTTTGTGTCATCAGCAAATTTCCCAATCATACCTCCCACATTTAATTCCAAATAATTAAAATATACCACAAACAGCAGGGGACCCAACACTGAGCCCTGTGGAACGCCACTAAAAACTGCTTTCCATTCGCAAAAACATCGTTGACTACTATCCTTTGTTTCCTGCCACTGAGTCAATTTTGGATCCAACCTGCCACATTCGCCTGTATCCCATGGGCTTTCATTTTACTGACCAGTCTGCCATGTGGGACCTTATCAAATGCCTTACTAAAATCCATGTAAACTACATCCACCGCACGATCCTCATCAATGCTCCTTGTTACTTCCTCAATAAACTCAATCAAGTTAGTCAGACATGACCTTCCCTTAACAAATCCATGCTGACTATCCCTGATTAATCCATGTCTTTCTAAGTGGTAGTTTATCCTGTCCCTCAGAATTGATTCTAATAATTTACCCACCACCGAGGTCAGACTGACCGGTCTATAACTATTTGGCCTATCCCTCACATCCTTTTAAAATAATAGTACAACGTTCGCAGACCTCCAATCCTCCGGCACCTCCCCCATATCCAGTGAGGATTTGAAGATGATCCTCAGCGCATCCACTATTTCCTCCCTGGCTTCCATTAACAACCTCAGATGCAAACCATCTGGCCCTGGTGATTTATTCATTTTCAAGGATGTCAGACTCTCTAGTACTTCCACTCTCATTATGCTTATCGTATCTAATATTTCACACTCCTCTTCTTTTCCTAAAATGTCTGCATCATCCCTCTCCTTTGTCAAGGCAGAGACAAAAAACTCATTCAGAACCCAGCCCACATCTTCTGGATCCACTCAGAAGTTCCCTTGTACATCTCTGATAGGTCATACCCTTTCCTTAGTTATCCTCTTGCTCTTAATGGACTGAGAAAACATCCTTGGGGTTTCCTTCAAGTAGTTGTATCCAGTCCACATCCACCAAATCACCTCTCAGTTTTGTAAAATTTGCCTTCCCCTAATGTCGAACTTTTACTTTTCGAGCTGCCCTGCCATTACTTAGATTTACAAACTCATTATTGCTCGTGTAATAAGTGTAATAAGTAGAATAATTTACCTGTTACTCACCGATCAGCTTCTTCCCCTGTACCATGGAGGCTGAAAAGGCAGAAAAGAAAAGAGAGACCAAAGAGCACCTCTTTCCCCTAGTCAGTGAAGTCCCTCACACATCAATTCACAGCTTTACACTCTGTCCAAACAGCACTTTCTAATTAGTAATTATTAATAAATTACACTAACTAAAACATTAGTAACCTGACCAATTACAAGGTCGCTATTTGAGGGTTTTTAAACAAAGAGCTTTTTTCCCTATCCCAAAGGCTCTTTTCAGATCCACCCACAGTATCTAAAAGGGCTGATTACTGTCTGAAGTCTGCTGTACCCACACCTCTGTCTCTCCCTCTTCATCTGGAACAACCAGCGTCATCTTCCATTCCTTTCACCATCATGTGTTTAACTCGCTTCTCCTTATGGACAGTCAGATATCAATGTAATAATGAAATGATCTGTGTCAGTGCTGGCCATTTCCCTGTCCTGATTTCAGACCCCACTCTGGACACTTGTTTCTCATTCCAGGACCTTCTTGTATTAATATTCAGCACCACCTGCCAGTCAGAAACTTGTCTCAATGAACCGATCCTTTTACTGAACTTCCAACTGCTGCTGTCTATTTAGATTTTAGAGATACAGCACTGAAACAGGCCCTTCAGCCCACCGAGTCTGTGCCGACCATCAACCACCCATTTATACTAATCCTACACTAATCCCATATTCCTACCACATCCCCACCTGTCCTTATATTTTCCTACCACCTACCTATACTCGGGGCAATTTATAATGGCCAATTAACCTGCAAGTCTTTGGCATGTGGGAAGAAACCAACGCAGACACAGGGAGAACTTGCAAACTCCACACAGGTAATACCCAGAATTGAACCCGGGTCGCTGGAGCTGTGAGGCTGCGGTGCAAACCACTGCGCCACTGTGCTGCCCTCGAGGGAAATGAGCAGCTCACTGTGTAAGGATGTGAGGGGAATGTAACCCGGCTGCTGGTGAGAAGGTCCCATCTTCTCAATCAAAAGCCTTTTATTTTACTACAGTGATTCCTAGATTCCCAGCTGGTCTGTTGAGGATTTTGTTTTCACAGAAATAACTTGTTAAATACAAATCTGATTCCAACACATCAGTAACAGGACAGAATGGGAACCTTTTAAAAGGATGAAGCAACTATTTCAGTGTCTTCTCACTGTCCCCCTGAAGCCTGTGTGAAGGGGAATTACCAATCGTCTGTAATTTATTACTTCCACACCGAGTTTGAGTTATTTGTCGTGTGAAAGATTGCTGAACGGAGTCTTTCACTGTCAGTTACGGATGAGAAGTTGACAAAAATTGGCAAAATAAAGCTGTTCAGAAAATAGCACCAGCAATTTGAGTCGGTAAAAGTTTATTTAAACCGCTACGGGAAAATAGATTTTTATGTACTTTTCCAGTCGATCACTTCTTTTCCACAGTGAAATTGGCGGCTTTCACAAATTCAAATATTCTGCCAGGTTGACATTTTCAACCAATGATTTTTTGTATTTTGTGCTTCGAGGTTCTCTGATTGAATCATTCATGTAAGCTAATGGCTGTGTGGCCCAATGGATAAAGTGTCTGACTTCGGTATATTCTATGATGTTATTAGAAGATTGCAAGTTCGAGTCCTGCCATGCTCATTTTGACCCGCAGGGATTTGGGGATTGAGTCGGGGACTGAACAGATTGGAAACCCGCCATGGATTTAATGGGGCGAATGGCCTCCTCATGTGCTGTCACTGACTTTATGAGAAGAGGGTGACCAATCAGAAGTGGGCTGGGGTGACAGCGGGCTCAAACTGCAGGAATTCCAGGTCCCTGAATGACTGAGCTGAAACTGATCAGTTTCACTGCAGGAAACACCGTCTCGGGGGAAATAACATCACAAATAATTCCATTTGACTAATTATTCAATTATAAAACAATGGGCAGATGTGAAGGTGTGATGTTACTTTTCACTGTGAGGGGAGAATCCGCCATCTGGATAAATCAGTAACTTTATGACATCGTCTGTACGTTTGGAAAAGAAACGATGAAAACTCTCCCCATAACCCTGGTGTGGTGGAAAGGCTCAATTCAGAGATTGGACTATAACGAGAGCACAACATAAATCATTACCTGATATTTCCGGCATAAAACACACCCCAGCTCCCGTTCCCATGTCACTGCTGTCCCTATGAGGCGGTGGGTGACTCTGAAAAGAGACTTTGTTTTGTGTTTCTGCAGGAAAACCACAAAGATCCTCCCAGGCAGTGAAACTCATCTTCCCAGAATCTCCATACCAGATTGAAACAGAAAACACAAAGACCGTGAGAAAGTTCCAGAGAGTTACTGAGCATTAAAACCAATGAAATAAACCAATTCTAGAGAGATGTTGGTGCAGTTTTTTCAGAGAGATTGTGGGTGGCTCTTAAAAGAGCCGTTGTGTTTCGAGTGTTTTCACTACATGGTGGAGTTTTCCTTGGAGTTGATGTACTTGGTCACTCACTTTGTCCTTTCTCATATTCCGAGCGCTTTGTTGGGTGGAAATATTTATTCAGACAGTTTCAACAGCTCAGAGCCGACATTGAGTCAGAAACCAGAAATGGGAGTACGGGACACAGATAAAGAATTTACGCTGGACCTTTATAAATCTCACTGGTTATAGGCCTCAGTTAGAGCGTTGTGTCTAATTCCATGCTCCACACTTTAGCAGGAATGTCAAGGCCTTAGAGAGGGTGCAGAGGAGATTTACTAGAATGTATCAGAGATGCAGGAATTCAGCTAATGTGGAAAGAATAGGGGTCTGGGGTGTGTGAAGCTGGGGTCCTTCTTCTTAGAGCAGAATGGCAGTTAATAGTTGTGTTCAACATTGTGAAGAGTTTTTAGAAGAATAAAGAAGTTTGACTGCAATTAGACAGAGCCTTGGTGAGATCACACATTATGGGCGGCACAGTGGCGCAGTGGTTAGCACCGCAGCCTCACAACTCCAGCAACCCGGGTTCAATTCTGGGTATTGCCTCGGTGGAGTTTGCAAGTTCTCCCTGTGTCTGTGTGGGTTTTCTCCAGGTGCTCCGGTTTCTTCCCACAAGCCAAAAGACTTGTTGGTAGGTAAATTGGCCATGATAAATTGTCCCTGGTTTAGGTAGGTGGGAGGGAAATATAGGGTCGGTGGGGATGTGTTAGGAATATGGGATTAGTGTAGGATTAGTATAAATGGGTGGTTGTTGGTCGGCACAGACTCAGTGGGCCGAAGGGCCTTTTTCAGTGCTGTATCTCTCTGTGACTCTAGAGATGTGGATGCTCAATCATTGGGTATATCCAAGAGAGAGATCGATAGGTTTTTGGATACTAAGGGAATCAAGGTGCTGGTGTGGTAAGATGGAGTTGATGTCGGAAATCAGCTGTGATCTTATTGAATGGCAGAGCTATTTCGATGGGCCGCATGGCCCACTCCTATTTTTTATGTAAAGTTCCATTCCTCTCAGGGAATATTTTATTTTCAAAAAGAGAAATACTGCACACACTGGAAATCTGAATAATAACAGAAGAGTCTGGAAACACTCAGCAGTTCCAGCAGTTTCTGTGGAGAGAGGAAGGTAGGAGCAATGTTTCAGGTATATAGAAGGGTCACAGAACTGGACCATTAACCCGAGCTTCTCTTCTCCACAGTTGTTTCCGGACTGGCTGAGTGTTTTCAGTATTTTAGGCTTTTTCTTTCTGTATTTCATCCATTTCCCATTTGTCTATTTGCTGTGAAACTTTCAGCGTTGTTCTCAATTCTTTGTGTCGTTGTGTTTCCTTTATTTGAAGTAATGTAAATAGTATCCTGAAATGAATTTGCCAAATGGTTGGGCAAATTGTTACAACCAGTTTTTGAGCAAGTTCTCCACATGCACAGTGAAGGATTCCTTCACATTTGCGAAGACCATACAGGACTTGCCTATCGATAGCAATGCCGTGTCCATGTGTCATTTGACATTGCTAGCCTATTCACCAATGTACCACTTCAGGAAGCCATAGATATTTGCACTGCAGTGCTATATCATGGCGATCTAGACCCGTCACCATTGTGTGAATCAGTATTCATTGAACTTATGAACTCGGCAACTTGCACAGTTGGGTTCAGTTTTATTGACACCATGTATCGCTGGTGTTGCCATGGGATCCCCTCTAGGCCCAGCTCTCACAAACATCTTTGTTGGATTCCATGACAAACCTGTTTTTAAGGGAATGACACCTAACCTCCTCCCTCTTGCATATTTCCAATATGTGGATGATACGTTTGCTATATTTGAATCCGCAGCTGCATGAGATAATTTCCTTGCACGTCTTCATGGGCTCCATCCTACACTCAAATTCACCTTTGGAATGGAGCTGTCAAATGAGCTCCCTTTCCTTGATGTACTAGTTGAGAAATCTGCTAAGGGGTTTTCTACCACGGTCTACCGCAAACATACCTTCACTGGTCAATACACGCGTTGGGATTATTACAGTTCCACGCGCTATAAGATTGGTCTTATCGACAACCTCATAAATAGGGCTGAGCCATTTGCTCACCATGCAAGCTTGATGCTGAAATAGGGCGAATCAAAGACATCCTGCATTACAATGGCGACACTGATCAGATCATTTCTCACTGTATATCACACAAACTTATAAATGGGCTGAAGGACGTCATTTTGAGCCCTGAAAAGTGCCCAGTCTCCCTCAAATTACCCTGGAAGGGTAATATATCACCAGTATTTGAGTAACAGGTGAAGCGAGCTGTTTCCTACTGTTCCTATGCAGGAGCAACAAGTGTGGTGTTCGCCACTAACAGGATGCTGCTGTCAAGCAAAAGAGACGTCCTGCCGATCACACAAATAAGTAACGTGATATATGAATTTCAATACCAGTGTGATGCTAGGTTTCTAGACCGTGCATCCCAAAACTGGTGGATTGTATCAAATAACATGTCCCTTCCGCTGTTCGCAATGGGCCCTACCCAACCAACCCATGCTTGCAAAACTCAAAACACAGTATCCAACATGAGATGTGATTCCACAAGAGGACGACATTTGCTAAATAATTCTCAGTGTGCTAAGAATTACACAGACAACCGATTTAAGACTGTCAGTGGGGCTCGCAGTGTGGTGCACTGGTGTGTACTGTAAGCTACATATATTAATACACAGGGCCCTGTTCTTTGCAGACAGAAAGAACATGCACACACATTGTGCCAGTTTCAGCTAAACAAAATAAGTGACAGCCATTCACTGGCTCATTCCAAAGGGCAATGCCTTGACCAATCAGAGTCAAGCTGCCTGGTTTAAATTTCAAACAAAGCTGGGCAGTTATCTGTCAGTTACCATAAACTGATGCATTCTGAATGGCAATGCCTCGACCAATCAGAGCTCACTTGCCAACCAATCAGCACTCTCTTCTCATACAGAAGAAAGTTGTTGTTTTCCTTTAAATTGGTATTCTTGTGGATTGCCCTGCTGAGTGCAAGACGAAAACAACTGGCTACCAAAGTCTGGACAACATGTCACTATTTTCTCGAAATAATTACTTTTATTTTCAATATAAAAATATAAAGCAATATGAGTGTTACATTTACAGACAAATTCTATTACCTCAAATTGCCTGATTCTTTCACTCTGACAGACTATGTGAACTACTGTCCCGATTTTGCAGTTCTCACTTCCAGTTAGCAAATGTCAGCAATCTGTGATACAGTGCAGTTTACAGACCAGACCGTCAATCACAACATGCAATAATTGTTCAGCTTCTGTTGGACTGGTGGGATTTAGAAATACTAGGAATTGAGATGAGCTGTTATTGTATTTAATTATTTCTTTCATGGGATGTGGACGTCGCCAGCCAGGCCAGCATTTATTGTCCATCCCTAATTGCCCATGAGAAGGTGGTGGTGAGCTTCCTTCTTGAACCACTGCAGTCCATGTGGGGTAGGTACACCCACAGTGCTATTAGGAAGGGAGTTCCAGGATTTTGACCCAGCGACAGTGAAGGAATGGCGATCTAGTTCCAAGTCAGGATGATGTGTAGCTTGGAGGAGAACTTTCAGGTGGCTGTATTCCCATGCATCTGCTGCCCTTGTCCTTCTAGGCAATAGAGGATGCAGGTTTGGAAGGTGCTGCCTGAGTAGCCTTGGTGCATTGTTGCAGTGCATCTTGTCGATGGTACACACTGCTGCCACTGTACGTCAGTGGTGAAGGGAGTGAATGTTGTGGACGGGGTGCCAATCAAGCGTGTTGTTTTGTCCTGGATGGTGTCGAGCTTCTTGAATGTTGTTGGAGCTGCACCCATCCGGGCAAGTGGATAGTATTCCATCACACTCCAGACTTGTGCCTTGTAAATGGTGGACAGGCTTGGGGAGTCAGGAGGTGAGTTACTCACCGCATGATTCCTACCCTCTGACCAGCTCATGTAGTCACACTATTTATAAGGCTACTCCAGTTCAGTTTCTGGTCAATGGGAAACCCCAGGAAGTTGATAGTGGGGGATTCAGTGATCGTAATGCCGTTGAATGTCAATGGGAGATCGTTAGATTCTCTCTTGTTCGAGATGGTCATTGCCTGGCACTTGTGTGGCGCGAATGTTACTTGCCACTTATCAGCCCAAGCCTGGATATTGTCCAGGTCTTGCTGCATTTCTACATGGACTGCTTCAGTATCTGAGGAGTCGCGAATGGTGCTAAATTTTGCAATCATCAGTGAACATCCCCATTTCTGACCTTATGATTGAAGGAAGGTCACTGATGAAGTAGTGAAGAAGGTTGGGCCGAGGATACTACCCTGAGGAACTCCAGCAGTAATGTCCTGGAGCTGAGATGATTGACCTCCAACAATCACAACCATTTTCCTTTGTGCTAGGTGCAATTCCAACAAGTGGAGAGTTTTCCTCTTGATTCCCATTGACTCCAGTTTTACTCTGGCTCCTTGATGCCATGCTCAGTCAAATGCTACGTTGATGTCAAGGGCAGACACTCTCACCTCACCTCTTGAGTTCAGCTCTTTTGTCCTTGTTTGAACCAAGGCTGTAATGAGGTCAGGAGCTGAATGGCCCTGGCGGAACCCAACTGAGCATCACTGAACAGGTTATTGTGAAGCAAGTGCCCCGTCGATGACATCTTCCATCACTATACTGATGATTGAGAGTAGACTGATGAGGCAGCAATTGGCTGGGTTGGATTTGTCCCGCTATTTGTGTTCAGGACATACCTGGGCAATTTTCCACATTGCCGGGTAGATGCCAGTGTTGTAGCTGTACTGGAACAGCTTGGCTAGGGGCGCGGCAAGTTCTGGAGCACAGGTCTTCAGTACTATTGCCGGAATATTGTCAGGGCCCGTAGCCTTTGCTGTATCCAGTGCCTTCAGTCGTTTCTTGATATCACGTGGAGTGAATCGAATTGGCTGAAGACTGGCATCTGTGATGCTGGGAACTTCAGAAGGAGGCCGAGATGGATCATCAACCCGGCACTTCTGGCTGCAGATTGTTTCAAATTCTTCATCCTTGTCTTTTGCACTGATGTGCTGGGCTCCCCCATCATTGAGGTTGGGGATATTTGTGGAGCCACCTCCTCCTGTTGGTTGTTTAATTGTCCACCACCATTCATCATTGGATGTGGCAGGGTGTAGATCTGATCCGTTGGTTGTGGGATCACTTAGCCCTGTCTATTACATGCTGCTTCTGCTGTTTGGCATGAAAGTAGTCCTGGGCTGTAGCTTCATCAGGCTGATGCCTCATTTCAAGGTATGCCTGGTGCTGCTCCTGGCATGCCCTCCTGCACTCTTCATTGAATAAGGGTTGGTTCCCAGCTTGTTAGTAATGTTAGAGTGGGGGAATATGCCGGGCCATGAGGTTATAGAATGTGGTTGACTACAATTCTGCTGCTGCTAATGGTCCACAGCACCTCATGGATGCCCAGTTATACATTGCTAGATCTGTTCAAAATCGATCCCATTTAGCACAGTGGTAGTGGCACACAACACGATAGAGGGTATTCTCAATGTGAAGACGGGACATCATCTCCACAAGGACTGTGCAGTGGTCACTCCTACCAATACTGTCATGGACTGATGCATCTGCGGCAGGCAGATTGGTGAGGATGAGGTCAAGTATGTTTTTCCCTCTTGTTAGTTCCCTCACCACCTACTGCAGACCCAATCGAGCAGCTATGTCCGTTAGGACTCGGCCAGCATGGTCAGTAGTGGTGCTACCGAGCCTTTCATGGTGATGGACATTGAAACCCCCCAGCCAGACTACATTATGGACCCTTGCCACCCTCAGTTCTCCCTCCAAGTGGTGTTCATCAGTCTCTCGCTGTCTCTTGCTGGTAAAAACAAGAAATGCTGGAACCACTCAGCAGATCTGGCAGCATCTGTGGAAAGAGAAACAGAGTTAACGTTTCGGGTCAGTGACCCTTCATCGTTCCGATGAAGGGTCACTGACCCGAAACGTTAACTCTGCTTCTCTTTCCACAGATGCTGCCAGACCTGCTGAGTGGTTCCAGCATTTATTGTTTTTCTTTCAGATTTCCAGCATCCGCAGTATTTTGCTTTTACCTCGCTGTCTCTTGCTGGTTTGCTCAGTACCTTTCTCTGTCTGTTCCTTTCTGGGTCCTGATAATCTCTTCCTGGTTTTCTGTGTGTCTCTCTCTGCCTGCCTCATTGTCGGTGCTGTTACTCAGTGTCCTTGTGTCATTGTGCAGTGAGGGTGAGTCCGTCAGCACGTGTGTTGCTGAGTCTGGGATTCTTGAGAAATCCGACTCCAATGCTATTTTGATAAAAACATTGGGGAAATGAACATATTTCACTAACGGGCAGCTGAAATTGAAAACAGCAGTTAGCAGATTGGCGCAGCGGAAGCGTGCTGGGCCCAAAACACAGAGGTCGATGGATCGAAACCATTCTCTGCTGTTTATGTTTGGTAACAATGCAAACCGTTCACTTTCAAAACATCAAGTATTTCCCCATAATAACAAGATGCTTCCAAAGGCACTTTATTGCAATCAGCTTTTTCCTTCCAGTGAACACATCAATCAGCAACACATCACTTTTGCTCACACGAACACAAGCTGCAAACACGGACCAGCCGAGTCTCTCCCACTTTGTCAACCCCTTCCTGCAGAGCCACCTCTCCACCACCAGATGGTGATGTTGGCCACAATAAAACCAGGACAAATGGTCACAGTGAGGAGACGGTCAGTAACAGAAAATAAAACAATAACAGGGAAAACCTTTACACAACATCAGGGTACATCTTTACACAACATAAAACATATTTACACAACAGTAAATACCTTTAGATAACAGGGAGAACACAATCATACAAATGCCTTGTTTCTCCATCTCAGTCTCATTGTCTCTCTCTCTGTCCCTCACTTTTGCTTCCTCACAGTCTATTGGTTTTCTGTGTGTTTTTCTCTCTGTCCCGTTGTCAATGGTGTTACTCAGCATCCTTGTAACATTGTGTAGCCAGGCTGAGCCTCCCAACACCTGTGTTGCTGTAATAAAAACAGAAAATGCTGGAAATGCTCAGTTGGTCTGGCAGCATCTGTGCAGAGAGAAACAGTTAACAGTTCAGGTCTGTTTCCTTAGCTCACATTAACTTTGTTCTCTCTCCACAGATGCTGCCAGACCTGCTGAGTATTTCCAGCATTTCTTGTTTTCATTATGGCACAGAGTTCCCTTTTCAAACTGACAGAATTAACCACAATGATGTACTCTGAGATTCAAGTTAAATATCAGCCCAATATTTACACACATTATGAGTTTATAAGTTTCAGTATTAATTCCCATAGTGCATCCTGACATATACATTAGATATAACATAACATAAGAACAGAAGAAATAGGAGCAGGAGTAGGCCATTCGGCCCCTCAAGCCTGCCCTGCCATTCAGTAAGATCATGGCTGATCTGCCCCAGACCTCAACTCCTCTTTCATGCCAGTTCTTCATAGCCCTCAACTCTCCAATATTTCAAAAATCTATTTACATCCTCTTTAAATACTTTCAGTGATTTAGCCTCCAATACTGTCTGGGGTAGAGAATTCCAGACATTCACTCCCCTCTGAGAGAAGAAATTCCTTTGCATCTCAGTTTAAATGAGTGTCCCCTTATTCTGTAACTATGTCGCCTAGTTTGAGATTCCCCACTAGTGGAAACATTTTCTCAACATCTACCCTGTTAATAAAAACAAGAAATGCTGGAAATACTCAGCAGGTCTGGCAGCATCTGTAAAGAGAGAAGCAGAGTTAATGTTTCAGGTCAGAGACCCTTCTTCACCCTGTTAAGCCCCCTCAGAATCTTGTACGTTTCAAAAAGATCACCCCTCATTCTTCTAAACACGAATGAATAACCTGTTTAGCCGTTCTTGATAAGTCAACCCCTTCATCTCAGGAATCAGCTGATTGAATCTCTTTTGAACTCCTCCAATGCCAGTACATCCTTTCTTAAGTCTAAATCTCAAGTGTGATATCAGATTGAGAGAATCTGAAAGATAGTATAACCTGAGATACAAACTGAGAATTCAGTTTAAAACTCCCCCGGATTGTGAAACTAAAAGATACAATAGCAATTTAATTTGTATAGACTGTGCTTTGGATCATATTCCAGCCCTCATGCAGTATCAGACTGGAAGAGACTGTAGCAATTCCATTAGTGCAGACTCAGCTCTACATTACAGAGCAGGGAACATATTTAAACAACCGGGAACACTTTTACACAAGACGGATCATATTTACACAACTGAGAAGACCTTTACCCAACAGGGAACCATTTTGCACAATAACAGAGAACATCTTTACACAACAGCGAATACAGTAACACAACAGAGAACATATTACACAGCAGGAAATATCTTTAAAAGAACACAGGGAACATCTTTACACAACAGAGAACACAATTACATAAATCATGAGTCTTTCGCTGTCTCTTGCTGGTTTGCTCAGTTCCTTTCTCTGTCTGTTCCCTTCTGGGTCCTGATAATCTCTTCCTGGTTTTCTGTGTGTCTTTCTCTGTCTGTTCCCTTCTGGGTCCTGATAATCTCTTCCTGTTTTTCTGTGTGTCTTTCTCTGTCTGTTCCTTTCTGGGTCCTGATAATCTCTTCCTGGTTTTCTGTGTGTCTTTCTCTGCCTGCCTCATTTTCGGTGCTGTTACTCAGTGTCCTTGTGTCATTGTGCAGTGAGGGTGAGTCTGTCAGCACGTGTGTTGCTGAGTCCGGGATTCTTGAAAAATCCGACCACAATCCTATTTTGATAAAAACATTGGGGAAATGAACATATTTCACTAACAGGCAGCTAAAATTAAAGACAGCAGTTAGCAGAGCGGCGCAGCGCAAGCGTGCTGGGCCCATAACCCAGAGGTCGATGGATCGAAACCATTCTCTGCTATTTATGTTTGGTAGGAAGACAAACAGTTCACTTTCAAAACATCAAGTGTTTCCCGAAAAAAGCACGACGCGCTCGATTGCAATCAGCTTTTTTCTTCTCGTGAACACATCAATCAGTAACAAATCACTTTTGCTCACACGAACACAAACTGCAAACACGGACCAGCCGAGTCTCTCCCACTTTGTCAACCCCTTCCTGCAGAGCCTCCTCTCCACCACCAGATGGTGATGTTGGCCACAATAAAACCAGGGCAAATGGTCACAGTGAGGAGACGGTCAGCAACAGAAAATAAAACAATAACAGGGAAAACCTTTACACAACAACAGGGTACATCTTTACACAACAGAAAACATATTTACACAACAGGAAATACCTTTAGACAACAGGGAGAGCACAATCATACAAATGCCTTGTTTCTCCATCTCAGTTTCGTTGTCTGTCTCTCTCTCTCCGTTCCACACTTTTGCTTCCTCACAGTCTATTAGTTTTCTGTGTGTTTTTCTTTCTGTCCCGTTGTCGATGGTGTCACTCAGCGTCCTTGTAACATTGCGTAGCCAGGCTGAGCCTCCCAACACCTGTGTTACAGAACATAGAACATAGAACAGTACAGCACAGTACAGGCCCTTCGGCCCACGATGATGTGCCGAACCTTTAACCTACTCTAAGATCAAAACTACCTACATACCCTTCATTCTACTATCATCCATGTACCTATCCAAGAGACGCTTAAATGTCCCTAATGTATCTGCTTCTACTACCACCGCTGGCAGTGCATTCCATGCACCCACCACTCTCTTGTGTGAAGAACCTACCTCTGACATCTCCCCGAAACCTTCCTCCATCACCTTAAAATTATGCCCCCTGGTGATAGCCCTTTCCACCCTGGGAAAAAGTCTCTGGCTATCCACTCTATCTATGCCTCTCATCATCTTGTACCCCTCTATCAAGTCACCTCTCATCCTTCTTCGTTCCAATGAGAAAAGTCCCAGCTCCCTCAATCTTTCTTTGTAAGACATGCCCTCCAGTCCAGGCAGCATCCTGATAAATCTCCTCTGCACCCTCTCTAAAGCTTCCACATCCTTCCTATAATGAGACGACCAGAACTGAACACAATATTCCAAGTGTGGTCTAACCAGGGCTTTATAGAGCTGCAGCATAACCTCGCGGCTCTTAAACTCAATCCCCCTGTTAATGAAAGCCAACACACCATACGCCTTCTTAACAACCCTATCAACTTGGGTGGCAACTTTGAGCGATCTATGGACATGGGCCCCAAGATCCCTCTGTTCCTCCACACTACCAAGAATCCTGTCTTTTCGCCTGTATTCTGCATTCAAATTCAACCCTCCAAAATGAATCACTTCACAATTTTCCAGGTTGAACTCCATCTGCCACTTCTCAGCCCAGCTCTGCATCCTGTCAATGTCCTGTTGCAACCTACAACAGCCTTCCACACTATCCACAACTCCAGCAACCTTCGTGTCACCGGCAAACTTGCTAACCCAGACTTCCACTTCCTCATCCAAGTCATTTATAAAAATCACAAAGAGCAGAGGTCCCAGAACAGATCCCTGCCGAACACCACTGGTCACCGAGCTCCAGGCTGTATACTTTCCATCTACTACCACCCTCTGTCTTCTGTGGGCCAGCCAATTCTGTATCCAGACAGCCAACTTTCCCTGTTTCCCATGCCTCCTTACTTTCTGAATGAGCCTACCATGGGGAACCTTATCAAACTCCTTGCTGAAATCCATATACACCACATCCACTGCTCTTCCTTCATCAATGTGTTTTGTCACATCTTCAAAGAATGTAATAAGGCTTGTGAGGCATGACCTGCCCCTCACAAAGCCATGCTTACTGTCTCTAATCAAACTATGCTTTTCCAACTAATCATAAATCCTGTCTCTCAGAATCCTCTCCAATAATTTGCCCTCTACCTACGTAAGACTGACTGGTCTATAATTCCCAGGGTTATCCCTATTCCCTTTCTTGAACAAGGGAATAACATTTGCCACCCTCCAATCATCTGGTACTACTCCAGTGGACAGTGAGGACGCAAAGACCATCGCCAAAGGCGCGGCAATCTCTTCCCTCGCTTCCCTTAATATCCTTGGGTATATCCCGTCTGGTCCCAGGGACCTATCTGTCCTCATGTCTTTCAAAATTTCCAGCACATCCTCCCTCTTAACATCAACCTGTTCGAGCATATCAGCCTGTTTCACGCTGTCCTCACAAACGACCAGGTCCCTCTCACTAGTGAATACTGAAGCAAAGTATTCATTTAGGACCTCCCCTACCTCCTCCGACTCCAGGCACAAGTTCCCTCCACTATCCTTGATCGGCCCTACCCTCACTCTGGCCATCCTCTTGTTCCTCACATAAGTGTAGAACGCATAGGGATTTTCCTTAATCCTACCCGCCAAGACTTTTTCATGTCCCCTTCTAGCTCTCCTAAGTCCATTCTTCAGTTCCTTCCTGGCTACCTTGTAACCCTCTAGAGCCCTGTCTGATCCTTGCTTCCTCAACCTTAAGTAAGCTTCCTTCTTCCTCTTGACTAGCTGTTCCACATTTCTTGTCATCCAAGGTTCCTTCACTCTGCCATCCCTTCCTTGCCTCATCGGGACAAACCTATCCAGCAGTCGCAGCAAGTGCTCCCTAAACAACCTCCACATTTCTGTCGTGCATTTCCCTGAGAACATCTGTTCCCAATTTATGCACCCCAGTTCCTGCCTAATAGCATTGTAATTCCCCCTCCCCCAATTAAATATTTTCCCATCCCGTCTGCTCCTGTCCCTCTCCATGACGATAGTAAAGGTCAGGGAGTTGTGATCACTATCACCGAAATGCTCTCCCACCGAGAGATCTGCCACCTGGCCTTGTTCGTTGTCAATCACCAAATCCAACATAGCTTCCCCTCTAGTCAGCCTATCTACATATTGAGTCAGGAAACCTTCCTGGACACACCTGACAAAAACTGCTCCATCCAAACTATTTGCACTAAGGAGGTTCCAATCAATATTAGGGAAGTTGAAGTCACCCATGACAGCAACCCTGTTACTTCTGCACCTTTCCAAAATCTGCCTCCCAATCTGTTCCTCCGTGTCTCTGTTGCTATTGAGGGGTCTATAGAAAACTCCCAATAAAGTGACTGCTCCTTTCCTGTTTCTGACTTCCACCCATAATGACTCAGTAGACAAACCCTCCTCGATGACCTCCCTTTCTGCAGCTGTGATACTATCCCTGATTAACAATGCCACACTCCCACTTCTTTTACCTCCCTCCCTATTCCTTTTGAAACATCTAAACCCCGGAACATCCAACATCCATTCCTGCCCCTGTGATCTCCAAGTGTCCGTAATGGCCACAACATCGTAGCTCGAAGTACTGATCCATGCTCTAAGTTCATCACCCTTATTCCTGACACTTCTTGCATTAAAATAGACACACTTCAACCCATCATACTGGCTGAAACTTTGCCCTGTCAACTGTCTAACCTTCCTCACAGACTCTCTGCACTCGGTATCTGCCTGTTCAACAGCTACCCCATCCACTGATCCATAGCTCCGGTTCCCATCCCCCTGCCAAACTAGTTTAAACCCTCCCGAAGAGCTCTAGCAAACCTCCCGCCCAGGATATTGGTGCCCCTCCAGTTCAGATGCAACCCGTCCTTCTTGTACAGGTCCCACCTTCCCCAGAAGGTATCCCAATGATCCAAATAACTGAAGCCCTCCCTGCTACACCAGCTCTGTCGCCACGTGTTCAGCTGCACTCGCTCTCTGTTTCTAGCCTCATGAGCACGTGGCACCGGTATCAATCCTGAGATTACTACTCTGCTCCTCCTGCCTTTTAGCTTTCAACCTAACTCCGATATTCGCTTTTCAGGTCCTCATCCCATTTCCTAGCTATGTCATTGGTACCGATATGGACCACGACTTCTGGCTGCTCCCCCTCCCCCTTAAGAATCCTGTAGACTCGATCTGAGACATCCCTGACCCTGGCACCCAGGAGGCAACATGCCATCCGGGAGTCTCGTTCGCGACCACAGTATCTCCTGTCTGTTCCTCTAACCATTGAATCTCCTATTACTATCGCTCTCCTATTCTCCACCCTTCCCTTCTGAGCCGCAGAGCCAGGCTCAGTGGGAGAGACCTGGCCGCTGTGGCTTTCCCCGGTAGGTCCCCCCCCCCGACCGTATCCAAAACGGTATATTATTATTGAGGGGAACGGCCACAGGGGATCCCTGCACTGTGCGCCTATTCCCTTTCCCTCCCCTGATGGTCACCCAGCTACCTTTATCCTGTGACTTAGGTGTCAGTACTTCCCTATAACTGCTCTCTATCATCCCCTCTGCCTCCCGCATGATCCGAAGTTCATCCAGCTCCAGCTCCAGTTCCCTAACGCGCTCTGTGAAGAGCTGGAGTTGGGTGCACTTCTCACAGGTGAAGTCAGCAGGGACACAAGTGGTGACCCTTACCTCCCACATCCTGCAAGAGGAGCATGCAACTGCCCTAGCTTCCATCCCCTCTGCTCTAAATTGACAACAGAGAATAAAAAAATATAAAGGAAAACCTTACCTTACCAAACCCTCCACACAAGAGTCCTTTTTTTTGGTTGGAGGAGGAGGATGGGTGGGAGACACTACACGTGTAGTGTTTCGGGTTTAGCCACTGCCCGAATATATAAGTTCACTTACCCAGCAGTCCCCGTGTCCGCGTCCGCCGAATCGCCAGGTAAGTACTTTATAGTGAAACTTACCTTCCCAGCTGCCCCCTGGCTCGCACTATCACCGCTACTGCTGATCAAAGGTGTTGCTGTAATAAAAACAGAAAATGCTGGAAATCCTCAGTAGGTCTGGCAGCATCTGTGCAGAGAGAAACAGTTAACAGTTCAGGTCTGTTTCCTCAGCTCACATTAACTTTGTTTCTCTCTCCACAGATGCTGCCAGACCTGCCGACTATTTCAAGCATTTTCTGTTTATGTTTCAGATTTCCAGCATCCGCAGTATTTTGCTTTTGTACGTGTGTTGCTATGTCTGGGACTGTTTGAGTGCAATGCTATTGCTTTATAAACAGCGTTGAAACAAACATTTATCTAGTTAACACACAGCACTAACACACAGCTGGATATAAACAGCAGCCTGCAGCAGAGGGTGCAGTGGATGTTTATTAACACAAATAATTCACCAGCACAATATTTACTGCTATCCACAATCACACCACGCTTCATCTTAACACGTTTTACTCTTTATTTACATCAACTTCTTGCTTCCAATAAACACTTCAATTTGGAACACAGCTTCCAAATCACCTTCATTCACAAACCCGAACACAAGCTGCAAATGCTGCAAACACACACCAGCCCAGACTTTCCCCTTTCTGTCAACCCATTCCTGCATCATTGCCTCTCCACCAACAGTTGTCGCTAGAATCATACAATCATCGAATGGCTAAAGCACAGTTGGAGGTCATTCGGCCTGTCGAACCCGTGCTGGCTCTCTGCTAAAGCAACTCACCTCATCTCACTCCCCAGTCATTTCAATTTCGGTGGTGGGAAAACTTCTCGAAAGAATAATTCGGGACAAAATTAATAGTCCCATGGACAAATGTGGGTTAATTCAGGAAAGACAGCATGGATTTCTTAAGGGAAAGTCATGTTTAACTGTCCTGCTGGAGTTTTTTGATGAGGTAACAGAGAGGGATGATGAGGGCAATGCTGTTGATGTGGTGTACATGGACTTTCAAAAGGTCTGACAGCATCTGAAAGGTCACTGACCTGAAACGTTAACTCTGCTTCTCTCTCCACAGATGCTGCCAGACCTGCTGAGTATTTCCAGCACTTTTTGTTTACATTTCAGATTTCTAGCATCTGCAGTATTTTGCTTTTATTGACTTTCAAAAGGAGTTTGATACAGTGCAACACAACAGACTTGTGAACAAAGTTATAACTCATGGAATAAAAGGGACAGTAGTAACATGGATATGGAATTGGCTGAGTGACAGGAAACAAAGAGTAGTGATCAATGGATGTTCTTCGGGCTAGAGGAAGGTTTGTAGTAGAGTTCCCCAGGAGTCAGTGTTGGGACCCTTGCCTTTCCTGATATATATTAATGACCTAGACCTTGGTGTACAGGGCAGAATTTCAAAGTTTATGGATGATACGAAAATTGGAAGCATTGTGAACTGTAAGGATGATAGTGTAGAACTTCAAAAGGACATAGACAAGTTGGTGGAATGGGAGGACAGATGACAGGTGAAGTTCAATGCTGAGAAATGTGAATTGATTCATTTTGGTAGGAAGAACATGGAGTGACAATGTAGAATAAAGGGTACAATTCTAAAGGGGGTGCAGGAGCAGTGGGACCTGGGGTTATATGTCATTGGTTGAGAGAGTGGTTAATAAAGCATACAGTATCCTCGGCTTTAGTAATAGAGGCATAGAGTACAAGAACAAGGAGGTCATGTTGAACTTGTATAAGACACTAGCCTCAGCTGAAGTACTGCATCCAGTTCTGGGTGCCACACTTTAGGAAAGATGTGAAGGCATTGGAGAGATTATGGAAGAGGTTCATGAGAATGGTTCCAGGGATGAGGAACTTCAGTTATGAAGATAGATTGGAGAAGTTAGGACTGTTTTCCTTGGAAAAAAGAAGGCTAAGAGGAGATTTCATAGTGGTATTCAAAATGATGAGGGGTGTGGACAGAGTGGATAGGGAGAAACTGTTCCCACTTCTGAAAGGATCGAGAACGAGAGGGCACAGATTTAAAGTCATTGGTAAAAGAAGCAAAAGCGACATGAGGAAACACTTTTTCACACAGCGAGTGGTTAAAGTATGAACTGCCTGAGAATGTGATGGAGGCAGGTTCAATTGAAGCATTCAAAGGGGAATTAGACTGTTATCTGAAAAGGAAAATGTGCAGGATTATGGGGAGAAGACGGGGAAGTGACATCAGGTGAATTGCTCATTTGGAGAGTCAGTGCAGACACGATGGGCCAAATGGCCTCCTTCTGGGCAGTAACAATTCTGTGATTCTGTGATTCCAATATTCAAGTCATTTCTATATATGGTGGTCCTGACACTGACCCTTATGGACATCACTGTTCACCATCTTCCATTCTGAAAAACATCCAAATACCACAACTCGCTTTTCTTGATATTTCATCCATTTTTTAATCCAAGCAGATACTGACCCTCCTATTCCAGGAGCCTCAGTTTTGTTACCCAGCCTTTTATGTGGTAGTCTGTCAAACGCTTTCTTAAAATCCATATAGACAACATCCATTGCTTTCCCTTCATCAACCTTTTCTGTTACTTCATCAAAAAAATCAGTTATATTAGTGAAGAAGTGGAAAGGTGCTGAAGCTTTCAGTTTTCGGTCTACCCAAAACAAGTTCAAGGCCTGAATAATGAACCGATTGCCTCATTAGTTCTGTGAATAATACAATGATTTAATAGACAAAGTTTTGAAACATTCCTACCCATAAATCTTGGTAACAGAGTGTGTGGATCTCCTGACTCAGAATGTTTAATGGATACAGTCCTCAGATCCGACAAGGAACCCTTGAACATCCACAGTAAAGACAGTGTAGATGAGGAAATGTAAGAGCTGGGAGCTGAAACTCAGGGACGGCCGAGCTCTCCTGTCATTGAGCTTGTGTGTCTGCTCTGCTCGCCGCACTTCCGGCTCTACTTTGTTTCCAATGAAAAGATGAAAAGGGCCGTTCGGTTTTCCTCTCACTGATAGCGTGTTTCACTCGGGTTAATATAACCCGGGACTTTTGCTGCTGAAATGAATTCTGCAAGGTCCCAGCAAACACACCGGCTCCCTCCTTTCTCCCCTCTTTCTATCGGATTGTTTTACCAGGAGGGGCTCAATAATAACAAACCCCCTGCAGGGAATGACCGCAAATTGAGCATCTAAATGGGGCAAGTGGGCAGCTTTCTGGGTTCTAGGTTCCCCCTACCCCGTCCCTCCCTCCAGTCCAAGCCCCTCTTCACTTTCTTTGGGACTTTGATGAGGGTGAAATGGGGAAAGTTCCCATTGATGTTTGAATGCTGAATTGCTGCAGAGATCTGCGCACGCGCGATGCAGCCCCGCCCCAGTGGGACGTCACAATAAGGAGTGGAGCGCATCCGCAGCCTTTCCCCAACCCAGTCTTTGAGGCCATTCACTCAATCAGGGGAAGATGCTTTAAATCAGCTGCTAATGGAGACTTCCCGGGCCCGGGGGAAGGGAACAAACAGCATCTGCTTCCAGCAGCCACTGCTTTGGGAGCGTGTCCGCAGATGTGCTCAGAGATTAGCATTGAGTGGTGGGAAGTTGAGGGGGAGTCGGGGACTGTTTGTAACAGACACTGTGGAGCAGAAGCTGCTCCCGGAACATGGAGTGAGCCGGGGACACGGGGAAGGGAGAGTTCATTCTCGGACAGTGTCTGTACAGGCTCAGGGAGACACAATGGGAAGAAATAACTATTGAAAATCACTGACAATTTCACCACCCAAAGGAGAGGGAATTTTCCTGCTTTAGTTCCAGTCTCTCACTGTTTGTTGGATTGTGAACAGTGGGGGAAAAATAGCCGCAAAATAACGATGTGGACAGTTAGACAAAGAGCATTTATTGCAGACACCAGGTGAGAAGTGTGAAAGGCACATTTTAAATAGTGGCTGCTTGTTTTCCGTTGAAATAGAAATGTGACTGTGTAAAGGTCACTGCTCTATCGGACAGTCCCAGTCATTGAGCAGTGCAGGGCTTGTGTTGTTTCTGAATATCACAAACTTGTTGTAAAACCACTGCAAACACCTGGTAAACAGAAGCTGAATACTGCAGTACTGCAGTGGAGGCAGACACTGACACCGTTTGTGTTCTTGGTTTTCATTTTATGATTGTTCATAATGATTATTATTGGGACGATTACATTGATCGCTTTTGTATCTTCTATCTCACCAGTTCTTTCATTCCTGCAGGAAAATACATGACGGAACCTGAATAGATGTGGTGATTCTTGGACACAAGGAAAAGTGCAGTGATCTCGTTCCAACACACAGTCGGTACAGGATCACTCCCAAAGCACAGAGATACTGCCAGCTCATCAGTTCCACTGGAGCAAACAAAATAAGTAGTCAGACAGACACTGATCCCAAAGTCAAGAGAGACACATTTTCAATCCAACAGTCAAACAACAGCAGGAGAGACAGAAGTTGTTTCTATTTCACTCCAATTCAGTACAGCTGACAGGTTGATACATCAATCACAGTCCAAAAACAAACTCACTATCAGATCTAAATAAACTCTGTCACCATGGTCACATTTTAAATATAAAATCTGAAATAGAACAGACAAAATTTACAGAATTGAAAGGTACAGAATGAATGCAAGGAGGCTTCAAGGGGATTTGGACAGGTTAAATGAATGGGCAAGAACATGGCAGATGGAATATAATGTGAATAAGTGTGAAGTTCTCCACTTTGGTCAAATAAACAGAAAGACAGAGTATTTCTTAAATGGTGAGAGGTTGAGAAGTGTCGATGTCCAAAGGCACCTGGGTGTCCTTGTTCATGAGACACGAAAAGCTAGTATGCAGGTGCAGCAAGCAATTCGGAAGGCAAATGGTATGTTGGCTTCATTGAAAGCGTATTTGAGTACATGAGTAAAGATGTATGAAGTCTAGATGAGACCGCACCTGGAGTATTCTGTACAATTTTGGTTTCCTTATCGAAGGAAGGATAGACTTGTCACAGAGGGAGTGCAACAGAGATTCACCGGTCTCATCCCCTCGGATGGTGGGATTGTTTTATGATGAGAGACTGCAGAAACTGGGCCTAAATTCTCTAGAGTTTTGAAGAATGAGAGGTGATCTCATTGAAACAGACAAAGTTCTTCCAGGGTGTCACAGGGTAGATATGGATAGGATGTTTCCTCTGTCTAGTGAGTCTCGAACAAGGAGACACAGTCTCAGAATAAGGGCAGACTGAGATGAGCAGGAATTTCTTTACTCAGAGGGTGAAAAATCTGTGGAATTCTTTATCCCAGTGGGCTGTGGAAGATCAATCATTGAACATATTCAAGACAGAAATCGATAGATTTCTAAATACTAACAGGATCAAGGGATATGGAGATGGCAGGGAAAAATGGCGGAGAGGTAGATGATCAGTCACGATCTGTTTGAATGTTGGAGCAGGCTCGATGGGCTGAATGGCCTAATGCCCCTATTTCCTATGATCCTATGAATCCCAATAATGTACATCAGAACGTTAGACCAAGTTATGCATTACATACCAGTTCAAAAATCCCACAGAGATTAAGACTGAAAGACACAGTATCAAGCCATTACGACAAAATGAAGGACTTGGAGCTTGCAGACCAGCCCATGTATAAGATTGAAAGTTATATTTTCATTCACAATCGTTTTCACAGAGCTTAATATTGAATACCAATCCACAACTTGTACAGGACTACCAAATAAAACCTACAACTGTAAAATACAGTTGATCCATATTTTAAATTAAACACAAGGCAAATAAATATTGATACATTAAGAGAGCGGGAAACAGTGAAAGCAGAGTGGAGCATAAAGAGCCCAGGAGAGAGAGGGAGCAAGAGTTCACTCGGAGAGCAGGGAACAGCGAGAGCAGGCGTCAAAAAAGGCAAAGGAATACACAATTAATGGGAGAACACTGAACGGTGTAGAGGAAGTGAGGGACGTTGGAGTGAATGTCCACAGATCCCTGAAGTAGCAGTGCAGGTCAATAAGCTGGTTCAGCAGGTAAATGGAATCCTTTCCTTTATTAACTGAGGTATAGAGTATTAGGGTGACCTGGTATCCATGGCAATAAGTCACTGACAGCTAACATTCAGGTGCAGCAAGCAATTAGGAAGGCTAATAGTATGTTAGCCTTTATCACAAGAGGATTTGAGTACAGGAGTAGTGAATTCTTGCTTCAATTGTATAGAACCTTGGTTAGACTGCACTTGGAGTACTGTGTGCAGTTTTGGTCCCCTTGCCTTAGGAAGGATATTATTGCCATAGATAGAGTGCAAAGAAGGTTCATCAGACTTGTTCCTGGGATGGTGGGACTGTCCTATGAAGAGAGATTGGGGAAACTGGGGCTGTATTCTCTGGAGTTTTGAAGAATGAGAGGTGATCTCATTGAAACCTACAAAATATTTAAAGGACAGTCAGGGTAGATGCAGCTAAGATGTTTCCCCTGGTTGGGGAGTCGAGAACCAGGGGACGCAATTTCAAAATAAGGGGCTTGCCACTTCGGACAGTTTTGAGGAGAAATGTTGTTACTCAGAGGGCTGTGAATCTTTGGAATTCTGTACCCCAGAGGGCTGTGGAAGCTCAGTCATTGAGTATGTTTAAAGCAGAGATTGACAGATTTCTAAATACAAATGACATAAGGGAATATGAGGAAAGTGTGGGGAAAAGGGCATTGAAGTGGATGATCAGCCATGATCATATTGAATGGTGGGGCAGGCTCGATGTGCTGAATGGCCGACTCCTGCTCCTATGTTCCTATGTTCCTAACTCCACATTATCGATGAGACACAGCCTCAGGCCGACTTGTCGGGTGTTGCAAACAGATAACACTGCTTCTGATCTTCACCAGAACAGAGAGAGAGATGTAAAATTGATCATCAAACAGACTGTGAGAGAATACAACAGAATAAAACACATGGAGAGACACTGTGGAATAACAAATAGATTAGATTGGAATGTTGAATTATGATTGGAATGGATAAAACAGCAGATTAAATTGGGACCGAAAAGAGAAACTGATGGGAAGAAGGAAGAAAAGAAAGGATGGATCTGTTCACTTTTTTCAGTTTTTTCACTGGTCCATAAAAGCTGGATTAAAAAAAGATGCAAAAAACAGAGAATTTCACCAAAAAGGGAGATTAAATGCTGCCGAAACCTTGGATCGAAGGATGCCCCAACATATCACCTGTTTAACTGTCTCCTCACTGGGGGATTTCAATCAATGAGCAATATTATTCTCTCCTTTTCTTTTGTTAAATGAAACCACTACTGTCACTTGGAGTTAATATCCCTGTGTTCCAACTCCTGAATAATGAAATTGTGAGTTTCGTGATATTTTCTGGACACATTTCCTGCTGAAAGAACTAAGAGCTCTTTTCTAATTTACACAATACTATATACACACTCATCAGGCCTCCGAAACTAGCATCCTTGGTGCTGCTCTCTCCTCCCAAACCTCATCTCATGTGACTGTTACATCATCACTCTGATTGTGGGAGGGGTTAATCCCACTGTCTTCAGCATTAACCCTTTACATCCTCATACTGCACTGTCTGTCCACAAAATCGGTGGAGGGAACTTGAATTATCAAAACAGCAACAGCTGCCAGTTGAAAATCAACTCAACCCATCAGAGAGAGACTGTCAGAGAACTTCCTGCATCCAGTCCTGACCCTGTCACATGAAGCAGCTGCTCACCCAGACCCCACTCTCATCAACACTGAACATTTTTACTGAGACCCTTCAAATACTGTTTATAAAAGGCCGCAAAGATCAAAGTTCACACAGTTGTATTAAATACAACAAAGTTTAATATCTTCTCACCGTTTCTCGGGAACCACATGAGACTTAGGTTTTTTATTTGGTTCCTTTGATTTTTCTTGTTCCTGACTGACAAATATTCCAAACCTCAGATAAACCCTCCCACTTGCGTCATGTCCCAGTCTCGGTTAAAAGCAACACATAATGACACAAACACTCTCCTTCAGTGAGATTAATATCAAGCTGTTTTCCAGGTTGAATGGAACTGTGAACAAATTTATGTCAAAGAAGTTAACTTTGATGTATTAGCACTGAAATTCTGTCCAAGGAGAAACAGCCATTCTAAACTCATATCCTTCACAAAGGCTGTTTTTCTATGTGATTGAAATTCATCAAGTATTTTGAATTAAAGTTCACAAGACACAGATGTCAGTGTTGATAATGAAACTTTTCAAGCATGTTGCAACTGGGAAATAAGGCTCGGTTGGGAGTTGAACCCAGGATCTCCTGTTTTCTAGACAGGTGCTTTAACCAACTAAGCTACAGAGCCAGATCGCAAATGTGCGTGCAATTGAAATCAGAGGAAGCCCTTGTAGATAGTGGGCAGGCTTTGGCGAGTCAAGAGCTGAGTTCGTCACGGCAGTGTTCCCAGCCTCTGACTCGCTCTTGTCGTTGTTGCTGTAGTTGTAATTGTAATAGGCAACCTTCTGTCTCGGAAGACGATGGGCTACACCCGGGGTGTACGTCACTTCTGTGTGAAACATGGTTTGTTGTGGCTGGAGAGGACGACTCGTGAGTGACAATCCCTTCCGCAGCTCGTCCAGATGAATATCATTGGCCCGAGGTCGACTGATAATTTTTCCTTCCTCTGAGCTCTCTTTCCCACCATCTGGTCATTTCTTTTGGCCTCTGCTTTTCCCATGGTCTTCCTGAATGCCTTTCTCCAGGAATTCCAGTCAGCAGGAAGGACTTCCCATGCATTGACTCCAATCCCAGTCAGCTTGAGATCTCGCTTTGCAGATGTCCTTGTATCACAGATGTGGGTGACCTGTTGGTCTCGTGCTGATAGCAAGCTCACCATAGAGCGTGTCTTTGGAAAAGCGACCGTCATCCATTCAGCACACATGACTCAGTCAACAGAGTCACCGCTGACTCAAGAGGGCAAACATGCTGCGGATCCCTGCACGCTGGTGTACTTCTGCATTCGTCACTCTGTCCTGCCAGGAGATGCCCAATGTCCATCTGAGACAGTGGAGGTGGAAGCTGTTCAGCTGCTTTTCTTGGCTTGTATAAGTTGTTGATGCTTCTCTACTCTAAAGGAGGGTGCTGAGAACACAAGCCTGTTACACACGGTGTTTTGTATTTTCGATCAGTTTGCTGTCGGTTCACACTCGTCTTCTCAACTTTGACATGACAGCAGCAGCATTGACAATCCTGGTGCTGATTTCAGTATCAAGGGACAGATTGCTGGTGATTGTTGATCCAAGGTATGTGAAGCTGTTGACAACCTCCAAAGTGAGCCTGTCGATGTTGATGGAAGGTGGAGTCTCTCGTCCTGGCCCATAACTTTGATCTTCCTGATGCTGATCGTCAGTCCAAACACCTTGCAGGCCAGGGAGAACCGATATACAAGCTGCTGTTAATGAACTTCATTATGGGATGTCAGCACAGCGTCATCAGCAAAGAGCACCTCACAGACCAAGAACTGACTCATTTTGGTCTTGGTGCGCAGTCTTGCCAAGATGAACAGCTTGTCATCAGCTCTGGTATGCAGGTGGACACCCCCATCTGAGTCACTGAAAGTTTAAAATCGCAGCATGGAGAAGAATATGCCAATTGTAAAGGATGTGAGCTGTGAGGAGGTTACAAGGAGGCTTCCAGGGGACTTGGACAGGATAAGTGAATGAAATGACAGATGGAATATAATGTCAATAAGTGTGAAGTTATCCACTTTGGTAGAATAAACAGAAAGACAGAATATTTCTTAAATGGTGAGAGTTTGGGAAGTGTTGATATCCAAAGGGACCTGGGTGTCCTTGTTCATGAGACACTAAAAGCTCGCATGCAGGTGCAGCAATCAATTAGGAAGGCAAATGGTATGTTGGCCTTAACACGAGGGGTCATGAGTACAGGAATAAAGATGTCTTGCTGCAATTGTATAGAGACTTGGTGAGATTGTGCTGGAGTATTGTGTACAGTTTTGGTTTCCTTATCTAAGGAAGGATATACTTGCCACAGAGGGAGTGCAACGGAGGGTCACCAGACTAATCCCTGGGATGGTGGGATTGTCTTATGAGGAAACTGGGCTTGTATTCCTTAAAGTTTCATTTAAAAGGCCATTTAAAACTGAGATAGGGTGGAATTTCTTCACTCAGAGGGTGGTGAATCTTTGGAATTCTCTACCTCAGGGGTTTGTGAAAGTTCAATCATTGAGCATGTTCAGGACAGAAATTGATAGAAATCTTGATACTCATGACATCAAGGGATATGGGGAGAGCGCGGAAAAGTGGTGTTGAGGTAGATGATCAGCAAGGATGTAATTGAATGACAGATCAGGCTCGACAGGTGAAACTGCCTCCTCCTACGTTCTGAAGAGAGTTTGCACCAGGACACAGCCCTGTTTTACCCCACTGCTGATCGTGAAAGTGTCGGATGTTGCTCCATTGTAACTGACGGAACTGTGCATGTTCTCGTGGAAAGAAGAGATGACGCCCAAGAGTTCAGGAGGGCAGCCTAGTTTCCACAGCAGTTTGAAGAGTCTGTCTCTGCTAACAAGATCGAAGGCCTTGGTGATGTCTATAAAGACAATGTAGAGTGGTCTGTACTGTTCACAGTACTTCTCCTGTAACTGCCGAAGTGAGAAAATCATGTCGACTGTCGATCTACCAGCTCTGAAGCTGCACTGAGACTCAGGATAGATGTGTGATGTCAGGGTCTGCAATCTGGTCAGAGCAATGTGAGCAAAGACCTTCCCCACAATACTTAGCAAGCAGATGCCTCGGTAATTGCTGCCGTCACTGCGATTCCCCCTTATTGTTGTACAAGGTGACAATGTTTGCATCACGCATGTTTAGAGGCGCAGATCTCCCCTTCCAACAGAGACACAGAAGTTCATGGAGATGCTGCAGCAGAGCTGCTTTTCCACTTTTGATGATTCCAGGTGGAGTACCATCATTTCCCAGGGCCTTACCACTGGCAAGACGGTCAATGGCCTTGTTGAGCTCTACTATGGTGGGGTCACTGTCCAACTCCTCCACGACAGGGAAGTCTGGAATGGTGCTGAGAGCTACTTCAATGACAATGTTCTCCGTTATGTAGAGTTCAAGGTAATGCTCCACTCACCTTTCCATCTGCTTGTTCGGTTCAGTGATGATCGTCCCTGTCTTTGTCTTCAAAGGTGCTGATTTAGTTACTGCTGGGCACGTTGCTTTCATAATTATTTTTTTATTCATTCATGTGATGTGGTCATCACTGGCTAAGCCAGCATTTATTGCCCATCCCTCATTTCCCTTGAGAATGTGATGGTGAGCTGCCTTCTTGAACCGCTGCAGTCTGTGTGAGGTAGGTACACCCACAGTGCTGTTAGGAAGGGAGTTCCAGGATTTTGACCCAGCAACAGTGAAGGAAAGGCGATATAGTTCCAAGTCACGATAGTGTGTGGCTTGGAGGGGAACTTGCAGGTGATGGTGTTCCCATGAATTTGCTGCCCTTGTCCTTATAGTTGGTAGAGGTTTCGGGTATGGAAGGTGCTGTCTAAGGAACCTTGGTGTGTTGAATTCCTTCATATGTCCCTCTAGCATCCACCAGATTCAGCGGCAGATTGGATGTTGTTGCAGAGTTTTAACCAGTATTGATTGGTGCAGTGCTGAGCAGTCTGCAGAGACTTGTTTCTGGCAGCTCTGAGAGCATCTAGAGTTTGTTTGCTGGGGACTTGTTTGTAGTTCATGAGGGCTCTCTTCTTAGTTGCAGTAACTGACTCCATTTCAGTCCAATAAGCCTCAAACCAGTCAGCATTCCTCCCATCTCTTTTCCCATACACAGTGAGTTCAGAGTTATAGATGGTGGCGTGCAGATGATTCCACTTTGACACTGCACTGAGGCCTTGGGTGTTTTCTGAAAGAGCCTGATCGAGGATGTTGAGGAACTCCTGGGTCCTTTCTGGGTCAGTGGTTCGGCTAGTGTTGATCCGAGAACGACCTTTCTTCTTGGATGGATGAAGCTTCCTTGGCTGAAGCCTGACCTTGTTACACACCAGGGAGTGGTCAGTGTCACAGTCAGCTCTGTGATATCTGCGTGTGATGAGGATACTGCTGAGGGTGGTACGTCTGGGGATGATAAGGTCTAGCTGGTGCCAGTGGCATGATCTCGGACGTCTCCAGGACAACCTGTGGCACAGCTTGACCTGGAAGTAGCTGTTCGTCACACAGAGTCCATGGTGACAGCATAGCTCCAGAAACCTCTGTCCATTTTTGTTCATCTTGCCATTCCCCTGGTGCCCTATGCTCATTGGCCAAGCTGTAGTCAGTACCCAAGCTTGTGTTGAAGTCTCCTAGAAGGTACAGTCCCTCAGTGCTGGGAATTCTACTGATGGCAGTGTCAAGTGTCTCATAGAATTGATCCTTGACATCTGGGGTGGAGGTGAGTGTCGGGACATAGATGCACATGAGATTAACTGGGCCCGCGCTTGTTGACAAGTGAAGGGTAAGAAGTCTCTCTGAGCCAACTGTGGGGGGTTCACTCATTGCAAGTAGCGTGTTTTTTATTGTGAGACCCACTCCATGCTCACGAGTTGCCTCTTGGGCTTTCCCCTGCCTGAAGAAGGTGTAGTGTTTCTCTTTGAGGGATCCACTTTGAATGAGTCTAGTTTCTTGCAGCACAGCAATGTCCACATTGAGCCTTGTGACTTCCTTGTCAATCACAGCTGTCTGGTGTGTGTCATCAACCTGCAGAAGGTTGTCAGTAAGGCCAGGACACATGGTCATTACATTCCAGTTTGTGATGCGAAGCACTGGTGTCTTCTTTGCTGAGTTTGTCTTGCCTGGTGCATAGATTATCAATCCGCCAGTTGAGAGATATCTCTCTAAGCTGCAAGCACCCATTGAAGCAAGTAGGTCGTGGCAGGACAGCACCTAACTGACTGGGGGCTGCACAGCTTGGAGTAGGTGGTAGTTCTCCAATGAGACGCGATGATCTCTCCCACTGTCCAAAGTAACCCCTGGTGCTCATACTCAACACCAATTGAGTGAGAGCTTATAATCGGTAACTGTTTCTTCCCATGTTTTGCGAATGTTTAACCACGAAGCTGGAGTGTCCTCTCCAGGGCACAGGCCTGGGCAAATAGTATGGAGACACTGAGCATCAGGACCCCCTCTCAGCATTGCTAGTATTGTCCAAAGGAAAGGAAAAAAAACAGTACTGTTTGGTACCAGCTCTGCTGTCGGAGTTGCTGGAAAACTACCTGATAAGTAACAGGTAACCGCCTACGGGACTCCACTCCGGATTTACTGTCCAGGTTTACTCCCTAAGCCTTCTTCTCTCTCAAGACACCCACAGGGAAGTGAGACTTTTTGCCCATAGATGGGGCTCTGTTCTTTGGCATCAGGATGGAACCACACGCCAGTGGGCCTGCATGACATGCACAAGGATATCACACACTGCCCCATCCCTGGGACATCTCAGAGAGATACCCTGATGATAATACACCCCACAGGAAAATCACAAACAGCCCCATCCCTTGGACAGCTCAGGGTCAGACACTGCACACACTGCAACAACAGTGACATTACTGTATTAGTCCCTCCATTCTGAATCACCCTACTTTATGCTTTCCGTCTCTCAGCTAATTTTGTATCCACGCTGCCACTGGCTCCTTAATCCCATCTGCTCAAATTTTGTTAACAAGTCTATTTTATGGTACTTTTTCAAACACAATTTTGAAGTGCAGACACACACCATCAACCCCACCACCCTGGTCAACTCTCTGTGAAACTTCATCAAATAAATTAATTCATTAATTAATTCATACACAATCTTCTGTTAACCAATCTGTTCTGGCTGTCATTTATTAGCCCATGTTCGACCAAGTGCCAGTTAATTTTCTCCTGGATAATTGTCTCTAAAAGTTTCCCCACCACTGACATTAGACGATCTGGTCTGTAGTTCCTGGGTTTATCTCTCTTTTTAAACAGGGCTGTAAAATTAGCAATCCTTGCAGACTTATCTTTCAGTTCTGGAAAGTCTATTGTGGACAATCTCTTTAGGCTGACTTTAACCAATTAAAGCAACAGGATACTTGATTAATAAGTCCAGAACTTTTATTGAGAGTAAAATAGTACTTAATAATTGGAAGTAAAATTATCTTGAACAAACTTGGGGAATATAACTTTACAGCTCTAGCAGGTGTGTGGACTGGTCGAGCTTGGTCTCAGAGTGTCACGGTCCTCTTTGTCCAGTCTAGATCCCTCATCAGATGGAGAACTTGGTCGATGATCTGAGCCTTTACCCCTGAGGTCTTCTCGTGTTCCTGCACACTGAAACCTGACAAAATCCCTACTTTTAACCCATGGATGGCCATCACACCACCTTGTAAAATAATAATTGGTCTGAGCTGTTGCTAGGTACATTTAATTAATGATGTCTTCCACTAACAGCCAACTGTCCTCAGAATCTCAGACATGAGTACGATGGAGTGGTTTCACACTGTCTCCCAATCTGATCTGAAACAAGTTTCCTATTCATTAAATCGAGACTCTTGAAAATGCTGGAAATACTCAGCAGGTCTGACAGCATCTGTGGAGAGAGAAACAGAGTTAACGTTTCAGATCTGTGATCTTTCATCAGAACTGGGCTGAAATTGTCTGAGGGACTGAGATTGTGGAATCAATTTCAGGGTCAAAAACATTGTACTCTGCAAGGAAAGGAAGATGGTGATTATTAAGTATAGTGCAAGAATATAGATGCTTTTACATTATTTGAATCAACATTGATTTAAACTTTGTGCTCACTAAACCTATCTTTTGATCAAAATGACATTGATAACAATGGAAAAAGCAACACATGCATTTCACGACCACAGGACTTTGTAAAGCCTTTTACAGCCAATGAAGGACTTTCCAAGTGTTTTCACTGTGCAGTACAATACAATACCCTACAATAAGGATATTTCACATTCGAGTCACGCAAGTCCCAGGCAATGACCTTCTGAAACAAGAGAGAATCTAACCCTCTCCCCTTGACATTCAACAGCATTACGATTGCTGAATCCCCCACGATCAACATCCTGGGGGTTACCATTGACCAGAAAATGAATTGCAGTAGCCATATAAATATCATGGCTGCAAGAGCAGGTCAGACACTAGGAATCCTGCGGCAAGTAACTCACCTCCTGACTCCCCAAAGCCTGTCCCCTATCTACAAGGCACAAGTCAGGAGTGTGATGCAATACTCTCCATTGCCTGGATAGGTGCAGCTCCAACAACACTTAAGAAGCTCAACATCATCCAGGACAAAGCAGCCCACTTGATTGACGCCTCATTCACTATATTCACTCTCTCTATCACCAACACAGAGCGTGCACCATCCACAAGATGCACTGCAGCAACGCAGCAAGCCTCCTTACACAACACCTTCTAAACCCGTGACTTCTATCACCTAGAAGGACAACGGCAGCAGATGCATGGGAACACCACCACCTGCAATTTCCCCTCTTTGCCACACACCATCCTGGAATTGAAACTATATCACCGTTCCTTCACTGTGGCTGGGTCAAAATCCTGGAACACCCTTCCTAACAGCAACACATCGACTGTAGTGGTTCAAGAAGGCAGCTCACCACCACCTTCTCGAGGGAATTAGGGATGGGAAATAAATGCAATAAATAAAAATAAATTCAATAAAAAAGACAATAATCCCCAAAAGTAGAAAATCCATATGAAAATGAAAATATAATAAAGCACAGTCAGCATAGATTTCACAAAGAAAGACTTGATTAACCTTATCTTTGAAGAATCAACAGCAAGAGTAATACAGCAGATGTAGAAGAGTTTAAATTAATAAAGCCTCATCCTTTTAAGTGCTTGAACCAACAAATTGTGGGTTAATAAATAAGCATACTAACTGACAGAGCTGGGTGTTGTGCTTTGTCGATTCCCCTAAAGCAGGATGTCAATGAGTTAAATCTTCAGGTTGCTGCAACCAGAATAGCCATTGTCCACAATCAGTTTTACTGTTATAAATAAAGGGTGGAACATTCATTGTGAATCTATAGAAACAGTCTGGTCCTGCACACTGCAGACACATCCACGTCATCACCAACCAGCTCTCCTATAATTGATGCAGTTATTTGACTTTTCCCCATTAGCTCCATGGAATTAATTTTGAAAGATTTTAAATTCCAAGAAGTTTTGTTAATATTCAGCCCTTGAGAAGAAATCATTCCCTGGCCACAGTGGAGAGAGCATTGAATATAAAACAGTAGACTACCAGGTAACACAGAGAAAACTCATCAGCTAATCTAGAATTGCTTAGTTTTCTTATTTTTGCTCTTGCTATTCGGTTTTTCATCATTTTCAGCTCCTGACTGTGGATATTATTGTGATTAAATGTGAAAACATGCACTGTGTCTCAGCCCCGGTATATTGGCTCTTTCTCTGTACAGTGCTGTGCACACTCAGATACTGACAGTGTCTCTCCCTGCCTCAATTTTCCAGCCCTGACGGTGCAGAAAGCGCTGCTCAAAGTTACACATTCTGACTGTTTGCAGTTGATTAATGAGAGATTATTAACGTATCCTTCTGCAGTGCTGCCTCGGTTAATAACAGCAGATCGAAGTCACATTTCAGATACAGAAACAGACGCATCAATTATTCACTCTTTCCCAGAGTGAGTGAGGCCGGGACAAGCAGCAACATTCCAGCCCCACGCTCTGCAATTACCCAGCACCAGCGGAAAGCAGTGAATACAGATTCAATCAGTGGGTTAATGTCCATTACAGGGATGCAAGATTCCACGGCCCAGGACAAACATCCCCATACACCGAGAACAAGCTCAGGAAAACCCGGGGGAGTTAATATCCCAATCACTGAGCATTCCAGTAACATTGAATAAGTTCCAGAACTGAGTGAACCTTTCAAAGTACAGAAGAGATGACCAGGTCAAAAAGATCTGAACAGTAGAGGTGACTGAGCAGTTTCAGCTTCTCTGTTCAGGTTGCAGCTTTCACTGGAGGCATGTGTTTAAATCCCACTTCTGACAACTTGATTTTCAGTTACTTTACAGAGTTTCCTTGAAGGTTTGAGGTGGAGTAAATACTGAGCAACTGTTTCTAACTGCTGAACGGTCAATAACCGAAGGTTACAGATTTAAAGTGACTCACAAAACCAGAAGGAACATGAGGAAAAATTCCTTTCTGCAACATGTGGTTAGCATTTCAGTTATGTGGATAGATTGGAGAAGCTGGGGTTGTTCTCCTGAGAGAGGAGATTTGATAGAGGTGTTCACAATCATGAGGGGTCGTGACAGACCCGATAGAGAGAAACTGTTGGTAGAAGGATTGAGACTCAGGTAAAAGCTGTGGCTCAGTTGGTCACACTCACCTCGAAATCACAAGCTTCTGGGTTCAGATTTCACAGCTGACACTCCAGTACAGCACTGAGGGTGTTGAAGGTGCTGCCTTTCAGGTGTGATGTTAAACCAAGACCTGTTCTGCATGTTTGGGTGAATGTAAAAGATCCCATGCTGCAATTTCAAACAAGTGAAGAGCAATTCTCCCTGGTGTTGTGATCAATATTTGTCCCTCAATCAGATCAGTTGGTCATTATCACATTGCTGTTTGTGGGTATTAGCTGCTGCATTTCTGACATTACAACAGTGATTACACTTCGAAAGTATTTCATTGTCCACAAAGTGCTTTGATATATCCAGTGGTCAGGAAAGGTGCTATATGAATGCAAGTCTTTTCTTTCTTTATCACAACACATTACTGTGTAAAAAACGGTTCTTCATGTCACCTCTGGTTCTTTTGCCAATCACCTGATATCTGTGTCCTCTGCTTACTGACCCTTTTACCACTGGAAACAGTTTCTCCTTATTTAAAGTATTGAAAACCTCCATGATTTTGAACAAATGTGTCAAATCTTTTCTGAATTTTCTCTGCTGCAAGGAGAACAACCCCAGCTTCTCCAATCTCTCCACATAACTGAAATCCCTCACCCTGTTACCATTGTGGTAAATCTCTTTTTTATTCTTTCATGGGATGTGGGCACTGCTGACACAATGTGATTCCTGTCAACGGAGCGGCCCGCTGACATCATCGGAGAGCGCCAAGCTGCACATAGGCACAGCTACATCTTGCCAGGATTAAGTGGCACATGCACAGGATGATGTCATGGCTCAGCACCAACATCATCGCATATCCGCAAATGGTCCATCTTCGCACATTCACGCTAAAGCGTCATTGGGTATCCAGCCTCTCACTCAGCTGAAGGAAGCGGCTGAATGGGAGACTTTGAGGTTGGAGCTCTCCCCCCTCGGCCTTGACGCTTCTTCTCCTCAACTGCTCGCTCTCCACCTCGCTGCTCCCCTGGATGATTGTTCCCCGCTCGCGTCACCCAGCTCTCCTGCCACTCGCTCCCAGCCCCCCAACCCCCACTCCAGCCATTAGCTCTAGGCCATGCCACTTCCCTCCTCTTGGCCACTCGTTCTTCACTCCTACGTCACACTTTATGAGAGGCATAGATAGTGTAGATAGCCAGAGTCTGTTTCCCATGGTAGGGGTGACTAAAACTAGAGGGCATAGATTTAAGCTAAGAGGGAGGAGGTTTAAAGGGGGTCAAAGGGGTAAATTTTTCACAGAAAGAATAGTGGGTATCTGGAATGAGCTGCCTGGTGGAGGCAGGAACAGTAGTCACATTTAAGAGGCATCTGCATAGGTACTTGAATGAGCAAGGCATGGAGGGATATGGAATTAATGCAGGCAGGTCGGATTAGTATAGATAGGCATTATGGTCGGCATGGACGCGGTGGGCCGAAGGGCCTGGTTCTATGCTGTGTGACTCTATGACTCTCTGTGACTCCTGTTAATTGTTTAATTATCCACCACCATTCAGGACTGGATGTGACAGGACTGCAGAGCTTTGATCTGATCTGTTAATTGTGAGATTGCTTAGCTCTGTCTATTGCATGCTGCTTCCGCTATATGACATGCAAGTAATTCTGTGTTGTCGCTTCACCAGGTTGACACCTCATTTTTAGGTCTGCTTGGTGCTGCTCCTGACATGCCCTCCTGCACACTTCATTGAACCACTATTGCTCCCTTGGCTTGATGGTAATGGTCGAGTGAGGGATATGCCAGGCCATGAGGTAACATATTGTGTTTAAATACAATTCTGCTGCTGCTGATGGCCCACAGTGCCTCATGGATGCCCAGTTTTGAGCTGCCAGATCTGTTCATTTCTTCCCTCAGATATAAATGGAAAAAAACATTCTGAAGAAATGCATGAACTAAATAAAAAGGAGAGAGAAATAAATACTGACAAAATAGATGTCAGCATTTGGAAGGTAAAAAGATTTCAGTTTTATTATTGATGAGTGAGAGGAATATATCACACTTTGGGGCTTCTGCAAGTGGATTTACTGTATCAGAGTAGAAGTACTGTATCAGGCCTTGTTAGCTCAGTTGGTAGAACATGAGACTTTTAATCTCAGGGTCTTGGATTTGAGACCCTTGTTGTGTGGTTGTTCTTCCCTTTTTCAGTCTTCATCGGCAGAGAGTTCAAGGAGTGTTTGAAATTAAATTCAACAACATCACCAGATTTCAACCCCCCCCCCTTGCCCCCATCCCAGTGTAGTTGACAGGACCCTCAACCTCTGCCTTCCCCCTTTTCCTCCCTCCCAGAACTGCGACAGGGTTCCCCTTGTCCTCACTTTCCACCCCACCTGCCTCCACATCCAAAGGATCATCTTCCACCATTTCCACCACCTCCAGCGTGATGCCACCACCTACCTCATCTTCCCCTCCCCTGTCAGCATTCCGAAGGGATCGTTCCCTCCACGACACCTTGGTCCACTCCTCCATTATCCCTGACACCACGTCCCCTTCCCAAGGCACCTTCTCATGCAATCGCAGGAGATATAATACCTGCCCTTTTCCCTCCTCTCTGCTCATTATTTAAAGCCCAAACACTCCTTTCAGGTGAAGCAGCGATTTACTTGTACTTCTTTCAATTTAGTGTACTGTATTTGCTGCTCACATTGCAGTCTCCTCCAAATTGGGGAGACCAAACGCAGATTATGTCGAACACCTCTGCTCAGTCCGAAAGCATGACCCCGAGCTTCTGTTTCCTTGCCGTTTCAACACTCCCCCCTGCTCTCATGTCAACATTTCTGTCTTGGGCCTGTTGCAGTGTTCCAGTGAACATCTCCATGGAAAGAACAATCTTACACGCCAGCTCAAATGTTGGATTTTGTATGTTAAGTATCTTTTCTCATCCAAAGATTACACTATCAATCATTCACCACTCTGTCTTCTCCTGAATTTCGAGTTCAAATTTGTTTGTGAAGTTGAGTGACACGTTAAGACAGCACAGTCTTTGTCTTTGTGAAGGAAGTGATTTCAGAATGGCTGTTTGAAACTGTCCCTCCTTGCACAGAAATTCAGTGCAAATGCTCAAATCACCCACAATTTCTTTGTGAGAAATTTGTTCACAATTGCATTCGACATGGAAACCGCCTCAACATTAATCTCACTGAAGGAAAGTGTGACTGTGTTGTTTGTTTCAGAGTGTTGGTGCCGTTATGTGTCGCTCTTAACCAAGACTGGGACACAACGCAAGGTTGATCCAAGGTTGGCATATATTATCATTCAGGAGCAAGAAAAATCAAAAGGAACCTAACAAGAAAACCCTGTCTCCAGATGTGAGAATCTGTAGATCCGCTTTGGGAAAATGAATCAGAGCAGAATGAAGGGTGAACTGTCTGACTGCCCAGAAGAGATGAAGACACAGCTCAGTCAGCACATTCCCCTGGTTTATGATGCTGGAATATTCCTCACACAGAAATTATTCAACCCGATGACAAACGTGCTTACAGCCGATAATTTATTAAGATAATTTTTTTTTGAGCTACAACACAAACAGCTACTCGACAATGTGGAAAATTACCCAGGTGTGCCCTGTCCATAAAAAAAAGCAGGACAAATCCAATCTGACCAATTACCGCCCCATCAGTCTACTATCAATCATCAGCAAAGTGATGGAAGATGTCATCAACTGTGATATCAATCAACACGCATTTAGCAATAATCTGCTCATCGATGCTCAGTTTAGATTCCGCCAGGGCCTCTCAGATCCAGGCAAACATTTGGAAGCTGGAGTATAATGTGGGAAAATGTGAGGTTATTCACTTTGGTAGTAAGAACAGATAAATTAAATATTATTTAAATTGTGAGAGACTACAGAATGCTGAGGTATAGAAGGAACTGGGTGTCTTCGTACGTGAATCACAAAAAGTTAGCATGCAGGTAGAGCAAATAATTAGGAAGGCAAATGGAATGTTACCCTTTATTACAAGGGGAATGGAGTATAAAAGGAGAGAAGTCTTGCGACAAATGTACAGGGTGTTGGTGAAACCACACCTGGAGTACTGCGTACAGTTTTGGTCTCCTTATTTAAGGAGGGATATACTTGCATTGGAGGCAATTCAGAGAAAGAGGTGGGCAACTGTCTCTTCCCCACCACAGCCACCTCGAGGGCATTGTGCGGAGGGGGTGAGACTTCGGGCGTGCAGGAAGGATCTGATGGGGAGGGCTCTTCTCACCACCAGCCAAGTTTCATCTTGGTCCTTGTGTGAAAGTTCTGGTGATGAGGCATTCCGCCAAATGACTTTGGCAGTTTGCTCGGGGAACCATCCGACTGGATCCACCATCTCCTTTTCCTGTAGGCCCTTGAGGACATTCCGTGCAGACCACTACCTGAAGGATTGGTGGTCAAAGATGTTTTTCCACAGAAACTTTCCCACGAAGGATAGGTGGTACGGCATGGTCCAACTGGATGGAGCATTCCGCGGCAATGTGACCAGGCCCATCCTTCACAACGCTGGGGACAGATAGAACCTCAGCACGTAGTGACACTTGCAGATTGTGTACTGGGGATCTGCGCACAGCTTGATGCAGCCGCACACGAAGGTAGTCATCAGGATGAGGGCGGCGTTGGGTACATTTTTCCCGCCCTTATCCAGGGGTTTGAACATCGTGTCCCTCCAGACCTGGTCCATTTTGGAACCCCATATGAAGCGGAAAATGGCTCGGGTGATCGCCACAGCGCAGGAGTGGCGCATGGGCCAGACCTGCACCACGTACAGCAATGTGAGCGCCTCACACCTGATAACCAGGTTCTTCCCCACAATGGAGAGAGATCGCTGCTCCCACATGCTCAGCTTATGGTGTATCCTGGCTACTCGCTCCTTCCAGGTTTTGGTGCACGTCCCAGCCCTTCCAAACCATATCCACAGCAACTTCAGGTAGTCTGACCTGACGGTGAAGGGGACAAAGGATCGGTCAGCCCAGTTCCCAAAGAACATGGACTCGCACTTGCCGTGGTTAACTTTGGCTACCGAGGCGAGTTCGAACTGGTCGCAGATGCTGATCAGTCTGCGAACGGACAGCGGATCCGAGCAAAAGACGGCGACGTCATCCAGGTACAGGGAAGTTTTAACCTGAGGGACTCCACTGCCTCGGATTGTAACCCCCCCCCCTTATGCTTGCATCCTTCCTAATAGACTCAGCAAAGGGTTCAATCCTGCAAACAAACAAGACAAATGAGAGAGGAATGCCCTGTCTGTCTTTGCAAAGCAGGTGTAGAAAAAGATGCAGTGGTTTTTATTGTGGTTCATCCCAAGCAGCTGTGTAAAACAGGAGTCTGTGCTCTGCAGGCTGCTCTCAGGGATGCACACCGAGATAAACATCAACTGCTGCTGGAGGACTATCAATTCGGTGAAAGACGCCCTTTGGTCTGCCTGAAACTTGCTGGTCTTCCAGCGCAAAGAGTTGTCCATGACCTAATGTTGCTGACTGGCACATTCCAAGGTCCAAGACTACGTGCTGAGGGACGCACTACAGCTTGGGGCAGCCACTGCAAAGGCTCACTGGGGAAGACCACTGTGTAAGGTACCCCCACAAGGTGAAGTGAGGGACTGGATCCATGGAAATCCCCTCGGGCTGTATCCAGAAAATATTTCTCCGCCTCCAGGCTCACTTCTTTGACCAGGAGTCCTCCTCCCGACCAGCAGACCCATTCACCCACCTCCAGCGTTCTCCCTCTACCTGGACCCCTCCCCCTGGCCACTTACCCGCTCTTGATCTCTTCATTGAAAACTGTCGGCTGGACATTTGTCATCTCAATTTCTCTGCCCCCCTCACTCACTCTCACCTGTCCCCCTCTGATCTTGAGGCACTCCGTTCTCTCAGGTCTAACCCCGACATGGTCATCAAACCTGCAGACAAGGGTGGTGCTGTTGTTGTATGGCATACTGACCTCTACCTTGCAGAGGCTCAGCGCCAACTCACAGACACTTCTTCCTACCTCCCTCTGGACCATGACCCCATCGGCGAAAATCAAGCCACCGTCCAAAGGACTGTCACTGACCTCATCTCCTCTAGAGATCTTCCTTCTACAGTTTCCAACCTCATCGTCCCGCAACCCGGACAGCCCGCTTCTACCTCCTAACCAAAATCCACAAACGGGAATGTCCCGGCAGACCCATTGTGTCAGCCTGCTCCTGCCCCACTGGTCTTACTTCTTCCTATCTTGACTCTATCTTTTCTCCGCTGGTCCAGTCTCTTCCCACCTACATCCGTGACTCTTCTGACGCCTTACGTCATTTTGACAATTTCCAGTTTCCTGGTCCCAACCGCCTCCTCTTTACTATGAACGTCCAATCGCTCTGCACCTCCGTCCCCCACCAGGATGGTTTGAGGGCTCTCCGCTTCTTCCTGGAACAGAGGCCCAACCAGTCCCCATCCACCACCACCCTCCTCCGCCTGGCTGAACTTGTTCTCACATTGAGCAACTTCTCCTTCAACTCCACGCACTTCCTTCAAGTAAAAGGTGTCGCTATGGGTACCCGCATGGGTCCTAGTTATGCCTGTCTTTTTGTGGGATATGTCGAGCATTCTTTGTTCCAGTCCTACTCAGGCCCCCTCCCCCAACTCTTTTTCGGATACATTGATGACTGTATCGGTGCCGTTTCCTGCTCCCGCCCCGAACTGGAAAACTTTATCAACTTTGCTTCCAATTTCCACTCTTCTCTCACCCTTACATGGTCCATCTCTGACACTTCCCTTCCCTTCCTCGACTTCTCTGTCTCCATCTCTGGGGATAGGTTGTCTACTAATATCCATTATAAGCCCACCGACTCCCACAGCTACCTCGACTACACTTCTTCACACACTCCCTCCTGTAAGGGCTCCATTCCATTCTCCCAGTTTCTCCGTCTTCGACGCATCTTCTCTGATGATGCTACCTTCCATGACGGTGCTTCTGGTATGACCTCCTTTTTCCTCAACCGAGGAATCCCCCCACTGTTGTTGACAGGGCCCGCAACCGTGTCCGGCCCATTTCCCGTACCTCTGCCCACAACCCTTCCCCTCCCTCCCAGAACGGTGACAGGGTTCCCCTTGTCCTCACTTTCCACCCCATCAGCCTCCATATCCAAAGGATCATCCTCTGCTATTTCCGCCACCTCCATCGTGATGCCACTACCAAGCGCATCTTCCCCTGTCAGCATTCCGAAAGGATCGTTCCCTCCGCGACAACCTGGTCCACTCCTCCATTACCCCCACCACCTCGTCCCCATCCCATTGCACCTTCCCCTGCAATCGCAGGAGGTGTAATACCTGCCCATTTACCTCCTCTCTCCTCACTATCCCAGGCCCCAAATACTCCTTTCAGGTGAAGCAGCGATTTACATGTACTTCTTTTGATGTTGCATACTGTATTCGCTGCTCACAATGTGGTCTCCTCTATATTGGGGAGACCAAGCGCAGACTGGGTGACCGTTTTGCGGAACACCTCCGCTCGGTCCGCAAGCAGGACCCTGAGCTTCCGTTTTCTTGCCATTTCAACACTCCCCCCTGCTCTCATGCTCACATCTCTGTCCTGGGATTGCTGCAGTGTGCCAGTGAACGTCAACGCAAGCTCGAGGAGCAGCACCTCATCTACCGATTAGGCACACTACAGCCTGCCGGACTGAACATTGAGTTCAATAATTTCAGAGCATGACAGCCCCCCATTTTACTTTCATTTTTAGTTGTTTTTTCTTTTTTCTTCTTTTTTGCTTTTTTACATTTTTTACAACCTTTTATATTGCATTTATTTCATTTCATCTTAGTTTATTCAGTTTGCTTACCCACTGTTTATTTTCAGGTTTGCTCTTGCTGCTGTTCAATATTCAGTCCGTTAACACCTATTCTGTACTAATGCTTTGTCTTTCAACACACCATTAACATATTGTTTGCCTTTGCTCCATGACCTTTTGGTCAGCTATGTGGCCTTGTCCAACCTGCACCTTCTCCTTTGTTATCTCTTGACCCACCCCCACCTCACTTGCTTCTAACCTGTGACATTTTTAATATTTGTCAGTTCCAAAGAAGGGTCAGTGACCCGAAACGTTAACTCTGCTTCTCTTTCCACAGATGCTGCCAGACCTGCTGAGTGGTTCCAGTATTTCTTGTTTTTATTCCAGAAAATATTTGTTTGCTGCAAAAAGTACATGGCAGGTAAAATGAAATGGAAGGGTTGTGAGGCAATTCATTCCTGTACTGAAGGAAACTGATCTCCTTTGCAATCTTTGTATTGTTGACTTGGTGCTGTTTTTGAACTGTTTTGTAATGTATCTTTTTACAGTTTTTTTAACGAATAAAGTATATGTTGGAAATTAAAAAAAAAGTTCAGAGAAGGTTCACTGGATTTATTCCTGTGATGAAGGGGTTGTCTTGTGAGGAGGATTGAGCAGGTTGGACCTATACTGATTGGAGTTTAGAAACATGAGAGGTGATCGTATTGAGACATATAAGATTCTGAAGGGTCTTGACAGGGTAGATGCTGAGAGGATGTTTCCCCTCGTGGTGGAATCTAGAACTAGGGGACACAGTTTCAGAATTAGGGATTTTCCATTTAAGAAGGAAATGAGGAGGAATTTCTTCTCTCAGACAGTTGTTCATCTTTGTATTTTTATCTACAAGGAAGTCAAGGGTTATGGGGGGCAGGCAAGAAAGTGGGGTTGATGCCATGATCAGATCAGCCATGATCCTATTGAATGGCAGAGAAGGCTCGAGGGGCCAAATAGCCTTCTCCTGCTACTATTCCTGTTCTTATGATCTCATTGCAGGTTGTTCCAAATAGAGACAAAAGAGTGGAATTCCAGAGGAGAGGTGAGAGTAATTACCCTTGAGTGAGTGTGGCATCAAGGATCCCCAGCAAAATTGAAATCAATGGGAATCAGGGGGAAACTGTCCACTTGTTGGAGTCATACCTAGCACAAAGCAAGATGATTATGGTTGGTGGAGGCCGATCATCTCAATCCAGGACATTGCCTCAGGAGTTTCTCAGGGTAGTGTCCTAGGCTCAACCATCCTCAGCTGTTTTATTAATGAGTTTCCCTTCAACTTAAGTCAGAAGTGGGAATGTTAGGTGATGATTCACAACTCCTCAGATACTGAAGCAGTCCATGTCCGCAAGCAGCGAGACCTGAACAACATTCAGGCTTGAGCTGATAAGTGACAAGCGACTTGGTTGCCACAAAAGTGCTACGCAGTGTACATCTCCAATGAGAGAGAATCAAACCATCTACCTTTTAATACTCAGCAGCATTATCATCACTGAATCCCTCACCAACAACATCTTGGGGGTTACCATTGATTATAAACTAAACTGGACCAGTCACATCTATGCTGCGGCTTTTAGCGTAGGTCAGAAATTGGGAATTCTGCAGCAAGTATCTCACCTCCTGACATACCAAAGCCTGTCCATTGTCTACAAGGCACAAGTCAGGAGTGTGATGGAACACTCTCCACTTTTCTGGATAGCTGCAGCTCCAAAAACACATAAAAAGCTCAATACCACCCAGAACAAAGCAGTCCTCTTCATCGGTACCTCACCCACCACTTTAAACATTCACTCACTCCACTACCAGAGCACAGTGGCAGCAGTGTGTACCACCTACAAGATGCACTGCAGTAACTCGCTAAGTAACGTTCAACAGCACCATCCAAACCCGTGATCACTACCACCTCGAAGGATAAGGGCAGCAGATGCATGGGAACACCACCACCTGCAGGTTCACCTCCAAGTCACTCACCATCATGACTTGGAACTATATCACCATTTCTTCACTGTTGCTGGGTCAAAATCCTGGAACTCCCTCCGCAATAGCACTGTGGGTGTTCCTACACCACATTGACTGCAGCAGTTCAAGAAGGCAGCTCCCCACCACATTCTCAAGGGCAATTAGGGATGGGCAATAAATGCCAGCCTTGCCAGCGACACTCACACCCAAGAATGAATAAAAAACAAATCATTCTCCACAGATTCCCCACAATCCAGGCTTGGACATTTACTTCAGGAGCACAGAGCTTTATATAACTACAACATGAGTTCCAATCTTCAGATTCCATTAGCCTTTCACATTATTTTCTACCAGTCCACTAGCTTTTAGTGATTCAGCACTCGGGTCTCTGCTTCTCCAGTTTCTAACATCTCACCACTTATAAAACACACTCTGATCTATCTTTCGTAGGTCCTAGATGACCCCTCATTTTAAACTCCATCTGCCAAAGCATTGCTCACTCACTTAATCTATCAAGAAGATTTGAAAATAAATTTCTTGCCAAAGGATAATGTTTTGCTTCTGCTCCCTCGCCATTTGCTTTTCCCGTTAGTCTTTCATTTGGTGTAAATCCAGAGAAAGTAAAGATGGAAGGCAGGAGGGAGTGAAAAATCTTCCTCCTTTTCGTGATCCCTATTTGATCTTCATTCCAGTCCAATTTGGGCGAAGAATTCCAATTGTCTGTCTCAATTTTAATAAAGGATAAACAATTCTGGAATCACCAGCGAGATATTGACAAGAACATGTTTCCAGGCCAACTTTCCACAAAAGCTCCCCCACAACAATGTACCAGACTCTTGATAAACTAACGACAAAATTGGGATCCGAACCCACACATGCAAAGCAAAATGCATTAGCACGCCACCGTCTTAACCTCTCGACCACCTTGTCAGCTATTTGGACAGTACAGATCCTGGCTGTGCAGCCAGATGTGCAATGATGGAAATGCAGCTTCTGTAAGCAAATGAAATTTCCATCACATCAGGACATGGCCTGTTGGGAATGGAGCGGTGTGAAACATTTCCAGACCATGTCCAACACGTTTCTACTCAGTGTGAAAATCCACCACGGAAAGACTGGAACATACAATCATATCATCACATCATGATTAACATCACTCAGACACCTGAACCATGAGGTCACTGACAAAGTCATGATGACCGAATTTCTCATGAAATGACAACTGAACTAACTGACTGGAAGAATTGCTTTAACACCACGTGATCAGAGAGGCACAGCCTCAGACCGACGTGGCAGATGAGTATTGATTGAATAATTTCTGTGTGAGGAATGTTCCAGCATCATAAACCAGGGGAACGTGCTCACTGAGCTGTGTCTTCATCTCTTCTGGGCATTCGGACAGTTCACCCTTCATTCTGCTCTGATTTACCTTCCCAAAGCGGATCTCCAGATTCTCAAATCTGGGGACTGGGTTTTCCTATTTGGTTCCTTTTGATTTTTCTTGCTCCTGACTGACAAATATATTCTAAACCTCGGATCAACCCTCCCCTTTGAGTCGTGTTATAGTCTTGGTTAAAAAAGACACAAAACGGCACAAACACTCTGAAACATGCAACACGGTTACACTTTCCTTCAGTGAGATTAATGTTGAGCTGTTTTCCAGGTTAAGTGCAACTGCAAATACATTGCTCTCAAAGAAATTGTAGGGGATTGAGTTGCCATTGAAATATTAGCACTGAACATTTGTACAAGGAGGAACAGCCATTCCAAACTCACATCCTTCACAAAGGCAACCAGTGAGCTGTTTTCTTGTGTGAATAAAATTCATAAGAAAAGTTAAAGTTCACAAGAAAACAGATGTAAACGATTGATAGCTAAACTTTTGAAGCAATTATATGAATCCAAGATTTTCTGATTATTGGACAAACACTCGAGCCAACAAAGCTGCAGAGGCAGATCACAAATGCTGTGACAACTAAGGGCAGAGGAGGGCACTCTTTATTCTCATCCCACTTCTCCACAGGTAACAACATCTAGTTTAACTTTTCCCACTTACTGAAACAGTCAATCATAAACTCTATTTTTCCCAGAATAGAAGACACTGACCAGATTTCTTTAATGAACAACAAAATGATTCATTTATTGCAGAACAAGTTTTAACTCGTCATGAAGTAAAGCATAAACACACAGGTGGAAATTTTAAAAGTTTCCTTTTCACCTTTACTTTTAAAGTCTTTTTTTTTTTAATCTTCGAGCCACATGCACACACACACATACACCGGTTAACTGAAAAGATAAAAGGGATTTAAAAAAGAATTTAAAAAAAAAAATTGTTATGTTGGAGAAAATCCAGATTGTGCCCAATTGTTGAACAAATTCTCCGGACTCAGATGTTGAGAATCAAACACTTTATTGCATGATATCATGGGGTGGCACACCTCACCTAAAGGCGGTCCAGTGCTACTCCCAAAAAGCTACAGATCGCCGTGGACTTATATAGTATAAAAGAGGCAGAGCTAACAGTTTCACAATGAGATAAGCTCCCACAAGACTGCCTACGTAACGGTGCACCATGCAGGGTCCGAGGTCAGCAAAACATCAGTTTCAACAATAACAAGCTAGTTCCTTAATTCAATGCCCACTCCAGACACCATATCTGGCCGTAACGTCTGATTGTGGTTAGCTGCTCTGTCTACATTTTATGACCGTTGGTTGTGGTTGGATTAGCTACAAGCTGTCTCCTGCTTTTCTGCTTCTGCAAAGTTAAGTAATAATTAGCAAAGCTAAGAAAATTTCTCCAACAATCCCTCCTTTTATCATACCATGATAATACAGCATCATCATGAGTCGAGGGAGAGGCAGGGGCTTAAAGTAATCATTGAAGCATAATATCTTTTTCTGCCATTGCGCTGTAGCAGCCGGAAGGCCAAGCTAGCAATACATGATTGATTCATCTCAGCTTAAATGTCCCCATAATATTCTGTTCTTAAAATTCTAAAATTCCCTTCTCACAGTCCCCTCTTGACTCTTCTACAGCCCTTTTAAGAATCCTTCCCTTGATCCAACCTAGGTGCCTTTAATGGTCTCTATTTGTCTAGAAACAGCCTTCAACATCCGGAGGGGTCGCACTCAATACGTTGTCTGCTTATATCTCAAGGGGGCAGCGGGAACCCTGTAAAGGCATAAGTTTTGCAGGGGCTTCAAATACTTGCTTACAAAATAAAAGGGTGGTACACTTGTACAATTACAAATTCATTTAAACATCACTGTTACATTATTGATTGTATAAACATAATACAATTTCATAAAGTACATTGATCATTCATTTGCTCACTTTAAGTATATATGAAAAGGTTATACAATTACCCTTTTACGGCACAACTAATTGTCCCACCTTTGACAGAGCAAGTTCGAACACTAATTGCTTTTCGGGTAGCTGTCCAACCTGTGTTCATACATCCTCTTGCATCGCCTAATTAATTTCTTAAGTTGCCAAATTAAGTATGTCACATCTAACACCATGATACCCAAAACCACTATCAGGACATGGGAGATGATTCTAAACCAGGGGTGTATCTGCACGTCTGACCCCAGTTACAGAAGTCCTCCTGCAAGGTAGAATCATTTATCTTGTCAATCTCATCTTGTAGCATCTTCAACTGTTGTTCCAATTTGCAATGGCTTCTAGCTGCTGTCTATCTTTACCCAAGCGTGTGGGCAATGGTTGAATAGTATATTCATAGTCCCGGAAGTAATATGTCAAATCCTCCTTAATACTTTCTGTCACAGTTATCGTTTCTGCCTTTTGTTCATGTATCTCGACCAACTCCATTTTCCCTACTCGGGTTGGTATTTGTGGGTTGAACCAAAATGTACTGTTGCTCACCGGACAAGTCCGTTTATGTCCATACTGGTAAACCTTCGCTGTGGTGGTTAAGCAATATCTCCCCTTTCCCATATAGGTTAGTCCTGACAATGCTTTCCTAGCCTCCCTGGTGCAATTTACAGTGGCATTAAATCCACATTTTGATTCTGCCAATTTATCTATAGGATGAGGACATATGATCACCTGGTTTTCCAGACTACACTCAGACAATGGACAATGTTGTTTTTTTTTTAGAGATGCAGCACTGATACAGGCCCTTCGGCCCACCGAGTCTGTGCCGACCATCAACCACCCATTTATACCAATCTTGCACTAATCCCATGTTCCTACCACATCCCCACCTGTCCCTATATTTCCCTACCACCTACCTATACTCGGGGCAATTTATAATGGCCAATTTACCTATCAACCTGCAAGTCTTTGGCATGTGGGAGGAAACCCACACAGACACAGGGAGAACTTGCAAACTCCACACAGGCAGTACCCAGAATTGAACGCGGGTCGCTGGAGCTGTGAGGCTGCGGTGCTAACCACTGCACCACTGTGCCGCCCTTACCAATTACCTCTTTTCCAATTTCCATAACATCGGGTAACACATCATTGTATTTTATGTAATCTTTTTATCATTTTCTCATTACCAAATTCCTGTCTCAACAATTGTCTCAGTAATATCTTGTACAACTCTTGGGTCTTCTCAGGGCACCAGTCAGGTAGCTGGATGTCTGAGAAAATCAATATTACCGGTACCAACTCAAGCTTTACAATATCATATACAATTTTATTCGTTTTTTATTATCGCAAGTCCATTTTCTGGTCCTGTAGTCAATGCAAGGCAAGGGAGACCAGTCACTTGTGGCTGTTGGGTCGTAACCTTACTCGTCGGTAATTCGGATGTGGGGTTAACCATGGGGGTTGGTGCTTCTTGTCTGTTTAATCTCACAACCTGAAATAGGAACTGTCCTTTTTTTTACCTCAGAGCTTTAATATCTTGCGCTAGGGGGAGTTCGAGGATTGGCTGCACTCACTTTTGCTCTGTCTCATGCTTTCCCTGTGTTATTACTATTCCCAAATAAGAAACCTTTTCCTTCATTATCGGTGCCATTTTCAGCCTAACTTTCACTCTGACCTTCTGAAGGAAGGTGGAATATCGATGGATTATTACAAAATCCCTGGGAGAGACACGTCCAGATGTACTGTTATCCCTTGAACGTAAACGCAAATTTATATTGACACTCTTCTGCCAACTGTATGGACCAGAATCCATTGATAATGTTCAACCACTGATTTTGTTATTTTCTAAAACTTTGATTGTCCTCTTAAATATCAGATAGATATCCCTTTGAGTGCTTTAAATAACCACTCATATCAATTAAATTTTGTTTATTGATTCCAATTTCTTATGCCCAGACTTGGTTGTGCTTTTTGTACGTTAAGGACAGAAATGCTTGCAACTATCTTTCCTTCTCAAGCATTTTGTCTCATTGATAAAGATGCTGTGATATTTAATGTCTGCAATTAAGTTTTAAATTCTCAAAGCTGCTGGATCTCTTGTTGTGGCATCAGTTCTCATGTGGCCTTGGAACCTGCCGTCACCTGCTTAAAAAGAATCCATTGTGCTTCTGCCCCTGAGCCCAATGGGTTAATTTGTCCAATTCAATCTGGCAACTTAGAAATGTAAAATTTGGCAATGTCCAATATGTATAAATTTGACTCTCAGCAATGCAAAAACTGCAGCGGGTTAAGTTCTTTGTTTGTCTCCAAGGGGGCGGAGCAAAACATTCTCAGCTACGTCACTTTACGAAAAAAAAAATTTGATCAAAAAGAACTATCCATTTTAAAATTTTTTCAATCCTTTTGGTATCCTTAGGGTTTATAAACAACAAAATCATGTGTAACATTTTCAACTTCAAAGGAAAGCATCTCCATCAGGAAAGACAGCATTTTTAGATTAAACTCCAATTGTTTCCAAATTCCAATTCACTGCAATTAATATTTTTTTTTTAAAATCGAAACTGCCGATGTTATATGAGTGAGTCCCACGTCCGGAACTTAAGACTCCTCCAAAACATGACATAATAAACTTGAAAGTTCATTGTTGCAACAAATGACATTTCCAGTTCTTCAACTTAAACAGGTCAATTAACCTTAACAGTATTAATTCAATTCAGACTTATTAACTTATAATACTTATTAATTAATACTTATTACAGATTTCTCTGCAGCAGCTGTGGAAGAGCCTGTCACTCCAGAATTGGCCTTTATAGCCACTCCAGGCGCTGCTTCACAAACCACTGACCACCTCCAGGCGCGTATCCATTGTCTCTCGAGATAAGGAGGCCCAAAAGAAAGAAAAGAAAAAAAGAAAGAAATACTTATTAACGACACACAACAGAACAGAATAGCACGTGCTTATTTTAAAAGATAGGTAAATTACGTCATTTTTCTTGCTCTTTCTTCAGGTGCCAGCCTGTAATAAAACCAAAAACTAAAGAAAAAGTTATTTAACATTCTTACAACAAAAAAATTAACACCAGCTTTTTAAACAGACAGAATCTTTCCTATATCTCCTTTGTTTATTTATCTCTCCCTTAAAACAATATAACAGTCAATAAAACATGTCTTCAAATTTAGACTGTAAAATAAAACAATAGCAAAGTTTCCAATTAAAACAATGTTCCAAACCCCAAATTAGATTTCTGCCGGACATCTTCAGACCTTCAAGGATGAAGCTTATCCCTCAGAAAATTGTTCATTGCCTTTTCACAGTTGCAAAAACAACTAAAAATAAAACTTTAACTTAAAATATAATTCAATTTTATATCCCATTCCTGGGTGCACAATCCTAAATCGAAATGAACACACTCAACAATCACTTTTCACACTCATTCAATTCCAAACAACTTAATAGACTCATGCTTTTAACATTAAAGCCAGACAACAAAGAGTTAACGACAGTCAGTTCTGCAGAACACAAACTGTAAAATCCAGATATTCAATTCATTCACGGAAGCTTCCTACATTCTCACAGTCGCATCAAAGACACAGTTACTTGTTTTACTCTAAAACATACCTATCTTTAAAACACATATTTACCGTGGCGCTTCTGCGTCTTCTTCGAGGGGGGAAACGGACGTGGGTCGCCTTTCTCCAGAGGACATGGATTACTCGTCCCTGCGGGCAACCCTTCCTTCTTGGAAGCCATTGAGTCCACTCTTACTTCTACTTTCTCAAAACCTTCTAATTTTATGAGTTAATTTCTATGGAATAAACAACATTAACACAAACAAAAGACAAAACCACACACAAGGAGACAAACAGGCGCAGTTAATGTTAAATTCTCAAGGTCAGCTAACCGGCTCATCCCTGTCTCTTCAGGTCAATGGTATTTTCGTTCTCCAACTCTTGTCACCCGCATCTTTCTCTAGGGCCTGATCAGCGGGTGTACTCAGGAGCCCCGAAAATGTGCCTGTTGGGTCAATTTGGTAATTTAGTTACAGCCCCAGTCATCTCTGTCCCATATCTTGTCACCATATTTTACTCACTTCCCATGTGTGAGAGTTAACTTCGTATACTCAATGGGATCAGGTATTAGCCCCAGCCGACTATGCCTGATTCCTAAATTTACTGCATTTTCCACTTATCTACTTTTCAACTTCCCTTCGCAGAATTACTCACTTCCCATGTGTGAGCTTAACTTACTCAATTTTAGACCTTTTCTGATCAGGTTTCAGCCAATTCTTCCTTGACCCCTTTGTTCCCTTCGCCCATTTAATTCCTGGCCTTCACGTGGGACCCAATTGTCCTCTTAATTCCGGCTCAGGCTGGGTGATTGGGATATCAGGGTTGCAGAAAAGTTGACTTACCCCTGATCCCGTTGATTATTTTTTCACTAGGTTCTTTTGGATCCCGTGAACTCAGGGATCCTGCCAACTACGCCAAACTATTGGAGAAAATCCAGATTGTGCCCAATTGTTGAACAAATTCTCCAGACTCAGACGTTGAGAACTAACACTTTATTGCATGATATCATGGGATATAACACCTTACCTAAAGGCGGTCCAGTGCTACTCCCAAAAAGCTACAGATCGCCGTGGACTTATATAGTATAAAAGAGGCAGAGCTAACAGTTTCACAATTAGATAAGCACCCACAAGACTGCCTACGTAACTGTGCACCATGCAGGGTCCGAGGTCAGCAAAACATCAGTTTCAACAATAACAAGCTAGTTCCTTAATTCAATGTCCACTTCAGCCACCATATCTGGCCGTAACGTCTGATTGTGGTTAGCTGCTCTGTCTACATTTTATGACCGTTGGTTGTGGTTAGATTAGCTACAAGCTGTCTCCTGCTTTTCTGCTTCTACAAAGTTAAGTAATAATTAGCAAAGCTAAGAACATTTCTCCAACATGTCACAAACACAAAAAAAAACCTCTTGGGCTGTTTACTTGCTCATTTTTGAAGAAAACATCAGATGAGATACGTTGCTCCAAAATTGGAATACAGTCTAACTTCTGAGTATAGGTAGACAGGTCACTAGGGTATTTTAGAACAGTTCTTTTCAGAAGGCATTGAGAATTAATTTTAGCAGGCATTCTTCAAAGACATGCGATAAGATGAATTAACTCAGTGGACTTCTCAGGGTCTTTTAAAGATTTTCTGGAAAACAAGCTGGGTTGTGGTCTTCTCTCCTTCCTTGACACTTCTTCAGGCTAACTTTATCAGCTGCTCACTCCAGCAGGTAAAACACACTGACTACAACCAAAAGCTTGTGAGTTTTCTGCTGTCTTAGGTGTACGCTGCTGCTGCCGAGCTTGTCCAATCAAGGGGTGCGAATGACTTCACGAACTACATCTCCCTGTTACCATGGTTTCTGTTCTATATTTAACTTGAATTATGTGACAAACAGTAAACATAGTTGCCAAATTGGCTCTTTTGGTGCTCTCTTGAAAAAGAACTGGTCCTACATTTATTCCGTTTGATTATGACTTCTTCAAAAAATATTTTAACAGAAGAAACAGAATCACTTCCATAACAGCATGTACTTTCCCTAAGCTACAGGTTATTGTAAGACTCTCTGGCTGTGTTTATTTTAGGTGATTTTGTATTCAGGTTCTTTCTGAATCCATGTGTTTGCAGATCTTTGTGAGTGAGAGATGTGGAGATATGCTTAAAAAATTTCCCTATAAATTATTCATATCTCCGTCTTTCCCCGAACTTTGTGCAAACACATTAATGAGGGAATCACACACATCAAGCCGTCAAACCTGTCAGCTAAACATTGAAAGGTGACAGTGTTTATTGTAACGGGGTTCCATTTATTCAGACACATCTTGATGATTCACACATGTAATGTATTTGTATATTATATTCATGACATAATGGCGTAAATAAACACTTCCTTGCACTTGCCATCCTTGGTGAACATTTTCTCTGCTGATGCCCCCTGAATATGTTAGAGAACATGGTGACGAGGTTGAGATAAAAGTCTGTAAATATAGGCAGCAAACAGCAGCAGGGACTGCAGTGAACAAGATTTACGTGACATATTTGTGCTTCTATTGGTGGGTGAAATAAGATACTAAACACACAAAATCCTACATTTGAGCTCGCGTATAAGATTGCTCTGTCTATGGAGATAGCATCAAAGAATGCTCAGGAATTTTGTCCTATGCCAGTGATAGTAACACACTTCAGGGGAACTTTAAAAAAAACTGGTAAAATCGGCTTTCACATAACAGATGAAATTTTGCACAGAGAAGTGTGAAGTGGTACAATTTGGAAGGAAGTATGAGGAGAGGCCATATAAATGAAACATTACAATTCTAAAGTGGGTGCAGGAGCAGAGAGACAATGTACACCAATGTTAGAAGGATTGAAAAGGTAACTAAGAGCAAACAGGACACTTGGCTTTATTACTAGAGGCATAGAGTAAAAGCATATAAGTTATGCTAAACCTTTATAAAATGCTGGGAATGAATGGCCTCTTCCTGTACCTCCACAGAAAGTTTCCATTCCAGGTTTACACACACTCATCAGTATCACTCTCCACAAGATCCCGCCATTCCAGGCTCGGATACCCGCTTCAGGATCACTCTCCACAGATCCCGCCATTCCAGGTTCGGACACCCACTTCAGGATCACTCTCCATAGATCCCAGCACTGTGGGCTCGGAGACCCTCTTCGGAGATCCTAACACTCCAGGCACAGACATCCTTTGAGGACCACTCTCCACAGATTCTGCTCTCCAGGCTCAGACATCCTCTTCAGAATCACTCTCCATGCATCCCACCGCTCCACGCACTGATATCTCCCTCAGGATCAGATCAAATAATGTTGCTTGTCACTTATCAGCTCAAGCCTGAATGTTGTTCAGGTCTTGCTGCTTGCAGGCACAGACTGCTTCAGTATCTGAGGAGTTGTGAATCATCAGCGAACATTCCCACTTCTGATTTATGTTGAAGAGAAAGCCATCAATGAAACAGCTGAGGATGGTTGGGCCTTGGACACTGCCCTGAGAAACTAGGTATCCAGTCATGAAAGTGGAGGACAATTAAATAACGAACCAGATGAGGAGGCTCCAAAAACATCCCTATCCTCAATGTTGGTGGAGCCGAGCACGTCAGTGCAAAAGATGAAGCTGAAGCATTTGAAACCATCTTCAGTCAGAAATTGCTCAGTGGATGATTCACCTCGGCCTCTTGAGGTCCCCAGCATCACAGCTTCCAGTTTTCAGCCAATTCGCTTCACGCCACATGATAGCAAGTAACAGCTGAAGGCACTCGATGCAGCAAAGACTATGGGCCCTAACAACATCCCGGCTCTAGTACTGAAGACTTGTGCTCCAGAACTAGCTGCGCTCTCAGCCAAGCTGTTCCAGTCGAGCTACAACACAGGCGTCTACTCAACAATGTGGAAAATTGCCCAGGTGTGCCCTGTCTGTAAAAAAGCAGGACAAATGCAATCTGACCAATTGCCGCCCCATCAGTCTACTATTAATCATCAGCAAAGTGATGGAAGATGTCACCAACAGTGCTATCAAGCACCACACACTTAACAATAATCTGCTCATCGATGCTCAGTTTAGATTCTGCCAGGGTCTCTCAGCTCCAGGAAATAATTTGGCAGATAGAGTATAATGTGGGAAAATGTGAGGTTATCCACTTTGGTAGGAAGAATAGAAACGGAAAATAGTATTTAAATTGTGAGAGATTACAGAATGCTGCGGTGCAGAAGGATCTGGGTGTCCTCGTACATGAACCACAAAAAGTTACCATGCAGGTACAGAAAATAATTAGGAAGGTAAATGGAATGTTACCCTTTATTGCAAGGGGGATGGAGAATAAAGTAGAGAAGTGTTGCTACAAATGTACATGGTGCTGGTGAAACCACACCTAGAGTACTGGGTACAGGTTTGGTTTCCTTATTTAAGGAGGGATATACTTGCATTGGAGGCAGTTCAGAGAAGGTTCACTAGATTTATTCCAGTGATGAAGGGGTTGTCGTATGAGGAAAGTTGAGCAGGTTGGACCGATACTCATTGGAGTTGAGAAAAATGAAAGGAGAACGTATTGAGACATATAAGATTCTGAGGGGGCTTGACAGGGTAGATCCTGAGAGGATGTTTCCTCTCGTGGTGGAATCTAGAACTAGGGGACACAGTTCCAGATTTAGGGGTTTTTCATTTAAGAAGGAATTTCTTCTCACAGAGGGTCATTAGTCTTTGGAATTCTCTACCGCAGAGAGCAGTGGAGGCTGGGTCATTGAATGTCTTCAAGATTTGTATCTACAAGAGAGCCAAGGGTTATGTGGGCAGGCAGGAAAGTGGAGTTGAGGTCATGATCAGGTCAGCCATGATCCTATTGAATGGCGGAGCAAGCTCGAGGGGCCAAATGGCCTACTCCTGCTACTAGTTCTTCTGATCTTCTGTTCTTATGATCTCATTGCAGCTTGGTCCAAACAGAGACGAAAGAGTGGAATTCCAGAGGAGAGGTGAGAGTGATTGCCCTTGAGTGAGTGTGGCATCAAGGATCCCTAGCAAAATTGAAGTCAATGGGAATCAGGGGGAAAACTCTCCACTTGCTGGAGTCGTACCTCGCACAAAACAAGATGGTTGTGGTTAGTGGAGGCCAATCATCTCATCCCAGGACATTGCTTCAGTAGTTTCTCAGGGTAGTGTCGTAGACCCAAACAAACTCAGCTGTTTCATTGATGGCTTTCTCTTCAACATAAATCAGAAGTGGGAATGTTCGCTGATGATTCACAACTCCTCAGTTGAAGCAGTCTGTGCCTACAAGCAGCAAGACCTGAACAATATTCAGGCTTGAGCTGATAAGCGACAAGCAACCTTCTGGACACACAAGTGCCAAGCAGTGAACATCTCCAATGAGAGAGAGAAAAAAATCTACCTTTTGATATTCAGAAGCATTATCATCATTGAATCCCCCACCATCAATATGTTGGGGGTTACCATTGACCAGAAACTAAACGGGACCAGTCACATCTATGCTGCGGCTATAAGTGCAGGTCAGAGATTAGGAATTCTGCAGCAAGTATCTAACCTCCTGATACATCGAAACCTGTCCACCATCTACAAGGCACAAGTCAGGAGTGGGATGGAATACATCAAACTCAACAACACTCAAGCAGCTCAATTCCATCCAGGACAAAGCAGCCCACTTGATCGCCACCTAACCCACCACCTTAAACATTCACTCTCTCCACCACCAGTACACAGTGGCTGCAGTATGTACCATCTCTATATGCACTGCAGTAACTCGTCCAGTATCCTTCAACAGCACCTTTCAAACCCTTAAACTCTACCACCTCGAAGGACAAGGGCAGCAGACGCATGGGAACTCGCCATCTGCAGGTTCCCCTCCAAGTCACTCACCATCCTGACTTGGAACTATATCGCCATTTCTTCACTGTTGTTGGGTACCAATCCTGGAACTCCCTCCCCAACGGCAGTGTGGGTGTTCCTGCACCACATGGACTGCAGCAGTTCAAGACGGCAGCTCACCACTACATTCTCAAGGGCAATTAGGGATGGGTAATAAATGCTAGCCTTATCAGCGATACTCACATCCAAGAATGAATAAAAAACAAATCACTCTCCACAGATTCCCCACAATCTGGGCTTGGACATTCGCTTCAGGAGCACAGAACTTTATATAACTGCAACATGAGTTCCAAACTTCATATTCCGTTCGCTTTTCACATTATTTTTCTACCAGTCCACTAGCTTTTAGTAATTCTGTATTCGGGTCTCGGCTCCTCCACAGTTTCTAACATCTCACCTCTTACAAAAAAACACTCTGATCTATCTTTCGTCGGTACTACATGACCCCACATTTTAAACTTCATCTGTCAAAGCATTGCTCATTCACTTAATCTATCAAGAAGATTTGAAAATACATTTCTTGCCAAAGGATAATGTTCTGCTTCTGCTCCCTCGCCGTTTGCTTTTCCCGTTAGTCTTTCACTTGGTGTAAATCCACAGAAAGTAAAGATGGAAGGATGGGAGGGAGGGAAAATCTTGCTCCGTTTCGTGATCCCAATTTGATCTTCATTCCAGTCCAATTTGGGTGAAGAATCCCAATTGTCTGTCTCAATTTTAATAAAGTATAAACAATTCTGGAATCACCATCTGGAAATTGACAAGAACAGGTTTCCAGGCTGACTTTATGCAAAAAGTCCCCCATTGGAAACAATGCACTATACAGCTCACAAACCAACAACAAGGATGCGATTCAAACCCATGCGTGCAGAACACAATGGATTAGCCATCCATTACCTTAACCTTGCAACCACCTTAACAGTTGCACAAGCATGGCTGTTACCTTCAGCACAGCTCCTGGCTGTGCAGCCAGCTGCAGTGACCTAATGATTCAGGCATCTGAGTGATGTTAATCATGATGTGATCAAATGATTGTATGTTCCACTCTTTCCGTGGTGGGTTTTCACACTGAGTGGAAACGTGTTGGACATGGTCTGGAAATGTTTCACACCGCTCCATTCCCTGTTTCATTTACTTCCAGAAGGTATATTTCCATCATTACACAACCCATAAGATGAACTTTTTTCAAAAGACTTCAGTGTATTTAACTCTGTGTCCAACACTGTGAGGCAGCTTTCTGTGTTTATAAAGAGTGTACTTTATTGACTGGTCTCTTGGATCTTGGATCAAACAGGGTAACAGACAGAGGTCTGTGTGCAGAGGGTTTGGAGGTGAGCTCTGATTCCTCACCCTTTCTGGATTGTGAGGAATAAAGAATGAATTAGAGAGAGAGAATGTGGGAGAAGGGATGATGGAAGAATTTTTCCATGAACCTGAATAAAAGTGTCTCAAACACAAGATATCAAGAGCAGAACATTAACATAATCTGAGTTCCGCGATCTGGTCGGGTCCCATTCCCCTGAAGTGAGGAATGAACGCGTGAGGAAATTCCGCCTGGAGTTAGATTTGTCTCCAATGAAGATGAGTTCACAGTGAGGATGGAATAGCTCAGTTGGGAGAACATGAGATTGAAGAACCAGGATACAATCCCTGGTTTCATCAGTTTTAATTTGGTGTCTCCATCAATTTAAGTAGAGAGAATCAGAGGGGAGATTTTCCACTCTTGACCCCATGGGCTGAATTTTAAACTAACGGTGCGGCTCTCGGCAGAGACACCGTGAGTGGGTGTCGTCACCACACAAGTGAAATGTGGCCGACCGACCCCGATCATGGAGCAGCCGACCAATTAATGAAGGGGAGGCGTGGGGCCCATGTAAACAAGGACCAGAGGTAGGGAACGAGGTGCCGATGGCACCGACATCTGACACAACGGCAGGTGCTGGCACCATATTTAAAGGGCTGCCAGCCCTGCATTCACTGCTGCCTGGTTTAAAGGAGAGCCTTCCTGAGAGCCCTCTGCTGTCCCAGAACCCGTTCTGCTGCCTCTGCTGTCCCAGGGCCCATTCTGCTGCCTCTGCTGCCCCAGGATCCATTCTGCTGCCTCTGCTGTCCAACGATTTAGCGATGCTTCCCTGCAGGTTCGCCTCCAGGTGGCAAGTGAAAGGTGGAAGATCCTCTTCCCCAGGGATGGGAGGTGGAGACCTGTCCACCAGACCAAGCAAAGCTAGCTGGAGATAGTCGGTGAGGTCAGCAGACGTGGGGTCACCCCCAGAACATGGATCCAGGACAGGAAGTGGGTCAATGACCAGATCCGGGTTGCTCAGGCGACAACTCAAAACACTTTGGACCCTTTGGACATTGCATGTGGCAGACTGAGAGGGAGTGTTTGGTGGAAAGGGTGTGACCACCCTGTCATGTGTATTGGGGAACGGCAGCAGGACATGCTGCCTGAGGCTTGGCTGCATTTCGGTGAGAGGCGCACGTCAGTCATTGTATAACCTCACACAGTCCCTTGAGAGGGGCCACATGCAGGAGGAGACTGGGATTCAGAGGGTAACAGAGAGGGAGAGTCTGGGATTCAGAGGGTAACAGAGAGGGAGAGACTGGGACTCTGAGGGTAAGAGAGAGGGAGAGCCTGGGACTCAGAGGGTAAGAGAGAGGGAGAGTCTGGGATTCACAGGTTAACAGAGAGGGAGAGTCTGGGATTCAGATGGTAACAGAGAGGGAGAGACTGGGATTCAGAATGTAAGAGAGAGGGAGAGACTGGGACTCAGAGGGTAAGAGAGAGGGAGAGACTGGGACTCAGAGGGTAAGAGAGAGGGAGAATCTGGGATTCACAGGGTAACAGAGAGGGAGAGTCTGGGATTCAGAGTGTAACAGAGAGGGAGAGACTGGGATTCAGATGGTAACAGAGAGGGAGAGTCTGGGATTCAGAGGGAAACAGAGGGAGAGACTGGGATTCAGACGGTAACAGAGAGGGAGAGTCTGGGATTCACAGGGTAAGAGAGAGGGAGAGACTGGGATTCAGAGGGTAACAGAGAGGGAGAGTCTGGGATTCAGAGGGAAAAATGGAGGGAGAGACTGGGATTCAGAGAGTAACAGAGGGAGAGAATGGGATTCTTAGGGTAACGGAGAGGGAGAGACTGGAATGCAGAGGGTATCAGAGAGCGAGAGACTGGGCTTCAGAGGGTAACAGAGAGGGAGAGACTGGAATTCAGAGGGTAATACAGAGGGAGAGTCTGGGATTCAGAGGGTAACAGAGAGGGAGAGACTGGAATTCAGAGGGTAACAGAGAGGGAGAGTCTGGGATTCAGAGGGTAACAGAGAGGGAGAGTCTGGGATTCAGAGGGTAACAGAGAGGGAGAGACTGGGATTCAGAGGGTAACAGAGAGGGAGAGACTGGAATTCAGAGGGTAACAGAGAGGGAGAGACTGGAATTCAGAGGGTAACAGATGGAAAAATAGAGTTGGCGAGGGCAACATAGAAATTTTAAGGCACAGAAAGTGGCCACTTGGCCAATCCTCTCTGTGCCAGCCGAAAAACGATCAACCTATTCTAATCCCACCTTCCAGCATTTGGTCCGAGCACTGCAGCTTACCGCACTTGAGGTGCCTATCCAGACTCCTTCTGAATGAGTTGAGGGTCTCTGCCTCAACTACCCTTTCAGGCATTGAGTTCCAGACCATCGCGACCCTCTGGGTGAAAAAGATTTTCCTCAACTCCCCTCTAATTCTTCGACCAATCACTTTAAATCTATGCCCCCTCGTCACTGACCTTTCTGCTATGGTTCTCTGCCCTTCACCTCCACTCCATCTGGGACCCTCAAAATTTTGTACATTTCAATCAGATCTCCCCTCAGCCTTCTCTGTTCCAAGGACAACAACCCCTGCCTATCCTCATAGCTACAATTCTCCAGTCCTGGCAACATCCTAGAAAATGGGAGAGAGACAAAGTCCCGTGTTCATAACACATGGATAAAGAGGTTAATCATCTGAGCTGTAACTCTGAGACAGAGACAGAGAGGGAGGGAGAGAGGGAGAAAGAGAGAGAGAGAGGGAGGGAGAGAGAGGGAGAGAGAGAGGGAGGGAGAGATGGTGTGGGGGAGACACAAACTGAGACGTGGACAGAGGCAGCGAAAGAGAGAGAGGGAGAGATAGAGAGGGAGAGACAGAGAGAGAGAGAGGCAGAGAGAGAGAGAGACAGAGAGACAGAGAGAGAGGCAGAGAGAGAGAGAGAGGCAGACAGAGAGCGAGAGAGAGACAGAGAGAGACGGGGCGACGGTGTGAGGGAGGCACAAATTGAGACATGGACAGAGGTTGAGAAAGAGAGCGAGGGAGAGACAGAGAGAGAGAGCTGGGGGAGAGACAGATAGAGAGTGAGAGAGGCACAGAGAGAGAAGGAGACACAGAGAGGCAGACATAGAGAGGCAGACAGAGAGCTAGAGAGAGACAGAGAGAGAGGGAGAGATGGTGTGAGGGAGGCACAAATTGAGACGTGGACAGAGGTAGAGAGAGAGAGGGAGAGATAGAGCGAGAGAGAGAAAAAGAGAGAGAGGGAGAGATAGAGAGAGAGAGAGAGAGGGGGTGGAAAGACAGATAGCGAGGTACAGAGGCAGTGTGAGAGAGGCAGATTAGAAGGTAGCAAATGTAACCCCGCTATTTACAAAATGAAGGAGAGAGAAAATGAGGAACTAAAGACCTGTTCGTCCAACATCAGTCATAGGGAAAATGCTCGAATCTATAATAAAGGATGTGATAACAGGACACTTAAAGAGAGATTGCGGGGGGTGGGGGGGAAAGAATGAAATGGGGTGAGAGAGAAATGGGGGGGAGAGAGAGTGGGGAGAATGTGTGAGTGAGACGGAGCAAAGGAGAGAGAGATACTAGGTTAGGTGGGACAATAAGCTGTGAGGAGAACACAAATAGACGACAAAGTGAGATGGTTTGGGATAGACAGCGATAAATGTCCTAGTGTTGTGGTAACATAAAATGGCCACTGAAAATGAACCTAAAATGGCTGACTGATGTGTGTGGATTTCCACAGATGAGAGGAGAGAGAGACAGACAGACAGAAAGACAGAAAGAGAGACAAAGAGGGAGACAGAGACCAAGACACAGAGAGTGATCGCAGGATATTTGTCGTAGGACAGAGGAAGAGGAGGAGGCCATTTGGCCCCTCAACCCTGTTCTGTCATTCAATGAGCTCATGGCCGATGTGTGATCTAACTCCATGTACCTATCTTTGTCCCTTAATACCTTTGGTTAACAAAAATCTATCAAACTCAGATTTAAAAATTAACAAGTGTCTCAGCATCAATTGCTGATTGTGGAAGAGAGTTTCAAACTGATATCACACCTGGTGTGTTGAAGTGTTTCTTCATTTCACTCCTGAAAGGTTTTTAGACGAGGTTTATATTATTAGACTATGCCCCCATGTTCTAGACTCTGCAGCCAGTGGGAATTGTAACTCTCTGTCTACCCTATCAGTTTCCCTTATTATCTTGAAAACAATCATCAAATCACACCTGAGCCTTCAGAATTCCAGGGATACAGAGTAAATCTCCAGCTACACTGTCCCATTAAACATTCCCAAGCCAAGCACAATGTTGGGTTTGACAAAGAGTAAATTTCCCTCTGCGCTGTCCCATCACACACTCCCAGGGCAGGAACTTCATGGGGTGGATACAGAGTGAATCTCACTCTACGCTGTCTGATCGAGACAGACAGTGAGAGAGAGACAGAAAAAGAGAAACAGAGAGACATGGACTGACAGGGTGACTAAAAGAGATAGAAGGATACTTCACAGGGGATATTGGAAGAGGAAGATGCAATTCAACCCCACAATCCTGTTCCGGCATCAAATGAGATCTTGGCTGATCTGTGATCTAACTTACACCATATATCCTGCCTTTGCCCCTTATCTCTTAATACCTTTGGTTAACAAGAATCTATCAATCACCGATTTAAAAATTAACCAATAAACCAGCATGAAATTTGCACAACCAATATCATTGTGCGGGAGTTTCTGTGTGTGTGTGTGTGTGTGTCTATGTATGTTTGGGTGTGATGGCTCCCACAGTGGAATAGCTTGCTGGATGTTTAAAATGGAGGCTATTCCTTCTGGATCATCAAAAGTATCCGCCTGGGCCCCAACTTCATTTACATTTCCCCCTCTCCCGATGTTTTTTTTCTCTCCATATCTATCTCTAATATGTTTGTGTGCACAGCAGTGAAGGATAACATCAAATTAATATATCTTACATTATCCTTTTCATCCACCTCAACAACCTCTCTCTCTCTCCAAATTTGTCCCTCTCGACAGCCCTCTCTCTGCCTTCATATCTAACCCTCTCTCCCTCTGTCTCTCTCCTAATGTCAGAGATAGCAGGAGGGAGAGACAGAGAGAGAATGTTGAAGGAACTCTACTCTGTTCCTCAGCTGTGCTGAAGCTGCTCTGGGAGTGTTTGATGGGCTACATTAATGGGCCGTGTACAGTCCTGCATCATGCTGTGAAGAAGCACAGCTTGTTCAGTGTATAACGGGTCAAAGGGAACAATTCACTCCTGTCTGCTACTGGGAAGAGAGACTGACCTTAACATCAAGGCAGTGTTTGACCGAGTGTGACATCGAGGAGCCCGAGTAAAACTGAAGTCAGTGGGAAAAAGGGGAAATCTCCCCACTGGTTGGAATCATACCGAGCACAAAGGAAGATGGTTTTGGTTGTTGGAAGTCAATCATCTCATTCCCAGGGCTTCACTGCAGGAGTTTGTCAGGGTAGTGTCCTCAGCCCAGCCATCTTCAGCTGAGATCCCAGCAGAAAGTGCTTAAATACTGAGCAGGTCAGGCAGCATCTGTGGAGAGAGAAACAGAGTTAGTGATTCAGCTCGATGCTTTCCAGATTTCCAGCATCCACAGTATTTTGCCTCTGATAATGAAGCAATCCAGAGCCACATGCACCAAGACCCAGACAACATTCAGGTTTGGGCCGACCAGTGGCATGTAACATTCACGTCACACAAGTTCCAAGCAATGACCATCTGCATCAAGAGAGAATTCAACCACCTCCCCTTCGTATTCAAAGCATTATCCCTTCGCTGAATCCCCCAGCATCAACATCCTGGGGAAACATTGACATCAAGCTTAACTGAACGAAACACATCAATAGTTTCTTCACCCAGTGGCTGGTGGGTCTCTGGAACTCACTGCCTGAAAGGGTGGTAGAGGCAGAAACCCTCATCACATTTGAAACAATCTCTTGGATATTCACTTCTCCATGTTTAAAATGGGTAAGGAATAACTCTCCTCATCTACACTGCCTCATCGCACACTCTCAGAGAAGGTACAGCATATCTTCCATACAGAGTAAAGCTCCGTTTAAACATTCCCTGGAGTGTCGGATTAACCCGGCTGTGCCCGGCTCAGCCTCAAGACTCACCTGCCTCAGTCACTGAGATGCTCCTGTATCACTTGCCTTAACATAAGTGGATGCCGGGTTTGGGAGCAGGACAGGCACACGGGATTAGGACAAAAACAAGAAATGCTGTATTCACTCAGCAGGTCTGGCAGCATCTGTGGAAAGAGAAGCAGAGTTAACGTTTCGGGTCAGTGACCCTTCTTCGGAACGGGATTAGGACGACTGCTCAGATGGAGGATAAGCATCAGTAATCACTCAGAGAATCAGAACAGGCCAGTGAGACTCAGAAAAGGAAACATGTGTTGAATTTGTGAGTCTTGCAATGTGGAATGCTTTAGTATTTGGTGAGAATGTTGAGCCAGTGAAATTTTGCCCCATTGGGGACTTGATTACAACAGTAAGATACCGTGTGTACTGTAAATATGGACTGAAATAACAATGTAACTGATCAATTTTCAGCTGAATACTATGACTACAGTTATACCTGCAATCCTGTCAGAATGTACAAAAGACACGATGGGATGAAGTCAAAGTGGCCACTGTTGAATTTGCCAGCTTGATCTTTGTGGGAACGCAAGGGTTAAGTAAGTTAAAAATATTAAATGGTCAATTCACTTGTTTAAGTAATCACTCAACAGAAATGGGTCTGGAATGTCCTATGTGCTGCATTCCTACTCCTACATCTACTCTGTCAGGACCCCTCATGATTTTGAACACCTCTATCAAATCTCATCTCAAGTTTCTCTTCTCTATGGAGAACAACACCAGTTTCTCCAATCCATCCACGTAACTGAAGTCCCTCATCCCTGGAACCTTGCTCGTGAATCTTTTCTGCATCCTCTCTAAAGCCCCCACATCCTTCCGAAAGTGCGGTGTCCAGAATTGGACACAATACTCGTTGAGGATGAAGCAGTGTTTTATAAAGCTTCATCATAACCTCCTTGCTTTTATACTCTAAGCCTCTATTTATAAAGCCTAGGATCCCATATGCCTTTTAACCACTTTCTCAACTAGCTCTGCCACCTTCAATTTGTGCACAGACATCCCCAGGTCTCTCTGTTCCTGCACCCACTTCCTTCTGTTCTTAGGTTCTCAAAACACAGAGGGACAGGAGGACAGGGAGGTCTGGAAAGAAGGAGGGGAGAGAGAGAGCAAACAAACAGAAACACGTATGGGAACACACCAGCAGTTTCCTAGTTCTTCTGTTGGTATTATTATCGCTAGCTCATACACTGTTGACTTGGAACTAATCGCTGCTCCTTCACTGTGACTGGGTCAAAATCCTGGATCTCCCTTCCTAACAGCACTGTGGGTGTACCTACCCCACATGGACTGCAGCGGTTCAAGAAGGAGGCTCAAAACCACCTTCTCAAGGGAAATTATGAATGGGCAATAAATGCTGTCCTGGCCACTAACGCACACATCCAACAAATGAATCAAGAAAATAAAAACTTGACACGGAGTCACTTCAGGTGATATCAGACCAGATGACCAAAAACTTGGTCAGAGGTTGGTTTGAGAGAGAATCCTCAAAGAGGAAAGAGAGTGAGTGAGATGGAGAGGTTTGGGAAAGGAATTCCAGAGTTAGGGCCTTGGCAGCTTGAAGGCACGGCCACCAATGGTGGAACGATTCAAATAGGGGATGTTCAAGAGGTCAAAATTAGAGGATGGCAGATATTGGTGGATTGTGGAGCTGGAGGAGATTGCAGAGATAGGGAGTGGTCATTTGTGGAAGACAATTCCAAAATTCCACCATCCTTTGTGTGTGGAAGTGTTAATAAATTTCACCCTTGAAAGGGTCTTCGACTAATGTTCGATTTTTCGACTGTGCCCCTCGTCCGAGACTCCTCCAACCAGTGAGAAGAGTTTCTCTCTATCTACCCCATCAGTTTCCAGTATTGTCTTGTAAACTTTGATCAATTCACCCAGCACAGTGGCACAGTGGTGAGCACCGCAGCCTCACAGCTCCAGCGAGCCGGGTTCAATTCTGGGTACTGCCTGTGTGGAGTTTTCAAGTTCTCCCTGTGTCTACGTGGGTTTCCACTGGGTGCTCCGGTTTCCTCCCACATGCCAAAGACTTGCAGGTTGATCGGTAAATTGGCCATTAGCAATTGCCCCCAGTATAGGTAGGTGGTAGGGAAATATGGGGACAGGTGGGGATGTGGTAGGAATATGGAATTAGTGTAGGATTAGTATTAATGGGTGGTTGATGGTCGGCACAGACTCGGTGGGCCGAAGCGCCTGTTTCAGTGCTGTATCTCTAAACTAATCTAAACTAAACACCCCTTACACTTCAAAATTCCAGGGATACAGAGTAAAGCTCCGTCTAAACTGTCCCTTCAAATGCTGCCAAGCCAAGTACAGAATGGAGTTATCTACAGAGCAAATCTCTGTCCTCTCTGTTCCATAAAACACTCGCAGGACAGGTACAGTGTGGGGTTAGATACCGAGTAAAGCTGCCTCTATATATGCCTCTCTTTCTCCTCCTCCATCCAGATGGAGAGAGTAACAGTGAGAAAGACAGGGATAGATATAGAGAGGGAATAACAGAGAGAGGGAAGGATAGCAATGGGGAGAGATTACAGAGAGGAAGAGATTGGGATGGAGAGTGTCGGTCAGTGTTCCTGCAAAGCTGTGTGCAGCAGCCTGGAAGGTACCACGCAGGTCCTGTTCCGTGATAAATAACACACGTCTTCGAAGATTCTTAAAAATATAAAGGGACTGCACGTGGGACAAAAAAACTTGCCGTGCACAACAACTAAATGTTCTGGGAACATTGGAGCCAGCTGTAGCTCAGTGGGTAATAATCCTGCCTCTGAGTTATACGTTTGTGGGTTCAGGTCTGAACACAAAATCTAGGCTGATGTCACCCAACAGAAAATCAGAACAGACCAGCGAGACACAGAAAAGGAAACTTGTGTTGAATTTGTGAGCCTCACTTTCTGTAATGTTTTCGTGTTTGGTCAGAATGTTGACCCAGTGAAATTTTGCCCCTGTGCCATGAGAGTTATCTGAATAGAGATTATAACATCTTATTACAACATGAAGGTACCGTGTGCACTGAGTAAAACAACATTTGCAGAGTCCCATCATGTAAAATACTTTACTGGGTGTGGGATCAGGGTTTGATATTTCCAAAACACTGAGGGAAACTCGAACTTTTAATCAGCCCTGGGAGGAAAGTAAACCTGCAGACTTTCAAACAGTAATCAATGTCAGATTTGATGAATTATTAGGGATTCATCAATTTAGTATACAAAGTAGACAGAATATGCCGTTAAAGAGCGGGATATGGGTTTCCTACCAGCCTGCAGAAGGAAGTGCACCCTCTGCAGTTGTGGTATCACCAAAAGCAGCCAAATTAAAATAGCAAATTGATGTATGTGGAGTTTTACTGAGGTTCTGAGAGAGGAGAAACAGGCAGAGACACAGACAGCCAGACACACACCCACACACAGAGAAACACACATGCACACAGAGAACCACACACACAGAACCACACACACAGACCGACATGCACAGACACACAGACACACAGAGACCGACATGCACAGACACACACTCAAACAGACTGCCCAAGGGACAGAGTGTGACAGAAGAATATTTCAATTTTTATAATATTTCAATTTCAGTTTCTATAAGATCCCCCCTCATTCTTCTGAACTCCAATGAATATAATCCCAATCTACTCAGTCTCTCCTCATAAGCCAACCCCCTCAACTCTGGAATCAACCTAGTGAACCTCCTCTGCACCCTCTCCAGTGCCAGTACATCCTTTCTCAAGTAAGGAGACCAAAACTGCACACAGTACTCCAGGTGAGGCCTCACCAGTACCTTATACAGCTGCAACATAACCTCTCTGCTTTTAAACTCAATCCCTTTAGCAATGAAGGACAAAATTCCATTTGCCTTCCTAATTACTTGCTGTACCTGCAGACCAACCTTTTGCGATTCATGCACAAGGACACCCAGGTCCCTCTGCATAGCAGCATGCTGCAACTTTTTACCATTCAAGTAATAATCCTTTTTACTGTTACTCCTACCGAAATGAATGACTTCACATTTATTAACATTGTATTCCATCTGCCAGACCTTTGCCCACTCACTCAATGTATCTATGTTCCTCTGCAAAGTTTCACAGTCATCTGCACACTTTGCTCTGCCACTCATCTTAGTGTCATCTGCAAACTTTAACAACCTACATGTGGTCCCCAACTCCAAATCATCGATATAAATTGTAAATAATTGTGGTCCCAACACCGATCACTGAGGCACACCACTAGTGACTGACTGCCAACCAGAATAGCACTCATTTATCCCACTCTCTGCTTCCTGTTAGTCAACCAGAGAGGGAAAGGCAGTTGGAGAGACAGAGAGAGAGAGAGACGCAGAGATGGAAGGAGAGAGATGGAGTGACAGGGAGGGAAAGACAGATGGAGGGACAGAGTGAGAGACAGAGAGAGGAGAGATGGAGTAACATGGAGGGAAGGACAGATGGAGAGACAGAGAGTGAGAGACAGAGATAGAAGGAGAGAGAGGGAGTAACAGGGAGGGAAAGACAGATGGAAAGACTGAAAGAGAGACAGAGATAGAAGGAGAGACGGGGAGTGACAGGGAGGGAAAGACAGATGGAAAGACTGAAAGAGAGACAGAGATAGAAGGAGAGAAGGGTAGTGACAGGGAGGGAAAGACAGATGGAGAGACAGAGAGAGAGAGACAGAGATAGAAGGAGAGAGAGGGAGTGACTGGGAGGGAAAGACAGATGGAAAGACAGAGAGAGAGAGACAGAGATAGAAGGAGAGAAAGAGAGACAGAGAGGGAAAGACAGATGGAGAGACAGAGAGAGAGAGACAGAGATAGAAGGAGAGAGAGGGAGTGTCTGGGAGGGAAAGACAGATGGAAAGACTGAGAGAGAGAGACAGGGATGGAAGGAGAGAAAGGGGGTGAACGGGAGGGAAAGACAGATGGAGAGACAGAGAGAGAGAGACAGAGATAGAAGGAGAGAGAGGGAGTGTCTGGGAGGGAAGGAATGATGGAGGGACAGAGAGAGAGACAGAGAGAGAAGTAGAGAGAGGGGGAGTGACAGGGAGGGAAAGACAGATGGAGGGACAGAGTGAGAGACAGAGAGAGAAGGAGAGAGAGAGAGAGAGACAGAGAGGGAAAGACAGATGGAGGGGCAGGGAGAGAGAGACAGAGAGAGAAGGAGAGAGAGGGAGTGACAGAGAGGGAAAGACAGATGGAGAGACAGAGAGAGAGAGACAGAGATAGAAGGAGAGAGCGGGAGAGACAGAGAGGGAAAGACAGATGTAGGGACGGAGAGAGAGACAGAGAGAGAGAGACAGAGAGAGAAGGAGAGAGAGGGAGAGACAGAGAGGGAAAGACAGATGGAGAGACAGGGGGAGAGACAGAGAGAGAAGGAGAGAGATGGAGTGACAGGGAGGGAAAGACAGATGGAGGGACAGAGTGAGAGACAGAGAGAGAAGGAGAGAGAGGGTGAGACAGAGAGGGAAAGACAGATGGAGAGACAGAGAGAGAGAGACAGAGAGAGAAGGAGAGAGAGGGAGAGACAGAGATGGAAAGACAGATGGAGAGACAGAGAGAGAGAGACAGAGAGAGAAGGAGAGAGAGGGAGTGACAGAGAGGGAAAGACAGATGGAGAGACAGAGAGAGAGAGAGAGAGATAGAAGGAGAGAGCGGGAGAGACAGAGAGGCAAAGACAGATGTCGGGACGGAGAGAGAGACAGAGAGCGAGAGAGACAGAGAGAGAAGGAGAGAGATGGAGTTACAGGGAGGGAAAGACAGATGGAGAGACAGAGAGAGAGAGACAGAGAGAGAAGGAGAGAGAGGGAGAGACAGAGAGGGAAAGACAGATGGAGAGACAGGGAGAGAGACAGAGAGAGAAGGAGAGAGATGGAGTGACAGGGAGGGAAAGACAGATGGAGAGACAGAGAGAGAGAAACAGAGATAGAAGGAGAGAGAGGGAGTGACAGGGAGGGAAAGACAGATGGAGGGACAGACTGAGAGACAGAGAGAGAAGGAGAGAGAGGGAGAGACAGAGAGGGAAAGACAGATGGAGAGACAGTTAGAGAGACAGAGATAGAAGGAGAGAGAGGGAGTGTCAGGGAGGGAAAGACAGATGGAGGGACAGAGAGAGAGAGAGAGGCAGAGACAGAGATAGAAGGAGAGAGTGGAGTGACATAGAGGGAAGGACAGATGGAGGGATTGAGAGAGAGACATAGAGAGAAGTAGAGAGAGGGAGAGACAGAGAGGGAAAGACAGATGGAGAGACAGAGAGAGAGAGGCAGAGATGGAAGGAGAGAGAGGGAGCGAAAGGGAGCAAAAGACAAATGGAGAGACAGAGAGCGAGAGACAGAGATAGAAGGAGAGAGAGGGACTGTCAGGGATTGAAGGACAGATGGAGGGACAGAGAGAGAGAGAGAGAGACAGAGAGAGAAGGAGAGAGAGGGAATGACAGGGAGGGAAAGACAGATGGAGGGACAGAGTGAGAGACAGAGAGAGAAGGAGAGCGATGGAGTGACAGGGAGGGAAGGACAGATGGAGGGATAGAGAGAGAGACAGAGAAAGAAGGAGAGAGAGGGAGAGACAGGGAGGGAAAGGCAGTTGGAGAGACAGAGAGAGAGGCAGAGATGGAAGGAGAGAGAGGGTGTGACTGGGAGGGAAAGACAGATGGAGGGACAGAGTGAGAGACAGAGAGAGAAGGAGAGAGAGGGAGTGTCAGGGAGGGAAAGACAGATGGAGGGATCGAGAGAGAGACAGAGAGAGTGACAGAGACAGAGATAGAAGGAGAGAGATGGAGTGACGGTCTGGAGGGGGGGAGACAAATGGAGGGACAGAGAGAGAGAGAGGCAGAGATGGAAGGAGAGAGAGGGAGTGTCTGGGAGGGAAGGAATGATGGAGGGACAGAGAGAGAGACAGAGAGAGAAGTAGAGAGAGGGGGAGTGACAGGGAGGGAAAGACAGATGGAGGGACAGAGTGAGAGACAGAGAGAGAAGGAGAGAGAGAGAGAGAGAGAGAGAGAGAGGGAAAGACAGATGGAGGGGCAGGGAGAGAGAGACAGAGAGAGAAGGAGAGAGAGGGAGTGACAGAGAGGGAAAGACAGATGGAGAGACAGAGAGAGAGAGACAGAGATAGAAGGAGAGAGCGGGAGAGACAGAGAGGGAAAGACAGATGTAGGGACGGAGAGAGAGACAGAGAGAGAGAGACAGAGAGAGAAGGAGAGATATGGAGTTACAGGGAGGGAAAGACAGATGGAGAGACAGAGAGAGAGAGACAGAGAGAGAAGGAGAGAGAGGGAGAGACAGAGAGGGAAAGACAGATGGAGAGACAGGGAGAGAGACAGAGAGAGAAGGAGAGAGATGGAGTTACAGGGAGGGAAAGACAGATGGAGAGACAGAGAGAGAGAGACAGAGAGAGAAGGAGAGAGAGGGAGAGACAGAGAGGGAAAGACAGATGGAGAGACAGGGAGAGAGACAGAGAGAGAAGGAGAGAGATGGAGTGACAGGGAGGGAAAGACAGATGGAGAGACAGAGAGAGTGAGAAACAGAGATAGAAGGAGAGAGAGGGGGTGACAGGGAGGGAAAGACAGATGGAGGGACAGACTGAGAGACAGAGAGAGAAGGAGAGAGAGGGAGAGACAGAGAGGGAAAGACAGATGGAGAGACAGGGAGAGAGACAGAGATAGAAGGAGAGAGAGGGAGTGTCAGGGAGGGAAAGACAGATGGAGGGACAGAGAGAGAGAGAGAGAGGCAGAGACAGAGATAGAAGGAGAGAGTGGAGTGACATAGAGGGAAGGACAGATGGAGGGATTGAGAGAGAGACATAGAGAGAAGTAGAGAGAGGGAGAGACAGAGAGGGAAAGACAGATGGAGAGACAGAGAGAGAGAGGCAGAGATGGAAGGAGAGAGAGGGAGCGAAAGGGAGCAAAAGACAGATGGAGAGACAGAGAGCGAGAGACAGAGATAGAAGGAGAGAGAGGGAGTGTCAGGGATTGAAAGACAGATGGAGGGACAGAGAGAGAGAGAGAGAGAGACAGAGAGAGAAGGAGAGAGAGGGAATGACAGGGAGGGAAAGACAGATGGAGGGACAGAGTGAGAGACAGAGAGAGAAGGAGAGCGATGGAGTGACAGGGAGGGAAGGACAGATGGAGGGATAGAGAGAGAGACAGAGAAAGAAGGAGAGAGAGGGATAGACAGGGAGGGAAAGGCAGTTGGAGAGACAGAGAGAGAGGCAGAGATGGAAGGAGAGAGAGGGTGTGACTGGGAGGGAAAGACAGATGGAGGGACAGAGTGAGAGACAGAGACAGAAGGAGAGAGAGGGAGTGTCAGGGAGGGAAAGACAGATGGAGGGATCGAGAGAGAGACAGAGAGAGTGACAGAGACAGAGATAGAAGGAGAGAGATGGAGTGACGGTGTGGAGGGGGGGAGACAAATGGAGGGACAGAGAGAGAGAGAGGCAGAGATGGAAGGAGAGAGAGGGAGTGATAGGGAGGGAAAGGCAGATGGAGAGACAGAGAGAGAGAGAGAGAGATAGAAGGAGAGAGAGGGAGTGACAGAGAGGTAAAGACAGATGGAGCCACAGAGAGGGAGACAGAGGGAGAGGCAGAGACAGAGAGAAGGAGCGAGAGGGAGATACAGAGAGGGAAAGAATGATGGAGAGACAGAGAGAGAAGGAGAGAGAGGGAGAGACAGAGAGGGAAAGACAGAATGAGTGATAGAGAGAGAGACAGAGAGAGTGGCAGAGACAGAGATATTAGGAGAGAGAGGGAATGTCAGGAAGGGAAAGACAGATGGAGGGACGGAGTGAGAGACAGAGACAGAAGGAGAGAGTGAATGACTGAGAGGGAAGGATGGATGGAGGGATAGAGAGATAGAGAGACAGGGACAGAGGGAGAGAGTGAGTGACAGAGAGGGAAATACAAATGGAGGGACAGAGAGAAAGACAGAGTGAGAGGCAGAGACAGAGATAGAAGGAGAGAGAGGGAGTGAGGGGTGTGTGAAGACAGATGGAGAGACAGAGAGAGAGAGAAGGAGAGACAGAGAGGGAAAGACAGATGGTAAGACAGAGAGAGAGAGGCAGAGTTGGAAGGAGAGAGAGGGAGTGACAGAGAGGGAAAGACAGATGGAGGACAGCGAGAGAGAGAGGCAGAGATACAGATAGAAGGAGAGAGAGAGTGTGTCAGGGAGGGAAAGACAGATGGAGGGACAGAGAGATAGAGAGACAGAGACAGAAGGAGAGAGAGGGAGTGACAGGGAGGTAAGGACAGATGGAGAGACAGAGAGATAGAGAGACAGAGATAGAAGGAGAGAGAGGGTGTGACAGGGAGGGAAAGACAGATGGACAGAGAGAGAGAGAGAGATCTCTGCTGATGTTTCTGTCTCCATACCTACTTCTTAAATGTTTGTGCACTCAGCAGTGAAGGATTACATCAAATTAATTTCTCTTACATTCTCCCTTTCATTCGACCCTGCATTCTCTGTCTCTCCAACCTTGTCTCTCTCCACAGCACTCTCTCTGTCTGTATATCTAACCCTCTCTCCCTCTGTCTCTCTCCTCGTATCAGAGATAGCAGGAGGGAGAGACAGAGAGAGAATGTTGAAGGAACTATACTGTGTTCCTAAGCTGTGCTGAACCTGCTCTGGGAGTGTTTGATGGGCTATATTAATCGGCCGTGTACAGTCCTGTATCAGGCTGTGAAGAAGCACAGCTTGTTCAGTGTACAACGGGTCAAAGGGAACGATTCACTCCTGTCTGCTACTGGGAAGAGAGACTGACCTTAACATCAAGGCAGCGTTTGACCGAGTGTGACATTGAGGAGCCCGAGTAAAACTGAAGTCAGTTGGAATCTGCTGGTTGGACTCATTCCGAGCACAAAGGAAGATGGTTGTGGTTGTTGGAAGTCAATCATCGTAGTCTCAGGACATCACTGCAGGAGTTCCTCAGGTTAGTGTCCTCGTCCCATCCATCTTCAGCTGCTTCCTCAATGACCTGCCCTCCATCGTAAGGTCAGAAGTAGGGATGTTCACTGTTGATTGCACAGTGTTCAGTTCCATTCACACCTCCTCAGATAATGAAATCCCAGCAGGAAGTGCTGGAAATACTGAGCAGGTCAGTCAGCATCAGTGGAGAGAAAAACAGAGTTAGTGATTCAGCTCGATGCTTTCCAGATACCCAGCATCCACAGTATTTTGCCTCAGATAATGAAGCAATCCAGAGCCACATGCATCAAGACCCAGACAACATTCAGGTTTGGGCCGACCAGTGACAAGTAACATTCACGTCACACAAGTGCCAGGCAATGACCATCTGCAACATGAGAGAATCCAACCACCTCCCCTTGGCATTCAAAGCATTATCCCATCGCTGAATCCCCCAGCGTCAACATCCTGGGGAAACATTGGCATCAAGCTTAACTGAACGAAACACATCAATAGTTTCTTCACCATCTCTCTGGGACAGAGAGACACAGATAAAGAATGTGAGTAAGCCTTGACAGAACCTCAATAAATTGTTCCAACCATTGTTAATGATAGAAATCAAGGGTTATATTAGAGCAAAGGAAGAGGCAGAGAATGTTAGCCCCTTTATAACTATATCCTTTAGTTTAGATTGCCTCTCCTCCTTCTTCCTGCCTGTGGAGGTGGGAGATGTGGGCATGGTTCTTAATGAATTCTCTGTGTCCGTCTTTATAAAAGAGTGGGAACGATACAGAGATTGTAGTTAAAGAGGAGGAGTGTGAAATATTGGATGGGATAAACAGAGTGAGAGGGGAAATATGAAGGTGTTTGGCAGCTTTGAAAGTGGATAAATGGTCAGGCCTGGATGCATTGGAATCAGTTCAGAGAAGGTTCACTCGGCTGATTCCTGGGATGAAGGGGTTATCTTTGAGGAATGGTGGAACAGGTTGGGCCTATACTCATTGGAGTTCAGAAGAATGAGAGGTGATCTTATTGAAACATACAAGATTCTGAGGGGACTTTACAGGGCGGATGCTGGGAGGATGTTCCCCTTGTGGGGAAGTCTAGAACTCGGGGGCAGGTACACAGTGGAGTTTGATACAGAGTAAAGCTGCCTCTGTATATGCCTCTCTTTCTCCTCCTCCATCCAGATGGAGAGAGTAACAGTGAGAAAGAACAGGGATAGATATGGAGAATAAGAGAGAGAGGGAAGGATTGCAATGGGGAGAGAGTACCAGAGAGAAAGAGGAAGAGATTGGGATGGAGAGTGTTGGTCAATGTTCCTGCAAATCTGCGTGCAGCAGCCTCAAAGGTCCCACGCAGATCCGGTTCCACAATAAATAGCACACGTCTTCAAAGATTCTTCAAAGATTTCAAGGGACAGCTCACGTTAAAAAAACTGGGCACGCACAACATCTAAATTTTCACGGGAACATTGGAGCCAACTGCGGAATACAGGTTTCTTACCAGCCTGCATAAGGAAGTGTAACCTCTGCAGATGCGGTGACACCAAAAGCAGCTGACTTCAAATGGCAAACTGATGTATGTGGAGCTTTACAAAAGGTCTGAGAGAGGAGAGAGAAACAGACATAGACACACACACACACAGAAACACACACACAGACAGAAACACACACACACACAGAAACACACACGCAGAAACACACACACACACACAGAAACACACACAGAAACGCACACACACAGAAACACACACACAGAAACACACACGCAGAAACACACAGACACACACACACACACACACACACACACAGAAACACACAAACACACACACACAAACACACACACACAGAAACACACACACACACACAGAAACACACACACACAGACAGAAACACACACAGAAACACACACACACAGACAGAAACACACACCGAAACACACACACACACACAGAAACAGAGTGACTCAGGGACAGAGAGCCAAAGAAGAATATTTCAATTTTCAAAAGGCATTTGGTGAGATCAACCTTCGATTTAAAAATGACAATTGATTTTGCATCAATGTGTGCGTGCAGAAGACACGTTCCAAACTGCTGCCACCTTTAGCCTGGAGTGGCGGAATTTTACTCAGAGTGTTGTGAATCTTTGGAATTCTCTACCCCAGTGGGCTGTGGAAGCTCAGTCTGGGAAAAAGGCATTGAAGTGGATGATCAGCCATGATCGTATTGAATGGCGGAACAGGCTCAATGGGCTGAATGGCCAACTCCTGTTCCTATGTTCCCAAGCTGCCGAAATAGTTTCTCCCAAACTACCCCATCAGTTCCCCTTAATATCTCAGCACCTTTGAACAAATCACCTTGATCCTCCTAAATTCCAGGCAATAAATCCCTAGTTTGTGTAATATCACCTCGTAATTTAACCCTTGGAGTCCAGTTATCATTCTGGTAAATGGACTGCACTCAAATGGACATGGACCCCCCAAAGTCTCTTTTCACCATTTATAAAGTCCTCTGTTCTAGTCTTTTTTTGCTGACATTGAAATCTAACTACCACATTTTTGCACATTTATTTAAGATATTAATATCTCTTTGTAATTTGATGCTTCCAGCTACAGTGCTCACAATGCTGCCTATTTTTGTGTCATTGGTAAACTTGGGTATGTTACATTCTACCTCATCATCTTAAATCATTAATAAATACAGCAAAACTGAGACACACACGGGCTTTGCACTAGAAGACAGGAGTGAATCATTCCAACCTGGAGGCTTTTTAATTCCACATTAATGTTTAAAAATAGAATTCGAATTCACAACAGCCCTGTGTGGGATTTGAACTCGTGCTTTTTCAATCATCAGCTCAGGCCTTCAAATTAAAACCCATAAAAATAGATTCATATTCCTACTGCTGTTGTCTGACTGACTGAGGTTTTGTATATTGTTCCCTTCGCCTCTTCTTCCATGTGTTTGAAGTCTTTGAAGTTTGTCAGACATTGGTAAACTACTTCATGTGGTGTTGTGTAAATACCTTCAATTCTGTGTATCTGGAAGGGACACAATTCAAATTCTCACCTTATTGCATCAACTAAAACCTGCAGGTCCATTCAAACAACTCTATTTCCTGTCTCTGCAAAGATAGCTCACACTTCCACAATGCAGGAATGTCTGAATGGAAACAGCTTTTGACACATTTCCCAACATGTTTGCCAACACTTTTCAGGATGAAGCTAAATTCAACTTAGAGATTGCAAGCCCCAAATTGAATATTTTCGATGTAAAAAGTGACACAAATGAAATTCCAGATCTCTCTGTCCCTGCACCCATTTTAACATTGTACCATTTAGTTTATATCGCTTCTCCTCAGCCTTCCTTCCTAAATGCATCATTTGACATTTCTCAGCATTGCAGTTAACCTGCCCTGTGTCTGACCATTTCACCAGCTGTCAAGAAGACATAAATTTGACAAAGAGATTTCGATAGGTTAAATGTGTGAGCAAAAAATTGTCAGATGGAGTACAATGTGGGAAAATGTGAGCTTGTCCACTTTGGGAGGAAGAATAAAAATCAGTATATTATTGAAATGGAGAGAGACTGCAGAACTCTCCGGTACAGAGGGATCTGGGTGTCCTGGTACATGAATCACAAAATGTTACCGTGTAGCTACAGCGAGTGATTAGGAAGGCAAATGGAATGTTGTTGTTTATTGCAAGGTGAATAGAATATCAAAGTAGGGAAGTGTTGTTACAGCTGCACAGGGCATAAGTTAGACGACGTCTGCAGGATTGTGGACACTTTTGGTCTCCTTACTGAAGAAATTATATAATTGCATTCGAAGTAGTTCAGAGAAGGTTCACTGGGCTGATTCCTGGGATGAAAGGGTTATCTTATGAGGAAAGGTTGAACAGGTTGGGTCTATACCCACTGGAGTTTAGAAGAATGAGAGGTGATCTGAGTGAAACATCTCAGGTCCCGAGGGGACTGGACAGGGTGGATGCTGAGAGGATGTTTCCCCTTGTTGGGGAGACTAGAACTAAGGGACACAGTTTAAAAATTAGGGACGTTCCATTTAAAACTGAGATGAGGGGGGTCAGTCTGTGGAATTCTCTTCCCCAGAGAGCAGTGGAGGGTGGATCATTGAATATATTCAAGGCTGAGTTCGATAGATTTTTGATCAATTAGGGAGTCAAGAGTTATGGGACACAGACAGGAAAGTGGAGTTGAGTTCACAATCAGATGAGTCATTGAATGGCAGAGCTGGCTCGAGGGGCCGAATGGCCTACTCCTGCTCCTAATTCATTTGTTCTTGTGTGTTCCATTTCACCAGAATGCCTCTATCCTCCTGAAGTCTGCTACTAGTCCCTTCCCTGTTTATTACATTGCAGATGTCACAAACATTGGCAAACATTGAAGTTATGCCCTGTAAACACAAGTCCAAGTCATTAGTATATATCAAAAAGATCAGTGGTCCAAATATAAACCTCCACTGTATACCTCCCTCCAGTCTGAAACAACCATTGTCCACTCTCTCAGCCAATGTCGTATCCACTCAGCCAATGTCGTATCCACTCAGCCAATGTCCCTTTCATCCCTGGAGCACCAATATTGCTAACTGGTCAATTAGGAGGCACCATTAAGTCCTCCCCATGAGGACCCTGGTCCCAGACCTCTCTGTTTGCACTGTCCCATCAACAGTCCCCAGACAGGTACAGCATGGATTAGATACAGAGTAATGCTCCTTCTACACTGTCCCATCCAACAGTCCCAGGACAGGAACATCATGGGGTGGATACAGAGTGAATCTCACTCTGCAGTATCCGATAGAGAGAGAGAGAGAGAGACAGAAAGAGAGAAACAGAGAGACATAGACTGACAGGGTGACTGACAGAGAAAGAAGGATATTTAACAGGGGATATTGGAAGAGGAGGGTGCAATTTAACCCCACAACTCTGTTGCGGCATTCAATGAGATCATGGCTGATCTGTGATCAAACATGCACCATCTCTCCTACCTTTGCCCCTTATCTCTTAATACATTTGGTTAACAAGAATCTATCAATCACAGGTTTAAAAATTAACCAATAAGCCAGCATGAAATTTAAACAAACAATATCATGAGGATGTGATGGCTGCCACAGTGGAATAGCTTGCTGAATATTTAAAATGGAGGCTATTCTTACTGGATCATCAAAAGTGTCCGCCTGGGCCCGAACTTCATCTGCATTCCTCCCTCTCCCGATGTTCGTTTTCTCTCCATATCTATCTCTTATATGTTTGTGGACACAGCAGTGAAGGATTACATCAAATTAATATATCTTACATTATCCTCTTCATCCACCTCAACAATCTCTATCTCTCCACGTTTGTCCCTCACTACAGCCCTCTCTATGCCGTCATATCTAACCCTCCCTCCCTCTGTCGCTCTCCTCGTGTCAGTGATAGCAGAGAGAGAGACAGAGAGAGAAGGAGTGAGAGGGAGTGTCAGGGAGGGAGGGAAAGACAGATCGAGGGACAGAGAGAGAGAGAAGGAGAGAGAGGCAATGACAGGGAGGGAAAGACAAATGGAGGGACAGAGTGAGAGACAGAGAGAGAAGGAGGAGATAGAGTGACAGGGAGGGAAAGACAGATGGAGGGACAGAGAGAGAGACAGAGAGAGGCAGAGACAGAGATAGAAGGAGAGAGACAGAGAGCCAGAGAGGGAAATACAGATGGAGGGACAGAGAGAGAGGGACAGAGAGAGTGGCAGAGACAGAGATAGAAAGAGAGAGAGGGAGTGTCAGGGACGGAAAGACAGATGGAAAGACAGAGACCGAGAGGCAGAGATGGAAGGAGAGAGAGGGAGAGACAGAGAGAAGGAGAGAGATAGAAGGAGAGAGAGGGAGAGACAGGGAGGGAAGGACAGACGGAGGGATAGAGAGAGAGAGACGGAGACAGAAGGAGAGAGAGGGAGAGGCAGAGATGGAAGGAGAGAAAGGGATTGATAGAGAGGGAAAGACAGATGGAAAGACAGAGAGAGAAGGAGTGACAGGGAGGGAAAGACAGATGGAGGGTTAGAGTGTGAGAGACAGAGAGAGAAGGAGTGACAGAGACGGAAAGACAGATGGAGGGACAGAGAGAGAAGGAGAGAGAGGGAGTGATGGAGAGGGAAAGACAGATGGAGAGACAGAGAGAGAGAGAGACAGAGAGAGAAGGAGAGAGACAGAGAGACAGAGAGGGAAAGACAGATGGAGGGACAGAGAGAGAGACAGAGAGAGTGGCAGAGAGGGAATGACAGAGACGGAAAGACAGATGGAGGGACAGAGAGAGAAGAAGACAGAGGGATTGACAGAGAGGGAAAGACAGATGGAGAGACAGAGAGAGAGGCAGAGTCAGAGAGAGAAGGAGAGAGAGGGAGTGACAGGGAGGGAAGGACAGATGGAGAGATAGAGAGAGAGACAGAGAGGGAAAGACAAATGGAGGGACAGAGAGAGAGACAGAGAGAGTGGCAGAGAGGGAATGACAGAGACGGAAAGACAGATGGAGGGACAGAGAGAGAAGAAGACAGAGGGATTGACAGAGAGGGAAAGACAGATGGAGAGACAGAGAGAGAGGCAGAGTCAGAGAGAGAAGGAGAGAGAGGAAGAGACAGAGAGGGAAAGGCAGTTGGTCAGAAAGAGAGAGAGAGACAGAGAGCGAGAGGCAGAGATGGAAGGAGAGATTGGGATTGACAGGGAGGGAAAGACAGATGGAGAGACAGAGAGAAGGAGAGAGATAGAAGGAGAGAGAGGGAGAGACAGGGAGGGAAGGACAGACGGAGGGATAGAGAGAAAGAGACGGAGACAGAAGGAGAGAGAGGGAGAGGCAGAGATGGAAGGAGAGAAAGGGATTGATAGAGAGGGAAAGACAGATGGACAGACAGAGAGAAGGAGAGAGATAGAAGGAGAGAGAGGGAGAGACAGAGAGGGAGAGACAGATGGAGAGACAGAGAGAGAGGGAGTGACAGGGAGGGAAAGACAGATGGAGGGATAGAGTGTGAGAGACAGAGAGAGAAGGAGTGACAGAGACGGAAAGACAGATGGAGGGACAGAGAGAGAAGGAGAGAGAGGGAGTGATAGAGAGGGAAAGACAGATGGAGAGACAGAGAGAGAGAGAGACAGAGAGAGAAGGAGAGAGACCGAGAGACAGAGAGGGAAAGACAGATGGAGAGACAAAGAGAGAGACAGAGAGAGAAGGAGAGAGAGGGAGTGACAGGGAGGGAAGGACAGATGGAGAGATAGAGAGAGAGACAGAGAGGGAAAGACAAATGGAGGGTCAGAGAGAGAGACAGAGAGAGTGGCAGAGAGGGAATGACAGAGACGGAAAGACAGATGGAGGGACAGAGAGAGAAGAAGACAGAGGGAGTGACAGAGAGGGAAAGACAGATGGAGAGACAGAGAGAGAGGCAGAGTCAGAGAGAGAAGGAGGGAGAGGGAGAGACAGATAGGGAAAGGCAGTTGGTCAGAAAGAGAGAGAGAGACAGAGAGCGAGAGGCAGAGATGGAAGGAGAGAGTGGGATTGACAGGGAGGGAAAGACTGATGGAGAGACAGAGAGAAGGAGAGAGATAGAAGGAGAGAGAGGGTATGACAGCAAGGGAAGGACAGACGGAGGGATAGAGAGAAAGAGACGGAGACAGAAGGAGAGAGAGGGAGAGGCAGAGATGGAAGGAGAGAAAGGGATTGATAGAGAGGGAAAGACAGATGGACAGACAGAGAGAAGGAGAGAGATAGAAGGAGAGAGAGGGAGAGACAGAGAGTGAAAGACAGATGGAGAGACAGAGAGAGAAGGAGTGACAGGGAGGGAAAGACACATGGAGGGATAGAGTGTGAGAGACAGAGAGAGAAGGAGTGACAGAGACGGAAAGACAGATGGAGGGACAGAGAGAGAAGGAGGGAGAGGGAGTGATAGAGAGGGAAAGACAGATAGAGAGACAGAGAGAGAGAGAGAGACAGAGAGAGAAGGAGAGAGACAGAGAGACAGAGAGGGAAAGACAGATGGAGAGTCAAAGAGAGAGAGAGGCAGAGATGGGAGAAGAGAGAGGGAGAGACAGAGAGGGAAAGACAGATGGAGAAACAGAGAGAGAAAGAGGCAGAGATGGAAGGAGAGAGAGGGAGTGACAGAGAGGTTTCATAAAAATCTCTCATACTCAGATTTAAAAATTAACAAGTGTCTCAGCATCAATTGCTGTTTGTGGAAGAGAGTTCCAAACTGATACCACACCTGGTGTGTTGAAGTGTTTCTTCATTTCACTCCTGAAAGGTTTTTAGACGAGGTTTATATTTTTAGACCGTGCCCCCATGTTCTAGAATCTGCAGCCAGTGGAAATTGTTACTCTCTGTCCACCCTATCAGTTTCCCTTATTATCTTGAAAACAATCATCAAATCACACCTGAGCCTTCAAAATTCCAGGGATACAGAGTAAATCTCCAGCTACACTGTCCCATTAAGTATTCCCAAGCCAAGCACAATGTTGGGTTTGACACAGAGTAAATTTCCCTCTGCGCTGTCCCATCACACACTCCCAGGGCAGGAACATCATGGGGTGGATACAGAGTGAATCTCACTCTACACTGTCGATAGAGACAGACAGAGAGAGAGACATAAAAAGAGAAGCAGAGAGACATGGACTGACAGGGTGACTAAAAGAGATGGAAGGATACTTCACAGGGGATATTGGAAGAGGAAGATGCAATTCAACCACACAGCCCTGTTCCGGCAACAAATGAGATCTTGGCTGATCTGTGATGTAACTTACACCATATATCCTGCCTTTGCCCCTTATCTCTTAATACCTTTGGTTAACAAGAATCTATCAATCACAGATTTAAAAATTAACCAATAAGCCAGCATGAAATTTGCACAACCAATATCATTGTGCGGGTGTTTCTGTGTGTGTGTGTATGTGTGTGTGTGTGTGTGTATGTCTGTTTGGGTGTGATGGCTCCCACAGTGGAATAGCTTGCTGGATGTTTAAAATGGAGGCTATTCCTTCTGGATCATCAAAATTATCCGCCTGGGCCCCAACTTCATCTACATTTCCCCCTCTCCCGATGTTTTTTTCTGTCCATATCTATCTCTAATATGTTTATGTCCACAGCAGTGAAGGATTACATCAAATTAATATATCTTACATTATCCTTTTCATCCACCTCAACAACCTCTCTCTCTCCAAATTTGTCCCTCTCTACAGCACTCTCTATGCCTTCGTATCTAACCCTCTCTCCCTCTGTCTCTCTCCTAATGTCAGAGATAGCAGGAGGGAGAGACAAAGAGAGAATGTTGAAGGAACTGTACTCTGTTCCTTAGCTGAGCTGAACCTGCTCTGGGAGTGTTTGATGGGCTACATTAATCGGCCGTGTACAGTCCTGTATCAGGCTGTGCAGAAGCGCAGCTTGTTCAGTGTACAACGGGTCAAAGGGAACGATTCACTCCTGTCTGCGACTGGGAAGAGAGACTGACCTTAACATCAAGGCAGCGTTTGACCGAGTGTGACATCGAGGAGCCCGAGTAAAATTGAAGTCAGTGGGAATCGGGGGAAATCTCTCCACTGGTTGGAATCATACCGAGCACAAAGGAAGATGGTTTTGGTTGTTGGAAGTCAATCATCTCAGTCCCAGGCCTTCACTGCAGGAGTGCATCAGGGTCGTGTCCTCAGCCCAGCCATCTTCAGCTGAGATCCCAGCAGAAAGTGCTTTAAATACTGAGTAGGTCAAGTAGCATCTGTGGAGAGAGAAACAGAGTTTGTGATTCAGCTCGATGCTTTCCAGATTTCCAGCATCCACAGTATTTTGCCTCAGATAATGAAGCAATCCAGAGCCACATGCACCAAGACCTGGACAACATTTAGGCTTGGGCCGACCAGTGACAAGTAACATTCACGTCACACAAGTGCCAGGCAATGACCATCTGCAACAAGAGAGAATCCAACCACCTCCCCTTGGCCTTCAAAGCATTATCCCATCGCTGGATTTTTCAAAGAGATAGAGAGAGAGTCAGGGGGTGAGGGGGAGAAAGAGAGAGAGAGGGGGTTGGGGGGGGACAAAGAGGGAGAAAGAGGGAGAGATGAGGGTGAGGGGGAGAAAAAGAGAGAGGGGGTGGTGGGATGCAGAGAGAGCGAGAGGGAGAGATGGGGGGGCGAAGGGGGAGAGAGAGAGAGAGAGAGACGGAGTGAAGGAGAAGGTGAGGAATAAAAATTCCCAAAGGCACTGCACAGGGTCCATTATAAAACAAAATCTGACACCAAACCCACAGAAGTTGAGATTAAGTGTGATGACCAAATGTTTGGTCAAAGAGGTTAGTTTTAAGGAACGTCTTTAAGCCGGAATGAGAGATAGAGAGACGGAGAGGTTTAGGGAAGGAATTCCCCAGTATTAACAGGCAGTGACATTAATTCCTGATTGTCGGTAGAGATTTGTTCGGAAAGGGTATTAATGTTTTCGGAGCCGGGACAGCTCAATGTGGATAAGGAGCAATTCAGCCATGACCTGAATGAATGGGCAGGACAGTCTCGAGGGGACGAATGGCCTCATCCTGTCTTCCGAAGGGCTTTATTAATTTCCCTGCCAATGCATTGATGGTTTTCTGCTTCAAAAAATGACCAGTTTGGGGTTCTCTCTAAACCCTCCCGCCAGCCTTGGAACGACTCACGGATTCATGTCCAAGGGAACTGATCAATTGTTCTGGTAGAATTTCCCCCTTTGTTGATGGGTTAATAAAGCCGATGGGATCCTGAGCTTTATAAACAGGTATAGAGTGTAAAAGTCAGGAAGTGATGCTAAACATTTATAAAATAATAGTTTGTCCTCAGCTGCAGTATTGTGTCCAATTCTGGAACCACACTTTAGGAAAGACATGGAGGCTTTGGTGAATGTACAGAAGAGATTTACTAGAACGGTTCCTGGATGAGATTATTACAGTTACACTGATAGACTGGAGAAACTGGGCTTGTTCTCCTTAGAGCAGAGAAGATTAAAAGGAGATTTGATCGAGGTGTATAAAATCATGGAAGCCTTAGATGGAAGAAATAAAGAGAAAGTGTTTCCAATGGCTGAAGGAGTGATCACCAGAGAGCACAGATTGAAGGTGATCGGCAAAAACAAACATTGGTGACATGAGGGAAAGGATTTTGTTTCACACAAGTGCTTCAGATTTGAAATGCAATGTCTGATAGTGGTGGAGACAGATTCAATAGTAGCTTTCAAAAGGACAATTGGAGAAATCATTGAAAGAGAAAAAAATCAACAGGCACTTGGAGAGGTTTGAGTTCATTAGGGAAAGCCAGCAAGAATTTGATGAAGTAACAGAGAAGGTTGATGAAGGGAATGCAATGGATTTTATATGGATTTGAAGAAAGCATTTGACAAAGTAGCACATAAAATTCTGGGTAACAAAACTGAGGCTCATGGGATAGGAGGGCCAGTGTCAGCTTGGATCAAAAATTGGTGAAAGGACAGAAAACAGCCAGTTGTGGTAAATGGTTGTTTTTCAGACTGGAAGATGGTAGACAGCAGTGTTCCCCAAAAGTCAGTGCTTCTTGTAAAATTTTAATATTTGCCGTTAACAAACTTGGAGGAGATGCAAACAGTGAGGGTGACACCAATCGACTACAACAGGACATAGATAGGTGAGTGGGATGGGCATACAAGTGGCAGAAGGAATTTAATACAGGGAAATGTGAGATGGGCAGAAAGGAAAGGGAGAGGGAATATAGACTTAATGGCCCAGTTCTAGGGAGTGTGCAGGGACAGAGAGACCTGGGGATACATGTACATACATCTTTTAAGGTGGCAGGACATATTGAGAAAGTAGTCAGCAAAGCATATGGGATCTTGGGCTTCAGAAATAGAGATTTTGAGTACAAAAGAATGAAGGTTATGCTGAATGTTTACCTGTGGAGTTCTCTGTGTCCGTCTTTATAAAAGAGGGGGAACGATGCAGATATTGTAGTTAAAGAGGAGGAGTGTGAAATATTGGATGGGATAAACAGAGTGAGAGGGAAATATTAAGGTGTTTGGCAATTTTGAAAGTGGATAAAAGGTCAGGCCTGGATGCATTGGAAACAGTTCAGAGAAGGTTCACTTGGCTGATTCCTGGGATGAAGGGGTTGTCTTATGAGGAATGGTTGAACAGGTTGGGCCTATACTCATTGCACTTTAGAAGAATGAGAGGTGATTTTATTGAAACATACTAAATACTTAAAGGGATAGACAGGTTAGATGCAGGTAAGATGTCTCCTTTGGTTCGGGAGTCTAGAACCAGGGGACACAATTTCAAAATAAGGGGGAAGCCACTTAGGTCAGAGATGGGGAGAAATGTCTTTGCTCAGAGGGTTGTGAATCTTTGGAATTCTCTACCCCAGTGGGCTGTGGAAGCTCAGTTTGGGAAAAAGGCATTAAAGTGTATGATCAGCCATGATCGTATTGAATGGCAGTGAAGGCTCGATGGGCTGAATGGCCTACTCCTGTTCCTATGTTCCCAAGCTGCTGAAATAGTTTCTCCCAAACTATGCCATCAGTTCCCCTTAATATCTCTACATCTTGGAACAAATTACCTTGCTCCTCCTAAATTCCAGGCAATAAATCCCTAGTTTGTGTAATATCACCTCGTAATTTAACCCTTGGAGTCCAGTTATCATTCTAGTAAATCTACACTGCACTCAAATGCACATGGACCCCCCAAAGTCTCTTTGAACCTCCAGTGTTTCTAGCTTTACACCATTTATAAAGTACTCTGTTCGAGTCTTTTTTTACTGACATTGAAATCTAACTACCACAGTTTTGCCCATTTATTTAAGATATTAATATCTCTTTGTAATTTGATGCTTCCAGCTACACTGCTTACAATGCTGCCTATTTTTGTGTCATTGGTAAACTTGGGGATGTTGCATTCTACCACATCATCTTAAATCATTAATAAATACAGCAAAACTGAGAAACACACAGGCTTTTCACTAGTAGACAGGAGTGAATCATTCCAACCTAGAGGCTTTTTAACTCCAGATTTATGTTTTTTGAAAGAAAAAATAGAATTCAAATTCACAACAGCCCAGTGTGGGATTTGAACTCCTGCTTTTTCAATCATCAGCTCAGGCCTTCAAATTAAAACCCATAAAAAGAGATTCATTTTCCTACTGCTGTTGTCTGACTGTCTCAGGTTTTGAAAATTGTTCCCTTCGCCTCTTCTTCCATGTGTTTGAAGTCTTTGAAGTTTGTCAGACATTGGTAAACTACTTCATGTGGTATCCTGTAAATACCTTCAATTCTGTGTATCTGCAAGGGACACAATTCAAATTCTCACCTTATTTCATCAACTGAAACCTGCAGGTCCATTCAAACAACTCTATTTCCTGTCTCTGCAAAGATAGCTCACACTTCCACAATGCAGGAATGTCTGAATGGAAACAGCTTTTGACACATTTCCCAACATGTTTGCCAACACTTTTCAGGATGAAGCTAAATTCAACTTAGAGATTGCAAGCCCCAAATTGAATCTTTTAGATGTAAAAAGTGACACAAATGAAATCCCAGATCTCTCCGTCCCTGCACCCATTTTAACATTGTACCATTTAGTTTATATCGCTTCTCCTCAGCCTTCCTTCCAAAATGCATCATTTTACAATTCTCAGCATTGAAGTTAACCTGCTATGTGTCTGACCATTTCACCAGACTGCCTCTATCCTCCTGAAGTCTACTCCGATTCCCTTCACTGTTTATTTCATTGCAAATGGCACAATGTTGAAGTTATGCCCTGTCCACCCAAGTCTAAGTCATTCAGATATCAATAAGATCAGTGGTCCTAATCAAAACCCCTGGGGAATACCACAATTTACACTGTATACAGTGAGTACAAAAGCCGAGAGGGTGCGCTGAACATTTATAAAGCTCTGGTCAGGTAACAGAGAGGGAGAGACTGGAACTCAGAGGGTAACGGAGAGGGAGAGACTGGGACTCAGAGGGTAAGAGAGAGGGAGAGACTGGGATTCAGAGGGTAACGGAGAGAGAGAGACTGGGATTCACAGGGTAAAAGAGAGGGAGTGTCTGGGATTCAGAGGGAAACATCGAGGGAGAGACTGGGATTCAGAGGATAACAGAGGGGAGAGACTGGGATTCAGAGGGTAACAGAGAGGGAGAGACTGGGATTCAGAGAGTAACAGAGGGGAGAGACTGGGATTCAGAGGGTAACAGAGGGGGAGAGACTGGGATTCAGAGGTTAACAGAGGGGAGAGACTGGGATTCAGAGGGTAACAGAGGGGGAGAGACTGGGATTCAGAGAGTAACAGAGGGGGAGAGACTGGGATTCAGAGAGTAACAGAGGGGAGCGACTGGGATTCAAAGGGTAACAGAGAGGGAAAGACTGGGATTCAGAGGGTAACAGAGAGGGAGAGACTGGGATTCAGAGGGTAACAGAGAGGGAGAGACTGGGACTCAGAGGGTAACAGAGAGGGAGAGACTGGGATTCAGAGAGTAACAGAGGGGGAGAGACTGGGATTCAGAGGATAACAGAGGGGGAGAGACTGGGATTCAGAGGTTAACAGAGAGGGAGAGACTGGGATTCAGAGAGTAACAAGGGGGAGAGACTGGGATTCAGAGAGTAACAGAGGGGAGAGACTGGGATTCAGAGGGTAACAGAGGGGGAGAGACTGGGATTCAGAGTTTAACAGAGAGGGAGAGACTGGGATTCAGAGAGTAACAGAAGGGGAGAGACTGGGATTCAGAGGGTAACAGAGGGGGAGAGACTGGGATTCAGAGGTTAACAGAGAGGGAGAGACTGGGATTCAGAGAGTAACAGAGGGGGAGAGACTGGGATTCAGAGAGTAACAGAGGGGAGAGACTGGGATTCAAAGCGTGACAGAGAGGGAAAGACTGGGATTCAGAGGGTAACAGACAGGGAGATACCAAGATTCTGAGAGTAACAGAGAGGGAGAGACTGCAATTCAGGGGGTAACAGAGAGGGAGAGTCTGGGATTCAGAGGGTAACGGAGAGGGAGAGACTGGGATTCAGAGGGTTACAGAGGGAAAAATAGAGTTGGCGAGGGCAACATAGAAATTTTAAGACACAGGAAGAGGCCACTTGGCCCATTCTCTCTGTGCCAGCCTAAAAACGATCAACTTATTGTCATCCCACCTTCCAGCATTTGCTCAGAGCCCTGCAGCTTACCGCACTTGAGGTGCCTATCCAGACTCCTTCTGAATGAGTTGAGGGTCTCTGCCTCAACTACCCTTTCAGGCAGTGAGTTCCAGACCATCACGACCCTCTGGGTGAAAAAGATTTTCCTCAACTACCAATCACTTTAAATCTATGCCCCCTCGTCACTGACCTTTCTGCTATGGTTCTCTGCCCTTCACCTCCACTCTATCCAGGACCCTCAAAATTTTGTACATTTCAATCTGATCTCCCCTCAGCCTTCTCTGTTCCAAGGACAACAACCCCTGCCTATCCTCATAGCTACAATTCTCCAGTCCTGGCAACATCCTGGAAAATGGGAGAGAGACAAAGTCCCGTGTTCATAACACATGGATGAAGAGGTTAATCATCTGAGCTGTAACTCTGAGACAGAGACAGAGAGGGAGAAAGAGAGAGAGAGAGGGAGAGAAAGAGAGAGAGAGAGAGGGAGGGAGAGAGGGAGGGAGAGATGGTGTGGGGGCGACACAAACTGAGACGTGGACAGAGGCAGCGAACGAGAGAGAGGGAGAGACAGAGAGAGAGAGAGAGAGGCAGAGAGAGAGAGAGAGAGAGAGGGCGAGAGAGAGAGGCAGAGAGAGAGAGAGAGGCAGACAGAAAGATAGAGAGAGACAGAGAGAGAGGGAGCGATGGTGTGAGGGAGGCACAAATTGAGACGTGGACAGAGGTAGAGAGCGAGGGAGAGATAGAGTGACAGAGAAAAAAAGACAGAGAGGGAGAGAGAGGGGGGAAAGACAGATAGCGAGGGACAGAGGCAGTGTGAGAGAGGCAGAGTGAGAGAGGCAGATTAGAAGGTAACAAATGTAACCCCACTATTTACAAAAGGACGGAGGGAGAAAATGGGGAACTAAAGACCTGTTCGTCTAACATAAGTCATAGGGAAAATGGTCGAATCTATAATAAAGGATGTGATAACAGGACACTTAAAGAGAGATTGAGGGGGGTTGGGGGGGAAAGAGAGAAATGGGGAGAGAGAGAAATGGGGGGGAGAGAGATTGGGGAGAGTGCGTGAGTGAGACGGAGCAAAGGAGAGAGATACTAGGTTAGGTGGGACAATAAGCTGTAAGGAGAACACAAATAGACTACAAAGAGAGATGGTTTGGGATAGACAGCTATAAATGTCCCAGTGTTGTGGTAACATAAAATGGCCACTGAAAATGAACCTAAAATGGCTGACTGATATGTGTGGATTTCCACAGATGAGAGGAGAGAGAGACAGACATACAGACAGACAGAAAGAGAGACAAAGAGGGAGACAGAGACCAAGACACAGAGAGTGATAGCAGGATATTTGTCGTAAGACAGAGGAAGAGGAGGAGGCCATTTGGCCCCTCAACCTTGTTCTGTCATTCAATGAGCTCATGGCTGATGTGTGATCTAACTCCATGTACCTATTTTTGTCCCTTAATACCTTTGGTTAACAAAAATCGATCAAACTCAGATTTAAAAATTAACAAGTGTCTCAGCATCAATTGCTGATTGTGGAAGAGAGTTCCAAACTGATACCACACCTGGTGTGTTGAAGTGTTTCTTCATTTCACTCCTGAAAGGTTTTTAGACGAGGTTTATATTATTAGACTATGCCCCCATGTTCTAGACTCTGCAGCCAGTGGGAATTGTTACTCTCTGTCCACCCTATCAGTTTCCCTTATTATCTTGAAAACAATCATCAAATCACACCTGAGCCTTTAAAATTCCAGGGATACACAGTAAATCTCCAGCGACACTGTCCCATTAAATATTCCCAAGCCAAGCACAATGTTGGGTTTGACAAAGAATAAATTTCCCTCTCCACTGTCCCATCACACACTCCCATGGCAGGAACATCATGGGGTGGATACAGAGTGAATCTCACTCTACACTGTCCGATAGAGACAGAGAGAGAGAGAGAGACAGAAAAAGAGAAACAGAGAGACATGGACTGACAGGATGACTAAAAGAGATAGAAGGATACTTCACAGGGGATATGGGAAGAGGAAGATGCAATTCAACCCCACAGCCCTGTTCCGGCCTCCAATGTGATCTTGGCTGATCTGTGATGTAACTTACACCATATATCCTGCCTTTGCCCCTTATCTCTTAATACCTTTGGTTAACAAGAATCAATCAATCACAGATTTAAAAATTAACCAATACGCCAGCATCAAATTTGCACAACCAATATCATTGTGTGGGTGTGTGTGTGTGTGTGTGTGTGTGTGTGTGTGTGTGTGTGTGTGTGTGTGTGTGTGTGTGTGTGTGTGTGTGTGTGTGTGTGTGTGTGTGTGTGTGTTTGGGTGTGATGGCTCCCACAGTGGAATAGCTTGCTGGATGTTTAAAATGGAGGCTATTGGGTGTGGCTGGTGGGTGTCTGGAACTCACTGCCTGAAAGGATTAGTATAAAATGGGTGGTTGATGGCCGGCACAGAATGGGCGGGCCGAAGGGCCTGTATAAGTGCTGTATCTCTCGATGACTCTAAAGGATGGTAGAGGCAGAAACCCTCATCACATTTAAAACAATCTCTTGGATATTCACTTCTCTAGATTTAAAATGGGTAAGGAATAACTCTCCTCGTCTGCACTGCCCCATCAAACACTCTCAGAGAAGGTAAAGCACGGGTTCGACACAGAGGAAAGCTCCATTTAAACTGTCCCTGGAGTGTCAGATTAACCCGGGTCACTCACTGTGCCCGGCTCAACCTCAAGACTCACCTGCCTCAGTCACTGAGACGCTCCTGTATCACTTGCCTTAATGTAAGTGGATGCCGGGTTTGGGAGCAGGACAGGCACACGGGATTAGGACGACTGCTCATGTGGAGGATAAGCATCAGTAATCCCTCAGAGAATCAGAACAGACCAGCGAGAATCAGAAAAGGAAACTTGTGTTGAATTTGTGAGTCTTGCATTGTGGAATGTTTTAGTATTTGGTGAGAATGTTGAGCCAGTGACATTTTGCCCCAGTGGGATGAATAGACACTATATGACTTTATTACAACAGTAAGGTACCGTGTGTACTGTAAATATGGACTGAAATAACAATGTAACTGATCAATTTTCAGCTGAATACTATGACTACAGTTATACCTGCTATCCTGTTATATATGTGCTGCTCTACCTGCTGTATGTGAGAATGTACATACGACACGATGGGATGAAGTCAAAGTGGCCACTCTTTATATTGTTAGACTATGCCCCAAGTTCCTGACTCCGCAGCCAGTGGGAATATTTACTCTCAGTCCACCCTATCAGTTTCCCTTATTATTTTGTAAACCTTCATCAATTCACCCCATCGCCTTCTAAATTCCAGGGATACACAGTAAATCTCCAGCTGCACTGTCCCATTAAACATTTCCAAGCCAAGCACAATGTTGGGTTTGACACAGAGTAAATTTCCCTCGATGCTGTCACATCACACACTCCGAGGGCAGGAACATCATGGGGTGGATACAGAATGAATCTCACTAGACACTGTCCGAAACACAGAGATAGAGAGAGAGAAAAAGAGAAACAGAGAGACATAGACTAACAGGGTGACTGACAGAGAAAGAAGGATATTTAACAGGGGATATTGGAAGAGGAGGATGCAATTTAACCCCACAACTCTGTTCCTGCATTGAATGTGATCTTGGCTGATCTGTGATCAATCTTACACCATATATCCTGCCTTTGCCCCTTATCTCTTAATACCTTTGGTTAACAAGTATCTATCAATCACAGGTTTAAAAATTGACCAATAAGCCAGCATGAAATGTCCACAAACAATATCATGAGGGTGCGATGGTTCTCAGGGTGGAATAGCTTGCTGAATATTTAAAATGGAGGCTATTTCTTCTGGATCGTCAAAAGTGTCCACCTGGGCCCCAACTTCATCTACATTCCTCCCTCTCCCAATGTTTTTTTTTTCTCTCCATACCTATCTCAAATATGTTTGTGCACACAGCAGTGAAGGATTAAATCAAATTAATATATCTTTCATTATCCTCTTCATCCAACTCAACAATCTCTTTCTCTCTCCAAGTTTGTCCCTCTCCACAGCCCTCTCTATGGAGTGACGGCAGGAAGGACAGATGGAGGGATAGAGAGAGAAACAGATAGAGAAGGACCGAGAGGGATTGACAGAGAGGGAAAGACAGATGGAGGGACAGAGAGAGAGTCAGAGATAGAAGGAGAGAGAGGGAGAGACAGGGAGGGATAGAGGGATAGAGAGAGAGACAGCGATCGAAGGAGAGAGGGGGAGTGACAGAGAGAGAGGCAGAGAAGGAGGGAGTGGGAAAGAAACAAAGGCAAAGGCAGTTGGAGAGACAGAGAGAGAGAAGCAGAGATGGAAGGAGAGAGAGGGAGTGACAAGGAGGGAAAGACAGATGGAAAGACAGAGAGAGAGAGAGACAGAGAAATAAGGAGAGAGAGGGAGAGACAGAGAGGGAAAGACAGATGGAGGGACAGAGAGAGATGGAGTGATGGAGGGAAGGACAGATGGAGGGATAGAGAGAGAAACAGAGAGAGAAGGACAGAGAGGGAGTGACAGAGAGGGAAAGACAGATGGAGAGACAGAGAGAGAGAGAGGCAGAGGTGGACGGAGAGAGAGGGAGTGACAGGGAGGGAAGGACTGATGGAGGGATAGAGCGAGAGAGACAGAGATAGAAGGAGATAGAGGGGGAGACAGAGAGGGAAAGACAGATGGAGGGACAGAGAGAGAGAGACAGAGAAAGACAGAGAGACAGGGAGTGTCAGGGAGGAAAAGACAGATGGAGGGACAGAGTGAGAGACAGAGATAGAAGGAGAGAGACGGAGAGACCGAGAGAGAAAGACCGATGGTGAGACAGCGAGAGAGAGAGAGTCAGATGGAACGAGATAGAAGGAGAGAGAGGGAGAGACAGAGAGGGAAAGACATTTGGAGAGACAGAGAGGCAGAGATGGAAGGAGAGAGAGGGAGTGACAGGGAGGGAAAGACAGATGGAGAGACAGAGAGAGAGAGACAGAGATAGAAGGAGAGAGATGGATTGACAGGGAGGGAAGGACAAATGGAGGGACAGAGAGAGAGAGACAGCGAGAGATGCAGAGACAGAGATAGAAGGAGAGAGAGGGAGTGTCAGGGAGGGAAGGACAGATGGAGGAATAGAGAGAGAGACATAGAAAGAAGGAGAGAGAGGGAGAGACAGAGAGGGAAAGGCAGTTGGAGAGAGACAGAGATAGAAGGAGAGAGATGGATTGACAGGGAGGGAAGGACAAATGGAGGGACAGAGAGAGAGAGACAGCGAGAGAGGCAGAGACAGAGATAGAAGGAGAGAGAGGGAGTGTCAGGGAGGGAAGGACAGATGGAGGGATAGAGAGAGAGACATTGAAAGAAGGAGAGAGAGGGAGAGACAGAGAGGGAAAGGCAGTTGGAGAGACAGAGAGAGAGGCAGAGATGGAAGGAGAGAGAGGGAGTGACTGGAGGGAAAGACAGATGGAGAGACAGAGAGAGACAGACAGAGATAGAAGGAGAGAGAGGGAGTGACTGGGAGGGAAAGACAGATGGAGGGATAGAGAGAGAAAGACAGAGACAGAAGGAGAGAGATGGAGTGGCAGGGATGAAAGGACAGATGGAGGGATAGAGCGAGAAAGACAGAGACAGAAGGAGAGAGATGGATTGACAGGGAGGGAAGGACAGATGGAGGGATAGAGAGAGAAAGACAGAGACAGAAAGAGAGAGATGGAGTGGCAGGGAGGGAAAGACAGATGGAGAGACAGAGAGAGAGAGAGAGACAGCGATAGAAGGAGAGAGAGGGAGTGACAGATGGAAAAACAGATGGTGGGACAGAGAGAGAGACAGAGAGAGAAGGAGAGAGATGCATTGACAGGGAGGGAAGGACAAATGGAGGGACAGAGAGAGAGAGACAGCGAGAGAGGCAGAGACAGAGATAGAAGGAGAGAGAGGGAGTGTCAGGGATGGAAAGACTGATGGAGAGACAGAGAGAGAGAGGCAGAGATGGAAGGAGAGAGAGGGAGTGTCAGGGAGGGAAAGACAGATGGAGAGACAGAGAGAGAGAGACAGAGATGGAAGGAGAGAGAGGGAGTGACTGGGAGGGAAAGACAGATGGAGAGACAGAGAGAGAGAGTCAGAGATAGAAGGAGAGAGATGGATTGACAGGGAGGGAAGGACAAATGGAGGGACAGAGAGAGAGAGAGACAGAGATAGAAGGAGAGAGAGGGAGTGACAGGGAGGGAAAGACAGATGGAGAGACAGAGAGAGAGAGGCAGAGATGGAAGGAGAGAGAGGGAGTGACCGGGAGGGAAAGACAGATGGAGAGACAGAGAGAGAGAGACAGAGATAGAAGGAGAGAGATGGATTGACAGGGAGGGAAGGACAAATGGAGGGACAGAGAGAGAGAGACAGCGAGAGAGGCAGAGACAGAGATAGAAGGAGAGAGAGGGAGTGTCAGGGATGGAAAGACAGATGGACAGACAGAGAGAGAGAGGCAGAGATGGAAGGAGAGAGAGGGAGTGTCAGGGAGGGAAAGACAGATGGAGAGACAGAGAGAGAGAGACAGAGAGAGAAGGAGAGAGAGGGAGTGTCAGGGAGGGAAAGACAGATGGAGAGACAGAGAGAGAGAGACGGAGATAGAAGGAGAGAGAGGGAGTGTCAGGGATGGAAAGACAGATGGAGAGACAGTGAGAGAGAGACAGAGATAGAAGGAGAGAGAGGGAGTGACCGAGAGGGTGAGACAGATGGAGGGACAGAGAGAGAGACAGAGAGAGAGGCAGAGACAGAGAGAGAGGGAGAGACAGAGAGAGAGGCAGAGACAGAGAGAGAAGGAGAAAGAGGGAGAGACAAAGAGAGAGAGGCAGAGAGAGAGAGAGAAGGAGAGAGAGGGAGAGATCGAAAGGGAAAGACAGATGGAGGGACAGAGAGAGAGACACACACAGATAGAAGGAGAGAGAGGGAGAGACAGAGAGAGAGGCAGAGACAGAGAGAGAAGGAGAGAGAGGGAGAGACAGAAAGGGAAAGACAGATGGAGAGACAGAGAGAGAAGGAGAGAGAGGGAGTGACAGAGAGAGAGGCAGAGACAGAGAGAGAAGGAGAAAGAGGGAGAGACAGAAAGGGAAAGACAGATGGAGAGACAGAAAGAGAAGGCGAGAGGGAGAGAGACAGAGAGAGGCAGAGACAGAGAGAGAAGGAGCGAAAGGGAGAGACAGAAAGGGAAAGACAGATGGAGAGACAGAGAGAGAGAGACACACACACAGATAGAAGGGGAGAGAGGGAGAGACAGAGAGAGAGGCAGAGACAGAGAGAGAAGGAGACAGAGGGAGAGACAGAAAGGGAAAGACAGATGGAGAGACAGAGAGAGAAGGAGAGAGAGGGAGAGACAGAGATAGAGAGAGGCAGAGATGGACAGAGATAGAGGGAGTGACAGGGAGAGAAAGACAGATGGAAAGACAGAGAGAGAGAGAAAGGGAGAGAACGAGAGAGATGGAGTGACAGAGAGGGAAGGATAGATGGAGGGATAGAGAGCGAGAGACATAGATAGGAGGAGAGAGGGATTGGCAGAGAGGGAAAGACAGTTGGAGGAACAGAGATCGAGACAGAGATAGAAGGAGAGTGAGGGAGTGACTGAGAGGGTTAGACAGATGGAGGGACAGAGAGAGAGACTGAGAGAGAGGCAGAGACAGAGAGAGAGGGAGAGAGAGAGAGAGAGGCAGAGACAGAGAGAGAAGGAGAGAGAGGGAGAGACAGAAAGGGAAAGACAGATGGAGATACAGAGAGAGAAGGAGAGAGAGGGAGAGACAAAGAGAGATAGGCAGAGAGAGAGAGAGAAGGAGAAAGAGGGAGAGACAGAAAGGGAAAGACAGATGGAGAGACAGAGAGAGAGAGACAGAGATAGAAGGAGAGAGAGGGAGTGACAGGGAGGGAAAGACAGATGGAGAGACAGAGAGAGAGACAGAGAAAGAAGGAGAGAGAGGGATTGTCAGCAAGGGAAAGACAGATGGAGAGACAGAGAGAGGGAGACAGAGATCGAAGGAGAGAGAGGGAGTGACAGGGAGGGAAAGACAGATGGAGAGACAGAGAGAGAGAGGCAGAGATGGAAGGAGAGAGAGGGAGTGACTGGGAGGGAAAGACAGATGGAGAGAGAGAGAGAGAGAGACAGAGATAGAAGGAGAGAGATGGATTGACAGGGAGGGAAGGACAAATGGAGGGACAGAGAGAGAGAGACAGTGAGAGATGCAGAGACAGAGATAGAAGGAGAGAGAGGGAGTGTCAGGGATGGAAAGACAGATGGAGAGATAGAGAGAGAGAGACAGAGATAGAAGGAGAGAGAGGGAGTGTCAGGGAGGGAAAGACAGATGGAGAGACAGAGAGAGAGAGACAGAGATAGAAGGAGAGAGAGGGAGTATCAGGGAGGGAAAGACAGATGGAGAGACAGTGAGAGAGAGACAGAGATAGAAGGAGAGAGAGGGAGTGACCGAGAGGGTGAGACAGATGGAGGGACAGAGAGAGAGACAGAGAGAGAGGCAGAGACAGAGAGAGAGGGAGAGACAGAGAGAGAGGCAGAGACAGAGAGAGAAGGAGAAAGAGGGAGAGACAAAGAGAGAGAGGCAGAGAGAGAGAGAGAAGGAGAGAGAGGGAGAGATCGAAAGGGAAAGACAGATGGAGAGACAGAGAGAGAGAGAGACACAGATAGAAGGAGAGAGAGGGAGAGACAGAGAGAGAGGCAGAGACAGAGAGAGAAGGAGAGAGAGGGAGAGACAGAAAGGGAAAGACAGATGGAGAGACAGAGAGAGAAGGAGAGAGAGGGAGTGACAGAGAGAGAGGCAGAGACAGAGAGAGTAGCAGAGTGAGGGAGAGACAGAAAGGGAAAGACAGATGGAGAGACAGAGAGAGAAGGAGAGAGAGGGAGAGACAGAGAGAGGCAGAGACAGAGAGAGAAGGAGAGAAAGGGAGAGACAGAAAGTGAAAGACAGATGGAGAGACAGAGAGAGAGAGACACACACACAGATAGAAGGAGAGAGAGGGAGAGACAGAGAGAGAGGCAGAGACAGAGAGAGAAGGAGACAGAGGGAGAGACAGAAAGGGAAAGACAGATGGAGAGACAGAGAGAGAAGGAGAGAGAGGGAGATACAGAGAGAGAGGCAGAGACAGAGAGAGAAGGAGACAGAGGGAGAGACAGAAAGGGAAAGACAGATGGAGAGACAGAGAGAGAAGGAGAGAGAGGGAGAGACAGAGATAGAGAGAGGCAGAGATGGACAGAGATAGACGGAGTGACAGGGAGAGAAAGACAGATGGAAAGACAGAGAGAGAGAGAAAGGGAGAGAACGAGAGAGATGGAGTGACAGAGAGGGAAGGATAGGTGGAGGGATAGAGAGCGGGAGACATAGATAGAAGGAGAGAGAGGGAGTGACAGGTGGTGGGGGGGGGGGGGGAGGCGATACAGATGGAGGGACCGAGAGAGAGAGAAGGAGAGTGAGGGAGAGACAGAGAGAAGGAGAGAGGGATTGGCAGAGAGGGAAAGACAGTTGGAGGAACAGAGATCGAGACAGAGATAGAAGGAGAGTGAGGGAGTGACTGAGAGTGTTAGACAGATGGAGGGACAGAGAGAGAGACAGAGAGAGAGGGAGAGACAGAGATAGAGGCAGAGACAGAGAGAGAAGGAGAGAGAGGGAGAGACAGAAAGAGAAAGACAGATGGAGAGACAGAGAGAGAAGGAGAGAGAGGGAGTGACAGAGAGAGAGGCATAGACAGAGAGAGAAGGAGAAAGAGGGAGAGACAGAAAGGGAAAGACAGATGGAGAGACAGAAAGAGAAGGAGAGAGGGAGAGAGACAGAGAGAGGCAGAGACAGAGAGAGAAGGAGCGAAAGGGAGAGACAGAAAGGGAAAGACAGATGGAGAGACAGAGAGAGAGAGACACACACACAGATAGAAGGGGAGAGAGGGAGAGACAGAGAGAGAGGCAGAGACAGAGAGAGAAGGAGACAGAGGGAGAGACAGAAAGGGAAAGACAGATGGAGAGACAGAGAGAGAAGGAGAGAGAGGGAGAGACAGAGATAGAGAGAGGCAGAGATGGACAGAGATAGAGGGAGTGACAGGGAGAGAAAGACAGATGGAAAGACAGAGAGAGAGAGAAAGGGAGAGAACGAGAGAGATGGAGTGACAGAGAGGGAAGGATAGATGGAGGGATAGAGAGCGAGAGACATAGATAGGAGGAGAGAGGGATTGGCAGAGAGGGAAAGACAGTTGGAGGAACAGAGATCGAGACAGAGATAGAAGGAGAGTGAGGGAGTGACTGAGAGTGTTAGACAGATGGAGGGACAGAGAGAGAGACAGAGAGAGAGGGAGAGACAGAGATAGAGGCAGAGACAGAGAGAGAAGGAGAGAGAGGGAGAGACAGAAAGGGAAAGACAGATAGAGAGACGGAGAGAGAGAGACACACAGATAGAAGGAGAGAGAGGGAGAGACAGAGAGAGAGGCAGAGACAGAGAGAGAAGGAGAGAGAGGGAGAGACAGAAAGGGAAAGACAGATGGAGAGACAGAGAGAGAAGGAGAGAGAGGCAGAGACAGAGAGAGAGGCAGAGACAGAGAGAGAAGGAGAGAGAGGGAGAGACAGAAAGGGAAAGACAGATGGAGAGACAGAGAGAGAGACACATAGATAGAAGGAGAGAGAGGGAGAGACAGAGGAAAAGGCAGATGGAGGGGCAGAGAGAGAGAGATTAAGAGAGAGAGATAGAAGGAGAAAGACATAGAGAAAGAGAGGGAAAGACAGAAGGAGAGACAGAGAGAGAAGGAGAGAGAGGCAGAGACAGAGAGAGAGGCAGAGACAGAGAGAGAAGGAGAGAGAGGGAGAGACAGAAAGGGAAAGACAGATGGAGAGACAGAGAGAGAGACACATAGATAGAAGGAGAGAGAGGGAGAGACAGAGGAAAAGGCAGATGGAGGGGCAGAGAGAGAGAGATTAAGAGAGAGAGATAGAAGGAGAAAGACATAGAGAAAGAGAGGGAAAGACAGAAGGAGGGACAGAGAGAGAGACAGAGAGAGTGGCAGAGACAGAGATAGAAGGAGAGAGAGGGAGTGTCAGGAGGAGGGGAGAGGGAGATAGAGGGGGAGAGACAGATAGAGGGATAGAGACAGATAGAGGGAGAGACAGACAGATAGAGAGAGAGAGACGGACAGATAGAGAGAGAGACAGACAGATAGAGGGGGCGACAGACAGATAGAGGGGGAGAGTGAGATAGAGGGGGAGAGGGAGATAGAGGGGGAGAGGGAGATAGAGGGGCAGAGGGAAATAGAGGGGCAGAGGGAAATAGAGGGGCAGAGGGAAATAGAGGAGCAGAGGGGGATAGAGGGGGGAGAGGGAGAGAGAGGGGGAGAGGGAGAGAGTGAGATATAGGGCGAGAGACAGATAGAGGGCGAGAGACAGATAGAGGGGGAGAGTGAGATAGAGGGGGAGCGGGAGATAGAGGGGGAGAGGGAGATAGAGGGGTAGAGGGAGATAGAGGGGGGCGAGGGAGATAGAGGGGCTGTGTGAGATAGTGGGGGTGTGTGAGATAGAGGGGGAGAGGGAGATAGAGGGGCAGAGGGAAATAGAGGGGCAGAGGGAAATAGAGGCGCAGAGGGAAATAGAGGGGCAGAGGGGGATAGAGGAGCAGAGGGGGATAGAGCAGCAGAGGGGGATAGAGGGGGGAGAGGGAGAGAGATGGGGAGAGGGAGAGAGTGAGATATAGGGCGAGAGACAGATCGATGCGGAGAGTGAGATAGAGAGGGAGAGGGAGATAGAGGGGGGATAGAGTGGGGAGATGGAGATTGAGGGGGAAGAGGGAGAGAGAGCGGGAGAGGGAGAGAGCGCGGGAGAGGGAGAGAGGGAGATAGAGTGCGAGAGACAGATAGAGGGCGAGAGACAGATAGAGGGGGAGAGGGAGATAGAGGGGGAGAGGGAGATAGAGGGGGAGAGGGAGATAGAGGGGCTGTGTGAGATAGTGGGGGTGTGTGAGATAGTGGGGGGAGAGACAGATAGAGGGGGTGAGTGAGATAGAGGGGGAGAGGGAGATAGTGGGGGAGAGGGAGATAGTGGAGGAGAGGGAGATAGAGGGGGGAGAGACAGATAGAGGGGGGAGAGACAGATAGAGGGAGAGAGTGAGATAGAGGGAGAGAGGGAGATAGAGGGGAAAAGTGAGATAGAGGGGATGTCTGAAATAGAGTGGGAGAGGGAGATAGAGGGGGGTGAGGGAGAGAGAGGGGGAGAGGGAGAGAGAGGGGGAGATGGAGATAGAGGGGGATTGGGAGATAGAGGGGGAGAGGGAGATAGAGGGGGAGAGGGAGATAGAGGGTGGAGACGGTGATAGAGGGGGAGAGATGGATGGGGTAGAGGGTGGTGAACCTGTGGAATTCTCTACCGCAGAAGGCAGTGGAGGCCAAGTCATTAAATATATTCATGGAAGAGAGAGATATATTTCTTAATGTCAACTGGATCAAGGGGTATGGGGAGAAAGTGGGAACAAGGTACTGAATTAGACCATCGGTCATGATCTTTATTGAAGGACGGAGCAGGCCCAAAGGGCCGAATGGCCTGCTCCTGCTCCTATTTTCTATGTTTCTATGAGAGAGGCGGATTGAGAGAGGGAGAGAGAAGGACAAACAGAGAGAGAAGGAGAGATAGAGATGGAGCGAGGTGACCCTGATATTCTCTCTCTCTCTCACACACACACATCCAGACACACACAGACACATACATAAAGCGACACACAGACACACACACAGACACACACAGACAGATTTTACAATCCACACTGATGTCAGTAAAAATGACCAACAGAACCTCAGTAACAATCCCCAGTGTCTGCCAAGTCCTGAGAGAGACAGAGAGAGAGATAGGGCAGTGACAGAGAAAGACAGTGAAAGAGGGAGGACAAAACAGCTTGTCGGAGAAACTTTACATTTATTTGTGTTCCACAGATTTCATTAAAAGTTGAAAGGGACTGGACACTGGAAAAGCTGTCAACAAACAACAACAACACTGAGAGACTTTAGATGTGATGGAAGGGGAGACACACTTTAAAATCCACACTGATGTCAGTAAAAATCCCCAAACACAACCTCAGTAACAATCCCCATTATCTGCCCAGTCCTGTATTGTGGGTTTCTTCTTTGGCCTCCTTATCTCGAGAGACAATGGGTAAGTGCCTGGAGGTGGTCAGTGGTTTGTGGAGCAGCGCCTGGAGTGGCTATAAAGGCCAATTCTAGAGTGACAAGCTCTTCCACAGGTGCTGCAGAGAAATGTGATTGTCGGGGCTGTTACACAGTTGGCTCTTCCCTTGCGCCTCTGTCTTTTTTGTGGGTTTAGTGTGAGGGTTTGAGGGGGGAGGGTTGGATCAGTGTTTGTTATTTTGAAACTGCAGGGAAAGAATGAAAGGTTTAAAATGAACTAAGAGATGTCTGAAAGCATTGCTGTGCTGGGATCAACATATCAATGGACTGGAAGAGTCAGGAAGGTCCTGTCCTGGGATTAACATATCAATGGACAGGCCCCCTCCCCCGCCCCCGTGGCAGGAGATTGAGAGACAGCCCAACAAGTCAGTTTGTTCAATGGTGAAACCTCTGTGAATAATTTACTGTATCTACAAAACATTCAAGTCTCCACCTGTTCACCGACACTCTTCACTTCATCTACAATACATGGAATAAACAGGATCGAAAGCTACTTCCAGACAAACCTCACAATCATTGAAATTCCTTCTCCTGGAATTATAAAGTCATCTGTTAGAATGTGGGATTGTTTAATTAATAAAACACCAACATCAGCGCTGCAGCTGATAATCTACAGATAAATGGAAAGACTCTTGATTCCAACTGATAGAGTGAAAACCAGTAAAACATCACATCAATACCTTCTATTTTACAATGTAGTCCAGTGACAGTGAAGGGTCCACAGTGAAGCAGAGAAGGAGAAGTGAAAGTGTCATCAGCAAACTCAGATCAGTGGCAAGACTTCTGAAGCAGTGTCAGACACTAACAGAATGAAATAATATTTGATAACAGTGATAATCAATAAACACATTGAAATCCTAGTTGAACTGAGCCATGTTATTGGGGAGGGAGGACATTGTTCTGTCCCCTTGTAACACTGAGACCGTGAGATGTCTCATTATCAATCACTGAAAACAAAATCATTAAAATATTCCAGGACCGGTTAGATCCACATCATGAAACTGTTAAAAACTCCTAATGGTCTGATTATTGATCCTCACTGAAACATCTCATTCCAATACATTCAATACACAGAATAATCCAGTAACAATGCCACAGTTACTTAAAACAATACCATTAAATACAGAATACAGTTCCTGCAAGAATGAAAGAGTAGACAATGAGGAGATTCCATCAGTAAATTGCTGCAAAAGAACAGGCGGCTGTGTAACACACACAGAGGGACAGAGAGAGAGAAGGAGAGAGATGGAGTGACAGGGAGGGAAGGACAGATGTAGGGATAGAGAGAGACACAGAGATGGATGGAGAGAGAGGTAGTGACAGGGAGGGAAAGACAGATGGAGGGACAAAGTGGGAAACAGAGAGAGAAGGAGAGAGATGGAGTGACAGGGAGGGAAGGACAGATGGAGGGAGAGAGAGAGATAGCCAGAGATAGTAGGAGAGAGAGGGAGTGACAGGGCAGGGAAAGACAGAAGGTGGGACAGAGAGAGAGACAGAGAGAGAGGCAGAGATAGAGATAGAAGGAGAGAGAGGGAGTGACAGGAGGTGGGGGAGATAGATGGAGAGACAGAGAGAGAGACAGAGAGACAAGGAAAGAGAGGGAGAGACAGAGAGGGAAAACAGATGGAAAGACAGAGAGAGAGAGACAGAGAGAGAAGGAGAGAAAGGGAGAAACAGACAGGGAAAGACAGATGGAGGGACAGAGAGAGACATCGAGAGAGAGAGGCAGAGATGTCAGGAGAGAGATGGAGAGACAGAGAGGGAAAGTCAGATGGAGGGACAGAGAGAGAGACAGAGAGAGAAGGAGAGAGATGGAGAGACAGAGAGGGAAAGTCAGATGGAGGGACAGAGAGAGAGACAGAGAGAGAAGGAGAGTGTGGGAGAGACAGAGAGCGAAAGACAGATGGAGAGACAGAGAGAGACAGAGATCTCTCCCGATGTTTCTGTCTCCATACCTATCTCTTAAATGTTTGTGCACACAGCAGTGAAGGATTACATCAAATTAATTTCTCTTACATTCTCCCTTTCAATCGACCCCGCAATCTCTCTCTCTCCAACCTTGTCCCTCTCCACACCACTCCCTCTTTCTGCATATCTAACCCTCTCTCCCTCTGTCTCTCTCCTCATGTCAGAGATAGCAGGAGGGAGAGACAGAGAGAGGAAGACAGATAGAGAATGTTGAAGGAACTATACTCTATTCCTAAGCTGTGCTGAACCTGCTCTGGGAGTGTTTGATGGGCTATATTAATCGGCCATGCACAGTCCTGTATCAGGCTGTGTAGAAACACAGCTTGTTCAGTGTACAACGGGTCAAAGGGAACGATTCACTCCTGTCTGCTACTGGGAAGAGAGACTGACCTTAACATCAAGGCAGCGTTTGACCCAGTGTGACATTGAGGAGCCTGAGTAAAACTGAAGTCAGTGGGAATCCGCTGGTTGGACTCATCCCGAGCACAAAGGAAGATGGTTGTGCTTGTTGGAGGTCAATCATCTCAGTCCCAGGACATCACTGCAGGAGTTCCTCAGGGTAGTGTCCGAGGCTCAACCATCTTCAGCTGAGATCCCAGGAGAGAATGCTGGAAATACTGAGCAGGTCAAGCAGCATCTGCAGAGAGCAAAACAGAGTTAGTGATTCAGCTCGATGCTTTCCAGATTTCCAGCATCCACAGTATTTTGCCTCAGATAATGAAGCAATCCAGAGCCACATGCACCAAGACCCAGACAACATTCAGGTTTGGGCCGACCAGTGGGAAGTAACATTCATGTCACACAAGTGCCAGGCAATGACCATCTGCAACAAGAGAGAATCCAACCACCTCCCCTTGGCATTCAAAGCATTATCCCATCGCTGAATCACCCAGCGTCAACATCCTGGGGAAACATTGACATCAAACTTAACTGAACGAAACACATCAATAGTTTCTTCACCCAGTGGCTGGTGGGTGTCTGGAACTCACTGCCTGGAAGGATTAGTGTAAAATGGGTGGTTGATGGCTGGCACAGACTGGGCGGGCCGAAGGGCCTGTAAAAGTGCTGTATCTCTCTATGACTCGAAAGGGTGGTAGAGGCAGAAACCCTCATCACATTTAAAACAATCTCTTGGATATTCACTTCTCTATATTTAAAATGGGTAAGGAATAACTTCCTCGTCTGCACTGCCCCATCAAACACTCTCAGAGAAGGTACAGCACGGATTAGATACAGAGTAAAGCTCCGTTTCAACAATCCCTGGAGTGTCGGATTCACCCGGGTCACTCTCTGTCCCCGGCTCAGCCTCAAGACTCACCTGCCTCGGTCACTGAGACACTCCTGTATCACTTGCCTTAATGTAAGCGGATGCCGGGTTTGGGAGCGGGACAGGCACACGGGATTAGGACGACTGCTCATGTGGAGGATAAGCATCAGTAATCCCTCAGAGAATCAGAACAGACCAGCGAGAATCAGAAAAGGAAACTTGTGTTGAATTTGTGAGTCTTGCATTGTGGAATGCTTTAGTATTTGGTGAGAATGTTGAGCCAGTGACATTTTGCCCCAGTGGGATGAATAGATACTATATGACTTTATTACAACAGTAAGGTACCGTGTGTACTGTAAATATGGACTGAAATAACAATGTAACTGATCAATTTTCAGCTGAATACTATGACTACAGTTATACCTGCTATCCTGTTATATATGTGCTGCTATACCTGCTATATGTGAGAATGTACATACGACACGTTAGATGAAGTCAAAGTGGCCACTCTTTATATTTTTAGACAGAGATGGAAGGGGAGAGAGGGCGTGTCAGGGAGGGAAAGCCAGATGGAGGGACAGAGAGAGAGAGACAGAGAAGAGATGGAATGACAGGGAGGGAAGGACAGATGGAGGGACAGTGAGAGAGACAGAGATAGAAGGAGAGAGAGGGAGTGACAGGGAGGGAAAGACAGATAGAGAGAGAGAGACAGCGATAGATGGAGAGAGAAATAGTGACATGGAGGGAGAAACAGATGGAGGGACAGACAGAGAGACAGAGAGAGAAGGAGAGAGAGGGTGTTGCAGAGAGGGAAAGGCAGATGGAGGGACAGAGTGAGAGACAGAGCGATAGAGAAGTAGAGAGACGGAGAGACCGAGAGGGAAAGACAAAATGGATATAGAACTGGCTGCAAGATGGATACAGAACTGGCTCAGTCATAGAAGACAGAGGGTAGCAGTGGAAGGGTGTTTTTCTGAATGGAGGGATGTGAGTAGTGGTGTTCCGCAGGGATCAGTGCTGGGACCTTTGCTGTTTGTAGTATATATAAATAATTTGGAGAAAAATGTAGCTGGTCTGATTAGTCAGTTTGCGGACGACACAAAGGTTGGTGGAGTTGTGGATAATGATGACGATTGTCAGAGGATACAGCAGGATATAGATCGGTTGGAGACTTGGGCGTTGAAATGGCAGATGGAGTTTAATCTGGATAAATGTGAGGTAATGCATTTTGGAAGGTCTAATGCAGGTGGGAAGTACACAGTAAATGGCAGAACCCTTAGGAGTATTGACAGGCAGAGAGATCTGGGTGTACAGGTCCACAGATCACTGAAAGTGGCAACGCAGGTGGATAAGGTAGTCAAGAAGGCATACGGCATGCTTGCCTTCATCGATCGGGGCATTGAGTATAAAAATAGGCAGGTCATGCTGCAGCTGTACTGAACTTTAGTTAGACCACACTTAGAATATTGCGTGTAATTCTGGTGGCCACACGACCAGAAGGACCTGGAAGCTTTGGAGAGGGTACAGAGGAGGTTTACCAGGATGTTGCCTGGTCTGGAGGGCATTAGCGATGAGGAGAGGTGGGATAAACTCGGATTGTTCTCACTGGAACGACGGAGATGGAGGGGCGACATGATAGAGGTTTCCAAAGTTATAAGCGGCATGGACAGAGTGGATAGTCAGAAGCTTTTTCCCAGGGTGGAAGAGTCAGTTACTAGGGGACAGAGGTTTAAGGTGAGAGGGGCAAAGTTTAGAGGGGATGT